>NC_071467.1:41528611-43928611 GCF_028500815.1 Rissa tridactyla
AGAGTAATAGCCGGGGAGCCAAGGGGATGAAGAAGTCCTTCTTGGCTTAAAGTGTTTCTCAAATTCTGCACTGGAACTAGAGTAAGAAAGCAAATCTAAAAACCAGGATGAGATAAGGTGGCTCATTTATGTGCTACCTACCTGGCAGGAAGGAATCAGAGTGAGACAGACTGGTAGCATTAAAAAATGTTGAAGGGTCTTGCAGTGAGCTGCCCTGTTATGGAACATTTAGACCTCTGTTTCTGTGTCCAGACCAATTCTGGTGATGGTGCTGAGAGCACTGCTATTGGTAAAGGACTGGGCTGTTTTGCTTAATATGATCACAAACATTGGCAGCCTAACAGAAAAGAGATTTTAGTTAAGTTGACAACATGGCAACGTTTTTTTTACAGAGTGGTTTTTACTGCAAATTAAATGCCCTGGGAGATACATAACTAAAGGCAATAATAACCTTTTTGGACTCAAATATAATTCTGCTCAAGTGAAAATGAAAGAAAACTCGTATTAAGTGGTAAAATCTTGCCTCTTTAAAGTACATGCTGATAATCAAACATTAAAAGTGAAACACTGCTCATCTTCTACAAAGGTACAAATTAAAATTCCAGAGAGAGAGCTTGACTGATTTGTTTAACAAAGAGTTTAATACAGCAGAATCCCACTTGAACATAAAACTATTACACTCACAATAATCCTGTCTAGCTGTTGGGAGATCCAAATTAAAACTCTCACTGATATTTGCTTAAATCTCATAAATTGCACAGAATTAGGGCATATTGAAGTTGTGTATTTACTGTGATCTTACTGTCTAATAGGTTTTTAACAATTTAAAATGATGACTGAAAATATGTATTTTCCCCTCAGATGATTCAAGTAGTGTATATTTTATTCCAATTTAATACCCACTTGTTTATTAACTTACTAGTGTCAACACGACAAAGCTGTATTGAATGCAGACTAAATGTTCCATTTAAACAGATAATTTATTTTGTTATTAGTATTAAGGTGTTATGAGGAGATTATTCAGTTGAAGCTGCTGGATTAATAATATTACTTCTCAAGGAGATATTTTCATGCTCATTTACTATGTTTCATTGTTTCCATTCATACCTATAGAAGAACAGATGTTTGTTTCTTTTCCACTTGTGATTCTGATGATTTAGTAGCAATATTACTTACTGTGCTCTGTTCCACTACTCCGTATCCTCTGGAGGATTTAATTTATGGATTTTTTTGTATGAAAATCTTAAAATTGTACAGACACCAGAAACTCATAGCAGTTTAGAAAGGGAATTGCAGTTCTACAGAACATCTCAAATGACTGGCAAGTATTTCAAAATCAGGGTTTCTGACCTCTTTTCTCTAGACCAGCTGCAGTGGCATATTCAAGTCTTTTAGGTTGAGTGGGCAAGCAGAGGTTTTAAATTTGATCTGTCAGTAAGATTCCCCACATTTTAGTTAGGACACATCACAGATGTTGACTTAAAAAAGAGAGTAAATCCAGGGCAATAAAGTTAGGTTAAATATGTGATAAATTAGTAGCCTGAGATAGCCAGTAAATTTGCCAGGTTTTGATAGTATGTTAAAAATAATCATAGCATCCATGGTGCAGTCTTTCTTTTGTGAGCCTGATCTAATAAAACAAGAATGTGCACCCACCCACCTACGAAGTAATCATTATTCCTGCTTTGTAGAAGAAGGTAGAGTTCCATGTCTGCAGTTCTTGCTCACAGCTACATTATATAAGGGATTAGATTAATTTAATTTATGAAAATGTACAGTTGTGCCAGCTGGAGAACATAGAGTCAATCCTGTCTGTTGTTGCACATCACCAAGAATTATTGAACGAGGAACTAACCACTCTTGCAAAGTCCCAGTTGCTATACAGCAGTGAGCAGAATTAAAGCAGTAGAGAAGGTTTATTTTATGCAACTCCCAGGCATACATAGCACCAAAAAAGGACTCAAAGTATACATTTGTGTGTGAACCTAGCAGTAACCACAAAATTGTTGCAGTGCTTTGGTTGTGGCCCCCTTCCAAAAGACCTTGTTATATCAGAGAAACATGTCTAATGCATTTTTGCGTGCGTATAATAAAAACAGGGTGTGATTTGACCAAATGCACTGACATAACCACTGCATACTTTCATGTGAATCTGTCAAATGTGGAGCATGTTGCATAAGAGCACTCTATTTCTTACAGCTGCCTGAATAAATAATGTACATAAGCCTCCTCAGAAACAAAGTCAATAACGAGCTGTCTGGTTACATGTACTTTTGTATGACTTCTGGTTAACTCAAAAGCCCCAAATATGATATACAGAGCTCTGGAATATGGTGTGGGTTTGAGACACTCTCTGGGGAACCTTTATCTGCATATAGGGTCTTTTTTAATATGTGACAGTTTTATATCAAGGATAATGATCTTTATATAATAAGTAATCTAAATACAGTCAAACTCATGGTGAGTGAACATGGTTTATTTTGTTGAACTGTTTCATAAATCACATTTTAGAAATCTTCTTAGAAGCTACATTAAAAAGGATATTTTTGCTGTTTTCTGGCATGTAATGTATCTGTCTATTAAAGTGGAAGGCACGTCACACTGGTTTTTCTGTTGACACATGCTACAGTCTGTTGGGAATGTCATAGTCAAGAAAACCACCTTGTGATATTCTTTTCACTTTGCACAGACATGCCAAGAAATGCTGCATTACTGCATTGCTAACCAGAAAACACTGGGAAATTCTGAGTAGTGATCAGAGAGGCAGTGAGTGCTGTTTGGTAGCTAATACATTCCTACTATTCTCACTAGTAAATGAAGAAGCCTTGAAAAATTGTATTCAGTGCAATTCTTGGAAACATGTTATGCTGATTAAGGGTCTTAATAACTCCAGTTTTAGTCAAAGACAGCTTTTTCTCCTATCATCTTTGCAATTGCTATTTAAGTTTATGCCAAGTCCTTTAAAATATTGGCTAAAAAGACTATTTGTCATATAGCCATCAGAAGGAGACATATGGTAAATCACAGAATCATAGAATCATAATCTTCATGGTTGGAAAGGACCTTTGAGATCATCGAGTCCAACCATACACACACAAAAAAAAACCCCCTACAATCTCTGCCACTAGAGCATGCCCTGAAGTGCCAAATCTAGACATTTTTTAAACACCTCTAGGGATGGTGACTCAACCACCTCCCTGGGCAGGCTGTTCCAGTGCCTGACCACTCTTTCAGTAAAGTAATTCTTCCTAATATCTAATCTAAACCCCCCCTGCCACAACTTCAGACCATTTCCTCTGGTCCTGTCATTATTCACCTGGGAGAAGAGGCCAACCCCCACCTCTCTCCAACCTCCTTTCAGGTAGTTGTAGAGGGCAATGAGGTCTCCCCTCAGCCTCCTCTTCTCCAAGCTAAACATGCCCAGCTCCCTCAGCCTCTCCTCATATGACCTGGTCTCCAGACCCCTCACCAGCCTGGTAGCTCTCCTCTGGACACGCTCCAGCACTTCAATGTCCCTCTTGTACAGAGGGGCCCAGAACTGAACACAGTACTCGAGGTGAGGCCTCACCAGTGCCGAGTACAGAGGCACCATCACTTCCCTGCTCCTGCTGGCCACGCTATTCCTGATACAAGCCAGAATGCTGTTGGCCTTCTTGGCCACGTGGGCACACTGCTGGCTCATGTTAAGCTGGCCGTCCACCAGCACCCCCAGGTCCTTTTCTGCTGGGCAGCTTTCCAGCCACTCTGTCCCAAGCCTGTAGCGTTGCTTGGGGTTGTTGTGACCGAAATGCAGGACCCAGCACTTGGCCTCATTAGACCTCATACAATTGGCCTTGGCCCATCGATCCAGCCTGTCCAGGTCCCTCTGTAGAGCCTTCCTACCCTCAAGCAGATCAACACTCCCACCTGGTTTGGTGTCATCTGCAAACTTACTGAGGATGCACTCAATCCCCTCATCCAGATCATTGATAAAAATATTAAACAAAACTGGCCCCAAAACTGAGCCTTGAGGGACACCACTGGTGACCGGCCGCCAAGAGGAGTTCACCCCCTTAATCACAACTCTGTGGGCACGGCCATCCAGCCAGTTTTTAACCCAGCGAAGAGTACACTTGTCTATGCCATGATTCGCCAGCTTCTCCAGGAGAATGCTGTGGAGGACGGTGTCAAAGGCCTTACCAAAGTCCAGATAAACAACGTCCACAGCCTTCCCCACATCCAGAAGGCGGGTCACATGGTCATAGAAAGAGATCAGGTTGGTTAAGGAGGACCTCCCTTTCCTAAACCCATGCTGGCTGGCCCTGATCCCTTGGCTGCCCTGCACTTGCCGTGAGAGCTCACTCAGGATGATCCTCTCCATGATCTTTCGTGGTACCGAGGTCAGGCTGACAGGCCTGTAGTTCCCCGGATCCTCCTTCCGACCCTTCTTGTAGATGGGTGTCACATTAGCCACCCTCCAGTCGTCTGGTATCAAAGATAAAAGTCGTTAAACAAAATCTCAAGCCTGGCTGAGGGTATGGGTTAAAAACTGACATAACGGCCAGAAGCAGAGGCACGGAAGAACTGCCCACAGCAAGTTTTGAAAAGCAGCTATTCCAAAACACAGAAAGTAGTTCTGCATGGCATAAGCTTAATGCCCATTTACTACTGAAATATTAAATTTTCTTTTAGAATAGAATTGGATTCTCATGTTTCAGCTTAGTATTGGTCTGTATGTGTTGCGTGTCTATTTTGTGCACACGATAACAATTATTTGTGTAAGTCTCTAAGTTTTCCAAATAGTTAGAGGTGGCATTTCAGGTAGCTAGATGGATTCATCTGTACTTGCTCGTGTACATGCAGAGTAGGAAAATATCACAGTCGAACATGAATTTACAAGTTTAATGATAGAACTGAATTCTGCCTTCATATTAATATGTCAAATTACAGTCAACAGTAACATATATACATATCTGAGAGGAGATAGGATTCCTTGGGTGCTAATAGAGTACATCAAGTGAAAAACTGTCCTTTCCATTTAAAGATGGAAAAAATTAATGAAACGCATTTAGTGGTAATATGAAGGGGGAATAGGTCTTTCATGCTTCGTTTCCCACCCCTGAAACTTCAGGTTTTCAAGTACGTGCAATCTGCAAAGCTACTTTTAGTTGAAAAATCATGTTAAGATGTTTTCAGAACAGATGTGTATCTCCATCTTTAACCTTACTGCCTACTGCATTAAGTACAGGATGGGGACATGATGTCTCTGCTGAACTGCTGAAAGGCCCTTCAGAGAAGTCCTCATGCTTCCATAGCATTTCCCCGAAATCCACATAGTTCCTCTGAAAGGGTCACAGTCCAAAACACAGACATGTTAAAATGACTGATGAAAGAAGTGATCAGATTAAGGACTTAATGACTGACAGGGAAAGCTGCTCCTTGGTCTTCTAGGTCATAAATCAAACCCCATTAAAATATTTGGAAAGCTTGCAAAGCTTTTGATGGACCTTTGTTGTGCATGGAATTGCACTTACTTTGCGTTTGCTTGAGAAATTTCTATCTATCTGTGACTCAGTTTATCTGTCTGAAATGGGGAAAAGATGTTTAACTGCATTACCAGTGCTTAGTAAGTATTTGGAAGGTGCAGTAAAATAGAGTGGTAGAATTAAAAATACGGTATGTAAAAAGTCTTTTGTACTTAAAAATCCTGTATTACGGATCCCTTGTACAAATAAATTATCTGGTTTACCTTCCTCATTGTAAAGTTAATGCATTTTCTTAACCCTATACCTGTTTTGTTTTGTTTGAGAAGGGAGAAGCTATTCTGCTTCTGTAGTCTTCCTCACTGCAGAATTTGAGTTGAAAGATTATTTTTATTGTATCTATTTGAGCAGAAAAAACACACACACCACCAAACAATACCAGTATTATAAAAAAGCTCATAAATTTGTGTCAGTCTCTGCTTCCCAGGTCTTAATCGAGGATTTCTCATCTTCCTTCATTGTCAGTTTTTCCAGAGCAGATTGAGATAAATGTCTTTTATCACCCAACCATTGCAGGTGCATATTCCACTTGGAGGAGGTGGTGTTAAGCATCTGTGTTAGATAGAGTATAAAAGGACAGAATTTTCCCCTCTGTAGAGAATGGGCTATAAAAACATGCAAGTCTTTGCGGCATGTCTTTGTGGATCTATGTCTCGGTATATACCTACACGCTTCTGCTCGTAGGCCATCCCTACATCCCTAGGCTGTATGTGGCATCAAGGGAATACCCATCAAGAGGAGTGCTGGCTTAGGACAGGGTAACCAAAATCCTCCTGGTTGTCGGTGTGGTTCAAGAGGGAGGGCTACAAGTTTACAGCAGCAGCAGAACGGAGCACATGGCAGTCCAAAATGCCTGGGGAGAGGCAGAAGAATCCAATGTGTTCATGAAGGCGATCCTTTAGACTGCTTCAGGAAGCACAATAGCATAGTGGTGGCCTGTGGTGGAGCACTGTGAGCAGCTGGAGGGCTGTCCATTATCTGTCCTGTAATGCTGGTGTGAGACACATTCTTGATTCCAGAAGATGTCATGTTGGAGTATCTTTTCACACAGCTCTTCATACATATATCTGATGGAGGAAGTAAAAAGTACTCTTAGGTCTAGGGAAATGAGTTGCATTTCATTAGTCCTGGAGTTCTTAATTTTAGATTTTCTTCTGTTGGTAATATTTCCCTGTACCCCAGAAAGGTGCAATAAGGAGCATGCGTAGGGTGTTGCACTTTGATTTAGCTTTATTAAAAGTTTCATAGCGCAAGCTTTCCAGGGGATGAGGATGGGGAGGCATTTCATCTCTTTGCTTCATTTTTAATTTAACTGAAGAGTTTTCAACTTCAGTCCATAACACAACTTTGTGACTTGGGCATCAGAACAAGTTGTTATTTATTGTCTTGGTTGATAGGAGGTATTCATGGCTTTTTTGCTGCTGTATATAAAGATGTTTTTGTGATGATTTTACAACTCACATGGTTACACCTACACCCTTTCTTCAGTCCGTGTGTGTATTTACAAGCCCGCTAAACTGTCTGCACCTAGCTGGAGGAGCAATCCAGTGGCAGGAACTGAAAACGGTCAGAGAGTCATTGCAAAGACTGGACCTAAGCAGAGTGCCAAGAGGAAGGTTTGTTTTGCTAGGATTGTATGGAGATGCAGCAGCAGCACAGATAGGCAAATTTTGGCTAGCGTCCCTGCCAGGTACAGACTGCTGTGATTTGCACTACTAAAGGTAACTCTTTCCCGGGCCTGCAAGTTGTGAGCCATGTCTTGAATGGGTGAAAATTCCTGTTAAGTGCCTTTGAGCTTGTGTTGGCCACCGGTAGTTTGTTCTGTTCTGTGCTAATTTATGCTTATCAAGTATTAAAAGTACTACCTTGTGAGGGTAATTTCATCGCAATGTAAAAGACCTGGGGTTTGTTCCAAAACATACACATCAACTGGAACCAACTAGAATCTGATAAACATTTTCTACTGGCATTTCTAATAGAGGTTCTGTCATTTTTAGAAGTTTTTAAACATATTTACGTGGCTTTTTGAAGACTTCTGTGTTGGTTACTTAGCTGGTGATTTCTTTGTTAACATGCACAAGTGTTCATTTATTCTTTTGGCATCTTTATTTTACCATTTGCCTCTGTGGAGGAAAAGCTTTTTAAAATGCACCAGTGAAATGTCAACTAAGAGTAAGATGATCATATTTTAAGGTTATATTTCCTGGTTCTCACTGAATGCTTACTTGGGACGAAATTGTCAGTGGGATGTTTTAATTCTACCCATCCATGTTGACTGGTCTGGGAGCTCCATTTTGTGCAAAATGGCATTTTTAATTTGCAATTAAAAAATCCCCCAACCTTCTGTAAGTTTGACTACATGCCCACCCCTCGTTTTCTGCATTCAGAGGAACCTGTCATCCTTCTGTGGGGGATTTCTTACGAATTAAAGAAAGGAGAGTTGGCCTGTAGAGATTCCACGGCAAATACAGAAACAGAAATTAGCTTATAACATTAATGATGTTAACTATATTATTCAAAGCTGTTCAGAGGACCTTTTTCTTTTTTTTGCAGCCATTCTTATTTCCAAAGTACTTCTACCTCTAACGAAACCTTATGAAAGCCAGATTAGTTAGATAGAGGCACAGCTCCTCCCCTTTCAGACTGCAAACACAAAGTGGAGCTTGTAAACATACAGACTTGGCCCTAAACGTTTCATGGCCCTTATACAATGCACACTTACTTATAATTGAATTACACTGAGAGGATAACATGTTATTGTGTTGTCTTCTGTAGGGTTCATAGTAATTCTTATCATGTATTTCCAGAAGACGTTATTTTATTTTATTCCTGGCATTACAGACAAGCCTTTAATGTACTTAATCTTGAAGGGCTCCTTGTGTGAGAGCTACTTGCTCAAGCAAGGACTGTTCAAATGGGTAAAGACAAATCACTTGGGGCTTATTTCTGACATTTAGGCACAACACTGTGCAAGGAAGGGGAAGTAGCTGTGCAGTGTCACTGGTCCCAGCAGCTCACAGAGCACTTCCCAGAGTTTTTTTATGCAAATACAGAGCCACCGTGGTGCTGGACCCTACAGCATTCGTGGCTGTCTGCGTGTTGGCCTTACTAGCCAGCACATAGGTCGAAGAAGCAGCATGACTGCCTGTGCCTCTTCCAACCCATCTTTCTCATCCCGTGCATGGCCCCAGAGGGAAAGAGAGCAATGCCCGTCCCCCTCCAAATTGAGCGGACTGTGATCCTGCCTTGCCCTGCGTGGGTGTAGGTCTTTACGGACACCTCCTGTGCTGTGTGGCCACGCAGTGGGCATGAGATACCAAGCTCGCACAGCCCCTTGTGAATGAGGTTGTGTGTGTTACCCAGGGAGGGGACAGGTTAAGATGCCCTGTTTAACACAGTGAGCCTTTAGCCATGCTGCAGTACTGTTGCAGAGGAACATGTGAGACTGAGCGTTGGACTTAATGTGAAGTTTGCTGAATATCATGAATAAACCGTTCTGTGCGCATTGGGTATTAATTAAAAGTGTATGTGAAAGTAAAAACATTCTGTAGTTGCACATGGATAGGTCTGAGCTGTAGTTAAGCTACTTAAGTAGTAACTAGCAGTGGTGTATATAATATAGTAACAGATTTGCATAACATAAACATCCTGAGTATCAAGTTGTGGCCCATATACTTCTTGTGATATTATCATTACTAATCTTATGGCTTAGCGCTGCATGCTTGACAGGCTACTTATACATTATAATAAACTGTTATTACACCCGCACCCTTGCAGAGTAACCATAGTTACACACACCGTGCACTTCTTTTGGTTAAAGTAAACACAAATATAATGGTTGGGGTCAGCACTGGAGCTTTGTAGGTTAAGAGTTTGCTGCCAGCAGTGAATAAAAGGAATGTATCTAGCAGTTCAAAGTAAAATTCACTCACCCTTTTACGAAGATTGAAACATGCTATTAAAGTAAATTATTACAGTGATTTGTTTTATTTTTGTCTTTGTGATATGATTACTTTGAGTCATCACCATTTTGGTTAGAGAGCCTGAAAAAAAATCCTCTTTAGTACCAGCCTCATCATCTCAGTAGAGTAGCTTGACAGTCCATTCTAATGCATTTTAACCAACTTATAAATCATTTTCTGGAGGCTAATGATTTATTACTGCTGTAATGAACTTCAGAGGCATCAATACATTAGTATCCACTTTGAAAAAAAGCCATTGTCAAATCCTATTGGAATGATGATCAGTTTACTATTGTTATTAATGACCCCGATCAACTCTTTGAATCTATGAATAACCCTGTTAGATGACAGAGGTCTTCCATTTGGGCAAAAATCAATGCATATGTAAAATAAAATTATGTGGCTTTCTGGACTTTTTATCAGTGCCTGTGTTCCTGTTGTCTGCAAAGATTCAGAACTACTTGTAAGTTCACCAAAGCTGGGATGATTTAGAAATAGGAAATATTGTAAATTCAAAATTAGGCAATGTCCCTCTTTTAGGAGAGACTGCTTGTTGCTTTGTTACCGAAACGCTTTCCAGGTGTGGACATATGCTGGCTACTTAATAGACATGTGAGGTCTCAAATGGAATTCTTACTGATGTATCCTTTATTTTTCCTCTGTGGTGGAAGGAGTCTGTAGTAGAGGGGAGTATATGTTACAGACTGTACCAAGTGCTGGGTCTTAAGTTCCTGAATTATGGGGGTTTTTCCCTTTCTTTTTGAAATAAAAAATAGACCGCAGTGACTTGACCAAAATAGTAATTACCATGTTAGGGTTTTTCAGTGTTCAGAGATGTCAGAAATTTGACCTTTGAGGCTTTTAAATCTGACCTTGTTGCTTCTTTCCATTCATTAAGCTACAACCTTTGCTCTCCTGTCATAAAAGATAAATGAAGATTCACACAATCTTTATTTAAGAGAAGATTTATTGTTTACATTAATGTAGATTAAGTAGAAGCAAACCAATTATTTATTGTGCCAATCATGTCTTCTTGAACTTTAAGTTAGTTATCACAGTTCTATAATTACCATTTCCAAATGTTCATTGCAAACTCAAAGCATGAATAGATTTTTTTAAAACGCCTTTGAAGATGTTATCATATTATATGAATAAGTGGAAGAATACTTCTAGACTTCCATGCAATGATCTAGAGAAAGAAATTAAATTTCAAAATTAAATAGCCAAAATATGGCCTTCTTATACATTCCATTGTATTTAAATGATTCTTCTGCTCAGTATTTTCCACTCTGGAAGGAAATGATAGAATTTTCTGTTGCCACAGAAGCACATTCGTTGACACACAAATTAGAAACTACAGACATTTCATCAAAAAAACCTAGGTTTTCAAATTCGTCACTTTGCTCATATATCCTCTGATGAAGAGGGCAAGACCATACTGGCATTGCAAGAATTTGTACTCTGAGGTAAAAGCTTGGGTTTTGTTACTGGTTTTGGTTTTGTTTTCATTTTTGTTAATATATCCGTCAGAAAGGAAGTTGCTTGAAATTGCTTGTTTAATGCTAGGTTATAACTAACACTCTATGGATTCACAAAGTGACAGGAGGAAAAGAGGCAAGAATACCCTCCAGCATATGTGTGCTACCACGTCCCTTGAGGTCTGGATGGAACCAACCTAAATGTTTTCGCAGATGACTCAAGGAGAGGGTATATTGCACCCCCAGGAGTGATCACCTCTCTCCCTGCTTCAGGCACAATAGTGCCTGAGGGGGACATGGTACCTTTGGAGATGCGTGAAGTCTCTTGCTCTTTCACCATCCATTTGGACCATGACCTGTAGTTGGTGAAGCTCGACTGTGAAGCTTGGTGGGAACCAGAACGTGGCTTCACTTTTGGCATGTAAAGTGTGCTGCTAATGTGCTAGTGTGAAATATATGTGAAACACAGTCTCCCAAACAGGCAGGAGAAGCAGTTTTGGACTTAAAAGACAGTGAGAATATCTGTGCTTCTAAACAGAAGTCTGGAAATGGGCACCAGTGGCAGCAGCTTGAGGTCAAAAGCACGAGGCCTCATTTTGCAGAATATTTTAGACTAATATTAAAGCTAAGCAAAACCATATACAGCAGTGGAAATCAATATGTACATTTAAATGTCAGTTACGTTTGGGAATCATCTTGATACGATATAGCACAGCAATTCGTACATTTCTGATCCTGACTTTTTGAGGCCTTGGGAGCCAAACTATAGCTTAGCTCCCTGATTCATATGCATTCAGCTTCTTAACCATGTCAGATAAGATCAAGCTTTGCAAACACACACAAGTTAACTAGCCAGACCTGCCCTCTCAGAACTACACTGGAAGACAACCCAAAGCCATGTGCCATGTATCCACACCTCTGAGAGGGATACATGGGTAGATCACTGGGTTCAGCCTACGCACTGCAATTTGGGAGGAACAAATTAGATAGCCGTGGGATAGTGATTAGGTATAGCTTGTTCATTCAGCAGTTTTCAGAAAGCTAAGTAGCATGGCACTTATTTCAGTGCACATCTGCTACATAAATTACATAGTTTTCAGGAGTTATCACAGAAATTTAAATCTGTGTTCTAATTCCACTTACTGTATTTTACTGTTATTGCTAGTGCAAGTGGCATCAAAACTGTACTCCAGCAGAACAAAAATCTCTCTTTAAAATGCACAGTTATATCGTACCTGCTGAATTCTTCATTAAAGTCAGGATTTAATTTATTTATTGAGCATCTATTTTTTCCTTCTATTTAGAATGTGATATAGTTGCATCAACTCTCACCTGTCCATCAGTATATATTATTCTATACATAAATGTTTTTAAATATTCGCTTGTATTGATGATCTTCCTAATTTAATTACATTAAGTACTGGAACATATTTATCTCTGCCATAGGCTAACACTGTAACTTTGTTGTTACAAGAATTGAAATCATAGAATGTAGATTTAAAGTACTTTTTTTTGTTCTGGTTCTTTAAGAAATGCATTTCTTACTCGTAGGTGAGGTGAGCGCTTTGCATTTCACCAAAATGGTTATGAAAACATGATATCCACAGATTATGCAAGTAAATCGCTAAGAACAGTATTTCAAAATATATAGGGCAACTGTAGCCCTGGTTTGGATCCTGTCATCCTCAAGAGAAAGGAAAAAATCCTATTTTTTCTGTCCCTGAATCAGAATCTATGTGCTAAAAAAAAAAATAGACTACTCTAAAGGACCATTCTCAGATGCAGGGCTACATGAATTCATCTTTTTGCAGATTCTGGTAATTCCTGCCAGGTGGGGAGGATTTCCTGTTGTACTTTCTATGATATTAATTACAGTATTTGGATTTGCTAGAGAGCAGTAATGGGAAGATGTCTCCTGGTAAATGTCAGTAAAACCAGAACATTTTCTTTAACATCAGTAAAGATTTTCACACTAGTTACCAGCCACAGTGGTCCAGTCAGACTTTAAAGATTATCAGAACTGACAACCACTGAGTACATGTAAAAATTCCGTATAATTCTGCAATAAAGTGATGCTCTGATGATTCAGAATTTTAATCTATGTATTCCAAAATTTCAGTCCTAGAATACTGTCATAATATTCATGTTATTAAATAGCATGGAATGAGGTGTTGAGAAAAAAACCTTAAAAGCAAAATAATTAGAAAATGAGATAAAGCTGAAAAGCATGCCTTGTAGTTGTATGTTGCCACAACTACTCACCTATATTTCAGCTAGGGAAATGAAAAAATAGCCAGTGAATTTTAACACCTTGTAGTGTTCATGTTTGCCTTTTGAGCGTGCTTATTTTTGCTAGTCCTGAAATTACAGAATAGATTAAAAGCAGAAAAACTTGAGCACCACATTGATAACATACTTATCATTCTAAAGTACTTCTACTGTGTTCACTTTAGTAACCGTATATGCGAATATATCGAGATTAATTGGTTACAAGTCTTCTGTTATCTTTTTCTAAAGTTAAGGAAAGCATTTTGCATGCAATGGGAGCTTGCCAAGCTCCAGACTGAGACAGATAGAGGAAGTTAGGCCTCTGTGTAGAAGAAAGAAGGCGGCACTACTTCTTCGGTTCTTTTCATAATGTTGTTTTTTCTTTTTGTTGTACTTCCTAACTAATAGTGGTAGTTACTTACATTTTTCATTAAAACATAAGATTTAGCATCTGTTATTTTAAACATGGCAAAGTACAGTTGTTTTTCAGAACATTATAATACCACTGATATATCATGATATGGAGCGATCTTTATCATGTGTCAGTAATTTTCAAAATGAATTATCTCAGCAATACTTTTAAGACATGGCAAGTGTTACTCGTTTATAAGCAGGGATTTGCTGGTTGGTTTGTTTCTTATGTGTCAGCCCTTTTCTCTCTGTTGTGCTCAAATGGGATTGTTTGAGGTGGCAGTGATTGGCAATTCAACTAGAGTTCAGGTAGGAATTGAATTTACCATTTCTTAGCAAGAATAGAGCCCCACTTACTATCCTGGAGTTTTGTTGACTCTACAATGCTGGCGGGAGTAAAATTTGATAATGTAAGAAGATTAATTGGAGTTATCATGGGGAGCAAGTATTATACATATGACTATATCTGAACAATCTATCTTAAAAAAACACACTTCTTCTGGCAGATGCTGTTTACTCAACTTTGAGAATAAAAGCAGTCCATTTCAGGTACCATAAAGGTCAACCAGAGCATTACACTGTGCAAAAAAGCAGTGCAGAAGCTTCAAAATGAATCTCTAAATTCTCTACATTTAAATATTTCATTTTTAAAAGTTTTAGATTTTTTTCCCTAAATATTACAGATGTAGGGATTAAAATTCTTTCAAATTAACTTTATAAATGCATAGAAGTAATTAAATCCATGGGCTTGATATTAAGGTTTCAGTTAAAAGGGATGTGTTTTTCACAGAGAGTCTCACAAAAGGCACTTTAGGATTCTTCCTTTTCTCAAACACATGCATATTTTCTATGTATTTTGGT
This sequence comes from Rissa tridactyla, assembly GCF_028500815.1. Taxonomy (NCBI): domain Eukaryota; kingdom Metazoa; phylum Chordata; class Aves; order Charadriiformes; family Laridae; genus Rissa; species Rissa tridactyla. The sequence continues at coordinate 41,543,114 of NC_071467.1, forward strand.
GCAGTTCTCCTTAGAAACCTAGAATGTAAATGCAATGCCAATGTTTTTTTTGTAGTTAATGATCAAGGTTAACAGAAGTATCTAGGTATGTTTTTCTTTTTCATTCGAAAATGCTTTGATTCTGTTGTCTTCTTAAAACACAAAACAATCAAGTCAAGATTTTTTTATTAATATGGTTTTAAGTGTAGCAACAGAAGTATAATTTGTTGAAATGCCTCTGTCAGTCAAATGCAGCATATTTCCTTTATTCTTCAGAGAGAGAGGACACTTGTAAACTCTTTCAGTTGCTTATCTGTAAACACCACTGGGGCCCTGTTTTGTCTTTACACTCATGAGGAACTCCTCTGCTTTTCTCAGATGAAGAGTTAGACACTTAAAATGACAATTTCACTTACTGTAAATTACACTATACATATGTAGCTTCTCTGTCTGAAAATCATTGTGCTTGACTACTAGAAAGGGTACGTTGCATATTGAAAACAGGAGAAGGAAGGATAATTGAAGGAACTCGACCTATCTAGCGCATTACTCATATCCTCCTCTTTCGAAATGTAATGTAAACAAAGGCTAATGCATAAGCTGAAGTTGACTTTGTTCGGTTTATTTTCTTTCCATATGCTTCTAATTTCCTTATTCCACTAGTCACTCATACATCCTTCATCAGCCCTTCATTAGTTATTCAGTCAGATTTTATGTAAACTGAGTCCTGAGATCTAGGTACTAAACCTGGGAAGGTAATTATGAAAATTGCCCATGCAGATTGGGTAAAGGCACACATAAATTACCAGTTACAGGCTTAGCTAGTAGTTTGCTTGAATATTTACCTGAATTGCATTCATAATTGCAGTAATTATGTGAAGAGTCATGGATGCACTTTTGCACACACAGGAACTACATTTGAAAATTTCTTCCTGAAGTGAGTAAATTGATTGCTTTGCTGAGAGAAGTAAGAGAGGATAAGGTGAGTTTGTGTAGTTACAGCATTCACAATTACTAGCAGAGGATGACCCTATTCTAGCGTATTAATGAAATTTAAAGAGCTGTAGTAACGCAATGTAAAGTCACGCACTGGTCGAATGGTACACTCGTATGAAGAGCTCACCTGAAGGCTGCCTGTGGCACATGAACTAGACAAAGCGGTGTGGATAGGTCTTTCTGTTACTTGATATTCCTCTGTCATGTTATTTTGAGATTATGTGAATTCTAATCTTTCTAATGGTTAAATATTCTGTTCCATAGCATCTGAGTACTTGCCTGGTCAGGGTAGCTCCCAGGGTTACCTTCTGGCAGTGTAAAAGCTCAGGGCGTGGATCCCATCTTAGATTTGGGTACATTTTATTCAATTACATTAATCTGGATTTGACCCATTAATGCATTGAAAATTAGAACCAAGGCCTCTGTCTGTCAACAGAGCTGACGTATGGGCAGCAGCAGAGTTTGGGGGATTTCAGAACAAGCCTGGTGTGCTCACAGCAGCCTGAAACCTGGGAAACATAAGCAGTTGCATTTCGTACTGTATGAATATTATTGCTTATCATCAGGATTAGCTCCAGATAACAGTAGGCTAGACAGCACAAGTAGAAGCTGGAAATAGATTAATATGACTAGACCCTCATCCAATAAGAAAGGGAAGAGGAAAATTTCCTAGAAAACTTCAGACTTTCTTTAAAGTGATACTACTATTCATCTAGACTAAAGCATTTTAACACTGTGATGAACTTGTGAGGCTATGCTGAGAAAACACCAGGGCCATTTCTTCTCTCCAGACAACATCACTTTGAATACACATTGGTTACAGATGTCTCTAGTTTGAAAAAAATCTCTCTAAAGCCCAACTTTGTGGTCTCTCAATAATCTGCTGTGTATCCTTCTCTTCTTCACCATGAAGACATCATTTCTATAGCTTGAAAGTTCTTTATTTCAGACTTATTTTTCTTCATGTCCTGAGCTCATGTTCTGTAAATTTCTTCATTCCTTTTTTTTCCCTTGCAGACAGCAATTGGTTCCTCCCTAAATTTCACTTTAAAACTGTACTGTCTTGTAATGGATTCCGTACAAAAAAGGTGAAGTACCTTGAGTTTTGCTACTATCTTTGCCAGGATATGCAAAACAAGTATTTTATCACAGCACATCTTTGCCACACATTCCTGTATGTTTCCCTGGCATACAGAAGTAGAGTGAAATCACCGTATAAAAGGTCATAAAACCTCACTTCCCCAGCGGTTGGTTGCTGCTCGGCAACCTTAAAAGTAGAAGTTTGTAAGATAAAGGAAAAAGGAAGTTTTCTCAGCCTAACCAAGGTTGCTGCTTTATTCTAAGGATGAATGGGACAAGAAGAGGCTTCACAATCAAAAAGAATAGACTGAATAATGAGTTTAAAAAGAAATCCTAAGTTGTGATTGGCCAAAGTATTCATTTTCTAGAAGTTATGGCTTTCGCTTTTTTCTCTTCAATTGTTTTGGTAAGTTGTTCAGGCTTTCTTAAGGAAGGTACCCAACGTTTAGAAATTTCAAACCAGGAAAATAAAGTTATATTCTTAAATCAAATAGAAGGTTCCCAGGAAGATTTTCTGCCACATGCTAATATAATGGACAAAAAGCAAAATAGATTTGCTATTTTTAATCTTTTGAGACTGCTGGATATCTGTTCATCTTCTACATAGTAGAAAATAAAATAATTGAGATTTTTCTTGTTTCAGAATCATAATATTGGACTTGGCAAGCTGCAGATGGATAATTACACTGGAGATGTTAAATAGGTTTTAGAGACAAAATTGTAAATAATACAATACAGAAGAATGATGGACTTATTAGCATATCATTAAATCGCTTTTTCCCTGAGAGCCAAGCATATTTTTCATAACTTACAAAAAGTGACTTGCCTAGCAGTCACACATGTGCTTAACATTTACAAACCCCACAATATTTGACTACGGCATTAGGTTTATATTGCAAAAAATATGACAACATAGTTACAAATATCAGTAAGTTTATCACTTGATAACAAGATCACGTCTGTGAAAAACAATCTCTTCTGAGTTAAACATTTTGCAGACCTTTTGTTTCAACTTCCATTAGTGCCATCACTCACACTAAGAATTTACAGGGCTGCAACATAGCAACAGGAAGATTTCATAAAAGATCCTTTCACTAATGTAATTCAAACTGTCCAACTCATTGTTATTAGTCTAAATTATGGGGTTTGTTATGATTTTGTACTTAATAAAAAGTAGAATCATATGGGATATGGGGTTTTTTTCGGCCAGGCAAAGTATGATCTTCTTTATCAAGGAAAATGAACTTAGTCCAGAACTTCACAAAATGCACACCCAAAACCTACATGACTTTAATTTTCAGCAAACATACGTCAAAGGCGATCGATGGACAACGTGCAGTCATAATTCTGTGCAGTTTAGTTCTGAGGTGGCAGGGAGTTACAGGAAGGTTCGTTTGGTTTAATGCAACTGTTGCACAGCACCACTGTTTCCATCAGAGACTGAAATGTCTAGCAAAATAGTTTGCTTAAACAGGGGTGGTAGGGTGGTATGAGCCTTCAGGACTCTGAGCCAGCTGAGTCTCCCTAATCCAGCCGTCCATTAACTTACTCATGTTCAGACTTTGCTTACGATCAGTTCTGTAGGAGATTTTGTTGTAGTCACAATGCCATTTGTAAACCACAACCCCAGATAGGACACTATGGCTCCAGGAAGTAATTTCAAGGATGTTCCACATCACAGTGCCCAATAGGAAGAATATAGACAATTGCAGGCTATATCTGCCCAGTTTCAAAGATCCAGCTTCGCATCACATTGGAATGGAAACAAGGTAACTTCACATGGTGACTCCAATTCACCATCAAGCTCCAGAATTTGTTCCTGTGCATGGAAATAGTGCAGCACTAAGAAATCTAGGGGTGAGCTTTTTCAAGAGGAGATGAGAACTGAGGAAGACCGTGAACTAACATGATATACAGTATAGAGTCACCAAGAATGATCTGCAGTTATAGCTCTTGCATTTTCTGTTTCACCTTTCAGTATTTTTTCCTGTTGTACCTGTCACTAATGAGTGTAGGTCTCCATTACTGGAGCCATCCATTACTGAAACTTAAGCTAATTAAAAAAATGTAAGAGCCTGCATGGACTAGAATTCAAAGGGTTACTTGGTCATTCAAGGTCTCAACATCTTCCTTGAATATCACGCCTTTCACACCTATCAAGTTAGTAAATTACTGCATCTGTGTTGTCTTAAGCATATGAACATTGGCATACCCAAATCATTTGCATGGAGTCAGTCTCACCATAATAAATACTGTAGTCAAGTCCCATGTTATTCTTTACTCAGTGTAAACATCCTTAAATACCTTTATTTAAACATACCAGTCTAATTCTAATATTTCCAATTTATTTCAGATTAAACACTTCTGAAATGCTATGCAAACTGCACTTTCTTTTGAAATATGTAATGGGATGCATATGAATATCTCATTGGAAATTTGTTTCTTTAAATGCTAAGTCCCCCAGTCTTCTAAATATTAACATTACTATATTAAAATATTTAAAATACGTATGACAAAATTCAGTGGCAGATGCACTGACATCACTGCGAGATACACAGCTATGCACTAACTACTTTCCTGGCCCTGTGCGGTATTTAGCTCTCGTGTGGCCTTATCCTCTCTTGGCAAATCCATTGGAAAATTCGCAAATCATCTACTGGAGGGTGACACTGATTCAGGAAAGACTCTCCAGACTGTTTTACTAATATAAATGTATCTATCTGATACAACTTCCTTTACTTTGTGGTAGGGAGAGGTGGATGGTGTGGTCAGGGTACCTTTGTCTGTTAGAGTGAACAACATGTGACAGATAATTGTCACGTTGCCCAAATCACTGCCGGAAGATAGTTTGATACCATTGTGGTGAACATTACAGAAGAAAACAGAACAGAACAGAATAGAACAGAACAGAACAGAAGAGAACAGCACAGAATGGCATAGAACAGAGCAGAAGCCAACGAAGCAATCTCCCGCTGGTTACTGTGTTGTTGGTGGTCAGTCACAGGAGCAAAGCACTGCAAAGACAACAGCAGTTGCCTGCATCCCCTTTTCTTCCCTGCCCTACAGCAAGCATAGCTTCACACTGTTCACTGTATTTCCAAGGATCTAGTTTGTATTCCTAGATTTAATCATTTCATGTCCCTTGGATGCTTCTATTTTTACTGTCTAAAAGAAGGGGAAACAATATTGTCTCTCTCAAGCATCTTTCTGACTTCATTTCTTTTGATGAAAGGCTATTGATTCAGGTGTGTTTGCGTGAACCTGTGAATATACTGCTGACTCAGGAGTTCTTTAGTGTCACTAAAATAAATGTGAAATACATGATTGTTTTCCTTATGTAAATGCCTGGTGAAATAGAAAATGGTTCTGTTGTTATTTGCAAAAAGGCAGTGAAGGGATAATATCGTTATCAGGAGATGTGTGCTAGAATATTTGACTTGTACCTCCTAGATTCCATTTGTCTGCTGTCAACCTATACCTGCTGTTAAGCATTAGACACTTAAAAAAAGAGAAAAAGATAACACAAATTATTCACCATTAATTCTTTAAAATGAGTCACTATTAAAAGCTTAATTGTTTGCTGAGAAGGGTCCAAATTAGTGGACTTTGCAAGATCAAACAAAATTGAAGATATTTGTCCAAATTAAAATGGAAACATGCATCCAGAATATACCAAATGAACATGTATGCTCCTGTAATAATAATTTTATTATCTTCAGCTTGCAGACCAGACTTTTAATTATGACCCTTTATATCAGTGGAAACCATGTATTCAGGATTAAAAACCTATTTCTTTAACTAGTCTAGTTAAAGACTGTGGTTTGATATATTCTATGCTACAACTTTTATAAAAACCAGAGAACACTTCTAATAACACTTTTCTAATTTCATGGTTCAGTGCACAGTCAGTAAAGATTTAAATAATTCAGAAAGAAAGCCTATTCTGTTTCTTTATTAGAAGTTTGAGTCAGGCAAATTCTTTGACATTTAATAGGTTTTTAACCCTTTTAATAACTTCTTATAATGAAATTTATTGGAGGTTGTTTTAAATAAAGGGTTATTATATTAGAGTGAATAGCAGTCAGTAGTTTTTTATGATTAGTTTTGAGACCTTGGCCCTGCGTGACTCAAAGGATATTAAAACATAAAGTAGAAAAGAATGTTAATAGTCACCAAATTAACTGTGTACCAAGAAATATAGAAACTGTATATTACTGCATTCTTGTCATTATGTGATTGTGCTATAAAATTTTGCAGTTGAATTTTGAGTGTATAATTGTTTTAAAGGAGCTTAAGATCACTTACAAAACCAGTACTATATAAAACAACCTGAAGTGGTTTAATTTTTAACAGGATGATTTTGGAAAGATTAGAGTAGTAAATGTAATAGTTGGGGGTTTATTTAGTTTAGGGTTCTTTTTACATGTGAGGTTTCTGCTGTTTAATTTTAAGACTGTTTTCCTAATCAACAGAAATTTTGAATGATCCTTTAATTTTATCCTGAAAATGCACTGCGCATGGTATATAAAATGCACTTGTGTGCAGCACTAAAATAGTCCCCAAATACCCACTTACTTTAAAACTTAGTCTTTCATTATGCAGTTAGTTGATACAGAAGAGAATTATAAAAATGAGATGATGAAAACACACATCCCTTCCTCGGTTAGGTGGTGCTTTGAGTTATTCCTTTTAATGTGTTTTGAATGGTTCTCTGTGGTCGTTTTACAGTAACCTTAGCTCTCATAACAAATCTTTCTTTAGCACGCATTCTCTTACGTATGTGCTAAAAGAAGACTTGGTTGCAGATACGATTTCTACTTGAACTGAATGGAAACAAAGATCTGATAGTATGTGGATCTTTGGGTTTGATCAGCCTTCCTTCGTGACAGGACATATATACCAGTTACCAGTTTTATCCCCTCTAACTAGTGAATCCTTGTCAGATTTCAGACTCCTAAATACGTTTTTTTTCTCTGGTATACAAATACAGATGTTCAAGTTATCTCAAGTTTTAAGTTATTTCAAGTTTTAAATTATCTCACTGAATAGCGTCACCATGATGGAAAACAACACATGAAACTGCATGGTTTGCTTTTAATTCAGTTGCTATTAACCTAGAATCCGAACCACCAGCATGCATTGAATGACCGTGAGATACTGCTGCTTGATATTAGTATGGACTGAGTGAAAGGTCTCTAAAATGGGCATTTCTGTATTTTTAGACACTCCTTTAAGTTTAAACTTAGCTCTGATTGTATGATGAATATTGCTTGCATTTTGGATCATTAAAAAAAAATATGAATTTTGTTGGTTCTGCACATGTTTGTTTTGACCATAAATGGTGGGTACGGCCTCCCAAACACAATTCCTTCTCTGTGTGCCAGCTCTCACAAACCTTTCTGGCAACATAATGTCTTTTCTTCTGTTTTGAAACCTTGACTTGGAGAGTCAAGTGATTATGTAGGAATTCAATTGTTTTTCTCTCTTGTTTACTAAGCGTCTCTGTGTCACCGGAAAACATCTTCCAGATGTGCATTGCCTTATGGTAGAAGACAATTAAAACACCTAAATTAAAACCAGTAAAATTCCTAAGCAAATCTCATGGCTTTTCAGGAAGTTGGCACTATTTGGGCGAGGACTATATGTTAATGCAGCATTACTTAGGAACAGACAAACATTGAGATTTAATATGGCACAGGTACTGGCACAAGTTGTCCCAGGAATATAAATGAGAATATGACTAATAACAGAAACTCCTTCAGCTTACCAAAGAATGTCTGTGATGCCTACGTGGTGACTAAGATGGGAGACAACAGTAAAGAAGAAAGCACACTGTGGGTATCTTCATAGAAAACGCTTAAGATCCCTTGGGTTTTCCTCCCAAAATCTTTGCTTGAATTAATTGATTGACACATAGCTTCATACAGTATGAAAAATTGTTGCTCTCTGACTTACCTTGACCACTTAGACAAGAAGCAAAGAACTGTCGACCACTTCCACAGTGTCCATCAGAAAAGTTCATAAGAGCTCTCAACTAGTAGAAAACTAAGCAAAAATCACTGTAACACCTGATGGTGGTAATAGAAGTAATGCCTGCTGTGCCTTGATATGAATTTGCCTGTGGTAGTGAAATATGTGCTCTCCACTTGCTTCAGTGAGTAAGCACTATGTATTTCTCCTCATGTTGTAATGTTTTCATCTCCAGTGTATAATCCCTAGTGTTTCTTGCACATACTTAGACCTGTTGTATTTACTTCCATTCATTGAGGCAACTTCCCTTTTTTCTTTCATTAATGATGACATTTATTATAAATGAATTTAAATAGAGAGGGACAATTTTGACTTTTGTGGCTTTTGAAAGAGGTGTCGCATCACAGTTCTTAATTATAATGAGAAAAATAATATGGGAGTTATTTTCCTAACATCACATTCCTTTTGAAAGTGCCTGTCTAATGCTTCTTAGAAAAAAAATATTTGCTTCCTAAAGCACCTTCTGGGACATTATTTAAGAGTCCTGCAATTTGACTCTTTCTGCATCTTGCATGGGTCAAACAGCCTGTATCAAAAAGACAGCTAATTAGGGATTTTTTAATGCTATATGGCATATCCTCTGAGAGATGAAGGATTCTATCTGAATGCTGCATCAGATAAGAATATCTGTATTTTGTGGACTTTGGGGCACTATATTTCAAGAAAGATGAAGGTTATTGGACATAGTCAGGAGGACAGCAGGAAGAATAATCAGAGGTGTGGAAAACACAGCATATGAAAAAAGCCTGTCAATCTTCAGGTTTAGTTGTTTAGTCTAAAGAAGAAAAAAATGAAAGGAAATTCGTAATAGCCTTCTAGTGTGTACAACTTTTCTGTAAAGAAGGAGAAAAACATTCCTCATGTCCACTGGGAGCAGAGCAAAAAGTAGTAGGTTTAAATTACAACAAAGGAGATTTAGGTGAGACATTACGGAAGAAAGCCCTTTCCACTGTAAGGATAGTTAAGCACAAGAATTGCCTAGGGAGGTTATGAAGAGGTTAGACAAACATCTGTCAGAAATGATTTAGGTATAGCTAATCCTGCTGTGAGATAAAGTGTTGGGCTAAATAACCTTTTGAGGTCCCTTCTAGCACTATTTTCGGTGATTCTGTGATTAGGATACTGTACTCACATTGTCCTGCAGTAAGATGTTTCTGTGCAGGGATGATATCGCTGTATTCTCCTTCGCATGCTTTGCTTTGTCTTTGCTTTAAGCTGATGGGGAGAATGATGGTCTGACGCTTAAAGCACTTTAGCTTTATTCTTACTACCTTAGGAGCTTTGAGCAGGGCAGTAGGAGCTTGTTTTCAGGCAGAAAACCCTGTTCTGTTTTTGGGCTAAACATGTGCCTATTAGAAGGGTTATTGGTACACGCCTCAGAATTAGCAGCTTTTATTATGTCTTTTAACTTGCAGTCAAACACTTCCATGGGTCGATGCTCAGTTTCTGCTTATAAGTGAAATGAAAACAGAAAAAGAAAAAAAAAATAACCATGATAAGAAATGTATCATAGCTTCCCTGTTAGTAAAACCAAAATAAAACCAGGCATGTTCTAAAGCTGAATATAACACAAGTTGTGAAACATCCTGGAACTGACAGATGGAGAATGATATTAAAGTGCCAGATATTATCATTATTACCTCATCAGAGAGACCATTGAAGGCGTCAGTTGAAGACTGTCCTTATCCTCTGTAACACTCGAACTCTTTAACTTTGTTCTGTCATTTGGCATTCTGCCACCCGGCAGGATTTGTATTCAGCTTTACATTTGACAAGAGTGTGTTTGCAGTATTGCTTCTGCATACTGAATATGGCTCCAGCACAGCTACGCATTGGTGGGCTTTGTAAAACCCCATCTTGGTTTTACAAGGAACGAGAAATAGGGAGCTTCTGATTTTGAAGTAGTTCATAATAAATTGGTCATACTCTGCATGTAACGTTGGCAGAGAGTGTGGCTGATTAGTGCCACTGTTCTTGCAGAGACGAGGTCGTCACGGCGTTTGAAACGGGGGTGTAGTGTCACGCCACAGCAGGGACCCAAGTGTGTGGTTTTCATGGGTGGGACTGCTCTTGAACCCGACAGGGAATATGGGACAGTTCTTGGTTTGTTGGTACTTTAGGAACCTGAAGATTCATCGTCCCGTGTTTTCCACAGTGTAACCTCATAACTTTTCACAGTTATGTGGTTAGCTGCCCGTTTTTGCTCAAGGAATGAGCAGTTTCATTTTCTTAGACAATCTTAGACACCTTTTCACTAGGAAGGGGCAGGACTGGGGAAGGCAGGCTCTGCGGTGCATGAGAGGCAAACCAGAAATGTCATCTGCAGATGCAGAGTCATGTAGATCCTCCTCACTGAGGGCCACAGCTCTCTGCGATGGACTTCACTGGCGTGCTCCCTGCAGGCAGGGCCCTTAGGTGGGGGTTTCTGGCTTAGCATCTAGAAGGGAACAGGTGTGACCAGCAGAAGGAGGGAGGTGATTGTCCCCCTGTACTCAGCACTGGTGAGGCCACACCTTGAGTATTGTGTCCAGTTTTGGGCATCTCAATACGAGAGAGATATCGAGATGCTGGAGCGAGTGCAGAGGAGGGCAACGAAGCTGGTGAAGGGCCTGGAGAATAAATCTTATGAGGAGCGATCGAAGGAGCTGGGACTGTTTAGAGGAAGAAGAGGCTGAGGGAATACCTCATCGCTCTCTACAACTACTTGAAAGGACATTGTAGAGAGGTTGGTGCTGGTCTCTTCTCACAGGTAATTAGCAATAGAACAAGAAGGAATGGGTTCAAGCTGCAGCAGGGTAGGTTTAGGCTGGACATTAGGAAAAAATTCTTCACAGAAAGAGTGGTTAGGCACTGGAATAGGCTGCCCAGGGAGGTGGTGGAGTCACCATCCCTGAATGTGTTTAGGACTCGTTTAGATGTGGCGTTAAGGGATATGGTGTAAGGGAGAACTTTGTAGAGTGGAGTTGATGGTTGGACTCGATGATCCCAAGGGTCTTTTCCAACCAAAATGATTCTATGATTCTATGATTTCTATGTACCGTCCAACAAGCTGTCTCCATACTGCTTACTCCTTGTTTTGTAGAAGTAGCCTGGGTATTCATCTGATTTAAAAATTAAGAAGACAAGCTGAATCCCTAGGAAAAGAAAAACAAAAGAAAAATAACATTTTTTTGTACTGCAGCATCTCGTTTGCAGTCCTCAGAATTTCACTAGCAAAGGGTTCTCTTGCAAATATATGTACATACACATTTTGTATGGGGATACACCCAGTACCATCCAGTAAGTGTCATATCATCTGGAAACACTGTATGTTCAGTGCCAGAGCTCAAAGTGAATACAGACTGTTAAAAAAAATACGTTGTTTAAAGATGACAAACACAGAATGTTCTGCAGTATCTATCTGATAATATTTGAAGCTCATATAAAGAGATTTTAATAAAGGAGAGATCACTTGAATAATAACAAGTGAATTATATTTTACTTGGGAAAAAGGAATTAAAATGACAATCTTTGCCCTGCTTTCACTAAGGTAGATACTTCGCAAATTTATTCAAAATAAGAGTTGTTAGGAGTTTCAAATAGTGCTTGTTTCCATTGCAGAGTTCATAAAATCATTAAGATGCGTATTCTTATTAAAAAGCGGTCTTGCCTTTCCAGCCTTTTGGGATGGGGTTTATTCCCAGCCCTGATCTGGGACCACGAGGTGCTGCCCCATGGAAACCCAAGGCGTTTGCCAGCAGGGTGGTGTGGGCTTGGCCCCTGCAGGGTGTCGAGCACCCCGGGGAGGGCACACACCCACACAGACGGGGTGAAGGGAGGGCTTTTGGGAGGCTTTTGCCTCCCTCTCCCCAGCACGTGAGTAATCACATAGGTTTCCATCCCCTGCCCACTTGCCCCATGCTGGCCGAGGGGGCCTGGAGCAGCCCACGCTCCTCCTCCCCGTTCCCAGCTGCTGCTCAGCCCAACAGCTGGATCCAGAACGAAACGCCAAGCAGCAGTAGCAGCTTCACGGCCACAACAGTTTTGATACGGGTTGTCTGCTAGAGGCAGAGATAATGATAGCTTTCAAGGCTAATATGCTTGGCAAGGAGGGGAGCTGGTAGTGGAGAGAAGGGAGCAAGGAGTCAGCAACAATCTTCAAAAATACAAATGTCTGCCAGAATTCAAATTTCAGCCTTCGACTGATTTCATACACTGCGCTCTCTCTGCTCCTCTCCTCCAGTGCTTTAGGAGTCATTAAATGAACTTGAACATGTTTGTATCGATAACCCTTTGTTTACTAAAACCATTAATTTCTAAAGCAATATAAATACAGGTGTAATTGTGATGTCGCGTTGTCAGAGGCCATTTCGAACACTTTATACTTTTCAGAGACACACGTACATGTAAAGTGGTAAGTATGCCATAACTAATAGTATTATTAGTTTGATTTACTGCCAGCCAGTTAGCTTTACAAAAATCAATCCCCAAGCTCATAAAGTATCTCTCTAAAATTTGTAATTTTTACACTATCAATAATAAGAGAAAAGGTGAAGTTGTAGGTTTATCTTTCTTTTTCTGTGCGTTACTGTTTGAAAGGTATTTTAGAGATTCCTCTGATGTACAGGGGTGCGTGTGAGAGAGATAGGTTATAGAAGTCACAAGCTATAAAAAGTTGTGGGTTTTTTTACAAAGTCTGAGTGATTAGAGGATTCAGATGATATATCTAACAAAGACTGTCAGTAGAATAAATGTGGTTATGTTAATATATTGAACCATTAACACATGTCCTTATTGTAATAGGACTTACACAATAGTAGTTCCTGTCAGATTTCACTTGATATGTACGGCATGTTTGTCTGATGCACAGAAAGACAACTGTATCTGTTTCATTTCGGCTCTGAATTGACACTTCAATTTTAAATCACCCACAGAACACCTTAGCTTAAATCTGAGCTTCTCCCTGATACTCTTTGTCTTTTGTCATGTTTCCGTATGAGTATACTGAAAAGACGTTAGAGGCAATCTGCTGTAGTGTGCGTGTATGGTACATTTGACCTCTGGACAAGAAAGGAGTTTCATCCTCCAGTGCTTTTAATTCTTACCCTTGCAGAGACTGAATTTGTTGCTTGCATTAAAATAGTATGTCTCGTTAATGCTAAGAAGCGGTGACCCACATAGCACAATGGATTCATTTGTCAATCCCACGACTTCCGAGCTTTCCGTTCATATATGTCTTAGCAGCAAATCAACTCAGAAATCATTTAATCAGTCTATCAATGCATCCTTCTTGTCAGTTGGCTGAATCCTGAAAATTCCTGTAACTCATTGGGCAGCACCAGGAAAAATAGATTTGGACCTAATACTAGATATTCAGACTCTGAAAACTGCAGTTTCCAAATCCACAGCTCAAACACACGAAAATCCTAAGAAGAAAAGTAGGATCTGGAAATTGTCTCGAATTTTGATGATACTCATGTTCTGATCTGGTTCTGAACTTCGGAGTGCAAACCTGTCCCTGTTTGTTAGCATTTCTGAAATACTCCACACGCAGCTACAGGAAGCAGTGCCCTTTTGTTCCCTCTGTAAAGAAACGAGCTTTCATTACTTTTTGCTATTCCCATGGGCTGAGGCTAGAGCCTGAATAGTTTATAACAGTCAGTGTTATGCAAATGTCAATCATATCCTTATTCTGTTGATTTCCAGTATTTACGTGTTTATTTAAGTACTTGCCATTTCTTTTAAGCCTTGTAGAGCCAATCAGGCCAACAGAGGTCTAAAGAAACAGAGCACTTTATTAGCGATATGCTTAATACAGTTTTTTTCCTCTTGTAGATGCAAGATTTACGGAATACAGAAGGAGCCCAGTATAGTTCCCATCCTCAGATGGCAACCATGAGGCCAAGGGTTCAACCTGCAGATATTAGGCAGCCAGGAATGATGCAGCACGGGCAGCTGACTACTATTAACCAGTCCCAGCTCAGTGCACAGCTTGGTTTGAATATGGGTGGAAACAATGTTCCTCACAACTCGCCCTCTCCACCTGGAAGCAAATCTGCAACTCCTTCACCATCCAGTTCAGTCCATGAAGATGAAGGAGAAGATAGCTCTAAGGTAGGCTTAGATGCTAGGATTACTATGTAAATGGTGGATATTTTTAGGACCTGCTAAATGAATCGTATAGCCACAGTTATTAAGATGATACTTTATACATTGTTGGTGCTTGACTGAAGTGAATAAAGGGTTGTGAATGCAGAAATTTTCCAGTCAATTTCCAGTCAATTCTTCAGGCAGCTCAAGTAAATGACATCATTCTTCTTCGTGAGAGCAAACTGGAATCCTGTAAAACACTCAGAGGATAGCCATTCCTTTAGGACTGCATCTCACTTGCATGGAAGGGATGTTTGTTCCCCATTAAAGATCAAGTTACGGCTATAAAAAGTATGAACAGTCTGTACAATATGCTAGTCTTTGCTACTTGGTCACAGGATGAGTAAACAGAACATCATGGCAACCAGAACAGAAAGATCCTCAACGAACTTTAAAAATCTTACCTCGAAAATCTTGAAGGCCCATTATGCATTTATACTTTGGGAGGTGCCGACACTCCATCATGACATATTTAAGCTTCATTTTAGTGTCTGTACAGGCATAAGATAATAATAGTCATTTAAATAATAAATTTCTTTAAAGGTTAAATGTCAACTTATATAGCAAATTTCACATGCAAAAACCTCACAAACCTCCCAAAATCATGAAAACCTCCCAGAAAATACAAAAGTATGCAATCTTAATTTTGCGGACACAAAAGCTGAGAGGCAAAAAGATTGGAACTTAACACAAAGTCATCCCAGAAACCAGAAATAGAGCATATTGAAATTGAGAACCTCTTTAGCTCTATTTTATGGTCACTACACAACATCAGTCCTGTTACCGCAGTCCTGTAGTGTAATGAAGATGCTGTACCATGGCCATATCTTGTGGGGAAAAGTTGCAGACTTGCAAGGAGTGTGAAGAAAACACATTGTGAGTCACTGAGGAGGTGTAATCCAGTCAAGAAATGTAAGTCTGATTTGTTTTCAAATTATATTATTTTACATGCCTCAAGCTATAAAATAATCATGTAATTGGAGACATATGCTTTGCTACATTCTGAATAAATTCTGATTCAAAAGTTTTATTTCAGGACTTTCTCCTGATTTCACAAACTTTAGGTTTTAAAAATTACTGAATAATTCATACATTTTAAATGAGCATTTCCTTACTGAGGGAGACTTCAGAATACATCTATGTAAAAATAATTCCAGGCAACCTTTAGTTTTCAGAATAATTTATTTGCTACTCCTGTTGCTTTGCTAATATTTTTACATATATTAGTGAGAGTGTGCAAGGTGGTCTAAACTTCTGGAGAAAGCATCCACTCAAATAATTAAGATATCCTTTCTGCTTCTATGAAATATTTCAGTTATTTAAGCCATATATTTAATGCACTTTTTCACTGCAACACTTCATGCTAGCAAAAGTGTAGGGTTGTGGTTTCATGCAGACAGTACTCATCTGAAGCTAATGTTTTCAATAAAGAAATATTAAGCACTGCAGACCAAGTAAAACTTGGTCCTTTCTTTGTGGAAGCCAGTTTATATAGTGTCCAACTTTTAACAAGCCATGTTATTTTGGAAAACTCTCTTTAAAATTCTCTCCTGCTCAGTCTAAGCAGAAAAAAGATGAGAAAAGGCACAAGATATAACACAAAATTAAGAAAAATAATTTGGTATGCTGATGTTGATATGTTGCTTTAAAATTCAAAAATTACAATTTCTCTGCTAAGAGAAATGTTTTAAAGGATATTAAATTTGGTTAATAATGACAGAGGGCTTAAATTCTTCTTCAACTAGGAGGGATTAAACTGCAA
This sequence comes from Rissa tridactyla, assembly GCF_028500815.1. Taxonomy (NCBI): domain Eukaryota; kingdom Metazoa; phylum Chordata; class Aves; order Charadriiformes; family Laridae; genus Rissa; species Rissa tridactyla. Next base: position 41,559,090 of record NC_071467.1, read on the forward strand.
GCTTGATGGGGGGGCAGATGATGCCATACCTGTCTTCTGTGGGATTTCTTTGGTCTTCATGAAAACGCCTGAAACTGGCCACCATGGGAATCAGGCCACCGGTGAACTGGCACACCTGATCCGATGCAATGGTTCTGCTGTAGTTCCCTCTATGAAAGACAAGAGGGTTTGAATAATTAGTGTAAGAAGCTAGCGTATTATTGTAGTTTATGATTTAAATCCCTCCACTGTGTATCTTTCTGTTACGCTGCTCTTCCTGGAAGCTGCCAATTAATAGATACAGACGCTTAGAATAAACCAACTTTCTGTGGAGGTCCTTTTCCCCAGCCACAACAGTATTAAATTTCTCAGAGCTGCTTTAGAGGCTTCTTCTCACTCCAGAAATCCTCCTCCCAGTGAAAGAAGGCACTGGGTAGGGACAGGAAGAGGTAGACCGGTCGTTCCGTCTCTTGTGAGAACCTCTATCTTTTACCTGAATGTAACTTTGCTAAATTAGGAGTTTGCTCTTTTTGTAAACTGTCATGTGGGTGTGTGATGCTACTTAACAGATCAGGGCCAGAGCTCATTAGTCAGTCCTTCAGTAGAAGTGCATGTGTTGTGGTCATGTAGTAGCCGCTGGATCTCGCCACGTTTGAGCAGTTTCATGAAGTCAGTAAGATGTTCCTGCCGTGAGGACTATACAAAAACAACTCCCTCTGAATTCATTAATAGCAACAGTGGTGTTCTCCCTATTTATTCCATTTTCAATGGAAAATCACCTCAGTGCCAGATGACCTCCCTTAGTTTATACCAGCTGAACACCCAGTCTTATGTCTGAAAGAGAAGCCACTGGTCCTTTGATAGGAGATTTGGCAGAGAAATCCCTAATAACTATACCTATTTCTGTCTAGAGGAAAAAATACAGAAATCTCAGTGTCCTATTCATGTTTGCATGAATTTATAGAAAGAGGACGACAGAAGGTATGAACAAATATGTACGTTATATACATTTGGACTAGAAATATAATTGTATCCCTAGTGAACCATTGATTTCCATGCGTGGAGGAAATGACCGTTTCAGCTTAATGTACATATTCCAAATGCCAGTAAAAGGAAACTTTACAAACTGATGTAATTGTTCATGTGCAGGGCTTCTTGGATGTTCATTCTATGGTAAATATTCAAATTGTTGTAGGCCTTATCCAACATACACAGAACTAATGGCAGCAGCTGCTAAATATTTTTTGGCAATCCTCGTTCCCATAAAGGCTCTTTCATACAGACCTTTTGGACTTTTGTGCAACCCTTGCACAAAAAAAGGGAAAGGGGCTGCATTACAGAGCGCTCAGTTGCCCTACACACTGTTGCTCTAAAAGCAAGACAGCTGGGGTTGCTCGACACCATAAGATGAGTGACAACAGTAGCATAATTATAAGGCTATGTATATAGAGTCAGAAAGCTGCTAAGTGCATGGAAATAGGAAATGTAGCCTCAGAGCAAGGATATTGTTTCTGCAAGTGGTGTACATCCCTAAGTCTCCTTAATTCTTCTAAATCTAATATGTGGGACCATGATTAGAAGAAAAAAGGGAGAACTTAAAAATCAATAGTTGTAAGTAACTGTAAAAACATTCTAAACAAAGTGGCTGCTTACCACATGCTTTATTCTGACCACCTCAACATTGGAATATTACATTTATGTAATTCTTGCCATAATTCATACTGTTGGATCGTTAAACGTGTATTCAGTTATTGCCAAGCATAATTGTGAGCTGCTGGAAGCATTACTGGTTTGCAAATACGTATTTCTTCATAGATGGATAACATGGTTTTCTTCCATGCTCATTTGAATATCACTTATGAGAGAATTTCAAATAATGTATTTTAGAGGGAAGACTGTGAGAGGACTGCAAGTAGCAAGAATTAACTAACAGAAACACGATTACTAAAGAACTGCTGCAGCATATTCTCTTTATGTAGTGGAGGTTTTACAATATTTACTTTATATGATAAGAGTTATAAGTAGAATTCTATGTTGTCTGTTCAGCCTATTATGCAGATGGTGCTTGATTAAAATCTATTTTAAACTACAGCGATTACTGCAAGATAGTGTGCATAAAACAGCTCTCCTAGCTCCATTAAAGGCTTTGGTACTATTGCAGTTTATTTTAAATATGCTTATAGACATTTTCCAGCTTCTCAAGGGACATTTAGGTATCAACGATGTGCCTTACTTGATAGTTTTAAATCCTACACTAGATATTCTTGTGATCTATTATGTGTGCAACATGGTTAATGTACACTTTTTTTAAGTGAAAGATTATCGCTTTCTTGTGATAAATAAGTTAAATACATCACCATAATTAAGCAATAAGCCATGACAGGAGGTGGATTACCATGAGCTAACTACACCTCCAGGGATTTTGAGGCACAAGTCTATGCCTAGCAGAATATATATGGTTTTTATTTTATTTCCCATCTGTCTCTGCTTTGGTGGTTAGAAGTGGAGTCTATGAAGCTGATAGACTGATGGGAGCATAAGGTAGGCCATCATCTCAGCCATTTGCAAGGTTATTAGTACTGGAATTCTGGTATTCTTTTTATTTCGTTATTTTCATATAAGACAAACAGAATTTCCCCTGTGAGTACTCTTTTTTTAACAGTGGGTTTTTGAAGTCTCTTGATCATTTGGGTTGGAGAATAAGATTTTAGAGCCGTTCTCAGAACAGCCTACCAGAATACTTCTTGTCCAAGTTCCTGCAGCGTATCACCTACTTTAAGAGTAGTTTAAATAATGTGATAACCTAATATACAGAGAACTTTTAAATCTCATTGGTTCAAAAATTGTCTCCTCTGAAAAGAGGAAAGCTTTGGCAAATGATAGAGGTAGGATTTTAAGTATAGCCCAAATTATTCTGAAGCCTCCTTGCTCATGGAGTTTGCACAGAACTGTCTGAAGAGTTTAGACTGATACTGCCAAATTAACTAGGAAGCCCTAGTTAATTACCATTGAGCTGGTAGCTTTGTGTACCCTGTAGAATGAAATAATAGCAGGAGACTAGAAGTTGGATAACTTAATAATGGGTGGCACACTGCTGCTTTTTTTCTGTATTTTCCAAAACGCTGCCAACAGGCTCCATGGCCATTATCTTTGTATGAAAGATGCATGTATTGTAACATAATGCTCAGGAAACAAGTAACTTCATTTTCAAATTGTGGTCATGACATTGTTGTCATGCTTAGTGAGCCACAGAGATCCAGGGTGTTCACTATAGTCATCTGTGCCTTGTACAACACCACACAGTGATGTATATAAGAAAAACAAAAGTGTTTTTTGCTCAAAATGAGAATTTCCAGACATTTTCTTCATGCCGTTCTGCTGAACACCTGTGTTCTCCTATGTCTCTTGATATGCATTATTAAAAAAATAATAATACGAGGATGGGATAAAAGTAGTAGATCCTTAGCCTAGAGCATACCTTTTATGCTCTTGATCTTCTCATACTTCAAAATGCTCGTGATGCACAGTACTCTGGCCATGCCAACAAGAGAAAAAAGCCTTTGAACCCTCTGGCAAGATCACACATCATTGCTGCAGGTATAGTGAATTAAATGACCATATCAAGAGAAGCTGCTTTGCCGTGGAGCTCCAATCTATTGAAGAATCAAGACAGTGTCCCTTTTCGTGCTTGTAAGTCATCTAGGAAAGTAGGGTGCTTTGGTGATCAGGGTGTCTGAGCTAATAAGTGGCAAAGTGCAGTTGCATTTCACAAATTTGCACAAATGCTTATGTGCATTTTTTTTTCAGGTGGTACACGAATAATACACGTGCTTTCTTCATATACCATTTCTCTTTCACTCCTTTCCTCAAACCATTTGCTTTTACACGAGCGGAGGACAAAACTATGCAGCTAAATCCAGATGGATCAGAACTGATCCTCCAAAGGGGTCTAAATTGTCTGCACTGGTAAAGCTTTTTTTCTTCAGATTTTAATTAGAAGGTGTGCGGGGGAATGTCTGTAACTTGAATCATTTTATTCACAATCAGATTCTCTTCAAATTCCCTGGAAGGTGTCCCACGAGTTGCAGTAGAAATTGGTTTGAACACTAGTCCGGGGTAGTTCTGGGAACGTGTAATGATAAGGGAAAGGTAGAAATGACAGTGTTCCTGCTGTCTGCAGGTGGTTCATGTGGTTGAACTGGTGGTCAGGCTATAATGAAACTAATTTCATTTGAATTTACGCATTATATGCATGTTATAGCCATTAGCAATAAAATTTAGAAAAGGTGAAAAGATGACCAGATGAACTATAAATGAGATTATAGCAATTATATGAAAGCAGAATATAAAGCACTTTGAGGGAAAAAAATTACATAATCTGAAATACTTATGAATTTTATACATTTGACTAAGGCAGATGGTGTCAACATTTTTATTATCAAAGATTGCAACTAAAATTTCATTTTTGTGTGCAAAATCCAAAATCTTTTTATCACTGAAGTTGAAATGGTGGATGGACTTGAATTAAATTGGCTTTTTTTATAGTACTTTTTTAATTTTATGTTACAGGTCAACGGTGGAGAGAAGAGGCCTGCTTCAGATATGGGAAAGAAACCCAAAACTCCCAAAAAGAAGAAGAAGAAGGACCCAAATGAGCCACAGAAGCCTGTGTCTGCTTATGCATTATTCTTTCGAGACACTCAAGCAGCCATCAAGGGCCAAAACCCCAATGCTACTTTTGGTGAAGTCTCTAAAATTGTAGCTTCAATGTGGGACGGCTTAGGAGAAGAACAAAAACAGGTACAAAATGTGCTGTAGCTCAGAGGCTTTGTTTCAGGAAAGTGTTATCAGGGTCATCTAAGCACTGTAGGCAGCTTCTTTTGTTTGCCAGGATGAAACTTGAATATGTGCTATCTCAGGAATATAATTTAAAGAGACTGAGATAAGGAGAGTATCATTTCATTTCTTCTGTATGAAACCAATAAATATTTTTTTTTCCAGTTTTGGGGTGTGCCACAAGCTTTAGGGTTATGTTTAGGATTGTTTTATGCCAAAATTGGTGGGCCTAAGATTTTATGACAGCATTGCACTGTCTGTGACAGTGTGGTGTAAGAGGACCTTGCTACCAAAAATTATATCTGTGCAGTGGGACCTGACGTATATCTGAGCTCCCAGTTGCAGATGTTTCCCTGCCCCACGATGCCGGAAGGGGAGCTGGGTTCACATCTTCTCCCAACCCACCTGGCTTTTATGAAAGGAGTTGCAGGTGCTTTGACTCAAAGAGACCTAGAGTGGATGCTGCCAAATTGACAGTGTTCTGGGGTATCCTCCAGCATACACGTGGGCTGTGGAAGTCCCATCACATAGTTACTTCCATCTGCCATGGAAAGGCCTTGGTTCTGTAATGAGGTCAGCAGAGATGGATCTGAACCCTTGCAGAAATCCTTCCGAGTTAGCCGGATGCTATGTGAAAGTGGGAAACTCTGGAAGCTCATCACGTTCCCGTGGTGATGGTTGGCAAATACCATTGATCCTTGCTGTTGCATACCATTGCTTTTCTGCTGTTACTGGTTGTATTTTTACTAACTGCCAACAGAATGGATTGGGTAGATAAAGAAAGGGAAACTTTAAGCAAGAAACAGATATGGAGGGAAAGGATATGCTGAGTAAGAGTTATGTTGGCTGCAGGAGACCTGGGTGGGGGTCGATGGCAGCACAGAAACTGGAAAAGTACTGGGACAAAACTGCATCTCATTCATTCCCATTGAGCGTGTTATTATTACAAAATTATAGTTAATAAGGCTAAGAATTAAAAGGAAAATTTTGTTATGATTTGTTGGTAGGTAAAATCATTTGGGCTTGAAAAAAAAAAGTCTTACTTTGCTAATAACCGGTACATCTAGATCCCTGTTAAAGATAGCAGTGTAGTAAGAATGAAGATGCGTCACTCATTGACTAATTTAAAAAAAAAAAAAAGCTTATTCTGTTTAGTATCCGCCGTTGAATAAGATCAGTATTTGGAAGGTTTAGCTGGAGGAAAGGTAACTTTATGCATGCAGGGATCAGAAAATTCACTTGGAGTGGCACATTAGGGTTACTTTGTTGTGTTTTCTCTTTCTTCCTTTTTTAATATTCCAGCAAAGGCCAAAGGTACGTCCTAAATCTGACAGGCTGTTTAGACCTTCCCAGTACAGCAGTTCTGTCATAGTCGAACATTATTTTTAGAGACCATGATAATGGGTGCTCACTTTTGACTCAGAAAAAATATGGACTATGCTTTTGGTTAAGTTAACAAGCAAGAGGTTTTGATGCCATTCCTCCTTGTCCGACATCCCTGACAGCCAGCAGGAGGGGCAGTGCTGAGCCCCACCAGGAGTAGCCATTGCTCAACAGACTGCCCAAACGTGCAAGAAGCAGCCTGCTGTCTGTCCCTGCTGTGCTTGGCCGGGACCTCCGGCCAAAGCTGAGAAACTGTAGACTGCGGTATCTGGCTTAAATTGGTTCCTATTCTAAAGAAAGGTCCTTGCCCAGAATCACTCCCTGTGTAGAAATCTGGGCATCTGAACACATACCTCGGGGGTGCTCCAAGTTGTTAGCGCTGTATCTTGGACCCATTTTGCTTGCCTGGGGGACTGTGGATCCAGATTTTCCTGAAATGGTGAAAGACAGAGAGAGACCTGGACTTCTCTAGTTAATCTTCTCTAGTTAATCTTACATCTCTCTAGTGATGACACCAAGCAAAAATTATTTCTTTCATGAGATCTTGTGCATGGTTTTCTCCAGCATTTTTCACAACGATCCTTAATTTGTGGCTGTTGCAGTGGTGCAGTATTTCCTTCCGTAATATTCACTCTGCTTACAACGCAGAAAACTTGACTTCATGAATAATAATCCAAGACCATATAATGGAGATAAACCTAAAAGACTATAAAATGCGCATTTCCTTTGAGGTTGTCACGTTAGTAGTATGAGCAGAAAATTGAAGTCTTTCCATAGAATTCTGTTTAAGAAAAGTGCATACAACCCTAAATTTCCAGCTTTAACTTGGATTTCTTATTCGTGGTTGAAAGCAATAATTGAATAAGTCCTACACTGGAACAGCAGCACAAAATTTATTTTCCTTATCTCTGTTGTCCTTAATTTAAGTTGGAACACAGCGGAATGATGTATTATGGAATCCACATGACACATCCATGAAAAAATGGCTGCAACTAGATTTTTAAGCCAATTATTCCAAGAGTTTGGGTTAGCATATCTTTGTTGCTCTTTGACTCATTTTGCCTATTCATTATCATCTATTAAGCGCATTGTTAAAACTCCAGGCCCAGGCCCTTTCTAATCTAGCACTGTACAAAAAGAATAAAAGATAGTCCCTATTTAAAAAAACTGGCAATCCTATTTTCTAGAATAAATTTAAACTCATTCTTTATTCCATTAGGGATCTAATAGTACAAAGTAATGATTACAAGACATCTTAACTGACTAGATAGTCTGTATTTTAAAGGCCTAATTTTTCAGATCCAGAGCATTAGTAACTGTTATGAAACCTATGTCTCTAGTAGGAAAATTGGACTCTAAAAATACAAATGATTAATGTAGCATTTGGAATTTGGCATTGAAGAAGCTTCAGAAATTCAAAAATAGTTAAATAAAGAAACAATAACATCATTAGAGGAATGCTTTATTGATAAATTATACTTGCTGAAAAGGATTCAATTATCATAAAGCTTCTGGCTTTTATATTTTGGAAGCTAATGCTTATTCTGGAATTTAAATAGAATTATGTTTCCAAATTATGTTTCCTGAATTGGAACTCCTTTTACTATTTAAATAGTAAATATAAATGAATCAGAAAGTAGAATATAATGCAGCTATTGAGAAAGAAGAATAACCTCAAGTTTTCATGCCAAAATGAAATCTTCTTTGTTCCTACGACTTGAGCCAGCTTTTTCCGAAATGCATAGAATTCTTCTTGTTCGTTCCTGAAGATTGACCGCAGAATAAATAAAGGTATTGAAACTCAGTGCAGTAATGACCTAAGGGCAGTATATGTGTGTCCAAGCCTTTGCAACAAAATTTCGATAACCTGGCTTATTAGACTGCAGCTTGAAAGGGTTTGTGCAAGACCCACATATGTTTTTCAAACTGTGAAGAAACTAAGAAAATGTTGTGTGAGAAAATAGGATTTGAGTGACAAAAAAGAAAATGTTATTATGGACTAGATGATAGTGGGTGCCTTACTGAAGTTAGGGGGGAGTTATACTTAAAATGGGCCATACTCTGATGTTCTTACTGTGAAAATATTGCAATTTATTAGATTAAAACAGATACCACTGTACTTCCACCCTCATTTTACAATATGAAGACATTTTCATTTTGGGGTCATATGCTATAACTGTTCCCATTAATTTCTGAGCTTACAAGGGCCATTTGCAAACAATGCTGGTGTGTGCCTGTGTTTTATTTATTCAAATCTATCTACACAGAGGAGTCTAGAAATTAAAGGGACTTTAATGATCATGGTGGACTTTGTCATAGTTTCTTCTCAAATTCTGAATTAGGTACAATAATTATACATGATCAGAAGCAGGGACTGTGCATTTTCCTTAATTTTTCACTGTAAAAGTTTTCTAAAATGGTTCAGATTAATAAACCTGTGAATGGAAAGCAGCTGTAGCAGTAGTATGTTGAGGTACATTCTCCTCAGTGGTGTAGCCATAGCACAGGGATATTTTCAGTGGCTTTTCTAGTTCCTCCTTTACAATTACAAACGCTGTTGTCTCCTTAGTCAGTACTATACTTCTGTGCATCCTGTTTTTATAGCTTCTTTATGCACATCTTTGCCCTTTGCACACATTTTTACTGTAAAGGGGAGAAAAACAGCCCCCAGGAAAGAGGGTTCAGCATGCTAAATGGTCGAGTCTCTGGCTTTCAGACAGAATGCTGGTTCAAACTGGGTAAAAAGGCTACTTAGGTCATTTTCTGTCCTTAGATGCAAAAGGAAAGTCATTTTAAATCAGTACCAGATGTGTGTGTACTAAATGAACCTTAAGTTTCTAATTGGAGTCCTAGTAAAGCTGTAATAGATGTGGTAAATTACAAACAAAATGTTCTTGTTTACATTAGTGTAACTTTAAAACTTCAGCCAAAGACCTTAATAAATGTGCTATTATTCTAAAAATGGAATTGAATGTCTATTCAACATTCAACAAAATTAATCTCTGGTGTAACTTCAGAGACTTAACTAGAATTCTAGCAGGAATGAATTTGGCCTCCTGTGAACAGCTTAGTGTGCATACGTGTGTGTGTATGTGCGTGTATGTGTTTCTGAGTGTTTACTTAGACGTTGCACTGGCCTTGCAGTGGGAAGAAGGATGGATTCACCTAGGGAACCCAAAACCTAATGATCAGAAGGAGCAGGCAAAGCGACTCTTTGAGTGCTGTAACATATGCCTTCTTTCAGGCTGCATAATTCATACACAGTAATATTAGCTGAAACAGTTCAGCTCAATAGCAACACCTCATTATTTTATCCCTCAGTATTTATTCCTATGTTTGACGCCTCGTGAAATTACTGTTAATGTGTTTATATAAGGGCAGATCTGACACAAGTGGGAAGAATTTAATTTCCCACTCATTCTTTCCTGCTGATGTGTCCTCTTCCCCTGGTAGAAGTGGCAAGTGTAAATAGTTAATTTGCTTCAATTATGAGCCTGTCCTGCTAAATTAGAAGCAGCAGGAATATGAAGAGCCAGAATTATACTTATGAGGCAGCTGACAAATCCTTGGAGCTCACAAAATCAAATCATTTACTCCTCATTGGTGCTCAAAGACCCACTAGATAAAAGCTGCAGTTTATTCTTTAACATCTGATGGAACTTGGATTGTATGTTACCAATACTTAAGAAAATTGAAGTCCTCATGCATTAGTGTCAATGTTTGTGATGCAGTTACCATTTTTGCTATAACCTACGAGCTTTCAAGGTTTTCTGTTTTGGTCCCTAAAAATAACCCAGACTGATTTGGGCATGAAAAATAACAAAGCGTGTTTTATAGGTTTCTCTTTTGATCTTTTAAGGGAAGTTTTTAACATAGCAGCACATTATCCAGTGGTGGGTTGAATCAGGTAGATCAGGAGGGGCTTTACAAGTAACGCTGGCCAACACTTCATGTCTCCAAAGCTTCTCTTGTGACATGAGACACCACAACTCATATCAAAATGGACCCAAGATCGGTGTTTTAAGAGGCCTTGGCTCTGCCTGGCCTCTGGGGGCACGTAACCTAGCTCCCCCTCCGTCACGGGGCATGATGCCATGTAGTTCTCCCATCTCTTGATGTGACAAATGAGCCATGGGTAGAAGAGCCATGGCATTCCCATTGCGCGGCTGTGCACGTGGGTTGGCTGGTGTCAGGACATCAGGCAGTTCAGAGGCTGCAATGTGGCTGCTGTAATAGTTCCAGAGGATACACAGACCATCAGGTCAAGGTAGTCAGTAGCATGATGAAAACATAAATTTACAGATTATTCACTCTTATATATGCTCATATATTTACACAGATCCTTACCTACCTCTTGTTCCCTCTTTAAAAAGGATCTTCTTTTTTTATTGTCTCCATGCTAATGAAGCAGTCTCCAAGGAGTAACTTTAACATGCTTGTAAGAGGATGAGAATGTACTTTCAGTTTAGTAGATAAACAACCACGCAAGGTTTAAATTTAGCTTTGTTTTATTTTTCTAAATGAGAATAGGAAGCGAAGGCACATCTGTGTGTGCACACTGCCAAAGTGAATTACAAGCAAAATGGATTCAGCAATAGTCACAACAGAGAGCAACCTCGCACCTCCCCTCCCAGCTGCTGGCACGGGCGAAGTCTCTTTTGCCAGTGTCGCACCTTAGGCCTGTTTGGGACGTCCACTGTTTCTCTTGACAAACTTCTGTACTGAAATTGCTTCTCCTCTTTGAAGATGAATGCGTGAAGAGTTTAAAACAACTGCTCCTCAGCCTGCTGTCTGCTCCTTCTCCTTTCCTCTGCAAGCAGCTGGGCTTAATGAGCTGGAACGCAAATGGGCCAACAATAGAATCATAGAGTCATAAAATGGTTTAGGAACTTAAAAATCATCTAATTCTAACCCCCCTGCCATTGGCAGGGACACCTCCCACTAGACCAGGTTGCTCAAAGCCCCATCCAGCCTGGCCTTGAACACTTCCAGGGATGGGGCACACAAATGCACAGATACAAACTCATTTCTATGTATGAACCTGTGCATATATATAAATTTATATCTTCAGATTGTTCTATTGCCCTGGCTTCCACCTTGAACCCCTTAACATCCACTGACTTTGGAAGGGGGCCATCTCAAGCCCCCTGTTTGCAGTGCATTTTTGCTGTAGGACTAATGGCAGCTGGCGCCTCCTTCTCCCACCCAGCGCTGGGCCGAGCAGGGCCGCACTGTGCACTCGGGATGGGAAAACTTCCCCTCTGCTGCAAAAAAAATGTATAAAAATAATGTAGATCACCATAATAGCTGTCGCATCTGAGTCCGTATGGGGTGATATGGGCTATTGTCTGCTGGCCTCCTGCCCAGCCCACCTGGCAGCTTGGTCTTCCTGCAGCCTCCTAGGAGCACTGAAGTCTCGGGGAACATCAGACGCTTCCCTGCCCGGGGTGAATTCCTAATGTCCGGTTTCTATGTACCACAGACACGGCTTCTAGATAAGTACCAAACTTGGCCACTGAGTTATGAACGTTTACTGTAACTGCACTTCACCTTCATCTTGTACTTGGAAGGAACTGGGCCAAAAGGACCTCGGATTCCAAGTACTGCCACAGCAACATGCTTAAGTGATAGCCTTCATTTTCTACTCATTCTTCTTCCCCATCCTTTATCCATACATTCGAGCTCGATAGAAACATGGCTTTAAATCATATACCTACAAAACTGGATTTAGGCCCAATTATTATCCTCCATTCAGGCTCACATCCTTTTTTTTTTTAAAAAAAAAAAAGAGTATCAGCAAGTGCAAATAATCACCACATAAATCATATATTTAATGTCGTTTGTTTTGTACCCAACTTTCATCCAACATGCTTCTGATAAAATGTAGAGTCCTGTTCCTGTAAGCTGCAGGCATCAAGCCTATAAGGTCAAATTTAGGCCTGGCACAAATGGCTGCAATTTCCAGTGATCTCCGTCGAGTCTCACTGTGTGTGCTAGAGCTGAATTTGGCCTGTGATCTTTCCCCTGCATGCCAGAAAGACTGAATTCTTTCCCCTAAGCCTCTAATATGTCATCAGTGTCTTTTTCATGCTCTGCAGTCAAAGAGACTGCTGAGCCATATAGCTAGCCCTGGGCCTCTTTCTGTTGCTGTATGTACCTAGATTAAAAATCAAATGGTAACATATTTCAGTATCCATTAAGCAATTCTGAGGATTTTTTTTTCTGACTGCTGTGGGAATATCTCTCTCCATATTTTAGACGAGCGTGTGCAGCTCTAGGTGCCTTTGCTGCAAAATCAGAAGATTAAAACTAGAGATATGTCTCCCACTTGGAAAAAAATGCAAGTTTTCTCTATGAGCGTAGGTATGTAGGGCCAGGAACGACAATCTGAATGTGGAATTTAATTCTGGATTGCAGCCTACCGTATTTTATCAGATGCCATTCCTTTCAATGCAGCCTGTGAAAATGACACTCCCATGGGTAATAACACGGCAGAGACCAAAAAGTCAAAATCGGTCATGTTGCTTTTTGATTTGCTATTTTTGCATATACTGTTTTGGGGGGTTTATGGAACACTTCCATCAAAACAAACGTGGGCACCTTTACATCATTTTAAAAAGACAAATATAACTCACTTGCAAGTGTCAGCTCAAAGGAGACATCCACAAGATATAAACTGAAAACTTCCCCTTCTTTGTCAGTCATCCTTGCACAGCTATTTAGGCAAAGCCAGGGAAGTAGCATGGTTCTTCATAATGTGCTTTGTCAACTAGGAGACACAAAGTTTTTTCAGACTACCATGAGGCACAAATTCTGAAAGTCTCTTTTTCTCCTAAGAGCGTCATTCAGCTTAACTCACTGTCTCCAAGTCTCTAGTATCAAAGGGGACTGTAGTCAGTGCTGCCTTCTTCTATTAGAACCCGATAATCCAAACTGAGGACATGTTTGCAGATGTTTGAGTGCCTGTTTTGGCTCTTGTGATGATGACTGGGGGAAGGGAGATCTCTTCCCCTGAGGGAACAAGGGTGTAAGCCGCATGGGACAGGATAGGAGTCCCGCTGCATAGTGTGCTGTGGTGTGTTGGTAATCATCCAGAAGCAAGTTGAGAGGAAGTTTATTGGGAAAAGATGACTAACCAGAACAAAAACTTGGCTTAAGGCGTTACAGGTATATTTTAGTTACATGTATCAGTGATGAGTTTCATATTATCCAACACGTAGAAGAGCACAGGAGACACAAAGCCTGCCTCAAGGAATTTTTGATCCAGAAAGACAGGAACCTAAGCAGCAGTTAAAATATATAAAGCAAAACATGACCAGAAGTTGGCATCATAAAACAGAAGTGCAGTCAGAGGTGTCCCTGTCCATGGCAGGGGAGGTGGAGCTAGATGATCTTTAAGGTCCCTTCCAACCTAAGCCATTCTATGATTCTGTGGTTTTAATTGGGTAAATCTAGTATTTGTGAGTGCTTGTGGCTAACCATATAACCCACAACCCCTGTATCTCCAAATAAAACTTTGGGGCAGTCGGTTTAAGGATGTGTATCACTATTAATAAAAAGAGTTCAGCCCTCGATGTAGGCTGCCACAGCACTGGTAGCCCCCATGTATGGTCAGCCCAGGCTGTTATGTTCACAATGGGGGAGCACAGGGCATTCGTTTTCCCTAGTAGGCTAATTCAAATGCTATCTTATATATTTATGTGTACAAGGTAGAGTTTCATACTTACTCGTTTTGGAAAGTATCATCTGACTTGCTGCATGTTTTGCTAAACAGTGTAAGAGAACTTGAAGCTACCTTACTGAGTGCACTTTGGAAATGTAATTAAATAGTAAACTAAGAACCTGTGTATTATGCTGTGTAAATTTGCGTTCACGAAGCACAGTAGGAAAATAATGCCAGTAGTTTCCATTTGTAGACAAATGAATGTAATCTTAGTGTTTTGGGGTTTCTACAACAAGCTGAAGAGAATAAGAATAAATTAAGCTGACCCACCCTGCATATACAGAAATGATGTTTTTTCTTCCAACATTCAATTTCCACAACTGAGACAATATAGAAAATAAAGTATTTTGTAAGGAAACAAATCTGCTGCTGAATCAGAATGGGCCTTTACTGCCTGAATAACAATCAGTTGACATTCAATTATCATGTTAATTGAATTAAAGCAAGCTAGAAATGACTTAATTCCATAAGTATATGCTCCTGTCAAGTTACTTATTTAATAATTGTTGCTTGCTTGACGGAGGAGGGGAAAATGACCTTATAAGAGATTTCTGAGATGTTAAAAATAAAATTAAATAATGCCACTATTCACTGTAGATAAGCAACAGAACAGAAGCCTGCTTCTTGTTACAGGAAAAATATTTAATGTATTATTGGAAATGATGTGTTTCCAAATTTGGCACTATCTTAAGCATGAAACTCAAAAGAGCTTCACCCGTTTTCTCGAGCACACTTGGATGACGACACAAGCCTTTTTCCTCCCGAGAAGTGCTGCAAGGATGCAGCTCTGTTGTACTTGCTACAACACAAAACTATTTAAGCCCGAGGGTGAAAAATTCTCACAGCTGCAAAAAAAAAAGAGGTTGGGAGAGGCAGATGACTTGCTCATACCTGTTTGAGGTGCTGCTACAAATGCCGAGGACGCTCCCCACTTGCCCTGCCTTCATAAGCCCTCAGTACAAGTCCAGTCTAGCGCAGAGTTAGTGAACTGGTACCCACTGTCAGGGCCGCGTTCATTTGCCTTCAGAGAAAAATATTGACAGCCAGACCTTGTTGTTACTCATGAAAATGAACAACTCCCCAGACAGGAACTTACCCTAATTTTTAGTATAAAGCCAGGACCAATCAAAATTTCCAAAACTAACATAAGGATCATCAGCCCACTTGTATGCTGACCTAAACAGTGGGCATCTTCAAAAGGACAACAGCGTATAGGCAGTGAGAGCTCAAGCTGTTCTCCTCAGAAGACTTTACAAGGATGAAGCGGGGTGAGCTGACCACCCTCCAGACAAGCCAGCCTGCAGGGACCATTCTGGCCAATGCAAAACATCAAAGCAGGCTGGGGTCATCAAAAACCTTTCCCCATCCAGGAAAGACTTTTTTACTGTAATGACCTTATGGTTAGTGTTTATATTACCATGGAAGACATGGTGTTCACGTGACTATTACTGGCTCACCAGAAGACCCAAGAAAAGAGACCAAGGCCGTGTGTACACCAAACATGGTAGATGTAGACGTAGGAAGTAATTAAATAGAAGCTGTACGATGATCTTCCTATGAAGTAGTGATATTTTAGATGGACATTTACAGAACTGTTGTTAGCTTCATGTTATTGAGTTAACCTTGTGCAATATGACTATTTGAAGGAAAAGTCAGGTCCCAGAGGACTCTTCCAATATGCTGTGACTGTAAAAGCACAGCAGGAGTGTATATTTTTTATATTTGTGTAATGCAAAATAAACCCCAATGTGGAAGCAGTAGATACATGATCTTTTGAAGATCATTATTCTGTGTAAAAGTCTTTGTTCAGCTCTGTTTTTTAAACTGGCTATCAGAATGATGCAGAGGCATTGCAATATACAAAGCGGTATAACTTAGTCTTTGTTCTGTAGGTCAAGCTAAATTCGTTTTAGCAGCTAGGAACAGATCGTTGTCTAATTTTTTTATTCATTTTCAAAACAAACAGCACATTTCCCTAATAATCACAAGTGATTACAACTTAAAAAGCAAACTGCTACCATTTTTTTTTGCAAAACAATAGGAGATCAGCCAACAGTATATATTTATCTTAATCTGGAGAAATTACAAGGGTGCACAGATAGAGCTGCACAGCTAAAACCAATTTTTTTTCCTCTCTGTCTTTATATTTACAATTTTAGAAGCCTAAGACTTCTCTGTTTCCATTATGATCTTTTGCTTCCCTGGGAAGCAAAATCTTTAATCCTTTAAGGGGCCTCAGAGTTTTGCCAGCCTGTATCTGAGGATTGTTCTGTCTCTGAAAGCAAAGCCTCAGTGAAACAAAAAATGTTTCACGAGCACGTTCTTTATAAAAATGATGTTGTACTGGATCCTTACAGCCTGACACTACCACTCTGTCTTTGTAGTCTGCAACTGTATTGTCCTCCGTGGGCGCGCTCTCTGCTGCCAGGTCCTCTCCATTACCGGACTGCTCTGGTTTTACTAGAGCACTGGAAGATCAAAAGAGATCACTTTAAAGTTCCATAAAGTTTGTTCTTCTGGGGCGAAGATGATTTTCAGCTGTGGAATTCAGGAGAACACCTCAAAATTGTCATTAATAGTTTGCCCATCTTTTGCCCAGTCGCCCGATTAACTAGGCAGTGCAGAGTGGGAAGGTGGATAGTCTTTACTCTCTTCATGGATGCTTTCCACAGGTGCCCAGGTTGTGCACTTGGCTGCAGAGGTGGACAGCAGAGACTCAAAGCTACAGTTCCATTTTGTATAATATTGTGAATCCCAAATTCCATGAACATATGAATTAATCTCTGCCTTGGGCATATGACTTAAAAATTGTGAAATATAACAGCAATAAAAAAAGCAAATTTTCTTTCCCTTAATTTGTCTCCTTTACTTTTAAACCTTCTGTTTAGATGTTTTTTAAGCATTTCCCTGCAACATGGAAGTCTAGGAGTCAGTCCTGCTTAGTTACATGAAGCCAAGATGATTGCATGGCTCCTAAGTATATCCTTTTAGAAAAAAAACCCATGAAGTGTTGAGAAACACATTATAATACTTGCAAAGAGAAATGATGACTTGTTCCTGAATCTGTCGCTGACATGGCTAAGAGCAAGTCATTAGCTAGGCTCCACAGGTCAGAAACTGGTTCTCTTCCTGAAAACTTTCAACCCTAAATATCTACGTACGCTTTTCTAACATCATGTTACTGTAGTGCTATGAGGTCCTGCCTAACCCTGCAGATAATCTTTGATCTTGAAATCTGGGCAAAATTGAAGTGATTCTCCGAGCTCTTTAATCTATTATGAGATTGTGCACATGCCGCATTTAAAATAATTTGTTGAGTTGAGAGAAATGTACAGAAATAGATCCATGCTCCTGAGAAGTTAATTAGACCGATATGGGATCAAGACTGGAATAATGACTAACATTTATTATCCTTAGCAGCTCCATGGAGCTTCTTTGACTGCCCCCAACAGTTTATCCGGGGAAGAGAGAAAGCTGCTTGGCTGATCTGTGTGGTGCCGTCATTTAGCTCAAATGTCTTTCTGCACATTCTCGTCTTCCCCCGAAGGTTTTAACTCGACTCACAAGTGGAAGCCAGTGGAGAGGCACATGCCTGCCTGCCCCCGTCCCTAAAGGTCTCATTTTCCAGTACGCCCCACGCTTCACTTTGAACAATTAAAACTGAGATGCTATGAGGGATATTGTTTTTTCAGTACTGCTGGGTAGATAAAGGGTGTTCCACAGTTGGAACAATATTTTCTTTAAAATATTTGATGTTTATTATTTCACTCTTTAAGCAATATGAGGAGGAAAGGCTATTTACTTAGAAAGACTTCATGAAGATGCATGAGACACACCGGTGATGTATAAAAACAAAACCAGATTAATTTACCAATGTGACACTCTTTGTTTTTAGGTATACAAAAAGAAAACTGAAGCTGCCAAGAAGGAGTATCTGAAGCAGTTAGCTGCCTACAGAGCAAGCCTTGTATCCAAGGTAACACATAATGTATATACATACACACATATATATAGTGACATATTGCAAACCATTTTCAGCATTTATATGGTGCTGAGCACCATCGTATTTAGCGCAAACAGCCTTGTTTGTTATCACCTTAAACTTAGGTTTAAGGTGCAAATGCTCAATAAAAACAGTCATCTCTCCATGAAAAGATATCCTTTCCCTTCCTGTCATAGAAACAGCACTTCTCCAGTCCAGG
Organism: Rissa tridactyla; assembly: GCF_028500815.1. NCBI lineage: Eukaryota > Metazoa > Chordata > Aves > Charadriiformes > Laridae > Rissa > Rissa tridactyla. The sequence continues at coordinate 41,577,213 of NC_071467.1, forward strand.
AGTATAATCACAGTTCAAAAGAGGAAGGAGATAGATACCGGTAAAAAGACCTCAGTGTAACAAACATGCCATGCCAGGCAGTCACTGTTCTACCTATAAGGGAAAAAAAATATATAATACACAAAATGCCTGGCTTTGGTTTTGGGTTTTTTTTAAAGTAGTTTTTTACCTTGCAATCACAGTACAGAAAAAGTCAAGCTCAGCTCACATAGCAAATTTTCATAAGAATTTCCATTTTACATCCAGCAAGCAATTTGTGTGAGCACAGCATAGGTCTTATACTGGAAGTAAGGCTCTTACACTGGAACACACCGGTGTGTCTCCAGTACGCAGCTAGTAGCAACTTTCTAAGCTGATTTATGCAAACATTCTTAGTGCCCATAATTTTGTAATAGACTCTTTAAAATTTGTAATAGACTTTAAAATATGCAGAAGAATGTGAAATTATTGCACTGTGTCAATGTGAAAACCAATTGAGCAACTTCAGAATCATACCAATAAGAATCACTTGGTTTGGCTCTGTCAAAACAAATTTAGATATATTTTGTTCTTACATAAATAAAATTAATTTTAGAAGTAAAGATGGCAGTATGAAGGACTAGCATATGTGACATGAGTAGAACTTTCTGTTAGTTTTAAATGTTTTCTGTATCTTATACTAATTTGTACACATTTTCGGGGGAAGACTATAGGATTAGCCATACAAGGACCTTTTATGCATCTTTCTACATTATCTTAGTATTTGGTCAGTGTTTGTTCTGAATTGAAAAGTCTGAAATATGGGTGTTACCTCATTCATTTTGGGGGGTTGTGTCTTATGCATTTTTATTTCATAGCTACCGTCATAAATACTAATGCATATAGTTAAAGTAATTTACAGGGTACCTTTAATTTCTGTCTTAGGGCTGTTTGGTTCTCGAAGTACTCATTGCCTTCAGAAAGGGTACCATGTGCACACAAACAAATTTTTTTGAAATAGCCCACTTATTGCCAAAGATAGGTCTAAAAAGCTCAAAATAGTCCAATATTTTTGAAGACATGTACGAAGCCAACTTTTCACTTGTGAAAGTAACTTGGATGTCATTATTCAGCACATTGTGGGCTGTTTACATAACACTCTATAGAGCTTAATTTTGAAATGGCACATATAGAAAACATGATATTTTTGTTTTGATTTTTTTTTTTGAAAGAGAAAAAAGTATATTATGGCATTTTCTGAGGTTTGTTTTTAGAAAAAAAATTAGAAGATTGCTGATCGGTTCAGTACGTGAAGCCATTTGTGCGTGTATTTAAATTTGTTGTTAGTCAGAGAAGCACTGGAGCATTTTCTTAACTTTTAAGCAATTATTTAAATTCTGCCCATAATGTAATGTTTTCCTCTAGTGTGGAAAGTATCAAAATATAAACTTAATGAAGCTGAGTACTAATTGCTTACCCTCATGAACACGCTCAATGAATCCAACAGAGCTGGCATGTAACTAAAGTAAGTCCATTTTGGAATAAGGATGTGAAATACCCAAATGTAATATTACATCAGTATATTCTAAATTATCATTATTAAATATTTATATAGCACCAGAAGAGTTGTAGCTCTTTAAACAAGCATGTAAGCATGAAGAAATATGTCTAATATATTATTAAGATTGTTTGGGGTCCATCTGGTCTTTTATGTCCGTGTGTTATATTATCATCCATAAAAGCTACTTTTAGGGAATATTATTAAGATTCCAAGACCTCATTCTCAAAAGTTCAGACATGCCAAAAGTAACATACCTTTTCCAAAAATGTTTTAATACAATGTTTATGATTTGCTCACAGAGTATGTTTTAAACTTTATGCCACGCTCTGTGTGAGTCTCATTTCATACGCTTATAATCAGGTGTTCACCCTGGGAGCTCCTGTGTTGTATTTACTGCATGTTGTTTAACCTTGCTTCTTTATAGGATTTTCCCAGCAGCATTTTAGTGTAAAGAAATTCTCAGTAATACTCTGGAGCAGGAACTTTGTATTGTCCATATTTTCAAACACAGCTACATTGTCTTGAAATCAGGTTTTCAGTAATTTTGGGTGTCCTGCTTGGGACATCCAGAACTTCATTTTTCAGAGTATTTGACCAATATTACACCTGTCATGTTCATAGCAGAGCTCCAATGACTCCAGGGTCAGCTGGGTGGCAGCTATAAGATGATCAGTTGTGCTTCGCATCACAGCAGGACATGTTCTTGCTATCCAAATGATAGGAGTTACCCAATTATCAAACTTTCTCCCTTCTCCCCTCCCAGAGGACTGTCTGTGCCCATGGGAAGAGACAGGCACAAGCAGATAAGGGTGCTGCTCAGGTCCCCTGCCACCAGCTCAGCAGATGCCTCGCACCTCCCAGAGCAGCTGCTCTTCCAGTTTCCTAACTTTTGAATGTTGTTTCTGCCTCCTTTTTCATTAAGTATTGCCAGTTTTTAAACAACTAGTGAGTGGAGGGCTTGTATGTGAGTGTTTGTGTATGTTTTTTCTGCATTTATTTGCAAGTCTTCATTTTTCAAAAAAGCAAAAGAATGGACATATGCCATGTTATACCCCAGTGGACCAGACTTGGAGTTAAGTTCACTGCACCCATCTTGGCCATTTGAGATGCTGGAACAGTCAGAATAGATTGCAGAGAAATGGGATAATTCTCCTTTTGCCAGGAGATTTCTTAGCCTCTGCCTGACATCAGAATAAAGAAATTCATGAACATTGGTTTCCATCCCAAGTTCTGGGGTGGGAGTGGAGTATCAGGTGGGGATGGTGGGCTTTTCCATGATACTCAGCCCTTTGTCCTCCTCTCCTCTCCTCTCCTCTCCTCTCCTCTCCTCTCCTCTCCTCTCCTCTCCTCTCCTCTCCTCTCCTCTCCTCTCCTCTCCTCTCCTCTCCTCTCCTCTCCTCTCCTCTCCTCTCTTCTTCTCCCCTACAGCAAACCTTTACTTCAGCCAGTCTTTTCCCAATCTTTCTCTTTTCCTCTGCATCCTCACTTCTTCTCCATACACTTATACACTTATACACTTCATACACTTATACACTTATAGCCATGGGTGCATAATGAAGGAAACTAGAGATGAACATGATTAACTGGAGATGAACATGGCTAACTGGAGATGAACATGGCTAACTGGGGAGGTCCCAATGGACTGGAGGGTAGCAAATGTAGCGCCCATCTACAAAAAAGGCAGAAAGGAGGATCCAGGAAACTATAGGCCTTTCAGTCTGACCTCGGTACCAGGGCAGGTCATGGAGCAGATCATCTTGAGTGCCATTACAAGCCATAGAATGGACAAGCAGGGGATCAGTCCCAGTAAGCATGGGTTTATGAAAGGCAGGTCCTGCCTAACAAACCTGATCTCCTTCTATGACAAGATGACCCGATTATTGGATAAGGGAAAGGCTGTGGACATTGTCTACCTAGAATTTCGAAAAGCATTTGACACTGTCCCCCATAGAATTCTCATGGAAAAACTGGTGGCTCATGGCCTGGATGAGCATACGATCTGCTGGATCAAGCACTGGCTGGATGGGCGGTCCCAAAGAGTGGTGGTCAGTGGAGTTAAATCCAGCTGGCGGCCTGTCACAAGTGGTGTCCCTCAGGGCTCAGTGTTGGGACCATTTCTGTTTAACATCTTTATTGATGACCTTGATAAGGACATACAGTGTATCATCAGCAAGTTTGCAGATGACACGAAGCTAAGCGGGAGTGTTGATCTACATGAGGATAGGAAGGCTCTATAGAGAGACTTGGATAGATTGGACTGATGGGCCAATGCTAATGGAATGTGCTTCAACAAGACCAAGTGCCGGGTCCTGAACTTGGGCCACAGCAACCCCATGCATTGCTACAGGCTTGGGGAAGTGTGGCTGGAGAGCTGCCTGGCAGAAAAGGACCTGGGGATTCTAATTGACAAGCGGCTGAACATGAGCCAGCAGTGTGGCCAGGTGGCCAAGAAAGCCAATGGCATCCTGGCTTGTGTTAGAAATAGTGTGACCAGCAGAAGGAGGGAGGTGATTGTCCCCCTGTACTCAGCACTGGTGAGGCCACACTTGAGTATTGTGTCCAGTTTTGGGCACCTCAATACGAGAGAGATATCGAGGTGCTGGAGCGAGTGCAGAGGAGGGCAACGAAGCTGGTGAAGGGCCTGGAGAATAAATCTTATGAGGAGCGATTGAAGGAGCTGGGACTGTTTAGTTTGAGGAAGAGGAGGCTGAGGGGAGACCTCATCACTCTCTACAACTACTTGAAAGGACATTGTAGAGAGGTTGGTGCTGGTCTCTTCTCACAGGTAATTAGTGATAGAACAAGAGGGAATGGGTTCAAGCTGCAGCAGGGTAGGTTTAGGCTGGACATTAGGAAAAAATTCTTCACAGGAAGAGTGGTTAGACACTGGAATAGGCTGCCCAGGGAGGTGGTGGAGTCACCATCCCTGGATGTGTTTAAGACTCGTTTAGATGTGGTGTTAGGGGATATGGTGTAGGGGAGAACTTTGTAGAGTGGAGCTGATGGTTGGACTTGATGATCCCAAGGGTCTTTTCCAACCTAAATGATTCTATGATTCTATGAGGGACAGACTACCTGCTCTTCATCATAGAGAGCAACCAGTACTGGGAAAGCCCATGTGGAGGAATAGTCTCACCTGCTTTCTCAGATGACACACGTTCATAAATTCGAGTGTCATTTCATGGGAAGATGAGATAGTAATCTTTGGCACAATCTGTTATTGGCCCTACCAGAGTTAAAGTCCCTCTTGCACTGCACCTTAAGAAAGGGCACACAAATGTTTGGTGAGGCATACAGTGCTTTCCTCTGGGTGCAGCCTTGACAAAGCTGAGCAGTTCTGGTTGGATTTTGTCTTCCTCCCTCCCTCCCTCCCTCCCTCACACACACATAAAAGAGTGGAAGTGTCACCAGCAACTTTGGTAACAGAATTGCCAGCCCATGTCTAGTACACTTATAAATGCTTTAGTGATGTCTTTATAAAGTAGGGCTACCACCCAGTAAATAAGGTAAACATATGATTGTGTAAATATGTCAGTTATGCATTAATCCCCATTTAATTTATCAATTTGTTTCCTGTATATTCGCCTTTTTTATAATGATTGAAATTAATGGGGCTGTTGTTGAGTTTGTTCATGTGTGTAGGAATTGATATGTAAAGTAAAAATCCTATTACAAAGCATTATATCTTCTGCTATGCAGATTGCCATATTGCTTATAGTACTGACTAAGCCTTTGCATTGTAAACAAGTGTCTTTATATTTGCCCTTAGTTGCAACTTTTAGTACTATTCAGGTCCAGAAATGCAGTCTCTGGTATCTGGTAATTTGTACAGCATTACATAAAATGCTGTGAATCGCAATTTTACTTTTTCATAAAACAAGCACTTTTTCTAGCTTAACCAGCCTTTTTTCTGGCTGACATTAGAGTTTTTGCTGCATCTTTCATATATATATATTTTTTTTTAATACAGATTTATATGGGTAAATGTTAAATACTTTCCTATTTATGTGCATCTATGTATATTTATATAACAATATATGCACATTATGTATTTAACATGCATAATATATATGTGCATATAAGTCATACATGTATGTATGTTAACTGTAGGAGTACAAGTTTAACTGCTTAAATAGTACACAGAAAATTTCCCTGTTTTGTTCTCTCTGGCTAAATGAATCTTTATTTCTCTCTGTGTAGTGACACAACTTCAAGTTTCATGCAGACATATTTTAGCAGCTATGGCTGAAGCTAAAACCTTTCAGCAAGGAGAATATTATTCAAATTCAAAATACTCAAGCATATTTCATGTTGAATCTGAGTCGAAGTGGTGTCTTCGCTTGACATTGCAGCAAATGCATTGGACGCTTTTCAGTTTTGTGGACAGTACAAATCCTTTGGACATGTAAAATTGTTTCTTGAAGTATATGGCAGATGTAGCTTTCCTAGCCTACCACCTTGCAATTATGTTTCATAAAAAACCTAAAGGTCATATCTAGTAAGACTGGCATTGCCTTAATGTCCTTAGCACAGCAATTTGTAACCAGAGAGTTTCCAGGCACACAAAATACCTGTGTTACATGCGCAGCATGGCCTATATTGTAATGTAATTGAATAGACTGAAGAATTATAGTTGTTCGAGACTGCAGTAAATACACATGACAAAGTTTGAGCTACCAATAAAAAGCAAAATGGAGACCATGTTAAAAAAAAAAAAAAAAAAACAAACCAACCTAAACCCCAAAACTCAAACAGTAAACTTGGTGTTAGTTTCCCATTTTGTAAGTGCATGTGGTGAGAGCACTTACCTAATATATAAAAAGGCAAAAAATACGTCAGCTCTCCCAGATCATGCATCTCCTCACTCCTAAGCAAATGTGGTTGTGCAGGTGTGCTCTCACCACAATTTGTTTTCTGTGGCCCAATGAACCCCAAATTCATTTCTGCATAGTGACCAAGCTTCAGATATAGGGGAGCACCGTATCCTATCTCACTCCTCCCTGAAATAAGCAACTGCTGGGGTTTGGGACATTTCTATTGGAAATAAAATACTGAATATCTCTTGACAGAGCAGACCACTGAACTGTCGTGTCCCCTGGTCAGTGCTGTAATCAGTTGGCTATTGTGTGCAAGGAGAGCAGCATCCCTTCTGCTGCTGGCAGAAAGGCACCTGGTTTCCACTTTTTGAGACAACAGGTTCCTATATTATATCTATCCCCAGTTCATGCAGATGCTTTGGAATTTCGTAAAACAGTTCAGGCTGTTCTCAGTAAAAGCATCATGGAAACAATAAATAAAAAATATGGTTAGGTTTCATGCGCTTAAAACAATACAAAAAAACCCCAGAATGATGACATACATGTACAGCTTTTACTTTTTTCCATTAAACATTAGAATCCCTAGCTGGGAAAACTGTAATGTAAGGCTTTTACAGCAGGTACTTCATGCTTTTGCGATACCTTGGTCTTTCATCCTTTCTGGATTTATTATTATGTAGTCAGAAATTTCCAAGGATTCATAAATAAAATTATGTTTGTGCAAGAATGTGATATATCAGAGTATGTGGTAAGTGAACATATATTTTTTTTTAAAAATTGTCTAATCTGATAATAACACAAATCCAGCCATCTTGTCTAGCAAGGAAACCAACTGTCTACTGCAGCTGAAAACACAGAGCAAGCTATATTTAAGTTAATGACATGAATTTGATTTGAGGCTAAATCATGTGAAGCTTTACATTCAGCAGTGCAAAAACCGAGAGTTGCTCTCAATATTTTCTGCCAAACATGGCAGAAATGTCTAGAGCTTGAGAGAAGACAGATTTTGATTTGGAGGGGAACTGTGTTTGGTTTTGAAGTGAGTTAATAAAACTAGATTTCACTATTAGCCTAGTGCTTCCAATTGGGGAATTAAAACACTTGTATCAAATTAAAGTTGCATATCCTTTATCACATGCACCCAGGTTACATTCATAAAACATCCATTTTTACTTACATACCCTGAATGAATCCATGACAATCCCCTGTAGATGATGACAAAATGTATATTTAGATTTGAAGATGTTCTTCTGAGCCACCTCGGCTAATTATAGATGACAACCCATGGCTTACTCCTTTGTTCTGAAACATCAAGAATGTGTCAAAAAGCTTTCTGAACTCTCTAGAGTCCCAGATGTTGTTATTGCAATAGGTGACTGGAATTAACAAAATACGAAACGTCATTTGCTAAGAGCCTCTTGTGACTTAGGTAGGAAGGCAGCTGTACTGCAAATATGCATATGAATTCTCTACCGGCGTCAACAGAGTTAAGTCAAAGGAGTTAAAAGAGCTAAGCAGGAAAGAGAAAACACTGCTGGAGAGAAATAATTTTCTCACAAACATCTTCACAGGGGTATTATTAAAATGGCTGAGCCCACGTAGGCTAGAAGAAGGGATTCTTCTCAAGGACAGACTTGGGGTTGGAAGTGACCTGAAATGTCAAAAATATTGAAAATGGACAGGATTATGTGAACACAGAAAAGCTGAGAGAAGGAATAAACAATTCAAGATGTTCCCTCCACCAAAGAGACAGCAAAGACAACAGATGCAAACTTAAGCTTAGGTAAGCTTTGTAGGAGCTGCATAAATATTCAGCCAATTTCCTTCTATCTACCTCTCTAATGTCACGGTACTGAAGATAACTCATTTAAAGCTGAGTCAGGCCTGCCTAAGTTTGATCACAGCCTGCACAGCCTGGACTTTCCTGGTACCGGCTGACATAATCACTGCTGTTACCTGAATGTAACCTTCATTCTGGTCAGTCATAGGGTCCAAAAATTGTTGAATTCCTCAGCACGGCTCAGGGATGGACACCAGTTACTAGATGTGCACATGGCACCGTCATGAAAAGGGACAATGTGGCAACTATGTACGTTGCTGACACATATTAATTTAAAACCTGAATCAAGTTAAACTCTTTTTCTAGACTTTGAAATGCTCATATAGCCCATGTTCCTTGTCTGTGTGGAGGGCATGCCAAACCTCTTTTTCTCATTTAAAGAAAAGCACCTGTTTCTCATTTAAAATAAAACGATGTTACACCACTTTGGCTATGGAAAAAAATTCTTCTGAGGTTGGAATAAGTTATTTTTACCGACAAGTAAAGCTGTTTGCATTGGTAGAAAGCTTATGCTGGCCGTATTAGCCACAAGGCTTATGTCTTTGCCCTTAAGGTGGTCTCTGCATGTGTTTAAAGGACACATAGGCATCCAATAGCACCAAGAACATTTACGGAATGTTTTGAATATACTGAATGTATTTACTGAATATTTTACTGTAAAGGAAAGCTTAATTGCCTATGTTAATAAAAAAGTACTTTGATAATGTCTGGTCTGTAAATGAGTGAAATGATATTGCTCCAGCTGAAAGGCTTTAGTTATTAACTATTTTTGTGAAACCAATAGAAGAAAAAAGCCCAAACTTTTTTCTCTCGAAGTAGAACTGTGGTTTCTTTGAGACAACACTGACTTTTTGATTTTATATTGCAAACAGCAATATTAGTTGAGCACTACTTACTAGAATGAAATTATTGCAAAAGTATTTATTTAATTCCCATGCATTATGGTATCAAGTGCTATAGTAGGTAAGAATGCTGAATATATAACAATACTGCATTAACATGTTAAAAAAGCAAAACAAAGTACGTATAGGCACTTGTTTTTAGGTATGCTTCTGAAGAAACACAGATTAATAGTAGTGCTCACCAATTGGGAATGATTGTCAGCCTCTGTTAGCCAGGTCCTACCTAGTTTTCATGAAAAATGAAATGGACGTCCAGACAGTAATACTGAAGGAACAGTGTTGGGCTCTGATCCAAATTCCAATTTAAGTTAATAGGAGACTTTCCATTAAATTCAGTAGTCTAAGGATCTGCCTTTGAGTTCTGCCTTGTTAAAACATGTCCTCGCTTTACTTTCAATCACATGAATGTTGGTTTTGTTCCAGCAGAAGTGGGGTTAGAAGAGACAACGGCAGCCAGAAGGCAGCCACAAGTTAGAAAGTGAATCAAATCGTATGTGTAGATTTTAACAGCTGTTCAGTTACCCAGATCTACAGGTGAGGGTTCAAAATGCAACTGTAGACTTTTGATCGTGGAAGTAAAATGATATCCCAAAGGAAGCCAGAATGGCATCACTAGGCTGTTGGTGTTTTCTCTGACACTGCTAAATTGAACAGGATGTTTGAACCAAAAATCGTTTCTCAGCTGTAGGAACAGGGTAGAAGTTTTGGCATGAGGGAAATCCCAGTGTCACTTTCCTCTAAGGAAGTGACATCCCACCCTGGGCTTGCATTCAGTCTGTAATAAGGACCATTAGTCCCAGGGCAGTTCTCCTGAGGGAAGAATAGCACAACTGGGTGACCAATGCTTAACCTCTTAACCTAATTTAATTCTTTAATTTCGCAAATAAGCGCAAGGAGTTTTGACACATAGTAGGGGAGTACAATGTAGATGGGGAAGTTTGCTTTGCTTTAGAATTGGAAGGAAAGGCATGAGTTTGGTGTAAAGTGTGGGGAAGAACTTGATTCAGCCCTTCCCAAACTTCATGCAAAATGATCAACTCTCACCCCTTTCTCTGAAGAACATCACTTATCTGTATCATCACACATTTCCTTGAAAGTATGATACAAGTAGAATCATTTTGTGGACTGAGGGTCACGCTTTCCCTAAATCATACTTGTCAGTACTTTTAATTAATATAATTATATGCATTATCATAACAGTTACAGTAGTGTTTATTTGGTTTCCTTCCTTTCCCTATTTCTCTTCTACTTTCATTCTCTTTCTGTTGGGCTTTCAAAATGTTCTTCCCTCTTTTTCTTTGTGTTTCAGTAAAAAAATAGATTGTTGTGAAAAAGAAAAGTGTTTTTTGTTGTGCCTAAGGGGCAGTCATACTTTTTCTGTAGCATTCCATTGCCTTGGCCTACGTACCTTGTCTTCACCTTCTGGTTTTGTTTTGGTTTTTTAATTTAGGCAACAGTATTAGATGATGATGTGAGGTGGAGAGGTAGGTCCACAAGAAACCCTACTCCTTACCTATTAAGAACTTGAAAGATTTAGAGTAAGGCTTTGAGCCAAACTCAAGAACAAGTAAAAGCCACTCAAAGGGCACAAAGGGCAGTCAAGAAAAGCTTGACTGGTCCAGGACTTGTGGTCCTGGAGTACAGTCACTAATGTATGTGTACAATACCAATTCCTACCATTAACTAAATATAATATTCTGTCACCCTCTAGTGGTGGGTCTACAATACCATAATTCTGATAAAAGATTTTCTCATTGCATGTCTAGTAGCAGAAACTAGTCTTCAATGTTTGATGGCCTGTGTCCACGGATTTGTAATTTTGGTCTCCAATGCATGTATCTCTAAATGAATTGTATCCTATAACTTCATGTCAAAAAATAGAGATGTAAATTGTCATTGTTGTCTTTGGGCAGATTAATTAACTGAAGAGGTGGGGGTTTAAAATTTTTGTCTGTATTTTCTCTTCTCCTTGGATAAAGCAAGAGCAAATTGACTGAATTCCAGCCTGCAAAGTTAGGGAACATGACTGTGCACTTGAAACCCATCTTGGCTACTCAGAACCCTTCTTTCTTAATTCCTAGTGTTACCCATAATAAAAGTCCTTCTCTAAGACTGGTGCTGTACTGGACAACTGCAGTGCCCATTCAGATCTGTGAAAACAGCAATTGTGCCCAAAATAATAACATGACCTATGCATCATATACACTTCTTGGTACATTTGACAGTAAAATGACATAACAAAGCCAAAATATTTGACATCACCTATTCCATTAGCTTCAGCAATACTTAGGAAATCTGGGTTTCTGACCAAGCTTTGGAAAAGCTGAAAGTGCAGTATGCTGGAGAATGGCATTTAATGGGTTCATTTATCAGGATTCCCAGTAACTGATAATATTGATGTGTTTTACACTGATATTGGACGATTTGGCTTCAGATCACATGTGATTTAAAGCATCCTAAGTAACAGCAAAATACTTGGTTTGAAACTGAAGTGTTGCGCTTTTCACTGAATCAGGGAGGTAGTGAAACATACTTATTGATAGCTTGAGACAGCTGGAAGGGTCCCTTTTGATCACTTTGCAGACGCTCTTTTCAGAGGTAAAGTGAGCGTTACTCATCTCTGGCCTGAGACTGTACAATTCCTCTTAGCATAATTTGGTACTTCAAGTATTAAATGATACTAAGCATCTGATATCTCTGTAGTTTTATCGGTATGGGCCATACATTCACTGCCTATGTGTGAACTCAGAATTACCCAGTAATTAAATTGGTTTGCTGTATCTTTGTTAAAGAGGTGTGCGGCAGCATCTTTGTAGTCACAAATGAAATATAAGTATGTATCAGTATGCTGCAAAGGCTTTTTGATACCTCCTCACCAGGAGGAACTGTTTAACCCATCTACCCTTAGAGACTTCAGGAGCAGTTATCCCTGCTCGGACCAGATAGAGCCTTCCAGCTACATCATGGAAAGGCAAGGTGTTTTCCTGAGGGAACAATGCGCTCAGTAAAACTTCAAGTTTCTCACGAAAGAACACAGCATACACCTCCTGTCATGTGTAAAGAGCTCAGGACACTCGAGAGGAGGGTCCTGACCATGCTGCGAATTAGGAAACCTTCGTCTGAATCTCTGAAATTTTGGCAAACCTGCCAGTCTTTGCTCCCACACTCACAAGAGTGTCCTACAAATGCAGCTGGGACAAGAGGGGGAAAATATTTCTCATGTCGTCAGGAACATTAGTTCAGCGTTTTTAAAATAATACCAAAAAACTGGCAGATTTTGCACCTACTTTCAGATTTTGTTGTTTACTATTTGTGGGGGTTTATGTCTGTATCTGAGTCTTGCAAACACGCCTATAATACATATTGCACACGTGTACATCCACATGCGAGCAGAGGCAGGCAGATCCACAGAGGCAGAGATTTGCATTCATTTTATCGTATTCATTTAATTTCCCTTAGTTTACTGGGGAAAACAAGGTTTTTTGCTAATGGTACTGCCATTACACGTAGGGAAAATGAAGTTATCTTTCTCATCTTTATCATCGCATATAATGAAGCAATTTCAGCAGTGCGCGCGTTAGCGGATTGTTGGTGATGGTGCATCCTTCAGAAAGAATACAAATAGGCTTCACTGACCCTGGAGTGCTGAGAGTAACATGAAACTTACTCTGACTTGTAAACTGAGCAAACATGACATGGAGGTCACAGAATAAGGGCATATATGCATCTTTCAGCCCTTGTTTTGACAAAGTGACTTCTTTCTCCAGAGGGACATTTCTGCCATTTTTTTCCAGCATGTTTCACCTTTCACTGGCTATTAATCCCAGTATGATTTAACTGCAAATTATGATTCCCACCTATAAACTTATGGGAGTTAATTAATGTTTTCTCATCATTTATTTGAGCACATAGAGTTAGCACTCAGAAGATCTAAGAAAATCAGGGTATGTAAAACAACTTAATAAGTTGAGTTTAAATAAAAGGTAACAAGCTATAAATATTAGAACAAATAGTATTACAAAAATTCACATTCATTAATGGAAATATTTTATTACTAGCAGTTTGAAGAAATCAGGGTAGACCATAATTGAAAATCTGTGCATTTTCTAATATTCTACGCAGTATTCTTCCAACTTTAGTAAGGTAGCTTCCTGGTGTTTGGTACAGTCTTTATATAGACATCAGTTTTAAACAGAATTTTCAGAACTCTATGAACTGGATTAACAAATGAAGTTTTGCTAAAAGTGAAATTATTCAGAATATTCTTATTTTTCTGAAAGCATGGCTCATGAAACATATTTGATACAGGCACTAATAGCATCCTAGCACAGAATACTTCAAAATAAAGGTATCAGCACAGCAACTAGTGTATTTATTTAATGCAGCAGAACAGCAGTGGATGGGGTTTAGCCACTTCATCATGTTAGCTAACTGGTAAAGCACTATTAGCAGTTATCAATGTGTATGGTAAAAGACGCTGTAATTCTTATCACTGGTTTGCAGATAGGAAAATGAGAAATGTCAAAGATCACTGCACTTTTTCTGGAACCCACCCTCCTGAATCTTTTTTCAACTAGGCCATCAAATTTGATGACAATAGTAGTGGCTGCTTACGTGAACAAATGTGACAGGCTTGGTTGCTTTTGTTGTGTAGGTTATTAGGTCAGTGATGCCATCTCCCAAGTTTGATAAAAGCAAAATTTCAGGCTAGACCAGGAAGCAGAGAGGCTAAATTCTTTTTTTTACAATGCTGAAGAGAAATGTGTAAGGTAAAAGGGATTAATTATTTTTCTAGTAATAACCAAACTCCATGTCAAGGACATTTTGATGGTCCAAGTATGTGTTTTTCCACGGTGAGACTCTTAAAGAGACTTCAGGGGGAGAAGAGGAGCTTTTTGTAGCCTCTAAATATTGTCTGGCTTTTGTTTTTCTCAACAGAGCTACAGTGAACCTGTTGATGTTAAAGCCTCCCCGCAACCTCAGATGATGAATTCAAAGCAGTCGGTGTTTCATGGGCCTGCCCAGGCTCACTCTGCACTGTACCTCAGCTCCCACTACCACCAACAACCAGGAATGAATCCTCACATCACTGCCATGCATGCCAATATCCCCAGGAACATAGCGCCCAAGCCCAACAACCAAATGCCAGTGACTGTTTCCATAGCAAACATGGCTGTGTCCCCACCGCCGCCTCTCCAGATCAGCCCCCCTCTGCACCAGCATCTCAACATCCAGCAACACCAGCCGATTTCAATGCAGCAGTCCATTGGAAACCAGCTACCGATGCAGGTCCAGTCTGCTTTACATTCACCTACAATGCAGCAAGTAAGTTTGAGCTTTTCAGTTCTCTGGGGAAATGTGTTTTTCTGAGAAAAAAAAACTCATCCAGAAGTTGACATAGTGAGGGAGATTTAGGGCCACGGATTAGCTTTAATTTTACAGAGTTCCAAAACCACTGTAGTATAGTCTGAGGGCTTAGTCTTTCAAAGGCAAGAACAAGCAAATGAGTTTACCCGAGTGATGGGGAACTTCAGTGTTCATCGCATTCTTCTGAACACTAGCCCTGTCTCCCCCACAAATCCAGGAGGCATTCTTTAAATAGAAGTGTGTCCGTAGATCCATCTGCAAATCTGGGAGTACTGTGAAATATAAGTGACATGTTAAGTCTTCAGGAGACATATTTTATGAACAAAAGGCAGGCATGTCTAGAAAAAGATACGGTTGTAGCTTGTGCTGTTATCCTTGTGCTGACTGTGATGTGGAACAGTCAGAGGGAACATGAAGCAACACAGGTTGTGTTAAACATGCTAGATCCAATGAAAAATAGTATGTTAGTTTATGCTGCATTTGTAACCTCATTTTACTAGCTAGACATATCTTTTTTTACTACAAATAAGTGGGCTGTCCCAAGTATTCCAATATGGTGACTTTTTTTTTTTTAATAATGTCAGTGTTTTAGATCATTGATCCTCTATGTATTTCCTAGGAGTTCTGCATGAATGCAGGCCATCCATACTATCATGATTTTTGGGCCCAGACTTATGGAGGGTTAGAGCAGATTAACTCTGTCGATTTCATGAGAGAAAATTTCTTTTTGTCTTGGATGAGATCTGTATATCAATAGTAAGATCGTGCTTTAGAAAGAGGCATTAGAATGAAAATTTTTTGGATGGAGTTGCAAAAATCTACAAAATTTGTATACACAAAACTTGTCAGTTCTGGTTGATAAGACATAGTCATGAGCTTGCTCCATGTTTTGAATATTTCTATAAATTCACCTTTGCTAACAAGGCATTTGCATTTGCCTTCCAAGCCAGAAACATTTCATCTCAAGATTGGTCTTTAGAGATGGGAATACATGAACACAAAGCATAGCTTCTAGCTGGGAAAGCAATTTTACAGGGAAAGAAATTTTCCAAAACAGGACCAAAAAATGGGTTGAAAGCAATCTGGACTGATAAATTTAGTTATTCAGAAGGTTAACCAAAGTGTCCTCAGGATGATCTGGATTTTTTCAGAGACTTTGATCTTAGTCTCAAGAGTGATTTGGAGTAATTAGACAGGAAGGAAAATTTAAAAAGTGTTGAGTAAACAGACTCAACAGGCTTAGAAGCACACAAATATGGAGTCTTTTACTATTGTGTGTTCCTGAAGGTTTTCCTATTAGTTAGAAACACAGTGTCCAGGTATGAGTGTCCTGGGAGAGCCCATGGTCAAGTCTTGGAGAAACTCAGGAGTTAACCCCAAGCCTGGGCATGTAGAATTAGCTTAGGGGAAGTGCTAGACAGGTGAGCCAGGAGGGTCTGTCTGGAGATCCTAAGCCTGATGCAATCCTGAAGGCTCAGAGCAATGAGAGACAAAGCAATGGACAGAGACTCAATGCAATAGCCTGGTTCATGTACCTAACATGAAAACCAACATCTGTGACAGCAGCCTGTTGAGATTGTGTAGTTACGTTTCAGCGAGTTTTTATTTCAAAGTGATTCAGTCTTCGAAGTTCAGATTGTTTGCCAAGTTCAGTGTCATTTGTACATTACTTGTTCAATGCAGAGCTACAGAAGATCAAACCCCTTATGTCTTTTCCAGAATCATTGATAGGTATAATTTACTGAACAGATTTGAAAATCTGGCTTTAATTATTGAATTAATAGTACAGTAGGGGCTAGCAAAAGGTGTAATGCAGATGTTAGATACTTACATATGTATACATACAACATCACCATTATCATGTGAATAATACTTAGGTATTATTCCAAATCATTACATACTACAAAAAAGTTAAGACCATATGAATCTTCTGATGTTTTATTTTACCAAGTTGCATGCTTGTAGCATATGGTGTGCGTGTCAATGGCTTGAGAGTACTTTCACTCATCTGTGAGATGTGTGGCAATCAGCTGAGTTATTTCTAGCTTGAGACAAAACACAGGGCACTAGGTTGTAGAAAACAGGCGTCTAGAAGTCAGTATGGAGACCTGTACCATGAGGAGTCTTTTGCTTTACTAAGTACAAGTACAGTAAAGTAAAAAAAAAGTATACCTCTGTATTCCTGCTCTCCATCGTTAAACCCATGAAAGGTTAGCTTGAATACTTTTTACCAACTCATATTCCATAATCAGAAAGGCTGATGCTTATAATGAAGATACCATGGTGAGATATTTCTGAGCTTCGCTCAAAGTGATAGGTGCTTATTACCTGTTGAAATGCTACGCTGCCAATCTTAACTACATTTCTCTTTAAGCACCATGTACATTTCTCTTTAAGCAACATCTACAAGCCATGCTTCTGCTTTTCTTACGCTTCTACTTTTGTTTTAAAGTAATGCAGCTTTTTAGCACTGGAAAATCTATGTCATTTCACTTTAGAATAGTTTTAATTTATATTTTGTATTACTATTTTTTTAGCATACAACAATTTACACAGTTTGTGAATGGAATTTAAATATAGAATCCATTTCCTTTAAAAAGTGATGTTGGCAAAGACAAAGCAAAAAGTATGTTAAATTTGAGGGCAACAGATGCACTAACAAGACCATGATTTGCCATGCCAGAGCAGAACAGTGGTAACCTGACTAGTGTCTTAGGTACAACTCTTTCTACTCATACTCAAGAAATGTTAGGAAACACTATCCCTAGGATTTCATACTGCATTAGAGCACAGAGGACAGGTTGGACACCAGGACATATATAGCAAGAAGTCAGGAAACTCTAACCTGAAAGCAAAGTCTGCCTCCTGACTCTGTTGTCAAAGGACTCTGCTCTTCCCTCTGCTTGAAACTGAGCAAACACGCTGCTGGTCACAGAGCATGTTAAAGAGGAAAAGACATAGTGGGGGAAAAAAATGAGCCCTCCGTACGGCAGCACAGAGTCAACAGCAATGAGGACAAAGATGAGGCATAGCACCACCCTGTATGTCCCACCCATGATGAGGAGGGAAGGAGGACTTGTTGCGAGGTTCAGTCCCCAGCAGCATGGTACAGACCACTCTGCCACATAAAGAGACAGCCAAGAAGAATGGGGGAATATGTAGTCTGATAAAGCAGAAGCGATAGTTGCATTTAACTCCACGTTTTTTCAGTTCTTCTTCCCTCAGCCGTTTGATTTCCTCAGTGCTGACAGTGTGGCCACCCTAAGCCTTTTCCAAAGACTCCAGCACACATCCAATATATGTAAGCAGCAAGAATAGAAACTACTTAACATCCCGCTCCCTACAGCATGACTTGCCACAGGAGAAATTTTCCTTTTTGGAAACCTCACCATTGCTCATACACTCAATGGTAGCAGGCTCTGGGAATCCCTGCTGTCTGCAGATCCCCTGCTTTCACACTGTGGCTCTGGGAGATTCGGTCACTTGTTTTCTTTAGGAGAGGGAGGATTGTTTCTTATCAAAGGCTGGCTTGTAGTATGTCTGAAGGACTGCCAGCTCCAAGAAAACTCCCATAAAGATCCATCCCTCAGTCCTGGCAGGCAGGGACACAGTTCTCCAAAACCACTCTGCATGAAATCCACAAACTCTTTTTCTTCTGTGTGTAACTTTGAGGAGGGACGGATAAGAAGTGCTGACCTGGGGAGAGAGTTCTGCCCCCACTGCTGCCAGGACAATGAGCTGATCTTCATCAGCTCTGCAGGGAACAGCATGTCCTCCTCCACTTCCAGCAGCCCTTGCCTGCACGTGTGCAGCTGCCAAACCAAGAGAGGCTGCCAGCTGGAGAAGGGCAGTCTCCTCCAGGAGTCCACAAAAACTAGAGAACATCGAGAAGATCAGAAGTGTCGGTAGCCAACAATCCTCAGTGACCGCACAATTTCTGTTATTTTTAAAATCAATTAATCCTGTGGAGTATGCAGCTGATGCAAGGCATCCAAATTGTTCTGAAATGCACAAGGCAAAGTAAAATTTAGGCATTAGCATTTTGGTCATGTGCCTAGCATTAGTAAATATTTTCTAATTTCTTTTAAGCAGTCTTTTCTAATTTGAGTTATCTAAATATTTTTTGTAACTTCTGCAAAGTGGACTCTTTTGTCTCTTTTCCTTTCTGTTCCAAAACAGTTAATGAGTAAATTAAATAATGCACACTACCGTAGACCTTTAGGGTGCTCGTTTACACTGTTAATTCTTTACACTGTAAAAAATACCATTTAGTTCTTAGACTTAGTCTTTAATTAGATCCTGATTTTGATATTTAACTTCTAATCTGAAATACACTGTATTTTTCTTAAACATTGTTAATAGGAGCCACGTTAAAGTTTTACTTTGTTAAAGTCTAAATCTCCTGTGCAGCAATTTTTCTTTCATCCACTTTTGACACACTGGAAGAATCACAGTAGGTTAAAAGCGTGCAATTTTTCTTTCATTAAATGCTCATATGAGCACCTTATCACTGCGTTATTTTTTAACTGACAGAGTTACTTCTTTCCCGTCTGTTTCTTAGGTTTGACACGATGTTTAATTTTTACTTAGCTGAGATCGGGTGATCTGAATCTTAACCCTTGTCATTCAAATCAGCATGATTTCTCCAAAGTTCAGGCTAAAAAGGCATCTGAAGCTGCAACCTGTTTTCTCTTGCAAAGTCATTCTTTCCTTTCTCTACTCAGACCCTTGTGCTTCTTTCTAAGCGTACCCCCCTCTCCAGCCTGTTGTACTGGGCTGTTTTGCATGGAGGGTGATGAGACCAAGGATTCAATCCCCCCCCAGATGTGCCCCAGTCCTTGTTACAGAACCCGTTTAAGTAGCTCTACTGGAAGCATCTCCTTCCCTGCTTAAAATCTTTCACCCAAGCGTTGGGTGGGACGGTGACAATCTCTGTCCCGCTTTGCTTCACAAGTAGAGCAAGCAAAACCAGATTCTTAATGTCTAGTAACCATGGCTGCAAGTGTATGCATAACAAAGAAGCAGAAGATTAATGTATGTCACATTTTATTTTTTTTTTTTTAAATAATAACTCATTTCAGTCTACTTTTAGGTATTTCTTTTCCTTTAGAAAATAAATGTATACAGCAAGATGACTGCATAGCCTGCCAAAAATAATAGCCTCATTTTTTCTGGTATATATTATATACAGTAAACTCATGGACCTGCTGTATTTGTCCAGATCTCTTCCTCTTTTTTTGTTAAGCTTTGTCTTCGAATGAGGTCAAGAGAAAAAAAAAAAAATCATTAATATGTGTCAACTTCCTTTATAACCTTAAGGAAAAATCTTTGTATGATATCACACAGACAGATTTTCAATTTCCTTGTGTAATAAACAGATGCTTTAGGATTTGGATGTAATTTAAAGGTTTAAAATATCACATTGAGATTGATGAATAAATCAGTTGTGAAGACAAAAACATTGATGCCTGTTGAAAATACCTCTCCAGACAGGCAGGAAATGAAATTAGTTCCCAGTAAAGTGTGGAGATGAGGATCACTGTTTAGTTCTGCTGCAGGCTTTTTAGGACTTGCTACAGTGGCACAACGAAACTGCTAGGGCTACAGAAATCTAATTAAAGAGCAAATGTCCCTCCTGACATCGAATTAATCTTTATCAAGTTCCCTATTTTTATTTCAATCTGGAACAAGAAAATGAAATTTAAAATTCTAGGCATGTTGCAAAACAGTTGGTGATTTTCTCTTGAGCATTACAATGCAAAAACATTCAGCATTGTTTAATTAGACCTCGAAGCACTCATTTTCTGAGCACTTTTTATTTCATCATTGTTTGTTAAGGGCTTACATAAATAATACACAAATATTTACTACAAGCCTGGTACAAGGCTATCTCCCTCTGTTGTACGAATCTCTATTTCCAGATCTTTTTCTGTTGATGAAAAAGCTGAAGTAATTATTGCTTACATTTTAAACATCACCATACTTTATCAATCCTTCCTATTGAGTTCAGGTTTCTTAAATTACTTTGCCGTAACAAGAATGCTTTCCAACACCCAAATTGCTGGTATGCCAGTAGCCCTCAGCCCCAGCGGGACCACTGAGCTGCTTCTGGAGCTGGAGCCTGGCTCAGATACCTCTGCACCGCGTTAAAATTCATCACGTCAGCACGTCCTAAGAAACAGGCCCCGATTCCAGGCAGTTATAAACTAAACAGACTTGCCAGGTTCAAGATGAAAGTGTCATTACCCTTTATTTTGCAGGTAGGAGAATTAAATTCGCATCCGTGGTTCCAACCTTCACGAGAGGTATCAGTTCAGTCCAAGCACAAATCCACACGTGCTTTGTAGGAAGAGAGCCAAAGCAATTTGACTGTGGTCACATAGAAAACATGAGAATAAGACCCCACGCAGTTCCAAGCTTGTATTTAAACCAGAGGATCATCCTTCCATATCCAAGCTATTTATTTGTCCTAAGTCCAGAAGACATGGAACGGGTATTGCACTGATGGTCTCTTCCTCTGATTTGGGGAACTGTCTCTTCTTGCTGCATGAGTCTCTGTGCCTGCTCACCTGAATGCTTTGCTACGGCACTGCTGGAGCTACTGGCCCCAGGGAGTGTTTTTCTTGTGCATATGATTGTTCCGTGAAGAGCAATAAGAGATCGCGCAGGGGCTTTGCTACCAAAGGTAAACCTGAGTGCCTGAGGGTAGGATGTGTTTCTGTGGTTAGTTTCCTCTTACAGCTAAATTAGAAAGGCCTTATGGGTGATGTTTTGTACAAAAATGATGACGGTGATATACAAAACCAATTTTTCTGCCCTCTAATTACACGAAACCCCAATTAAAGTCATTGGGAAGTCTGCTCAATTACAGTTTCCTTTGGATTCGTTGCAGGCATGGGGGTTGTTTATGCAGCCTGATGTGCAAGTTTGGAGCCTGGTGAAAAGGCTGCGTACAGAGCACGGGGGTTACAGTCACCACGGGGGGGTATTTTACCTTATTAGCAGGGTAGTATATGTTACATGACAACTAGATGCTGAATTCAGCTCGTGAACGTGCCCAACACTAATGATCTGTTTCTTGGAGTCATCGGGCATAAAGCGAGGCTTCAGAGACCATTTAAGGTACTGAGGTGTGACTTGGGTTATTCTCCATATGGAAGAGATTACGGAAAAAAGTTGCACTCATTTACAGCCTAGGCAAAAATCTGGGGTCAGGATGAGTGGAGTGAGGTGACGGTGTACACGAGGGGCAGAGCAGGGCAGAACACCCGCCGGACCCCCGGGGAAGAGCCGGCGTATAACACACCAAGAGAGGGGGATGTGGAGAAGGAAGTGGCATGTTATATTTGAAGCAAGCTCATTTCTGGGGATGGAGGGGGCCAGGTGGAAACTGAGACTACTCGTTTATCTTGATTAAAGGTAGCATGGCTGAGTTGTTAAACCTGCAGAAAAAAAACATCTCAAAATTCCTGTCTAAATGAAGACTGCATATATGAAGTGATCGCACGTAATCCACTAGAATTTAAAACTAAAAGCTATGAGCTTTAATCCTTTCTATTCTGTATGTGGACTTTGGCCAGAGGGAGTGGATGTTCACACTAGGCATCTTGGTTCAAGTTCAGTATTTGATTTAGCAGCCGCACATGCAGTTAACTTGAGTGGAAGTTGTATGTCTTTGCCCCAAGAAGAAGTTTGGTCTGTTTTTTTTTCAGCAGACATCAATTGCCTTTGTACAACATTCTCATACTTTTACCCAGTGTAGTTCTTCTAACTTTACAGGAACATGATGTACATTTATACAAGGGTGAACCAGATACGCTAGCCTTGAAATTTCAATTGTTCTCCTGGTTTTGAAACACAGCATTTAAACATCCTCCTATATCAAAAGAGCTAAAAATTATTATGACTTTTCATATGACAGATATTTCAGGGAGCAGGTTAGATGTCTCTTTGTAACTTCCACTTTTTTTTCTCATCTTCTTGGTTTCAAAAAGCAAGTTATTCTGTGCTACTTTCACTACATTAGTCCAACAACTGTTAAAAAGCTTTGGTTGAATTTCTGTTTAGTTGAGAGAGAAGTACAAATAAAAGAAGCAGCAGATGGTCCCTTTGTGACTGAATGAAGAAAAAGGGTTTTGAGAACAATATGTGAATAGGTGTAGTCTAATAAAACAGTCAGCCACCTGCTGCCTACATCCTTCAAAAAGATTCTGTTGCATATTCTGGGAATTAACGACTTGTGTGTGTCCTTACGTTTAATCTAAATGGAAGCTCTAAGGAGCAAACAGACCTTTTTGCCCCAGTGTTGATTGAGTTGTTCTCTTAGTTTTGAATTGTTTCTGCTCTGTCCTTCTAGTTCCATCCTGAGACTGCGTAATAGCTAACAACGTTTTGGCAGTGTTTCATTTCTCAAACCAAAGAAAGATTTTAAAACTTAGAAAGCACCTACGTATTTTTTTTTTCCTATTTTAAGTTTGATAACCTAAATTACAGCCAGAAAAGAAGTATTCTACCATTTCACAGTACACACCGTTTGGTTTTGTTAAATGCACCCAACCTGTTGCTTGGTCTCTGTACATAGTAATGTACTTTCTCTCTCCTCTAGGGATTTACTCTTCAGCCTGATTATCAGAATATCATCAATCCAACATCAACAGCTGCACAAGTTGTTACCCAAGCAATGGAGTATGTTCGTTCAGGGTGCAGAAATCCTCCAGCACAGACCGTGGACTGGAATAATGACTACTGCAGTAATGGGTAAGCAGCCAGTGAATGCCACCTTGTGTTGAGCAATGTTCATGACACAAGTATCTGATAGAGAATTTGGAAATGGCTTTGCTGCCTGTTTCCCTACAGTATGTCAGAAGTGCATCTGTCATTTATTCAGTAGTTAGACTGTTGTGGGAGAACAAGTTTTCAATACATACATTTATTAGACATTGTTGGCACCTTATCACAGCGCGTGCGCTTTGGTCTTAGAGAACTTCCATCCCTTAGAAAATCGGAACTCAAATCTTAGGAAGAAGGCGTAGGAAAGAAGTGTTAAGACCACTATCTCCTACTTGAGAGACAAATGGCATGAACTGTTTTCTCCAAATACTCCATTGCTGAGGAGAGCTTGGAACAACAGTGGAAACAACTAGTTTGGGTCATGAAAGCCCACGAGTAAGATGCAGGGGTGATGCGTGGGATATGAGATATGGGGAAGGGAATGGCATGAAGATCACATGACTGTAACCAGAAAGAAAGCACCATAGCTGTAAGAGTTTTGTGCCCGTACCATAAGGATAGTGGCCCCTTCAAACACTCAACTCCTCTGCAGCATGGTTTCTGTGGAGCCATGTTACTGTCCCAGGAACTGCCTGGAAACATTTAAGACTCTGAACAGAAGGTATCTTTTGAGTTCTAACTTATAGATATTGTGCCTTGTGGACATGCCCACCAGCCTGACCTGCCTTTCACCTTGGCATGAATCCCCAGGGCAAAGGCAAATAAAAGCTCTTGGTTGCTACCAAAGCAGCAAATCCAGCCCAGACAAATGAACACAAAGGGGAACTAAAGACCAGTTTCACCCATTACATTTACTCAAAGAGATAATTTCACTTGCATTATTGTTTTAAAGTGTTTCTGGAACTCGAACCAAACAAAAATCTTTTTCTGGTTACTTGTTCAGAATAACACCTTCACTAAAACCTGCTGACTCCGAGGCAGACTTTAACTAGTCTGCACAGCAGCATCACTTTCCCCCACACCTGTTGCTGTTGCCCCACAACTTGCCGACTTGTTCAGCAGAACAGTCTCACTTCTGTGCTGTACCACCATAATGTCTTGATCTGTGCTACAGGCCCTTGTAGGAGCCTACGCAGACAACAGACTTTTACACCCACTTAAACTGAGCTCTGAATAGACTGTCCTCTGTCAAACAAGCCATGGCCACCTGTGGCTTTGAATCCTGGTCTCTTCTGGAAAAAGCAATGTGAGATCATTGCCAGCAGTGCCCTCTAGGTGCCCACTGGGCATAACTTTCCATCAGCAGAAGCTTTCCCTGAGCAGACCCTGTATGTACCCTGTAGATAAGCCTTTGTGAATCTGTGGGCATGGACTTAACCTATCTTTGCTATAGCATTGGCATAAATTGCCAGTGCAGCGTAGCTTGCTCTGTGCTGCTTCCAGACTCCAAACCAAGTAAGCTGTAAAGCTGTGGAAGAACAGAACTTGTGGCTGGGTTTTGGCAAGCAAGCAGGAGATTAAGAGTAAAGCCTCTCTCCTAGAAAATCTCTGCAGTGTGAACCAAGTCCCATCAGTGATCCTTCTTCTCCTTTAAATAATATATTTTTTCTGACTTCTACAGACTGTTCCGAATTAGAAACTGGTAAATGACTCCTTTTCGCTCTGAACTGGTATGCTTCCATTGAAGCTAAAACCCAGCAGTAATTGAATGTACAAGTGTGCTAGACACAGTGCACTGGCGGAAGGTCTCCTGTAGAACCTGGTCTCCAGTAGAGAGTTGTTCTAGTCAGCTCTGCCAGAAGCGTCTGGTCCTCCCTTGCATGTGCTTACCTGAATCTGCCAACCCAACACATTTTGGGTATGTCTGTACTAGTGAGATACCAGTGGCTGGCACCCATGTTCCTGTAACAAAGCTCTCCTGCCCTCTAAGAAAAGTGGCCACGTCATATCGGGTGCTTATGGAGTATCATTCCGAGACCTGTGCTAAACCCTCAGCTGTACTGGGGTGGTTTGTGAGAGAGGGACAGTCAGTGCTACCAGCCTGGCAGTGCAGGTGATCCCAAACCGGTGCTTAAGCCCACGTCCCTGTCCTGTTTAGTTTAGAGCCAGATGTGGTCTCCGGGTTGCTACATGCCACTATGGCACTAGAATTTTCCTTATTATTACCATGGTAATGCAGTTGTACTTCAGTGATATGCTTGGAAATAATGACATGCAGTAGGATTGTGGGGATATTTTTTATTTTTTTTTGGAAGAATAGGACTAAATATTTGACAAATTTAAAAAAAAAAATAATCCCATTTGTTCTTTTTCTCTTTGAACAGGGGCATGCAGAGGGACAAAGCACTCTACCTTACCTGAAAATCTGAAACACCTCTCCTTTCCACTGAGGAATGCAGGGAAGTCTTTTCATCATGGATTGCTTTATGCAGTCAAGGCAGTTCTGCATTTTATTAGGAAATACAAGTTGCTAAGCACTTAGGACTATTTGAGCTTGTGGGTCACCCACTCTGGAAAAAATAGTCTTGCTTCTTTCTTTTTCTTTTTTTTTTTTTCTCCCCATTTTTTTCTCTTTCTTTCTCCTTTCCACTCCCCCCCTGAGATCCTTTAACGGACATTGCTTTTCTTCTTCCCTGAAGGAAACTTGGACCATTCAGATTTTATGTTGGTTTTTGCTGTGAAGTGCTGCGATAGTAACTGCCTTAGCAACTGTAGATGTCTCGGACAAAAGTCCTGGATTTTCCATTGGTTTTTCATAATGGGTGTTTATATGAAACTACTAAAGACTTTTTAAATGGCTTGATGTAGCAGTCATAGCAAGTTTGTAAATAGCATCTATGTTACACTCTCCTAGAGTATAAAATGTGAATGTTTTTGTAGCTAATTGTAATTGAAACTGGCTCATTCCAGTTTATTGATTTCACAATAAGGGTTAAATTGGCAAACATTCATATTTTTACTTCATTTTTAAACAACTGACTAATAGTTCTATATTTTCAAAGTATTTGGAGAAAAAAAGAAAAATATTCCCAAATGATATTAATTAAAAAATATTGGCTTTGTCTCATGAAATAAACACAAAATACTAGGAAAAAAACTAATGTTGATAAAGAGCAAACACATTTATTTTGTACTGCCTAAAAAATGCTTCTTTTTTTTAAAGAAAATCACTTTATGTGTACTGGTTAGTAAACGTCATTTAAGTCCTTTTATGTATAAAACTGCCAAATGCTTACCTGATATTTTATTAGATGCAGAAACAGATTGGAGACAGCTAAATTATAACCTTTACATATGGCTATGTATTATTGTTTCTTCATACTGTGTCTGTATTTAATCTTTTTTATTGAACCTGTTGCGCCTATTTATGAAATAATAAATATAGGTGTTTGTAAGTAAATTTGTTAGCATTTTAAAGAGGTTTCTTTGACGCTTTAACTTTTGCTGGCACAAATTGTTCACAACTGATGTGAATACTTTATTTAGTTTTTACAGTGACATATATAACACCAAACCTGCTTTACTGGCAAAAAATGAAGGTAACGAATACTTATTTCTCTATATCTTTGGTTGTTAAGGGTAAAAAAAGGTATTTTAAGTAATTCCCTTTTTAAAGTATTGTAGCAGGAAGTTGCCCAAAACTAAGACTTGACCCAAGAAAACTAACTGAGTAAAACTGCATAATGCTGCTTCTCGAAACATCGTCAGTTTTGGTTAATTAGTCATGTGGAATAAAAATATTACCAAATATGCTTCAGCCATTTTATTTTCCATGCAAAAGGTCCTGCAGAGTTTTAGGGTGTGTATCGCCAATATACCCTAAAGTGAAAGGTAAGTTCAACAGCCACAGGGAAAGTGATTAAAAAAAAATCCAAAAAGAAGGTATTTTGTCGATGTTTTGGATCAGAGACAGCTCTAAAAATATATTTCTGGAGGATTTAATCCCGGATGCCTGTCCAGTTACTGGCGAGTACCACTGATTTGCATTTTCTACGTGAAATAAAGAGAGCAACTCGGATAAAATACACATTACACAATGCCATTGATTTTCTTCAAAAACAAAACAGAAGCAAAGGTATGCTTGCTTTGGAACGATTTCAGGCAATGTACAATCGGAATCACTTGGCATGTAATAACTAATAAATAATGCAGATCAGATGTGATTACTCAAATGACTGTAGCTGAGAGCTCTAATTTTCCTGTCTTGAAACTGTATGAGAACTTGTGATTAAATTCACAGTTTATTGTTTGTCTGTTTAGTACTTTAGAAATACACCAGCACTACTAATTACCCAATGTCTTCTATTTATTATATTATAGTAAACTACATTTTCCACTCATATTAATTCTAAAGCGAGAAGATAATTACTGGGGATGAGAAAAATCAGCTTTGATTTTGACAGGCAGTTTTCCTTTTTCTTTTACGGAAAAGAACTGTGTTATCTCCATTTCTTTTAGAGCAGGTGCGCAGTCACATAAAGTTGTTAATTTCGGTATCCAAGCAGAGTTCAAAATACAAGAAAACTTTAATGTAAATAATAAAAAAAATACATCATGAATAAAATACTTATTCTGTACGAACCTCTGGCTAGTTGGTGTCTCTCAGTCTGTAAGAAGGGAAACCTGCGGTGCGTTTACCGTGCAGCACCTTCCGCATGCGGTGATTTGAGTGTGGTTTTGGGCCTGGGCTCTCTTGGGATGGCACAGCTGTGCTGGAAGAGCAGCAGTTTTGGACAGGGTTGCATTGAAGCCACTTCCTTCCAAAGGAAAGAGCCAACTTTGATGCACAAATGGCAGTTCTTCGTGTCTGACCTTGGGAAAAAGCAATGGTTGCCAGCCACGGGCAATCTCCTATTTGTTTTCAGCTGCGTATTGACAGATACAAATTGTCAAAAGATGGAGCCTAGAAGGTTGAGAACCTTTTGGAAGCAGGTGAAACTCCACTGGAGTTCATGAAGATATGCCCCGTCCTTTGCTGAAGGACTGTGGCTGGGGCACCACAGTAACACATAGACCCAAGTCACCGGTTGTAAGTCACCATCCGTCATAAGGATGATAACGAGGAAGCCCACAGGAGCGAAACAACCTACAAATTGAAGCAACGCAGTAACAGCAAGTAAATATGATAAAGATGTCTGTCAAAGTGATAGAAACCAAAGCAAATAATGTTTTCCATTACCTGAAATGACTATTTTTTAAAAATTATTTTTAAAAAGTGGTAGGCAAAATGCAAGGTTAGCAACATATGTGCTCTGCAAGATGTAAATTCCATTTGCTTCCACCAGGGTAAGCAGAGGTTTTGAAAAGGAAAGGCTCTTCGAATTTACTGCTGCTCTTAGTGTGCCCCGTTCTGGCAATGTGAGTCCTGGTCTCTCTATCACCAAACTCACAGAGGTTTGAGCAGAAACCTCATCCACCTGCTGCCTCTGACCCAAAGAAGCTCTTCAAAGGGACCTGCTATAGGATTTTTTCCCCCATGTTCATCCACAGGCAGTTAGTAAGTAATGCATTCATGGAGGGCCCCAGCCATTCACAATGAAACTTAATGTATTCCTGCCCGCTTCTTTCACCAAATACCAGTTCCCGATTCCAGTGGTGTCTCTGCCAAATATTCCCTGCGGGGCTGCTCTGTAAACAGGAAAGCCAATAATAAAAGAGCTCATTACTGGGAGGTAAAACACGCTCTTACCACCTTCCTCAGCCTTCTGAGACTTCATCTCAACCTGAACTACCATCTCCAAGACCGTATCAGCCTATTTTTTACCCAATCCTGTAAACATGGCAGATCCATGGAGATCTCTTTCTGTGCTCTGGGGAAAGAGAGTAGGTAAAAATCCTTATTTTGCACACACTGTGAGAAGCAGCTAGAGTTATATGCAACCCCAGAACTTCCATTGATAGGTAGGTATAGACATAGACATAGATACAAATATAGGTATAAAGATAGATAGAGACAGAGAGAGATAGATAGAGAGATAGATTGATAGAGAGATAGAGAGATTGAGAGATAGAGAGATAGAGAGACAGAGAGATTGACAGATAGCCATTGCCCTGTTAATTCTCCACCTGGTGTCTTCAAGTCCTTTTGCATTTAAATCTAGTATTATTTAGCGAGTATGGCAGCGTGCTGGCAGTGCTGCAGGAGGTGCTGAGCACCTCGGAGAACACGAGGTGCTTTGTGTCAGGTTTCCCAGAGAGCATTTGCTTCCCTTTGCAAAGTCATGTATTTTATTATTACCCAGCAGCACATTAAATCACAACTCAAATGTAGTTCTTATTCCACCGACAAGAGGACAAGTGAGAACAATGACTTGTAACATTTCGGAGTCTGTCACAGCTACTGCCTAATTAGAGAAACCCACTAGCAAATGTGCATCTGCACGGATCCTGCGACTGTCATCATTTCACATTCTATTAAGGGCTTGCTGCGATAGACACTTTACAAAGAAATTTCGTTCAGGCTAATACCAAGCTGGCAAACATGTAATTGGCTAGAAAATAAAACAGGAGAGGGAAAAAAAAAATAAAAATGAGAGGAAGGGGAAACGAAAAGGAAACCTTCCTATTTGGAAAACAAGCTGTGTGCAAAAATCCACAGTGTACTGCGGAGAAGATCCTTACCCTCTGACAATTGTGTGTTTACAACGAGTCTGAGCATAATTGCTCTGATGGGCTGTCAAGGAAAAGATTAATTTGGCAAAGATTAGTATTGACTTGCTGTTTATTAAGGCTTTTAAACAGCTGTATCTGGCAACATTCCTGTAAGTGCCTGTCATGTCTGAAAATCAGGCTCACACCCGGGTGCTTGCCAGCTGTTGCTAAACAATCTTACCACTTTGAGTATCTTTCTCCAGGCCAAACAGCAAGAGCAAAGCATTGCCAAATGAGTCTCTCTCGTCCTGTCACTTTTCGGGGGTTCTGAGCGCTCAGATGTCGGTCGACGGCTCGGCTCGATGGCTGAGCTGATAGCAGCCGCCGGCAGCCAGCAGGGCGGTTAGAGAGGTGCGACACCAACCTGTCCCCACGCCCAGGGCAGGGTGCTGCTGTCGGCCACCTCGCCAGCGCGGAAAAACCACAGCTTACAACTGCTGGAACGCAAAGGGGTTTTAAACCCCTTAAGGGCCCGCCATCAAAGTTTGGTAGGAGGCAGAACTCCAGAGCGAGCCTTTCATCCCCCCCGGCTCTGATGGGTAAAGCCAACAGGCTTGGAGGGTGTGTGAAAGTACAGTAGACACTATTAATCTTTATAAAATGAGACAACGTTTTCTTCTATGATTTTTTTTTTCCCCCAGACTGCTGATAAACAAAAGTCATAAAAGCCATGCACACAAAATGCCCTGGGTCAATGGAAACCTGTAAAAGGAAAGATGTCAGCTGTTATTTTTGTTACGTTACTTAAAACATTTCAGCTTGCATTGTAGGCTTTAGTAGTGAGCTCAGAAACAAATAATACCAATGGAAAGAAGGATAAACGGCTGCAGCTAAACGCCAATACAAATAGCCATGTGTTACAATTAAAGTTGATTTGGCCTTTCCAATAGAAGTCTGATTTTCTGGGATTAATCTCGACCTTTTCAAGTTGCATCAGGCTGAAGTGAGTTGTCAGAACAGATGTGAATTTTGTTTGCCGAGAACAATTGTAATCCAGTAACCCTTAGAACATCAGCATTTTCCAGACTGCCAGCCAGCTGAGCAGTGAGGATGCGGACGGCAGACACGGAGCGCACACAGCAGGCAGAACCAGAGGACTCATAGCAATGTCCAGAGGCTGGAAGTTTACATCAGAAATATTCAAACTGGAAACAAAGTACTTTTCTGTTTAACTCTGAATTTACCACGCAGCACGCTGGATGCACAACCACTTGAAAAAATGTATTAGATCAAGAATGAATACCTTCTTAAAACACGTGTTCTTTAGTTAAGTCAAACATACAAGTGGGCGACATCCCACGCGCCACTGTTTCCCAGCAGGCTGGGCACACATTTTGTAATGCAGAAGTCTCTGAAGGCTCCAAGAATCACACATTTCAGATGCTGCTCTAAACTAGCTTCCTAAGAAGTTTTGCCTTACAATCTGCATGGCTCTGGCATTTAAAACAAAAAAAAAAAACAAAAAAAAAGAAAAGAAAAAAAGTTAGAAAAATAAAACCTCCAGTGAATTTTCAGGCTTTTCACACTTTGATACCTAGAGTTAAAAACTTCCCAGCTCTACGCACTGCATATATGCTGACCTTGGTGCTCCCAAATTGCCGAGTTTCAGTGGAAGCTAAAAAATCCAAAACCTTTCCAATACGGGCTGGGGATGGGGGGGCAGAGGGGCTGTTTGCCTTGCCATGCTGGCACAGCAGCTGTGGCCTTGTAAGCCCCCTTCAGACACAAAGCCTGCAGGCTGCCTTTGCAATACCAGCTTTCTTCCCAGTGAAACACTGGGATCCATGTTGCTGCCATCAGTGCTGTCGTATTGTTAAATACTGAAGATGCAAGAGAGATTTTTTTCCTGCTGTCTATATAACGCGGCCCCGATAGCAACAGGAAGTTCCAAAGTTCATTCAAAAGCACGTCGTCACTCGAATAAATAAAGCTATCTGATGCCCTAATTAGTAGCATAAGCCTTCATGTCTGCATAAGCCTTCATATCTACTTCTGCTCAGAGTTCTAAAATAATGAGCCGAGCCTCTCCACTCCTCTGGCATACGAGCATGTGTTACACGGTTTTGTTAAAGAGACGTATATGAAAGAAGGTAAGTGATGTGCCCAGGGACGCAGAGTAATTTAGAAGAAGAGGAGCTGAGATCTGAGGGTTTCGAAAAACAGTCTTTGCTTTTGTCATAACTAAAGTTCAGCAACTGTGAAGCAGTGCTCAGATCCACAAGGACAGCTTTAACTCAGGTGAGATTTTACAAATAATAAATAGGGGGAGGTTTCCAGGTTTTATTTGTCTTTAGCAGTTTTCCACTTTTAAGTTGTGTGTGTACAACTGAGTGCTATTTTCGAGCTTCACTGTAAACTAACTTTAAAAAGATTAAAATAACAAGAGCGAGATGTCTCCGTAATCTCTGGTCTCATGTTGCTGGAATTTTTGATTAAAATTTCAAAGCTCATGAGGCTGGAATTTTGACTATACTGTTCACATTCCTCAAACATCTTCATTTCTCTTTCTCATTTTGCAGAATTTCTCCCTAGAACTCAGCAAAGTCCTTTACCCATCTGACTCTCCGCATCAGATTTAACAAAGCACCATACATATAGATAGCTCTGCACACTAAGGAGACTCATAGGACCCACAAGGAGAGAGCCATGACGGCCGAATGGGACTGTCCTGCATCTGAGTCCCCAGCAGAAGTTGCCCTCTGCAAACAGTCTGGAAGCAGTCGCACAATGAGGTCCTGGTAGGGAGGTCATGCTTCTGCAGTACATCGGTGATAGATTCTCAAGGCTGAGTATTTCTAGACTCTCCAGAGAGAATTTTTTGAGAACAATTTGATCACAAGCCAGAAACAGGCTATCCTGTCTTCTTGTACTGTTGCCACCTTTGGACTGGGAAGGAACCTGAGCCCAGAGGTGGGAGCCTTTCCAAAAGTGACCCCAGTACAAGGAAAACACTGACATACTGGAGTGAATCCAGTGGAGACCACCACGATGGTCAGGCGGCTGAAGCAGCTGAGAGTGCTGGATCTGATTCTCCTCAAGAAAAGGAATCCAATCCAAGGGGAGCTGTAACTGCAGTCTGTAACTGCCTAGTGGGTCCTTATAGAAAAGACAGAGCCCAAATCTTTCTGTAGGCAGACATCAAGGACAAGAGACAACAGACACAAGGAAATTTCTGCTTACATATTAGGGAAAAAAAACCACCGGGGGAAGGTTGAAAACACCGAAATGGCAGACCAGAGAGGCTGTGGGATCTCCATCCTTGGCAATACTCAAAGCTGGACTGGACAGCTCTGAACAGCCCCGTCTAAGTTGCATCAGCTTTGGCTGTGGGGATAGGGTAGACCAGAAAACCTCCAGAGATCTCTTCCAATCTAAGCTAGTCTGGGATTCTGTTTCACACAAAATCCCCAACACATGGGATAGAAATAAAGCCCAGCAGATCATGGTTATTTGGCCTCAAATTGGGAAAGGGAGTGCGAAAGTCTTTGTTGGTTACTTGCCGTTACACACCTCATGTGCTACAGTAAATTGCGCTATTTTAAACTGAAGTTTCAGAGTCTGGTTTTACATGTACAGAAAAAGAAAAAGTGAACGTCATTTGTATCTGAGTTTCCTGTAGAGGTTTATTTAAGGGGGAAAAAAAAAAAACTCCCAAGCAAATCATAAACCGAACCCACTGATCGCCTTCCTGAAATGAATTTAGTTTGCATTATTGGGAGCACGGCTTTTAAGCAAAGACAAGCAGGATTGTATTGGTTGCCAAAGCAAAGCTGCCTGGTTAAAGCTTGGACTCTGGGGAGCAAGGCCTCAGATAAATGAAGGAAAAGATACAGTTTCCCTTTTTTTTTTTTTTTTTTTTTTACCATATAGCACTCAAAAGAAATCTCTGGGGGCTTCAATACGTGACTTTACATTTTAATGCTTTTCCTCCACCAGATGGTTTAGATAAAAACCTATTAGTTTCATTCGTGCAAGTGATTTCATACAAAAAATGTCTATTTTTAACATTTTTGCCTCAAGGCTTGGATTTAACTTTTTTTTTTCTGCAGAAGTGGAGGTTTTCACTAGTGTCTAATACTTTAATCATCATAATTCTTACGATCAAAAAAGATTCATACCAGAATGTGGTTGATGAGTCCTCTAAAAGAATTTACATCCAAAAAAGTGCATTAAAATTACTTCATAAATTTGATTTATGCATCTTTCATACAACCTTTACATGTTTGCAATTTTCCATGAGCTTAGTTATGATTATTTCAATCTCTGCAAAAGTAGTGTATATGTTCCGCCAAACATAATGATGCGGACCCTTTATCTTCCTTTTTTGTCTCCAAGTCATTCCTTCAGAGAATACATTCAGTGTGTAAAAACTGGAGAGGGTTCACTCCTGGAAACCCTAATTGCCATTACAGGCAAATCCACTCTAATTTCTGGAGGTAAGGAATTCCCCCTAGCGATGAAATTAATATGTCTGTGTTATGCACATGCTGAGGGGATGTTAGGAGGGCATACATGAGTAATTTTAATTCTGTGAGGTCTTTCTTTATCATCTAAAGAGCTCGTTTGGAACCAAGCAGAGCAGGACATGGGAAATGCCAGAATCTCTTCATTAACACGGTCATCCCAATTGATCCAGAACAGACACTATCCAACTATTTTCTTACATTTCAGCAGAGCTCTCTGGGTGCTCAGGGGTGTCAAGCACCCAGTTCATCAGTCATGCAGAGCACTAGGTCCTAACTTTAGCACCCAATGGAGGCACACTGATAGGAACCTGATCCCACTGGCCTCCCTCTGCAGTCACAGGAGAAGGATCAGCACCTCCAAGGTGCATATTATGTAGGACAAAACTCCTCTCTCCTTTGCCTAATTCTCTACAGCACTTGGAGAGCCTAAATACCAAAGTCTGCACTACACTAGAAAGTAATTCCGCTCATTAGGAGTTGATCAGCTGATTGAAGAAGTGCACAGACTGAAGCTCCTACAGCTGCACTGCAAGAAATTCAGAGTTTTCACTGAGGACTAAATTTGCTGTCTGTCGTGGTTTTGGCCAGATTGTCCAATCAGAACGGCAGATGGCCCCCCCCCCAAAGAGAGGAGAGGAAGAGATAAGGAAATTTACGAGTTTAGAAAAAGAACTAAACTACTTTAATGAAAATAATAATAAATAAGGAAATAAGAAATAATAATAAAATAAAATAAAAAGTATACAATATATACAAAACTGTATCCAGCTCCCAGGATGATGATCGCATCACCAGCGGACACCAGGAAAGTCTCAGACTGGAGTCAGCGATGGACAGGAGCTGAATTACGGAACTAGAGCCAGGAACGCTTGGATTGGGACCAAAGGCAGACAAACAGACAGGGTCCTCCTCAGACGTCAGCCATTGAAGAAAAAGAGAACTTGCCCCTTTGACCCCTCAGGTTTTATACTGAGCGTGATGCAGATGGGATGTAATACCCCGTTGGTCAGTTTTGGGTCACCTGTCCTGTCCGCTCCTCCCTGCAGGTGGGACCCCTCTGTGCTTCTCCACTTCCGACCCCCTAACGGGGCAAATAGCAAAGTTAGCTGGCCTTGTTTTTTATAGCAATAAGTATAAGGAAGAACCTCTGAGCATACCGTTCCTTGGCATAATCAGGTCTTATCACTCTGAGAGTGAACAGTTTCTGAACAATATGCTGTTTAATTTCAGACTTTAGTCAATTAGAAGAGACCCAGCTAAAAAGTAAAATTACAAAACAGAAAATTGGTTCTGTTTTACCTGCACTGCACCTCATCACTGGTAACTCAGCAATTCACGCACCAGAGGTTAAATAGGTAATCTCAGATTTAGACCCTGAAGGTATTTAGCAAGTTAAATGCATTAACAGTTAATGCAGAGATTTAAAACAAACAAATAAACCTTATAAATATTTTCCTGGTTTGGGTACTTCAGCTACTGTGCCACAAAAAGTAGCAAGTAGCTATGAGAAGAAAGACGGTAAAGGACTCAAAAGCAAGTAAGGGGAAAAGAAAGGAAACAACATCCCCACGTGTCTTCAAGATGCAGGTTTGTGCAGTATGGCATTCTGTTGGATGTTCACAGATCCAGAGTATATGTAAATAGAAACCACTCCAAAGAACAAAACTCTCCATGCAATAAGGAGATTTCCAGTCATGAGTATATTGCTTGCAGGATTTACACCACAGGGGCAATACATTGACAGACCGTGACTTCATCTATACATTACTGTATTATTATAGCTGTTAGGATGTTCAGGAGGTTGTAATTAGTGAGCATCAGGGTGTGTAAGCCCCCTGCGTGGTGCTGCCAAGGCTAATCCATGTCAGTGCCCACAGGCAATGGTGGAAAATAAAACATTTCAAAGAACAGCACCAGGAAAATCTAAGCCAGGCCAACACAGCCACAAGGCCCTGTGATATGAAACAAAAGCAAACATAATCCATGCGTCAGAAATAACTGCTGATCCAAAGCTTATTTTTGTAGTGCACCTCCTCCATCAAGAGAAAAATTTGGACAGGAAAATGGCAAATGGGAGTCTCGTGTTGTTGGGGTCTTTTTTCCTCCTAGAACGATCCAAACAGATATCGGCACATCACTTACAGCCATGGGCTAAAGCTGGGGCACAGGCAGTTGCATCCGCGGTCACCGAGGACTGGACGAGAGATCTCCACCACAGAGTGGTTTTTCCACCAGAAGTGGGTAGCTGTCCCGTTTGGTGCTCCTCACTGGACTGTGAGATGTGGATCCATTTGTCAGGTCAGAAGTTAGTGAACTGCTTTTGTGACTGATGACACCTTCAGCTTTCCTTTTGACAGCAGCTAAAGGTTGCACTTTATTTTCTTTTAGGTCAGAGCCCATCCCTTCCGCAGCGCCTCTGCCCCACCAAAACACCTTGGCCCGGCTCCCTACTCTTCCAGAGACCAGTCCCAAGAGCACAGCAAACACCTGCACTATGGGAGATACCTCTCGAAGGCTGACAAGAAGTCTAAGAAGTCTAAGCCTTTTGGGGGATTTCCACACCCAGCAATGCTGCATCAACATAGCAGCAGGTGGGAAGGCAAAGGTACCAAGATACCTCTTCATTTATCCATCTCCGCCAGGATTTTTCTGTTCTATCTCCACTCCCCTCTCTGTGCTTTGAAGTCAACTGATGCTGGGTCATCAGCCATTGTCAACTATTTCAATCACACCTAAAAAACTGACCATTGTATGACATGCAAAAAGTCTGAGATGGAGTGAGAACCACCTCCATGGCTGGGATTGTATGGAATTGTATTCCAGTTGTATGGAAGTTTTTTGGCACATTGCTTTGGGTGAGCATACCTTCCCCCCATGCTCTAAGAAAAGGAACTACCATCATAGCAAATCACAAATAGATAGTCACATAGACTGTGATTTTGTCATAATGAATATTTGTACCAGATTCTAAAAGAATAATGTGCATCCAGTCAGGGAAAATGGACCCAAAGTATGACCTGCGTGCCCTCCAAAGAGCTATGACTTGAATTACAATGAACCATTCATGAATAAGCTGGATATCAAGAAACAGCCAGTTCATCTTTCTAAACATCATACTCAAGGTGCATATTGCAAACAGAAAAAAATTGAAATGATCACATGAATAATTTGTTGTAATTTATTTGCATTGGTTACTTTCCAAATGGTTCTTTGCATCTTGTTCAGGAGAAGAAATTTGTTTCGGTATTTTCATGCCTTTCTGAAAATGAATCAGAAAACTTCTTTTGAGCAACACATGCAAGTCAAAAAGCCAAAGAAGATGCTCCTCTAGCAAGATCTGACCTTCTATCATTAAGACTACAGGCACTTTTGCCATTGTTTTGAATACAACTGAATTAAAAATCTGAAAAAAAAATTAGACTGTAGAAATGTGTGAGTGAAGCCAAGCACAAAATGGTGTTGTATGAATGCCTTAATTCCATGCCATAATGGTTTCTTTTTTGAAAAGAGAAAATAGATAAAATAGGTAAAGGCACAGAAGCAAACACTTCAAATGAATTAAGCTGTGTTTCAAGAGAAGGTTGAAATTCCCCTTTGTCCTTAAAACAGAGTCTTCTTTCCTTGTCCTCAGACAAGCCAGAGATTTAATTTGCCTCACACAAAGGAAGTGCT
The DNA here is from genome assembly GCF_028500815.1 of Rissa tridactyla. Taxonomy (NCBI): domain Eukaryota; kingdom Metazoa; phylum Chordata; class Aves; order Charadriiformes; family Laridae; genus Rissa; species Rissa tridactyla. The sequence continues at coordinate 41,615,177 of NC_071467.1, forward strand.
CCCAAAGGAATTAAGCATCCGATTTGCAGTGTGAGAGGGGAATGCCCCACCTGCTTTGGGCCGTGCCGAGAACCCGCCTTTCTCCTGAGGATACTGCTGCAGTAAGGTCTCCATGGGGATTTAAAAAATACAGCGTGAGATGACTTCTGGATATGACAAAGTTTGGCCTGATCAGTGGTAAAAAAAAACCCACAGGCAAATAAACTGTATACCCCTTCAGAACATCTTTGGGATTTAAAACACTGCCATATAACTTAGTCCCCCAGTTCACTCTTGGCCCCTGATACCTTTGTTGCTTAAGTGGTAGCTCACTCCGGGGCTTCACTTCTTGGCGTGAAGTTCCTCTTCACTCCAGGCCTGTGTGTGGTTTTAACGCCATTTCCCTATGGAAATCCCTTAGTTTTGTCCTCAAAGATGGACAAGGTGGCACCAGCCCTACCCAATTCTCCAGCACAATCCCTGCCCAGCACCACAGAAGAGCCCACTCAAACGCCCCCACGTAGCCTCCCTTTCCTGCCATATGCTCCAGGGGGCCTCAAAACGTTCACTGTGGGTTTTGAGGGAAAAAACCCAACCCTTCGCCCAAACTGATCTGTGCGTTGAGGCTCCAGGGTACCACGGGAGTGCCGGGGTGCCTGGCCAGCACCGTGAGCGAGGCATCAGCCATACAGCAGTGCTGGAGGAGAGACTACTGAAGTTTTTCTTGATCATTCAGTTATGCTCAGGTCCCTGTCTATTCTGGAGTTGTAGGGACATATGAGGGGAAAGAAGTTTTAATTTCAATTTTGAGCTTGCCAAGCTATCTTGCTCAGACAGTAAAAATCATTTTGCAAATGCAATAGCACTTTTTTAATGTAGCTTGTGTCAAACATATTGTACAAGCTGAAGCAAACCCTAGATGGAATAAAATAAAACAGCTAATGGGAGAATATAATAGATAAACAGTGAGGCTAAGCGTTTGACAATTTCCCACTGCTGAGTATGATTATCAGTAGCACTATATTCAGCCATGTGAATTATCATCACATGAGCTACGCTTCATCTTGTAATATGAAAAAGGCCACGTTTGAAAACTCTGATCAACATAAATTATGCAGCTCATAAGTAATTTCTAATTTACATTTTGTTTCATTTTGTGACTCCCGGCTGTAGTGATTTCTCGATCCCAAAGCACTGAAGAGTCTGCTGTACACCAACCAGGAACGCGGCGATTCTGCAAGCAGCAAATGGAGCGAGGTGGGCAGGGAGACCACTCCAGCACCCTGCTACGCTGGCTCTCAGCTCAGGAGCCGGAGCTGGAGCTGATGGGGAGGTGAAGAGGTTTGCTACTAAGTCATAATCCTGTCATTACCCATCGATGTTTGAATAAAAGCAGGAGAGTTCATACTCGTTGGAGACGGAGCATGTTATCTGGACACCAGACTGGCATGGATGGAGTGATCAGAGGAGACGATCACTTGGGAGCAGTGACCATCACTCCCTTTGGGGGTGAAACCAGTGGCTTAATTGTTCCTCACATCTGAGTATCACAGCATACAACCCTGAGTGATACTCTCCTGGCGGTGGGTTTCTTTTCAGCCTTCGTACCTAGGACAGGTGGCACTACCACAGGCCTTTTCTACCTTCAAGCTATTGAGACTTAATCCAAAGTCGAACAGTTGTCTTTTCCACTGCAGAATGAGCTGGAGAGTGCTCACGGAGCTGCACAGTGACCTACTGTCATGGAGCAAGACATTACCGCAATAGCAGCCAGATGGTCAGGCTTTGCCTTTATTATTGGAATTACTATTCATATCACAGGAGTGCTGAGATTCCCCAGCCCAGATTGGCGCTCGACAGACACAGGATAAAATGCATCCTTTGCCCTACACAGGTTTCCCTCTAAAACATCAGGACAGGTAAAAAGGAAGGAAGAGGCAGCTACACAGAGAAGTTGGTTGTTGACTGGTGGCTCTACAGCAGAGAGCCCGAGAGCAGGCGGGTGCAGGCTCTCTCGGCCACATCGACCACCCCGCAGCTGTGAGGGCTCCCAGCTATCCCACCTGCCAGAGACCTGCACAAGTCCCAGCCTAAAAGGTCGCCATCTCTGCCCACGCACTCCTGCCGTGCAATAATAAATACTAATGTGGGCATTAGTATTTAGTATATTAGTATTTAGTATATTAGTATACTAAAAAAGGGCAAAGTGAAGTTTCAACATGTTAAAGACGACAAACGCATTTCACCTTGCTATGTTACTGACACAAGCTGGTTGCTTTTATCTTTGCCCACTCCCATTAGAGGAAAAATACCTCAGTAGTTAGTAAGAGCCTAGAGAAAGATGCGCCATCAGATCGCGTGTGTGCTCCGGCTTTGTTTATTGTAAACCCACGAGGAGTCACATGCCATTTTATTTTTAATTTTGCTGAGATCGGAAAAATCAGTTTAACAGAAAAAACAAGAGCTTACCCACAAAGGTAAAAGCCCTGGGGCAAGAGATAACCATATGGGATATTATCAAGGTAGGTCACATTTTTCTCTAAAGTTGAGTAAACTCCTAGAATTGATAAAATCTTGCAGCCAGGCTTCATTTGATATGAGAAAGCATTTGTGGGAGGGAAGCATCTGTTCATTATCACTTATGGGCTTAATTGTATGTTTCTTATCACCCAGTGGTGTTTTCATACTTACCACATGCACTACCGTATGTCAAACTTCAAAGAGAGAAAAGAGTTTTGCAGCACTGAGTGTCTTGCTTCAAAAAGGAAGATAGTTTCAAATAACCTGGTTTTCTTCTGAGAAAAGGGAAAGGGGCAAAATCTGGGGAGTGGTGTCTCCTAAAGGAGTTAAACACCTTGGAGAATAGCGGGCTGTTTTGAAAGACAATACGGCTCCAATGAGTTATCGCTCTGCCTAGAGCTCACAGGAGCAAGTGTGATTCATTTATCCCTGGAGAGGAAGACTTACCCTTTTGCCTCACTTACTTAAAAATAAAATAAATAAGCAAAACAAAACAAAACAATTTGCTATTTCTCTTGAAAAAGCATATCGCAGCTCAGAAACAAAAGTGAATTAAGACCGAGAAGCAAAAAGCAGTAGGAATACAGAAAAGAAATAAGAAAGGAGAATAAACTGATACGAGGGTTGGTGATATTGGAGGGATTTTGTCCGTTCTTTCTTGCAGTAGTGCCCTCCCCTCTGTGCCTGTCACCTCCCACCTCCGGCTCTGCTCCCAGACTCAGGTCTGTGGTTTGAGCTCTGGTTTCCACTCAAAGCCTTCGAAACCCGAAAATGAAAAAAAAAAAGGCTCACCAAATTCTTTTCAAATCGCTTTTCCTACTTTCCCATGAAAAAAGGAAATAATCGTTGCAGGGCTAAAGTAGTCCCCTCAGTGTGAGTTTAATTAATTGAAGCAAGAGAGTCCCCAGGAACCCTGTCATAATTCCCATCAAAAACACTGTAGTAAGTAACCCCATAGCTACAGATGAGGGATTTTTTTCATTACTGTTTCAATCTCAACCCTTCAGAAATCCTTTTTTTATTTCAGCCATGACTCAGCTGATTTAGGTACTTTAATTCCTCCTTTCTTCCTTCGTGCTTTCCATATTGTCCTGTATTTCCTAACAATACGGACATGAAACTCACGCTGTGAAGGATGAGAGGTAATCTCTGATAGCTACTTGAAAGCTCAAGTTAAAAATAATCTTGTGGCACAACGGGCTGCTTTTTCTTGATCTGTAGATTTATACTCAATACTGGTCACATGCCAAGGAGTTTACTAAGATGTTTGTTTCCCCACATATGGCCATCTCAGTGTGCTGGTCTATTGAGCCGCACTCAAGAGTAGCCATCCGCTGCACTTCCACGGCATATTGCCTTAAAAAAAATAAGCGAACACATTACAGTGACATCTGAGGATTTCTTCTCCCTAATGCACTAAGAAGCTTAAGTTCCAAAAACTGTTTGTTTATCCAAACCCTCATTAACATGGACACTGAGAATTAGGTGGTTCAATCTCTCTCCTTTTTTATTTTTCTTTCTTTTTTTTTTTTTTTTTTTTAATTGGAAACCTCTAGATTTGACTGGCTGTGATCAAGGCAGTAAAATGGAGAGTTTTGGACATTCAGCTCCTTTTGGCTTGCCCGTCTCTGGCGTCTTTCCTGTGCTCACAGTCCTGCTGTTCCTCTCTGGTCCCAGAAGAACTTTTTTTTTTGCTCCCCTGCAGGAAGGCACCATCTCTGGCTCCCCGTCTCCCTTTCGGCCCCTGCTGCAGGCAGCGAGTTGGGCAGGGTACACACAAGCTGCTCTGGGGAACTTCTTTCTCCTCTTTGCTTTCCAGCATTCCCTCAAGCTCACCTTGTTGATCAACTTTTATGCTGCCCTGACTGAAACCACTACAAACTCATCAGATTTAGGACCCTAGGAAGAAATTCTCTAAAATCTACCAGAGCATCCATTGTACTCAAAACCTTCTTGTTGAGGTTCTACCTTCATTTTCCTCTTTTCTCTGTCCTCTGAGAACAAGAGGACAGAGTGTCCTGCATGTACTGACACTGGCTCTAACACAGACCCCCGTAACCCCAGCTGTGTCCCCTCATCTCCCACACCCTGCTCCCACCAACCATAATTTCTTGCTGCTGGAACTCTCAGAGATAAGTGTCCTTTAGGGTAGACCAAACCTTTCATTTGCCTGGTGGCCCTGGCTTCAGTGGTACTTCTAAGCTCACAATTAAACTAAACTCCCCACGTAATCCCATGCTCCCCCATTTCTTCACATTTCCCTTCTCTGTAAACTAGAACAGCATCACTTACAGGGCTTTGCCACTGCTCATTTGATTCTGTGTCATTTCAGATCTTTATTAAATCCAAGCAGCTGTAGTAATATTATGCTATGTTTCCACAGTTCAAATAAAACAAAACAAAACAAAACAAAACCAAAACCAAACAAATCAGGAAATATAAAAATGATGCTTTCAATAGTAGCTTTTAGTTGGCTGCAGTATAGTTGAAGTATGTTTTCCTGTAGCTGTTGACTATGCAAAAACAATACAGCATATCAAGATACTCATTTAACCAGAAAAAAAGAGAACATGGAAGAGTTTGTAAATGTCCCCTGCAGCCAAGGCACTGTTTCTGTAGGAAATTTAATTTTAGCTTCCTTTGAATTTTTAGGTTTCTCCTATGCAGATTTTGTGGTTTTACATTTTATTTCCTGTTTTGAGTTACTTTGGGATTTTTTTAAACTAAAAATAGGTTAAAAAATATGTAGAGTTATTTGAGAAAGTTACTGATTCTTTGGACACGAATTCCTAAGTTAAGGGGCATTTTTATGATGCCCATTTTCTAGAGCACCCTTTCCTTACCTCATCTAAACATTGCCCTCTGCTGTTATCAGCAAAATAGAAAATATTTTCTTTCAAGTTTTTTTTTTTATGTGTAATCTGCCACTTTCTTTCATAATCTCAGAATTTAAACTTCGAAAACAATTTTCAGAGTGCTTTTTCCAGCTTCTACAATTCCTCAAAGAGTGAGTACTTATGTGGTCCCTTGCCTAGGGATCTCAGTTTCCAAAGAAAGGTGGCAAAAGTTTTGCTCAGGAAACTCTTCCTCTGCGTCCCATCACAGAGCAAAATCCAAGGGCCACCAATTGATGCGCATCCAAATGATGGATCCCATTTACTTCGGGGACCACGCAGTCTGGCGGGCAGTGCCTCCACTCCATCTCAAAACTTCTCTCCTGGCAGAATAAAGCTGTCTTTCACTCCCCATTGCTAGTGTTTCGACAGGGAATAAATCCCCACATCTACCACACAAATCTATTTCTTTACACTTTTCTGAAACATAATGCAAGTGAGAAAGCAGTCCCTCGACAGCTACTTCTACGCACTAACTGGAAGCACAGAGAAGCGGTTCTCCTACAGACATCTACAGCCACTTCCAGCACTGGGAAAGCACAGTGGGAGGTAGCATTTGACACCATCGTTATACAGCCAAGGTACCAATGCCCCCACCAAGGGTATTAATAATTGTATTCTTCTGTACTAAAACAGTAGTAAAAACTATCAAATCAAATGATGAAGGTAAACACAGAGCTAATCAGGAAGGAGATTTAGGAGTTACAGTATAATTCCCCCAAAGCCCCCAGCCTAATTAATGAAGACGATAAACTGGTTGACAGATTGCACGGCTAGAAAAACATAAAGCAAAGGTTATAATATTTATTATTACTGTATAAGACAGTGATTAGACCCCCAACCCATGTACAGATCTAATCACCATCCCCTGGAAAGGATAATAGCCAGCCTTCTGAGTCTGGTTTGACAAATTAATCCAAGCCTGATCCAAATAAAGAGATTTGTAGTTTCCAATGAAAAATTAACTCCCTGGCTGTGCAGTGGGGACATCGCCGCGTGCACTAAAGGCATTGTTACCCAGAGACAGTGCCACACCGTGTCTGTGCTCAAGGGTCTGTCAAACAGCACATGCTTCAGGCTGGCAGCAAGGGCGAAGAATTAATGTAGAAATTTGTGTATTTGCGAAACATTAGTCATAGGACATAAACTGAATTCTGGGAGGTAGACAGTAGCCTATAAAGGGTGGGTTGATGAAGCTGGTCATCCTCTAATCCTTGGCCCTCTTGAAGGACATCCATATATCTCAGAAGGGTTAGTGTGAGAAAGTTGCTCACGCCGAGTATCCCACAGTGTAGAAAAAAATCACATAAAACGCATTTTGTTACATATTTGTACTATGGTTTGGCAATCTGATAGCAATGTGAGAAAGAAGCAACATGATTAGTGGGTGAGACATTATATGTACACTCATGTTTCGTCCATAAAAAGAAAGAGTGTATGAAGCTCGGGGAACTCAGGAAGCCTCTGAAAACTGCTGGAACAAAAAGCAAAATTGGAACAAAGATTCTACCCAGCAAAACAACAGTGGGGAAAGGGCAGGCCTGAATTTTTTTCCATGTAATGAATTAGCTTTTCTGGTTCGTGTTCTATTAGAGCTCTAAGGATTTCAAGCACTTTGGTGTATTTGAGCAAATGGCATGGCCCATTCATTTCAGGGCCACGGCCACTATGGCATTCCCTCACAGAGTATTAACAAACGTTGTCCATTACAGGCTTTACTTTATGCACCTGAACAGTACAAAAACTACACTCTGATATAGTAAGCAAGCAAGCATGGTTTCTGCTTCCGTGCTTTTAATGAGGTGTAGAGGGAGACTGAGGCTACAAAACTCAGCAGCTTGACAAAGTGGGTTTCTGCTTTTTGTGTGTCTAGACTCCTGAAATGAAAACCTTCATGTGGAGTGAGGCAGGTAAGCACTCAGTGGGATCGCAGGGCAAGTTAGGCATCTCAGAACAGCCTTCACAGCAGTTGGCAACCTGAGAGAGTTCAGGTAGTTACTAGGAGAAGCTGAGGACAGAGGTAAGTCTGAAGTCCTGCTCATGGTCCTGTGCTGCCAGGACACACTTCCCAACTTCCCTGAGTTTTCTCCAAACTGCTTTCTGGAATGACTCAGGAGGCACTAAAGCCTCTTCTCAGGTGACAGCACCAGCAGCAACAGTCTTCTGGCCAGAAAGTGGAAAACCTGAGTTCATTTTCCGCCATTTCCAAGGAGGACACCAACCCATTGTCCCACCTCATGGCAAAATGTCCCGACCACAGGACTAAAAGATTTCCCTCAGCAGAAGTAGTGGAGACAATGCCCTGAAGTGAAGCTTTAGCTCTGAAGAAACCTTTTCATAAAATGTGCAGGTGGCTTTGGGATTAGATGCCACTATCACAATATTTGACTGCAGTGTTTAACTTGGAAATTAGGCTGGACTGGAAATCTAACCCAATTTTCTACCTACATCTAATCTTCCTTTCACAAATTGTGCAGAACTCAGTGTAATCTTCCCTTTCAATTTTCAGCCTGAACCTTTTTTCCAGTTTTGGCCAAAGAGCAGAACTTGTCAAGAGATCCTTTCCCACCTTCCTGAGATTAAAGCATTTACTAAAGCAATGTGGTGTGTTTGCCATCCTTTGTGCCTGTATCTGAGTGATTTAGAGAAGCAACACTATGTTATTGTCCAGCTCTCTTTTGAACAGCTGGGCTTTACAACAGTACAGACAAATAGCTCAGGAGAATACAGGCTTTTATAATACTATGAACACAATATTCAGAAAACAGAAATTACGAAAGAATCTCCTTTTATTCCAACAGCTAAGTGTTTAGCTGAAATTTCTACTCGATGGGACTAGATAACGAGCAGCAAGTCCTTAATGTAACTGCTCAAAACACTATTATGCTTGTGCTCTACAAAGATTGCATGTGGTGATAACCAGATACAGACACTGAGAGAGGAAAATAAATCCTCATAAAACACTTTCTGGAACGAGTAAGTAGAGAAAAATGCAACAGAAGCATAAAGATAAACGTGAAGGAGATTTAAAGGTAGGGTTTTTTTCCCAGAAAGGGTCTGTCCGCCAAATCTAAATCATCTCCCAAGCTATGATTAAGGAAAAGTTATCAGGAAAAATGCTGTCAGGGCACTAAGTCTGGTAAGGGTATCTAAGGCCCATTGGTGCACTCAGAGTGAATATGAAGTACGTGTTTTGTTGTGTGTAAGGTTGTTCTACTCTCAGTCTGTCTAAATAGGGCTGCCTCTGGTGCTAATGACTAAACAGATCTTAGCGTCCCATCCACCCGTCCCGCTGAAGAACAATACTAAATAGTCACGCAGTCTTGTTTAACTAGACTCAAAGATTATGTAGAGAGAAGATAACATTGTGATCACTTAACCTGCTTTCCTTCCTGTATTGTCCAAGCCTATCTGATTTACACTCCGATGCAGGTGCAGGCACAGTCCTACGTGCTGAGCCATGAGCAGATGGCATAGGAGAGATGACTCCAGTAGTAATTGCTTAACCCACGCAAATATAACAGTTCCTGGCTCTAAGGGCCTCTCTGTGTGCAGGAGAAGGTACCGAAATGGCGGGTTTTCATCTCCTGCCAGACAGTGAAATAAATATGCTGGACTGGAAGGAAGCACGTTGTGGGTAGGATTTGACTCAGAGATCAGCGTTTAGATATTGGCGATAGGACTTCACCGTGTTGATTCCTGCCTGTAATGAAAAACACTTTAAAGAACATGTGATGTTAACTGAGATATTTCCAGATGACTTCACCACAGATTTTGGTAAACAATTAAAGTGTTTAACTACCACAGAGTGTATGTGTCCTCAACTTCTCGATGCTGGATCCTGTTACGCATTTACATCCAGACCGAAGAACCTTCTATTCTGACCTATTTTCCCCCTGCAGTCAGCTGTAGACCGTGACCAAAGGTAGCCTCTTCTCTGCTCCTTGTTGAGCTAAACAGACAGAGCTCTTGCATTCCCCCTCTCTCTCCAAGGTATGTTTACTTGTCCTTTTGTATCTGTCATGACTGTTCCCTGAATCCTCTCCAAATTGTAAACATGTTCCTCAGGCTGCGGAGAAAACAGTAACACGGGATTGCAGTAACAGTCAGGTTCATGCCAAATGAAGGGAGAATATAATTTTTCAGCTCTTAAGATCACTCTGTTTACAGTCCAAGGATCACATCAGCACCGCAGCCTACCGCCACTAAATAAGCACTTGTACTGAGCTGAGTTATTTCTTCGCAACTTGGTGACTCCCTTTGCACAAAGAGGGCTAACTTGAGTGGCATTATATGTGACTGTCTGAAAAAGACGACTTGCTTACGCTGAGCAGCTCACCCCTTCCTCTTTGTAACTCACCTTTCCCACAGGCTCCCTGTCATCTGCAAACCCAATTGGCAATGATAGAGGCACGAAATGGTTCCAGATCCTCTATCAGTGGGAAGAAATAACTCTGCCCAATACGTTCACTACATTTGCAAGGAGTGGTTAGTAAGTTTTCTCTCAATTACAGGTGCCACACTACTTTTTATCAGTCCAGCCTTTCCCCTGGAGGTTGTGCTGAACCTTGTCAAAAACTTCAGAAAGTCAAGCAACATTTATTAGTCAACTTCACTGAAAAAAGCTATCAGGTTGGTCAGACAGGATCTGTTTTCCATCTGTGCACGTGAATTGCTGTTAACTAGATTAGTACTATATTAGCACTTAAAAGAAACTGTAGCACAGGGCTATACTAGGTTTGTTTATTCGATGTCAGCTGTTTATTATTTGAACAGAAAGAGGCTGATAGGCCTGTAATTGTCTAGACTATTCCTCTTACCTATTAAAATACAATGGTAACTTTTAAAAATGTCTAATGGAATTTCTCTGGTGCTCAAAGACTGACTAAATTTCAGCATTAATGTTCATTGAGTTCCTTTGCCAGCTCTTTTAAAACGCATGGGTATGGGATGACCAGATTGCCAATTTGAAAATATCTTCTTCCACAGCTGTTCTCTAACATATTCTTCAGTTACAACCGGAGAGTACATATTTGACATTGACATATTCTACACTATACAAATAGAAAAGGTTCCCTTTTTTTATAGTACTATCGGACCAACATAACTTACCATTTTTGCACTAATAAACTTCAGAAATAACTGTAGTATTCTTTAATTTGCGGTTGTTTCAAAAATCCTCAGTTATGATTAATATTTATTACTAGCAATTTCTCTATTCTCCCAATAAATGGAGGGATAATTTTAATCCTTTCTTTAAGCAAATTTGTTTGAGTGAGTTAGGTTTTTCTTTTTCACTTGAGAAATGTGGCTTTTGGCCTATCTCATACAATGTTCATAAACATTTGCAATTAATAATTCACATCAATTATTTACTACAACTCTTTTTACAATTTTTTTTGAAATTACTTACTTCCATATTTCTGGCTTCCTCAAACTGTACATTTACACAGTCATGCAAATAACTGCCAGCCCAATACTGAGACTGCCTCTAGGAAGAGGTCATCTAGTCATTGCATCATCACACTATTAGTGTAGAATATTTGCTCGCTGTAACAAAGGCATTATGATTACCTCATCGTTATTTGTGGTGATCAATCCATGGGATACACAAATTCTAAAAGGATTACAATTTCTTTGTACTGCAACCTTGCTGGATCGCTAGACCTGCTCCTAGATGTTCCTAGATGCCATAGGCCGGCCAAGGAAAGACTATCTGAAAGAATTCTCAGGAAGTCTGTACTTTGCTGAGTACTCAAAATGGCAATTTTTGATCACAAAGTTTGTTACTATTTACAACTACACTATCATTTTCAGTTTCAGAATCACAGAATCACACAGAATGGTAGGGTTGGAAGGGACCTCTGGAGATCATCTAGTCCAACCCCCCTGCCAGAGCAGGGTCACCTACAGCAGGTTGCACAGGAACGCGTCCAGGCAGGTTTTGAATGTCTCCAGAGTTGGAGACTCCACCACCTCTCTGGGCAGCCTGTGCCAGTGCTCTGCCACCCTCAGGGTAAAGAAGTTCCTCCTCATATTTAGGTGGAACTTCCTATGCTCAAGTTTGAGTCGGTTGCCCCTTGTCCTGTCACCGGGCACCACTGAAAAGAGCCTGGCCCCATCCTCCTGACACCCACCCTTTAAGTATTTATAAGCATGGATAAGATCGCCCCTCAGTCGTCTTTTTTCCAGACTAAAAAGACCCTTTACACTTTACCACTGTTCCCTGCTTCACTTTATCAGCTTCATCAGCCATGAGAGTTGCCAAGCTTTATTAGCAACCAAATCAAGAAGGGTAGAAGCAGTAGGGGAACGAACAACCAGCAGTTTATAGACAGCCAAAGTAGGTCCATTGATTTCAATGGAATGTATACTCTTTCACTTAGCTGGGGATCTGACGCACCATCCCTGCAAATGGAAGTACTCATCAGCATGATAATAATGACATTGCTCATCAATGATATGTCTGATAGCTCTTCTGGTGTTGTTTATCTGACCTTGCTTAGTCCAATTTTAATCACTTAACTTGCGGTTTTCATAGTGGAATGATGTCTATAAGCAAATAATTTCTTTTTAGCTTATATAACTGTTCTGCAATCCACTTAAGATCAGAAGAGGAAAGGCTATTTTTTTCCTTTGTGCTACTCAAAGCACAGAAATGAAATTATTTCTATTGCTTGTTACTGTTTTCTGTGTTTGTTTGGTTCAACATTTGCATCTGGGCAGATGTTTGTGTTTTTTACTGTGCTCTTGTGTACAGGGAAACAACTTTTTTGTGATGAAAGGGAGAAAGCAGTAGAATTGGCTTTGTCTATACTTTTCACATGTACACAAAGGAAACACCTTTAATGTGTGTTTATATGTGCACACACATAAATATTCATACTTATTTATGTATATGCATGTATATATATACACACACACACATACACATAATCCTTATTCACATGTTACAACTTCACATGACAACAAACAAAAAACCAAGCAGGTTTTTCTTCAAATAGGTGCTTTGGGATCTATCGCTGGCACCATGGATTCCACAACCCCTGTGCAAAGACTGTATCATACTAAAAACAGTGATAAGCAACCATAAATGAAATCTGTGATAAAATATTTTGTCCGTTGGATGTAAGTTAAGATTTTTGCATCCAGATGGCTCATGGGCTATGGACTTAAAAATGTGATCTCTCTTTCTAGAAGACAGGAGAGCAGAGCAGGGAAGATATTTAAAACCCAGCAGGCCACAGGCTTGGGCAACCTGTTCTATCTGACCCTGTTTGAGCAGGGGGTTTTGGACTACACGGTCTCCAGAGGTGCCTTCCAAACTCATCTAAGCTTGTGATTCTGTAAAGCATTATCTGTTCTTTCCTGAGCAGAAAAACCTCATGTTTCTTAGTCAAGTTTTAGGAGATTTCTATCCGTCTCAGGCTCCAGGAAGCCACCAGAAGGCATGTGACAAAACAGCACCCCGAGTGGGTGAAGGTCCAGAAAAGAGTCAGAGAATGAGAAAGATTGTTGTGTATTACATTTCTTTAAAATATATCTTTGACTCCAATTATTAAACATGAGAAGAGTGGACAGTAAGGGAGAAAATACAGAATTAAAAACTTGGGATCCTCTTGAAATGTAACATAAAATCCTAGCTAGTTGCAGAAGTATTGAACCTTATAAATCTTGGTTTACCCTCTGAGACATGCTCCTCTAAACAGCTAAAGACCCTTGACTTCATTTTGCCAAGAACTAGTCTTGATGATAAAATCATTGCCTGTATTTGCTTTGTTCAGGCAATACAGAAAGCAGCAAAATTGCACAACACTAGTGTGTTAACCTAAAATCAAAATGGGCAGCACAGTAGAGCCCATTTTCTCCATGCCTAAAATCTGCAGAATCATAGAATCATAGAATTATTTAGGTTGGAAAAGACCCTTGGGATCATCGAGTCCAACCATCAGCTCACTCTACAAAGTTCTCCCCTACACCGTATCCCTTAACGCCACATCTAAACGAGTCTTAAACACATTCAGGGATGGTGACTCCACCACCTCCCTGGGCAGCCTATTCCAGTGTCTAACCACTCTTCCTGTGAAGAATTTTTTCCTAATGTCCAGCCTAAACCTACCCTGCTGCAGCTTGAACCCATTCCCTCTTGTTCTATCACTAATTACCTGTGAGAAGAGACCAAAACCAACCTCTCTACAGTGTCCTTTCAAGTAGTTGTAGAGAGTGATGAGGTCTCCCCTCAGCCTCCTCGTCCTCAAACTAAACAGTCCCAGCTCCTTCAATCGCTCCTCATAAGATTTATTCTCCAGGCCCTTCACCAGCTTCGTTGCCCTCCTCTGCACTCGCTCCAGCACCTCGATATCTCTCTCATATTGAGGTGCCCAGAACTGGACACAACACTCAAGGTGAGTACCAACTGCACTTTCCTTTATCCCCAAAGTACTGCTGATAGCTTGCATCACGCCGCAGATCGCTGGTGTGTCTGAGCCACACGCTTACAGCAGTCTGTCTCCTGATTCTGTGCAGGACCAGTGCATCCTTGCTTTCCAATGGGACAGCTAAACTACTGTTGTTTAGTTTCATTTGCCAGTATTGTCACGAATCCGGCTGTAGGACCTATAGGCTACAGTTTTATTAATTGTCACATGTCATTTTTACCGACACTTAGGGCCAGGCTTATGGTGTACAGCCTGAATTTATATTAACGGATGCTCCCATTAAATTCAGTGGTGCAATGCAGGAGAAGAAAAGGAAGAGCACAGAGCACTTGGAGGGCCTGTGGCACTTTAAATACAGGCTTAGGCCTCTGCCTGATCCGCAAAGCCTCTCAGCACACATGTCATTCAACGGGTGGTGGAACAGGAGTACAAACACTCCAAAAGATGCTGAAGGTCACATTTTGGCAAGGAGATCTGGCTCACACTGTGAAAGAACGGAGCATGCCAAAGAGTGAGGAGACAAGGAGCCTGTTTGCTGAGACATACGAGCGCAGGAAGGAGGAGATGACAGCTAAGGTAGTTATTAAGAGTGGAGATCAGGGACAGCCCTCGCAGGCTGGAGAAACAAAGATGAGAGGACAGCAAGCAGTATTGCCTGCTCCCCTTGACGCGGTGCATTACTCCCCATATTGTTAATTAAAGAAAAGAGACCCCATAGTGGGCTTTATGGTAAGAGTCAGATTTCTGAAATGAACAACGTAATGATTTTAATGACCTGTGGGGATGGACTGGAATTAAGTGGTGACAGCAGCGGTGAGCCGTGCCGGGGCAGGAAGGGCTGGTGTAAATCCTGCACTCGCCAGCATCAATGGCAACACCCTGTTATCTGCAGTCGTGCGAGAGGAGGGATGCCCACAACCGAGACATTAGAACAAAGGAGTGAGTAAAAAAGTACTAATTATCCACCTGTGATTACGAAGTGGTCTGGGGTCTCAGAGTTTGAGAGACCTGTCTGACAGTTTCAGACTACGCAGGACTTCTCTATGGTGCCTTTTGCAGAATGGGATTATCATACAGTCCTAAAGTCTCTTCATCTCTTCGGTATTCACCTACACACTTTGACTTTGGATTGATTGCAGACCTGACATATTTTTGAATAGAACTGCTTGTATGATGATTTAAGGTAGTGGTTGTAATAGTGCTTATAAAGCTTGTTATTTTCTATGATTTTCACGAACGCATTCATTAGGTTTTTATGTATCCTTTCATGGTTTTAACTTATAAAATGAGCACTGAAATGTAGTGACAGTAATATAAAACTATGACAAGCACCCAGTCTCTCTATATTCCAAAAGATGAGAAGAGGTTATATGGTGTAATTAATGGCAGTTAAATGAAGAACAAATTCAAGGAAATATTATTTCATGCAAAATACGGGATTTACAGCCCCAAGAGACCTTTTGAGTGAAATAGTGAGTTGAGTGATTGGATTTTAAAAAGATCTAGATAATTATGTGGCCATTAGCATTTATAATTACGCTAAGATAATTAAGTATAATAAAACCTCATGCTTCTTGGTATAAACAGATTACTTACAGAAGTCAGGAAGGAATATGTTTTAGGAAATCAGCATTTCACAACTGGCCAGGTGTATTTTGGGTTTGTTGTGCAGACTCTTTTTTTAAAAAATTTTTCCAATCAGACAATGAACACGTGTAGGCAGAATGATAGATTGAATGGGGTAGCCATCTATTCCACTCTA
This sequence comes from Rissa tridactyla, assembly GCF_028500815.1. Taxonomy (NCBI): domain Eukaryota; kingdom Metazoa; phylum Chordata; class Aves; order Charadriiformes; family Laridae; genus Rissa; species Rissa tridactyla. The sequence continues at coordinate 41,630,770 of NC_071467.1, forward strand.
GAATACCCTGTCTCCTTACCAGTTGAAGATAATAAAGTTTCACTGTCTATTTGTGAAACTCTTTATAAATGTTCAAAATTGACTATTCAAAATTGCCACATAGGAAATCCTATTTGGAGATATGTCAGCAACCTTATCTGCTATATCACCTTCCTGTTGCTCTTTCACAACCAGGAATTTCATTGATGGACACTGTAGTCTCAGAAGCCAGATGCATTTTTCAAAGGAAATGTCATGGATCTAATAGAGGGCAGGCTTTTGGCAGAAGACAAAAAGTTCCTGTGTGAATATTTTTAACCTAGACAAGATTTACAAAGGCTTGGGGTTTTTTTTAATAAAAATAAGTGTGAATCAGAGATATGTCACTGCTGTTTACAAAGTTGAAAATCTCTCTTAATGTATTGCACAGCCTGGTTCTTATTTATTCATTCATTTTAAATAAGACAGTTACAACATTTTGCTGGTGAATACCTTTGCTTACAAGCTGCATGCCTGATATATATATAACCCTGTATGTTGCATAGATATTTAGAGTACCGTAAAGTGAATGCAGTTTGATTGAAATAGCAGTCTATTTTGTCTGTGTTTGGTATTTGCTTTCACATCACGTGGTCACAAATAACAAACCTGATGTAGCCTAGGTATTTCTTGCCCATTTTGTCTGTTAGGTGATAAGCAATGCTATTTTGCACAGGTTGAGGTACAAGTCTATAGCCATCTGTTGTTCTGAAAGAGACTGTATTTAAACTAAGGAAGAGAAGTTTAAAAATGATCTGGAAGTCAATAGACATGGCATATATTCCTGGTTCAAAGGAGGACTTTCTTTGTTGTCAAGTTACGCAATACTTCAGTATGTTGCTTTCCCTAGCTGTAAAACAATGATAGCAGCATTTACTTCAACCACTTTGTAACTGCAAAGATTTATAAAGCTCCTTGGGACCCAGCTGTCAACTGTTTAAAGAACAATGCTTAGACTTGCAGAACCGTGGACATTTTTATAAATTATTTTAAATAAAAACCAACTCCAACAGCACACCTAGTGCACTGCAGTCACTAACGGGCATTCAGCCCATATGACCAGAATAGACTTAGCCCAAAGTAACACCTCCTGAAGTGCATATAATATGAATGTCTGCAGATCCACTCCTATTCATTTGCATGGTTGCTAATGTAGGCATCGCCAAAGAGCTTTTCAGGTCAAAGGACAGTCTGAGTTATTCCAAAAAATAAGTAAATGCAAGAACTTTTTTGCACAAACAAGGTGCACAAAATAAATACATAATTATAACATTTGCTAGTTCAAGTTTCTGCTTAGATTTTTTTTCCAAGTAGAGGTGGACACATTGCTATATATTGCATATACAAACTGTTCTAAGAGCTGAAAGGGAAAGCTATATCCCCGTGACAAGAGTCCCTGCTACGGACCACAAGAGCAGTTTGTTCCTCTAACTGGAGCTAAGGAACCAGTAGCTGGACAGATTGCCTAGATCACTTGCAATGACTGTAGAAAACCATGGCTCAGATTTCACTTTACTTATGCCCTTCAGGAATTGTTTATCTGCCTGCATATCCATATATCGCACTTATATAATTCATATCACTGCAGTACCTGTAACTTTGCAATACATGAGCAAACATTCAACTCCAATGTCTATGTACTCCTAAAGAAAAGGGAATCTGGAGCCATTTTAATAGGTTCGATGATCAATGGTGTCAGAGCAGCTAATGGGACAGAATCAATTAGGATGCACTTCCCTTTTTCCTAAAGAAAAAATACGCTATTCTGCAGTCATGAAATAGTGCTTTCTAGTTCTCATAACCTCCCTTGGAAGTTTCAGAAAAGTAACACACTACTGAAGTATCAACACACAGGATCTTTAAAGACTCATTTCTCGTTAATCTGTCTCAGCTTCAGCCTGCCAACCGAGTCAGCCCAGCTTGGGTTATATTTCACTCACTTTTCCAAAATCCACTACTGCTGAGTCCTGGATTATCCCTGTCTAAAAATTCAGTCCCCGTGTGTCTGAAGGTGAAATTTGGTTTAGCAGCGGGAAGGTGTTAACACAACCGCATTGCGGAGATTAACGTTACAGCAAATCATCAAAAGAACCAGAAATATCCAACACACTCAAGATACCTATTTTTGATGAAAGCTTCAAGAAAGTAATAAGAGAATAGGGGTTTATAGTGGGTCAGTTATTAATTTTTCTTGGAACACCAACAAGAGCTTGGCAAGAAGCAACATGTCTGCAATGTAATTTTTTATTTTTTATGTAATAAGAAGTTCCATATACCATTTAACTTTCTCTGCTCAAACTAAGTATTTATTGTTTCACTTGCTTTGAACCAGGAACTGTGATCTCATTAATAAAAGGTTAGAAACAGTGTTTAGTTTCATTGTAGTTCCCATAAGTATCCCTGTGTCAGCGCTGAGAAAGGAGCGTGTGACACCCAGCAGCAGCATTCATGATGATTCACAACTCGCGCCCCTCCCACGTCAAGAGCCTTGTAACTATCCATACACACACAAGAGTGAGAAGGAGTGAAGGGGCTCTCCTTTTTCTGTGCTCAGGTCCTAACAGGGGACACAACTGCTATCCTGGCATCTTTGAGTATTTAAGGTGCTCCTGGTTGTACTCGCTAACCTGCAAAGAGAGCGAGAGAGCTGTAGAAGGTGGCAGCACCACCCTCTTCCTGGCAAGCCTGTCCAAGACAGCGGCCAAAAAGTTGTTGTGCCCACCGCACGTGTCTAAAATGTGCTGGCTCTTGTGGCATGACAGCACGGCAACATAACAGTATGATTATAGAAGGACTACCCTTACCCACATTAGCTTTAATGTGATAAAATCTAAGGTAAAAAGAGCAGTGATAACTTCTAAGGGTTTGCAACATGCGTAACTCAGCAGAGCAAGAGCTCATTTCAGACAAGAGTCTATGTCATGTCTCATGAAGTGTGGTCCCCCTTGTTCTGCTAACGCATCCCGTGCTGCTGTACCACTACAGCTCTGTCTGCTCAGCCTTCTGGCAATAGCTAGTGCTCATAAAGCGTGCTTAGTCCTTCACCGCGCTAACAACAACATAAGCGGTTTTAATATATACTATTGCCCCCAGCGAGTTGGTGCGTGTGAAGTCCTACTTCACTAATGGTGATTCTGGAAGCATTTTGGGGGCGGAATCTGAAAATCTTTTAAAGAGCCAGTGGCTCCATCATCTTTCCAGTCATTTGAAACTATACCATTTAAAAATCCAGTTGTTTAAAACAAAACTACCAGAAGTATACACTAGATGTAAAATGGATACAATGCTGGGGAACGTAGTGAGCAACTAATAGAAAAGACATGATTTAATAGGGGATTGCCAGCTATGATATCAGTTACACTAATTTTTGACCAATATGGTTAAAACAGAACAAAACGTTTGTATCTGTCAACTACAGACTGCTTAGCTCACATCGGCCACACTTAGTGAAGTTCATGCTGTAAAATTACTACCTTCCCTATGTAGTCTGTCGGATCTACGTGAGGTAGATTGGAGAGGAAAAGATCGTGCATCGACTGCTAGAGAGCAGCCCAAACAAATGGCTGCGCAAAGTGAAGTGGACTTGCTCATCCCAGCTTTCAGACACACATTTCATTGGTATCTAAACTTCATCAGTCTGTGAATACAAAGTCATTCGGTTTGAAAATTTTCCCATCTGACCTCAAAGGTTTCACACTAATACTTGTGTTACTGTAAAAAATCAAAGCAGCAAAGAAAAAAGCCCTTTTCCCTAAAGCCTCTCGCTGAGCTGTCATTGCTGCTTCAGCCACAGCAACAAAACGAACTAAGATGTGTTTGGAACCACTGACTTAAAATCTGCAGCAAAGGCACTGGAGTATGGGTGCTAGTCATGCATGTGCATAATCATGTTAAAACTGCGAACCCATGAGCCTAAGCTCAGGCTCAAATCACAGCCCTCTCAAATGACTCGGACAACACAGGGAAGAGTTTTTCCTGAGTAGCTTCAGCTTTCCTACATCACATCCTCATATGCTGTGTTGAGGGATGAAGAAGAGAAATGTGATTAAGGTATTTCAAGCCTGACATGAATATTTTTCCAGTGGAGAGGGTTTTGATAATGTAGGCTTGTGGACTGAATTTGGAATTTGCTTTGCTTCTGTAATTGGGCTTCTAATGCCAGCAGAAGAATCAAGGCCTGAGAAGCAAACGAAAAATATATTTCAAGGGAATGCACACATCTGTGGTACGGTAAAACTATTAGGCTACTGAATGCCTGTTTTGAATTACATCAAATCACCTGAAGACCATATGGCAAATGGAAATTTCTTCAGTTAACATTTGCTGCCTTGTACAGCATCGAGAAAGATATATTTTTTTGTTATTTTAGCTAAACCTGTATATGTAAACTCACACGCTTTCGACTTTTTGTAATCAATAACTGAAGGCCAAATGCAACCTGCTACAAAGGCATAATCTGCAGAACACTGAGCTGTGCTCCCGTGGAGAACCGTGCCTGCATTTTTAAAAATGAGGCAAATAAAGGCCCGGTCACCTAAACCGAGGGTAGTACCGCTGATTCTTCTCAAATTCACTGGAGGGAACCAGGACTAAGAACCTTAAAATTAGACGCTGAATTGGGGATGCAGGTGCCTAACTTTAGGAGCCAATATCTGAAAGCATGGACCTATTTGTCCCTAAAAGGAGAAAGCATTCTAGCAAGTTTACTTTCTCTATGCACTTTCCCGCATACATCCCACACTGTACGTGGGTTGCAGATGGAGAGAGCAGACAGCAGTCCTAAGAACAGGTTTCTTGCAATGTGGCAGAAGATCTTTGATAAAATGTCAAACAAAATTTTGCCATTTTCTAAGCACATTTCCACATATACATGCAGCAATTAGCCAAATTATGGCCCAAATCAGTTGCCTAACGCAGCTAGTGAGCCTTTGCCTTTGTCCTTATATTGGCAGAATGTGACTTTGGCTCTGTATTAATGTCAACACCATCTCATCAGACTTGCAGCATGGGGAGCAGTCCCACGGTCTCAGGTTGTTTCCCAGTTCCTAAGAAAATCTGAACCTTTTAGATTAGAATGTCCATCACAATAGAAACTTAATTTAAAGTTTGCATCATATCTTAAGGCCATTCTGAATATCTGTTTCTCATTGCTGAGATGTTTTGTGTCTCTCCTGGGCCAGGATTTGTAATGTTCTTTCAGCTATGCTTGAAGTGGGTTTTCTGTGGTGAGTCTTGAGCGGTCTGTCTCAAGAATATTTACTCTCAATAACTGAACATGAATATGTAAGTGTTGTAGTGCACAGATCGGTGGTAAATACACATTAGAGGCAATAGGAATTGTGGAAGCATTGCTGAGTAGTGGCTACCTGGACTCAATTGTCATCATAGCGAATGTTTTCAAAAATAGCCATTGCTCACTTGCAAGATGGTTTTCCCGCTTTCTGTCTTTCTAACTCCCACAAGAGAGACAGAGCACCCATGTCTTAGAGCTAACACGTAGTTTATTATTCATACTCTTACTTCATCCCAGCGAGAAAAGAGGAACCTCTCTAGATGGAAAAGGTTGCATTATGCATTCTGTCTGATAAAACATGGGGCTTTATTATTGTGGCGTTCTGGTTTGTTAGATGTAATACAGCATATCAATGAGTTGCACTTGTCTAAAAATTGAGGACATATTTTAAAAGCAACATTATTTAAAAAAATCACTGTAATGAAAAACACATGCCAGGCTGATTTATACTTTGATATTATAGTTTATTTTTCTATCCTTGCATTAATGTGCTTACCTAAAGGATGTACAGGATAAAGGCTTTTCCTGTGCTTGAACCTGCTACGTTCTGTGAGGTGGCATGTCAGTTCCCAGAAATAAGTTATTCTGCAGCACTAACATCCATTATTTGAACCTGATACTGCAGTCGCTGTGACTATGGCTGTACTGCTACATAACACTTGTTTGGGGACTATTCTCTGCCCTTGAAGCAAAGTGGCCTGGCCTGGTCCTGTCTACACTAAGGTACCACCTGTCCTTCAGGTCTCCTTCAGGCCTGGTGTGGTACCTCTCAGGCTCTAACACACAATTATCATTATATGTCTGTGTGCAGAAAATGTTCACGAAAGCACACTGCAGCTTATGAAAACAGTGCTTTTGATGCATGAAAATAAAATTACGATTGCATGCCTTGGGTTTGATATGCTGACATGTTTGAGGGTACAAAATATGCTGGTAAAGTTTTGGAGAACTGAGAGGGGTGGAGGAAGACAGGTCTTGTCATTCTTGCTCATACTGCCCTTTTGAGAGTGGTCCTTAATGTCTGCAGACCCCAAATCTGCATCTGACTGTCGTGGCGGAGCGTGCTGGTTGGCAGAGGACAAATCATGGGGGCAGGCTACTGAGTAACCAAGGAGCACAGATGATCAGAGTATGAATTTCCTCCACAACTCCTGTTATTTAGCTGGGTAGATGTGCGTTAAACGCTTCCATGGCTTCCAGTGGTTGAAGAGTGCAGGATTCCAGTGTGTACGCTTATCTGGGTACATGCATCCTCTGTTTGGTTTTCCACTTGACACCATTAACTTTAACTATTCCTGATTTCCACTGCTGACTGAAGAGTCAAAACTCCCGTTTTGCCATGCTTAACCCAGGTAATGGGAAAACCACCCCTTTTTTCAGCTCTGAGCTACGAGGCTGCGCGTGGCATTGAAGACGTGCCCAATCTGTGATCCACGACCTGGCAAGTCAGTTCATCTTACCCGCAGAACACTTCCAGGGACATATTCTCTAGAGACCCTCCATGGCAGTCTGCCCACTGCTGTGGCCTCTGCTGGGACCCCGCAACGTCCCCCGCAACTGGTACGTGGGGCTGCAGAGGAGGATGGGGGGTCCATCAGCGGGCAGAGAAGACGCCAAGGCAGAGAGAATGGGTATCGCTGAGGTGCCGCACACTCAACACACCCAACTCTAATTGCACTTCTTTGGTAAAGAGTTAAGCTTTTCCAAAATTTCACACACTATTCAGGACTGGGATTAAGAGATTAAAAGGCAAATGAACAGTTAGCAAAGAGGGGGGAAAGTCTTCGCTACTGTTACCACACAATTTCTGAGGAAAGATAGCTAAATTAAGTCTGACTTCTTGAGCAGCTCTTCACGCACACATCTGTTAATCTGCGATGAAGGAATGCATTTTGTGTGAACTCCATAGCCTTCTTTATTTTAATTATTTTTTAAAAACTTTTCTATTAATTTTTCTTTTGAATTCACAACATGTTCCTGTTTCTTTCAGGGAACAATACGAGCACTTTGCAGTAGCCAAAAATAATACGTCTAAATACCAGTGGATTTTAACCAAGGACTGCAGAGACCCATGGATGAAGTGTCTGCCTTATATTTCAAAGTACAAAGTTCAAATTTTGTAGACACTTGTAGTTTTATTTTTAAATTTTAACTGGCCAGATTCTCAAGTTGGGTAAATCAGCAGAGCTTCACTGATGTTCAGGGAACTATGCCAAGCTGCATTAGCTTAGTATCTGGCTTCACAACTTTTTTTCTCATTGTATTGAATTCAGCTTTCAGTACTCAGGCACTAATAATTTGTTTGAAGTCTGTAGCTTAAGGGTTTTTTGCTTTTATTATGAGTAAAAATACAGTCTGTGAACTTGTGAAAATGAGTAGGGCCTGTGAAGGGAAGGTTGTGGACATAAAAAGATATTAAAGATGGACTTCCCCAATTTAGACTTCGACTGAAGCTGATGGAAATGTTGACAGAGTAGAGAATGAGCAAAATGCAAGGCAGAAGAGGACACAATGATTTCCTTCCCTCTTTTACACTCAGACAAAAGGCTCTTCAGAATTAGAAGGTGACGGCAATGTGATTTTTGCCACCAATCTTAACATCTGCATCTTTCAAGATAGGCCTGAGGCCACACCAGAGTCCAAGATCTGCCCATTCCCTAACTGTTGACACCCATGAATTGCTTTCCCTGACGATTCCTTTGCCATCCACTTCCTTGAACTTAATGATTAATTAAATACTCGTATTTAAGTGTATTTAATGTTTGCATCAAACAAGCAACCAAGTACTATGCAAGGTCCTGTGTATTCTGCAGGAGCCACTGCTGGAGCCAGGTTTGCCGGATGGATGAGCTGCAAACTTGAGCCTTGCTAGGGCTGTCCCTCAAGATTTAATAATGAACTTAACCACTGAGACCAATATTTTATCTTTTAGCTTTATTATGAACCTTTGATGAGTACATTCTCCAACTACGAAGGCCTATAACTAAAATTGCTTGCAATGAATAGTTAAACTAAACATCTGCCAGACACATAAAACTTAGCATCTCTGAGTGTACGTAATTATAAGGCAGAAGCTAGCACTGAATGCAGCAGAGCTCTGGTTCTGCCCTGTTAGGTAGCTAATGGCTGATCAGGGCTAAGAGGGATAAGTAGTGGAGTGAGTGGACACGACAGGTCTCCCTAGGAGTCTCCAGGAGTGTTTCTAGTTGAGTCACAGTCATCTCTGCATTTTATCCCATTATATTCAGGTGGAAATGTAATGCAAATCTGTTTGAGTAAGGATCATGAGGTTCCATAAAGACACAGAGGAGAAGGGCAGCAGTGCCCATGCCATTTGGCCAGCAAACTCACCACAGCCAGGCAAACCCACTCAGTCTCCCTGTGTCCATCTTCCTGAGAGTCCCTCCAATGGCCCTTTCAGGGAATGCTAGATTTTTGATTCAAATCTTTACAGATGGATTACTTTTGCAACATTTTTAAAACCCTTGAGAAATCTATAAAAGAAGAAATAGCTCAATTTATGCTGTATGACTAAAAGACAATTTGGAAAATGATCACAGTTCAGCAACATAAGAGGGCGGTTTCTGAGCTACATACATACAACCGTAATCAAATCTTCACATGTAAGTAAAAGGATGATCACATTTTACCTGGCCTATAAAAAGTTTGGCTTTGTGTTATGTGATTCCAACACATGTAAGGGAAGCAGAAGAGACTAAGACATGTAATAGTGGAAAATTTATACGACAGTGTGTGATATCGAAAGGAGGATTTCTTGAGCTTTTCCTCATTTTTCTTCACCATTTCTCTGGCACTGAGTTTGTGATTATGATTTTAGGATTGACATCCTATGCTTTTATTAATCATGCAAAAAATAGATCTACATCTAAAAACTAGACCTGCATCTATTATTTTTTTAGAAGATTTTCATACATATTTCCATATGTTTTTCAAATATCATTTTGACTGGCACTGCATAGAACAGTGTGATTTTTCACCTGGTTTATATTAGCTTAGCTCACATTTATCCAGCCTCATGAACAAATTCAGTTTGTTGTAGTTGGATTAAATTTAGTGAGTACATAATCAGATAGCCATGAAAGCAAGGTATTTTTAAGCCAAGAAAGACAAATTTGTCCTCATTTACCTCCTGTGGAAAGCCATTAACTGTCACGAGTAGAAGGGAGGGCAGAAATTGGCTTTGCATACTGTTGAAATCACTGCAACGCTTTGGCCAACCCTTTCCCTCAAACCGAACACGGTTAAGGACATATGAGATTACAACCAAAATTTTGACAACGGATTCACTGGCTGGCAATTTGCAAATGTACTACTTAGCCGAAGCCATTGAAAAGTCCACAAAACTCCCAGAAAGCACTATACTTCTCACTAGTTGCACAATCATTGAAGATAGGAAAGTATGAGGATATGAGAAAGTGAAGTCCATCGTGGCCCTCTCTCTGCAGCAGTTAGGCAATGACTACATGAGAAAAACCTGTAGTCAAACGCTCCGGTGCTCCAGAAGTGGTGGTGAAGTCATGGAGGTTTGTTCCCTTCAGGATAAGTACCATCCAAGTCTCCCATACCGCAAGTAGACAAAAAAGTAGGAGGTAATAAAAGAAGAGTGGAAACACATAAAAACATACTCTAACTGCAAAAATTGTCAAAAGAAAAAGCCATTGCCTGAAGATACAATGACCACATTTCCTTCCCCTTAAGCTAGGACAGACGCAGGTGACGTCATGGGATTTCCCACACTCAGCTCTATGAAAGTCCCTCTGTGCGAGCGCTGCTCCGTCGGTCACAACTGCTCTTTCAGGAGTGCTGCGAGAAAGGGGGAGAGCAGCTACAACCTACAGCATCATTTCTAGAGCTGCCTGGGAATTTTGTGCCACAACCTGTTGTGTTTACTGAATCATTAAAACCTATTTATGGGAAAGGCTTGAATGCAATCCCCATTTGAAAAAGAAACCAAAAAATCCCCTCCCCGCCTTTTCAACTTGCTGAAATATCTTGCTTTAGGTTTCCAAAATAAGAGATTGACTTTGGAAGTTGTAAATAAATTTTTCAAAACTTCTATGATTCTATGATTTTGAAATCTAAGTAACTTCCTGATGAAAAAGAAGTTAAAAACATCCAGAGAAGAGGCATTATCAGAATAAAATATTTCCTTTGATCCAACAAAAGCATTTTTGATTGCTGATCTGTGAAAATTTTCAAAAATTTTATTTTTCCTCCCTTTGTAGGAGGGGAAAATATTTTGAAAGCTCAAAACTTCTGACAATCAAATAAAAATATTCCCTTACTACTTTAATCACATCCCAAAAAGTCCTGAAAAAGGCTCCGTGTAGTTGAGGATTTCTCAGTTCTCAGATTTCTAAGTACAAATAAAGGGAATACAGATGTTCTGCTGGACAGACTGTGAGGAAGTGCCTTTACTGGGAGACAGAGGGGGCTGCAATCCCTTCTTCAGACACCTATCACACCAGGAGCTTCGTCTGACATGACTGAGACCATCCAAGCAAAGCTCTCCCTTGTTTCACCTCCGCGTTCACACAGCGAACCCAACATTTAACCCTGAAATATTAGCAATTTCCCAATACTGAGACATGGCAAAGGCCAGGATGTCCACATGCTCTGCCTCATATGGGTGGCCACCCAATGGCCACACATTGTGCTGGCAATGCCACTGTCCAAAGTTTGCAGATATTTCTCTCAGCTTTTAAGCTGGAAGGCTTGGTTTGGTCTTCGGTGTGTTATGTTGGAAAACTGACTTTTGTTTTGCTCAGAAATACTATGTATTCCATTATGTCGTGGTATTTGTAGTATGTCATGAACTTCAACAAGACAGACGGAACACAGTCAGCCAGATTTCACAACTGTTTCTTGGGTTTATGTTTGTTTATTTTTTAATCTCTTTTGTGTCTGAAATCTGCCCTCAACAAAACAAAGCACTTTTATCAAGCCAAGCCTTAAAAAAACCAACACTGGTACAGAAATATTCTTATGCTATTGGTGATTAATATGTATACAGTGTTAGTTTAGTGCCATCAAGTGACCAAAAATGTGAAACAGCACTTCTGTTTTGGGTTGGGTTTTTTTCAGTATTTTTATTTTAATCTAAGGAAAGCTGAACTGTTATCCTTTTGATATAAGTACAGGGAAATGGCTTCACAGGCTTTTGGTGGTCTACTTCTAGGGCAGTTCCAACAAGAATCAAAAAGTTAGCTTCAAAATTTCCTGCATGCATTGATAAATCAAGGCCACCTCTCTTTTCCAAGTTTATAAGGTTTGAAGAACTTCACTCATCTCTGGCTGAAATCTTTGCTATGTAGCATTCAATAGGAGATCTCACATAGGTGAAAATTCGTAACAATTTTTATTGTGTGGTGCTATCCCAAGACTCTGATAGAGGTTTTTTTAATGAAGGACATCATAAACTGGGTGTATAAATCCTTATTTTGTTTTGTGAAATACAGAAGATAGCTCTGTCAGAAACAAGCATCCTAAATGTACTGAAATGGACACATCAAGGAAAACATTTAGGTTTTAGTATGTCCACTTATTATATGATCAAACATTGCATAACCAAACATAGGTAATGTAAATGTCTAAGAAAACATTTCTACATATTATTTTTCCAGACTTTATCTATCTAAAATATATGTAAATTAATTTCAAGACACTCATTAATGTAGTAGCTAAATACAAATTAAGTTTCTGATTTTTTAGGGTGGAACCAATCTCAGAAGTGTCATTCTCTGAGGTGGAGTGAGCGTATTTCCTCATGAGTCTGTCGTACTGATTTTCCGCCAGCACACAGAACTGTATATCAGCTGCCAGGTAAACGTAAGCCCTAGAGCTGGCAGAAACGCAATGCAAACACAGCAGAACACACTTGAGAGCGAAAGGAGAAGTTGGCAGAGCTGATCATCCACGTGCAGGACACCATATACAAGCATTTTTTAAATCCCAGGTCATGCCTTGGTGAGTAATAAGCAAGCCTCAAGAATACTGGTCTGACAGGGCTTGCTGTGGTCGAGAGCAGAGTAGAGTATCACTACAAATCACATTTGTTACCTGGTAGTCCCAAAAGCAGAAATAATATCATTGGTGATTTTGTAAAAGTCTTTTCTTGATAGTTCACCACATCTCTCACTTTATAAGTTAATTCCTATATTGTGTGCAGACAGTTAGCACTTGTGGTTATAGCTTATGATGAAATATAGGGAAGAACAAACCTTGGTGGTGTTGCTATTTCACAAGAGCCTGTGGTTTACAGTTGCATCTATTTTATGAAAAGCTGGCAAGAATTGAAAGTTCTGCACATATGCCCTACCTTTGAAAGTGGTTTCATGTGTTGGCTGGGAGTGTCCTAAGTGCACTGGGAGCTGTGTAATCTGTATTCATATATTTAGACACTATCTATATTTTAAATGCATATTTAAATGTGATAACTTCCTGTCTTTTCATCATACTTCCTCCTGCCTTGTATCTCACTTTCCTATGAAGTTATAAAAATTTATAATTTAAAAACTATTTGCTTCTTAATAAAGTTTCTAAATCTCTCTAGAAAAAGGTTGTGGAGAAAAGAGCTGTTACATATTCTGAGATATGGGACAGTGACAAGAGCACAGCAAGTGGCAGAGATCAGCCAGAGAAACCTCTGTACCAATTGCAAAGAGATAGGCATTTTTGAAGAGAAAATTCACTTAAACATCACCCCCAAATTACAAGGTTTAAAATTCTGGAAGGGTGTGGATACTGCTCTAGTGATCGACTGAGAAGCAATGGTCAGAGTAGAGGAAAACTTGAATGTCAACCAAATGCTGTCAGTAATTTATAGGTAGAATTCTACCTTTTCCATCATGTTTCTTTTTGCTAATGGCATCTGCTTATGGTCTCATAACTTAATTTAGACTTTTGGGGTCTTGCTGGTTTCCTTGACTTTCTTGTGGTCCAGTTGTCATCAGCAACGGTTGATGATGATGTAGCTTTATTGTTGTAATTGACTTAGCGTCATGGACCACAATATCCTGCCACATATTATACAAACACAACAAAAAGATGCTCTCTTTCCCAAAGAATTTACTGTTTATGTACATAAAGATGTACAGGCAGGAATCCTTACAGGCATGAAAATAACCAGAGTCAAAAGCATCCAACTCACAGGCACAACTGGCTAGAAGAATGCATCCCACTTGTTGGACACTGATCCATGTAGTGATGATAAATCATACTCTTGGCTTTTTTTTCTTGTGTTCACTTCCTCCCAAACCACCACGGTTCATTGATTAAGTTATCAACCTTTAATGCCTGACCATTAGAGATGCTGAGCACACAGGATCCTTTAAAGCAATGGATTTCAGGTTCAAAACCACAGAAGAGGAGTAGGTGCCTTTTGCTTTGGACTTTTAAAAATTCTTAGTTACCTAAAGTTTGCCATTGCAGCATATGAACTCTTTAATCTTTACCACCCAAGAATGACAAGGCAAATACTACTTCAGTGTCTAAACCATCTTTCCAACATCCTTTTGAAAGAAGTGATCAGGTACCTTGAAGTTGAACAGCTTCTTCCATTAATGGTCTTTTCTTTTAGGAATTTAAAAAAAATGTTTAAATATTGGAAGACATATCATGAGGAGCTATTCAATTTATTTTCTGCATATTGCTGAGTGATGTAGTCCTAAGTAGTTTCTCACACTCTATTCTGTTCCAATTCTTTGAACAGAAGGCTACTGAAGTCAGGCTATTATAATAAGGCAGCAATATCAAATACTGATTTTTTCTCTTTCATATCATACCAAGTAGGAACTCTATATGTGATACTGTAAAAATTACCATATGCTTATGAATACTGAGTAGAAGCACTAGCTTACTTTTCGAAATTTTTCAGAGCACACAAGAACCTAGAATTTCACCCCTGCTCCTGAATAAAAGCAGTCCTCTTAAAATACAAAAGACTGCTTTTCCTTTCTTCTTCTAATGAGTCAGCTGATAGTAGGTACGTTTCCACCACAATTAAAAGCACAGCTTACAAAGCAGCTATAAGAGCAGTGTGCTTTATGTCCAGTGAGCTTTCCCTCCACAATGCTGCCTGGTGGACAGCCTGTCCAGGAATGCCTGATCGTTGTGACTAATGAGATCAGCATGGCCACAGAGACCTTGACCTGCATAAAGCATGCTAGAAGTTACTCCTGCATGTGTGTGATATGGCAATAGGCGAGTTTAATCTTTGGGGCAATTTTGGGGTTGCTGTTAATAAATGATGTAACATAATCCTTGACTTTTCTTTGAAAAGCACCTCCTGACACATGGCTCATTTTACCCAGTTACTTTAAAATTGAATTTCTAATTTAAGGTAGTCACCTGGACTCTCATCATCATGAACGGAAATACTATAGGAAGCAATTCACCCTCCTTAGGTATGACGTCTGAGATAAGAATGGTGAATCACCCACCTTTCTCCATGATGTACAGTAGAAACGTAGAAGACAATCTTAGACTAGAGGCTTAACTTACATATTTGGCCAAGTTTAGGTGAGAAGAATCCATCCTTAGTGCCGCAAGTACAATTATTTCCTGAAGAAATTCTGTACTAAACGATCACTCTGAACAGAAGAGTTGTTTGTATTCATTTTTCACTTCTCCAGCTGCTCTGAAATAAAATATAATTCTATTGATTGATGACAGAGGAGACAGCATTTTCCAGTTAAGAAAAAAATCTGGTCTTGCATTTGGAAATATATTCATAGGACACCTGTATTACACATCATACAAAACATGTCAAGTTTTCTAGATGGGAATGAAGAAGAAAGGGCCTTTATACATTTGTTCTGTGTTCTTCATTATAGGGTAAGCAGTCTAATTTGTTTATTCGGGCTTTGGCTGAGCTGATCTTGTATCTCCCCAGATCATCACACAATATTACCTTTTTATATACAGAACTTCTGTTATCACAGGTTTGCTCCTTATCTTTGCTGAACTGGGTTCTGATTTATGGAAAGCAGGATACAGTCAAACAATAATTTAGAATATATATCAAATAAATATTACAAGTTTGCATGTATGTCTGAAAATTAATATGGATTTGTTTTACTGCACTAAAATGGAAATGCGAATATTATTCTATCACAGCTCTTCTCTGCAGCAAGAATGCTGTTGGATACAGAGTAGAAGTATTTAATAAATGAATGGCCTAACACACCTGGGACTATTACATATGGAAAAAATATAGGCATTTAAAATATTCTCAGCTGAAACTTTTTTAAAAAGGCAACCTACCTAAGCAAATTAAACAGCTTAGTCCTCGATCTCAGTTCTTCTTTTGCTTTCTTTTCCCTCCCCCACACCTAAGCAAACCACCCGTGCCAGGGGAAGGTAGCTGAGCCTGTTGGCCAAAAAAGGGAGACTGGTGATTTCAGCATTTACTGAGCAGGATTTAAACTTCCCTTTGTCATAGAGTTTTATACATATATATTCTTAAACACATAGTCATATGCGCTTGCTCACAAAGAAAGAAATAAAACAATGTATGAATTTGGAAACTAATGTTCTGACAACAAATCAACTTCGCCCGTACAAAAATAGGGAAAATGCAACAATATTCCAAATTACTTTTAAAATTTCCATTTAAATCTTATATTATGGTTGTAGATAAAATGGAAATTAGAGTTTAATCTGTAAGGCTGTATTTGTATACTGCTTTTGCATAACGTGTCTGTCCTCAATAGATGCTCCCTCCCTCCCTGGGACTTTTTGGGTTTTCTCTCACCAACACTATCCGTATTTATTTTCACTACTATTATACGAAATGCATTTATATATGAAAAGCACCACTGCCCCATGGTAACATGTTTACTAAAAGGCCTTTCCTTAAAACACTGGCTATACAGAGAAGTGATTCAACTGCTCATCCACTTTTCCAGTTAACATTTGTGGTACCATACTTAGTAGCTATACAGAAGAGTAGAGCGACTCTTATGCATCTAATGACACGAAGGGTGTTGAAGGGGAGTAGAGTGTCTGGGACACTGAAGGTGTGAAGAGGGATCTTACTCGATGAACATAATCAGCTGTCCAGTAAAGTGAGTTCTAAACCTGTTTTAAATAAAGTAAATACATTATTTTCTGTTAAAATTTTGTCTCTGATCTTTAAATCTTATATGCCTTTAAAAAGTCTAAATTAGTATTCCCCCGTAGTGCGGATTATTTCTGGATTACCATATACCCTGCACTATATTACGAGTCCTCTTCAGGACACTTCCATAATGAAGTGCGGGGATCTGTCTGAGCAGTGTATACCGGAGAATCCAGCCCTCAAATTCTATATGGATTAGCCTATGAAAAAGAGCTGTTAGTAATGTTAACAAAGGAATATAGACCTAAAGGACATGTATTAACCACCTAATCCTTCAATGAGCGCTAAAATCAAAACAATTTATAGTCAAGTACTCCATTTAATCATGGGTGTAATTCAGATGGATTTCATTAGAAACATTACTTTTACATAAAATTGCCAATGTAAATTGCTCCGTAAACATTTGTACAAAATTCTCTCTTCCTTGCCTTCATGATTTTACTTACAGAACAGCTTTAAATGCTGGCACTGCAAATCTGCCTATAGGATTGTTTTGCCCTGGTAAAATGGTAAATTATGCATTTGTTTATTGACAAAAATTGGTTTAATTAAAATTGATTTTAAATCAGTTAAACACTTACAAACTACTTTGTGCACATGTATAAATTGATTTGCAACTAGCTCAAAAAAACTTAGCAGAATTTAGTACGAATAAGCTGATTACAAACCAGTTTAAATGTGTCGACACCAGAGTTTGAAGTGGTATGATCAGGGTAAACTTTCTGTGATTATTTTTAAATTAGTGGAATTTCTGCATGCACCTCCAAGTCATCAATCAGATCAGGGCAATAGGTAAGCCACAGCACATCTAATTATTGTTGTTGCTGATGTTGTTGATTCTATTATTGTTACTTTGGTTGAAGCAAGATGTACCTGTTAAGGATCTATTATTCTAGGCTGTGAGTACACATACAATGAAAAAATAGCATATGCCACAAAGAACTTAGAGCTAGCATCCTAAACTTTTGCTGAAAGCAAAATTACTCATTATCTTGTAAAAAAATGCTAACTTTACAAAACTGCAAACTCATTTTAAATAGTTTAAATGTCATTGAAAAACAGTGAGAGGTGACTATGTTTTTTTCTATGAAAAAAATGTTTCTGTTTTCTGACCAGCTCTTCTGACTTAAGAGTAAGTTAAAGTATTCTTTACTAGCTTTGCTTTTGGTTAATGTGTCATGGGCTGGCCATTGACATACCTCACAGAATAAATATATTATTGGATGAATCCTTGAAATATACTCAGGAGTCTTTTATGCTCCCAGCTAGTCAGTGGGAACTTTACCACTGACTTCAACAGTTGAGGTTAAGCCTATTCTGAACATGTCTAAAAATTCTCAATATAATAGAACAGATTGACATGGAACACTTGATCATTGTATTTCGTGAAGCTCTTTAGGTACCTGAAAGACAAAGCTTTACCAGACAAATACTCTGAAGAGTATCTGCCAGAAACCCACTATTGTAAAAACCTTCCCTAATAAAACTGTTGGCACTGTAAGTATAGTACTACACCCGAGACCTGAATCCCATATTCACAATGACATTAATGTATATATCGGGCAATATACATTCATATGTACTCCTCCATTCCTGAAAGAAAAATCAATGTACATCTTTAAGCTTAAGCTTGTGCTGATATGTGGACATTGCCTGGATTGAACTCTTTAGTTATTTATTTAGGGTAGCACTAGTAGTGTGAAAATATAATCGAATCATAGAATCGTTTAGGTCGGAAAAGACCTTTAAGATCATTGAGTCTAACCGTTAACTGATGGTCCTAGGTCTTGTCATGCTGATTCTTTCAGTTATTTGCTCTCCTCCAATTCCTTCAGGAAAAGGAAAATGAGCAGGCGTTCTTACCTGGAAAATACAAGCAATGACAAGGACATCATTAGCAAGACACTGGCAGAAATCTAGAATGGAAGAAACTAGCCAGATTGACAGGATTATATCAGCACTTTGACAGAAGGAAGACTAATATCTATATGGGGAGGACTGAGTTTCGGCCACTTCATGACAAATACTGGGGTTAACAGCACAGTTTTGCGGATGGTTTGGAAAGGGGTCTGAACTACTTCACCACGGGGTATTGTTCTATGACATTATTGTGAAGAAATGATGTCCATTCAACAAGGACAGAAAGAGCATTTGAGGACAGAGACTCACAGACATGAAGAGGTAACTTTTTAACAACATTAGAAAGGGACTTTGAAAGACGCCAGTTACAAAGAGCTCGAAATAAGGCATCTTAGAGAGGAAGAGGGAAGAAAGAAGTAGGCATTAAGAGAGAAAAAGTCATGAAAAACACCGTGTGATATTTGAAGTCAAATGCCAAGGATCTAGTGAACCTATGGAAAGAATATGCTTTTAGTAGCATCCAAGAGATATGGTGGCACACTTCAGTGTAGATGCATATAAGAATGCCAAGAAAAATGGGCACAGGAAATCAGGGGAGGATGATTCATTTTGTACCGAATCCAGGAAGAGACAAAAGATACTGTTCCCAGTGAAAATGAAAAGGAGGAAGTAAAAGTATGTCTCGATTGGGGTCTATTTTTCATAATAGACTATACTTGTATTCAAAAGGAGGAAGTTGATGTTTTTTCTGACTTATTCTGATCAACTAATAAAGGTATTCAAAGAGCTTGCCCATGAGGTAACAGTGGATTTCAATTACTTGTATACTAGTTAGAAAAACAATATGGCAGGACATAAAAGGTCCATCAAGCTCTTATAATATTTTAGGGATGATCTTTTTCTTCACGGGACTGAGGAATTTAAAAGAGGCATTAACAACTCGAATTGCATGACAAGTAGGGAGGAGCTCATTTTGATTTTAAAGGCAGAAGGTAAACTGGGTGAAAGTGGTCATGACACATTTTACCAAAATAGGCTTCCCTACTCTAAGAAAAAGAGGAAGAAAAAGGACGCCTGCACTGCCAACTATGGACCGCATTGTTATGCAGAGATAGTTAAACTAGCTTTAATCAAGCTAGTCTGGGTACTAAAAGCAGGCTCATCATAACAGCATGCCATTCTATATGAGTTAATTAACCTCCTTTCAGTATGGTCCAGGCCTGAGCTCAGTAATTTAAAGATAACCTAGATTTTCTACAGAGAACAATAGACTCATTTTTAATTAAACATACAATAGCAAGCTATCTTGATGTGAACAAAAGGAAGCAGGGGAAGCTTAAGTAGACTGTGTTAACATCACCTTAAGAGTTTTTCAAGGATTTGAAAAAAAAAATCACAATAAGGGGATATAACTGAAGAGTAATATAAAAGAATATGAACAAAAGAATAAAATCACAAAGCCTACAGTACAAAATGAGTGACAGGTAAAAAGGGATATAAAGGGCAACAAGAAAATGTTCTGGAAATATATTAGAAGTGCCCAGATACTTAGTTAAATTTATCTTAGAATTTAGAGAATGAATGGGTTAAAAACTATTTAGATTATATGAAGTCGAATTAATAGGGCCTGAAGATTTTTACTTAATAATATAGCAAAAATAATCTCTGAATTGCTAAAAGACTATTTAGCTCCAAGGCAACTTGAAAAGCACAAAATGTACCTACCTAAGGAAAGCAGGTCTAAAGCTATCCAGATTAATTTTGATCCCGGGTGATATTCAAGAAGAAATTCCATGATGAAGAGGTTAACATAAGTTTGTCAGGAACAGATACTCTCGCACTAATCTAATGCCCTTTTTTACAATCAATTTCACCGATTCAGTAGAAAAAGAGAAACAGTAAATATCATAGATCTTGAGTTTAGAATAATTTAGACACTGTCCCATGACAGTTTTCTTAAAACAAAAAGCAAAGGAAATATAGCTTTCATGAAACCACCAACCAAATGGCACGCTGCTTGCAAAAATCAAGCTTGGAGAACATTTGCAGTGAGATCCCATAAGGATCTGTTGTCATTTCAGTTCTATTTCCATTAGTGACCTGCAAGATGCAACAGAATATAGATATATTTTAAAAATCGTGTTTGTCTCCAACCTGAGAGCTAGAAGACAGAATCAGATTTCAAAACTAATTTCACAACTTGGATAAATGTCTAAAGTTAGCAGGATGAAATCATCAAGGCTAGGGCAAAATATTACTCCTGAGAACTGAAACGTACAAAATAAAATGGGGAGAACTAGGTGCCAATATATTAGAAAAGGTTCTGAGCAGAACTAAGTTTCTGTCCCAAGAAGAAAAGCGAGTTATTTCTGGGATGTATTTATAAAGGTACTGCACTCTAGTTAGTGCTGCTGTCTCAACGGGACCACTATAAGGGACTTTATACCTTAAGATAAAGAGAAAAGTCATACTGTAAAGAAGCCAGAGTAAAGGTGGAAGAACAAATCATTTATGAGTGCAGTCTATGAGGAAAGTGAACAAAATTGTTTAGTCCACAAGATGGTATGCGTATCTGCACATATAAACAATTGTATAAATAAATATATATATTTACACACACATATTTATTAAAACATATGTGAACAACATAACAACTATTGTCCATTTTCACCGGAATATGACAAGGAATGCAGCAAAGAAAATTCAGGTTGAATATTGGACAAATACATATTTATAAATGCTGTTAGACATTTGAACAAGCTACATGCAAGTCTTGCAGATTTCCTTCAATTAGGCGTTTCTACAAATCAGACAAATAGTTCTTGCCGATGGTATCACTGGTTTTCAAACTGTGATGTTGCCTCCTTAGATTCTGTGAACTACTCCTAAGAGGTCCCTGAAAGACAATTAGCAAAAGTAAACTGCTCTTCTCAGTATATACACCGCTTCTCAGATTCATGTTCATGGGCCGAAAAATTCAAAATGTTTGAGTAACGCTGATCAACATACACCTGATTCAGATTCTGCATGGAGATTAGATTAGACAATCTCTTGAGGCCTATAAGCCTATAATTCTTTTTATTTCTATATGAAAAATTGCATACCCTCTGTGAATCTGGTTCTTTTACTTATAAAAATGCAAATAGCCATATTTTTCTACCTCACAAGACATCATGTCAGTAAAAGCATTATAAATTGTTCAGATACAATGGCAGTTACAGCAATTAAAGTGAGGGGTTTTTTTATGAATTAAGGGATTTTATTTACCTCCCCCTTCCATAGAGGTGTTTTTAGGTTTTGAACACCTGGCAGAACATCACCTCCCGCCCGGGCAGCATCTGTCACACACATTACGGGCAGAAGGAATGTCACTGCGATGGCATTATAGTTACAACTTTTATGTAAATGCAAGTAATTGGACTCTTTTCCAGTGTAATTCATCCCGCACTTCTCTCCGTGCCCTCACCAAGAGGATTTTCGGCCCAGCCTGGCACCACCGTCGCCCCCGGCCCCCAGGGGCCGGGTTTCCACCCCCAGTCCCCGCTCCGTGAGCAAGGGACGCGGGTGGCATCTCCCTGCCAGCAACAATAAAAATACAGCGGCAGAAGCTTTAAGCAAAGGGACGGAGGGAGTAGTGTGGGCGGCTGGTCGTGTGTGTCCCCGCCCGGGACCCCCCTGAGGCGGCCCGGCTGCCCCTGCCCAGCCCAGGCCGCGAAGGCCCTGAAGGGCCGCGGAGATGCCGTAGCCCGGGCGAGGGCGCAGAGCCCTGGGTGCCGACAGGCTCCCTCCCTTCCCTGGCTGCTTGTGCCACCTACCCCCGCCTCTCCGGCTGTATAAACGGGGCGGGCGCCGCCGGCCGGGCCCGCCAGACCGGCTGCCTGCCTGCGGCCGCGGGCCGGCCCGCTCTCCCCGCCTCCCTGAGGCGCGGCCTGCCCTGGCCTGCTGTGGCGGCGGTGCCTAGGCCGGGCGGCTCCATGGCTTTCATCCGCAAGCGGCGGCTGGAGCGGGAGCTGTACTCCAAGGAGAGGTGAGCGGCCCTGCCCCGCCGGCCCTGGCCACCCCCGCTCGGCCCCGCGGTGGGGGCGCTTCCCGCGGGGCTGAGACGGACGCGCCCGCTCCTTCGCCGGCCAGAGGGGCCCGGTGCCGCGGTGCCCCGGCGTCCTCCTCCCCTTCCCTCCTTACCTCCTCCCCCCCACGTCTGCCCCCTCCGACGGGGCGGGGGCGGCGGGGCACCCCCCGGGGCGGAGAGGCGGAGGGCCCCGGGCGGCAGGGCCGGTTCCAGGGAGGCAGCCGGCCCCGGCGCAGCGCCGGGATCAGCGGCTGGGCTGGTTTTCGCCCTCGTCGTTGTTACTATTTTAATCGGGTAGATGGTGGTTCCCGAGAGTTCAGGCTGAAAAGGCTGTAGGACAGACCCGGGAGAACGCGAATGCCGCCCGCTTTGCGTAAACTGCATGAAAAGAGTGCCTGTTGATTTTTATTTATTTGTTTGTTCTCAGTTGCGTTAGTGGCATGGAGTTACAGCTCTGCTTCACTATAAAGGGAGCTTATTATTTTTTTTAATGAACATTATAATTGGTGTAATGTCAGCCCTTAAATTACAGACTCTGTGACAGCTCTTTAAAGTGTTAAATTCAGTTTCCCCGTTCCTGCCTTCTGACTGTGATCTCTATTTTGTGTTCCTGTGGCTAACTGAACGTACCAGAAAGGCCTATCACACGTGCTTGAGTATATCCTGAATTTACTCTATTTTTAGCTGGTGTCCTGCTTTCTTTTATGTGGCTTATCTGCATCTGGCTTGTGACGAAAGTTTCAAAACCCTTTGCAATCTTAATATTGTGTCGTGGTTTGAGCCATGCTGGCCACTGGAACAAACAACAGATGCTCTCCCCCATGTAGGAGATCTGTAAGGTGAGAGCCATAGGTCAGTGTGGGTCATGCAGTGGAGGGACACGGGTGTCTTCTCTGGGGGGAGCAGGGCTCCCTGTTTTGCCTCTCGCTGCAGGAACTAAGGAACCAGCAGGCGCAGAGGCCGGACAGCAGGCTGGTCCCATGCGAGCCGTGCGTGAATTCCTGATGCGCCTGATGCTGCCGGTTACGCAGCACTGTTCGTTGTTGGTGAGAAAACCACATGACAAAGAGCTCGGCTCATTTTGTCCGTATAAATTCTGATTCATAAGCTATTCAGCCTGGAAAGGTGCTACAGCTTTTGAAGGGTTTTCAAAGTACAGATGTATTCTGGATCACTTCTTGTCTTCTTGTATACCTTCTGCTTGTTGCTTTTGGGGGCTGCCGTGGTTTCAGTTGTGTGTGAGGGGCTGCAGGGAGAATGGACAAACTTCCTGTGTATAGAAGGAAAAGAGAAGGATTTTTAATTTTGAAGTAAGACATCTTAAGTATAGGAAAAGCCGGAAGAATGACTATATTAGCTCTGTTAAGGATTTAATGTAAATCTCCTTTTTTTTGAGAAGCTGAGGAAAAAAAGCCAAAACTCATCAGACTGGTCCCAAAGAACCCAAGTGGGATCTAAATCTCTTCTAAAAAGCCCTGAAAACAAACCCAACATATCAATGTCTGTCAGCATTACTAATCTGCAGTTATTGGAAGTGTCTAATGAGAAATATTTCTCTTTGCTCATATTTGGAAGCATTTTAGGATCTTATTATTTGAGTTTGTAATTTGAGGCCGTCATGAAAGATGAGTCTTGTTGTCATTGGTGCTAGTAGATTTTTCTGTCTGAATATCTGCAAACTCATTTCTCTGTTTCTTCCCCTTGCCTGACAGTTGATAAAATAAAACTAAATTTGTATATATTTTGTACCATATATCAGGTCTTTCCCCCTCTTTCTCTTCCTGTGCTCTCCTGAATTAGGAAATCTTAAAAACATTGAAGTGATTTAAAAGATTCTGGGCTCTGAAATATCGAATGAGAAACATCACATTTTGTCTCCTGTTTTCCTTGTAGTCCTGCCTTAAAACAGCAGCAAAACCCCCAGCTCTTTATCACTTAATTGAAGGGATAGCCTTTTGGAGCTTTTCCTTTTGCCTTCTTGCTGGGTAATTGTTACAGAGACACCTGCTCCTGCTTCAGGCCTTCTCTTGATTTACGTAATCTTGGTGTAGATATTTCCTAGTGAGATGACCAGGACTTTTTGAAACTTTGGGGCAACTGCATTTCATGTGTGGCTTGGTTATTCCTGTGGTTGGGGTTGTTGTTGTTACTTGTACGTTGCTTTCTACAAAAATGTAAGCTGTAAAAGTTCTGGTTAAGAGTACTGGGAAACTTAGTAGGTAAAAAGTTAATCATCTTATGCAGCTGCTTTAAGGGGAAGGAAGATCAGATTAGTTTTAAGTGATCTGAAAAAACTATTTCCTCTTAACTAATTAATTGGACTGCTTTAATATCTGGTTACATAAACCTACTTTTTCTGACTGAATGCAGTTTTCTAGAAGAAAACAAGAAACTACTGAAATGTCCTGTGTGTGCATGCTTAGAACGAGTGGGTTTTACTTTACATTTGATTAAACAAATCCAAATCCCTACTGAGCAGGGTTCATAATGGCAGGAATTTCCCCTTCAAATTCGTCTGTATTGTATCTCTGTTCTATGTTCATCTCTATTTTCACTTTCCCCAGGTGTTCAGAGTAAAGAAAGATATTATGTCCCTTTTTAATTAGTGTTGTGTGCATGCTTACCCAATTTATTTAACCCAATTCATCATTCATGAGTAGGAATCCTTTTTATTCTTTTTTTTTTTTAACAAACAATTTTAGTTGTAAAACTTCAAATTAAATGCTGTTGGTTTTGGCTCAGGTTGTTGCTCTCTTTATAAATTGAGTTCTTGGTTCTGTTGGTGGTGTGCCCCAATGAGAGCGAGTTTATCGCTTGACACAGAGGCTCTTTATAAAATAGTTCTGCTGGTTTGTCTTGCACGCTGCTCGGCTTCCTGTTGGAGGGGTTCATCTCTTCTGCTGGGAACCTCACTCATGCGAAACAACCTACTGGCAGCATGTCAGTGCTGCATGTGGATCTTTTGTGTGATGGTTGTTTGGGCATTTGGATATTTATTTTTGTTTTTTAAATCTGTAGCCTTATCTTACTCTGTTGGGACAAAATGTGCATAATGAAGGCTCTTATTCAAACATCAGCAAATGAGTCCCACAGCTGGCCTTATAGATACTTTGCTCTTGTTAGGAGAAGGCTTATTTTTAGGATTGGTTTTACATAGCTGTGGGCTGCCGCTGATTTGGGCTGCCCTGCTTTTTGATTCCTGGCAATGTCCTTGTGTTATCAGGATTGTACTTTCAGTATCGGGTCAAGTGATTGTGCAAGGTGTGTTGGATCAACCACTTAAAATCATAGAATGGGAAGGGACCTTTAAAGGTCATCTAGTCCAACCCCTCTGCAATGAGCAGGGACATCTTCAACTAGATCAGGTTGCTCAGAGCCCTGTCCAACCTGACCTTGAATGTTTCCAGGGATGGGACATCTACCACCTCTCTGGGCAACCTGTTTCAATATTTCACCACCCTCATTGTAAAAAAATTTATTCCTTATATCAAGTCTGAATCTACCCTCTTTTAGTTTAAAACCATTACCCCTTGCCCTATTGCAACAGGGCATGCTATAAAAAGTTTGTCCCCATCTTTCTTACAAGCCCCCTTCAAGTACTAAAAGGCTGTAATAAGGTCTCCCTGGAGCCCTCCCTTCTCCAGGCTGAACAACCCCAACTCTCTCAGCCTGTCCTCACAGCAGAGGTGCTCCAGCCCGCTCATCATTTTTGTGGCCCTCCTCTGGACCTGCTCCAACAGGTCCATGTCTTTCCTGTGCTGAGGGCTCCAGAACTGGACACAGTACCCCAGGTGGGGTTTCACAATTTAAGAATTGTGTCCGATTTGAACAAGTCCAGTGCTTCAGTTGGTAGGTGACATTGGTATATAAAATAAATTGTGGGTTTGTTGGGGTTTTGTTTTGTTTTGTTTTTCTCTCTGTGTTGTTGGATCTCAGATGAGATCTTCTCAAACTGAAGTGTAAAGGGACATGCACATCAAGCAAAGAAACAGTAAAATTATCAAGTAGACTAAGCCTGATACAACACACTGTTTATTTGGAGGATATTTTGTAGCATCTTGGCAGGACTTATAAACCCCAGGTTGTAGTTTGTGAAGTTGTGATTTGCTTCTTTGTTGCATACTCTGAACAATGCTAGGAATGTTTGGGTGCCATTTGGGTTTCCAAACCTTGTGTATAGGGAATGACATCAAATGACATAAAATTTTGCAAGTGTTTTCCTATGCATCTTGGGTGTGTTCTTGACTCATATCCCTCAACCCTTTTCTGAGTGGCAATTAAGTAGGAGCTTTTTGAAAAATGCAAAAATAAACAAGACACTTTGAACTTTGTATTTAGAAAAGAGCAACCAGAGTTCTTCACTGCTTTGTTCATTTTCCAGCCTAACCTGCGGTAACCATGTCTTTCTGCTGCTGTACATTAAGTTCTGTTTTTCTTGGCAAGGTGCCTGGGTTTTTTTTTATGTGTGGCTTGGTTTTTGGTTGGTTTTTTTTTCTTTTTTTTCTGAAGCTGCTTCTTACCCCAATACTGGTTTCTTTCACAAGAAAGTAGCCTTCTACATCACTTCCATATGAATTTTTCAGATTTTCTTAATATAATTTTGTTATATTGTATTATATATTTATGTCAATAAAATGCAAAGACAAGAAGTTTAAATAAGTCTTCAAGCAAAATTATATTAGCATGGTTTAATTCACCTCTCCCCTTAAGTGTAGATGCTTACCTTTTAAGCTCAAACAGCTCCATCATACACTATTTAAAGATTAACTTTTTACTCCACCAGGTTCTGTATACATCTGACACTGTGCGGAAATTGAAGACGTTGCAACAGAGAAGCTTTTAGGCCCTTCATTAAATTTATTTGAGGGTGGTGGTGTGACTACGGTATACTGATTATCCACCATCTTCTCCCTACCCCCCATCATAAACCCCCATACAGATGACACAACTGTGGCTGAACAATCTTCCTTCTGTTTCAGGCCTGGGAAAGTCCTTGTGTTCTTTAAAGTTGCCTGGGTTTTTTTCCAGCTATGCCAGTTGTTTATTATAATAGAGTGCACTTACCTAGCATCTTCTCCCCCTTCCCGTCTTCCTCCAAGCTGCTTCTGCTGTTGATTTCAGGGATATGGTTTGCATTAAGCCTGACCAATAATGGCTTAAGTGTCCTTCAACCCACCCTAAAGCTCAAGGGTTTGCCCTGGTGGCAGTGGTGCTACCAATTCATTTCATCCTGGAAAGTGAAACTGCCTCTTTCTTAGCCTGTCTGACAGCAGAGCTGCTGCGCAGGCTTGCCGTCCTCCAAGGGGTGAGGTCTCATTCTTGGCCACCTCATTCTTGTCTCCTACCCCTTCACGTTGTACCATCTCTGGTACTTTTTGTTGCCTTCCATGGAGTGATTCAGGTTACTAAACCTGTCTTGGGGAAACTCCACAGCTCTGAACAGAAGCTTGTGGTCTGATCTATCTGCTAATGTGATAGCTTCTTCAGTTGGAAGTGAATTGTCTTCACAACTTAAGTAGTTTTTGAGGCATTTGAAGTTGGTAGGCAGGTTGGACCAGTGAAGCTATTGAAGCTTTTTTTTTTTCTTAAGTTCCAATTTTGAAGTGATCAAATGTATTAAGAAAATACCATCTTCTCGGAAGTTTTCTGAAAGCTTCTTTGCTATTGACAAGAATTTGATGATGAAGACCAGACTGTTAAGAAGCTATTCCTCTTTTGAACTCTCACCCCTTACAGGTGCTTTCATGGGGGTTTAGCTTTCTTTGAAGATCTTGTCTAATTTGTCTCTCTTTGTAATTTTCAAAATAATATATAGGGTTTTTTTTTAAAAGATGGTCTAGTATGTCAACATCAATATACAAGAGCAAATGTTAAATGATCACTGAAGACATGACCATGGCTTAGTAACTTAATCAGTCTGTCGTGAGCTATTCAAGAGCATGGTGACCATAAAATTTGTGAACATAAACCTGTGAAATGTGTCTTTATTAGGAAGCCAGTATAAAAATAGTCTGTAATAAACTTTAAGATGTGAGTTTTATGGCTTGATTTCAAAGGATTTTGCATCAACGCGTGTTTGAGTTGCTTTCCAAGGGAAGATGTACCATTACCCTTCTCTAAGCAGATTTTTAATAAATGCTGATAAAATCATTTATACTTGGGAAGTTTCAAGTAACAATTGGGTTATACATTTTCAAAATGGATTAAAATGAACCAATTGCTGATGCTAAGAAAAATATCTTAAACTTGATCCTTTTCTGTTTGCCTGGAACAGAATAGTTTCTGATATTTTATTGTTACTGTATTACAGGAATACAGAGTTTAGGAGCAGCAGGCACATGTAGAAGATCCTTTTGCTTTGTGTTAGAACCAGAACGTTTTTTTCAGATACTAATTCTTGCTGATAATTTAGAAGGACAAAAAAAGTCTTCTTGGTTTTAGATATGATAGTATTTTTGTACATTTCCCAGTTAATACTTGTGGTTTGCTTTTTTTGGGCAAAAAAATGGTATATTTTTTGATAGATTTCTTTATTTTTTGGGAGGGAGCCAGTTGCATTATTGAAGTTGTCCAGTCTGTCTCACTGGAAGACCCGTTTACCTGACTAATTGCTGCAGTTGAGGGTTTTTTTGTCTTGGAGTTGGACTTGAAGGCAAGGGAGGGTAGGCTGGAAAAACAAACTTGCATAGTCTTGGTTGACTTGACATTGGCTTTGTGATCCAGGCTGTTCTTCCAGGGCAGTGTGTTAAGTCATAGGCTTACAGTGTGTGCTGTTAATTAGCATAGGGAACAGTATAGCTGCTCAGAGGCTGGAGACCAAAATACAGTTCTCAACTGTTACAGATTTAATCAGTTTCTTATACAGGATATCATGCATTCTCTTCCTGCTGTTATTTGTTGGTTTTTTGGTTATGTTTTTTTTTTCCTCCTGTCATGCACTATTTTAGATCTATAATGAGTGTGCATTAAAATTCCTGTTGTAGGACTACACAGCAGTTGATAGTATATGAATTTTGTATGTCAGTCATCTTGATATTACAACTGTCTTTGGAATACCTTCTTTAGCTCTTTGGAAGACAGTCAGCCTAAAGTCCAACCGCTTAGTTGCGTGTTGAAGATCCCCATTGCTTTAATTGTATGGCTGCTGTAATTGATTTCCTATTTTTTCAGGCCTTCACAACACTGTGTTTGCCTACTCATGCAACATACTGGAAACTGTTCTGTTCCCTTGCTGTCTGTAAATACTTGTTAAACCTCCTGGCAAGCCTGAAGTATCATCCTGTGTAGTGATAGTTCTCAAGAGGGACCCTGTTGATACAATAACTATCAGTGGCTCTACTTATTTATGTGGAAGAAGTCTGTTCTGTGAAGATAAAAAACTCTGACTGTACTTCAGTAACATCTGATGAAACTTGACTTTTCCTTTCTTTGACAACCCTATGGATCATTAGCACAAACAAATGAAATTTAAATACTTAAACTGCAAGGACGGAGATGACTTGAGAAATTCCAGAAGGTTATTCCAGAGATCATGCTTCGTAGTCTCCAAAATTCTTAATTAGCATAACTTGAACTGGTCTAGATTTGTTTGCCAGTAGTTGAGATGCGGTTCTAAAAATTTTGGTTCAACTTACGGTGTCATAACTAGAACTTGAAAACGTATTTGTAGGAAGGAAGGTAAGAGGAGCTGTCATCAGGAGTGACTGAAGGAAAACAGCAAGAGAAAAGGAGGCGTGGAAAGTTCCAGAGAGCTGGAATACATCATGAAAAAAGAGTTAAAGATAGACTTGATATGTGTATGCAAGCACCTGGACGCCAGGAAAAAGAATAGCAATATTTCTTCTTAGTTAATGATGTCTTTAATCTTATGTTCTTTGGTTCTGGTGAAGAAGCAGACAGTGAAATCATGTGTTTTGAGGGGTACTTTATGGCCACAAAAGGTGGAATTCTGAAAGGTGCAGGTTTTGTGACAGAATCTTTGGAGAGGCTGCAAGTTCATCCCGATTTCAATGGGTGCTTGAGGAGAGTAGAGATTGGTGGTTGTGTTTGTGGAGATTTGATGTCTGGCTCTGTCTGCCTTCAGAAGTGACTCCTGTCAGCCTGCAGATACAGGAAAATGCCGTTAGAGTAAATGAACTTCCAAGTAGGAGAGTAGCAACAAGAACAGAAATGCTTGTAAGAGACTGCAGAACCACCTGGGAGACTCGGCACGGTGGTGGTGGTGGTGGTGGAGGGGGTGATGGCAAAAAAAAAAAATGTGGAAAATGCACTTGACATAAATGGTTGGAGAAAAAAAGCTCTAACAGCTGCTGGCAGTACAACCCTTTTTCAAGATGGCTAAGCTGAGATTAGAAAGTGGGCGTGAGGTTACGGCACAGGAGGTCACTGGTGTCCAGCAAGGAGCTGTACAGTGATGCTGTCTCTGCAAAACTGCATAGTGAGTAGTTGGGTGGAAAAGACACAGAAAGACTAATAGCAAAAGGGTAAGCTGGATGCAGCTGGTAAATACTGTATTTAAAAAGGAAAAAAACTACAATTTCCCACAGTACCTAGTTAGCCTATATGAAGAGTTTATCTTGTGGTTTTTGTGCATACCTTGAGCGTTATTTTTTATTTTCATTAAATCATCTGATTCAGCAGAAGTGAGGATGATGCCAGGGAGCGTATACCTCAAATCCTTCCTAGTAACCCACAGCTTCTGATTTTGGGAAGGTGAATTGATGCATAAGGCGTTCAGTATAAAGATACAGCAGTTTCTAGGGTATGGTTATCCTGAAAAATTTGAAAGAGGACTCCCTTGGCTTATGTATTTTGGCTTATGTAAGCATTTTGTAGTTACTGTGAATAACAGAGCCAATGTTTTGATGTAAAAATATGGCTTGAATACGTGAAGGATTCTTGCATTTACCAAAAACTTAGAAGGAAAGTCTGGTAATTACCAGTGCTACCAACAGGTGAATTTGGAAAGAGTATAAAAACGTGGGGAGTTTGTCAAAAGAATAGGTGGAGACAAAGGAAAGAGCCCAAGAATGAAGAATTTCAGAAAAGAGTTCTATTGACCAGGTGTTACCATTTTTCTTAAGAAAAATAGTGGGACCATGAACACTGCTATGAAGCTCATTGTTCCCTATGTCAGTAGTATCTGTTCCCTGATGAAAGGGAGCAGAAGATTTTTTTCCCCAAACAAATCTGGGTATTACCTTTATTCTTTACTTCTTTTATTTAAATATTTTGGCTTGTGGATAATAAAGTCAATGTGTATGCTTACATATACTAGAAAGAAAAACATTCTGATGGTAAATTCCACTTCACATATACAAACATAACTTTATTGAGAAGCTGTCAATCAAAATGTGATACGACTTGCTAGACTTGAGTTTGAAAAAATCCCAGAAATTTTAAGTTTATCCCAGATAACTTCAATTGGATGATGTGTTGAAAAATGGGATTTAATGGTAATTGTGTAGAAGCTGCTATGGTTTTATACTCTTCTTCCCCTTGGCTTGTAGACTGTTTCTAGTGAAGCTTTTTTTCTCAAAATGCAGAGCTAGACCTTTTATTTTAGCTACCTGATGGTGAGTGATCAAAATAAATATGAAAAGAATGATTTGGCTCCTTCAAAGGCACCAAGGCCTCAGAAACTTGGAAATTCAGTTTACACCTGTTGATAGGACGTGCTTTCATAGGTGGCAGTAAGTTTGAAGAGCAGACTTCTATGAGAAACAGAAGGCAATTGAAGTTATGCCCTCTGAGAAAGGATACGTGAAGGGAAAGCCCCTAAGCCCCATTAGAAACTAGAGATATTCAAGAGCAATACAATAGCAGCAACTGGGGCAGAGACTGAGGAGACTTTTTGAGATTTGTGTTTAATTTTCTTGAGGAGGTTTGTATGTTAGAGCATACTGTTCTGACTCATATGTTTTCTAACATTTTAACATCAATTGTTTCTTAATGGCATCATAAAATATCTGTTTTCAAGGGAGAAGAGGTAAAGATAATGCCGTTCTGAAAAAGCAGTAGAGCATTAGGACAAAGTGTCTTGGACACACAAGCAGTTCTGAGTATATGGACCCACTGTTACTTGTAGTTACAGTAAACCTTTATTGTTATGTTTTGTTTAATATAACAGACACAACAGAAATCTTCAGTGAACAAGATGTATTTTCCAATAAAGCTGTTGTTTTTTTTTTTCTTTTGTGAAATGCACTTTCTTAACGAGCATATTCAGTATATTCAGTTCGTTTTGTGAACTCTTGACATGTTTACTGCTATTTGAATACTGCTCTGGGGACACTTGGCGTTTATTACCATTGCCACGGGCATTTCTCGTGAAGCACATCACAAACACAGTACAAAAAGCTCAAGGCGTGGATGTGAATAAATACCAAGTACTTCTGCAGATCAGGCCAGCGCTGCACGCAAACAAACTGTTGTACTTCCAACTGAAGTGATATAAAATGTTTCTGCTTCTCCTGCTATGCCAATACCCACCGTCATTCACCACAGCAGAATGTAGGTAAACTTAGTAAAGTTGATGAGTTTTAATGACTTGCAGCAGTTTTTTAAGTTAAGTCATTAGAGAATGCAGTTTCATGTTATATCTAATCTAGCCTATTTGCGAGCTCTGGCATTACTATGATCCTGCACTTAAATACTTTAGAAGACTTCAATTTTGTTATGATTTACTTATTTATTTGCTGTTGAGATTTGTTGTCTATTGGATTCGTCCATAAACAGGCTTCCTGTGGGGTTGAACAGGCGCTGGTACAGAAGGAGTGCAGAAATGTGGTTGGAGAGGAAGGTAATGCTTCCTCAGAGGGTGTCCATCGAGTGACTCAGCCGTGTTGTAAAAACCCTGGCTGTGTTTTCACTTAACACTTTAGACCAATGTAATTTGGCTTTGCTTCAGAAAGATCTAATCTCTTCTATTCCAAGCAATTAATTCCTGCCTCTCCTTTTGTGTCATTGCATATTTTAACAGGCGTGCACTGATCAGGGCTTACCTGAATTTTACTGGGGGGAAAGCCTGGCTATGTTAGGATAGTTCCTGCCTGAGATATACCAACAGAATCAACCGTCTAAACATATATATGTTGGAAGAGCATCAATTGTTCATCTTAGGTGCACGCAAATTTTCCATATGGGTTTGTTCTTTATAATTTAAATTAATTAATTCTTGGGGCATGGCACAGAAATCAGTGAAGACTTCCTAAACACTTGATATATTTTATTAACACTGCTAACTTTATGGTGTTTTCTTTTTGAATAATCTTTTCTTTTTTGTTGTTGGTTTGTAGGTTTTCTCTGCTTCTTCTTAACCTTGAAGAATATTACTTTGAACAGCACACAGCTAATCATATTATAAATAAAGGTTGCAAAGATGAAAGGTACGAAACTTTTACATACATCCATTTACTGGAGTTGTTCTAATCTTATGTTTCTCTTAACACATACACAACTACTTTCTTTTTTTATTGTTCCTTTTAGAAAATTCAGAGGCTCTCTAAAAATCTGTTCAAAGTCAATTATTTTTGAACCTGATGACAATATCCAGCCCATTATCAAGGTAAGCAGTACAACCTTACAATTTCTTGGTAACGTCAGATTCTCTTTAAAAACTTTTTAAGATGAAGTATATGTTTTTATAACTTGCTGCAGATACCATTGAGAGACTGCGTTAGTATAAAAGCCCCAGAAGACAATGAAGCAAGTAACCCTTTCACACGGTACGTGAATTTGAGTTACTGTATATATGTATTTAACTCTTTCTAAAGCTGAAATGCTTATCTCCTCCAATATCTTATTTACATTTTAGGGATACATCTGGAGGGATTTCTGTTGTATGTAATCAGGTAAGACCAGCATGTAACAGATTCTTGATGTATAAATGAGTGAGGTTATGTTCTTTAATGATGTCTTTCTCTGAGCTGGAGTATTAGGGTGGGGGGGTTAACTGGAAACAAAACTAATTAATGTCAAAACTTAGCATTAATGTGAAGCTGTTAATGCTGGAAATTTCAAACTTAATGACTTCATTAAGTCATTAATTTGATAAAGTGAACTCTTTCCACTGTGCATTTTATAACGGAGCTTAGGGCAATTTTAGAATTGAATGAAAAAGGAGAATAGACTGAAATTAAATTGGTTATTAATCATCTTTGTTTTGATCTTGCTATATTGCTTTCTCCTACTTTCTGCAGTGTATAGTGGTAATGGCAATGCCATCTTGACCTTGAAGTTCAGCTTTGTGAAAACATTGGATTCTGCTGTATGTCCACCAAATAATTTTCAGTAGCTGTCCTGAAATATGGGTTCAAGTTTCAATCATGAATTGTGATTAACTTGGATATGTTCATACTTAATGTTGACCAAGGGAATGTACTTCAAGCTTTGATAAATTGTGACTGATAGATGTCCAAAGCTGTAAAAGTTTCCAAAAAATGTTCATGATTCCATTTCAGGAAGGAACAGAGATGAGGTGGGAAATAGCCTTTTAAACATTCTATACCTTTCTAAAATATGTCTTTAATAATACCTAAAATCGATAGCCTTGCTCAGTTAAGTACTGGTACAGTCAAAAACGAACTCAGGCATTTAATATTGTCTGGATGATATTGTCTCTGGATGGAATACTGGAGAACTTTGTGGACTGTGTTAAAGTAATCAGTATATTTAATTTATTCTTGAAAGTGCTTCTGTGAAGAGTATTGTGTAGTCAAGGTTTGTTGTGTTCGCAGGTTTTTTGTGTATCGAGTGTTTTTAAAAAAAGGCATTTCTAATTGTCCCATGCAATTGTTCCACCATACATCATTAGTATACGGTCTGAAGAACGAATGTTTATAAGAACATCTCATAGGAAAGGAGAGTTAACTTTTAAAATGGCAAGTGTGGTTAGCACCCCCCACACCCGGCCCCTCCCGTGTGTAGCTTGCCAGTCATCCTCCTGTCTCTGGGGAAACGTTCTGAAGTAGTTGGGTGGCATGATAAATGCTTATATTTTGTATAAAAGGCATAGGGACTTTTGAGTGTGAAATATTCAGTAGGTGCACTTAATACAGATCACGATCTAATTATAAATATTTTTTCTAAGTAGAATTTCTGCCTTGTAGGAAACTCTGCATAGCGAATAATTGGAACATCTTAAACATCACCTTTTCATGCCCAAAAAAATTTGTTTATGCATAGCTGGATAAGAAGTTTTGCTTTATGTAACAAACAAATTAGAAACTAATGGCTACAAAATACAGCAAATGGAAATAATAATTGGAGATTATGTCAGTATTTTTTTCTCAAGATAAAACTTGGGAAAAATCCTCCAAAATAGGAAATGAATACAGTATGCTAAAGTTTTTGCTCTGTTTACATTTTTATTTTTATTTTACTTGTCTACTTTTTCATGTAATTTGGGCTCTCAGTGTAGAAAAATGTTTCATTATCCTTCAGAAGAGCAAGCTGAGTGTAAAGCGGGCGTCTCCGATTCTTACTCTCCTATGGCCTGATTCAGATCTGTACGTGCTGATGTCAGATGAAAGGCACTAATTGCCTTCATTTTTTAACGTAGCACTTGGGCATGCTGAGCTTGTAAGCTTCTAAGGATACCACTCGCTTTCTTCTGGTTGGACGGTGCTACGAGTGGTCGTGGGGTGAAGGTTGGATCTGCTGTCAGCCAGTGGGAAGGCTGTACGTGCCAGCCAGAAGACTTCTGGCTAGAGAATGGTACAGCATCTGAAGAAAGTTTAATACTTGCTCTTGGTTTGAGGCTGCTGCCACAACGCCTTGGAGTGTAGAACCACGGGTGTTGTGCTAGCTGTAGGAAGCAAACCAAGGCACCAGAAAAGGTCCTTTGATCGGCCACGTCTCTTGAGCCATGGAGTAGAAGACAGTTGGTAGTACAGTCCAACATGCTTTGTGCATTTCAGAACCGATCCTCAGTCAAAAGGATCAAGACCTTCCCTACAAACAGAGCAAAACCATGACTTCTGGCATGTCTTCTTTCAGACAGCAGATAATAAGGCAATATCTACAAACCAATGTGCTAGCAGTCAAGTGTTTCTGTAGGAGTTTTCTATAGGAGTTGAGAGTGTTCTGAAGGAGAGTGGTTTCATGTGGGTTTTGGGGAGGGAAGATCCTCTCAGATGTGAGAATAGCATCAGAGAAACAAAACTGTTCAAAAACATGCTGTTGGATGAGAGAGGAAATCTGGTGTTCATGGCAGTTGGAACGGGAAGCGAAGTGTTTGGCAGTGGAAGAAGAGGTTCATTTGACAAGGTTTGCACAGTATTTTACCCCTGTAGGGTAGTTCCCATCATGTCAGAATCCTAAGGGCACAAGCTGTCAGAAGAAAAGAGGGGGAGGATTCTCCCGTTGAGTGGGGTTAGACTGATGGCTGTGCTTATTGGCTTTAATCTTGCAACTCCTGGAAGGTCATATGATTAGAATAAAAACCCACTAATAAACTACATAAGTAAGCCTCTGAACTAAATTGGACACTTGCCCTTCTTGCAGTTAGCTGCTATAAAAGGTCATTGTTTTTCTGCAGTTTATCTGGGGCAGCTAAAGCAGGATATTGCAACCCAGTGTTTTGCTTGCCTAAACAGCGTTCTTAGCTTTGTCTTTATCAGTACTTCTGATTTATTTTATTATTTTTTAAAGACTGAAACTGTAACATCTCTTACTGTTTCAGGTTTTTCTCATTAAAGAAAGAAACATTATTGCACCCTATAAAACAGTAAGAGTAAGTATGTCTTTTTTCGCTTTTCTTAACAAACTACTGTTTTGTAAGGATTTATGTTCTCATTTCTAAAAGAGTAAGATAATTTTAACTTGACCAATATGACAATAAAGCTTACAAAAAAAGGTAAGCGGGTATATTGATAGAACAAGTGTCTGAATTCTTCCATAATGGATTTGTGGTGTTTCTTGGAGGACATACTGCAGACTTGACACTTGCTGTTTGCCTTGATGTGCAGCTCTGCAGGCTCAACGGTCAGAGCTGTCAGCTGCCTGCTAGTATTCAGTGGACGCCGCATCCTGGCTAAACAGCTTCTTCTCAGTTCTGCTCACTCTTGAGATGAGAGATTGCTAATTGATATTTCCCAGCTGAGTGCTTCACAGTTCAAAGAAATGGCAGATAAGGCTGCTCACAGCAGAAATCAGAAATTCTGGTTGCTTTCTGCCAATGGGGTGGGTCTGCTCTGATTCTGAGCCTGGAGGCTTCAAGACATAGAAGTAAGGGGTTTTCACCTGGAATGCAAGATGGGTTAAGACACAAACACAAAATGAAAATGCAGAGTCATTAAACACCGTATTTGCCCAAGAACTGAAACAGACGGAATTATATTTCTCAACATATTTATTCAAGTAAGAAATGTCAAGAATGGTGGGGTCCATAAATTTGCGTTACTGTGATGAACAGCAGAGAGGCAAGAGATGATCTCTTTTCTCTCAACAACTGCTTTGCGTTGGTTTTGTGATCTGTCTCTAAACTAGGATTTTTTAATTTTCTTTGTTTGCTTTATGCCATTAATTCTTCATGCGTTGAACCTGTTTTCTCTTTTAGTCCTTATATTTTCTGTTTTGCCTCCATGTACAAGATTTATTAAGCATCATAC
Source organism: Rissa tridactyla (assembly GCF_028500815.1). Taxonomy (NCBI): domain Eukaryota; kingdom Metazoa; phylum Chordata; class Aves; order Charadriiformes; family Laridae; genus Rissa; species Rissa tridactyla. The sequence goes on from NC_071467.1 coordinate 41,668,761, forward strand.
AAACATCACATTGCCAACACAGTGAAAAAGAAAAGAATAAAAAGTTTGGAAGGCTTTTCACTTTATTTTCTCCTAAGTCAAGATTCATTCATACCTAAAACATTCCTGACAGTTAACCATTACCACAGAAGTGCAGCTATGTTTCTGCATATTAAAACAAGAAATCTAGTTTGCCTTCAATCATTTCAGATTTTTTCCTGTTGCTGCTAAATATCTTCTGTTTGAATCATTGCCAGTTCCAGATGTGCCACTGAGTGCTGGAATTTGGTAGTGCATTTTATCTCTTATGTCTTGCATTGATTGTTTCAGATCAATTACAAAAGACTGAGCTGTTGTCTTTGCATCTGTCTGCAGAGCTACAGAGAGAACTGCTTACAAAAGCTTTTAGGTTGTTGGCTGTATGCAATCCTTGTAGACTATCCACTAGGATTTCTGAGAGCCATGCTTTCCCTGTTGAAGGAAAATGGTGCTCTGGGTGAAATGTTACAAGGCTTTTATCTAAATTGCTGCTCAATTTCTTGTCTCCTTTTACTGCAGCTCCATTTGCTTCCTGAAGCATGCTTTCCTCTTGGATTGCTGTCAATTCAGCTCAGATCACATATATTACACTGGAGATCATCTAGATTTCCATGTCTTCTTTCCTTCAGTTTTAAATTAATCCAGTTATATCCTCTGATCAATGTCTTGATGTGGTCTTACTGATCACTTCTTTTTTTTAAAGTCTAGCTTGAGAAATTGCAAAACCCCACAGAAATGCGTTGATACAGTTTTATACTACATTCGGGGGTCATCAAGAGATACGACCACCTTTGCTACATATGAGTTATGTGTAAAAGTTAATATCAGTTGATCCATGGACATACTTTTAATGTAGTTAAGTCAAAACCAGAAATATGTCCTATGAAACAAAACTTAAGAAGGCTGGGAAAACTTCATAGGTGGAAAAAATAAGTGTGCTACGTATGCTGGGTGATGTGTTAGTAAGGTTTTTATAAATGACGAGTCAAAACGGGCTGCGATTGGATTTGGGATCTTTTCAGCTCAGAACTATTTATGTAGGGGAGAATGATAACTTTTATAGCCTAGTCTTCAAAGATTTGATGGGCTTGTATCTTTTGTCTGAAAGTTATACAGTAGCTGTTTAAATGTAACGTGACATTTACTAGTTCTATATTTACATGTGTTTACCTGATGTTAAAATAGACAGAGCAGGTACTAGTTCTGCTTTTACTGATGTTTACACTATATTTACTTGTTCACTTCAAAGATATTATGTCACATTGTATTAAAAAACAGACTAAACACTTCACAAAGAGCTTACCACAGGGAAGATATATTTGTAAAGGAAAAAAAAAATGAGGTTTAGCATCTGCCTTTGGAATGTTTCAGGCTTACTGCAACCTTTGATAGCATAGTTTGACCAGGTTTTAGAGTATTTTGATTTTAGTTTTAACTGTTTTTTCACTGAGCTTTATTTTAAGCTCATTTGTAGTAAACGTACTTTTGGTTTTAGGGTAGAACAGAACACTTATTCCAACTAGATGTTGCTGGGAAACTAGGAGATGTTGTGCAAACTCTACATCAGGTATGTGGTTGTTTGATATTACTACACACTTCGTCACAGCATCTTTTTTGATATTTAATGGAGAGCTCTCTTTAAATATTTATTCTCAAGGTGAAATTCTTGGAGTATCTATTTTTAAAATGCAGCAGTTGAACACAGCATCTATTTCTGACAGCTGTCGTAAGCTGCCCGTATTAACTTTTACTACGCAGGATGGTAGTATATAGACAAAGTAATAACATGACAGTGGCAAATGAACAAACATTTCCTGCTTTAAAAAGAAATAATAGTAGCTCTTTTAGTGTGCTGTCACCAAGAATGCTAAAGCCCCCTCAGTTTCTACTCAGTTCTGAGCTGTGTGGGAGATCTCTGCTATTTCACTTAAAGCTCATTGTTCTCTAGCTTTATAGGGCTTCTTGTCTAGATAAGATGGGAGATCAAGCTGCCATGGTAAGTGTCTGATTGTTTCTAATATCACTGTTTAATAATGAAATTCTGATATCACTGTTTAGGAATAAAATTCTAATTGCATTTGAATCATAGATCATACTAACTTTTTTTCCCCCTCCACATTAGATAACTGCTATATTGCAATCGCGCTTGGCTAGGACGTCATTTGATAAAAACAGGTATCTTTCTAATCACTTTGTACTGGGAATGATTTTCAGCTTGTTGGTTGATTAGTCTACTGGATTGGTACTTAATAGGTGCTTGTTTGGGGCAGCGTAAGTTCTCTAATTCGGGGAGTTATCTTCTTGGTATTCTGAACCGCCTGGAATGGAGAAGGGGAAATTCTGTGTTGTGAGAATGAAAGTACTACTTTTTTATCTTTTCAAACTGTTCCGTTTATCTGTGAATTTGTTGCAAATTGGGCATCAATATATGCCCAATAAAGCTCTGTATAGAAAAGTCAACTGGCTTACTGCTCTGAGACTGGTGCAGAACATAGCAACTTTCCTTTCTGGAGTGCCTGTTAAAGTAGAGGTCTCAACAAAGAACTTTCTTCATGTCTAAAATAGGCTTAGTGCAGTCCCCATTCTGATGTCCCAAGGTTATAAGCTAACCTAAAGCCTTTCTAAAGAATTTATGGGTAGCTCTACCTAAGTAAGAACTGGAGGTAAACTTACTCCCTTTCTTCACTTGTAGATTTCAAAGCATTTCTGAAACGCTGCATATGGAATGTAAAGCAGAAATGGTGACACCACTGGTGACTAATCCAGGGCATGTGTGTGTTACTGATGCTAACTTGTACTTCCAGCCTCTTAATGGATATCCTGTAAGTGCCTCATAGATGGTCTTGCATATGCTGTGAGCACGCTGCCCCTCTAGTGGACAGTTTTCATGTTCTGTATTATTCCTCTTAAATGCACATGGAGCACATCTCCAAGAAGACTCTTAACTGAATAAGCAGAAGCTCCTTAGTTTTCCTTTGGTCTATGCTGCTCTGTTGCATTCAGTGTATCTCTACTTCTGAGGCTTTATTCCATGCTAACTTGCTTAAAGTTGACCTCCTACTGACAAGGCACAAACTCTCCTTTGCCAATCCTACCTAATGAGGGCTATATATACATTCCGTTTATATTGGAAGATCTTAGCTAGGTTTTCTGTTCAGCTGATAATTTCTTTCTCTAGAGGAAAACTGAGTGCATGTCGCAAACAGATTACTGCTTTGGAACTTTGTCACAGAAATAGTAGTGATAGTCTTAGCAGGCTGATAATACACTAAAAGCATGTCCAGGCAATGAAAATGTGTTTAACAGCTGAAGATAACAAAATGCCATTCAATTTCTGTCCACCCGGTGGCACCATTGGCAAACAGTTTGCTCAGCAGCCCAATGGCTTCCTTATTTTTAATCTAGTTTATTGTGTTCTGCTCCTCTCTTGCATGATTATCATAAGTGGCAACAAACTGGGATCATCATACACTATTCTTTATTTATTCTTAAGCTGCTTTTCTACTCAGACAAGAACCAATAGCAAAGACAAGCTGCTTCTTTTTAACATAACTGCTTAGCACCACTGTTCCACTGCTAAAATGACATGGATGGATATTGCTTTCATATTGCTATCATCTCTAGTCAAGAGAAACTTCAGGTTGACTGGAGAGGTTAGTGTAGAAGACCATATACCTTCTGGAATATCTCCATCTTTTCTTCCCCCTCCTTTGCCCCCCACAGAAACCAGTAGTACAAATAACACTGCAAAATGTGCGTCGCATCTATAAAAGAAGACATGGTTTAATGCCAGTGGTAAGCTCAAATATTTATATTTTTTTAATGTCTTGCTGTATATATAATTTCTTAAAATGACCAGCTGAAAATGTGTGCATCGTTAGGTAAAACCTACGTGTTTTTTAAAACTCTGGATTAAGTAGAGAACAGCACTCAAAGATCCTTTCTGGTTTTTAGGTGTTCCCTGTGTTGTCAAAAAGATGAAAACAGAAAGAGTGAACTCTGTCAAGGATGAAAAATTTCTTTCATAAGCAGTCATTGTAGGGGAAGGGAGAAGGGAGTACCTCCAGGGAGCAATTCATTCCATTTATCTCTAACACCTATCTTGGGATAGAATGAATTGCTCTCTCATGGTGTATTTTCTCTCTGGATTGATTCATGGAAGGAGCTCGATCACTGGTTCAGATTGAGACTAATGTGGAGTGATGAGTCCTGCTGTACGTGACTGAGGGATGATGGGAGTCCTGCAGTGGAACCTCAGATGTATGCTTTCAGTGTTTGCACTGAAATTTCAGTCTTTAACGAAATTTTTGTCTCAAAACACATTTAAACTAAATAGCCATTTAATTCTTTGCCTTACTCCATTCACTTAGGACAAAAAAGTATATTATCTGTGCTCAATCAATCCAGACAGAGCCAATTTATGGACAGCTATAAATCTATACTTGCCTAGTTGGGTGTAAACTGAATGCTTTTATGATTAGAAATAGGAAAGATCAAAATGTTAGACTTTGTGGGCAAAACTGTTACCCAATTTAAAGTCTTACGTTTTAGATATTAGTAACTGGAATACTCTGTTAAAAAAACCATGAATATTACAGCTTGTCAGTAATTGCTCTCACTTACTTTCCCTCCCCCTTTAACTTCTAAGGGACTTGAAGTATTTTGCACAGAAAATGATCTATGTTCTGACATCTACTTGAAATTCTACAACTGTCAAGATCGAGATGAGCTCTATTTCCTTATTGCAACATATATAGGTTTGCAGCATTTATTTATTAATGTAGTCCGTAGTACCATGTGAGGGGAAATTTGCCTGGGTTTTGCTCTGTTGATTTGTGGGAAGAATGAGAAGAATAAACAGATGTGCTCGCCCTAAAAAATTTTGGTAGAAGTAAGCGAAGTTCAGAATGAATGTTGTGAACTTGCATGTATTCTGTTTGTGTTTGGAGAGCTGAGTATGAAAGCTGACTGAAATAGCATTATCAAGGTGAAACTAATTCTTTTGATTTGCAACTTGGTGTGCACCGTTGTGTGTTTAAAAAAAAAAAAAAAAAAAAAACCCAAACAAAAACCAAACCAAACAAAAAAACCCACAAAGCACTTTCCCTTCAAAGTAAGGGGTAAGTAAGATCCACTCGGCTAAATTGTGTTTTGCTGACAGAATATAGACTAACTTGTGGGTGGATCCCCCTGGCCCCCAGTTAAGTCCAAGTAAAAATCCTTTTGAGAAAGTTCCTGTAATGGATAGATTTCCAGTGCACACAAAAATACCTGAACTTTCCTCAGCTTTATTGTGTGGTTGGTGGAAATTAACATTCTGAAACAGTTAAATTCTCATTTCTATTAAGTCTTGTATGCACTAATTCCTAGAAAGTGATGTGTATCTTTTGCAGATCATGAACAGAAACTCTCTGTCAGGATAGTCTGTGTCCTGGAAAAATTAAAGAAGAAAAAGCTAATAGTTTTTCTGTAATGCTACTACAACTGAAACACTGAAAGTCATGTTTACAGTCAATATTGAAAGTGTTTATGTAAATTTTATACTATTTTGTTATTGTAGCAGAGCTCTAGTTCTGTTTTAATGAATTTGCCTAAATATCAGTTTCCCCACTTCATAAAGCGAAGTGGAAAGGCCACAAAGGAGCGATCGTTTCCCCTGAGAATCGTTTTAGTCTTTTAGATTTAGGAGAAATAGATTCTGATGTGATTTTTCTCTATTATTGAAATAACTGCATGCTGTTACCTTTCTTCAGACTTTGTTTTCTGGGTAACTTTCAAAGATGAAATTTCAAGGTGCAGATGAAGATGAGGATGTTGTTGCTGGAGCTTAGAAATAAAAAAAGGATGAGCCCTTTCTCTAAAGGTGTTTGTAGCCCCACAGTAGCTGTCTCTGACAGCAGGAAGGTCCTCTCTTTTGAAGTTGCTAACACTTTTTACTTGTAGAATTTAAAAGTATTGAGGTGAAGGGAGGGTTGGAATATATTTTCCCAGCCCAAGCTGAGCTAAATAAAGGCCCACCACATCTAATCTGAATGCTTTTCCTTCTAGCTAGTAACTGTAGTGATAATATCTGACTGTTTGATGTTCCACAGAAATCCAAGTTCTTTAGCTTTGTGTTGTAGCCTTCAGCTGCAAGTGGTGGTAAAACGTATTTAAAGGCTTTTAAGTAGGAGGAAGAGCAGCCTTTAACACAGATGCAGTAAAACAAGCATGCAGAATTGTGCCTTATAATGCGTTGTAAGGCAAGGATGTGGTTTCACTGTGGTTACTTCATGAGGAGGCTGCTTGGGCGGTTTCTTGCTATCATGCCATGATTGCAGTCCTTCAGGTCTGTTATTTCAGGCACTTTCCAAGGTGCTGTAAACTCCATCAATGGAAGGAATGATTAAAAAAAAAAAAAAAACCAAACCCAATAAAACACCCCTCTGTGCAAAACCACTCCCCCACATCCCCATCTCTTGATAAACCAGCCACTCACAGAATAGACAAAGATAGTGATGATTCTTCTTCAATTTCATTTTAAAATTGGAGAGGCAGAATGAAATCAATATTCCCAGGTGATTTTATTGTCTTGCAGCATACCTTTATATGACAGCTATTGAGTGGAGTGTAGTGCAGTTTTGAATTTGCTGAGCCCCTGCCTAATGCTTCAAACAGAAGCTCCAGGTGCATAATTACTACTTTGAGTGCTGGTCAAGTTTTATCTTCCTCTGGTCTCTTTGTTTCAGTGGTTCTGAAACTGGATCGTACTTAGATGCAAATGTGACTACTTTCCACAAGTCATTGTTGGTGGGCATCCTTGGCTGTCCAGTAGGAACATATATTTATTTTTTTTCTTTACACTAGTGGAACTAATTCTAGAAATTTGAAATCTGAGAGGTTGCCTGATTTCCAAGAGAGCTGTTCATGGTCTGCAAATATTTTTCTATACCTCCATTAATCTTCAAGTTCTTTCCCATCCATTGTTTCTGTGTTTGGTTTCAGTGGTCCTTCTGCATGATTTTTTTGCTGAATGCAATTTAGGCCTGTTTGAACAGATCTTACAAAATGTATAAAGTATAGTAGCTATTGAAACATAAAGCTGGCTTATTCTTTTAAACAACTTTGCCCTCAATTATTTTATAGTACCTTGCATGGTGTTAATCACTGTATAATTTGGGGCTGGAACTCCAAACTTCAAAACTCTTAATGTTTTGTTTTATTTTAGAAAATCATATAACAGAGCATACGGCTGAAAGTTATATGTTGCAATGGCAGCGAGGACATATATCAAACTACCAGTATCTTCTTCATCTCAACAATCTGGCTGATAGGAGCTGCAACGATCTCTCCCAGTATCCTGTATTTCCATGGATCATAGCAGACTACTCTAGTTCAGTATTAGGTATGTGTATACAAAAAGGGAGGTTAGTGTATTATTTCCAACCGGAAATATCTCGGGGGCAGGTTTACACTGTGTGAAGTTCATGGCACATCAAAATGCACCTGGTGTTAGAGATCTTTGGTGTTTTCTTGTGCACTTATGCTTACTTTAGAGTGTAGTGAATAGAACACCTCACCTTTTCCCTGTTAAACATTTCCCTCATCACATGCAGAATATGTACCAAGCATCTGCTTGGTCACTTTGAAAATCTATTCCTGAGCATTCAAACACTTCCTATGATTCCAAGAAATGCAAAAGAGCCAGTAAAATGGCCTTTTATGGAACAAGCTGGATGCATTGAAATGTATAGAATCCAGGTGTTCTTTTACAGTTCTTAGCATTGCAAGTTGAAGGGAAGATGCTAACAAGGCTTGTGCCTAAATCAAGGGTCTTTGTGCAATATGTGTTGGAAGCTTGTCCTTAGGAGGATTCTGTCCCTCTACAAGGAGTGGAATAGGGTAATCTCATGGTGTTCATCAGCACTGGCTCAAACACTCCAATCTGATTGTTTGGTGGGGCTTAACTGTAGTGTGACAGAATAATTAATGAATAGAAAGAAGACACCAGCTGCTTCTCTGCCTCAGGTAGCAGGACCTATATTGACTAGGTGATGTTAGTCACAATAGCTGTCATATGTATGTAACTACTGGCTCTTAAGCAAGAGGTTTGAGATTAAGCCTACTTGGAAGGAAGGAAAATGGGTAGCCATTTACAGCAAGACTTTTATTCTTTTGTAGTTAGGGAGCAGAGAAAATTACTGGAGGGGTTCTGTGTTGGTTTTTTTGTTTGGTTTGTTGTTTGGGGTTTTTTCTTGTTTTTAAATATTGATTAGAATCTATTCCTGTCTAGTAGGAACAATGCATTAACTATGGGGTTTTTTTTAGATCTGACAAAGCCTGAAACATTCCGTGACCTTAGTAAACCAATTGGTGCCCTGAATAAGGAAAGGCTGGATAGATTATTGGTATGTATATCTTGGCTTTTATCTGCTGCATGTTTTGGGCCTTATACGCATTGGCAATAAAAGGAGCTTTGTCAAGCGAGCTTTGCGAACTATGTAGTTATCTAAAACAAACTATAAACCTATCAGAAGCAAACTTGCCTATAAACATACCACGCTTATGATCAGCGTGATTTCATCGGTATTGATTTTATCAGTACTAATTTAAAATTATTTGGATTTGTTCCTTCTCTCTTACTACCATTTCATACATATATGCTTTTAAATGTTTTGCGTCACTTTTAAAATAAAATCCCCAATTCCATTTAGCCATTGTAACTGCATTTGTATGGCAGGCACTGAGATGCTATAAAAATATATGGAAATATAAAACTTCAAGACCAATGGATTTAAATGTGTAATGTAAAATGAGTGTATGAATTAAACCAGATAAAGTAGTAGAAGTCTTAAGTAGTTCCATTTAAGGAAAAATGCTGAATTTGAGGGAGTGTACTTCAAAGGAAGGCAATCTGGATTCATGGAGATCAGAGCACCAACTTGAAATTTTGACATGCAGATAATAGTGCACAGACTTTTTCCATTTCTCAAAGTAGTCTGACTTTCTTTTCATAAGCAGTCAAACACATAGTTATAGGCTTACAACTAGGTCCTCAGTTTCTTGGCTTTTAATTCTTTGTATAAAATAATTGTCTTCTGTGGTGAGTTAATAATTCCAAAATCATTTACAGAACATAACTATTTAATGCTTTGGAACCTTCATTAGTGCTTAGTGAAGCATTGGGGGGGGGGGCGTGGAATATTGCTAGACTAACTGCATTGTATTGACATAAAAGATTAAATATTTCAAAATCATAAAGCTTCCTAAGGTTGTGGAGGGTAAAACTATTATCAATATTATGTTTTCAGTAACAATAAATTCAAAATTTTAAAAAAATAGTAAAGGTCTGACTGTTTCCTCAAGCTGTTACCTGCCTTACACTTTCTGCAGTAAAAGTCATTTTATGTAGATTGTGATAAGTTTTATGGATAATGCATAGGAGCTTCAGACAGGAGGGAATCTTCCAGGTTGAAATAAGTCTGTATGTTCTACCATAATTCCATTAAACTTCATGTGAAAGACAAAAAGGAAGTATTTGTTTGCACTCCTTTAAAGTTGAGTCACTGCAGTTACGTGTGAAAGCTGAAAACCTGATAATTCTGGATGGTAAATTATAACAACATTTTTGCTTTTTTGATTTACTGATCTGGTTAAAGCTGTGTGGTTATTAGATTTAGAGTATGTTTTATTGTTAAGAAAAAAAAATTTAGAGTGGTCCTAATCTGTGTCTTCAAAAAAAAAAAAAAGTGTGTATGTGTTCAATATTGAAGAAAAGCAGGAGTGCTGATTTTAAACAGACCTCTCTTTCTTCTTCCTATGTTGCAGGCACGTTATCAGGAAATGCCAGAGCCGAAATTCATGTATGGGAGCCATTATTCATCTCCGGGTTATGTTTTGTTTTATCTCGTTAGAGTTGGTAAGACAGCTTTTGCATGCTCTCTGAGCAGACAGTTACCTCCAAAGTGGACAAGGTTTGGAGCAAGCTGTGACTTTTTCTTTCTCCTTAGCACCAGAATACATGCTCTGTCTGCAGAATGGGAAGTTCGATCACGCTGACAGAATGTTCAACAGGTTTGTTTACATTTTGTCTATAACTAGGTTGGGTCTGGTTTTCAAATATGCATCAAGGGAGTGCAAAGCCTTAAAAAATATTTTTTAACAAACTTGTTTTTAATATGTGTTATATAGTCTTGCAGAAACCTGGAAAAACTGTTTGGATGGTGCAACAGATTTCAAAGAGGTAAATGGCTGGAAAATGATTCGAGTCCTTCTTGGTCTCTGTGCTTTCTGTTCTCTGATGTCTCCTGTTGATTTGAGAGTTTTGGCGTGGGGGTGTGTTTGGCTGGGTTTTTGCTGTGGTGTTTGGGGTTTTCAGTTGTGTGGGGTTTTTTTTTAAGGCTGTTGACTGCATTTTATGAACGCTTCAGTGTTTTTAACTTCTTCCTTCTCTGTAATTCCACGATTGCTTGTCTGTATCTGCTTTCTGGCTTTAGTTTAATGGAATTGTCATTGTGAATATGTTATTGAAATAAGTGTGAATTATCAGAGTGGATTAAGGCTGAAAAGATGCAATGCTCTGTATCATCTGCTGGAATTTCATAAGGATTTGGCTGTTTAACTGAAGAGGTTAAACTATGGAAATTTTATCTTACTTTTTTGAGCCTTATGGAAACCACAACTTGTAGACTATGTTGAGAACGATTAACTGTCAAATAGTGGGTGCTGTTAAATAATGGGTTTTTGAATAAAAGAGTGATATATAATAAATATAGTAATACTTTTTTTTTAAAAAAAGTCTATAGTTAATCGTAATGGAGTTAAGGTTGGTTAGCTATGGTGGTCTTTAAATAATTGACTAAACCTCTGAAACTTTTGTTATCATCCTTGTTTTATTCTAGATTTTTGTCTTGATTCTTACCTGATGTCTTAAAAATAAGAAAGTAGCTATGCAATTAGGGTTCTGAAAATGCTCTTAGATATTATGGATTCTTATGTTACACATTACATGTTAAAATATTTATGCCACTCTAATTGCCTTGTAGGTAGTCAAGAAGCCTAAAAGTAGTTGAAAGCATAATGGGAGGAAGTTTCCAGTGCTGCTTTACTGGTGCAGAAGAAAGCCTGGAAAAACTACTACCTAACTTTAGGGCTTGACATACGAACTTTAAGTTTTTACTGACCATATTCTATTTAAGTGATCAAAGCTAAGCTAATCTCAAAACTTGTGGGTTTGTTTTTTTTTTTTTCCTTCCAGTTGATTCCAGAATTTTATGAAAATGATTCTAGTTTTCTAGTAAACACTTTGAAGTTGGACTTAGGAAAAAGGCAGGGTGGAAAGATGGTTGAAGATGTAGAGCTTCCCCCTTGGGCATCAGGTAATAATAGTCAAACTTCTTGGTTTATGAATAAATTCAGGATTGTCTAGATTCCTAGGATGGTGGCTCTTCTCTCAAAAATGCTCATTCCATTTTCTTCTGAAGGAATTTTTGCTTTAAAACATTGACATAAATTTTCTGTAAAAATTAAACTATTAATTGAGGTTTGGTGCAGGGGGGTTGGGGTTAGGGGTTTTTTGTTTGGTTGGTTTTTCAAGAAGGAGGAGGAACAGAAATGGATACCAATACTGAATGGGATATCTTCTGCTTTAATTAACCTTTCTCTTGCCAGGTCCCGATGACTTTCTTCAGAAGAGCCAAGAGGCTTTAGAAAGTCAGTATGTGTCGGAACATCTTCATGAATGGATTGACATAATATTTGGCTACAAGCAGAAAGGAAGTGAAGCAGTTTCAGCTCACAATGGTAAATATACACTTTACAGAAAGAGAAAAAGAAGGGATGCTTTAATTAGGCAGGAATGGTAAATAATAGCATGTCTGTAATGCCTGATTATACAACTGTGCTTTTGTTGTTTGGGTTTTTTTTTTCCTTTCATCATTGCGGAGGGGGTATTTAATGAAGCTTAAATAAGTCATCCTTCCTTTATAGAAAGGGCTAACTTCTCAATCTTTCTCTGAGTCTCCTACAAATCCTAAAATTTTTTCAAATAAGAAACCCAGGATTAAAACACAAAATCTCAAACTCTGTAGCTTGCTGAAATAGCTTAGTTGCTTAAGTATAACCAAGTTGAATAAAAAAATACGACTTTTTTTTATAGTAGATATGCAAGACAATGAGCCTTGTATTTCTACATTGTACAAATAAACTTCTTTTTTTTTTTTCCAGTGTTTCACCCATTAACTTATGAAGGAGGAGTGGATTTAAACAGGTAGTTAATAAGAATCAGAATGTTTTTGCTAAAGCAATTAGATAAATTTCTCAGTATGCCTCCAGGTTCTCTGCTGGCTGTAAAAGTGCTCTGTATGTGAATGGTGTCGCTCTTCCATTTTATTCTCCTGAATATGCAGAGAACCAGCGTCAGGTTGTCACTTCTAGCATGCATGGAGAGATTGTTACTTCAACGTTTTCTTCTGTCTGGCTTCTGTGAAATTGTTTTATTTTTTTAATTGACAAGCATACTGTCATCATACATAAACAAGATTATGAAGCTGCCAAAAGACTGTCTGTCACATCTGTGGTAAATCAGTTCTGTAAGAATTGGTGCTGGCCTATAGTATACTGTAGTAACTGGGATGCAGGCCCATGCTTTCAGGGGAGGGGAGGAAAAAAAAAAAGTACCTGCCTTATTTAGCTTAATTAAATATCTTGTTTTTGTAAAGTATTATGGACCCCAATGAAAAAGTAGCTCTGCTGACACAAATCTTGGAGTTTGGACAGACGCCAAAACAGTTGTTTACAATTCCTCATCCCCGAAGGATAGTACCGAAGCTGAAAAGCTTGTCTCGAACATCTAGTCACAGTGTTTCCATAGCTGAGTCTCCAGGTAAACCTATAACAGATAAACTGACGATGTAACAGATTTGTAATTTTGAGAAGTTCTGTATTTTTCTCCCACAGGAACTCATTATACAAGTCTCTTGGCCACTTTCGCTGTAAACCAACTCAGAATAAATCCATGAGCTAACTGTTAGAGAAAAACTGGCAAGACCAGTTTCAAATTTGAAAATACAGGTGTTGTCCTGCATTGTTGTCTTCCGTTCCAGTGGTCTCCTCTGGGACTGCTCAACCTCAGCTTTTGCAGCTGTGGGAGGGCTATCATCCTCGGCCTTTTATGGCACTTCAAAATCAAGCTTGATGTGACAGCAGCTTCAGTGACCGTATCTGCAGGTGTTCTAAATGATATCGAGATTTCTTCAGTTTTTGAACAGGGATCTCTTTGAGGTGATCGATTGGCTTGGTCTAAATAAACCCTCAGAACTTAAATTAAACATACAATTTTTTTTTCCTTTTCCATGACTTGAATAAAAATTTGTAAAGAAATTACTTTGTTTTCCCTATGTACTGTAGGGACAATGTTTATTGAATAACTTTCTTCAAGAAAAGAATATGTAATGCCATCACAGGCTTCTCTTCAACTTAGACCATTTATCTGAAACTAGGATGCTATGGTCCTCTTTATATCTATAGTGGTCTACTATAAATTGGACCAAATCTTCAGCCTAGGTATCACATGGAAAGGTTTTTCTCAGTTGGTTATCTTCAATTAACTTACCTTTTGAAGGCTTTCATTTTCAAGCAGAGAAGTGAAGATGAGTGCTACTTGGCATGGCAACCTGTAGCATCCAAATGGCAAGAGTGGCTTTGAAAGTTGTATATGGTGATAATAACATTCATATGTGTTAAATAAATATGGTGGTATGCTGCCTAAGTCATTAACTTGCAGATCAACATTTCCTCTTGGGTTTGGCCTTTTTATAGTAATTGACATCTAACTGTCTCAATTCTGTTGCATTTTTTTATCCTTTAACTTTTGTAGCACTGCCATGAAATGAAGTTGTGACATTTCTAACAGAATGCAATAGAATAATAAAATCACATGCCATATTGTAGCAGTAGATGGATTTCCTAGTACTTTTCCATTTGGAAAGCTCTTCATATCTCCACGGAACACCAAAACATCTCTGCAGAAAAGTTTTGTTTGTATTTTTTTGTGTTGTTTTTTTTTTTCCATTTTGGAAATGCATTCTGTGAAGTCTCCAGTTTTAAAAGCCCTGCATTCCAAGAAGAGATTTGGAAAAAAGTTAGTGATCATGTTACACTCTGCATTAGCCAAGCATTCTTGTTTCTGGAGCTCTGCATGATTTCTGTACTTTCATATTTTTGTTTGCAACTTCAGCTACCTAGTTATTTGAAATCTATCTTTTTGTTTTCTATTTGTGGTGAAACTTTATTGTGGCATTTTATTCCAGTTTCTCCAAATGAAGAATCATTTGAAGATTTGACAGAAGAAAGTATAACACTTGCTTGGAACAATATTGCCAAACTAAAATTAGATGAGCGATATAAAATTCACAAAGAGTAGGTACTATTTTCTTCTTCTCACAGTCAAAATTGTTCCATTTAACTGGGGGGTGGGGGTTAGGGTTTAAGGTAACCGATCTGAATGATGGGTTAAGGTTTAAGGTAAATCCTTTTCTTTGTGAGACAGATCATTGATCTGATTACACAAGATGAGTATATGATGGGTTATCAATCCAGAAAAGGTATTTGTCAGTTTGATTTTCTTTTTTTGTTTGTTTGTTCCTTATACAGACTGAGAGCTAAGTTCATTATCATTTTAGTACCTGAAGCAGATATTAATTAACCTTCTCTAAAACTGTGATAGCAGCAGCTGGATAAAGACTTCCATTTATTTATTTATTTATAACCTCAGGAGGACCTAACTTCTTCATCCTATTTGATTTGAAAAGTTTAAACCACTTTAGTTGAACTACTGTACACCTCAAGCTGTTGCTGTGTGAGCAGTTTTCCAAGTCTCCAGCTATAGGTTTTCACTTAATCCAGGTACCAAACTGCTGTTCTGATGGATTCGTAGGGAGCCATGAGTCAGCAGGGGCATTTCAGGTGAACTTTGAAAATACCTAACAATGAACAACAGCAATTATCTTTTAAAGAACAGATTTTCCTTTGGCACCATCCCTTGTCCTAGTGGCTGGACTAGCAGGAGGATTTCTTACTACCTTGAGTACAGCTACTTTCTTGGTGACTGTAACTGTAATCTAGAAAAGAAACATTCTCTTGTCCAGAAAACAAGGTAATATTTGTAGTGAGAAAGGGCCTCTGTTACCAGATTGTTAGAGTTAGGAAAGTCCTAATCCTGAAACAGACTTGAATTTCAGCTTCTGATTGTTTTGTTGTTTGTTTTTTTTTTTTCTCCGAAGACTGGTGAGAAAAAAATAGAAGCAGGTCTGATAACAGAATTTTGACTGTGCAGAATGCTCTGTGCGTCCTAACAACTCACTCCCTGACATAAGCTATATATCTAAATTTCTAGACTATAGTGACTTTGCCAATATCAAATTTGAGGAGAAAAGACATGCAAGTTCTGATTCCTGACACTTGAAGTATTTAGTGTCTGCTTCTAGGCAGGTTCCTGACTCTCTTTGTAGCTAATCCCAAATTGAAAAGACTGAAAAGACTTGAAAAACTATTTATCCTCTGACATGAGCATGGCCTTTCTGATGAGGATGAAGTTCTTGCAGAACAATATGGGGAATACATATTATATCAAGGTATATTTTTCTCTCTAGGCATATAACACACCACTGTAGTGCTTTTAATCTCCGTGAATGTCTTAGCTCTTATAGAGATCAAATAATAAATTTCAGCTCTAGTCAATTTACAGTATGGGGGTTAAGTTTCAAAGCCTGTGAAATCACCTATAAACTTAATTGTATTAAACAGGGCAATTACTGGAATAGCAGTCACTTGCAATGGGTCTTCTGTTTTCACTACATCCCAAGGTAAGTATTACTGCAGAGGTATTTACTAGAACCTGCAGTGTAAATGCAGGTTAATGTTTTGTGAATAAAATAGCGTGAAACTGAAATGTAGGTACAATTGAATCCCATTAATATCTTCACTGAGAGCAAAATGAAGACAACCTTAAATGGGATATTTCTGGAATCACTGAGTTCTGGGTTTTTTTACAGTCATGAAAGGAGTGGCCCTAATCTTTTGCCAAATGCAAGATTCTTGTTTTCACTTTGTGCTCGATTCCTTCTTACTGTTTGAGGGAATTTCAGCATGCAGATGTGAAAGGCTACTTCTGCTTGGCTTTTGCATTGTCACCTTTGAAAGTCAGCTATTATAGAAATTAAATATATATTTCCTGTAACGAAATTTCTTAAGTACATGAATTTGTTAAGTTTTAGATCACTCTGACTCCTAAGATTTCCATATTATCTATATCTAGGCTTGTGAAGGTGGTAATTTCTCTCTTAGAGTTTGATGGGCGTGGGGGAGTCCATCTGTAACTATTGCAAAACAGGCCCAAGTCACAAGATTTATAAAGAGTTTCTCGAAGACTGTGAGAAACCTATACCTGTTTTTCATAGTAAGTTATTTGAATATTCAAACAGGAGCAAAATTACTGGCTTCTGTAATATAAAAGTCCTTTTATCTTCTATTTTGTCCATTGTTCCCAGATTCAACTTTGAAGATGTTTTCCAAAGAATCAAAAACAATCCAGAGAAGTGTGTCTTTTTCAAACATGGTAAGTTGCTGTCACGATAAAAAGGAGATCATTGAGAATCTTCTGAAAGCGACTCGGGGAAGTGGCTCTTACCGTACATCAATGCCTCTTTTCCTCCCCTGCCTACTCAATTGTATTGTGTGTGAATAATTTAGCGGAGTGAAGTGGGGCTCTGTCAGGCCTCCAGGGAGACAGACCGCATTCTGTGAACATGGGAAGGGAGGATTAAATGGTTGCACCTTACTTCTCTGATAGCTCTGTTCTGAGTTGCCCTGCTATTGAGGGCGGGGCTTGCGATAGACAAAGCCTGGCATGAGCAGAGGAGTCTTCCTGAACAACCTTGAACTGCCACTGGGACCAGAATCACAAAGCTTAAAATTCCACCCATACGCTTACATACAGCATTTGCCTTACAGCATCCAAGTGCTTGAAGGCTGTGAGTCAGCCGGCAGAGGAAAACCAAGCATAGAATCATAGAATGTGTTGGGTTGGAAGGAACCTTTAAAGGTCATCTAGTCCATCCCCCTTGCAATAAGCAGGGACATCTTTAACTAGACCAGATTGCTCAGAGCCTCATCCAGCCTGGCCTCAAATATTTCCAGGGATGGGGCTGCCACCACCCCTCTGGGCAACCTGTCCCAGTGTCTCACCACCCTCATTGTAAAGAACTTCTTCCTAAGGCACAGGAAGTGGAGTTTATGCTGGGTGAATTTGAGCCATCCTTCCTCAGTGAGCGGTGATCTCAGCAACCTCTGAGCAACATTTTTCCCCTGCTTCTAAAACAGAACTTGGAAAGAGATTCTATGTTTGATTTTCTGGGCTTGAGCACTGTGGCCAGATCTGGGTCCTACGGATTTACTCCCAATTGTCATGTTCAGAGTCCTTTATTGAGGCAAGACACTAGGATATATCAGCCTTCTCTGTGTCCTCGTCTCAAGGGGGAACAAAAAAGGCAAATGGGTTGCCCAGACAGAAGCCATAGAATGCTCTAACAGGTCCCTAAGTAAGTTGCAGAGCTATGGCCTGCCATGGCAAACGCTAGCAGGTGAATCTAGATACAGCAATTCCTAATGCTTTAGCCAAGGCAAACTTAGGAATGTTGCTTCTTGTCACTGTAAAAAGGGAGGTCTTTACTGACTCCTATGCCAAAAGTCAGTTTTTCATGAGGAGGCTTTGTATATTCTCTGTTCTGTTTGGTGGGTTTTTTTTGTTCTTCTTTCTGTAGTTTTAGTGCCGATACGTTGCAGGAAAGCTAGAAGCATTTTACAGTCTTTTACAGTCCAGCAACTTACTGTTTGTTGTTTTTTTTTTTGTTTTTTTTTTTTTCAGAACAGACCTAAAACATGACCATTAGAAGTACTGGGCTGATTTTTATTTATTTTATTATTTTTAGCTTGCTCCTTCCAGTGATAGTAATGTAACTGAGCAGCTGTTTGTGAAGAATGTTTCTTGTCGAGAACAGTAGGAATTAGATAGCTACGTTTGCTGTTTGAAAGAGCTGAGCTGATAAGTAGCTGTCATGGAGAGCAAACATCAAAGGAAACCTTGATTTTTAGTTTCTGTTAGCTGTTTCCACCTAGAATTGACAGCAGCTTACAAGATGAAGAGCTGACCCAGTTTCTCCTGAGCGAGGAATTGCATACCATGTCCTTCAAATACCAGCATTTTGAAAAAGGAGATCTGCCAGTTCTGCATGTTTCTGAACTTCAGTGCTACCTTTATATTTACCAGGGATTAATTATTCTTGCTGTTCACTGTCCAATGTATAAGGTTTTTCTTGATTAGTGTTCATATCGCACCTATATGTTGTGTGTATGGAAGATTAACATGCTTTTGGAGAACAAGAAGCATTTTAATGTACCTCAATTTTATTTGGAGTAAGAAATTGGATGCTACTTTTTTTTTTTTTACAGGCTTTGTCATCTTGTTTGATCTTACCAGGAGATACCACTGTTATAAGTTCTTCATGGGACAATCATATGTATGTATTTACTTCCTATTGACTTTGTTGAATTATATTGAGTGCCTTGTCGTTATGTTTATGGTTTTAGATAATGATAGAGAAATTAATTGTTGAAACGCAGTGTCTATGTTTCTACTTTTTTCTTAGTAGATTTCTGTTAGAAACTGTAGAAACAAAGTTACTTTCATCTATTTAGAAAAAAACATTTAAGTTTTCTGAAGCCGTAATGCTTTTGTAACCTTTTCCTGTTAGATATTTTTATTCAATTGCATTTGGAAGACAGCAAGACGTCTTAATGGGACATGATGATGCAGTCAGTAAGATCTGTTGGCGTGATGGGCGTTTATATTCTGCATCTTGGGATTCCACTGTGAAGGTTTGTATGTGGCTTTGTTATACTTCAATAACTATTTATAGCTAGCACTTTTTAATATTCAGCCAGACAAATGCTTTGCAGTGGGTGTACCTGTTGTTCTAGAATAATAACTTAGCTAGTATGACAGCAAGTTTATTTCTAGAATATCTTCTTCATTTAGCTTTATCTCAACTGTGTTTCAAAGCTGAAATGTTACTTTAAAGGGATTTCATTCATTCTAACTTACTCTGAATGTGGGGGTTTGGGAGGCAAACTGTATTTGTTTAAATGTAATAGGTTTTGTAGCTTATGTTCTTCAGCTAAGTGGACCAGGAACTTGCTAAGCTAAAGAGCATGCCTACAGTTAGGTGAAAAATAATTTGGAAGTTAGAGACAGGAAAGAATTTAGCAAAGCCTTCTGTGTATGGCTTTTTGGTAAGTATACATTCAGTGCAATGATACACCTGTAAGCTCCTGTAAGCTACCTGGTATCAGTGTAGTCATGTTTAATATGTGGCTCTGCTTAGGGTAAACAAGTTCACGTGGCATGGGCTGTTGCTGTATTCTGCCACGTAGGCAAGGCCCGCAGTTAACACAAGCAGCCCTCCTTGTAATGTGAGAATTCGGTACTGAAGAAACTCATCCAGAGTTCTGCTAATGCTTCCTTGAGCAAACTTGAGTATCTGTGTTGTAGGTGTGGCACTGTGTTCCTGGAGAGACCTTGAGCAATAAAAAACACCACTTTGAACTGCTTGCAGAGTTGGAACATGATGTTAGTGTAAGTATGTGGATACGGATGTAGTATCTCAGAATATGAAGATTACTTGCTCAAGGATTCGGTTAGGGGGCTGAGGAGATGTGCTGTTTTGGGAAGTGTGTGTGTAGGGGGGGTGTTTCATTTTGGTTTTTTGTCTGAGATGTGTCCTGCACCAGTGTCACTTGCTTCCCCAGTTGAAAGGCCCGCTCCTGGGGACTGAAGCAGCGGTATAAACAGGTTTCTTAATTTGTCTTGCTCAGCTTGTATGCACAAAGTACCGGAGGGGTAACTGGGTTTGGGTGGGGTTTTTTTGTGTTAGCTTCTTTGTTTTTGAAACAGACTACTGTTTTTCAGGTATTTTCATTGTTACAGCTTCCTCTTGATGTATTTTTGCCAAAGACAAGCAAATGAAAAAGAACTTGTCCAAGTTGTTTACCGTACAATAAAATATATTACTGAATTACACTGTAAATATATTAACACATTGTGTGCACTAAATCATAAATGTACAACTGCACACTCTTATTTACAGCCTTTAATGTCACTGTAGTAGGCTATTTAGAATTACTGTGTTTTAAACCTTCTTAATAGTTAGGTTTTTTACAGGTGACAACATAGACATTTACTAAAACAGTTCTGATAACATTTAAGAATTAGAAACAACTGATGACTAGGAAGTTCTTTAAAAGTAAAGAAGAATTCTACCCTTAAGGGTAAAGTCTTGCATTTAGGTGTAGAGTATGGGTACTAACAGTAGTCTGATATGTCGATTTGCTTTTCTGATTCTGCAAAGAAAAAGCAGTTTAAAGTATCATCGAAGGGACCTATCTCTTACTTTTTATAGGCAGTATTTTTAATAATTGTACTTAATTGAGGATGTTGCAGAATTAAACGTTTTTTGTAAATGAAATATCATCATATGGATAATAGACTCACTTTGCGTATGTTTAAAACCTGTCTCGAGATAGCTCACATGAAAGAATAGGAAAATCATGGGATGTTTAACTTCCTAGGTAAATACAATCGACCTTAATGCTGCAAATACTATGTTAGCATCTGGAACCAAAGAGGGTACCATTAGTGTCTGGGATGTTCCTACAGCAACAGTGTTGCACCAGTTGCCATGTCATTCTGGGACTGTGTTTGATGCTGCTTTTAGTCCTGGTACGTTGGATTTCAGTTTTTAATATGCACTCTTGGGAGTTTCAAAGGGAATCTTATTTCTGATTTCATGTCATATACCCTTGTTACTGGAACTTTAGGGGGGATGGTGAGATGTTTTGGACTGACATCTGTCTCCGTTATAAAGAATTTCATTAATTGTACACAAGGTGATACTAGACTGTAGACTAGTGGTCTAGACTTTAAACCATTTTTGTTTGTTGTTGCTTGCTTGGAGACTTAATTTACAGTACATTATCTATAAATAAGTAGGTCAGGCAATCTAACTTGCAGTATCACAGACTGCTTTGGTAACTAGAACTGAATGTCTAAACATGCTTTTCTGTTGTTGTTTATTTTGTTTGCATTTTTCTGTTGTACAGACAGCAGACATCTACTCAGCACAGGAGAGGACTGTTGTTTTAAAGTAATAGATGTCCAAACTGGAATGCTTATATCTTCTGTAACTGCTGGTGAGCCACAGAGGTAATTCTGAGAACATACAGATTATGAAGCTTCATGGCCAACTTGGCCGTGGAAATGTTTGGTGGTTGGTGGTAGCAGAATAGAAAGGGCAGAATACCGGCAACTTTGTTTTATTGAATAACTTTTTAAAGTGCAAAGGTTGATATTCTGGCATGTTGTGTGCATTATGGTCAAGCTTTCCAAACTCGGACAAAACCAAACAAGTATCTAAGTAATTAACTTGCATTTTTTCAACAACAACTTTAACTTCCATAAAAGATGACGAGAGCTGTAGCTAAGCAGCTCTTCCAGCAGCTGAGCTACTGAAATTTCTACCAAGTAGACAGTTCTTTTAGTCGAATCTTCTCTGTCAATAATGTCAATCATCTCTGTCTTCATATTTTTCCTTTTTTTTTTTTTTTTGCAATAATTCCTTTTTTTTTTTTGGATAATTTATGAAAAGAGTGGCTATTATAATTAGAGTGATCACTCTTTTTTTTCACAAACCAAAATGCATACAGTTCTATATGGTTTACCAGGTAAACAGATGGAATGCTCGTTCAGTTACTGGAGTAAAAATGTTGCAGCCATACACGGAGTACACTTGTTGGTTTTGTGTGTATGTGTCTATACACATAAGTACGTATATGCATGTGTATATATTTTTTCTTCAGTTATTTCCCTTCAAGTCCTCTTTGCACTTCAAGTGATTGTTTCAGCAACATGAAGGGACAGAAGTGAAAGTGATGGTTCATGTGGGCACTTGGGTACCATGCGCACGCGCAGCTGACTGGCTTCTCTTCTATTATGTGAACACATTTCATCCTTCTGCCAGGAAAGCCTGGCTGGGTCTGGGGCAGTCAGAGAAGCAAGTCTGGGTTATGACCGTTTAAAATCATTTGGGAATAGCCTTTCCAGAAAGACTGTGTTAAAGGGTAGAGTTTCCTTTAGTTTCATACCTCCATTTTCAGTTCTTTTTGGCTTAGTCAGTTTGGAAATGTACTTGCAGGTGCTTCAAATGGGACGGAAATACCATCTTATCAGGAAGTCAATCTGGTGAATTACTGATTTGGGACATTCTTGGAGGAAAAGTTATTGAAAGAATCAAAGGACATACGGGTACGTCTGAACTATTCCTATTCGCAAATTGAATGGAAGATTCTGATTTTCTAGCTCTGTTAGTATTGAAAAGTTTGAGAGTTGTCTGCTCAGCTAGTGGGCTGTTCTTGATGTTAAGGTTATCTGGAACACCAGAACTTAAAGTAGGTCCACATGAGCCTCCTAGAAAATTTAGTAATGATGGAGGAATATTGCTGTTTACAAGACTGACCAAATTGACCTGGGATTTTTCTAATTCATACAACATCACAAAAGTCAACACTTTTTTACTTCATAGCCCTAATAAAGTGTTGTGTAGACTGTGCTGTATACTTTGTCAAAGTCTGTCTAGACCGTGAGTCT
Source organism: Rissa tridactyla (assembly GCF_028500815.1). Taxonomy (NCBI): domain Eukaryota; kingdom Metazoa; phylum Chordata; class Aves; order Charadriiformes; family Laridae; genus Rissa; species Rissa tridactyla. Next base: position 41,691,514 of record NC_071467.1, read on the forward strand.
GACAACACAGTAAGTAAAGTTTACTGGAAAGTTGTTGTGGAAGGGGCTTTATAGGCTTCTTAAATATATCTGTATAGTCTTCAGTACATTAGCAACAAAAATATTTGAAGGAGAAAAACGCTGGTTTATTCAGTTTGGTTTTTAAGGCTGCTTTCATGAAGAGTTGTTTCAGACTTCCCTACCATAAGCTTGTAGTCTGGAATTTGACCTGCGTAGAGATCATTCTGTAGCTAGGGAGATCTTTAGAAGTGGGCTTCAAGGCATATGCTAGAAGATGTGAATATACTTTTAATATGAGAAGTGGAAATGGCAGAGTGAAAAATCTCACTTTCTACAGAAACCTCCTCCCCTTATCCCCATGAATCCTTTTGCGAGTGTGCCATCTGCATTCTACACTGCGACTGACATTGTCCCTGTAGTACCCAAAATCCGTTGAGGCCATGTGGCATGAGGTCATTACTGTGAGTAAGCACAGCCACCTAGAAGCCTACTAAAGTTCTTCTTAGCATACGTGGTGTCAGTGTAATCCAAACTAATGATCAGATGATCCTAAACTCTTTTTAAAAGATCTGCTCCATCATCTGGAGTACCACTTTCGTTTGCATTTGGATTTAATTTTCTGGTTTGGTTTTTCTTTTCCCAGGTGCTGTAATGTCCATGTGGATGAATGAACAGTGCAACAGTGTTATTACAGGAGGGGAAGACAAACAAATCATGTTCTGGAAACTGCAATACTAAGTGCCTTTCCCTCCAGACATTTAAATGAACTCTTATTTTAAACCAAACCTTTTAAAGGAACTTTACAGTGTGCAATGATGGCTGCCGAAGTTCAACCAGACAGGAAGCTTTGTTCAAGTACAACTTTCTATGTTATGGTGACTTCATTGAGAGCTCTTAACTTCCATAGTGTATGCATTTGTTTTTCATGGACTATCATACTAAAAATGCTTGTCTAAAATTATATCTAAGACGAAATTAAAGACCTATTTTTCTGTAATTAAAGAACTCTTAACGTGCAGTCATTGTTTGATTTACATAGAATGCGTCATAGCTTGCTGTTCGAACTGGTTTCAAAGAAGCATTTGCATTCTTAACTTAAGGTGTCTCTAGGGATGCTTGCAGCTTAGTGCTATGTCTCATGCCACCGTGTATGTACCTCTTGTGTACTCAGCCTTTCTTCTTGCAAAGCAGCAGCCTACTTTGAACACCAAGGCAGCTGTTGTTCTCAGCAGGGGTCAGTCTAGTCTGCTGTCTACTTTCCAAATGTGGCTATTTGCAAAGGCAGAAAGAATAAGAACATATTCTGTATTGCTTTTTCCTATTGAAAACCAGCACTAAGGCGTTAGCCTCAAAGGAAGCCAAACATAAAGCTGATCCCCTAACAGAGAACAGTCATGTGTCTGTGTGTGTGCCTGAAGTTAGTCTTAGGCTTTATTGCTACTGCCTTTCATCACTTCTGTTACTATCCTTCTCTTAATATTATTTAGCTTCTTCATGTTTTGTTTGGTGTTCTCAACCTCTTCCAACACAAATCGTCTTTGAGATGGAATTTAAATACACCCTTTAAACAGAGCTACAGCTCCTGGTTTATCCAGTCCCTTGTTGTTTTAACCCTGTGACAAAGCAGTGTTGTACTAGGCTTACTTTCTCTGCAAGGGGCTGTTACAGAGTTAAAGACTTGAAATAGTCTTTAAATGGCTTATTACAGCAACAGGCAGCTGCAGTTGTGATGTTCCTCCAGTGTGACCCAAGATCAATGTTTGTTTCTCCAATGGTATTCTCTAGAGCTGGTATTAAGATGTGTCCAGGATGTGTATTCTTCTCAACCTGCTCAGTCAGTACTTTGTAGCCATCCTGCCTTGGGTTTTCAGGGCACGGCTGTTTCTTTAGCATTGTGAAACAATTGTTTTACAGTTAGGGGGCCATTTTTTCACACACACACACACACCCCCACACACCCCCACCCACCCACCCCACCCACCCCCCCCCCAGTTTTCTATGATGCTGGACTTTGCAATAAGGTAATGGCATGATGTTAAAGCACACTGGTATTTCAACTGCATGACTCACTTGGCTTAGCAAGTAACTGAATTTTTATGTAAAAAATGAGTGTGTGTGGCAAAAGCTTAAGCCAAGGCATGCATACCTGCTGTTACCAGTCTTAACCTTGCAGCAGAATGTTTGCTGTCAGCCCTGTTCCTTCACCTTTCACTATATTTGTTTCCCAAACACATCTGTGCATGGGCAAAGGAGAGAGAGCGAAATCACATTCTGCACTTGCCTGGAAATGTCTTAAGTGATTTCTGGAGTGTGTTAAAAGCTTTTTAGGTGTTGTTTTAAGTGGCTATCATCACTGCTTGTTTACCTCCACCCTATTGTATTTTGTCTGTGGCCCAAAAAGCTTAGATTTTCTACATTCCAGTACCAGTCTGAATATAAAAGTTGCAATGTAACTTCTTTTGCCTTTTAGCACATCCTCTTTTTGCATTCTGTTCCTGCTAATGTGCAATTCTGCCACTCAAGTTATATTCCCATCCCAAAGGAACAACAGAGCAAGCGTAAACTATACACCTTCCTATCTGTTTTCTTGATGCTCTTTTACCCAAGTTTCGGGCAGAGCTGTGCTCCTTTGTCACTTAGGGGGCCTTCTGCTGATCTAAACCAGAGGAAAGTTATCCTGAAGTTAGTGACCCCCGCATCTTGATTTAAGCTACTTCAGAGCAAAGATGGACACCCTTAACTTTCTTTTGGTTAAACGTAGATGCACACAATCCACAAAGTGCATCTGAGGTTTCCTCTCTGCTGTAAAGCGTGCTCCCAAGAGAGAGACCTCAGCCAGGTCAGCTGTTTCGTTGCCAAAAGCAGCTGTACTGTTTTAAGGGGGAAGGGGGAAATCAAGTTAACCCTGTTACTAACTTATATCATCAGTATGTTGGGTTTTCTGTTTAATCAGATGCATGCAAGGAAATTACATCTATTTTCTTGCAGCTTAACTCACAGTTTATCTGTATTCATACATTTAACCATAGCTTACTCTTCAATGCAAGCTAGCTTCTGCATGAAGACAGGAGATTTTTTTGATTAGTTATTTCCCTTCTGGTTCCTGTGTGCGACAGCTGGAAGGAAAACACCAAGTACTACCTCTCTGTTATTTCCAATGGATCTCTGCTGTAGTTACAGATACCTGTCCAATAACACAAAAAAGTTTGTATTCTTCTTCCTCTGCGGGTTTAAGTGGCCAGACTCCATTGGTCAAGCTGTAATATGGGAATAGGTTTGCTTAAATAAGGCGTTTTAAAGCTTGAATAGGTATAGAACCAGCCCCCTCTTGAATCATCTGCTCCTAAGTAAAAACTGGTTAGATGCAGAGATCAGCATTTGAATTTTGGGCTCCAGGGATTTCATTGCTAAGCAAACTGCAAACTTGCTTGCCAAGCAGCTTAGAGATGACTGCTACAGGCCACAGGTCCTGTGTCCATAATGCTGAATCACACCAACGCTACATGCAGTCACCAATTACTGCCAGTAAGTGCTTGCCACAGCGGTTCCAAAGACGTATCATTTAGTAACCAAACAATCCAATTAAAATGGCTCCCAGGATGAATTTGATCACCACTACAGCCTGAAGGAGTGTCATGGTTTTCCCTCAGTTACCATAACTGAAAAATTCATTTGAGAAACAGGAAGCCACAAGACAGACTCTTCTTGACAGGCACAGCTGAGCTTATACTGCTGACTTTAACAGTACTCTCAAGCCCAGCAATCCTCAATTGCGCAGCTGAAACCTGCAGCAGAGCATTAAAAGGAAATCACTTCCTAAAACTGGAATTTGACTTCAGGTCACTGAACTTCCTAAAGTCTCAGTTGAACATGCCTGTGACCTAGTTTGGTGGTTTGACCCCAGCCAGCAGCTGAGCCCCCACTGAGTTTCTCACTCACCTGCCCCACAGTAGGATGGGTAAGAGAATCAGAAGGGCAAAAGCTAGGAAAATTTGTGGGCTGAGACAAAAGACAGTTCATTAAGTGAAAAGGAAGAAGAAAAAAAAAAAATTTAAGAAGAGTGCTGCAAAGGCAGTAACTCACCACCTCCCACCAGCAGCAGAGCGATGCCCAGCCAGTCTCCAAGCAACAACTACTTTGGAAAGACTCCCCCCCCAAATTATTGCTGAGCATGATGTCAGATGGTGCAGAACTTTCCTTTGGTGAGTTTGGGTCAGCAGCCCCAGCTGTGTCCCCTCTCAAGCCTCTGGCCACCCCCAGCCTACTCAGGGGGGCAGGGGCCAGAGTGAGAGCAGAAAAGGCCTTGACACAGCCCAAGCACTGCTCAGCAATAGCTAAGGCATCAGCATGTTACCAACACTGTTTTAGTCACAAGTATCAAAGACAGCACCAGCTGCTGCAAAGAACGTTAACTCCATCCCCACCAGGCCCAGTACACTCAGCAAGCTGCAGTTTTCAACACTGTAGGCAGTGAGCTTATTTAGGAAATACAGTTTAAAATAGCGTTCTACCTTGTCTTCGTTGTTGCTCGAAACTGACTTCAACAGAACAAGCCTGTCTTAGCTTATCTTAAGAAGTACACACACGGACACAGCTAAAGTTTCAGTCATTTATTTGGTTATTTCTGAATTCTTAAGAACATGGTTAAGGCGAGAGATAAGCATATTAGTTACAATTTGTATAACAAGTAATAAAAAGATTTGAGTATCTGTACACTACTTTAATAGGCTTACTTACTGAACGATGCCTTTAGCTATATTCAGCTTAGCTGGCATTCTTGTGTAAACAGTATTTACTAGAACAAAAAAAATTAACTAGTACTAGCCATACTTCTAATATGCTATTTCAAGTCTACTCTTGCAAACAGAAAGCAGTAAAAATACTCATTTGTCTTAAACATACAAAGCACAGCATTGTCCTAGGTAACAACACGTAACTGTGCAAGTGATATCTGGTTCCTTTAGTTGCAATGGCTTATAGTAATAGTAAACTAAATAAAAGACCTACAAAAAGAAGTCATAACACAATTGGAATTTCACATTTGTCAAGCATATAAGGCTACAAGTTTTACAGTTTGTGAATAAACGAGATATGTTGAACTGTAACATTCCCAGCCATTATAGATGCAAACGCTTGATGCAGCATAATCTTCTCTCAGCCTCCTGAAAGGCTCATGTGCAGAAGAAAGAAATCACTGAGTAGAATAGCCCAAGTTTAGTGGAATCATCATTATAATACACACACACGATGCAAGTCTAGACTTCAGGAACAGAGTGATCCATCAGGCTTTTCATAATGCTAGTTGCCATCCTAAAGAAAAGGAAGAGGCATTCAGTTCCGTAAGACAGCTCTAGAAGAGCACTACAGCTTCTGATCACTATCTTTGTCACTGCTGGCCCTTTATACCATTTAAAAGTTGGCCTTTTACTCCACTATTTTTGCCAACAAACATGTTGTTACGGAGAGCTGCACTAAACTGCACACTGAGGAGAAAAGCCCACGATACCCAATGTTTTTATTAGTAACAGCTCCGTTACCAGCAGCTTTCAGAACGTGGGCATGTGTGCAAGCAGAGCAGTATCACAAATATGAGGGAAGGAGGGCGGGGGAAAGGTGGCTGTGAAGACAGAAAACTGGTTTGTAGAAAGCATACTAAGTGTGTGTGGGGGGGAAGACTCAGCTATACCTGAAGCATTATTAATTTCTAGCAACTTCAAAAGCATTTTTGCAGGAGAGATTTAGCTGTAGAAAGCCAGGGCTGCCAAAGGATTAGAAAAATCCAGCTATATCTTGCCAAGAATCATGTTTGTGTCACCAGAATTAGTTCCACTAGAAACAGCATTTTAGTTACAAGGTAACAAATACTTGTGTTATCCATGTACTCGAAAGTTCTCAGAAATTCAAGTTTAGTCAAATTATGTTTAGACACTGTTTTTTCAAGAGAAAAGGCAAACGGAGCATCACTAACACATGAATAGTTTAAAAACGGAACCAAAATCACACCGATTTGACTAAAACATCAGATCAAGCGAGTTTTCAGACTCTCCCCACCCCTTCTCCAGCCTTCACGTTAAGTTCACAATTAGGTCTTATCATGAGTACATTTTATTTAACCTACGAAAAATAGTCGCTGTCAACTTGATTATAACGAACACCATGGCTGCTTTGTTTATTACCTACCTCTTTATGATATACTCATAAATACTGGAAGGCATGACGGTAATGGTCACTACATTTCCAGCTGTTGCCAAGATGTCTGCAATCTGGGGGTCCTATTATACAAATAAGAAGTCATATGAGCAACATTACTCGAGCTGACTTACAAGCAGCAGTTCAAGAGCTTTTTCTAGACACATTTCACGCAGCTTAAGAGACCCACAGCTCCTTGCTTGGAGTATTTCCCTCCAGGGCAAATCACTGAACCTGCAATAGCACTTCATAGATGTTTGGTTACTGGGTATCTTGCATGAACTGACTGGAGAAAGGACACAAAATTCCTACTAGAATTGGACACAGGCTGGCAGGAGGAAGCTTATTCTTTGTTTTGCCAGCAAAGTTAAACTAAAGATAAAAACTGAGGGTCAGGCCAGCCAGGCAGACAGGAAAAGAATGAGCTGCCCTGCCTACAGATACAGAACTGCAAAGAAGCCTCAAAACATACACGTCCTCTCCAGTCAAGTTAAGTTACCTCTCATGACTTACTTTCTTATTTTATGAACATTAAACAATATATTACAATCCTTTTCCCCGCTCCAAAACACAACTACTATACATACACAAAAAGCTCACAGCTATCCACACCCACCACATACTACTTATTTTACCTTCAATCCAATTACATTCTGGCCATTAATTTCACAGATGTTGTGCTCTGTAAGAAGTCCATTCCTGGCAGCAGAACTGTCTTTCACTATTGAGGTTATTTTTCCATTCTTGAATATGAAACCAACATGCCCTGTGCTGTCCTTATGCATAGTAATAATTCGTTCAAAAGGCCTATAAGACATTTAAAATGGAAAACTGTTAAACCACAGAAAGAACCACACACTATTTCAGCATCTTTGACTTACAAAGCTAATTGTACTCTGACTCATACATCAACTACAATGAAAAAGTAGTTGGGTTTAACTTCATTTTGTTAATACTGTTATATTAATGTATACTTGTTTATAAACCTTACATGTTTCCCCCTGTTCTACAGGTATTTCACCATCTGGATTAACAATAATACAAAAGTCCCATACAACATCCACACACCCACCACAACCACCAACCAAACACAAATGTCCATTAAAAATTAAGTTTGCTCTACAAACTTACAAGGTAGATAAAAATAGCACAGGCAGTTTTAACAACTGTCGGTAGAGCACAGGATTCTGGAGTACGAGGCTTCCCCAACAACATTTCAACTGCTTTACAGATAGTAAACCTTTAAATTGTGTCTTAAAAAGCTAGTAAATCCAGGAAGGGTGTGGGTAGTTGGGCACAGAAGTGGTAGACCAGGCAGGGAATCTACTACCACAGTATTTTGATTCAATACACAATAGAAGTAGCTGCCCTGACAGAAGTTGCGTGCCCTCTGCTGGGTCAAACTTGGTTCTTAAACAAGAATGAACACTGAAAAAGCTTCAAGACATACAGATAGTCATATCATGTATCATCTATCTTCTCACAGCCTGCAGACCTTATGTTGAATCTATTATTACTACATGCAACTAGCTACAAGCTCATTATTTAACGCAATTGCAAATCAGTATTGGTTCATTAAGCATACTTCTAGCAAAACTGGCATTAATTCATACGTAAGCAATAGAGTTCACACGAAAACTACCATGCTAAATAAAAACGCAAAGGTATTCATTAATACAGCAAGTATTTTAGTACCATCTTTTATTGCTTTTTCAATTAGTATAAGCAAAAGTCCAGTTGTGCCCAAAAGAAGCACAGAACTCTTGAACTCAAAGTTTAAATTTGACTAACGCTATCACTCATTAGTTTACCTTGAAAAATGTTACGCCTCATCATGCCCAGGCAAGTGTGCACTGGAAGTTTACAAGTTAACAACTATTTTGACTGTTCCCTACCAAAGGGATCATTTCTCAGGATTTTTGCTATTGAAATACATGGACAAACAGATTTTGTTATGCCTCCAGTCCTGCTCAAGCAAGGGGAGACCCAAACCCTACAGAATTACTCCGAGATGGATAATGACAAATCGTATCTGCAGTTGGCTTTACCTGTCCCGGATGATCATTGAAATCCTTTCTCCAGAAGCCTGCTTCAGAACTTTATGTGCTTTATCAGAGCTCCATCCTGCACAGTTGTCACCATTGATCTGCAGAACTTGGTCCCCAAACCGCAGACCAGCAAGGGATGCTGGAGAGTTTGCCTGAACTAACTGGACAAATATACCCTACAAAAGAGAAAAAAAGGGAAGAAAAAATAAAAAAAAAAAAGGAAGTTCTTCCTTAAGGATGAACACCAGTGACAGAACACACAGCCCTTTAAAGTTTCCCATTCTCTATATAATACCAACCAAATGGACAGAAGGACTTGCTAATTATCTCTCCTTAAGATGCACTTTTGAAATTTCAATCTTTTTCTACATGTTTTAAAAGACTGTCAGGTAATTAATGCTAGAATAGTTTGGAAATGGGCAAGTCTGTTGTGTCTACATTTTTAGACATTAAAAACAGACACAAGCATAACATTAAAGCCTTACTCAAAGGGGTAAATACTATTCTGTTTTCAAAAGAAATCTGAATAACTGGATCAAGACAGACTAGTGGTAAATTTGTATACCTCCTTGCCCATTTAACTAATAATTCCTTTGCCAGACATCAGAGTCTATATACAGCTGGAGAAATATATCAGCAATCTTAGGAACTCTACGGCAGATCTTTCTTTCTTTCACAACCCCATTAGTTTTCAACTTTTTATCAATTATGACTCACTAGCAACTCGGGCAAAAAAAAAAAAAGTGTTTAAAAACTATTTCTAGTCAAAGTACCCCTGAAAAAAAAGTAAAGCATATCAAGCCAAACTGTAGATAATACCTTCAGGGGAGTGGGGGGAGGAGACTTTATTTATTAAAAAAACCAAAAAAACCCACACACACAACAGAGTAGCATTTTCTATGTTGAGAATCAAAAGATACTGAAACAGATAAGCTCTCGAGCAGGTTTAAGGATCCTCTTTCAGCTATGTTCATGTTAAAAGAAACTCAAAAAAGCCTACTCTGAAATTACCCTTTACATGTAGGTAAGATGACACTCTCACTGTCCTTACTTTTCTCACCAGCAACACACTGCAAGAATCTATAAAAGAGGAGCTACTTCTAAGGCACAGGCAGTTCTCTGCATACTGCTGAGCTTTAAGTACTGCCAAGTGTTTCCACAAAGAGAGAGATAAAAGTCTTGAACTGCTAACAAGTATCACAGCAGCTCCGCAACGACAATTTCATGCTCTAAAGCAAACAAAATAAAATTACAGGTATTTTTTCAGGTGTTACAAAACACATGAAAGTAAATCACCGCTGTAAATTTAGATCCTAGTCTGGACAGCTGGAAATCTAGTTACTGATCTAATGAAGGATTTTAAAATTTTGATAGTGGATAAGCAAGCATTATACAGAAGGCAGTTTTGTGACCATACACTAGCTTCACTACTAATTTAATCCAGCAGCAAGATCTCTATAGGCAAACCCAAGCTTCTATACTTACATTGTCAACAGACTTAAGGCGAAGTCCAATTTTGCCATCTTGATCTTTACATAAAATTGTTTCACGGATGCCTTGCTTAATTTCTGCTCTGCGAATTCCAATATCATTTCCAGTCACTGGAGCTACCATGTAATTAGTAGAAGGTCGTGTTACCAGTTGCTGATTAAAACAAAATAGCCAGACAACTTAGTTTCAACTTTTTAAAATAGCTATATATCAGCTTATATGAAGTGATATTAAAAAAAACACCAAAAAAACCCCCACAACATAAAAATTAAGTCACAACACCAGCTCTTCCCCACCCCTCAACACTGGAAATATACTGCTCAGTTTAAGACCAGAGAAAAATAGGTACTCTTACTTAAAACAATTCATTTATCAGTCCAGTGTGGTACTTAAGACAAGTAGTAGTCTACTCTCTAGAGTAGACTCTAAATATACATTTAGTCTTTATACTTTTGCTTTCTAAAACATGCTTGACTGGTACCTACACCCTGTGGCTGAGCGGCTGCTGCCACTGGCAGGTTTCTCTGCACCTCTTCCTCACTGAGGCTCAGGCCCATATACTGAGAAAGTTCCGGATACAGTCTGGGGTATAAGCCTATAGGAGAAAAACAAAACAAAAAAATCCCAACAATACAATTGTTGGTTTAATACAACAAGCAGTTACTGCTTTCACATCTACAATTCCTTCAACAAATCTTGTGCTATTGTAATGTATCTAATCTGAAAATTATGACAGAAGACCCACTTGAATCAGGACTGTTATTCTAGCCCAGCTTAGAAAAGCAACCAGAGAAGCAGCGCTTTTCAGATAAAGAGCTTACAGACAACTTTTAGTTTCAGTTACTCCATTCATCCTTTATGGCACAAACAACATTGTGATACGTTCCACAAACAGCGTGGTGATAAGTTCCAAAACCACCGTTGTGCTGCAGTTCATGAATACGCGCCCTTGCTCCAAAACTTTCAGGCAATTAGTGGGGAACTACGCTCCCCCAGACCAGGCATGCTGGAGAACACACACACAGAGTGACCCTCCACCAAGTGCAAGACAGCACTTGCAAGAGACATCCATGCCAAGGACAGTCCAGATCAAAGGCATGGTAAAGTTTCTGCAGAAGACAGCCTCTTGGCTGTAAGGTCCACACTGCAGTCTGCTTTAATAGTCTTCATAAGAAAGTAGTTGTCATTTTCTCACAACTTCAAAATGAAGTTGTTTTAGATATACTTCTCAACAAGACAAAACCACCATGGTCCTTCAAATGACCACCAGGAGATTCCTCTATGCCCCAGAGGAGCGGGGTGCAAGGAAGTTAAACCGACAGACTTGTCAGATCTCGAGTCAAACCACTCTGGAAATAAGCTTGATAGGGCTCTTGACATTCCACAGATAATTAACCACTAGGATTTAACAAGTGGCAGTTATGAGAACTCTTAAGAGTCCACTCGCCATTCTTACCGAATCACTGGGGACAGAAAAGGCTGCTCGGAAAGCGAGGTGGTGCAAGGGATGACCTTGGAAGTAAGCAGGCTCCCCTGGTTCACAAAGCTTAGGTTCCTAGTGTTCATTTATGGTTACGCACATAAAACCAGCTATTATAAGAATCCACATTTGACCAGAAATGGAAAGTAACTTTTCTGGGAAGGAACAGAACGGTCATGACAACATGAATTCCAGTATAACTGAGAGACATTTTTTTTGCTCCTTAATACTTTCAGTGGTATATTTGCATGCTGCTTCACATGAGATCCTGTCTGATCTTATTTCCAGATTGATCTATCAGCTTGTAGTTTCATCCATATTGATTAATAAGCTTTTAATGAATATTTCTTCTGTGGTTGTCTTTTGCTTGCATTTTCAAGCCCCTAGGATTAAACACAATTAATGTTGCACAAGACTTATACAGCTACTTGATTTTTCTCTTTTGTTCTTCATCAAAGACCACAACACAGGACGCATCTTTGCTGTCTGTATTACATTCTCATTCAAAGCAGAGGCACCTCCAAATAGCAGAAAACATCTGGAAGTTCTTGATGAATACCCTCCTGCCTCTACCAGGACAGAGGTATTCCCAGCAGAGTTGGTGCGTCCTATAGATGGGTGTAGGCATCCCTTCCTTTGGGACATATTGAGCAATTAATCACTCTTAAGCCATACACAGCCCCTGAGCAATTCACACATAAGCCGACGTCAAAATTACGTCGTTTGGCCAGCAGGAACAAACACTGCAGGAGAATTCAAACTCTGGACGGCAGAAAGAATGCTGCCAAGAGGAGACTGCTGAAGCAAACTCAAATCTGGTCTGGCGAGGTTGGGCCAGGTAAGCATCTATTCCAGAAAGGATCTGTGAAAGACTGCTCTCTGGTGAGCTATACAAACCCCTGCCTTAAAGTCCCCTTAGACACACCAGCACCAAGAGGAGAACTGGAGACAAAGTTACACCCACCAAGCCTTAACATCTGATCCACCTGCATTTTTGACAGCTGTTCCGGCGCTGCTGCTGGTCATGCTGGTTAGAGGCTTTAGGCCTTTTAGACCAAGTGTAACTTACTAACCCAGAAGTCTGACCTCAAACATACCTGTGCACCTTCATGAATATTCACGTGCATAGGAGAAAAAGAACAGAAATGGGTACAAGTCATTCAGCTTTAGGTCTAATGGATTTCCCACCAGACATTTGATTTCAAAATCTGTTGGAAGCTTTACGTTGAGAGCATGACAAGATGAAGTTACACCTTCCTGGGCACTTCTCTGTTCACAGAGATTCATGTTTGTTTGTTCCTAAGCAAGCTTGTATGGAGCAGACAGACACTCAGACTCATGCTGCCCTCTAAAGCTTACAAATATGGATGTGATAAATAAGGACAACCAAGTGTTTGAGGCACGAGTTAAAGAGTTCAAACCGTACCAACAGCAAATCTTGTTACCCTAGGCTCATTTGGAAAAGGTTTCAAAAAGTTAGAGAAGGGTTAGTGTTTGCCACAACTTCCTTTTATAAGCAAGCAAGCACTGTTTTTTGGACTCCCATAGCCCCTTACCAAGGTGGGTGTTGGCATTTCCAAAAAGGCACAGTCTCACCCTTTGTAAACAGGATTACACATTTATAGGTATTTTTGACTGTACCGTTAACTTAATGATTTCACAGCTGCTTTCCACAGCATTAGGATACTACACAGCACATGAGCTTACCTCCATCGTGAGGAACAGGAGCAGAAGCTTCAGACAAGATTGCTGGATTAGCTGGATTTGAAGAAAACGCAGTCTGAGCCTGAAAGCAAAGAAATTCACATGTTATCTTGCACAAGGAGAATAAAAAACCCACACACCTATGAAATTTTTATTATGCAGGCAGGAGACTAAAGATTTTCTTGTATATGCTAGTTACTATTCATCTTGAAGTTCTGAAGTCAATCTTTTTCTTTGAAATAACTTCAATACAATATGCTGTAGTAGTATCACACTACTTTGGTAGATCAACTTGTATCTTCCTCAAATACAAGGCTACAGTACAATGTAGAAAGGCTTTACTGTCAACTTGTTCTGGTTTTGTCATCAAGCAAGTTAAAGAGCCTTAAAAGACACATTAAACTTGGCTGACAAAGCTTTATAACTTTAAGTTTTAAGGTATGACCTTTGGCAGAGTGTTCTGTAATTACTTTTTTTCAGACGGATATTGGCCATTTTTAACTCTTCACCATTTACAAACATTATTTATGAGTTCTACCATAGTCCCTTATGCGTTGCAAGTTCCACGCAATCCAAGGCTACTAGCTTAATACCTTTGAGAGAAATGGACCTTCTAAGACGGTTTTTCTACAGAAGTTGCCACTATAGTGAACATACTAAGCTGAATTTCTATATGGCTTACTGACTCACAAATATAGGGCTGTATTAAAGTAAGCCAGTTTCCTTCCTTCTGAATACCTCAGCTACTACTTTTTTGGCCTTGTGTAATCACGACCAGTGAAAAAACACTGCCTTACAGAAGCGTGTTAAGCGTGATGGAAATAGCTGTCTGAGTAGCTTTCCTGAGATTGAACGTCAAGAGTGGGGGGAGGGAGGGAAATTACTAAATGCATAGTGAAATGTTATCCTGAACAGGACACATAAATCATCTAACACAACACGATGGTCAAATTACTTAATGTTTTTAAGGAAATCATTCTTAAAAATAGAAGACTTTGTAGTCCCGCGCTCTCCAGGAAGTTGTTCTCAGAAAAAGAGTTTCACAGCAAGAATGAGTCATTTTTTCTATATCAGATGTATTTAGAAGAATAGCCTCCAACTCAAAACGCTAGACAAAAAGAACGGGTTAGAATATTTAATGTAACAAGTCCGTATCTTTCAACCAGCAGTCATTTTAATCTCACTCATCTATCGTAGGTAAAGACTTTGTCTTTCAGTACTCTGCCCTCTTTTCTCCTACGGGTGGTCTCAGATGTATTTAAAGAGACAGCTTTTTCATAATACAGTTTTTGGAAGAGGCAAATAGCTTAGCCTTTGCTACCGAAAATAACAGTGAAAATGGAATGACTTACTCTTGAGATAATGGTATTTAGCAACAAGAGTATTTACTTCCCCTCTCTCACAGCTATACTCAGTAAACAGCCCATTAGCCCCCCGTAGTACTACAGTTGGTCAGTAGGAGCGAGATGCTGTCACATAACTGCTGAAGGGCAATCTTCCCCATTGGATGGCAACAAGAACACCCAAACCCCTTCACAGGGGATCTGTAACTGAATGCTCTTGGCTCTACCTCCCTTACCTCCCACCCCCACGTGGAAAATCTTCCTCATAGGCTGTCTTGCTTGACATCCCACTTATCAAGTGGTAGAACTTTGTGAAACCCCAATTTAAACTTTGAGTGCACGCTCATCTTTAAGTACGACAGCAAGCATCTGTCCCGCATGAACTGATTTCTGGAAAACTGACCTTTGAGACACATTACCTTACAGTGTCACCAAGGATTAAATTAGCTTAACACAACAATTTGTTATGCTCCCTATAGAAGCCTCTGTAGGGTTTACTCTCATTTTTCTGTGAGACACCACAAGAGACTACAGGCACAGTCACACGAACAAGGTGCTTCTGCCCAAGTTCATAAGCCCTGCCGAGCATATGGGCAGGACAATGCACAAGAGGCCCTGCTCTATAAAATGACAGAACATGTACCTATGGTTCAAGGTCTGCAGGACTCAGTACAGAGATATCCTACTTCTCCTCACTGCTCCGTTCAGTGGTCACAAACGTTAAGTAGCAGAAAGACCACACTGAATATTTTTAATTGCAACATATGAACTCTAGCAGTTAGTCATTAAAAGGCCGAAGGACCGCATTCTCGGCTCCAGGCTAGGGTTTTTTTTCAGTTCAGCATTATCTGACTGTAGATAAGAGACTTTGGCAAGATAAGAAGAATGAAGCGGGGTGGGGTGTGCAGGCACAAAGAGAAATCCCAACACAGTGCCCACAACTTCAAGAGCCTCACCTCACACATAGAAACACAGCTGAGCCTGAGGCACTCCACTGTGGGACAGCACAGGAGAGTTATTAAGCTGTTCTGTGCCGTTTGCTCAATTGCTTCCCAATGAGGCCAAGGACAGAAGCACCAGTCACCTTAAAATGTAGTATAACTCATTGCTGTTGTTTGAACTGGGAGGAAATCCAGTTTATGTTTAGGCAAGAAAAATGGAAGCTAGGTAAAATGATGAAGAAAGCAAGGAAACTCCTTGTAAAATATGATCACGTCAAATTTCTCATGGAGTTTTATCCATTAATGTGTTTTTCATTATTTAGTTTCACAGATTTTTTTTCATCCTTGTCCTATCTAATAATAGAGACATGAATATTCTTACACATAAAGGATTTTACACAAATGGAAGTATCAAGAGAACTGGTCACCACCATGAAACAGCCAGAGGACAAGCCTGTGATGTTAAGAGAGTCACTGCTCTTTTTTGTGCCCAACTGACCATGAAAGCTTTCTGCCACACGTTTGGACACTAGGAATGAGACACAGTAGGTTTATTAGTTCGGTCAATACCTATTCACCACGTCAGAGCTGAAGGATGAGAAGAGATTGACTATGTTTGTCTAATTAAGACCCAGTATCTATACTTCAAAAAAAATGAAACATATCAATACATTAAAGAAAAAAGACTCTAAACAAATATATAAAACAAAATAAATATACCCAGCAGTGGTAAAATAAATATTAATCATATTATATCAAGCTACAAAGTAAGCAGTTTGTCTTTCCCCTTTTAGAGTATGGTCATAAAACACAAACTCAGACCTGCAATAAAAGTATCCCCCCTCCTAGATTAAAAATCATCATATCTATTATTGTCATCAAAACTCATCTTATTAAAGCCCCTCATACCTGAATAACTTTGTCCACCTTCAGATCTTCCAGGGAAGGATAGAGAGACATGTTGATGCAGTCTCACTGCATGACGGGAAGACCAAAAAGAGGAGGGGGCGGGGGGGGGAGAGGGGGGAATGGGGAGAAAGAAAAAAAAAAAAAAGCAAACAAATAACAAGGTTAGTCAGAGATATTTGTTTAGCTTTACAACTTAAAAAAGAAAGAGAAAGCAGACAGAGTGTTAAATAAGGGATCTGTGACCTGCAAGTTTTAGCACCACAGATAAATTCCATTAAGACTACCCACTTAATCTATTATCAATAATAGCCTTTGCATAATAGGCTTTATTTAATATACTTAGCATCATCAAAGGTTATGTCTCAACGATGAGAAAGCCTATACAGAGAAAACCGTTTCACATGAAGTATTGCAGAGACAGTCTTTAGGAGGCCAGGATGCAATGATGATGAGGGTTAAGAGGAAAAAAAATCTAACCACCCTCCTCCTACTCCTCTTCCCAACTGGGACAGTATTTTATATACAACTGTAGAAGCTTTCACTCTGTTATCCAAAGTATATAAACACTTTCATCAGTTCTGATGTTCCAGTAAGAAGCCCCTAAAGAGAACTGACTTCCCATGTCCACTTGCAACACATTAATTGCAGCAAGAGACCACGAAGCAGCCAGACTCAGTCAGTGGTGAGTTTCAAAACACACAGAGGCTTCAGGCTGGCTCTCATGTGACACTGGGAAAGCCCTGTGACAACTTATCAGGAAGTAATAAAAAAAAAAAAGAAAGGAAAAGAAAACAAGCAAAAACAAGAAACCCAGTTCACATGATCCTCTAAGGCACGACGCTGACACCCAGCTCTGCTAGAGCCAGGCACCTGAGGCTGCAAGAAATCCCATTTTTTGCAGAGCTCCTTCGTTCACTTTCTCACTGAGGTCAGCTGAACTTTTCAAAACCGTAATGGAACATTTCACACCAACATATGGGAATGTTTTAATGAGGGGGCAAGAGGGACAGAAACAGAAGACAAAAAACCGTGACACAGTTTTGCAAGTTATACAAGGCACTGAGAACACAGTTAATGAGGCAGGTCTATTAAAAGCTTTCAGGATGTATTTTCTTATCCAGAGAACAGAGGTCCTTATTTGCATAGCAACTTAGCAAAAATTCCAGAGGAAAAGCGACCACTGCATAAACCCTTGAGCTACTGCTTCTCTAAGTGCAGATATTAAGTTAATTTAAAAAAAAAAAAAACAACACCACACAAAAACCCGCACACTGATGCCCAATGTGATATTGCAGTAACACAATAGACATCTCTTCATATTACACTAAGCTCATCAACAGCTTTTCTACTTGTTCAGCAGAGTGCCCAGCAGCTCCAGTATCATGTCAAACTACAATTAAAACTTCAAAAAAGCATGCCCTAAATGCGACGGAGATCTAAACTGTGAACACGTGGCCAGTTATGTTGTAATAATTAATTGCCACTGACATTTTTGATTAATTGTTGCAACGAAACCAAACATAGTTGAAAGCCTGGAAGCTTTAGAAGTTAAACATACACATTTAATACCAGTTTAAAGTTCTGCTTTGACCCAGCATTGACCGGAAACAGCCAAGTGCTTTTGCTCATCCAAAAAAAAAAAAATAATAAAAAAAAGTCACAGAATGATGGCAAGTGGGCAATAGCAAATGCAAGCCCCAGGCTGGCAAACCCCTCGCTCAGGTTAAGTGTTGCCAGGACACTGCATTCTGCTGCCAACTCCGGTCAAGTCACACACAGCATCAGAGTCACCACGTACCTCTATGCTACAGCTGCCCACGTACACTAAGGTGCCGCCGGTCCAAGCGCTGGCACACGTTCAGAGCCAGCACACCCCCGCCAGCACGCAGGCAGGAAAACGAGGGCAGGCCAAGGACAGTGCGTTCCCAAAGGAGTCACCCCATCACAGGGCGACAAGGAGGAGAGGAGCAGCATTTTTGCAATGGCGATCTGACATCCACACAGCGGCGGAGCACGGCACGGGGTCTGCTGGGCCCCTCGTCTCAGCAACCGACTTCCACACTGCAAACCCCAGCGTGTTTATGCCTTGGCCAGCTTTAGTTCTCCTCCGCAGACCAGCCTCACTCCACACGCAATTACTGGTGACATTTGTCAGAGACGGGCAACCTCAACCTTCCTCTGGTTTACAAAGAGGAGCATGGTGTTTTCCGTAGAACAGTATTAGCAAAGCTAAAAGGGGCCTATGGGAGACATGGGGATGGACTCTTTATGAGGGGAATGTAGCAATAGGACAAGGGACTACGGTTTTAAACTGGAAGAGGGGAGATTTAGATGATATATTAGGAAGAAATTCTTTACTGTGAGGGTAGCTGAGACACTGGAACAGGCTGCCCAGAGAAGCTGTGGATGTCCCTTCCCTGGAAGTGTTCAAGGCCAGGTTGGAAAGGACTTTGAACAACCTGGTCTGGTGAGAGGCCTCCCCGCCCACTGCAGAGGGGTTGGAACTAGATGATCTTTAAGGTCCCTTCCAACCTGAACCATTCTACGATTCTATGATATTAGTTCTTGGATCACATATGACGACACTGCAGCAGCTTATCCTGCCACTTTGCAACCCCCCCGGCCACCTCCCCTCCCCAACCAAGGGCTCACAAAGCCAAGCATTTGTCACTGCTACCAAGGAGCTGACAGGTTAGCTCCCTTGCCATCGTCTCACCAGTTACTATTTTTGGTTTTCCAACTAAATAGCCGGAATAACTGTCACCACTGTAACTGCACTCAATGAGCTTGTAACTTCGCGTATGGTATTTTCAATTTCTGCACAGGCAGGGGCAACACAAATATCCCTTGTTAGGTGATGTGAGATCCAGAAAAATACTGTATTTAGTTTAATATATGATTTTTTAATAACAATTGCCACTGTCAGGGACCACAAGTGCTTGCAGGAAGAACTTGTCCAAGACTTCTCTGCAAGATTATTTACAGTATAAACAAGAATTTCAGCAGGCACTGTAACGGCTTTAGGAGCTGGGGAGTGGCTACCATGAAGCATGAGTCACTATATCCTCCTTTTCTCTCTTAAAACTCTACACTGACAACAGAATAATTTTCCTTGATCATTTCCATATCCCTGTGTCTTGTGAGGAATGCAAGTGCTTAGGAAAGCAAGAGTGAAAACCAAAGGAAAAGCATGGGGACAGCCATAACTCAGCCAGTGACCCACAAAACCTGGTGGTGAAGACCTCTCCCTGTTTCTCAGTACCCTTGGCTGGGAAGTCGGACCACCAGTGCCTCAGTGCCCGTCAGCAGATCCCATCTGCCACAGGGAAGTGACAGGCTAGTGGCCAGAGACCCGTGGAAAGACGGCTCTCGTGACACTGTGGGGCTGCCAGCAGGAAGTCAGTGATCCCAAACTGGCCTGGGTGGCACGGCTGGGAGGAGACAGGCTCCCCGACACGCTCTCCAGGTCGGAAAGCATGGAGCTGAAGGCAGCACAGGATCCAGACGAACCCCAGCCCTGGCCAGCCTGTAGTGCCTGCTGTCTCCGAAAGCACCAGCAGATACTGGGGGAGGGAAAAAAATACACCAAAGCAAAAGACACAACCCACAAGTGTCTTCTGGCTATGGGCAGTGGGGAGATCACAGCAGGCCACAAAGCCAGTACCTACACCGAAATATTGGCTTCCACTTCCAGAAGTTAGAAGCTTATGAACCCAAAAATTCCACCTTTAAAGCAGATCCAGGCCAAAAACCTCCTGGAGGTCAGGCTGAGGCATCAGGAACCGAGCAACTGTTTTGCAAGACGCATTCCCCACTAACAACTCGAGTGTTTCCCGTCTGATACCTACCTAATTAACCTCTGAGCAATCGCTCTTGCGAGGCATTTAGCTCCGAAACCTGCTGCCTCCATTTCAAGGCCCGAAGCAGGGCTCGCTTGCCCGACCGGGCACGACGCACCCAGCCCAGCGGGTGGGTGTTCAGCCGATCTGAAAACCGGTTATAACCAAAGTCGGAGCCCCCCCCACCCCCCGGGACCGGCCGAGGAGCACGGCCCTCGTGCAACGACCCGGGCGCCCGAAGGAGCGGTCAGAAGACACCCCCAAAGCCACGACCACGGCAGGATGTGGACTCAGACGGACACACAGGCGCTTATTTACCTATTTACTCGCTGCCTTCTCCGGCCGACGACGGCGGGGCCCCTGAGGAAGCCGCCACCACCACCACCACCACTCCCCCCCCCCAGTCCCCCCCCCCGCCCCCCGGGCCGGCTCCCGAGAGCGATCGCCCCGCGATGCAGCGCCGCCCGCGGCGCGACATGGCTCCCCGGTGGCCGCGGGGACAAACAACCCCTCGCCAGCGGCACAGGGAATCCGACGCTTCCTCCAGGCTCTCCCCTCAGCCGCCGCCTCGGCACCAGCCTCCCCCCCGCTCCGCCATGCCCGGCCGCCGCGCCCGCAGCCCACCCCCCTCCTCCCAGGACGGGCCGCCGCCCCGGGCCCGCACACAAAGGGCCGCGGGAGAGGGGGCCCGACCACCCGGCCCCAGCCCCCGCTTCACCTCCGGCCCAGGCGGCGGCTGCCGTTCGTCGGGGTCCTCAGCGCAAAGAGGGGCGGCGGTGGCGGCGGCTCCCGTGAGTCCCGGCAGCGCCGCTATGAGGGGAGCGGGGGCGGCGGCGGAACTGGCCCGGCCCCGCGCATGCTCCGCCGCCGGCGGCGGGAGTGGGCCGGGCCCGCCGGGAGGGGAAGGGCTCCGCGGGACCGGGACGGGGATCGGGATCGGGACAGGCACCGGAGGGGCGGGCAGGCGGGCGGCGGTGGCCCAACTCCGTTAGAGACGGCCCCGCTCGCCACCGCCGCCGGCAGCGCTCCCCTGCGGCCGCTTGCCGTGCTCGCCGCTGGCGTCCTTCATTTTTGTACTGCCTTCGCATCACTCCTTTGCCTTTCTTGGTTCACAGCTGTCACCTTCACGGAGAAAAAAAAAAAAAGTATAATTTTCTATTACTTTTACAATTATATTTTTTTTTCCCCTATAATAAAAAACTGGCAGCTGCCTCGTCTCGGCTTTGGTGTGCGGTTTCCCGGGCAGGTGGCGGTGAGCTGTGCCATGCCAGAGCCGGGGTGACCACGTCACCTGGCCCGTGGTCCAGCGCCTGCGTGGGCCTTCTGCTGCCGGTGCGTGTCTGAAGCCCAGCACATCTCCTGGAGAAGGTCCCCTGGGGAAAGCATCACGTCAAGCATACCAGCGATGGGGAAATCCTGGAAGACGCTTGGAAAGATGCTTTTGTACTATAATTATTCCACATTTGCCTTATTTATAGCATGAACTTCTCTAGCATCAATTCTAGTCTTTAAAATCCTTCTTCACTAGGATGCCTTGCCTTTTTCTTTGCCTGTTGTCAAATCTTGTTCATCATACATGTAATTAAACGTGCTGAGCACCCTAAAGCTTGCCTTCAGCTAAGAAACCAGAGCGTTCAGTAAAGGAGTTTGTCAGTTCGCCAGCACCGAGGAAGGAGGTCTGTTCCCACCTCCAGCCTTTCTCCCATCCTCAGCCAGTCCCAGCACTTGCCAGGCTCTTCCATGGGAAGAGCAGAAATGCAATCCACCAAAAAAACATGCATGTTTTTCTGCTGTGAGCCAAACCAGCAACGAAAGGATCTCGCAAGCGCCAGCACCAGCCGGAGCAGGGGAAGGGAGGGTGTGACTGAAAACAGGAGAAAGGAGGAGAGGAAGGAGAAACAGGAATGAGAGGGAAGGGTGATTCCCTTCCTTCTGGCACTAACAGGCTGTTTCATCATTTGAGCTGCCTGTGCAATTATAACCCTAGTTAAGCTAAACAGAGATTTTTCTTGCAATGCATAGTTTCCGGTCCTCATAAGTTTCTTGATCCTCTCCAGCATCTTTGGTGAGGACCACAGGGGTGCGTGGGATTGGGGCAGCAGCCGCAGCAGCGCTGACTACAGAGGTACAGCCGCTCTCCGGCTGCTCAGAAAGCTCCTCCTTCTGTATCCAACCATCAGCCGGACCTGGCACCTTCCTGCATGCCAGCGCTGGAACCATCAGCTACTGAGTCATGCGACTACAGACCATTAGATGTATGTGAAGTGCAATTTTGGGCTTAGGGTATGAGTTCACAAAATCCTGTGTAAGGTGCCTTCTGGACCAGGAGGGAGGGAGGGAATCCAGCTCTGGTGTAATAACAGCAGATGATTACTGCTTTTGTAGTGTTAAATTTTCTGCTTAGCCAAAAGTGATTTTTAACAGAAATGCAGTGAAAGGTTTAGAATTTTGCATGCTCAGAACAAGGGTGTAACTCTTCCTCCTGCGATGAGCTCAGTGCCGTGGAGCCCCCGTACCCACCCTGGAGAGTCAAGACCTCTGTAATGTCCATATCGCAGGGAAATTGCCAGTGTGGGACTGACTGTTGTCCAGGTGGTGCCATTCTGCTGGGTGCCAGTGCTGACAGCTGAAGGGCAGTGTCTTCCTTCAGTTTGACGTTGAATGCCCCTCTCATTGTGAAGACACTACTCTTTTCTCAAGAAAGTGAGGTTGCTATTTGCTATTTTCTGCATTATTTTATCTCTTGCCATTGTCTTTGGAGGTAGCCTGCTATCAAGGTAGCAGGCTTTGTTGATGGGTGTCAGACCTGCGCTGTCAATGCCCGCTTCCCAGTTTTTACCCATGAGACTGTAATGGGCTTTCATCTTCTTTATGACGATGTCCTAGCCCAAACTCTTGGCTCCATATAGTCTATTACCTGTTGGGCATACTCTGTGTGCACTGTTACCAATCTAAGAATAAGGCAAGTTCAGGTTACAGGCAGTAGCTCTGGCACTACCTTCAGCTGGGGGGCATCCACCTTGGTAACAAAAGTGAATCTCATTATCTTCAGCTCCAAACTTATCACGAAACACATTTTCAATAACGATTTTGATGAACAGTATGAAGCTGCTTCTTGCTTAAGAACAGGTTTTGGGCAGAGAAAGATTAACTTTGTTGTACTGAAAAGCTTTCTTAAAATTATTGTTCATTTAAATATAGGAACAAAACATAGTAAAGCAGAAAGATAATTGCTGGAAAATAGCTATGTCTAATCTGTGCAACCAGCGCAGTTTGACATGTCTCAGGGTCCTCATCCTTCAAACACACAGACCAAAGGCAATTCCAGCTACTGTTCTAGTCTTGTTTCCTTCCCGGGGAAACACCAAAGCTTGGAAGGGGATAGCACACGCCTCAGTCGCTCTGTGACGTGACCTGAGGACCTGGGACAAAGAAGACACTTCTGTGCCCCAGAGTTTGGAGGGGGGCAGCAGAAGGGTTCTTTCTAAGAACTCCGCTAAGACTGGGGAGCTCTAAGGAGTCACAGATGAATCGCCCAAACAAATGGCTCTTGGTTATTTCCTGAAGTACTTGCAAAAAGATTATCTATTGTTTGAGAGAGGTGAAATGAATGGCGGAGTTATCAGATTTTGCTTGTTGAAATTAGAACACCCACGGACAATAGCGTGGTAATTTTCCATTGTCAATATACTGTTTGTGTTTTTTTTTTTACTAGTCTTGTGCCAGCTTTCAAAGAATAATAGTAGCCACCTACTGATCAGTATCAGCCTCAGCTGTTGCAAAAATCATAATAAAATAATACGTGGTTCTTACCCAAAAATTCACATTTCTCTTTTGAAGCTCGAAGCAAGTTGTGCTTTTGTTTGTTAGGAAGCTCTCCACCCCTTCAACAATGAGACATTAGTAATGGTCGCTCAGAACACGTACAAACTATGCAAGATAGTGCCCCGTCAGTACTGGATGTAGAATAATTGTATTAAAGCGGTTCTGTACCTGGGGTAGTTAGGAGGGAGTTAACGGGTCCTGCTCTAAGCCAGGTGCAAGGAAAAGTCCTGACGTATTGTTTGTGTTTCTAGAACAAATCTGCCCCAAACCAGCTTAAGTAGCTGTGTGCATTGCACTGAGCTGTGCCGTTACGCCTCTAGACTTTGTAAGCAATTTTTGGTGTTTGCGTATAGAAACAAGGATTTCAGCATAAAGCCCTGTTATAGAGAAGAAATTACGTTACAGGAGCTTCGCTCCAGTAAGATACTTAACATTAGAAACTGCTGGAATTAAAATTGCGTGGGACACTTTGCTCTGACTCCCTGTTCATATATGTTTGGTCCCGTCTTTTAAGGGCAATGTATCATATTACTTCCGTTGTCCCCTCCTCAGCCCACAGGGTGGATGGTGCTCAGTGAGTGTATAATTTTCCCCTGCTCACTTGGTAGTTTCATGCCTGATTTCCTGTCTGCTATTCAAACTCCGCTCTAAAGATGGAAATGCTAATGTTGTCACCGTCTTTTCTAAGTAACACTCTAGTGTCCGAATGCTGTGCAAACAATTACTAATTTTCTACGATAATTCCCAGGATACAGACATACAGACAGGGAATTCAGGCACTGAAGTCGAATATGCTCACAATGCATTATTTTGAGCTCTCAGTTCTACAAACTTGTTTCTCCTGTTTGTGAGAATACAGAAGATTTTTTGTTAAATAACCACCTTCCTGACTTCACTCACGGTTGCGTGCGCCCAACACTTCTGCAAATTAGACTCTAAGGGCCTCTGTGGGGCAACTGGAAAAAGAGGAAAACACAGGAACCGCTTGTGGAGAGCCTGGCGAGAGGACTTGTTTGTCACTGCAGGAGAGCTCTGCGCCAAAGGTGGGAACAGCATCCAACTCTGCAGCCTGCTGCTCCAGGCCTGAGCAGTAAGATGTTCCTGTCTCCTCCACATTCGTTAGACACCTTCCAACCTTCACAGCAGATGAAGCTGAGGTCCTGCAGACAACAGGCTCCTTCATGCATGACCCTGAGTCAGTCCTAGGAGAGAGGAGGCAGGAAAGACAGCCGAGGGAGGGGTGGATTTGGGCTCTATGCGGGCAGGCGGGAGCAGTGACTGTGCCCTTCCTGTGCCTAATCCACAAGTGGGACTTCACTGGAAAGGACTTAAATAACCTGAACAGCTCTTTCCTATCTCTGACGTACACACGTCTATGTTTAAAAATCTGTATTCTTTTTTTTCATGTTGTAAAGACTAGAAACAGAAGGGAGACCTGGTAGAAATAAGGCGTATATTTCACTGTGACGGTAATTTTTACTGTTTAACTGCTTCCCCAGGGATTCAATGTTTTTTCCTTTCTTGCAGTATCTCTAAATCAACATTTTATACATTCACATTAGATACAGTCTGGTTCAGGCCAAGGCTATGGTCTCTGATTTAGGTGACATTCTGTGGTCTAGACGAAGCATGAAGCCAGACTAGAGGACTACAGACAGATCCCTCTGCCCTCAAAATATGTAAATAAAATAGCTTGGCAGAGCAAACCTCTGTGTTCTGCCTTTACTGGGTTGCAGTGAGACACTGGAGTCAGCTGAAGCTGAAATTGCAGCAAGAATTCAGATGGGCTTCAGTGCCGCTGCCCAAGAAGCTCCACTGCGATCATTAGGGAAACAATATGCTCGAGGAGGACACCCCGGCCACCTCTCCTTCGCACTTTGTGAACACAGGGCACAAGTGCTCGTGGCAAGAGTGGCATAAGGAAACGTGAGCTCTGATGCCTCGATGGGAGCCTGGCACTTTGCCTGAGGACAAATTTGAGCAGAGACCAGCCTGTGGGTTGGGGGTGGTGGGATGGAGGTGGGTGCCTCCCTTGCACTGCTCTGGCTACTGGGGCTGTACCCTCTGGCAGAAGAGCTGAAAGAGAGCTGGGGCTCACTGTGACGTCAACCACTTTAACAAGGCTGACCAGTGGTATGTATTGGAGAATTTTTATGCTACCCCTTATTAAACACACCTTTGTGCTTAAATATAGAAGAAAAATTTAATGAACTGTGCGTTGGGCAGAGTTCCACCGCAATATGTGGTTCTACATGGTGTCTGCAAAGGTGCACCACAAGCATCTTATGTACATTTGCACCAGCATCAATCCTGAGAGCGGGTGCGTGGGGCACCTCAGCCTGTCCCTGGGTCCATCCCCCAGCCCTCTGCTGCCCAAAGGTGGCCCCTGAGCTCGGGTCCCTGAGCGCTCCCATTCCAGGATGGCTACAAGACAATGCTGAGGCTGTTTCTTATCTCATCACCAAGGGAAACTTCACTCCCTTGGAAGGAGCCTGTTCTGTCTCTGGCGTTCCTGCTTCCAGCCAGTTTAACCCCTTCTTGCAGTTGAGCCTCCGTGCCCTGCATGCCAGATCATTCCCCAGTCCCAAATTACCACGGCTGAGCAGTTATAATTAGAATTTCGCTTTCACATCTGTCACCACGGGAAGTCTTTAGACCAACCTGAAAATTTTGGGGGGGGGGGCATTGTGGGAACTTGACTTGCCGTGAGCGATCAGAAGATGGCTCCTCCAAAGTCATGTGTTGGCGTTGGCACAGCGCCCTCGCTTTTCTGGGGAGCTGCCTCTGCACTGACTCAGCAAGTCAGATGCTTTCCACAGCTCAGGAGTTGGGTTTTTTTTGAAAGTCTGCCACCGTATGTCTCACTACACCGAACCTGTGTAACTTACGAGATCAGAGTCTTGAGTCATATGGCTACAGGAGCACCAATATTTGTCAATTTGTTAAGAAAAGGAGTCATTTGTTTGCATTTGTAAGTTTTCCAGCTGTTTCAATGCTTCTGTCTTTTGCCTTGTGTTTTGTCATTATCTTCCTCAGCTCCTGTGCTCCGCAACACCTACCTGTCATCCCCCATCCATCAGTTTTTTCTTCCTACGTTACCGTGTTCCTTTTTGTGTATTTCTTTTTTCATTTTTGTCTTTCTACTTGTTATTTAAGTCTTTTCATCTGCAAAGCAAAGCCGTTAAGAGGTAGATCTTCAGTCTTTGCCTATTTAAGTTAAAAAATAATGTAAAAACCTGTAGAAAGAAATGGGTAAAAGGCGATATCACAGCAATTCTGGTAGCGGAAAAACAGAATTACTTAAACATCAGCACAGAGAGATAGTTTTTCAAATTAGCCATCTGCATTCAGTTGCAATTCAATTTCCTCAGGCCAGAAGGCTGATTCACATGTAAAGCTGGTGGGCTGTGCTTTGGACAGCTTGTCTATGTAGTCCCATATTCATCTCTTTTTGATCTAATCTGGAGAGTTGAGCAGCCTCACACTTTGAAGTTGCTTTCATGTTATGTCTGTTACAACACCATGCCTCATTTTTCCTCTCTTCTGCACAGTGAAGACAGTGTTCACTGCCACAGTTCCCTTTAGCCAAAAAAAAAAAAACAAAAAAAAAACCAACCCAAGAAAAAAGCTTTGGCTGAATAGAAATATGATCATGAAGAGGAATATATCATAGAATCACGGGAAAGGATTGAAGGTATGACTGGCAGATTTCTGCTGCAGTACAGAAAGGCACTCACTCTTCTTCGCTTGTATTCTCCAATAAATATTGTAATATAAAAAATAGCACATAGAGAGGGGGAAATATAACATTCAAGTAATTCTAGTAGCAGAACAATGTGTATTTTCCCTCGGAAGAGTAAAATGTGGCTCAGTCACATAGCTGTGTGCCCTACACTTCATCTAGTTCTTTGCATTTTTTACAGTCCAATGAAGCATGGATCTACATTAAAGGACACATTTATGTACAATTGTTCTAGGCAAAGTTTCCCATACCTAGGCAACGAGATAGCAGCAATCCACCAAGAATGCTCTCAGAGAATAATCCCTATGCTCGCGTGTAGATCCAAAGGAAAAGTGACAGACAGAAACTGTCTGAGGAGAGCTGTGATGGTAACTTCTCTCTGCCCAACAGCCAGCCCCCAGCATTTCCAGGGTGAGGATCCTTTCCAGATGGAGCTGTTAATCCAGCTTCTGCATTTCCCCCAAACTTCTGGAGACTTCTCCAATCCCAAAGTGGCCACAATAGCCACTGAACTCACCATCAAGCGGAACTCACCGATGGTTTCCAACTACTGGTTCCCAACGACTGGTTTCCTGTTGTCCTCTGTCTTCCCTTAGATCTTCAGTGGCCATACCCTGAAGGAGGAGTCCCCACTGTGACTATAGGTCCCAAGCTGCCTCCCAGACAAAAAAGGCATCCTGCCAGTAAGGTGGTGGACCTTCTGGTTTCCTTCCATCCTGCAGCGATGGAGGATGCCACTGCACAGGGTGATCACCTCAGGAGCAAAAAGAGCATGGGGCCAACCTCTCAGCAACCTCATGCGAGGTTTGCTGAACTGGCACAAACCCAAGGTGCAGGACCAGAGGGATGCCAGCACCTGCACAGAGAAGGTGGAAATAGCTGTAAACAAAAGAGTGCTTCTGAAGATGCCGTCCTTCTCACAGAATAAATACCTGGTTATTTTTAATATTTTCTTACATGCCCACCCAGTCCTTTACAAACTGGCCAGCCCGTCTCTGCTGCCTTCTGTTATGTCACTGCAGCTATCTTCCAGTCTGCTAAAGCTAAAACCGGTGGAGGTTTTTCCCCCTTTGGAGGGGAGAACAGCAAAACAGCCTTTCTTTCTTACTGTCCTTCTATGTCCATTTAAGGTGTCTGCTAAACCAACAGCCAAGGTATCTGAAAAGATGTGGTGCCCTCTTGTTGGTTGTTGAGCCTTTTGGCTGATTTAGAGCCTTTGTTTTGACTTGCTTGGCCAGCTTTTTATCTTTTCCTGACAATCATGGGATTGTAGATGTCCAGCAAGACACATGCAATAGTATCTTACTTGGATACGTAGGTAAAAAGAGGAAAGGTCTTACGTATGTGTGGAATTAAACTTGGGCATACATATTTTAGCATTATAGTTTGGGTCATGAATGCAGAGAAAACCCACCAGGTGTCCCCTTTTTGGTTTGCGTTTGGTGAGGCAGGCTTGGACTTCACAAAGTGCATTTTTTGATTTTAGATGAATGTAAACCTTTGCAATACAGGAGACATCTAGACTGCTCTGCTGGTGAGTATTCAGTCCATTGGTCCAGAAAGCTAGTGTGAAGACCGAAGAAAAAAAATAAAAAAACGCATGGATAGAGTGGACATCAGGCCTTCAGCACCATTTCAGTCTACGTATCCACTCCTGTTGTCTCACACCACTTGCTACCGCTGATGTAAACTTGGATGTATAGGGACCTTCCAACATCTCCATGGCTTTTAAATGTAGACGTAAAGTGAGTTGTATGATGAAGTAGGGGACAAGAATTAAGAACTACTCCTAATGGATGGCTAACTCAGGCAGATGAATCCATGTAACAAGTTGCTAAAGAGCAACTAGCAAGCTACAACGGTATGCGGGAGACAGGACAGTGCATTTACTTAAAAAAAGAAAAAAGGGAAAAAAATAGAAAGAGAAAGCAGCAGCATAAGAAAAGCAAAGGAAAGCAAAGCCAGGCAGAAGGTGTTGATACATTCCTTGCTCCATCTGCTGGGGCAGCCCAGAATAGCGTCTCATGTTCATCCAGACAATTGTACTGTAGTAATCTTCTACTGGCTTGCTATCTAACTACCTTTCTCCAAATAATTATTTGGTAGAAGTGAGCTGCATCGCTTTTGAAATCACATCTGAGCTTTGATTTCTCCCTGTTCACTGTTTTGAGTACCTACAATTCTGCTTTTCGGTGTAATAGGATAATATAGAAACTGCTGTTCTGTTATCAAATGATATGATTTAACGCAAGATTTAAAAAAAAACATATTACTTTAAGAAGATGCATTTTGCTGCACTAAGTGAGTAATAATAACTCCTCATGGTTTATTTTGCATCCATTTCCTTTCCCTGCTTTGGTTCCGTCTCAGTTTTCTTTTGTCTCTGCTTTCATAATTGCTCTCTTTCTTTAGAGTTTCTTCTCTGCGATATCTAGAAAAAAGTAACTTAAATCTTAATATTCTCATTTTCTACAGTTTTAAGGAAACCTGTCATGCCAGAATGCAGCATATTATTAAAATACTCTCATTCAAATGAAAGGATGGTATTTGTTAATGAGATTTAGTTTATAATGCTTGATATTAAAGGGAAGATAGTGGCACTGTAAGTTCCGGGCTTTGATGGAAAGGTTTCTAAATTTTGAATTGACATTCCAAAAGAACAAAGAAAATCCTGTAGAGAAAATGAACTGCTATGGTGTAAGCAAGCAAAGTTCATTATTTGGTATATGAGCACATCCAGAGGATACTCTGAGATAAATATGTAAATATTAACTTGGTCATTAGAGGAAACATCTGTCCATGATCTTATTTAAATGGTATGGGGCAATCGTCCTGAAACAGGATGCAAATAAACCCAGTTCCCAAGCCTGTCCAACTTTATAACCAATGTTGAATGTTGATTATCTTAATGCAAATACAAGGCATTGTATATGCAGAGTTCTTCATGATGAAAAAGAATGACAGGGTCAAAGATATCACAAAGATATCAGATTACAAGAGAGTTGTATTTCTGTGTCCTGGTTATAGTTGGGATAGAATTAATTTTCTTCCCAATAGCTGCTGTGGTTTGGATTTAGTATGAGAATAATGTTGATAACACATATTGTTTTAGTTGTTGCTAAGTAACGTTTATAGCAAGTCAAGGACTTTTTCGGCTTCTCGTAGAAGCTGAGAGGGAACATAGACAGGACAAGCTGGCCAAAGGAATATTCCATACCATAGACATCATGCTCTGTGTATAAATAGGGGTTGGCCGCAGGGCAGGGATCTGCAATCACTGCTTGGGACGGGCTGGGCAACTGATCATCAGGTGGTAAGAGCAATTTGTGTTGCATTACTTTATTTTGTATATTCTTTTACCATTTTGTTTCCCTCTCTTCCATTACTGTTCCATTAAATTGTCTTTATCTCAACCCATGGGGTTTTTTTTCTCCTTTTTCTCCCTCTTCTCCCTACCCTACTGGGGAGGGGTGTGTGAGTGAATGGCTGTGTGGTCCTAGTTGCCGGCTGGGGTTAAATTGTGGCACTCTACCATATTACATTCAAATGATCTACAGAAAAATAAATACCAATAATAAAAAAGAAATCTGAGCACACTATTTTCCTGGAGCCAGATGACTCATAAATTTTGCAGAAGACAGAGTACACTGTACACAAAATCTGCCCTTTGAACAACCATGACAGTTGCTAAAATAGAGCTGTAGAGTGATGCTGTAGTAGCATGAATTTATTATAGATGGTGTAGAACATTTAATAATTAAACTGATGGGCATTATTCTTTACAGCATCTTTAATGTCGTTTTACTCTGTATTTATTCTTTTAGATACTCTATTCTTATTTAGGTATACAAGAATTCCACCTTTTCCATTGACTCAAGAAAACCAGGGAAAAGGTGAATCCAGCTAGGGATCTGTTGGATTTATTTTTGGGATTACAGTCTCTCTGGGGAAGATACTACATTTCTGGCATGATCACTTGATAACAGCGGCTAGTTTATTCTCTTTCAACAGAGCTCTAAAATAGGGGAGAAAATAAATGGGATCAGAAGGGGCAGCAATCAAGAGGTGCCATAATTCCTTTCCTAGTATTGTTTTTTCCTCAAGGGAAAGCACAGGAAAACTGGAGCGCAGTGGAGACGAGGCACAGGACTTAATGGCTCGTCTGCCACCAGATGCTCCCTGCAAGGGCAGTTCTTTGCCAAAGCGCGGCTGAGAACCAGTGCTGACCTCTGGAAAACCACGGTGAGGACAGGCCGGGCGGTGGGCGCTGTGGTGGGAGATCAGGTCCTTTGTTAGTGGAGAAGGCAGCCAGCGTTCTCTCCTCTGTGCCTGGAGCATCGCTGATGCTTTCCAGTTTCTAGATCTATGGCGGCTGTGTCAAGTCAACACTGACGCTGGACAAGCACCTTCAATTTCTAGGCTGTCCCCTCAGTACAGGATCCTGTGGGATGGCAGCCATCGTTCCTCTCTAAAAATAGCTGTTTCTCATGGCTAGAGAACAGTAAAACCCTGATTCTGTTGAAGTCAGTGGCAACATTTTCAGCGACCCCAGAAAGCCAGGTTTTCAGCTGGGCCCTCAGAACCTCAGCGGTCTTATCCAGCTTATCAGCACTGACAGCAGCCCACGGCCTCCAACACACCCACACTCTGAACACACCGAAGTCACTGCTCCCCAGAAACTAGTAGAGTGATAGCTTTCATAAAAGCTCTACTTGTGTGTAAGCACAAAGAAAAAAACACAGGCACATAGAATAAATATGATTTTTGTTTTATAGAAACAAGAAACGAATGCTGACTGGCAGAGTTCAATGGCTGATGTAGAACGCAACACGCAAGTGCCATTCAAAGAGGTTTGCCAGTAGGTGGTGACATATAATTATTTATTAGCAATTTTCTGGCGGCAAAAGTTTCTGAGCTGCAAGCAGCTACGCTGTGCGACTTTTTGTTTAGGCTCTCCTCTCATATCGCTCCACCTTTCTGAGATATCTTTTATGTGTTTCACAGCTGCAGAAGTGTTTCGTAGCTGCAGCTGCGTCTCCTGGCTGTAGCACGTCAGACTGCTCCTGCTGTGTGAACTGCAGGGCTGCCTTTGCACTGCTGAGCGGTTTTTGTGCCATTTCAGTGTTTTTGATCTCTTGATGAAAGATAGTAACCCAGTTCTCACAACATGCGCAAGACAAAGAAAAAGTCCATCATTTCTTTACAGGGTGTACCTCTTATTTACTTCCAGTGAATAAACAGGTTCTATAGTTAGGTGTGTGCAAATTTGCTGTTTACTGCCAAATGTAATCAGCAGCCTCTCATAACTCCACCACATCCTTCTGCGCACCAGTGAACCTGAGTTATGAAGCCATCAGTAACCCTGGAAAAAAATGATTCACCTCAGTGTGGCCCATCTATTATTGTCTATATGTAGAATCATGGAATCACAGAAGGGTTCAGGTTGGAAGGGACCTTAAAGATCATGTAGTTCCAACCCCCAGCCACGGGCAGGGACACCTCCCACTAGACCAGGCTGCTCAAAGCCCCATCCAGCCTGGCCTTGAACACTTCCAGGGATGGGGCATCCACAGCTTCTCTGGGCAACCTGTTCCAGTGCCTCACCACCCTCACAGTAAAGAACTTCTTCCTGATATCTAATCTAAATCTACCCTCTTTCAGCTTGAAACCATTACCCCGTGTCCTATCATTTTACACTCCCTGATAAAGAGTCCCTCCCTGTCCTTCCTGTAGGCCCTAAATACCATGTGTGGCTCATGACTAATGGAAGCCATATAGCTACAACATATGAGGTGAAGCTGGGGTTTGGATGGTTAGTGAGTTGTTTCCAAGCAGCCGTAGGAAGGAAGCCAGAAGACTTCTCTTAGGCTGCAGGAGTCAGCACGGGTCCTCTCCAGAAGTAACCTGGGCTTGTTTGCTTTATGGGAACAGTACTGGCTCCACAGAGGCCATGACGAAACACACTTCACTGGCTGGAGCAGAGGTGATAGATAAGAGTTCTCCTGGCAGCCTCTGCCCACAGCCAGTGGACATATCTAGGTGAAAGGTGTCTCAGTGCCCTTTTGGGGAAAGTGGTGCGATGTAACTGTGCATCAGTCTCGACACAAGTCCCGTCCCTGCAGACACAAGTGGAGCCGTGTCTCTAGTGACCTCGCAGCCGGCGTGGGCAGCCAGGCTGGGGTGGAAGCAGATGCTAAACACAGCACATGGGGTAAAGTGTCAGCACGCTGCTTTGTCTGCATCCATGTTGTCTTGAGTTGCTCCTTTTGGACTGGTTCTACCTTGGTATGCACTGGGGCTTAACCAAAAGGTCAAATGGCAGTTGATAAAAGGATTTGCATTTTCTAACTGCGATTCAATGCATTGCTGAGTTTCTCCACTGTCCTTAAGGGATGAACACCCCTATTCAAACCTGCAATGAAAAGGCTTATACATTCAAAAATACGTGGTTCTTTATTCCTGCTAGCGTCATTGGCCTGAGGTGAGTCTTGAGTCCAAGTCATGTCAGTTCTTTGCACTAATATTCTTCTTACCGTTTATGCCAGGAGTCTGCTTCACAAAGCCAAAGCAAAATAAGTATGTTTTTTCTGACTGCATTTGTGACTCCTATGGGTTGTCCTTTTGGGCTGGAGCAAGAGAGCCAACCTCATAGACAGCACACAATGTGTTGCAGAAAATGTAATATCTGTCAGGCAGTGCGACAACACGGTGCCTCCAAGCCCTGCTGCACAGATTGGTGGCAACTGCCTGAGTTTTGGCAGTGGCAAACGGGACCCAGGGTCCAGCCAGATGTCGCGTCTCTGTTTGTCTGAAACTGAAGAATGATGAAATGCCATATCCAGAATGTCAGGGCACCCAAGTGGGAGTATCTGTAGCAGACAGGGCTACTGCTTACATTTATCACAAAGACATATGTCACAGGCTGCAGTCTACTGTAATATTAATTGGCTTTGGGGCTATAGATTGGCCTGTTAAAAAAACTAGGTGGGTGCAATGATCTAGCACTAGGAAGCACCTCAAACTATGTGAGTGACTCTGTTCTGTCGTAATAGTTATTTATCAAGGGTGCTGCCACATAAAGGTCTCTTAAATAGAAGAGAAGGGGCACATTTGATTTTCCTGACAGAAAGAGCAATTCTTTAAGGTAGGCTGCCAAGCAGCTCCTACATCTGGTTACACTTTTAGTACTGTTGTGTATGTACAAATCAAAAAGAGAAAGAAGGTGGGGAGCTTCAGAGAAGTGACTCCTGTTGTGTCAGCAGGATGCCCGTTATAAATGATGTTGTCACCACATTGCAGCGCAACTACCCGAAGCCTGTAAGGAAAAGGCAAGTGTGGCTGGCAGCTCTACCTGGTGCAACACATGACAGTGTGAGGAGCCACAGGTGTTTGTTGCTGGTTAAACTTTATTCCTGTGTGTTTTAGATACAAAACTGACAGAAGCTTCCAACTTTCTTATTTGGTGTTGTTTGGACGTAAAAAGGCTGAGACCTATACATGCAATAAGAATTAGGCACAAACAATAAA
Source organism: Rissa tridactyla (assembly GCF_028500815.1). Taxonomy (NCBI): domain Eukaryota; kingdom Metazoa; phylum Chordata; class Aves; order Charadriiformes; family Laridae; genus Rissa; species Rissa tridactyla. The sequence continues at coordinate 41,726,552 of NC_071467.1, forward strand.
ATAATCACAATTGGTTAGGATGAAGATAGAAGGTAGTCAAAGGTGACACCCAGAACTAATATTTCCCATAACAGAAACAAGCAGGAAATAGGAAAGCATGGATTTTATAAAGCAACTCTGTTGTAACAGGCTAAATTCAGATGAGGGAAAAGCAGTTTTTCTAAGAAAATAGGAGAAACGCCTGTGCTTAAATGGAGATGGGGGCGGGACTGGATCTTGAGCTGAAAGGCAAAAGGAATTGGCTGTTAGATGGAGTGAGGGCAAACCTCAATGCTGCAAAAAGTTTTTTCTTCAGTATAGAAACTTAAAAATCGTCTGAAATATTATGGCATTTGCACAAATTTATCTCATGCCTTGCTGTCTTCCTTGGTTTGAAGCCAGGACAATATTCCCATCTACCAGATTTGCAGCTTGATGCCTTCAGTGTAGTGCTTGAAGTGTCAGACTTTGGTGAAAAGTCCAAATCTTTACTGTTTTATCATACAGCTGTAGTGATACCAACAAAAGCTGGTAAAAAAGTGGCCCTGAAAAACTGACTAAAACCCATCAGTTTCTCTCTTAGAAACATGTTAGGCCCTCAATGACTAATACGACATCACTATAGGCTACATGAGATGCCTTCTCAACGGCTTAGTGACAGATGCTAGGGGCAAGCCAAAGTTTGAACTCTCACTACTTAAAGGGAAAAATGTTTAAACTTAAGTGATTAAATCAGCGTCATAAGAGAAATAACATAGCCATCCCCTTTTTTTCAATGGCCGTCCAATAGCCCTCACTATGAAAGTTAGTCACAGTACTTGTTCATTTCAAACAAACAGCAGCATAGCCCTCATGACTTCTTCCTTAACTTTTCCTGAAGTCTTTAAGCAAAACACAAGAGGTTATTTCTATTGAATGATCACTAAATTCATCACAGATTACCCTTTTCCCTCTTCCGAGCATCAGAAGCGCTCTCCCACTCCCCACAGCATGGCCTTGAGGAAAAACAGCAAGGAGAAGCTTGACATGCTCTTTACCAAATAGCAGCACGTCCAGGCGCACTCCCTGCGCTGACTTTTGGGCAGCTGCAATACCTCCTGTGGTTACTTTATGCCTGGATTGTCTCCAGCCCACAGCTAGTAGATTTTTTGTTCCAATTTTCCACTTGGCCCTTTGCAGTTGCTCACCCACTTAACCCAGTCCTCTCTCCCACACAGGTCTTCTCTACTCCTTTCCTTCCTTCTCCCGTGTAGATCATTTCCCCCCTTAATTGGCAATATTTGTCTCCCCTGTTTTTCTCCTGGCCACTCTGCAGCACTTATACTTGAAGTAGCACCTCTTCAGGGCTAGGAATGGGCCTACACAGCACGTTAGGAAGAACTTAGCAATGTATGGACAGGGCATGGCAGAACTCAATGTGGACGATAAGAGAAAATGGGTACGTAGGGATGTATATAAACAGAAAGGACTGAATTAGAGAAAAAAAAAAGGGGGGCTTGGTCCTCTAAGTGCTGAAAATTAAATACGTTTTTTGAGATTTCCTGAAATGGGACCAGAGTTGAGGCTGCAAAGTTGACTGAATTGGTTCTGTACAGCTTGAGCAAAGGCAGAAAGCAGAAGATTTAAACGGGAGAGTAAAAGGTGATCCAAGGACATTGAAGAAAAAAAAAGTACGGTTGTCATATGTTCTCTCACACGCTGCATTGTAGAAAGCCCATTTTTCCCCTTCTACCAGAGAAACATTGTTAGAAGGTGTAAGTCCATCACGGCAGCCACCCCTGTACCCTCAGCCGAACGCCAGCCGTTCCCTCTCGCAGCAGCAGACCAGAGCCAGGGCAGGCCACAAGAAGGAGAAAGGAGGGGGTGAGCGGGCTGGATGCTGAAGGACAACATGCACTGCAGCCACCAGTTAGCCCAGTCTGAATCTTCTGGACACCTGTCAGTAGACATTTCATATATTGCTAAAGTTGAACTATAAACTGCAATTGGTAAATCTGCAAGATAGATCAAAACACACCTAACAGACCTTCAGATTATCAGCTGTTACAGCTGTTTGATTACTTTGGAACCGCTACTGATAGGTGACATCAGCTCAAGGCCACGTCTGCAACCCTCTACATCAGTCCAGCGAAGCTCTCTGCAGAAAGATGTCAGAACAGAGACAGAACAGGCCTCCCTCCAGAAATGGTTAATCAATAGCTCGCTAGGTTGACTGAAGGCCATTAGATACAGTGGGGTCCCTACTGTATATAAATTGCGACCCGTCTTCTGTATCATTCTCAGTCACCATTCCTGCCATACTGGTAGTTACCAATTTTCCACTTGGAAGTTTTTGGGCATTACCAGACATGTTCGTAGCATCATGGATCTGGGGAACTGTGATAATACTCTGCTGTGTTTTTTGGTTTCTTCTAGGGAGGAGGAGGAGGTAAGGTATCGATTTGTAAACGCATCTCAGTATACCTAGCCTTTATTTCTTTCAAATATACTGTACATATAACTAAAATAAATGTAATCTTAAGACTGTCAGATGGACAGATGCAGGACAGCATGGGCAACACTGTAGTTTGGTCTTTTGAGAGATTTATTTTATAACAGAATTTTTGTGTACCGGCTTTTTAATAATAGTGAACTAACACCTAAACATAGCTGCAGATAAAAATCTGTGCATAAATGAGGTAATTAAAATATGAATATGCATGTTCTGATTTCCTGAAGTGCTGGGCTATAGTTTTACCTGCATTGTAATCACAGCTAATACCTACTTTTATCTAATTATAGTTTAATACCTACTTACAAACATTTTCATATTATCAGTCTATTATATCTAGTTACACCATGTAATAAAGGTAATATTTATGTACCTTACTACATTGAATACATATTCCTTAAAAGCATTTATCCTACTGGCACATTTACATAAGGACCAAGTAATTTGCTTACCTGTTGTAATTTTGTATTTTTCAGCAGTCATTTTCTTGTTTTACTTTAAAAATTTTAATGGCAAAAGGTGAAAATGGTGAACTTCAGATAATAACGACCAGGAATTTACTAGAAAAGCTGAAGTATTATCTGAAAGTTATTTTAGCAGCTGTGGTGTCCTTATGCAGGAAAGTAGTTTTCAGACTGAAAATAAAAAATATCATTTAAGCATATGCTTCACTTTAAGCATATGCTTAAGTTAAAAGTATGTGCTTTGCCTGAAAGACTAACTCTTATGCTTACTGAAGATCATGGCAAAATTCCCACTGTTTTCAGCAGGATCTGGTCCAAATGGGATATGCCAATAATAACAACCTTTCTACGCTAAAAGGCTATTCCCCTTGGTATTCAAATTGAATTGTGGATACTGTTGCCCAAAAATGTATCAGACAATATTAGCGGGACAGATTATTCGGGTATGGGACCATAGTGTGCATGTTAGCTAGTGGCAACAATTCTGCATTTAAACAGGTGAAAAATGTACTCCTGATCTAGGGAAAAGAAAGATGACATAGTCAAACTGTGTTTTATTATGTTTATTATAATACAGGCTGCTAAAGTTATTCTTTCTTGTATATCATAGACCTCACAGCAGGATTGCTCCTTAAAGGGGATAAACTTGTCAATATACTGTTTGTTTGGGTGTTTTTTACATTTTTTCACATTAAAAAAGCCTAGCATCAGCATTTTACCTACCTGGTAGTCCTGGAGGAGAGATCTTTATACATACTTCTAAATTCAGCTTTTGTTTGTGTTTTGTAGGCGGCAAGGTGAGCCACCACTTGAAAATGGGTTCCTTCCATATCTGGGCTGCGCCCTGCAGTTTGGTGCCAACCCCCTTGAATTCCTCAAAGAAAAGCAGAAGAAGCATGGCCACATTTTCACTTGCCTAGTAGCGGGGAAATACATTCATTTTCTCACTGACCCTTTTTCATACCATGCGTTGATACGCCAGGGAAAACACTTGGACTGGAAAAAGTTCCATTTTGCTACTTCTGCCAAGGTACGACTTTAAAAATGGTTTTAATCTCTAACATGCAAAGCATCTGCTGGCAGGACAGAGGTACCCTGTTAATCCCTATAGCATAGCTATGCCTTTGGAATATTTCGTTCACATTTCTGCGCTTCTATTGGTTTAAAACATTGGGGTCTTTTTTTTTTTTTCCCTTTCCTTAATGGAAAGGAAATTTTCAGTGATTTGGATTATCCAAGAATGGCATTATTTAGTCATGCAGTATCCCAAATTGCTAAAGTAGCAATACAATTAGCATCATCTGCAAAATGATAATATAGGTTGCTGAAGCTGAAAACTTCAGGAGGCACTCACCACTACGGAAGATTTGGTCCTAATGCCTTAAAAAAAATGATGCAACACAGTAGGAGCTCAGTCAAACTCTTACTGAAGTAAGCAAAAAGACTCCTGTTGATTTCAATGGGAGCTTAGTGAAGGTCTAGGTACCACATCCATTTATTTGTAAGCATCTATTCGAATCTACTTTCATTTGCCTACTTAACTGCTATGGTTCACTGAGAAAGTGTCAGTCCTAGTACTAATAGCCCTTATTATGCTTCCCTCTAGTAAGCTATAAAGTTATACCTTGTGTTTAATTTCTGTTAGACTTTATCGTCCGGGTTATGGCAGGCCTTATTTATCATGCACACAATTTATTTTGTGACAGGCTTTTGGGCATGGTAGCATTGACCCAGCAGAGGGAAACACCACTGAAAATTTTCATCAGACTTTCATTAGAACCCTTCAAGGTAATGCCCTAGATGCCCTCATTGAAGCAATGATGGAAAACCTACAATACGTCATGCTGCAGTCAAGAACACCTAAACTTCAGTCTAATGTTTGGGTGACAGAAGGACTTTATACATTCTGTTGCCAGGTGATGTTCGAGTCTGGCTTTTTAACACTTTTTGGTAAAGAATTTAATTCAAATCACGACAAAAATCTATCATCAAAGCAGGAGACCGAGAGGGCTCATATCCTAAATGCCCTCGAAAATTTCAAGGAATTTGATAGGATCTTTCCAGCCCTCGTGGCGGGGCTGCCTATTCACCTCTTCAAGAGTGCCCACAGCGCACGTGAGAAGCTAGGAGAGGCGCTCCTCCACAAGAACCTCCTGAAGAGGGACAACCTCTCTGAGCTTGTCACCCTCCGCATGTTCCTGAATGACACTCTGTCAACCTTCGATGACATGGAAAAAGCGAAGACCCATGTGGCGGTGCTCTGGGCCTCGCAAGCCAACACCATTCCTGCCACATTTTGGAGCTTGTTCTATCTTCTTAAGTAAGTCCCAGTGCTTCTCGTTTTCAAACAAGAAAAATGTTTGTTGTCTTTCAGAAACCAGTTCATTACTACAGGCAAATTCCACTGCTTGGTACCTTATCAGTGTCAAAAAGCTTAGTCATGACAGCAGAAGTGGCATGCTGTTCTGGACTTCCACAGAAACCCCCTTCACTCGTCTGAGACCAAGTAGTGGTACCACAGAGCAATTCTATAGAAGTTTTTTTTAAAAAAAACACTCCAGAGCAATGCTACAGTTTGTCAAGAAAGCTTTGGAGTAAATCTACAAGAAATGACTTTGAAAGTGCTGGTTGCAGTCAGAACACTAATTGTATTAAGGATCCCAATGTAATCAGATATTTTTAGACCATCTCGCTACAGCAGGCAAAATAAGCTTTAACTTCATCATTGTTTTCACAGAGACTTAATAGAAAATAGTTTATACATTGATAGACCCTACTGCGGTTGCAGTGGAAACTGCAGTTGCTGAGCATGTTACTCACGAGAGGAGCGCACAGTTCAGATAATATTATTAGGTGTCCATTTTAGAGTGGGCATCTGTGGAGTATAATTCACCTCAGCATGACCGACTCTTCAGTATGCAGCTAAATTGCTGATGGTTTCATTTAGTCAGTGGCTTGCACGGTCATATCTACCTGCCAATGCTAATATCTGAGGGGTTTTAGTACTTTTCATTCCAAGAATGCATTGGCTTTAGGTCTTCTGGCCTTGGAGTCTTTTAACTGACTGATGGTGCCTTCATCAAGACACTATTGCATCCTGTACTATTATCTATACGTATTTCACCATAGGTCATATATTCCATGTCTGTAAGAAAGTCTAGTCAGTGAAGGATACTATGTGGTCTTCTCGTATTAGGAAGATTCTTTTCAGCCAGACAGAATATTGCCACGTAATAGGACATCATCCAGGATAAGTGATGTTATAAAACTGATCTATGATCCTGTTCCTAAACTTTCTCCCCACAGTGGGGCTATTTCCTAATCTGCAACTGATCGTTTTATTTCTTATTCTTGGCGTTGCTTTTAAGTGACATTCCTATTTATTACCCGAGTTATGCGCATTAGTTCTGTCCCACTTCTCATTGGAGAAAGAATCAAATACTTGGGTTTTTTTTTCCTTTTTCTGAAGCTATCGTATCTTTGCCAAGACATGAAAAAGTGTAATTGCAGCATACCCCTGCAACCTTTTCATTTTAGAACGTTGTACTTCTCAGCTAACAAACTAAATTTTAGTCAGGAAGAAAGTTAATGGCAAAACTCCTTTTTAAAGCATTCTTAAGTGTAAAATGATGTTTTTTTGATCTTAGGAATCCAGAAGCAATGAGAGCTGCTACCAAAGAAGTGCAAAGTATTTTGGAAAGTTCCGGAGAGAAGATCAGCTTAGATGGCAAACATATTTCCTTGAACCGGAAACAGCTGGATAATATGCCCATACTAGGTAGGATTATTTCATACAGGAGTACCAGAAATCACCCTGCAGTTTTCACAGTCTTCTATTTGTTACCATATAAATGCTTGCTATGGAATTATTATGGAATTAGCCAATGAACACTAGAACAAAAAACCTATATATTCCTTAGCAATAGCCAACACAATCAGTCTTCCAGATGTCCCAGTTGCTACTGAGGGTGTCAAAATTCACACGAATAGCACTTTTTCGTGGGTAATGGCAAGTCTCAATACTGCTACACAGCTACATAACATCGTATTGGAGACCCATGGATAATTCAGACCAATATTTTGTTTAGTAACGACTTTACATCAAATAAAAGGGTGTTGCCAAATTTTACATCCCAATTCTTATGACGTGAAACAATATCTTCTTATGTAGCATCACTTTTATTTCTTCTTAGTATTTTTCAAATTATAGGTACATTTTTTCAAAAGTGTCCAAGTTGCAGAGAGTTTTGAAAATGTCACCCTTTAACTACTCTTGCTTTTTTTAAAAAAATAAAAATATCAGCTTATATTGAAACAAAGAAAACCTAAGTTACTTTTTATGAGAACTGGTTTCTGTGCAACACATCTTAAAGTTTCAGAAAATCCTGATCACTGCACTGCTTCTTTTTTGCGTTATATTTCCAGTTTTGACCGTTTTGTTCTTTATCGCAGGGTGAAAATGTGTCTCACTTTCAAATATTCTGTCATATCAACTACAAGTATTTTTCTAGGGGAAAGCAGATTATGTTCTCACTGTTATCTGCGGAAGGGATAATAACACTAAAAAGAAATGAGAAAGACATTTCTTAGGCATCTAGAAAGTTATTGCTAAAATATTCCTTCTAATAAATGCAGGGTTTGATAATGGGTTTGAAATAGTTCAAAATGCCTGACCTCCCCCAAGGACACACACACACTATTTCCATGGTAATCGTTCCTTTTCCTCTCCCGATAGACAGCATCATTAAGGAGGCAATGAGGCTATCGAGTGCATCCATGACTTTCCGAGTTGCCAAGGAGGATTTCACTTTGCAATTGGAGAACGAATTTTACAACATTCGCAGTGATGATATTGTAGCTCTTTATCCTCAACTGTTGCATTTTGATCCAGAAATCTATGCTGATCCCTTGGTAAGTAGTTATCAAAGTACATTAAACTCTGAGCTCTAGCAAAAGCTTTTATATAGCTTTTAAAAAGAGCATTTATCATGGGTGCCCCCACGGCTGGGTTTCCACTGTACTCCAGACAGTCTGTTCTTACACCTGGAGACGTAATGATAGGCAAGAAAAAGAATAAAATCAGTGCAAGTGCTATCCGCAAAACATGTTTTAGTGTAACCAGAAGGTGTGCTGCCATCCCAAGAGAGCCTTCTACTTACTGCCTTCCTCAGTGAGGAAAGATCACCATTATGGGGGGGTTCGAGGGAGGACAAGGATAAGGATAATATTTTCCCAAAGGTGCAGAATGAGAAATCGTCCAGTTCTGCTGCATGAATGAGGATTCTGGTTACACTCCTTATTTTAAGAGCTCAGAAAATAAAAGGAGAGTTACCTGAAAAGAACTTGGGATCACGTTCCGCATACCAGAACTTCTCCGGGTCTACCCTCTCCAAAACAGCACCATGGAGCCTGGCGCTACTGTACAATGCTTACTGCGAGAGGGTCTTCTTTCCCAGCCTGCATTTTGTGTCTTAATGGCATTATCTAGTCTTTGGAGGTGTTCATATATCAAGTAACTCTTTTTTGGGTTTTATTGCAGACATTTAAATACGATCGCTTTCTCAATGAGAATGGAGAAGAAAAGACTGACTTCTACCGCAATGGTCGCAAGTTGAAGTATTACTATATGCCATTTGGGGCAGGCATAGCAAAATGCCCTGGCAGGTTATTTGCTGTCCATGAAATTAAACAATTTTTGGCCTTGATATTCTCATATTTTGAGATAGAGCTTGTGGACAATAATGTGCAGTGTCCTTCTTTAGATCAATCCCGTGCAGGACTGGGTATTTTGCAACCAGCCAATGACATTGATTTCAGGTATAGACTGAAATGTCTATGAATATACATTTTATATTATACATATAAACTATGCACTATATAAATACACTATATAACATATACTTTATGTATATATGCAAATGAAGCGTTGCAAGTCTTGGGGGAAAATCTGTAAGAATATGATAATTCATCAGCCTAATGGAAAGTGCATAATGTATACCATTACGGGACCAGCATGCAGTGGGTTTAATGCACTGTGTTGATACAAATATTTCCCCTTTTACCAACCATTTTGAAATTCAAGTTGAGATTCTGAATTGTGCATGTACAGTAGTTGGTTGTGTTTTTTTTTTCTGACAACAAATACTTTCCCAGAGTTGTTAGAATTTCATCAGCTAATTCAAAATAATTGTCAAAATTCAACTACAGTTAAAACTTATTCTTTTTTATAATTGAAATGTTGTGGATGGTGGTTCTCTCCACAGGTGAAATAAAAAGTTTGTTGTATAAAGGCAGGTGGGGAGGGTGGAGTTTCCTGGGGAAGTACCTTTATGGTTTTATGAAAAACTAGAAAAAGACTTGAAGAAAATCTACAAAAATGTTCACGTTCTAGTGAAACTGCAAAACTTGTTTTATATTCATTATAATATACTACTTTTCAGAAAGCTGTAACTGTATTAAAATAAATGATATTGGCCGAACCAAATGCATCTCTAGACTGCTTGTCATTTGCGTGTCTTAACATTCTCAAAGATTTACATCAAAGCCACCTAAGCCAGCTTTAAATCTGTCGTTTGTTTTAGCGGCCAATCTGGCCCCAACTGCGACAACTAGCCAGCTCGAACACCAATATGGAGATAAATAAATAGCCACCATATATTCACCAGGGGTTCTGGTTGGATTTCGCACCATTCTCGGAACTCCATATTTCCATAAGCCTCCATCGGTCATACTCCTTCGGTCTTCCTGGTCTAATTCTATTAAAGTTATCATGGGTATGCCCACACGTTTCATTTTCAGTGGTGGCATGTCCAAAAGAACAATTGTTCCAGGAATAATAGAATTTGGTTCTCTGTAACGTCCCTGTCCTTTCCTGCTGCAAAGGATGGATGGATGTCACAAAAGTCCATTTTTTAATGAAACATCTTCAGGCTGAAAGAGATAGTTTTCTTATCATCTGCCAATAAAAAGAACAAATGGGCTTAAGATATTGCTGTTATGCTCTTTTTGTATATTTCTAAGGACTTATCGTCTGACCTTTTGTCCTTGATTCAAAAGTAAGCCTTATCACAGGAGATGAGATACAGGACTATTAGATATTTTCAAATTTCACATTCTGGCAAGATGTCAGTCTGTCTGAGAGAGCTCTTCCTAAACATGGAATTTTGGATCGAGTCCTAGAACTGCTTCAAATTATGCATCTGTTTCTCTTCTCACTATCTCCTGTGCTAAATATTCAATGGAAAATGAAAAGAATCTTTAGTGTGTGATTATTTATTACCTATGTGTTGTCTCTGTAATTTTATTTAATCATCTTTAATTTTCAAAAGAGAACAGACAACACCAATTCATTGCCATTTGCAATACGTGTAATATTAAACTATTATGTATAATGCAAGCGGTTTTGAATTCTTACTTTGGTTCTCTTGGTAAGGGAAGCATCCAGTCTTTAGGTACAGCTTGTTTTCATACTTTTGTTAATTGATTTTTTTTTAATTATTTATATAAATTATAGCATATTCATTGTGAGTTGGCACTGACTCAGACAACGCATGAAAACCTGACATCACCAAAATTACATGTGCCCTGGCACATATTATTACCATTAGAGTATCTACTCCCCCTTTCTTAAACAAATATTGCTTAAACCAACAGTTTTTGTGCGTGGCAAGGCTATGCAATGTTTTAAGCAACACACCCCTCCTTGATGAAAAGGAATTCCACATAGAATTACAATGGCAGATAACAAAAGGTAAAAAGATGACTGCAAAACTAATTCTAGGTTCTCTGGAAAATTAAGCCTTCTTTTACACCCTTCTGTCTCCTTCAAACTGACTGCTCCAGATCTGACTGTGGTTTAATGTTTTCTTTCAGCCCCCTTGGTCTATGAGAAATTGAAGTATTCAGTAGCTCCTAGAGCTGATCTGACTTTCAGCTACCCAAGCAATACCAACAGTAGAGAACTGAGGGGAAGGTAAAAACACCACAGGATTCACCCCGCAGGTTAAAATCAAGTACTGAACATTGTGGGGAGTCTAGCAGCTTTATCGCCAAGTGCCCGTACTCCCAGAGACAGCACAGGAGATACAAAAGCCAGCATCTCCGTGTCTGCATTGACTGCTTGGCACTTCTTCTCCCTTCCCCTGCTATGTGATAATCCCAGTGCACTGGAATTGTGTTCTCTGAGCTTTGCTTGACTGGCCCGATCCCATTTCCCAGTCTTCCCCACTATGCCGACAGTATCTGCATTAGGTTTTTCTTTTCCTGGGACTTTGAAACCCACTCTTCCGTCAGCTACTCATTCTTCTCCTTGTCATAATCCTTTTTCATTCCTTCTGAATACTTGCTACACGGGCAGATCTACAGAGGGTATTTGGAAAGACATTGGTGTGGTCTCTCTGCTCTTTCGATCCCTTCATAGGGACTTCAGCATTTCAAATAGAAGTTCAGCTAAGGGAACCATGCCACATTTTTCATTGCGGCAGACATATAGGGAGAAGCTTCAGTTTCTGTTTGAGGTTTATTTTTTCATACTTTTTTTCAGCAAGGATTAGACTAGACTTTAATGTTCAGAATGTACCAGATAAATGCTACAAATAAGTTCGGTTTTGTCTATAGCCTTTAGCGGTTTTGCACCGACAAGATGAAGAGCAAGTAAACAAAAATTGTGAAGTTCTCTCAGGCTGGACTGCTATTTACAAATTTATGTTTGGCTTTGAAGTCAGTGCTAAAATGCTTGACATTCTAGAACAAAAAGTGCTTCCTTGCAACTTGCATAAATCCCTATGAATTTCTAATGGAAATAATCTAACTGATGGTCTTAGAAGTCTATTTGCAATTAAAATAACTACAATTTTTTAAAAATTTGTAATACCTATTGACGCACATGATGAACGACTTTGCTTTACAAAATATTTACTCCAATATGCAAAGTACCAAGCTTCATTTTAAAAGAAATCTTAATAAATCCAAGTCCCTTCTAGGGTAGATATGACTAAGGAATGGACAGAACTCCCACATGTTCATGCAATGCAACTATCTTGTAATAGTAACAACGCAGGTCTGCATACTTTAAAATGGCCAGATTTAGTACACTTCACATTGCCCTCCTGGGGAGCTAATCCGAAGATTTCCTAAAAGAGGCAGCAAGACCATTCCCAGGTAAGAAACAACAGCAGGGGCAGGCACCAGTGTCCATACCCATCCCACCCAGGTCCAATGCCTTAACTGCAGAGTCATCATAAATTGGCAGAAGCCAGACCGTACACCGGGTCCCGCAGGGGTGGCTCAGGGGCTCCTGCCAAAACTCCTGCGGGGAGCGTGTCTCTTGTCCCGTCACTCCTCTCTTGCTGGGGTAGCAGTTCTCCAAGGACGGCTGGACCCATAACCTGTGGATTTATGGTCAGTGTATAAAAGAACAGAGGCGACCAGCTCTTTCTGCCCAGTTCTGAACTCCCGTAACACAAGGGGTATATCAGCATGCCCTCAGGGGGCTCTGCAGAGCCATGCTGCTTTTTAATGTTGACTTAGTGTTATGCCCCTGAAAAGATCTAGTACAACCCGCTGAGTACGCTTCCACTTTGTGACAAAAGACATACAGACGAACAGTTTGAATAGTTTTCCATAGGGATTTCTTCTTTTTTTCATATTGGGCTATATACAAATATTGTGGTTTGCTGCCAGGGCTGATAATTTTCTAACCTCAGTTACACCCTCATTACTGGGGTCACACAGATGCAAGTGCGGAGAGAAAAGAGTACAAAGTCTGTGGCTGCTATGCCACAGCTAATGTAATCAAATACTTCAGCAATCGATAGTCATCTGCCTTGCCAGGGTCATGGGCAACCACAGGGTTATAACAGGGCAATTCTCTTTGCTGCCTCTCCTAATAGCAGTGCTTTTCTTAAGACAGGAGACCAAAAAAAGTAAGACCAAAGACCATAAAGGCAATTACAAAACAACTGGGCAGATCCAGGCTGGCGGGAAGGAGCAGCCTCTGCCGTGGGTTGTGTATTTCACATTACGTACTAACTAGGCAAAGTGCATAAAGAGATATGAGCAAAAGGGTGGCAAAGACCTCACTCCCCAGGTAAGAACCTTACCCATTAGCTTAGCTCAGGCATTCACTCCTTTTCTCAGGGAATCTGCAGCCTGTTTTCTTGGAAAAATGGAACAGATTCAACAGGATAATTTGCATGACTCCCTGACGGTATCCTTATAGCTAACGTGCTCTCTTAGCTGAGAAAAGATTCAATTTCCACATGGGATTGAAGTCCCTGAGGCTCTCCCACAGCCCAGGGAATGACTTTAACCTTGTGGTTGTCCTGTAAGGGGGTGAGTCCTGCAAGAGATACCTCCTGAGGGAGGCACAACCACGTTATAATTAGGCACAAAAAGGAGTTTAAGCACTCAAACTTTTTTGGACCCAGATGAGCTCTGTGTTGGGTTAGCCAAGTGCCTCTGCACTGGGATTAGGAGCGAGACATAGGCAGCCAGGTGAGAGCAGGTGGCTCATAACCCAGCAGAAGGAGGCATTTTGGCTCAGCTGATGGAATCTAGGCAGTGAAAATGTTTTGCAGTTTTCAGGCTAAAAGAAGTTTTTACCTCATCACGGAGTTCTTGGAGGTGACATGATGATGTTACTAATGAAACAAGACACCTTATCAGAAAACAAGACAGTTGTACATTTCTGAAACCGTGCTGGCCATAGCTGTTGTTCACCAGCTGGGATTCATCCACAGAGAAGCTACCCCACATAAGCTTTTGATATATATTAAGGGTTATGTAAAACTACCCTTGGCAGACTCATCTAACCCCAGCAAGCTGAACCAGCTCCTTTCCAGCAATGTGAGCCTGAAGCATCGGCAGCCACACTGGGAGGCAGCAGTGGGAGGCAGCAGTGGCAGGCTTGGGAGCAGGAGGATGCAGCGTGGAGGGGCTCTCAGTGGTTGAGACCTGGCCCTTGTGAGCGGCAGTACACTGGTGATTTTCTCAAGGTTAAGGTTCAGCCTGGAGCTGCCTGACAGGATGAAGCTGAAACCATCCAAGTCAAATTTTAAAAGGAAGAAGCTGCCACTGCATTTGTGTGGGGACTTGCTCTGCAAGGCTTGCTTTGAGGAGCTCCCCAACGGCAGAAGGAGAAGACCTCCTGGTCTATGGATCCTGATGGGCTGAGGGTCAAAGCTGTGTGCAAAGTGCTGCTCTTCTCAGTCAAAACTACAGCACGTCTGGGCTCAAACAGAAGCAGAACTGTAGGCACCTAGTAACAGCGCTGCCACTGAATTCAGGCAGCCACTCTCCAACTTGTCAACAGTGGCTTTGGTGACTGCGGTTTTGAACAAAGACTTTCAAGCCCTACCTAAATTTCTTAAATGGCTTTTGCATTCTACTGTAGAAATATCAGGATGAACTGGTGATTATATTGTAAGACATTTCACGCAAGTTTCTGAAGAAAAAAAAAACCAAGGAAGTGAAAAGAGGAAAAGTCATGGGATTTTTTTTCTGAGAGCGTGAATTAAATTTTAGTGATAAATATAGTTTAGTTGGCACTAGGGTGCTTGAAAATATATTGCTCATGGTCTTTGTGTAAACAGGTAGCTGTAGCAGCATAAATAGGTTATTTACCATCTATGAACCGCTCTGAGTGCTACAGTCGTGTGTCGGCAGCCTGAAGATAGGGCCAAGATCTGCTCTCATTTACACCACCGTCAGGTGAACACAGTTAAGCAGCACACAGAGGAGGCTTGATCATAATTATGCCTACAGTCTGTCCCTCTTAAGCTAGCTGCATACAGGGTTTGGTGGTAAAAGCAGTCATTGTCTCATAATAACCTTAGAATTAAACAATAAAAAGGTTACATACTATTAAACGGACTGTTGTCTGTGTAAATACACAGCTTGCTAACTGTTGTTGACTTTAATTTGTTTTCTGCCAAGATGGACAACTTTGTGGGACACATTTCAAATCAAATGATCTTCAGTGGTCCACGTGTCATGAAAAGAGAGAAAGGTCACTTCAGAGCAATTCACTAAAGAGCCACAGATTTTTAAAATGAGAAGTTCATTTTACATAATTCGGTGATAAATAAGATCCTGCAGACCCTGCTTATCTTTTTAAGACTAATAGTAATTTCTGAAATTCATCTCATCAGACAGCAGGATCCCACAGAGATTTTGAAAGATTAAAATACCTTGTCTGACTCTTGTTTTGAGCGCTCTTCAGTGTGAGGAGCCATGTAATTATTTCTCATCAATGTTTGTGGAACAGTTGATTGGAAGGGGACTAGAAGTCTCACAGTCTCCAGTAACAGCAGACTTGAGACACACAAACATCCACAAGAACATCATTAAAGACCATAGGCTGGAAACGGTCAGGCTAGAGGTCAACTTCACCCTAGGCATGACAAGAGGTCCACTTCAGCCAAGAGCATGGCAAGCACAAGTGGAGCTTCCTCAGGATCTGTATGAGGCTCCTAAGTAAGGGATTTACTCTCAGAGGTGCTCAACCTACAAGTGCTCAGCACTTTTCAAGAAAACAGCTGTTTTTCTGTCAGGTTCTGGAAGGCTCTGGGAGGCCTCCATCCTCCTGTTAGCTGCTGGTGAACACCCTGTGGGCAGTGCCTGCTGGTGGGAGCATGGTGCCCTGTCCTTGCCACCCCTCTGATGTCCCTCTGCCAGCTGCGCCGTGGCCAGTCTCACCTTTCACTTGGTTTATAGAGAGACCAATGCCAGCTACCCTGCCTCTTCGCAGGCCGTGCTCTGTATGGACCTCTGGCCTCTTTCACGTGGAGCACCTCAAAAGATAAATCAGAGCCTGCAAGAGAATTGTGGACAGCTATGAACATCTGGTGACTGCGAGAGCTTTACCATAGAATCATAGAATCTTCATGGTTGGAAAGGACCTTTGAGATCATCGAGTCCAACCAAACAACCTACAATCTCTGCCACTAGAGCATGCCCTGAAGTGCCACATCTAGATGTTTCTTAAATACCTCTAGGGATGGTGACTCAACCACCTCCCTGGGCAGGCTGTTCCAGGGCCTTCCACTCTTTCAGTAAAGTAATTCTTCCTAATATCTAATCTAAGCCTCCCCTGCCACAACTTCAGACCATTTCCTCTGGTCCTGTCATTATTCACCTGGGAGAAGAGGCCAACACCCACCTCTCTCCAACCTCCTTTCAGGTAGTTGTAGAGGGCAATGAGGTCTCCCCTCAGCCTCCTCTTCTCCAAGCTAAACATGCCCAGCTCCCTCAGCCTCTCCTCATATGACCTGGTCTCCAGACTCCTCACCAGCCTGGTAGCTCTCCTCTGGACACGCTCCAGCACTTTCTAACTCCAGTTATATGAGTTCTGTTAACTGCGCCTCATACTCGTGATACATTGACTTCTTACAGGTATTAGTTACACACAGCAAAGCTATGTAAACGGACCAAAACAATTGTTGTCCATTAAATTGCGTGTCTGGAGTTAGAAGAGATTCTTCTATGTCTGAAAAGAGATTATAGTCAAAGGACTTTTCCTGAAATCTGCTGATATGATAAAGCATTAGGAATTCTGCAGCATCTGCAGAAACCATAGCCAGATGCTCCGAGATGCTACAGAGATGTTCTACACTGCAGAGGTTTCTGCAGACAGCTGACATTAGGTTCCTCGTGGAGGCATTGCAATGCCAGAAGGTAGATGCCTGGTTGCACCGCAGAAGACCCAAGCTGGCTGCTGAGACTCCTGGCGCAGGCAGAGCAGAGGTAAGGGCTAAAGGGCCAGCCCCATCTCGCCCCACGAGCCGTTTCTAAAGCTAAATGATACCTTTGGTTACATGCTTATTCCTTAGCCTCCCTGCTAAGAACATTTTTACTATTGTTATTTACTATTGATATTATTTCCACACAGATCAGGACTTTGATATAAGAATTATACAAACACAGAACAAACCCACCATGCTTTTCCCAAAAATGTCACAATCTAAGGAAATGACAAGGTGAAAACCATCCATCTAAAGGAGGGCAAGGACACAGTGAGGCAGCGTTGCCAGCATGCCAGCTACTGGTCTGAAGAGACCAACATGTTGGTTAATGTCAAGATTATCACTGACACTAAAGCATCTTGATATGGTCAGATCTAAAACATGAGAACTACACGGTCAATACCAGATGACAGATATGTGAGGATTAAGCTATGAAGCTCCTTGAAAGTGAAAAAAGAGCAATTTATCTTTGGTGCTATAAAGGATGCAGAAGAAGGTGGCAAGGGAGGAGGGATCACAGTATAGATAAATGACATTTGCAACAAAAATACAAATGGATGTAGTAGTACAGGAGAGCACTAGAAAATTGGTACAGTGCAAGAAGGGAGCACTTGGATTAACGTTTTGTTAGGAGAATGTCTAGTAAAGGCTATATGTTAACAGCAGTTATGCAGAAGCCAAGAGAGAACATTTTAAGAAGAGGAGCACCACTGACTGTGGCAGAGACTGCTGATGGGTGACCAAGGGCGAGGATGAGGTACTGTTTTTGAGACTTGACCTGGCTAAATCATTGGGAAGCAGCGTCACTTGAATGAAGCAGGTGTAAATTCAATTGGTGGGAAGCCAGAACAGCACTTAAAAGCAGTACTTCAGAATGTGATTTTAAATGGTGTGTTCAGCAATCTTGGAAGCAAGAGAGGAACGTGGCACGATGACCACTGGAGTAAGCTTGCGTTAGGAAACAAAAGAGCAAGGGAGAACAAGAGGTTAAGGGAAGGAGTGACAGACCCGGCAACTCTCAGGAGATACGACAGGATGGGGTCAGAAGAAGAGGAGGACAGCCCAGTAAAAGTGCTGGTTTAGTGGAATCCACAACCCTCGATTCCTAGAGTAGACCTCAGACAGACCCTATTCCAAAATTACTGCTGTAAATAAAATACAGCAGACTGAATCCACATGCACGTACTTATGCAAATATTTGCTACCCCTCTGATCAAAGTTATTAGGTGATAATATTCAGCCTTGGAAACTGGCCTTGAACAGCATTTATTAAGGTGTTCCACTACTACAGCTATTGCTAAAGACCAGTACACCAAACTGCACCATCAATCAGCCTTGAACCTTTGTGCAGAGGACTACCAGTAAAAGCGTACAGAAAATAACATACCTGGAGCCTGCCAAATAAAACGCATGTGCAACTATCACCAGCACTATAGAACCATTATTACAATTTACGTATTATCAAAAACATGCTGGGAAACAAGAAATAACTACAGAAATACAGAATTTTCACTGCTTGTTATGCTTATCTGGGGGATAATTACAACATTTTTGAGGCAGCTGCTTTTCTTAAGTTAACGGCCTTTACTTCAAGTTCCTAGTTTCAGCGTAATACAGATTTTTGCAATGAATACATAGTGAGCATATAAGAAAGAAAGGAAAAAATTGGGTGCCACATATATAGATGAAAATAATTTACGTTACAGTCTGAAGAATAATTAAATTGTGCCACCAAACACTATAGGAAAAGATAATAAAAAAAAAGTTTTAAGTCCTATTTTGAGAGTGTCAGAGAGTCAGAGTCAGCTCACAGATTAAGGAACCTATCTGTAGGTGTCCATATGTGAACTAGATTTCAAAACTCCTAATATAGCCGATGGAGATCTGTTCAGCACAAGCAGAGAGCTGAGCACCAGCAGCTGCCAAAGCACGCGTGTCTCATTTAGGGTAAACCAAATAAATCTCTACACTGAAATGACAGCACTGACAAAAGTTTTGACTCCTTTGTCCACACACAGGTATCTAGAGCCATCTGAAATGCCCTGTGGTATCCCATGTAATCTCTAGACTCACTTCATACAGGCATGTGGATTCCCATAAATCAAGTGTCAAATCTGTCGGCTTCATGGTGTCCTCAGAGACCGAAAGGCTTCTGGAGTCTGACTGTGGGAAGGCAGCCTGATCAAGCCCTAAACCTTCACAGACTAGAATGGGAACTGGGCACCTTGCTCATACGTAAATGTGTACAAGTAGATACCTACATTTAAGTGTCTTTGAACTGAATTCCATTCTCAGAGTTTCAAGGACTGCAAAAGAAATGCAGGCTTTGAGTTCAGTTTTGGTCATCAACTTTTAAAACAAATTTTGATTTCTACAGGAACAATAGCTATCGATCCTGTAAAATAATAAAACTGCTCTGAAGACTTTTGCTCTTAATTACCCTGTGAAAGGAGATCCTGGAGAGATGGTGTTCTTGGTTTAGGCATCGTAGCATGTAATTTGCGCATAAGGCAAGGGAGTAAAGATTGCACAGATCTGGGAAAACACTTTGGCCAACAACCTTTGTGGAAAAAAATGCAAATTGTAGCCAATCAAAACAGTTATATGTGGTTTGTATTTCCTGAATCACTTAGATTGGAAATAAGGAGATTAATTCTTTCCTTTCACTGTATTCAAAATGACACATTTCTGGTTTTCTTCCCATTTAAAAAGCTCTTTTTCAAAATAACTTCAAGTTAAAGGATTAAAAGATGAAAAGCACAGCACTTTGTTTCAATTGATCTATACTGGCTGTCACAATGTTTTGGTTTGCTGAAGATTCTGATATATTTTACTTAGGCCAGATCTGCTAAATGGCTATCATCCAGGTCTTTCTGAAATTAATTATTTTCACAGCTTCCCTAGAAACCAGAACTTCTCCTTTTTCCATTTTAGCCATAGAACTGTTAACTTTCTCCTACCATGTATTCATATACTGAAATCTATGTGGAGTCACATAGCATTTTCTTTTGGAAACATTTACCAGCCACTTCTTTGAAATTCTTACACAGTAAAAGTTCCCTGAGACACTTGGCATTGGTTTTCTTCCAGTCTCATCAACATCATTAGGAATTTAATCTAGAACTTCCACCACAGGAAGAGAAACCACCTCTTGAAAGTCTCCTCTATAACTTTTACTATAAGGGCAGAAAGTGGCTTTGTGTATTTCTATTAACTTGAAATCACAGAAGAGATACATCAGGGCAGATTCCAAAAATAATTTTCTGTTTATTGCTGTATGCACAAATATGGATCCATCAAACTACAGAGATGTTTCCATCTGCTGACATTAAATTTTGGTATGCAGCGTCTCATGACTATCACAGGCATACTGTTAAAATCAATTGGTGAGATGTACATTGCATAAACACTTCACAGTAAAAATTCCGGTGCAGAACTGCATTTTTGTTTACTTTAAAATATAACAGAGAAAACCTACCTGAATTCCTAATCAGAAATCAAAGACATTGACTGTCATTTTATAATACTATTTTTTTTGTTCTGTTTGCTGTTTATTCTGATAAGCTACTACATATTTATGTTTCATGCTGCAGATGTTTCTTATAAACATGATAATTTTATTAATTTGCTTGTTTTATACAAAGCAATAGAAAATAATCTCTGCTCACAGGAGGGGAAAAAAAGCCGCTCTCGCTAGGCTCAGTGGTGCAAGTCAAATTTACCTCCATCACTACTTCCACCCTGCAAACCTCAGAAAGAAATTATATCAATCATATCATTCAAAGGAAGAATTTTATAGAAACCCAAAGACACCTAGAAATCTCTTCTGGGTAAGAACTACATTCTACCCTAAATGACAACCTCACTAATATAAAATTGAAAACTGAGTTGTATTCCAAAAACTTATAAGTCGTGATTCTGGGGCAAAGATTATGTTTTCGTTTTTGGGACCTTGCCCTTTCTTGACATCTATTCCCATAATTTCTGAAATAAGGTGTATCAAGTCCTTGTTCTAAGCGTTGTCACTGGTGGCAATAGTCCCAACAGGTCCACAAACCTACATCTTTTCATTTGACATGTGCATCACATCTGTCTGTTTTTCCTCAGCCAGAGAATTCATAGAATCATAGAATAGTTTGGGTTGGAAGGGACCTTTAAAGGTAATCTAGTTCGGAGAGCAGAGTAAAAGGGCAGAATCACCTCCCTCGACCGGCTGGCTATGCGTCTTTTGATGCAGCCCAGGATACAGGCGGTTTTCTGGGCTGTGAGCACACATTGCTGGCTCATGTCCAGCTTTTCATACACGAGTACCCTCAAGTTCTTCTCCGCAGGGCTGCTCTCAATCCCTTCACGGCCCAGGCTGTATTGATAGAGGGGTTACCTCGACCCACGTGCAGGAGCCTGCACTTGGCCTTGTTGAACCTCACGACATTCATATGGGGCCACTTCTTGAGCTTGTCCAGGTCCCTCTGGATGGCATCCTGTCCCTCAGGCATTGCAACTGCACCATTCGGCTTGGTGTCATCTGCAAACTTGCTGAGGGTGCACTTGATCCCACTGTCTATAATAATATCTTTATTAAGATATTAAACAGTACTGGTCCCAGTTTGTATCTCTGAGGAACACCATTTGTCATGGATCTCCATCTGCACATTGAGCTGTCGACCACTATTCTCTGGACATGACCATCCTACCAATTCCTTATCCACCAAACAGTCCACCCATCAAATCCTTGCCTCTCCAATTTAGAGAGAAGGTTGTTGTGGGGGACCATGTCAAAGGCCTTAGAGAATTCCAGATAGATGACATCCATAGCTCTTCCCCTGGCCACTGATGTAGTCACACCACCATAGAAAGCCACTAGGTTTGTCAGGCAGGACTTGCCCTTGACGAAGCCTGATTCATGACCTTGCACTTCATGTTTCTCACTTGCAACTCCACAGATTTCCTGCACTACCGTGGTTTTAAATGGATCATGATTTGTTTGTCCCTTACTAAGTCTGCAGAGCAGGGTGAAGGAACCCTAGGGCACACATGAAAGAGAGGTAGCTTTCAACCTAAATTATTCCGTGATTCATCCCTCCTCTTTTATCCCAGTCTTGGTACTGCAGCAGGGAAGCTTCAAGGGACTGATGCAGTGCTTATAGGAAGAAGTTCATAAGCAGAGCCACTTTTTGCTTCTGGAGGTTTTGTCTGTTTGTTTTCCTTTTAACTTCCTCATCTACAAAACCCAGAATCACAGAACGAGAACCCTGGCTCACAAAATGAGAAGAAACTCCTGCTGACTTCTGCAGCAACACAGTCTGACTGTTCTGCTTTAGGAAACAGGGGAAAAAAGTAAAAAATAAAAGAGAAGAAACAACAGAAAGGGTAAGTTCTCTCACAGCTAGGTTGTAATATCTGCAGTCTTTGGTATGTCACTGGATGACAGATCAGCTGCAACGACAGCTAAAATCCCATTACAGAGAAGAAACTAGGAGAGTTTCCCTTGGGAGGCAGTGTTGAAGAGCGAAGGTGCCCAGGAAGGCTGGTCATACTTCAAGCAGGTGCTCTTAGAAGCACAGGAGAAGGCCATCCCCATGTCTCGAAAAATGAGCTGACGGGGAAGAAGACCAGCCTGGCTAAATAGAGAGCTTTGGCTGGACCTCAGGAAAAAAAGGAAAGCTTACATTCTCTGGAAAAAGGGATTGGCAACTTATGAGGATTATCAAGATATAACAAAGCTATGTAGGGGGAAAATTAGAAGGGCCAAAGCTCAATCAGAACTCAGCTTGGCCACTGCAGTTAAAGACAATAAGAAGAGTTTCTATCAGTATATCAATAGAAAAAGGAAGACTAGGGAAAATGTAGGCCCACTGATGAATGAGACGGGTGCCCTAGTGGTGGAAGACACAGAGAAGGCAGAGCTACTGAATGCCTTCTTTTCTTCGGTCTTCACTGATAAAGCCGTCCCTCACAAATCCCGTACCCTGGAGGCAAGGGGGAAGGTCTGGAGAGAGGAAGATTTTCCTTCAGTTGAGGAGGACCAGGTCAGAGACCACTTGGCCAATCTGGACATTCATAAGTCCATGGGCCCTGACGGGATGCACCCGCGAGTGCTGAGAGAGCTGGCAGATGTTATCGCTAGACCACTCTCCATCATCTTTGAAAGGTCATGGGGAACAGGAGAGGTGCCTGAGGACTGGAGGAAGGCAGACATCACTCCAATCTTTAAGAAAGGCAAGAAGGAGAAGCCAGGGAACTACAGACCGGTTAGTCTCACCTCTGTCCCTGGGAAGGTAATGGAGCGACTCATTCTGGATGTCATCTCCAAACACATTGAGGAACAGGAAGTCATTGGAAGTGGTCAACATGGATTTACCAAGGGCAAATCATGCTTGACCAATCTGATCGCTTTCTATGATGTTATAACGGGTTGGCTGGATGAGGGGGAAGCCGTAGATGTCATCTACCTTGACTTTAGCAAGGCTTTTGACACTGTCTCCCATAACATCCTCATTAGGAAGCTGAGGAAGTATGGGCTAGATGAGGTGACGGTGAGGTGGATCAAGAACTGGCTGTGTGACAGAACTCAGAGGGTTGTGATCAGCGGCATAGAGTCTAGTTGGAGGCCTGTAACCAGTGGTGTCCCCCAGGGGTCAATACTCGGTCCAATTTTGTTCAGTATATTCATTAATGACTTGGATGATGGGACAGAGTGTATCCTCAGCAAGTTCGCTGATGATACCAAACTGGGAGGGGTGGCTGACACTCCAGAGGGCCGTGCTGCCATCCAGTGTGACCTGGACAGGCTGGAGAGCTGGGCAGAGAAGAACCTAATGAGGTTCAACAAAAGCAAGTGCAAGGTCCTCCACCTGGGGAGGAAGAATGCTAAGCACCAGTATAGGTTAGGGGTGGACCTGCTGGGAAGTAGTTCTGAGGAGAAGGATCTGGGGGTCCTGGTAGACAGTAAATTATCCATGAGCCAACAATGTGCCCTTGTTGCCAAAAAGGCCAATGGAATCCTGGGCTGCATAGGGAAGAGTGTGGCCAGTAGGTCGAAGGAGGTCATTCTCCCCCTCTACTCTGCACTGGTGAGGCCACAACTGGAGTACTGCATCCAGTTCTGGGCTCCCCAGTTCAAGAGGGACAGGGAACTACTGGAGCGAGTCCAGCGAAGGGCAACTAAGATGATTGAGGGACTGGAGCATCTCCCTTATGAGGAAAGGCTGAGAGAGCTGGGACTCTTTAGCCTGGAGAAGAGAAGGTTGAGGGGGGACCTTATTATGGCATATAAGTATCTAAAGGGTGGGTTTAAGGAGGATGGTGCCAGACTCTTTTCATTGGTTCCCAGTGACAGGACGAGGGGCAACGGGCACAAGTTAGAACATAGGAAGTTCCATTCAAATACACGGAAAAACTTCTTTACAGTGAGGGTGACAGAGCACGGGAACAGGCTGCCCAGGGAGGTTGTGGAGTCCCCTTCTCTGGAGATTTTCAAGACCCACCTGGATGCAGTCCTGAGTAATGTGCTCTAGGCAATCCTGCTCTAGCAGGGGAGTTGGACTAGATGATCTCTAGAGGTCCCTTCCAACTCTGAAGATTCTGTGATTCTGTGAGTTGGCAATACTGCCAAAGTGCTCTGAACTTAGGTTAAAAGTGATAATCGTGCGCTTAGTCAAAAATTATGAGAAAACAGAGAGTCAAGGTCTAGCATGCAAAAGACAGAAAAGCAACAGGGAAAAGAGGAGTCCATAATAATGTATTGCCATGAGAACTGGCCACCACCCCAAGGTCCTTTTTTGTTACCATTCACTTCTCATGTCCGCTATGTATTTCACTAGAAAGATCCTCTGCAGTCACAGTACTTTAGCTCACTGAGTAAGGGAATAGGCTCATGCTTCCAGTGCAGATCTTGCCTTTTACCTCTGTCTACGAATTAAAGGACTTCATTCTGGCCACAGTAGGGCCAAGAAACATCCAGATACCAATACCTTCACAGTACTGGCAACAGAGAAGCAATGTGGAAGAGATTTGAGGTATTTAATATGAAACGTTTAGCTTAGCTACTGCAAAAAAAAAAAAAAAAAAAAAGGAAGTGCAAAGAGTATAAAAGTATAAAAAGCAGAGTCCATTAGTGATGTTTGCATCTGTCACTACTGAGTTGAGGGAGAGTTGTTTTCCTTTCTTCTACTTTAATACATCTTCCAAATGATTTCTTAAATGCACAAAAATCTGGCTCTCTGAAAGGCGAATCCTTGGAATACAAACTATTATGATCTATCTTCAAGAAAGTAATTTTTCAGCAGAAAAGAAACTGCTACATGACCAGCCTAATAAGCCGACCAAGCTATCATCATTACTCAAGCGTTAGCTGCAGAAGACCAAATAAAATGGATGAGGTGCAACATAATAGACAAGACCCTGAGGGTACAGAATGAAAATACGCTGTCAGAAGACTCCCTCAGTTTCAGTGTCAGATGCTCAAGTAGGCAAGACTACAAGAAAAAGCACGATGTTCATGAAAGAAGGGCAGCCACCTGCATGGGAAGCGCAGACTGCAAGCTCTGTGGGTGCTATGATAGCTGGAGTAAGAAGGCAGTGTCTTTTACTGTCACATCTGTTGAAGCTTTTCTACCTGATACAATCTGTTCCTCCCTCAGAATGACAAGTTAAAGAAAGGAGAAAAGAGGAGAAAAAAAATCTCCCCCTAATCATTTGCTGTGATCAACTTGCATCGTGTTTGTAATCGACTGCTCTATGTAAGGGCAAACCAGAAAGGAAAACTGGGCTCTGCTGATGTTAGCATCTGCTTCTTAATTGCTGAAGTCTGGCCTTCAAATCTCCAATACACTCAGGCTTCTTTTTGAAGCCTGACACTTTCCTTCTGTTATAAAGTACAACTTACTGGCAGAATCCATATTTCACTGAGGGAATTTAGGCAAAATACTTACCATATCCTGAACAAACCATAATAACAGTTCATTCTTGAAGATTAGTCTGATTTCATCAGACCCGCAGCTTTGGCAACCCCTGCTTGGTTTCACCTGTAAAATGCTAATCCAAATAAATTTTTCCTATCTGATAGTATAGTTACAGATCTTTTTATCCTGTCTTGCAGGAATTAAAATATCCTTATAGCTGTAGATAAGCTCTCTATAACAATGCTACTGCTACTATACAAAATTTCAAGTTCTTCTGAAAATATTACAAAAACCGATATTATAGACTATCACATTGTTACTCTATGGAAAAGAGACTGATTTGTTCATCTAAGAGTAGACCTAAACAAGTCTATTCACAAAATATAGTTTTCTCCATAATAAAGATATCTCATTATTGTAACAGCATTTAACAAATACTTAGTTACTGTGCTTGCACAAAGACAGCAGTACTATCTGAGCTTGCATGTGCTACTATTCTAAGAAAATTTATAAAATTACATGCGTGTTTGTTGGTGGCCTTGGTCACGAGTAAAAGCTATTTGGAAATCACTGACTCCAGGTCACCTCTACCTTCTCTGCTTGCGCAGTTGATTGGGTAATAAAGCCTATATAGACATCTAAGGCAAACAGACCTTGCCAGGTTGACATGTTCTGACTTTTTATGGGTTCAGCTAAACTGCCACTTCAAAAGAGAAAGAGAAAAATATTTTTCTCTTCCATACACTTTCTCTACGCCAAAGCTACAGATTATAGCCATCAATGCATCAACTTGGAGATTCATGGGACCGATACTGCAATATCAGTCAAGGCACTAGGAGCTAGAATTTGTTCTGGTATTAGGAGCTAGAATTGGAGAAACCAATAACGTAGTCATTAAACTGATTTTTTTTTTTGTTTCAAAGTTTTACTGCCACTATTTTTAGGAATCGCACACACACTGAGAGACATGGCACGAGCCACAAAAAGCTTAGGATTCGAACATTAAACCTGAAGTTAATTATTTTCACATGTGCCAACAGTCTCCAGGGAGTTCCTTAGGAAGAGATGCATTAAGCATTGCAGGCTCAAGCCTCTGACACAGAACTTAGAGACTTTCTGCACACATATGAGATAATGTTTATCTGAGTAAATAACAAGTAAAAACTGCTGTGTGGAAGAGGTCAGTGCAGGTTATAGGAGAAACATGGAGAATCAATGTTCTTCCAAAATCCTTTCAAGGCTCTAGGTTTCTCATATTTATTTACCAACACTGTGACCTACTCCACGTCTCTATCACATGTGCAACCTAAGCTTTATTTCTTAATTTGGGCAATGACATACTACAAAAAAAACACAAAAAAAAGACAGAAATGTATTCCAAAGGCTGAGCTCTGCAACAACAGGAAAACAAAAAGCACTAGCTAAGTAAACCTCATATATTATTGAGTCCCTTGGGGAAGCGTCAAAGAATTAGATTTAAATGTGAAATATCAAAACATTGGAGAACTCTGTGCAGCCTGGAATACACAATGACTAACCAAACTTTATTTGCTAATAAACCAAGCAAATAATAGTAGTAATAATAATAAAAAAAATAATTCTTGCCATAGTGAATTGAGGACCTGAGGAAGGAGAGCTTCCCTCATGAGAACTCCACAGGGCTGGAGTCCTTGGGTAGAAATTATCTGCCAGCACCATAAGCTTACCAGAAGGGATACAGGGAAGGCACCAAAATTTTGATTGTATAATTTGTTTTGTTTGGGGCAAACCAATTAGACAGAAGTAGGGCAAGTGCAATATTTCTAGGTGACATGGTGAGACCATAAGACAATCCAAAGTTGATTAATGCAGCCAGGTTAAGCGTTAGTTTAGTATATCTTTGGGTCTTCTGTTGAAGAAACTTGATCAAGAAAGATATTGAGGGAAAGGGGAAGACTTCAAGTCTACCTTTTGTAGCAGACTCTTGCAATCCGCTACAGTTGTCTGTAAGAGCCGACATACTCCAGGCACTATTCTACTGAACGACCAGCAGAGACAACTAGTAGAGAGCCAGGAATGAAGGAAAGCATGTGTCAGAAGCTGAGCAGCCTGGAGTCCCAGCTTTGATCCAGCTAACAGCCTCTCACAGAACACTCACTATTTCAGCAGGGATGTGTTACAGGTCCGCACTAAACAAGCATCCTCTCCTGCCTACGCCTGCTGAGTGTGGCTGTTCTGCCTCCTAGGCTCAAATTGCCTCTGGGTTTACCAGACTGACACATCCACCTGCCCCCTCTCCTCCGTTTATTTATCTCTGTTCGTTTAAGTAATTGCTTTAGAGAGGGGCAAGTACAGATCATGAGACCCAGGCAGAAACCTTCATGCTGAATTGCACTCTGTTTTCCAAAAATACCCCTTTGAAA
The DNA here is from genome assembly GCF_028500815.1 of Rissa tridactyla. Taxonomy (NCBI): domain Eukaryota; kingdom Metazoa; phylum Chordata; class Aves; order Charadriiformes; family Laridae; genus Rissa; species Rissa tridactyla. The sequence continues at coordinate 41,754,533 of NC_071467.1, forward strand.
TTAAACCTTTTTGTCAGCAAGTCGAAATGACTCCGCTGACATCAACACCTTAAATCACCACATGGCAAAGAATCCTTCATTTACGATTTCCCCTTGCCCACGTGACAGGCGTGGTTAATATACAATGGGCAAGACGGAAATGTTCAGGGAACCTCCCTTAGGCACATCCCTAATAATAGGGCTTAGTCCTCCACTAAGGGTTGTGCCTGATGCCAGACCTATCTGTTATGCCTAGCTGAAACCTAGAATGTTTCCAGGCCTTTGAGTTTGATTTTTGATTCTACCAAGGTGGATTGTTAGGCTCTGTCTTAAAACCAGCTTGCAGTACAGTGAGGTCAGGAAGAGTTAGCTCTCTCCTTGCAAGCCAGTTGCACAAAGCTTATTTTTACCTTTTCCACAAAGAGCAGAGGGAAGAGCACCTTCAAAACAACTAAAATCAAGTTAGAACAGCCATTTTCCCTTTTTGTGGATGAAAAGATAAACTTTAAATATGCATATACAACTCAGCCTACGCCTGAACTTTCCCAGCGTTGAGATTTAAGACAGGATTCAGTTTCACTTTTTTCCTCTGAGCAGACTGTTTCAAGGTCTAATGGTCTGATGTCTCCAGATGAAGCATTCACTCCTTTCACGGAAGAATAAATTCTGGCTTACAATATTTGGAGTGGTGACCAAGGTTACCAAGCAGTTCCAACTGGGTCTAAGATCTGTGTCTGCTTCCAGGAAAAACAGTGTTCAGGAAGACTCCTTAGAAAATCAAAAGAATTACTAGACTGTAAGAGCAGGAGCACATCATTTAGTGAAAAACATTTAAACGTAAACATCTGCCTATGCTCCCTCTTCTGCTTTCAATGATTCTTATTAGACTACAGGAATTGAGGACTGCTATGGTAAGTAGCACCGCATTAATAAAAATATGCAGGATTTTAACTATTTTATAATGAAAAGTGTTGAAAGCACACACATGACATTCAAAACAAAAGAACCAATGTAAAAAAAGTCATAAATAAAAAAGTGAAAACAAGCATTTCACACGTATCGAGATACTCATTCATGGACAAAAAGCGGCAGCACTACTTCTGCATTCAGAGCCAAAGTCTTCTCCATTGAATATTTCTCAATTTCTTTTAACAAGAACCAGCTTGCTAAGAGAAGAATTCAAACACAAGTAGCAATAAATATCTTACCTAAGTTATTTTCTATTAACTGCAAACTTTCCAAAAAAACTAGCACTTACATTTGCACATTCAGGCAGAGATTATTACTTGTAAAATCTAATTTAAAATGAATTAACTAAATCAGCACAAAAGACTGTAAGGACATTTAAGTTGTGAACATCTGATTAATGATGATTTAATTTAACTTGATTAGGAACAGTTGCAAGATAAACAGAAATGAATTCTGTTCATCGAAACGGAACATTTATCTGGGGTTTGCACAATGCAGGCACTAAAATTTGAGGCTTCCAGTGGTCCAAAACACTGTTATTACCACGAAAAAGTTAATTAAAATTTAATTTGGAAATCAGATAATGTAATTTGTCCTCAAAGTGCAATTATTTGGTAATTTTTATGACAGATCTAGTAAACACTATAAATTCTTTTGTTTTTTTTCTAGCTAGACAATCAAAATTTTTATATCAGCACCTAGTAAGACACTAAGAATTCCATGAAATAAATGCCAGCTTCACAGCCCTGCATAAGTAATTCTTTCCGTTCCAACTTCAGCGAAAAATATCATGTAGGAAAATGACTCCTAGGTATTCCCTTTTGGGAGTACTTGCTCATTAGTACATAAATTGTCTTAAGATCTCACCAAATTCATTTGGACTGAGGTAGATATATAGATGTAAAATAGTAGCTCTTCCAGAATAATTCCCTAAAGGAATTTTTTAAACCCCACTGCTAAGAACATCTCGCTGTTTACCTTAATGCAGTTTGGAATAACACATCTACCTTCTTGTGCCCCGGAAAAAGAGCCCAAATCGGTAGCTTATAGATCACATATTTAACTCGAGAGCAGACAGCTCCCAGCAAACAGAAAAGAAGGAGATACCCTCCTCACTTCTCAGTTTTAGATGAAAAACTTTTTAAGCTTAGTTTCTTTCCTTTAATGTTCAGATGTGCTGTCAGAGAGCTCTTCAGTTATGGACAGAAGACGACCATTACCAAAGGAGGAGTGTTGCAAGTACGAAGTGCAAGAAGGTGACTTCTGGTCTGTCATCTAAGTTCTGTTAATCATCTGTTTGAAGTTCAGTAGGTTGTTTTTGGAACGCCTGTAATGAAAATATTGAAGATGCACAGTATTCTGGCCTTTAAATATGAAACATACATCAGAATTTATTAATTGGAAGTATGATTAGACAAAGGCAAAATAAATTGCTTTCCAAAAACCAAGCCATCTGATTTTACCTTGTCTCAGTAGCAAAACCCAAATAAATTTGGTTTAATTAAAACAAATCTTACACAAAGCCAGCATAATAATGAGAATTAAACAAAAACCCAGAAGACAGAGAAGTTGATTTCCAAAGCTGGTTCATTCCGGTAGTTCAGCTATTGAAAATTGTGGTTCAATTTCACTTTGAAAATACCTGAACTGAGTTTCCAGCTTTGTACAAGCTTCTAATTCTTGTTATGCTTTTCTCTATCAAACAGCCCTATGATACTTTTTCTCCCTCTGTGAAGTAACTCACCTCTGTTTTCTTCCTGATAAGCTACCTGTTTTTAACTGTTTCAAGATAAGACATTTAATTCAGCATTTCCGTTGATTCTTTTGGTCCCGTCTCTAAAGTTCTTAAGAAGCAGGACCGGCACCACAAAACAGTATCAAACTCACCAATAACAAATACATGGATTAAAATCATCTCCCAGTCACAACATCAACTCTGCAAACCCCAAAGTGGTGTAAATAGTTCTGCTGCATTGTTTTCCCACTGTCATCCAACTCCTTTCCAGGGCCAGCACTTTCCAGGCTATTGGTGTCTTTCACAGTTGGTTCCAGATCCGTAACTTGACATTTGGCTGTATTAAGGATGCAGTTGATAGGATTATTACAGTTCATTAAATGTTCATCATAGTTGCTGCCTGCTGTTGTTTATCATTGCACTAATCTTTGGGTTTTCAGTTTATTTTCAAATATTTGACGAGCAGTCCTACTTTGAATCTCTTCAGGAACCCATTACAACTATATCCATCCCATAGAAACACCACAAACTTACTGCTTTTGGCGTGCCATAAATTCAGTTTTTATTATTTCAGACTCTTGCTGCTGACTGTCTCATCTGCCCATAGAACAGCACCTGTCTACGCTGAGGCCTGTCAGGCTTAATCAGCATGAGCAAGGGGAAGGTTCAACTCCGGGTCTCTTCTCCCTGCACAGAATAATACAATTTAAAGATCAAGGGAGCTTTAGCTTAGTGCAAGCAACTAAGCAGGGAGCTTAGTAACAGCATCTCTCAGTGCTTCCATGCTATTCCTTGGTTCATTTAATACTGGACAGATTTTCAGCAAAGAGCAAGAACAGCATGATATAGCTGTTAATATATGCTAATTGCACAAGTGTGTCCAGTAGTTAGATTAAACTAGAATGTTTACAAACATCTCAATACGCTGCTGAAAAAAACCCAAATCCAAAAAACTAACAAGGCTGATTGTGTTTACCCAGAATAAATGTTTACAAAGATGGGAGCAGTATCAAAAAAAAAAAAAAAAAGAAACCACAAGTATTCAGGTGCAGGGAGATTTTAAGAGAAAACATTCAGTTTTGGATTATTTGGCTCTTGGGTGATAAAGGATTTCTGGGAAATACAAGCAGAGGTAAAGCCTGAGCCTTTCCTAAGCTGCTGTGAGGGAAAGATCATCATCCTCTACCAAGTTACCTCTCCCTTGTTTCAGTCTCCCTTCTCCCTTGTAGCCAGTCTTAACTGCATATCCACATAGGGCTGTATTCAAAGAACTGGTTTGTGCCAAAAATGCCAACGCGTTAGCTACAAGAGTGAGAATTTAACGTTAATGAAAGGTATGACATAAAGTTACGAGACAGAAGATTCTACAGGTTTTAAAGTACTGAGAAGCAGGAAAATACATAAACACGAGCATTGATACGTTTGCTACCAAACACTAAAGTTTAACAGATATTTGAAACAAAGAGATTGTGAAAATATGCAGTTGTGGTTTTTGGCATAATAAGAGGGGGAAAAAACCCAATGATTTAGTTAACCACTGTCCTTCATACATCAGTGTTTAATTAATAATGGTCTTCAGAAGTAATAAGCAATGTAACTTTGTCTATATTCTGAAATATGCCCAAAACACAGATTGCTCAAGATCGATGCCACAATACTGACTTTGGCCTTGCATTTATATAGAGAAGTGCTAATATATAAAATATATGCATAGGAAGTGTCCATTCCTTTCCACTTAGGCTTAAATATTTGGCATGCAACACAATCACCACTTCATCACAACATAAATTGGGAAGAAAACAAGATTTGTTGACTATGGTCTTTTTAGCTTAAAACTTTAATTACTTAGCATGTGAAATGAGTTATGAATAAAATCATGCAGATATTCACATTACAAAACAAAATACTTCAAATACAATTGCACATTTAAAATTTAGTCAAATATCTACTTTGAGGTAAAAATGTAAGATTAATCAAATATACGGAGCAATTATAAGCTTAGCATAAATAAATTATTGATATTTTCAGAATAAAATAATCAGTGAAAACAGCATTTTTAACACACATATTGGTACAGAGATACAGCCCATTTACCCTCCTTCAGAGTGTGATCCACTCATCTGATATAAAGCCACAAATACTATAAAATTGCATACTACTAAAGCACAGCAGCCAGTTTGCCTACAACATAAGATTCCTACCTGCATACTGCAGTGCAGGGCCAAGTTATTTGAAAAAATATATAATTTCAAAGATTAAAGGGTTTAATTATACAGCATCCAAACAAGTATACCGAAAGCTGCACAATCAAATCCCCACTGAATACTAGAAAACGCCTTTGGCCAGAATTCCAAATATAAAGACCTGAAATTCAGGTCAAAAATAGGTGACCAATTAACACGTCTACTTTTGTGCATACGAGTGACAGCATAAACAAGTTCTGAGTTTGTGCATCTCAGTGGATTTTTTTGTTTGGGGTTATTTAAGTTACTGTTCATGTGAAGAAACATGTAGCTGCACAGGGTTAAACTGCATATTCAGTGACCAGAGGTCTACTCTCATGAAATCTAAATCACAGCATTTCTCCAGATGACAGTGGACTCTCCAATTTCTCTAACTTCAAGAAAAAAAGTCATACTTATTTTCACAAGTAGAACAACTAGAGTACAAATGAGAACAATCTACTATAGTCTGCAACAGCTGAGGTTTGCATCTCCTGAACTGATTCACTCATATGAGCAACAATACAGGGAAAACTACATAAAAAATAGAATATAAATATTATACTGCACCATGAAACACTACAAACAGAATATACAAAAATTATATTAGGGCATTAATTATCTGTCAACCTATTAAACAGAACACCTTAATATTACTACAGATTGGAAGGTAAACATAACCTACAGGCTTAGTTTTCACATGGCTGTTTGTCAATGCAGCATAAAACATTTCCATAGTGCAAATCTTACCAACTGTATGAAAGATACTATCCCCCTCAGAAAAATGCTTCTCCCCCCACCCCCCTCAAAATAACAAAGAGTCATTTCACATTTAGTACAAGATGTGGTTTGAAACATACTAACATATGGAAGCTTAATTTTAACACCGAAAAAAAAGGTTAAACAATGTTGAGAAATTAAAATTAAAAAGTTAGATATGCTATAGCTGGAAGACATGAAACCCAAAAATCTGATCCGTGGAAGTGAGGGAATAAAAAGATGCTGATCTTTTCTTTTTTTCATCTGTTGGAATCATATTGTATGACAATGCAGCACGCTCCCTATTTTGTACCAACAGCTGTAAGATTACTTTAGTTGCTGAAGAATCACAGTGTTCAGTATATCTGCTTCTTGTAGAGTCAGGCTTTCATCTGTCAGCTCTTTATTTGGAAATGTAGTCACAAGAACAAAATCAGTTGTTGCAAATGCTGGACGGGACTGGATAATGAAATCTCGAATATCCTTAATCCTGTGGAAAGCATATGGACATGAAAACTTTGTATGATTCCATTTTGACATAAATCTCTGAATATTAAGACGATCAGAGAATACAAAACCTTCTAACAGCCTAAACCATTTAATATGTCCTGTTGATTTTACATTTCCATTTGATCGAGATGACTAATGGGTTTAGCCTAGAATTTTTTTTGCTTCTTGCATAAAAAAACTTAAAAATTAAAATGAATGCTGCTTGTTTTCTCAAATAACAGAAATAATATTTGTAGCAGAATTATATTGCAAACTGACAATTAACACAAAGTCAAGTAATTTCAACACCAGGTGTCAAAAATTTCACTATTAATTAGTATATTCCAAAAAGGCTAAGTTATTAATGCAAGGAGGAATCTTAAAATATATGGTGACAGTGATGAGAAAGCAGAGGGGAAATATTAACGCACTTCAAAAGCAAGAGGTTTCCCCTACATCAGCAGTATAACAAGAATAATTTAGTTTTATAAGACATGGATGAAAAATAAGATTTTAGAGATAAAAACCTGAAATTTTATGTTTCTGCCTATGACAGTAAGTAAGCTGAGAATAAATCTTTGAAGATCTATTGTAACTAGTAAGTAGACAGATTTACTGTGGCCAAATAAGCAGGGCCTTCAACTTTCTACCAGTCTTCAAGGCTTATGACACAAGCAATGCACTTTAGTAGCTGATTTTGATCATACATATGGCAAGTATAACTAAAAAGATTCACATCCAAGAGAAAATTAATAATGATGAAAATAAGCTTCTGTCAACGCACCCTTGGTCACAGATGTTACTGGGAAGTTTACCACTTCTACCCTTTCATGCAGGCAGAAGAAAACACATCACGGCTACAGAGGCTCCAAATAAGCCCTACTGTTTATCTAAGTCACTTCTCCAGCCGGTTCTGTGAAGAAAGGATCTGGGCCTGTACTATTAGTGTACATTACCAGGTCTGCAAAAATATGTAAAATTATTGCTGTATCTTCCTCCCTATCTTGGCTAAAATTGCCTTATTGTGGTCTGTGTATGTTGTCAGGTGAAGAAAGCTGCACATTGGCTCTGCCCTTATTCTGAGTGAGAAGGAAAAAAAGGAAACGTGAACTCTCCATATAACAATATTAACATGGAACTGGGTCCACGCTAAGACCACCTCCAAGGCAGGATTCAAGCTCAGTGCAGATTTCAGATCAAAGCTGGCTTGAATCCTGCTTGCTGTGAAGCATGGGTGGAATTACTGCCCAAATCTCTGCCCTCTGCCCAAAGTTCTCTCAGCCACACAGTGCAAAGCAGAGCTTTGCAGAACCTTGCACTAACACAACCTCTTAGGCAAATAAACAGGGTTGGCCAACACCGTTTGTGGCAACGCCCCAACAATGTCAATAAAACTGATGGCAAGCTCTAATCAGCAAACTACTAACAGACCTAAAAAACCCACCAAGTTCACAGGCTGCCAATTCTTAGAAGATGACCACCCAAAACAAAACAAAGGTTGGTTCTCATTATTATGTCCAGCTCACATGCCAGATTTGCAAATGAGCATGTTATGCCCACACACCCTTCTGCATATGGGCTGCAGACTACACTTATAACCCATGTTATGTTGAGTCACAGTCTCAAGTGTAATGAGGTAGAAAGCTGGAGCTCTTCATTATGGGCAACAGGATTTCTCTGCCTGTAGTGTGGACTATATTCCAACTGAGAATATACTCCACACCTTGCAATATAATGCCTTCACCGTGCCATCCGATTCAGCCACACGCTCCTCCCAAGAAGAGTCCAGGGCTGGGATGACTACATAGCGAGGCTGTCCGGATTTCAGTTGCCCTGAGAACAGTTATGGCTGGTACCGTTTCCTTACAAATCATGGGACATAATTGGTCATAAAAGTTTGTGACTTTGCAATTATAAAATATCTTGTGTTTCCAAGTGACAGAATTTTGCTTTGGCAGTCAATTTACCAGTATATCTATGTTATGAAAATGACACAGACCTACAGCATTTCAGTGGAACTGTATTTTCCCCTTTTTGATGTCTTGCTGATATTCATTTCATGACAAAACGCAAACTTATCAAAATAGTTATGGTTACCTACATTGAGGCAGAATCAATTTACCTGTGTGCTTGATTAAATCTTTGTATTAATCGGCTTCCATCTGCTAATCTAATTTGAATTTTAGTTGCTGGCATGGAATCATCAATCAGAACAGGTGCATTAAGAATGGATTTCTCCTCCTCTTCTGGGGAAGAAGGTGTGCTGACTATTTCAGGTGTAAGGCTAAAGGATTGGAAAAAAACCTAAATAAACTCAATGTCACTAATGGAGTCAAATCAGAACTGAATAACGTTTCAGTTTTCTTTTTCATTGAATGACTACCATGCATATCTAGTACAAATAAGCAATGAAAATCCTCTCAAAGTTATCTGAACTAAGTATACACATAGCTTTTCTCATAGACACAAAAAATGTTTTTGTAGTTTTATGTCAATGATTGCAATATTTCATATTTATTTTTCTTATAACTGTGCATATCATTACACTTGCATGATTTTAAATAGGTAATCAAGTATAAACAAAACTATCTTTGTTTATGCTTACAGAGCATGAAATGACAGTCTTCTATACTGAGATTTATATATCATACCTCCTGGACTATATTAAAAAATAATCATGTACCATTATAGTGCACTAAACTGACCCAAACTGCTTTAGTAATTGCTTCCAGGAGCACTACTTCATGATTCTGGGCATCCTTCACCCTTTTAGAGCACAAATTATATTAACAGGTAATTGATATCACCACATAGTAAGCGTGGAATTTTTTACAGTTAGTATAAAAAGAACATAAACCTGATTTGAGATAACCATTTGGCTGCTCCTTTCATTGCTTACATATCTGAAACTTCATAAGCTAGCAAAACAAACAAAAATGCCACACAACAGGTGGGCATATTTTCCTACATACAGAACATCTCCTCTTCCCCACCTATTTTCTTTAATAATCTTCAATAATCTAAACAAGTGCTTAGGTGAATAAGTTATTATATACAGTTGTTCCCTATGTCACCCCTACCAGAGCTTACAACATTCTCAGTTTCTGAGTACATTTCCTCATTTTTAAAAATATGAAATATAGTTAAAAACCACCTACCGAATTAAATTACTTGCAGAAGCAGACCAGTAATACCTTTTTTTGGCAACCAAACATATTACATGAATAAATGCAATCATGAACAGAAAGTATTCACAACTCAACAGCTGATCTCAAGTCAGCTGAAAAAGATGCTAAAAAGCCTATAATCGTTATGTGAAAAAGCTGATGATTGGCAGAGCTGAGGTCACATTTACTGTTTACTCTTACTGACCAACTTAGAGGTGAACAGAGATTACGCACTTTTGGGCAAAGTAGCCTGAAATGTTCAGTCACAGAATGAATTTTGGCACATTCTGTATCAGTTCAATTGAATTATACACGTTAGAGTTTTAACAGCATCAGCCTACCCTTGGACCGGGACAGCAAATGAAACAGAACCAGGTGTAAGCTTTTCTAAATCATTAAATTTCAGGGGGTTTTACTACATATATGAAGTTTCTACTGTAGTTAGAAATGACACTAGAATTGAAGGAAGTGAAGGCTCCAATCAGAGGTTAAAAGTTGAGCCTCTCCTCTCCCACAATCCAGGCTTTGCAGTGTTATTTCATTTAGGGGAGCAACAACTGATTTCTCTGGTTGTTTGCTTTGAAAAAAACCCAGCTCCTACTATAGATTTTTGCAGCACCATTTCAAGTTTTAATCCAATCCTAGTAAAAATTGAGAGACTTTGATACAAATTATTGCCCATTTATTTGAATCAAATTAAAAGAAATCAGTTTATCAAATTATTTCTCTTTCTTAAAGCTAACAGACTTGCCTTATATAACTTATAATGATTGACTGTTTACAAGGTTATATTTCAGGACAGTATGTCTGCTGCTTCATTCCAGAAAAAAAATATGGGAGTTGCTCCCATACAAAAATATTTTCCATCAGCATTAAGTCAGGCATCAGCCATACTGCTGCAATAGCATCTTCTGTTCCCTTTGTGATGATCCCAGTAATAAAAGACGACATGCACTGCAGCTAAACCAGAGCAGAGTGTACCCTTACTGGCCAGTATCGTATTATAACTAAGTTCTGCCTGTTCCTCACTAAATGGGGAAGAATTCATTTGGGTCTGCTTCCTCTATCAGTACAGTACAATACTAATCACCTTTCAGCTTCCTTTGCTCCCATTTTAAACACAGATGAAGTTAAAAAGTAAAAAAAAAGATAGGCAAAATTATATGCAAGAACAGGCACAAAAATCTCAGTCACAACAAAGCATCTAGCAAATCTCTGAGCAGTTCCAACAGAGGGTTAAGACTTAACTTTTTTCAAGATTACACATAAACTTTCATGATTACTGGTGACACTGAGATCAGGTCTGAGACTTGGGGAACAGAATAATTTTATATTGCTTTTGTCATGCGATTGGCTTCTCCATCAGGCTCCTAATTGATTAAATACAGCTTTAGAAATAGCATATGAACACAGAACAGAAAACCTAGTGGTTTTTACCTTCCAAGTTTTTGCCCTTCGCCACTGAAAGCTTTGAAACGCAGTCTAGGCTTCACATACTCCTGTTCTTGGTGGTCTTCCATATCCAAATTAACCTGGCCACCATGAACAATCCGCTGCAATTCCACAGGAATTTCCCTTAATTCCAAAAATAAAAGTTTCCCAATTATTTTCTGAACTGCAATACAAAATTACATAAAAACCTTACACAGTACAATATGAGTTGATACTATTAGTATGTTTACTTTAAAAGTTATAGACGTCCAATTTTTTTATGAATTGATTTCATCCTAAAGGAATTAAAAAAAAAAAAAAAATCAGTGAGCTGACAGTCAAAACCTAGAGCGTAATGACAGTCAAAACCTGGAAAGCGCTAACAAAACACGTGAAACTAAAAGCATCCTGTAACAAGTAAAATTCAGAGTTAAACCACCAGAAGGAACCAAAGCGTTCCAAATTTTTAAATGCCCCATGCATTTGATGACAAACACAGAATATATTTAATGGGTGCAGGCAGAGAAGAAGATGTGGAGAAAGAATTTTTCTTCACTTCACTTGAAAGACATACCTCAAAAAAGTTGCCATTTTAACTTACCCTCTTTTAACAGACTCAAGAAACTGAGCATTAGTTGGGTCCGAATAGGATCTCAATTCACCGTCATCTAAACTAAAGCCATTCCTCCACAGTTTCAGCAAAATTTGAACCTGTGAAGAAAAAATGTTGAAATAAAAAAAAAAATGAAGACAAATAAAGTAGTTCATTTTCATACAGATTATTTATACAATTTTTAATCTATACTTAACATATTATGCAGCAGACCACAAACAAGAACGCAAATGACAAAAGAACAGAGCGCTGCAATGTAACTATCATTGTTAGAATCCTTTAGAAAAAGCAAATAATAGTTACAGACTACTACCTACGTCAAGATCACTTTTACACTTGGGGAAAAAGAATCTCCTAATCTGCTATCCATGACATAAGAGATGATACAGCGACTGCGTAGTGAAATTCACAGTGTTCCAATTACTTTCAAAACCAGTAAACATTTCTTGTTGATAAATGAAGAAATAAATCCATAAAATTACAAATTACTGCTGATACATCAGTTACAGTGAAAACTATTATTTCTTCAAATTATTACATGCTGAGCTCCAATAAAGTTGATACTAGCTCCATTTGGTTCAAATGTTAACAATCCTGGAAACTAGCCTCCTTCACTCCCTTCTTATTTTCCTGTGTTACTGTACTTCCAACCAGAGCCTGCACTTCCTTTCCCTGCAGCTGCCCTGCAGTCCAGCACACCCAAGTTTCGCTAGCCAGCAAAACTGACCTTCCCTTAGAAAACTCTCCCTGCCCCCAGTTATGGTAACCCCACTGCAATAGGCTCAGTACAGCTGGCTATCACTTAGAGGGTAGAAGGATTATTTAAGAGGGTAGATGGCAGCAGCTTCTGGTGTGACGTGATAGTGCGCCCCAACCTGAACCACATCCTTTGGCCTTACTCATTGTTTTTTTTTCTAGATAAGCTTAACGTTTGCTCTAGCCATTCACACAAATGGCAAAGTGTAGAGAACTTTATTTTTCCCCATCCTCTCCCTCACTTTCTCCTTTTTAAGTGAGAGGAAAGGCAGGCCAGACAATTTTCAAAAGGCCTCTAACCTGCTGCTTCACCATTCCTAGAATACATCCACACCCTCAAGTTTGAGGTTGGCTACTGTGCAAGCCACAACAAGAAACAATTCCTAACTTAGGAATATTAAAATGTTAGCATAGCTAAGAGAATGCAGAACAACAGCTAGAGGAAAGTAACTGAAAGGAATGTCTGCTAAGAATTTCAAGGAAATTTATGTCAGAAAATTCCACAGTGGAGGCCTTAGAGGTATCCAATGAATATCTGTCCTCTGTGGACACTTTCGCTTTAACAATTTCTACTTAACACATATCTAATATTTAGATATTAATTTTTTCTCATAGACATGGTTATAGTAATAGTGACATTTCAAGCTGTAAACATCATTAAGCAGACATCTGTTGGAGATTGTTTCCTGCTATTCAGAATTTTACTTACATCTTGATTTTCTCCATATATGTATTCAGAGTGCTTTTGTGATGAGTCACCCAATCTATATCCACCACCGGAAAATGACTGGAAAAAAAAATACATAGAAAAGCTTATTGAAATAAGTATCTGAAATAGGTTATTAATATTCTTACCTAGGTGGAAATAAAAGCATCAGCAAGCTTGCGTCTGTGATTAAAAGCAAATACACTGTTCTAACTTGTATACTGTCTAAGTGGAAAATTATACCTAGTAACCATAATCAGGCTAAGCAGGTTTTACGTAATGTATTTCAGTTTCTAATCTGTACAGTTTTTCAAACATTAGTAATTCAACAGATAAGGAGATTTTGATTGCGATGCAACTGCAGTTTATTTTTTTTTTTAATCAATTTTAATTAAAAATAAAGCAAATAATTCCAGTTCAGGCTGATTTCTAAAGATTTCCCCTGCAATTGTGTGGTTCCTCCCTGCTTTATTTTCTAGAGCAAGCTACCTGAGCACAGATAATACACAACTGTGTATCCTCTGCTATTCGCAAGCCACAAAAACGTGTATTTGCTCTCATATGGTTAGACGAGTTTCAGAGAGACAAATGTAAATAGAGATCAAAATATGTTTTAACTTTTACCTTAGCTTTACTGAAATCACCAGATGCTCGTGCGGCTTCATCTAATGGGACAGCCCCGTGTTCTCTTGCTTCCTTGAAGAGTTCAGCAACAATTTTACTTGGATTATTAGAAGCCCCAGAAATCTGTAGTTCTCTATATTCCGAGTCACCTGAATAAAATCTTTAGAAGAGTAATGTTCATAAGCAACAATGCTTTAAACGACAAGCAAAATTTTCCTCTTCCCATCAAAAGAAAAAATAATTAACCAACAAAGAATCAAATTCAGAACAAAACCTTTGCATTCTGATCACAGAAATGTTACACTTGGCTTTGACCTTCCCAGCAATCCAAGCAGCACTACTCCAAAGACATTTGACTAGCAAAACTACCTAGGTGCCTTCTGGAACAGATCCCAGAGGTTAGGGGCAAAGGCTATATGTTTAAGTGAACACAGTCCTGTTGCAGCCATGGCTTTACACACCTCATCTTATGTGGATGCCGTCTGCTCCCAGAAAGACCAGTTTCCTCAGGGGTGTCCTGTGCATGGGACTGTGCCTGGGCTGATTAGAATAAATTCACAACTAACACTGCCTTGGCACAGCAAGCGTAGAATTTTGTTGGAAAACTCAAAAAGTGCCACAATTTGATCTTTAAAGATCTAATATACTTCAATTCCTGCCAATGTCAGAAATGGAAAGTTTTTAAGAAATTTAATTAACCTTTCAAGGCATTTTAAAATCAGCAGAAACTGCTGTGAAAGCTATTTTTGTGCTCTTTTTCTTCAACACAGCCCCATTTCTAGGTCTTGAAGATAAAAGGTTAACCTACAAATAATTCTGTTGAAAACTGTATCTGCTTGACTATGAAGATCAAGATATTCCTTGATAATTATCTTGAGGAAGGCGCTCTAAGTCTCTAAATACCAGTGGAATACATGCTGTAAAAAAATCTATATATAAACACAAAATCTAGCAAACTTTAAAGTGTTTTGGTTTTGACTATAAGAAGCACTTATAATAAACACTTTCAACTTTCCTTAACTTTTTACTTAACCACTTGGGACAAGGCAGATCATGCGTGAGAGACATGCGAAACTGTCTCTCAAGCCAATGTCTTCCAAATGCTCTTGATTCCACCATATTTTACAATTACACAAGATCAGCAGTGGGTATGTTACAAACAAAGGCGCTGTTCCAATCGTACTGCATTTATGATGTCACATAACTGACAATCCCTTATTATCAACTCTCCTCTGTACATAAATCTGTATTTATTATCCCAATTGCCATTTATATGGAAAATCTTTGATTATTAGATTTAAAAGAATTATAGTGGTAAGGAGACAAAACAAGAATTCTCATCAGAGCTTGTATTCAAGAAAGAAAGGAAGTACTCAAATATTTGAGTATTAGACACACAGAACAATTCAGGATGTTTGAGAAAATGCAAAAAAGCTTCTGAATCCAAGCATAAATTACAACCGTTACATCCATCCAGTCACGTGTTAAGGCATATACAGGTCCTAAATGACTACAGCCAGATTCTGCTAAACATAGTTTTACTACAGGAGTGTACGACTAACACTCTAATAAGTCACATAGAGTCTCTGCAGTTACTAGCTCTTTGCAGGACAGACTTAACTGACACACATTTTGAAAAACGGGGGGGAGCAAAGTGTGAATGTCACAAAAAAACCCAATTACTTCCACAATTGTTAAATGATATTTTTTTTTGTTTTAAAAATACCTTTGGTTTTCTTTGTCATCGCTCATGCTTCTCTCTGGTTTTCTCAACCTTCTAAGAGAATCAATTTTAAGACTGCCAAGAGAATAAAAGAAAATGTTTGAGGATGACTGGTACATACACTTCAATAAGTACTTCGTATCTAACTTCTGAAACTGCTTATTTTTCAAAAACAGAGAATATCGAGTTGTTGGGGTTTTTTTTGTTCTCACCACACTTTTTTTTGGCCACAGCATATAGCCATGGATGCTGCTCAGTGAATAAGCAGGAAAGAGCACACGTATAGCAGAGGCATTTTGCAGTAACAATTGGACTAGATGATCATTGTAGGTCTCTTCCAACTGTACTCTTCTGTTCTATTCTAGCATAGGTTATGCAGAATTCTGCTTTACGCCACTAGTGGTCCCACAGATAACACAGGTAATAGGTAAACTCAACAGATGTTTCAGAATCCAGTTTACCAGAATTAATTACACTTCAAATTCTTTCCACATTTTATCTGGTTTTGTCAAAAGGTAAGCTGCCTAACAAAGTCGACGTTGGCTTTTTTTGATGTCCTGGAGTCCCTGCCTATGAGGAACCTAAAAACTAAAAAGTAGTTGTTCTCACTTCTATTTTACACAATTTTAAAAATACGTTGAATGGCAACATCACAAAGACTTTCAAAAGATGATTAAAATGTAGAATCAGATTCTGTTTTACGGTAGGGACAGATTGATAAACTACCATAGGACAAGCTAGGGTTGTTAGCTTGCAAAATGCCAGGAAAACCTGTATGGATATATGCTGTTATCCTGTAGTACTTGATAATAAAATTCATTAATGCCAGATGTGTATGAGGTAGCTGACTACCATGGGATAAGACCATACATACAATCTACTACATGAGTAATGTCAGATCACTAGTTCAGATTTATGTACTTTGTCTGATTACTATACCTTTGAAATCAAGGTGTAGCAGAGCAGGCCGTCACTTTTTAAAGTATCAGTGTCAATAAAACAATGCAATTCTACATCCCAGTGAAGGATCTGCTTCTTATTACTTTCTCAGAAAAAATGTATTGTTATGGACTTAGGTCATGGGCACTTGAAACACTAATCTCTTCTATTTTCTCCCTTTGTCGCATTGTAGGTTTTGTGGGGCTTCTATTTTTGTGCCAATAGTCTTGAGTTTCAAGGAGCTTGCACAACATGACAGCATATATAACATGGCACTTGCTCCAACACAGCCCATAGACATTCTTCTATACCTGCAACTGTGGATGGCAAGCTGACTAGATGACTTCAAGAGCAGATATGTTTCCTTGCAATTAATACACTGTTCATCTGAGAACCAAATGAAGCCTACTAAAAGAAAAATCTCATTTTGGATACCATGCAAATAGCAGCCATCTCTTCTTTCTCAGACAGACTCCAGTATGATTGCCAACAAAGAGCAAGTGTTTGCCAACTGCTATCACACTGAAGTATGTGAGATACTGTATTGCAGCTTTCCCTTAAGTTGGAGTGGGAAGTTGTAACTTCATGATATGTCTTGGTAAATGAAGCCATTTGCTTTATTTGTTCATAAACTGTGCTCTATGTAGCTGATTAGTCAACTTGAATGGTTTCACCAAAACAAACAAAAACACTCACCAAAAAAGCTATTATTTTCCAAGTGTCACACACTGTGCTAAAATCCCTCTTCCTGAAGATCTGCATTTGCAGATGCACTTGAAGCATGGCTTTGGTGACTAAGATCTTTTCTGCTGCTTAACCTCCTTTAAAACAGAGATCCATATTGGCAGCAGCAATTGAAAGAGAAGCCAAATACAAGACAGTAATGTTGTAAAGACTTATCTTTTTTAAAATGATTTAAATAAGAATTAATTAAAAACTGGCAAGATTTCTTTATAAAAAAAATTAATACTGCATTGAATCTTCAAATGCCTGCAAACACTGCAGGCCAGCAAACATTGGATTTATACATAGGTACATGTCTTCCTTCCACCTGCCAAACCCAGACAAATTAAGAAGCTCTTCTTATTTCTCTCTTCCCATAGGAGCCTTTCTAATGAACCTACTAATGATTTTTCAAATTAATATTTGTCTCATTAGGTACTGACTTAAGCACAACACTCAAAGCAGCTCACTTGCCAAGATTCACACGAGCTACTGCTTTGCCGAATTTTGAAGAAGCAAAGAACTGCAGTATTTTTCTGATACAGCAAATTTCCAAATTATGTCTGTGTAAACAAAGAACAACACTGCATTTCACTTATAGCTTCTTAATCTTATCCTATCTGAAGTGGGTTTAAAGTGTTTTGGAATGCCGTATAGCACAAAAGCTCCTAAATAAATAGAATTTAAAAAACATTCGGAGAAGACACAGACTATGCATTATTACAGGGATTCACAATTCCGAATTATGAACTGCTGTAAATTGCATTTTATACAAGGAGGAGATCAAGTAAGCATGACAAAGTTTTGCGGGCTCATACAGTACCTATTCAACACATTTCTGAAGTACAAAGCACATCTTACCTCTGTGATACTTTTGTGTTACTGATCTTTGTAGTCGTTGGTTTGTCAGGACACAATGACTGCCTTTTAGCTTCATCTTCATATAACTCTGCCAAGGCTAACTGTAGGAAACAAAACTCTTATTAGAAGTCTGTAACTCCAGAACTACATATGGAACAGAAACCAGACAAAAACTAATGCAAAATGCACACATGACCAGAAAAATCAGAAACATCAACATAAGAAACCCCAACTACTTCTCTAAATTCAAACTGCTTTCTGCTTTATGAAAAAAACACACAATGCTTAATACCATTGTGACTTGGAACTTGTACTCTGCTGTCATTTGGTTCACACTGCTACACTAACTGCATTCAGCCTGTAGTAGATTCAGAATCACAAGAGTATATGCACATGCATATAGTAAGCATCATCTCTTTAATGTTAATAAATTGGAATAAAGTTGCCTGGTAGCCCTCTGATAAGACTGGGGAGCAAATAATAAATTTTACAAGCATTTTACATAGAAATAGAAAAAAACATAACTCAAATGAGATTGTACTAGAATTAAGAACCAATTCAGCCTTGCTGTCTTGAATTCAAAATATCATTGTGAATACTTTTTTTTTTTTTAAAAAAAAAAAAAAAAGAAAAGTTTCCCAAAGGTTCTCCAAATGCTGCAAGTTCATTTTTAGGAAGTTGTGCAAGGCGCATCTAACGTGTCATTTTTAGCAATCTTACTTTTGTCCTGAATAACACTCTACTTTGTTTGTCAAATCATCCTTAATTTTGTCCCCGAACTATTTTGTCCACACTACGCAAGTGATACTAAGGTTTTATCATACATACCAGAATAGGTACTAGGCTATAATTTCACTACAGTTTTATGCTGAAGGAATACACATTAAAATCAAATGAAACATCGTCTGTCCTTCAAAACACACTGCTATGAACACATGACATTAATCTCATATTATTGTGAGGCATTTTCTGCAGGGGAACAATATGAGCTGAGGAATTATACCCGTTAAGAAAATTAAACTGAGTAACAAGACAGCTCAATAAAACCACTGAAGACCTCCATCCTATCTGAAGATACAAGCAAATATCTTTTAGATATGTAAAGCTGATGGAGTAAGTCATAGACAAGTCCATAAACAGACACTGAAAGGAACAGGAAAAGACCTACTCTGTACCATCCCTAATCCAGAGTTTAAGGGATGCTGAGGGAGCATAAAAGGGCCTGATCAGGCCTCTGTGCTTTCCTCATACCGCACTTCTTAAGGTGCCAAAACAAATCAAGTACTGAGCTAGACGGATGGATGGATGGTAGCTACTCTTATCCAGGACGGTACTTCTTTGGTTTTTAACATTTTATCAATAATCATCTACCCAAAACACCTGTCTGCTTCAGTTGACTATCTAAAGACCTTACGAACAAAAAGTACTAACACAGACTTTGTTACTGTTACATATTGTAGCAAAGTTAATCTCAGCAAGAACCTACGAAAATTCCAAATAGTAACCAAGAAAAAAGAAAACTATATCCATCTTTCTCTGTCAATTAATGTACAATTAAATAAAATAGGGGCAGTTTCAGTTACCAAAAGATTCACCTCCTTTCCAATCAATTTGTTGATAAAATATTTTCAACCTTCATACAGTTTCAAAGTCACACACACAAAAGAAATACTGCTAAAAGTGTCTGCAATTAAACATTTAAGTATCTGCAGAGTAACATTTTGTGATCACACAACTCTCTCGAAACTTTAGGCCTGCAAACGTGGGAAAAGATCTTGTCCTTAGCGTAAACCTGGGAAAAGATCTTGTCCTTAGTCTTACACCACTTTTGCGGAGACTGACGTTTTCATGCGGCGGAAAGACACTCCTACCAAATAATCGGGAAATACAATGGCGCCAAAAGAACTACAAACACAGTTAAAGCCCAGCGCTGAAATGCCGGGAGAGCCCTTCCAGTTCCCTGGAGAGCTGACCACCGCACACTCTGACCGACCACCGCTCCCTACAGTGCCTACTCCTCTTTCAGAGGAGCCCTTCCCTTCCCAGCCCCAAAAAGGGGGGGGATGTGGGAAAACAAGAAAAAAACAGAAGGCGACAGCCTCTGCTCAGAGGCCCAGTCCTGCCTGGCTACAGGGGGGGGAGCCCCGACTGGCAACGAGAGGGGCGGGGGAACGGCTCACCGGAGGGGCGGCCTGGGGGAAGGCCGAGGCGCCCCTGAGGGGAGCCGGCGCTCCGCTCCGCTCCGCCCCGCTCGGCCCGGCCCGGCCCGGCCCGGCCCCGCCCCGCGGAGGGAGCGGGCCGCCCACCTCCGCCCGCTCACCTGCAAATCCCTGGCGCTGGGCGGGCGGCCGCTGCTCCGGGGCTGCCGATCCCTCCGTCCACCGCCGACCGCCGCCGCCGCGGACACTTCCCCTTCCTGCCGGGCCGGACCTGTCCCGCCGTCCGCCATCTTCCGAGGGCGGTGGCGGCGGCGGCCGAGGGGCGGGGCGGGGCCAGCGCCGCGAAGCCCTTCCGCCGCCAGCGGCGGCTGCCCTGGCAACGGGAAGGGCCGGGCCGGCGTAGCCCCGCCCACCCACCGGGCCGTTGCCATGGTGACGGCGGGGCCTGCCGCCACCGAGGGTGCAGGCCGCACGGGGGACGGCGATCTGTCTGTCTGTCTGTTTGTGTGCGTGCCTTCAGCCTGCCTTGCGCGGGAAGGATCTGTGGGTGCAGGGGCCCGGCCGTGTCCCTCCCAGCCGACGCACAGAGGAGGTTGGGGGAAACGTGGGGGTTGCCCGCGGCCTCCTCGCCACACCTGGTGATGGAGGAAGGCTTTTGTCCGCTGACAGGCCTGGGCCTTGGTGGAGACCGGCAACCTGCACTCCACGATGTCCGCCCAATGGCCGGAGCGGGAATTTCTGTCGACTTTTACACGCAAGGCTCTCTGCAGAACTGTAAATTACCATTGATAATCGATGAAACCGAACAGGGTTGTTCGCTTAAATGCTTAAGCAAACTTGGAGGAGAAAGGGCTATCAGCCTGACAGATGGCGACTTTGAGTGCTCGAAGCAGTGCCTTGTGGGTGTCAAAATACCAGGCGGGTTTAAAAAGTGTGAGATTTTCTTTCTGACTCTTAAATATTGAGGATTAAAATTTTTTTCTAAATGTGGAAGTCGAGTATGTCACTTTAATCTTATAGGATGAGATACTCTTAAACTTTGAAAAAACATTGGCTATTTTGTAATAATTTTGTAGTCAGGTATCAAACTTGACAATGTCATCTTTCAGAAACTACAACTAGAAACTTAGAAGTAAAAATTTAGTTAAAGATCTCTGCTACCTGTAATGTGGTGGTTTGACCCTGGCCAGCAGCTAAGTGCCCACCCAGTTGCTCGATCCCTCCCCACCAGTGGGATGGGGGAGAGAATAAGAAGAGCAAAAGCTGAAAACTCATGGATCAAGAAAAAGACAGTTTAATAGAGGAAGCAAAGCTCCGCACGCAGAACAAAATAAGGAATTTGCTACTTTCCACTAGCAAGCAGTTATTTAGGTACTTCATGGAAAGCAGAGCTTCGTCACACAAAATAGTTATGTGGGCAAACAAACACCATAACCACGAGCATCCCACCCGCCTCCTCTTCCTTTCCCTGCGCTTTTATTGCTGAGCATCATGCTGCATGGTATGAGATATGCCTTTGGTCAGTTGGGATCAGGTGTCCCAGCTGTGTCCCCTCCCAGTGTCTTACCCCCAGCGTACTCACTGGCTGGGCAGAGTGGGAACTTGAAAACCTGGATGCTGTGCAAGCATTGCTCAGCAATAGCCAAAGCACTGACGTGTTATCAACGCTGGTTTAGTCACAAACAAAAACCACAGCATTTATGGACTGCTATGAAGAAAATTAACTCCATCCTAGCCAGAGCCAGTACCATGAACTATTGAAATTTTGGTTGAATATTTTACATGCTAATCTGCAGTGAAATAAAAAAAAAGAGTGCTAGAGGTAAGACCTGAGATGACCCTAAATGTAACTAATGAAGAGCAAGTAGTGTTTAAAAGTGGATGTTTTCAGTTTCCCAAGAACAAATGTAAAGCAAAGAAAGCAAGCAAGCAGTAAAAGAAATCCTTAAAATAAATTCTCAGCAGACATTCGTATTTGCCATTTGCCATGGGGCAAGACATTGTGACAACCAGACTGACCGCAAGCACTTTGATATAAAGCACTTCTTTGATATAAAACAGGGGCTTTTATGTACAACGTGAAAGAAGTATTGATAATAGTTCAAATAGGAATCAATAGATCAGTTTCCAATTCGGTATTTCATCAAGATGTGGGTCCTTAGTATCTGCACACGAATAAATTATGTATATATTTTTTGTATAATATATAAAGAAATATAAAATGTATTGCATATATAATACATTTCACGTAACTCCATATTCTGAACTATATCTGCTGATCATGTGTGCTTGTAAAGAACTCTTACTCTTTGCTTTATTTAAGAAAAAAACACCAACCCTGAATGGAAATAAGATTCCCCTTCAGTGCTCCTGTACTCAAAACCTTTGTGTGATGACTATGTCAAGAATAAAAATGTAGTCACATGTTGTTTCATTCATCCTTCCTTGGATTGGTAAGTGGTGTGCAGCTGTTGTCTAAGTGAAAATGTCCTGTGATGATACAGACTGAAGTAGCAGAGAGGACGTCTAAACTGTAATCGCTTTAAAATCCAAATAACTTTATTATGAAATCAGTTTTTTATAATTAGGTGTCCCATGTTTTGACAAGCATATCTTCCCTAAACATTGGCATTATTCCTGTCTGTCTTTCTCTGTGATTGCCTCCTCTTTGGTTAAGGCTGCCAGCGATGTTTCAAGAGATCACCTGCATACAGATTAGCACATAATGTTTTTCTCAGTGAAATTTATACAGTCACAGACATCTGGAAATTTAAATCTGTCTATCCCAAGCAGTCATTTTAATTTGCATAGCATTATTATTGTGACCAATATTTTCTCGCACAGCTATATAATTAAAACAGTTAATTACTACCTGGCAGCTCTAGTTCCTTAATTAAAATTGGTCCTCTATTTTTCTTTGTGTCTGAAACACACTTCAATTATCCTAGATATTTTCTTCCTAGAGATTAAAACTAGCAGCATTTACAGTATTCTCTTTGGGAATAACTCAGGTAACGGACAAGTAGTCTTTTGTTTTCAAAATCTCACTGCAGTCAGTGCACTCCAGAAGTAGATATAATTAAAATGGAAGTAAAAATAATAATGCCTGTCCTGGGCCAGGATTGGATTCCCAGCATCTCTAGACTAGGAGAGCTAGCAGTGGGAGGGAAAGCTGGAAGTTGATATTGCCATGAAGCACACTTTGTCATTATTCTGAGAAGGCACAATATTGTTGCTGAAACTCTGAGAAGTGTCTGATTTAGAGGTCTGGTAACTGAGCAGCTCGAAGAGATTTTTAAGAGTTCAAGAGAGCGTTAGGAGTGAGGTTTTTGATGAAATCTCAGGATACCAGTAGCTCTTGAGGACATTCCACCATATTGATTCCACCACATTCCACCACGTTGATACTGTATTATTGCTACAACATTCGCTGTGCCTCTCCAGCCTTTAGATTTTGAATGCCTCATTTATAGTTGACTTGGCTTCAGACAGCATTTCTGTGGTAAATTTCCAGGCTGAAAATATAGTGGGGTTTTTTTCTAACTAACGAAACAAAACCCACACTAGAGTTGGTGGAATGAAGATACACAAGATAAAAACTTTTAAAGGCACTTCTGAAGTCACAGTGAATTATAATAGTTTCTTGATTAGAAAACTTGTATCTTTCTTACTCAAACACCAGATAAATTCATGCTGATCTAACATATTTATTTAAACCCATTTGCTTGTTTTCTGCCAAAAATGCATAGTCCTGTAAGACCGGTTTTGTGAGCAGTGGTCAGCAGCTAATTCCGTGGTTGTATTGCTTCTCCAGGAGCTGCAGTCCCATGGAGCTTGTGGTGGAAAAGGAAGTGTGCAATAGGGAGGAGGACCTCTGTGCTTTGTGGTTGTGAGTGAACTGTGTTAGAGGGAAATTTCCCATAGAAAATAACGTAAGAAAAAGTAAAGGTTTGGGGTGAACACAATGGGTTGTCATGGCCCGTGGTCACATTGTACCAGCTGGTTTGCAACTGATAACATTGTATGATAAATCAAAGGAAATTTCTTAGGGGCTGAGATTCACATTTTTATTTTTTTTAAAAATCACTACCAAACAAACAGGGCATAGTCCATTAAAAATGTATCAGCATTACTAATTTGTAAAGCTTTACACTTCTCAAACTCAATATATTAAAATACTTTAATAGACTTTTTGTTATTGTTGCGGTCTAATGTTCTGCCATTTCATCATCACTTCTGCCTAGAATTTCTTTGGCTTAACTGTGCAATTTGCTTTGGATTTTGTTACAGACATGATATTACAATAATTGCAAAACAGCAACAGCGGCTTCATTTTCCCACTGCTGTTTGGTTGTTTCCAAATGTTTCATCACTGACCAAGGTTTTTTGCTGCTTATATTTACCTACGATATTGAAAAAGATTTAATAATGTATCATTCAGTTAGGGGATCTACAAGTGCCAGGTCTTTGGCTTTTATTTGATTGTTATTCTGAAACAGTAGAAATAAAGTGAAAGATGAAGAGAGAACTGAGAAAAATGAAAACCCCAAAAACTATGTCTCCAGCTGTAGCATGCAAGAGCAGAACTAAACTGCTGGACAAAATGAGGTTAGCCACTTCAATGCCTTTAAAAAGAAGATACAGGTCATTTGGATCCCTGACAACCTTAACTTTGTAGTTGACATTGTGTGACCAAAGGGTTAGAGAACACACAGTGTGACCAAAGGGTTAGAGAACACACAGAGTAAAGAACAGAGGAATTTAAGGCTTTCAGGCAAATCTTCCACAGACAATACACATGAAGTAAAAAAGCAAAATAGACATTTCCTTATATTTTAAAGGTTATTTTAAAATAAAGTCTTCCTATTCTTTCTGCAGAATCTGTGAAAATCAGGATAGTTAGATTAATCCTGCCAGTCCTAATGTATGTTTACTTCATTTTGGTGCTCTAGTGGCCACCTCTTTGCGTCCCTCAGGGCAGCTAGTGGGTACAGAGGCAAAGTCCTGAGAAAGACGAAAGTTTTGGAGGTTTGACAGTTGGTCTGTAGTGCAGCAGATGCTGCAAATCAGATTTAAGGGATTGCAGTAGGAAAGCATCTTGATAAGGAAAAGCAGTGAGGGTATGTTTACATGGATGTGAGAGCAAATCTACAGGCAGCGAGTCTGCAACAGACCTCCCACTGTTTCTGCCAAGGGGGATGCTGCAATAATAAAAATATTAGACAAACTATTCCACAGAACTAAGAAAGCCAAATTCACACAAAGCTGTATCCTGCATTCCCTATTTCCATTTCTCCCTTTTTACCTCTCCCCATTAGATCCCTCTCCAGTTCCTCGGTGATATCCAAATGAAAATATCAACTTCTTCCCTTCTCCCATCCTCCTTAAGGCCCTTTTGGTACCTGCAGCCCCTTCTCTAAGTGCCATTAGTTTTTTTGTGTCCCCAGTGCTCTTGCATTGCAAGGTCCCATCTCCGCTGCCGTGTCTCTTAGCAACCTGTTTTGACCCATGCTTTGGACCAGGGGCATCACCTGCTGTGGCTTGTCCAGAGCTGCATGTATCCTGCATGGCTGGCTGGCTGGCTGCCTCCCAGAAGAGCGAACAGACTTCATTATCCCCACGTTTCCCTCTTCTGATGCATGAATAAGTTTTATCTGCTTCACTTGGGCATCTATTTGCTAGATTTGGACATTTAGCAAAAAGAAACTAGAATTCAACTTCAATTTAGTAAAAAACCTTGATGTATTGTATCAGCTAATAACTGAAGTGGACTGGATTTGACGACCTTTGAAATGTCTCCCAGTCTTGACTTTCTGTATTCCTGATGTTTTTAACAGTAGTACAGTCTCATGACTCTCCCCTTGTAGTCCCTTCAGGAAAATAACATGCAGCTATCAGTAATTTAATGTGTCTAAAATATAGAGATATATAGGCTTTCTGTAGATACAGCTGCTATTGTCAGTCCCACATGAACTGTGGCTTGCATTGGCATTTAATGCTAGCTGTCAGCTTGGTAGAGCACCTATTGCAATCAACGCAGAGACCTCAGAAGGGTTGTTGATGCCTCCTTCAGCATGGAATGGATGCCCTCTCTTGATACCTACTTATTGCACTTCAGGGGTGCACTGGGAGAGGTGCCTCAAGCTCAGCATGGTATGTACTGTAGTGTTGCAAGAATAGCAAGGGGGGTTTTCTGGGACAAACCGTGGCAGTCACATCTGGTCAGGCCCACTCATCTGATCGAGAACATACTCCTGGACGTGACTGTGTTGGGTGAAATGAATCCCCCCTTTGAAGTGCTGGGACTACTCACAGTCACAACAGGTGAAATGAAGTGTATTTGCAAACCTTTTCAGAGTCATTCACTGCGCTGATGAATCCAATCTTTGTTCAGTTGCAAAAACACGATGAACTAGATTACATATGAATAAATGATGCAAACCAGAAGTCAACTCTACAGATCCTCTCTGCTTCTTTCAGACCAAGGTTTGCCTAACGCAGGGTTTAAGAGATTTGGATAAGCCTCTTATTCTATTCTCCGTACAACAAATAACATCAGCACAAGTTGTTCTGTATGGTCTCAAAAGAGTTTAGGAAACAACAAACTTTCTTACTAATGCCCCCCAAGTATTTTTAGAGCTCAAATGAAATGTAAAGAGAAAACTTCTGGACAGCATTACAAAGGAAAAGGGTAAGAGGTACCAGTAGGTGGTGCTGATACAACAGTAAGCAGGGTCTGCAGACTGGACTTCAAAGCCAACACTTAAACCTTTTTCCTCCCAGCTGATACTTTTGCTACATCACTTTCTAATTGTAAACATTATCATCTTATTGCTGTGGGGGCTAAGAGCTGTAGCTATGTACCAAGGCGACTACTAAGCTCTAAGTTCTATATACATAGAGAGAGAAAGACAATATATAGCATTTTGTTCCTCCACTGGTTCATGCAAACAGGTTAACAATGTGTTACGTAGCAGTCATGGGAATCCTCAGAAGTTTTGACAAAATGCCACTGATGAACTAAAGGTCGAGTTGAGGTGGTTTGTCTACCTTCAATATAGTTCACACCTACAGGAATACCTCTATATTACTGCAAACACAAAGAGACGTGCTTGAAACTTGCAGTTGAATTGTACAGCAGGCACTTGAAAAAGAATCTGTAGAGAAGTAGTGTCTGCATAGAATACCACCCCTACCACTTTGAATTGTTATCTGAAATTGAATCATTTACCCTGTAAATTAGTCAAGGGAAAATATATTTCCCACAAAGTGCTCTTAATGTAAGTGTGTTATGGTTACCCAGTTGTGGAAAGCATCCATTGTCCTTGAGTCTTTTTTTCCTCCTGTCTTTTGGTGCACAGCTCTACCATAAGTTAAAGTTAAATGTTTGTTAGGGAAAATCAGATGAAGTACAGGCAACACAGCATGAGGAATTTAGTCGCAGGAAATACTAATTTGTTCTTTAATTTGCTAATGGTAGTTGCAATGAATGGATTTGTTATTTTTTTTTCTCTTGTAAGTAGAATTATACACAGTTCTCATGCTTACTCTCACATTATTTGCACTGACTTAGAAAATTTAGTCTCCACTTCTTTTGGAAAGAACTAAAATTTTGTCTTTTTTTAAAATAAATATTCTAGTTGTAGTGTAATGCTCAGAAAGACACATCTAGAAAAAATAACACATTTCAGCTGTGTTCTGGACCCCAAGGGATGCTTATTCCTTTTGGTCTTTGTTTCTTTTATAATTTTATTACTTCTTCCTTCTTGGAACACAGATTGACCTGATTTTTTTTTCTGTTGGAGAGTGAAATTAGAGTGTAGCAGGGAACATGGGCAATACTTCATCCTCATTCACTTAGGCTTCTGACCTGTAACTCAGCACAAGCCCTAGAAAGTCATCTATAGACATCCTGTCCATGCAACCTTTCCTTTCATTTCTACATTCTACATTTCTCATCTTTGGCAGTTCTTTAATCTCCCCTCATTACAGAAACAGTAAATGGAAGCAACGAGGAGGGAAAGAAGAATTAAAGGAGGTGAATAACAGGAGGCAGCTGTTGGCTGCTACTCAGCAGCCACAACAGTATCTTCTAAGCATTTACAGACAAATGATAGAAATATGGATCTACAAATCACCCTCCGTTAATCTGCATTAGCAGAGACAGCCCATGGTGGAGTCGTAGAACCTGCCACACCTTGCAAGATGAGAGATGATGAACCCCACCTGCGCTATTTCAGTATATGTGAACTTTGGAAAAAGACATCACCCGAAAAACGTCTATAGAGAAAGAATCCTGGAAAAAGGGACATCTCCAGTGAGTCTTTGAAGTACAAAGCAAAAGCACGGGAATGCCACAAAAGGTCATTTGGTATGGGGTAAGTTGGTAGATTGATGCTTGCAGGTTTCTGCAAACTACTGCAGCTGGGAGTCAACTGCAACTTGGTTTTGGAAGTAAAATGTTTTTCTTCCGCTCTTTTCCTTTTTTAATATCAGTTTTGGCCCTTGCTCAAATCAGGATGAAAAATTTAAGTCTTGAAAAATATTCATGAGCAAAATTAAATAGGTCATTTATTTTTAATGATTTCTTGGTTAGTTTAGATAGCTTGAAGGAGCTTGAATTTCAAAATAAGTAACTTAGGAGAGCTGGAATCTCACAATTAATAATGATGCTAATAGATATTTCGACAGGTTCAAAATGCGGTGTTATTTCCCCAAAATATTTTCAGGAACAAATATTTGTAGCACCCACAGCTCTTTCCTGACTAGTAGCATGTCGGTTCTGACAATCTGGCATTTTGCAGTTGGAAAATCACTTGAGTGAGAATTTTCTGCCCAACTGTATTTATAACAGGGGAGGATTAGGCGGTTCTGCAATCCTACCTCATTGTTCTTCTTCCCCACAGGTGACTGTGAAAATACTCTGAGGTTCTCCACCTAGTCATCTAGTAACTCACCTCAGAGAGAACGCACCATCTTGTTGCCTGCTTTGCTGTGGCACTACCTTTCAGATTGTCCGATGTGAAAATATATTCTTGCTGAACATGTCTGCTAACAAATTGTTGCCTACCTAGTGAAAGAGCATGGTAAAAGCAGTCCCAGGAGGGACAGCGAAGGAGGTTTGTATGTACCCTGCTGATGCGTGAAGCTGGGCATCTTCTCATTCACCACTAATCTGTGAAGAGCTGCTAGTTGCAGGACTTACGTTATTAAAAGAATTGCTGAAGAGTCAACTCATGCTTTTGTATTTATTTGCCATTTAGGAGCTACAAGCTGTTCATGGGTCAGCCTGCCTTCAAGAAACAGGATGTTGGGAGTTTCCTCCAGTGTGTTTTTGCAAACATTGATTCCTCTCCCTGACTTGTTTTGCATTTAAGTAAAAAGCACTTTAAAAAAAGGAGTCCTGAACACTCATCATTTTCCAGCATGCTGTGTAATGCTAAGTGATGAGACGCTAAAAGGCCAGACCTTTCCAAGACGGATATTCAAAGGCAGTGCAGTTATGGTGGAGCCAAGCTCCCTGGAAAGACTTTTCCTCCTGGAATATTCTGCATGGTCCAAATCTCATGTGTGGCTGCCCAAGTAGTCAGTGACCATAGGGCATTTTTGGCCTTGTTTGAAATTATTTGATATTACATGGTATCAGCTTCTTATTCTATTGGATTTTTATTCAATTTGCTGTCAAAACTTTGCAAATTCGGGCACTATTAGAAACCGTTGTTTTGTTAAAGGATGCTCTTATGTCTCTCTACCCTTGTGAATGTGGAATTACATTCAATATTGCTAGCTTCACCAAGTAGCTGGCATTGTCCCAGGAATGAAAGATATCAAGATTAGTAAGCCATAGCGACTTCAGATACATTGACATTGGTCTAGGAGAGCCAGAACAAATGCTGCGGGTGAGCTCTATCAGCGTACCACTTCCAGCAGAGGAACAATAACAAGACAGAGAGCTTTGATCAACGGAGAGATTTCTTTTGTAGTGACACCACTGGCACAGCATGTCTGTGAGGCAATTAGATGCTACATTTGTATTGGAAACAAATGAACTGATTTTTATTGTGAAAGAAAAGAAAAGGAAAAAACACGCTGAATTACCCAACAGAATATCACTACATTAAGTAATTCAAAATGAGCACGTTTTTGGCCATTGGGGGACCTTTCTGCATTTCTCTTATCAGTAATGACATTAAGCTCAATTTGTTTGTCTAAATATGCCCTGAATTTTCAAAACTCCTCCATTTCTGTCCGAATGTGAGTGGGATATTGGATTGCACAGTTAAACTTCTGGATCATTTCACTCATCAGAAGCTGCTTTCAATGCTAACCAAGGAGGCCACTATGTGGAATTCAGACTGATTGTGTGAAAAGTGTATGCTGGTTTCAGGTCGACTATGGATTGCAGGATTCAGGATTGCAATCTGTGACTTGATGGGTTGCTACTCGTCAACTGCATGGAACCACACTGTTCATGTGTGCTCTTAATGTGTGACAAAAATAAAGTATCATGACTTAGATTACACATCTTTAAGTGAATACTGAAACCTTAAAAAAAGTTCAAGTGAGGAAGTTATGGATTTTTATTTAGGTCATGCTACCTTTGAAGAGGTTAAAAGTAAGAGTGTTGAAAGAGGCATAATGTAACAGAAGTGGTTCAGTCATCAGAATAATTATGCTGGTAGTACGGTCCAAAACTTTTTCACATGTAGACAATCTTTGAGAGCCTTCAGGCTGTAATGTGATCTGTACAGGTTAGATATTCCAACGTAGTTAATTATTTTACCTTTTGTTACTGCTGAAAGGGAAGTTTGCTAGAAATCGACAATCGGAGAGTGTACAAAGCAAAATTCAAAATCTGAGCTCTCTGTATGTTTGAAAGTTGAGATTTACAAGCAAATGTCTTTGTTTGTATGTTAAGTTACCAAAGTTATCAGTTACTCCAGTGTTCAATGTACTTGCCACCCCACCTCTGAGCAAAGTCAACATGTCTGTCCTCCCTGCAATAGAAATGAATAACAGAGAGGCTGATTTTTTTTCAAAGTTGGTTGAGTGGCTACAGACCCAGAAAAACATCTAATGGGATTTAGTGTCTAAATACTTTGAAAAATCTGGTCATAAGTAATTTGCTTAGGACTACAGTGAAAACCTGTCATGGAGACTTGAACTAAGGTTTTAGTTATGTGTCTCTGAAAAAGTTCAGTTTCAGAAGCATACGTTAGTGTTTACCAGTTTTTACAATTAATTTACTTCCATCAGCTTCTGACATAGTATAGATTCTCTTTTGTTTTGCTTTTAACTTTGCTAAAATTGAAGACGAAACAGTTTCCTTCCTGTTTTAACAAACTACCTCACCCTGGAAACTTACTTCTAATACAGTATCTCTAACTTTGTTCATTTTCTGAAGATACATTTAACTCATTTGTTCTTTGACTTTGAGAGACTGTGGCATGAGGTCAGTACCAAGAAGTGGTCGGAATTTTAAATATAGACTAGAGACTGCGTCCCTGCAGACATTTGAAAAATCTGAGCTCTTCCATTAACTGGATGCAGTACAGGTCAGTTAAAAATTAAGGCAGGATGGAAGTAAATTACTTCCTTCTTCATGGTTTAAGAAAAGGAAAATGAATCTGAAATTGAAGGGTTTTTTAACAAACTGGTCTAATAGGGCTGAATAAATTAAACTGTCAGACTTTAGTCATTACACATCTTCCTGTGTGAAGCATGGAAATTGGAAGCACAGACTGTGCATATTATGTTAATACTATTTACTCTACTTGGTATCCATGACGTATCCTGGTGAGTCTAAGCTACAACAGAATTATGCCTTACAGAAAAGAAAAAGAAACAAGGTTAATGAAACGGCATCTTGGCACTATAGCTAAGTAAAACACATCTCTGACTAGAGTGCTGAACAGTATTTGGGGTATTCATGAGCTATTCTGCAGATGCTATGGCCCACATTAGCATGTATAACACCGAATCATCCTGTCAAAGAACCCTTCTTCTGTTCAATGGCGTAACAAGGCATTGATTGTGATTGTTGGATTATAGAGTCTGTCTACTGAGATTCGTGCAAGATGTTAAAATGACACAAAGGACCATATTCTACACTAGAATCCAGAAGTCCAACTTCCATAAAATATGTTGTCCCAAAAATATAAGGAAAGACTGTACATTTAGAACTGACTTTCTGTTTTGTTATGCTGTAGCATTCTGGAGTGTCTTACATGGTGTTTCGATTTCACGGTAAACAAACTTCCAGTTCCACCAAAGAGATGTTTATCTTAAAATAATTTTCAGAAAATCTATTCATTTCCCCCAGGGTAGCATCTCATTGTGTCCTATTGAGTGACAACCTGAGAGTAAGCAACTCCTTTTCAGGTAAAGAGGAGACAAAGTTAGTGAGTATTTTTGTCTGCTGTACATTACACGGAGTTCAACAGAACAAACACCAAAGCACTACTGGATATTGAATAATTCTTTTATGCCATATGATATAGATCTGATATAATTTTGTTTGGTTGGGTTGTTGTTTTTTGGGTTTTGGTTTTTTTTGTGTTCGTGTGTATGGTTGGACTCGATGATCTCAAAGGTCCTTTCCAACCATGAAGATTCTATGATTCTATGATTCTATATACAGAGCTGATACTGCAGGAGTTAGTGACTATCTCTTGGGCTACAGCTAGCCTCCCAACCCCTGTTATGCTGTTATCAACTAGTTTTACTTTGGAAAAGCTTAACATTTATTATAGTCACTAGAAGACCGATTTAGAATTAGATCACTAATACAACGTATATGCAAGCTGTGGTATGGATATACAGGTGATAGAATCATAGAATCACAGAATGGTTTGGGTTGGAAGGGACCTTAATGATCATCTAGTTCCAACCCCCCTGCCATGGGCAGGGACACCTCCCACTAGACCAGGTTCCTCAAAGCCCCATCCAGCCTTGACATCCTGGTCTTGAAAGGGCCTCAACATCTTCCCTGGGAAACCTGTTCCAGTACCTCTCCACCCTCATAGTGAAAAATTTCTTCCTAATCTCTAATCTAAATCTAGCCTCTTCCAGTTTGATGCTCATGCTCAGGTCTTAGCACTACAGTGCCATGTTATATGGTGTTTCTTAATTATGTGGTGCTTTGTAGGACGAAACAAGAATTACTTTATTACATTTGTCACAGGGTCAACTCCAAGGGTTGCAGCATTGCAAAGGCAGGTGCAGCCATGGCACTGGGAGCCACCAGTTCTGCAATGTGGCTGTCAAGTCCAGTTGCAGCTTTACGGGAGATTGATAGGCTGAGAGGGCTTTTATGCCTATTAGCACTAACTGATACACCTTGCATGCATCTTGCTGTGTAATGAATGAATAGATCACCATTGCTCAGCCCCACCACCAGAACAGGGCATACATCTGAATGGACGAGAGAGGTTGCTCCCTCTAGCCAGACGCCAGCACTTGTCCCCATCTCCCCAGACCAGGGCCCAGGGCTTCCAGACAATGGCTGCGGCAGAGATGCTCTGCAGCACGGCTGAAAGGGGGCAACAATGCCTTTTCCTGGCTACAGGAAGAGTTTTCTGACTCTTGAAATATCAACACTTACAAAGAAGGTTTATTTTCTGACTCTGAAAAAAGTATAGAAATGTTCTGGCAAGAGTGAAATGGTGAAAAAATGTCTTTTCAGAAACATTTAACTGTTTTTGTTGTATTTTTTTTCTCCAAAATAAGGCACAACAACCTTTTTCCCCTACTTGGGTCCTCAGACGCATGGGCAGATGAGGCTGTTACCTCTTAAATAGGAGAGTCCTTAGCTGGTGTGGCTGACTGTGAGAGTTTCAGATAGGTCAATGGACTGAGCCACAGATGTGCAAAAATACAGAGAAGGGTAAAAAAAAATATATTTAGTAACAGTAAATGTGAATGGGAGATGGGGAGAGGTGGGGAGATACTCTTGTGACTTTAAACAGGCCAGTGTATCCCTAACTCAAGAATTTGGTCTGAGAACAAGTGAAGCCAGGCTCGTTTCTGCAAATAGCGTGTTTGATGCCGAAGAAAATTCTTAAGTTATGAAGCCAAGTACATTAACAATTTTCTTGCCCTTGGTGTTCATCCTGAAGGTTGTATTATGATACAATTTGGAGGCGGATATTTCTGTTGAAAGAAAGTAGAATTTTCTAAACCATTGGTCACAGACACAAAATGACCTAAAGTGAAAGTGGAATGATGACTCTGTTGCAACGTAATTTAGAAGAAAGTAATTTAAAAGGGATATAGAACACTATTTTGAGAAAATTCTGAAATATATTTATTTTAATTGGATAAAAACTGGCTAATGAAATTATTTGCATTTAGCACTGTGGAATGCAGTGAATTAATTTATACATGACACATTAATATTTCTGTTTAAACCAGCATAACCTATTTTTAATTTGCTTTGCTGATCAAAATATGCAGCTGTAATAAATTTGGGGATGAGAGGAAATTACCAGGTTCCAGAAGGCTGTTTCACAGCAT
Organism: Rissa tridactyla; assembly: GCF_028500815.1. NCBI lineage: Eukaryota > Metazoa > Chordata > Aves > Charadriiformes > Laridae > Rissa > Rissa tridactyla. Next base: position 41,788,902 of record NC_071467.1, read on the forward strand.
GTTTTACCAAATGAAAATTTGGGCAGAACATCTAGAGAATCTAAAATATGAATTTTCTTTATTAACAATAAAACTAAGTGTGTTGCTTCATTGACTTTAGATTCAGCAACAAGTAAGACAAAGTTATGGCTGGATAAATGTAACATATGGAAAGAAGAAAAAACACAACTCTAATTAAAAATAATATAGACCCCAGGATACTACATTTGTTAAAAGACATGGAACAAAATGGAATTTAGGTGACTACCTCATGAGAAACCAGGGGGAGAGAGAGACCTTTAGCGATACCTCAGATACTTTTGCAGCTCTATGACTTAGTGATGAATATGCTTAATATACACTTTGTTGATTTTGTCATTTCATTTTACAATTTCATTTGAACGGGTGGTGGGGAGTCCCAAAATTCACTTGATAAGAAACATCTTAATGCAGAAGAGAAATATCTGAGAAAGAAATAAGATTATGCAATATATGTGACACTTAGGTGGTTATACTCTAATTAAAAGAATTAATCCAAGGCAAGTTTACATACGAAAGGAAGACCTCATGGAAGCTCAGTGTGGTTCTGAGTAATGCTAATTTTATTGAACTTAATGCTTTTGTCCAGACAATATACATGGGCTGTAGAATACAAAACAAGGCTGGAAAAGTGCTGTGCATCTGCCTCACTATGTTCTGGGGAAGTGACAAATATGGTTCCCACCAGACTTCAAAAGACCAGTCTAAGTGGTTTAAAGATATGAAACCCTGGAACTTTATAAATATGCATGAAGTGTTGAAATAAAATATTTAAATCCAAATAACAGAACCTTTCTATAATCTACCTTTCTATATTCTACAAGTACTCCACTACATAAACAGACCCCCTCAGAGTGATGGAGAACATAAAGGAAACAAGTCTCCCTTGAAGGAAGGCTTTTGCAGAAAACTGGCATTTGATTTAAAATTGCTCTTTAATTCAGACTGCACCAATCTGACAAGCCTCACACCACTGTGTAAGACACAGCAACTGCTTATTGAGCAGGGAAAAAGTCAAAAAGCCACATGATTTATTTGCCAGGAATATGGGAAAGGCACTCAGCACTATGATGTACTTGACTTAAGGCCCTTTTAAATTTAACAAGAGAATTTTATAAGTCCTGAGCAACTACACCTTTAGGAAATCATGGGGAAGAACAAGCCACTTCATCAACCTCTCCCGACTACACTGGCGCATTGGTGTTTTTCTGCTTATTGTTTTCTCCCTGGCCTCCATCTGCTGCTGGTAGTAGCCAAAAGCTGATATTCTCATTTGCCTTTCCAGTTGAAAAAAATGAGTAGGTTTACATCCCCCTATCCTCTTCTTACAACAGTACTGACAATGGCATTAAGGGTTCTCTATAAATGCTAGGCAAAAACCTACATTCACGCACAGTTGCAGCCAAAATGGGCCATTTGAAGCCATTGCACCCGTCTGTGCTCCAAAGATGAAACTTCGGGCAAAAGGGCCTTGGGAAGGGAAAGGATTGTGGGTTTTTTCCTCAGCATGGGGACTTTTTTTTAAAAAGGGAAGGAGTCAGGACATTGCATAGGGATGTGGGGCTCTTCCTTTGAGAAGGTACCCATGCACTGAAATGCAATACAGGTGTATTTTTTTTCTCCTCATTTAAGTATGGTTGGACTTGATGATCTTAAAGGTCCCTTCCAACCTAGACAATTCTATGATTCTATGATTCTATGATTCCATAACAGGTGCTGGACTGCATCCCTGAGGCAGTGGGAGCTAAGTAGAGCTGAAGCAAATAGGCAGGTGACGGAGAATCCAAAGGAATGCCAAATCTGTAGGTCTGTCCATGCTGTTGTCGAGAAAAAGATGTATCTGGATGATATACAGTGACTGGCATTTTCTAAGCATCAAGAGATTTTGGATTTAATCTCTTGCAAACCCTCAGCAGCAGGCCTTTGAAAATCCCAGCCACTGGAGATACATGTTATTTTTGGAGAAGGATGGAAATATCCTACCTTCATTATAAATATTATAGCTTTGGAAACAGTACAATGAAACCTTTCAGGTGGTCCAGCCTTGTAAGCTATAGTGTCTGGATTCAGGCAGGGGGGCCTACATTTTGAGGCCCCCCTGCAATGTTTTATGTTGATGTAGCAGTAAGCGTTGGGCCGTGCAAATGGGTATGGAGAAGAAATGCCTGCAGTCTCACTTTTCCCTAGGTACATACAGTGCATAAATATTTCAGCTCCAAGTGCTCCATCGAGCAGTCTTCCCTGTGTTTCCTTTGTGAAATGTGGTAGGCCAGAGGGATTTGTCCCATCGAGCACCAAATGAACCCTACTGCTGTAAGTGATCTTTCGGATCTGTATTACTTGGATTTATTTTTTAAGTATTATGATTATTTATTCTACGAGCCAAATTTATCTTGCTAGTCTGAGGCTAGAGTCAAGATAGGACTGAACCTTGACATTTTAGCAATATTTTATTTTATAAACTTAAGGCTAAGTTTGGTGATTTTTGTTATGTTAAAAAAATACGATGAAGAGAAGGGATAACTTTTTCGCCTCGTCTTCCCATAGATATTTATATTGAGATTCACCAAAGGCAGCAAAGCCTTAAAAGCCCGTACAACAGCCTATTCTACTCCGTTCCAAGAATATGTCATGTGCTTACATACTGAAGAGGGCTGTGTGCAATAGAGCAGACTTAGCCGAGATGACTGGAGAAAATGTTATCATTAGCTCTGTAGGCAAACAACATTAGGAGACAGAAAACACTTGTGGAAGCCAATATGATTAAATCACTGCTTGCTAGTCACGATCACGTTGCGTGTCATGTCCAAAAATATCAATGCACTTATTGAAGGTAGGACTAACAAAGAGTGCAAGTGTCACATCTTTGAGGGGGGAGAAAGTATCAGACTTATCCCCTCCTTTTTTTCCAGGCTAAGAAAGGAAAAGTTTTGATTAAAGGAAATGATATCATGGGACTTTTCTAAGCAACATTCAACATACAGAATAGAAAGTTCAGCAGTAGAAATGAATCAAAATGTCAAGTAGATATTGTTAGGAAGTCTAGCTTTTCCAAAAGATTCCTCATGATTTCCATACTAATTAACCGATAGAAGACGAACCTTTTTCTCTGGCAAATTACAGCTCTTTAATAACAATCACTGTGGGCTACAAGGTACCAGGCAGTGACTTGTAACGTGTCACCTTAGGTCCAGATTCAGTCTCACTCTGCAGCCGGCTCTCCCACCCAACAGATCTGGGCTGCCTCTGGCCGCCAGCTGGTAAAACCCAATGTAACACTGGGCAGCAGACCCTGCACCAACCCATGCAGGCACTCGGGCTTCCATGACTCTTAACTAGCTGTGCAAGAACCTCCATTTTGTGCTGTAGATATACTATGAGTTGCATGTAAACTGGTATGTTAAAGAGGCCAAGTGGCACTGACTTGCTTGTATCCACAGTGCTTAGTGTTTGGCTCCTCTAGAGCAGATTTTTCCCGGAGAGACCCCATTAAAACAGTCCAAAACAGAGCAGGCTAACAATTAATTAATGTGGGCACTCAGGGTTCTGGTGTCTAACTTTGCTTCTATGCCCTCTTTTGTTTTTTAGTCCGGAGCACACAGTACAAAGCAACTCAGTTACATTATTGTGGTCTGCTACCTTTATCCCACTGTAGTGTCCTACTCGGCGCGTTGTGCACTGATGTGGCTGTTCTTGTTGCTTGAAAGCAGTTTTAAAAAGGGACTCATTCCTCGCTGCACTGCATGTATTATTTAAAATATTCATATGTGTTCCTAGGTATTGAATATTTTGTAAACAGATGTGTTGAAGACATCAGCCTATGAACAATGCCGCCTGTCAGAAAAAAAAAAATATGCAGGTTATATAATGAAATTCGGAGAAACTCCATCAGTTACCAGGCAATGTTTTCAAATGTATCCATTACTAGCGATGAGACTTTAAATTCTTTCTACTGCCATGCAACGAAATGAACTGTACTGGAGCAAACGTAATAGACACCAGAGATGTAATAGGTATTGTAGCCTGTTGCGAAAGGAGATGGTTTCCTTAGCAATAAGAATGATGCCAAAAGACTAGCCTTTCTCTTCTCTTTCTTTCTTTTCAGTAAATTCTCATGTTTACTGTCTTGCATGAGGAATCAAATACCTACTATCTAGCTTCAACTGATGTGAACAGATGCAAAGGGAATAGATTTCATGCGGATTAGCCACTAGTAAATTTTACGAGTTCAGGCTCTGTTTAAACTTAGAAATATTAATGATTTTAATATTGGTGTGCATTTCCTGATTGATGCTATGGGAAAACATTTGCATTATGTAACTGGCTTGACATTTGAAACGGTGAGCATTGGCATATCATCTTCACTGACTTCAGTTCTCATACTATTAGGTCACATGAATGCATTTAATGCTTAAACCAAAGTCTCAGATTTTGCACTCGGGGGAAGTATCCTAGAGCTATTAGGAAATCAATATCTTTCAGGTACTAATTAATATCTGTGTTCTTATGTGGAAGCTTTTTATAAAAAAACATTCAGGATTTCTAAACATTTGACTCTCGTAGGACTTGATTCTTATTTACACTGGTACCCAAACACTGTTCTGGCAACATGAAAGAACTTTAAACCATATACATTTTATTCTCAAGATATAAGAAAAACTTACTTGTCGTTCCTGAACACAAATGAAGGATGTTCTTCATAGTCATAACATATAAATCTATAATACAGTTTTTTTAAAAATAAATGAGGTTCTGTGGCAAAACAACTACATACAAATTTAAACATCTGTATTGCTCTCCTCGAGAGAAGTAAACAAAAGCAATCCTCTCCCGGCGTGTCCCTTACCTATAACTTCTTTGATTTAGTTATGAATTTTAGCGCACCGTGTTGCACGATGTGCAGTGATGTTTTTTTTAATAATGATCATAAAACATTCTAAGCAAAGCTGAGGTGTGCACAGCATACATCCCCACTGTATTGAAAATATATTCAAAATCATATAGATAACACATTCTGAAAGAATCGGCACTAAAGAAGACATAGGTAACAGTGCACAAAGCAGAAGGAACGTCGCACTGAATTGTAATGCTGTGAGTGGTCTGCAGTGTGGATGGTCAGGAAGGGTATTTTGCTTCCACACTGAACAAATGCAATGCCAGTCTGATGCATTAAAAGCACAGACTGTGTCTTAAGTATGACTTAAGAGCATATGTAACGCTGCCCAGTGTTTTAACACCTCCAGTAAATGCTCACTTCAGTATGAACTAACATAACTCAATAAACATGAGAAACCCCGATTCTTGGTTTTTTTCTGAAATGCTTACTATGGCTGAAAATATACTGAATATTTAAAAGATTTACGTTATTGTGTTCTCATTCCTGCCAGAACACGTCTGTGCGTGGCTGAAAGACAGTGCTGTAATGCCTTGTTGGGCAATGGATCGGATGGCAAACATGTAAAGTGCGTTGGCCCCAAGCCCTTGAGACACTTGGGAAACAGTTCTGCTTTTGTGGTATGAAGTATAGATGAGCTTAATTTGAAAAGAAGATTTTCCCATGAAAATCTGAGCCACAAAAATCCTAAGGGAAATGATCAGATGGATATTATCTCCCTCAGTTTCCTCTTTTTCCTGTGTGCTCCGTCTTCCAAACCAGCTTGGAGCAGACTCCAAAATTTGATAAATTCACATGAAGTCATCAGTCTCAGAGCCTCTCAGAAGAGCTTGATAAAGAACACCAGGCTGTTGAAATTACTGTGTTGTGTTTGAAAGGGTGAAGCTGACAACAGCTCAGGCGTGTTTCAGGGGTTGAGAACGTCTCTCACACTACATAGATGTCATTGAAGTAAAGTATTTCCAACACGATCTTTTTACCAGGAGTCTCTAGCTGATAGTTTCTTTTTCCTGAAGGTGGACTTCAGCTTAGAATTCTCTGGCACAACATTTAAAAATCATAGCCCTTGACTCTTACACATGTAGTTCACCTTCTTTCTGCAGGCTCTTATTCCATGCATTGAAGGCAGCTGTCATTGCTTTTGAGTCACTTCATCAATCAGAGATTCCCCAGGTTGTGTCCACATGTGGATATATATCCTCCATTATAGGGGGAAAAAATGGTTTAATTTTAATGGTTTCATTAGGTAGAGGACCAAAGCTTTCTCCAGCTTTTAGCTCTCCATAGGACTTCATTTTCTCTTTAGCCATCTAAAATTACATTCTAACTCTTTATTTGATCTCTAATGGGGAGTGTCTTGATGCAAGACATAACACAAACTGTATGTGTGCTCTTAGGGATGCTTTTCTCTCTTCATTTATGGTGTCTTTTTATTTCCTAGTACTCCCACGCTGTCAATTGTACTGTTGATAGTTGTTGATACTGTGATACGTACTTTTCTGAGCCCATTAAATATTAATCAAAGAAAATTCTTTTCTGAAGAACACAGACAATTCTATAGCTAGTGATTTTTTGATGTTTTAAGTCCTACAACACCAGCTTTGCATGCTTTTTCTTTTTTCCCCTGCCTCTTTATTTTACTACTTCTTCCCCCTGCATTAGGTTTGGCCAAGGATTGCAATGTCATTGCCAAAATTTATGTGAGAAATTAATCACAAGAATAGGACCATAAAAGAGAAGTCCCAATTTTATATCAACTTTTCTTCTCCCAGATACCCCACCATGAATTATGGATTATACTGTGTGACCAGAGGGTATCCTAAAAGCACCTTGGAAGGACCTGTCACACTGAGTGAGCAAGGAGGTAGGTTCATTCAGTGACCCATTTTTGCCAGACAGTGTTACAGAAGGAAGGGGGCCTATGCCTGGGGTGTCACCTGACAGCGGACCCGGACCCAGACCCAGATGGCCAGTCCCAACCCAGCTCCTCCCACAGGAAAGCTCCACATGCAGCTCCACAGACGTTCATGCCTCCTCCTCCTTGGTCCTCCTGACTGCCAGTCACCTGCTCTGCTTGCTCCATAGGAATTTCTGAGAGGTTCTATGTCTTTTTATTACCTCTTGGGCTTTACTGCAGGCCTCACTGACCTTAGAGTTATTCTCCTACCTCCTGCTCCAAAGTTGAGTGTCCTGTCACAGAGGGTGAGAAAGGAGGCCACCTGCCCCACCATGGAGGATGGTGGCTTGGTGAAAGTGCTATGGCTCCACTGATATGGGGAGGATGCAGCGGCCTGTGGGGTGACTAGCCAGAAAACATGGGGCCCAGGCATGCCCTCAAGAGCCTAGCAGCTTTCAAAGATTATGGGTAGACTAGTCACCTTCCACAAAGGTCCTTGTCGAGGTCTTTGGAGAGGAAGGAAGTGTAGGACAGAGGACAATGTGTCGAGGCACTACTGAGGCAGCTCTGGTGGCTGAGAAAGCATAGCGTTGGTGAAATGTCACAACCCACCTGTGGTGATGCATAAAATCCCCTTTCCGCCTTCTCAAACAGTTAACAGCATCATGGGAGAGTGCTCAAAGGGAGTGTTAGGCATTACTTGCAGTGGTGATAGTGCTTAGATTAGGTAGTGGCATTTCCAGGTTTTCAGATGAAACTTTAAATATCACAGCTGGTAGCATTTCTAGCTTCAGTTGCTAAAACTACTGTGAAAAACTGAGTTTTCCCTTCTCCTTTCTGCATTGGATAAATTGAATTCCCTTCAGCTTGCTACATGCTGAATATTCAAGACCAGACTTCAAAAGCTGTGTTTCCGTCTGAGCAGCATAGACATTAAAAATCTTCAGACTAATATATGAAGTAGCTTCACCTTTCTGTCCTTGGCCATGATTTCCTTGCTTCCAAACGCTGCAGCTGTGGGATGCCACATGAGCTACCTGGCCTCTTTCACCCTTGAAATAGCTCTATGTCAGTGCTAGAGGTTGTATATCATTAATTTGGCATTCTTTGGTGTATAAGGACCTATGGATATGCATTATTCAAAAAAGAAAAAGCCTTCCAAGACCTAGATAGGTTTAGCTAGCTGCTTGCCTAGCCCTTCTGGAAAGCAGGGGGAACTCGCACCATAACCATGACTCAAAGCAAGCATTCGCAGTGACATTATCCAATGCATTGCATTTAGCCGGCAAAACTAATGCAAAACTCTGGCTAGCACAAAGTCACAGAGCATTCCCTTCACACAGCTTCTGCAGTTTCTCTGTCGCCAATGTCTGCAATATTTTTTCCATTGTGCAAATATTTGTTTTTTGCACAAACTCTACTTTCAGAGCTTTGGCTGTGTTTAAATTCACTGAAAGTGGATGCTGCCGCAGTGAAGGCAATGGGAACGCATTTTGATATGATGTGAGGAAGTTCAGTTTCAGGGCACACCAGTCCTTTGGTGAGTGTGATCTGTAATGTTGCCTGCGGAGTTATTCCTGCCTGGCAGAAGGACTCCATTAGGATGTGATGCTATTACAAACTCCTTTTTACCTTCGCTGTGATCTCAGAGGGACAGTCTTTTATATTCTCTCAGACTTCCTTAGGAACTAATTTATCTTTGCAGAGCTTGTCCTGCTCTTTGGAAGGCAGAGGCTCACATAATTAAAAATCTGGCTAGGAGCTGTTCTGGGGAAAGTTATATCCCTCCAGAATGAGATATTTTTTTTTAAAGTCTGAAGAATATGTTTTGTTTCCCTCTCTTTTTTAAAAGCACTTACCCTGGCGATTAATTAATGTGATCTAGGAGCACATGGCAGCTTTTATCTGAAGTCTCCTATTCCAGGCTGAGGTAAGTGTTCTAATGAAGGAAGCAGGAACAAAACACCAAGAAGCCTTATTTGGGACAGATAAAGCTGTGCAGGTCAGAGAAGGTGCCACGTGGGGTAAAAGCAGTTTAGGGGAAGGAAGCTGACACTGGAAACAATGAAGAAGCTCCCTTCTGAGCAGCTTCCACAAAGGAGAAAGAAATTCCAAGCAAAATGCTGAGTGGGATTAGAGCAATCCTCAGGTCCAGGATCTAAAAGTTCACAGCTGTATACCACTGTAGGCACAAAGTGTTTATCTATCAGTACAGCACAGCTAGCTGTCTGTACGTGAGCTGGGTACTTCATGTAGAGCTAGGCATCCTGGCAGTGCCCGCTATTATTTCTTTCCACATGCAAGAACATCATTTTGACAATGGAACCTAGAAATTGAACTGTGAAAAGTATTTGTGGAAATGCAGAAATGCGCTTTCTCCAAATTATATAAATTGCAAATGGGCGTGAAGGGGAGCTGATTTTCTACATGACTCAATATCCAGTTTCAGGAAACTAAAGAAGATGAGGCTTTTGCTGGGTAACAGGATCCTGACAGAAGCCGCTAGTTCACGAACACTGCTAGGAACCTTATGGTTCATGTGGCCTTGTTGTCTGTGAATCAGGATGTTACAATCTGCTAGGCTTTTTTTCTTTCTGTTTTTTTTTTTTTTTTAAACTTTTTTAAAATCACGGCAACAATGATGCATCGAGTTAGCTTTTATATCTAACACAGTTTCCTAAATCGAAAGAGTGAAAAACTTCTCTCCTCTACCAGGGGTTTGCACAGAGATGAAACATGCCAACAAAGCAGATAAGCAGATGCTTTCATGGAAGTCCCAAGGCTGCATAAGGATTATCTCCCTACCTGAGTCAAACACACTGCAGTGAAATAGCTGTTCTTTATATAAATACTGAAGTGTAAACTAAAGACTGCTCACCCCCGAAGCAGCCTAAGTGCAAAGCTGACTTAGCTCCACTCACTGTGGACTGAGGTTCCTTAAAAGTTTATTACGCTAAAGCTGCCTGGACCCATTCCACGTCAAAGGTGATGATTGGAACCAAATATCCTGTGTTATACTCTCTCACCTGGTAAAACAGGTGAGGTGCCTGTTGGGAATGGTCCTTGGCTTACAGCATCTCCCAAACTGTGCCTGGGAACTGCGAGAGAAAGTGCAAATCAGACTGCGCCAAAAACATGCCAGAGACCCTTCTAATGTTTAAGAGTATAGATTATTTCGGTTCCTGTGCCTGGGGACACTCCTCAGTGTCATTTCACTTACTAGGGGAAAGGTCTATGTCCGAATATATTTTTTATAACCTATAAAGGTGTATTTTTAAGAGAGATTGGGGTAACAAATAACATCTACAGTGAAATTCGGGCCAGCTTTTTCATTCCTGGGTGACTATTTAAATGGTTTACTACTGTCTCCGATGCCTAGCTGTTAGGCTAAAGTTTTCTGGAAATGCAAACAGATGTAGGGGCTTTTGTTAGCAAAGAAACTATCACATGTTACTAATGCCATGCAGTTTTTGAAGGGGAGTTTATAGTGCTGATTATCAGATGGATGGACATACATAATGGGATAGCTTTTTCTTTTTCCCAGCAAAGCTAATCCATGGAGCAGTTTCAGATGATGGTGTTTATTTTTTTCTGCACTGTGTTGGCTTCCATTACTCGTAAAATAATTTGGACGAAGATCTGTTTTAGAAAAGAAGCACGAGTAAGTACAATTAAGAACTCACCTAATTTTTCCTAGTAATACGTATAGGGAAACAGGGAGAACCTTGAGAAAAGCTGAAGGTGAGGTGTTGTGAATCTTCAAACAAAATAGGCACTTCATCCATTAGATCCACAGCCTTCCTACAGGAATGTACACATGTTAAAGCAGTCTCTGGAGGGCTGTGATATTATTCCTTGCTAGCAGCAACATCATGCTGGGAATTACAAGTAAAAACATAATTAAAATGGAATATGAAACTACATGGCTCACATAAGGCTGGGGTACGTATAATATCAAGCTTTCTCTGGACACACCTAGAAAATGTCATGAAAGATAGAACTAAAAAAGGCATACATTTATACCCAGGAGTTATTTTAAATGGATTGCCTCCTAGTGTATATAAGTATATTTACATTGTGTTTTTCTGCACAGAAATTTAAGTCAGTTAAGCACACTTGCATGTCCTCAGCTGTGTGAAGTTACGGTTTACTCATTCTCTATCAGCTTCAATGCCATAGACAAAAAAAGGGACTGTTTGTCTTTAAGTCACTAATGGGGACATTAAATTATGCCAGTATGTTGCAAAGACAGATTGACGTTATCTTTGCTATTATTCAGGACGTGACATAGAGATGGAAAAAGTTTCTATATGCAGCACGTGTTGGTGTTTATATCCTAACCTCACTCAAATCCCTGACAAAATTACCATTAATTTCACCAGGGCTGATACATCAACCAGGGGCTTGTTTGGAAACACAGGAACACAACTGAAATGATTAAATCTGCTGGTACCCACCGCCTTATCTTACTACCGGTAGAACTTGATAGAGAAGATAATTTTAATTAAAATAAACAGATCCATGTAGCTAGAGGAACTGTATCATTCGTCGTTCTGAATAGCTACCACTTATGCCGAGCGACCAGAAGTCCAAATAACTTTAAGTGATCATCCCTTTAAAAAACTTGTTTGAGGGAGTCTGGATTGAAATTGCATCGATACAGATGAATTCAGACAGATCCAAACGCTCCAAGTCCAACACACACAGTCAGGTTCCGGTCTGGTAAACAAATAATCACTTTAGCATACATGTACCCAGCCCGTTTTACTCTGAGATCAGACAAAAGATTGGTCCACAGACCCCTGAGGCCTGTGGTAAGCGTCTAAAGCATGTGTGCAAGGACTATAAGGAGAGAAAGTGTTCTGGTAGATGGCTTAAATTCACCAAGTGACAGTCTGCTTGTTGAAAAACCCCTGAGGTAGCATTTCTCAGCATAAGTGGGAACTCCCTGTTGCTTCCATGTTTTCTTGGGTCCAGCAAGGGGCAGCTATTGCAGTAGTAGAGTTTTTGGTAGCCATGCATACAGGTACGTGTAATGCAATGATAGCTTTGGCCATGGGGACTTAACAGACGAGGTCCGAATGCTCAAGTAGAATAAGTCTCGTTGGTAAATTGTGAGCATGTGTGTAATTGTGGGCAGGATTGAAGCCAAAGTTAGGAAAAAGGCACGATTTCAGTGATCTCACTGTGGCTGCATATAGTGTAATGACAAAAGCAATTTAGACCACGGAAGTTAAGGGTTTTTATTGACTAGATAGATCACGTTGTATTGTTCCCATGTGGTCCTGTAAGCACACCATCAGCCAGCTAACTCGGCTAGCAGCAAGTGTAACTCAGGCGGGATTTAATGAGATATATTTAAAGTACATTCACAACCAGGTTCAACACACAGGATTTTTTTGTTTTCCCCAGGCTTCTGACAAAGCCTGTGACCAGCTGTGGAAGTTAATTGTATGTTATGTTGTAACTGGCTGGGGCTGGCAGAGAACCTTTAGCCTATGGTATATTTTTGTCCCTTGGCAGCAACACAGAAGGAGGGAAGGCTGAATTTCATTTCCCCCTGGTTTGATATATCTCCAGTATGGCAATGTGTTGGGACATGTTTTTACGCTGCAGTGAGTTGCAGATGTGCTCTTCAAATTTTTGTCCTTTTGCTTCCATAAAGCGCAATACAGATTCTCGAGGGTTTATTTTCATACACGTTTAGCCCAGGTAAATCCTGCAGCAGTGCTTGCCTTGTTTGCCGCTGCAGTAAACACTGAAGGAAATTTTCTATATTCTTTCATATCCTTAAAAATGGCCTGTTTTTCTAATTCAAGACATCTCCAAGACATTGCCTTTTTTTTCTGCTTTGGTGATTTCACTTTTAATTCCAGGTAACTTGCCTTTGCACATCTTATCATCTCTTCATTAATACCACTGTGATGCTCATCTACTCCGGTCAACTTAAGAATATGCTTGGACATTCCTTACCTCATGGTAGGTTACGGGTTTATTTCCTTGTTCCTGCAAGCCCATGGATTGACGTGTCTTGCTAGAATGGGTGGGGATGAATGGATCGGGTGGAATGAGCACGTTGCAGGTACTCATTTCCTTGTGTTTCAGGGGCATCTGTTTTTTCTTTTGTCAAATCGACATTTTATCACCAAATAGCAGAAAGACATAGTCTTCTTTTCCCGCTTCCCAACACCCCTAATAGATCAAATTTTCATGAATACAAGTTAGATGTTTACAAAATAGTAATTACAGTAGCGTGATATGAAAGTTATAAGCTAGTTGAATTGAATGCCCTTAAATGAAGAAAGTCAAGATATTTCGCTGTGCAGGGTGAAAATTTTAACCTGCCCCCTATAGATCATTAAGGTATCAGCTGAGCACCTTTACAAAGAGTACGTTCAAAGTTATTAAAGGCAGAAAAAAATAACACACACACACACCCCCCCCAAACCTCAGTCACCTTGTTTAAAAGTCTTTAAAAAAAATCCCAACAGGCTATCTGGTTGCATTTTGAACCTGAGCCGTGCAGTCATCAGTTTGATCTGAAGTGGATACTATTAGACTGACTTGGGGTTTGTCTGTCTGACTGTGGCTGTTTGGTAGATCTCTGCAAACCTACTTAGGCATGTCTCCCACGGGGCTGGGCTGAGTTGCTCTGGGCTGCTTTTGGGCTGAGCTCAGGGGTTCCACGCAGAAAATGTCGCTGCTTGGTCTAATTTGGTTTCCAAAACACATCATTTAATCAAGGTGGTGCAGCTTTAGGAATAAAAAATGAAAATTATAAAAAAGAACAAGGCTAGGAGCAGCAGGGGTCTGCCTAGAGGTGATGGAAGATTATAGGGTTTGGGTATTTCAGGTCAAATTGTCGCCTTCAGCAGGGAAATAGGTGCCTTGTGCTGAGATCACCAGCACTCTGGGCACCTTGGTAGTCCTCTGTGGTCCAAGTCCTGCAGGTACTTAGGTATAAACCCTCTGTGGCTGGTCGGTGGCCAGGTGATGGTGTCTTTTGGGGATTTCAGAGGAAGTGTGGGGGTACCAAAAGTAAGGGCTTCAAAGTCAGGGGGAAAGGCTGTGGGGCTCACAGGAGCTGTGTTTTCAGTTTATAAGCATCCAGCGCTGCTGGATGGGAACTGCCTTGTATTTGCCTGCAGGCGTGGAGCAGAGGTTTGCGCTCCAGCAACAGGGGGGAAATTTTACAGGGATACTTACAAATTTATCTTAGGTGGGACAAATCTAAAGCTCCTCAAGCACAGCCTGCATTTGGGCAGATAAGAGTGCAAACCTGACGGACTGTCTGGAAGTCCTTTTTGCACACCCTGACATCTCCTAAGAGCGCCGACAACCTTTCAGCAGGTGGCACTGGCACTGCATCTGTCCCCGACTGAAGTAGTCCCAAGAAGTAAGGATCCCTCTTGCCATGAGAGCTGCTTGTTAAGCGAACCGCCTGCTGCTGATAAGGGGATGGTCCATGGCAGGCGGCCCCTGGATTGGGAAAGTAATTCATCTTCGGCTGCGGAAGAGGTTAATAAAAATCGAGGCTTGTAAGGGTGATAAATTGCTCATTAAAAAGTTACACTGATAGTCTGGTCCTAATAAAACTTTAGCAATTCTTATCCACTGTGATGCTGCTACTTTCCTATAGGAGACTGATAAAATGATAACAGCTATTCCTGGGGAAATTATCTTCTTATAGTAGTTCAAATGCAACACTTCACCACAGATACCTTTTAGTGGTTTTGTGTGAGAAATATCATTGGATTGTGCATTTCCTGTGACTGATTTCACTTTTGCCCATTTGCAGACCCTTGCTCTTCCCCAAGCACATCCCCAGCTGCATCCTGACTTGCACGTTACTTAAAATATTTTCCCCTTGTCTGATTTTTTTTTTTTTCTGTTCTAAAGATTTGCAGTTGGCAATTTCGCAGATTCCCTCCCTCTTTGTGCCTGAGCCCTCTTCACCATCAGCTCCTGCTCTTCCTTCCTGGCAATGGCTGCTTCAGTCCATGTTCTGCCTCCTTCACATCTTGCTCTGTGGAAGTGCAAATTCTTCTTTAGCGCTGGTGAAGATACGTTCAAAATGGCATTGTCTCCACTGGATAGGGATCAAGCGCTCTACAGACCTGCACACCTTTGATGTCCACCTAGAAGCTTTGACCTATACAGGACATGCTCGAATTATTTTAGATAAAGACAGCTTTTGCAGAATCACGTTTGCACTGGCTGTGGACATAACCTCCATCTGGGTTTAACCTGAACATTTAATTGCCTTAGCTTCTTAGTTAGGAAGTAGAAATCTTATCAGGTATCAGCTGTTTAAAATTGTGAGCTAGCATAAAATGTTAAGCAATTTATATGGTTATGGACAATTTAATATCTAAGGTAGCTTTAGAAACATCTCTGATCTAAGTGGAAAACTGAAAATAAAGAAGCATGTTGGGTGTTTCTGCTGCTTAAAACCTGTGAAATATATAAGCAAGTATCACCAAGAAATTACAGAATTGTTTAACATTATAGCACTATCACTATCATTAGCATCCACAGGATATAAAGCACTAAGCAGTGTTAAAAACTGAATCATCAAGGAGAAAAAAAAAAAAATCCAGTTTACTTCCTAATGAGGTCTTCCAAACAGAACCCTATGTAACCTTTAGTCAGTAGGTACTCAACCTGCAAAAAGTATTTGTACATTCAGTGTCCACAGTACTGTATAAGTATTATATATGAGCAAATAATATAGTATAAGCCATATAAAAATTCATTTCCTTCCATATATTTCCTATTACTACATCTTTCCACAAAATTTCAAGTTCCACAATGAAAAGTCAAATAATATAAAATAAATGTGTTGTTAAATATTCCCAAATATTCCTGGCATGAGTTACAGATTCAAAGTGGGTTTCTTATAAATTCCATAAATGGAATGATTTTTATTTTAGCGCTGTGCTTCCTGTATTAAATGAGAGAAGAAGAGGAGTCACCATAACAACTGTTCTACCACCAAGAAAAGCAGCATCTTCTTAAAGCGATACGTCTATCAGGCATGATAAAGATATATTTGGGGCTTATTGTCAAAGGTCGATGGCAATTGCATCAGTGTTGCCACAATAAAAGCAAATGAAGAGGCAAGCCAACACCTTATGTCCCAGCACCCCCAGGCCTACAGTTCTTCCTTCTTTTTATTTTCCTCCCCTTATATGCGCTTAGCCAGGTATATTCAGCAATATTTCTACGTAGCACCACATAGTTCTGTTTCTAGTTTTTCCTAGTACGATACTTAAAAAAAAACCCCAACTACACAGCGCTGATGAACTTTAGCAGAGAGCAAGAGCAGTTTGTTTTGTTTCAGGTGGACCTGGATTTCTTGGGCTATTTGCCTACGTGGAAGAGCCGTCCTACTGACCCAGGCATTTTTAGCAGGTGAGTAGTCTTAGAGGCTGTCGAGGCCTGGAGCTTTGGTGTAATGTTAATGTTTAATATCACTACTGAGCTTCCTGTGTTAAGGTCTGCACAAGACACCTCATTATCAACACCGGTTCCTTCTTCCCATTATAAGGGAAACAACACTTGATATAAATAAGAAAGCAATCATATCACAGTTGGAGTGGTTCCTTAGTTTATTTCTAAGTTTAAGTGTAGCTGGATAGAATAATTACAACACAGCAGTGTTGGTAAACAGAACTAATTTACACATAATGTCTCACTCCATACATCCAGAGAACTCTCTTAATCCCTTGTGGTATTTTCAGGCACAAGATTATGCGTGTATTAACAATAGACCTTTTTATCCCTCAAGTCTTCCGTGTAGCCTCCTGAGGCAGATAATATCTCGTAGCTTGTCAACGTGGCGAGGAAAATGCTCTAATCAAACACTCCCGTGGGCCATTATAGCACATAATAACAAGGCCTTTTGATGGCTTTATCAGACATGCGTGAGAAGGTTCTCTTTCAAAAGAGGAACAAATTATTTTGGTTTAATGCAAAGCTTTGAGATATGTATACGTTAAGAAGTCTAGAAATCAGGAGACAAAACGGAGGGACAAAATTATTATGTCTCCAGTGACACATGGTAATGTGCCTTATAATATATGTAGTTTAAATTGAAATGCTCTCATCACCGATTACCAGCGTCTTCAGCATGATTTCCAGGGTCTGAGCTGGGAGCTGGTAGTGTACAAACATCTGCAAATCGTATTATATCCCTTGAAGTTTAAAAGCTGCCCAGAGCTGCACAGCTTCAGGGTGTGATTTTGTCAGGACTTGCAAGAAAAAAAAAAAAGACTGAGTGGAAGAAGCCGATGTTCCAGCTCCCAACAAGGAAAGGCTGAGAGCCCACACAGAGCAATGTGGGCTGCGCTGGAGCCAGCCTGTAGAAGACACAGCCGTGCAGGGTGTCAGGCAGGTCGTCCGGCCGAGCTGTCTCTAGCTGGAGAGGTGGCCTGGTGAGTTCCTGCGGTCACTGAAAACCTGTCGCAGACATGAGTAGGAGCAGATGTGTGCTTATCATTCACACCTGCACATTTTTACATGCTACAATTTTGCTTACGGATGAAAGAAACAGAAGGCGGCGTATGCTGTGCACACCGCAGGTATGTGGAAGAGCACAAACAACTTCACAAAGCAGCGAAATTGTGTCAGGTTGAGGCATGAGCTGATGAAGACTGGGCTGTTAAGTCTTTGGAAGAGGCTGTCCTTACTATTGTAAAGGATTTCTTAAAACGTGTGTATCTTTTCAGGCTCTCTACTCTTCCTTAGACAGTTTCTCTATATTTTCCTATACAAGGAAATAATGCAATAGTTCTTTAATGTTGTGATGTAATATATTTTAGGAAAATCAATACACTCTTGGTTTTTTAGTACCTGTTTGCTTTCTCACAGAGTAGTTGAGGTTGAATGAGACCTCTGGAGATTATCTAGTCCAAACCCTTTGCTCAAAGCACGATCAGCTACAGCAGGTGCCTAAGGCAGTGTTGAATTGGGGTTTGGATATTTCCAAGGATGAAGACTTCACAGCCTCTCCCTGGAAGAGATTGGCTGTTTACATGGAAGTCATTCCTTTTTGTCTTCCTGCACAGAAGAGTAGCTTTTCCTATGTGTAATACTCCTAAATGCTGATTTTATTTTTTTTAAAATCCACACATAAAAATATTACAGGCAACCGTTGTTTCCACTTCAACAGCACATGGGTGGTTTGTGAAGAATCGGAGACAAGCACTTGCCAGAGATGCTGGGTAGTGGTGGTCTCATTACACTCCAGACCGCTAGAAAGTTTGCTAGACAAATTCCTGGAGCACCACCACTAAGCAAGCGTGTCTGTGAAGAAGCTAAGGACCAACACTGGGAAACTCTGGCATGTCTTACAATGTCTTATAGTGGCCTGAGAGTTTGGCTTCAAAATACTTCACAGGTGACCAGGTTGATGCTGCAGAAGGGGTGCACCTGCTTTGAAATCTTACCGGCAACGTGCAAATGACACTTCATTTATATGTTGCAAGCTTAACATGCAGATGGTTTTAATAAGCCCCTTGAAGGCAGTGTGGATAACTTCTTTGAAATTCATTTAATGGAAGTTCTCATAAATAATTTCCACACTTTGTACAGTATCTACACATACCGTATGCCATCTGAGCACATATCAAAATCCTGGGACTGAGCCAGCCGGCTGGTGCAGCTGTGGAGGCGATGACAAGGTTGGTGTCGCGGCAAAGATGCCAGCCACTACATTTGGTTAGCGCTCCCAGCAGGTGGATTAATTCACAATTAGGCAACCATCCTTTAATAATTTACTCACCTTTTCCTCTGAGCTGGGGTGCAGCCATGATAACCCGGGGAAGAAGAGTGATGGCTTCAACAAGCGCAAATGCAATCTTGAACAGCTTAATTAAATAGGGAAGGTGTTATTCATTCCTGTCACATGAGGCAATATTCACACTGTAATGAAAACAGTAATAATAAGCCATTGTATTCAACAGGACAAGCTAGTCAAGAAAATACTCTCTCTATATCAATTTTTGACACTTTTGGAAACATAAATTGGTTATGATTAACACTGGAAGCATTGCCTTGTCTTTTGCAAAACAGATGAGTGTATTTAGGAATTCATCCAGCAGCAAGGCAGCCAAGGGCTTTGCTACTGCCAACAAAATACTCCACCAGTTCCTCCGCATCACTCTTACACTTGGCCTCACCTCTGACCCGCAGCGAGCTCTCGTGCTCCCTCTCCCTCTCTGTTGGGTTTTTGGTTCCTTTTCCTTGCCAGATACTCTCTAGGTTTGTTAGAATCTGTTTGCTTGATTCTGAAATATTAACGAGCGTTGTCCAGGGATGGCGTTAAAGCCAGCAGAGTGATTTCGGTGCGGGTGCGAAGCAGAGACGTGGTTCCCCGCGTGGCAGGCAGGAGTGGGCTCGCAGAGGCAGACCGTGGCAGGACCGGCTCCGCACGCTGCCTCGCTGCGGCTTGGTGCTGCGGTCGGGATAAAACCCACTAGCTGGGACTCCTGAAACCAAACAATGCCTCAAAGAAACCAAAAGCACTCTTCACAGGGAGCTCACTGTCTTTTTATTTAAAATTCTTTATGATTAAGCGTGAGCGGCTATTAATACAACCAACCCAGGGAATCACAATACCCTGACTTCTTTAATCATGATTCTGGCAGAACATGAAGAAAAAACCCTCAGTTTGGCTCACTGTCACATCTTTCTCTCTTAAAATCAAGCAGCATTTCTAAATCCTGTACCAGCTCTAAGCACACCCAGTGCTGCCTTGCAAGGGTCCCTTCTCCAAGATGATAGCCTCTGCAGCACTTGTTGCTTAGGTCTTTTGCCACCCATGATGCCCATCTTCACATTTTTCCTGTTCCTTTATTTACCACTAGCACAACTAAGTAAGTTGAAATTTATTTAGGAATTATTCTAACATAAAATACCAATTCCAAAGCCTAGTGTTTCCTATCCTACATACTGCACAAGAAGTGCAAGTTATTCACATTCACCCCTGCTAATGTGACCTTTGCTGTCGGAATAAAAGCTGCAAAGACCGTGATTGTTACTCCCTCATTTTTTCTGCAACTGTGATCGCCCTGCTTCAATTCTGTCAATAACATTTTCTTCTTCAAGGTAGTGACTTTGATACACAATCTTATTTTTTCATGGCGACTTGTGATCCATCATCTTTCTTCTCATGACAACATGGTCTCCAGGCCATTTTCATTATTAGTTTCTAACATCTTCCCAAGATGGGGGCTATTTTTAAAATAACAGAATGATTCTTTGAAAAATTGTGCAGGTGTAGAAAAAACTAAAATAATAGATCTCATAGAGGCAAACTTGTATTAGACTGAAAAGGAAAATTATATTAACAGTGTTTGCTTTTGCAGATTTTGTCTGCATTTGTGTTTCCCAAGGAAACGTTACTGGTTTAAGTGCAGGAATTCATAATTTTCTGAAATCTCTGTGATAAATATGACAACTGACGTTTAAGGAATATCTATTACCCAACCCAAAGGAGCTATTTTTGTCCTGAAATGGACCATACAACCAGTAAAGCTTTATGGCTTCTAATCATGACTTTATTTTTCACCTTGTCCTTGAGGGACAACAAATATAGCCTTATTACCAAGAGAAGCAGCCTTTTCTTGGTGTGACAGATAAAGAATTTAATCATTTGCCTTGAGGCTTTGTCAAACATTCCTTATTGCTGTGTTGACAATGAAATGTCAAATAGGTCCTCAGAGCACTAATTTTATTTTACTTATTTGTTTGGATTGGTGAGGAATGACAATAGAAATAGCTAGTTTTTAAACTTAAACATCAACCTAAGCAAATAAATTACCCTTATACCACTGGGAGAGGAACTCTTTCCAGAAAGCCTGCATGTCAACGCAGGTTTGAAGGGGAACAGACTTGAAGGCAAGAGGATCTGCTAACTTTCTCAGAGAAAAGGTCCAGTTTAAGTATCTTTACCCCACAATTTGTTCACTACAGAGAAATACTCTGACTCCTCAAAGCTGAAACAGGCGCCCAGCTCCTTTCATTGGTGCTTCATGCACAGCAGCACGTACACTACATGCACAGGGACTACAGTCTGTGAGGCTGGATCTTGCCTCAGCCCTGTCTCCCAGTCTTTGCTATCCATTACTCACCCCATTTGTACTCTGCTTCATCAATACGCATAGAGAAAAAGTTTGGAAAACGCTTCTGGATTAACGACAAACAAGTGACGCACTTTGGTTCTCAGGGGATGTGCATGAGCTGCCCCACTGACATGCTGAGGTTTGCACGGAGTCAGTGGTAGCTTCCTGGACCCCATGGCCAGGTGTGCTCCTCCCAGATTCTTCTTCCTTTCCCTCTCCTCCACCGGTGCTTGGAGGTAAGGTGGAGTTTGCCAGTTTCTTGGGTGTATGAATGATTTGCACCTGTGTATTTCAAACTTTTGCAAAAAGCAGCTGAAGTTCACAAATACCGAGACCCATGTTGAGTCTGAATCGAGTTTCCTGCTAGAAGGAACTGTTTCGCATGGCCGTTTCTGAGGTCATTTAGGATGAAAGACTGCATTGGGAGGGAGAACTGCTTCAAAAGGCACAAAGTTACTCCTTTGGGAGCACTGACTATCTGAGATAGTCTGAAAGGAAAACAACAGATCCTATTCAAGCAGGCTCTGGGCTCAGGTTCAGACACAAACCACAGCTTTAGAGCAAACCAGAGCACTGAGTTGGAACATAGCCAGGTTCAGGGGAAAAAAAATTACTACAAATCTAGACCTGAGCATCATAGCTCAGAGCCTATTTGAACACATGCTTCAGTCCTTACAATTCGGTGCATTACAAGCAAGCAGGACACAGGCGAACAGCGGCAGGCTGCTGCCAAGCGCACTGGGTCATGGCAGAGGGGTGGTGGCAGCAGTGGACACTGCCACCTACCAAGAGCCCTTTGCGCAGGGGGCCCTGTTAATTCACGAACGTGTGCAAATACAAGGATACCACTTTTGGGGCAAGAAGCCCTTGGGCCAGAGATTGCTGGAGATTGAGGGAGTGCAGCAGGAGGTATTGCTACCCTTGCCTTGCTCCTGTACCCTCCCAAGCCCGTTGCTACTGGCCACTGCTGTAAGTTGGACACTGGGCCAGGTGGAGCTTTCACCTCCTTTGGTATGGCCAGTCTTAAGCGTTGACGTTATCTAAGGTATAAATGCTTTGCAAAAAAGCATTGCTGGAATAACGAAGGAGGAATACCAAGGCCAACTGCACAGCCTCTGCAATACTCTTTTGCACTACCTCTATGGGGATTTGGGGGATTCTGAGCCTCAGAAGTTGTCCCTCTGCCAGCCCTTCTCGGTGGCCTCCTTCCCACGAGAAGGAAGAGAGAGCTGCACTCTCCCGTAACTGCACCGGGGCCTGGTGGGAGCCCTGGCCAGCCAGAATAAGTCAGAAAAGGCTTGGCAGGCTCGGCTCAGAACTGGCCCCTGCCCTCAGAATGATCTCACGGGGAGCGCTGAGGAATACTGCTCCCCCCTCAAAAAAAAAGAAGGGATGCATTTTCACACAATCTGATTTTCCCAAGGAACTACAAGCATAGTCTACTTGGCAGGGTGAATTATTGCTGTAAGAGGGCTTGGGCGGGGGGACAAACACTTGTGTCATTTAAAGTGCGCTTGAAATTCTGCAAAGGACAGTAATTGCTCTTTCCTTTTCATTTTAGAAGGACAAGGTACTATTTAGTAGCTGATAGTTCTTGGAGTAGTAAACTGGATGGTATACTCATTACCACCTGACTTCAGCCCCTTTGTAAGGGAAGAGAGAGCTCTTCTATGGTCTGGGGGACTCCCCCACCCATACCCCAGTTCTACACATGCCATAAACAAAAGAAGGTCTTGACCAACAAAAGTCACCAAAATCAGTGGTGACTGTGTCCATCCAATCATTTGTAAGTAACCTCTTAAGGCAGAAAGATATTTTATAGAAAAAACAGGCACTAATGAACAGTCATTACATGGCCA
This sequence comes from Rissa tridactyla, assembly GCF_028500815.1. Lineage (NCBI taxonomy): Eukaryota > Metazoa > Chordata > Aves > Charadriiformes > Laridae > Rissa > Rissa tridactyla. Next base: position 41,811,696 of record NC_071467.1, read on the forward strand.
TTATCTGCACTGCAACTGTGATATAAACCAAATGCTGAACATTACTGTTTTCCCAAAAAAATAAAAAAAAAACAGTTTTAAATTATGCATTTAGAGATTAAGGTAAACTTCTGCATAGTGGCAGAGCTCTCTATTTTCAGTGAAGTTGGAAACGGAAATAGAAAAAGCAGATTAGCAGTCTCGAAGTTACCCTCTTTGTTTTTCCTACTGTGTCAGTCTGATCCGAATCAATGTTAGTTTTTCTGCTAGCTTCAGTGAGACTGTGTCAGGTGCTCGCTGGCAACATCAGTGTCTTTTAGCTAAGCCAGTACTTACTTACCCCTGGTGGAAGATTTTAACTAAGGTGGAAACCACAGTCTTAACCTCAGCATCCAGATCTGATCATCTATTGAACAGTGATGAAGCTGCCTCCTTCCAAAAGTAGTTTGAGATCTACAGGTGAACAGTGTTATGAAAAAGGATGGTGCCACACAGTCACCCTACTAATTACTACATACTCACAGCTATCACGACTATTACTTGGAATTTCAGGGAACTGCCTCTGGGAATAAAGAATAAGACTTTGCTTATAGCACAGCAAAACTGAAAAACACAATTCCAGGAGAGTCAACCCTAGCAGACCCTTTTCTGAGATTACAGCTGAAATAACAGCAACAATTGGTAAACAGGCATTAATCAAGCTAGCAAATTTCCCTTAGTGAGAGTAATTAGCTACTCTGCCAGCTTCCAGTCTGCTCCAGAGTGGTGATTGGCTGGTAGAAAATTTTCGTGGCAGACATATGAATGTACACACCCGTACACAGATCCTGACCAGATTATAAATTAGCTTCCCCGTGGAAGCTTCGATACAAAAAGGCTGCTTTTAGAAAGAGAACTGCTCTGTAAAAAGCCACGTAGTGTGATGTCTTAGTTCCGTGGATGGCAATGGGAATTTTCCCATTTATTTTTATGAAGCTGGGATTTTACCTTTACGTTTTACTTGTGCGTATTCTCTCTCCACAAGCCTAACCGTCAGGGGGTTTTGAACATCTGTCAGATTCAAGTGGCAGAAGGAGATGGGCTGTTTTTTGCACAAAGAACATACTTTTAATGGATTCTGCTAAAGCCTGAATTAACCTAACAACTCATGCACTCGGGTATCTGCAACTGAGACAAGGGCTAGGTCTAATTTTTGGGTCCATCTGCAGCTCACCCAAAACATGGGGGAAAAATTAATTCCCTCCGTACATGAAGTTACTTGTGGGTATCTTTACTGGACTAATCCCTCAGTTTATTCCATCGTAAAGGATACTCCTATGCTAAACCACAACAGCAGAATCCATTTGATGCAGTGGATTGGCAGCCTGGGACAAAACAGTTATAGAAGCATAAAACAGAAGGGTCAAGAGAGCAAAAAGACAAATATTTACCTTCTGTGGGGCACATTCACAAAGACTAGTACTTCTCAAAAGCAAATAGTAATTCTGAGTGCCCAGTTTAAGATTGATGAAAGAGATCAGATTTCCAGAGATCTGACACCGAGCACTGTCAGACTTCTCAGGAAATCTGCAGCTGGGATCTGAAAAGTGAGGAATTCAAAATCACTAGTTGCCCAACAGAAATGTTGGCTGATATTCATGAATTTGGTCTCATTCCTAGTTTTCAAACCTCCAGCTGGGTTTATTTTTAAAGCTGTTCCAATTCAGTTCAAGAGTTCCTCTCCTAATTTCTTGGTCTCCTGCTCTCTTGGCTTTTTTTCTGTAAAGGAAAAGATAGACCAATAGCAAAGACGAGGGAGCTCATTTTGTGTGTAAGAAAACACAGGCTGTTGACAGTGTCTTCAGTGACTTCTACATGTTTCTGTGTTGCTTTTTCTACTGCTGTTGTTCAAGTGCTGGTGTGAGCAATAGCTGGAGGAGGAAGTGCCTAAAACGCAATCCACATCTCTAAAAATTGTGTAAAATTACAAAGATGGCACATTACTGTATGGAGGTGCATCCTGTTGTAGAGCGCCAGAAATGTGCAAAATGTTATTTCCCAACTATACTTCTGATGTATCAAAGAGTTTAAAATTAAATTACTGAAATCCAAAGCCGTAAAGGTCTACGTCTCTTATAGTCAGCAGCTTATATGTGTACATGAATCAGACAGTAGAGCTAAAGTCGAAGTTTTAAGTCTTGCAAAACAAAACTATTCAAGGATGTTAAATCTTCGTAATATTGAAGCCTGACTGGAAAACCCAATGGATAATGGGGACTGTGTTAACCAGTAATTTCTGCTGGAAGGATTTGCAACACATCACAGCAGAGCAAATCATCTGTGTTAGAGTTTTATACAAACTACTCTGGGTGTCTGAGCTTTCAATTAAGTAGACTAGAGGTAGAGGCAGGTTAAGTGCCAATTTCATTAGATTCTTTCATTTTTTGTTTACCTTAAGGGTATATATAATTTGTAATTTTTATTTGCAATGGAAACTAAAATAAAAAAAACAACCTTTAGCTACTTCCTTGTGAAAAGCAAATATTGTGGAGCAAGCCCTGCCTTCTTCAATATTTGTAAAGCTTGGTAAGGCAGGGATTCACATGTACGTGCCTAACGCTGAGGATATAATAAACTATGCTTTTTCTGAAACAACGTGTATATATCCTATGAAAGCATGAACAGAAGAGAGGCTTTCTGGGGTAGGTCAGAATCACTAGGAGGACCAATTGCTCCAGAATTTGAGGCAAGTGTTTGTGGCACGATATTGTGCTGTGAGAGATGTCCCATCTAACCCTGCATGAGCCTGTTGAGGTATCAGCCTTGCTTAGCTGTGTTAAAGGACATCATTGTACCACATGCAAAGAAGCAGCGTTGGTTTCTGCCAGGCTCATCTGGCTATTCTGCTTCTTCAGGCTGAACTTAATGGGCCGTTTGTTCATTTTTTAACTCTGCCTTTCTAGCTCAAGAAATATTATTCACTGTCTGTATAGTGGCACAACGTAAACAGAGGGATGGTGAGTGTCTTGCTTTTTCCCTATCTGACCTCTCCTACAGCATCATGGTTGGGACATTTACTGGGAATTGGTCAATGTGTGCATGAACTGTCTCAGCCCCAAGAAGAAGAAGCCCCGAGAAGAATTTGGGAAGAACACCAAATTCTGCTTTCCTGCTTCCATTAGCCTTTAGGCTATTATCTCAAAGCGCAAATTGCTCTTACTGTCCCATCTGACATATTTGCAAAAGAGTTACTTTGCCATAGAACAATTGTAAGTGCCACATTTGGAGATGTGTGGCAATTTCAGATGCGTGGTTTGGTACTACTGAGGCACCATTTGTTTGGAGAGTCAATGTCTTTGTTAGATCAGCTGACGGAGCTGGAAGAAAACCTGATGCAGTTAAAAATTAAAAAGGTTAGTAGCCTTTCTGCTCATCCTAGGCAGAATTTGTGTGACTCTGGGACCCCAGTTTGCAAATACTCTGTATGCCAACTGTAAACAGTATAAGATGAGCTTAACTGTAGGTACATAAACTTGTCCACGTGAAACAGACAATCTTAAAATCAGAGAGGAAAAATCAGGGGGACAGTGAATACCCTATCCTTTAAGTTTCTTGTGCAAAACCAGATAACACTTTATTTTATACTACTTTATTAGGAAGCAATAAAGGAGGGCTAAAACACTACTGATAACAAGCCACATCTGCTGCTTATGCCTTTTTGAGTGCTCCCTCCTTTCACCTCTTGCTCCCCTCCACACTTCTGTATTGGCATCCGTAATTAGCTGTGGCCTTCAGCAATAACCACCGTCTCCCAAGCCTACCTTCTTCCCAGGGCCTTCAGTAGCAGTATCCACTTAAGGGCCTCAGATTAAATAATGAAGGAAATTCAAGCACAGAGAAGGGAAGAGAGAGATCGGGAAAAAATTAAAAGGCAAATACTCAACAATGAAAGAATAGTTTGGGTCCAGCATCTCCCTGAGATGGGCTGGGAGAACAGAAGGAGGTTGTTGGGTCAACGATACCCGACGTAGCGCCGACACGCTTCTCATCCAATAAGCCACAGCCTGTGCTTAATGCCTCGTCTATCATTGCGTAAGAAGTGCTGTTAATTTCCAATGAGTGAGTAATAAGAGCAGCTCCTACACGTGCGCACGCCCCCACGCAGGCACGATTGAAAGGCAGGAGCATCCCTTTCCCATAACTGCCCTGGGGTGCTTCTTTTTAAAGAACTGCGCCGTGGGACATGTGGCAGACCTAGCTGCTGCTGCTCATGCCCAGTGGCTTTATAGGATACAACTCTTAAAGGATATGCACAGCTCATGGCCACACATAGGCCTTCTATTAATCCATAGAGAGAAGAGGAAATGAAAGGAAGCGATAAAACACAAAAATGCATACATGGAGCGATGGGCTCTTGCTGCACTAAGATACCTCCACGCAAATCCTGCCTGGCCCAAGCTTTGGGAAGTCCGACAGAGGCTGAGGGAGCTGCTCTGCTTCCACAAATCATCCCCTGCCAAATGCGTGGGGAAGGACCTTTGGCAGGGAACGCTTTAGCAGCAGTGGTTGCCGCTTGCGCCTGCAGCTGAGCCCCATCCGGCAGCACATCTGGCACCGCTGGCCTGGGGATGGGAGGCAGCACAGCAGGTCAAAGGCAGGCAGAGCCGCCCTGGGAACCTCTCAGCCTTTGGCAGAGCCACCTGGCACAACTCGCTGGGGTAGGGGGTATCTGTGGCATTAGGGGGCCTTTTCCCCCTACAGGGAAGCTGAACTCACCTGGCTTTTGAGAGCGCACCAGCCTTCAGAGCTGCCAGAATTAAAAATGTATGGGGATTTTGTGCAATAAGTTTGGCTGCTGCCAAACACTGGTGGGAAAAATCACATGAACTTCTGGCATTTAAGGAAGAACAGTCTCTATACTCCCATTTTAACGGGGGAATGGTCACTTGGTAATTGTGGCAGATAGGCAGAGATCTCAATGGGCACTGTTACAGCACTGGGCTCTGTTACAGCAGCAGAGACTGCGAGTGCAATCGGAAACACCCTCTGCCCCACCTGTGCAGGAAAATCAGTCAGGCTGGGACCTGATCCTCAGACTGCCTTCACTGTTTTGATCCAACATCCCCAAATCAGTGCCATGCAAACAAAAGTGATGACAGTTACAGGAAAGTGGGACCATATTTCCTTTGAGGACTCACTCCTTCCCCTACATTGAAGTATGTCAATTTGATGCTACTATTAAGTCCTGTGACTGGTACATGTCAAAATGTTAGTGCTCACTGTTATCATCGTCGTATTTCTCAGCAGAAGGCTGCTTGTAGAAGTGACAGTGATTCCAGCTTCTTGTATGCGAGACAAACATTCCTGTCTTACTGGTGAGGCTTGCATTTTTCGATCAGAAAAAAAAAATAAATTAGAGGAGACTGTGTATTAGAAAGGCATTAGCAGAGCTTTCCCAGTCAAGACTGACAGAAAAGCCCTGAGAATACAAAGGACAACACAAGGCAAACATCTGTTCAAATAAAGGGAGTTAGAGAACTGCCTTTTGTTGCACTGAAGTAATATTCCACCTATAAAAATTAACCACTTTGTTTCTCCCCACTCTTTATACCCTATTCAGATCTCCTTAGGATTATGTTTACTGGAAAGTTTTTCTTGTGTCATTTCTTTTCATAGCAAGCTAACTTGTGGTTCCATGTAGCTTAATCACATTTTCTTCAGCCTTCTATTGACAATACTAGCCTGGGACAAATAAAAAGCCATCATTCAAAGGAATAACGTACCTCCTTAACACACGCTGACGTAGGAAAGCAGGCTGGGGCTCAGACAATCCTAAACCTGCTCCATTAAGAGATGACATTTTTAACAATAGATCTGTCGGACCCCACTGGAAATAAAGGGCCCTCATCATGGCGGGAATTAGCGCGCGCGACAGGTGATTATGTTCTGGAAATGTTCCAGTGCCAGCTGTGTTGCCGCACGTTATTTGTAACCTCTGTAATTGCGGCTTTTCAAAACCATTTTTATTTGGAAAGCCAGTATAGAAGGACAAAAAAAACCCTACCACCATTTGTTCAGGGAAGGAAAAAATCAGCATATCAAAGCCTGAACAGTAGTGCCCTGTTTTTTGAATTGCTGGCTTAGACTCCCTTATTCTAACAAAACCCCAAACCCTAATGTAATCACTGTTACATGTTTCCCCCTTTCCTCCTAGTCCACTTACAGTTCCTGCTTACAAAAGCAGGGACCAGCAAGCATCTGCTTAATGCCTGTGAAGGCAATTCCCTCTGAAATATCAAAACGGTTGAAAAGCTGAGTCTGCTCATGAGGGTCGCTTGAGCAGTAAGTAGGCAGTCTTCTGCGTGTCTCGGGGATTGAACCAAGCAGGAGACAGAGAAACGAGCCATCTGCAGTTGCTCCCAAATGAGCTTCATGTGTATTTTCAATAGCACACGCTTTTACACACATTGGCACCATCAGGCTGTGCCCAGAATGAGCCTGAGGAACTGCTTGAGCCCACTACCACCAGCTCAGGTCCCTGCTGCTCCTCTGGTGAGGTCACTGCTTTTGTCACACGTAGTCACCGGTCGATGAAAACCACCCATGGAGAGAGGACATTAATTTCCTTTGCTGTGTACAGAGCAGAGCAAAACTTTTGGTTGCTACGCGAATAATAATTCCTTCACACTCTTCATCTTGCTTGCATTGCACTGTAGGAAAATTCTAGCTCTCGGATTCCTTTCCTTAGATCGCATCTGAATATAGATTTAGAAATTGGTGGGAGAGGGTTACTCTGCCCCCCAAAATTACAAAAGTTGCCTGCCCGTTATGCAAGTGATGGATTACTAAGGCAGTAATGTGGGTAGTTATATTCCTGGTGGAATAGATAATCTAGGCGTGAATCACCTTTTCTCCATTGCTGTATATTCAGAGAAAGCACTTTTATATCTGACATCCGTGATTTCTGAAACCACCAGAGGAAAAAAAGTATATAAAAAGAAGTCACATGAGAAAGGAAGGAAGTTTTAAGAGCTTTCCTAGGATTTTTAGTTGCCAGGGTAACCATTTTACTCAGTAATCAATATGTTTGGCATGTTTCTATTGCTTTGTGACTACTCCCACAGACAACATTGAAAGGTGTTTGGGGAAAACACTGGAAGCGAAGGCAACTACAAACTTTGAAAAAAACAGCTTCAAATATGAGAAAAGGAAATAACTTATCCCCCAAATAGTCTAAGGCTGTATCAGATTTTCTTGAGAAGTAGTGGAGCAATTTTTTTTAATAGGTTTGCAGGATTTGAGAGGATCCTTTGGAGTATATGAGTTTCAATATGACGCCTGCCAAGCTGAATGAAAACTAAAATTTAGTTCTTTCCCAGGTTAAATGTATTGCATTGTGTCAATTATTTTGTGGCAATCAGTGAAGCACTACCTTTTAAGTAAGCAACTCCTAAGTTAAAAAAAAACACATAGCAAGCCCACCACCAAGCTAGTTTAGCGAAATATCTGAGCGATGTTGCCCATTTAAATTTATTTTCAATAAGACATTGCAAATATTGGGCACTGATCCAATGTGCATTATTAAGAAATTTAGGAATATCCCTACATAATACTTCTGTAGCGTTTTCTATCCAAGCCTTTCAGAGTGTTTTTATAAATACAGGTAAGTATTATTCTTATTCTGAAGACGGACATATACTGGCAAAAAGCGGTAAAACTATTTCCTCAAAGCTTTCACAGCAAAGCAGGACCTGACCTGTTGCTGCAACTATGACTTATTCCTTTGTAGACATTTCCATTGTTGGCATGTCTGCAGTCACATGGAGCAGAAGCTTATGACCCAACCCCTCTTACTCATCTCCTCCTGTCCCGTTTCCTTTCTTTCTTGGGCTGCTGCATCACAAGGACCACATCAGACATCTGTGATGAAGCCAACCGAGGTTAGAGAGCCTGCATGACCTAAAGCCCTGCATTTCAGAAGGAAAACAGCAAGGGAGCTTTAATACGCTCGTCATTTTTCAGACCCTCGTCCTACCCCCACGTTCTGAACAGCTCTTATACCCACGAGACATCAAAATGTTAGAAGAACTGTTTATTCAGTTCAGCCTATTTTTTTCCTGCAGCCTTTTTCAAACAGAGAATCTTCAGAAACTTCACAGCTCGATAAAATTAGAAACTGCTTTAAAGAACTCGCTGCAGAGATGGCGAGATTGCAAGCGAGAAGACATAAGGAGATATGCCAGAACAAAAAAGGAAGATGATTTTATTAAAATTAATGTCTGTACAGATGGTCATTTCCCACAGTCACAGGGCAAAGAGAAAGGGGAAAAATGCAAAAATATTGACTGTTAATAAACAGAAAGGGGAAAAGTGCAAAAATACTGACTATTGATAAACAGAGCGGGCTATTAATTTTATCCATTAGCATTTACGTAGTTCATAAGACACACCTCCATTTGTTTCTGGATGGTATTGCACAGATTTGCGATGTCAGGAGACACCCCCTGTGAAAATTTCTCTGTACAATTAGTTCTCACTGCAACGCTCCAAATTTTCTTTCCCTGCAAAATAACCAGAGGCCTTGGTGGCGAATTTAGTGCTCCTGAAAGGTGACCAAGGCCTCTGTCATTGATCATGCCCCTTGTCATCAGTGGTGTGGCTGTTCCCCTCCTGGGAAGTGCTGCAAGGCAGCTCGGGGATACCCACATCAGGTGTTTGCTCCAACTGTGGCGCTTGTCTTCCTGCTTCTTACTTTACGTGTAAGTAATAACTACTATTGTTTTTGTTTTCTATTATAATTAATGACTCCTTTTGTGGACATACTACTTGGGACAAGAGCTTGAGTACCATTGCCTGAGGAAAAATAGGCCCGTGGAGCGCCAGGCTGTCATGCCAGTATCTGTCCTTTGTGATAAAGAGAAGGGAAACATTATGTTTGCAAATAAAACTGTAAAGGCTTCCCATCTCTGCTCAGCAAAAAGGACAGACAGCATGTTCGCTGTGAAGCCACGGGTGATGGTCTCAGTCAGCTGCCTCCAGGCAGGTCCACGCCGCAGTTCCTGGAGCCATCCTGCACCCAGTGTGCACCCGGCTACGTGAAGTGATGGGTAATAATGGGGCTTTTACATGGTCTGCTGCAAAATAACCCGCTCGGGACTGCATTGAGACGTTTGGCCATTCATCTGTGCCGACCCCTTTGCAGTGACAGCCAGAGCACCAGCAGGACAGAGCCGGTCTCAGAGCTGGGTCAGGTACATTCAGGGTTTTTACAGACACTGGCAGTGTTAGCATTCAAGCCTTTATCAAAGTATTTCTTTTTTGCTCCTTAGAGCTGCAACTTCTAATGACATAAGATTCCCGAGAAGCTCGTCTTGCATAAAGAAATGAAGGGAAGCCCACTTTCTTATCCTCACATTTGCAAACACAAAAATCCCCAGCCCTTTCCTTTCCCTCCTTAATTTTTTTTTCCCAACCGCATGATCAAACTCCTTTTTTGCTTTTTCAGGTTGACAACACTGTATTAAAGTCTGTTCTACCAGCAGGAAGGAGCTGGCAACTTGGTGGTACCGATTTTTTCAGGTCAAACCCCTCTTGGCCGCTCTTACAGGGAAGACGCGAATGGGGACAGGGTACGTCTTTCCCTCAGAGACCCTCCTGATGTCTGATTTCTCTCCTGCGCCACATGCTTGTCTATAGTACGTATTAATTATTGAAAAATACATATTAAACCAGAGTTAGGGTTGTGAATATATACCAGTGTGTTAAGGTAATAAAAACTTATGGGTATATTATAATTATCCCATAAAGAAACATGACAATCCCAGTGACTTGAGATGAAGTATAAAAGAAATGAAATTTGGCTAGAGATAGGGAAAATGTCTCCGTATAACCTTTACGAGTCTCTCTGGTGAGATCCTGAGAATTAAAAAAAGAAAAAAAATAGCGGTTTAAACTAAAATAGCTTCTTCATAAGCAAGCAGTCATTGCTTTATGTTCCTGTATCATAGAAGTACGGTATAGCTAAAGCATACTAGCTGGTGGTGGGCTAAACTTAATTGGTACTGCTGATTGCAAAGCCTGGGTCAGCTCTGTCTTGGTTTACAGTGCTCCTCAGAGCCAGGTTCCAACACTCTGGAAGCTCCGGTGAAGACATAAACATGACTTTTCTTTGGATGAAGCTTTCCTAGACTCGTTGAGAGTTCGCTCTTCTTGCTCTGTTCTCTGAGAAGAAATTTCATTGTTCACACTTGACAGCGTTCTGTTGTATGCAGATGTTTCTTAATTGGTTTCAGTTTCAACGACACCCATAAGAGACCTACAAAATGAAAAATAAAATGAAATTTGATTAAATATTATGGAAAAAGAGCTAAGCATGAAACTGAGAGATTTCGTGAGTAACGCAAGGAAAAAATAAATAAGTCACAGTGGGATGTAAGACGGCTAGATTATTATGGTGCACTTTCATTTCCATATTGCACTTAAATTCAGCAGTACTGTGATATGCTGACTGTACAGCCGAGATAATAACAATATCAAACTCAATCAGACTTCATGGGTTCCAACCTTAACAAAGGCAGCCTGCAACTGTGAGATGATCTAGTTATCCACGCAACTGCAAAGCAACCTGGAAGTACGCAAAAGGTGCATAAATGTCACCAAACACCTGTGGTGACTGCTATTCAGTTGGAATTACAGCCCGGGTGGGACACTAGCATCATGCAGAAGAACCGCATGCAGGAAAAAAAGAGGCGACTAAATCAAAACAACTCGCTTTTGTGTACGTGTTTATATACACATGCATGTGTGCCTGAAGTAATGCGGAGCATGTTTGCCTGGATGAGGAGGAACGAGCCGATGCCAATCTGGTTTTGACTTTGTGTTCAGGTAGCAGGTAGCTATCAGCTCAGCTCTAGCTAAGCTCAGAAACCAGCTCAGTTGTAACCACAGTTTAGCGTCCCAACTGATTTTGTGTTAATCCCCCTCTTGTGTGTTGATTGCCATCTATTCTCACTACTGGTTTTCATGTTTATATCCACTCTTTATTATTCCACGTTGCATTGCTCTCATTTATTAATAAGATTTGTCAAGATTACTGTCTTCACAAGACGAGCACTACACTTCCATCACCGCTCTCTGGCAATGCTATTCCTCTGGTTCTGCCCCATTGCCACCCACAACGTGTATTGGGGTATAATTTTACTTGCTCTCCAATTACTTTTGTTCTCAGCATGAAGCATCCAATGGACTCCCTTATTTATGTGATACATTATATTACACGTATTGTTCTTTATTATATCATACCATATGATGTAGTGGCTTGCAGGAAAAGGGGACTCGTCTTGATTATCCTTCTGATACTGAGTTTCTGTGTTGGTTTAACTTCCTAGATCAACTGAAATGTGTCAAGCGGGTGATGGGTTGTACTTATGTGTTCACTATTTATGCTGTAGGTACTAAATATTTTGCTACAAGATGAGTCTGGGCTGCTGCACTTGAGGCAGGCAGAGCCCTGGAGGGAGAGGGAGGAGGCAGCAGGGGAGGGTGGTTGTGGAGCCCAAGCCGGGCAGCTCAGGGACAGATGCTGCAGCAGGGAGCCTGCCATGGCAGAGGGGCTGGAGCCTCCTGAGTAGGGCAGGGAGGGTAGAGATGCAGGCAGACCTCAAAGGTGATGGAAAGAAAAAGGTCCTCCCAGGGAGAGACACTGTGCAAAATTTCTTGCAGTTAGGAGGCCACTAAAAGTTGCTGGCCTGTGAGCAAGACTGAAGGAAAGGGGGCTGGGGGTGTAGGGAGGAAAAGATTTGTTTACAAGACGTTTTGGTTTTAATCTGTTTCAGATGCAGTTGATTCGGGTTTCCTTGGCTGAACAGTGACTTTACTCTAGTTTGTCTTTTCGTGAAACAGAGCTGGAGAGACTGAAACCGTTTTCACGTGCTCACCGGCAGGAAAAGGTGTAAGCTGATCTACCTCGAAGCTCTGCCTCATGTTAGGTCCTGTCACATTAGTTTGTTCCCCTTTTCATACCTAATTCAAAGCCCCTCTATTATGCTCTGCTTGAACAAAGCAGATGAAATCCAACCGAGCTTTCAGCACAAAAAGGCTGCAGAAACCAACATCATCAGTCCTGGCACTGCTTTTCTCCTTTCTTGGTGGTTTGTGCACACATCTAAGTACTTAAATCACTCTCAGCTCCCTGCTGAGGGCCTTCAGAGAGAAAGTCACTGCAAGAAATCAGTTTCCCTTTGGTCGCGTTATTTATTCTGATGTAGATACAGATGAGGATTCTCTAGATATCCAGACTGTCTCGTGCGATTAAGTGCCATATAGTGCTGGGGATGTCATCCACGCAGTTTACTTTACTTCAGTCTTAATCCGAGCCATTCACTGATCAGTAAACTACATTTTCTTTAGCCCAGAGGTAGCTGCCAGCTCATATGCTACAGCTAACGGCTGATTTCTCTTCTTTCTCTTCATATAAAAGCCCCGAACTTGTTTCTTTTCTATAACTCATATAGTTTAAATTCTTTTTTCTCCCTTCTTGCCCTTGCCTGAGATCAGCTTCAGTCTGGTTAGCAAAATCCATACTGATCCTTCAAGATTTTCAGTGACAAGTGCTAGTACTATAGATGCAGTCTGTTCTCTTGGACATTTTAATAATCCCTATCTGTACTAGTAGTTGCATTTTTTGTAGTACCTCTCCCACCTTCTCATCACGTGTAAATGTCAGTGCTGCTTCAGGAATTCGGCTGTCTTCTTTTTCCCGCTCTTCCCTTGATTTGATTTTCTGATCCATCTAAGCCTAATCCAGACTCTTCCTCTCTGTGCTTACAGCCATTGCCTTTAGCCAGCTGTGGGCTGGTCTTCAGAACTCTGATGGAAGCTACATTTTAGGTCAGGACAGTTCTTTGTATGCCTTCAAAGGTGAGGTTATTAGAGCCATCAATGAAAATACAGGGTAAATATAAAGTATGACTCTCTCTCTCGTGCTAGATACAGTATTACTGTTTGCTGCTGTCTGCTCTGCCCTCAGCCAGTTCCATGCACCTTTTCACCTTCTGTCCTGCAAGCTTCATTCTGTTCAGGTGGCACGTCACATCGACGTGCTAATGAGCTTGCGGCTCAAACAATGCCACATATGTCACTAATATAAATGCTAAGCACACGCGTTTGCATGCAAAGTATGCTTTGAAAAATGGGCTGATTGTCGTGAAGAGAATCAGGAGTGTGCAGATGGCCACTCCATCCCCATCCCGCTCTCGGCGAGGTGACCCCTGCTCTGCTGTGCCACGAGAGCCCATTATCCCGGCTAACAATGCTGATACAGCCAAAGTCCTTTCATGCATATGTAGCATCACAGATTTTTTTTTCTCTAAGTCTATCAATATCCTTGGTTCCTCGATTTCAGAGGTCACTCTGGCTTGGATAACAGGATTTTTATTTACAGAATACGAACGAAATTTGGTGAATGCTTACACAGCTTTGTAATCTAGTTGGGTTTAATGTATTTTCTGTGTGTTGTTTGAGAGACTGCCAAGATACAGGGCTTGGAATGAGACTCCTGCATGTTCGCAGGTCACAGCACATTTGAGATCACACAGTCTTTTCTCATTAATGCCACTGTGCATTTCCAAGACATGCCAGCGTATAATTCCTTCTCCAGCATAGCTGGAAAGGAGGAGGGTTTGGAGCATCTAATCAAATTCTCAAGTAAGAAATGTGGACTTTTTTTGATTTCCAAGTTTTCCATCCCATTCTTCTGAAGCTTTTTCACCTGCAGCATCCTTGCCTTTCTGGTTCACGTGCTGCCCTCCAGCCACAGGTGTGTAATATCACCAAAGTACAAGCTCTCTCTCTTTAAGCCCTTCTGACTTAAGTATTGTGGTTACCTATCTCCAGTCAGATGTTTCTTTTTCCTCAAGCTTTTATATTATTTAAGCCTTCCTTTCCATCGCTTTCCAGTTTTTCCACATAATTCTCACCTCCTGGATCTGTGAGGATGCTGAGTCTGCCTTCTCTCACTTGCTACATATCTTACTTGAGACAGTATCTCAACTTCCTCTGCCAACATCCGTTTTTCTTCTCATCTTGACAAATTTACACTGTCAGGGTCTGATCCCCCATTTTCTTCAAGGTCCCATGGCTCCAGTCAGAGGAAACAAGCGAGATGCACCTTCTGCCTCTGGTGTTGCCGCCTTTCTCCAATCAATAGTAGGACCCAGAAAAATCCCTTGCACATGAGCTTCTCAGAGCTGCCCTGCCCTCCTCTAGCCTTCTGGTACCTTATTGTCTTGTAAACTTTGTTATTCGCACTCTTTAGCCCCCTGCGTTATATTTCCTCTCCTCCTGTCTTCAGCGTGAACAGAAAAATCTTCTGCACTTTCTTTGCCATTTAGTACATGAGCGCCTGTCCCCATACATTCCCATTGCATATTCCAGCTGCAAAGACTAGGCTAGATCTGGCCATAGTTTGGGAGAGGGCTTGACATCAGCACCGCTCCTCCTGTTATGTGGAGTGGGGCAGATGCTGCTCCAGGGGACATTAATACTTCATACCGCTGGTGAACCTGCGGTGGTGAAGACCCACCTCGCTGCTCACAGACGTGCCAGATGTACCTTTCTCTGCACGGCCTGTGCTGGTGGGCACAGGGAAAGAATCAGGAAAGCGTGCACAATTTAATTTAAATTTTGTGCATATGCCCTATAATAATGAGATTGCAGGTACAGGCATTCTAACCGTTATGTTATATGAAAATTATATTTCCATATTTTCCCAGATGAAACATCATTCGGATTCCATCTCTTTTTTTTCCCCCAGAAAGGTCTGGAGGAGAATCATTTTTATAATCTACTTTCAATTACTACAATTGCACAACCATAAAAACCCCACTAAGATAAAAAAACTCTGGAAACTATTACAGAGCCTCAGAAATGAACTCTTAAATTGCTGTGTTACATTCATTACCTAGCTCAGTAGGCTCTCAATGGTTTATTATCATTTTAAACTCAATAAAGAGTGCAACCCTTAAAGGGCAGAAAAATCTCCATACCATTATTTTATTTATCAAGTTAATGTAAAATCATTTCCTAATGAATACACTTTACTTTTTCAGAATTTTTCTGTTTTTAAAGCAATTTTGTGAGAAAATAACTGACGGTGAAACTGAAAATCTCTACTTTTTGACAGTTTAGGTTTGCACGATTATTGTTTGGTTGTTCCCTTCTCTAGTGAGATACTGATCCATAGAAATACTACAGTCACAAGCACTGTATTAATTTAATTAATTTAATTTAGGTGTTCCTGTTAGCATTTTTGTATATGCTGTTTTTAAAGCGATTATTGGAAAGATGATGTTTGGTTTGCTGAACGTTCACTACAAAACCAGTTTAAATTGTCCCTCCACAATTAAATCTTTTTCTTTTAATAGAATATTTCATTGAATTTGAATTGAAAATTTATTTCGCCAAGGAACAAAGAAAGAGCTCATTTTGGTTTTATTTAAATTGATTTTTCCCAACCCAAGCTCAGTTCAGTTCTGTACCGATGAAACAATCCTTTACGGTTTTACTTACAAGCGAAACTCCAGTGCTGCTAGAGAAAACTTGTGAGAGCACATTCTGATATCAATAGGACAGATGCAATCCAGGGAGCCTCATGTACACAGTGCATATTCATGTATTGGGCACATGTATAAACAGAATACAAACAAAATACAAATACCCAAACACCTCAGTGACAATATCACTGATAAGAGTAAGGAACAGTTTAGTCCTGTAACAGCACTGTAAAAGTTTCCTACCAAGTTTCTGAATCAAATTGATTTGATACCAGCTGAGATCACTGTTTTGTGAGAAGTATTACTCAGTCTGTGGAAAATGGGTTGGTCAGATCGTTAGCGGAGAACACACATACATAGATGGGGAAAATTCACATTTTTGGGCAGGTTCAGCAAGGAGTCCTGGGCTGACTGTATGGATGGAGCCATCTCCTCTTCCACTGGTAGGACCTCCAGCTTTCCACCAGGACCCACCCTGACTTGGGAGGAAGGGCATGACAGACAAAGAACCTTTCCGCCAAAAGAATAGATTCGCCATAGAAAGAATTTCAGTAGATAGTATTCTATAAATACATCAAAAAATTTTGTGGGTCGATAGCTAAAAATCTCCTTTGAAAAAAGAACTAGGAAGGACAAATGTGCCAACTAACATACTTGCTCTGCTTTTGTCCATACCCAGTGCTGTGTGACTGGCAATCCCTCTCTTCAGGGAAATCTCCACTGTTCAGTCAGAAGCTTTTAATCCTTAGACACTCACCACGGTGTAAATGACTGTAATCTGGTTTTTGCTAGGAAAGCTAGTGAAAACCATCATCCCAAAGCCTCAGACGCTCTGCAAGCCTGTGTGCTTACGTGTACGTGATTCTGTGGAGACCTACACGATGCTGGCAGTATGGAGACAGGGATGAGCGAGATCACAGGAGCCTTGCCCCCGCATGCAGGATTGCTGACGAGGACAGAATTGGCGCCTGCAAAATAACCATGGTGGTTTCACTGTTATCCTGTGCTGTGCGCTGTGTTTTACCCCCTTGTATCTCTGAAGTCTGCAGCCAGTCTTGGTACTGTAGGTCGAGAATGACTGCCAAAGTGGGTCTAGAGCCTCATGGCAGCCCTTTGGAGCTGCTGTAGTACTAACAAATGGCATTGAGCCTCTGAGAGGCGCATACTATGCTTTTGGCGGTGTACAGTATAGAGGCTCGGAGGGAGAGTGCAGAACCCTCCTGGAGATGGTTTTCCAAAGGCAGATGCACAATAACAGACAAGAAACTTTGTTCAGTCAATCCGCACAAATGCAAAATCTCATTGCTTGCTACCTGTGAGTAGATTTGAAAGCCTACAGGACCATCAGACGCTTTGCCTATACAGTGAGTGGTTTGCCATGAAAAAAATCCCAAACAACAAATCTTCTTTGTACTGGAAGCTTTCTTTTCTTGTTTGTAAAAAGGGCTACTGAGAGAGTACATAGGCGGCCGGGGAAGAAGAAGTTGAGAGTGCTTTTAAAGCAAAAATGAAGAAATAGCTAGGAAAATTTGCAGAGAAAAATAAGAGCTGCGCTCTTCCCTCTGCAGGTTAGAAGAGCGTAAGGAGAAAATGCCCAGTGAAGGATGATTACCCCAGAACAGCTGACTTTACAAAGTGAATTGCTAGGGACTCACTACCCAGTCATGCTAATGTTCTGAGAACATTAGCCATTACAATTTCATGTTTAACATATTTCATACTGGAGGAACCTCACCCTGCTGTCTTTTTATCCGCAGGTAGGATAAATCCCTGGGTTAATATTACATCCCAGATGTCCTCCTCTGGCCCACGAGGAGGGCACTAAGGTGGTATTTTGAATCATAGCTTCACTGCATTGCCCATCTTATGCTAAGCAGCTTTCCCCATGGTTTCCTGTAGGGCTCAGGAGGTTGGTCTGTCTACCTGCGAGCCTCATCAGGCTGGGTTTTCCTGGGGCAAACTCTAAAGCTTTGTCCAATCTAGCTTGGAAACGCGAAAAGTGATTTAGCATAAAGAAATTGCATGAAGTGCATCCTATGGCGGGATGTCATCCCATGGCAGACATGTTAGCTTCATGGGAGTTTCTTAGCTGGGTCTCACAGCAAGCTGTGCCCACCCTGACGGCGCTGCTGGAGGTAAGCCACCCCCGTGCAGCAATAAGACAGGCATCAGGGGAAGCAAAATCTCCCCATCCCGTGCTGGGAAGTGGCTCCCTTAGTTGTGGGAAGCAAGTTTAAAATCTTAAAAAATGTTTCCTGTTTTGGAATTAATTTTAGGTCTTGGGCCTCGAAGCTGGAGGTGATATGCTTGGTGTCCCCCTCAGGCTAGGGAGATACTGGAGGTAAGAGGCAGGAGATCTTCCAGTGCACCGGTGTTTCCTGCATGGGGAGGGTCTTTTTATTTGTTTCTTTGTAGAGAAAGGATTTAAACAGAAGAGAATGTGATCAGTCACTGCAGGTGTGTCTTGGTTTTATGTGTTTGCTATGTTAGGCGCATCAAACAAAGATGATAAAATAAACCTTTTCCTTAAAGGAAGATTTATTTACAAGGTAGGATGCCTGCACTCTTCCTGTCTTGCTGCATACGTCTTGGCCTTACCCCAGCTCTGACGTCTCTTTGTAATGCAATTATCAGAGAAGAAATAAAGTTATCAATGATTGGTAGTAAAGTTACACAGATCCAGATATCTGAGGAAGGTTTGGGGATGTTTCTGCTTTACTCTACCCCTTATTATTCCATCAGGCTATTCTTTACCCTTTGCAGCTTCATTCTCAACAGCTGAGAAGTGTTGAGTTTTGCAGACCATGGATTCAAAGTCACCAAGCAGTAGGGAAGCTGAATGGTTTTAGGATATCTTTATGGCATATAAGGCAAACAGCATGGTTTTCTTTCAAACGAAAAATGTCAAATGAAAAGGTTAGCTCAACACTAGTAAAACCGATACTATTATGGCCTGCGTATGCATATAGGATGCATCGCATGCATCTCATGTGTTCCTCAGATCTTAGCAGCTAAATTGAGAAGTGGAAAGAGAAGAAAGACAGAGCAGTGGTCCCTGGGGTGCTGTGACACCGTTCCAGTGGCCTCTTGGAAGGATACTTGATGTTTCAGCTCACGCTGGGGACAGCTATCGCTGGTTACACTTCTTTGGACTGGGTGTATCTAATTTTCCTGCACATGTGCAATTTCTTTCTTCAACTCTAAAAGTTTTCAAAGGGGAGGTCACGACTGCTGCCACAGCAATCATAGACTTCAAAATGTCAGAGAGCTCAAATGCCCTGTGGAATGCAATCAAGTTTCCACGGACTAGGTGCATAACTGAATAAAGAAGATACTGTAATAATTAGAAGAGTCTTGTGATTATAATCACAGGACGCAAGCAGATAAGAGATGAGTGTGTGCTGGGATGTGATGTAAAATGAAGAACTTCTGCTTACTGGCCATGAAAAGTCTTATACTCCCGGATGGAACCTCTGCTTGTTCACAGACTGAAGTTAAAAAAGAGGGGAAAAGTGAGATGAGTGCGTGCTTTGATACAAGATAGAAAAGAAAGGAATTGTGTATAGAAAGAAAAACTTGTCCATTTTCATATAAATTTGCCTCTGGAAGGAAGAGATGTGTAGTGGATAGTTAGTGTTATGTTTTAATACATGTTTACCCCGGTGAAAAGTTCAGTGGGTTCCAAAAGTCAGAGCTGGTAAGACAAATAATATGTGATATGCAAAGAGTTTCACAGGGTTTTCAAAGGAGGAGCAGCATGGCTGGCCAACGTTTACAGGCGAGTGTCTTAGAAGAGACTTATAGAATGGAGAATACATGCAAGTGTGTGCACGTACGTGTGTGTGTGTGTAAGAAGACTGGGACAGGCTGTTATCCTGAGCCTTGACTCTAGCCCCTGGTGGTGCCGTAGGCTGAGAGCTGTCTCCACATAGCTGGGGAAAGCAGCATGGGCTCTCCCGCTCACATGGGATTTGGCACCTTGTTATTCTTTCCGCAGAGGATAATGGAAGCACAGTCTCCCAGGAACAGCAGGCTTTACAGGGTGACTTCCAAGGGGAGAGGGCATTCAGCTGTCCTGCGGTACGCCTTCCTTCAGACTGCTAAGGGTTACAATTTAAGAAGAGCTCCTGTTTTAACTCTGTGCAGGATCTGTGTATTTCTGCAGGCCGTGTGTTCAGAATGGAGATGCAATACGGAGGGCAATAAACAGTTTTCCAAGGCTCGGTGATGATGCTGAAAGCTGATCTTTTCCCCCTCTGGTGGTATCACCGATTCCTTTTCATTCCTATATTTCTTCACCTGTCACTTTCCCTCATCTCGGAGGTTGCGCCTTGGTGTGTCTGGCAAATTAAACTGAAAGGCTTTTTTCAAGCGTTAATGAGGTGAGCTGCTTTTCCCGCTATGAACGCTTGGTGTGTTTCTATATAAGAACCTTGAACGGCTTCAGCACTTTTACTAAGCTGCACAGTGTTATTGATTTCTCCAGCTTCTGCTGTGAGGGTTTTGTGGCAAAAAGCAGTGACTCAGCTGGTGTGCTCAGTGGAGCTGTTTTACATGCTCAGACTGTGCTGCTGCTGCTGCTGAGTGGCTAAAAAAAATAACAAAACCATCAAAGGCAAGCCTTTTAAATTGTTTGAAGTAAAGTGCAGGCAGCAGCAAGGTTTTCTGGCAACTTGGCAGAGATTATTGCAAATGCACTTAATGGCAGGCGTGATTCTGGGGGACAACCCTCTGTGCTTCTGCAGCCAGGTAAGGAGAGGCAGAGATCAGATCCCTCTCGGTCAGAACACGGTACACTGAAGAACAATCTCACGCCGCAAGCTGGGGAGATTTGGAAGGGGAGATGCCTGGAAACACTGTCCCGTCTGCTGAAACAGTGCAATGACTAGCAGGGCAGGCTCGCGCCGCTGATCTCAGCTCTCTACCTGCGTCTCTTTCCTGCCCGCCTGGCTATGACAGTGATTTACTGAGGCTGACCACCATTCTTAATGCTGTCCTGCAGGAAACCTGCAGATATGAAATGCTCGACAGCACAATCCAGAACAAAGCTCAGATCTCTCTGAAGCTCTCGCAGAGGGGAAATTCACTAAGGGTGCAACCTGAGGAAGGGGGGGGGTGGAAATTACAGCTGTCCTGGGAGAAGTGGGGATTGTTTATCCTTTTCTGAAAGATAAATAAGCTGTTCCTGCCTGTGATCCCGCTTATCTGTAGAGCAGGAATCCTAGAAGCTTTCAGATCACCACAGATTCATAGAAGTGAAGGTCAGAAGGCACCATTTGGAGGTCTCTAGTTCAACCTCCTGCTAAAAGCATATTTATCACCAACACTGCAGGAAGTTCTTTATGGCTTGGTCCAATATTTTTAAATACTGAAAACCTCTGAGGACAGAGATTCTACTACCTCGCTGGACAACATACTTTGGTCCTGCACTATCACCACAGTAAAGATGGGATTTTTTTTCTAAGGTCCGTCCTGAACCTCCCAAGTCAGAGTTTGTGGCAATTGCCCCTTGTCATATGGTCTGCCACTACCATGAATTTGACTCTATCATCTTTGTAACTGTCTTCTGAGTAGTTGTAGGCTGCTATTAGATTTCCCCCTAGTCTCTTCTTCATCAGACTAACCAAGCCCAACCTTTCCTTACAAGACGCATCCTCTAGGCCTCTGACTCTCCTGATAATCTTCCCCTGGATCACTTTCAGTTGCTCCACGAACAAACAACTTGGAAAGCCTGAGAGCCCCACCAGTGGAGCAAGATCAGGACTTGTGTGTGTCCCTGGACATAGAGCTGAAGCACTTAGGGTACTCAGGCTCCCCACCGCAGCACTAGGGGAGTACACCATGACACCACAGCTGTCATCTCCAAATGTTTGTCTGGGATTCAGGTGTCTGTAGCAGGTAGCCAGATGTGTCAATGGACATTGAGGCAGTTACACACAGGAGACACCCAGGGTGCACTGAAACAAAACAATTTTTTTCACCAAGCTTTTATTTTTTGGCACCTTGATGTTCCTCCACCCCAGTAAAACCTCGGAAATCATATGGGTTACTTCAGGGGAAGGGTGCTGGCTGGAGAAAGGACTACTTTTGAAGAGCTTAACCGATGCACGCGCTCTGAATTGCTCAATAGCACTGCCTTGCAAAGCAGGAGTGGAAAAAAACAGAGAACAGAGTGACCTGAATTCAAAAAGCCTGACAACAAGCCCAGTTGTTGAAAGACTACAACACAGAAAGCTCACAGTGGGATCTCTGAAGCAAGGAGACCTAGGATCTTGGGAAAGGAGCATGGACATTCTGACTCATTGTCCGCAGCAATCTGTCAGGTATTGCTAGGCCCATTGTATGTTGGTGAGACCTTGAGCTGCCAAATGTTATGAAAAACATTTCCAGTTGTATTTAACAGTTTTGTAACAGCAAGAAAACTCTCTCACCCTTCTCAGTCCTAAGAGAGCTGCTGTGGGGACACAGCAGAGTTGCACTCTTCCAAGGTCTGTACTCTCCCTGGATTTATGCATTCAATGACCTTGGCAGAGGTACAGAAGAAACCCTTTACCATAGCAATGGACTGTTTTTCATTTCTTTCAAGATTAGACACAAACATACTTTCTCTCATCAGATACACAGATTTTGAAATTACATTTCTTTCCTCCCTCTTCAATAAAAGGATTTTCAAGTGCAGAGAAAAACCATATACTCCAGCTGTTTTGTTTCTGCTGCCCTCCTACAGCATCCCAAGACAGCAGATAAAAAGCTGCTGTTTTGAATCCTCTTTTCTGAGTCCAGTATTCAAATTGCAATTGAAGTTACTATCTACGTTGGCAATTTTAGCTCTCTGGTGATTGAAACCAATTCTTCTCAGCTAGACATGTATGGATGCGGTGCGTTTTCCTTCATCTGAGACTATGCAGGAATGGTATTGAGACACAGATGACGTGAGTTTGGAGGATTCCCAACTTAAACAGAGGATGTGCTGTACTGGATCGAACAGGTTTCCTATCCCACCCCTCTGCCCTCCAAACTGTTACTGCATTTGGTAACGATTTATTCATGTGTCTGAGGGAAACGACAAAACCTCCCTATAACCGATGCTTCATGCCAACAGCGCAATACTGGAGGTGGAGAGAAGGCAGGTTCCTTCTGACCTTGAAAAAGGACAACTTAAGCAATGAAATTGCCATTACGCAGGCCAACAGATGCTGCAGTCGATTTTAAAAATCCATCCCTTATGGAAAAAAAGATGCTAATACCGCATGTGAAGGCTATGGTACTATCAAGAAACATCAGACGGTATGTTGGACTAGATGATCTCCAGAGGTCCCTTCCAACCCCATGATTCTATGATTCTATGATTCTATGATAATCCACCAGATTGTGTTTAATTAAATGTCAGGACATTTACATCTTGTGGAAGCTTGTGCTATAAAATGCAGATTTTTTTCAAAGTTGCTTGACCACCATTCTAGCCCAATGCCTCCACACTTTTCTGACTAGAATTATTCCTTCTTGCTGGCAACCTGCCTGAGGGATGTACCCTTGTGAGCAAAATGAGAGCCGTCTCCAGGTACAATGCGTCCTTTCCTTAGTGACTTCCACCATGGAGCTACTCACTCTAAAAAATCCTTGCAGGATCAGCCTGCAGTTGTCCAGAAAGAGAGTCAACTGCCCACATTTTCAAAGGAACAGTCATGTGTCTCTTATCACGATATTAGTGAAAGCAAACGGATTACAAAACCTCTCTTCATCTTACACAGGTTATTATGGTGAATGGCCACAAAAATGTATTGTAGATAACTGTGTTCATTCAACCCCTCAGCCCCATCACTTCTCTTTTTAGTCTGTGGAAGCACTACTAGTTACAATGCTAGCGATGGAAATGCCTGATGAAGCCTTTGGATTAGAAAATAGGTGGCTTCGCCAAGTCATCTGGTCTGTATTCACTGCCTGGAAAATTACTTAATTCTTTCTAGATAATCCTGAAAGTATAATTACTACACTGTATTGTATGAGCAAGTTCATCAGTTGTAAAACAAAACATTGACATTATCCATTTTATCCACATCAATTTTTACTCCTCACCTGCAGGCATGGCTCTTTATAGACAGTGGCATCAGCAGCCACTCTAAGAAGGTTTCTTCACAGAAACACATGACTGATGCCAAATATTTGCCCACTTGCAAAAGATTTCCTTATTTACCTTTTTGTTAAACAGTGTTAATGTGATTTTCATTAGCCCCTCATGAAGGGCTAATGAGCACAATTTACCTGTGCACACATCACACTGAGGCACTTATCAGTAGATTATTGACATAAAAGAGTTACCAGAGCTACCATTACAACAACGCATAAGTAGAGGGAAGATGAGACATAATACACAAACAAGTCAAAGCCTTTCAAATTACTGTATAGCCCTTCTGGTTCCCTCGCTCACTGGTTTTGCTTCAGAAGGGGTTGCTCTTCCTTGCAAGTGGCATAACAACATTACAGAAGGCAGAATGAAAACAGGAATATTTCCCATACACGTGAACATTGATGATCTCCAGCTGTTCAGTGGTCCTGTGAGTGTAGCCCACTGTTGCTGATCCAGGTCTGGCACCCCCTTTCTCCGTGCCCCAGCTATTACCAAGTGTTGGAGAAGGAAAGCAGCTCGTGGTGCCAGCAGCTTCCCCCACCAGCCTGTCCCCAGATGGGCTCCTGGGGCTTCACACACACCACCACGCCAGCTGGCCTGGCCGGGGTCCAGTCATGGCTGCTCCTCTGCCCTTCTTGATGTCTGGCATCTTCTCACAAGAGTTTCTGGCAGGCAAGATGCACCAAGGGTCAAAATTCATTACAGAGATGGTTTGCAGAGAGCAGTCCAGCAATCTGTATCTTTCCGCGCAGCCTAACTGCTGACAAGAAGTGCAGGCGATTGAGGCAGACCTGGCTTCAGCCATTCTCCCTCTTTTGTGTCTGGTACTGCATTTTCCTTCCTAAAATGCTACGTCATAGAATCATAGAATGGTTTAGGTTGGAAGGGACCTTAAAGATCATCTAGTTCCAACCCCCCTGCCATAGGCAGGGATGTCTATCACTAGACCAGGCTGCTCAAAGCCCCATCCAGCCTGGCCTTGAACACTTCCAGGGATGGGGCATCCACAGCTTCCCTGCACAACCTGTTCCAGTGCCTCACCACCCTCACAGTAAAGAATTTCTTCCTGATATCTAATCTAAATCTACCCTCTTTCAGTTTAAAACCGTTACCCCTCATCCTATCACTCCATTCCCTGATAAAGAGTCCCTCCCCATCCTTCCTGTAGGCCCCCTTTAGGTACTGGAAGGTTGCTATAAGGTCTCCCCAGAGCCTTCTCCAGGCTGAACAACCCCAACTCTCTCAGCCTGTCTCATAGCAGAGGTGCTCCAGATCTCTGATCATCTTTGTGGCTCTCCGCCGGACCCATTCCAACATGTCCCTTCCCACATGTTGGCGGAAAGAGCGATAGCCATCAGTGCCACGCAAGGCTATGGACAGAGGTGGCACATGTGGGGAGAGACATCCGTGCTCACCCGGGCACGCTGCTCCCTGAGGCTGTCAGCAGAGCGGAGAGCTGTGGACACTGGGACTTGGAGCCGTGTATAGAAAGAGAGAGGACTGTCAATTATAAAGGTTTTTAGCTTTAATGAGAGGAGCAGGACTCGCAGCTTCCACTGACTTTCCCTGGGAAAGTAGTTCACAGACACTTGTGTATTTATTGTTTCCTCTCTTGATTGGGCCATAAAATAGAATAACTACCAGATAGACAGACAGATGTTGAAACAGGTAGATATTTTGTCTGGCAGGCTTTCACTTTACAAGACATACATTGGGCTAAGGCAGCTGCTGTTAAATTTCAACTCAAAATTCAGTTGTAACCCTATGATAAGCAAATCTTGCCTTCTGCAGAGGCATTTTTTTTCTGGGGAAAAGTATTCTGTAATGCCTTCAAGCCATCCAGAGACAGACAACATGAAAGCAAGAGGAAGGCTTTCCTCCTGAGCTGACTGAAAAGACCTACTTAAACCTTGCAGTTTGTGACCTGTTCTTCTAAGCTTGTGGAGACGCACCATGGTCCACCTCTGTTTAAAACCCCGACACAACATCTACCCAAAGAAATTCTCTTAGACATTATATAGAAACAGACAGGACTCTGCTGAATCTTCCAAGCACTGATCCAGTCCTGTCATCCTCTGAATGCCTCAGCAAATTAATACTACCCTAACCTCTTACAAGTGAAATATTGTTCGCCGCATTTCAGAGGTAAAGCACAGAGACAATAACTGGCTTTACACACATGAAAAAGTGCCTGTCACATACCTAGACTTTGAGACCAAATTGATGGTGTCCCAGGTGAACGCGTCTCCCTGGGCCACCACACTGGCTGAGTGACAGTGTGCCCAAGAGCTGCATCCTGCTCCCGCCGCTGGGCGCCGTGCCATTAAGCACAGCTTGTCAGCGAGGGCTCCTCAACAGGGACGGCAAGGCTTGCTGCAGCAGGCGAAAATAATCCTCTCCTGGAGCTCAGAACAACTGGAGTAATACCTGTTATTCACTACGCTGGAGTTGTTCGAGAGACCCAGAGGCCAAACCCATTAAAAACTTGGAAAACAGACAACAAAGACCAGGGAAGCACCATTTGTATTCACACTAAATATCATCTAGGAGTCTTAAATTCTTGTGTTTTATACACGCTGAAGAAACTTTACAGATTTTACTCCCCTCTCCCCCTTAGTAAAAACACATATTGAAAATATAATTGAGAGACTGAAAAGACCTCACCTTGCAGTTTTTTCATATAACTGCGCGAGGCGCTGACTAACTTAAACTCTCTCTTAACAAGTACCCTGTTTTCTCCAGCTGATCAGAGGCTTTCTGCGAGCACGACTGGCAGAGTAACGCTGTATCTTGAGAACTGAAACTTTTCACAGCAGGGTGCTGGCTTCTCTGCGAAGTCTTTCAAGCAGGTTCACAGCCCTGCCACGGCACTTCTGCTTTGCCAGGTTTATGCCGGATAGCCTGGCCTTGTTTCACAGCAAGCCGATGGCTTTGGTACTCATGCTCAAGGCTGACCTCTCCGGGTTTAAGCTGTGACCCGTTCCTGTTTCAGCTGGCACTGACTGGGGGGCTGTAGCCGCTTGAATATTGCTTGTCTGGGAATAAGGCACTATCTTCTGTGTTTTCCTCTCTCAAATAATTTTTTTGGAAAGAAGGACCCATCTACCCTGGGCTTCCTTGGGAATACTAAGGGAGCCAAAGTGCCGATGCTGCTGTATTCCATCTGCTGCATTGTGTGAGCTGCGGTGGCCTGAATGGACCCAATTCCTGGGGTCAGCCAGCAGGTTTTCTCAGCGTGTTTCTTTTTCCGCTAGCTCTTTTCCTTCCCAAGACAGCTTAGGAGTTTTCTTAGGGCCCAGTTAGGAGTGAGAAGCAGGTAAGAGATTTAGAAGAGGCCAGAGCTGTGTCAGGGGCAGAGCACGACAGTCCCTCAGGACATCTTCTACCCTACTGTCTTCACAGCAGATTTTTGGGAAACTTTCCTGGAGGAACTCAGAAAGGTTCTGCAGGAGAAAGAAATGAAAATATTTTGAAATTTTGCTTCAGTCAGATGTACTTTCTTTCTCTTGCTCTCCTTCTCTTTTCTTAATGGAATCTGTTGCCTAAACACTTCCGTGCTTTTGTCTCCAGTTCTATTCTGCTCTTACTTGAAGGCAGCAATTTTGCTCAAGAGATTTATAGCAATAGAAAATGGAAGACAAAAGTCTCATTGATGATTTCAGACAACAAAGGAAAAAATGAACAAGAAGGTAATTAAAGTAAAATCCTGAAAGCTCTTCATTCTACAAGGTAAAAAAAGTGTCTCTAAATCCCAGTTTAATTTTTCTTGTCGTGTTGACTATCTGGCTCCAATGAATAGACAAAATGTTCCAGTGTATCTCCCTTTGTGTACATATTTTTAATTCTTTTTCTTGCACTTACATTACAGAAGGTTGAGAAGCTGGAAGCGATTTTGTGCACAAAGGAAGGGTATTTGCTCTGCAGTCTGATGCCTATTAGATTTTAAACCTGTTTGAAATAATGAATTGCAATCTATTGTAATTAAATATAAAACATTAATTAACTGAGTATTATTAACAAAGCAAACCAAGAACAGTTTGTAAAGTTTATATTTCCTTTTATAGAAATTTCCCCTGCATATGAGAATGCTGTTGTCTAACCCGTAAAGGCTCCATGGCAATCACAAAAGGCATTTTTCAGTTTCAGATATGAGAATTGCATTCCTTTATGCAATGTAATATTATATTATTCAAAGTGTAGAATTATGGTACGAAGAGCTTATGCAAGAATTCTGCCAGTAAAAACCATATTTCTCTCATTGCAGATATTTCTCTACACATCAGTTCCAGCAGAAAGATGCATATGAGCAGTGTCGTTGAATTACTGTAATACACAGAATATACATCACTCGATAATCTGGGTCTGAAAAGCCACACCAGAGACTATCATCTCAAGCAATCTGGCACTAAGAAGGTTCTTTCTTACAGCGAAATTTCCAGATGGGAGGGAGTAGATGAATTTATTAAATGTCACTGAGATTTTACTTCTTAATAGTTGATTGATTCTGTCCCACATCACACTTTGAAGTGCAACTGATGAAATTTATTTTGGGGCAGAAGCTACTTGTCTCTGGGAGACCTTAGTGCACCTAAAGGCTTCTTCAGTTTGGAGCAGCGCAGCGTTGCCCAGGATGGTTATGGCAGCAGATATCTACAGAGGGAAAGCAACACCTTTGGTTGCATGCTATTGTGCGCTGCCTGTTCCCTTCTTCACTACCCCCCGTTGCATGGGACCTACTGACTGTAGCGTATCACTGAGCTGCAGGACGTGCCTGCCAGGATCCAGCACCCAAGGCTACAGACTCAGCTACACTTGTTCTTTCCTCTCTCGCTCGCACTAAAGGCAGCCAGTTTCCCAGTGCCCCAAAGCAAATACAACAATCCCTTAAAACTCAGTAACTACTGGGTTTTTCAAAGGAAAAAAAAAAAAAATTGTGCAGGAAATGTCTTTTCTTCTAGGCTCTGAGGGGAGCGAGAACGAGCAGTGGCTCCACTGTGCAATGAGGATTTGCCTTGCAGCAGCATCCAAATGCCAGTATTTCACCAGCAGTGCAAACATTTTCTGCACCTCGTGTCAAGCCAGAGATTAATTGTTAAAGCAGGTATTTGCATTAGGACACATGAGAGCGCACCCTGCAACAGCACGCAGACACCGCAGCCTCCACCTTGCTCAGAGCGCAGCATCAGCAGTACTCTACTAAGCTGTACCCAAAATCATGTCATTTGCTCCTAACGGGGGTTTTCCTCCCTGTGTTGGTGCTATTTCTTCAGCATGGATCAGGAATAAAGCCAAAGCTCAGCAATCTCTTTAGCCCATTGCCTCCAAACTTCTCAAGAGCCGCTGGCAGGAAAAGATAGAAAGGTTCGGGTTTATGTCTTTAGCTTCCTCTCCTCCTAAGTCAAGGAGAGTGTTTGCATGGGTTTTGCGTAGCTATCCTTAACCAAACCCCAGCGTTCAACCTGGTTAATCCTCACAAGTTCTCTGTGCACACATAATCCAAACATCCATCTTTCCCGATATTTTACTGTCTTTTTTTCTGTTTGCATAACCCCTGTGAGGTTTGCAGGCTACGTCTCGTTCCCTCAGGGAGGTGGCAAAATCACAGCAAATCAGGCTCTTTGCTCTATAATTTCCCAAAGATCAAAGTTTAGTTATCATTAGAATGTAAATGTCACAATATTATGAAACTGGTGCGTCAGGACAGAACATATCTTTCTCTTTGAAAGTGTTTCTATGTGATGTGACATTTTGGTAACATTTGAAGGAGGACTTTTTTTTTCTCTTTAATGATCTTTCTCAGCTTTTTTTGGCCAGTATACGTATGCTACTCCCACCTGCTAAAATAAATTTAAAATAAAGTATTTTATAAAGTATTTTTGTTTTTCAAATCAGGTCCAACATCCACCTTGTTATTTTTTTTTAGTCTGTTTCTCAATGCAAGAAAAAAAAGGGTTGAGTTTTCACAAATATTAAGAAAGCATAGCTCCTAATCTGCCTATAAATAATCTCAAATTATCAACATATCACAGCAAGAGTTGGGTTGCTGGAATGTATGGGAAGAGAGGATCGACTTGGGAAAAGCAAGAAGAGAAAATCCAATAAAGTAGTTATTCCTTTGAACAATAAAAATATTTATCTTAACCTTTCCCCTGTGAATCCACTACAACTACAGAATTTACAGTCCATAAAGCATCTCAGCTTTGTTTAAGGCCACAAACAGCTGGAGATCCTGAATCTGTAAAATTTCTTGGGCTTTGCTTCCGAACGCAGCTCTAGATTGCATCAGAAGTTACTGTTTTTTAAAGCTCCTCTATAAACTAATTGCGTGCTGTATGCCATATATCCATACAAAATGTGATGTTAGAGAATGGCGGCCAGCAATCTGCAAGTGAATTTTACCAACGCCACAATCCCCAGCAAGCATTCTCAATGTCAGGATTTTTCTCATTTTTTTTTCAAGCCCATCAGGGCAACGTAGTTCAGTTGAGATGTTTCAGGAGACAATAGAAGGCAGTTTTCACTAATTTAAGTACCAGGGTGGTTTAATGGGAATTCTTCTCCAGCAATGGCCAGGGCAGAAATGGAAACGTTTCAAAGTGGTCTTCACCAGTCTGCTTCCCTTGTTTTGGCATAATGCACTGGGTGTTTCAAACCCTCTACTAATTGAAATCCCATCTGAAGCACCGAGTGAGGTTGCCTTTGTTCAAGAGATGGGAGGTGAGGTGGAAAAACCCCAAATGTTTAGGTTTATTTTCTCTCCATTTGAAAGGAAAGAAAGAATATTGCTTGTGTGAGATGCTTGAATCCCGACCTGCATACACCATCTCCAGTGTGAGATCTAGCACGTGTTATCAGCTCATGTTTGTCTGTTTCTTCTCCAATAAGTCAATTAAACTAACAGGACTGAGGTTTCCTAAGATGTATTACACAAAGCACTGACTGCGGGAACCACACAGTGATTATATCAGGTAACTCCAGTACATTGGACTATTACTTAAACCCTGCAGCCTGGAAACATTCATCCCCACAGCAGCCCGGTTTAATAAATGATTAATGGAGCTAGTCAGTTTGGACTGAGGTAAGCACTTATTCGGGGCCCAGGAGAGGTTGGGCAGCCAGTGCTGGGCAGAGGCTGGGCTGCGGACCAGTGTCACACCTGCCAGCCCCTTCGTGGTGCCACGGGAGCTACCTCTCATTTAGTATGGCCTCCGTGCATCCAGGAGAGGTGGGAGCAGCTCCGACTGCTTCCTAACTCCCCCAGACAGACATGCCCCTGTGATCTTGTAAAAAGTACAGCTATATGTTTAAGAGTGTGTGTAATACTGGCAATCAGACTCATCTGGAGCACCTCAGCCCAAAAGGACTGTAAAGGGACTCAGTAATACCTTTGAAATTAAGTATTTTAAAACCATAAATGATGCCTCTAATCAAGTGATGCTCTTCATTATCAGCCAGGAGAAAGGCTAAATACCAAGTATGCATCCTCGGGCAACTGGAAATAAAAAGGTAGAAACCCAAGCAAAAATTCCCCGCATCAGTAAGATCCACTAAATCATCCTATGCTCAGAAATATCTCTTTTCCAAGAAAGCAGGATTGTGCTTGGGATCAAAGACTCTTCCAAATACCTTTGAAATTCATTAAATTCATGTTGACCATTTTAAGCTAGTACACTCCTCCAGCCATAATAAATATGAAGGCAAAGATGGAAAAGGTCAGTGCAGGAAATAGCTTTAAGTGTCAGAAATGTCTGGCTCATGGTCTTTTTCTATAAGCATTAGAAACCACCTGTATTTTAAATTATACCTTTTCAGGTACAAAATTTGCAAGACTGCTGAATCTTGGCATGGACCTTTTGGTGGGAAAATCCCTGCAAGGTCCTGATTCAGGACAAAACTCCTGAAGAGGTTGGTTTTTTTGCACATTACTGCCTAGAGACTCCTGCAACATTCTGTAGCTGTGAAAACAAAGCATCTGGAAGCTGATAAAAAATAGCTGAGGGTGAGGTGCTTATGGGCCATCGTCTTCGTGCATAGTGTCTGGGATTGGCTGCATGGTAATCAGACCATTGCTATAGCCATGTTAGTCCGGGCACATAGGAGAGATCAGGTTTGTAGAGACTGGTAATGAGTTTTCTTAGATCAACATCAACATTTTAGCATCTCATCAGGCATCATGAGGGGATAGTGTGTCTTGAGTCTTCTTTTCTCCAGTTGTGCCACCTGGCCTAGCACCTACATGTTAGGGAGAAGGTAAATAATGTAAAAATTATGCAATAAGTGTTACAACGTTATAAAACAACGTAAGAAGAGTTTTCCCTGCACTGCTGTTGACTGTATTACTCCCCACAGACACTTCCAAGACATGCATGAAGATGTGAGTGTGGTTCACAAAGGGCAGAGTCTAAGGACATTTGAGTGGGAGAACCGAGGGCAGGGACACAAGCTCTACAAGCTGCTATAAAAAACAACAAGATTAGCAACAAAAAGCGAGGCACTGGCTGTAAGATCATTGAAAATTTAAAATTGATAGAGAGATCCCAGCTCCACTGAAATCACCAGCAGCACTTCACTGGCTTCAGAAGAACCAATATATTCCTGGGGATGAGTAGAAGGCACCTCACTGAACTCAGGCTGGTCAAATTGTATTAGAAAGACCCCGCATTACATTATATTTAGAAACAGGAACGCCTCAGAAACAGGAACCATATTGCTCTACAGTGCAAGCTCCCTATAGCAAGCGCAACAGAGAGTGAACCAGAGGGTGACTGAGGTAAATTTCAAAGCATTGCATGTTGGTAAATTCTATCCTGTTTTAATACTGAAATCTTTAATTGGAGTGTTTGTGGCCATTAAAGAGAAATTTATTATTGCAGAGCAGTTCTTGTAAGAAAGAAAACAAGTCTAGACTATATTTTTTTGCACATTTTGGCTTGGACTTCTTAAGGAATACTTGCAATCTTAACTAGCTAAGGGTTGAGGTTTTTTGTTCATTATAGTGCAGACAAAATTATACCCTGTAACAACTCTGATAAGATTTGGAAAGGAAACAAAGATCCAAATGTAGTTTTAACTTGGCTTTCTTTTTTCTCTTCCTTTTTTTTTTTTAAACCATTTTTCAGATTCTACTCATGTTTCTGACTTTTTTTTCCTATGCAGATAAACGCTATCAATTTATACCATCATATCATTGTTACTGTGCAGCAGGCAACTCAAGTAAAGTCTTGTTTTAGACCCTGTTTTTATAAACCAAGTTCTGTTTTCATATGACTAAAATGGTATGGAAAGGTAGGAATATTGCCCGTTATTGCAATGCTGTAATGCATTGCATATGGAAAAACTGAGTGATAAAGAGCTTAATTAACTGCGATTTATATTGATCTATATGTTCATAAAATCACCAGAGTTTGGAACAACTTAATTTGTTTTTAATAAGTGTTGCCTGGAAGACTAGTAATTACAGTCGTAAACCAATTACTGAATTAAAGCGTAGTAAATTTAAAAACAAAAGCAGTCACAGGATACTTCATTAGGAAGCCCACTAAGTCAAAGCAAAGGTTAATTTATGTTTATATGACACTAAAACAGCAGTAGCACCAGTGACAGGTGAATTTTCAAGTCTTTTCCCACTCTAAACTCGCATTCTTGAGCTTTCCAGAAACATTTATGTTTTGATTTAATAGTTGTGAGCAGGGTCCCAAAGCTGTCTTGTTGATTTAAGTGGACAATGTTAATATTATTTCTGTGCTGTGTGGGGGTGAGAAATCCTGAGCTGACCCAGAAGTTGGTAGGTTGTGGTGAGTCCACAGTTGAAGAACTTCGGAGAACACATTTGTGGGTTAACAGAGAAAAGAGTTGCTCTTGGCAAAGCTGACAGTTGTTGACTGATATACAAGCTAGACAGGTAAGAGGCAAAAAATTAATTTCACTCTTTCAAGTCAAATAAAGTTCATCAGGAAAAAGCCGACATGCAGAGGTCAGGCTGTCCAAGAGATGATGGGAGCTCCATCCACAGCAACTGGAGACTTGTACACATGTAGCACTAGGTTTTGTCATAGAATCATAGAATGGCCTAGGTCGGGAGGGACCCTTCAGATCATTGTGTCCAGCCATCAACCTAACACTGACAAAACCCACCACTAAACCATGTCCCTCAGCACCATGTCTACCTGACTTTTAAATACCTCCAGGGGTGGCAGTTCTACCACTTCCCTGGGCAGCTTGTTCCAATGTTTGATAACCCTTTTGGTGTAGAGACATTTTTCCTAATATCCAATCTAACACTCCCCTGGTGCAACTTGGGGCCGTTTCCTCATTTGTCTTTCTTATGCTGAAAATAACTTCCCTTTTTTTTTTCTTAACATATTGCTAGGGAACCTCGGAGGAAGTTAAAAATGGGATGGCAAAATGATAGTGAAGACACAACCGTGTCAACATTTCTGCTATGACAATGCTTTGTTGGGTACTAGAGAGGACCTAACACCTTGTAAAATCTTGTGCTCCAGGCACCACAACACTGGGGAGCTATGTCTGAGGGAACTGAAGAGAAAAGGGAGCTAGAAGGAGAAAGTAACTATTCCACTTGGTGAATGAAGACTGGTAAACCCTGTAGCTTTCCTTAAGTGGTCTCTGAAGATAACATTGAGAGTTAGAGATGTGACAGTTCCCACGAATGTACTGCTAGGGTTCCCTGTAAAAAATTGACAAGGATTTATACTATAACTCATTGAAAGAGAAACTTGTGAAAGGTGATTATTAATAGATGGTCAAGCTTAAGAATGGCAATTGCTTAAGAACTTCAAAGAACTATTTGTTTTTTTTAACAGATAAAAGAACTAACAAAATTTGAAGATGGAGCAAAATAATTTTGGTTCTTCCAGAGCAAGCAAAGAGTCTGATGAATGCCACAGGCTCTGACACACCAAGCTGTGTGGGCAGAATGATGTCTGGTGAGGTTAACCCTCAATTAATCTAAGGACATGTGTATTTGAGAGAAGCCTTGAGTAACATGCAGTTGGGTACTAATTCAGGTGTAAATATTGAGGAAAAAGTTGTTCTTACCGAGGACTGTTCAATGGAAACATGTGCTCAACACAAAACAAAGAGAAGTTCTGGCTGATCTTGAACATCATGTCCTTACTGTAGGTGACCCAGTGTAGCTGTTCACATCACCGCTCTCCAACCCTGTTCTGTCACCGTGATCTAGGTCAGCCTTAACACGCCGAACAATGTGTTGCTGTTTTTCTGTTGTTTTGTGGGTTGTTGTTTTTTTTTTGACGTGGATCACTGTGACTGAAGTGGGTTAGGGGGAGGATGGCTTGTGGTGGTGTGCTGACAGATCTGGTGACACTCTGCCTCATGAATGGCAGGAAGGGGCAAGAAGCTCTGACTGGGCTGCCAGGGGTGACTTCAGACAGGGCTTGTAAAGCTCAACCATTGCTCCAGCACGTGCAAAGACTGCAGAAAGACAAGAAAATATCATTAGCACTACCTCAACGGCGTACGCCTGGATAATGGAACTTCTCATCTTGACTACGCTAGTCAGTTTTGCTAGGACACCTTGGAGCAGGTAGTTTGCCGAGGAAAAAGTTAAGGGCAGGCACAATCATGGCCTCTGCACCAGCACAGTGAACAAAACTGTGGCAGTGGGCTCTTCAGCCTTGCAAACAAATATACAGCAATCGCTCAGGGCTGCTGTTCGAAGCTGGACAAATTCAGACGGGAAAGGAGATTACAATTTATCTGAGCAGGGGGTTATTAACCACCGAAATGGTTTAGTAAATGCTGTTTGGGGTTCTCCATCACTGCCTTTGTTCAAATCAAAATAGGATTGCTCAACTGAAATACAGTCTGTAATTTAAAAGGGAACTAACTCATGCCTGGTTATAATTGGTGTTATGAAGAAAGTCAGACAAAACAATTACAGTGATCTCATCTGGTCTAAAAATCGATGAGTCTATTTAAAAGGAAAAAAAAAAACCATCAAAAACCCAACATAACAGAAGTCACTCAGGAGGAATTAATTTCTAGAGATTGTGTTTCTCAATGGCATATCACTTTCCACTAATGCAAATTCGTACCTGGGGTGATAGCACTGCATTTCTCAAAAACACTGTTTAAGGAGGCAAACTGCTTTTTAAAGGAAGTAGTAACTGTAATTCTTGGCTGAAATCACAGCCTCGGTGACAGAAATTACACGAGATTCACTTCTACAGGGGGTCAGAACTTTATCTGCTTTTCCCTCCTCTCACAGCCATAAGCGTGTCTCATTCTGCATGATTTTACAGAATGATACAGGAAAATTTCTGCTCTGCAAGTTGTAGTATTTTGGAAACGAAGAAAACCCAGCATACACTGGCTGAGTGGTTGGCTTTGATCTGAGGATGTCTCGAAGTCAAGGATTAGATGAACAGAGAAATGTCACTGATACTTTTCAGCTACAGAGGGCTGCAGTTGCATCACATCCTCAGCAATAATGATTTGGTCTTTTTTATAGCCTATCACTGGGAAGGACTCAAAATCAAAGTGAAAACGCAGAGTGCATGCAAAGAATCACTGCTACCAGCCCAGAAATTGAACCACTGATGGAAAGGAATATGATGAGTTTTTAATGCAATGAAAGAAAATAGATTCAATGAAAGAGACAATGGATAACTTTTCCAAAGCAAAGGAACGACAACAGCCCTCTATACAGCAAAGGTACAGTATGCTCACTGTTCAGAAGTGGCCAGAAAAATATTGGGACCTCAGCAACACAAAGCCAGGTTGCTCCATTTTGGTACTCCGGTATGTTATCTCAGGGCGTATACTGAATTGTCAGAGACATTTCACTCAGTATCCAAGCATCCCAAAGAAGTCTCCTGTTCAAATCCTGAGCAGGGCTGACTGCCAAGCTGAAATGCAGCGTTTCAATGCTCACGTTCACGTTTCAAGGTAGCACTTTGTTTGAGAAGGCAGTCAATCCCATCCCATCCCACCCCTCAGCGGCTGCCAACATGCAGGGGGCTGCTCCGCAGTCCAAAACCTAACCTGTAAAAAGAAAAATCAGTAGTCTCCCTTTATTTAGAGTTTTCAGTGGTTTAAGTGTGAGAAACGTGTGTATTTTACAATATGTGGTATGAGCATGGACCCATTTTTTGTAGTGTGAACACTCCTGGAGAGTCAAAGAAAAGGAGAGGGCAAATAGTTACATTTCTTAATTATTTTCCAGGGTCTTTATTCCTACAGTTTTTTACAGAGAACACATTTCTAAGTTTTGCAGATTTTTCTTGGACAGAACTGAAAAAAGGAGGGGTTGTAACTGCTGTAAATGCCTACTTGAGCTTACAGATTAGCCCGAAAAAACAGCTGGCAGCTGCGCCGACAAAAGCAACCCTGTCTCAGGAAAGAGTCCTCTCCAGAAAAGACTGAGATCTCAAAATTCAGTTTCCAAAGAATTTTGAAAGCTCCCACAGAGTAGAAAGCACCAGCGCAGAGAAGCAGGGCCTCAGAGCACAGCGTTTCCCCCCGAGGTGACTTGACCACGGGACACGTTGATTCTGATGACCGTGAATTCTCCTGGCTCCCTTTGGAGCTACCCAGTTCAGACATGGCAGATGCAAACTGGTACATCGGGGGCTACCAGCTGCCTCCCTGTCCGTCACCCACTGTGGCATCAGGTTGTGGAAACGCCTTCACGCTCTGTGAAGCGTGTGCTCTTACAGACCACGTAAGCAACTGGTTGTGGCGGAGGGATTGCTGAGATGGAATGAAACACGTATTCCTAAAGATGACAGGACCTAAACCAGACACAGCAGCACCAGAAGAGACAACCATGCAACGACTGCGGTTGCTCAGGTTTTCTGAAAGAGAGTCGTCTTTGGGAAGCAAGGCGGAGAGAACGTGGTAAAGCAGCAGCCATCTTAAAGCAGCAACTTAGACAAAAGCCCTAATTTAATTTCAAAGATGGAGCTAACTCTGCTTGTGAGCAGCAACCCCAAAGCGGTGGGCTGGGACAGCAGGGGGGTGGGCTGCAGGGGGTGGCAGGGCCCTTCCACCCTGGGTTCCACAGAAACCACAAATCCCTGGAAGCAGAGATTTACTGCTCTTTCATGACTCACCTGACAATCAAATTCTTTGCTAGAAATAATGCAGAAGTGTTTCAACATTTGATTTGGGGTTCCTCTCACTTGAAGGTGGCTTTTTTTTTTATTTCCCCTGTTCCACAGAAAATTTTCTCAATGCCAATTCTGTTATGCACTTTTGAAAAATAAACAGGGCTCAAAATGAGTTATTTCTTATGGGAAAAAGGTCTGTTAGGAACACATCACATGTTCCATTTACTAATCAGAATCTTCTGATAATTTTTCCTGTGCATTGCAAATGCAGGCAGCCCGCGTTACATCTGCAGTGCTCAGATAGACTGGAACTGCTCCAAACTACTTCTCAAAAATTTATTTCTGAAATTTCCCATACATTTTCTGTTCCTTCATCCTGATCTCTAATGCATATTTATCCGATGGACTAACTACATGCATATCAAGTTTAATAGAGTCACACCTACCATAGTGTTAACAAGTAATAGATTGTCTTGCGAAGTGCGTGGAAACTGCTGCCTAAAGAAATAAATGTTTCAACCTGAGGAAACTCAAAGACAAAAAATATCAAGGAAGAAAGACAAATGGCCTCAGTTTACAGTAAAAAACCAAAGCAACAGGAAAACTCAAATTTTAGTGATGTGCTTCATGAAACAGTTTCACATGGCTGGTCATAAACGAAGTAGGGACCCAGGCCGTTCTCTGACAGATTTCAAGGATGAGCCAAACTGTCAAACAGCTACAGCTCTGATTTCTGCTTTCACCGCTCAATATCAGAATGATGAGGTCCAGGAGAAAGGATCTTTGGCTCCTGAGTAGCTGATGTGAAAACATGGGTCTGGGAAAGAAATAGCAGTGGTGAAGCACAGAGGAACCATTGAGGCAAGAAGTGTTGTTCTGCAGAAGTCTACCTTCCTGCAGCAGGGTGGGAAGGCACATGTGAGGACACAGCTCAGCCAACGAGATCCTGAATGTGCCATTTCCCTCCCCCCCGTCCCGACACTGACTAAATCACTGTAGAAATGCTGCTTATTCGCAGCAGCAAAGATTCTTGAGGTGGCATGCAGCACAGGACTGAAAAAAGTGGCAATTTGTTTTCAGCAGACGCTCTGAGGGAGCCTGGCATCGGCATTTCGTTCAAAGGGGCTGGTAATTCCTTTCCAAAAACATTTGAAGGAGGCAGGTCCCACCTCTGCTGTTGCACATCGCTGCCTCCCCCAGAGGAGGTGGTTTCTGAAGGGAAGAGGCTGAGGATGATTTCCGGGACTCCTGGACCTTTCGTATCGCTCTCATTTCTGCTGCGCTTCGCTGCTGAGAGTACAAAGGCCTCCAGTATTCTTATCTTGGCATTTCCCACTTAGGGGAATGAGGGAAGCATTACAAATGAGTCTGCAGGGATGTATCGTGAGAACGGCAATAAAAACCAAAAAGACAGCACTGGGGGCCGTGGCCACTCAGATCTTTTGGAAGCGGTGAAACTCTTCCTGTGAAAAGCTTGTTCATTTGAGCACGGTGACTAGCTCCACTCCCGTGGACTGTTCCCGAGGAAGACCTCATGGTCGGACCGTCACGGCTAATGCTATTTTGAGCTCACATTTCTGCTCGCCCTGCTGCTCTCCTGCAGACCCTGCACTAAAGCAGCCGCCTCTCCCCTGGCTGTCCCCCGCACCAGGCAGGACACGAGCAGGGTACGCCAACATCAAGGACGCTCTAAAAATTCACGCTCTCTCTCCTGCTTCCTTGTTTAATGGTTTTATAGACAGCGAGTCTATCAATTATTTTTGGAGCCTAAAACCATACCCGTAGCTGTTGGGAAAAACACATGTGCAATGGCCAGCATCAGTCAGGAAAATGCTTTGGTTTTAATCAGGTTTTTTTCTGAAGAGCCATAACCCAGCTAACATCCCCATATTGTTATCGACGTGACCTGCTATCATCTGGCACAGTGAAAAAAAGCGCAGGGTGTCAATAGCTGCCAGGTGTTCATGTTGAACTACTTCTCTAACTTAAAATAATATTAAAAAATTAAAACAAACCACCATCACTCACAAACGCATTTCCTGTGTATTAGGAAGGCCATAAATGATTCTTGAAAACACTGAATTAAAAGTATAATTAATTGCCTAGGCCTGGCTTTATAGATTTAGTCCTTCCTCCCAGTGCACCCAGCCTTCCCCATGCCAGGCAAGTCGGGCTGTATCCCAGAAGGGGCTGATGCAGCCGCAGGACTTTATGGCTCCTTAAGTCACACAGCCTCTTTCCTTCAGTCAGCCAGTCGGACCGTTGACTTTTGCCCAGTGTCTACTGAATCTGAGCGCTCTGCCGCCATTTCAACCATGTGAAATGCCATTTTTTATTCAGCGGAACACGTGGTCAGGAACCCCCTTTCCATACGCTTTCAACACATTCCACCATTTCACAGCGTTACACATCTGTTCACTCAGCAGCCCCCCGAAAACCCGCCGCCTCCCTGAGCATCAGCTCTGTGTGGTACTTGCGTGGGAATAAGCCGGTTAGAAGAATCTCTAATTCCACGCTACAGCTGCCTTTGGGTATTAAACCATAGACGTCCCCGAGCCCTGACAGCACAGGACTGTCCTGCCCATGGTGGGGGATTCGCCAGGACAGGACCCCAAAGTGGTCCTCTTCCTCCCTCCTCCATAGCAGAGCTGGAAGTAGGACAACCACAGGAGAAGCGTGCACCTTTCAACGGTGACCTCCAAGGAGCAGGGTCTGCCCTGAACATTTCAGAAACGATGCCTTGAATAAATAACTTCCCATAAAGATTTTTGATACCGCTGCTGACTACTTCGCAGTTTATTACTTGAACGTGCTTTGTGGTAGGGTGAGTTCGTTTTAAAATAGCACCAGTCGTACATTGCTCCTGAAACACCTCATTGGTGTTTAGAGGTGAGCGAAAGGGGCACCCCTGAGGCTTGATGTGAATATTCATGATGGCTCATTAGTTCCCAGTTTTTCCATAAGCTGGTCATTAGCAGTCAGTGAAAATTCAGAGAACAAATTATAACGTGTGCTACCTATGTGTAAGGAGAGACGCCCTGCGCTGGACAGGTAGGTCCTGACCTTCTTGTACCAGTACTAGCACCTTGCTAAGTTGTGCTTCACCAAACCTTTGCCTCATTTCACAGATCTATATCCTGTAGAAAAAATATTTTTCACTAAGACATTCCAATGCAGAACATTATACGAATCTTCTGGGGATAAACACAGCAAAAATAATCGAAAAGTTAGTGATAGCCTAGGTGCAACACACGCAGCTGCATGTGTGGGCAGCATCTTCTAGGAGACTGGTGGCCCAGACGGTCCTCTCATCAGGGGCCTGAACGGCGCCACTGCAGAGGAATACAGAATGGGGACAAATTTCTTGGCCCAGTGAGCGT
The DNA here is from genome assembly GCF_028500815.1 of Rissa tridactyla. Lineage (NCBI taxonomy): Eukaryota > Metazoa > Chordata > Aves > Charadriiformes > Laridae > Rissa > Rissa tridactyla. The sequence continues at coordinate 41,852,806 of NC_071467.1, forward strand.
AAGGAGCTGTAGATGAGGAATTTTGACACACCTACCTAGACCCAGGGTGGTTTCTCCTTCCATGCCACAGGATGAGTCTGTGACCTTGCAGCTGCTTCCTTGTGTTTAGATCAGGGCTGTGTCCTCCGGCACCCGTTTCAGCTGGGTATCAAGGGTCTGACACAGCCTCTTTGGGTGATTAAATTTACTAGACATCATTTTTGTAAGATCCATGTACTTCCAAAAACTCTAGGCTACCGTGGGACATACCTGCAAGCCAGGAAGATAAATAAGGTCAGAGAAAACTCTGGGTTTTTACCTTCGGAACCCAGCCTGGCTGGTGGCCCAGGCAAATGCTGCCACAAAGAGCGGATGCTCCAGCCATCCTGATGTGCGTCTGTCTGAAAGCAAGGAGGGATCTCTGCACACCTGCTCCCAGGGCTCCTACCTGCGGTGCCTGGAGGGATCTCCCCCTTGTGCTGCCTGGGGAGACAGAACAGGTGAGGAAGCGGTAGAAAACGAAAGCGTGACATTTACCATAGGGGAAAAAAAAAAAACCCACTCCCAAACAGGGCAAAGTATTAAGCTCTGACAGTGGGCGAAACTCTGCCCACCCCGCTTAAAATCAGTGGCAAAATTCCCATTGACTTCAATGGGGCCGGAATTTGGGTATCAGTTTTATCGTGGTCTTCCCAGACGAAGCACCCAGCCATATTTTAAAGTTTCCTCCTGCCACTGTGGGAAAAACCGTAAGGTTTTATTTGCTGCTTTGGTTCTGTTTCACTGTATGGCATTTTGAGGGGTAAAAAAACCCCAACCCTGCGATTTCATTAGGAAACAATAGTAAAAAAAACCCCCCAGCATTTTACAACGTGACTTCTCGCCTGCTTTCCGCCCCCTGAATTCAATATCGGAGCACACAGGGATACAAAGCTCCTATTTTCACACAATCTGTGGTTTGAAAGGCCTCATTGGCTGAACATGCTAGAAACAAAACCATGGGAAATCGAAAGCATTATGACAGCTCTTTGTTCAGAGTCCTTCAACACAAAAGAAAATTCAGCAGATGGACTCGAACCCATAAGCTCGCAGAAAGCGTTTTCAGATGGGATGAGTTAGTTTTGTGCCAGATACGTGTAAGCTGATATGCTCCAAGATATGCAAAACATGGATAAAGAAAATCAAGCCTTTGCCAAAACCTAATACTATAATTTTCATGCAGTCACACACATTAACTGAACCTGTGCTTCCCAGTCTTATTTGCAGGCCAACACTAATAAATAAGACTATGTTAATTTTCTGTTGCCTCCCCCCACCCCCGATCTATTTAAAATAAAGAACACAAACACCACCCTCCCAAACTTTACTGAAAAAAAAGTTCACGTTCAGCTAAGCACCCTTTTATCCTACTACTTAAGCCACTCCAAATCACTGCCAGTACGTTTCTAAATGCTCTTTGCTGAGAGTTGCAAAGCTTTTACAGTTCAGAATGTCAAGACTGACTTCATGAAAGATTAATGTACCTGAAAAGCCGGTCATTTATTAAAAGATCTTTTAAAAGCTTCATTTCTTAAAAAGCAAAGCTATCTACCCACCTCCGCATCTTGTCTGAAAGCATTTGCATACACAGCTTGTTCTCAAAATTTCAACCCTGTTCTTTTTTTTTCCCTCCCTTCTTCATTTTTTACGATATTAATAGCAGGTATTTACTGAAACAGTGGCACGCTTCACCACGTGCCTTCTGCTTTTATACACTGATTTATCCCATTTCCCATACGAACACACAGACACCCTTTTCCTGTACACAGGGTTGAAGTGTCGGACCCTCAGCCCCAGGCTGCGGGATAGCAGCCTGGGGATTTTACCTTCCAAACCTGCTCTTCTCTTACCATGTCTGGAAGTCTCCTGCAATAGTCAGGTGAGGACAGACTTTGCCTCTCCTGGATCTTCCACTGTCCTCTTGTTTTAGGACAGCCTGTTTAGGCAGCGCCCTTCAGCCAGGGAACAGAGGGGGCAGTGCAGGTGGTCTGGATGCCACAGGTGTGAGAGACACGGGTACCGTGTTACCAAGCAGCAGAAGGCAAAACGGTAACTATGGCGTGGATAGTGGGCCCGTGTCGTTCTTTTCAGTGGAAATTGTACCACCTTTGCATGTCGCAGTCCTCAAGCCAGCATTTCGTATGGAGCCAAAGAAGTAGCAAGAGTACACATTGAACAAAATACAGCAGAGAAAGAAACACAGGCAATTTTGGACCAAGATGTTGATATTTCAAGATACGTTTAGCATCCTGTTCTTCATGAGTGTTTTCAGCCGCTACTTCTTCCTGAAGAACCACTTCTTGCTGTTTGATCTTGCCTGCAAATAGCATGGCACACCAGAAAATGAAGAAATAGTCCATTAAACAGATTAACATCTGTCCAGGACATGGCAGCTCAACTGCGACCACAGAGTTACTCTCTTGGAAATGGGCTGCCATGAATATAGAGGTTGTAAAAGACAGGTCAAGTTGTGGGAAAGTTGCTATGGGACTCGGGGGCATTAACATAACTAAGGGATGAGGCTGCTTAAGAAAGGCTAAGCAAGGAGAATACGATGACCTTGGTTATAAGTTTTAGAGAAGATGAAAAAGCAAGACAAGGAAGCAACATGCAGAAAGGAAGAATGGCAGCTGGGAAAACTCGTAAAAGGCAAGACACCAAGAAGGTGGAGAAGACTCGCAGTGCCAAAAGCAGGAAACAATAATAGCACAGATACTAGCACGCTCTTACTCTTGTCATAAGACCATCACGAAAATTACTTTAAATTTAGAAGAATGACATTTAAAAGACTACAGTTTTTGTTATATAAGTGATTGTTGTTCATGAAAGCTAAAAGAAAAAAAAAGTCACCACGGATTATTACTGAGTTTTGATGGGCAGCCACAACCAAATTCTTCAGTTATCAAATATAAAATAGGGTTGAAGGCTGTTCATACCTACCAGGGCAAGACAGATGGTGTGGTGTAGCTGCCTCCACTTTAGATCACACTGGACCCCAAATGGACAATGTCCGAGTATTTTAGCAGTAACGTACTAACTGTAACAAACGCTAGGACACAGCTATTCATCACCCCTTGGGCTTCCAGGGAGAAAAATAAAAGGTGTTTATGGGTTAACACTTCTGACGGAAATTTGCTTATTTAGAGGTTCACTTAACAGATGCCATCATCAGGAGATAAAAGTCCTTACACTGAACAGACAATTTTAATGGCCTTTCCCATTAAGCTATGGGTGATATATTTCAAAGGGCAGATTATTGGAGTCGTTCTGCTGACAGCAAGGAATGACAGATGAATTCAGAGTATCTGTGAACATCTAAGCCTTGTAACAAGGATTTTAATATAGAGTTATATTACAATTCAGGACAAAACACCTTGACCAATTTATTCTCTGGTACAGCACAAAGGGACCTTACACTATATCTGCATTTATATTCATTGCCAAAATAGGCAATGGACCCTCACTGTTCATGGGAACAAAGCTCCAGATGCTCTTATATTCTAAGCCTAATGTGCTCAGCTACTGGTGTGGCACCATTAATCACGTAAAACATGAGCTTTATAGCCTTGGAAAACTGGCATCTCCCAGATTTATTGGTTTGACTACTCTGCTTAATAAAAAGTTTCTTATGAAGAAGTGAGCTCTGAATATAACGTACTAAACGTTGTCATCCCATAATCAATAGGGATCGGGAAGACTGTTTTTAAGGTTCAGCTCCTTTCCAGTTCTCCCACAGACTGAAATTATTCAGCTCTGTACTGCAGAGCTCCATTAAGCACTTTGTTTTTCATTGAATGACTGGAATCAAAGGCGTACGGCCTCCATGGACGGATATGCTGCTGTAAAAAGAGATAAGTCAGCAATACTGATTGGCTCTGTTGTCTGAGCGTGCCTTTTGATTTTTGAATTCCTGCCAAAAGCATCATCATTCCGTGTTTACCCTTCAAAAGCCCTCGGTCACTCAGACGGTGCATACGCTCGCACAGCGCTCTCCCTTGCAGAAACAGTATCCATAAAAAAAAAATAAATTTCACTACTTGTATCTGCTGAATGTAAATTTGTGGCACCAGATCCTCTCTCGCTCATCTTGCACGACACTGTTGCTATACAATATGAAGCGACTAAAAGAGCAGTTTGACTTTGCCGCCCATCTCTTTCACTCAGAGAAATGGTTTATCTCTGCGCAAAGCTGTACGTAGCATTCAAAGGGAGTTTGTAGCATCATTTTCCTCTTCCTTTCCCTCCCCAGCAAGTCAAAACAACAGAACCACCATAAGCTTCTATGGTGGTTTCTTTTGTGTGCGAGTGTGAATTCATACTGAGAACATACTGTGTTTTCTTCACTTCTGGGGCCAGGACTCTCAGCGCTGGGCTCAGCTCTGGCTTCCAGAGGACGCCACAGACTTGCATCTTCCTCAAGAGCCATGGTTTAACCATGGGCGCTCACTGCGCGCTTCCCACCCAAGTAAACGGCTGCTGGAGGCAGCAGGAACAGGACCAGAACGGGTCCCCGCTGAGGCGTGCCGGTGGGTTACAGGTCCCTGCAAACCCAGCGTTCGGCACTCGGGAATCTCCCGAGGCATAGACAAACCACGGACCCTCCTGACACGTCTGCAGGGGCGAAATGGTTATTCCCATTTGAAAACAAACCCAGATCAGACACCAACGACATGGATTTTACGCAAACAAGCAGGTAATAGCAAGGCTATAAATAAATAATTAAATAAATAACTCCTATCCGCATAAACTGCAATGAAGTGACAACTGAAGGCAGTTGTTATCCGCATGTTCAAAGCCTTGTGGACATCTTGCAACAGACGAGCTTTTCTTGTGACTCCTATTACTGCAGCCTCACCAGAGCTGCAAGTTCAGCTGACTGGGAAGGTCCGGGTCCTGTAAAATCTGAATCCCGCGCGTATTGTACGCAGCAGGGATAGTGGCGCCGGAGCCTCGCGCTGTGCTGTGAGTCAAAGGTGCCGCTTAAGATCTCGGGTGAGGAGATTTTGCAGAGAGCCCGCAGGCCTAACCCCCTCGTGGCATTAAAAGGAAATGAGTTTGATTCCTCAAGAGCCTACAGCTTCGGAACAAACCTTGGGAAACAAGTTCTGAATACTAGCATCTGCTCTAATCCATTTTCTAGTTATAAAGGCTTCTTTATTGCCGGTTTTGGCTGACAACAGTTGAGATAGCATGTTTATCATCATTCTTAAAACACTCGAGAGAGAACAATGTGAGTGCATTTTTTATTTCAGTTTTAACTTCTTTATTTCATTGCTGTACAGCTGCATTACACTTGGCTTTAATCCCTTAAGCATTATTTTCCTTGGCAAAACAGTCACTGAACTGAGTAGAACTTACTATTGGAAAAATATGCTTGAAAAACCAGTGTGATGTCAATGCCAACTGAAACCCACGGAGCTTAAAATGTCACAAATGTGCCCGTAGCTGAAACACATAGCTCCTCATTTTTTTGACTGAACTAGGAATGTTGTAGTCTTAGGTTGTGAAGCCGAGTGTAAAAACGATAGAGTAGCCTCCTGAAACTGAATGTGTGCTTTTTTTTTTTTTTTTTTTTGCTCCCCATGAACAATCATTTGGAAAACAATTACATAAAACCTGATGTAGGATAATTCCATAGGCAACAAACGACTGCGTGGCTCTGCTTCTAGGCTCGCCTGCATTAGCTGTGGCTATTGGTAAGAAGTTGGGCTACAGGCTTTTTAGAGAAAAGATAGAACCCGACTTTGTAAAACATCTTTAATATTCAAATATATAAATAAGCACTACTGAAGAATAATTCAGAAGACTGCAGTGATTCATTATGAACAGATGCTATAAACGGGAACAGTAACATTGCTAGGTAAGGAAGAAGCAAGCTATTTTAGGAGTCTTGAAAATCTCTTCTAGTTCTTCAGACAGATCATGCTGCTATAGTTACTTTATAAAAAAATTATATTCTGAGAAGCACTTTAGTAAAAGAAACCTTTTACTGGAACTATTATTTAACCAAGACCTTCTACAGCACTAAAACACACTGCAATTGAGTTCCCGATATAGTTTTAAGAATCGGAGGGGTAAGAAAAAGAACAAAAAAACCTACCATACCTGCACCAGGAGCTATTTATTAGCATAACACTCTTCCTTTTAAAGATTTCGTAACAACTGAAGTATATACAAAGTCTTACAGCATTTACACAATAAAAAAGTTTCCTATTAGCCGATGAAGTATAAGGTAGTGCTGCAATTTACTTCAAAGCATGTACACAGTAATAATGAAGCAGACCACTGTACTTTCAACTTCTCCGCTACCACACCACCACTGTCAGTTGAAATGACAGTTAATTAAACCACTGGGAAGACACAGATTGTCAAAAGATTTGTAACAGGTTGACCCGCAGCACTAACCATCGTAAGGAGGAAAAAACAAAACAAAAGAAAAAAAAACAACAAAAAAAGGAAAAGCTACATACTGTCGTGTTTCTACACTTTCCTAGAGCTGTAACAAACTTTCACAGCCTTAGATATAACATATGCAAGACAACATAATCACAATTTTTCAGATATAGTTCAGCTACTGAGTGTATTTACTTCTGAATAGGAGGCATTATATTGATATGGCTGTGTGTTTCCATTTTTGTTCCTTAACTGTTCAAATAGGTCTACAAAAAAAATTTAAAAGACAGCACGGAGTTTGTAGTCATGATGTGTTTGACTAATAAAGGCATTCAATATCAGCTATAGGATCTAATCATTCCTGTCAAAAGTTTAAGACCAGGAATCTTTGCGTAAAAAACAAACCCACAACATCCCGCACCTACGACCTTTCCATCTGTTGACTCCAACCTTCTTTAGGCTTTTCCAACAGGAATAATACAAAATCACTAAAATGCTTACACCAACCCAAATGCGAGACTCACTTAGGTTATGAGAGGTCAAGCAGATTCACTAGACTACTTCTGCTGTAAAACTGAGGGACCTTACCTAGAAAAAAAGAAACCTTTACTGAACAGTCCCTTACAAGTAGGGATATATAGTTTAACAACGATACATAATTTAAGAACGAGCATTCTTTGCCTTTTAGAAAGTTTTACATGTGCCAATAACGCACTTTCTACAAGAGATAAGGCTGTTTGCCTGTCGTCGTATGCCCAAACCCTTATTTTGGCCAATTTTGCTTTTCTTCCCCCCAAAGGGATTCTGTTTCAACTTAGAAGGTAGTAATGTCAGTTGACAACATCTGTATTAAGACAAAAAGTGACATATATAAAATCCACACGGAACCACATAAATACCAAAGAAGTCATATAACCTTTCCATGTAAACACTTTGATTATACTGAAGCCCTAATTAGATTCTCGTCTTAAACTTTTGGCAGATAATGTGTATGCTCAGCCAGGCTTTGTAGTTAGTTATTGTTCAAGTGGAAGCCAGGTCAGCTCACATGTTGACAGGCATGCAACTTGGAAACATTGCACAACAAGCAACACAAAGAGATTTGAGAAGTGTACAAGACTTCAAGTAGACTTCACAACCCTTCACAACTGAATATTCACAGACAAAGCTACAGTCCTTGCTTTTTCTACGGTGGATTTTCTCTCACACATGGGACACTTTCTGTGACTCTCTAGCTTGCTTGATGCTATATAACCACTTGATGATTCTGGCATTCCTTTCAATGGCAGAAATGCCGTATGGCACACGGTCATTGGCACTGTCATCGTTTCTAAGGTCACTGTTGCTGTCCTGAGACTGTTCACAGTCTGAGCTAATCATGCTTGCACTGCGAAAGTTGAGGGATATAATATCAGAGTTAGCCCTTGCAAAGTTTTCCATCCCGAGGTTTTCAAGCTCTTCAGGATCCAGTCCGCAGTAGTTAAAGAACCGTTCAACATCTGCGTCGACACGAAAGTATCTGTCGCTTAAGTCTGATTTTGATCGCTGTAGGGAGGGTCTTCTACTAACTCCGCATCCAGACTCGACTGCCTCAATCTCTGGGGATTTCAGGGTGGAGATGGCAGCAATTTTGGGCTTTGGAGGCAGAGGTGGGGCTGAACTACTGCAAGGTATTGCTTTTAAGGGCTTCGCGCTAGTTACTTTCCTAATGTCTGAGGAGCTGTGAGAGACATGCAAGAAAGTCTCTGCCGACTGATCTAGGAGCCTTCTGCTGACGTTGGAGCTGCTCTCCTGCGGGCTGCTACGGCCCTGCATGGGGTAAACCTTCAAAGACTCGGCAAACGAGTGTCGGTTCAGCTCCGTTGAATCGGCTCTGTGGGGCGGCCAGTTTCGGGGACCGTGCTTATGCCCTGAACCCGAGCTGGAGCCTTCGGAGCTGTTGATGATGTTCTTCAAGATTTCGAGTTTCAGATTTTCTCTCTGGACGCCGCTCTCGGTCTTTGCGTTGTTGCTGAAGACTTTCAAGGTGGGGCTCCCCAGCGCTCGCTTAGCCGCTGGACAGACTGGTGGCTTTGCCAGCACCGCCGGCTTCACAGGCTCCTGCTTGGCATTGATGACCTCCTGGCTCTTGACATATTTCGCCTTGTCGGCTTCTAGCCTCTCCACCGCGCTCAGTCTTTTTGGATTAGGCTCCGCCTGCCTGCGAAAATAGTCGGGTCCTTTGTTCAGGATGCGGAGAGGAACGGCAGACGTGAAAGTGACGGCAGGGCTGACCGGCTTCACCATGCTACCTGTCGGTAGTGTTTCTGTAGGCATGTTTGGTGGTCTTTCCCCCGCAGCCGTTTTGGATTCTTCTCTGGGATCTCCTAAATGCACGGTGCAGAAACATGTACATTAAGCACAATGAATAGCCGATGAATCCTGGGATCTGAGCGTTAGCAGCAGCGCCTCATCTCACAGCTCATTAAATAACACTGTGTTTCTCTTTTAAAGGCAGCCTTTGTAGGGCAAGGCCACCCGACACAAGTCCGTATTAGTCTGCTCCGCCGACTCCTTTCTTCTCGCTGAGGGATGCGGGAGTCTCGCTGTTCCCTTTGTGCTCTGCTACCGGCAGCGATCTGAAATGCAGAATAACCAACCACACGTTAGCGAGAGCGCCTGACATCAGAGCGATAGCAACAGCCACCTCCCAGCCCTCCTCTCCTCTCCTCTCCTCTCCTCTCCTCTCCTCTCCTCTCCTCTCCTCTCCTCTCCTCTCCTCTCCTCTCCTCTCCTCTCCTCTCCGCTCCTCTCCGCTCCTCTCCTCTTCTCTCCGCTCCTCTCCCACTGCCGGACGGGATGCAGCCGCCGGCACTGGGGAGGCGGTGCTCAGGGCACCCGTGCCCCCCTCTCGCCCTGCACCCCTGCGACTCTCACGAGAAACGTGTTGCTCCTTGCTTACAGTCTGAGCTTGGATTTAACTACATTGCACTGTAAAAGAAAAAAAAAATAAAAAAAATTAAAACCCTACCATGATACAGCCATGCATTTCTGGAGGGAGAAAGGGAAGCAAAATGTGTTGATTCACAGGATTAGATCTATCTATCTCCTGAAGATCGATGAAAGAGCACTTTCAGACTAATATCTTTGGCTTTGATTAGTTCATTTGTGGTTCATTTGTTATTTTATCTCTAAACCCCAAACATTTTTCTCCTTATACACAACGCACTCTGTAAATCTAAGAAATTAAGTGTATTTTCCTTTTTTATTAAATGCTTCAGAAAACTATCTGTCCTAAAAAGCAGACAGCAGAGACATGTAGCGTTTTAAGTGCAATGCGCACGTTTCATCGTTAATCTAATATAAAATCAACAATTAAGAAGTAGCAGATCTTGCTAAAGCCACCGATTCCAGTTCAAAGTCTGTTTGAACATTAGTCCCCGAAGCTCCAGCAGTAAAATGAGGATTTCCAGATTCTCGTGATCACCTTACAGGCTTAACAGAAAAATAAAAAAAGGCTTTGTTTTTTGATGAAAAATCTTGTGAGCACACAAAAACATTCTGACTGGGTTTGACAGAAAAGAACTTGTCTTCACACTTGGATACAATCATTCAAGTTTTCTACCAAGCAGTAAGTGCGTATAAAGTTTACCTTCACCTCAATTATTTTAAGATCCTATCATTTAGGATTGTCACAACAGTCTAAAATCCAACACCATGGATGATGTTACAAGTGCTGTAACAATTTTTCCCACATGAGGCACTGAAGGGCACTTATCACAGAATCTACTTTTCAACCAGTGATTTAGCTAATGGGTCTCATTTGTTTTATTACTGCCCCATTAATCTATGCTGCCCTTTTAAATATCCCATTTCTGTTATCGCTGTGTTCTTCAGGGAGAGAAAGAAAAGCAGCTGCTACTTCTTCATTCAGCCAAAGGAATGCAGAGCAGCATCCTTCCCAGGGACAACATGCTTTCGTGTGTAGTGCCGTGCTGTGCCTGCTCATCCATCAATACCCAACTTACTAATACAGGGCGTGCCATCAGTATATTGTTTGGACCAAAAAAACCCCACCAAAAAAATTAAATTCCAGCTAAAGATACATTAACAGTAAAAAGAAAACAACCTCAAGTACTGATTCCCAGAAATACATGATCTATGCATTGAACATTCTCTCTAAATCATCCAAGGTCAAAGCAAGCAAATAAAATATATAAATGCTATAATGAGATTATAGGAAAAAGCTGAGCTTTCTCCTGAAGGCTCTCTGTCACAAGCATTCTTCAAATACAAACTAACATATTTAGGTGGGTGATAAACCAGACACGCATTCAGTGCAATTGAAAGGGTAGTGAAATGTTAATTAAGCTTCCCTTTCAATGTTGTTTTATAAATCCTAGTGCTAACTCCTCAGCAGTTTGACTTCCTGAATTTTAACTAAGTCTTTCTGAAAGAGAAAAAGCTCGCTTTCCTCATTTGAATCAACATATTTATTGGTGCTATTTTGAAATTAAGTATCAAATTTCCAAATGCGCTGAAGGCAATTCCAACGTGCATCTGCATGCACGTATTTCTCTTCCGTACACACAAATCAAATCTTTCCATGTTGCCAGCTCAGAGCTTGATGGAGAAGTGCTTGTAAAAATAACCCCATTGATGTCTGTGTTTGATACTTGTGTGCATAAATCAATTCTATGCAAGAGCAGGGGTCTTGTCAGGAGGAGGAAAAATCCCCAAACAACCAAAACCCCAGTTCTCTGTACTGAACACTGTCAACCCAACTGAGTTAATACCACTTGAATAAGCGAGATCACAACCCTTCATTTCCTCCTTGGCCATTGTCATTAAAGGCCACCATGGTCCTGCCCCAGAGGACAGCTGCCAACTCCATTCTCTTCCCCGTGAGCAGCTCCACACACCACTATGGATCGGAGCTGTGGGAACTCAGGCATCGGACTCAAGGCTGCTTTTGGAACTCTGTCCCCAGCACTTAACAACTTCCTCACTCGGGACAACCCTGGTCAATGCCAGCAAGCATTGCTTAGGAGGCTAAGCATCCATGTTGGCTTCTACATCACACTTCAAAGGAAAAAAAAGAAGAAGAAGAAAAAAAATCCCACTGTGCACGCATGTTCATCCGAGAGAACAAGAGTGCTTGTTTGCAAGAACCTATGGGGCCAAGTGCCCTGAAGTCAATCGAAATATGCTGTGCCTGGCAAAGAGCTTCAGGGATGCCTAGAAAGAAAAGCAAAGACCTGGTGAGGAGCCAGGGCAGAAATGGCCACCTGAGCCAGCACAGGGAGCTGGGGGAGTGAGGGCCAGGACGTTACCCGGCCAGGCATGGAGGCTTTGTACCTGTGAGGCTGCTGCATTAAGGTACATGCAGCCACAAAAAAGGATCAACTATATTTGTGTGTGTGTTGTTTAAATTGTTCCATTTCACTGGGGTGCCGCATTTAAACATCACAGGGAAGTTTATTCAGTGCTCTCACCTCAGAGAGCTAAAAATTATTAACCAGATACTGTTAGGAAAGAAAGTGGGATGAAAGAGAGCTGGATGAATGTGAAGTGCTAATGAAACAACTTCTCCTGCCTGTGCTGGTGATGGCTGCGGCCGAATTCTGCTGCTAGCTGAGAAAGCGAGAGCAACTCCTACCAGCCCCTCTGCAGCCCACGGGCACCTGAAACTCAGCAGCAACACCAGAGAGCCTTGCTACTTATTAATTTCATTGGTAATGAAAAAAGGCTGAGCAGCAGCAGTTGCGGTGTAGTCTCAGGAAGACAAAATTGTGCCACTTAGTTTCCAGTTGTGAAAATCATCGTTGTAGCAACAGGGGTATAGAAATGGCTTTCTTCAGGCTTAAATTCCAAAGGAACTCACTGCCCAGGCATCTCCATTTCCTGCTGTAGACAGTCCTAGTACCAATTTTGCACTGCAGAAATTCAAAGGCAAATAGGTTTTCTTCGCCCAGCTTCCAGGAAATGTGTGAAATACACTTAGGGACCTAAGAAACGGTTCTTTTACTCTGTTTACATCAAATATCTACTCTGTAGGTGTAATTCTTCCATGGACTGAATTGTGTTTTTCAGGATTCAATCTGGATTTCTGTCATTGCTCTTCCTTACAACAACTGCTAGACTTAAGAAATTAAAGAAATACAAAGTTAAAAACTTATGCACACATTCAAAGATAGTTCTTTTTAATACTATGCATACGTTAATAAAACCTTTATTAAAGTTCTCATTAAGCTTTTCTAACACCCAGCGACTGTTGCAGACCTGCAGAGTGGAATACAAAATGTACAAAGGGGTACAAAGGTTTCAGTTTTTTAAAGTTATATTTTCAGCCAGACACTTCGATTCAGGATTCCGTTGCAACAGAGGCAGAGATCCAAAGCACCTATTCATTCTGGGCAGTGTAGTCTAATCACTTTTAGGTCTGTAATACGTTTGTCAGATAGTCACATTTAAATAACAGACGCACTATCTGCATGATTTAGGAGAACACACTACAGCCTAGGGCAGCAATAGCTATACAACTAGCATTAACTACAAATAAATCCGCTATAAAATATTATTCCCTCGATTTAAAGCCAAGACAGTAGGAGGAGATAAACTATGGAGAAACTTTGGAATTACAGTTCCATATATTCTAAATATGCAGTTTTTTGAAATTTAAAAGAAATTTATGAACTGGCCCCACATTTCTTTCTAGCACTACTATTAATACAATGTTATTGTACATTGCTCAAGTTTATTTTTTCTCTCACACCTAAAGCTGCATTCTAAACACAGACCGAATGATGCCAACTGACAGCAAACAACGCGCCTCCCTCCCCGGTTCTGTGTTGCCCTGTAGCTCCTGCACCTTGGCCAAGTTTCAGCCAGTCTTTGCCTAAAAGTATATCAGAAGGGCACTACATATTTTAACAGTGTTCAAGTTGCAACACAGCAGCAAAAAAAACAACAGTGAAAATGTGGCCCAAATGAAATTAGTGGAATTTCTGCTCTTGACTTCGGCAAGGACACAGCTTCACCCGACAAAGCTACGCTGAAGCTGATGCTCTTAATTCATCCCTCTGGGACAGCGGATGAAGGGATTGTACAGGAGGTTGGATAGAGCACAGTGGATAAATATAACAAAGGCTGACAGCCTTTACTCTGCTTTCCTTGATATTTAAAGGCCCGTGTCAATTTTATTTTCCAGATGATAAAATATAACTACCACAACCATATCAAGATGCGCCATAAACATCACATAAATTCAAGCAGAAGTAATCAACAAGTGATCTCAACAGGACTCAAAGAAATCATGAAAGAAAATCTGCACAGGAACACAGGACACAGATGGAAAATGTCAGGCTCTGCTAATGACTAGATGCGCGTTAGGGCTGAAGGGCCATTATGAAGATGCTGCTTTGTTAATAGTCCCTATAAAGTCTATACATAAATGAGGGCTACACTGGGAATGAGTTGCTAGAGGTCTACGCACTAAGATATACTGATGTATACGTCTAAAACCGATATAAGTTCTTCTGTGGATAATTGTCATTGTAAATCTCACATATTTAGGTTACAAAGTTTACAGATACAGCCTAAGCCTAAGGAAACCGGGCTTGAATTGACATAACATAATCCACATCCAGAATGGCAGCAGCATTTTATTTTTGAAACCAATTTTAGATAAACATGTGTATGGGTGTGGCCTTGGTCTCACAAAATATTAACCATCAAGATAAAGCAAGAGGAGATGGAATAATCTTTCAGATCTACTACGACTCAAAACGCTAATAAAAGTGCTGATTTTCAACTCTGCTCCCTGCTAAAGCATGGGACAGTGAACAGTAAGTGAAGAGCAGTATCTCTTCAAGAAGACATTTAAGCCTTCAAAAGGTCATAAAAAGTGTGAACCGCAGTGACCTAAAAGAGTGTCAGAATTATGTAGATGTGGGAAATTTCCACCAAGTGGCAAAGGCGGTCACTTTGCACTGCTGATGTACTACTTCCAACCAAAAAATCCAAAATACAACTAGCATTAACTTTGTAATAACTTGCTTAGATGAACGTACAATGGGCTGATAGAGTTACGCTACTTCTGCTTTGCTCTGACATCACACTCCAAGACTTTTAAGCTAAAACTCTCCTTAAAAAACACCGCCACCACGTAGCGCACACTCTATTTCACTGTGCAGTTGAAATGATGAGGTTTAAAGCAGGATGCTGCCATAACCAGAAATGCTAACACTCTTATGGGGAAATAGCTTCTGGAAAATCCACAGAGGTACAAATGCCCGGAAAACAGGAAAGCTACTTATCAGCTATACTTACAGACTGCCCCTATAATGTGTGCTTAGAGCTCACTGGGAGCTGGATGAGATGCCTCTTTGAAATCTTCAGAAAGTATTTTGCTTCTTTTTAGTTCTGAAATCTGGCACTGTTACATTTCCTACCCAGTAGCAATAATCCACTCTCAGAGCCACTTGCTTCTGGGTAAATACTGCCCTATAGACGGCTCCCAAACATGAAAACTCTGACTTCTTTCAAAAGGCGCAGACAGCTGCACAAATATACAAGAAAGCTCAGACATGAAACTTCCCTTTCTTCCAACTAGGTAGTATGAAAAATTTTTAAGCCATCTTATTATTTGGAGCGATAACATAGGCTGTGTTTGTAAAAGCTGTAATGGAAATCAATTCTGTTTTCTTTGGGCACCTGTGTTACTTCCACCATACTGCTCTCTCTGGAATAATTTCAGCCTCTCATTTAAGAAAAAAAATATCAGGAAAAGGTCTAGAAAGTATAATAAGGAATGTAACTTTTTATTACATTTGTAGCTCTAGCTTTACATGAATACTTCTATTTCAGTGTGCGTTTTATGAGAATGATTCTCTTAACACTTTGCAAAGCTTTAGGAAACACCTTTACTGCTTGTTCATCAGCCAGTGTCAATGGTTCCAAGTCCAAACCACTTTCATGCTTTTAATTCTGAATTTTTCCATAACCATTACTTTTAAATTTATAGCCTCCTCCCTACAAAAAGATCACAATTCCCAATATGTCTTGTGGTCTCGTGGGCCTACACGATTTCCCCAGGATCCTTTCCGTACATTTAGAAATCACCACAGCCCTCTTCTTCAATACAGGGTACTCGGTCCTGATGCTCCGTCACATTTCAGAGGTTCATCCAGACCCTGAGACAGGTCGCTGCTGCTCTGGGTCCCAGCTGTTTGGTCCCTCTTCTCTGGGAAGAAGGGGGATTCTTATTTCTCTGCTCCTTCATCACCTCCTCTTCAAACCTCTTCCCCAGGTTGAAGGCTTTTTTCCTCTAGTTGAAGAAGCAGTGCTAATCTGGACTACGCTTTTCCTTTCTTCTCTTCTACAGATAGGAAAAGCTAGCATCTCATCTCCTCGCTCCTGATAGCTGTGCTTCACAGCCATGCTCGGATTCAGCATCCTGGAAAACCACTTTTTTCCCTAATAGTAACATTTCAATGCGTAAAAAAAAAATAATTAATCGGGGGGGTCATCGCTGCACACTGGGAGAAAACAGAGGGAGGCAGAACAACAAAACGGGTTTAACTATGAAGCTCGGCAAAAATGTTTTAAATGGAACACAATTCATTTTAGCTCACATGTCAAATCAGCAGTAATTCTTAACAAGTCCATTTTAAGAGCGAGATGTATTTCAAGCTACCCAAATCTTTGTGGTACTAGGTTCAGTAGAACTCATATGCACTAGTGAAGAAGCAAATGGAAATCTATCTGCAAGAACGCGGAGATACATCTGCAAAGCACCCTCCTTCTAGCATTCCCACACAGATACACCGCCTCACTACCAGGATTTGCAGGTTCCATCCACCAGTCGCCCATGTGGCCCCTGACCATGCAGCAGAGCCTGATCCTCTGCCCTGCAGGGAGCAACAGAAGGACAAGCCTAATCAGTAAATTAGGCGGCTGGGAAACAGCTCCGTAACTTCTGCAGCATCCCTCACCAAAAACCTGATTATCATTAACTCAGTATATCATTAATATATCATTAATACAGTATTTTCAACTCTGGGCCACTTGACACACTGAGATAAATTAAACATAGCCCTGAATCCTTTAAATGTTTGAAAACTTGTACAAATGTTAAAGCGTTTTACTGCAGCATACTTGTCATGATCAATGCAGCTATGGAATCAGCCTTGGTCTTAACTTACACTGCGGACTGAGACCTAAAACATAAATCACCTTGGCTTAGAAGAACTTCTGCATGTAAATCTGGAAATACTACGAAATCAAGCCAGGTTTAAATTGATAAAGTGAAAAGTGCAGATTTTCAAAGTGTAATTTTACATTAAACGCACAGCGTGTCTACCAACACGGCCCTTGTAGTCCAAGATTTTAGGACCCACGACCAGGTGACTTCAGTAGGTTCCCCTCCTTCATAGGTACTGCAGGAAGGCAACATGGCTTTCCTTTGAGATACAGCATCTCGCTTCATGCAAACCTGTGAAAGCAACCTCAAGCTGAGCACTCAAAACTACTGAACACTGAAACACACACAGCTAAAATGGCAGATTCTGCAGGGAAACAGAGTCTCTATGTCCACTATTTGTGATAGCAGTGTTAATAAAATCTTGAGTAGCTGACATTTAGGCTTACATCTCGTGTTGAAGCACGTGTTCTTCTGCTTGAACTAATAAATTGAGAATCACTCTCGAGCTCTTCTGCCTGGGTACAACACCCCAGCTACGTCTTTAACACCAAACCAGGTCAAAATGTGGACACCTTCCCCATTTCCCGTATTTGATTTACATGGTTCCCCGTCTCCTGTATTTAACTTCCATGGAAAGAAACTGTGAGAAATCTGGAAGTAACACGAGCACGTAGGACAGGCGGGGTGTTCAGGGCAACAGGCCCTGCACACCCATGCCACCCAGCACAGGAGCAGCCCTGTTGTTTCTACTAACAGGCATGCACACAGCTAAGCCTGATGACTAATTCCCAAACTGTCGAGGAACCAGGGATTTCCTTGCCCATCTTGCTCATTCACACCACCTTATCTAGCAGGTACCTGCCAGCCCTAAAATGCAGTCAGGGATAACAAGGATAAGGAGGATGTCAAAGAAAATACCTTTTCCTCCACTTGACTTGGAATGCTGACTGGGAGCAGCCCTCCAGGGCAGATGCTCAAAGTACTGGGCTATACCATATGTACAGACAGATCCTTCTTAATTTCAGCAGCACTTATTTTCAAAGGTTCACACTTTTTAAAAAAATAAATATTTGCAAGCTTTCTTTAAATTAAGGAAAGGGTAAAAAAAAGCCCACATAAGGTACTTTGCCAAGAAATTGGGTTACTAACCCTGCTCCAGTGCAATTAAGTAATTTCTAGGATGTAGGACATTTGAGCTGAAATAGGAAGACCCGCTCAATATTCTGCCAATTGGGTTCTTCCTCAGGAGGTGGGAAACTTGCCCAGTTTGGGGACTGGGGATTTGATACCGTCCCGTTTCTCAGAAGAGTGCAGCAATCTCTGAGCTCATGGACATAAATGGATACCTGCTGCCGCTGCCAACTCGATTTTGTGGGAAAGGAAAAAATTTACCAGGCTCTGTCATAAGAGGCCAAAAGCCCTGGAATCTCAAGTCGCCATGTTCACACTCTTTTTTTCTAAAACTGTTTACAATGAGAAATACATTAAAGGAACATAGTATCATAGCTATAAACGGATTTTATTTGAGAAATAACAATAAACCCCCAATGAAAAGAGCTACTGTTAGACATTCCCTTGCAGTTACTAACCCTGCAAAACTCCAGAAATGTTCAAATACACGAAGACCCAAAATAAACATATATAGCCCAGAAAAGAGAAACAAACCCAACAATTTACGCTGTGAAAAAATAGAAGCCATAAAGAGCTATTATAAATGGAAAAAAAAAAATCACACTTAAAATTTCCCTTCCTTTAGTCAGAGATTTAATTAGCAAGAGAAACTTTTTAAAATACTTATTTTCAAAACAAAGCTCAATAACATCTTTCTGAAGTTTCTTACCTGTTGTGAAAATGTATTTGAAAGAAATAGTGCATAAGTATATGGAATATATCTTATAATACTTACCAAATTTTTACAAGCAAGAAACCAGAAAGTCACATAGCTTATGTATATTTAACTCTTTTCTCTCTTAGTTCAACAGATTACTCATCTTGTTATATGGAAAATTCTTTTTAATAAACTCTATACACGAACACAACCCTTTCATCTTTAGAAATAAATATTAAAATACAGCCAATGAATGTCTCTTACTGATATTAAGAATGTACAAGGCCACCTTTAATAGGCAGTACAGTAGGTACAAATAAAAACCAGGTATGCTAAACCCAGTACCATTAGAAAAATGACAATGTTCAGCCAGTGGAATACAATACAGTGGCCTAATTCTGACAACTGAGGATTTTTGAGCTATTCTTCTGATTAGCTGTGGGGTCTTGTTTGTCAAAACTCTTTGTATTAAACAGCCTTTTCTGTAACATGAGATATTAGTGCAGTAAGGTCAGCATGGCTATTTAGAAATAATTTCTACACCATAATTGCCCTGAGTTAACCATTTCTAAGCATTGAAGCTTTACGTAACATGAAATACTGCCTTAAATAAATGGACTATAAGTTTTGACCACGTAAAAACAAATCAGGTCTTTTAAAAATAATAATTAAAAAACCCAACAAAACCAAACCAGACATGATTTACAGCAGTGTTACAGGGCACTGCAACCTTCAGAGCAACTCCATGAATGATATCTTTTATTTTTGACTGGTACAGCTATGTTTTTCTCTAGATAAGAGGACATTTTCCCGTACCACAGGATAGTTCATTCCCCTTTTCTGCAGCTTTAAGTCTAACGATACATGGTGTTAGAAGTCAAGGAAGAAAATGAAAGGAGTGCATAATACTATATCTTGAAGACATGTCTGTATGTTTAAGACTTCTTCAAGCAGATGGTTAAAAATACCAATTTTGGCACTGGAACTCAATTCAATTTAGGTTTTCAGTGTTGTTATGATGTTGCAATGAATGATATAGCTGTATAACCCAAGACAAGTGCTAAGCTGTATATGCATGGCATGATTACACGTTTGCGTGTGTAACCCCTTAGACTATACCAGATGCATTTGCTGGAGTTGTTGAGGTGTTAGAATACACCAAGTATATTTTCTTCTTAATTGCTGTGTTGGAAATATATGCCCACAGAGTCCAGATGTTAAAACTACAGATCTTCACAAACTGTTCACACCCTGTTTAACTGAAGATGAATATCCAGTTAGCTACTTGTGCATCCAAACTTCTGTTTAATATCCAAGTTTGATGTTCACAGTGTGGTTTTGTATTACTGATATTTAATGTACTGACTCTTCACTAAAACAAGGTTCTTAGAAAGCCACTTTTAAGAAGTCAGACTGTCCAGATTCCGCGCACTGAGTGGTTTTTGCATATCCGAGGGCCCTGATGAAGCTCTGATGATGATGGAAATTCTTCCTGGCCACAATGTTTAAGAAACCATAAAAACCTCACCATCTTAAAGAAGACAAAAGCTGTATCGAGTCACGACCAGTGCATTTAATCAAGTGGAGAGGAAGGCAGTGCAGGGAGGGTTGAGGCATCCCAGCTCCAAGAAAAAAATCAAACCAAACAACAAAATCGGGAATTGTGAGTGTGGAGACAGACACAAGAAGAGTGAGAAATGGCAAGACACAAAGAGGTAGAGGAGAAGTGCAATTCCTAGGAAAAAGACAGAGAGGAAAAGGTGTTGGGAATAGAGGAGGGAGCACCAAACAGCAGGCTGGGAAGCAGAAAAAGATTACAAGAGCAGAGTGGGATTAGACGAAAAAGGAAGAGACACTTCAAGTGTTCTTCCTCATCACCTCTCTCACAACTCCTATGTCCCGCAACGGGAACAGAGGCAGTGTTAAGGGTACAGTGGAACGGGATATTGCCCAGCAAAGCTCCTCACAAAGCAAAGCTGCCTCTAACCCAGGCCACTTCTGGGTTGCAGCCAAGAGATACGTCCTCTCCTGCAGCCTCTGTGCCTGGGTCAGGCTGTCCACTGAGCCTGGTGGGCTGGTGGTGAAGGCCGTGAGGAACTGGTGCCGGTGGGGTTGCCAGGAGGAGATCACAGAAGGAAACCAGGCTTAGAACCCTGCACATTTTCAAGAGGAAAACGAACAGCGGAGGAAGTCCAGTCAACTGGACAGTCAATCGAATGAGGTTTGCTGTAGACTCCTAAGTAAATCCAGTTCTTCCTTTCGGCATCACTTCAGCTCCCTTTCACGTGCTGTTTGTGTGCTGAGACACACAATACACTTGGCCCCGGGGAGTCCTGAGCTAGGGATGCTCTCGACCCTGTCCTCACAAGTGCCTTTGTCTACTGCTTAGAAAGATTGCTTAAATTATTTCTTTATTCCTATTCCCCTTTATAGTATCAGACTACTTCACCATTGCTACGTATCTGTTCTCCTCTCAGACCTGTGATACACAGCCACATTAATAGGTCCTCCCACTCCTGTAAACAAAGCAAAATCTCCAATTAGGGAATTATATCCAGGATTGAGTATGATTGCCCAAAGTAACAAAGGAAATTTCTTCCAAACTCAGAAGCTGGATACAAATATCCCAAGCTTGTAGCTACTGCTTTATGCCAATGAATTGTTACTTCTTTAGAGATGAGCATCAGCAAACTTTTTAAGTAGGTGGATCTAGAGAAACTGAACTTGAACATCAGAGGGCCAAGCCGCCTGAGCCAGACAAATACCAGGACGCAGCAACAAAGGTGCTGCGCCTCAAGTGAGGACATGTGGTGTCCTTTTTTTCATCCACCCATGCCTGCTGCCTAAAGGTAACCTCTCCTGGCCAGCCACCCGGCCAGCACACCGTCCCCATCACCGCTGGGGAGCGGAGTCCCTCCATCAGAGGAGATGTCCCTCACTCACTAGCAGCAGCTCATCGCTGGTCTGGACTGGTTTCAAGACATTCCCTAAAAGCTAATAACGAGGGAGGGCTGTCTGTGCCACTGCGGCCAGGACGAAATGCTGCTTTCGTCATAAATCACGTATCCAATCTTTTCAGTTTGTAAAATAAGCGATATATCTCCAGCAAAACTACAGACTCCCTGAAGCATCTGTACAAACACCAAACACTGAATTCCCTTTTTACGAAGGCAGAAATAAAACCCATCTGGCATGACATCAGGAAGGTAAAAATATGTAATGTGACTGTGAAACTAGTATAGGTTAACTTGTGACCACAACAACTAACACAGATCACTTACAAGGCTTTGAATGTTCCTGGTGTCAGCCCTTGGCACAGCTAAGACAGTTTTGCTGCCTTTAATTTCATATCGCAACGTATCTGGAATTTCAAGCTCCCAATTTCCTCAGCTGACAGAAACGGTTTCTGAGATGGTTTCTGCATTCTGGGAACAGATTTTTACCCTTAAATTAGCCACGCGTACTCTCAGACTTAACATTTTTTGTCTGGAAATAAAATAGCAGCGATAATTGTTAATTTAAGACCCCACATGATGCAAATTTGCATTCTGGAGCCAAATACTGTGATTGGAAACAGATGAACATGAAACGCCTTCTACTGAGTGGAATTAAAACTAAATATTAGTGAAGCGTGTTGCTGATTTGATACATGATGCATCAGACATTGATTACATTGATTACATTTTTCTTTGTTACAGTGAAATACTAGAAGTGCCCTACTAGTATTTCAAGAATTGTACAACCATTGGCATAAAGTGCCACATGTATGGCTCTTGTCCTCTCCTGCCCTCCTTGGTTTCAGCTGGTTTCCTTGTACTCACCAAGGATGAAGCTACTGGATATATGACATTCTTTCCATTATTCCTGACGCTGAATTTCCCCCTTTTGTTCAGGAACTTTAATGATGAAGAGAAGATTTTAAACTTTAATGCTCATTTGCTCAGACCTTGAAATCAGGCACAGAGTTGACTCAGAGATGTTTAAGCTTTCTTCTGGTTTTGAGTGCATTAGTAATAACCAGATAAATAACAGAAAGCTCTGGAGGATGATGGCTAGAAGCGCTTGCCTGCACTGAAAGTCTCTGTTATAAGAAGTTAACGCAATCTACTGAATGGAAAGACTGTACCACAGTACAGGTTGGGAATAAAGAATGGGAAAACCCCTGGAACTACTGAACTGTTTCCAAAGAGGATTCTGCCATGTTGACACCTACATCATTGCGTGATTGGGGCCAGCAAAAGCGAGCCTTAATCTTTCTTAAACAGTACTGAAGTATATCTTTGCAACTAATGAATCTGCCAACCCAATCGATTAGTAAAGGTCAAGGAAGAGAAATTCATTACCAGAACATACCTCACAGGACAGCAGAAGAGGACATGGTAAAGTCCTTCTGGAATTGCTTTCCTTTTATCAAACCCCAAGAAAAAATGTACATTTTAATTCAAAAAGGTACCTGTAAAAGCGCAATGCCAAACTGTTGTCCACACTCTGAATGGGGGAATGTAATGCTCCAGGGGATTCTGAAAAAAAAAAAAGAAGAAAACAAAATATGAAAAAAGACATTAAAAAAAAACCCCAAACAAGAGAGCAGTAATATAGCAGACGTGTACGCGTTAGTGCTGCTGTCATGTTGGAGGTCGCGGAAACAGGGTGCCAAGGCTGGTCCATGCCATGAGGAGGGAGGGAAAGAAACGCAAGGCAGCCACAAGAGCAACCAGGACTATTTCACGTGAAAGATGAGATAAGTGATGAAATCAACATGGCTGTGCACTGGAAAAGCTACGAGCTGTGTAATAATAACAACTAATTAAAAAGTCATTTGGGAAGCCTCAGAACACAAGCTCACATATGCTGCAGTATCCGGGGTGCGAGACGAGATGCAGCCAGGCTGTGTGGACCAACGAGTAACACAAACAGGGCCAAACTTCAAAATGAAATTTGTAACAACACAAAATTCTGCATTTTAAGTTCTTGTTATAGATAAACAATCCCTGTTGTTTTGGTCTTGGCCATTACCAGACGAAGAAGAGAGAAAATACTGTAAAAATCCCCCCACTCTGTTTCCACGACAGAGCTTTCGCAGGGCACGGCACCAGGGTCAGCTACTTTGTCAGTAACTGAGGATCAACACGTAAATGTTAGTGTTACTTCAGGGCAGCTGCTAGTTGATTTTGACATGAAAATACAGAATTTACAGTGATGACCTGTTTTTAAGTGACCTCCCATATTCAGAGTTAAGGTCAAAGAGCAAAAGGTTTGTGTGCTTAACCCCCCCAACCCGCTGCGAACTAGAGATGACAGCATATTTTCCAAACTAACAACCGCTGCGACAAAAATCTACTACTAAATTTTAATACATTGATTAGGAATTAGTTATTTACTATTCAACACCCATTTGAAGTGATTATTCATGGAAGAACTATAACATTAAAATGGTAGGACAAAATTACTAAAAAAATGTGTGAATTTTGCCTTTTTTTTTTTTTTTAATTAGGCTCTTCCCATTGTCTAAAACACTTATTATATTATGCTTTTTTAAACTATGGCAGTAGCGTTACAAAACACCACTCCTGTCTATCCGATTGATACACGTTTCATTTCATATGCAATACCTTCTCCTTTTTCTCTCCAAAATAATTAGGTACTTTTCTGGGTTTTAAATCAGCTACTAAAATCCATGCAGAAAGAAATCCAAACCTTTGTATTTTGTGTCACCTGCTAAAAATATTTGTAAATGAATTCACAATACAATAAGCTGACAGAAAATCGCATAATTTTAAAAATTTGAGATTATATTCCTGTAATTAAGTATTCATATACGCAATAGTTAAGGGAAAATAAATCAGTGTACTCATTTGGGAGGAAAATGGCTCTGCTGCAGGACGCAGCCTGCCTCTGCACATTTTTACGTGCAGGAGGGCACTGATGCAGTAAGAGAAGCAGCAGTTTTTCCTAAACCTTTGATGAGGCTGGTGACACCCAGCTGACGGGTGGAAACGTCAAGCTGAGGAAGATCCTCCAGCACAACAGTTCTTTAAGAGAACTCCAAAACACAAACACCATGTAAGGGCACACACCAAAAAGTTTCCTTCTTCCCATATCAACATGTATACACTTGTATTTTTTTATTGATACAAGTACATAGACATAAAACCTCACATATACATCATTTACACGGATACTAGTAATTCAAACAGACCTGAAAACTATTTGTGAGGTAGTAGCTATACACAAAAATACCTTCAAAATTTTGGCAAGACTAGAAAAGTTTCTATCATTTCCTCAACATATGTAATGCTTATTTTAGATAGTTATTCAAACAGCAACAGGGATCAACACATTTATGATGTGACCGTCAGCGTTAACTATATTGTAGAATATGTTCTTGTTTAGTGAACAGCAGTGTATACTATTTAAAAAATGTGTAGCCTACTGCATCTTCTAAGTGTTCGAAAGAGGTCGTGGTAATAAAAAGTGCAAGTATTAGTACTGGAGTAGCTCTCGTACAGTGGGTTGCCATAATCCTCTGGTTCCACAATAAACATACTGCTCCAGGTGCCTCAAGGGTTTCTTGAAAAGGTATGCATTAAAACATGAAATCAGTAGGAAGGGACACATCACATAAGCTTCACTGAGCTTGGATCTGGACCCAGGACAGCAATGATCAAGGAAGACTGACAAACAAAACCCAAGCAGATTAATGTTCTGCGGAGCTTTTAAGCATATGACTGGTTTCAATGCTCATGCCGTGAAACAAAACACCAACAACTCCATTTAGCATCCACAAAGGTGCGTGCAGTGACAAAACTGTTAATGGATAAGGCTGATAGAGTAATACGGAGTCAGACCAAGTACTATGTAAGCTCTTCAACACGACAGCACAACGTTCTCCAGTCTACACATCTCACACATAGACGGGACCAACCATGAAGAACCACCAGAGACAACCACCTGTGTGCCTCCGCTAGAAGGAGAGCAAATCCTCAGGCACTGGATTTTGTAGATGCCTGATGAACAGCCCAAGGCGGAACCATACATTAATCCACTGTTTTAAGTGGATGAACTGTTGTGATAACAGATCTCCGCTAGCATTTTATCAGCCCAACATAGTGCAGGCAGGGTGCAGCGAGGTACCCTCATTGGCACGGCTGCACTGACAGCTGTACACAGTTACCACTCCATTTATTTCTCATTGCCACTCTTTCTTAGATTTTTTTTCCCCTTTAAGTAACCTAACAAGGCAGGGATAGCAGATCTGTATCACCACCACACAGAAGACTGGTTTCCACAATACTTTGATTTAGGAACAGTAAGTGGTCCCACAGTACTTCTCTTAAAAATCAGTAACAGATATGCTGATACAGTGCTAAAGGCACGGTAGCTGAGATCTACGCAAAGAACTGATCGGTCACTGGCTCTTACTGAACAGGTGCATGGGATGTAGTTGAACTCTGGCCTCAACATGAATCATTAAAGCAACTGTCCTTATCTTTCCAATTCTCTTTAAATAAATAGAGGGTGAAAAAGCAAAGAAATAAAAATATATAAAAAAATAAAAATCAAACATTTCAGATCTTAAACAGCACACAGAAAGCTGATGTCAAACTTCTCAAAATCACAAAAACCCAGGAAACTGAGCCACGTACGCCAGCTAGTTTAACTCCTGAGCTTCAGCTGGAGGATTTAGCCTCCTTTGTAAGGGCAGAAAATGCATGACTCCTAGACAGGAAGCACAGAAACCAAGGTAAGAAACTGTGGACTAGAGTTGGACTGTAAAAAAATATTAATTTCTTCAATAATTTTCAAATCAACCAATTATAGGAGTGTGAACTACCACATTCTCCTCTGAATGGATGATTGTCTATAGCTTTGTTGTCTACAAAATCCTACAGCCTCATTCAAATTTATCTCCAAAAAAATGCTTTCGGAATGCCTAGGAAAAAACCACTCCACAATGGCCAGGCAGCTGGCATACCACAATTGCTCGTTACCCTAATGTCAACATCTAATTTATCATCTGCTGGTGAAATCAAGGTCAAGGAAAAGCATTAACAATTACTATAAGGAGATCTGGGAATCTTAAAATTAAATTTGTAGCTAGATAAATTCTAAACATTTCTACCATTTGCAGATATGTATTATTTTTAGCATTTGGCAAGCAAAAGGAAGGAGTGATGCTCCTTTCCAAGACTGACTGACTTGAAGACATCCACACCCAGGCTGGATGCTGGCACGACCGAAGCTTTCCCTCCACCAGTAGTGCTAGGACATTCTAGTAACACGCCATGTTTAGAAGACTCATTAAATAATATGTATCTTTGCAACGGGGTTGAGACTTTTAGGACTCAGAGTCATTGAAATGTAAAAGCAACATAGGAAAATAAAGATTTTCTTCTCTTTCTGGCTAGCATACCTACTTTTTCTGTGGGTTAGCCTTCTCTCTAAAGGTACCTGATCCTTCTGAGTTCACATACACTTCCAATCAGCAGGGCCATAAAATTCCACTTAGTCTCACCAATGGTCCCTTTAGTTGGCTGCTTGTCAGTTCAGCCTTACAATAAAAAGAAAGCACTATGCTATGTCTGCCACGCAAGCAGGATCCCGGTGAGGGTTTTAAAAGGGAGAAAGAGGCCAGCTTAACATCTGGATTACTTATTTGAGACACATCTGAAGAATGAAAGAGACATCTGGCCGTGGATACTATCAGCAGAGGGACATGGCTCATAAACAATTCTCCAAGGCAATGCCAAGGACAGATCTTCTTCACCAGCTCTTAACTGAAGAGGATGGTGAGCCCCACACGTGGGATAAGCAAACAAGGCACCACAGTGAAGATTTAGGGAGTGTACCCGATTCTTCCCATTTTTACTTGCTAAAAACCATGGAGATTTTTTCCTGAGCCAGAACTTGGCTTTTCCTTAGATAACCACAACTTGAGAATTGCCAAAATTTATCTCGGTTTAGACGCAGAGATCGGAATCTTAAAGAATAATAATCAAAACAAATAAAAGGACTGTTTCCCCTTGCTGATGAAAAATGAAGGAAAAGAAAAATGGAATAAAATTATTATAAAGGAACTTCCAGGTGTTTTCTTAGGCAACATCATGCCCACTAAAAGCATCTTACAGTTTGCAGTCTGTCTTGTTACAATAAGCTAAAATATTTATACCTAAATATACTTTCCATAGCTGTTCTGTTTTTTGCCTTCATACAGGTTTAGTGAAGTCTTGACCCTGAACATTAAAACCATAGAAATACCACAACAGGAAAAGTGAAAACCACACACACAACCTCATTTGAACTACCTGGATGACAACAAATCTTAATCAGGAGACCACACAGTAACACATGCAGACACACAGAGAAGAACGTTGTGTGCCCAACCTGGCCAAGCTGTAAATGAATGGAAAGGGAGCTCAAAGCCGCAGCCCGAGCTTGGCTGAGGAGCACACAGTCTTTCTTTGTAAAAATATTCATCTCACTGCTTTTTTTGAAAAAGTTATCATAATAGGGGAAAACAAAAAAAACCAACCCACACCACCCCACGAGACAGTTCCAGAAACACAAAAGCTAAACGGAAATCTTTAAGAGAATGAAATTCAAGTCATCAACGACCTTTTCCTGCACGAATCACGGGGAAACTTTGCTGGCTTTGGTAGTATCGGCAAATGGTGACTTAAAAGGTTGAATGGTTTATGTGAAATACTCACTTGTGGATGTGCTACTTTCTTACCTCACTGAAAAAGCATACCTGGTGTTTTCCACAATGGAATCCTCCATTTCCCCACTTGCATAGCTGTGTTGGTTTTGTTTGGTTTGAGTTTTTTGTTTATTTATTTAAAAAAAAAGTCTTGTAATAATTATGATTAACAAAAAACTGCAGGTAATCTCTCATTCTGAGAGTTAATGTTGAACAGATGTTTCAGCACATCTAATTGTACTTAGTTTTGCCTAATCTACCACAAAAGAAAACCAATTTTTGAAATGAGTGACTATAGTTGGAGCAATATAATTGGAGCACATCTGAAGCATATTACCTTTCCCAACAGTTATCGTGCGTGATATAGATATCAAAACATTTTTATAGACAGATACATTTTTCATAACTTTTACCAAAAGGTGAATTGAGGTACGAAAAATGTTAGGCCCGTATTTTTCATGGAAATGGTTAATTAAACCTAAATTCAGAGACTTTGTGCATACTTTCAAGAGGTACTTGGCATTCGCAAGCCAAACTGTGATCATGAAGAAGTAGGTGTTTGGTGTCTCTGAAAACCGAGTGCAGCAATTTAAACTGGAGCGCACAGAGTCCAAGGCTACCTTTTGAAAAATTAGACTTCACACACCTTTGCTAGATGAAGAAGGCACCATGCAAGATGTAAGGAATACAGTCCATTCCTCTCAATATCCCTGGTCCATCACCCTTGGCAGCAGATCACACACTTCTGTTACTAACACCTCTTGGTGAAGAGGAGGAGATGAAAATAGGACTCAGCTACATATGTGCTCTAGTACCAAAAGGGGATTCTTGCTCCCTCTCTACAAAAAAAAAAACACCTCTGATTTTTATGCAGTTATCTAATTAAATTTCACTATGCATATTAAGTTTTCTGATGTCTAGCTGTTTTATGTTCAGTCCAAAATCAAAAGAGCACACACTCATAAACGCCCCTTTCATTAAAAGAAGCCAAACCAAAAATTAAGACAAGGTTTGTCATATGTAAAGATATCCCCCACTCTATTTTAGTTGTTTCCTCAGTTCAACCAAGGAGAAGACATCATGCACTTAACTCCTAACTAGGTCACAAACTCTACCTTTCTAATGTTTTATTCATGTACCTTGTAAAAGGATGCACATTATGTCAAGTTCCAAAAGGAGCATCATGCTATGAGCAACAGCTCTTCTGGAATGGATCAATATTGTATTGGTATTACTCTATTTTAGGGAGGGAGAGACAGTTCCAATTTCTTCAGTCGGTGAGGAATAACAACATAGAATCAAGTTGTCAATCTCTTGACATGTTATTTGTTTTAACCTATAGTCAATAGTTCCTTGATGAGTCTGTGGATTATTCCAGAAGAATTCTCAAAAATATCTATAAGAAAATGTATTGTCCGAAGTCTAAAATTGCCATATAGAATTCATACATACGTCAGACAACATTTAACGGTCTGCACATCAAAAAAAGTCGAAACCTACCACTTCATAGTACATCCTTGGAAAACCATAATGCTTTTAGAATGTACATGCAGAATAACCGTGTGTGAATTTTCAGCTAGGAGATAACAGGTATCTTAAAAAATTAAATGAGAATTCATCAGGTGCCGTAGCTCTCAGCTCATTAACCTGGAGGTGCACAAAATGCCTGATCCTGTTTCTTAGGATCTTTACAAACTGATACCTCTTTTCAGGCCAGTACTCATAACACATGATTCACTGAGATTTAGAAATTCTATCTTGAAATTTTCTTTCTTTTTTTTTTCCTCCCCAGCTAGAAAATGTTGGTTATCTATACCACACTCAGCACTGCTGAGAAAAAGAAGGGCCTTTGCAGAGGTTAAAAGCAGACTCTGGGCACTGAGCCAGCCTCCAACTGTGCTTTGCCATGCTAAACTGTGTGTGGATTTGCCACGATAGTATACAGTATCTGTAAAAAGGCTCTTGAAATACCAGAGGCAACCTAATCTAAAAAAATAAATAAATACGGAAGCAGCAGAAAACATTTTTAAGTACCATTTTTCCACTTCAGTCACTGAGAGAATATGATTTACACCTGGATCCTGGATCTGGAGTAGCATCCACCTTTTTGGATTGGATGTTTGCATCTGACTGTGGAATATTTAGTTTTATGCTAGCCAACATGTTTTAAGTTCTTAAAGAATAAAAGTCAGGATCAATACTTGCTGGATGGGAACAGTTGTAAGAATGAACACATCGAGAGATAAAAATAACTGAGCTAAGAAATATCCATTGTTTTTTTCTTTTCTGTTACCATGCCATAGAATTTGGTGTGACATCACAGTATGTGCAGCCATCTGAAAATGTTACTTTGTTGGAGATGTTGCACAGAAAGGTAGAAA
The DNA here is from genome assembly GCF_028500815.1 of Rissa tridactyla. Lineage (NCBI taxonomy): Eukaryota > Metazoa > Chordata > Aves > Charadriiformes > Laridae > Rissa > Rissa tridactyla. The sequence continues at coordinate 41,883,309 of NC_071467.1, forward strand.
AAAGGGACAGTTTAAGACCAGTTGATATGAAAATGGGAACCAGGCTCTGGAATATATCTGGGATGCAGCACAGGAAAAAAGAGAGCTCATACTGTAGACATGCTGCCTGCCCGGTGCCAGACCCATGTTGACCCACCAGAGTGAGTTGTGGGGCTGGACCACAGGAGGAGAGGGGGAGAGCACTGTGTTTGCTCAGCCCTGAAAAGAGAGGGCTGCAGGGGATCTACCCACTGTCTGCAACTGCATGATGAGAGGGGACACAGACTGTCCTCAAAGGTGCACAGGGAGGGGAGGCATCAGACAGAGCTGCCACATGGGAAATTCTGGCTGTGTGCAGGGAGAAAATTCTTTTTGTCATCATGGAGCCCAGAAGATCTGATGGACCTGCGTCCTTGGAGATACTCAAAACTGTCCTGTGCCTAGGCCCTGAGGAACCTGATCCAATGGGACCTGATTTGGGCAGCAGGATGGACCAGGTGACCTTCGGAGGCCCCCTCCAACCTACACGATTCTCTGATCTCATCTTGTTACCTCTGTTTCAGTGGTACCAAAAATTGGTGTCTCTTTGCCTCACCCTGTCCTCAGCAGCAAGTGACCCAAACACGGGCGAGACAGTAATAAATATTGCAATTCCCACGTTAAAATCCATCACCATAGATATCCATTTCATCCTATCACTCCTTTTTTTTCCATTCTTGAAAGACTAAGGTATTTGCTGCTCAGTATGCGCTGGGCATTTCCTCTGCTCTTCTGCTTTTTGCACCTCTCAGTGATTTAGCTGTCAACAGCACATAAAACAGGATGACTTGAGGAAATCAAGAAAACCTGAGGATGCAGAACAAGGACTACTGAGGGAAAAAACAGGTATGATCTCTCCTTTTTTAGCAGCGGGCACCTGTAACATATTCAGCAAGGCAGTTAGTTAACAGGCAGGGCTGTGCAGGAGTTCTTTGTGTACAGCATTTAGGAATCAGTTCAGCGAAGGGCTGAGAAGGACAAGAAGCTGCTGATGCCAGTGTTTAACTGTCAGCAGAGGCTGAACGGGGCTGATGGGCTGTGCCATTCTGTGCCAGCCTGTAGCATTGAATATGCTACGGACATCCCAAATACACAGTTCTGGTGATACAGATACGCAGGCACATGCAGTGACACACACGATATGCTGGGACAGAACTAAGCGGCGGGTATAACACTGCTACTTAGAAACTCTAATCAAAGGAGATTTTCTGACGCCACAAAGCATGTACCAGGCAGAAAAATCACCAAGGGTCCCACATAAAGTTCTGTCGTACGTATCACATTGACTGAACTAGCCAGTTTGATAATAGTGATGTGATCTGCTCCTTGCAGCTCATGGAAGATCACGTTTAGGCAGAACCATGCAATGATTTTATCAAAAGAAAATAGAAGATCTTGAGTTAGGCTAACTGTTTGACTCTCCGCAATGTTTCCGCCAACAGTACAGGTAAGAATATACAAATATTTGTAGTGATACAACTCAGAAGCAGTATTCCTAGCAGACATTAAGCAACAGAGATCACCAAACTAATTTTTTTTGCTTAGTGGAAATAAATAACAGCATTATTAGAAACTGACAGAGAACAAACAAACTAAAGCAACTCGGCAAACCCCCACAGAAACTGGCTAATTAAATAAACTCCCATTTTTCACAGCAAGGATGCCTGGAATCTCAAGACTGTAAAACACGCGACTCTCTTCCCCCATTTCATTTTCCTTAAATCAGCTCTTTTTTCTTCAGTATCCTAATCAAACACAAACTACATTTTAAAAACATCCATCTTAAGAGATGGGCACAACTCCATCATGAAGCTACTGAAATCAAAGCGCAACCCTCTGGTACTTTTGTCACATAGCTCCTGGGAAAAACTGCTGGGAGAAGGGAGTCATTAGAGAAGCAAGTCCTGCTCGGTGGCTGAGCATCTTAGAGATGTTCCGTGCAAGATCTCAGGGTCTGGATTCACAGCTATCTTATCTGCTAGTTACTAATCCATATGAAGCAAACTTTGCAAGGGTAATATCAATATGCTCATCGATGAACCTCCAAATGGCTTTATGCTGCAGATGATGTCCACACTGCATGTAAGCCATGGTACTACAAATGTGATTTAAGGTTGGTGAGGTTTCCAACCAGTGTCCCTGCACTGTCAGCAATCTCTTCTTCACTTTATTTTCTCATCATGTTGTCTATGCTATGCAATATGATTATTAGAACAGTATACCAGGAACCCACTGAAAAGGAGTACATATTAAAAGTAAAACATTTCCACCCTCATATTTCCTACAAAAGAATAAATGTATACAGCTCCTGCCACTGCATCTTTGTTTTCAGGTTCCAAGCATTGTTACCAACTCTTTTGATAAGGAAGTTACTATTATCTTTACACAATAAGAGGTGATGCTAGGGATTAATAACATATATGTAATGTTTATTAATTTTGTACTGACAGTTTATTTGCATTTATAAGCTATACCTCAGGTACGATGACAACATAGCTGTCCTCCACTAGTCACACGCAGATTGCTTTCATCCTACAATCCCTCCACCAAAGCTCCTGGTAAAGAAAAGCACGACTAATGTAAAATGCTTCACTTCTGAATTGCCGTGTTGTAAGTTATGGGACTGCTATAGCACCCACAGCGTATTAACTGCAAAGCACTAAACCTATACTGAGATCTCCTTCAGAAAACTGCCTACCTGGTGGGGCGAAGCACCACAGCAGCAATAGGTAAGGGGTGGCCAGAAGTGGACCGGTTTCAGCTGTCCAGGATGCTGGTGGATGGCTCACCTGTTAGATGAAAGCAGCTTAGGGTAGGATCGCCCTTGTGTTATGACAGCTCTCGAGGCAGCCGAATGATGGAGAACTTGCTTTGCAAAGGGTGCTCACTGCTGTGAGAAACCCTGGAGCAGCTCCCGGAGAGCGGGAGCGGAGAGGGGCAGGGCAGCCCAGCCCAGCCGCAGCGGAGGACGCTGCCTGCGCTGCAGGTCACCTCCTGTTCCCCCCATCTGACAATGGCAAATCTCTTAGTCACTTGGCAGTTCTGGGAACGGAATATTGTCTTGTGAAACTCCAATATGGTTTTAATGCTACCATTATTAGCATTGTCTTCAGACAATAAAACGTTCTGTCGCAGTGGCTGTGGGATGACAGCAGTGAATACACACTGAGTCACCCCACATTGATTTAAACAGCACAACTGTGTGAACACATGTCCTTTAGTTAAATCCACACACACACACTCAAACGTAAAAATAAGCAGATCTCCAAGGAAGAACTCACTTTCTACACAATGCAAAAGCAACCCTTGCCGCTGTGCTTCTACAACCTCAACAAACATGTGGCAAAGGGCTTAGTACGACTACTCCTATTTTCTGACCTAGTAGTTGAAAAGTACACAAAGCCATACCCAAAAGGTTATGTCATTAAAACTGCATGTGCCTAAACCCATCTTTATCTGGTGACCTCCACAACCCAAGCAGAGATGGTACCTACAACCAGGCACACAGTAGAAGTTTCGGGTTCTCCGCCTCCCCCTTCAAATCCAAACAGCACCTCTCAAGAAGAAAAATCACTCGGGTGTTTTCTCACTACACGTAATAACATACCCCCCAGTTATGTTTAATCCTATTCAGAGCAGAGGATTTCAAGTCGGAGCATGGGGAGGGTCAACTGCCCAGTCATCCTTACCACAGGACTTGCTGTGCTGCCAATTCACCAGGCGCTGCTGATACCAATGAACATCAAAACCGAAGCAAACAACTGCTCTGTGTTCAAACTGGCCCGTGTTTCCGCCCCTTAACTAAACCGTCACCAGGAATAGAAACTGGGTAAAGCACAGCTTCTGTATTTTGAAACGAAACTACAGAAGGCAGAGAGGGTTAAAACACACACACGTTTTTTCATGTTGTGCCTGTGAAATCACCCTCCGCAGTCTTCCTCACACCAAAGCTGCACAGCTGCCTGAAGGCGCATCATTTTACACTTCCTAAAACAAAACCTCCTACGTCTTATGCTTCTAACATGCAACCACATACGCTCCAACCAGGTATCAGCATTATGAAAGGATTTTGCTGTCGTGCACGCTCCCAATATTGGGCACTTGAACAACTGTCCTGCCTGATAGAGCATGACTTCAGTACAACATGGATTCAAAGCACGTAAATCGAGGCAAATAGAGTATTAATACCACCAAACTTAAGATACTTTAATTCCCGTCCTCTAGAAGGAGCCCTGGTGTGCCTACCTTGAGTTACTGTCCTTGCCTTGCTGCTTGGGGGAACTCCTCTTCCTTTGCAGTAATTCCTCACGGACAAGAGCTAGGGAAACAAGTCCCCGGCTGCCTGGCAGTTTTAAACTCAATCAGACAACCTGAGTAAACAATAGAGCTTGCAAAAGTGTTCAAGTGTCGATCTGGCTATAGTAAAAATAATACTAACAAAAAGCCTTGATTTTTCCCACAGAAGATATCTGAAAGGGGCTAAATTTCACAGGCAAATCCCTCCCTCCCTTGAAACAACAGTGTCTAATGGAAAGAAACTGGATTTTTCTTGCCTAACTGTGAGGAAAGCTGTGGACCATAGCTTCTTATATATCCAGAACGTAGGCAATACCTAAGAATCTTAAAAAAAGTAGTTCCCCCTATGAATCTTTACACAAGTTTCTGCAATTACCTACACAGAACAATGTTAGACAAACAGCCAGCACATCTTAAGCCACACTGAAGGCTGTGTGGGAGCCCGGCAGGAGAAGCTGGCAGTTGGCCACCTCGTCAGGGACCAAGGTGACAGGACACGCTATCTTTAGGAGCAGTTTTTACCCTACACTAATTTCCCCTTCTTCTCCTAGCAGGTCTCTTGTGCACCTGCGCAACCCAAGCCTGGTTATCTCTGCCGGCCCAAATAAGCACAGCGCAGTGCGCATCCCTCCCAGCAGCTGAATAACACACAAACTCAAAATAACAGTGTGCCGTTGACCAAAATACGTTGCGTGCCACTGGTTTCGTGACTGCTGGGGCTCCCTCAGGTCTGCACGGTGTGGGATATGTGGGGGCAAGAGGCAACAGCTCCCTCAATTCTCCCTTCTTCCCCCAACAGCAACCATATGCCAGGCAATGTGTGCATGGAAATGGCCAGGGACAGCAATGGCGGAGATGCTGAGGAAAACCTGACCTGGTAAAGAAGGATGGCGTGCTACCATCACCAGCCCCTAGCCCTCTGAAAGCTTATTGTGCCTCGCTAAGGAAATTAATGTGACATCAAGCCAACAGAAACAGGGGAAGGACTACAGCAAGGAGAAATTTGTAGGTCTTTGCCCCAGGGTCCCTCCCACCCATATATTCATTGCCCTTAACCTTATTTCCTCCCCCCAAGAGGGCACTGAAAGCCCTGCTGGCAGGCCACAGGTGGGCTGGCTGTCACCCTTGCATGGGGCATCCCGGGGCTGGCTGTCACCCTTGCACCAGGCATCTCGCTCTTCTCAGATTAGACAATCGAGCCAGAAATGGCTACTCCAGCAGTGAACAAAACTAGTGTAAATTACAAAGGGAGGCAGGACCGAGGGTAATTGTAATACAGTATTCCTGAGCCAAGCTTTTAACTGGTTTTGCATCACCACCACAAAGCGAAGGGAACAAAGCTCCCGAGCAGGGTGTTAGAGCACAGCCTTGCATCAACATCACTTAAACGGCAAAGGGCAGCCTGCTGACTAATGGCCACTTGTAGCGTTAACTCACTCCTGCTTACGTGCCATCAAGATGTATATTTTTAATCACACTTCCTAACCGTTTGCATTTTCATTTTACATCGCCAAGCAGGTGAATCCTTCTAACAGTAGTATGCAAAAACTATGTAAAAACTCAAAATTTCAGGTCAGACCACTTCCTCTCCTGCTTAACCCGACTTCTCAAACAAGGAGAGACCTGCAGCGCAGAGGGGCAGTGTTCCAGAAAAGCTCACTTTCAGGGACTTACAGCTTATCCTTCGTAGCTCATGAGGTGGCTTGTGCTCTAAGCATGTGAAAAAACTAGTAGTTATTATTACAATTAGTTACTATTATTACAATATGTATCATGCTAAATATTTATGCCCTTTTCTCCTATGCCAAAAGCTCGTGCTGCTACTTTACTGTGCAGACACGAGCCTTGTATTTCTGGGTTGTCTCTTTTTTTTTTTTCTTCGTCTTCTTTTCTTTTTCTCCCCCTCTTCCCTCAGACATAAAGGTAAGCTTTAATATTTATCCCAAAATCCAAGAACCATGAAATTTTGGTGAAAATAGGTATCGTAAGATGACAAAATGCCCTGAGCGTTAAAATGTATTAAAAATACCAATGTTTCTTATTTCACACATTCAATCCTAGAGTGATTTTTAGTAGCCTACAAAACATTAAAGCCTTGTAAAGTCAGATTTACAACAGAACTTGGAACAGCCCCATCTATAGCCTATGAAGTGCTGTTATAATGCAAACTTTAAAAGTGTCAAACTTCAGTGAATTATGAAACATAGCGCTTCCCCTCTTTTTTAGCTGTAATCTTGGATGGAAAGCGGTTATTACAAAAACTGCCTGCCCTTGTGCTGTAAAATTTTATTATTTTATTTATTTATCTTACAGCTGCTATGAAATTAAAAGTGACAAACTGTGCACTAAATCACCGATTTTACTTTTTTTAAAAGTCTGAATATCATTACGAGTTCTGGATTGAAGTCTGTGGATAAAAGCAAAAGGAACAAAATCAAACAGGAATGTGTAGGTACATCCAAAAATCAGGTTTATAAGTTTCATAAAAGATATGGGAAGCAAAAGACAGAACAATAAAAATCTGACAATAACACAAATTCGGGCAGTAGGGACAAGAAACTTAAATTGAACAACTGTTTACTGGTTTTTATTCCTTCTTCCTAGTTTCCAAAAACACAGAGCATCCTGGTTTTTGGGAAACGGCCTTTGGGTAAATCTGTTCATTTTCTTCACAGTGGATCAAAATAAAATTTTAAAAGTATCAATTTATGCCTACTTTCCACAGCGCAGAAAGATGAACAGCTACTGGTATTTCTGAAGAAATTCATATCAGTAAATGTGCAAGACCTAAATACATATGTGCATTTCTCTTTAAGTATACAGTAGCACAATAACTTGGGGGAAACCCCACCAAACTGCTAAATAAACCTATATGTACTACATTTTCACAGTGAAGGGCCAAATTACATCAATGTAGCAGATGTCACCTTTTTTATGTGATGCCATGCGTCCACTGGGGCATAAATATATACTAGTGAAAATTTCTCTAGAAATTCTTGGGTTTTTTTACAGTATCTTACTAATCCTTATAAAATAGCATTTTTGCACTTGAATTCATTTATCTTCTTTCATTCATCATCAGTAGCTATTGAAGAAAATTAATAATTGAGATGCCAAATGTTGCCATTTATTTCAGTTTTGTGTGAGAAAAATAACTTAGAACTTGAAAAGTGTCATTGGAAATACAAACTTTTTTTTTTACATTGCATGTATATATAATAATGCATTTATAGTATTTTTTTCTATATTTTACCCTGAACTCCAGAAAAATCACTGCTTTTCTCCCCAGCATACTTTTCAATTCCTGCAAAGGAGGATGAGGATCCTATGTAAAATGTCATTATTTACAATGTAAAACATTTTATAAAGAGTAAACAGAATTTACCTCCCAAACCAGGACAGCAGGGGAAGGTAAGAATAAGTGAGAAATATCAGAAATACTACCAGAGATAGAAAGTGAAGCCATTCATTAAAGAAGTTATTTAGCTCCTAGATTAAGATACCAAAGAATACAATTAACAGAGGATCCGCATCCCCGCAGATTACTAGGATTTGGAGAGAGCAGAACAAAACATTTATAGACCGATTAAAACTATACGATATCCAACGTGACCATCAAATTTTGTGAAACTTCAATTTTTTCTCTGTGATGCAACTCAGATCATCTTTCCCCTCCCAAAACCTTCTCGTGCAAGGCCTTTTCTGGATCTGCTCCAGGGGAAGGCAGAAGCACAGATGAGCTAAAACAAGTAACCCAACTTACTAAACCCACTGCAAGGCTGGATGCATATGGAAACGAAATCTCCATTCCCAAGCAGATAGACTAGATATGTCAGTACGTTTTTGCCATCTCTGATATAAAAATAGGCGTCAGCAAAACCCAGTATAAATTCTTGCAAGCCCCTGCAGGAATGCTGCTGTTTTCCTCTGGACTGTTCAACCAGCACAACCACCCAGAAGCTTCTCATAATCAAGGAAAAGTGGGGGGGAAAGGCGGAGGGGGAACCCACTCCAAAACCTCACTTCTGCTGTGTTCAAAACCCCCACCAAACTATTTTTCTTATTGGTTAGACGGACCTTGCAAAAAATATTCCTGGGTCATCGTCGCTGACCCAGGGTTTGTCCCTTGTCCAAGAAGGAATGACAGGATTCCTTCCCTGAGGTACTGGTGCCATCACTCGGGTTCAAGATAGAAGCAGTCAGGAGCATTTGGTGGCCTGGAAAGAAACCAAAACATATCTGCTTCTAACAGCAAAAGCAAAACGAGGCGTGCTTCTACAAGCTGCATCTTACTATTCCTCAGGAAAACCTCCCTGGCTTTTTCTGCTCTGTATTTTTCTGTGAGCAGGCATCACGATCGGCATGTGCGGGGGCTGTTGCCAAGTGCTCCGAAAACTTGCACTCCTACACCTCGTACGTGTGTGCCCGCGCTCATGCACGCAGAGAAAACAGCAGCAAACTGTGGTGGCTGTGACCCGGAGGAAGCACCGAGCACCGTCTGCCACCCGCTGAATCCATGTCTGCGGGCTGCAAAGATGCTCTCCGGCATCGGTGTGAGCAACAGCAAAACACACAATAACAAAGGAGCTCTCAAAAAAAGAAAGGGAAAAAAATAATCATTAGAAATGTTTTGCCTTCAGGCAGCTCTTGGGTTTCTCCCCCCACCCAAAAAATCTAGTCTGTTGCTTTTGTAAGCCGTTATTGTTGTTCATATACATAAATACAGTGATTTCATGCCTGTTCTAGAAAGTGAACAAATTGAGCTCCGGAAACACACCCCAGTGTATGACCGGAATACAAGCTCTCATGCTTCATTCAAGCTTCTCAAGCACAACTTCTCTTTTTCTGCGTTTCTTTCTCTTGCTTTCTCTATTTCCCTCTATTTTCTTCCTGATTTCCGATCTCCAAATTTTAGCAGATTAAACTGGCAGAGGATCTTGCTCCTCAATAAAAGCACTTCTCAGTCTGCAGCTGCAGCAGCCAGACGTGCTGCGGCCCCAGGATGCTGGATCAGCCCCGGCGTACGGAGCATTTCAAATTTAGGTCACCCATGCCTCTACGATCCCAGGGAGCAGCAACGGCATGTTTTTTCCACAGTTGGCTGTTTTCCTGCTGACCTGCACCTCGAACGAGACAACCGTCCCAACGCAATTTAAAGAACCAAGTCAGCACTGGAGATATTTAATGCTGAAGATGTCAAGAAAGGGCCAACGCGATTGGGAAGGGGAATTAACTTTCCCAAAGTTTGCTGCTGGAGGCCGAAGGGGCAAACACTGACACTGCAGGAAGGCGTTTGACTGGGTGTGCTGCCTGCACGACTGGGACATGAAGAGGGGGGGATGATGGCAGGCACAAATTGTCACCATGTGAGGAAAAGCGGAGCTGAGCCAGCAGCAGACGCGATAAGAGTTATCTCTGCTGGAGGCTGCTCGCTGCCACGCCGGCACCTCGGCTCAGCGATGACAAATGCCGGGGGGCGCCGGCGCCGAGGCTGGACCTCACTCATGATAAATATGGCACTTCGGGCGCTGAGGCTGTCAAACCGGCAGCATATCCACCTTTCTGACCCAACCCAGCCCTATTTGAGAGAGTAAAACTCCTTGAGGAAGCATCTGATTGCTGCACGAAGGCGAGAAAAGTAGACGGGTCCCGAGCTAGTGGAAGGTGAAGGGGGAAAACCCCCGACCCACTTCCCCTGGGGCTCTGCTCTTCCCCAGAGGGCTGGAGGGGGAGATCCTCAGCACCCAGCCTCCCGCAGCACCTGAAGCCATCCCAGATCAACGCAAGCTCTGGTGGCTCCTCTGCGCCCACACCTGCTCAAACTGCTGTCTAGTTGTTGGACTCAACAGTTATTCTTTTCCTCCTGTAGTTCTTTAAAAAATAATAAATAGGATTATACACTCGATACAACACAGCAACTAGCATGTTTTTACAGAAGAACAGTTCTGAGGCTATTGAGGTGTTCAGCTACGCATGAATCCATAGGGGAAAAGCTTAATGGATAGCGATACCGGGTATTTTAGCTCGCCCCGTAACTTTTATTTTACTGGTTCAAAGTTGTGTTGCTCCCCCGTGTCCGTCCCCGAGCACGGCAGTGCGGGCAATCCAAGGGAAGATTTTTGCGAGGATTTTTGCCCGCTGGCTGTAGGCTTAGCCAAAGATTAACAGAGAGATCATCGGAGAAGCTACGCCTACTGAATATTCACCCGCAACTAAAGCAGCTGAGCTTGTCATTGGGCATTGCAAATGAGTCACGAAGGAGAAAAACAATTTGGATGGGCCAAAGTATGAGAAGAAACTTTATTTTTTGGATAAATTCACAGATTACTAGATGTTTTGCCTAGGGGATGATTTTCAGTTTTAGAAAAGATAGTAAGGAGATGTATCAGAAAAGATCCAACTTCGGGGGGGAAAAAGCTTACTTTACGTAATGGAGGTAGGTTACGTGATAGAGCTGAGAATGAAATCATAAATGGAAGAAAACCCAGTATCATCTCTATATCGTGACAACCAGACCTGTCATAATAAGTAGAGTTCATATTGCCTAATTTAGTTAATAGGTTTTTAGAGAAACAGCAAAGTTCATTCATGGGATACATTTTTTTTCTCTGATGAGAGATTTGCAGGAGAATCAGTGAGACAGGCAGTCTTATAACTTTTACACATATAAAAGGCTAATAAGCAATTAGGAATTACAGATATTAGGAAAAAGAGCTGAGTCCTTCTCCAGTCCATTACCCTGCCAACTGAATATAATATTCTCCACCATCTCTTAGCTAATGAATTGCTAGATCTAGTACTAGAGACCAGAAGTGCCAGAGAGCCTCCTCCCAATTTTTATAGGAGATCAGTCCAGTCCCTGGGATTATGCATCTACGAAATGAATATTAAAGAAATTTTTAAAATATTTTTCTCTGTTAATCCTGATTCTTGCTACAATCACCTGTGTTGAAAGTTTCTTTTCTACTTCCGTTTTATTTCTTGTATTTGTGCTTTTCTTTCCTGATGGCCTTCCAATATCATCGATCTCCTCCAAGGGATAAAGCACCTGCAACTGACTGCCCATTTGAGGTGTCCATGCAGGAAAAACACAGAGCTTGTTGCAATGCCAACCAACATCAATAGGGATCCTCCACCAACTCCAGTGGAGGCAGGATCAGACTTTCAGAACCGCTGCTCCCCCCTGCAGTATGCTCAGTTGGGCACCTTTATATGGCCAACAGCTGCAATATCCCCTGCATTACATTTCAGACCCTTGCTGGTATTATTCCCCAGTTTTTTTCCAGCATTACCCTTTTTGAAGTCTCTCCATTACTTGCAGTAGTTTTATTTGGGATTATCTTTTGTAAAGTTAATTACAGTTTTGCATTTTATGTTCCTGACCTCTTTAGTTTCTTTTGAACTTTAAATATTTGTCCAGACTTGTATTTCCAGCTCTTCCTAATGCGAATGTGGTTCATACAGCATCTGAATTCCCTCCATATCATCAGTTTAGTGTAGAAAGGACAAAACTAAAGTCTTTTGGAGATGCAAAGGACAAAGCTTCTGAAGGAAGATGCAACAGTTAAATCCTGTTTTATCATACTACCCATCAGATTACTTTTGCTGAAGCCATTTTGACTTAAAGTTCTAAAATACTAGCACAAATAAAATATAATCTATTTTGAAGAAAAAAAAAGCCTCAACAACCCAGAATTAAAGTTATATAAGCTTAGACTGACTTCTTTAATAAAGCAATGGGAAGCCACAAACTGAGGAGAAACAATGAGAGAAAACATCAGTAACAGACCCACAGATGAGATATTATATTGCCATATTTGAGAAAAATAGATGCTTCAAGAGATGTCAGCCTACTGTGAATGCTAAACAACATTGCTGCCTAAAACGTAAGCAACAGTAGAAAATAATTCTTTATAGAGTTACAGTTAGTTTATCTTTAGCACCTGAGGAGTTTGGTGGTTTTTTTTGATTTGCTAGTCCAAGCACAACAGGGTCTCTGCATGCAATATGCAAGAACATGGGGAAGAAAGAGAAACAATTTACACCGAAGACTTGAGTTTGGATATAAAAGGCACTTTCCAATAATTTTTCCGCAGTAAACTATAATAGCAGACAAAGGTGATGCAGACACCATATGGTATGTTAATTCCAGTCCTGACAACAGCTCTGTTCTCCATCTATTCCTTCGCTAGACTGCGAGAAAACACACAACTGGTGTCACTGACACCCACGGCAAAACCCAGCCTCATCAGGCGTAGCAAATATTAACGCATAGCTAAATAAAAGCTGGGGTCACTGGGAATAAAAGTTGTGAACGAGCAGCCCTGCAAGCAGTGTCACGGAGGAGCATCGCTGGGTGGATAAGGTACCACAATAACTTCTTAGTAGGTGTTCAGAGAAGCCAGGACAAACCAGACACAAATACACCCTAGAGCAAGGAGGATGCATTGCTGCCTTTGCAGAAAAACACACAACAAAAAACATTATCCAAATAACATGCTTGGAAAAGGAGCCTGGGTCATTCTTCTATAAACCCAACCAGTCTGTACTGCTACTAGCGCATAAAACCAAACCTTAAGTGCCAAACAGGACTTGGTTCTTACTTAAGGACTTAAGTGCCGAATGTGGGAAGGGACAGTCGCAACACCTCCATGGTGACGCACCCAAACTTTCCTTCCAGGTGAAGGGACGGGGAGAGGACAGGGCCGAGCTGCCCATATTGGCTGCTCACAAACCGGCCCCCGAGCAGCCAGCGGTGGGAGGTCTGCAGGAGGCCGTGAGCGGGCATGTGGATTTGGGGTGTGGAAAGACACAAACCAGACTCTGCTTTCTCATTCTGCGCTGCAGCACGGCAGCAGATGGCTGCTTCTGTCAGAGGCAGGCCTCGGCTTTTTCTTTAGGCGTTAGTGTCCACAACTGGCAGGCAGGCAGGCCAATACTACACTTAAAGAAAGAAAAAAAAAAACCCAAACACAAAACCAGGAAAAAATATCCCCCCAAACCTCTGAAAGCAATTAGAGTAGGGTACCTGCTCCCAGCATCACCAAAATGCTATTTCAAGCTCAGAAAACCTTGAGATACAGGTCCTCTAGCAACCACAGATGAGAAAAGCCTCTTAGACCTCTGAAAAAATACAATTAGTAGCAAAGGGAGGTGGAAGTGGGAAAAATAAACTGAGTGAATTGGTAGGACACAAATTCTTCAACTAAAATATATTCTGACAACAGCAGTTTAAGCAGGTAAAACCAGACAGACAGTAATTACTTTTTTTTTTATAATTTTTTATCTCTAGGTAATGCCAAAATGCCATTGCTGCTGTTGCTGAGTTATAAGGAGTGAAGCATGCAGAAATATGAAATTGTTCCTGCTAGGTAATGTAATTCAAACTTTAAATACTTATTTACTTTTGCGGGGAGAAGGGAGCAGTGGGCGGCTGAAACACAGCTGGGATGGTTCAGCAGCACGTGTCACCGATGCTCCCCCGTGCCATGGCATCCAGCTGGGATGGCACGCTGGGATGGAAGGGGGAGCACAGCCGAGCTGGAAAACACCACAGCTGCTACCCCAGCGGCTCAGGCTTTCCCTCACCACCGGGCACGGAAACTCAGCCAAATGTGGTTGTGTTTCACCCCTACTGTTCCTCTCCCCTGCCTTCCCACTGTAAAGGGGAGATGAGGCTGGGCTCCTACCCGCTCCATCCCCACCCCCACCAGTGCTCCCTGCTGAACCACCTCCAGCACCAAAGGGCCTCTGGAAGGGGCCCGTGAGCACGCACCAGAACGTAACTCCAAGATCTGGTCTGGAGCCCATCCCAGCCTGAGTCCGGCTTCCTTAGGTATCATCCCAGCACTGATTGTTACCTCTCTGACCTAAAATTAGGCCATTTTGGTCCAGCAGCACATCACCATGAGAGCAGACACCAAGCGGCTGGGCAGGGTCAGGCTGTGAGAGGCAAGACACTGTGAGGAGGACAGAGGCACCCTCTGCACTTCAATAAGGCTGTGGGGAGCCATACGCCAGCAGGGACGTAGCCTTGCCCACCTCCTGCGTGGCAGCGAGACCTTCTTCTCTCCTCAGAAACATCCCTCGGGTTACACTGGTGCAACTGCTTGTGGGGGCACAGCAATATCAGGATAGAAAATTGATCCAGGATAAAAATAATGTCCTCCCCAAAAAAAAGATAGGGGGGGACAAGGAAGAGAAGCGCCATTTATAGCCTGGCTCAATTCTGGGTGCATTTAATTATGAGAAACGTGGATGCTTAACTCTAGATTTGTTCATTTTTTCTTTAAAAATCTTAATGTTAAATATTTTATTTAATATAAGTATCTGCATCTGACGTGCCCTGATCACAGTGCTGGCTATGCCTTATAAATTCATACCCGCCCAGCATTAATGGTTATGGGAAAGCTTCAAGTCCTAGCACAAACACAGCACAGCGTTGGTTTGGTTTGGGGTTTTTTTCCCCCTGGACCCGCAGAAGAGCACTGCACACAGGCACACTCACTGGATGTTCAGATGAGAAGATACAGCAGCCTTCAGACACGAGCTGCCATCGTTCCGCTTCAGAGTCAACACTCTCCAAGGCTGGTACAGTAGATAAAACATCTCCGAGCTCTGGGTAGTACAGAGACACATGAGATTATGACTGCTTCAGCTGCATTCTGCTCACAGGTTTGACAGTAATCCTCATGACCAAAAGAGCTAGAAACGCCTTTCTTTTTTTTAAATAAAAGCTCAGAATCTAGAACAGCATAGATTTTGGCCAAGATGGTGTAGTGATCTAATCCTAGCTGTTGATTTCCAGATCTGTCAATTTAGTACCACTTAAAAAAAAATAAGACTAAAACCTACCTCCACCCCCTAAAAGGATTTAAGAAATTATCACGAAACAAGAAACACACCAAGTCACTACAAAGCAGATTTGGTTAAATATACTTCTGCAAAGGAGGTTACTGTTCAGTCAACTCTGTTTTAACTGCATTTCTTGATATTCCAATCTTCTTGTCACTTCTTTTCTGGCAAAAGTCTTTCTTTAGTTAGACTGCAGAGTCAATTCAACTGAGATCTAATAAATACTGCTTATTTCCCATGCTAAGATTGGCTTTGCTTAACATAACCGAGTTAGGTAAAGAAGTGACAAATCCAGTTGTGCACACATACACTGATACGCAGCAGAAAAGCATGTGGTGTTTTCTACTGTGGGTGACGAAACGTTGCCAAAAACCCCCCATGATGAGATCCAGTGAAAAGGCCATAACTTCCCAGCACCCCGGGCATGCACGCGCCTTGCTCGTCCCACACAACCACAGCTCTCACCAGCCTCAGCAAGAAATAAGGGCTCACAGCAGCCTTAGAGGGTGTCATGAGAACAGGTTCAAGGAGTTGAGCCCACAAGACACTCCACTGTATAGGGAGTTACACATGACAGGGAGTATAACAGATGATATTGCTTGTTTATTTTATATTTTTTTTTAACAATAAGATAATGGAAATGATAGATGCAGTGGCCAGCAGGTGAAGGGAGGTGATTCTGTCCCTCTACTCTGCTCTGGTGAGACCACATCTGGAGTACTGTGTCCAGCTCTGGAGTCCTCAACACATGAGGGGCATGGACCTGTTGGAACAGGTCCACGAAGATGACCAGAGGACTGGAGCACCTCTCCTATGAGGACAGACTGAGAGAGTTGGGGTTGTTCAGCCTGGAGAAGAGAAGGACCCAGGGAGACCTTATAGCAGCCTTCCAGTACCTAAAGGGGGCCCTACAGGAAGGATGGGGAGGGACTCTTCATCAGGGAGTGTAATGATAGGAAACGGGGTAATGGCCTCAAACTGAGGGAGGAGATTTAGATTGGATATCAGGAAGAAATTCTTTACTGTGAAGGTGGTGAGGCACTGGAACAGGTTGCCCAGGGAAGCTGTGGATGCCCCATCCCTGGAAGTGTTCAAGGCCAGGCTATGTGAGGTTTTGAGCAGCCTGGTCTAGTGGGAGGTTTCCCTGCCCATGGCAGGGGGTTGGAACTAGATGATCGTTAAGGTCCCTTCCTACCGGAACCATTCTGTAATTCTGGGATTCTGTGTGATTCTGTAGTAAGAAATAGGGACATTGACACGTTTCATGGAAACAGGCATTTGCATTCCCAGTGAATATTAGCATTTCACCCTCCGTACTGCTGGCAATTTTAATGTTTTTGTTGTTTATTAATTGAGAATAAATATAAAACTAGTTACATAGCATTTCAATAGGACATTTGAATCAGTAGCTTTTTTAATTTTCAAATATGCAGAAAAAAACTGTAGTAAAATATAAGTGCAGCTGATATATATCAATACCATTGGAAAAATCTGTGATCACACACAAATAAGATAATGCAGAACCTGTTAACATCCAGGACTTGGAGTGTGATATACAGTTCACATACTGGGAGCAGGAAGCACGTACCCTTAATAACAGCCTCCTGTAGCCACGGGGCTAAGAAATTGCACCTACCATGGCTTTCACAATAGGACGCCAAAGGTCCAATTCCAAGAAGGAAATAAAACAAATTAATAAGACAAAACAGTGCAACCATTAAGATAAATTAATATTAATTTGCTTCTGGTCACAGGTTTTTTTTATATTATAAACAATGTGAATCCTAATAGAAATTGGGGGGAGAAAAGTCCACATGTATCTACAGGGCTCATCCTAAACATTTAGCAGCTACTTTGACAATAAGTCTTTTCATGTTTTGGTATACTAGTGCAATGTTAGCGTTCTTAAAACTAGCCTGAAGGGTTTCTAAATTAGTAAGTCAATGTTACCATGGTAACATAACGTACTACCAAAATGGACCACTTTTTATACATCCACTATAATCAAGTTACTGACCAAGTTATAAAAATTCTTGCTTTTTCAGGTTTGAGGGTTTGTTAGGTTTTTTTTGTTTGCTTGTGTTTGTTTGTTGTTTTTTTTTAACTATTCCTACAGCTTTTTTAGACTTATTAAGATGCACATAGAATTTTTGTTTATCATGCAGAAATAGATCCTGCATAAGCAGAAAAAGAATCACCACCACCAGCAAAAAAAAGCAGGTTTTGGAACTTGCTAAGTTCCCAGTTTCAGTTCCCAGGCATACAAAGTTTTAACGCCTCATCTCTGGTCTTACTTTTTTAGACTGCTCACAAGCAGAAGACACTCTTTCCTTGTGACAATAGTATTTTAAACACAGTGACACCTCGCTTTCAGAGCTTACACACCAGGATCCTGCCCACCATGCTGTCTCAGATACCCCGGGGCACATTAAAGAGCACTAGATGCCCTGAAAGTCAACCTGCCATCCTTGATCAGATAATCTTCAAACTGAGAATATTCAAGTTCAAAACATTCTCATATAAAGTTCAGTGTTCAAAAGACATCATCTTCACAGTCATCACATCCACACAGACCAGAGTATCTGTCCTACATTCACATAAATTTGATAAAAATATGAGTTTCTTTATAGATAAAAAAAAAAAAAACAAAACACTAAAAAAATAATCCATCACCCTGAGAGCAAATGCTCTCAGTACAGCCAGCCCTCACCAACCAGCCACACCATGCAGTGCCTTCGTACAAGGGCTACCACAGGATCCCATGAGGACAAGGAGCCCCGTCCATCCCAGCAAGTTTTCACATAATGGTCCTTATTCAAACCGCATCAAGTATTTGAATGAAAATCTTGAAGACTTGTATTTGGATACTTTCTATTGAAATATAGCATCTCATTGTATATAAATATTTTTTGTCATAGGCCTGCTGTAACAACCTCCTTGGGGTCTCACCATTCAATAAAAATCATTGGAAAAATACTGAGATTATGTGAACTTTTTCTGACTCTTGCTGGGTTGAAATAAAAGAGAAAGGCATTGGTTTGCGGTTGTGTCAATAAGCGCTAGACGTATCGGTTTATAATATTGCTGGCCAATACCGCTACCATTTTAAGTTGATCACTGTTTTTTATTATGAAAAAGCAAGTAAAAATTCCTATAGTGGGAGAATACGTCAAATATTCAACTTCCCCCCCTCCTTTTTTTTTTTTTTTTTAGTTTTTATTCTTTTAGGTGATGTTATCATTTATAGTTGAGAGGTAATGCCAAAGCACTTCTGATTAATTTGCTGAAACAATTGCTTATAATTTATATTCCTTTAAAAAAGTGGAGGGAAAGCAAGAAACAGTGTCCAAAGACACTATGCAAATCCCTCCAAAAACACTTACACAAGCACAGGATTGCTCCTTGCCTTCCTTTGCCACACAAAGCAGCAGCAAGCAAGACAGGAATCCAGGATCCCTGTCCCCCTTTACCTCCACCTTTCCAAAAATCACATTCGGAAGGTATAAAGGAGAAGCTGCTCTCCTGTTCAAAGGATCTTCCACCTGGGAAAATACATCAGTCAAAACATACTATATATGTGTGTATAGTAGCATACACACACACTCTTTCTAAATATATGTATGTATACAGGGCACTACAGTTTAACTCACGTGATTTCCAACACGGATGCACTTATTTAGGTATGAGTGACTTTCTGCTGCGTGGATGGAGTTTGGGGAAGAGTACATGATACTCTTTTCAAAAAACACCTGTGGATCCATGGGCCAAAGTGAAATTACACATAAAGCTCAAAGCTAGGACTGACCATCTTCAGACTGCTTCACTTCCTAACTTTAATACACTGCATTGATTTTTGTGTGTGTGCTTGGTTTTCTCTCCTGCTGATTACCCCGTTTATAGGCTATAACTTAAAAAAAAAAAAAAAAAAAAAAAGAAAAGAGGTGGCTCAGGGATTTTCACATACAGAACTGAACATGTACCTGAGAAATAAAAATGTAAACCCCCCACAAATTTATCTGTTCACTAAAAAGTAAAAAAGCCCTGTACCTGTGAACGCTCAAAAAGTCAGAAGAAAACTGTAAGTTCAAAAGGATTAGCAAACGTACGTTCCTCATTATGTTACAAGACATGCAGTGTGAAAAATTCTTCAGGATAATCCTCTCTGAATCATTAATTCTCTGCCACTTACATGAGGAAAAAAAACACTGGATCATTTTACATAGATTGTAACAAAAATCACAGCCCGGAGTACTTCTCTATAAATTTTCAGGTCTCACAACTTGGTCTTTTCCTGGCTGTTTTAAGGGACAGATCCTTATTTTAAGATTATTCCATTTACATCATTAGGCAAAATAATCCCCCGCACACTCCAGAAGTCCCAACAGCTGCATCTTCATTAGAAAAAAAACAACTGATAAGGCCAAGAACCAACAGTTGTTACTGCAAACTAACAGCTCTGGATCATCAGCCCCCATGCAGCTGCCTTTCCGCCAAGCAACAATACAGAAGTTGTAAAACTAAGGTGCTTGAAAATAAATCAAACACCCAAACTAGATTACCGCCAATGACGCCATCGTATTTTAGTGATAAAAATGCACGAAGCACCAGCCAATTTCAAGCTGCACTAATCTGAACATAATCCTTACATGTAAATCATAATTTATGGGAACTAATAACTTGAAATACCGACAGCAGAATTTATATCTTAATAGCTGGCACGCCAGCCGCTGAGGTGGTTCACACACCTGGCTGTTTTTATAATATGTGAATTGCTGAGGTGGTGCAAAAATTAAAGTTATTCTCATTGATCCCCATGCTGAGAGCGCACCTCGTCCCCCGGGGGTGAAGGGCACCGGTGGGTCAGCGGCGGCAGAGCTCTCATTTTACATCCCTTTGATGCGCATCTGATTGCCTGCCTTAATATACCAAAGTTTTGCTGGAGAATTTCCCTCTTTGTCAGAGGAATGTTTAAAATACAGCGGCTTCTCTTGTCAAGGGTAATATTTATACACATTAAAAAACTGAAATTGCTGTGACAGTGTAAAAGAGTTGCGAATTTGTGAGGGGAGGGCAGTGCGAGTCCGGGCACTTCTCCATCACCTTGGCAGTGACACGTGGAAGGAAGGACAGCGGCTGCTGGCAGCCACCCCCCCACGCTCCTCACTCCCCCTTCTCCTCTTCCTGCTGCAAGGACAATCCCAGGGTAAGGAAGAAATATACCGTTTTGAAGTGTTTTGCAGTTGCTTAGCAACTGCTACAACACCCCAAGAGATTTCAGTCAATGAACTGGCACATACACCTCTAAACATGTTGGCAGTGACGTGAGGAGCGCCACCACGCTGTTAGACATCTCAGCCGCGGGATACCCCCACCCCCAACACCAGCGTGTGCCTCCTCACCTTCCAAACCTGCTTCCAGCCTCCACTTATCCATCCCAAAATTCCCTCAATGACAGAAAGGCACAGCAAAGTGCCTGTGTGCTGGTAATGAAATTATTTTTAATTACGAAGAGGCCAGCTACACCCTTCCCTTAGTTACCACACACCTACAGACCACGACTGCTTTAGAAAGCAATTATGATGGAAAAGCTGGCCCTGAACTAGCCCTCCTGTGGTAGAGACCAGGTTTCTTCCCAAGCCATGCAATGTATAGGCAGTGACCATTACCAGCAATTCCCATGCCCATTCCCAGTTTCAGTGGGAAGCGATGGCCAACTTGCATAAGCCTTTTGGCCTCCATGATCACACACCACCATCATACTGAGTGTTTTCAGATTTTCAAACCTGATATATATGCGCATATGCACAGATTTTGACAGGGAACAAAGATTCTTCCATTGCTCTTCTGTAAACTGCCACTAGGTCCACATAATTTATAAGAGATGATACAAGGAAGCTATGCTTGAAAATAATCTTTGCTGTTTCACAGACGCTTCAACTCCACAGAAAAGTACATATTGGGGGGGGGTGGGAAACACACCACAGTGCTACAAGTTTTAAGTTATCAATACTGAATATTATGCTAAGGAAAAGTAAAAATTCATGCTGTAAATTAAACCGTTTCTAACCATTGCAGCAGCAAGGTGCAGTAACAGCTTTCCAAGAGCAGCAACACGGCCAAGAAACTGCAACTATGTCTGAGCTGTCTATCCTGTCCCTTCCACAGCCAGCAGAGGAGAAGGACCATCAGCACCTGAGTCGGTCGGAGAAGCTGCACCCGCACCTGCTCGTTTCTCTCCATCGATGGGGCACCAGCCTTGGCTTAACCCACCAAGGGGATCCCAGGGGGCTGGCGGGGGCAGCCGAGGGGCTTGTCCCACCCCAGCTTCCTGCTTGCACCGACACCGCAGAACAGGGAAATGGCCAGCACCAGGAATCTGTCCGGCACTGGCATTTTTGTGTATTTTCTGTGACCCTTCCGATACTCACAAACTTCTCTCATGCTTCACCTTTACAATAAAATAACTTTTAAAAAAATGCTGCCCTCATTATAAACCAAGAAGAAATACAGCACCGTATTTCTAACAAACAGAAACATACAGAGTCACATTTGAATTTCAGGGTGCATCTTGTTTCCTGTGCTTCCTTCAATCCTTAAAAGAGGAAATTCTTTCATTTAATCTTCTCCCTCCTTCCTTAGGTTAGCACTCAGTTCTTTCTCAAAACAAGTTTTCTGTTCCAAGTTATCAACCACTGAGTTTTATTTATGACAGTGCTGTGGTACCAAGTAGACTTCTGTGACAGCGTTCCACAAACATCTCACTTGGCACCTCCAAGAGACCCATTACATTCTTTTTCCTCATAATTCTTAGTGTATTGAAAAGAAATAATACAAATTCTTAGGAAAGCTACTTAAGAAAGGTACTGTTTGCTGATGTCTTCTAAATATCTAATAGTAGTTATGTTCAGAAGTTTTCTGATTTCTTTTGACACTGGCCCAATGATTTTGATAGCCATGCACTACCAACTGTTTTTATGTGAACACCGGAAATATAGATTAAGCCCTTAATAAATAAGTTTTGTGTTGTTTGGCTTTTTTGGTGGGTTTTTTTGTTTGTTTGTTTTTTAATGAAATGACCACACAGCATTGCCAACTGCCTTCACTGGGAGCTAGTGAATGTAGCACAGTTCTGAATAATCTGGCAGACAAAACTGGGCTTAAGACTTTCAGGCATTTATTAAAAAAAAAAAAACAAACATTAAAAAAACAAAAAAAAAACCCCCAAAACCTCAAAACCACCACCAAACCTGAAAAGACAACAACAAAAACCCCTTGGCTTTCCAAAATGGTATTAAACAGAGTTACTTAATTAATGCTTGGAACCACAATGTGGGTTGGACCCATGTCGCTCCTTTTTCGTACGTGAAGAAAAGCGCTTGGTCAGTGGAAGAGAAGTGCAATTCATACTGCAATTCCCAGCTCCTGAAAGAAGGCCGCTTCCCCGCTGAGAGGCCACAAAGCAACGCTTCGAGTCTTCCAAAATGACAGAGCTACCTTTGCTCCCACAGCCATCACACCTACACAAATTATTTTGAGAAATACCAGAAAAATACATAGCGAGTTTAAGACCTTCAATACCAAAGAGCACCATAAGAAGTTGTATTTCATTTCAGCATTCTTTAAGCTGTCCTTTATCTTGTATTAACGTTATTTTTTAATCATCCTTCACAGGACAATTTGTTTTTCTAACTGACGGTAATTCTCATTGCACACAAATCCACTCATCTAGAAATGCCACCGGACTAGACTTGTTCTCTGTAATCAGTGAAGACACCTCAGCAAGTTTCTGTTGTGTTACAAGCTCTTGCCTACCATCTGCCCAGAAAAGTCTTCACAGAAGATGCGATTCTCCAGATGCACTGTTACAAGTATATATGCAGGTCCTTCTGAAAAGACCTTTTTCTAGGTCTTAATTGAAGAGTTACTAATATTAATTTTGCAAGATTGCCTGGTGATACAAGGTAAAGTAAAAGAAGACCATAACACAGTGGAGCACACTGAACTGATTTAACAGTATTAGCTCTTCCCTGGTGGAAAGGATATAAAACAAAGCAAGAAGATAACTGTTTGAAAGCGTAATGACAAGGTGACTTAAGATGGCATTATGGAGCCGGGAAACCAACATTTTGATAATAAATGAGAGATGATAGATAATGCTAGGATATCTTATCAAGAGTTTCAACACTAAGTACAAGAGGGAAGAAAGAACCAACAAAAAGATGTAAAGAGGGATGATATGATCAAAGCCACAGGCTTGGGAAATGCTCTTTCAAGCAATATACAGAATTGATGTAAGTGGGACAAGGCTGCTTTCATCCAGGCTAGAAAAGCGACAGCGCAGAACTTCAGAAGCAGGGTGAGAGACACGGATGGGAAATTTCACAGCGCGGGCAGACAGGGAAGGCTGCATCTTGGACATGCTACATCAGGAAAGTCTTCAAGATACTGGCTTCCCCTGCCTGTGAGGGCCACGGGAGAAATAAATGCAGGGGTAGGAAGGACCAGTCAGTTTTTATTCCACTGATCCTGTAT
The DNA here is from genome assembly GCF_028500815.1 of Rissa tridactyla. NCBI lineage: Eukaryota > Metazoa > Chordata > Aves > Charadriiformes > Laridae > Rissa > Rissa tridactyla. The sequence goes on from NC_071467.1 coordinate 41,907,009, forward strand.
TTAATGACCGATTTTTAAAGCATCCATTTTTCATTATTATTTTAAAAGATTAACAGGTTTAAGGCCGGAAAAGAAAGATATTTTCTGATTCAAGTGGATTGCAGAATTTTTACCTTAGGGAAAAATTATGAAGCTAGTGTAAGTGCTACTTTGTCTAGGAATATCATCATAAAGGCTCCTTAAGACATAAGGCTCTCAGTAGGCTAACTTAATAGCAATTGCACTAGCTACACAAGAAAGTGACCTTTATTGATAAGAAACATTGGGACACTTCAGAGGTTTTAAAAGACCCTAAAAGCAAATTCAGATTACAGCTGAGCAGATGACAGCTTTAACATTAACCCTGTTTTTATGTACTTAAAAATTACACAGATAAAAATCACATCTACACAGAAATAAAGGTCGTAATCTAACTGTATCAGAGGCAAGTCAACCATTCAAAACTTATGCAGACTATTTAAGGACTTACTTTCAAGGGAAAGTGCATTTAAAGAAGTACGAATCACCTCAGGTGACAGCTCATGTGAAATAGGGATGGGATATTAAGCAAGTCCCCCTGGACTTCAAAATTATGCTAAAATCGTGCTTGATACAAGAGGGATTGAAACAGAATTACATGTAGTATAGTTTTGCTCTTTGAAAGGGAAAAATTCAATTATTTTTCGAGGCTGTAACAGTTCTGCAATTCGTAACTGGGCCATCCGACTTCTCGCGCCACTGCAAAAAAAAAATTGAAATGAACCAGTGGTAAAAATTAACCTCTTCAGCCTGTTTCTCAGTATTAGCAACTTATTTTCTAAACGTGGTAACTCAATTTTGAAGACAAAATGCAAATGGGGTCCCCATAAGCATCACTGTAGCTGGGTTTCTGTCCTCTTTATGAAAACACACAGAGCTTCCAAACTTTTCCAGAGCAGAGCAAGAGTGCTGATGCAGCGGCGCAAGGCACAGCATCGTGCTTCTGACTGAAAGAAACCAAACTTTGTAATGATCTCAAGAAGTCACTGCTTTGTCAGTGTTCTGCCCAAAAGCACCTTGGTGTGAATCTGCCTTTGTCCAACTTGCAATTGCTGTTCCAACCAACTGGCAGGTTTCAGGAAGAAAACATCCTAAAAAAGCAGCTGACCCAATACCTTCATGATTAATAAAAATCCCTTTCCTCCTGTGAGGAAAAGCAGGAAACTCGCACCCCAGTACATGTTGCTTCCAGAAGCAGTGTATCACTTAAACCGTGTTGAAGGTCTGAGATCAAGTCCCTAAAACTTGTAAACTCTTCCTTGGGGAACACCATGTAAATACCCCAAGTACCTGAACAGGAACTCCTTCTGCCGCTTCTGTCACCTCTTCCCTGTGGATTTTGGAAGTCCAGGACCATGCAAGAAAGTGATGGTCACACCGGTAACAGCGCCAAGCCTATCTCAGGCTTATGGGGCAGCTTAATTTATAGGCAGGTCGCACTTTTCTTGAAGAATTTCACATCAAATGTTTGCGACATTTCCAGCTACATCATGAAAAGGAAATGAAAAGCAAGTTTTACACTTCAAAAATATGGAACGGGACCTTTTCTTCTTGCTTCAGATGGCCAAACAGTCCTTGAAACTGAAATTCACAGCACATGTGAGCATTATAGACTCGGGGAGAAAAGGGGCTGGAGGACAGACAGAGGAAGGGACAGTTTTAAAACACGGGCACAGGAAGGGTAAAGAAGAGAAGGGAAGGGAAACCCAAGCCTGTCAGTACAAACCCATCCCTTCTTCACTCCTGTGAAGGATTTTCAAGAGACAACTGCATGGACTAAAGTAACCTATTCAAGTGTAAAAAGCCTACCCGCTAAGCTAAAATTAAACAAACAGGGGGGAAAATGGGACAGTTTATAAGGATTAAATGATATATCTGATTAATTTTTGAAAATTTAAACAACAAAAAAATGTTCAAAACTTCCAGTGGCTGTGATGGAAGCTGATGTGTTAAGCATGGAACTAAGCAAGCATCCATAAATAGAGATTTGTTTCTTTCATCTTCAGAACAGTTGGGTTTTTTTTACTAGTATTATTATTATTTTTGCCAGTGCTTCACTGTCTTAGAAATGTCTAAGTAGCATTTCTAAGATGTTATGCCAAGACCTGTGAACAAGCAGGAAAAAGTAAATCCCATATTTGAACACAGTGCATCGGAAGAGAAAACATGGCATTGCCATATATTTAAATAGAAAAAATCCACATGCTCCTGGGAACAGAGATAATGGTTTCTGCAACTTCAAATACAAAACCTCAGGTCTGCATGCTCTGTCACTTATCAAGGCCAAGATGTAAACAAAGAAAACTACTTCAACCCCAAACAACATAATACTAATGATGGTGGTAATTTAAACAAGGAGATAACTGACTTTAATGGGGGCTGAAAAGGAGAAAGAAACTGTGTTAATGCTATAAGGCAAGATTCATGGCTTTGAGGGGACACGAAGAGCTTTGTGGGGAAAAAGGAATACTTGCAAAGTTATCCAATTCATGCTACAAAGGATGCTCATAGACAGCTTCTTCCAACACCGCCCCTATGGTCACCTCATGCTTCTTTTGTATATTCCAAAGAGACTACAGGGAATTTAGTAGTCAGCCTTGTCCAGCTTCCTAGTTTTCAGCAACGCTGTCAGACCTACACAACTACCGTGGGCTGCAGAAACAGGGCTGAATACCAGCAGAGCAGTAATTATGCGTATGTCGGACTCCAAAAAGTATTTGCATAAATAGAAAGTGTCTGGAGAAAGTCCTCAACTCAGGCCAGTTTTTCCATGTTTACTACTAAATTTGGAGCTATGCTTTTGAGAAAGGAGAGTTTAGCTGAGGGTTCACCTCCCTCTTCTGACCCAGAGCCTTTTGGTCTCCTCTTTCTTTCATGCGGATCTCTTTCTGGGCAATTTGTGCCCACTTACATATAAATGCGGACCGTAACAAAGATGTAATTATGTATAATAGTGCCCAACAAGAGTCATCTAAGAAAAATTAAACTTTCTCTAAAGCAATTTTCTCTAGTTTTTTTACTATACAGATGTAGCATATTATTGTGAAAGGGAAAAATATCTCAATGTGTGCATGAAACATAGAAAACCAGTGTGGCCTGGAAGAAATGGCATTTGTATATTTAAGAAAAATACAAAAACATTCTCCTCCTCCCTTTTCCATCTCTCATATTGTCCAGTTTGTCCTAGCTTCCAGGTACGTTTACACAGCAGCCAGAAATAGGTAGGTGTATATGTATCTACACATGTGCAAATTCATACCTAAGGACAGGTATAAAATGTGAAGTAATTTTGGATAGCAGAACTAGTATAGAAAAAATAACTTGCCTAGAGTTTCAAGGCCTACTTGGTCTGCTGTTTGGAGACTTCTAGTTACAGAAGCACAGAACAGCTGAGGCTGGAAGGCACCTCTGGAGATTGCCTAGTCCAACCCCTTGCTGAAAGCAGGGCCACCCAGAGCAGGTTGCCCAGGACCCTGTCCCAGCTAGGTTTTGAATATCTCCAGGGATGAAGACTCCACAGCCTGATAAACCTCTGCCAGTGTCTGGCCATCCCCAGATTGAAAAAAAAAAAAAAAAAAAAAAAAGTGTTTTCTTATGTTTAAATGCAATTTACTGTATTTCAGTTTGTGCCCATTGCCTCTTGTCCTACCATGGGATACCACTGAGAAGAGCCTGGCTCCATCTTCTTTACTCTTCCCTGTGAGGTATTTATATACACTGATAATTCCATACTTAATTTTAGTGAGAAGCAGAAAAAGAAAGCTTTGTACAGGATCCTAATGCTTCCAGTACTATGTTCTGCAAAAGCCAGAAGTAAGAGTCGCTATAAATGGCAGATGTACATATTTCTTGAAGATGAGGGAAGCATCAATCCAGTTTCAGCAAGCTTGCAAAAATAATCATGGCAATTCAACACCAGATGGATTTAGTATTTGTAGATGTATTCTAAGAATGGATGTGTTTTAAGAGTTAGTTGCAGACATGCCTTTGATGCAAATTTAGGCTTCAGAGTCATGCTGAAGTAAAATAAGAAAGTGTATGTTGCTTTGTAGCATAAGGAAAGAGAAAACACTTGCAAAAACTCTGGCTCTTTAGAGAGCTAAAAATCACAGTCAATAGTAAAGAAGCATCCCATTTTTTCCACACATACCATAGGAAAAAATCCTCACCAAGCTCTGCTACTGATGAAGAACCCAAATCCTGTATACTTTAGCACGGGATGGGGGCACGATCTGCCTGACTGTTGCTCTGTGAGGATTTAATGAAGGCACTCTGCAAAACCTCCTCCTAGTGTAGATCCTCTGGCAGGATCCTTCAGGCACCCAGTGCAGCACGTGTGCCAAGCAGCCGGCACAAAAAAGAGCAAAATGTGACTTTAAGGCAGTAAGCACCCACACGGCTTGGAGCCCTGCAGGCAGCAGCGAAGCTGTCAAGGTTCAGGTCAGTAATGTGCCACCGCTGCCTGAGACACCCACGAAGAGCAAGAGGGGCAGAAGCAGCTCCTTGGGGCTAGCTCTTACAGAAGCATGGTTGCTGTGGGGTACCTGCACTGAGGCATGATGAAAAGGAGCCCCATTTGCAGAAACGATCAGCAAAGCTCCTTAATCACATTGGAAAGGCCTGATCTAAAGATGACATGAGGATGACAGGAAGATGAACAGAGATGCTTGCTTCCAGTAAAGAGGTAATAGGCTGAGAGGAAAAAAGCAGATATGTCAGACTTGGAAAGGTCAGGGGTAAGACTTGTATTTGTCAGAATGAGCTTTCCAAGCAGGAGCCAAGGACAACTTGCTCCAACAAATAAATAAATAACTGAAAAAATATCAAGCATCTTGGGTAAGAGAACTTAAATTCTTCACCTGCATGCTGTCCTGCGCTCTGCCTACAAAGTATTTTGGGATATCCACCCCCCAGAAAGGGAGTGGTGACTGCAAAGATGTCAAAGACCACATGGTTGAATGGCAGATAGAAGCTGAAAGGCAGAGAGATAGATTGGACAGAATGGGGAAAAAAAAAAAGGGGGGAGATTTGAATGGAAAAATGGGTCAGATAAATTTAGAAAGGAGGTGACAGCAAGGCAAGAAGAAGAGAATTGTGGGGGAAAGCAAAACAAGAGGTACCAAAACACTGAAGGACAATGCATCGTCTATTTTGAGGTCCTGTTCTGTTGCACACGCCGTGGTACCTGCCTTCCACATAAAATTACCAGCAATCATACCGCCCCTGCTGGGCTTCACCCGCTCCCTGGGGAGGTAGGTTGCCACACCAGCAATCTCTGTACTCCACAGTATGCTAAAGGGTGTGGGGGGACGGACGGATGGACAGACAGGACACACAGATGGGACAGGACCATGGATTGCAGTAGGGTTGATGTAACAGTAATGTAAGAGAAAGGGATGCAATTTATCAAGTTCCTCATATGCCTTCTGACTAGACCGCTGTTGTAATGTCACGGCAAAAATACAAAGCTGCACACTCATTTCCAGATGACTGCAATGCCCAAAATACCCAATGCCAATTACCACGCTGAGACAGAAGGAAATCATCCTTACCCTGGGAAGTTTGTGCTGTAAGTGCTTATATAGACAGGAATAGTTATACTGACCTTATAATATTTTTCACTCTTTTTAAAGACATTTGTAGTGATGGTTTATAATCCTAAAAGCACAGACTGTTCAGCCTACCTTGCAAGCCCACAGTTTGTGGTCATATAAAAGATGCTTCATCTTTATTGTCTCTGTTTCTCCATTCCTCTCTAGCATTTTTCTGCCTAGATTATACAGGCAGGAGACGCTTTGGAACAGGGACTGTATCATATTATGCATTTGCATTATAGGCAAACACAGAGATGTATTAACATCTCTCCTTCAGTATCATTACCTACAAAACCAGTACCAAGACCTTAAACATGGACCCTGAACAGATGCAAGAGCCAAATATTCACAAACTTGTAGAAACGTGCATACCGTGGAAAACCTGGATATTCACATTTCTCTCCAGTTAAATGGCACTAATAACCTACACAAGTTGTATTACACATTGCATACCTTTGCTACAGAATGTGTTTCCACAGACTTCCTAATGAGGGAGCAGAACAGCCTCATCTTTGGGCTGGTCTACCAACTTCCAAAATGCTAAGCTCCCTTAAAAGAGAAGCAAGAAGTTAATATCCTTCTTTGCCATTAATTGGGATTTTGTAGTACACACATTTACATTAGGAAGGTATGAATGGATACAGTAAAATCATTCTACAAGACCCAACAGATACACAGCCAAAAACATAGATGGCCATATAATCATCAGCAGTATAAATAAAATACTGTTTCAATTAATAAATCAATATACCACAGAAGTATCAGACAACTGCATGACAGGGCATAAAACCAAATAATGTCTGCTGTGGAATGGAATGGACAATTCGTGTTTAAAAATTACATATTTACAAAGTGAGGATCGGGGTTGGAAGCTTCAGGTGCTTCGTGGAAAGGCTGTAGCAAGTAGTTGTGCCTACAGGTGGCTAAAGCACGTCCATGAAAGACATCATGAAAGTGAGACAGGAATCTCGTTACCAGGATTACGCAGACAATAGCATCCAGGATTACTGATTGCCAGTTACATTAAATCTATCAAGCCACACTTAATACTGCAGGTAATACCTTTACAAACAATTGAAATTAATCATAACAGGAGATTAAATGCAAAATAATAATAATAATATCTATTTTGTTTTCAATTCACCATACCACTGCAGCTGTGAGAACTGCAAGAAAAAGGCATTGCTGCTTCCATTCCCTGGTCTATAAAACACTACCTTCCTTTAAACATCACAAACGTTTGACACGCAGATGCCCGGAGCTAGGCATATTTCATCCGCTGTTTAAGTTCCCGACTCCACATAGTTAGTCCCCAGAATAACTTGTGCCAGGCGAGCAAGAGCCCTGTGTGAGGGGAGGGGAGGGCAGGACAGACCTTCCCCCCTGTGAGTCCTTGCCTGTGCCCAGTCCCCAGGCATGGGAGCATCCATGCCCCCAAACTGGGGCAGCAGCAGCCTAAATGTGGTCACATTTCTGACCCCGTTAATTAGCGCTGCTGCATTGGTGTGGGACGACTGGCACAACAATAAGGCCTTCCCAACTTAATGCACACCTTGCCGAGCCTGCAGAGGGAATCTCCGCTGAGAGGGTTCATCCTGAGCCTCTCCCACCACCCAGCCCAAAAGTTTGCAGATTTAAAAGAATAAAAAGACGTTCACCCCACAAAATACAGAAAACAGGCTATTGATTTCCCATGAACTCTCTAAGTGTTATAATAAGCATTTATAGATGGGCTATTGAATGTCTCGACCATTTAAAGAGACAGACATTTCATCAGCAAAGCAATAATTAGAGTTGGTTCCAAAAACAGGGGAAAGGGAAAAAGGAGCTTTAGGGCATAATGCCACTTTCCTCATTCTAACGTAAACCTTTACACGTATATCACTTACTGCTACTCAACTTAAAAAACTGTAAAGCATATAAGTACAAATCCTGCAAAATAAACACTGGTAATACTTTAAATCCCTACAACTGTTTTTCAGGAGTATCTCTTTCATTGCTAACAGACTACTCAAAAAAAAAAAAGCATTAACCTTAAGCATCATCTTTCTGCTTAGGCTTGGCACAGTATGCAAAATTCATTTACACATGTCGCAGTAAAAAGACATAATACCTTAATAAGCCCGAGCTAGTGTAGCACTGTTTATCACAGGCACCCAGTTTACTGCATATATCCATCTCCAGCTAGCAGCCAAAGCTAGCATTGCTGGAAACACTACTCTTCAAGGAGGAATTATATTTCTATTGGATTATAATGAGAGTAATGGTATGACACTGAAAGTGCTAACAACATATTAATTTCTACACAAACACATATTAGTGTTAGATAGTATAAGTGATTCTTCACCAGCTATACACATAAGTTTATGAAACACTTGAGACATTGATTTTTGCAACATACGTTTGTGCCCTTACAATACCTATGCATGCACACACACACACGCTCTCTTTCTCTCTCTCTCTCTCTGCATTCCTGTTTGGAAAGAATAATTTCCCTTTCACATAACAAAGGGCTTGGGGATGTATCTAAAGGACAACATATCACAAATAAGAACAGTTCACAGAGGTGCCCAGCAAACATGCAATGCACGCCTCTCCTAACAAAGAGTAATTAAAAACTTTTACATCAAGAAACTCACTGGAAAAATTCAGAATATAAAATCTCATGCAGAATAATCTGAAGATTTCCTGTAGCAATACGCTGGTTACAGTTAAAATATGTTCATAGCAACAAAGATGACAACTTTTTTAGAGAGTAATCCACACGAACTGTTGCTTCAATTTGTTTCCTTTGTTTACCTAGGAGAAAAACGAGGTTATAACCCAAAGAGAAATGATAACAAAGTAGCTTATTCCTTCCTGTTAAGGTATTGCAAGTTTAAATTACACTGTCACCAGTTCCAGTTTCACTACTGTCATTTTTTCTGGTGATGTTTGCATAGATCATCACAGCTCTTTCTGGAGGCAGAGATGTCCACACCTAAATAGCTGCTGGTGCAGCATTTCAGTTCCAGTGGGTGGTGGTATTCCCCATATCCATCACCCAAATTACGCTAACTTTTACAGCATTTTTCCAGCTATGCCTTATGTTACTTACAAATAACAATAGCTCAATATATGGAATAGAAAATATCAGCCTCTCATCTCTTGAAAATACACTGTCTGGATATGGCAAACATAATACAGCTGGGCATATTACTTCCTACGTTTCTTTATTACTAACATCGCCATTATTTACTCCTTCATGGGATGCTGTTGCAAAGGTCATAAAGATGTAGATAAATTACTTCAGGTAAGCCTCTGTTAAAAAAGGCAGAAGGCATAGTTTAACTGAAAACCTCTTTAAGACGCTTTTGCTTGGTAAATTGGAGCAACGAGGTTATATGAAACAGCCTGAGAACAACATGCCTTCAGATTCCGAGTCCTCCCTGTCCAAGCTTAACTGTTACCATGCAAAAATGCCATTTTCCAAGTCTACATTGACGAAAACAACTTTGGAAATAAAACCGAGGTGAATGGAGACACCAAAGTAACTATTTTAGCCAACAGCAACAATTAAAAGAAACTGGTATGTACCAGCTGTGATTAAGCTGGAAGATTAAGCTCTTCCTTCTGAATATGTCATCACAAATAATTATAGTAGTCTGTTGTACCCACGACCATATAAAGTTAGCAAGCAAATAAATGCTCACATTTAAGGGTATCAGGAGGTAACAGTTTCATATCACATAGTTTAACAGCAAGCAACTTAAATTTTGCTTTGGTTTATACAGTAGGAAAAAAAAAACAAAACCTCTTCCTGGATAGGTGCAGGGGGAAGAGTGAAGACTAATACCAAAATAGCTCCCGTTCCTAACACCTTTCTGATCCTGGCTGAGACAATCTACTCGTACCTCAGACGCATGGTGGCAGCCAGCCAGCCAGATGACTGGTGACTTAATATACAAGTTCATGTGGCCTCTGGAGTCTGACACAGACAAGGGCATTAAGTTTGAGGTCTCAACAGTCAGCCTCAATGTTCAAAAGTCACTAAATGAGTCATGACTACATTAAGAGACTTTTTTAATATATACATATACACACACACACACACTTCATGCTTGCTTCCTTCTGTTCTGAACAGCTTTCACTGTAAGATGTGCTCATTAAATATGCATGCTTTTTATAGGAAAAGTTGTGATCAATTGATGCGTAGGTCAAGTATGAAAAGAACTTAAATGGCTATGACGCTATGATAAATACTGTAATAGCCTCAGAATCACAGATTAAAAAAATTGGCATATCTATCTTGTTTCATTCTACTGCTGAAGGCAGTTCGGACAATAAACAAGGCTTTGGGCCAAAATTCAGCCTTTGAGAACAATACATACATAGATATATATAGATAAAGGGATAATAAATGTGTATGCAAGCAAAGGATATACTGCAGTCTACCAGGCAGAGGGGCTTTAGTTTCATTTTGAAAGCCACTTAAAATAAAACCCAGTGAATGAAACAAAGAATCCACCCAAACATGAAGGCTCCAGCATCTTTGTTGAAAGAACAATAGCATATTACTCCTCATCCTTCTGTCTTGTGCAAGAGAACCATCAAGATAGTTATTGCTGTGATCAAATTAAAGAACACTTCACATAATTATTCTTTAAACTAATCACTATTTATAAAGATTTATATTCATGTGCCAGTAGTTATAAATGCTCAAATTCAATTGCTCTGCAGAAAACATCCCAGCAAAAGAAATATTTCCATTAGCATAACAAAAGGCAACCAGTAAAACCACTCACATGCACAGGCTCAAAATTTCAAATCAAAGCAGCATTCCTGTATAAATACACTCTATATTTGTACTAAATCCACTCTAATGATATGTTTTGTAATCTGATGGCTCTCCCGCCGGAGTACGCACGATATTAATGAAAGCAAGATCAAATTAAAACAGATGACATGATTAACAGTATTCATTTCATGCATGACTGTTTTACCGGAGAGATAAAGACCTGAAAGTAATTTACCACCAAGTAAAACTCCTTCGCTGACCTCTCCGCTGGCAGCTAGCGGTCCTTAAGTACTGATGCTTTGCAACAAAGACCAGTGCCTTTCATCGGGGAGGGGGGGCTTTCTTTTACGCTACGAGCTGAGCACCTCTCTCCCCTCGCATGCACACAGTACCTCTGTATCTATGTCTGTAATGCAGCATAAAGATTACTGGGGAAACCTATCAAACCGGCAGGCAGCAACCTCGCCCGCCAATAAGCGCCGGGCACATGCAGAATCCAGCACATGCTCGCTGGGGCTCGCACACTGTCACCGCTGCTTAGCGGGCTGCTCATCTAATTATAGCCGTTTGCCGTAGCGCAGGGCTGCCGAGGCACCGCGCGCGATGAAACGAGAGCTTGAACATATTACACCTCGCAGCCGAGAGCATCGACATTTGGGATTGCTATTTGCTTGGGTGCATAAAGACAAAATTCCTGTTTGGGGTTTTGTTGTTGTTGTTTTTCCTGAATGATTCGCCTACAAGGGGGTTTGTCTCCATCTCTGAAAAAAAAGATATATTTAGGAGTGGTCGTTCAGAAGCTGACCACTTGTAGTTTGCTAGGTCTATTAGAAGACAATAAAATGCAGCAGTTTATTCCGCCAGTAAGAATTCTCATTCTGAACCTACATGTTACCATCATGTACACATTACCAGCACTGTATACACAACAGATCTCAGACAGGTTTAGGTACAGTGCTTCGCTATCTACAACGTAGACCTCGGATGGGTGAGGCCCCACAGGCGGGCTTTCAGCACACAGTAGCCCCACAGAAGTCAACAGGACCCCCTCTGTCCTTCACGTTTACACGTGGGCAGATACACAGATGACCCGAGGGCTTCTATGTGCATCGGCACGTAAAGTCCTAACTAAGCTTTCATGAGGCTAGGGTGGAAATGCCAAGGAAATTTTTGCCATTATGCAAAACAACTGAATTCATTTGGAAAATACTTAGCGTGAGCAAATACTCCTTAGAAGTAGGGGGAACTAACTCAAGTAAGCATTACACACATCTTATAAATATGTAAGTCCATAAAACTAAGGAGTGTTATGATCTAAGAGACCATTGTGTATTTGAAAGATGCTGAGAGCTTCTAAAATATCAGGTAAATAATCGTGAAAAAAGATATAGGCACTACTGTTCTTTAGTCTTCCTTGGTAGCATGTTTCAATTAATCTTCGCTCTGATTAGCACAAATCGGAAAACAACCTTCTGAAGTTTTCTGTTCCCACGTGGTTCATGTAATTACCTAAGCTCTGCTCTGACCAGAAGGTTTTCAAACATCGGTGCAAGGTGGAAGTACACAGCCCGTTTCTCAGAAGTGCCAGGGCCAGCTGTCTCTTGTGAGATACAGTACCCTTTTCATGATCGATATTGCCAAAAATATCATAATGCTACAGCATTATGCATACACAAACTTTACAATGCATTTTTAAGATGTTCCACTAAGTTACACATAAAACACATCCATAAACATTATACTTAAAAGACCCCGAACCCCACTGCAATGATGAGTTCCCATATGCCCACACCAGCATTTTTTCCTAATTCTTTACTCTTATCACCAGCTCCATACAGTATAAGGCACAGTCCAAGTGCATGATATTCAACGTTGTTTACAAACATTTTCATCTATCATGCTTACTTCAGTACAAAAATTGTAATTGCTACTACATAAAAATGTTACCAGTGGAACAAGACTTCCATGTGATAACAGTGCAAGACCATATTTATTGACAATATGTAAATAGCTGTGTCACAGCTTCCTTAATCTGCCAGTGAAAATTGCTCATAACGAGTTGCTCTGTGCTAGAAGCGGACTTCATCTCTGTAAGAAAAAGATTCTCAAAGCTATATATGGCTAGAAATAAAAATGAAATGCAGGAAGACTGACATTTTACCCCTTGATTCAACTTGCAGTCAACATTAAGTTTTGTGTTGCAATAAACGAAGGAGGCTATTTTATTAAGTCTTCCTTTTCAGATTACATCATCTAAGGAGCTCATCAATTTTTATAAACTGTGCTTCTTTAAAATACTGTAAGAATATTACAAGTTTCTCAGCAGTACTGCTTGAAGCCAGAAAACTATGTATTTTATGAATTAAAGGGAGGAGGGGCAGTTATACAAAGGTTAAAAACTTCATTTAAAAAGAGTTCAAGAGACATGGGAAGAAGAGGTGCCCAATTATTTGATGATCAGATCCACAATGAGTTTTCTAACAACATTTCACCAAAGGTACCAACAGGGAAAACATGACCAATAGCCTTGACCCTACATCCTCTGATCCACAACTGGGAATGCTCAGTTTGCTAAACAAAGGAAAAGATACACACACACAAAATAAAGAAAATCAAAAAGACATAAACCATTCCTTGAATCTAATTCACCCTCACAGATCACCAAAGGTGCCTACAGCAGGTGACAAAATGACCGAGAATCCTGAAACAGGAATTAAACAGGCTTTAGCTGCCACAGAACTCTCAGTTTTGGTTCCCTCCCATGCAAGCTGCTAAGCCTGTGTGTCCCCGTCTCTGCCCAGCAGCTCCCCAAGCCCTCGCTGCTCCCTCCTGCATGAGTCCAGCACTGCTCCCCAATGGTTCGGGTCCTGCATTAAGATGTTTCCCCATTGACAGCTGCTAAGTTGCATTTCAAGAGACACCTACTTGTCTCTGCCGCACAGTCAACAGTCACTAAACCAGTGTGCTTAGCTTAGGAGACCAGTCAGAGGAGTCCAAATGTCAGTCTTGATTTAACAGTCACTTCTAACCATCCTGACAATGTGCTGGGCAAGAAAGGTGTGGGGAACAGCACTGCAGGTCTCATGTTTGGAGCCAGTGGTTGTACATGAGGGTCCACATTCATCAAAGGCAAGTGGCTAAAGCTCCAACTGAGAACCACACAGAGCACCACCAGCCTTCCCCACTGCCCGTGGTGACCCCACACGAGTGCCTGGCCCATGCACCAGACCTGGGATAGGATACGGCCACGTACAGGCGTGCCAGGAAGAGTGGCCAAGAGAGGTTTCATGAGGACACAGTCACAAGAGACTCCTCAGCTCCAGCAAGTCTCTGTTGGAAGTGAACAAATTGTTAAAGGTATGCGAGTTGGCCAATATTCGGCAGACTTTCATCGAAAGCAAAAGCCTGTCCCTGGCACAAGTTACCCGCCTGTGCTAAGCTTCAAGTTCCTGCTCCTCTGCATGAAAACAGAAGGTCTCTACAATTGTTTTTTAGAAATTAAAAGCAAGGGAGGTCTTCTCTAGCCCTGTTCCTTGATAGAACAGTTTCAATCAAAATTTTCCAAAACCATATGGTCTGAGGCAGATGCCCATCACAGAGGGGAGGAGAGAGGAAAACGTATGGGGGTATGATGAATTCATCATATGACAGTGACACCAGCATCTTGCAGTGAAAACCGCCTAGCTACCACATTAATGAATTTTACACTTAATTTAGGCATATGTAAGTGAATTAAGAGACAGATTACTATTTCAGGAACAAATAACTTTTTACTATGTTATGATCACTTTTATAACTACTTGTATATCCAATGATTTCAATACAAAAATATTTAAAATAAAAAAAATCTGATGTGTCTTGCAACTGAACAGTTTTCACTCTGGATACCATTTAACCTTTGACTTAAAAATATACCAAATATTGCTTGGAAACGGCTACTGCTCAGTTACTTAATTAGATTTTGCAATGTATAGTAAACATATGGAATGAAAATGAGTTGAGCAAAACGGCTGGTGAATCAACATGTTGTATTTCTGAAGGCAATAGCGTGTATATTTCCAAGCTGTAGCCTTGAGAGGTTGAACTGAACCAATTACTCTAATGAATATTTTACTTGGCTTGATGCATTCATTAGACTTTTAGAACTAAGCTAAACCATCCCACGGTTATGTATAAATAACAACAACAAAATCTTAAGATTTTTGTATGGTATCTTTTACATTTACACAGATTAACAGATGAGGGGACAATTTTCTCTTCCACAAATTTTCCTAAATTTCAATTTTTCTTCCTCAAGAAATTTATCTAGGATTTTCTTTTTCTTGTGAAAACTACTTTTGACTTCGCAATAGTTGTTGAGCTCTTTCCTTTCCTAGCAAGTAACTGGTAGAGTTTGGGAACTCTGCAGATTGGTGGTAGACTCATCACAAGACCCATCATCTTCATCCGTGGAGAAAATAAGACATGGACCTACTGTTTCCCATATAAACTTTTCTTAAGAAGTCACAAATACCAGGCTTCAAGGTTGGCACTCAGCAATGGGAAAAAACTTATGTTAATTTTATGAAGCACAGGGACATTTCTTGGACTGATCCCAATTTCAATCTGTAAGACGGCAGTTACCTGTACATGTGTGGATATACATGTGTCACTGCCGCTGATCATGTTTTGAAATTGGTCAGCTAATCTGCAACTTTAGGACTTTTTTTTCAAATATGCTAATTATATCTCTAAATGTCCCAGACAGCAATTCCTCTGAGAATACTCCTACAGAGTATTTTTTTTTTTTATAGCATTCGTATTCACTTGTTTCCCTCAGAATCATAAAAACCAAAAAACCCCAAATGCCCACATTCCAAAGGACATTACCATCCCTCGCCTCCCCAGACCTACACATTGGTAGTACAGTCAAAGACCCAACTGACTGAAATGCAGACAGCAGTCCCTCACGGCCACCTCGGAAAAGCACTGGAGGAGCAGTTAAACTGTCAGCGAGGTGTGTTTCATCCTACCACTGATGGATGCAGTAAAGAAGGATCTGAAGTGAAGCCTGCAGGAGGTTTTCTACGCTGAGCACTTGTATGCTGCCCACACAGACAGACGTGGAAGACAACAGTATTATTCTGTTTGCATCCTTAAGAACACAGAAATCCCAAGTTAAAACAGTAAGTAATTTTAAAAACTTCACATCACCCCGAAACATGCTTCCTGCCACATATCACTCCAATACATCTCCACCTTAATGTCAACCTTCCATTTCTTCTTGAGTTCCTTCCACTTTTCCTTCAGTGCAGTGTTTTCTTCCACCTCTATGCTGTATTTCAGCAATCACCTCAAACTATACAAATATCCTTCATGCCCCCTTGTCCTTCCACCTTACTTATTTTTCCCTCCATTACCTTTCCTCACAGCTGGCAGCACAGATGCAGTATGAACTGCCCATTTCAGAAGGCAACACACCTGTCAGCACAACTGAGACCTTCGCAAGACCAAAACACATGTGCCTTCTAGCCACCACTTCATGACCTCTGGCTGACCAGGTAGGTGGCCACAAAGTTGGTGAACCGCAGCAAGGGACCACAGCCTTAAATAGCACATCCATACCATGGACCCCATATTGTGCATGCCTGACTCGTCTAAAATTAATGACCATGACCCTAGTGAGCCAAAGATTGTAAAATATAGGGCAAAAAAAGCAGCCTCTGCTTCCAAACAGCCAAATGAGAAAGACACATTAGCAGACCATAACAAACAGGTTTAAAAAGAGAGAGCAATGAAAAAAAAAAATGAAGCATGATTGATGTAAGATGCAGAAGTCCTAACACAAGGTATAATGGTAGCAAAAGTCAACTGCTCACAAAGACATGGGAGGTTA
Organism: Rissa tridactyla; assembly: GCF_028500815.1. Lineage (NCBI taxonomy): Eukaryota > Metazoa > Chordata > Aves > Charadriiformes > Laridae > Rissa > Rissa tridactyla. Next base: position 41,923,273 of record NC_071467.1, read on the forward strand.
AATCTACATTGGAACAAGCCACAAGAGGGCTTCATAAGTGGAGATAATATTTTTTGTACTTGATGTGGTGGAAAATAGGGATCCCGAGAGCATCCCTTAAGCCAGAAAGCTGACAGACAAGTACAGATTTTCCTCAGTGGAAGAGCAGAAAAAAAGAGCTTGTAATATAATAAGTATACTTCCAGTACCTCCACATTATTAATCTTCATCACCACTGCTGGCACTTTCTTTTCCTTCTCTATTTAGTATCATTTTCACCATGACCACCTTACTGCAATGGGTGACACAATCTGATGCTGAGTATATCTTACTGAGATATCTATAGACTGGCCTGGGAAAACTTAAAATGCAAGTCCTCCATTAGAGGACAGGTGTAATTTTTCAAAAATGCTATGCTGCAAAGAGCGCAAAAGCTGAAGGATGAAGTGCAGCATTCCTCCCTTTGAAGGAGAAACTCCTGCAAACAGATTTGCTCATTTCTGTAATTAAGAATGTTATTTCCAATTCTGAGTAGAAAGCGAGGCTCCAAGGCTTCCTTTGATCTTGCGTGATGACAATGAAGGCCCATCAAGATTTCTAAAGCCCATTGTTGGTTTTTTTTTATTCTTCAAAGACTGTTTTCTGCTCTCTTACATCTCTCTATGCGAGAAGGCGTTTATGTTGAGCTGCAAGATGGAACTAGAAAGCAAGTCAAGGTGCGACTGTTGGAACATGAAGTGGTTCCTCGCAGACACTAATGCATACAGGCATTCGCTCCAAAATCACCCCGCTGCCAGCCAGCTCACCAGGAGCTCAGAGACTGCAAACCTTCGAGACTTCAAGTCTCCAGTCCACACCCGTAATTCAGAGTTTCAGAGCAACTCTCAGATATTATTACTTTACACAAGAGTTGAAGACGTTCAGCACAATGAATCCCAGAAGAAAACTACCTTTGAATGCAATGGCTTTGGTTATCATTTCAAGGCCAACAAGTTTGAAGACAGCCTACTAAACTTCAAATGTAAAATAAATTTAGATTTTAATCTTAGAAAGATTGTTAATTTAATGACTAGAAAGTGCTTCTATATAAAACCAGCAACTGTGACTTGCTATACCAGAACCCAGTTTCACGAAGCTCTTAAAAGAGACCAGAAGCATTTTGCTGGCACAGATGAAAAGCCTCTCCAGGAAGAGCAGTTTAATTATTTAACAGAGCAAGCCAAAAGCCCTTTTATGAAAGAGTCTCTACATAATGTTCCTGAAGAAGAGCGTACTTACATTTCAGGCAGCTTGTAGACCTAGTAGTTAGAGTTTGTGGGGCAGATAAGATCCCAGGCTCCGCTTCCAGGACTTCTTGTGGCTTTTAGCCAACCCTCTAATGCAAAATGAGCACACAAGTCACATAACTAGGGCTATGAAAAATTAGTATAAGTGGCGACAGACAAGTGCCCACACCAAGCCTAAGACTCTCTCTCCTTGTTTTCCACCCTTTTTGGACCATTTGAGCAGACACTCCCCTGTCCTCGCACAGCGTTCCAACTAAGGTGAGGGGGAGAGTGATGATCCTACTAAAACTAGCACAGGAGGTAGGGAGTGCTTTGAAGACGGGAAACATGCACCAGGGGAACTCAGTCACATCCTGGGGACAAATTACTTACTGGTCTGCCTTCTCAAACCTTTCTTGGGCAGAACAGCAGGCATTTTCTTGACTTCCCCTTACCAGGCCTGGGGGCAAAAAATGTTGCGCAATTTCTCCGCAGCGCATGCCTGCACAGCATAGTAGCCTCACACAAGTCACCACTTGTGATACTACTGCTGTTGAAACCCAGAATTTCTTCAGTTGACCATCCTCATGAAGTATTAGCTGCTCAGAAAATCAATCCCAAATTAGATGGAGCCTTTTGTCCCAGCTGCAAATCCTCAGCACTTCCAGAATAGATTCCTAAAAACACCAGCGTCAGAATCTTCAGTTTTACATTAACCGAAATGCAAGTACATAACAACCTTTGTCTCACTGGCACCACAATTTAACACTGCTGAGACACACATCATTTTAGTAGGCATTTATTATTTTAGCAAGAATTTATATCAACATAATATCAGGAATAAAGCAGGCTAATGGTTATGGGTCTGAACCTAGCCTTCACTGTGAACTGAAATACAATTTGTGCGCACAAATATGCAGCAGGTATGCCTCATCTTTTCTAATACTGTATTGTCCCATGATGGACAGTACGTGTTTGAGATCATTGGTTTCCCCCTACCTCAAGCAAGTGATGTCTCTGTGGTGAGTCTAAAAGTCCCAAACACGCCTGAGGTGGAAAAGCAAATCACTACAAAACCTTAATAGCATAACAATAATCCTTTTTTGTCCCTATAGAAATCAGGTACAAACATGAAGAAATAGGTCAAAAGGCGAACACTCAAAATTAAGTGAAGTCAGAACTGGAGCTTTCAGGGTGTCTCAAACATGTACCTCCTGCGTGCTCTACGATAACATAGTCTTTAGCGATCTGAACAAGTAAGTCTCTCCTTGCTCCCAAAACTTCTGCCTTAATCAGGGTCTAAAGAAGCAGCTGCTCCAAAGCTAATCAGCAAATAAACCAGACACTGTTATTTTCAAAGCAAATTCCAGCAGCCTGTAGTCAAAACATAAGCAGCATAACCACAGTAAAAGGGCTTCTAGAGAAGGGAAACATGAACAAGTTTCAAAGTTACCTAAGTATTTAACACTGACTTCAATGTAGGTATTATTCTATAACAGAAACACCATAACTATGAAAAACACTGTATAACTTAAAAAACATCATTATTTCTATATACAGTTGGACTGCCGCATGCAATACCACCATATTCCCCATGCTAGGATAAATATTCGTATTTGGAAGGACCCAGGGGAAGCGCACAGTACTGTGCATTGTACTGAGTTTTCACACGGATCAGTTCAGCACATAAAGCTACAGCACATGCATGGCTAACCTGCAAAATCTAACCATTTATCTCATTAAAAGTAGTTAAGCTATTCTGGGTACTTACAACTGCCCCTTCTATATAATTCTGCATCTGCTTCATTAAAACCAAATTGAAATAGCTTTGAAATATTGATGTTGAGGAGAATTTAGAAGGCTTGTTTTCTCTTTGGGTACTTGGTATGACTATAGTCTTCTCTTGCAGTAAATTAGTACACTATGGCAGGAAGCAGTAGCTTCTCCTATTGTTTTGCATCTCATCAATACAATGGGACAAAACCCAAACAATTGATCTATGAACACTTTTTACTTTTAAATTCTAATTTACAAGTTAGGCTAAAGATTTAACTATGTTTAGAAGCATCTACTCATTCAGAAGATGAGATTTAAATTGACATTTACAGATCTGAGATTACATAATGGAAAAGTCTGAAAACTACCTTTTACAGTAGTCACAATTTTTTTAGATCTCTATACACGTTTCTTCAACTCCCAATGAAAGGATTCACAGTAAAACCAGAGACTCCTTTAAATCTTCCAGTGATATTGTATACTAGAATATTTCATGTCTCCCATTCCATGACACCCCTCCAGTCCTCCTGCAGCTGAAGTCTGAGTTAATGTTCAGCAGAACTTACAGATAACTTCCTCAAGTAAATAAAAATACAAGAGAAGAAAGTACCATAGAATTGCTGAGGTTGAAAGGGACCTTTAAGATCATCAAGTCCAACCTTTAACCTACCCTGACAAAAAACACTTCTAAACCATGTCCCTAAGTGCCCCATCTACCCTTTTTTTAAACACCTCCAGGGATGGTGAATCCACCACCTCCCTGGGCAGCCTATTCCAATGTTTAATAACCCTTTCAGTGAAAAAATGTTCCTTAATATCCAATCTAAACCTCCCCTGACGTAACTTGAACCTGTTCCCTCTCATCCTATCACTTGTCACCAGGGAGAAGAGGTCAGCCCCCATCTCTCTACAACCTCCTTTCAGGTAGTTGTAGAGGGTGATAAGGTCTCCCCTCAGCCTCCTCTTCTCCAAGCTAAACAACCCCAGCTCCCTCAGTCGTTCCTCATAAGGTTTGTCCTCCAGACCCCTCACTAGCTTTGTAGCCCTTCTCTGGACACGCTCCAACACCTCAATGTCCCTCTCGTAGCGAGGGGCCCAAAACTGAACGCAGTACTCGAGGTGGGGCCTCACCAGTGCCGAGTACAGCCAAACTAATGGGGATAAGTGAGATGGACTGGAGATTTTAAAAAAAAAGCCTAAAAACTGTAGAAGCTTATGGCAGTGAAAGAGATTCAGGCCTTGCACTTGAGAAGTTCGCTATGTCAAAAAAAAAAAAAAAGCCCCAAAGAGAAAAATCAAAAGGAAAATGAAAAAAATCATACGCACAAAAGAAAGGGGCAACAAAATCCACACCGAAAAGATATTAATAGGCAGACAAGTCCAGGAAACAAAGTATGCCTTCTAGGTGGCAGCACATCTTCGCTCACCTCATCAGCTTCCAAAGCCTGCTGGAGGCAGATCTAAAAAGCTTGTAAGGAAAAAAGTAAAATTGTCATTGTTGTATATGTTATTTGCATCTCACTACTACGAATCTCAGGGGAACTTAACCGTAACTACTTTAAAAACAAAATCACCTAGGCAAGATCCTTCCCAGCAGCAACACAAGCAGCAGCTCATACTTATTAACTGTACATCTCACAGAGTGGACGTCACTGTTTTATAGATAAATAGCTTTAGTTTACATAGTCTTCAAGGCAGCCAGATGGAAAAACAGTATTGATTTCATGTCTGACCCTCTGCAATTCAACACTTCAATCTAGTGAGCTAAAAAGGCAGACACCCTGACCTGTGGTTAAATACTGCAGTCTGTGGCACAGCACTTTCTCAGTGGAGAGAGAAGGGTAGTTAAGGACTGGGGTCATGCCTTGGCAAAAGACCAACCACCAAATTGAAGGCACTGCTGAAGCTGGTCACTACTGGGGATGCCACCAGCAAGGCAGACCCCACAAGTAGCAGAGAGAAGATACATCTTCTTAAAAAAAAAAAAAGAAGATATCACCTCCAACTGAAAAGCGTTGCCTGTTGGGAGGTGGGATTAAGTGTTTTGTGTTTGAAGGTACTGTGAAAGAAGACAGAGGACTTACCCTCCACAAGTCCTGACCTTCAGAAGAAAGAGCCTGTGAAAAGCCTGCAGAGGCTGACTAGTGAGAACCCTTGGGAACACTTCCCACGTTGTTTTGGGCTTTTGTTTTTCTAAACATTAATGAAAGTCACTGTAGCTTACCACTGAGAAAATGAAGATAGAAACAAGGATAAGAACATAGAACAAAGCTAAATATAGGTATAGTTACCTGATGGCTTTAGATAACTGGTGAGTCATTTGAGTACTTGCACTAGAATTAAAGCATTTGAAAATTAAAGGCTGCTGGTATGCAATCTATAGAAGAATGGAAGACTACGTTACGTGCATATCCAGGCTACATCTCATAGATCCTTTTTCCTCCCCTCCTCCCCTCAAGATTATCTGTATTTTATGTTACAAGATGAATCCATTTTGTTCTTTACACAAAATTCTTTAAGACAAGGAGTACCATTTCTTTGAAGAGACTCAAAATATTAAGCTAACAAGATATGAAGCTATCATCATTCACGACTCTATATAAACGCTTTCCTTAACGCTGAAATTTAAGATGTTGACTGTGACTAAAATAGGTGAGTGCAGTAACTTGGCATAGTCATAAGCAATCATTCAAGAAAAATGTGATCTAATACTTGTAATTTAAAATTATCTTGCTATCTGACTTACAAAATAAAGAAAACAAAGATATTCAGGTGAGTCAACATTTTCATTACAGGCTGCCTATCACAGTGAAAACTCAAGTGAATGAGCATTGCAAAAGAACATGTTCTTGTAGAAAGAAGTTATCAAGATGTAACTGAAAGAGTCACAAAAAGTGTGGTGTATATGGATTCTTTCATTTCTCCAAACCTGTTCTTATTAGTAGAACACAGAAAGAGAAGACAAACAACAAAAAGAAAGATCTACAGAAGACAAAACCTTGCTAGAATGATCCACAGGTAACAGAAAACTTCATTTAGAATTGATGCAACCATATCCAGTTTGAATATCAGAATGATTACATTCTAATGCCAAGCAATTCTGCATAGTGATAATTTAAATCACACTGAAATGACTAAGTTTTGGCTGAGGTCACATATCTTAGTCTTGCTTTGCTCAAGCAGTCCACCTCAGAGTGCTTCTGATCAAATACTGTTTATATGTCACATGAGGAAATACTTATATGAAAGTTTACAGCACCTAAACTAACTATAAATTACAAACTTCAGCTGCAACAGGCAGCAGCAATAAGGGAGAAAAAGTTACTACTTTTTTTTTTGTAAACAATGTTAAACAGATCTATGTATAAACATGTCTCTTTCTGAAAAATACCTTATAGATCAGAAAACTATTTCTAAGATGTTGGCACATACAAATCAGGAAAGGCCGATTTAGGTTCCAGACTGTGCATTTATCTAGCATAAGTATTTATGCTTAGTAAGTCTATTAAGAACCCTATTATTAAGAAGCTCTTCTCATGCCATGGTGCCAAAGTAGGAAGACTTAGAGACAATGGTGGAAAAAATAAAACCAGATATGAGGGAGTTCACAGCAAAATCATTTTCTATTCTTCATACTCTTCGGACTTCATTAAATCAGAGCCTAGTACTAGTTCTTTGGGAAAAAACTAAATAGGGATTCTTCTCATTCAACACACACTCTAAGAAACTCTTAGAAACAGGCCTGAGTGGAAACATTTAATTTTATCACATAGCAGGTAATTCTGGATGACCTACCACGATAACCACCATGACATCAGCTACCCCATGGAAAGATAAGGGCTGTCTTGAAAAGTTACTCTTGGTGGAATGATGCAACTACTGGTAAGCTGAGAGGCAGCACTAGAACTGGCAACCACAATGGTAAAATTTCAGGAGGACTAAGTCCTCCACTGGAAGCCCACCTAAGGTTCACCACTTCACACGTGAAATGAGCTTCTGCCCTCCACAAAGAGCTCTTTCCAGTGCAGAAAACATGCAGCTTCTGCCTAACGAACAGCTCAATTGTAGAATGGTTTAGGCTGGAAGGGACCTTAAAGATCATCCAGTTCCAACCCCTTCCCGTGGGCAGGGACACCTTCCACTAGACCAGGTTGCTCAAAGCCCCATCCAGCCTGGCCTTAAAAACTTCCAGGGCTGGAGCATCCACAGCTTCTCTGGGCAAACTGTTCCAATGCCTCACCACTCTCAGAGTGAAAAAATTCTTCCTGATATCTAATCAAAATCCATCCTCTTCTAGTTTGAAGCCATTACCCCTCATCCTATCACTTGTAAAAAGCCCGTCTCCAGCTTTCCTGTAGGTCCCCTTCAGATACTAGAAAGCTGCTATAAGGTCTCCCCAGAGCCTTCTCTTCTCCACGCTGAACAACCCCAACCCCAGCCTGTCTTCACATCGCTACTGGTGAGCACTAACCAGGGTTAAGTGAAAAATCTACAGTAGGCATTTAATGCTTGAGATTAGCAGTCAATTGATTAATGTGACCTACTGGCCCCATTTCGCACACCAAGTCCCTTATGCAACTATATCTGGTAGATGCAACAGGAGGGTTATGCCACCTAATCACCTAATGCCTTAATTCTGTAAACTTTCCCCACTCAGGGCCCAAAAAACCTTTCTGTTTAACAAAAATCAGATTTACCACAGGAGTTAAATTCCTTTATGAGAAGATCCAATGTGATCAGAGCAGAAAACAAAACAAAACAATCTCTGTCCTATATTACATGCTTTTGGAATATCTTTCTTCATAAATTTATGTTAGTCTTTCTTTTAAAAATTTTACAAAGTCCAGAATTTCTTTGTTTGTGAGGTTTATGGCTCTTTCAGGGAAGTATATAAAATCACATACTTAGTATTTTGACACTGTATTTCGGTAATTAACGTAGCTGAAGATTTCATCATCTCTGAAAACGTACCCACTACAGAAACTGCAGGAACACCTAATTTGATTAATTACTAGAGGGTGGGGGTGGAAGATCTCCACATTTCCTAGGAGAATAAACTTTACAGTTGTCACAGCTGAAAGAAAAGCTTCCAAAAGAACAAAGCTTGTAACTCATCCTGAGTCATTTCTGCATATCAACAATGACTAGTAGCCGGGATCTTGTCAAACTGTTGGTTGTTGTTTTGTTGGTTTTTTGTGTTATGTTTTTTTTTTTTAAAAAAGAGTTTAACTATTGAAAAAAAAAACTATCAGGAGAAAAAGTAGAGGCAATCCAGACACCTCTGCCCCTTAAGTCATCTCCTCTAGAGAAACCAACTGCAGAAATTCAGGTCAACATGTGGCAAAAGTCACAAAACTTTATATATCTGCGTGGCTTCCAGCAGTGAGTGCCCAGAGCCAGACAGGACACAAGGGACAGTTCCAGACAGGGACCACAAACGTCACAACAAGTACTTCACTGGATGCTTTACCCCAGAGTGAATGCAGCTCTCTTCTCCAGCTGGCAGCCATACAAAACATTGACTTTGATCCCTGGACACTCACATATGTGCTCAGAGATTGTCCCTCCTGTCACCATTTTCTTCACCACCTCAGTTTGTAGAAAACTAGTGAAGGGTGGGACCTGACTGCTTTTTTATACCAATGAATGCTCGTCTCCTTCATCTCACTAGGTCAGAACTTCAACGTGACATGATGGAAAAGGTTAAGATCGCAAGGTGATCCTCCTAGCATTGTGGGGCACCTTAAGGTTTGAAAGCCACATACAGTGCAGGCAAAACAGCGCTGGAAAAGACAATTTATTTCTCTTTCTGCAGTTGATGACCTTCACGTGACTACTCCTCCGAGAAAATACAAAGCACTGAATACAGGAACTCCAGCAAGGACCTAACTAAAGCCTAGTAATATCTGGAGAAGCAAGAAATGGTGAACTGATGTTTACAAAAGTTTGTGTAACTGAACAGGAGTCTGAGACTTAAAATGGGGAAAGCTTCCCGGGGCATGACTTCATGGCAAAGAGACTTTCTTGTAGTTTTAGGAGTGCAATTGTTTATAGCTATACATAGAGATAACGATTGTTTTCATACTATTCACTGACCTCTCTCAGTATCACAGAAAGTGTTGTGGTCCTCTTTTTCCCCATCATCAACTTCAGATATAGTTGACCAATATCACAATAATATGTCTGGGTCTGAAATCTTATGAGAAGTACAAAATGAGCAAACACCAAACAAAAACCAGAAGATTGCTTTAGCGGTGAAAGAAGGATTCATCTTACAATATCTTGCCCCTTTTCCTCTCTGCTTCTTGCAACTTTCCATTTCTTCATGCGCTGGCCTACCCATTGTCAGGAAGGACCATCGATCTGGGCTCATTCTTCACCTTTCAGAAACACCCTGCCAGACTCCATTGTCTCACCACTTCTCTCTCAAGCCCTCCACAGACCTCTGTCCCTCTCCTTTTCTGGTCGTTCTACAACACTAACCACACTGCAGCGCTGCAGCTCAGAGCGCCTCATCCCCCTCAACTGCTTTATTTTGACACGCTGTCAGTGCCTGGCCCTCTCTCTCTGGTGTTGCCTCTCCACCGGAGTCTCTGCAATGCTCTCTCTCGTGAGCAATCTTTGGTGTCCCTCCTTCCTTCCCATGACACCACTCACACTTACAGGAATCCACTCCCTCCTCTCCAGCCCCATGGCTGTTCCTTCTTCCCCATGTCCTGAAGCGGTGACTGTCCCACTTGCCCCAGTCCTCTCACCAACTCAAATTCCTTCACTGAGCAGCTTCCAAACACTTCAGTCTTGCCACTAGTCACTATCTACCACCACTTTGCCTCTTCCAGGGCAAGATTTTTCCTCTCCTGGCTGCCTCCTGTCAACATCTCCTTCCACACGATGCACAACTGCTTTGTTTCTGCCTGAGGGCCACTGAATAGGGATGTTGGATAGGTTTGTGTTAGCTGTATTAATGTGTGCCTAAGGAACAGTAAGCCCTTTATTCGCACCTCAGGTGTAAGGTTTTAGAACAATTTTGATGGCAAGAATAGTGAGGGTCACATCAAAAACTGGGAAGTAGTATGCACTGCAGCATACTTTTGCCAAAAGTCTATTGGGCTAGACTAGTCCAGCACCTTTGCTTAGCACTAATTTTTCTAGATAATGGTAGTGCATATATTTAATCTCTAGACTCTGCTAAGAGTAAGAATCAGAGTGTCAGAAACGGAAGGAATAACAACAGCATAAAATGCAAGTTTAGTGATCAAAAACTGCTAAAAATGCCAATAATCAGCTGGAAACAAGAAAAGAATAAAGACCATGTGCATGTCAGTCTCGACTATGAGCTGCTCTTATGAAGCCATCTGTCATGGGAGTCCTGGGCCAAGGCTATCCCAGGAAGAGAAAAATATATTATGAATGATGACCTTTCAGTAAGCTGGAGATGCACAACCTTTCCCTCTGAGAAACAGAGTTAGAAGAACAGCAGGACATTTAAACCAGCTGAAGAAAGAAAACCACTAGAAATTTTAAGCCACATTTTCAACTACTCCAATACCTTCAGCAGAGATACTTCAGCAGACAATCAAGATCAGAGCTTGCACCTTTCAGAGGTGCACCCTCAGTGAAAATCACATTGTTAAGAAAATGCAGTTTATTCACCAACGTTTCTCCTTTGAATTAGCAGGGACACAACTGTTCAAAATACGGAGTGGTGGAAACAACTGTTCATTTTGAGGAACAAGATTTCCCCAGCTCATAGAAAACAGACACCAAGCCTATCACATGTAACACGTAACATAGTGTGTGTTACCTACAGCATAATCAGGAGGAGCATACACCAATGAATTCATGCATCAGTACTCTTTTGCATAGAAGTACAGTCATTTTTACATCATGTAGCAGAGCTGCAGCACAGTGCAAGAAAAGTTGGTGCCAGTAGAGGGAGGCAGTTGCTCTCCAGGACATGCATCTCCACATTCCCCAATGCACAGTAGGAAGCCAACGAGTTTGTTTTTGTGGAAGTGAACTCACCCCTCAGCCATTGTGTAAATGTGGCTTTAAATCAAGCTGTAATTAGATTTTGCTGTATTTAACAAAACCTCTCTTGTTGCTCCTCTTTTCCAGCTCTAGACAGGAAATAAATGTATTCGTGAAAGAAAAAAAAGGAAAAAAGTTTATGCCTCTTCCCGGAGCACGTCCTGGCACACATGCAAAAGTAAGTACAAAACACAAAACAATAAGTTTACAGGACACTCGATCTTCACATACACAGGAACACAAAGATCTCTCAGCTGGCCCACTGTTAAATGTCACCTCACTTTTATCAATGTTCTGCTTCACATTAACCTTGTTAAAAGATACTAACAGTCCAACACTTGGAGTCTAGCTTTTCTTCATAAATTTAATTTACTTGGCAGAAAACACAAGTGGAAATCTTCCGCTAAAGACTCAGGCAAACTAAGACTGCCACGTATTCATTTTAGGATGGATCTTTTTTTCCCCTCCTCTTATTTTAACTATTATGGTCATAGCATTCCCATTTTTAACCAGATATCTCTATCCCCCTCCTTGCAGTCTTTATACAGACTCAAACCCTAAAATAAAACTGTGTGTTTTCTTCAAATCCAATTTACTGTAACACATGTTCCCCAGGGCGGTTTTATTTTGTTGAAGTTCTATATGGACTAAATTGCGTATTTCCACCGCACTTTACATTGTCATATGAGGAACCGCATAGCAAATGAAGTTGAGTCAACTCAGAATATTAAACAGTTTCGATTGACTCCAAAGCTCACAAAGAATTTTGTGGTGGTGGCCACAACACTGGATACAATGGTAAACTGGTGCAAGGAAATGAAGAGGACATGCCCAAGGCCACACAGCAAGTTAGCTGCTGATCTAAGAACAAAAAGTTTCTGCTTGTAATCTAGGCCTTCTTCCCAGTGAGTCAAAACCTGCTGATAACTATCTGGTCTTAAAAAAGTTTCAGATTCTTTAGAAGAAAGAAAAAGAGACCAAGCACTAATTACTAACTTAAATGCATGCAACCATTGCTTAGGATTCATTAAGTTATTTGCATAAGTTACTCATTTTAGGAGTCTGAAAAGTGTGTCTTTTCAAAACAAATTAATTTCAAGAACATACGCTCTAACACCCTAAGTCTCCACAAATCTTCTATTATGCTGCAAATTTTAAGAAACCTAAGGCTGGTTGAGTCGACTCAACAGATAACCTCGTTCTGAAGTCAGTTTGCAGTTTAATCTCTGAATGGAAAAGATCAAGGTAAACCCAAATATTGGGAGTAGATTGTCATCCTACACCTGTAGGAGAATTCTTACATTTGTTTTTTTGAAACAGCCAATACTAGCTCTTCCTGAGGGCAAGATAACGAAGTTTGGTTCAATACCGATCCATAAGGACAATTCAAAAATTCTTATTATGTGCACAGAGTTTCTGCTTCTGAAACTGTAAATTACCTGAGTAAAAGCTCACAAGTATTCAGCATCTGTATCTCTACTGATACAAAAAAAAGTTTAAAGTTAAACACCCTGCATAAAAAAAACCCCAAAAAACTAAGTTTGCCACAACCAAAGAGACTATAGGTAGAGTTCCTTTCGCTCACCTTCTTTGACCCATAGAAATCAAGAGCTTTTTTTTTCTGGAAGTCTGGAAATTGGCACAGTATAGTGCCATGATCCACAACTGTGTGAAATATTATTAATATTAATGTTTAACCTTAATATTAATGTTTAACCAAGCCAACAACTCAGGAAAAAAAAACTGGGGGAGAAATGCCCTAATGCATGTAGCCAATGGTATGGTACCATAAATAGAAAAGGGAAGTTGCTCCACTAACTTATAAAGTGGAAGCATACAATAGGATTAGCCTTATCATACTTAAATTTCTTACCAGCAAGACCGCATCCTCCTGACAGCATTCTGCTTCCAGCAGGATTCAAACTCCAAGTAAGAGTCATTCTTAAAATAAAGTAGCAATAGCTATGTTTGGCAGAGCTGGAACCATGAGCACAACACAAACAGCCAAAACAGTTTATTCGGGTTTGAGTCAAAAGAAAAAAAATACATTTCAGGCTAGATAAAAATAAGACACAACGTACTCAAAGAAGCTTCAAGACTACCATTTTTAGGTCTGTACTTTTCCCTGCTTTTCAATTCATATGTAGGAAGGTCAGCTTAAAGTGGCTTCCATTGTGGCATTTCAATTCAGATTACTCTCTACATAATAATTAGTGTCTTTCTTCTCATCACTTACATACTGTTTTGCTAGTCTGAGAATGTTGTTTGTATTTATTTCTGAGCAGCTTTTTTTAATCTCTTCAAAGTACCAGCATCCTAAGCATAGCTATCTCATGCTCCATGAACTTTAGTGCAAATGCTATAAGCGTTTCCTTTCTTCTCAATAACTTCATTACAGTGTTTATACAGGAATACAGTGCTTGTACTGTAACCGTGCAAAGCAAATATGCTGTAGTAAATGTAAGTTTTATTCAAAGTGTAGCTTTAAAAGTGTTTATGGCATACTCCAGCCTGGAATGCTAGTGTAGGGAAAAAATCAAAATGAAAACTAGATGACAGACCTTTCACACTAACAAGAATTTTGCAACAGTCAAACTGAAAAACAATGGGCTAACATATTGTCAAAATAAATCAGTCTGTCTGTTGAAGTTAGCTGCATTTCCGTTCCAGATAGTCTGAATAGAAATGGTTGAATATTGGAAAAATCTTACAAAAAAAACAGGGGTGAGGTGGCGGTGGGTGGAATATGCCTCTTTCTTCTTCTAAAGATTTGTGTGTTGTTCCTTGTAACACCCTCCCTTGAAAGCATATTGCGGGGCAGTACCTCTGGTAATTCAATATTCTGCAACACAAGACAAAATTTGCAAAATAGCAGCCAGGGAGCAGTGTACAAACTGTACAGACAGTACAAACATTAGAAGATGCAGGTTTGTCACTGTGACTATGTGATGCCAATGCTGAGGCATTTCGTCCGTCTTCAGGAAGCATTTCAGAAAATAAATTTAAACTGTTCAAAATTTCTTGGCTGTATCTAACGTACAAAATCTCTATTATGTCTACATTAGCAGCTACTGGATAGAAGCCGTCCTTATGTTTATAGGTAACATATAATCACACTGTCATTGTATGCTCTCCTACACTACTATTAAAAAAAAGATTTTTTTTAGCAGAATATACATTCAATACATCTTAAAAATTCAGTATTTATATATGAATAAAACTAATCGGTAGTTTGAAAAATTCCAAAATTGTTTTAAAGAATGTTTGAAATTGTACTGAAATTCAGACCTGTAAATCTGATGTTTTCCTCCAGGTAAGCAAAATTGTTAATAATTGTAATTTGGACACATACTTCTCTATCGATTATCATATAGTAGCCTTTTCAAAGAAAATAACGCGGCTATCAGCAACACTGGTCTTCATCTTAATTGTATTCATTATCACCTTCTCCATTCTCTCAAGAAAAAAAAACAATCCAAAAAACCTCCAACCCCAGACTCTCATAAAACTCAAATCCCCATTGTCCTCTTTGCTAACTCCCTGCATCCCGAGCTGCACCTGCAAAAAGGGCGTCAATTCCTCTGTAACATCTTCTCAAGCTATTTATTCACCAGGAAAATGGTCAGAGGATAACAAAACTGGGATGAAACTTAAGAAATGGAAGTATAAATTCTCTTTTTAAAAAAAGATGAAATGTACTTCTGGCAAGCTAGTGGGCAAGTACCAAGTCATGATTTTCCTTCTGGTAGAATTTAGCACACAGGCCACCAGCGAGGGACTTCCCAAGTAAATACAGCACTTGGGGAGAAAAGCAGCATCAGGGACCCCATCCTAAGGGCTATTTTAGAAAAGAATTTCTGCCAGAAGTAAAGCACTTAAGCAAGACTGAAATCACATTAAGGAAGAAAATAAGGAGAGAAACACCAACAGTCTCTTATAGAAGCAAGTTTAAATAAAGTCAAAGCTATTAGTGGGGGCAGACGGGAATAGAAAAGGAAACAAAGGCATAAAAGTTACTGTACTACAAAAATCTGCACTGCTGGTTTCACTTCTTCAGAAAAAATATAGTTCTGTTTTAAGAACCTTTTTTTTTTTCTTTGACTGAGACAAAAAAAACACTTGCATTTTACCTCCTCTAGCAGGAAAAACTGGGAGAACATTTATTGTTTAGAGCTTCTTCTGTACAAAGTGGAAAATTGTTATGCTCGCCCTTAACACTCCCATTGAACAAGGCCTTTTTTTGGGTTTGCCTTTTTTGTTTGTTTGTTTTTGAAAAAAAGAAAAAAAAAAGACTCCAGTCAAAGGCACACATGGCATGTACACAGAGCTGCTTTTGCTTATATCACTACCACTAGAGCTAAGTGCTTTAATTCAGGAAATGCAGAAAATAACTAAATAATTTGAGGGAAAAAAAAATATCATAAGCAGACTGAACTTGCTATTTTGAAATTCCAATCTAGTATTAATGGCAATAAAGCAGAGAAAAGACATGAATAAAATCCAGCACCACAGTATCTCAGAGATACAGCGATGCCTGAACAAATCAAAATCATCAGTTTTGGTTTGCGGTACAGAAGTTTACATTTGAAGGCAGCTGGATCGCAGTCAACTCTCCAGCTCCCACAGCAGCACCTTCAAGCTGTATTGATTTCTACGGAAGAAGGGCACCGTAAATCTGCCCGAGCAGCATTGCGTCATTCTTTTGGTTGGCTTGAAGAAGTAAATTAAATGTTTTCCATTAGGATGGTAAAGAAGCTATACAATTTTGTTTTTATTTCAAATACAGTCTCAAGTTACGGAACACTTTAGCTAACTCTGCGGCAAGGACTACATGTTTCATGTTTGTAAAGCCAGCAATTCAAGCTTATGCGAAACCAGATGTGTACGCTGCACAGTTCCCAGGGCTGTGGAGGGTTGTCGGGGTTGGTTTTTTTTTTTGTTGTTGTTGTTTTTTTAATGTGTTGCTGTAGATTAAAAAAAAAAAAAAAGACCCTGCTTTGCAGTTAAATCATAGAATACACTGAAGCAAAACCAACACGCTCTTGAGGGGAAGAGAGGAGAGGGGGAGAGCAAAGGGGGTGGGAGCAGAAGAAAACTTTAAGGGGATAAAAGCCACACACACAGAGCAGCGTAAAAGCAATGCTGTAGGACAATAAAGAGCAGCACAGTTCTGAGAAGCAATAAGCATAACGTTACTTGAGGTAACAAGAACTCCTTGATCAATTATTCATATAATTTACAACAACGGTCACAGCTGCATCAATGAAAAAAAATCTAGGGCAAATATAAAATCTTCACAGCTATGAAGTGCCCTTGATTTTCACCAGAACATTTGGCTGTCTGACATCATGTGTTTCTGGTTAGCAACACACCCCTCCAACAAAGGGAAACAAGAGACAGAAAGGCACAGAACAAACTGTCTTGCTGGAAGGAGTGACAGCGTTCAAGGCTGCGTTTCAATCCGGGACACCGTGTATCACCAAAAGCTGACAGTACATTACACTTCCGAACGTGAATGCTCACCACCACCCCACTTAGGTACATGCATACACCCCAGCAGATTATGCAAATACCTTCTATGACATGTTTACTCACTCGATGCGTAAAATTGCACTTTTTAATAACACTCGGAAGACATACTCTATTTTTTTAGTGCATAGTTAGCTCAACATTTACTGTTTCATGTACTCCTAAGGTAAATTTAACAAAGGGAAACAGTAAGGAGATAAATATTTCTGGATTGGGTTTTTTCCTCCAGTTTGAAATCACTGTATAATCATCATCAGGTTTTCTGCTCTGCCAAGGTGGCAATGCAGTATCCTCAGTTGTTCAAGACTACCTTGCTAGTGGACTGGAGAAACACAGTTGAAACCAAATTCAAAGAAGTGAGAAGCAGAGAAAAAGGGATGAATGGCCCTAACCGTGCGTAGTGGTCCTACTTCCAGGCACGCACAAACAAACCATAAGGGAAGATTATGGGGTGAAACGCCGACCATGCTAATGGGAAGAGTCATGTCAATTTCAATTTTACTCTACTGATGTTAGGACAATGAACTTTGGCCTAGTTCGGAGCCCTAACTGCAGTCTAAATTAGGAAGATCAATAAAGGATTAACAAGAAAAATTCTCTAACAGAATCAAGGAATATTTATCTAAGGGACCTTCCAACAATGCAGTTAACACCTTGCAGCAGCTATTTTAAAAAATGCGGAAGTTGGCAGACCTTTAGAAAGGCCTACATTTAATCTTGAAGAAATCTCTGGAAAACGTTTCCACTACTACTCGCTTTTTTCAGCCAACTCTCTACACAAATTTCAATTAATCTTGTCAGTAAGAATGAAAGATTCTGCCTATATCATCACTACATTTAAAATCCTGGCTATCTAACAAAACCATAGTATAATCAAATCTCCCAAAGTGCCTCGATCTGTAGTTCTGATCGGTTCAACAAAGTTCTTTGGGTCACATTTCTTTTTCATCCATCAGCATTTGTCCTTTACAAGCAAGAATGAGTTCTGGATGACCATACTAAGAAATAATTATAGGCTGGGAAACAGAAATTCATCATATGCAAACCTCATTCTCCTCCTGTCGCTGAAGACATCCAAGAGCGTTTCCATATTTTTGTGGCCACTTGAAGCGAGCTCTGAATGTGGCAATTAAAGTGGGATACGCTTCTAAAAACAGAGCATGCCGTAGAGCTCTGAAACAGCCTGTTCCCTTGTCAACAAAGGACTGCAGCTATATCTTTCTACTAATATTATAAGGAATTACTGCTGGCTCTAGCCTACAATGCACTATGTTGTTTTTCCCCCCCTCTCCCCCAGCAGCTGCTATGACAACATTTGTACCTGGTAGCAAGCAGCAATACACACAAAAGAAGGAGAAAGCTCAGAGATGCATTTGTGCGTTTATTTACTAAGACAAGAAATCCTTATTTTGGAAATTGTATCAGCCACTTCAATTCACTTGAAAATTAATCTATTTACCTTGATTTAAGATTTCTGAGCTCCTGCTAAGGCTGCCTGGTGTGTTTGGAGGTCTTCACCTTCAGCAGAGGTCTCCAGACAGAGGCAGGTCTCTTCACCCTGGAACTCCCAGTGGCTCCTTCCAGCAGTGCCTGAAGACATAGCAACAGGGAAGGCATTTAGCTTCATCATTATGTGTCAAAGCCACAGTTTTAGGACTGGCCAGAAGCGTCCTTTTACATTGAATCTTTTCACTTAAACAACCTCCATTTCAGAAATCAGGAATGTATGTCATCTTTTGGACACTGAAAGGCTGCAAAGAGGTGGTTAGCCATACCGAACACAAGCACTCAGTCAGATGTAGAAGTTCTCAAGCGCTTATATTGCTAGTCCTAACAGCATAATCTCCAAGCTCTGGTACCTGACCTACAGGTATCAGTTCTCAGTTTTCCTCATGTCATTATTTTCCCCATACTGAAACTGCTCAGAGACACGCTTTGGGAATGCTTCAGAAGAAAGAGCACATGCAGTGAGACATCATCTTCTCAGGTGAGTCACAGAGTGCTGGGCCACTGCAGGCAAGAAACCCATCCTGCAAACCTCCTTACCTCCCTGTGATGACCTCCACCCACCTGACAACGCAGCCCTTGTGAAATACGCACTCCAGAAGACTGTCTTTTGCTCAGAAAAATTCAAACTAAAAAATCCTTAAACTCCACCATCAGAAAGGCAGGAGAACAACAAGACTGCCTTCCTGAAACAAATGCAATTCACCGCTGCTTCTTACATGTAAAACAGCCATACAGAATTTAGTAGGTTACAAGATGTGACCTAAATCCCTGTTTAGGTTTATGTTCTTTTTCTCAACGCGCCACCTGAGGTAAGATCAGCTCTAATCATAATACCATAAAAAAAAAAAAAAGTACTCTGGTACCTGAGATTTCTGGGGTTTGGTTTTATTTGGTATGTGCTCAAGCACCCTTAACTTGCACAAGCAGATGGCACAGCAGCTTCTTTTAAGCAAACATTTCTGAGCAGTTTCAAATTATTTTAATTTTCTAATCAGTTATTCATTCTAGAATCAGGACTGCAATCAGGTTACAGACCATGTGATGAAACATGGGGTTCCTTTAACAAAAATCTCAAAAATATTTGCAGAACCCATTTAAGCACCATTTCAATAAGACAGTTGTCTCACACAGTTAACACACCAAACGAGCTGCAATATTTTTTCAGATATCAATTACTTTGGGTTTCCCCACTCCCAATCTTTAGGGAACCTGCCTGACTTTGGGTCTTGACAGTAGTACAACAGAAGTGAGCAACAATGGAGGGATTTCTGAGACAAATGGACACCTTCATGTTATTTTTTCTAATTTAGAAGCATTTACAAGAGGAAGATGAAGGCATAAGCATATTCAGAGTGACGTAGCATTACAGCTACTCAATTATTATGGGACTGCTGTAGTATTGTTATTCTGGTATTTGGTAAAAGAAGGAAAAAAAAAATAAACAGCATTTTAAAAACTGGGGGGGGAAGAGATGTTTTCCAACTTTGCCTTGTTTAGTACAACAATGCCCAACAACAGATTACCAACCAAAACCACATTATTACAAATTATTCTGATATTCCAAATGACTGTAATTTAAGCAGTAATTCTGAACTGACAGTCACTGCAGTCTCATTACTAAAGCAACTTTGCAAGCAAAAGGATGGCAGCAACTCACAGTTTACTATCCCTGTAAGTTCATATTCAACAAGTCAAAGGGAAAAAAGGGAACGTGGTCACTAATTGCAGCTAGTAAATCTGTTCCAGACATGTTTCTTGGCCAACAGCTTGAGCAAGTTCAAGTATAAGCACTTTTATCTCCAAATTCAGTGACAATCTTTACAGCTATCAACTGGTCAGGACAGAAGACAACTCCAGAATCCCTAGAAGGCTGCTAAATGTACTGCTTAAAAAGAAAAACTTGTGACAAAATACTGCAGAAAAAAAAAGTTTTTATCTTTTTGTGCAGGAAAATATTCAGCTTCACAAATTCCTCCCCTTCTGCCCTATTGAAATTGGAGTCCCTTGCTTTCTGCTTCTCCACTAAGTTGCTGTTTTAGAGTCTGCAAAGAATACAGGTTGTAGCTCCTAAATTTACATCTGGTGCTGGTAATGTTACGAGTCTCCTACAGGAAATACATATCACTGAGTTGAATATATTCATGTTTAAGGAAGAAAATATGGTATGAGTGTATGCATGTACATAATTAAATATACATATATTAAAGCAGCTGCACAGTTACCAGACAGCTTCTCTGAGGCACTCAGAAATGCACTTTAAAAAATATTTTTATGAAACAGTTTTGTATTTATAGACTACATCCTGAGTTTCAGCCTTTATCCAACAAGCTGGAGCCTTTTATGACCCACGTCGTTTCCTGCTTCGCTGTCCAGTATCAACAAGTCTTTGGGCTTTCTTTCTAAAAAGAGTTTTCATCCTCACTTGCTATGTTCTTCCTCTCTTTCATTCTCTTGCTAAGTGTGAAATCAAAGTTTTAGTACTTACAAAAATACACATCTCAAGGAAGAGAAGCCAAACCTAATTCGGAAGGATCTGTGAATGAATGAATGGGCTTCTTATTCTAACAATCCCAAAGGCACCTATTTAAACCTTCAAACCTTACTCGAGTCTACCCTGAGGTTTCCATAATCCAAACTAAAGTCTTTAAAAACGTAGGATTTCTTGACAAAGAAATAAGCTGATATGGAAACTCAACAGCAGACGATTAAGCATTTGATAACTTGATGCTTTGATAAGGCGTTACCTTAATTGCTGTCACTAGGGAGAAACTGAACTCAGGAAACTGAAACTAAGCAGCTGGAAGAATCTAGCTACTCAAATAAATAAGATATACTTTCTGTGCCAAAAGAGATACGAATACTTTCTGCAGCCAAACAGAGCACAGATCCTGAGAGAGAATAAAGTTATTTAACAAAGCAGAAGAGGCATAGGAGATCTCAGCCATACACATGACTAGAAACAAGGAAATATTTACCTAAGGATATTATGACAAAAAAAAAATAAAAATTAAAAATCAGGCTGTTTAATGCAGACCCTAAATTTTCACAGGCAGGAGGTGCCGAGAGTCACTACTCTCACATCTCTATAGCTTTCAGGTAAAAAGCTCACATCAAACAAATTAGAAGGTGTAGCCAATTTAGAGAACATGATTTTCAGAAACATTAATTGGTGGAGTTTTGTTAGGAAGGTGCCATATCCACTAATTTCAGCAGTTTCTACTCCTGCAGACAGATACGTTTTCATTAAAAGCAACAATAAAACTAAGCTGTAATCTGCTCACTTATTCAGCATTAAACCACTGAAAAGATGGAAGAATCAAATTAAGAAATACAGTAAAATCAGAAGCCAGGCTTCCCACAAGTAATGTTAACA
Organism: Rissa tridactyla; assembly: GCF_028500815.1. Lineage (NCBI taxonomy): Eukaryota > Metazoa > Chordata > Aves > Charadriiformes > Laridae > Rissa > Rissa tridactyla. The sequence continues at coordinate 41,944,735 of NC_071467.1, forward strand.
TGTTTATACTTCACATGGTGTTATAGTAACTATTTACTCTATATTACTTTTCCTGGCAAATAAATGCATAAGTGTCTTCAATATTGGAGGTTTTACTTCTGAGCTGGAAATCTTAACTTTCACGTTTTTTGATTTTATACATACCTGTTAAAAAAATTCACCCCAACTTAGACCAAGAATAATAAGTTTCATCACAAAGTAAGAGGTCTACGAGAAACTAAGGAGAGCCTTACTCATCACAAAGTTTGATGAAAATACCGTTAATTTTTCCAAGCAAGAGTTACATCAACTGGTAAGTAGCAGCATCTTTAAAAGTCTCACAGTTTCACTACCACTATTCTTGCAGCTGTGAGCATCACAGTAGGAGGCTCTAGATCAGCCCAGCTACCCAGCCACGATATACTGTCAGTGAAAGTTACAGTACATTTACAGAAGCAGAAAGTACGTTAATGTCCTAAACGTTAATTATACTGACAGAAAGCTTCAGTTAGAAGCAGATTACCAAGTCCAGGCACACTAAATTTTTGTTTGCTGGTTTATAAGTATGCATGTTTGAAAAACATATCTAAGAGAAAAGACAAAAAGCAGTTTCATTTTACCCTTGTTAGTTTTCTGCCCACATTCTCAGATACTCTTTTCTAGTCTCCAAGACTGACTGTTTCATTTAAGGTTTGTATCAGTTATGGATTAAGCACTCTGTGTCCATGGAAATACACACATCAGGTACAGACAAGTTGTCATTTTATGATGCGCATGCACTGTTGTACCATTTATCAGGAAAATAAAGAGTCCTTAATACAACCATATGATTAATTACAAAAATCAGAGCTTCTGTCCTTCCAACCTTCCTCACTGGACTTCTTACAAGTTTATAAAGGTAAATGATAAAAAATGCATTTATCCTAGGAACTTCTTAATGGAAGTCTATCACTTTCCTGGAATGAATCACAGTCATGAAAATATTAAGAACAACAACAAAAAAGGAACACAGAAAAACAAGTGTGCTACCTGGTTCTGCAGGATGCGTTTTCTTTTTCTAGAATTAAAAAAAAATGAAAATAAGTATAGACATTATGCTAAAAATCATTAGGGTTCTTAAGCATCAGTAGGCAGCCCAGTAAAACAGGACTCCAAAGATGACTAAAAAGAGATGGTGTGTCTCTTGAGGAAGAAACTGTCTTGGAAGGCAATAGAAGGCAGAGAAATTACAGAACTTGAACAAAGCAGCAGTATGGACGGACCCGATGGTTTCCATCCTGCCATTCTTCTTGTGCGCCTGAGGAACAGCAGTCAGATGTCAAGCAAATTAATGACAACAAAAAAAGCAGTTGGATTTAGGTCTGGTAAAACAAACAGCTAAGATAGGTAGTTATTGAAGAGGATGGACACATCTATCATGGGGAACCACTCCTTCAAGAAACTCCACTGAAAAGCAGCAGATGACTGAAAGCAGGCCCCAGCTGCAAGCACAAACACACTTCAAGAGGTACCAACTAAAAACTGCAACTGGGAATTTATGAACCGAGTTTATATGCTAATATACAGTCTCCTACCACGTTCAGTCTCTGTAACCTCTTGCCAACAAACTTGAAAGAAGAAAGCCTGTATAACTTGCGAACGTTCCTGGGTTCAGTGGTGACGGCCAAGCTAAGAGTTGAAAGAAAGGCTGTGAAGCGGTAAGGAAAACAAGACAAATGACAAAAGGGAAGTACAATGATTCAAGTGACAAGAGAAGACAGGCTTAAGAAGGGGCCTGGTACCATGACTTATTTTAAGTAAATATGACTAGGAAATTCAATGAGAACATCAAGTTTCTGAAGTTTTCCCTGTGAAAGAAAATAGAAAAATACCACACTGTCTTATTACTATAAACATTACAGAGAACCATAAAATAGGGAACAGAAGCTGAAATTAAAGCAAAAGAGACCCTTTGTAAGAGTTTATGGTGGTTCTCTAGCAGTTATAAAAAAGTTAATTAAGCTCCAAAAAAGGGCGTCATTAAAGCAATTAAGAATCATTCATTTGGGGACACCAATGCCAATGAGATTCATGGCTTGGAGGTCTTAAAAATGATTTAAGTCTTGGACACAGCCCTGGAGATTTCCATTTATAAAAAAAAGAAACAGCGTACTCTCTGAGTCTTTATTGATGACCCAGGGAGCATGTCAGCATACATGATCTTAGAGAATTATGTCCAAAATATAAACGACAGCCTGGGTATAACACCTGAAGTAAACCAAAATTCTGAACTCTCCTCTTTTTGAGTTTGCAGTTTAACTTTATTCATTTTTCATAGTCCCCATGAAAGCATAACCACTTTGTAGCTCATGAGATGCAAGCGAAGTAATTGGTTTGCCTTTAAGACAGACATTAGAAGCAACCATATGCTATCACCATCCTTGCCTGCTATTTGGGAGAAATCTTAGGACAAGACATTTGTGAAAATATACATGACAGTAACTACATACAGCTGAAGAGGGAATCACATACATTACCCTACCCTGTCTGCATTCTCACAACACACTTTCAAAAAATTAGCAGCACTTAATGGGTAGAGCTGGAACTCTACTAAACATAAGAAAAGCATGGAACTAAAAGCAGGAACTACACATAAGACAGATTTTAGACCTGATAAGGGTGACACCTCTCTTGACTTTTAATAGTGATGCCATTAGCATTTTAAGAAAGATACTCAGGAACACATAGACACTTTCAAAAGTCTTTGCAACATCAAAGCTAGACAGATCTTACTTAATGCCTTCAACAGATTTGGACTTGTGATTGTTTTTGTTGCAAATCCAGCCACAGTTGGAGAAGTAGGGTTTTTAAACAAATTACAACACGAATTTTATGTAGCCTGTCATCTTCCCCTCATCCTGCCCTATCCACATAAGACAAGCTGTGCAAGAGACATAGGAGTCCTAAGCCTCCTATCCTGGTTCTGAACCACCACGTGAGATGTGTTAGTTCTCCCTTAGGTATGACCAAGGAACAATGACCCGCATTCAAAACAATAAAGTGACACCCAATCCCATTAAATGATCAGATCAAGGCAGCTCTCGGGTTTTCAGGACACAGTTAGATGCTGAGGTAAAACTTGCCCAAGCAATTTTGCCAGGGAATGATGCCAGGGAACTGCAAGAGTGGTTCTTCAAAGTACCTGAATGACTAGAGGCAGTACGGCGCTTTCATCAGATCTATCGGCAGATCGAGAAGTATGAAAGTGCCAGATGGTTACTGAACACCGAGCCCATGCACTCATTTTGGAGGAGTTTCAAGTCACCTTTGTTTGCTCACTGGCCAACACAACAAGAACTGAATTTACAATATAACCTTGAGAACTAGAATAAGTACAAATTATTAATAATGAGACATTTGCAAACACGGAGTACAAAAAAGAAAAAAAAACATCAAAAATAAAACAGTTGTGCACTCCATAAAAAATAAGGAACAACTGGAAGGAGGAATCAGCTGAGGGAAACAGTCATCGATTTATTGTTTCATTGGGCGTGACTGAAATGCAGATGGACGTTACAGACTGTAAAGGCAGATTTTCCTCTGGCCTGAAAGACACTCCACCCCACACTTCTGCATGCAAGTTTCCAGGTAAAGAATTTTCATCAGCAAATTATTAAAACTCCAAAGTAGCAAGAATTTAGTTTAATCTACATTCATTTGAGGACAGCCACTTGTTCACCCTGCATCCCACCCAGACTATGCAATTCTCTCTTCACAACTCAGTATAACCAGGAAGACTAACTTGGTTCCTGGTAATTCAACTGTAATTGTTTCTCTTCGGATGTTTCACAGCTGGAAGAGGAAAGGATACAGACAGGTGAACTCAGTTTTAGACTTTAAATCAGTTAACAGATGACGTGTTAGTAATAAGAGACATGAAACAGATATATTGCCTGTGACAGGAAATACTAATTCTGCATCTGGTCTTCAAAAAAAACCCCCCACAGTCCACTTTGCTGGAAATAAGAAGATAAGCAAAGCTTTGACTTGGGGTCAGGCCACAGGGTCAAACATACAAAGAGGACATAAATCAGAGATTGCTTCCAAAATTTACTTTCCAAAGCACAAGACAGTGACACCCAAGTGTTTATAAAACACACCAACACTGAAAAAAGCCAGGTACAAGGGCAATATATAGTAGCGTACAGACTCCAGCCAGGCAGAGACTTGCTGCCTGCTGCAGCGGTCAGTCCTACTCCCTGTCACCAGCCAAGCCTGGGGACCCAGCTCGACTCTTTTGGCTCCGACATCCACATTTTGCCTGCATCACACCTACGACAGGGCAGCTCCCTGGGACAGTGTGTAACTGGGAAGTTCCCCAGGACCCCGCACTACTGACCAAGCTGGGGACTCAGGGAGGCTGAGGTTAACACACCTCAGAGTACAGGCACCACAAACACTGCCTAGAAAATAATAATCATGCTTTAATGTAGTTATTAAATATACCTAATACTGGACTACAAAAAACTACAAGCAGTTTAATGCCTCCCTTTGTGACCTGTTTCAATACTTCACTATCATCACTGACAGGAACAGTAAAATCATATCACACTTGCAGGAAGGAGGGTGCTGGGTATAGGATATGAATGATCCAACTGTAATGAGGCTGCAGAAAGAGTCCTTGCATCAGGCCCTGTGCTGCACAGAGATGGGATGTCTTACCAAAAGTCTTCCTCCCTGGACCACAAGAAGCAGAGCCCACCCTTAGGCCATGGGCTCAGTGCTTAGGACAACCCAGTAGATGGTTACAAAAGCAGGAATTGAGCACAACATGCCAGTTCTTCAAAATCTACCTTCATCACAGGCATTTAATAACAACATTCTCGTGCTGCACACCACAATTTTGAGAAGCAGAGAAGGAAACAGCTTCATACACTGATGCAACTCTAGCTCAGAAACGGGCCATTTGAGGTAATTCTGTACAGAAATAAAAAAAAATACATAGGATCCCATAATTGTTTACTTTTGTCCTGGTTCAAGATAGAACAGAACTAATTTTCTTTTCAGTAATTTTACTTTTCAGTTAAGTCTCTTCTAACTAACGGCACTCTGAAGTTAACGGCATATTTTTCAAACCACTGTCTGCTGAGTGATAAGGTCTCATGTTTATAGTTAATACCAAGGACGGTATGCAGAGAGGCTCTTGCTTATACTTATTCCCGTAACAATCAACGTCAGCTAATTTTGTTACATACCAAGTTGGAAGGTCAGAAGCAGGAAAACGTAGAGGGTTCGCACCTGTAGGGAGGAGCAGACAGGACAGGTGACACAAAACTGACCAACACGGTATTCCATCCCATCTGCATCATGCTCGTATAAAAGCTAAGGGATCAAAGGATTCAGGCTCTTTCTTCAATGGCTGGCATCTGAGGAGGACTCTGTTCCTCTGCTTTTGATCCCAATCTGCACACTCCTGAATACAGATCCCATCCATCACTGAGTCCAGACTGGGACTTTCCCAGACCTGCCAGTGACATGATCGTCACCCTTGGGAGCTCAATATTGGTTTTGTATGTATTTGTATTTATTTATTTATTTTTGTATTAGTAGTATTATATTTTCTTTTTAGTTTTACTTTCATGTTTCATTAGAGTAGTTTAGTTTCTTTTCAACCCATAAGCCTTTCTCCCTTATTCTCTCTCCCTTCTCTTGTGGGAAGGGAGAGAGGTAAAAGAGAGCATCTGTCATTCACTTAACGTCCAGCCCAGCCTAAACCATGACAACTTCTCTTTGTTTAAAGCTAGTTATCAAAATCTGGTTATTGTTTAAAAGATTTTAATAAAAATACAAATTATTACTACCCAAAATTCCAGTGCAGTGCTACAGCACTTCCACACCCCAGAGAAAGTGAATCCAGGCAACTGCTCTGCTCCACATAGCGGGAAGCTGGCAAACACAGACAAGGGGCAAGCAGCCAAACCTACTACTAATGCTAAGAGCAGTATAAATCAACAGTTTGAATCAGAAGGTTTTACACTTCCTTTCTGAGGACTTAGCCACTTACTGCTTCTTTTATAAACATTTATCAACCTTGTATCAGGTCACTATGGGAAGGCATGAAAGCAGCAACAGTTTGACCTTGATTTGGGACACTTTTTTTGCCAAATGTCAAACCAGGAGTGGAGCTTAAGAGACTATATTCTCACACTGTTCTGACAGCTCAAACATAAACTTATGACACTTTCCTTATACCTTATAAATAAAAATATCAAGCAAGACGTGAAGCAGTCACATCACATCACTAGATGCAGGATGAAAAGCCACAGACAGATGATAGGGCTTTTCCATGGGTTGCCACATGCATAGTTTTCCTTTGATAACTCTTATCCTCATTTAACAGCACTGAGGTCAGGGAAGAAGGAAAGAGCATAAAATGTTTTTTAAAAAGCTTTCAAAATAGGAATGGAATTCATAAAGTAGACAGTTATTTCACAGCAGCAGTCAGAAAGGAAGAGATAGGACACATGGGAGGTCGCAACTTGCCAGTTGCACATCATTGGTCCATAAAGCAACATCTCTTTTCTACCCTGAAGCCAAAGGGCAACTAAGAGCTCACCCTACCCCGTCACTCATTCTGCAACTACCTAGCAATTCTTTTTTTAAATAATAGAGATGGACCACTAACACTTGCACTGCTTAATCTTTGGAATTTCAAATGATCCCACAACTAAGAGAATAATGCTGATCATCTGGGTTACAAAAAGATCTCCAAAAATACTTGCAACATTTTTTTGTATATCAAAATACATATTTTTCACTGAAGGCACTCACATATTCCTAACAATGCGTATTTTGGTGATTCTACCAGACTAAATGTCACTATGGCATTTTCCCTTGTACAAGTTGATAACACTTGCTGTATCAGATACGCTGATGCTCCTGCAGAAAATTCTGTGCACCTTATCTACACAGATGGGCACCCAAACAAGTATTAAACCCCAAATATTGAATTTGAACATTCTCAATTGTAAGTTCAAATATATGAGGCATCTAAGAAGGCGCTTGTGTAACACACAAAATTAAGTATCAAAAGCACTAAAGACAAAAGGAACAAACTTTAAAATGAAGTCTAACATCTAAAGAGATTTCTACCTTGATCTTTATTGCACTGCTATCATTTCTTCTGCCGCATTTTCATACTGCATAAACAATGCATTCAAGTTTCCAGTTATTATGCTTGTGTGCTAACAAAAAAGGAGATACATTTTCAGAGGTGTGCCTCCTCAGACCCTCCTGAAGGGTTTCGCATGATGCAATTCAAGCAGAATGTTTCAATTTGCTTGCCACAAAAATAGGGAATGATTATTTTACTACACGTCAAAGAAAAAGTAGTATACCAAAAGTCATCATTTGGTCACTAACTATAAAAGTTACAATAAAATACGTGGGATGTAAACAGAATTTGATAGGCATACTTAAAACACATTTGACATTTTTCTCTCCTGTGTTTTTTTTGGTTTTGATGATCTTTATAATCTTTGTTCATTTTACATGAAAATAACCTAACTACGCAAGTTAACTTTTTAATCGAGCAAATTTCAAGCTCTTTTCAACATATGAAGAACTGTTGACAACAAACTTTCTTTGTATTGACACTACTTTAGCACTTACACTGCATAGCAATTTATTCGGGATGTTATAATTTGGTTCTGTGTGGGTGTCAACTGACTTGCTTCAAAGTCTGCTTCACATCTACAGTAGTTAATCAAGAAGAGGATGCAATTACATTAGTCACAGGGGCTGACTACAACATCTAAGGCTTTTGCACATCTCACTGTGGGAAGTTAGGACCTGCAATTCCACACATTGGAGGACTTCCCCTGAAAGCGATAAATATAATATTTCTTGTCTTTTGCCAGCACAAAACCAAGTTTTGTGAGGCAGACAGGTATCATTGGCAGGTCCTGGATCAGCAGACGAGCAGGCTTTCTGCTCTCCTCCCACATCCACAAGATCTTGGGCAGGAACAGCATTAAAGCAAAGCATCAATATACGAATGCTGAACACGAACTTTTTAACTTAAAATGACCTTTTATCCCTCGAGTTTGCACTCCTTGATGCAGTGCTAGACATGAAAATACAGACTAGTTTTCTAAGCCTTCACATTTGAAGGAAGTACTCCAGAAACAACTTCAAGATGCCAACACAGATGGCATCTAACTTACTTAATGTAATTTTTTTGTGAAGTACAACAGCCATAGCTTATGAACAGCATATTTCAGAGAAGCCTCTTATCTTGATTTACAGAACTTGCAAATTGATGGAAAATTCATTACATACCCTGTGTAAGTTGTTCCACGATTAATTATCCTAATTTAACTACCTTTGCTTTTGGTTCTAGGGTGACACGGAAGCTTAAGGGAAAATTACAGGCTTCGTAACAACTGTTTTCCCTGAGTTTGTTTAAACTCCTAATACAGTAGATTATCTGAAAGAGCCAAGAATTTCCCTATTCTTCCAGTTTACATATTTAACAGCACTTTTCCCAATTTTTTCAGTTTACATATTTAACACCAGGCCAAGGTGCTGGCACTGCAGAGCTAAACATGTGGGGAAGTGACTGCTGAGGAAGAGCAATAGGAAAGCCAGACGAGGCAAAGGGAGAGATTTCATGTTTTAGTATCTCCTAATGAATTAAAACAAGAATTGGCAAGCTTTCAAATATATTTATTTCATTGACTTGGATGTTTTCACATAAGAAAAAAAAATTTGGTCCTGTGGCCAGAGCTTATTTTAGCAACACCACAAGCCCTGGTTTTGGGTGGAATTTGGTTTTCTTGTCTCTAGGGAGTTAGTGGACTTTCAGGGGACCTCTCAGATTGCACTCCGGAGAGCGAGTTCCCATAAACAGCCACAAAGATCATGAGAGGGCTGGAGCACCTCTCCTACCAAGACAGGCTAAGAGAGTTGGGGTTGTTCAGCCTGGAAAAGAGAAGATTCCAGAGAGACCTTACGTCAGCCTTCCAGTGCCTAAAGAGGGCCAACAAGAAAGCTGGAGAGGGGCTTTTTACAAGGGAATGTAGTGATAGGATGAAGCGTAATGGCTTCAAACTAGAAAAGGGTAGATTTAGATTAGATATCAGGAAGAAATTTTTCACTCTGAGTAGTGAGATGCTGGAACAGGTTGCCCAGAGAAGTTGTGGATGCCCCATCCCTGGAAGTGTTCAAGGCCAGGCTGGATGGGGCTTTGAGCAGCCTGGTCTAGTGGGAGGTGTCCCTGCCCATGGCAGGGGGCTGGAACTAGGTTATCTTTAACATCCCTTCCAACACAAACCATTCTATGATTCTATGAATGTGATCACCTGCGGTCAGGAGGCCAAGGCAGCACTGGAAGGCTACAGCCATGGCATGGGGCCTAGGCTGGACAGTGGGCAGGCATGGGGGCTGAGGCAGGGGGGGGGAAACTCCGAGGGTCCCCAGCCCCAGGGATGGCCCCACACTGAGAAACAGAAGAAGAGCACATCCCTGTGAGCTTTTATGGTGGGGATCAAGAACGCATGGGGGGAGGTGAGTATTTTAATGCCCTCACAGAAAGGGAGATGCTCCCATCAATGTTTGAGGGTGGCAGGTTCCTCCCTCACCAGTGCATCCCCAGTCAGGAAGCTTTCTAGCCATGGAGGATAATTTTTGTTGAATAAAGCCTTAAGTTATTAATAAGAATGAAATCTCTTGACCTAGATTTTCTCCTAGCTTAAAAAAAAAAAATCCATATACACACACACCACAGCCTCCCCCTACAAACACTAACTTATTATACTCATCATACACCACAGCACTTCAAAACAGATATTTCACAATGAAAACAAAGAAAAAAAAAAAAGGTTTTCTTGCCCCTCCCTTACCCAGCTTTGTGTAAGAACATGAATACAGATGATGTTTGATTAAAACAGAAACCTGAACCCCAGGCTGAACGTATTTACTTTTCAAAAGCATTTTACAATTTGATTTTCTTCTTGCCTGCTGTGATAATTGATGAAAACTACACAGGGATTAAAATGAGCACAGGTGTGTGTCTACACAGTTCAAAGATATTTGATCCCAAATGAAAATAATAAAAAAAAAGCTTGAGTATTTTTAGGAATGGATTTAACACAGCCTAACCAAATAAGCCTAGATTAAAAGTAGGATTTTACAGTCCAGACTTCATCTTACTGAAATTTGAAACTCATTTCATAATGTATCAGAAATTTTTGCAAGCGATACCTGATTTAAACTGGTATTAACAGCTCTCCATATCATAGGTGTCAGAGTGGATCCAGAGGAAAAATACGGCCACTAAAAGCAGTAAAGTGCACTAAAATACAAACAGGCATGTGTAACAACAGACAGTTGGCATTAAATCAACATTATTTTTAAATTTGTGAGAAGTAAAAGGAAAGTCCGTGAGCTGAGAATATTTTACTGCCAATATACAAGTCCGCACAAAACCCGTGCTTATTTTCTTTGCCAAATTTATACTGCTACAGCTGGATCACAACTTCCTTGCACTCGAGAGGTCAGGAACTGTTTGAAAAGAAATGCATGATACAGCTGATCTTTGTGCCAACTAATCATACCTAATGCAAAAAATGTGATTTCCCCATTTTTCTGTCGCAGCCTCCTTCAGCAAGTAACTAGCATGTTGCTAATCCCAAATTTGTTGCACTACTTTGTTAAACAGATTTAAAAGACAAATACACACAAATCACACAGGATAAAGAATTTATTCTGTGCTCAAGGCTTACTGCTGTGCTTCTACAAGAATCAAAAAACACAGCACTCAATTGTATAGAAAACAAATTAATTTGTCCCAAAGGCATGCCAACAGAAGACTACACTTACATAGGCCTTTTTATACAGCAGCTATTTTCTTGCCTAAACTATCTAAAACACTGCTCCTACAGTAACGCATATTCAATCTTTTTGAAACAGAATCCAGTATATTTTTAGGCCTCTCAATAATAACAGTAGGAGATTACAAATAGATGGATCAGAGACGGAAGAATTCCCTTCCCTCCCCTTCCCCATACAGGGGGGCTGCTCATGGCTCCCCTCTATGTGGGACACGAGGTAATTAGCAGTACCTCCAAACAAGCTTAATTTTCATTTAAGCATCTTTTTGATTAGTGAGAATGAGGGAATCCAGGCAATCATTTTGCAGAAACACATCACTGAAACTGCCAACATCTGAAATTTTCCAAGCAGCCCTGTAACTACGCTTACCTCCATGCATTTTCATGTGTGTCTTACCACAGACTTATATTTTTGTAGCATCCACTACAGTGGGTACTATTACAAATCTAAATTAACTGCATCTCTATGCAAAACTATCTTATTAACCTAGAGCTTTTGAAACCCCTGAAGCTTTGACTTTAGATTTTTTAGATTTTCACACCAACCCTCCAAAGTCTCACCAGAGCATCAAGCCCAATCTTTCAATAGACTGGTAAAGAAACTGAAATTAAGATATGACAACCTGGCAAAAAATTAACACACCACAAACATGCTTCTAATATCTTTTTCTTTAAGCAGAAAACCATCATTTGCCATTACTACACAATTAAAAAACATTTATTTTAAATTTCTTAGAACACCAAGAAACTGTTTTAATTAATGATGACAGATGATTTAAATAGCTCCCTAAATACAAAAATTTTGAAGCTAAACAAAAGGAACTGTAATGAGAAAACAGTCTTTTACCAACTTCTTGATCAATTAAACACATTGGTGAACAAGTTTAATTGTATGTTTTCATCTGGGCCAATATTAACCATAGATGAAGTTCAATTTGTGCACAACCACATTTAAAACTGCAGGGATCATAAGAAGTACAAAAAACAAGACCATCAAAAAAGTTATCAAATGATTTTTCACATTTCACAAAGTTCTGAAGGTCAGTTCAAGCCCTGGGGAAGACAGAACCTGTGGGTTTTTTATTATAGGATATCATTCTGTACATAAGAAACCGTATATATTTACAGTAGAGTTAAAAATTAACAAAAAGTAGACTAGGGCATTCATTGAAAACACGTTAAGACTTCAGATCCTAAATAATTCAGATACTTTGAAATAACCTAAATCTAAAATTGCAATCATTTTGTTTTAATTAACAGATAACCAATTCCTTTTACTGCAAGAATTTGCATAGCACATGGCTAATTACTACCCTGTGAAGAGTCTGGGAGAAGAAAAAAAAAAGGCAGCTAAATCTTAACATAGTTCATCAATACAATATAAATCTAAGTACCATTGTTAGTGCCTTTTTTCATTTTTTTGAGAACAAGTATAGATAAAAGCATGCTCTTTAACACACAGGCAACTAAACAGGAATAAGACTGTCAAGTGAATCTGCACAGGAAACCCAGGATTAGGGCTAAAACTCTATTCTAATCCTTCCGTCCACAGAGGGAGCAGTCTCCAGGCAGCATGTGGTCTGGGCATGCACCTGCAATACACAGGCAAGACTTAAAATACTTACAAAAAGATCAAGCTTTGTCTGAGAAAAGTTTCTTTTTGGCTTAGGAAGCAGTGTATCCGCCTCCTTCAAAAACAAGCAGCAATCACACACATCAGCTTGTCAGTGATTCTGCCAGAATGATACCTGTATGCGACACATGTACACTCAACCCATCATTTCTGGGAATGGACTTGACAGTGAGAAAAAAGCTCAAGAAAGCAGAAAAAAACCCTCTTGTTGCAAATATACCTAACAATTCAAGTTGACGCAGTCATACCAAACCACTACTCTGTGAACTTTGCATTACCTTTCTGTGAATTCCCAGATTGACTGATGAAGTCTAAGCACTTGGTAAAGGTTGTCACAAACTGAGGAAGAATCCTTCAAACACAATAGAATTCCCTTAACAATGAAATAATCTTAGAAGATAGTATCTTTTATCTGGTTCTGCAAAATGACTAGTAGAAGAGCAAGGTTCATGTTTAAATACCATCTTCTTTTGCCTCACACAATCTTTTCTGATACTTTTATACTACGACATGAAGCAAAGTCACATTAGGTGCTACAGCAGGAAGCTTCCAGCTGGGCTGGGGACCTCAGGAGTTCCTGCTATCTCTAACTGGGAGCTCTGCTGGTGCACCTGGGAGCTAAATGAATGTCAGCCATTTAGAAGTCTGTGGACCCATTTTGTTTCATGGAAAGATTGGTCCACTTTTTAAAAGTGCGTGGGGAGGGGTTTCTAAATCCTGTGATTATAGGTTTGGCATAGAGTGCAATAAAAATGGAGAACCACAGAGAAGGATATGCTTTCCAATGCAGCAGCTTTGAGAAGTCTCCATTTTTCCATTGAGACTGAAACTACTGCTGTCAGTCCTAAGCCATTTTGTCATAAAAGTTTAAATACCAAAGCAGCAAGAGACTTTTTGCTTACATTTGGTGCTGCTTCTCTTAAAGCAGAGTGGAATTTAATTTAGCGAGGTTTATCCATGCACCGGGTTCAACTCGTACCCCATTTGTAGCCAACACTGACAATAATAAAACCACAATTTAAAATGGGGAAGTGGAAATGTTTGCAGGCTATTTTCTGACCCTTCCCCCTCAAGCATACATGACAAGCCAACTGACATCAGAACTGGCTTAATACCACTTCAGGCAAGAAAAGTACCTAGTGGTAGAATATGAAGAGCCAGCTGCAGTCCACCAACAGATGCATCACAGAGCAACGGAGAACTAACTTACTTGTTTCCATACACCATACACATGCTTGTTTGTTCAAAATGAAGCTACAGGATCACCTTACCAAGTATAAAATAATAATGAACACCATAAAATTCTTTGTAAGCAGTCAGACATCAGCTGCCATATTTGAGCTTTGAAGAAACTGTCACAGGCGAGTTAACAAGCTCCTAAAACCTGGCACTCGCTGAGCTGATACTACAAGATATTTGCAGAAATGAAATAGCACTTCAGCTTCCAAACTGAAGACTTTTACATAATTAAGATATGTAAATAGGCATAAACAAAAATAAAGCCAAAAAACATCTGTAAGAGACTATATCTGCAACCATTTTCCTACTCACAAAGCCACATCCTTGATTTCAACTTAGTAAGAGGAAAGGCTCAGATAGTTATTTTGTATCTGCTAATTTCTGAATATTATTACAGTATGTTGTTACTGACAATCAAGTACTAATACGAATGGCTATTTAGAAGTTCATGGTCATTATATAACTTACCCTTTTAAGTAGTTTACTGTATTAAATGCTAAACAGCTTTATCCTGCATTAAATTGAGCCAAAAATGCAACAGAGCATCTTCACTGCTATTCTCAGTTTTCCCTTTGAAAAGCAAACTCATTTTGTTCTATAAAGAGAATAAGGTCTCTAAAAGAAGACTAAATTCTTTCTTTCTCAAAGGCAAGCTCTGAAGAGATTGCATAAAAAAAAGATTTTATTCTTGGCTCAAATACGAACATTTGGGAATCGCTACTTTTCAGCAAGGACTCACCCACTTAAAGGCAGAAGAATTTATTTTGAAAAGCAGTGTGAAATTTCAGGAAAAAAAAAACCCACATGTATTTTGCACTTCCCAGCTTTTGGTAGTTCTCCAGATAAGACAAAAATCTCAAAATAACCTCTTCCCCATATAACTGATTTCTCATAGATGTTGCCAAGTTACCTTATACCACCAGCAAGAACTTCTACAAGAAGTAACTACTTCCAGACAAAGCAAGTCAGAGCAGAGACAGTAAGTGAACAGTAAAAGCATTTGAGGCATTTTAGGAGAGATACCCGAGAGAAGGACCTGGGGAATGGATCTCACCAGGCACTCACCTCACCCTGCCTTGTCACCAGTCTGTTCGGTGCCCTTCAGAAGATACAGGGGAGCAACACCATAGCTCAGGACTTACGGAGAACCTCTCCAAAGCCCAGGGCAGGAGATAAGTTTGAGCCCAGCCCCGCCGCTAAGGACTATGCTAAGGACTAACGGTCCTCAGAGGAGCAATGCTTCTTTGGATGCAGACCATGTACTGTAGTTGTTTCCCTGGATTCAGTTCAAACCAGCTGCAAAAAGGGAAAGCTCATCTAGAAGATTAGATCAGGTCCCTACAGAAACATTTAGGGCTTTCAAATAAAGAGTATTATTTGTACGTGCACACATGTGGACACCATCATGTTACAGCAAAAATACCAAGGGATGGGGAGGAGGATTCAATCTTTTTTCTCCAAGATGAGTCAAGACTACCTGCAGACATTCACATAACGTTTCATGAATGTTGAGAAATGCTGCAGGTCCCACGGTCAGTGGCGCAAATCATAAGCCAGAGCTCTCCTATCAACTCCTTTTCCCCATCTCATGCGTGCACATTTTCCTGGGAACAGTTTTTTGTATTCTCACAGTGTTTTATGTGAAGGGATTGCTACTTTCTATCTACGATGCAAAACCTTGACTGTGACCTACAAGTGCTCTGCACGGTTGGGCTCCTGGCACATCAGCCCTTGAAGCAGGCTGTGGCTCTCCTGTTGAGCATCCCTCACAAAACCAGAGGCAGGAAACACCAAAGGATCCTGGAGGGATGGCTAGGCAGACCGTATGGTCCAGCCCAGAGGCCAGCCATACCCCGATCCCCGGGGAGAGGCAGGCCAGGCCACGTACTGTGGGCTACTGCAGGAAGCCCGGACCTGGGGCACAGCAGGGAGCCACAGCGCTTTCCAGGGGCTGCCTCTTCTCAAGAGCATCGGCAGGCATGGCCATGAGGCGCAACCCGCTGCAAGGACAAGGCCAACGCACACGTCCTGCCATCGAGACCTTACGGAGGACCGCGGAAAGACTCTGCCCTGAGTGAGCACTCTGCCTCTTGCCTCACTGCAGACGTGTCTCCACAAGCTGCTTTTACAGCAGGGATGGAAAAGAAAAAAACCCAGCAAAACAGCATCAGATGGTGGCTATTTTGACAACTGCACTCCTTTCACAAATGACAGTCTCCAGCTGCAATAACCGCACTGGGCACTAGCTCATCTTCCCCCCCCCCCCCCCTTTTTTTATTTAAATACTCACACCCTGGAATGTATATAGGAATAAATTAAAGCACTTTTATTATATAGGTCAAGTCCTGACCTGTTCATCTACATACATTAGCATAAAGGTAAAAGTATTACAGACATCAAAAATGAAGCATTAATGGTTAGTTTAAATACATGTCCTAGAGATTGTTAGAAGGAAAAGAATTCTAAATGAAACAAAAAAATTAAGATAACAAAAGTAATAACTGAGAAAGTGAGGCACTACTTAAATTGAATCTTTTCCCCAAGAGGATTTTCCCTTGTGACTAGTTAGTTACATTTTACGAGCAGACAACATAATAAATGAGACATCTTCATTTTACATCACTGTACATTTCATACATATTCAGGATGAAGACTAACTATATAATTCAAGATAATTGAGATCAGTTTTGAAATATGCTTTAAATTTTCTGAAAGCGCTGTACACAGGTTTCCATGTAGAACACATCCCTTTTCTTCCCAAATCAGAAAAGAACTGGTTAAAACCAAAACCATCGTGTAATTGAGAACAATTAAGCAGGTATGATCTGTAGTTTCTCAGCAGGGGAAAGAAGTTCTCCTATGCTTC
Source organism: Rissa tridactyla (assembly GCF_028500815.1). Lineage (NCBI taxonomy): Eukaryota > Metazoa > Chordata > Aves > Charadriiformes > Laridae > Rissa > Rissa tridactyla. Next base: position 41,961,323 of record NC_071467.1, read on the forward strand.
AAGCTGCCAAAGGCTGTGAAGTTGTGATCAAAGATATGATAATATTAAAAAAAGACAGACGCTGGACAGCAACCCAACGGCACACTCCCTGCTTTCTCAGGAGCCTCCAGAGGTACAAAGCCCATACTCCAGCATTGTAATTGCCTCCTCCATATCCTTACCCACCCATGCCTCTTCCTTATCCTTAGAGAACGCTCACTAGAAGTGCCAGTGAAGTTTGTAGGGCAGCGACCACAGTATTTCTTACATTCTCATTTATACTTTGGTTGATTGTCATGCCAATGAGCTAGTTGATCACGGATAGTAACTCTAAGAGCTGTTTGACTTGATGAACAAGATAAACGGAACGAAAGTGAGGTATATCTCATTGTCAGAGACCGCAATCTTTGCAAGTACAAAAAAAAAGTAAGTTCTGACATTGACTTTAGAAAAATCACAGCCTAGGAAGATCTACACAACTCTGTGTTACTCTGCAAAACAGCTTCAAATAAAGAAAAAAAGTTGCATCCACATGGCTATTCTACAGAGGAACAAGAGGATATTTTCTCCATTCCAACACAACACTTATTCTATTAACACTTAAAGTGAATTTTAAAAGTTTGGCATTCTACATATTGCCTAATAAGAAGGAAAAGGTATTAAGGAAACAATGGCGAATCCACTATTGCAACTCCAGAATTGTAATGTAAAAAGCACTAAGTGCAGAACTATTTTGTTGCTTCTCTCAGATCAGTATATTATGGTACCAAATTACACTTCACCAAAGGAGGACTTCACAGGGATTGCTAGCACTCCAGTCTGGTTCAACGTCGAAAACAGCTGACTTCATTTTCAAATATTAGATGACTTTCACAATTTGCACAAAGTTGAATGAAGTATTCCATGAAAGCAAGTCACACTGATTAAGGAACAGGTTTTGTTTCTCGTTAGAAATTCAGCTTTAAATTAGTGGAAGTTCTAAGCATGGGAAAGACATAGCAGAAAGACTGGAACCTCGCAGCAGCCAACTTTGCATTAGACAGTATCTGTATCACAACTGCCATAATACAAACTGTCTTCTTGCCTTCCTGTCTGACTCACACTGCAATTCCTTCAGGCTTAAACCACAGCAACGGGTGACATGCTACCAGCCTGCAGCACTGCAATACTAACCACGTCCACTCCTAGGCCACAGCACAATTATTAGGTGCAATACTGCCAGGGCTTTTCTGATACCAGTCTTTGTCCCTCCAGTCTCCACATTGTCCCACCTCAGCTGCAACACCTACAGGAAACAGAGTTTTCACGGAAAATGTTTTGGCCATGCAGCAAAACGGGAATGAAGGATACTGGGAGAGTGAGCATGGGGTCTATAGGGTGGGCAGCTCTTCCACTCCACAGCTTCACCGACTCCCTCTGACTAAAATATATAATATCATCCTGATGTTCAGCAGTAAAGAAAGCTTACCACCATTAGTAGGATTTGATTAGCACTGACCATAATGATAGCGCAGGAAGCAAATATGCCTCTCCACTCTCCAGCTGAGCAGTGCAGCCCACATGATGCAGTAGGAGATGGAGTGCTAGGATCCGATTTCATACTGGAGCACGGCACCTTATAAAAAGCCTTTTCAGCAACAGTCATCCAGAAGTAATATGGAAATCAAATTAGTTGATTGCAACAATCTAAACAGCATCATTTGATACCTTCACAGTAGCTCTTGGATAATGAGAGTTTAGAAGGAGAAATCCTATCTTTTATTAAACCCAACATAGCTGGAGGACAGGGCCTCTCCCTACAGCTTTTGCCTATTCCATTTTAGGCCAAGTAATGAAAACATTAATGCTGCTTAGCCAGCAAAGCACAAGTTAATTCAGCTTCTATCTCCCCAAAGCCTATAATTCTCTGGTCTAGTCTTCATGAAGAGCACTTTAAAAATGTTTCAAATATAACGTGAACAGCCATATAATCATCACTGTACGTGCTCCTTTATGGGTGGTAAGGATGCTACTCCAGAACGCAATGCAGAGGGCACCTCCCGGGCACCAGAAGGATGAGCAGATGTACCTATAAGGTTAAGGTATAAAAAGTCCAGGAAGCGACATGTGGGTTCACCATCATGCTATGTACAGCTCAGTCATGACGACACAGCTGTTTCATAGAATCACAGACTATTTCAAGTTGGAAGGGACCCATAAAGATCATCAACTCCAACTCCCTGCACCTCACAGGACTACCCAAAACTAAACCATGGCAAAGGGCATCGTCCAGATGCTCCTTGAACTCTAACAGGCTTGGTGCTGTGACCACTTCCCTGGGGAGCCTGTTCCAGTGACCGAGCACCCTCTCAGTGAAGAGCCTTTTCCTAATGCCCAGCCTGAACTTCCCCTGACGCAGCTTTATACCATTTTGTGTTCTATTGCTGGTCACCAGAGAGAGGAGATCAGCACCTCCTCCTTCACTGCCTCCCCTTGAGGAAATTGTAGGCCATCATGAGGTCACCCCTCAGCCTTCTCTTCTCCAAGCTAACAAAACCAAGTGACCTCAGCTGTTCCTCATAAGTCATGAGTGCAGAGTATCAAAATTACAGCGAATGTACAGGTTGTGAACACACCAAAGCCCAGCACATACTGTAAACATTCATGCAAGCATGGGCTTCAGGGACAGAGGCAACACAGAGTACAAACAGAGGAAGCATCAAGCAAAGTCCAACAGCTGCCTGAGACCTGATGAGATGCTATATGAGGTGCCACTGGATCCCAAGGAGGCCACAATACTCTAAATTCTCCATATAATGCTTACAAAGGTGTCCTCTAGGACAGTCCTATACCACTGTTTTAGTCCAGTGTCTGTTTTCCTACTCTACAGAAAATAAGCCCTTACCTCCTGGTGTTAAGGGAGGACTTATTTTTTCATTCATATTCAGCATTTACTTCGACAGTTTTCCTTCATCCTTGATCCCCCCAGCCCACATAATAACATAGGCGATTCCAACTAGTAGGCCACTGTCTTGATTTTGCATTTTTACTACATTTGGGAGAAAGTATGCTGCAAGAATTTTGTTCTATCTCATCGGCACTCCTGTTCTTTAATATAATTTCTGGATACAGCTCACGCAGACAAATTAGCAGGGTGATATTTCACATAGTTCTTGGTCTTTATGGTTCATTCTCTCACTTAGCTCGTGTTTGCTGTGAGTTGCCATATTCCTAGATCAGGAGAGGGTAATTCACACATCTGCTTACTGTAACAAAAATCAGAAAGGCCAGAAGGGAGCAGATGATTTTCTCATCTTAAAGAGCTTTGAAATATCTCATTTAAGTTCCGCTCCCAACACTGACAGTCCAAAGAACCTCCAAGAAAGGTACGCAGCAAGTTTTTATCTCAAATGCTACTAATTTTACATTTGCTGAGTGAAAACCATATGTCTATTTGTGTGCATTTCTGCAATTGCACTTTTTCATTCATTAAGATGAGAAATTACTTCTTTTATGCAATCTGCTACTATTCAGATAGCAAAACATTGTGATGTCTGGTAGCAAGCTTGCTGTTTTTGGCTTTAGGAGGTTTGGGGTTTTTTTCCCCCCGCCTCTTCCTGTGAGAGGAAAGCTTTTCCCAAAGGATTTAAGCGATTTCATAAAACAAATGTAAAAACAAAGACACTTTTGTTCAAGGACTGAAGGTTTTGTTTTAAGGGGGATGGAGAGGGAAGGAAGAGAGAAATGACACTGATCATCTTTCAATTAAACAGGAAAAAAAAGACGATATCTCATTCTTAAAATAGAAACTTTGTGATAGCACAAACTTACTATAATAAAAGGGTCCCCAGAAAAAAAAAATCAAGTTAAGATTTTTCTTTTCTTAAATATACAAGTTTTTTTTATTATAGTCACAAGTGAAGACCTCAAACTATTAAAGCAAAGATCAGAGGAGAACAACATTTTCTCTCCCCAAACATTTATACAAACGCATTGCAGAAATCTCAAATGTTGCAGAATTTAGATTCTAGTTTCCAATTAACAGATATTAATTAATGGAATTAACTGACTTATGGGCAAGTCCCTACATATTGCATCAAGTTTTATTATGTAAAAAAGAAGTCCGACAGCCCCAAGTGATCTTCAGTGAGAAAATAACATCTATCCAAATGGAGCAAAAGCAATCCATGAAGTCCCATTCACACTGCCTACCATTTAAATTCATTCAGCATCATCACTCACTGCAATTATCATTCAACAGCCAAAACTAACACACTGGGAGAACTCAATAGCAATATACTTCAGTAATATCATAGCTCAGAAAGGCAAAACAACACAGACAATAAGAATCTCGCAATTAAATACAACATGCAAGTGAAATCTATCACATTTTAACTACTTGTACTTACATGACTGATTTACAAACGTTAGTATTAAATTCAATTTTTTCTAAATGTAGTCTTGAAGTACATGCATGCATGGGAAGTGACAAGATTTCTTTTAATTAAGAGATTAAAAAACAGGTCTAATACCATTGGGGGTAGACAGGAGGAGAAATAACATTCTGTCAAATAGGTCACAGCAACATTACTTTTTATGTATATAAAATAAAGAACAAATAAAGCGTATATTATCATCATCTTCTCAAAAGTGCTCTACCCAACCATTACTTAAATGATTCTCTTCTATCCTAGTTTAGGCTGCACATATATATATGCACATATACACACAAGAAACAGTTTCATTTCTAATGGCCCCCTGACCTCCCAAATGGCAACATGCACAGATTAACTCCTCAAACAGAGAAAGACAACGTACAAAGGTCATTACAACTCCAAAGGTCTGGGTCCGCTCATGAATTTGGGTAGTTATTTAAAACATACTTGTCTAATACTATGTAGAGGTATTGGACAAAGAGGAAGACACTGCTACCAATGGTTCTTTCACAACAGAAGGACACTCCTTCAGCTCCTGTTTGCACAAAAAACCACCATGTGGAAACCTGAAAGTTAAACCACTGGAAAGCTGCAGAACAACCTTTCTTTCCCCATTCTTCTGCCCACAACTCTTCTCCTTTGCTTTGTTTTTTAACTATGCAAGACACCATGTAATTTACAAATGCTCAAATCTAAAAGGTTCTCCTTCAGTTTGGTCTAAGGTTCTGCTTTGTTCCTTCCCCGCTGTAACCCCTCCTCATTCAAAAAGTGCTTTTCTAAACAGTGCAACCCCAACCAGCTAATAGATATCCCACTGTTACAGCAATGAATAAAACATGAGATTTCCAATTTAATTTGGACACAAGGTAATGTGCATACTCAGTTCATGTGTAATATGTAAACTTTTCTCTTCCTTTCCACATTAACCAGATTGTCCATTCACAATCTTTCCATAATTCTCATTTTCTCAGTCACATTTTCTCTCCTGTATTCTTTCACATGTGCATGTTCCAAGTTTTACCTCCGTCTCTTATACCACTTGCTCCTTGCTGCAACCCATTTCTCTGCTTCCCAGTCTGACCATGCTCACCATGAACCCACAGTTCACTGACCTGTTAACAAGGAGGAGGATATTCCTTTCCACGTGTTTGGGCTACAGACAATACTGGATGCTGCTGTTATCTTCCCTGTCCAATAAAGTCTTAAAACATTTCCTCCCATCTCTTAATGCAGACTTTTCCAAGACCTCAAACTGTAACAGGAAATTATTGGAGTGATTTTGTTTTTAAAGAACACAGCAAAGCATCAGGAGACAAGTGCTCTGCTCTACCATTTGCTAGAGACTGTTTGAATTTAGGTTGAATCCCTCCTTTGTAAATCTGAAATAACTTTTCTACCTCATGCATTAATATTTGGAACTTGAAGGCTGTCAAGTGAAAGACACTATAAAAATGCAAAGCATAGCCCTAGTCTCATCTTTTTTTAATGATAAACCCAACAAAAGAGCAATAGGAGCAAATGAAAAATCACAATAAGTGAATAACCTAATAATACATGCTAAAACCTACCAAGACAATAAATTCAATTTTCCCTGGGATTGTTAAATTATTCTTTTGATGGCTCAACACAATCTCTTCACGTTTATTTCCTATGGGGGATGCTGACACATTGAGCTCATTACACAGCTCCTCTTTAAAGAAAACACACACATGCATTTAAAGCAAACACCTAAAATTTAACAGTTCTAAGTTTTAATAAACTATGCCGGAAAGGAGCTTGCAACTGGATTATTTCTAAGGAAGCAAGACACCTGCCTTATAAATTCAAAACAAACAGACATAAAGCAATGTCAAGACACTGATCTTGCTTTGATGTACAAAACACACTCAAAGCATCTTACTTTTTTAATGATTCTTCTCAAGATGCATCCACACAGATGACATACATTCTCCCTTTTTTTGAAGGGTCATCTCAAAAACTTCCAGAAGTTTGACTGGGCATACAAAGCCCAACCACAGGACAGCTTATAAATGGACAGAACCTGATGCTATAGCAGAGATCAAATTAAGTCAACGTGGTGGAGCCTTCAAACCACATACACCATCATTACGCTTTCTATGAGGCACGTGCCTCTTCAGTGTGTACCAAACAAGCCTTCAACAGAGTTGCTAGAGGAAGTGTCTGAACCTGTATCTCATACCTCAATTTGTTCCCAGTGGTTACGTTGTGTTGGCCTTTGTATAGTTCAGCACCAGCGCCTAGGTCAGGTGCTACACCTGCAAAATGAAGCCATAGATGAGCACACATCCTCCTGGCTGGGAGCCCCCACCCTGGGTCTTCAGCAGTCCTGCACTCCACCTACTGCGCAAGGCTCTGCTCGAGTCCCTTCTCAGGTGAAGCCTCCCTATTCCCATTCCCAGGAGGAGCATGGTCATCAAACAAGAAGATGCAGCCAGTGCCACGGAGCACTCCCAAGACCAGAGAGCATGAAATCAGGCAGAAGATAGATACCAGCACACACTCAACAGGAAAGCATAAACCTTTTATTTATTTATGGGTTCAAGTTAGCCATCCTGACCTCCAGCCTGTACATCCATTTAAGCTTTTTCTGTCCCACGCATATTAATTTGTGGTTATCTTTAATATTTCATGAGTTATATTTGATTCCACTCCATTATACACTAAGAGAGAAGAAAAAGCAGCAGCTAGTAATGCCATAGACAGGGGTCTTACTTGTTATAAATTCCATTCATCTTCAAGTGACTGGACAACACATACTCCCCAAAAATAAGTATTTCTGCTCATCACACCTCTTTCACGGAAGTGTTTTCTGTTTCTGTTGATTAGCAGAGAAGATCGAAGCATAAAAGTTACCATAGCCTGAGTTACCCAAACTGCCCATTTCCTTAATAGTCACATGCAAATTTAAACACAAACTGGGGCTTAAGAGAAGTACAGCTGGGAGGGCACCCAAAATCGGACAGTTAGGAAACTCATTTGGATCTCCCATGTACAACATTCTAACATTCATTCAATAAGTCATCAAATCATCCTCTTGTATGTCAAGTTTTTAATCCAAAATTACAGATGAGCCTTCAGTTTATGACCCTTCCTCTTCTCCAAGAATTTGCCCGAGGGAATTTATAAGCAGCTGCTATCTCCCCCTCCGCCGTTACTAACCTACAAAAGCCAGTGTAGTTTAAGTTTTGGTCTCTGGTCAAACTCCAGACTGTTCACGCCCCATCATCCTTGTAGCCTGGATGTCCCTGTACACTTTCCACTAGAATTTAATATTTTCTGCATGCAAGTGACCAGAACTATGTACAATATTTGACATGAAGTCTCCCTAACACCTTGCATAATAACTTGTCTATCTCCACTGGAGAGCTCTCACTGAGGATCACATTTGCTTTCATTTTATGCCTACCATCAAATAGTCATCTCAATCTGACTATGGCATTCACGTCTTTTCCTCCAGGCCTGCTTTAAGGGATGACCTGCCAACTGATAGCAGATGTGGTGTTAATAATCACTCAGTAGATAACTTCACTTTTAGAGCTATTTAACTTCCTCTCATTCCTATTGCTTCAGTCATCACAGACATTCAGTTCTTCCTGTGCAATAATCCAACTCCGCTCGTTGCTGACTAGCTTTCCTAACTTTGCCTCATCAGCAATCGTCCTTTGCATATAGTTATCTCAGCCAGTACAGTGAAGTAAAGAGACCAGCCCCGATCCAGAGCAATAATTCCTTTATTCATGCAGATAGAGTCACAATTCCTTCTTCAGGTTGCTCTTCCAAGCCACCTCACCATTCTTTAGCCAAGCCCCATACTTCCAATTTAATCACTTTTGGTGTCACGCCATGGTGTGCATACTTCGAACTGAAGCCTTCTGCTCCTTTTGTCTAGGACACTCAGTATTTAACCAGTAATAATATGACTTTAGTCTTCCATGACCTAATTGTGGCAAATCCATGATGCATTTTATCCTGTTTTCCACTTATCTTTATATACTTAATTACTTTTTCCATTCCAAATTTGTTCTAAATCCTTGAATACTATTAAGACCAGAGTAAAACGTGTGAAGATTTCATTCTCTTCTCCTTTTAAAATAAATAAAAATATATTACTTATGCTATAGTGCCATCACAACTGCTACATTCAATTTGACAGGTAACAACCAATCCTGTTTTTTAAACCTGGCTCCAGTGTCCTGCACTGACTCTTTCAGACCCCAAAGCAGAGGCCATTTGCTTCCTTAGTTTGACTGTGTTAAATCTGGAAGCAGGCATGAGACGTTTATTCTGATCATTTCTGTTTGACACCCTGTCTTTCTCCAATGTTCAAATCCTCATCCCTATCTAAAACCGTTTATAACTGCTAATTTTGGAGAGATTAGACATATTTTTCAACTATAGTCTGACCCTCACAATATCATAGCCAACTTCTCCTCCTCTTTTTATTTTTTTTTTCTTCTTCATCTTAAATTTCTTCATGCTCCAACTTTTGGCAATTCACATGCTATCCCTGCAGTTTCTGCTATCCGATGATCAATCCCCTCCTTCATTCCTTACAGGTTTTCCGGTAACCTGCACTATGTTATTCTTGCAGCAAGGTCCGCAACCCCACTTGGCAAGCTTTTCCTCCTCCTTACTCCTCCTTAAAATGCAGTTTCCAAGCAGCTGTTGTACCTTCCATTTAAGACAGTCCAAGCCTTTTCTTCCCCCCGCCCCCCAACCTCTAACTCCTGCAGGTCTTCAGCCATGTGGACTTCACAAACTAGTTCCTCTAACTTCTCAGAACTTGCCCTGCTAAAATAAAACTTCCTTGAAATAAAAGCACTTTGTAGCTGATATATACTTACCCTTCAGTTTAATTTAAAATAATTAACTTGTGGCTCATCAACACATGTGCTTAGGGCCTTGTGGAACGGAGCCGTAATCCAGCACTGGAAAGCAAGCCCCAGTGTCAGCCACGGAGAGACCAGAGACATTCCTTACCCAAAGTTCAAAGATACGCCCTCTAGTTCTGGGCAAGGCTGTAAACAGGAGCCTTCATTTTCTCTGCATTCCGCTGCAATTAATGGCCAGAATCTACCCTATGATATTTCAGTGTACCGATTTCCTATGTCACCACTGGGAAACATACTTACAAAAGCACATATGAGAAACATCTTTCCTTTTATACACTAGCACAGTACCTCAAATGAGCTCTGAGCAACCAGAACACATTTGCAAGGCAATGTTCTGTAATTTGTCTCACTTTTCCCTCACTAAATCAATGTTAGCCCTCCAGATTTCGGAGCACAACATGAACCTTTAACAAAAAAACACCTCCCATCCACTGGAAGACTGCACCCATACTAAGTGCCTCCAGCAACAATTTGAGATCTGATGTCTCCAGCATGTGCACCACAAGCGTACAAGGAGCAGGGAAGGAGGGTGCTGATGGCCAAGTGCTACAGCAGGACATGGAAAGAACCGCTCTGACAAAGTGTCAACGAATGATCTCCACATGAATCTGGAAAACACCATTTCCCTCTTCACTTTAGCTTGTGATACCATTTTCTTAACATGGATGCCTTGGCATGCAGGAAGTCTAGGCCTTCTGTGCAACACGGTAAACTTGCTGGCACGGGCTATCAGTTCCGTCGAGGCAGTAAATCACGCTTACCACCGCATTCCTGGTATACCCGCATGTACACTACATCTACCTTCTGCCCACAGAGGGGAAACTCAGTACCGTGGCAACTGACATGAGAAGTTACTAGCCCACAAAAAATAGGGGGGGCCCTGGCAGGGCATACAGCAGGCATACAGCTCTGCCAACAGCCCCACATCATGGCAAGGGCCACCTGCCATCTCTGAAGGACTGGTGGTCTCTGCACCCGCCTCCTCTGGCCACCATCACCAACACGTACATCTCCCCCCGGGAGCACATTCACAGTGCTAGGTACCTTCTGCTCTCATCACCAGTCCCACCAACCTCGAGCCAAACCTTTGCAGAAGTGGGGTGTTCAGCCACCTCTGGACTGAGGAGCACGGCACGGGATGCTTTGAAAAAGCAATTTTCAAAAAAAAAAAAGTGTTAAGTTTTCAAAAAGCGTTAGTCGCACACAAGGAAATAACGCGCCACCTTTTCCTCCAAAAGTGTTTTATCTTGTTAATTCTAGGTCAGCTGAGCGCACGTGTGGTATGGATTACACTGACCCTTTTAGAGCTCTTGACATTTTTAAATAAGTAGGACACTTAACGTTAGACACAAGCCAAGCTGTGCACCCCCTGTGCGCCGCACACCAAGATCAGCCAACAGGCTTTATGGGCAGAACCAAGGACAAATTGCTTTAGAAAGCGTGGCTCTTATGGCACATAAGTATGAATGTGAAATAAATTAGAAATGCCAAATCTGACCCAGTATTGTATGAAATCAATACAGGCATTTTACAAAAAAAGGAAGTTGAACTGAAGTGACCTTTGCAAAGCCACCCACCGAACCAGGGGCAGATTTACAAACAAAACAAGTATTTACAGCTAAGTGATAAAAAGGTCTACATTAAAGATAGAAGTTGTCTTGCTGCTTATAAAACACAATAGCATTGTCATTTTAAGCACAAAGGAGATGTTTCATCCTTAAATATCTGAGCACAGTAACTGCAGAGTTTAAATACAAGTAAGGATTAACACGCAGATGACTGTAAAATTCAAGTTTAAAAAAGTTAATACTATGATTCACTAGAGATGTTAATTTGCCAGTGCCAGGTCTTTGAAAGTTTTAACCTTCCTCTCTGCCCTATGAGCTGCCATATACATTGGACCTTGGGACACAAATAATTCCACTGCTCTCCCTTCTTTTCACACACGCCTTGTCTGAGTAAGTGAAGAAGGAGGGGGGGGGAAAAAAAAAAAGGCATTTAAGTAAATTACCTTTTGGATAAGCCTCCTCCCTTCTCCCAGCTGAAGTTTTCTTTAGGTCAGATTAGCACTTTGAGAAGGATCCCGCCGCCGGCAGGCCCGGTTTCGGGCGGTGTTGTGACAGATGCGGGGCAGACGCCCGGCAGGGCGAGCAGAGACCCAAGCGAGGCGACCATGTGCTGGGCCAGCCCCGCGTCCCCCCAAAAGGGCATCCCGGGGGGGAGGGGGGCAGAGAGGGGTGGGAGTTCACACTTCGCACCCACCCGGGGAAATAACTCGGAGGAGTTCAACAGCTTATCCCCTCCAGCGGCTTTCTCCTGGGCCATATGTTTTCCCCTGACATTAGCCAGGAATTTCAGAGGAGCCAAACCGCTCTGCCCGCCCCGCCGCCGACCCGCTCGGGGCCAGAACCACCGCCCCCCCTCACACGCACACCCAGGGCAGGGGACGAAACCGGCTCGGCCCCGCTCCCACGCGTGGCACCGACCCCCACGGGGGCTGTTCCCTGTCACCGGGGACAGCCGCTCGCCCCACCGACCCCCGGCGGCAGGGCAGGGCCGGGCAGGGCGGCTCCTGCCGCAGCGCCCGGCGGGGCCGAGCCCCACGCCCACCCCCGGGGCAGCACGGCGCCGCCAGCGCCGCGCTGCCGCCCCTTCACCAGACGCCAGGGCCGGGGGTCCCGCCCGCCGCCGCCTCTCCACGGAGCCGCCCCCAGCAAAGCGCGGGGGAACTGCTTTGGGACGGCGCCGCTCTCAGCCCCCGGGCCCCGCCGCGCCCGGAGCAGCGGCCCGGCCTCACCGCCGCCCTTACCGTCCTCGCCGGCGCGGCGCGGCAGCCTCCCGGAGAAGAGCGAGGGGAAGCCGCGGAGAAGAGCAGGGAACCGGGGCCGAGAAAGCCGCGGCCGCGAAGAGGAGGAGGAGGAGAAGGAGAGGGCGGATCGGCGGCCGGGGGGAGGAGCCGAGGGGCGGAGGAGCTGAGCAGCCGCCCGCCGCGCAGCCGGCGCTTCCTCCCGACACGCCGCCGAGCCGAGCCGGGCCGGGCCGGGTGCGGGGGCCGGAGCGTTGGGAACCGCCTAGCGCCGGCGGGCCCGGTTGGCGGGGCGGGGAGCCCCAGGCAGGCGAGAGGGAGCGCCCCTTCCCCTGCCCGGGCTGCACAAAGGGGACCCGCCGCCACCGCCGCCTTTGTTCGGCCGAGCGGCGCCCGGGAGGGGAGGGCGGTAGGGTGAGAAGTTGGGCGCTTCGCCCACCCGAAGACGGTCCCTCCGGCCCTGGCAGGCGCGGGGTAACTTCCTCGCTGAAGTTAATTTGGGTCTGTGATGAAAACCCCCTCCACCTGTGCCAGACGCTGCTCGGCATCCAGCGTTGGAGTCAGCCTACACGCCGTGCTTCAGCTGCCTGTTTACGCCTCAGGAGCTGGCTGGTGACTCCTGTTAAATTAAGCTAGGTTTGTGTTGTGTTTTTTTATTGCAGAGGGTAGGTGGGATCGCAAAGACTGGTTGCTTAGCATTTTGCGCTCGGCAGTCACTAAGAACTAGTAAAAAATTAATTCCAGGTACACCTGTTTTCCATTGTCTGTGGTACTTCTCAGATTTTTCTTCAAACGTGTCCGCTCATTTGCCTATTGATCTGCACATGCAGTTGCTCACTGATCATTGAGGTACCTTTTGAAAGCACATTTTTTGCCACAGTACTCCATTGCTTATCCTATAAACCTCCTCCGACCTTCCTGGTTTCAGCCCTTTGGTTCAGGTACTTAAGTCAACACAGCAGTCCTGTCACGCGAGTTAAAATAGTAGAATCATAGAATGGTTTAGGTTGGAAGGGACCTTAAGGATCATCTAGTTCCAACCCCCATGCCATGGGCAGGGACACCTCCCGCTAGACCAGGCTGCTCAAAGCCCCATCCAGCCTGGCCTCGAACACTTCCAGGGATGGGGCATCCATAGCTTCTCTGGGCAAATTGTTCCAGTGCCTCACCACCCCCACAGTAAAGAACTTCTTCCTGATATCTAATCTAAATCTACCCTCTTCCAGTTTGAAGCCATTACCCCTCACCCTATCACTACATGCTCTTGTAAAAAGCCCCTCTCCAGCTTTCATGTAGGCCCCCTGCAGATACTGCAAAGCTGCTATAAGGTCTCCCTTTCATGCAAGTTAAAATCATAGAACAGGGAGAATTCATTCCTCACTTAGAAGAGACTGGCAGATTTACAAATGCTCTTCTATGAGGACTTCTCTGAAGGGTAATTAGACTTCTTCAGCCATTTATATGGCGGGGGGAACAAGCAAAATTACTCAACCTACAGCACCTTCTATCTACAAGTGACCTTTTAAGAAAGCACTAACAAAACTAGACCATCCTAAAGTTGTTAAGACCAGGCACAAATGGAGCAGCTCCTTAGCCAAGCAGCCTTCCTTAAAATCTCTTTCCCCCTAATGTTCATTAAGCCCCCCCCAGCAGTTAAAAAAGCCCGCCTGGAAGTCCTTACTGTTTGCCAGAGCTCTGCTTCCCAGGCTGCAAGGGGCAGGGTAGCACAAGGCTTTTGGTGCTAAGCCAGCTCTTTGAGTTTAATATTAGACCGAGTCGCTTTGGTGTGGCACAGGCTGTTAAAAAAAAAAAAGGTGCTTTATCGGTTCCTCTAGCTATTGCCTAGAAATCACCTGTGAGGCCCATGAGGTGCCTGTTGCAAGGCACGGGGTTGTGAGGAAGGAGGGGAAGCTGCAGAACTTGGGCTCTTCCACATAATTAAGGAGGACCTTCTGCTTCCTGGGCATGTTAGCACGACTGCATTAGAGAATGAGAAATAAAAGTATGTGACTTGAGCCTTCACTCCTGTAGCTGTGTTGCAAGGGGGAATATTTTTTTTTTTTATTTTAAAATTAAAAAAAAAAAAGGAAGGGATAGATATCCTCCCCAATGTTGGGAGAAAAAAACTCCGAAAGTATAAAACAATGTAATAAACGTGGAGAAGCCTGCCTAAGCCATCAGGCAGCCTTAAGTAAAGCCAATGTGCTGGAGGCGTAAGCTACATCATATATCCTCGGTGCTGCCAAGACCTGCTCGCTGCATTATTCACTGGGGACAGAAGCCAACCATCAACGCCCATAGCCTGTGCTGAAGGGAGCCCCTGCCACACAACGGGGTGCTCGTTTGTCACGTGTTCAAAACACAGGCACCCCATCTCGTGTGACTGCCTTTCACGGTAGGTGCATTTTGCCCTTCGTCCTTTAGGCTGGATGTCTGTAATAGGGGGAGGAATACGCAAATGCAGCTCATCTCCTTTTATGTGACCAGTTCTGGCCAGAAGATTTCCCCATTCCTGGTCAGAACAGAGGCTTACCAATATTTTAATTCCAGTTCAATATATAAATGTTTGTTAAAGCCTAGGCATGTGTATAGCACTTATATTGTGCCCTTACTGATGAAACAAGAGCTATGGAGTTGTTTCTTACACTACTAACTGGTAAGTTTTCCACACCCTGGCATCACATGGTGGATAGCTTTATTAAATTATGCCACACTGTGCAGCTGCTGCCTCTGGAAAGAAGTATGGAATAATACAATTAATATCTCACCTTTTGATGTTAATTTAGCTACGATAATATGATCTTCATTCTCGCCATCACGACCAGTAACAGCCTAGCCTCTGCCTCAGACAGATGACCAACGCATTGAAGCAGTGGCTAGAGATCTGCAAGGCAAGACTGGAGCTGATGATGAACACCCATGGACTTCATCATGTCCCATATCGCTTTAGTGAAACCAGCACCCTGGCCCCAGGGTGACATTTAAGGGCACCTTAAATAATTATCCTCGTACACAGATCTTTGTGTTTTGAGATGCCATAACCCCTGATTTATAAATAATATCTGAGGCAAGAAAATAATTCTCTAAAACGTGTATATACCTGATTAAGCTCATCTAATTCAACAAGACTACATAATAGAAGTTAAATAAAACACATGCATAAGAAAATGTGTTGTCTGGAACTAAGCTAAGAACCTCTGGAGATAATCATAAAATTACCCAGTTTCAGACTTCTTTGCACTTTGCTAAGAACAGATTATTATAAAATGCATTAATCTTGTCAGTCCATTAAAGTATTTCACAACTTCCAAAAGGTTTTGAGATACAAAAATTTAAAAACCCAGCTATTGATCATAACAGTCTTCCTAAATCCGTATTCTTACAAGACGGAGAATAAAACAATTGTTGCTCTAATCAGTAGGTTTACTCAGAAACAGCTGACACTACTTACAATTGTGTTAATTAACACGGGTTCTCAAGGTCCTGTTCTAATGCAGCACGACACAGTGGTGAAGACAAGCTCTGTCCACCTTAAACAATGCGTTGCTATTGTTCACGCTACTTGAATCTGCCATTAACAGTAAGTCTCCATCTCACAGCTGCTTCCAAACCTGAGGCCTGCTTGCATTCAAAGGGAATTTCAGTTGTATTCTGGCATTGCCTATGCTATTCACAAAGTCACCTGTAACTGCGCAAGAACGACTGAGAACAAAGCAGCTCGTTTCCCTCTGTTTGGCTCCAGAGGCCTGGCTGCAGGATGTTTGGGTTTGGGATCTCTCCTGCTTCTGTAAACTTATGTGTAATGATCAAAATACATTTCAAAATGCAGACTGCTGCCTGAATTACTGTGGCACTGGGGCTGAATTAGCCACGGCAGCTCAAATACTGAACCTTCTCTCCCTGTCCCTACATCTTTAGGATGTATTTACTTTCATGTCCCTCCAGTCTCCCGGGTGTGGACTGAGGTCAGCAACAGCCTGCATTAACGGGCCAAGCTGTAACCTGCAGCAGCTACACCACCACCACCACGTGTTTTGGTGTACTTGTCCATGGTTAAATCCATGAGTGAGGCATGTGCGTGATTTCTGGTGGCCAGGCCGGTCTGCCTGCTCAGCCCATCCAGCCATTACCTCATCCAGCTGCTCAGCCTCATCCAGCCAAGGTGGGGGACAAGGTGGCCGGAGGAAAGCACCGCTTTAGCTGTCACAGCTGGACCAGCCCATGCCTGCCCATCACTGGGCTGCGTGTGTGCATTCAGCACAGCTCACTGAGCAGTGTTTCACAAAAAAAGGCTGAGTTCTCCATTCCCACCCCACCATGTACATCCAGCTGCTGGCACAAACAAGATGGTGCAGGACACTCAAGTCCTGTATTTGGATTTTTGTTCTGTATTAATTTTTTTTACTTTGATAAAAAGCTCTGTAGAAAATGTGCGAGCAACACGTTAGTGGGGGCTGTAAATGGTGCAGGTATTTAGGAGTGCTGGGAAAAGTGTTTTCTCGGTATTGTTCGAAGCAAGGGGCTGATGATGAAAGGAGAGGTGCAAGAGTCACATTGGCCTGTTCTTCTGGTGCTCAAATGCCATGAGAAACAACCTAGAAACCCCCTTGTCAGCTCCCTGAAGGTCTCGGCACCACATAATGAGGACTCCCTTTTTGTCTTCCCTCAGTCACTGCATTCTCCCCATCAACTTGAATTTGGCTACATTTAGGATCTAGCACAAGGCATTAGTTTCATTCCTGTTTTTTCTCTGCTATCACCTTGGGCTTTACTTACAAGGTTGTTACAGTTGTGTTTACTTTCCAGTTTCAGAAGGTGTATGGAGGTAACCCCAGCCGAAACAGAGGAACTGAAAGGTGTGAGGCCACGACTACGTCATTTGACATCCTGCCTCAACCCATGCAAGCAGAGAAACAGAGACACGTCTGCTCCTTTTCCCTACATACACCTACTTGGAGAACGTAGATCCATTACATCTGAGCCAGACAGATACCAGTTCTTTAATTAGGCTTGTCCTTTTAAGTGCCCCAGGAAAATTATTATAAGAAATACCATATGATTGCCCAAGAACAAACGAGATATGCTTTTAAACATCCTTTATTACTAACGTTGCATAAGCATTCCGACAATCAAATCTAACAGTTTGTTATCATAGTGGCAATCCCTTTGGCTTAGTAGCAGCAAGATGAATAGCATGTCATATCTGTTCTCAGCAAATAGCTGCCTGCCTTTGTAAACAAAACTGTCAAGACTGATTCTCCATACATATTTGCAAATTATATCCATTGGTTATGTGTCTTGTGGCATATTTAGTATGCTGCCAGGGGAATGTTACCCTCACATCACTTTTATATGTTACCAACGTCATAATATTGTCAAGGAACAGGTACCTTGAGGACTATGGCTTGAATTCACTAATGTCTCCTACAGACCCCTGATGAAAAAGGTGCTTATTACCTAGTTTACAAACATTTGAACCTAGCATGTAAATGCACTCCAAGAGTGATTGCTTGATTACTCCAATAAACAAGAATCACATAACCTTATAGAGATTATATACTTTCGTCCTAAACCTGCTGTAGTTAGTAAGAAACTTTTAGTTACATCTCTGAACATCCTATTTACTTTCTATGTGTGTACCTATCATTGCAAAACACCTTTCCACTAACAACAGGTAGTTTACTGTCTTTGTCCTCAGTTAAATCCATGACTGAGAAGTATGTGTGATATCCTGATATTTAGCCTGCTCAGTGCAGAGCTCTGTGTCCTTACCCAGCACCAGCATTTTACCTACTCGCTGGCCAGGAGGAATTCACTTCAGTTCCTTGTCTCAGTTTAACTGTATGTAACATGATAATAATATTACTTACTTCACAGAGGAGGGGGCTAAATTAGTTAAAGTGTGCCCTGTGCTTTAAGAATATAGAGTGAAATATGAGCTTAATGCTGTAATTTTGGCTCCCTCCCCCCTTTGGCATTTCATGTTTGTTTTTTTTTAAATTTTATTTAATGTGCATAATACATGCAGAGGACAAAATCGATAGTCACTGGCATTTTTAAAAGGAAGGATTCCCTTTTTATGATTTTTGTATGGCAAAACCAATGTGTATATTTCTTCAACAATAATATAAAATACCTTAAAATGTTGATATTTAAAGTGCTGTAATTTCGTTGATTTCACTTACTAAAGTAGGCCCATTTTTCGTATAAAAACATCTATCATGCTAATTTTGACATTTTATGTTAATGATATGTAATAAAGTAATGTCATTTCAACAGCAAGTTCTAATTAGTTGCCAGTAACACAATATAGTCTTGTATAATTACAAATTTTGTGTGTGAGGAGAACTGCCTTGTTCTCATTACAGGGACTAAAACCACAGAGCATCGCATTTCTCGTTATTGTGCCGAAGGAATGTAGGAACACACTCGTGACCGCATTAGGGAATGGCACATAATAACAGAATCAAGAACAGATAGAAAATGTGATGACACTCAGCTGGGAAGCAAAATTTACCCATGGAAAAAGCCCCCACCCTACTTCTGTGTTCACATCGCCCTGCAGCTCTCTGGCTGTTACCCAGCTCTCAAACACCAGGGCAGGCGCTGCTTCTCTTCGGCTAATCAAGCCAGCATGGGGGGTGATGCTATGGGGGAAGGCTGGATAAGAAAGGGAGACGAAAAAGATCTAGCAGTGCCTATAACACACAGTAAACACTAGGGGAGAGTCACTATGGGAGTTGTTTCTCGCCCATTGCATGGCTTTCTTCTTTAGTTACCAGGAGCTAGAAAATTGAAGATCAACAGAGATGGGTCGATACGGCCAAGAGTGACTGAGTACCACTCAGGCCAGCTGAGTTACAGCTGCATGTCACAGTGTGAATAAAAACAGAAGCCGTGAGTTCTGATTTCAGGGTCTCACCGTTATTAAATCAGATCTATTTTCATTTCAGATGTTGTGTGAGGTGCAGAACCAGCTCAGAAACACACGGGGAAAAGGACAGAAGAACACACCTAGTTCTCAAGAACGAAAAATGTTTCGGGTTGGTAAAGCATTCATCCAGACAGCAGTGTTTGCTTGTCTGAAAGAAAGCTTGCTATAGCCCTTTCTAAAGATGTATTTACTTAATTTTTCTCAGAAAAGAGGGTCAGCTTTACAAGGATCTCAGGAACAGTTAAGGAAAAGGAAGGAATATTAAAAGATGAGCATGAAGTGAGTTATACATGGAAATGAACAATTTGTTATTTAAACAACTATGGTATATCAAAATAAAGATAAATTAATGATAACATTTATTTCATGGTATCTATTGTATTTATACCGTTCTCTGAGTATGAGAACAGGCCAGTTTTACAGAAGTACTTGCAATCGAAGTAACACAGTAACGTGACAAGTGAAAACGTAATCAAAGGCTGAGGTATACGATCAAACACAAGAAACCTTGTATTGTCTTCATAGCTATGCGCATTTTTTTTCCTCTTTTTCATTAAAGCACTCCACTAGAAGAAACAGGCACCACTTTCTCAAGAACTTCCTCTGTGAGAATTACTGCCCTGAACTGGCACTTTTCCCAGAAGAGGGGTCCAGAAGGCTGATGGTTTTAAGCTGCATGAGAGGTTTCACTTTGCCTTTGGTTTAGAGCTGGCAGCAGCGCTCTCACACCCTCTCTGCGCCCCAGCTGATGCAGGATCCTACCAGGGTGCAGAGTGAGTCGCATTGAGGTCCCTTTATGGTGAGGCTATATCAGAGAGAGGGTATTTAAAGCAGTTTTGCAGAATATGAAACTACCCCACCTTCCATAGCTTGCTTTTTCTTTCTCACTTGGCATCTCCACCAGGAGCAGCTCAGCTCAGCAGGCAGCACAACGTGGCCTTATTCATCCTCTAACACCGAATGTCCAACGCCACCCTGGTACTCACCCGTGGTGTTCCTCCACTGCAGCTGCAGCTGCCTTCCAGGCACTGCTTCCCGCCAAGCCTTGCTTTCAAGAGTGCACCAAATACCCTGGCAAGGGGAGATTAAAAAAATAATAATTTTATATATATATATATCTATCTCAACGCATGTTACTGCATTGGAGCTGCTCAGAAGGGACTTGCCACCCCCCAGAGTTATCAGCTCTTGCTGCTACTAATTACGTGGGTCATACTTATATAGTGAGTGTGGGTAGTGACTGTGTCCCTTTCTCTGCTGGCTAATCTGAGAGCTTCATTTGACAGCTCATACATGAAAAGATTTGTTATTTTTTGAAATGTAGTGGTAGAGATTTTATACTTTGGACCAGAGTGTCAGTGGAGGCTCTCTGGGGACGTGTGCATTGGAAGTGACAAGCAGTGAATAACTGACATCAGGCATAAGTAATATTTGTAGTCTGACTTTGGTATGTTATTCTTAAAAAAAATCCAGTCTGTAAATACAGTCTACATTTGTTAGCTTGAAAGGAAGGAGAGGGGGTGAGGGCAAACGCAGAAGAGAGAAATGAATAACCAAAAAAAAGGAGAAAAAGGAAGCAGAAAAAAGCTAATAAAGAGAAAAGGGAATGGGAGTATTAAAAGAGAGAATATAGACATACAAATGGATCAAAACGAACATAAAATTGCAAAAAAGCAGGAGAAAAATTGAAGGTGAAAGGAATCACAATGTAACAGATCAGGAATAAAAAGCTATGAAGAAAGTGTTTGTAAACTGGGTCTGAATTCCTATATACAGTCAAGAATGGCTCCAGCACCCTATGAAATAAGGGTGCTTCTGTAAAACAAGTATGTGTTGAAGGCCCATTGATTGGGAGACACGCCAGTTTGCAAGTTAAAAAGGATTCTGTGAGGTTACTTAAAATATACAGCGTGAGTGGGTGGGGCGGTGGGCATGTGTAGTGTAGAAGCAATTTGGATGGTGATGAAGTCGCGCTGTAAAGCAAACATTATGTTTAACCCCCACAGGAACAATGCAGTTATTTCAGCAAGAGATGAGTTATGCAAGGGAAGACATTTGAATGAACTTGTGGGGCTCTTTCAGTGACTCCAGTGAAGCTGATGACTGTATTTTCATTCAGACTTTTTGCTTTCCTTTGTTAATTAACTGTAGACTAGAAATGGCAATGAGAGCAATAAGCTATAGGGTGGTATGTACTTTTGCCGCATTCTTTATTCACACACCGCCCCTTATTTTCTTTGAAAGCAGGAGCAGGTATAATCTAGCAGGGAACAAATGTTTAAAGTCATTGAAGTATTTTCTAAAAGGAAATATTTTACAGCAGAAAACCTGAAGAAAGAGAGATGTGGGGTTCCAGGATAGGCCTGTGGCTGAAGCAGAGTATCAGCTCCCACGTGGTGGTCTCATTATCAGCCTCAAGCAGCACTTTTACATAGGAGGGTTGCCAGATAAAGCCTCACGTCTGTCAGCACACTTTTTAACATACTGAACATAATAACAGGAAAAGTGTGCAAGTCAGCACGTTTAAACATCATAAATCATGGAAGAGACACATTGTCCACAAAAAGAAAAATACAGGATCTTAGTACGTATTATAGAAGTGGAGCATCAGCTGTCTCCTTTCTATACTTGGCTGTTCATAAGGACTCAAGAGGGTAGATCTAGATTAGATATAATGAAGAAATTTACTGTGAGGGTGCTGAGGCACTGGAACAGGTTGCCCAGAGAAGCTGTGGATGCCCCATCCCTGGAAGTGTTCAAGACCAGGCTGGATGGGGCTTTGAGCAACCTGATCTAGTGGGAGGTGTCCCTGCCCATGGCATGGGGGTTGGAACTAAGTGGTCTTCAAGGTCCCTTCCAACTCTAACCATTCTATGATTCTATGACATAATTACATCCAAAAAGTCGTACATTAAGTTTTTAGGAAGGGATGGAGCCAAGACTGGGTACAGCGGGTAGGAACTGCACTCGGCTCCACTTCCAGAGTAGCCGCAGGTGCTCAACAATGTCCAAATGCTTGCGTTTCCACAGCTGGGGATGGATACGCTGCCTCTGAAAACATGCTTTCTGCGCTTCTGTTCCTGGAATTGAATAAATATTTGTTATTTCCTCATTTCACAGGGCCTCTGCAAAATGTTATGGTAAAATGTGTAAATAGCAGGGAGACCTTGGCTAGAAGGCACTACACACAGCAAGGCATATAGTACCTTTATTTAGTTAGGGAGTAATATGTTGCTTAGTTGATTGCTATTTGCAGCAATGCAAGTATTTATTTTACATCAAACAGATTTGTTGTAGATGTTTTGTGGAAATGGCAATGTCTTATAGAATTATCTTTAAAAGGGTATACAAAATAACTGTAAAAAGGGGTTTTTGTGAGGAAAGAAGTGCTCTGCAAAGATGTGGTATAGCATTATAGTAGCATTATAGTAGCATTACAGAAACTGGAAGTATAACTTAAAACATAGATTCGGCCATAAAAAATTATTTCTTCTTTAAATAAATTTATTTTAATTTTTAATTTTTATTTATTCTTTCTTTTCCAGAATTCCTGGAGTTACTTCTAAAGTAAATCCCAGCTGTTCAGGTGGGAGACATTTTATTAAAGTTACCATATACAGGGATATATCCTACTTTACTTATGAATAATTTTTCACTAGCAACAAGGAGATTTTATGTGAATGAAATGATGGGAACTGTTGCTTCATGTGAAGAAAGATTGGGTTCTTGCATTTTATACCCTGTTACAAAAGCCTGAGTACAATTCACAGCTGCACCACAACCACTACGCAACATCTAATGGCATATTGTCACATGGAACTTTACTTAGAATCATAATTCCCAATTTTACAGTGCTTATTACACATACAAAGCACTGCCTGAGTGCAGAACTGCATCCCCTTTCAGGGACGCCTCAAACTTAATTTACCTTTAGTTCATGCTTTCAGTGATAGACTTGAACTACTGCCCAAGCATTTCCCTGAATTTTGACCTGATGTATGTAATATTCATAATCTATTAAATACAGACAGAACGCTGTTAGCCTCTTGGGAATTATTTGTTTGTTGTTTATTCTGCAAATTTAAATTTAGGCATGTATTCAAGAGGCACATTCAACTTTAAATAGGTTCAGTGCTCCACTAAGGAAAGTTTCTTCAGAGACACAGAAAAGAAGAAGGCTGCATACAGCTGATTTCAAGGAGAGAGATAAACAAATATTCTTGTCTATTAAAGATTCTGACTTTATTATATGCCTTATTATGCTCTACTTTACTTAGTTTTACGAAGCTGCTACTAATATGTTTTATTCATAAAAGAAAGCGGCAAAACTACGTTGTTAATCCTCCCGACTCCATAATAAATCATTACTTGTTTGCTGTACTGTAATACGTATTTTCAATACTGCAGAAGCAAACTTGGGTCCTTAGGTAATAAAAGTCTCCATGTAAAACAACCGTTCTTTGGCAAAAAGGGATCTCAAAGCTTTCTAAAATCCCTCGCACTTTGAAAACTTTTGGGGATTTCCCGTGTGAGCTTTGCGAGTGCCGAGCTTTTCCCATTGCCCCCTGTGTGTTGCTGTGCAGGGTCATCATACCAGCAAGGGGCAGCTTGCGTTTGTACCCACAAAATGAAGGATGTGCGGAACAACGTGCTCTGTCCTTTGCCTTTTCATTACATTTGAGCTTGATTTGTAGCCACATCTACTTTTGTTTCACTGAAAGGAAACATTCATTTCGCAGGCAGGAAATTTTGGTACAACTGTCGAGTGTACTGCACTTAGTCCCTGGTGGAGTTTTGAGAAGCATGAAGCACATAATATTAGATCGGATAATAAGCAGGCCCCAAACATTTGTTGCTGCTTTAATAATTCCCTTTCTTGAGCAAAGAGGAATTAACATTCCAGTATTACAGTGGTTTGTGCCTTCATGTAGCTGCCTTGACACCCTATTAAAACAAAACAAAGCAAAGCTGTTCTGTCGAGATATGGGTCTGAGTTACAAAGCGCAGGTCCAGACCTCACTGTGAACCACATGCAGCTCTTGGTTATAATCACCGGTCTCTTGCCAGTCAGAAAACAGAGAAGAAGCTAGAAGTCATAAATATTTTTGAGAAAAAAAGATTATTGTCCCTAAATTTTTTGGGTTTGTAACATTGCTAGAAGGCTAAATAGATTTCTTTTTGAGAAAGGACAAAGATCCCCTTTTTTGATATTTTGTACTATCGACGTATTTTTTAATTTGTATCATTTTATCATTCATAAGTAATGGCAGCCTTATACTTGCACGGTTTCACTGTGCTCAGGCAGCCCAGAGCAATGTGCTGGATGCAGAACTGTGTCTCCCAGCCAGCCAGAGGGGAACTTCTGTATTTACCCTTTGATCCGGAGACACTGGATTTGAGTTGCTTTGGTCAAACCAGAGGCAGACATCCCAAGAATAAAAGGATTTACAAGCATCAAATGTGTTTTCACTTGGGCGGTACAGAGTCGTCCAGTCCTCGAGGGATTTCCTGTCCCCTCCCATGACTCTGTCGTGGGTGCCGTGCAGGGGACCCTGCTTGGCAGGGACAGGGAACGGGGCGTAATTGGTCCTGTAGCTGTGGCACCAGTTAAGAAGAATAAAAATATCGAAATCAGCCATTGACTTCAGCACTGTAGCTAATACCTTCCCTTCTGTTCCGTGAACATTTTTGGCTGTCCCATTTTTTGAATACATTCACTGGAGGAAAACAGTCTTAATATAGATTTTTTTAAAAAAAAAAGCTAAGATGTTTTTATTTTATCTTATTCTTTCTTTTTCTTGTTATTGTATTATAAATATGGAGTGTATTAAACTTGACGTATGCTTTTGCTAATAATACCGAATCTTCAAAACGCAGTTAGTCTGAAGACAGAACCACTCAGCTGTGAATCACTGTCGCACATTATGCTACAAATTGCTCCTGTTCATAAGAAATCTTGTGTTATAAACAACTATCCTCATAGACCTCATAAGACTTTCTATAAAAGCATCTATTCCCTCTGTGTACTCTCTCAACCGTCTTCCCAGATGGAAATTTTGACATTTTGAAGGATTTCTTTTTTAAAACTTCAAAGTATTTTGCACCATTGGCTGTATAAGAAGGTTTGCTGGCTTTAAATAATTTGTATTTCTAATATTAAGTCTTTGCTATTACATGTACCACTAGTAGGAAGAGCGATGGAAACTGTCTCCACCTGAATTAAGTTCAATAATAAAAAGGTGCTAAAGGTAAAACTGATTGAAACACAATGTTTTCAATAAGAAGGAAAACCCATTTAATTTTTACGCCAGTTAGTACAATTTTTCCTGCCCAGTCTCACTTTACCAAAATGGGCTACAGAGTATACCTGCCTGTGCAATGAATCCAAGGCTACCTTGGGGCATCACCTGAGTTTTTATTTTCTTGAAGGAAAGAACAGAGAAACAACCTCTGGGAATCAGATTAAGGAATCAGTTAATCAGATATAACCCAACTCTGCCTTCAAAGGAGTCACATTCTGTTAACTACCAGCAAGATACCTAATGCTAAAAAGACTTTGCCAGCCAAACTGTTGGCGTTCTGCATTTTATCCAAAGCAGCACCCGGGTGTTGCAATACGGACATAATAGTTCCTACCAATTTACTGCTGTCCTCTAGAAACATTGTAGATACTTTGATTTCCTCTTCTTTGTTTCCTCCCTCGTAAGAGAGTCCCCTGTTAAGAAAACCTGTAAGGAGCTTCCCGCATTCCCCCAGCAGCGGAGCACTCCACGATGGCAAATGTGTGTCCTCCAGCATCAGCTAGAACCAGTCCCTGGCAATTCATGCTGCGGCTGAGCAAAGTGACACTACAGAGCCAGCTGCTGACCCCACTGGAGACCTTATCACTATGTCAGCCCACAGCGAAGAAAAACAATGAAAGGGAAAAAAAAAGATAATTTCAGCCTCCATTGCTCTGGGGAGCAATTGAGAAGGTTATACCTATGGTTAAGGCATGAGAAAGCACCAAACCAACCCCTCTCCCTCCTGAAAAATTGCAGTTGTACCATGGCAGGAAAATCAGGGAATGAGGAAAGTGCTCCTTTCTTTGTCTTTTTCTCATGAAATTTTAAGTAATTATCTGTATAACAGCAGTAAATATACTCATCTTTTATCATCTTTCAATGCTTGAAGAAATATTTTTTCGAGAATTGCCATGCGAGCCCAGGTCTCACTGACTTGGAGGTGCTTTACCTACTTTTGAAAATGAGACTGCGTAATAGATTTTCTACTCGGGGATTAAAAAAATGGGTATTAGGAGGTACAAGTCTAAGTAACATGGCAATTTCTGAAAATTTTACCATGAAACAAAAAAATACATATTTATGAGATTAATTCTATTCTTATAACATGCCATAATTCTCCTGGGAAATTATAAGAAATCTGAATTCCATAATGTTGTAAACAACAGCAACTGCAATTATTGTTAAGCTAAATAAATTCTTCATATAGATGTTTACTTCCAACATAATATGCAGTATATCTGGTTTGTAAGTAAACAAAAGTAATACATGTACGTATGATGAGTCATATCTACAGCTAGATTAAAAGATAATAAGTGGAATATGCTAATAATGCAGCAAAATATTCACTAACAAGAATTATGTTTTCTCATTTATGGAGTGAGTGTATCCTATATTGATCATCATTAACCATTCACGGTTAAATAATGTAAAAAACCAAGAAAAATCAGCATATCAACATGAAACCGTACTTGCATGTTTCATTGGAAGCTCCTGTTTTGATAAACCAGCTCTGGGAGTTAATGAATATACTTTCTTCTTATCTGAAACATTAATCTCATACTTATTTTAGAAGTATTTGGGGGGAAATAACTCCATGATAATAAAGCTGTTGCTAGGAGGCCTGGAGAAACCTAAACCAATGTGGCTCGGAGAAACAGATAATCAGTATCTTAGCGCTTTCTTTCTAACATGCCCCTCGTGCTTTTCCCCGAGAGCAGAAAATCAGGGAGTGCAGAATAAATCTCATTCCGATTGTTTACAGAGCATAATGAGGGCCTCGAGCAAAGAAATGCATCATTTGCTTTATACCTGCGGCTGAACTGCAACGCATCCCATTAAATACATGCCGAATACCATTCGAGATGTGTAACAAAAAGACGTCAGTTCAGATGGGCTTCTACCCTGCAGGGGGTATAATTCTTTGGAGGAAAGTTTAAAACAGTCCATCCTGGAGAGTGTTTCTGGTCGTTTCAGATTTTATAGCAGTGGCCTCACATTTCAATTCCCTCATTTTCTTCCTTGTTCTTCTGCGTTACTCATTCTGCTCCAGATGTAATTTGCTGCCTTTATTTCTCTCGGCTACCCCTTTTCCCAAATCCTGCTGCTTCTCTTCCTTTTTCTCCACTCCCGACCTCATTCTGGAGAAGGAGAACTGAGATTTTTGACAGCATCCTCCTCCTTCCCCCCATCAAAATGTTCTTCCTTTGCTTTCAGCTGTGATCACTCAGTAACTAATTTTTCCTAGAAGCAGCCTTTTTAGGGACCTCAGTGGCCTCCTGGGCAATTCCAGATTCCCACCCTGTACTGCTCACCACTCCTTTCCTGTGGCCTGGATTATTGTCACCCTCTTTCTCGCCTTGGTGCTTCTGACCCTCAATTCCAAAAACCTCTTTTTTCCCGCTAAGCATATTGTCTCTACATCTGGAGAGGGAAGAAATCACTCTGTTCTCTTGGATGTCCTGTTGCTTCTCAAAATCAAGCAGCTCTAAAATGGAGCTTCTCCTATTTCCCCCTAAAACACCTTCCCTCCCGCCTTGCTCTATCACCAGCTTTCTCTGTAATGTTGGTGCTCAGTATTAGCTTTGGTCTTTTTCACTTTATTCTCCTCCTCACACTGACACTTTCAGTAAACCTTCTTGCTTATTCTGGACCATTCGAAACAACAACCCTTTCTGGTAGGTATGTGATAAAAAAAATCCGACAGCGATTGTCTCATAACTGGCATTAACCATTTCCTATTACTCTCCTTAACCGGCCTTTCTATATCCTATACAAGGTACATCATTTCACATAAACTTTACCCAAGACTCAGGTTCGCTCACCAAAGTCTTCATATATCTTCCTCATAAAATTCAGACTTCCTTACCCACATTTTTAAGACTCTCTGCAGCTTTTATCTGACAACAGCTCATCTGCAGTTTCTCTCTGCTCCCCTCATCTCTCTCTAGATGTTGCTAAGATTTCCCTTCATCCCTCTTTTTCCTGGTAATCTCCTTCCCCCTCCAAGCAAGTTTATTTTTCTTTCCTTTCTTTGTTGGTTTTCTCTTTACACCTCTAAAAATATTAAAAAATACTTTATATTGGACTCAACTATTAAGAACAAGAACAAAACACAAAGCCAGTCAGATGTAGGCCTTCGACTTGTGTCTGATATTTGCAGTGCAAAAAGAGGGGAAGAAAGTTGTTCATTACATTTCAAAAGAAGAAGCAAATACGTTGCCGTTTGTCGGTTGTTGTTTGAGGTACCACAAAGGATTTCTGTAAGTGGTATGCTAAATTCCCTACACCAGAGCTCTATCAGCAAGACTTCAATTTGTCTGTTGCAATAATAATTTTCTCAAGGTCTTCAAGTACTTAAACTCATGCTTTTGCTCAGACTCGTGAGTGACCTCACTGTAGGTACTGGAACTGCACGCCTCGTGTACCTGCAATTAGGCACACAAATAATTTTTCTACTGAATTTGTGCTTTAAGCTTAGTGGTTTGTTACATTCATTTTGCGTTCAAGGCATAAAAGAAATAATTTAAAGAAACGTGTATCTTGCAAGATGCTGAACTTTTCAGTTTTTAATTTTTTTTTTTTGGGGGGTGAGGGCGTTTTCAGTTTTTAAAATATTTTTTAGCTGAGACATTAACTTTCTTTTCTAGACTGAGACATTAGTCTGTTGACTTTTATGGACGCTGTCAGATAAAATAGAGAGTATGTTAAAAAATGCTTAGCAGTTATATTTCCTTATACTAACACCTGAGGATGAAAATGATTGCAATTTCTTCTCTAACTCACATAAAGAACGCTTTACCATAATGACGCATTTTAAAATGTATTTCTGATAACGAATACTGACTTCCTCAGAAATAAAGATATGCATAAATGGGTATGAAAATGTGAAAATACATGCCACAAAGTACTTATTGCCAAAAAAAAGGCTTGATGCTCCTTCTCAGGTACTACTCCAAGTTATATAGCATTAGTAATGGGGCAAATACTGCAAAGTCTAATTGCTTTGTGTCTGGAGCTAAACCAGAAAGGCCAAATGCATACAAAAAAGGAGAGAAAAAAGGCATAATATTTACCTGATACTAAAAAAATGGATATATCCTTAAAGTATTGGGCAGCATAGGAGGAGTAGTTGGAATATTGAGTAGCATTTGTATACACATAATAAATTTTAAGCTTACAAAGGAGAGAAACTTTTCTTTATAGATAAAGCAGCTCTTTTTCATTCTCAAACATTTACAAGTCAGGATTTCCAATATTAATGTATAAAGCTTCACAATTTGGCTGTGATGAGAACTACTTACCACTTCCTCAGGGAAGGGAAGTTTCATGGCTTGATCATACAGTAACCATCCAACAAACTCACAGAGGAGCCGTGAATGCACCTTAAACAGCTTGGCTCAGACTCTTGGATTCTGACCAGTTTTTTCCTCCCAGAAATTCCCCCTTTTTGGATATCTGCCTCCAACAAATGCCACCTTTACATATCTTCACTACTCCTTCATTTTCCAGAAACTACTGCATTAAAACCTCAGAAGCTCCCACTGTTTTGAAATATATGTGCGACTGAGATGATAGCTCTCAAGGTCACTTCCCAGAATCTTTTCTATTTATCAGTGTTAAAAACAGGTTCCCATAAGATGTCTAGCTGGGCGAGTGCCTGTTGGACTATTGCTAGCAGCTCCTGAGGGTTTAATGTGTTTTATGGAACAGCACACATATAAATGCGGATTTTTTTCTTCCAGGTATCCCAGAGCTGCATTTAAATATTACAGAAAGGATGGGCTGGGACCAAACCTGGGGATTTTCTCACATGGTGTGTTGTCAAAGAGGAGCACAAAAAGCTGAGCTCTTGTGCTGGTTTAGACTGGGACAGAGTTAATTTTCTTCGGAGTAGTTAGTAGTTAGTAGTAGTACTACTTCGGAGTAGTAGTAGTAGTAGTTAGGCTATGTTTTGGATTTGTGCTGAAAACAGTGTTGATAATACAGGGATGTTTTCGTTATTGCTTTTTCTGCTCCACACAACACCCCACCAGCAAGTAGGCTGGGAGTGCACAAAAATTTGGGAGGAGACATGGCTGGGACATCTGACCCCAACTGGGATATTCCATACCATGTGACGTTATACTCAGCATATAAAGCTGGGGAAGAAGAAGGAAAGGGGGATGTTCGGAGTGATGGTGTTTTGTCTTCCAAAACAGCCATTACACATGATGGAGCCCTGCTTTCCTGGAGATGGCTGAACACCTGTCTGTCGATGGGAAGCAGTGAATGAATTCCTTGTTTTCCTTTGCTTGTGTGCATGGCTTTTGCTTTACCTATTAAACTGTTCTCATCTCAACCCATGAATTTTCTCACTTTTACCCTTCTGATTCTCTCCCCGACCCCACCGGCAGGGGTGGGAGTGAGCGAGCATCTGTGTGGGGCTTAGCTGCTGGCTGGGGTTAAACCACGACAGCTCTGCAATGCACCGACAGTGCTGGCCGGCAGTCAGCACGCTCTCCACAGCCGAGGTACTCCCTTTGATCTCCGGGGTCAGAGGTTCAGCCTTTTCACCGATCAGACCACTGTTAGGCTCTTAGCAGGGAACTTTGGATTTAGGTTCTCATTTTTAAACATCCTGATCTGTGCTTGCTGCCAGGTCAGGAGTAGCTTGGGGCCATGGTGGGGTCTAGTGTTAAAGAAAGGTGTTGACTTCTTACACATACGGGGAGAGGTGCTGGCGTGTGTCTTCTGCAGAGGTGTTGCAGGACGGTGCTCTCAGATCAGGCTCCTGTGAGTAGGCTCCGTGTCCAAATCCCATCTGCCTAGAGAAGTTGTTTTCCCAGATCAATTAAGAAGCCATTTTCCATCTTGCTGTGGTGATGGACAATGTGCTTCTTGGAATTTCTCAGTTTTAGTCGTGAGCAGATATTTCTGTGGCGCCACTTTATTCAGGCTTTGGGGAGGCTGACATTTCCCAAGAGGAGCCATGTAGGATTCCAAAGATCTTCTCTGTTTTTATCACGCAGGGAAAATTCTGCCATGTGGTTCACTTCCCAGTGCAAGGGTTAAAATCTACTGACCCCATTTTCTGAACTGGGGCCCCGATTCAACTCCACACACATTCGAGTGATACTCATGCCCACACATCTCACTTAGTTGAGGCCTGAGTCATTCCCTCCTACATTGAAACCCACATTCGCAACAGCTGCTACACAGTGTCTTCTGTAGCTTTTTGGGGTTTTTGCTGGAATTTTCTTGTATTTACTATGGATTTCTTGTTAAATCACGGTCACGGTCCTCCAAAATCCTGACATTCCCAGTTTCACCTGGCAGGGCATCAATAGCTCTTCTTCCTGCTGTCAGTTCTGCTGCTGTTACTCTTATAAAGACATTTCTGGGAGTTTTGAGAGGTTTGATTCCTTTAGGCAAAGACACCAGCATCAGCCTGGTTCCCATGGCTACCAGCTCCTCAATCTCTCCTCAATACAGGGTTTTCAGCTGCTCTCATTCAAAAAAAAAAAAAGCTTTCCCTTATCTTTGGACACTGCAAGTTGAATTTCAGCTTCCTCCTGTTATTCACACCAGCAGTGAGAAACCTAAAGAAAAACCTTAAAGAAACACGGGAGTGTGAAGAACCATTTTGATTGTTCCTGTTCTGTGCAAGACCACTGCTGTCACAAGCAAATCATATAATCTCATCCGTAAGTCTGTCAAACTCCATCACAAAATAACTCTTAGGGGTTTTTTCTTTCATTTTTTTTCTGGTTAGAGGATTGAGTGGATAATTCTTTTTTTGTTTGTTTTTTTATTTCCTTGAGTAAGTTTGATTAAATTTTTCACACTCTCAAATCAAATAAGTAAAAAGAACATTTTGAACC
Source organism: Rissa tridactyla (assembly GCF_028500815.1). Lineage (NCBI taxonomy): Eukaryota > Metazoa > Chordata > Aves > Charadriiformes > Laridae > Rissa > Rissa tridactyla. Next base: position 41,993,514 of record NC_071467.1, read on the forward strand.
AAAATGAGAGCATTTTTTTCCCTGTTTTCACAATAAGGCATGCTAAAATTATAACATTTTGTTTTCAATCAGGGCAACTTTAACAAATGCAAGTAATAGAAAATATAGAGGTAGCTCTGAGAACCATTCACAGAATAAAGTGGGAAATTTAATTTCGGTTCCCTCTTCTTTAGGCAAGCCAAAGCCCACTTCCCTGACTGAAAGAGGTTTTTTTACTTATTTCAGTAAGTCTTTAAGGACTTTGCACAAAATCTAATGTAGCTTTAATAGTTTTTCTTCACGCACCACATCATATTCTCTAGTGGGGTAGTTAAAGCAGTCTCCTGAAGCACTCTTGAAATTCGCAAACATCAAATTCAGGCTTTTCAGGTCCAGAAAGAGAGTCCCAACCCATTAGCTGGTCAGTGAGGATTCCTTTACCTCTCATTTCTAAATCTAGTCATATACATGGGCAAAATTCACTTAAGTGTACGACTGGCTTTAGGATGACCAAGCTTGTGCTGCTTTAATTCAATAAACTGGTTTTAAAGCTCTAGTCTTCTGGTGGTTGACCAAAACAGCATGTGGAATTTCAGAGGAGATATGATTAATATCTTATAGCCATACATTAACACGTCGTACCACATCTGGTGGCCAAAAATAACTGATTTGTGTGTAATTTAAACAGGAACTGGCCTAGAGTGTCCAGGATCCTCACACCGATTTACTGCTGTATACATCTCCCAAACGGCACAAAACTGCAGAACACAGAATGTCTTCTGGTGGCATAATATCAGTGTCAGCCAGTTAAAAGATGAAGAGAAACTGTCATCTTGAAAAAAAATAGTCCTTCTTTTTAACTATAAAGTTAAAATAGTAGCACTGTATATGAAATGTAATGCCTTGATTTTTTTTCTCGGAACTGATGCAAAATATTAACTGAACTGAGGAAAAGCAGCCAGATTTAGACCCTAAAAATTGATTAGCTAACAGAAAAGATATTAAAATTCAATGATAATGGCAGACCTTTCTAAAGACATAATTCTTTTGGGACAAAAGTGAGGTGAAATTTCACTCCTGTACGGGATTCACGTATGACTTTCCAGCTTGCTCTTTGTTAGGAGCCTGGATTAAATCAACCCTCCAAGGATTTTTCCTGCAATGACCCAGCCGTCCGCAGCTCTGCTGCACCAAGTGTCTGCCGTCATGGTAGTTTAACTCACTGATCCCTCTGAAGGATTGCTCTCCTGATGACAGTAATGGTAGGGCTATCTAGTGTCTGGATTTCCCCACATACACCCCGTTGGCTCTCTGGAAGAGCTGTATGGTGGCATGTGAGGAATGTGTACATTTGCCTGGGATTTACAGATAACAAAGAACCACGCTGGAATAGTTTCTTCATCACGGGTTCCCTGCTACGTGAGGATCAACTTTTCACCACGCGTGCGATAAGTCTGATGTTTCTGGAAGGCTTCAAATCTCCTGCATATGTGTGGTACAAGTGGTCTCTCTGTGCACAGTAAATACAATCGGGGTTACTGTGGACCATCTGTGCAGCACACATGGGGAATTTGACACTTTCTGTCATCATTAAACATAATATTCATGCACTACTCTGCACAGGCTTAAATAATGGTCAAAGCAACTAAAACAAATATAATCAACCCAAAGTAATCCACACTCCTTCCGCATTGGACTCCTCTTCAGAGATCTCTTCTTCCTAAAGCTGAGAGTAAAGGTGGGTTTCATGTGACCATTTGACAAATTCATCTGACCAGAAATATACCCTTCTGGGCAATTCACCCCCTCCTCATCAATACATTAAAATGGGTCAGATGAACTGCTGCCTAAGACTGCCTATTTCTCTCTCTTTTTAACAAAGACTAAAATGAAAACCTCAGCGGTGAACACCTACCTGATAAAGGCCTTTATAGCTGTGTGAGAAGCATCGTACTAAGTGTCTTTCAAAAAGCTTTTAGCTAAATCTAGCTCCTTCTAAAATGCTTCATGCCTTCCCAGGGCTGCCTGCCATTGCATCCGTCCTGCCTTCAACCTGCTTGCCACTTTGAGCGAGCCAGAGGCCAACTCAAAGGAAAACTGCCTATAATTTTGGGCAGATTAATGAACTTCATTTTATGCCAATCTATTCAAGACTGTAACCTCATGGAGTACGCTTGAAAAAAAAAAATCTTTAATTGTCCAGCATTAGGTGTTTCAAAATCTTCTGGATGCCGCAAGTTAAATTTTATTACTGCTGAAGAACAGACCTGTTCCCTGCTATACTTGTGAAACTCTACCATAGCCGTTCATGTCGCAAGTGTGTAGCTGAAGTTGCAGTTAGGACTATTATGTACAGTCTAATCTCTGCACAACACAACAGGAAATTTTCAATGATCTACGTGGCAGAAGACTTACTAACAAATCAGAAGAAGAACTACTCACTACATTTTTTCAAGCAAGTTTTGTTATCAAAGGTACGTTAAACATAGTCTGTTAAAGCTGGTAATAGCTTACCTCCCATTTAATTGTCCCCTCAAGAATCATCGTTCTCTCATATGGTCTTTTAATAAAAATAATATACCAATGAAGTAATTAATATGTGTAATATAATGTTTATTTATAACATGTTCTCCCTTCACTAAGTCATTCTGACATACTCCCCTGTCTGAAGATCTCATGAATTAGTAATTAATGAGGCCCTATATTTAGAATACCTTCTGCACTGATAGTTTCCCCACATCTCATGAACTCAACTATGATGAAACGGTGCCCTATACTTAAAGAGGCAGGAGAAACTAAGGCCAAGAAGCTGTCAACTCCAAGAGAAGAAATCTTTCCTTTCAATACTTCTGGGACCACTGACAAGTGGGGTGTTAACATTGTTACCCACCATGGCCAGTCAAACTCTACACATGTGCATGAAGGGCAAAGAGCACAATCCAAGAGGGGTGGTAGCTCTGGATGCTCTAGGAGGCATTGCATGTATTCCAGCAGCTCATCTCTTCCCTGGGGATGAGCAGTCCTTGCTCATTCATGCAATCCTACTTGGACCCTGAAAGTCATGTCACTTTGGCTGGGGTAGATACTTTCCTTCTGTGAAGGCCTTCGGTGGAAGTGGCATGGCTCATAAAGGCTTGGTTGGTACTCTGATATTTTTCTCTGTCCTGATCTAGTCCTCACTACATTGAGACTACTCATAAATATTCAGAAACCATTTATACGCTCCAAAGTTTTAGCCTTCTGTAACCAATTGAGCTATATCATTGAGTTTAATAAGCTAACTTTGGGGAACCCACCTTTTTCAACCAACTTTTCCTTTATAAATCTTGTATCAGACTCATCTATATTACCCTACAGGCCTATGGTATTTTGTACATTTACTGTATCATATGTTAGTTCAAGACCAACATCCTACCTTGGTGTTTTGCCTTAGCAGAAGGCTGACACAAAAGCAGCCTGAAGCCTCCCCAATACCTGGGTTGCAAATACCACAATGTATGGAGTCCCCTCCTCTCTCTTTCTTCATGGAATGGTATGTGCACATTTATGCTTTGACCAACCTCCTAATCCTTGGCATGAGGTTGGGAAAAAGTGGGATTCTTCAAGAGGTTTGTAGATGGCACGTAACACTGCTCAGCGCTGTACAGCCATAGCACCGCTCTACAGACTTTCACACATTTTTTCTCCTTTTCTCTGTCCACCTTGCCTCCATTCTAGTGGTTACTTGTTTAGTGTCTTATTTATTCCATAAAAAACATGATGTATTTCAAAATTGAAAACACCCACGTGTACAACTCTTGTTTTGCTCAAATTTTCCCTGACTCCAAAAATACAGGAGATGAACTTGGTTAAGGTGATGATGGGAAAGGATTTTTCATCTCTCACATTTTGAAGACTGTGATGATTGTTATTTTAATTAGAATGCAAGTGTTATAGAAATGTTCATTGAAGAAGCTATTTTGGCTTCTACCTTATTGCTCTGATAGTGCCTTCCACTATATAAAGTATTATATCCACTGAAAGACATAAATGGAGCATGAACTAATATAGTAATGACTAAACAGCCAGGTTGTGGTTGCCTGAGAGATCCCATCACATATGCCCCTCTTGATTCACTGACACGATTTCAGGCAGGCGAGATGCTGATGTTTGACCTCCATTTCATGAGAGTGAATCGCTGACAGATGTTGACCTTACAGGCTTGCGATGCTTGCCTGTCCTTTGCCCAGAATAGCTTTGATTAGCTCATTTTCAGATTGTGCTTCAGCGCCCATTTGTTTTGCCTGGTTCTTGACAAAACACAGTATAATCAATTTGGTGGGTGTGTGGGGAGAAGAGTATTCAGTTTTCTGTTAAGTAATTGGCAAACAATTGAGTTTGGCACACTTTTTAGGTAATGTATCAGAATAAGAAAACAAGCACATCACTTCTTACAAAAATATATTATGGTTCTCATATTAAACAATGTTATTTTGTATATATTCTGCATTTTAACAATCTTTGAAACTGAGGCTCCCTCTTCTCTTCTACAATTGCAATAATCTGGATTTATTTTGTTCCTAGTGATGAATGAAAATGATGTGTAAATTCTATTCCCAGACCGGCCAGATTAACAACTGTAAAACCCTTCAACCCTCTAGTTGGCAAATGATTTATTGACATGACATTCAAATGTGTTTTGCTTCAGCATTAATGACAGGAGTTCCAGAACTTCTGTCACTGAGGTGATAAATGGATCCTTATACGCACAGCCTTGAGAAACTGGGAATAGTGCCATTTTTCCCTTCACTTTATTGAAAATCTCATCTCTCTACATTTACAGGAAGTAGCAACTTCTTTTTCTTTCTGTGGTTATAATACATCACTATTTTGTTTATGAACGGTTAATCACTCTATTTGACCTAGTGTTATTGGGAGGGTATAGGTTAGTGTACAGGAAAAGTACACCAAAAACAGATGTTGCAGGATGGATTTTTTGTCCTTGAAGAAGATAACTGGAATGAATAAAGCAGCCTAATCAAATGCTGTAGTAGTAAAACTGCTATGGTCATGAAACGCATTGGAGACACATTTCCTGCTGTGTCTGGTTTAAGCATATCTATACAAGCTCATAAAAATGAGGAAAAGAGATTCCCAAGGACGAGTTGTTCCTACACTGAGATAAAAACATTGACACTGAAGTGTATCACAGTCACTGAAATATTTATGCAAATGAAAACTAACAGATTTAATCATGTTGTTATAAAAGTTGGAGCTTTGATACTTGCAGAAGAAAGATGTGAGAAACAGTGGGTTTCACTCTTACTCAAAGAGCAAAGAGAAACTGGATTTATTTTTTTTCAAAAGCTTTTACTCTGAAGACTCAAGCATGTTTGTGAAAAAGGACTGATTTTAATAAATTTCCTATTTGGGATTTGGTTTTGTAAAAACGTTCTGAATTCATAGAAATGAATTCTATTTTCAAATCAAAAAATTCAAACTGTTTGTGCTGTGATGGCAGTTACTTAAGCAAATTTATTTAACTTGTGGGAAAGAAAAAAGAATTACACAATGTTCAAACAAAAATGAAACTCTCTGTGCTGAAGCATTTCAATAATTCCCATTGTTTCTTATTGCTAATGGTGACCAAGTTGAGGAAATTTTCCGTATTGACTGTTTGACCTGGTTTGGGAGTGAAAATTAATTTTTAAAAACTCAGCAGTTTCCCAGAACAGGAAGACCATTCTCCATTCTTTTGTCCTAATAAAATATTGTAATAAACTCGCTCTGTTAATATGGGTCATTTGGTATTTTGAAAAGATTCTGTGTTCAGATGTTCCCGATAGGTTCATACCCTTTGCTAGCGTTGCCAGACAGTATTACACTAATTAAGTATTTGCCAGCTCAGTCACTGCATAGCTATCTGTGCATGCTGAAAGGACCCAGGTGTCAGACGGCAAAGGCAGGAGAAGGCAGGAGTGAGAATCCTTGTTGGCTGCCCCAAATTCACTCCTTACAGCAGGGGCCATGCCAGCCTCCTCAACTCATCGCTTTAAGGTACATAAACTGAGCTGTTGTTATTCAGATGAAAATTAAGGCTGCTGGGCCAAAGAAAGCAGGAGTAAGCTCAGTGTGAGTCAATCACTTGCTCCGATCTAAAGCTCAGTTCAAAGCACTACCCAGACCAGCAACAGCTTCTGCATCTCCAGTGTAGACGATCCATTACAAACCCAAACAGTCCAGTCTTTGGAATTGATACAGTGCCAATATTTTTTAAAAGCATCTGGAGTTTACCACAAGTCTCATGTGAGAAATAGGTTTTAAACTCCTGGGAGAACCAACTTCCCTTCCTCCAGTGAATCTGCAGATCTTGTGCGTGGCTCCTCCTCCGGCCTATCCATGCATCTGGAAAAAGGGTAGGATGAAAGCAGAATGTGCCCTTGTATGTTAAAAGCTTAAAAGGGTTAACTGAACTTTGATGTACCTCAAAAATGTTTAATGTTTGTCTGTTGCGTGAAATCTACCAGAGCATTTTTTTGTTAAACTTCTTTCCCCCATCCTTCATAACAGTAGCACAGCAATAGCTTTATTAGTGACTTTTCTATAAAGATATATCTTCATCTGCAACAAACTTGATCAAAATCATTGCTGGGATATTTCTGAATGCCTGTTTGTTCTGGAAAACGAGGGCTGTTGCTCAGGCAATTAGATTTCCATGTAAACCTATCTATCTGCTATGATTCCCAAGAGCTTTATTCCATGTGAATGATTAAAGGTAGATTTCCCAAGTTCATGTAGGTTTCCCAAGTCATATAGGAAACCCTCCTACTGTTCAATAGTGCAGAGTGCAGTTCAAGGTCGGCATTAGGTAAGAGGGAAATATGAGCTGCTTTATACTGGAACAGAAACCACAGGCCTTACAAAATACCGGTAAAGTTTCAGTGCTGTAAGAAAAATGATGATGCATTTTTTATTGTTGTGAAATGCCTGATAAAGACTGAAATACAGTCATAGCAGAGATTTAAATAAAGTTTCTATTACACTGCTTCCTGGCATTTTTTCAAATCAGATGGATGCAGGCAACAAATAATATTATCAACCTCAATCCCACACTCAAACCCTCCAAAGCATCCGGAGGGATCTGTAGGAGAGCACAGATTTGTTTTGCTAATTTGTCAATATTTACGGTGTAAAGCGGAGACATAATGATGCTGCAAAGTAGCCCAATTTGGTAATAAGTAGCACCTTACCTTGCTTGCTGCCTGTGTTGCTGCTCATGTTGGCTCCCTTCAGCGTGCCTTGCTTTGAGGTGGCTGTGACTTGGCGTGGTCCCCAGCAAAGCTGGCTGTAGTCTTCTGTAGGCTCCTGTGACCTGTTTACAAGAAGAAGAGCAGGTGGAGAAACAGTGATAAAGACAGTGGTTAAGATTAGGATATGATACATCAGCTTGTTTAGGTATAGAGTGTTTATTATGTATACGTATATGTGACTTGGAAGGAGGGGCGATCGCTGGGGAAAAGATGAGTCAAGGCGACTTAGAAGAACCAGAAGGCTGGGGAGGAATTCAGACCTCGGTTATCCAGATGAATGATGGCAAGTGAATTTCAGTGTTAAGCAATGTAAAATCATGCCTGTGGAAGAGAAAAGTATGAACTACCCAGACATTAGAGAATTCTCAATTAACCTTATCAGCCCAGCAACGAGGCCAGGTTCTCACCATAGCGCCATTAAGGCTCTGCTGAATGCAGTCAATAAAAGACAGGATATGCCGCAGAGATAAGAATGGGGTGATAAACCCTGCAGAAGTTATAATGCTGTAACCAAGTGTTCAGCCCCATCTAAAATACAATGAACAGTACTCGGGAGAGGAAAAAAGCAAGTCCAGAAAAGAGCGGTGAAACAGCCGACCTGCAAACTGGAACTCACTACAGCAGAAAGACAACGAAATCAAGAATTTAAAAAAGATTTTAAAGTGATTATAAAGAATGACAACAGTTTTGTGAAATAGCTAGAAAATCTCATGGATGATAGGCTAATCTTTATTGGATCAGGAGGGGACATAATGATGAGAGACAACTACCCCACCTGCACTTACTGAGAAGTTCTTAGATCTTACATTGAAACATCTGCTGGGTAGTAGTTGAGAGTATTTGACTGCATTTCTAATATGACAATTCCTGCACTCCTATATTCATTGAAAATTAAAGAGGGAAGAATGGGACAGAGTCACTAATATAGTTGTTCATATCTTTACTCACTAAAAATCCGAAAAATTATTTTTCACAGCTCCCTTGAATTTCTATGGGAAGTTACCTTGAACATGCTTTCTTTATGCTTGTTCAGCCATAAATCAAAAAAGAATCTTTCTATCAAAAGATCAATGTGAGACCAACCTCTGAACGCTAACCTCAGCAAAGTAGCCTTGTGCTGCTGCAAAATTAGACACTTCTGTGTCTCTGTTCTGAATAAGTTGTTAACCCTCACCCTTTTCCCAGCACTAGCAGAAATAATTATTGCTATTTACTGCTCTTACTCAATCTTTCCAAAACACGTGGTTAGTTGGTGTCCTGCTTTGAGAAGATTTTACAAAAATTGCATATGCACAATAAAAACTAAAGAGATACAAATGTATTGTGTGGTTAATAAGCCATAAAGATTAATTTGAAATGAGACTTTGAAGATGTGATTTGAACACAATGATAGAGGGCACCTGATGTGTGAAAAGTCCCAGATTCAAGAAAAAATATGAAAAAGTTAATGATAGCCCATTAGGAAAGGAAGCGCTGATGTATTTGTTCTATACCTTACAAAGCTAAATTATCTGTCTAATTCCACTCCTGTTGGAATCAAAAGCCAAACTTCACCTATTTCCAATTAATTTTCCTTTTCATGGTCCAGTGTCTGAAGCAGACTTGTGTTTGGCCAGGTGCCCTCTGATGGGCTCCTTCGTTAAAGGGCAAGAGTGAGCCTCGCTTGGTTTTGAAAGCAACATGTTGCTGTCTAATTTAAGAGCAGGTTTTGAGCTGTGAGTCCAGAGGTGGCATTGGTTACTCCTTTGCATTTCAGAATTAGGCCAAACAGAGGGAGAAATAAAAATCTGTCTCCTGGTGTTTTCTAAGAGCTAGTTTAGGTATCTCCCCACTTGCGTGCTGCCTGTCCCGAATTCCCCCCTGAGGCACCCGGCACTGCTCAGGGTGAGCTGTGATGTCCAACCCCAGGCAGCAAATTCCTCTTGGGAAGGCAGGGAACACTGGGCATTGCAACACCCCCTCGGAGGCACAGCTGCATTTCATCCTCTAACTCAGCTGGGGAGAACCCCAGGGGGAGCTGGCACTTACTCGGGCTCTTGAGAAGCCTCTTAATAAATAACAACAAATGTAGAACAAAACGTCCACATAGCATTGCTTGCATTTTTTTAACAACCTGGTATATGGAGAACATGTAGTCCATAAATAGTCTGATAAAGCAGAAGGAAATATAAAAATCATGTGGTCCAACATTCAGGACAACGCACATGTCAGAAACAATCTCAGTGATTTCTGTATAAAGATCAAAACTTCTGTTTGGTTGGAGAGGAACAGATCCAGCTTTGCTGTGAAGACTTGATGTCTTCACCACATACAGTGGCAAACTCTTCCAGTGGCTAATTATCCACCCTTGCTGCTGGGAATGTGCTATTTCTGGTTTGATTTTGTTTAGCTGCTGCTCCTGTTTCATCAACTTTTCTTTTTTTTCTTTTTTTTTTTTTTTTCTTTTTTTTTTCTTTTTTTTTTCCTGTCTTCTGTTTTCTTCCCTCTTTGCAAAATTAAAGAGCCAGCCACAGTCAGTAATCTTTTTCCTTATGTTGGCACTATTAGACTGTGACTGAATTATTGCTTAGCCAAAATAAGGCTATCAAGGCTGAGCACCTCAGATTTCAGTTTCTAAGTCAGACTTCCCAGAGCACAAATTATTTTTGTTGGCCTTTCTGACCCCCCTTTTATTTGCTGTTTAATTTGTGACACCAGGATCGGACTGTTCCAGTGGTAGACTTTATTGTCTTGTAGGCAGAGGTAAAACCTCTCTCTCTTCTGTGGCTGCCTGTTAACCCGAAGATCCCACCTGGCAGGATGAAGAGTTTATCTTTAGCCTATGCTGAATTTCGTGGAGTGGGGCCACCTCGGAAAGGGAGGGAAGAGATGGAAGTTTGCTCAGGCCAGTACAGGGAAAGAGATGCTGCTCTCTCTGGAAGAGGGTTGGGGATAGTGTCCTCTATACATTGGGAAAGGCGATTAGTTGCCGGTGGGGTCTGGGCAGTGAATATTACTGTTCCATGGGGTCAGCTGCCTGTGAAAGTCTGGGGAAGGACACCAGGACAGCACAGCAGGTTTTGGATGAATGAACCATGAGGATGTGTTGCGTATGGTTCTGGACCTTCAGAGTGTCTCTAGCTGGCCTGGGCCACCAGCATCTCCTTGGGGACCAGGGTGCACTCAGAGTGCAAAGGGAGCATCCTCCTCAGAAACACTTCATATTAGTGATCCTGTATCACCTCTCACTTGCTTACACCTCTTCTCCATCTCTCGTTTCCCCAGTTCCTTCCTGTCTAAACACCTCCATGTAACACACGATTCTCATCCTTCTGACCACTGTGGATGTCCTCTCTTTGGACACGCAAGCTGAGCTGGCTGTGCAGCTGCTGGAGACAGACAGACAGACAGCTTTTCACTGGATGAACGTCTGTGAACTTTGATAACTCTATTGAATTGGGAATGTCGGTGTTGCAAAATTCCTGTCTGAAGTGCAGTGACAAGGTACGTGAACACCTCATAATTTTTAAGAAAAAAAGTGAAATGTGACAATGTTTTAAACAAGCGCCTATCAGTAACTGTGTAAAGCTGCTCTCTATCAGAATTGGGAGATCCTTTATGAATATAGTCCTTTCCCTTTCTGCACATTATGTCTGCTTTTTTTAAACAAGATTATTCAAAATTGTTCCACAGATGTTACCTTCACATATATTTCAACCTACCACTTATCTAAAAGAGAATTAAAGAAATGAGGCATGTGCTGCCACTTATCCTCAGGTGTGAGGGTAGTCGGTTACTTAAGGCAGCTGCTATTACTTCTATTCCAGGATTGGATGAATCACATCTTTATAAACAGAAGGAAATATATCCAAGAGATTTCCAGATAGCCTCTGAGGTCATTAGAACTAAGTACCTGGTCACATTAGTAATTTCTCTGTGTGTTATCTGCATCTTTAGGCTTTGAATCACCTCTCAGTTTGGCTGTATATGCCTAAGCCAATTTTAAAAAAGGAAATTAGGCTCCTAATTTTGAAAGCTGAATGACATCAGAGTGAATTAGGCTCTAAAATCTGGCTTGATTCCGTTCACTATCTGTGCCATGACTGCACGGCAGTATAAGGCAGCCATGAGTCTGCAAGAATGTGTTGCTTCTTATTTACACTGAGAAAGTTTTCCTAAATACGCGATATATTCAGCCATGAAATTTATTAATGTATTTATATGCTGTTATGACTAACATAGGCATTCTTAATTAATAAGTCACAATTTCTTATTAGGTCCCTTCTCACTAAGTGGCATGCGACTCAGTTAAAAGGAAATCATCAGGCAAAGCTCTAGTGAGGGCTTTAGAAATACTGTAATGGCTGCACTGCAATTAATGAAGTGTTAGAGATAATCCATTGCCATCTGTCTTTATTTTGCTAAGCCACTCAAGTAGAGACCATATTTGAGGGGAGAAAAGAAAATCCAGAGCTAGAAGAATACTGCAAATGAGTATTCGCCAACATTTGTTCCAGTTCTGAACAGCTGTTCAGTGTGATCGTGTTCATACCTCCTTTTATTCGCTATTCATGATCAGTCTCACAAACGAGGTTATTCTTCATACAAATACCTAATTGCAAAGGAGCACATTCTTATTCTTCTATTCACGGTGCTTTTGCCTCCCAGCCAGGGACCCAGATCAGACCGTCTGACTCCACCGGTCGCCAGCCTGCTGCTAACGGCGACCTGCGAGCCGTCCCGAGGTGAGACTGGCACAAAAGGGCTTTGGTGCACGAGTCCCCGGGACTCCCCGTGTCTGAGCCTCGAGTGAAAGAGAACAAATGCAGCGATGACTGAGACCGGCAGGCACAGGGCTCACTAAACCTTTCGGCCAGCTGTAGAGTTTCCTAAGCTCTAAGCCGGGTTGCCGCCCAGGGGCTTGTAAAGGCTGGTCTGAAGGTGGGAAGCTCTTTCCTTTGTCTCCTTTTTACCAGGGAAATGCAATGAGGGCAATGACCTTTTCAAACGGCCGTACGCATATGCGTATATTTATATGTGCATATGTGGTGGCGGTGCTGCATGGGAGTACGGATGGAGTTCCCCTGTATCTGCGCATCTCATGAGTCTTAAATGATTTCTTTTTTCTGATTCTGCTTTCTCCCCTTCATAGAGGGGAATCGCCTCTCTGCTCTACTCACTTACCCACCTTGGGTTCTTCAAATACAGGTACAATTCGATCATTAGTATACTTGCACTGCTTTGAAGTGGCCCAAGTCTTGTTTTAAAAAGATTCCTTGGTCTTTTGTCTGGGACACTGACCTACTGATCAGTCTTATTAATCCAAACAGAAAATCTATGTTAATATTTATAAGCCTGCAGCTCTTTCAAGGCAATGATTTTTATGACAATGAAGCCGAAAACTGCGGTAAAAAGAGAAAATGGTCAGTGAGCATCTAAAAAACAGTGTGAAAAACACTGACCTTTACGAGTATTTATTCCACTCAGTAAAATGGTCCAAATGTAACAATGACAGTTTTATTACCTAGTGGATTGTAATAAACCAAAATTCAATATTCTTGTTTCACTACAACTATTATTTTGGAACATCTTGAAAGATGATGTTCTTCATGTCCAGAAACATAAAATGCAGCAATTCCAGATATACCATGCAGTTTGCCAAATAGATTTTGACAAAGGTGCTTCATCAATATTTTACTGAGAATGAAAAATGGACGTCTCCATTTTATTTATTCTCTCAGGAGCCTAGCAACCTCTCGCTATGCTCCAAGGGAAAACTCAGTGCTTCTGAAATTATAAAGTCTTTCATGCAACCTTTTAAGAAGGCTTCAGTGCCACGTGTCCATTATTTTTCATCTATTGTTTTAACAGGAGCTTTTCCACGAGCTCATATCTGGCATATTTTTGAGTAGTAACCATAGTAAAGGAGCACCTTGGCTGCGTAGGTATTTATTCCTGCAGAGATCTGCATTTTGATTTTACCTGTATGCGTAATGAATTCTGACAGCTCAGCCTGTCAGTAGAAATGAAGGCTGCTTTTAAAGAATAGGTCTGCTTCTGTACTCCCCAGCTGAACACGCTGCAAAAGCCTAACAAACAGTTTCATCAGGGAGAGGAAGCCTTTGAATCTGCTTGTCCCGATTTCTTAACTTCGCTTATTTACAACACTTTGTAGTGTGAAGGGCTTCAAAGTGCTGAAGAAGCCACAAGGAATGAAGTCCTCTCTCTACCTGTTGATAGCCAAATGTTCCCACCTTTACCACTCATGAGCTTTTTCTCCATGGTTATTTCTTTCAGGGGAAATATATGCATGTGGCAGAGGGACAGACGTTGCCTATTACAGGCTATTTCAGAATTGCAACCTAAATGCTCTGAGTGGCTCCCTGGAGGCTTCTGGCTCTTTTCACTGACAGGCTTGGGGAGAGGACACATCTCTGTTTTCTTGGAATTGCAGATGCCTAAAGGAGACGGGGTGGAAACCATTCTAGGCACCATGAAATGGACCTTTCGTTGGAAACCTGGCAAATGTTCCTGCCTACAGAGGCAATGCCAGGGCAGTGAAGTCTTCTCTTCCTCGTCTGCATGGGTCTCTTGGAGAAGGTACCAACGGGGACAGGTGATCACCCTTTTTCAGCTGTCACTTAACCCTTGGCTGTCAAGTGATCCATGTCACTGCCATGGGTGCCAGCTAGCACTGGTTATGCTATCTGGGGTCTATGATGGCAGAAAGTAGTTGGACTGAAAGCGTTCCTTCCTTTCTGAAGACCAGAAAATCTCCTTTCACTGACCTCTATCACATTTCTGTGAGTGATGTGAATTATAACGGTCCCTGTATTATTTTGCATAGAAAAAGGTGCAGTCCAGCATAAATCTCTGAAAAGAGTGAAAAACCCATGGCTCAAAAAGCAGGTTTTGGTGCTTATTCTGGAATGGAGCTCTGCCTGCATCGTCTTTTTCTGTAGTACTTCTCTTTAAATATTTTCTGGCCGTCAGCGTGTTGGTCCTTCCAGCACAGAATCATAGAATCATAGAATTGTTAGGGTTGGAAGCGACCTTAAAGATCACCTAGTTCCAAACTTCCTGCCATGGGCAGGGACACCTCCCACTAGATCAGATGCTGGAACATGTCCAGAGAAGGGCCACAAGGATGATCAGAGGGCTGGAGCACCTCTCCTATGAGGACAGACAGAGAGTTGGGGTTGTTCAGTCTGGAGAAAAGAAGGCTCCGAGGAGACCTTTGGGTGCAGCCATCAAGCCAGTTCTTTATCCACTGAATTGTCAGTCCATCAAACCCATATTTTATCAGCTTGGAGACTAGGACATCATGCGTGGCAGTGTCAAAGGCTTTGCTCAGGTCCAGGTAAATGACGTCAGTTGCTCTCCCCTTGTCTATTGATGTTGTTGACCTTCTCATAGAAGGCCACTAGGTTTGTCAGGCACGATTTGCCCTTGGTGAAGCCATGTTGATTGTACCCAATCACCTCTTCGTTATTCTTCTGCCTCAACAGTGCCTCCAGGAGGATCTGCTCCATAATCTTACCAGGCAAAGAGGTGAGACTGACTGGCCTATAGTTCCCTGATTCCTCCTTCTTTCCCTTTTTGAAAATGGGGATTATGTTTCCCCTTTTCCAGTCAGCGGGGACTTCACCAGACTGCCATGACTTTTGGAATATAATAGAGAGCGGTTTAGCAACCTCATATGCCAGTTCCTTCAGTACCCGTGGCTGTATCCCACCAGGTCCCATGGCCTTCTTCACTTTCAGGTTCATCAGATGGTCACGAACCTGATCTTCACTTACAATGGGCAGTTCTTTCCAACCCCTGCCATTGTCTTCTGTGACTCCGGGAGTGTGGCTGGAGCCCTTGCCAGTGAAGACTGAGGAAAAGAAGTTGTTGAGAACCTCGGCCTTCTCCATATCACTTGTCACCAGCTCCCCCGTTTCCTTTC
The DNA here is from genome assembly GCF_028500815.1 of Rissa tridactyla. Taxonomy (NCBI): domain Eukaryota; kingdom Metazoa; phylum Chordata; class Aves; order Charadriiformes; family Laridae; genus Rissa; species Rissa tridactyla. Next base: position 42,008,709 of record NC_071467.1, read on the forward strand.
TGAGAAGAATTCTCATTTGTAACACATGATATAAAAGATGCAAGCTCACATAAAACACCTTAGATCATAGAGATTTTCTCAGAAGTGACTGATAATCAGGGAGGTGAACTGACAGGGAGATAGTCAATGTGGAAGTAAGGCCACGACATAAATCTTTCAGAGAAAAGGGAATAGCTGGTTACCCAAAATGAAGGAGAATGTCAGATATTTGGCAAGTTGAATAAAAGTCTAGTTTACAGTGCACTTGCACATCCAGAATATCTACTCTTGGAGGACAGTGCAAGTAAATCGGAGCATCTATTTTCCCAGCGTTCATGTTTCAGTATTGTTTTGGTGTATGTTCCTGGTTTGATGAGGTCAGCAGTTCATTGCATCTGAATGCATGCTTGTCTCCTTAAATGATATTTTGGATCGTGTTTGCTTGTTTACTTCAGTACTCAGATGTGGATGCATCTCTGTGTACCCAGTAAAAACTGGCTGCTGTGCATTTTGATGTTACAAGATGCAGAGCACTGCACATCCCTGTGTCTGAGGGCACAGTTAAGCCCCCAGAACAGCTGAATTGTGTCTTTGTACAACAGGGGATTTGATAATTGGGCAGATGAAGCATGAAGGAATGAAGCTAGAGAGCTGGTGGCACAAATTCCAGTCTGAATCCAACAAATCACATCGTAAGAATGATTTTTTTTTTCTTTAAAACATCCTTACAGCAGGGCTGTAATGGAGATAAAGCAAATGTTATTCACTGCTGTAGTATTACTGAAGTGTCATTCTCTCAGCAGCATGCTATATGCTCGTGAGCGGGCACAGGGCAGCAGCCGAAGGAGTCTTTGTGCTGTCTGCGTTTAGAATTGTTCCCGCTGAGCAAAAACCTAAGGCCACTCAGTGTCTGCATGACATGTAGCAGGGATATGTCAAAAACACATCCTGTTGTGTTTGGGGTGCCGTTGGAGATAATGATTGGTTGGCTTACAGTTTTAATCAGCAATGATTAAATGCGTCTCTGCCAGATATGTAGAAAAAACATCTGTAACGTTCATGTCAGTGTTACGTCCAGATTCCTTAGTCAGTCATACATGGGAAAAGACTGGAAAGTATTTTGAAACGGAGCCAACCCACGGATATTAGGTTATTACTTTAATTGACTACATCAGCAAATGCACAGAAGTATCACTTACCAGACAAGTTTCTCTTGGTTAGTCTCTGATAGTGGATTTCTGTTCACATAAATGGAGTTTCTAGAGCTTCCTACAGAAAGAAATATGAGGAACAGACATCCCATTTATCATCCTTAGGCCAGTGGGAACATTGAATATTTTGACTAAGTTTTGACAAATTGTGTGCAAGTCAGTGATCTAGGAATGAAGTTCTGGAAGCCATTGGCTATACATTTGTAAAAACAAGTAGGAAATTTAATATGCTAGGAGCCAGATGGAAGGAGTACGCCAGTGTCATGCAGAGAGAAACTTACTCTAGAGACAGGGAATAAACTGTAGTTATAATTACAGAAAAAATCTTGGCTGCACTGAAGGACGTTTTGCCATTGATTTCAGAGAGAACAGGATTTCATCCAGAGTATGTAGGAGTGAATAATATTTGTTAGGATCATATCTCTAAGACAGATGCAGGTATAAACTAAAGGACAGGTGCCCCAGAGTGAGCAGGAACAGTCAGGAATAATAACACTTGCCCTGAGCAATGAACTTTTTGTATGTTTTTGTGAAGGCATTTTTATGCTCTGCAGTCCAATTTGTGAAAATATGTTTTCAAGGAGTGTTTTGTTTCTTCTTCTTTAAATGTGATGTTTTCAAGCTGGTTTATGTGAAAGAAAGGAAGAATCCAATACTTAGGTAAGTACATACTTGCTGTAGGAGAAAAAACTTTGGCATTCGCTTTGTGCAAGAATGTAGTGGCACCGATTGCCAATCCCTAGAAAAGGAGTTTCACATCAGCACAAAAATTGACAGTACTGCCTGTATCGATGCTAACTTTGTGCAGGGCTGTGATACATCACTGACTCTGTGCAGGTAGAGCCACACTCCCCCTTCTTTCCAGACACGTCAGCGGGTCCTGAGGACACACTTCTGTTAGTTGAGTCTTCCCATGGCACACCGCTAAAAAAAGCCATTACTAGTTCCTGGCTTGAGATCTCAATACAATACAAAATGCTTTTTCACAATACCTCTGTTTTAAAACCTGTAGAAAGCATGCTCATTCCACTTGGTGGGCAGAGCTATTTTTGCAGAAAGCAGACAGGTGCAAGAGGAACTATGTGGACACAGAACATATTCTGCCAGTGGCAAAATTGACATTGTGAACTTCACTGGCATGTAAACCTCAGTTTGTTTTTAACCATTCGGAAAGAACTAAGGGTACATTCTGCTCATTGCGGATCGACATAGGCTCCCGGAGCTTCGCAGAAGTGAAATGACAACAGTTCTGTGATACCAATGCCTGAGGGACTGTCTTTGCCCAGAGTGAGGATATTAACTTAACAGGACAATATCAGCTCCTGTGTAAACTCAAGACTTGAAAACTTCCCTCTTCTAAGTGCATCATTAGACATGGAGGAAATCTGGCACCTCCTGAGACACTTTTTGCAAGTTTGCAAAGTTTTTAACTTTCTTGCTTCCATTTCCGTCCTGGAAAATCAAAAGTGTCAGGAAAAAAAGATGTCTTTTATTATGGTGTTTTGAATCCAGAAATTCAAGGACCATGGAAAAGAAATGTGCAGTGAAAGAACTAATCTGACCCTGCCAGAACCTCAGCCAAGACTCGGTGCAGCTGTGGCTTAGCAAGGGGACAAGGGTCAGGAAGTCTCTGTATCATCCATATCGGTCTGGCTGTTCAGAATATCAGTTCTGCTCATTGCTGTTGGACTATACACTGAGGAGAAGAGGAAAATCAGCTTCCTCTCTGGAATGCAAGAAAAGGAATAGTGTTGCTGCCCAGCCTCACATTTTTGAACCACGATCCTGCTGATATCAGCAGTAGCCTGCTGAATCATCTTTCTCTTTTTTCTGTTGCCTTGGTCGTCTTAAAATTAAAAAAAAACCCACAGCAAAACAAGATGGAGTAAAATACAGCTAAACTTTAAAGGGACTACCATTTTTGCACCAGGGACTGAAGATCCACTAAAAGACATAGTAAAGGAACACGCTAATATAATGTTGATATTACAGGGAATGGTGGTGATTTTAAACATGGATTGGGAGAGGTATGGTCCTGTATGCTGGAGCGAGACTTATTCATACAGAAAAGACCAGAAATGTGTATTTTTGTAGGTTTTGGCTTCCACCTACGTTTTCAGGTGATATGTGGCTCTATTGAAATCTGTGGCAGCGTTACCACGGAGCATTGCAGAATTACAGGATGAATCTGAATACAGACATGCCACACTTCAGTCTTTGGAGGAGTCCTCTATATGCAACGAACATAAACAGCTGCTGCTGCTCTGAAATGTGAGTTTCAATTGTTTTGATACAAATATTCCAACCAAAGATAGAAATGGAAGCTCCAGAATAACACAAAAATGTCAACGGACACACACACACACAAATACTCCCAGCTTTCTGTTACGGTACCAAACCTCGGTAGCAGGAGATTGTTAGGTCAGTTTTTCATAGTTTTTGGTCTAATTTTTGTCTCTTTTCTAATAGAATAATTCCATTGACTTCAAGAGATATGGTCCTCCCTTATCCAAGGAGGAGATGCCACATGTAGGCCTGAAAAGTCCACCTAACTTAAGCAGGCAAGCTAATTTCCAGATGCTTTTCCACCATCGATGAAAAGTTAGAGGTTTGGTCTTGCCTGTCTAAACATAGCAGTAAAGATTTGCTTGCCTTTGCAAATGAATAATATTCCAGGTTGTTATCTGTGGGTTTCAATTGCTATTTCTGCAAAAATACTTGTTTTTTCTTTTGTCTTTAGTTTTCTATTTTTCATTAAATAACAAAATACAATAAACATTACTGACATTGTTAATTAAAGTTTGTGAAAAGGGTGAATCCATATCATAGTTTTAAGGCAAATTTTCTATTTAGCATTAGTGAAGTAGGCCTGAAAATTGGTAACAAAGTATAACTTCTAGAGCTGCTATTTATTTATCACAATTGCAGAGACGCACTTTCATATTATCACTTCAATAAATAAGCACTTCTTCTGATGGGAAATTAAATTAAAAAAATGTATCTTCTCTTGTGGGATTTTTTTTTTTTTTTTGCAAGCTATTTTAGATAAAATATCAGTATTTTAGGTTTTTGAGTCCAATCATCTTTCCTCAGTCTTTAATGATACTGCTCATAATTAGCCTTAGCCTAGTGTGGCTAGGGAGTACTTAGCCTAGTACTCCTTGTGCCTCCATGAGACATATATTTCTCCAAAAGTTGATTAAGGAAGGCAAAGTTGGACTTCTGCTCTGAATTTCTCTCCCATAAGTCCGTCCTCCTCTGTTGATACTATGGTAAATTCAGCTGTACTTTCCAGGGGAAGATTACCAAATGGATAAACAAATGGAGCAGCTGATTAATCTTCAATATGTTATGATGGTCAACTTCTGGTGTGTAATATGGTGATGCACAAAAGAAGGCCCTGGCCCACGAGCACATGGTTGAGAGGAGCAAGTCTGACTGGATGGCCCCAAGGTGATCCAGTGCTGCTCATTGAGCCAGTAAACCCCTCTTCTGTTTTTTCCCTTAGTTTTCTTCTGGTTTAGTGAGTTGAATCTGCTCCCTGGGAGGTCAGACCAAGGTGAGGATGAAGAGGAGGAGAAGGAAGAGGAGGAAGAGGTAGGAGGGCAAGACCAGTCTCTCCAACTGGGCTCAGCCCAGCTCAGCTAATCACTTTTTTACTTGATTCACATGAAATTGAGATAAATTTGAGAAAAACTGTTTGACACTCAAGACAGCTCATTCACCACCTTCCTATGTCAGTGGAGAACTTGCATGCACAAAGTCCAGTCACTTCATATGTATTTCAACACTGATATTTGCATGTCTGCATCTTGGTTTTAGTAGTGTTCAAGAACAAACCAATTCTCAGTCCCTGTCAGGTATGTAATTTTTTGGGTGGGTGCCCTATTCAGTGCGGTCCATTCAGTAGGAACTAGTTAATTTACTTGGGAGTTAATCCAGAAAACTTCTGTGGTAGCCTGAAACAAAGAAGGATTGATCAAAAAACAGACACAGCAGTCATTTATTTGGTGGTGTGGTCTGAGTAAGACACGAACAGTAATGGGTTATTTAAACAAGCCTGCTTTATTGTCTTTGTGCTAATAAGATTCTGTGACATTACAGAAGGAGATCATCAAAAGGTCCAGTAAAGTTCCCTGCCCTTTAGCGTAAAATTTCACCAATTTCCTCCAGGCAAAAACAATCTGCTGACTAGTGGCATCTGTCCTGTACTGCACAGGCTCTTTCACTGTGAATGAGATCGTGCTTCCTTCCACATTTAACAAAGGGAAGTGAAGGAAGAATTGCTTGCCGGATATGTCTCTGCGTGTGCTTATATATAACACTATGCATACATGCACATACATATACTGGGATATGTGCGTGTGATCACATATACATATAAAATATATACACGCTTATAAATACAGGCATAAAAATGCCTATAAAGGTTAAACTAGACATACAAAAGTGTGGCTTAGAGTTGACCAAAACTGTAAGGCAGTAAGTAAGCCTGTGCATTTCTGCTACTGTGATCTCTCTTTAGGTCAACTGTGTTGGCAGTAGGAAAAACATTGCCTTGTCAGCCTGTATCTGTAAAAAGCAAATACATTCTGCTCAGTGCCATCTGCCCCATTACTGTGACTTAGGCATGTAGCATGGGTAATACCAGGATGTTTACCTGTCTAAGGCAAGTGAAGATGTTCAGTATTTGATATGTGGAACAGTTGGAGAAGGCCAACAGAGAGAGATCTAGAAAACGTGACCTATGAGCAAAGATCAAAAGACTTGGACATGTTTATTCTAGAAAAGAAAAGATTAAGGAGACGACAAAATAATAGCCTTCAAGTAAAGATGAAAAGAGAAAAAGAATAAATTGTCTCTACAACCATGGTGAATCAGATAAGAGCGAATAAAATAAGATTGTATCAAGGAAGATTTAGGTCAGAGACTAAAAAAAGTTTCTGCTAGGAGCAAGAACCTGTGTTTTGACACACAGAGGGAGGAGATGCGATTGCCAGCACTGAGATCTTCAAGAATAAAGCAGAAGACAAATTATCATCAGGGGCCTGGATTGTCCTTTTGTGCAAAGGCTCCTGCCAGCATTGTTTTCTAACTTTATGGTAATTTTTAAGCTATTTTATCTGGTCCAATGCTTCCTGACTAAGAAACAGAATCAGCGTGTATCAGGGACTCAGGGTAGACTGGGGAAAGACTAAGACATCTGAAGATCATGCATCTGCTACACAAGTCTGACGTGTCCAGACAAGAAGAACACAGTTCAGGACCGAATCTTTTCAGCGATGACTGGAGACACTGAGGTTGGCTTTGTGCGCACATGCAATGGAGACAAATGCTCCTTTCTTCCCCAAAACACAGGGAAATGCATTAAAACAAATGTTCTGGGTTAGGATTAAGCTTGTCAAATCCAGGAAACCGAGAGTTAAACTTCTCACTCTTTCCCACAACTGAAAGCTGTTGTGCTTGGTCCTTGATGCATAGCTTGCATTTTTGCATACTTCAGGTAATTTAGGGGATTTAGGAAGGCTCGCTATAAATATTACATAACAGTAACATTCTGTCGTATTAAGGATGAATACCAGGGACTTTATCAGTGACAGGAGGTGAAGTTTGAATCATGGCAAAGGGTCATGTAGAAAATGATGTTCAAATGGATTTAGAATCAGTTCAAGCATACTAAAATATGCTAATTTTTTATCTTCAACTCAGCCTGCTCTCTGCCAACCCCTATTTCCAAAAGACCAAACTATGTTGCAAAACCAGAAAACCAAGTACTGCAAAATACTTCTTGGACCTTCTTGGATGTGTTAACTCAAATACTGCTGATGACTTCAGTGGATTTGAATCTTATGAATGCCTGAGTGCAGTGCATGGTGATAATGTACCCAGCAACATGATTTATGTTCATACTTTTGGAGCAGGGGGAGGAACCATAGGGTAGAATATGCCTCTTTGAATAATAATGCCTTATTTTATCATAGCATTTTACCCTTTCAACATCACAGTCTGTCATGTTTTGAACAACCTAGATAATGCAGAGTAGGAAAGGAGGCTTAAACACACAAATGACAAGTCCCATCAACTGTTTTCTCCCAGCATGCCCACAGATTTCTCACAACGTTGGGCTGCTGTGACTGGAGTTTTCCAGTCAGAGATTTTGCAGAAAAAACCATAAATCATTAGAAACAAAATCAAGTAAACAAGAATGTGAACATCTTAGATGGAAAGGGAACAAGGGACAAGGCTAGTCTGCAAGAGCAAGACTACTAGCAGTTCCCAGGTGGAAGCCAGTGGACATTAGATGCGCTTTCTACACATACAGCAGTATATGCAGCTTGTCAACTACACTGATTGTGTGACCCAGATCCTAAATGCTATGGGTGTTAGCCACCTACAGGGGATGGTTAACCATCATCAGGGCAATATGACAGGATCTGAGGTTGACCCTAGTGTGTACAGTGCCCTCACTGATCTGGGTGCTGGTAACAGGGTTCATCAACAGCCCCTCCCCCCCCAAACCAGTGATAAACCACATCCAGGATGCATCCAGCGAGGACAGTTGGGAGCAGCAGGAGAAGGGACCAAAGACAGGACTGGACAAGGCCATTACACAGGTCCAAGGTCCATCCAGGAGACAGGACCAGAGGCATGACCAAGCCTGTGCTGAAATGGGGCTCCTGGGCCCACGGACAGAGGTGGGGATGTAGGTCTCTGGTGAGGCCATTAAGACCTGTTGATGCACACGGAGTACTGGCAGACACATAAGTACCATTAGGAACGCAGGCTGTGTGGTCATTACATGGTACCGTGAAGTGGTGACCAAAATTTGGAGAGTTTTGTGCATCACTGTTCTGCACAGCCAGGGGGATTTATAGTCCAAACTTGAGGAGACTTAACAAAATGAAGATTGGCCTGTTGGGGATAATATGATTTCCAGGTGGGCTTTATTAGTTCTTTGATTACCTATCCTTTCAAAACACACTCTTTCCTAAGGAGGACTCTTTCAACAGTCATATTAGATGATGTCACTTATGAGATGCTCACCCTCCTTCTAGAACTCAAATCTTGCCTGATTACCAAAACAGGCAGTTTGTATCAGCAGAAGCCCGTTACTGTGCAATGTAAAAAGGGAGGGCACGGGGTGCTGGAAAGGTTAATATGTAAGTAAGAAGTAGTCCCTGCTGCTTCTAATTGCGTGCCCCAATTCTGACCTGAGAGAATGGCAGGGAAAGGAAAATGTCATTAAAAAACTACAGGTAGTGAATTTTGAGTTGCAGCTGGACTAAACATATTCATACAGTGCTTTCTTAGCTCTTTCCATTTGTTTGAACCAAGCTGTGCTCCTGTGAACATTTTTGAACACCGAATGTCAAGCCAAAGCCAAGATTATGAATTGATATGCGGTATCCCTTAACTTGACAGAGCAAAATTAGGTTTGGATTGGCTACTTAACACTGTGGATCAAGCTAAAACAAGCATTTCTTTATTTCCTAATCACAGAAGTCAAAAAGTAGAACATGCTCTTGCACGGAATGACAAGAGAGGGCTATGCACCACCTAAGCTCTCTCTCTGAAGTCCTGTCTTTGTGTTTATGGTGCCAGCTGATGCCATGCAGACACCAGCCTTTACCCTTGCAAAATTCAGTGAAAGTGAAATGCAGTTCAAGAACTGCACTTCTGTGGTCACAAGAATCATAAAAGTTCCCCAAACACTGGTTAAGCTGCTAGAAATGCTGTGACCTGGGTTGTGAGAAAACAGAAACTGAACTAGGTTTGTGGCAAATCTTATGCAATAAAAATTTACCAATATTGCCCAAGTTGTGGATTTTTGACAGTGGCAAAACACCAGCAGGGTGGCTTAGATGACAACTGCGGCCAGTGCCAAGACTCCAGCATTCTGCTGAGGGTGTCACTGGGGCTGCGGATTCAGAAGGTGGACACTTTAAGGACTTCTACATATTATAGCACTGACTGGTTTAAATAGTCCATCTCATGTGAACTGTGATTAACAGTATATATATAATAAGATAAGAAACCTTATGTTGCCTCCATCTCATGGAAAAGGCTCAGTAGGGCTGTAGCTCCTGCCCCTGCAATCTCCTCAGGTCTCTGATACTGTAGCAGAAACCTTTTATGGCCACATCACAGAGTCTAGTTATGGTCATCACAGCCTTGAGGACCAAGGAAGAGACACGTGTAGCTGTAGGGGAGCTAGCACCCTCAGGGGTTCTCTTCTCCTGAAATTCTCCAAAGGACCAAATGGGAGCAGCATCTCACCCAGTCACTCTCCCTCCAGCTCCATATTTTCCTCTACACTAGTCATAAGCAGGAATGACAGAGTCCAGTTGTAGTATGGAAACAATATTGCCGGAAGAGCAAAGCCCCTTTTATTCAAAAGGATGGTCTGTAGGGCTGAAAGCTTCTTTCCACACACAGGATGGGATGCTGCATTTCTGCCATCCTCCATATGGACATGTATTTCTGGTTCAGTTAAAAGTGTCTGGTACATATTTCATCAGAATTGTGTCTTAAATAAATCACAGGAAAAAACCTCAGACGAACAAACGTAAGCTGTCAGCAGCTATTTTCTCTGACAGTGAGACACTACTACGTGTCCCACACTTTCCTGTCCATAGTAGTCTGTGAATGTATAAGGAGAAGGCATTTGGAGTGGGTTCAGAAGCGTGTCTTACAAAAAAAAGGTGCCTGTGAGATCACAGGGCTCTTGTTTGTTTATACTGAAGGAGATGGAAGCAACACTTCTATCTAAGGAGGCAAGAAATCTGTTTCACACCAGTGGCAAAAGCTGTCACCTCCTTGAGTAGCTGAGAGCACCTAGAGATGTTGCAGGCCAAGAGCCTGTTCACACCTCTTGGGCTGGAGCTCTGTGTTGGTGGCAGAGCGCTCGCTGGAAAATTCGTCTGCTCCCACGGTCTGTTTTCATGCTATTTTTCCTCACTGCTTATTCCTTGACTTTTCAGCAGGCTTCATGGGCATCGGAGCATGTGCTGGCCTGGCACTCACCAACAGTGTGTGGATACAGGGTGCTGGCTTACAGAGAAACTGGGTGGTTGCAGGCTGGCTCCTGTACTCTGTAGCCACCTACATTGGGCTCCAAGCTTCCCAGCCTGTTGAGCCTCCTCATCTAGATAGGATTATGCACAGTGTTCACAGTCTGTTGCTTATCATTCCCTGTGGGTTGCGTCTCTAGCTCTTCTGATAGCAGCTGAGGAAGCCACTGACACCAGGAAGCCACCAATCTGGGCTGGCAGAAGGGACACAGAGAAGTGATGAGAAGTGATATCCAGTGTTCCAGGCCATTGTCCTCTTTTTTCCCTAACCTCATGTTCAGCATACATCTTGTAGCCAAGGACAGCAGTTTCGTACTATCCTTTTTTTAATTTCAGGTTGTGCTGGGGTTGAGATCACCTTCTCCCCAGCCCTTTCCTACTCCTGCCTTTCTGCAATGGTTCTGATTATGGCACCTATTGCTATTACCACCGTCAGATATCCTGGGGAAGACTTTCAAGTCCTAAAAGTCCTGGGGCAAGCACAATTATTTTATAATAAGAGAATAAGCGGTGCAGCCCAGAGAATAAAAGTATTGACAGAGACTACGACTCAAGTCTTAAATTTGAAACTCACTTTAATGACCTGAAGCAAGTTTCTGGCCTCATTTTTTCACCTCTTGTGATGAGACTGTAAACTTAATAGTCTCTTACAGTGTCTTTGCCCAGACAGACTCTATCAGTGGATCTTTTTTTTCTCTTTGAGAGGACATCTAAGTACCATTGTAATGCAAAACCAAACAATCTTAGAAAACCAGAAGAGACCACAGCATTCAACAGGTTTGGGATTTTGCCACACACAGTAATAAAGAAAACAATAAATATTAGAAGAAGGTCAAAAAAGTTAAGTTTAATTTGCTCCTATTTGTAGTTCCCCCTTTGAACAGTGTGATATGAGAATCTTGTTCCTTGTATACGGAGGTAGAATACGTTAGGGAGTTTGAATGCAAAAAAGTGGTACCGCACTTCAAACTTCACCTCAGAATTTGACCCTGGGCAGCCATGAGTTGTTACAGCTGGAATATTTCACAGCACAGCTGTCATAAAGTTATTCCTTAACATTTGAAAGTTGGATGAATGAAAACATTTGAAAATATTAGTGTGCCTGCTTACTGTGGATCCCTCTCCCCTGTGGCTGAAGGCAAGATAAGAACAAATACGAACATATATTGATATGTCTCCTATGAATTTAATTTTGCCAATGTCCATTAAAAAGGCTGGTCATTTCCCTGAAGGTCTTAAACGGAACACAGGACAGAAATTAAAATTACTTTGACGTTTTAGAAAAATCCTTTTAAAGTATCTGTTTTTACCTTGTTTTTACTGCTCTTTTCACAGTCCTTTATAAGTCTTATGATACCTTGCTGACCTCTCTATCAACGGATAATTAGAAAGCCATCAATTTCTCAGTGACAATGACTGTCAGATGTCCTTTTGAACACATGGTTGCTGGGAAACAAGACCTTGCACTGCATTCCTTCCTTGAAATATTTGTCCTATTTTTTATATACTCCTGCCAGTAAGTATGTCAGCATTCAGCCAACATGCTGGAGGGCAAAATGCTAGCTGAAGCTTTTTTGATATCATGTGTTTCTTCCCAAAAGGAAAAATAACCCAAACAACCAAAAAGCTCGCATGCATTGTGCTGCAAAGGGCTGCATCAACTTGACTTCCATTTTCATACCAGATCTCCCTGTCTGAATTGGTCTTTGAATGGAAATGCATATGACTTTTACTCCCATTTAGGAGTTCTTACTCTTGAAAAGCCACTGAAGTCTAAAGCACAACTGTGTATATAAGAATGTGGCCCGTCATGTCTGAATGACCTTTTGGATCATAATAAAGGATTTTTAAAAGTTCCAGTTCCTTATGATGGTGACCAATGCATTTTGGAAAAAAAGAAGTGTTGTCAAATGACAACCATGTGGAGTTTAGCAAGGATTCTGCAAGGCTCTGTTTAAAGCCTCTTGGGCACACTCCAAAAGCCCTTGAAATACACCCCCCTCCCATCCTAACAGCCTGCTGTAGTGCTTTCTGTGTGCCTATCTTATGATAGTGTCTATTTGGCTGACTTTTAAGGAAACTCTTCTCCACTTACTTAAAAAAAAAGAACAACAACAAGCACAGAGAAAACTGAGAAAGACCAGAGCGTGAAAGGCATTTGGGGACAGATTCTGAACTTGCTACAATAACTGGGAATTACCAAAAAAAAAGAGGTAGAGCTTTGTCATGAAATGCTCCACTTAGAAGGATTAAGTTAGCTGACTGTACACTTGCCTATCAGTAAAGAAAAGAGAGAAAGAAATACAGCATCTGTTCCAGTAATTCCCCCGGGAGTTTGTCTTTTTCAAAGATGTTTTCCTCTCAAGGACTGTTTTTCTGTTTTTTTGCTCTACTCCCCCTCGGCCACTGAGTGAACTAGTGAGAACAAAATAAGCAGTGCGTAAAGGCTGAATACTGAATCTGTTAAAGTATCCAGCAGACAACTGGATGGGATAGGGTTCCTGCATCAACTGCATCATCACAAAAAGCATAAAGAAACAAATTAAAGTGGTAGCTTATTTCTGGCATTTTCTGGTTTAGGGGACTTCAGCTTTGTAACTTTGATGCTAACAGCCTATTTGATTTAAATAATAATATGCAAATAAACATCGTATGAGAGGAAGAATGGGTAAGAGAGCAAACGCATTTGCATACAAAGCGTGTATAGTATACTCATCATCATTTAATATATACTATGAGCTAAATTCTCCTCTCAGATACAATGGTACAAATCCAGATCAATGTTATTGGCTTTGACAGAATTAATCTGGATTCACCAAAGCGAATGGGGGGAGGGAAAATTTTTCTATGAAACAGATTCTTATGAAAATTGCCTCTAGGTTTGTGATATTTAATCAAGATCTTATGTGAATGTATAAATTCCAAGCCATTTCTACCAAGTCTTTAACATACATGTTGCTTATTTGCTTGTAATCCAATAATTCAGCAGGAAAGCAGCAGACAATGAGAAAAGCCACTGCAGCAGAAAAATAACAAAAAGTTTTACAGTGCTAATAAATAGCTTTGGACAATATATCTTACTGATGACCACTTCCCTGCTTCTGCTCTAAAGAAGAATACTTGCCATAGCCCTCAGGGCTGCTCTAGACCTGGGTATAGCGCAGCACTTGGAAGAACTCATTCTTCCTCCATATCTGTGGTATTTTTATGCTCTCCCTCCCCATGGAACTGGTCTCATACCATTCGAGAAGGTTCAAGTGATGCAAACACAGTTCAGGCCTTTCTCTGGCCTTCCAGGGAGGGCTCCTCCAGCATATGGCAATAATTTGAGCTCTCCAGATGTTAGCAGGTCCAGAGGTACCCGCGGGCAGCTCTCGCCTGGTACCGGCTGATAGCTGCTGCTGGGGGAGCAGCTGCCTGGAGTAGGGTTAGCAGATAACAGCCTCGACAGCTGCTCTGCAGATCCAGGACAAGGAAAAGTGAGGTACGAACAAAGCAGATGAGATGGGGGGAGGGGGGGGGGAGCTGAAACCAACCTCTCTGCTCTGATCTTGATGGTGATGTATTGCTATCTGAATTCAAACACTGACTATCTATTGGCGTGTCTGCACTGCTTGGTCACTAAGGGAAAGCATGCACAGTTTATGTCTGAAAATGCAAAATTTTACTAGGATTCACAAAGGACATGAGACTGCTAAATGAATTCTGGATGGGCTTATTTCATGAATCTCACAAACATGAACTAAAAGGTGATGTTTAGAAAACAGTGATTAGGAAGAGGGTTGTGAGTGTGTGGGTAAATGGTGTAATTAATTCCAGAAGAAGTTTTCATGGTGAAAAATTCATTATTAGTGAATTCACCCTCTGTTTCCCCATATAGCTGTAGCTAGGAAAAGACTGGGCAAGGGAGAAGCTAGCTGTGTAGCTACTAAGGCTGTGCTGATTTTACCATCTGCTGACCCAGGGTGCGCAAGACCCAGTTCAAATCCTTTCTCAGCTTAACGGCAAGCGAGCTCGTATCTTTTATAAAAATGACCTAATTCCAGCATTATGGATGTTTTGCTGAGCAATTGCTTGGACTGTCAACCTTTCTGTTCCTGATGCTGCTCAACAAACCTGAGAATGGTCCTATTGATGGAATTCTGCAAAAAGAGAAGCAGAACAAGAGGTAAGGTTGCAGTGTAGAATTTGATGATGGCCCATTACTGGAGCGGTGTTTTTTTGACAAATCTTTTCCTAAAAGAAGTCATAGTCTTCAGTAAAATAGAGAATTTCTTCGGATTAAAAAAAGCCAGTCTTTAATTTCTTACTCTAAGCAACCAAGATGGAGGTTGTAATGTTCCCTGTTTAGATATTGAGGCTTTGGTAAGAGTTAAAGGCTGTCTGTTTTGACCTGAAGAAATGCTGATTGTTTCACAAATTTTGGCTCCACAATTTACTTTTTCACTATGAGAAATGTCCCTTCTAAGAAAAAGAATTTCAATCCTTTTGTGCCTGGATTTACTTTGCCACTTAGCTGAACAAAAGTTCTAAAATCACCAGGATACATAGCCAAAATCTCTTCTCCAGTAACTCTTTATGTCCCTTCTACTGGCAATGGAGACCAACCTATTTTTCCTTTTTCCTTTCAATCTTGTCCTTACTTGCCTTTTTTTCCTCTGACATTTAGTTCTGGTTCCTCACTTCAGCTCTGTTCTTTGAGGGTTATTCACCCCCTATTTTCCCCGCTCAGTAAGAATCTTCATGCTTCTTGGTCTGCCAACAGCAAAGAGGTTGTAGCAGCTCAGCAGAGGCTCGGGAGAGCAGAACAAAGGCATTAGGACTACAAGGATGCTGCATGCAATAATCTTTGGCCAGCTTCACTACGTCCAGCATGGGAGCAGGAATGAAAAGAAGGCCAGTTGTTTCCCAGGGACCACCCAGGGCTGAGCTTGCACCTGAGTAAGTACACAACTATCCTAATAATAAAAAGTTTTGGTTTTACACATTTTTCATCTTTTTGTTTTCCTTCAGGTTCAATTTCTTCCTAATATCTAATCAGAATCTACCCTCTGTATTTTAAACAACTCCTTATTTGACCATCTTCCAGAATGAAGCTCGGGCATAACCTGGGGTGGATTATACCATATGTGGAATAAATATCATTGAAAATTATTGTTTCTGCAGGGAAAATGAGATCAAATATTTCTCCTTTTTAAAATGAAAAGAAAAAAGAAAATAAAGCACTTTCAAAGATATAGTGAACTCTACAAAATTAAGGAACCTTTATGCAATTACACTGTTCTTCCAGTGCATGCTGTTATTTTGCAACTTCCTTGCTCCTATTTGACCCAGAAAGCCTAAAAGATACATAATTCAGTGGGTGTTCCCTGTGGTGTTCTAGATGCAAACGCAACGAAGAACTGTGGCAATGAAAGAGGCTGTAGGCTTTAATAGAAGTTAAGAGATTCATATAAGTCGACAGGGATACAAGTAACCCAGATTCGATCTGGCCTGCATAGCAAATTCATCGTTTCAGAAGATAAGGTATCTACATTGTTCAGATAATGATCACTAAAAAATAACAGTTAGTGGCTGTACTCCTAACTCTTCCTTGAGAAAATGTGATGAAATCTGGTAATAGATCACGGAGTCTAAAACACGAAGTATGTACAGAAATCATCATGAAACAGCAAGGGAAACATGACAAATTAAAATTTCTAATTGATTGGTATTAACATTTTATTAGGTGTATAGGTAGAAGAGTGTCCAGTTCTTGGCACCCCAGTACAAGAGAGATATGGAGCTACTGCAGAGAGTCCAATGAAGGCCACAAAGATGATTAAAGGACTGGAGCACCTTTCCTGTGAGGAAAGACTGAGAGAGCTGGGACTGTTCAGCCTGGAGAAGACTCAAGAGGGATCTTATCAGTGTATATCAATACCTGAAAAAAGGTTGAAAAAAGGATGGACTCAGGCTCTTTTTTGTGGTGCCCAGTGACAGGACCACAGGCAATGGGCATAAACTGAAATGTGGGACATTCCCTCTGAACATCAGGATACATTTTTTTACTGTGAAGGTGACCGAGCACTGTCATGGGTTGTCCAGAGAGGTTCTGGAGTCTCCATCATTGGAGATACTCAAAAGCTGTCCAGACGTGGTCCTGGACAACAGTTTCTAGGTGGCCCTGCTTGATCAGAGGGTTGGACCAAATGGCCTCCAGAGGCCCCTTCCAACTTCAACCATTCTATGTGGTTCTATGAAGTAAATTGTAGCTCTACAGCCCGTTGGAGCTGAACCGTGGATGAAGTGGTGGTTCAGTGAATGACTGGAATGTTATGAAAAATATAAGACTCATTTTCAAGTGAAATCAACCACATCTTTTCCACCCTCTTCTTCAGTGGAACTAGGATTGTTTAGTAAAGAAGACTGATCTGCAAAGCATTTTTTTCACAAAGCTAGGAAGTAATGCAGCACGTGAGGATGACATTACTTGTAGAAGGAAGATAGTACTTCATAGAGATGACAAATTTCACACCGTGAAACATCAGATTTTATCTTGTTAGTAATTTCTATTATTGGTGCTTTCCATTTTGGAATGGAAATGCTAAAGCTGGACACTTAGCATCTTGCTATGCATCCTGAAAAACAGAGTTCCAGCTGTTAGGCAACGGTTCCCATCTCTGCCTTACGCACATCATGCCGCATGCATGGCTCTTGCACCATTCTTCCTGCTCTCAAAGGTACCATTGGCATAGGCATTGGTTTCACTGCATTAACTTAGTATTGCAATCTGCAGATGATAAAAGTCTGTAAGGGGAGATGGAAACCCCAGAGATAAGGGAAAATGGTGGGATTTCCTTTAAAAGCATTGATTCCTTTACAAGAGGCAGGCTGTAAAAGAGACACAGAGGCCATACACACATACCATAAGCTGCCTGAGGGAAGTCATGGTCCAACCTTTCCTGCGCCTCCCCTGGAAAACCACCATCCAAACAATCCATAAACAGTCCTGAGTTTTCCTCCTCTTATTTTTGGACACTTGCTTTATTGGGCAGAAAAGCACTTCAAAGGCTTCCTCGGTCCCCATGTGCTGTATTCCTGCAGCAGTAAGGAGATGATTATTCCAAACCCAGGATGGGGCAGGGGTCTGGATAAAGGTTAGAGATGCACTCCCTACAGGGAAAGGAAGGATCCAAACTTCTGCTCACTCTGATCCTCTAACCCCTCTATGTGGGTGGCAGGATCTCTATGTCTGCCGGTACCTGCATCATGGGTTTCAAACGGCAGGCAAGAATATTCAGGAAAATTAGATTTGTTGAGTACTGTATAATCACAGCAAGAAGGAAGAGAGAGTTAAGATTTTAAACAGGAGATTTCCAAGTTCTTTAAAAGTCAGATTTTTCTTTTCATCCAGCTGTCTGCTGGATTTTGTCTTTATTTGAATTGGAAGCAGCAGAAGTGTGATTCCCTACACTGTGGGGCTGCAGTTGCAGGATGCTGTGGAATGAAACCCTATAGCCAAGTACAGACTGTGCCGTGTGAAGGACTGAGGATGTTGGCGGTTCTCACAAATGAAAAAAAACTGCGATTGAGTTCCAGTCAGGTGGCGCATGGCTTAGGTAACACTTTCAAGGCATGCTTTGAACAGAAACCAACAGGCTTTCAGCTGGAGTGAACTGATTTATACAGTGAAAGACAAACCATTAGTCCTGTACCGAGATAAATGGCAAAAAGGAACAATGTCAACCTCTTGACATTTTTTGCAACATTTTGGGCAATATTTTGCCCTGAAGTTACTGTCCAAGGATGTTCCTCCTGCATCTCCAAGAGCACCAGCTGGCACATTAGAAAGTGCACATTATGGATTTTCATTTCACATAGGCCTCTTTTCCACTTGGTCACAAAGGGAGGTTTAAGAATTATAATGCCACACAAGAGAAAAGGGCACCCTGTGATCAGCACCTGGAAACTGAATGTAGGTGAGGGAGCGCATGCACACAAAGAAATTGAGGGGGATATATAATACCTGGTGGTGTAGAGCCTAAAGGTTCAGTTTAGCCCCTTATGTTTTGAACAAAAGCTGTTTTGATTTACTTGAATTAAAATGACATAAATAATCCAAAACAGATGCTAAAACCCCTAAAAAAGCCCTAATTTAATAATGGATAGATAACAGATTGTATTGTCAATTTGATTAAATAAAATGTTGCTTGCTTGCATTTCCTCTGTCTGGTTTCCACCCGAACTACCACCACATTTGTCACAGAAATACCGCTAGCAGAAGTTGGTCTTGTTTGACGTATGTGCTTGGAATATGGGAGACGTCGAATCAGTTCCTGGCTCTCTCCTAGATTTCCATAATCAGTGCATGCCTGAGTTCTCCAAAGGATCCATAGCAGTGATAGTACCAACAACACTGCTTTTGTCTGGCCTGTCTTTACAGCACAGTATTTGTCACTGTGCAGTGTCTCACATGCTCCAGTCTTGCTAATAAAAATATCAGCCAACAATTTTATCATGCCCTTAATGTTAATGAGGAAAATTTCTAAGGTGCCATCGTAACTGAAGATAAATTATGATCATTATAAAAAAAGCACAATTTTTCCCCCAAGTTGCATCTTTGACTCACTAAAGCTATCTTTCAGTGGATCACAATATAGGGTCCATTCAGTCTGGAATGAGTGTTTGCTGCAAATCCTCTAAACCCCCAGTGTGACATTTGCCCTGCAGGCAGAGACTGTGGACATCAGAGACAGTGCAGGCCCTGTAATGGCATTCGTGAGAATAATAGGCTATCCATCAGGCAGTAATTTTCCTCACTCCAGGGTCCAAAGCTGAGGAAAGGTTAGTCCTACAGGCCTAAGGGAAACTGCACGACACAATAGAGTTCACACCGCTGCATGATTGTTATAATTTCTTGAGTTGATAATCATTGCCGTTGTTGATAATCATCTTGGTTTCTGAGGAAATATTATAGTGCACTCAAGCTTGGCACTGAAGAAGTTATTTATTTTTGGAGAGATAGTGTGTAGCTTTATCTGTTTTTCTGTTGCAAGTGCTAAATTAAACATGAAAAAGACAGAATCTTGAACCCTCAGGCATCTATGACAAAATGCAAATTTCCCGCTGCTTAGCTACAGCACCACAAAACTCTTTGTTGGGAGCTCTTCACTCCATAGAGAATACAGAATATTTGATCCTCCTTCCATTGATGTCAATAGAGCTTTAACTTCATAGACAGCAGAGGCAGGCTCATAATAACTTTGTTTGATCAAGTTTTTCCTACCAAATTTTAGCAGGGTGTGATGGGATTTCTCTGCCCCTGGAATATGCCAAGACATTCAGGGAGGTGCTAAGGAGCCTTCCCCAAGCCCAGGGCAGTTACTATGGACAGAACTGTAAGGCTGGTCAATGAGATGTACAACAAACAGCTTTAAATCCTAGAATAACACATTAAATTGCTCGGAGATCCCAAGTGCTCCTTGCGTCTTTGCTCCATCTAGCTGCTTTTTTTCTGTTCTGAGGGGAGAACAGAAGGTAAAAGGTATGAGCTTGGCAATAAAGTCACAACTATTAGATACAGAATGACGAGAGCAATTTCCCTCTTTCCTATCAAATCTGGATCAACATGTTCAGGTCATGTCTCTCATCATGGTCAAGCTGCACTACAGGATCTGGAGCCAGTGGGTTTTGCTTTTCCCAAAGACTTCAAAATCTCTATACGTGTTTAAATCATTTGTCTTGCTTATAGAGCTGTATGAATCCTGGGCATCTTTTTTGATTACTCATGTACTGAAATGTTTGGAATTGAAGCACTTTGTTTCACTTTGGGTTTAAAAATTACATTTGGGCAGTGTTCCAAGCAAAGCCTTCAGAAATAAAACCCACAATGTTTTTGAGTTTTAAAACAATTTGTCTATCACTATTTGCTAAGTTGACATCGACTCACAAAAAGTTTAACTCCAGTGAGACAGGCTTTTTTTTTGTTTGGAATGACTGTGGTTTGTACATTAGTTGTGGGCACCTCTATTTCCTGAAGGTTTTGACCTGGTAGATTTAAATTAATCTATTTAGTAAAGCTGGTGAATTTAAAAATATATTTTTTTTCTTTGAGAATTATTCTTTTTTGCACCGGTTTCTTCCTTGTTTTATAACATTTGTTATGTTATTTAAAAGCTCATCAGTATCACACGGCTATAAATGTCTTCAGCAAATCCATATCTTCTGTGTTTCATGGCTGCTGAGCTGTGGCAGATGTTTATGCAAAGCAAATACTGAGAACATAAAGAAGACATATTACAAACAAGAAGTTATTTGTGGCACAGAATGTGTCCTTTTTATTTTCCTCTAGCACACAAGAGATACATACACACTAAACCAAAATGTACTCGGTCAGCAAAGTTGATCAAAACTTCTGTTGTCCGTTCTTGTTTAGCTCCAATGGGTTGCACTATGCTAAGTGTATTAAAGAACATTTCCTTTTTCAGTATACATGGGATGTTCATGATCCTATAGGCTTTCCCATAATAACACACACTAAAGGTTCTTTTTATTAATACCTTGATGAAAACACATTTCGAATGAACATTTGTTTGGATTAGTCTTGTCGCAGAAAGCAACAAACCATATATCTGCTTTTGGCTTCACCTTTGCAAATGCCTGCTTAAAAATATACACAAATGTACTTGGCAAATATACTTGGAAAGAGTTATTAAGAATTTATTCTCCAAATTTAGCAGCTACTTCCCAGGTGTGCATGTCCAGGATAAGTACTGTTTCTATATCACAAGAAATAGCACAAAATGCAACCACTGTGCAAAGCAAGAAACTGTACATAAATCTTACGTGTGAGCATTTACCATAGATGCTGTTACAGCAGGGGCTGTGTCTTCAGAGTTGTCTGGGTGGGAGCAAGCACAGTCAGGGTCCAATTTGATTGTCATCCTTGAATACTGCTGTAACATTTGTACATAGTATTGATGAAAAGAAAGGTGTCGCTTTCTTTAACTTCCGACAGCTCTGGCAGAGTAGAGTTGAGTAACAGAAATTTTGTCCTTCTGTTCCCTGTCAGCAGGATGGGTATTCCCAATCAATTGTGGTTGCGTGACTGTATTAAGAGCTATAAGATTTCACAGGTATCACAGATAAAATCAGTGTCTGAATTCTTCAGTATTTGTGATGTTGATGTTCTTTCTTCCTGATGCTTTTGCAGCTTTGAGAGAGCTCTCTTATTTCTATGAAGACGTCTGTTTTACCATGGAGGACTGGATTCTTGTTTTCCTCCCCATGAAGAACCGCTGTGAATTTGTCATTGGCATCCATGAGAAGTAAGAGCAGATACAGAACAGAGTTTCAAGCCCTTTCTGAAGCTGGAAGAGACCTGCAGCCCTCCTGGTCCCTGGGAACTCAGTGGGATTCAGCAGCTCTGCAGGTTGTTTTGCAAACCTCCTCCCCTGAACGTGGCTGTAGGAAACGTTCAGCACCGCTGAGGCTGCTCTGGCACACGATGAGCAGCATCCTGCAAAAATCATTCTTTGACCCTGGACTTCTTTGGGTTCTCACTGAGACTGCCAATAAGATTGACAGTACTTTTTATTATGTAGACCTTCTCTCCCTGAAGTTTGGATTGCCACCACCTAACCCATTTTGAGCAGGCCACAGAGCCAGCAGGCACTGTCAGAAGCCCCCCAAGAGCCACAGTCAAAGGCAGAGCAGACAACAGGCTCATGGAGCATACTTGGGAAGTTCAGAATTGCACCTCCCCGCAGATGCTCACTTCCTGAGCATCTCTCAACAAGGCAAGGAAGAAACCCCCAGCTGGCATTGTATGAATCATCTCTACAGATCAAGTGCTGGAAGGATGATTTCAACCATTGAGAGCAGGCTTTACACCTCCTTTTGCAATGGCCTGGTCAGAAAACTTGGTCCTCAGAAATTTTATTTTGGGAAAAAATGGTACATTGCCTTTTTAAAGTTTAGCCCTTGTTAATGATGTTCCCTTTTTGCAGAAGGGAAAGGGAAGCATGACTTACACAGCTGAGCTGGCCTCTTCCTGTGACCTCCAGTGGCCAGCCACCACGGGATCACAGAAAGGGTCTCCATAGCGAGTCCTGTCAATCAAATCACAGCTTATTCAGTTGTAATTTCAAGAGGCCCTCATCTTTCTTTTAAAACCAAATTTTTCTAGTCTGCCCTTCTAAAGAAAAATTCAAAGCTCAACACTGCTTGAATTATTAAAGTTATAAAACTGGAAAGCAAGTAAAAAAGACAAGTAAAGCGTTTGCCTCACAGTTATAGATGTTTGGAACTGGCAATATTTGCAGCTTTTTACTCCTCTTTTGAGAATAAGGTCTAAAGAAATAACTGAACACCTGAAGATCTGAAACTAGAAAGATTTTCAAGACCGTGTATGGTGGTAAGGCCTCCCTGGGTCCCTTAGGTTGTGTTGATTTCAATGCCTTCAGCTGCAATATGGAGCTTCATTTACACTTCTAAAGGCTCCTGGGTCTCCTGCCATGGTTCCCCTCAGCCCCACCAGTCTTTATTGCAATCATGAGGACTCACAAACACACCACAAATCTCCCATTACTAAGGGTACAATGAAGGGGGTGTGGAAACATAGGAACTGCTCCACAAAATCTATAGGGCTCTTTTGCTTTCCTATGAGGTTCTAAAAACTCTTGGCTGAGCATGGGCTGAAGTACTTAAGTAGTGTGGCTATTGGATCACAAAATCTGCTTTCTGGCCTGTTCCTCCTATATAGTCTACCAACCCCAGAAGGCCTGAAGCGATTCTTGCCTTTCTTCTTCACGCTTTTGGTTTTTAAAAAGGCATCCAGTGGCATCTTTCTTAAGAGGAGCCAGAAGGAATGAGGAGGGTGATGCAAGTGATGCCAGCAGAGAAGCCAGCAATAATCAGGGGAAATGATCTCGCGAAGAGATTCTCTCCTGCCTGTTACCACTAGCTGTGAGGAAGAAAGCCGCACTAGCAGGAAACGACCTGCTAGATTGTTTCTGCTTGTAGATCAATAAATAAAGGCTCTGCAGTTTCCCTGGAAGGTATTCTGCTGTCATTGCAGACTGACTCTAACACATTGAAGTCAAAGTGAGATTACTTTCTAACAGCAGCCACTTAATCATCACCAACAACAGAGTCATCCTGGCTACTTTCGGATCAGGTTTTTAAATCACAGAGCTGATAGAGCTGCTGAGCTCTTCACTCAGAATGCAAATGTGAGGTAATTTATTAACACGGAGTTGGAGCTAGAAAAACAGTTATCTGAAATTTTCCCTTTGTAATGTAGATTTCGGCATTACAGCCAGTTCTCCATTGCCCAAGGTAGGGCAAGGCTGTTGTACAATGTCATAAACACAGAATTAAATGCTCTAAAACATGAAATTAGAAGAAACCCTGGGTGTCCTGAGTTTCAGCCTAAAACTGTTCGCACAGCTGGTGATTCCTATTAACAATGGTTGCTTATTGCCTCACAGAACTTCCTGTGCAGCAGAGCTCCAGGAAAAAAAAAGAAAGAAAGAAAGAAGGAAAAAAAGAAAAAAGAAAGAGAGAGAGGAAGCAAACATTTAGTCATCCAAATGTGCAGGCAGTCAGGATTTGCTGTGGCTACGTATGTGGCAACAACAACAGTTTGGGAATCTCCTGGCTGTTGAATTTTGTTTCTTTGTTTAAGGTTTGAGTAAATAACTGAGAAGGTTTTTTTTGGTATCTCAACTCTTATTAATTCAAAACTTCTGGGAGAATTAGTCTGACAGTTCTGTAGGATTATTTAAATAAAAAAGCTGAGAAGTTGTCTTTTTAAGATTGTGAGATTTGTATCTTTCAGTGGTGAAGTTGCTAGATGCCAAATGAACACAGTTTAGGCTCCACAAGCAGAATTTAAATCTCTCTGGGGAGTATGAATATTTGGCACCTAATTTGGTCAAGATATCTATTCCTCGTTCCTCCTAAGGGGCATTTAGAGCTGCAAAGTCATGAGTCTACTCTGACTCACTCTATGACCCCCATGTCTTTCCACTACATTGGAAGGTCATCAATAGGGAATAGCCTCCTAGCTTTCATGTTCAAGTCACGTGCCCAACGTGATGGCAGTCTGATGATGCCCTCCTTCTTCTCTTACTCAATTTCCACTAATTCTTTTTTTAATCCTGTGCGATGCCTGGGTAATTTTATAGTCACTTTTTCAATCAGGTGATGGGTGGTCTATTCAAACTACCTTCTGTTTCAGTGGAAAAATGACAGTTTGCACATATTGGAGGATCTGGGCCATCACTGCATCAAGAACAGATATCCATGGAAGGCCATAAAATAATTGACCTATTAAGTTATTGCTAAAGATATTGTCTGTTTTCTAAATAATGTAAAAGAACAAAAAACGATCCTAAAGCTTTTTTTTTTAATCTTAATTTAGCGCTTAAGAGGTAGTTGTTTTGGCATATTTGCACAGCAATGATCTTCTTAGCGTATTATTTCACATCTTATTCTGGATTTTCAGTTCTTTGGTGAGTGATAAAGCTCTTTTTTACACGCAAAGCAAGCTTCAGTTGCCACCTACCACACATCAGAGAGTGGGTTTAGGGAAATGAAGGCTGGAGAGTTTGGTAGGACACTCCCAGGCTGTAAAAACATTGTATCAACCTGAAAGTTAAGCACTAAATTAAGGAATGAGAGGCACTTCCACAGACTGAAAAGCATTAAAAACTAAACAGAAAAAAGTAGTTAGGGAGCAAATTGCAGTCAGAATAGTCTAAGACTTATGTCAGCATTAAAATTCACTAGGGGGTGGACTCAAATTTAAAATTGATCCCAGGCAGGGTAAGATGCTTCGTAACTGTCTCGTAAGATGGAGTACTTTCTAAATTTGGACAGATTCCATACATTGTTGCAGCCCCAGAAATCCGAGCAATAAAAGATGCACAGTGTTTAATTGCAGCTGGCAGCTAAACAAAACATTGCAATGCTGTCATATTTAAATTGATCTCATTTTAAACAATTACATGGTAAAAGATTTCCTGCTGTTTATCTGCAGATATTCTGCAAAAATAAAGAAAAATAATGGCTCCCATGACCATGGGGCATAGAATGCTATTTTTTCCTTCTATTTACAGCGCAGACCATAGGAGGGAAATTATGCAAGGAAAGCAGCTCATCACTTTTCAAGCCAGGGGTTTCAATCACAAATGCAGTGTGACAGCAGACATTTTCCTCTGTCAAAAAGTAACAAAGTAACTCAAAAGAAAGAAAATGGGCCCTGCAAACAAATTGGTGATTCGGGGAGAAAAGGCAGAAGTAGGAGGCAGTGATCAGGAAGCGCATACGAAATAGGAGCGCTCGGTCACTGCCACGTTTTTGATTTTAATTTGTTGACTAAATGGATGTTCAGGTCTCTAATGGTCTGCACCCATCCAGTTCCTGTCCCTTTTGAAGGGCTAGGGTATAGACATGCCTGCGTAGTTAGTAGTGCCAGCTCTAATTGCTGTTAAAGGTGATACAGGCTCTTAGAGACACGAAGGCTTCTAACTATCAGGGTGCCAGAAGGGAAGGGCACCTTCTAATCTATACTGATGTGCTGGGATTAAGTGTATGGCGCCCGCCTGGCAGCAGGACTGTCCGGGAATACTCTGGAATTCAATCTTCTATCTCAAAGTGCTCCTCAACGGCGTCTTCAAGTGTTTGCACGAAGTTCTAGTATCTCTTCAGTTAATGTTTGTGATCTCTTCAGTTACTTTCTTACTTGTGAGTAATACATGGCTCACCATGGGTAAAAGTAATTACCTGGGAGTCTGAAATACCTGTTTCTATTCAGAAGACCTCTAAATTTCACTGTTTCTTTTTGTTAGCATCCTGTACACGTCCGAAATCGTTATACATAGGCAGAAAAACCTTACTCTTGAGCCAATTAGGATACATTTGATTGTCACTGGGTCAAGCAAACTCATGCTGCAGACAGCCACAGAAAGAAAAGGGAAATCTCTTCCCTATTAAGTCCATTTTTAGCAAGTGATAGCATTATAATACCTCTTCACTGAAGATAATTAATGTTCTAAGATCTCCTACCACAACGGACAGCCAAAATGGCCCTACTGAAATGTAATTCTCATCAGGAAGGTCAGAAAGGTTGAATGCATCTTTGTCAGAGAGTAGTAACTAGATTTCTGTACAGGTAAACACTGGCACTTCTGGAATCTGATACCTGCTACCTGACTTATTTGTTCTTCAAAGCATTTGCAAATGCAATACCACACTGGAAAAGCCAAACCTCTGATCAGCTTCATGGTTTATTTTAGTCACAGAAATAAAAAAAGGCATATCAAAGAGCTGCTGCTTGCCAATGGACAAAATACTCAGCTACCAAATATTTTAAAGATCTGGTTATTCTCAAAAATCTGGGGGTAAAGAAAGCACTTACTGCCTTCTGCACCCGATATTACAGCTACTCATGCTCTGGTGCAAAGCACAGAGACTGCTTTTTGCATTTCTCTGTTCAGAGGGATAATACAGCTTCCTCTCCATTCCTCCGTCATTCTTTGCTCATGGAGATTACCTGTGGGGCCTTACCAGTCAACAGCAAGCGTACCATATGGTTCAAAAGGATGCTTGTTTTCCAGATGGGGGAATATAGGCTGTGACTGGAAATGTTCCACTCAGTTTTCAACCAGCAGCAAGGGAAAAGATGGTTAATAAGGTTTTTAAATGTTTGGCTTTTAGTGAGTGCTCCATGGCTAGAGGAAAAGGTCATCAAGAAAGAGGTCACAGTTTTCTCCTTATCTATTGAGGCTGGGGTGTGGCTGGGTAAGCAAGCACCTTGCCTTGCTCTGTTGCCTTGCCTACCTGATACAGGACAACTTTCAAAAGACTTATTTAGTAGTGTCACAGTCTAATATTCCCCAGCTGGCTTTTTAGCAAGTTACAGAGGAAGAAAGTAAACACCAAGCCTTTCCGATGTCTGTGACAAAATTAGAAGCGCTCTGTAACGGTTTACAAATACTGTGTGTTGACCTAGTTCTCGCCATCCTCACCGTATGACTGCATTGGCTTAGTTTACCTGGAAATGTGAAGAGAGGAAAAAAAAACAAGCAGAAAGGGAAGAATGGGATGAGATAAGCCACCTCTCAGAAAACACTTAACAGTTGTTAAAAGACAATGCCAGGACAGGAAAATGCCTGGGGATTCAAAGATTAAAATAAAAAAAAAAAAAAAATCTGGCAGACTTCAAAAGGAAGACTTTCTCAAAATAGATATTCTTTGTTTTTGAGAAATCTTTTTAGTTATTGAATACCCCTTGCCTCTGACTTCCAAAAGAAGAACTGCCAGGACAAACATGGTCCATTGTGCTGTGTAAACACAACTGATAAACAGGACACTGAAGCAGAAGGTGTAGAGGAGCTGTGGAATTTCATCTTAGCTTCAAATGTAAGCACTAGGTCAGAGGAAGAGTCTAATAAGAAACTAGAGAAGGTACAACTGAACAAAAATGGTCTGTCAAAAAATTGGATTTGCTGGTAAACCAGTCTCTCACTGCTTTTCAAAGGAAGACTCAGCCCTTTGCAGTAGTTGGTAGTGTGAAATGGGATGATCTTTTACTTCGAGATTTACAGCTTGCAAAACTTGTATATATAGACATAAAGCAATAAAAATATTCTAGTGTCATAAAAGAGAAATCTTTCTTCCATTTAGCTGCTTCATTCTTTTGCCACACATAATTTATTCACTTTTTTTGATTCTAGTACACTGCAATATAAGAGTACATAGCTCTTGCAACAATTTGAAAATACCACCCAAATAAGACACAAATAATAGCAATCCAATTGCCTTTCTTTCTCAACAGGAGCCATCCACAAAGAATAATCATCATCACAACCTTCATCTCCCACCTGAGCAACCCCAAGGATGACTCATTCCAGTTCAACTCTCTCCCTCCTCCCCATTATCTGCCCAAATAGATGAGATTTACAGTGGGCAATCATAAGACCCTGAAATAACCCAAGATCCCTCTTTTTGCTGCCCATCTTCTCCTTGTACTCGATCTTGAAATGAAGTCATAGTGCTATATTTGTGACATCCTATTCATTTCCATGGAAACAGATTGCCAGTTCACATGGCTTTACTGATACATAAAGAGAAGAACTGATCTCTGGGGAAGAAAGTCTCACTGGAAATAGCAGCAATACACATGGTTTCTAATAGAAATAGACATTCTATCATTTTTCTTACAGTATGAGAATTTCCCTTTAAATTCTGATTGACTTGCCTAAGATGAGAGGCATGGCTGCGCTTATGTCTTTGTAATTAGTGATGCATTATTCATAATGATCCATACCCCCTCTGAAAGACGTTATCTCAAGTCTCCATTCTACCTCACTTCCTCTTACTTCTCCATTTTCATTTTTTCCTTTTGACTTTCACAAGGGATTCAAGTCACAAAGCAAGCATCCTTCCCCACCTTCCATCTTAATTTATCTCCCGCCATCCATCTTAGCTCTCAGTATCCTCTCCAGCATTATTCATCCCTCATTTCTTTCAAAGACCTTTATAGGTGTCTGTTTTAATCTTGCATCTTATCTCTATTATCCTATCTTACCAAAAAGCACTAAGACATCCAGAAGGAGGTAGGGGCCTGTCATACCAACCAAAATGAGCTAGATTCTGCCCAGTTTGGCAGTATGGAGTTTGACCTAAATCTTTTAGTCCTAGGATTATCACCATCACTTTTCTTGGATTTCTCTTTCCATCTTTCCATCGCTTGGCTGAATTGCTGTAAATTAGGGCTGCCTTCAGGCTGTTCTGATTTACACTCAAGCTGCCACTTACCCACGGAGCTATTTGGAAATGCTGAAGCTGGCTGCAGCATAGGCTCACTCCAACTGTTCATCCACATCTTTTTATGTGGAAGCCACATGACGCTGAATGGGGTACAAACATGAGGTCATTTGTCCTCATATTTGCTTACAAATTACTATCGCCGTGGTGGTCCTGTGTAAATGTCTCAAAAATATCCCCTCTTCCCAAGTGACCCTGGACCAAACTGCCTGCTGTGAGCTACACCCACTCTCTCCCTATGTGCTCCTTGGTTATACCAAGTCCTTCTTCCGATTTCCTTGCCACAGCTGTTCATGCTGCTGACAAGAACAGGAGAAGTTCAGCACGGCAGGACCTGCAGTTATTTAAAATGAGGCCCTAAGTGACTTTTGCCCTCACCAGTGGGCTGTAGACAGGTTCAACACTTTCTCTGAGATCTGACAGAGTGTGTAGAAGCAAGGGAAGAGAAAACATTGATTTAATGAGGCTTTGATTTGAGGAAAGCTGCCCAGTGGGGAGACGGTGCAGGATGACACGGAATCAACCAAGTGCCTGTGCTCCGGTTGAAGGCAAGGAAAAGGGGATGTTTGTAAACCCAGAGCAGCTGCATAGCACTCACTGTGTCCTGGAGCCCAACACACCTGCCCCTGAGTCATTCATTCACCAGGACGTAAAGCCAGGGTGATATTCTGTGATACTAAGTTCAAAGCAAGACTGAGGTGTGGCTGTTGTGCTACCTGCCTTCCAGATGACAACCTGAAAATAGCTCATTGACACAGTAGGTAGACTCAAG
The DNA here is from genome assembly GCF_028500815.1 of Rissa tridactyla. NCBI lineage: Eukaryota > Metazoa > Chordata > Aves > Charadriiformes > Laridae > Rissa > Rissa tridactyla. Next base: position 42,038,558 of record NC_071467.1, read on the forward strand.
GGGAGAGGGGTAAGAGCAGAAAAGGTGGAAGAGCAAAAAAAGTCACAAGTTGTGAATGATCCACACTTCTCCCTTTGTTTCTTCCTTTATTATCTTCTAGAACAGGTATTTTAATGCTCTCAGTACCAAACAGATGAAGATCTGCTGGAAGGTAGAATACGTTAAAATTTTTGGAATATTTTGGAAACCAATCTTAAACAGAAGATGAAATGTATACCTAAAATAATCCATACATGCACAGAAAATATGATAGTCAAAATAGACAAAGGGACCATTCTGGTGGTATGAAGGTTTAACAGTATGTTGTTGAGTTCTCTTTTGTATAAAAGAGTGGCCTTTAGTCATACAAATTGGTCCCAGGGAAAGTAGTAGCACTACTTGTCTGTGTAAGGATTGCAGGTTTGTGCAGTACTTCTGTGGCTGACTGCTGGAAACGCTTGTTTGTTTTATCAACTCTAATTCATGGACGTAACATGAAAGGCTCATTTTCTCTTTGCTGGACGTTGTGGAAGCTTCTCATGACACCCTTTCACCTTATTTGCTTCTGTTAGAAGTTTCCGTCTGCTGGTTTCACAAATGGCTTAAATAGTATGTCTGGCCTTGGTTCATCATACAGCCCTGGTGTGAGGCCGCATGTTCATGCCATGTCCTCAATAGCTGTGGTTTCCCTTCCTGAATCCCGCAGTCCATCTGGCAATGTGGTGGCATGCAGGATGGCTCCCCTTGGCCCACAGACAACCATTTTCATGAGGCAGCTGTGAACGGCCAGCTCTCCTTTACACAGGCTACGGACCCAGCCAAGGTATACTTCAGCGTACCACAGAATGGCCCTGCCTCAAAGGCTTCTCACACTTCAAGTATGCTTGAAGTTTTGCATTAAATGGACCCAGTGTTTCCTCATCACACCCTGCTGCTTCGCATGGGCATACTGGCCTGGATGGGCTTCGTGCTTTGTAAAGCAACAACAGCAAAATCTGAGTGGTTAGATGAATGTGGTAGAGCTCACACGACACCTCACGGTACATAACATGCAGGTTATACCACTGTTCAGACCACCAGTGAAAGTAGCTTGACACAAAAAACCTACCTGCATTATGTCATTTCTAAGAAAAAATCCAGAGCTGTTGATGCTGTTAAGCAATCTCTATTACTTTACAGAATTTGCCTGGGGCAAACATTGATAGTGACACTACATTATATCTGTCAGAGATACAAAGATGTGAACTTCAAAATAAATAATTGTCTAGGCTAATTCTTCCCCTTAACAGCAGTCTACAGTAGTGTCAGAAAGAAGTACAGACCGGAGAGTGAATCAGCACTTGTCTCACCTGTACACAGGAACTGGGCATTGTTATGCTTTTTTCAAAACCAGGAGAAATAAAGCAAAGAGATCAAGACCAATGTTCTCAGTTAACCAGGTACTTGCATTAGAAAGGATTAAATTGTTATATTCTCCAGATCTGCACTACAATGCCTACAATACTTTTCCAGAAACGTTCCTGAGAACTTCTTGCTACTCAAAACACCTTGGCTATTCATCATTAAGCACAGAAGCTATTTGCTGTCACCAAAAGCACCCTGTAAATATGCTACTATAAGCAGGAGGGCCTGATTTGCTCTCTTGTCTCTATCACTCAGGTGAGTGATATTCCATGACACCCTTAACCCAGATTTTTTTGTTAGAGTCCCTGCAGTTAACTCCCTTGAATAAAAGTATCTACATAAATGACCTGCTTTAGGAAAGTGTTGTACGTCTGCAGTACTGAGTTCACCTCGGCACTGCCTGAACAACCCCCTCATGCTTTTTGGTCATTGGTGTCCCAGTTGAGGAACTTCAGGAATAAAGAGACACGTGATAAAGGTGACTGAAATTACACAAAAAAGTAGAAGGGCTGTATGACCAGGCACAGCAATGGATCCCCGGTAGATGGAAGCCCTGCTGAAACAGGGATCTCTAGACAGAGAAGTCTGCTTTCTGCAACCTACAGCAGTTTTATTCTCCAAATCACATTGTCAATTCAAACTGTGGGAAATAAATGCAACTAGCAAAATTTGGGGCCAAACTTCTCCCTGTAAGGGAAGCATTATGTTTAAGAGAGTATTTTTTCATCCACATAAATACCTAGTGTACCAATAACAAAGACCTTTATGTGGTAGGAATTAAGCAGCTCTAGCTGCAATCTCTGCCACTCTGTTGCTGTGGAGCTAATCCTAGCACAGGAGAAAAGATCCTGCCTTTTTGCTTTATCCCCTGGACAACCATACTGCATAAACAAACTGCTACCTCATTCCCATTGATGGAACGTGGTCCTTACCAGTGGTGCCAGAAGGGCTCAATTGAGCCCATGCCAAAAAAATAAATGGTGTCAGCACATTTCTTAAGAATCCGGATGACAACATCACAACAACACATTAGCCTTGATATGGAAACACAAAAACTTCATTATAATTGTCTGACAGAAATGTGCACAGAGGCGGATTTGGTTTCTGGTTCATGATGGGCACAATACAATATGTTCATAGCACAGACTGTGTTTTTTCCCTTCTTGTCCACTGTCAATGGCTTTCTTTCCCTTTGACTTAAGTATTTGTCTTCCTCCTTTTTTGTTCTTTCCCCTCTGAGCTCTTCTCCTCCTGTGCAGTTACCTCCAGCTTCACTAGCTCTTCAGTTCTTTCCATCCCCCTTTTTCCTCCATTTGGATAAATCTATTTGCCAGATCAACACTATCTTCCTGCTTCCTTTCGTATTTAGAATGACACTTACCTTAGTCCCCTTCCTTTTTTGCCATCTTTGATTTGTTTCTCAAAACTATGGTTCTTCCTTTCATGAAGGATTCCAACACCTTCAAGAGAAAAAGTAAGATACAACATGATCTTCCTTATCTTATGTCTGTTCCCTCTCACAACTCTTTCTTCCCTCCTATCCCACACTTCTCTCCTGCTCTTTTCTCCTCATACCTGCTCTGCCGTAGGAGTTCTGTTCCATACCATGTCCCAGACTCCCTACTGTTTTTTTTTTCTTTTTTATCACGGTATTTTCACTTTTCTATTGTTTTTCCCTCTCCTGCTGCAAGGTTTATTGTCTTTCCTGTATCAAAACCACTCTTGCCTTCCCCTTGCTCCCCCGGCTACTGTTATATCTTCTTTCTTCCTTTTTCTTTAAACCCACTGAATAATCTTAGGTCACACATTTCAGTTCTATCCTTGACGTTCCAAGCTTCTTCCCCTTGCATTCATCTGCAGCCACACCTAACAAGGTCTTTGACAATGTCTTTTAATCAAAATTTTAGCAACAAGTACTCCATCCTTAGATATGCCAGATATTTTCATCAGAGGCAACCCTAGTCTTTTCCTTGAAATTGCACTTCCTCTCACCACCTGTGACTCTGGTGTCCCCTGGTCCTCTTACTCTCTTCAGCATATCTGTCTGAAGCATGTCCTTGTCTTCACTTAGCTCTCAGTGGGGATCCCAAATATGTCTGTCCTTGCTTCCATTCTCGCTCATCTCTATATCTTACCTCTGGTTAATCTCATCACAGAGCACAAATTCAATTATCCTCTCAATACAGATGACCTACAAATTTCTTTCTTTGCCCAAGACCTCTCCTTTAAAATCTTCGCTGAATATCACTGTAGCACCAAGTTCTCATTAGCTGCAATTCTGTTAACCCTGTTTGTGAGTTCTGCTCTGCATCAAACATTAACTCTGTTCCCTGAAGGCTCATCACGGGGTATATTTTCCCCATTTTTCTCTCAGTCAGTGTGATGTTTGTTAGCTCCCACTTCCAGCTGGTTCCTGGTATCACTTTTCGGCACTCATTTATTATTGGTTACACATATTGCAATTTAATCTTGCTGGGAATTAAAAATCTAAGTATTTTTAGAACCAGATTTAAACTTGCACATACTTATAAGTTTACCTCCCAGCTGAGCTGCAAGCTCTCTGGCATCTCAGAATAAATGTGATCTATTTATTAGAAGATATATATTAAAAATGTACATCCTCCATCATTTGAGATATTGTCTCCTATACAATGCGAATATTTATCATCATATCTCAGTCAGTTCAATGACACTTTCTTAAGCAAATGCCTATCTTCACCCAGCTGGAGCAGATGACCGTTTTCCTGGTGCAGAGCTCTTCCCGTGCCAACCCTTACCTTGCTTCCATCTCTGTCTCCCTCTTTTTGCAGATGTCCTAAGCGTTCTGTCAGCCCACCGTCATCCTACCTGTTTGGTTTTGCTTCTGACCAGCCCCGAGCACTGGCCCTTTCATCATCTGCTTGTTTGATTTTGAAACAAACATTTCTGTGCTGTCTGCTGGGCAGCCCCTTGCACTCAACAGAGGCAATCTATACGTGCAGAGGAAATTAATTTTCCTGTAAAAGCCACCTTAAAACATTCCTTTGCCACGTAGCGTAGGAAAAAAAAACCCTGTAAAACAGTGCTTCTGCTATGGTAGAGCTACTGGCATGGACCAATATCGCTTCATTGTTTCTCAGTTTGTTGATCATGACCTATACTTGACTGAAAATTTTTTGGGTCAGGGATCATCTGTTTTGTGCTGGTATGGTGACTCCTAGATGTTACAAAACAGCATAGACAGCTACCACTTACGACGTGTAGGAACAGTAATTATAGCATGCTTTCCTGAAATAAACTGTCAGCTTCTGCTAGTATTATTCCTCTTCTGGGGGGAAAGAGAAAAGCAGGTTTTATAGCAAGTTTATTTGCAGTCTTTGGTAGAGGAAAAAACATCTAAGCAATTTTACTGTTGTTCTCGGCAGGTTCCCCAAGGCAGCAATCCTTGATGTGCAAACACTGTTGATTAGAGGCTGGGGGTGCATTCCAGTGCTCTGCCTCATGACTCGCTCCGAGGTGAGGAAGGCAGGTCCCTGCTTATTTACGGTGCAAGCAGAGGTGATAATTTAATCCCCGAATCCAGTGACTTTCACTTGTAGAATAATAAATAGATATTTAGAGAGGGAAATGCTGTTTGTAGAAATGAAATAGCTGGATATTAGCAGCAACGTGGGTGTTTTTGCACAAGGGCAGCCAAGTGTAACAGAGTCACCCAGAAATCTTTAGCCTCAGTGCTTTTCGTCACACTCAGTTGGTGGTCTCCTGACATTCATCTATTGGGCTCTGTTCCAATAACTGGGGTGATAAATGGCATTTTTTCAAGCATGTGTACCGCTATGATCTGGCAGTATGCACAGCACATTCCACCAAGTATAAGCTGCAGAACAGGAAAGATGGACCTGGATCTGTCATTACATTTTCAGATAACAATAGCCATGATTCCTGTGATTCATTTCAAAGCATATAAAATAGCTTTTTTTCATTTAAACTCATTGAAAAGAAAGTAGGCTATTGACTCCAGTTCCAAACACTTTTTTTGCACAGGAGTAGAAGTTTAGGGGTGCACACTTCCTCCCTCTCCTGCATAAACCCCCCAAACTAGTACCAACGAAGTACTAGTACCAAAGACATATTACATCAAGCAAACAGCCAGAGCATGTATTTCTCTCTACTGGTGATGATTCAACACTGGTCGAGAAGAAGGCAGAGCTGTGATGCCACCTCTAACACACACTGTGGAGCAGCTCCTCTACTGGCAAGAAGTGTTTGTATTTCTCAAATTAAAAAAAAAAAAAAAAAAGAGAGAGAGAGGCTGTACACGTACCCCTATATAAGATTAGATCTATAGGGTGAGACTAGTTCAGTCGTTTCACACTCAGACCAAGTTGTTGTCAGCTCTAGCAGAGTGGAGTTCCAGCTCAGTGCACTCACACACACACGCAGATAATTGGTCTACAGAGAGAAGGACTACAACGATAATTCAATATTTCATCATATTAGTTATTCAAATCAGGCTTCTTAGTCCATCTTTTACATTACCTTCCATCAAAACATAGTTAAAAATAATGCCGGTTTGTAAAATACATTCTATAGCAACTGGGATGCTTTTTAATTGGGTTAAAGAACTAATGTTCGTTTTGGTGTTTCTTTGTGACGACTTCAGTATTAAATACTTTCAGCTTGGGATATAATTCTTTTGAGTTCATGCTAAGAAAGACAATAAAGTTAAGTAGCAGCTGTTCATTAGAAGCTTATATATTTCATATTCAGTACACACATGCCTCTTAATGCTAAATAAATTATATTAATCACAATTTAATTATGTGGCTGCCCTATTAAATTAGAATTAAAGGCTAGAATCGACAAAGAAACTATTCAGAGTTTCACCATCTGCAGATCAGGCTTTGTATGTCCTACTGGGTATTTTTACAATATTTAAATTTTGAAAGTAATAATCACCTATGGATATTAGAACACCTCTGACAGCTGGCACTTATCCACTATTAATGGCTAACCAGGGGTCTCCTTCACTTGTGTGTGTAATTTAGTCATCATTTAGTGATTAGCTATGGAAAAAAAAAATTTTCTGGGTGGAGTAAAAATGAATGCAGTTAGTTTCTGACACAGAAAGGTGCTGAATACTCACATTTTCCGTTAGAAGCCTGGGATTTGCAAACATGCAGCAGTTCACAGAAGCCATCTCTAAAAAACAACCAAACGCTGAAGGTTGAAGTGGCAGAAGTGGGTGCATGTTCTCCATATACAGAAGGTCTGACCCTGACTTCAAACAAAATGCCCATTCTTTTAACTGGAACTTTCCTCAAGTGAAATCTGAAGGCCTAGATCATCCGACTACATGCCTATAACTGCATGAACCTCCATTGGCTGTGAGACATTTTTTGTGGAAAGTATGGCTTTACAGCTCTCTGGAGACAGCCAGTTAAAGATACCTATGTGGGAGTGGCAGATATCACTCAGGACCTGTGTGAGACCTATGTCTTTCTGGAGTGGCAGCTAGAGATGAGACTGCACACCCTGGGCCATATCAAGCTGGCAGTAAACATCACTTCAGATAACTGAATCCCATCCACATTTTCCACCATGTATTCAAACATACATTTTGAATGTGTAAAAATACATAAAATAGGTAGACCTTAGTGATCCTCCTTGGAAACTGCAGCTTGAAAATGAGAGAAATTGTTCTGCACATCTTGACATGCTCAGCTGTCTGTTTTGAGCAGTCTTGCACAACTTTGCCTAAAATTTGTTCCAACTTCAGTCTGGAAACGGAGTTGAAACTCCAAAAAACTAAGCTACGTGTGAAATGTTCTGCAGAACTTTGGTAATTCCTGGTATGAAATAAACCTTGCAGGTCAGGAAAAAATAGTTCTCTTTCCCTTCACTGTAAATCATTATTTCTATTACCACTCCCTGCTGAGTTATACATTTCCTTCTGAAGGGTTAGCTGAACCTTGCACTGGCTTTAAATCATCTCTATCTGTAATGAGGGGATATTGTTGCACTTCAGTATGAAGGGGAATATTCTCATTTCTCGCAGACCGTACTAATCATGAAGAGGGAAACCAAACAGAAATAGGGAGGGAAGTGGTACAGGTGTCATTATTCCATCTCTCTTTTTCCATGAATTACCCTTAGGATCTCCCTGAGGTCAGGCACAGCAACTTTAAGACTGCCTAGTGACTGGAATAGGGAGGAAGAATATTAGTCTAAAGCAGCCGAAAACCTGGAAACAAGGTACTTGGGAGCATCTTAATATAAAACAAAGTGCATGGGCACAAAGCATTAAATTGTGTGGCTGGGGATCTATAAACCTGCAGCCTTAGGAGCACAAAATAAATGGAGGCTGTAAGCAAGGCTACGGCATCATTCAGCAAACGCTTGGCAGCCATTTCCATCCGAGAGCCAGAATGTGATACTCGGGGAGCGCTCTGGCTGCACATGACTGCTTTTATTTGTATGAGTTTGTCAGTATAGCTTTAGCAGTCTGCCTCCCTCATTCCTCAGTTTGGTTGCTGCTACTACTTTGGTGGGTTCGTTACGGAATCTTGCTTACTGCTTCCAAGCGCCAGATGATCTGTCTTCAGTGAACGTCAAATCTCTCTAACCGTCACTTCAGGTTTTGTCCCATAGTTTTGACCATAGAGTTGCATGTGGCCATTCACACTTATTTGTGCTGTTACGTTTTCAACCAAGGGAATACATTAGAGCACATCTAACTTGTGGTATTGTTTTAAGCTGTTTACAGGGAATTGATTTTAAATGGTCAGATCATCCTGTAGCAAAATTTCACTAGTATTGTCTGCCTGGCAAATTTACTTGTCAGTTTGCATCTCGTGAATGGGCAGATCAAAAGGAAAAATGCAACCACATAAATATATAGACTAATGAGAGATTTAGGATAACAATATACTGAGGAAATATATGATTGACATGAATATGGCACTGCTACTCAGAAAAGACGTGAGCTGCAGAATACATTTGAAACCCTTGCATGATCATGAAACTAAGATACTAAGATAATGGATATCTGCTGTTTATGTGATATAGGGTTCTTCCCTGACTTTCATCTTTCACTCCAGTTTGTTGGACAGTCTTGGGAGATATTTTGGGGAACATGGGAGAGCAGACGTGGTATGTGTGGAAAAGGATTCTTCTGGGCTAAATGGCTATTACAAGGTTGCCCAGGTTGAAGATCTCAGTTCTTTTCAGTTTTGTCTTGTTAAGTGCTTTTGACAAGTTTGGTGGGCATAAATTGGAAAAGAAGCAGTTTGCAATGGATGACAGGAGAAAAACTGTTTCACTGTAAGGAGAAACCTGCATTGGAACAGATTCTCAGCAAGGTTGTGCCATCCCCATCCTTGTAGACCCAGCCCTGAGAGACCTGGCCTGCCCTTACGGCTGATCCTGAATGGAACTGGACTAGAGGCTCTCTGAGTCCCTCCCAAGCTGAATTATTGTGTGATTTGTTGAGTCTGTGAATTGCTTCTTTGAGTTAACATTTTAGAAGCAAGTCCATTAGAAGGTTTTACATAAGGCACCTGTAAGGACTTGGAGGAAAAGGTGAGACAAAAAGCAGTTAGCTGAAGCCAAGGAGTAGTCACAGGTGAGAAAACTCCCTGTGTGAGGCAGGAACCTCTTCTCCCTTTTAATGGTTACTTTTGCTTACTATTCAAATTACAGAGGGCATTTCTCTGTGGACAAGGTACAGAAGTTCCATAAGCAGTAATTTAAAGATGATGCTCAAGAAAAAGGTATTTTCTCTTCATATAAGTGCTCAAACACAGCAAAAGCATTTAAGCAAGGAAGAAAACTGTGAAGAGAACATTTTTCTTTTTGTGGTATTTTTAAAGAGCGTCACATTAATAATTTAGAACAGCTATGATCCATGTGAGGAGGATGAACGCAATTGAAAGTATGGTGCCAAATTTTACTCTTACATGCAAAAGGATGTCCATGAGTCTTAGCTCCAGCTTCTGTCATCTGATGGCATAGAAGCTGTTATCTGCCTTTTCGATATGTTTGTCCAGAGCCCAGATCTGTTCTGTAAGATGTCCAAAGATAAGACTCATCCCCAGCCATGACACTGATTCAAGGAGCTGCAATGATTTTACCTGCTGGATTTATAATCTTTCCTTCCTTCCCTCTGTCAATCAACTTTTGACTTTTTATTAAAAATGTTATTATTATTATTATTATTACTTGTTTCGCCATCATGCTTGATTTATTTGATTTGAAAAAATACTGCGCTGCAGCCTATATAACTGGTGTCTGTTGAATCACAGAATCACAGAATCACGGAATTTTTCAGTGTTGGAAGGGACCTCTAGAGATCATCTAGTCCAACTCCCCTGCTAAAGCAGGATTGCCTAGAGCACATTACTCAGGACTGCATCCAGGCGGGTCTTGAAAGTCTCCAGAGAAGGGGACTCCACAACCTCCCTGGGCAGCCTGTTCCAGTGCTCTGTCACCCTCACTGTAAAGAAGTTTTTTCTCATATTTGAGCGGAAAGCAGGGGGAATTAGCTCAAATGGTAAAGCACACACTTAGCATGTGAGAGGTAGTGGGACCAATGCCTGAATCTTCCATTTTGGATCACTTGGTGGATAAGGAATTGGCTGGGTGGCTGCACTCAAAGAGTTATGGTCAATGGCTCGATGACGGAGTGGAGAACTGTGACAAATAGTGTCCCTCAGGGATCCATACTGGGACCAGTATTATTTAATTATTATTATCTTTGTTGAGAACGTGGACAATGGAATTGAGTGCACCCTCAGCAAATTTGCAGATGACAGCAAGCTGAGTGGTGCGGTTGACACTCTAGAGGGAAGGTAGACCATCCAGGGGGACCTTTACAGGCTTGAGAGGTGAGCATGTTTAAACATCATGAAATTCAACAAGGACAAGTGCAAGGTCCCATACCCGGATCAGGGCAATCCCAAGCACAAATACAGGCTGGGTGATGAGTGGATTGAGAATAATCCTGAAGAGAAGGACTTGGGGGTATTGGTGGATGAAAAACTGAATATGACCCATCAAGGTGCGCTCACAGCCCAGAAAGCCAACCACATCCTGGGCTGCAGCAAAAGAAGCGTGGCCAGTAGGTTGAGGGAGGTGATTCTGCTCCTGTACTCCACTCTGGTGAGACCCCACCTGGAGTACTGCATCCATCTCTGGGGTCCTCAGCATAAGAAAGACATGGACTTGCGTGAGTGGCTCCAGAGGAGGGTTATGAAGATTGTCAGGGGGCTGGAGCATCTGGCCTGCGAATACAGGCTAAGAGAGTTGGGGTTGTTTGGCCTGGAAAAGAGAAAGCTCTGGGAGACTGTATAGCCCCTTCCAGTACCTAAAGGTGGCCTACAGGAAAGATGGGGAGGGACTCTTTATCAGGAAGTGTAGTGATAGGACAAGGGGTAACAGTTTTAGACTGAAAGAGGATAGATTTAGATTAGATATTAGGAAGAAATTCTTTAGTCTGAGGGTGGTGAAACACTGGAAGAGGCTGCCCAGAGAAGTTGTGGATACTCCCTCCCTTGAAATGTTCAAGGCTAGGATGGGTAGGGCTTTGAGCAGCCTGGTCTAGTGGGAGGTGTCCCTGCCCATGGCAGGGGTTTGGAACTAAATGATATTTAAGGTCCCTTCCAACCCAAACCATGCTATGATTCTATGATTCTATGGTTTTATGATTCTATGATTCTATGGAAGTGCGCCTGCCATGAAGAAAGACATGTTTGTATCCTTTATGAAAATGTTGAGCTGTGTGATAAAGTCTAGTTAAAAAAGCTTCTATAACGCAGCCATGAAAACAGTTTGAATATTAAGTAACACAAATGGTTAAGAGTTGGCTTCCTCAGTGGGATAACCCTATAGGCTAAAAAATTTTGGGCTGCAGTGGGTACTACGTCTTCTGCAATCTGATCATCTTCTTTCCCTCTGATCCTGTGAATTGCGAATGTATTTTACATGAGTGCTTTATGTTACTTCCTCTTGTGGAGGATTTTCCACATGTCTCAATGCTGACTATTATTCCTTTCCTGCTCCTCTAGTGTAAATCCATCATCATCTGAAGTGTTAGCTATATGTGCCATATTCTGTAGTCACAGAGAAAAGAGAAATGTAATTTTCCTAGACCAGCTTTTTTAGACAGTCCCTCAGGGACAGTGCTGCTGAGCGCTGCCAAACGTGTTCTGTGTCTCATACCTAAAGTGGAGATTTCCAATCCGTAGGCTGTGAGCACAGAGAGACTGACAGTAAGAAAAAGGAAGGCTTTCTCAGTGCTCCTTCTGGTTTTAAACTACCACAACTCACAGTTCTGCAAATAAATAAAGATGGCAATTGCAGATAGCAGGACTTCTTATGGATCTAGAGTTCAACGTCTAACACACATTGGAAAGAATGGGCACATATCAAGGAATGAGTATCTACAGAAAGAAATATGTGAATGCACAAATTGTTTGAAGTCTCTGAACTCACAGGTGCAGTGCCCTTCCTTCCACTAATTGAAATGTAAACCTGAAAAGTGCTAGCTGTTAGAATCGAATCCTGAGAATCCAGGAATTCTTAATTGCAAAATAGGTTTCCTACTTTAAGCTTAACCACATTCACATCACTAATGTGAAATATATTGGTGATCAGCTTATTAGAGAAGCTGTTTATGCAAAAGATGCACTTCCCTGAGACTGTTGCACAGTAACTGTGGAAGTTGCCATATGGGGAGAAATCATTTGAATCCTGGCGTTAGGTGTGAAGTTCTGGTGTGATATGATAACCAAGATGAATTACTTTTGGGAGAGATAGTCTTGCAAATAAAGGGTCAGAATTAATGATGCAAATAGTGAAACTCCTGGTAGTTGCTTAGTTCCTATTTAGAGAATCTGTTTTACCAAACCAGGGTTAAGCTAGTGCAAAATCTTTACATAGCAGTTGACTTTTAATTAATTAAGACATAGATTTATGTGGTTATTAATAAAGCCATGTGTATATATATGCTCCATCTCTACTTAATACTTAAATTGCTTTAAAGTTATAGGGTTGTGACTGTATAGCACACTTGGTGCTAAAATTATCAGTTTCGAATTCAAACTGAAATCAAATACTTTATCTCTAGTATTTGTTGTACTTAGGTGTTAAGGAATAGCTAGAAAAATGTAATGGTAAGCAATGCTGTTGATTTAGGTTTGAAACTGTTCTTAACCCTTGTATCATTTTCATAGTTTTTTGTAACAGGAACAATCCATTACAATTGGGAAAGTGTTTAGTTTTGGGTTGGTTTTGTTTTGTTTTTTTCTGTTTTTCCCAAGCAGAATTTTCTGGAAAAATAGAATTTAATTACTTGAAATTACTATCTAGTTTTAACTCTGGTCTCTACATTTGTTAAGCTACGTGTTCATATGCGGGAGTTTAGGCTGTGGTAATATGTTTGAAATGTCCTAACCTTTCATGTGGCCTTCTTCAGTGCTGAGGATTTACCAACGTGGGACTTCCCAACAAAGTCCAGGAACTGTAGTTAGATCAAAATCTGTTGTAGAAAATAAAAATTATCTGATAATAAACATTTCCTGCATTGAGATCCTTGATGAAACCCTGCTGTGATGGAGCTTATGTACAGTATAGATAAAGTGAACTTCCAGAGATCCCAGTGAGGTCAGGATTTCACTCTAGAATGATCCTTTGGCAAAATAACACATTCTCCAATAGTATTTTCAGCCATAGAAATTTATTCAAGATTTTCAAACAAAGGGCCCTGCTGAAGCCTATCAGACATTTTTTTCCCCCCTCTCTCTGTCTTTCTACCTCATTGTCTCCCTGTCCCTCATTTTTCCTCTTCAATGGCTCCAAATATACATGAGTGAACATTTCCTACTAATACCCTGAAAGAATGCTTTGGATAGCAAATCAAAGAACAGAAGTAACTGTATCTACTTGAAAATACTTAAGAACGTGCTTTGCTTGCAATACTACCCCCACCCCCCAGAACCCCAACATCCTACCACATACCAAAACCGCCCCAAACTTTTGATTTTCTAATTAGGAAAGTCAGTAAGTTGAGTAAAAAGAGTATTTTCTAAATAGAAAATCTTTAGATAGAGGGTGTTTTGGTATATTTGTCGTAAATCTGGAGTCCTGGATAACACTGAACCCTTAAAGGATTTCAGCAGTTCAGAAGTTAAATTTATCTCTATTAAAATCTACCCTCTGGGATAAAGTAGTCAGATTGCCGCTACAGTCATTTGAAACTTTTTCAGCAAAACCTAGAATCACACCAAACTCAAATATCAGCTCATGTTTTCATACAGACCCAATACTTCAGCCGAGTTCCCCACAGTTTACAGAATTTTTAGTTAACTTGGACAAGGTTTCAAGCAAACCTGGGGTTAATTATGACTTCATGTACAAACCATGATAAACACTGTGGTTTTGTTGGATTTTGATTCAAAATAGGCAAGACTTGTGGGCTTTGGCTGAGCATCACTGAGTTTCATTTGTGTGTTAACCCAAAACTGAAAACAAAAATTGCCTCCAGTAATATATATAAAAAAAAAAAGGTCATTGAAACACCACACAACTGAGTTTAATACACTTCTATTTGGGGCTTGGCAGGCTGTCTCATGGCTTTCTGTGAACACCTGGTGACAACCCTTCATGCCAACAACATGAACTGCCTCTATATTACAGTTTGTTTTTTTTCCTTTGTGTCTTGAGTGTTACAAGGGATCACATTACATTTTTGGATTGTCCTATTAATTGCTAGACCTGTGAAACACCAGCACAACACATGTGTTGGTCTCTTTGTGCTTGACATACACACCTTTTGAAGAGAGTATTAGGTCCGTCAAGTTTCAGAGACAAAACTTCTTTCCTTGCTCCATGGCAACTCAATATTGTGCCCAGACTCTGGAAAAAGAAGCAAACAAAAGGAGAGGAGAGGAGAGGAGAGGAGAGGAGAGGAGAGGAGAGGAGAGGAGAGGAGAGGAGAGGAGAGGAGAGGAGAGAAGAGAAGAGAAGAGAAGAGAAGAGAAGAGAAGAGAAGAGAAGAGAAGAGAAGAGAAGAGAAGAGAAGAGAAGAGGAGAGGAGAAGAGAAGAAGAAGGAAAGGAAAGGAAAGGAAAGGAAAGGAAAGGAAAGGAAAGGAAAGGAAAGGAAAGGAAAGGAAAGGAAAGGAAAGGAAAGGAAAGGAAAGGAAAGGAAAGGAAAGGAAAGGAAAGGAAAGGAAAGGAAAGGAAAGGAAAGGAAAGGAAAGGAAAGGAAAGGAAAGGGAAGCTCAGCATTCACCGAGCAGTTCTTAATGTCTTGTTTCACCACAACTGTCTCTGGAAGAATTTGCTTCAATAAAGCTCCCAGCTGGATCTGTAATCAAGTCCATCTTTTAGAAACAGACTGACAAACTAACAAATAGCAAATGTTGGTGTCAGTGAGATTGGTGATAGCAAAAGGAATTATCCTGTGCAAATGGAAAACCGAGACATTACTTGTGTATAGCAATTGTCTAAGGGAATTTAGAAATACAGCAATCACAGCGCAACCATCTCTTGAGCATAGATTCAACTAGAAAAAAATCCCATTTGGGATAATATGCATGAGTTACATAAAGTCTGTATCTCTATATCTATTTAGTACCTCAAGGCTCATTTGATAGGCATTCTCTTTCCCATGAAAAGGCTGTGTCATTCTTGTCTTGCTTAAGAACCTTCATAATGTTAGAATTTATTGGAATTTTACCTAGTGGTTTCATAACTACAGTAGCAACATCTGCTTAAAAACGCTGATTTTTTTTTATGTAATGTTATTGCTGATGTGTTCTCACATTGTTCTTGCATAATGTTAAGAGTCAAATGGCTTTGCTTTGCTCTTCTCTTTTTGAATATTTAAAAAGCATCAGTAAAGTTTTGTAGCAGCAGAGCATAGCTGGCAAACTTCTGGGAGATATTGTTCTCATCTCTGTGGCTATGGCTTCATAGCACATTCTCATTTGAGACAGCTATGAGGCATCTTGCTATGTTCAAATTACTTAATATAATCCCAGACTAAACCCTAAATTACTTGCACTTACATTAGTTTCGTGCTCTGTTAGGGTTAGCATACCCTGGATTTTCCACAGAAATTATTCTTCACCGGCATCCCGTGCTCCCAGTCTGTCCCCAGTCCAACTGGCTATCCCTTTACATTGCACTGCAATCTCTTTCCAGCAGGGTTACAAATATTAATTACCTCTTGTCATAACTTGCTTCACCCCATTGACATTACTGTAACTCAGTATACTCTAAAGATTGTAGCAGAAAATGAGACCTGTTGATTTATCAATTTAAGAAGTGCACTTGTCAATACTGGCTTTGCTTAGTACCAAAATGAACTGCTTAGGGATTAATGATTGTAAGAATATGGTAGGTATTGATACAGGTTTGACAAAAATCATTAGTGGATGACTTTTCATGGATGACTTTTACCTGTGCTGTGGTGTCTTAGTCTTGGATTAGAAAAATAAATATGTAATGTTGGCAAAATGTGAGCTAATGTACCAAAGGAAGGAGATGCATTTGAAAAGGTTTCCAAAGATGTCCATTCCAGGAAGTGCTGGCATAATCATCTTCCATCATTTGATCTTGCTGCAAAGCCCTTTTCTGTTCCACTTACAACTTCAGGCATTGACACACATCATCAGTGTATTAGCAATGTGCTTCTGGCTGCCTGGATTAGGACCAGATCCCGTTTCTCCTCCTTGAAACTCACATGTTTGAATACTGACTGGCATTGGTAGTTTGGCTGTGATTGCACATTGCTGGTTGGTGTTTGTGAAAAGTGGCCAAGAAGAAGAGAAGATAAACAAAGGGGCAAGAAAACAAACTGATGAAAGCATTAGTGAAGACTTCATCCAGCTGAATAAGAGGCAAAGGGTGTAGATATATGAATGGAGGAACTCTGCAAGGCTTTGTGTTTGTAGGAGAGGCCAACTAATTTATAAAAGGATGTGTAAAATGTAAGGAACTGGAATCATCAGCTGATTTTTTTCCCATTGCAAAGCACACTAACATGTAATTTGCCAGCTCTTTTATTTGCACTGGATCTTAACCTTGTCACTTTTCCCATGTGTAACAGCTTTGATGAGGAGTTTTGTAAACAACAAAAATAAACAAAAGATACAGGAATGAAAATGTTCCTTCTTCTGTACCCTCTGTTTTCACTAGAGAAACAGGCTTGTCAGAATTTAAAAATATTCCATCAGACTACCTAATAAAATTTATGAGACATTAAAAAGATGGGTTGGATTCAGATGGTGGTCTACTCTCAAGGAGCGTTATCAAAGGAGAGAAACAAAAATCAAAGGCATATTGACCACCCACAACTCCAGCCTCTGATTCCAGAGACTGCACTTTCCTCCTCCTAAACCAGGAGGAGGGGAGGCAAGGGGACAAAAGAGGAGGACGTTGTAGCTTTGTTCTAGTTAACTCACAGAGGTAGATGGACAACTCGTTTGCACACCACCAGCCTTTAGCCTCAGCTTTGCATTAACCAAGGTTTTTAGGAGCAATGAATGCTCTTCAGTTTTCAAGTCTTTTACTCAGTACAGCTTAACAGTTTAAAATCATAAGAAATCCCTATAGGGTCAACCCAGTCTTGGCTGTAGCCAGTCCCTGCCGTGCACAGTGGAAGGGAAATTCATGCAGAGCACCAAGCCTGGCGGCTTTCCATGGCCCGTTCCCCTGGTACTCACCCAGCACCCATGGCCATGACAGTATCGATGTTAGAGGATGCACCCTTGTCTAGTCACTCACTACTTGTTTGTCACCCTGTCCCTTGGTGAACCTGCTGAAGATTGGGTCTCTGTCTTACACTCTCACAGGAATGAGAAAAATAGGTTTTATTTCAGAGCGGCATGCCTGTCTTCTGAGAAAAACAAACACAAGACCCAACTAAAAATTGTCAAGCAGCCATTCAAAAATAAAGGATCCTGAATTATTTCTAGTCACTTAAAAGTGAAAGAGAGAGAGAGAGAGTGAAATATGCATTGGAAATAAAGGGTCCCGAGGCTGGGGTCACTCCTTTTTAATGCATCTGTGTACTGCTCAGCATAATGCTTGGCCCCACAAATCTCAGTCTTTCCTCTCTCCAACATAAACACCAAGGCAGTCTTCTGGGCCCATATCTTAAGCTTGTCAAATAAATTCTCCTGAGGACTGAAGGACCAACAAAAACCATCTTGCCTTTCCATCTGGTTTTCCTTCCTTTTGCTTTTTAACGTGCATACAGCAGTAATGTATCATTCGTGTTTGCACATTAATCTAAAAGGTACAATAAAATGTAGGAATTCACTGCACACCCTGCTCCCTTTCAGGAGACGATAAACAGGCAGAACATGCTTAATGCAGCAATTCTCAAAGCTTTGTTCTCTGAGCCCCCTTCTCTCTGGAGAGTTTGCTCTACTTGTGTACTCCCCTCTCATCAAATACCCCACACCCTGCTCTGCTCCAGACCTTGACTTCCACGGTCTGTTCCAGCCCCCTTACAGAAATTCTTTGCAACTCAAGCTCCAGCAAAGCCAACTTTGAGCCAACCCAGCCTAACTCTACCAATTCCTACATCCCAGTTTAGCCTCTTGCTGGCTGCTACACCAGCCCTGAACTCGCTCTGCAGCCACCATGAGCCTTCGTCAGAATATTCAAGGGAAAAGTCTCTTCCTCTTTCATCCCACCCCAGCTCCTCATTGCTTGGTTCCTGGCTTGCTTTGTCTCCCTCTGGAAGGAAAATGCAGTCATGTTTTTCTCCTGCCCATGCTTGATGTGGCCTACCATTTTGCTGGGGGTGAAAAAGGCTTGAGATTGCAGGCACCCAGCCACTGCATCACACACCCAGCATGGTCCAGTCCAAGGCAAGATGATTGGCCTGGGAGCCAACCCAGCCAAGGCCTGGGAGCCTTCAGTCATCCTCAATTCCCACCACCATTGTGCTTGCTAGAATAAATATGCCCTTGTCCTGGTTCCGGTGGGGATAGGGTTAACTTTTCCTGGTATTCCATGCCATGTGAGCCACGCCCACCCTGAGCTGCCGGGGGAGGGAGCAGGAAGTTGCTGCTTAAAAGCGGGCTGGGGCGGCCCGGGTCGGCCGGCGAGCAGTGAGCGGCGGGGGGAGCGGCGGTTCCATAATCGCGTTTGTATATTCCCCTATCCGTGTTGTTGTTGTTGTTGTTGTTGTTGTTTGCCTGTTCCCTTTGCTGTTCTATTAAACTGCCTTTGTCTCAACCCAAGAGTCTTGCCTTTTCTTACGATTCTTCCTGTGTTTGGAAGGCACGAGCGAGCGACACGTGGTTCTTTGTTGCCGTCTGAGGCTAAACCACGGCAGTCCTTTTTGGCGCCCAACGTGGGGCTCAAAGGGTTGAGATAACGACAGAATCCAACTAGAACGTGGAAAAAACGGTTTTGGTTTTTTTTTTGTATGCATTTATTTTATTAGGTAAGTAGTCACTGGTCATCATGTTGCTTGGTTTGTTCTCATGGCTGTGTTACATAAATTCCTATATGGCTTATGTACTCCCTGCGATGCTGTTTACCATGTCTGGAACAGGGATGAGGATTATCATTCTGCTGTCCTGTGCGATATCTGTTTATGATATGATAACATCACTGTTCAGACGGCTATTTTGGGGTGTTTATGCGGTTTTGCTGTCCTGTCCGTACATTGGACACCGTCTCTCAGAATTTGTTAATAATTTCCCCAGCCCTTTTGCCTCCCTTTTCTCCTTCGGGTCAGGTATGACAGCTTTTGAGAATTTTGAATATCCTTGGGATACTCAAACTAGCGTGTTCGTAGTGCTATGTCTCCTGAATACGTTCCAGGTCTTGTTTAGGGTTAAGCGACTATTTAAGACTACCACCCGGAGATCTGCTCCGAGGCTGGATAGTCAGGGGTGGCATGGCATGTGGGAGAGCATGGGCAGGTACCTAGAGAACTACTCACCTCCAATGGTCTGGGACTTCACCCCTGAACAATTACAGGACCCTGATAAAGTGGTAGAATATTTGAAGGGAAAATGCTGTGGCTATTCTAGAGAGGCACAACTCACCGCGCTGTGCTGGGCCCTGGCCAGTATCTACCAGGCACTGCTCAGAATTATGCAGCACCCTCAAGGGGAAGAGATGGAAACCAGACCTGCGGCGGCCCCTGCGGCTGCTGCAGCCCCTGCTGCAGCCCCTGCGGCGGCCCCTGCGGCTGCTGCAGCCCCTGCTGCAGCCCCTGCGGCGGCCCCTGCGGCTGCTGCAATCCTTGCGACGGACACTGCGGCTACTGCAATCCTTGCGACAGACACTGCGGCTACTGCAATCCTTGCGACAGACACTGCGGCTACTGCAACCCCCGTGGTAGCCACTGCCACTGAACCAGGGAACCAACCCATGCCAGTATCAGTTGCCCCCATACAGAAGAAGTACACAAAGAAATCAGTTCGCTTAGTAAGAGATGATGATGAACCAGGGCCATCACGAGAGCAGGAGGAAGAGGCAGAACCAGAGATAATTACTCGATCCCTATCCTTGAGTGAGCTGCGGGATATGCGAAAAGATTTTAGCCGACTTTCAGGCGAGCACATTGTCACCTGGCTGCTCCGGTGCTGGGATAATGGGGCCAGTAGCCTGGAATTAGAGGGTAGGGAGGCCAGGCAGCTGGGATCCCTGTCTAGGGAAGGCGGCATTGACAAGGCGATCGGGAAAAAGACCCAAGCCCTCAGCCTCTGGAAACGACTCCTGTTAGGCGTGAGGGAAAGGTACCCCTTCAGTGAGGATGTTGTATGTCAGCCAAGCAAGTGGACTACCATGGAAAGAGGTATCCAGTACCTGAGAGAATTAGCCGTGCGGGAGATGATTTATTATGACTTGGACAATGCAGACTTACCCACAGACCCTGATGAGGTGCGATGCACAAGGCCCATGTGGCGGAAGTTTGTACGGAGCGCACCATCGTCATATGCCAACTCCCTGGCAGTAATGGAATGGAAAGGTGAAGAGGGACCAACGGTGGATGAGGTAGCTGGCCGGCTCCGGCAATATGAAGAAAGTCTCTCTTCCCCCCTTGTCTCAGCTGTGGAGAAACTGTCGCGGAAGTTCCAGCAACTTGAAGAGAATATGTCCTACTCCCCACCTGCACGGGCTAGCATCTCAGCTATTAGAAGCAGGCATTTCCCCACTCAAGAGAGAGAGTACAGAGGGTACACACCACGAGGCACCCTGTGGTTCTACCTGCGGGACCACGGAGAGGACATGAGGAAGTGGGACGGACAACCTACTTCGATCCTGCGGACACGGGTACAGGAGTTGCAAGGAAGGACAACCACAAAAGGGGATCCCTCCAGGAAAAGTGCCGCCCCAGTTTCCAGTGGGCCGTTCCCCAGACAAAGCAGAAGGCTTGATCTTGCTTCTGATCCTCTTGAAGGAACTTCCAAGTCATTTATGCAAGAAGTGAGTAATGGATACTATGACCAGTATTAGGGGGGCCCTGCCTCCGGCCAGGTGGAGGAAAGGGATAACCGGGTTTATTGGACGGTGTGGATTCGATGGCCTGGCACATCAGACCCACAGGAGTATAAGGCTCTAGTGGACACGGGTGCGCAGTGTACTTTAATACCATCAAGCTATAGAGGGGCAGAACCCATTTGTATTTCTGGGGTGACAGGGGGATCCCAAGAGTTGACTGTACTGGAGGCAGAAGTGAGCCTAACTGGGAATGAGTGGCAAAAGCATCCCATTGTGACTGGCCCAGAGGCTCCATGCATCCTTGGTATAGATTACCTCAGGAGAGGGTATTTTAAGGACCCAAAAGGGTACCGCTGGGCCTTTGGCATAGCTGCTTTGGAGACAGAGGAAGTTAAACAGTTGTCTGCCTTGCCTGGTCTCTCAGAGGATTCTTTTGTGGGGTTGTTGAGGGTCAAAGAACAACAGGTGCCGATTGCTACCACAACGGTGCATCGGCGGCAGTATCGCACTAACCGAGACTCTCTGATTCCCATCCATGAGCTGATTCGTCAACTAGAGGTTCAAGGAGTGATCAGCAAGACTCGCTCACCCTTTAACAGTCCCATATGGCCGGTGCGAAAATCTAATGGAGAGTGGAGGCTAACTGTAGACTATCGTGGTCTGAATGAAGTCACGCCACCGCTGAGTGCTGCTGTGCCGGACATGCTAGAACTCCAGTACGAACTGGAGTCCAAGGCAGCCAAGTGGTATGCCACGATTGATATAGCGAATGCATTTTTCTCAATCCCTTTGGCAGCAGAGTGCAGGCCACAGTTTGCTTTCACTTGGAGGGGCATCCAATACACCTGGAATCGACTGCCCCAGGGGTGGAAACACAGCCCCACCATTTGCCATGGACTGATCCAGACTGCACTGGAACAGGGTGAAGCTCCAGAACATCTGCAGTACATTGATGACATCATTGTATGGGGAAACACAGCAGAAGAAGTTTTTGAGAAAGGGAGTAAAATAGTCCAAATCCTTCTGAACGCTGGTTTTGCTATAAAGCGAAGTAAGGTCAAGGGACCTGTGCAGGAGATCCAGTTTTTAGGAATAAAATGGCAAGATGGACGCCGTCAGATTCCAATGGATGTGATCAACAAAATAGCAGCTATGTCTCCACCAACTAGTAAAAAGGAAACACAGGCTTTCTTAGGTATTGTGGGTTTTTGGAGAATGCATATCCCAGATTACAGTCAAATTGTAAGCCCTCTGTATCAAGTAACCCGGAAGAAGAATGATTTTAAATGGGGTCCTGAGCAACGACAAGCTTTTGAACAAATCAAACAGGAAATAGTCCATGCAGTGGCCCTGGGGCCAGTCCGGGCAGGACAAGATGTTAAAAATGTGCTCTACACTGCAGCCGGGGAGAACGGCCCTACCTGGAGCCTCTGGCAGAAAGCACCAGGGGAGACTCGAGGTCGACCCCTAGGGTTTTGGAGTCGTGGATACAGAGGATCCGAAGCCCGCTACACTCCAACAGAAAAAGAGATACTGGCAGCATATGAAGGGGTTCGAGCTGCTTCGGAAGTGGTTGGTACAGAAGCACAGCTCCTCTTAGCACCTCGACTGCCGGTGCTGGGTTGGATGTTCAAAGAAAGGGTCCCCACCACACATCATGCAACTGATGCTACATGGAGTAAGTGGATTGCACTGATCACGCAGCGAACTCGAATGGGAAACCCCAGTCGCCCGGGAATTCTGGAAGTGATCATGGACTG
This sequence comes from Rissa tridactyla, assembly GCF_028500815.1. Lineage (NCBI taxonomy): Eukaryota > Metazoa > Chordata > Aves > Charadriiformes > Laridae > Rissa > Rissa tridactyla. The sequence continues at coordinate 42,061,154 of NC_071467.1, forward strand.
GCCAGAAGGCAAGGATTTCGGAATGTCACCAGAGGAGGAGGTGACGCGTGCAGAAGAGGCCCCACCATATAATAAACTGCCAGAAAATGAGAAGAAATATGCCCTGTTCACTGATGGGTCCTGCCGTATTGTGGGAAAGCATCGAAAGTGGAAGGCTGCTGTGTGGAGTCCTACACGACGGGTTGCAGAAGCCAGTGAGGGACAGGGTGAATCGAGCCAGTTTGCAGAGGTGAAGGCTATTCAGCTGGCTTTGGACATTGCTGAGCGAGAAAAATGGCCAGTACTTTATCTCTACACTGACTCATGGATGGTGGCAAATGCTCTGTGGGGATGGTTACAGCAGTGGAAGCAGGGCAACTGGCAGCGCAGAGGCAAACCCATCTGGGCTGCTGACCTATGGCAAGATATTGCTGCCCGGATAGAGAATCTGGTTGTGAAAGTACGCCATGTAGATGCCCACGTACCAAAGAATCGGGCCACGGAGGAACATCAGAACAACCAGCAGGTGGATCGGGCCGCTAGGATTGAAGTGGCTCAGGTGGATCTGGACTGGCAACATAAGGGTGAACTATTCATAGCTCGGTGGGCCCATGACTCCTCAGGCCATCAAGGGAGAGATGCGACATATAGATGGGCTCGTGACCGAGGGGTGGACTTGACCATGGACACTATTGCACAGGTCATCCATGAATGTGAGACATGCGCTGCGATCAAACAAGCCAAGCGTTTGAAGCCTCTTTGGTATGGAGGGCGATGGCTGAAATACAAATATGGGGAGGCCTGGCAGATTGATTATATCACGCTGCCACAAACCCGTCAAGGCAAGCGCTATGTGCTCACAATGGTGGAAGCAACCACTGGATGGCTGGAAACATACCCTGTGCCCCATGCCACTGCCCGGAACACTATCCTGGGCCTTGAAAAGCAAGTCCTGTGGCGACATGGTACCCCAGAGAGAATTGAGTCGGACAATGGGACTCATTTCCGAAACAGCCTCATAGACACCTGGGCCAAAGAGCATGGTATCGAGTGGGTGTATCACATCCCCTATCACGCCCCAGCCTCTGGGAAGATAGAACGATACAATGGACTGTTAAAAACTACACTGAGAGCAATGGGTGGTGGGACTTTCAAACACTGGGATACGCATTTAGCAAAAGCTACCTGGCTAGTTAACACCAGGGGATCTAACAATCGGGCTGGCCCTGCCCAATCAAAACTTCCACGTACTGTAGAAGGGGATAAAGTCCCCGTAGTGCACATGAAGAATATGCTAGGGAAGACAGTCTGGGTTAGTCCTGCCTCAGGCAAAGGCAAACCCATCCGTGGGATTGCTTTTGCCCAAGGACCTGGGTGCACTTGGTGGGTGATGCGGAAGGATGGGGAAGTCCGATGTGTACCTCATGGAGATCTGATTTTGGGCGAGAATAGCCAATGAATCAGATTGTGTGCTGTTAATTGCTAAGTAACACTGTCACTGTATGTCCTCATTGCTATCAGTTGTACTACAAGTAAGGCACAGGGGTGATGGGATAAGAACTGATCTCAGCAGCCGGCGCCCAGCAGTTTCCTCAAGATCTACATCTTCAGCCTACAGACTGCGTGCATGAGCCACACCAGGTGCACCAGTCACAAGCTCCGAAAAATACAGCATGCAACAGACCAGCACCACCCAGCATCTCACCTGCCCTGAGAGACTGTTCTAACAGACGGAGCCCAAAGCCGTGGATTAAAAGAACTCAACGGACACTTTGGAGGGATGACCCATAAACTAAGGGTATTATATGTGTGTATATATATATATATAACAGGGGAAAGTGGTGGCAATTCATTGGAACCTGCTGGGCATGGCATAGATGGTATGGAATAAGGGGTGGATAATGTCCTGGTTCCGGTGGGGATAGGGTTAACTTTTCCTGGTATTCCATGCCATGTGAGCCACGCCCACCCTGAGCTGCCGGGGGAGGGGGCAGGAAGTTGCTGCTTAAAAGCGGGCTGGGGCGGCCCGGGTCCGGCCGGCGAGCGGCGAGCGGCGGGGGGAGCGGCGGTTCCATAATCGCGTTTGTATATTCCCCTATCCGTGTTGTTGTTGTTGTTGTTGTTGTTTGCCTGTTCCCTTTGCTGTTCTATTAAACTGCCTTTGTCTCAACCCAAGAGTCTTGCCTTTTCTTACGATTCTTCCTGTGTTTGGAAGGCACGAGCGAGCGACACGTGGTTCTTTGTTGCTGTCTGAGGCTAAACCACGGCAGCCCTCTATAAGGCTTCCAGGTAGGAGGGAACTAGTACATGGAAGGAGAGGAGAAAAGGTGAGCAGACAGAGGCAAGGGAGAAGAAAGACAAAAGACAGATGGACTTTTCTTGGGATGTCCTGTCCCTCAGCTGAGGATACATTTTGGGCTCCGCCAAGGGGTTTGTTTCACCAGTCAGAAAACAACTGGCTTGAAATATCCTTAGAAGGGAATTATCGACCAAGAAAATGGTACAATAAAGAAGAACAAATCTTTAAGGGACAAATACAACCAAAAAAGACGAAAATCCTTAAACAGAAATACTTAAAAAGCTGCCCAGATTAGACTTAAATTGAAAGAAGACAGGAATCACTCTGAGGCTAAGGCAGCAATGGGGGGGATATAAACAGTTTTGGTGGGAGATTTTTCTTATGTTCTATTATGAGCAATTTATGTTTAATTTGATACATAAATGAGATGTCTTATTTTACCATAATAGCAAACTCGATAAAATCCAATGATCCTCAAAAGCTTGCAGAGTGGAAGGCAAGAGGATGATCATTACTCTGGAGCTGAGAGTCATGAGTGATGATGGCTTGTCCTCGTTTGCAGCTGACAAAGCAAGAGGCAAGAAGGATTGGTGTAATCTCTGAGGTGCTTCATGCCCAGCAGAAAGAGAGCACCATGAGTTGAAGCCTGGAGAAAATGAGGCTCAGGGGAGACCTTATCGTTCTCTACAACTACCTGAAAGAAGGTTGTAGCAAGTGGGGATCAGTCTCTTGGGAGCAAGTAACAAGTGATAGGACAAGAGGAACTGGCCTCAAGTTGTGCCAGGGGATATTTAGATTGGACATTAAGAAAAATTTCTTCACTGAAAGGGTTGCCAAGCATTGGAACAGGCTGACCAAGGAAGTGGTTGAGTCCCCATCTCTGAAGGTATTAAAAGGACATGTAGATGTGGTGCTTAGGGACATGGTTTAGTGGTGGACTTAGCAGTGTTAGGTTAATGGTTGGACTTCATGATCCTAAAGGTCTTTTCCAACCTAAACAATTCTATGTTTCTGTGAAGTCCGGCTGCGATTTCAGACATCCTACGACATCAGGTGTAGTACTCATCCTTTCATTAAGATGGCCATACTTTCTGAAGTAATTTTCCCCATGCCAGCACTACTAGGACAAAGCAAAGGTCTGCCAGAGCTAGCTGACAGGGCTTGGCAGCAGTTGGGAGCAGATTATGAGAGAAAGGGGGAGAAAAGAGGAGAAGCACATGCGGTAATAGTCCCAGGATCCTCTCAACTCTGCTGGTATGCTCCACTTTGGAGACATCCAAGCTGCAGAATGCACCTGAATCTCAGTCTGCAAATAGCCCTTATGTATGCAAGGATAGCAGTGAATAAAGGTTGTTTTTCTATGCGTTTATGAAACATCATGGACACTCTTTCGTGAAGGAGTTTTCCTCATCCCCAGCCAGAGGAAGTTCATCATAGCACTTTTTAACTTCTCCTAAAGCTTTGAGTTTTAGCTGCTATTGCAACACCATTGGCAGAGTTTGGGCCATTTGGCTTTCTGTAACAAATCTGATATCCTTTTGGGGGGAATTTTCCACACATAAAAATGGTTGTTATGGGTGAGACCAAACCAGTTACACAGGAAGCTGTGTGAGTGCAAAGAGCTACATGCCCAGAAAACTCCCTCAACATTTGGTGATCTATAGCTCAGGCACTTCTGGAGATGGGGTTCTTTGTATTTAACAATTCTCAGAGGACTTTTCTTCCATGAATTTGCCTAATCCCTTTTTGAACTCATGCAAACTAAATTTTAGAGTTCACGTTGCACTAAGGAATTTCATAGTTTAACTGCTCATTGCATGAAAACTATTTGTCTTGACTGTTTTGAGATGGAGTAAAAAGCAGCACACTCAGTCCTGTGTAAATGAGTGCAAAGGGGAGCATTTAGCGCTGCACTCACTCCTTTTTGTGCCTCTCTAGGAAAATCAGACTTCAGGATCAAATTCTGATGGAATATGCCTATTAAATTGTAGTCCCAGCCAGCAGATGCCTTTCACCCAGCCCCTAAAAGGGCACTGTCAATATAAAATAGGACAGACTAAGGTTATTCTGTTCACTAAAGTCAATGTAAATATAAGACAAGAGTTTTTTAAGATGCCATTGGAAATCTCTCAGAAGTTCCTCCTATGGCCAAGAATGTTATCAGCAGTTCAGCACAGCAAATCCGAGCTGTGCAAGAAACCCTATGTTGAGAGATATTAGTTCTTCAGCTCAAATAAGTAAGTTTTAATTAGAATAAGCTACTTAAGGTTATAATATGTTGTGATTTATGCTGTTTGCCTAGCTTTACTTACTTAGCATGAGTAGCTAGTTTTGCTGAAGCCTTTAGGCTTCAGTAGACTTAATTTTCTTTGTAATTTTCTGAGCAGCTGGTACAGTGCTGTGTTGTCTTTTAGTATGAGAAAAATGTTGATAGCACACTGATGGTTTGGCTGTGGCCAAGTAGTGTTCTCCCTAAGTCTGGGACTTTTCAGTTCCCCGTGTTCTGCCAGTGAGTGCAGGTGCACAAGAAGCCTAAACCAGAAGATAAGGAAGTTCCAGCCATCATCAGAGAGGGCAAATCAACAAGACAAGAGCAGTCAACAGCCTGTCTGGACACAGAAAACGAACCCAATAAGGTGTTAGAAGACCCCAGACCAAAAATCACCATTGGGCTAAAAGATGCATGAAGAGTGAGGGGTGGGTGCATGGATCACAAGTGTATAATTGTCCAGGGATTTCTTTGTTCAAGGTCCCCCCCGGAGGTACCCATCCTGGGCTGACTCTGCTACTGTACCTTTCAATGAAATTATTTATTTTTGTAAAATCCGACACCTGAGACTCTGCTGTGGGAAACCTAAGGATGAGCCTGAAGATGGAGGGAGTGTGCCCAAAACTATGTGTGTGGAGTCGAAAGAGGCACCCATCAGCTCACTGGGGTTGCCCACTGCGAAAGGACCCTGGTTCGAGCAGTGAAAGACTCAGGTGTTGTGTGTGCGATTGCTTGAATGGTGTGTGGCTCAGGCAGTGGATTCCCCTTTAACACCTAAATGAGGGCAACAGCCCCTCTTGGTTGAAGGTCGTGGATCAGTATTACAGCACCAGGTATAAGGATGAAAGTTGGAGTATCTATTAAGAAGGACTACAAGTGGAAGGGGCATTCAGCTGGCTTTCAGCTATTTAGCTAGTTTCTGGGCTACATCCATACCATTTTTAATAGAATCAATAGACTTCCAGTATCACACAGTGCATCATTTTTTGTTTCAACGCAAAGTTGATCACATCATGGAATGCCATCTAATTTTTGTACTGAGTCATTACACTCTCACATTATCTGTGCCACCTAGAAAAGAAGTGATCAGAGCTGCAAAAATTAATCAAGATGTGGCTGTATCAGGGGTGGTATTGAGTGATTGCAGGACTAGGAGCTGAGATCAAACGAGCTTCATCCACAAAAACACAAAATACACCAGTTAACTACCAAATAAAAGAAAGCAATATAGTATGTTTATATTGAGAGCAGTCCTAAGGAGAAGGACTTGGGAATGTTGGTGGATGAGGAGCTCAACATGAGCCGGCAATGTGCACTCACAGCTCAGAAGGCCAACCACATCCTGGGCAGCAGCAAAAGAAGAGTGACCAGCAGGGTGAGGGAGGTGATTCTGCCCCTCTACTCCGCTCTGGTGAGACCTCACCAGGAGTACTGTGTCCAGCTCTGGGGCCCCCCAACATAAGGACACAGACCTGTTGGAGTGAATCCAGACGAGGGCCACAAAGGTGATCAGGGAGCTGGAGAACCTCTCCTATGAAGACAGGCTCAGAGAGTTGGTGTTCAGCCTGGAGAAGTGTTGTGGTTTGGGCTGGGCTGGGCTGGACTGGTCGCTAAAATGAATGACAGATGCTCTCTCTTCAGGGAGAGGAGAGTGAGAGAGAAAAAAACTTATGAATTTAAAAGAAACTAAACTACTTTAAAGAAATACTACCAATAAAATAATAATAAAAAATCATATTTAAAAAAATAAAATAATGAAATATATACACTACTTACAGTAATGAGCTCCCAGAACGATGGTCATGTCACTGGAAGGCACTGGGAAAGTCCCAGACTGGACTCAGTGACAAACAGGTACTGGATTCCGGATCTGCAGGCAGGAACGGACAGACAGAGATCAAATGCAGATGAACAGACAGAGTCCTCCTCATATGCCAGCCATTGCAGAAAGAGGCCTGATCCTTTGATCCCTCAGCTTTTACACTGAGCATGATGCAGATGGGGTGGAATACCCTGTTGGTCAGTTTTGGGTCACCTGTCCTGTCCGCTCCTCCCCACAGGTGCGACCCCTCTACGCTTTTCCACTTCCGACCCTCCAACACGGTACGTAACAAAGTTAGCTGACCTTGGTTGTTACAGCAATAAGTGTAAGCAAGAGCCTCTCTGCATACCGTTCCTTGATATTAATTATGAACATCAGGCTTTATCTCTGCTACAAGCCGACAATGTCTGAAAAATATGCTGTTAATTTCAGAGAGTTCAGTTAGTTAGAAGCCACTTAACTGAAAATTAAAATTACTGAACAGAAAATTCGTTCTGTTTTACCTCAAACGAGGACAAGAAATCTCCAGGGAGACCTTATAACGGCCTTCCAGTGCTTAAAGGGGGTCTACAGGAGAGATCGGGAGGTACTCTTTACCAAGGAGTGTAGTGGTAGGACAAGGGGTAACGGTTTTAAACTGAAAGAGGGTAGATTTAGATTAGATATCAGGAAGAAGTTTTTCACTCTGAGGGTGGTGAGACACCGGAACAGGTTGCCCAAGGAAGTTGTGGATGCTCCATCCCTGGAAGTGTTCAAGGCCAGGCTGGATGAGGCTTTGAGCAACGTGGTCTAGTGGGAGGTGTCCCTGCCCATGGCAGGGGGGTTGGAACTAGATGATCTTTAAGGTCCTTTCCAACTCTAACCATTCTATGATTCTATGATTCTGGGATATTTAGCTGTTAATAGAAGTTAAGCAAAATCTCATTAACAGGAGTATTTCGAAACACACCATTGAAAATACACCCAAGGACAGCAAGCAAAAACTAGGTTTCATTGTGCTTTGCATGTTATTGAAATAGCCTGACTAGTTTAATAGCAGTTCTCCTCACTTTCTTTTTTTTTTTTCTTGCTTGGCTGAGTTCAAATATGAACAAAACTGAAAATAGCAACCAACAAAACCGTCAAATGTGAGCCATGATAATTTCTGTCCAGAAACTTCTTTTTCACTTTCCCACTGTATAAAGAGCAGAAGGAACACCTGAGAGATCCTCTGATCTTTATATGAAAAAGGTCTCAGATAGATTATAGAGAACAGAGAAAGGGGCCAAGTGAAAAGCTGTGCATCTGCCATTCATCACAAACACATGTGTTCCAGGTGGCTTTAATTTATGGTTATGCATACATCTAGAGAAATAATCTCGCCTCATAAACCCCCAAACTGAAAAACTGCCTAAGATATAGAATAATTTGATACTGGTATATGCATTTTTTACTGTCCAGAACTCATTGTAAATCATCTTGCAGTGTGCACTGAGAAATGAATGGTGTTCAAGGTGAGAACTCGGAGACATTAATTTGATACTGTATCTAAAATATTGCACCCTCATCACCATTAAGCGGTCTATAAAGGATTGAATAGTTCAGCCAAATAACCTTGGTTAACTATCACAAATGATCGTTCATTCTCTCATCTTAGGGAGGAAGAGTAAAACTGAGTATCTTGCTAAAGATCTTTAAATTGCAGGCACTCGTGCAAACCCTGTGCAAAAGGCCATTCAGTGGAATAGAACAAACAACATCTACACTTATGAAAAAGCCGCAAGATCATCCATACCAATGTGTGGAAGGACTTTTTTTGGTCTAAACTGAAAGACAGTGGGAAGACATAGAGACAGACAGACATCAGCTCCTCACACTACACAAAAGGAAGTTTATGGTCTGTTAGTCCATTACCAGCCATGAAAACTGCCAGTTTAGCTGGATGTGTGGTCCCATGGGGAGGGGACACAGTGCTGCTGACTCTACATTTTGACCCCTTCCCTCACTCACGTTCTCCCCAGTTAGCAAACAAAATGGCAATCCCAACATCTAGGAGGCTTTGGGGTATGGGAACACTCCATCTCCACTCCCTTCATTTCCATGGCAGGGAGTAAAAACTGCATATGTATTGGTAAATTGAGCTGGAATCGCATCTTGGTGTGCATCAAGAATTTAAAACGCCAAGATACAAGGCAAAGATTAAATGGGAAAACATCTGGAAAAAAAAAAAGAAAGAAAAATTAAAGGAATGTTGGAGAACAGGTAACGAATGACATGCAAGTCATGATAGGAGGGAGGGAGGGAGAAGAAAGGAAGGAAAGAGGGAATGGAGGAAGGGAGGGAGGGAGGGAGGGAGGAAGGAAGGAAGGAAGGAAGGAAGGAAGGAAGGAAGGAAGGAAGGAAGGAAGGAAGGAAGGAAGGAATATTTTGAGTTACTGTTAGAAAAAATCTGAACAAATGGGGAAAAACAAACACCAAATTGACACTGTGCTGGTGCTGCATGGGTACAGGAGTGGTAAGGAGCTACTAACAGCTGAGGCCGTTCTTGCATAGCCAGCACTGTACCGTTGTACCACCCTGTGAAAAATTTAATATCCTTAACTCAGAAAGAAAAGGACACAAACCTCTGGAACATAACTTTTTTTTAATTTATGAATTTTGAGGTGAAGAGAGTATTAGAAGAATGGTAACATCCCTGAGACCTGGATCAGGACCTGTAGGAATAGGAAATGAAATGTTTAAAAGGACTTTTACAATTGCATCACATGGCAGATTGCGCAGAAACAGTCAAAGCTAGCAAAAGGACAAGATGATTTATATCCTGTAGTTCAAGAGGAGGCAGTGAAACTAATAGCAAGCTTCTGGCAAATGTTTTTGATACTCGGTAAGGACAAAGATAGTGGAGTTAGAGGACAGATAGCTCATGTTGCTGTGGGTTCCAGCAAGTAACTACTGGACTGTGATCCCACTTCACAATGGTAAATAATGATAAAGAATATGTTAAAGACCTTATACAGAATATCTAATATTAGTAAGGGATACTTGACATGCTCTAAAGGAATGACATCCATTTCAGAAAAATGTGACCAGCTGCCTTAACAAAAAATGCCTAACCATCACCTAACAGGCAATGCAACATATAGATCAAGTTCAAGCCAACGCACAGAAGAATTAACTCTGTTTGTTGAAGGCAGATGCTGAACTGAGGCTGGAAGGGACCTCTGACGGTAATCCAACCCCTCATCAAAGCAAGACCAACTTTGACGATAGAAAAGGTTCCTTAGGGTTGTGTCCAGTCAAGTTTTGAATATTTCCATGGACGGATACCTCATAGCCACTATGTACACCTGCTCCAGTGTTTGACCTCCTTCTTTGTGAAATGTCAGTAATTAGGAGAAAAGGCAATTCATTGAGGATGGTTTCAAAGCCATTTGACTGGGAGGAAATTGCGAAGAACTTAGGTCTGAATGATACTGGCAGAAGGAATTGCCCAATATGAAGCCATCATCCTTTGCTGCTTACCAGTTTCCTGACATTTCATAGGAGACATTTGCAATCTTTTAGAAATTATTTCAGATATGGATTAAAAGGGTGTCTTTCTCTGGATCATACTGAAATAAATTACTTTTCCCCACTGCATTTACATCTTGGTCTTCTTATCTTCCCAGTAGAAAATCCCATCCCCGTACTGTCCTTGTTTGAGTGACACAGGACTAACTTCTCCTCTAACGCTTGGGAAAACAGCACCTTTGGAAGACTCTAGTGTCTGAATTAATGAAAATATTTACTTCATAGCCAGGTATGTTATGTGGGATTCAAGGTCTCGGTGTTTTCAAGCCTTGCCAGGAGCAGGGGTGAAGAGGAGTGAGGCCTGGGCACTTGACCCAGGCTGGCCAACAGGATTTTTTCATGCCATAAACATCACGTTCAATATAAGTTAGAAAGTTTGCTGCATAGTTGCCTCTATCCCATGATGGCAGTGATCCAGAGAACGTCTTGCCCTGGTGCTGGACCCCTGAGCCCTTCCCTTCCTCCCGGAGCCGTAGTGCTCGCAATGTCTGACGTTTGCAGTCCACTGTTGGGAGTGCACAGCTTCCTGCTGATATAATTGGCTGAATATAATCCTTGTCTATTTTATATTAGTATCAGGATCAATACTGTTTCTTTGGTATTGCTGTTAATTATTTAGTCTTATCCTATTAAATCTATTTAAATTTCAACCCTTGTGTTTCCTTGTTTTCCCCGGTTCCCCTTCCCGGGTGGGGAGGTGCCATCGGGTGATAGAATGATTGTCTGAACAACAATAAATTGTTATGGGTTTTTCAAACCATAACACACACAAAGTGAGATGTCTTCTCACTGTCTTCCAGCACTGGCACACCTGGAAAATGGATTGCCACACAAGCAAAAATCCTGATGAAAAGACAGGGCCAGATTCAGTAACAGATTCCATGGGAAGCAGAACTATGTGAAGGCGCTTGCTTGGCTCCATTTTACAATTGACATAAAGTTGTCCATTTTGGCATAACTGAACTCATGAGAAAGCCAGACCATGCATGGGAAAGAACATTTCATGGCAATGAAAAAAGACCTCCCTAGTCAGAAAGCAATTTTTGACTGGGGACTGGTTGACTCAAAACTGCTAACCTGAGCAAATCTGGTGGAATACAGTTTTAATTTGTATAAAGGGGAAAACAGAAGGGAAATATGCAAAACTTGATGCATGCTAGGTTGGTAATTTTTGTGAGCTAGGGTGATGCTAACTGCATACCCTGTATGCCTCCATTACACTCGATCCGCAGAGGGAGCAAACGTGCTGCATCCCTGGCTGGAGCTGCCCAGTGCTTTTGCAGAAGCAACAGCTGCCTAAGCTGACAGCCCCGCTGCTGTGTAGTTCCACCCCTGGGGACTCACAAAAATGGCAAAAAGTCAAAACAGCATGCACCAGACTGCTTTGTGAAGAAGACACTGTTTACCGGACAGGGTGCAGAACCACAAAACATGGAACCTAGCCTTTACCGCATGTCAAGTCATGCAGTTTATCCTACCACAATTGGCCAAAAATTTGCACTTCTCTTTCCCTCCCCCTTCCTTGGTACCACACAGCTCCTTTATTTGTCTCGTGTTAAACAAAACAAGAACCCCCAGGTCATATGAGGCACTCAGTCCTTATTGTAACAGGAATGATAATATCCTGGGTATAAAATCTGCCAAATGAACAAAGGACAAAGCAGATACTTTTGTTTCAGTGAAAAATACCAATTGTTCTTGTGTTTCTTAACCACACATTTATCTCCCTCTTTTTCCTTTTTTTAAAAAAGTGAACTACCATGCTAGTGGTTATTGCTTTGCCAATAATGTCTGGTTCTGCCTGATAGCATCAAGCTATGTAAAACAATGTAGTGTTGTCTACACTCCCTGCTATTATAGTAAGTTAACAGTTACTGTAAACAAAAGGGCTCTTAGTAAAGAAGATGAACCAAAGATATATTTTGAATTAAGTACAAGGCAAACACTTAACATACGAGAATAAATCTTCTCCAGCTGGCAAACGTTGCAGGAATAGTTCATTCTTTCAAAAAGATTGCATTGGGTTTGCACTGCCAATAGTATACACAGAGTCATTGTTTCAGTCTCAGCAAGAGAGTTATTTATACACTCTGAATGAGTACTGCTTTCTCTAGAGCTCCTCTTAAACTTCACAAAAAACATCCATCAAAAATCATCCCCAAAATATGAGGCTTTATCCGAATGTTTGAGCTTCATTTTCTCTGGTGGAGGGCACTAAAGCTTATTTTTAATAGATCTTGAGGACAGAAGGGGAATATTAGGTCACACAGTCAGATCTCTTGTATAGCATACGCCGTAAAATTTCTTCCAGCTACTTCTGTACGGAGACCAATGGCTGACATTTGGCTAAAGTGTGTGCCTGGAAGGTTTACAGTCTTGAATCTACCACTTTTCTCTGTAGCTGGTTCCAGCAGAAATCAACCTCACTATTAAACATTTGTGTTCTACTTCTATTTGATTTTCTTTGGCTTTGATTTCCATGCTTAGGTTCCTATCGTGCTTTTCTCTGATCCCTTAAAAAGCCCTTTAATAACTGTTATTTCTTTACCATCCAAGAACCCTGAACCATCTGAATACCGTGTGTTTTTTGTTCATTGGTAGTTCTGAATAAAGGCAGGAGAGGGAAAGCAGAGAGGGAGTCGTCTGGAATCCAACTAAATTGTATTTGCATTGTTGTTTCAGCTTAAATGGGAACATTTTGATGTTCAGTTTGTTGTTTCAATTGGAAACAACTTTCAGCAACTTTCATTTTTTGCAAAATGTGTGCATCTGAAAGAAATGACCCCCAAAACCCATAAGGAATTTCAGTGAAATTCATGCTACTTTCTTGCATTACCCAGTCTACATTTTTTTGCTAGAAAAGTTCCATATTAAATAAACTCATCTTAATCGGCACTTATATATGATAAGCACTTCAGTTTTTAGTATTATGGTAACTTCCCCAAAGTGCATCTGCTACAAAGCCTCTGCCGTTATTCTTAAGCAAATATATTTGATGTGAAACATAAAATGATCATTACTAAGAGAAACATTCACTGTCCTTACTGTTTCACCAGAACTAGGCGCCTTTTCAGTGGATCAGGAAGGGTTTCATGAGGATGTTTCCTGTATTTCTTGAATAAGGATTTTTAAAAGTTACCTAACATATCTTCGATCCAAAAAAGTTGACTGAGCAGTGGAGCTTGCAAGTAAAAAATACACGTGTATTTGAATGTGTAAGAGTGCCTGCTTTCTCTGTATAGTCCTCTCACACTGTATAACAACTATCCAACAATAACCAGGTAGAAAAAGATAAGATGAAAATTGGCTATTATTTAACTCTAAAAAGTAACTCCCGGCAGACAAGAAGACGATTAAATAAATGTTTACATTCCAGAAGATATTGAGATCCTTCTGATGTGATATTCATACATGTTGCACAAACCACTATGAATGTTCATCTTAGGCTTCCCATTCTCGCTTTCATTGAGGAGGATAAATCTAACTTGCACGATGGGAATATTAAAGGACAAAATAGCCACTAAAATGCTATCAATGGCATCTATGTAATTTTAATAGAAATGTAAAGAGTAATTGCCATCTTTTCTGTACTCGTTATGCAAATTATGATATTTTCAGCTCCACTGGTCTGCTAGTGTGCCTTGCTATTGGCATTACATCCAGCATTATCATCCCTTTATTTATGAGGGTGATGTGATATACACCTAGTGAAGCTTTTATTTTAGCCAGCATCAGCACATTGCAATCAATACGGTCTTATCCCTTCTGCGATCCAAGTAATTTTACTACTGAGCTTAATTGGCAATGAACAAAAGTAGCATGATCATTATTCAGTAGGGATCCTTATACACTCTACAAGTATTTGCTTTAGGATCAGTGAAAAAGTAGGAAAGCTGCCAAGAGTTTTCTGGCTGGCAAGCATTTGGGGGCTTATGAAACTTCCCAGACTTCTCATTTTTCAATAAAAAAAGGCAGTTTTGAAAAGTTTAAAGGGACCTGCAGGCTTTATGGAGCTTTTTGATAACTTTTAGAGGGAACGATTTCCTATTGGGGAAAGAAAAGTTACACAGATAACTTTCCAGGTAACTTTCCTAGGCCAGGTAAAAACCTCAGCTTTGCCATCCTCTGACGTACAAGTGGCCAATTTCCCATGTGCTTCATTACAGAGGGACCCACCACAGACTTCCCTGCCTGTGTTTCTCAGGGAAGACTGGCTTCCCCACCTGACGGTGGCATTAAGCAAGCCTAATGTTTCACCAGATCTGAGAATATTTTCAATGGTGAAGAAAAAGCTTAATAACGATGCTACATTGCCTTCCTTAATAATGGCCTTTTGCATATTGTCTGCTTTCTGTATGGAAACAAATTGTGGACCAACAGAAAATACTGCAGCAAAAAGTGCAATATGTATGTCTATGGAAACAAACAGATGAATTGAAAAAGTAGGAAAAGGATTATTGCAAGCCTCTTGCTAATGCTGTTTGATGCATCTACGCAGTTTATGAGCTTAATCTGATTAATAATACAAAAAGATACCAGTGAAACAGAATTCCCCAAACTCAGATGTACATTTTGGCGTTGTTTAGTGGGTTATATGCAACATCAACTGTTTGCTTTTTTCAACAGAATGAACCACCCGAATACACTCCAAGTTCTACCAGCCCTTGAATTATTAAATGTTTTTCTTATAGTCTCATGAACTGGACGCAGGAATCCTCAAACATGGAAAATTCCAAGACCTCAGCTGCCAACGAAAGCTTGAAAAGATGAAATGGCAGAAAGAAAAGATTTCAAAAACAGGAATAGAAATAAGAACAAATTTACTTCCCTCCCACCCCAAATAATCTTACTGAGAGACCTGTAGTAGGTTGTTCAGCTTTTCTGAATTCTGGAAGGCAGCAATACAGTGCGGCAGTAGGAAATGCCTCTCTGCCTGTATTGCGTTTGCATGGCAAGGTTTTGGTCGGGGTTGGGGGGTGCTACAGGGTTGGCTTCTGTGAGAAGCTGCTGGAAGCTTCCCCCATGTCTGACAGACCCAATGCCAGCCAGCTCCAAGACCCACCGCTGGCCAAGGCCTAGCCCATCGACGACAGTGGTAGCACCTCTGTGAGAAAATATTTAGCAAGGGGAAAAAGTTGCTGCACAACAGAAACTGCAGCCAGAGACAGGAGTGGGAATATGTGAGAGCAACAACTCTGCAGACACCAAGGTCAGTGAAGAAGGATGGGGAGGAGGTCATGCAGGCACCAGAGCGGAAATTCCCCCGCAACCCATGGTGAAGACCATGGTGAGGCAGGCTGTTCCCCTGCAGCCCCTGGAGGTTAACCATGGAGCAGATATCCACCTGCAGCCCCTGGAGGACCCCACCCTGGAGCAAGTGGATGTCCGAAGGAGGCTGTGACCCTGTGAAGAGCCTGCGCTGGAGCAGTCCCACACTTGGAGCAGTTAATGAAGAACTGCATCCTGTGGGAAGGACTCACATATCATGGAGTCATTTCACTCACAAGTTCATGGAGGACTGTCTCCCATGCGAGTGAACCCACACTGGAGCAGGGAAAGAGTGTGGGGAGTCCTCCCCCTAAGGAGGAAGGAGCAGCAGAGACAATGTGTAATTAACTGACCGCAACCACCATTCCCAGTCACCCTGCACCGCTGAGGGGGAAGAGGCAGAAAAAATTGGGAGTGAAGTTGAGCCTGGGAAGAAGGGAGGGGTGGGGAGAATGTGTTTTAAGAATTGGTTTTTATTTCTCATTATCCTACTCTGATTTGATTGGTAATAGATTAATTTTCCCCAAGTCAAGCCTGTTTTGCCTGTGATGGTAACTGGTGAGTGATCTCTCCCTGTCCTTATCTTGACCCACGTGCCTTTCATTATATTTTCTCTTCCCTGTCCAGCTGAGGAGGGGATTGATAGAGTGGCTTTGGTGGGCACCTGGTGTCCAGCCAGGGTCAACCCACCACACTGCCATTGTATGTGCACAAGGTAAGCAGGCAAGTTAACATTTCTTCCACCTCTCACTTTGGCTGAAACAGGAGTCCGGTATGGCAAATTAAAGTCCCATTGAAACAGAGCCACTATGAACAAGTAGAGGAAATCCATACTCAGACTAGTTCTGGCAGTGCAAAGGTTTCACGTTTTACATAAGATCTTATATTAACAGTTTTTACCTTATAAATAGACAAGAAGAGACACAAGGGAGACACGAGAACAGTTTAGTTATTCCTAAATAGTTCCTCTTTTTTGTTTTCCTGATCTACTCCCCCAATACCAGGCTGTCACTAACACTTAAGCTTTGCTCTGCAGTCAGATGTGCTGTGTAGCACCGTAATGCATGAAGGCTTTTGAATTAGTGCCTGTGTCAGGAGGTGACCCAAGAGCAAGTTGTTCAAGTCTAATCTCCCCTCCTTGCAAGGTGCTAGTCCTGGGCAAATTGTTTTCATAGTCCAAAGTAATTTCTCCAATTAAGAGCTAATTTCCCTTCTACTATACCTATTTTAAACACCGTTCATTATGGCTAGTTAAGTACGATGGCAAAACTAGCAAAGTTATTATCCACACAGCAGTAGAAGCAGAGTTGTAGGGCATCACATGGAAGTATTCAGTGATGTGTATATGCCATGCAACACTAATTCCAGTGGAATGGGGGCAATAGTCCCTGGTGAGTGGAAAAAGGGAAACATTGCACCCATTTTTAAAAAGGGTAGAAAGGAGGACCCTGGGAATCACGGATCCATCAGCCTCACCTCTGTGCCTGGGAAGATCATGGAACAGTGTTGAAGATGTGGGAAGAGTGGGAAGATCATGGCCAGGCTGTCCACTGAGATGAATGACAGATGCTGCTCCCATCCTCCTAGAAGCTATGGCAAGGCACAAGCTAAGGCACATGCAGGACAGGGAGGTGATTTAAGGCAGCCAGCTTCACCAAGGGCAAATCCTGCCTGACCAATCTAGTGGCCTTCTATGATGGAGTGCCTACATCAGTGGACAAGGGAAGAGCTACAGACTTCTCTAAGGCCTTTGACGTGGTCCTCCACAACATCCTACTCTCTAAATTGGAGAGACATGGATTTGATGGGTGGACCGTTTCATGGATGAGGAACTGGTTGGATGGCCGCATCCAGAGAGTAATGGTCAATGGCCCACATGGAGATTGGTGACAAGTGGTGTCCCTCTGGGGTCCGTATTGTCACCAGTACTGTTCAGTGTCTTCATCAATGATAGAGACAGTGGGATTGAGTGCACTTTCAGTAAATTTGCAGATGACACCAAGCTTAGTGGTGCAGTTGATGTGCCTGAGGGACAGGATGCCATCCAGAGGGACCTGGACAAGCTCGAGAAGCGGGCTCACTAGAACCTCATGAGGTTCAACAAGGCAAACAGGGTCCTGTAGCTGGGTCAAGGCAACACCCTTTATCAATACAGGCTGGGGGATGAAGGGATTGAGGGCAACCCTGCCAAGAAGGACAGGGGGTACCGCTGGATGAAAATCTGGACATGACCCAGCAATGTGCACTCACAGCCCAGAAGGCCAATTGCATCCTGGGCTGCAGCAAAAGCAGCATGGCCAGCAGGTGAAGGGAGGGGATTCTGTCCCTCTACTCTGCTCTGGTGAGAACCCATCTGGAGTACTGTGTTCAGCTCTGGGGCCCCCAGTACAGGAAAGACATGGACCTGTTGGAGCGGGTCCAGAGGAGGGCCACAAAAATGATCAGGGGGCTGGAGCACCTCTGCTGTGAGGACAGGCTGAGAGAGTTGGGGTTGTTCAGCCTGGAGAAGAGAACGCTTGAGGGAGACATGCTTGGGGCCTTTCAGTGCTTAAAGGGGGCTTATAAGAAAGATGGGGACAAACTTTTTAGCAGGGCCTGTTGTAATAGGACAGGGGTAAATGGCTTTAATCTAAAAGACGGTAGATTTACACTAGGTATAAGGAAGAAATTTTTTATGATGAGAGTGGTGAAATACTGGACCAGGTTGCCCAGAGAGGTGGTAGATGCCCCATCCCTGGAAACATTCAAGGTCAGGTTGGATGGGGCTCTGAGCAGGATGACCTAGTTGAAGATGTCCCTGCTTATTTCAGAGGGGTTGGACTAGATGAACTTTAATGGTCCCTTCCAACCCAAACTATTCTATGATTCTATGATTCTATTAATTACCCCAGGAACAGGTTGCATGTCTGCACCTTTCAGGTCCAATAAAATACAACTGTTGAGTTTTTTTCCCTTTGTTAACTGGTAAGAAATTGTTTTACTGCAGATAAATGCATCCAGTGAAACTATTTAGATGGCAGCAATTGATAATTTACTAGAACAGATTCTTTGAAAAAGACAGAAAAAATCAATAGGAATATCTCCAGTGTATTGACTGGGAGACGAGTATTCATATTACCAGAGACACAAGGTAATTTAAGCAAAGGAATGAGAATTGAAATGGATTGGTATCATTAGTTAAGCTGGATAGCACAATGCAAGAAACAAAATGAATTTTTAGCTCTTTAAGGGAAGTAGCAATGCACGTTCTAGTTTTGAAGCAGAAAAAAAATGGGAATTAAATAGAGAAAAAAGTTTAATTAAGCCTGTTTAAAATTGCTTCAGGTTCGGACACAGAATCACTAGGAGTGGCAAGAGGGTGGTGGCTTTGGGGCAAAATTGTCTTATGCTGGCTGCGACCAGCATCAGAGGGCCCCAAATACACTGGGTCTGTCTAGTCTGAAGTGTGTGTAGCCCCAGCTGGATCCCCTGAGCAGATGACGGGCTGACAAGCCAGAAGAGATGAAACTGGGAAGTGCAAACACCAGGTAGCTGGCCCCAACCTGAGTGAGGTCCATGCTGCAGATCTGTGTTCCTGCTGTGAGAAACTTCTCTTCCCCTGGTGAAGGAATCCACAAAACGCCATTTCCAAAGAGAAAAACTCTGAAATCCCCTCTCCAGGGGTTTCCCAGTAGAAATATGACAACCTAATAAACAGAGCTCTGATGAAATATGGCCCACATCTGTAGTCATTTTATAGCTGACCAAATGTGCAGCCTGGAGTTTGTATTTGCTAGAGCTAAGATAATAACAGGCCTGAGAACTCCCAGCGGTTGTTTGCTTTGATTTGCAGAATGTTTGTTACACCACATTATAATCAAAAATTGGGTATATCCGCTGGTAAAAATCTCATGAGTTATAAAAACAAGGTTTCTGCCAATGTTGCTTTATATTAAAAAAAGGAAAAAAATATCAGGGTTTTTTTTTTATGAGTTAGTGAGGGGTTTGGGGTTTTTTGGCTGAAATACCCTATGGCCTATGCTAGGACTCAGTAAAGAAAAAATATTTGTTAGGTAATAACTACATTATGGTTATCACCTTGTTATCTATGATTCAGATCACCAGACTCTACAAGTTTAGGTAGGTATTTTTTAGTCAGGTAATTATTTTAAAACCAACATGTTCCATGTTTCCTACTTGAATATGATTAAACCCGTCCCAAAGAATTCCCGTTCCTGAAACGATATTTCGAGGACAACATCTCACATCTGCAGAGCTTGTACTACAGCATACAGCTGTGATCTGCTCTCAGATGAATCATCTAATTTAGATGTGGCTACATACCACTAACAAGAAACAATACTGACATTTTTAATTTAATGGATATGACTGCAAGCGTGCTTGTGCACATTATCCTTTAGTGGTTAAATAATTTAATGCCAGATTAAAAGGAGCTAGTGACAGAAGCTTACAGGTGATTGGAAAAAATGGGAGAAAATCAAACGAAAGATATTGGATGGTAAATTGCAAAAAAGAAGACTATGCAGCAATATGTTGAGTATCTATCTGAGGTGTTTATATGCCGGGACACGGGATGCAAATAGGAGAGTGTAAGTCAGAGTTAAACCTAAGTATTAAATAGCAACTGAAATTTGGTGGGCCAATTGACAGAAGAAGAAGCATCAGTTTCTTTTTCAGAGTAGGCACAGGACATCTTAAACAACTTACCAAGAATATATGCTGCTTCTAGACATTAGATAAAAGGAAGAGGTAGATGTGTTGAATGAGACAAAGAAGAAAATAAGAGAATTGATTCCACTGTGTAGGCTGATCAGAGGAGGCAGGTAGGAGCCCCAGGCAACCACAGCGGCTGGGAGAGGCAGTGCTTCAGAACGGGGCAGAGGGAGATCTCATTACCTAGCTATCCCCCTGTCCGAAAAGCAACACTGACCCATCTGGCAATGTATTCACCCCAGTTTGTTTCAGAGAGGGTTTGGAAGTTGCTAGCAGTGCAGGCGAATTTTAAATTTGGTTCTGACTAGTAAAGACCGGTTCTGACTAGTCTGGCTGTAAACCTGGTGGCGAAATGTAGGTAGAAGTTAATTAGTATGAGAAAGAAAGACACAAAAACAGCAGAATAAAGAGTAGTCACAGCATCTGAAATACCACTGGTTGGCCATCCTTGTTCTATGTGATTAAAAGGAGCAAAGCAAACAAATAATAAATAAAAAGCAATGAGGATAAACCACTACTAAATTATGAGGATAATTCTTACCCTGAGGGAAAAAAAAAAAAGCATGGTAAATGTCAAAAGCAGGGGCAAATGAAAGGTATACAATAAAGCATGACTGTAAAGAAAATAACAATAAATAGAAAAACAAAACCCAAACAAACAGAAAAGCTCAAGATTTTCTTTTCTTTTTTTTTTTTTTTTAAATATAGTCCACTAGAAGCAACAAGGCAGTAAGAAAGGGTTCAGGAACTGCAGCAAGTAGAAAAGAAAGACAGAAAAAGGCCTCAAAGAAAATCTATTACTTAACAAAAAAGCGCAGAAGTCAGGTGATACAGTGAAAGCTGAAGTATTGGGTGCCTGCTTTCTTTCAGGCTGCAGAAAGGAGATTAGTCTTCACCAGACACTGAAACAAAGTAAATAGGGAAATGGGACAACACAGACCAGAGCAGGGTAAAGAGTAAATTAAAGAATATTTAGACCGTACAGATGTATTCGAGTCGGCAGTGCCTGACGAAATCCATGCCAGGGTACTTAAGGAACAAAGCAGCTGGCAAGGATCAGAGATCTCACGCAGACCAGGGAGAGCAGGGGAGGTACTGGAGGATGTAGTCTTCAAAAAAAGGAGAGAAAGACAACAGGAACTACAGGCTGGTCAGCTGGTCAGGTCTCTCATACCCAAGAGAAATGTTACTAAAAAACAATAGACACCTCTAGAGTAATAAGGCACAAACCTCAGGATGAAGTTATCAACAGTCCACTTCAAACTGAAGGGCAGCTCACACTGAGAGCTGCAGGGGCTCTCCATTGCTAACAGTTACTTTCCATTTGCTTTTGAAGAACTTGCTGCTCCAATAGACAAAACGCGTCTGAACTTCCTGAGCAGAAGCAAGCTCAGGAGCATTGCCAGGATCCAAATTCATCTTGTTCTTGATGAATCCAGGGAGGGGTGGTCTCAAATCATAGAATCATAGAATCATAGAATCATAGAATCATAGAATCACAGAATCACAGAATCACAGACAGGCAGGGGTTGGAAGGGACCTCTGGAGATCATCTAGACCAACCCCCCTGCCAGAGCAGAGTCACCTACAGCAGGTTGCACAGGAATGCATCCAGGAGGGTTTTGAATGTCTCCAGAGTTGGAGACTCCACCACCTCTCTGGGCAGCCTGTTCCAGTGCCCTGCCACCCTCAAAGTAAAGAAGTTCCTCCTCATGTTTAGGTGGAACTTCCTATGCTCAAGTTTGTGCCCTTTACCTCTTGTCCTGTCCCCGGGCACCACTGAAAAGAGCCTGGCCCCATCCTCCTGACACCCACCCTTTAAGTATTTATAAGTGTTGATAAGGTCCCCCCTCAGACGTCTTTTTCCAGACTGAAGAGACCCAAATCCCTCAGTCTTTCTTCATAAGAGAGGTGTTCCAATCCCCTAATCATCTTGGTAGCCCTTTGATGCACCCTCTCCAGCAGTTCCCTGTCCCTCTTGAACCAGGGAGCCCAGAACTGGACACAGTACTCCAGGTGCGGCCTCACCAAGGCAGAGTAGAGGGGGAGGATGACCTCTCTCGACCTGCTGGCCACACTCTTCTTGGTGCACCCCGGGAGGCCATTGGCCTTCTTGGCCACAAGGGCACATTGCTGGCTCATGGTCATCCTGTTGTCCACCAGGACTCCCAGGTCTCTTTCCACAGAGCTGCTCTCCAGCAGGTCAGCCCCCAACCTGTACTGGTGCATGGGGTTATTCCTCCCCAGGTGCAGCACCCTACACTTGCCCTTGTTGAATTTCATAAGGTTCCTCTCTGCCCAACTCTCCAGCCTGTCCAGGTCTCTCTGTATGGCGGCACAGCCTTCCGGTGTGTCAGCCACCCCCCCCCCCCCAGCTTTGTGTCATCAGCAAACTTGCTGAGGGTGCACTCTATCCCCTCATCCAGGTCATTGATGAATATATTGAATACGACTGGGCCCAGTAATGACCCCTGAGGAACACCACTCGTCACTGACCTCCAACTAGATTCTGTGCCCCTAATCACTACCCTCTGAGCTCTGTCTTTCAACCAGTTATCTATCCACCTTACTGTCCATTCTTCTAACCCACGCTTCCTAAGCTTCCCTATGAGGATGCTGTGGAAGACCATGTTGAACGCCTTGCTTAAGTCAAGATAGACCACATCTACCGCCCTCCCCTCATCTATCCATCCAGTCATGCCATCATAGAAGGCTATCAGATTAGTCAGACATGATTTCCCCTTGGTGAATCCATGTTGAATACTTCTGATAGCTTTCTTTTCCTCCACATGCTTTGAGATGACGTCCAGAACGAGCTGTTCCATCATCTTTCCAGGGATGGAGGTGAGGCTGACCGGCCTGTATTTCCCCGGCTCCTCCTTCTTGCCCTTTTTGAAGGGCAATGACTTCAAAAAGAGCGGCCCAGCAATGACTTCCGCCAGCTCCCTCAGCACTCTTGGGTGCATCCCATCGGGGACCATGGACTTGTGAATATCTAATTGATCTAATTGATCCCTCACTCGATCCTCCTCAACCCAGGGGAAGTCTTCTTTCCCCGTTACTTTCCCCAATGCCTGGGACTCCTGAGGGTTGGGCTGAGCAGTAAAGACTGAAACAAAGAAGGCATTCACTAACTCCGCCTTCTCCACATTCTCCATCACCATGGCTCCTGTCTCATTTGACAGTGGGCCCACAACTTCTCTGGTCTTCCTTTTGCTTCCAATATACTTGTAGAAGCCCTTCCTGTTGAGCTTGACATCCCTAGCCAGGTTTAATACCAAGGCGGCCTTGGCTTTCCTTGTTTCATCCCTGCACGCTCTGGCAGCATTCTTGTAATCCTCCCAAGGGGTCAGTCCATTCTTCCACTTACAGTAAACTTCCTTCTTCCACTTGAGCTTTTTCAGAAGCTCCCTGCTCAACCATGCAGGTCTCCTGCGTCCCTTGACTGATTTCTTACTCTTAGGAATGCACCGATCCTGAGCTTGGAGGAAGTGGTCTTTGAATACCAACCACCTTTCTCGAGCCGCTTTGCCTTCCAGAGCCAAATCTTTCAGATGAAATTGGATGAAGACAGATGCAACATGCTATGCTTCTTGAGGAGAAATCAAATGCACAAATACAAAATGGGGAATAATGGCCTGAGAATGACCTAGCTGAAAAAAAATAAATATATGTCTGTGTCCTACTGGATCTCAGGCTATTTCCCAGAATGGAGAGGAATTCCTACCAACCCAAGATCTTGCTAACACCTTGCAAATATTTTAATCATCTAACATATATGTAACAGGGAGGTTGAACGTGTGGGCCAAGACAGTAGTACTATGAAGAAATAGAAGTCTCCATGCCACACAGACATGGAGAAATGGTGCAGAGCTTTACTGAAGAGATCTCTTAAGGGTCTATAGAAGCATATCGCAGCTGGGTGTAGCAGCTTCTTCAGCCACTATTCAATCAGGTCAGTAAGCACAGGTAGTCTCTTCCGTGACAGATCAAGAAGATGAATTTAAGCCATTGCATTGGAAACATTTTCTGCATTGGAAAGTTTTCTGAAAGTGTTAAAGAGCCTAAACCATTGGGTTCAGCTAATAAACAGGTTTGGTCCTGCGGTGTGTGTACTGTCTCACATCCTGAAATGATACTATGGAATCCATATAGACAGACTTGATGTGTTCAGAGGTCTGAACAGGAGATGCTGGAAAGGTGTTATGTTAGTACCCAGGCTGCAGGCTGAGGTGCACTTTAGGACAAAGAGCTCCATTGCCTAACTGAGTACGCATTCCCTGAGATTCAATATAAAGGCATGTGTAGGAAATGAAAAACCTAAAAAACTTAGTGTGAGAGGACTAACACCATTGCCTGGTGTTCCCACCTGCATCCTCTGATCAGCCTACACAGTGGAACCAACTCTTTTTTTTCCTCTTTATCTCATTCAACAAATGACAGCAGTGTCATTTGCAGGACCTGGGGAACAACTACTCTGGTCTGCTCTCTGCCTTGGAAATCTGAGATGGTCTATAGGGCCCTCTCCAGGTTTTGGACACCACCACTTAGGAAGGACATAAAAAATCCAAGAATAAAAAGGAGATGAACAAGAATGAAGAGAAGACTGAAGGGATTAAGTTTTGAGGAAAAGGGAGCACAGGATAGAGGTGTTTGGGAAAGCAGTCACATCATTGTCTTTCAAGATGAAAAATGCTTTTTAAAGAACAACTGAGATCGGTTATATCCTCTGGAGGGAGGCAATAAAGGAAAGGACCTAATTTTGCAGCAAAGGCAACCGAATATGATATTAGAGTAAGGTCAGCAAAGTAGTAGGACAGGTCTCACAACAGCTACCTGAAGAGCAAATGATGCAGAAGTCCTTGCCCTTATTAATCAGCTTTCTTCTCCCATCCCTATGAGCTCTTGCTGTGGCTCAGATCAATGCCAACACATGATGTTGACTGAAGGGCTCCAAATATTTGTCTGTCCATGTTTCAATCGGGTTAGGGTGCAGAAGAGGAGGAAGAGGACTGCAGCATGACTGCATCCCTGAGATTTTGGATTGACTGAGGGGGAGGGAAGAGAGTGAAGTTTGGTGGCAAGGCAGTCATCAGTGATAGAGATGACTTGTTTGCCTCTTTCTCAGGTGGTCACAGAATCTCCATCCTTTGGTCTTTCCCCCTCACACTGTATTTTTCCTAATTCACATATCTACTTCCTTTATCTTTTTCCTCTCTGTCTCTGTTTCCCATTCCCTTTTCTCTCTTCCCTCACCACTTTTCCCATTTTTTGTCTTCCCTGACAGAAACTCCACAGTGTCAACTCTTTATTTTGATTGTCTAGTTGTGGTGGATTTTTTCTCCTGTGACTCTGCTCTATGGCTGAGCTTTGTGCACTTTTTCACTGCAGAGCCCTCCTGCCAAGAAAAACATGGACTTCTCTGAACTGTTCAGCACTAGGAAAGACCAGACTAAGTCAAGGAGAAGCATGATGTGGAAAGGGAGCACCAGGGGAAAGTGTTCCTTAACATGGAACATGCCTGATTCAAGCAAGAAACTTGGCAGATCTGACCAAGAAAAAACATCTGCTTAAAATTACCTAAGGGCCAGCAATCAAGAGGTGCTAACTTCCAGCACACACCCTTTATTGCTTTTCAGCAAGAAACCAGCCCAAAGCCTTGAAAAGGCACCCTCAGTGCCATGTCTTCCCAGGAAGGCAAGCAACAAGTCACTAATTGGACCATCTGCCTGATGAATGCATTGTTGTGACTATTTTAGGAACTTCAGCCTGAAGAAGGAATTTAAAGAAAGAAAAAATCTCTTGAAGGGTGGTGTGGCAGCTACCGGGTCTCAGGAAAAAAGGAAAATTAGGAATAGGTACTATTAACAATGAAAGAAACCAGATAGGCTATTACAGAACAGTTCAAATGGTCAGATAAAAAGGCTGATTATGTGGTCTCTTAGAATGAGCCACCATGTAGTTTTGATCATTACCAACCATTTTCTATCACAGCAGATAATTTCTACTTCTGAGACATGACTAGAATACTTTCTCACAAACATTTCTGCAGTCCAGGCTTCAATTTCAATCTTAAAGATCTCTGTTTTCAAAAATAGCATGTCATTTCACAAAGTGCTTGGACACAAGCAAGTCAGATGATTAGATGGCTACAGTGTGAAACTGCTGCCTGCAAACTAACTTTGAATACTTTATATAGCCAGATAGAGAAAAACTCACAAGGAACTGCGTGTCATTTTACTACTGGATGGCTGTCCTGCACAAGATAACATGGCAGGCCATGTTTCTTTCTCAGCTACAGAAGTGACAAACCAAGGGACAGGTAGAGAACAGTTTCACCATTATGCCTTAAAATGCGTAGTCTGAGGCGATTGTGCTGACTGTGAACAGTTTCTTTGTTCTCCCACATTTACAGATGCATAAAACAAGTATCAGAAAACTGAAGCAAGCCATCACCATTAAGAAAATCCCTTAGACACAGGATTAAAAGAATGCTTATTGAAAATATTTCAGGCATTTGTCATTAGATCAATATTTCTACTGGAGGAAAGAAAAAAAAGGGCAAGGAAAAAGTAACGTACCCTCTACCGAGCACATCTTGCACTCAGTGCCAATGGAGAAAGGAGCAGCACCTCCTCCTAAGAGCAGTCTCTTAGTCTATTTTCCATAAACCTGTTGGGTAACTTGAATCAATAGGGTCCTCTGGAACACCTGAGGATTATTAGACCCCTTTTCCACCATATGCTTTTTTATACAGCGTCTGGTTCAGTTTATTTAGGCTGAGTGTGTCAGTTTGCATATCTGTCCTTAGAACTAATCTGAAATAGTGATGCAATAACCATTTTAAGGATAGGCCTTTTTTGTCCTATAAATCTTTTAGGTTTTAAATTATACAGTGGCCCAGTGGCCCTTTAGAGCTCTTGCACTCCCTGACTGATAAGATTTAAGTCCCTGAGGTCCAAAACGAACTGTGCTGTAGCACACATTATGGCTGCATCGCAGAGCAGTTTTATCAGGAGTAGGAGACACAGCAGAATTACACCAGTCTGTAGTGCTATCAATAGGAAGTGATGACTCACCCTGCTAGTGCTTTCAAAGTGGCAATATCCTATATATGAAAGCATGTTTTGAGGGTGATAAGTGACCCCATTGCCAGGAATAGGTGAAGGAGTCTTAGCGGCAAGAAGAAGAAAAAGTTAAGTCTTTACACATAGCATCCAGTACTTCTGATACCCGTGGAAAAACCTCGTTTGTGTTGTGAGTTTGACCATTAAATTGTGTGGAGCTTTGCAAGCATTATTGAAGTGATTTTTGAACTGAGATGTCATCCTTACAAAACAAGTTCGTGTCAGTCTTCACAGAGCTCACTGACAATTCTCTGATCATATAAACATAGGCTGATACAAGACCTGGGACATGTTCAGAGGGTGTTGTGATAAAAGAACAACCTGACTCAAATGAATGGTGGATAATACTTAGAACAATAGGTGAAAGGTGCTTGTGGAAGTTAAAAGAAAGTGTTCTCCGTACTCAGAATGAATCCTAAAGAGGAATGACATGATTTGGTCGGTGCAAGCCAACCTATTCTGCCATTCAAAGGCTTTGGAGGCTATTTATATGGAGCTCCAGAGACAGCGTTTGATAAGCTTAACAATCCATACGGCCCCCTGCCAAATCTGCGTGAGGCAATGGAAATTCAAGTCGCGCTCAGCTTTCTAGAGAATAGATTGGATGTTAAGTAGAGCAAAGCAAAGTAGGTTTCTGCTATATGTCTAGACTTGGATGGTAAATGACTTTTTTGAAGGTGCATTGATTAGAAAAATGACTACTTGCCCTTGAGTCACTGCCAACCTCAGACTGACTCTATATCATTGATGAATACTGATGCAAGAGGAATGAATAAACTTTGGCAATAACATTAGGTCTACACTGTCACTGAGAACTTTTTGAAAGGAAGAAGAACATGTGGATAATCTACTTATCTAAAGAAAAGGCAAGAAATAAAACTGCAGTTTAAGCTATCTTGACATGTAATAAATCGTTCAGTGAGATTTAGAGGTGATGCTTTCCGATTTTCAACGTATCTCTGTTAACAGACTGATGGTGATTTTCTAAAAGAGTATGGATTCTGATTAAAGATTCTTGGGAGTTTGTGTTGTTTACTAGGGTTTTGTCCTCTAACGTTCCTCTGGTGTTCAGCAGCATGTGTGCTCCATGTAAGAAAACCTTCCCGTACCCAGCACTCACTTTTCTTCATTACAGAGTCATTCTTTTCCTTCTATGAATCACACAGGGAGTTTAATGCTCTCTTTGAGAACTTCAGACCTTCCCAAACTTGGCTGATGTTGGACAAGGGGTTCAAATGTCACCGAGTCCCTGGAAGGCTGAACATATATAGACAGACTGAGGGCAAGTACATTTTGCCTGTGTAAGAAGTGAGCCACAAAGGGGCTCCTTGCAGTGCTGGATTTGCCCCTAGCCTTTGCTGAAACTGCTCCGCAGCCTCTGGCTTTCTCCCTAGTGAAACAGCAGAATGATTCAAGAGAACTCTAATTCCTGAACTGCAAACATCAAGAGGGATATGCGTACAGGCTTTATGTTAGGTACCAACAAAGGTAACAGACTTTTCTTTGGACTAGAGCTTTTACCAGCTTGCTTGTAATCCATTATGAAAAGGTCAGTAAAAAGCTGCAGTGCTCATGCCAGACCCACAACTCAGATCTGCCTCCTTGGCCTCCTCATGAAGGAGAATAAAACAATAAGAGCTGAAGCAGTGGAAATCCAGGGAAATGGCAAATATATCTATTTAAGAAAGATGGTCAGAGAGTGCAAGCAATATAAAAGCAGTGCACCAAATAGAGATGAGGCAAACACTAGGTCCCAGCTCTTATTGAAGCCACACAAAGGGCAGGCTGGCACTGTCAGAGAGATTCATATCTCTCTCCTCCTGATTATCTCCAGGTACATGGTCCCATCACCAGTCCTGTGCTAGTGCCCGTACGATATGAATGAATCATGAAACTAGTCCAGTCAGAAACCCATCAATTTTTCTTATTTTTGGGATGGTTTTCAGGCAGATCAGTTTACTGGACCAGCTCATTGAGCATCAGAATGTGTAGTAGAGGTGGCAAAAAAGGAGAACTGGGAATGCATAGCCAAGGATAGATGACACAGACTCCACTTCAGTTGACTTAGGGCCATTGTAAAATTACAGCCTAAGCTGTAAATACTTGAGAAGTTGGAAGAAATTTCTTTCAGAAAGCAGCTATGTAGGACAGTGCAATGCAGGTAGTGAAACACATGGACATCTGGGTCCCAAATAATATTTCTGTACCCTGGGCAGATACAACACTTAAGCTAAAGAAATTTTCTTTGATACTAACATAAAAAAATTAAAGCATCAGAAGACATTAACAAAAAAGTTAGTTAAATAATTAGCAGCTGACTTCAGTTGTACTAAGGCAAAAAAATCTAGAATAGACCTTATTCCCTTACCTCGACAGAATTGATCTAGTTTCTCAACTCAATAGAGCAAGACAAAAGACAATATTCTCCAAAAACTGACTTCCTGGAAAGTCAATAGTGCAGAATTCAGAGCAGGTTTTGTCTGCAGCTTCAGGAAAACAGTTTCCTGTAAATTCCAGCAAGCAGGACAGCAAATGTGACCTGAATCCCAGGATTTTCTGTGGAAATGGCTGCATATGTACAAGCATGAGTGGGGTGAAATTAAGTAATTCTATTCAGGTTTTCTAAACAAAACATTAGAGCAAAGAAAGATGCAGGGGTCAGTACGTTGCCCAAGCCATGGACCATCTCCTAAATATGTGAGAAAAAGCTGCAGATGAAGATGCATAATTATACAGCAGAGCAAGACTGTCTTTTTTTTTTCCTGTCTTTTAAAATAACCCAACTTATGCACATACTTGATAAATTA
This sequence comes from Rissa tridactyla, assembly GCF_028500815.1. NCBI lineage: Eukaryota > Metazoa > Chordata > Aves > Charadriiformes > Laridae > Rissa > Rissa tridactyla. The sequence goes on from NC_071467.1 coordinate 42,090,987, forward strand.
TATCTGCTGTTTAACAGTAGCATAAAATTCTGAAACCAAGAAACAACACATGCCTGATGTAGTGCCTCTTCAAAGCTTCTCAGTGACATTGCTAGACTAATGGGTCAATTTCCCAGCCTAACATGCAACTATCTTTCTTCTTCGACAACCAAGCTAGCATCCCTGACAAGGCAGTTTCATCTAACTTGCTATTTCTGAAGAGTGCATATTTTGATCTTTGGGTAGGGTCAAATTTGACCAAAATACTAGCTAAAAAAAGGTGCCCTGAGCAAAAAAAGTTACACACTGCCTCTGTTCTTACTCACCCACATATGTTAGCTTTGCATTGTAATATCTGTGCGGTAGAAGAGAAACGTTGGTCCATACTAGGAATATTAAGCAGAAAAATAAGGAGACACTCTGAAAGAGTGAAAAGATAAAAATGAAAGCATGTTACATACTGTTCATTGTTATAATCTCTATCCAGAGGAACTCATAGTTGAGGGTGTTTATTCTAAGAGATTTAACTGAGACGTAAATCACTGATATCAAGAAGTTTTAACCAACCAGCTTAACACTAGCATCTGTGTAAGATGCTGGGCCTAGAGTCCTCATGTAGCATCAAAAAAGAATATTACCTCTATATTTAGTGAGATGGAAGAACTAATGGAAACTGGATGGGGACATGTACGCCCATGAAAGATAAGTACTGAAAAAACTGGAGACTGTTTTGTCTGAAGGATTGGATGGGATAACCAACAGCAAAAGTTTTGAGGGTTATAAAGCTTAGTAAAGAGAGGATGAAAGGCTGTGATTTGTCACATTGCCGTGCTTACACGGGACAGAGATTTTCCAGTAAAGGGTGTCACAGAAAAAGAGAGAAAGCAAAACACAATTTCATTTTCTTTAAAAAAAGTGGGATTGGGATTAACCAGTGGACAAGTCACTAAGACTTAGGACAGAGCTGGTTTTCTTAGATGTCTGTGAAGAGGGTATTCTTCTGACCAAACTTTTGGGCCTAGATTCAGTGACAGAACTAGGCGCTTTGAAAGTGTGGTGTATCTGATCCATTTTAAGAATATACTTTCAGAACAGAGAGATTGTTCCCTACCAGTGCCTGTTTCTCCACATCAGCTATCAAAGCTTGTCTAAACAACCACCTGGGAAACTAATGGCTACCACACCAGATGTCATTCTATATTTATGTTTCACTTCAGAAAAAAGATACCAGGAGATAAAGCATATTTGTAAATTCTGGTCTTACTTCCCATGAACACTAAGAACTCAAGAGAATTGCCCTAAAGGGTAGTAGTACCAATTTCATATCACCCATTGATTTCCAGCATATGTGTTTCCCCCATACATGGAAACAAACACCAAAGCAGATTGAAGAATACTCTAAATCCAATCAGGATGAGAAACAGTATAAAGAAAGCACCTTTCTGCTCCAGGGGAAATACAGATTATGTGGCTAGATTTTCTTTCTTTTTTTGCTTTTCTTTTCTATTTTGCTGTCTTGAGAAAAGTCATTGGAGTGATTCCTAATCAATAAGCTATTTTCAGTTGGTGTTTTCAGTTTTAGTTGGTAGATTTAGGTTTTGCTTTTTTTCTTCTTCCTAAATACTGTGCAATGTGTGTCTTAAAACAAATGTTCTTCTGCTCAGGAAAGACCATCCTCAGAGACACAAACTCCGTATTCAGAACACGTTGCATTTTGATGGCTGATCTGCTCGGCTGATCGTGGTGCTGAAATACTACTTTGTGGACAAGCTTTGGATCTAAATATCATTGTTTAACCCTACTTTTTCCTTTGGGGAGGAGAAATAGAAAAACCTTGCAAGATTCTTCAGCTCACCTTGAGCGGAGGTATGTTTTCTCTTGGGCTTTTTAAAACCATTTATATGACATGGAAATTATCTTAGATTTTGTAGAAGGCTTGCTTTTATAGAATCATAGAATTGTTTACGTTCGAAAAAACCTTTAAGATCATCAAGTCCAACCATTAATCTGATACTGCCAAGGACAACACTAAACCATGTCCCTAAGCACCACATCTACAGGTCTTTTAAATATTTTCATGTATGGGTACTCGACCACAGACATGAACAGCCTGTTCCTGCTTGACAAGCCTTTCAGGGAAGAAATTTTTCCTAATGTCCAACCGAAACCTCCTCTGGCACAACTTGAGGCCGTTTCCTCTTGTCCTATCATTTGTTACTTGGGAGAAGAGACCCATCCCCACTTGCTACAACCTCCTTTCAGGTAGTTGTACAGAGCAATAAGGTCTCCCATGAGCCTCCTTTTCTCCAGGCTAAACAACCCCAGTCCCCTCAGCCGCTCCTCGTGAGACTTGTCCTCCAGACCCCTCACCAGCTTCATTGCCCTTCTTTGGACATGCTCCAGCACCTCAATGTCTTTCTTGTAGTGAGGGGCCCCAAAATGCAAAGAAGGCATTAAGTACCTCAGGCTTTTCCTCATCCTTTTCCTCATCCTTTGTCACTATATTTCCCCCTGCATCCAAAAAACGATGGAGATTCTTCTTAACCCTCCTTTTGTTGTTAATGTATTTATTTAAACATTTTTTTTTAATTTTATTTTTGTTTTGCTTTTTTTGTCTGTCTGCTTTCCCCATTTCCATTGTCTCCCACCATTCACCTGCATCAACACTTCTTTCTTCTTGATAATCACACTCCTATTTAACTGCCAACCTTGCCACCTCTGTGGTTAAGTGAACTATGTGTAACAGTGTAACACCCCTTGAAAATAATGGATCTTTTTGCATGGAGAAACTCGTAAATGAGCTACCTCTGCAAAAATAAATGAATGCATAAATAATCGTAGGATGATCTGGTCTATGTGCACAGGAACACATTCTTGGTTTTCCTTCCACAGGACATGGGGCTGCAGAAGAACATGATGTGCTGACCTCAAATGCATGCTTTGAGATCTAGGAACATATTTTAGCAGTGGAGTGGCAAAGAAGAGGAAGATGCACAGAGAGAAAAACACATGCAGCTATAGTGTCCCCACCAGACACTCTTGCTTTCATGGGAAATTAAAATGATGTAAAAAAAATTGGAGGCAATCTGGAATCAAGTGAAGAATTGTCTTGAACTAAGCTGGGCAAGGGTAAAGCTGGTCAAAGAGGTAAATGTAAGAATAAGGAGACTGTTCTTTTTCTTTCATTATAAAAGTGCCTACTACTTGTGCTTCAGGGAGAAGAGAACAAAGTCATAGCCTGGTTATGGTTTCTGTCTAAATCCGTGTCACCAGAGAATGGCAGAGATGGAGAGCACAGCCTCCTTCCATTTCCCCAGGGAAGATCTGACCAGTCATCAACAAATTATCACTTACAGATGAAGAAAAGGCAGGTTTTTGTGTCCAGACTTACATCTGTCATCTGAACATGACAGTCCTCATTCTCAGTGGAGCATTGCATTCATATTCATGCAGCAGAAGACGAAGCTAGGTGCTCTGCCCTAGCTTTTGATAGATAGTATGCATTGTAAAACCACATTATCATCACTTATTGGCTTGAGTACAGTGCAGATCTACTGCTTCCAGTTGCAGAGTCAGCTTAGGTGTAGGCTAATGTCTTTGTTATATCCAGTTAGGGCTGTGTTTCCTGAACAGCTCAAGATCTTAGTCATAAAAGACCTTTTAGTCAAAATCTAGTTTTCTTTAGCAACTATAGTTCTATCCAGAGACAACAAGATCACTCCAGTTCTTTGAAGTAACACAAATGAAAAAGTTACAAGTCTCAAGAGACTTGGCATGCAGCAGGCTGTGACTAGTTCAGAGGCTGCTCACAGAACATGGGTCCTACTCTTAGAGAAATATTTTGCCTTAAAATAAAAATCTTTGAAATCTATGAATGTATGCATCTATCTATCTATCTATCTATCTATCTATCTATCTATCCATCCATCCATCCATCCATCCATCTATCTATCTGCCTACCTGTGTATTTACCTACTACCTACTTACCAACCAGCCTGCCTATCAGTCAAACACATTATATCGCAGAGGCTTTATTTGCTAAGAAGGAGAAAAATGAGCACTGTATGATATTCTGAATTGCTTGGTTCACAGAGGTCTAATCTGATAGATTCAGAACTGAAGAGCAAAAAAATGAGCCAGTAAAATCAGAATGGCTTTGGTTGAATAACAGGATGAGGACTCAGCAAAGATGGCTATGCAACTAAAATGTGCATGAGCTTGTAATACTTGATCCTTCTCAACAGGAAGAGTTCTGCTACAATTATGGGTAGTGCTATATTTGAAAGGCTTGAATTTCCACAGTCTCTGAATACACCAATCGGATCGTGCAATTTACAGAAAAGACAAGCCTGAATATCGTGTTTCGCGAGGGTGAGAGAGCTTTGGTAAGTATCACAACTCTCACTGCATGACTGCTGGAACAGCGGCACTCGGGACAAATGTGACTGAAGGAGTCTATAGGCTCTAGACAGCGTTTGATATATTGCTGCCCATCAGTGTTCAGAGCTGCAGGAATGACCTGTTCCTTACTGACAGAGGCAAGAAAGGCACAGGTGGACTTCAGCAAAGAGTGTTTCTATTCAAAGTTCTTCCAGAGTGATGGTACTACCAGTTATGAGATGAGACAATAGGAAGTGGAAGGGGAATTGCAATGACACCGAGGAAAGCAACAGCAAAAAGGAGCAGCCGTGACAGGAAAACAATTCTGGTATGTGTATTTTATAGTCAGTGCGAGTAGGAGTGTTTTTTCCACCACACTGACATAAAAGCAAGAAAAGTGTCTCATGCCAGGGGAGTAGCAGATGGAGCAACTGTATTTCATACGAGGACTTGTGCTCTGCGACTGTCAAGCTGCTGTGGGAGCTGCTAAAAATTTATGTGTCAGCATCATTGCTGCATTCCATGACTTATATCCTGAGGACAAAAAAGCATTTTGGGTTACATTATCTACAGAAATACAAGTTGTCCTTTACTCTGTAAAAGCTGTTTTACTGGCTTCTTTACCCTGTGTTCACATACTTTCTAGAAGCGCTTTAACTAATCTCTGACACGTGAATCATTTTCTCATCCACTCTCCAGAATAAATTACGTGTGCTACACAGAAATTGTTTTCCTGCTAGATATAAAAATTGTTAAGGAAAAGTTCCCTTTAGACAATAAGGGGGATGTGGGATGTTCTGCAGCAATCCAAGTGACCTGGGGACTTTTGGGGATGTCCAGCACAGTTACTCTTCAACTTTGACGTCTGACAGGGAAGTAGCTACAAAGTCCATAATGGGACAGCTTTTTGGACAACCAAAAATGGCAGAGACTTATTCACAGGTGCCTCTTCATTGTGACAAACTGGAGTCTGTGAAAACTCCTAAAATGCTATGCTGAGCTGACTGAGGTAGGGATTTATATCTGCACAGAGCGAGATGGTTTTATGGCCACAACCTCCGCAGAACCCTCTCCTTTACTTCCGGCATAAGCTTTAGCTTCATTTTAAATACTTGGTTTCTTTTCATTCACAGACTGAATTTATCCAAGCGATGGGTCACACTGGCAGTAGTGGTAGCCCATATGTGATGTAAATGGCAAACCGCTGTCTGCCTACTGACTAATTTTTGTTGATCTGAATCCACATCATCTCACAGGATCTCCTAATAGCTCCTCATAAATTCTATACAGTGCAAGCTGGAGGCACAGACTCCACTTGTTGCACCTTTTTCTAGAACTTATACATCCAACATCTTATCTCTGCTTCACTTTTCACATTTTCAATGTTTTAAATGTCCAAGGAAAGGAAAATAGAATAAATTCTTTTTTTCAAGTAGGCTAGAATGCAAACAAAAAGTTTTAAACCAAAAAATGTTTTCTAAAATGCTCGCTGGCTTTTAAACCCAAATATCTTACAGACAATTAGCAGCTTCATTAGGAAAATACAGGACTACCTACAGCACAGGTCAATTAGCAGCTTCAACCTATCTGTCATCTTGCTGAAGAGCAATTTTCACATCCAGTTCTTTGATGGATCATAAAATTAGTCTTTCAAAGGAGGACTTTATGCATAATGATAATGGCTAGTTAAATGACATGAGCACAGTTTATCAATGGCTTTTCATTTTTGTAGAAGACAATCTCAAAAGCCTACACAACTGCTGCAACAACTTCAGTGCAGCTTGAAAATCCCACCATCGTCTTTCTGCGTTTCAGTCCAGAAGGAAGAAAGTCACTAAAAGGTTTAAAATATTCTGGAGATCAGGAAGCAATTCTGTTTATTTAGCTCATTTTTACTATAAATATTTAGAAGAGAAATGTAGAGAGAACAGGATGAAATAAAACTCCCCATCCAGTTTAAAAAAGTTCAAGTGCAAATAGTCAATGACAAGATAGTAGAGTAATGATTGAGAAAAAAACTTTTACAACTGCATCCAAAAAAGCCTTGGCTGAATGCGATCATATTTCATTCTTGGACACATGCTTTATTCTTATAATACAGGAAACTTCTCATCATGCTGGCCTTCACACAAAGGCAACTAAAAGAGAAACATTGCTTTTTTTTTTGCCTAGTAATAGAAAACACCTAAAGAACAGACAGAAATATCGCAAGTTTACATATGAATAAAATTCTTTTTCATCAAAAAAACTCAATTTCAAAGAATAGTTCAAGACATTTAAAGATAAAAACCAATCTGGAGGATGATTCTGTATTTGTATTTTGTATTTCATAACATTAATTCTATGAAAAATAATTGTGCTTCATGACCCACTAGTTCTAATAGCGTAATTTAATCCAGAAATTTGCACATATATTGTAAATTAATATGAGAAAAATGAGGCACTACAACCAATTGTGAAAGCTGCAAATTTTTATTACTGTTGACAAATCATATAAAAAGAATGCCATTTATATATATTTTTCAGATAATACAAGGATTTAATGAACTCAGTACTCTTAAGAAGACTGTTTATAAATGAACTAATTTCATAACTGAGTTATAACATATGACCGTCATACAGTAAGGTCTATTGTATTTTTTCCAGGCACTAAAAGGGTATGAAATTCTCCCTTGTTTTACTCTTAAGAATAATTCCACTTAAACTAATGGTGATGTTTATAATAAGGATGAATTTGCCTCCAAGATAATAACTTAGATAGTGATCTTAAATTGATCCACTTTTGACTCTGTGAACACTGGATTAAGGCTTGCAAGATCATCTGTTAACTTTTTACATAAAACCCAAAACAAAACAAAAAAAGGAGATTTTTTAAAATCTTTTTTAATCAATATTTTTAATTTTTTTTTTAATCCATGAATGTGGGGATATTTTTATCCTAATGGTCTTGTTGGACTGTGCTTTTTAACATAACATTAAGACTAAGACAGGCAATTGTCAGCATCTTTCAAATCTTTTACCATCTGAGATGTGCAGGGCAATTGGGGAGGGCAGTTCTTCCACGTGAAAAGATCCTTAGCTGTTTGACACTTTAATGAAAGTTAAGGGGAAAAAAAATCTGCCTAACATATTTAGTTTAGTTTTTTACCTTTGGCGACTGTGCCTTTAGGATGGGGCATAAAGCCATAGATGACCAAGCTTTGATGACAGCGTAAACCAGCTCTTGCTTTAAACGGCTGTGTCTAAGCTCTGAGACTCTTTTTGAGGCAGAGAAATGGGGCAGACCCTGAACACAAGGTCACTTCAGATCCGAACCACTGCACCTGCGTGCACAGCCTTTTCTGCTTCTTTCCCCTGGAACCCATTTTTCAAGAGCTTAAGCATCCTTTTTTCTCCTATATGTATTAGCTTTCACTTACGTTCTGGGTTCTCCATATAGTGTCTTTTTTCTCCTATATGTATTAGCTTTCACATATGTTCTGGGTTCTCCATATAGTGTCTTTGAAAACCCTCTACCATGTTTGGAAAGTGAAATAATTGCATTAAGGTTGCTTCTCACTAATATCATACTGCTGCAAACTTATCAAAAGGTTAATGACAACGAGAAAAATATTTGGAAACCAGGATGGCTGGGTTGCATGATTATCTTCCTTGTATGATAAATATTTTGCGTTCTGTTTACACTGTTTTCAGATATTATTTTCTTTATTTTATTTAAAAGACTGTATGTTATTCCTGCATCTCTGCATATTCCCCCCTCAAGGAAGGACCTTGAGAAGTCCATTTTGGCTCTTCTTGGTTTAGTGTTTTATGGTCTGGGTAGTTTTTTAAAGCTTAGTTCTGAAATTATCCAGGAAAAAAACCCCACTATTCCCTTGGAGATTAACACTCTTGACAGGTAAGTATTTCAGGGTCAGAACTGAACTAAAATTCAGAGATTCAATTTATATGAGTTAGTTGTTTTGTTCCTGAGCTGTAGTACCAGATGCATTTGTGATGTAAAGTTAAACTATATTTCCATTTATGCCTTTCACAATCGATCTAGAACTGCCAGTTCCTTTTCTCCCGTAGTCTTCTCTTTGTTTTTGTCTTTGAAGATACAGCTCTGTTAGAGAACATTAGTGTAATTTATTCATGTGTAGCATAGTATTTAAAAGAAATTACCACTTGGCATGGAGAAAATGGATGGGTTCTCAGCAATTCTGTTGAACTGGCTCATCTGAGGGTTACGTAATTGATATTTACTATTATTGTCTGCACTTTCTTGAATTTTTCATATGAAATTTAATCACCAAACCAATAAATAAAATGAAATTAAAGCAAACTAAAATATAAATAGATTCACCACCTGGCAGCTCATGTCAAAAGGTAATAATAAAGGATGTTCTCAGTTTAAATATTTATAGAAGGAGTTTTTCTGAGACAGCAAGTGTTTTTGAAAAAGGTCAATTTACAGCACATTTTTTCTAAACATAATGAGGTTCCTAAAGCTTAAATAATTTCATGAATTACATTTATTTTGACATCTCAATAAAGTAGCTTATAACGAAGAGATGCCCAAACAAATCCACCTACAGTGAACTCAAGAAAGTATCAGCATCGCTTTGATTGAAGAGATAGGAAAATCTTTTACAATGTAAAGAGGGACCTATCCATTAGTCATTTTTTTTCATAAATATTCCTTGTGGGCCTTTAAAAGTGTAACCACTTGGTTGAAGAGCAGCACTTGTTTTAGCCCAGTTGAAATGAATAGTAAAATTTCTTCTGATTTCAGTAAGAAAGAACTTATGTCAAGGCCCTACAGGGATTTAAGCTGGCTGAAATGACTTAGACAATTAACAAAAAGGTGGAATTTGCATATCGTGTCTCAGCACGGCAAAAACATTAGTTTCCATTCATAAAAAGTTTTTTCATGGGTTTTCCATTAAAACTTTTCCATGACAACTTTTTAAATCCAAGAAGTACCTACGAGCATATGTTCTTGTGTATTTTTGAAACACTGAAAACAAGAAAATGATGAAATTATATTTACATTTCAGAAATTACTCTCCTGCAGGAAGATGGAAGCAGAAGCTGTGATCCTTTAAAAAAAAAATCTTCCTCTTGGTTACAAGCATAAAATGCAAACACCTAGCCCTTAAAAACAGAACAATTCATAATGCTTTTGTACTCCTCTTCCTTAAATGCCGTCTATGCCAAATATTAAGCAAGAATTATTTAGGATACCTTCCCCCTTTGGAAACATAAAAACAGTTAGCACCCAAATTTTCCCATCTCATTTTAGACATGAGTTATTTCAAGATTCTTCAAAACTTTGTATTAACAAGAGGAAATGAATTGTTTGGAAGAGGGCTGTGCATGATAAATAAATGTAGATTTAATATCATCACGTTAAGTCACAGTTTACAGAGCATATATTTTATGCTTGACAGCGCCAACTAGGCACAGCTGTCTGGTCCTTCCCTTCTAAGACTAGTTATATGCTATACTTTGTGTTGACCTTATTTTTTTATTAAAACAAAATAAAATTATAGGAATCCTTTCAGTATACAACAAGCCACCACTAATGATCCTTCCTGACACTGTGAGGTAATAAAAAAAAAATCATCCACAAGATTTGTGAATATGAATACCGTGCAGACAAAGGACACAATCCCAGCATGGTGGTGACGTTGAGACTCTGGCACAAAAATGTGAAATGTGACTGCAGGACTGGACGGGAAAATAAAGGCAGGTGACAAACCACCACATGTCGTTGACTGCGCCAAAGACAGGGTGTCATGAGGGACTTCGTAGGGTATAACAGGCTTTGGGTGTGAGCTTTGGAAGAAAGGCTGGGTGTCTGCCTCTGTGCTCATTCTCAGCTCCTGGGCAAGGGAAGATAAATGACTAGTTGTTACTAGCATAGTTGTAACTTGACTTGTTGGAACAAGGGGCCATTTTACTCAGGAGGGAAGCCTCTCAGGTTAGAAGTGGAAGGAAGGCACTGTTAATGATAAATTAAAAAAACCCACCTATCTAATTGAGTGTACAATGACTTGCAGGGTTATGAAGTAGTGAAATGTGTAAGATTAACAGAAAATTTACCTTCTCAGGAAGAAAAAAAAATACACTATTAAGCCCCAGTACTAAAAGCCTGTGGAAAACTCTGTATGCTTGAAATAACATTCATATGAAACTTGTTTAGGAAAGCAGAGAGGGTAAAAAGGCAGAACAATGCTATGTGGAGCCCTCAACATACCCTTGGTTGCCTTGGAGTTATTACTAATAAAGGGAATATAGGACTTTGAGCATTCATGGATCGCTTATGGTCTACTAACAAAACCAGTGTAATATTTTATAAACTATAAACCAGAGCAACTACTTGATAAGCACTTCTCAGTAGTATGTGAAAAAGAAATCATGTAGTAAGTGTCATCAGTCCAGGAAACACTATGGAACCTTTCATGAGGGATTTGTGCAGGGCCCCACTAATCTCCCCTGATTGTTTAACAATGGAAGTTATAAAGTAAGGAGAAAAAGTGTTTCTGCTAAATTTTAGGGGCTTTGAGAAACTGGTTAACAATAATGAAGATAGGGAAGCCACACAATGAAATGTCTCTTAGCAGATGGGATATACCAACAGAATGCAGGAGTGTACCCTGGAAAGCAGAGACTCTGAAAAGAATTAAAATCCACAGCAGGGGAGACAACCTCATTAATACCTCTGAGTGACGTGCATTAGTGAAAAAGGACTGTTTGAAGCCTGTAATCCACGAAGTAGAAGTAATTTTATCCCTGTGTGAAACATAGGTGAGGCTAGTACTGAAATACAGCACACAGTTTTGGTGTCTGCATATATAGTGGGGTTTAGAAGCCTCAAGAGAGCTCCGAAGATAACCACAGGAGTTATTCTATTTTCTGGAGAAAACGTCTTGCTGTTAAAAACTTAATGCTCAAATCTGGTTAGCTTATTAAAAGAGAAGATTGAGGAGTGATTTGATTACAGAGTATAATGCCTTCACAAGGAGAAAACAGAGGGGAGTACGTATTCTTTTATTTAGTGAGAAAGATGTAAGAAAACCCAAGAAATTGAATCAGATAAATTCTAATAGGAAATAAGATACAAACCCCAGTAACATTCTGACAGATTATTTCCTGAAGTAAACTACTTAGAAAATCCACCATCTCCTAAACTCTCATCATCCTTGAATCAGAGCAGTTCAATTTGCTTTGAAGATGCACTACTCAAAATAAAAAGTCCACTGCACTTGGTAGAGTAGTATGTGGTATACATCAATGGTATGGGTTACAGATGATGAGAGTAGTTGACTGAGGAGCAACTTGGGCTTATAGTATTGCTTGTTGGAAATCTTCTGAATTCAGTAAATCATCACTTTCTAAAACTCTCAGTTTATGTCTGCTCATTAGGTACTGAAAGAACTTTAACAACTGGCTGTCAGGAGCACCCCGCTGCCAGTGAGTGTGCTCCATCCACACACAACCCTTTGGTGGCACCCCAACACTCACCAAGCACCCAAGTAAGCCTTTCCTCAGGACTGCAGAAGTGCAGTCCTTGGGCAACTCATCAACTTGCTTCCTTTCCTTGGAGGAAAATGAGTTGTGGTACTGCACTGTAAAAGAGCATGATCAGACACTTTCTTGCTTTGCAATGGCTTGCCATGCAAATGCTTTTGCAGTGAAGAACAGGAGGAATCAAGCCCGTCTGGACTGCATGTCTTACATGTGTGTGGTAAGAGATCAGGGTGGGTGGGCAGGCAAACATGGGAAAAGGGGCTGAAAATGTCAGAGGAATAAAGATTAAAACCGGAATAAATGCACTATGTGAAAAGCAAGAAGAGAATCAGAAGATACATGGCTGGAAAGATGAGGGGGGTAGGAGTGCTGCATATGGAAAAAGGGCCAATTCCAAACTGAGCAACCTAATGCAAGCCACAATGCCTACTAAAATTCAGGGTTGGGAAGATGGAAGGAAAATCGATAATCTGTACTAAAAGAGTCCACAGGAATAGACATTAAAAGACAACGTCAGTGGACTATAAAATTGTGATTTAAATGTGTGAAAACATTATCATTTTTCACAGAAATACGAGACTTGTGAATTGCTAAATACTGTGAATCAGAGAGCAATTCCTCACAAGGATAAAAAAGAAAGGCAAATGCTTCATAAAATACATTCTGTACATTCAGCAGGAACAGCCTCATTATTACTCAAATAGTGGATGCCGCAAGACAGGGTCTCATCCATACAGTCACAAAAGTGAAGCTAGAAATGAGACTGCTATTGCCATGATTGCTGTTGCTGCATTTGCTGCATAAGCAATAGCTCTGCTATTAAATCTCAGAGCACAGAGGGAAATTCCTGGTGGTGGGGCATCAAGGGGGACCGAATGTTGCGTTCTGCCTTGTTCATTTTACATTTAGATTCACTGGAAGTTTATAGGGCAAAGGGATCATTCTATAAAAAGCCTGAAGTGAAGAGGAAATGAGAACAGAAAGCCAGGTGCTGTGGAGACCCCCCCTGCCTCCTAAAAGATCAATGAGCGGTTTGAAATGAATCATCTCAGGGGGCAGTATAAAAGTAAATAGTACTCATACCCACCTAAATTTTGCCCTGCTTGTAAAAACTAGGATGACTGACCATCCTAACTCACGTACAGCTTCTGTGATCAATTTCCACCTCTCGCTCAGTCTTTTTCCCTCCCTGTCCCTTTTTCCTCAGATCACTTTACTTTCTGATCCAAACTGCCATGAACACTTCAGACCCCTAGGCCAAAATCTCAGTAATTTTGGCAGAGGAGTTTTGGGGTTGCTTGCAAAGACAAGGGACCCGTACTTTCTGTAAAACCCTTAAGTGCGTGCTTTTAAGGCTTCACTAGTTTTTAGAGTAAGACTCTTAAAGCTGACAGCCATCACAAAGCAGCTGTTAGAACAAAACATTAGAGGCACTTGGAAACCTGCAACGAATTGATGAATCATTACCTATGATATTTGAGGAATTGAAAGGCCTGAAAATGTGACAACATGAATCATATTTCTCTTTGTCACCACCGTGACTCACTGTTTCCCACTTGAAATAGGATGTTCTCTAACTTTCCTTCCTTTATAAATCTGGCATATGGGAATTACCCCTCAGGTAACCAGGGTGGTTTTTCCTGAAGAGAGGCGATCCTACCTACGTAAGGAAAAGTTACACAGCAGCAAGAAGAGTTCCAAGGTTAAGGTTCCTGTAAGTATCAAGTTGTATATTAATTTTTAAACATAACTCAGAACATACGTGTATACAACCTCACCTCGGGGGATGAGAAGCATGTGGCTTCAGAAATGATAAAAAACAGGTGTGCAAAATCTCCTAAGAGCTTGTTGACGGCTCTGAAGAAACCACCCACTCCCAGCAGCCAAAGAGCTGACTGCCGCACCAACAATTTCCAGAAGTTATACTGAAACTCCCTTTAGACATTAAAAGAGGAGAGGGCAAAAAGAGCACATTTGAAAACAGGTCCAGGAGCTCTAGCATGGGAACTCTGATGAGGGCTGAAATATGTTGGGACTGCAACCTAGAGAGATCCAAGAGCTCTAACACAGGAACTCTGATGAGGGCTGAAATATATTGGGGATTCAACCTAGAGATAACAGCTGCAGGTAGTAACGGGGGTCTAGATGCTTTGAAAATCCCAACTTTCCCAGCTCCAGGCAGTCTCCCTGGCACGGAGGACGGCTGGCGCCCCAGTGCCACCGTGCCGTGCTCCTCTTGCTTCCTCTGCAGAAGTATTTTATTGCTGTCATCTCTTGTGAAAGGTGAGATTTATCTGGGAAAGAATTCAAGCAGAAATCTCAAGATAAAAACATCTCTAACAGAGTTTTATAGGTTACCATGTACTTTGATATATTCACTTTGTAAAATATTTCTTTCTCAGCTTCTAAAGCTTTTCTCAGATAACGTCTCCAATGATCACTCTAAAGGTTTCCTCTCCTTCTTCATATTTACACTTTTCTTAGGTTTCCAGACAGGACTGTTTGAACACAGTATTTTTTCATTAAGCTTTGCTATCCATTCCTAGACAGTGTTTTCATTGGTATCTTGTCTTCCTTTCAATTTTCTCAAACTGAAACTCACCTTTCTCTTTTATGCTCTTGTCTTTGATTTATAATGTAATATTTCTATATTTTCTCTTCAGGAAAGGTGTTTGCTGCTATCTTGGTCCCATATTACTTTTTGGAGGGCATTATGTCCCCAGAGGCCAAATGAGGTAGCACCAATTTATCTAGCATTTTTTCCCCAGAAACAAACTAACTGAGGTGTGAAGTCTCCATCAACAACTATAAGAAACATTTTATTTCTGGGATGTCATCCCATCCATTATGGGATATATTTGATTTAGCAATAGAAAGAAGCGCTACGTAAATAGCATTAACAGTGAGCTCATAACCTAGTAGAGCTAGTCAAAGCATTTCTCAAAGCTTGTGTCCTGACTAATGACAGCACTGTACCAGGGTTGTATTATGAACCAAATCTGGCACATAGTTATGCCTTGTTAGTTCATCACTCAAGACCTGAGAACCTAGGACAGGGAGATGGTGTCTATAGGTTTTTTTCTGGCAAGGATGAGAATTACTTGGCACATTGAGGCTGTTCCAGTAAAGGCAGATGTTACACAAGTGTTCTTGAGATTGCTGTGGAGTAAGTCAGTAAGTGCTCCCTGGCACATGGCCATAAACCCCACATGCACCCTACCATACCAGCAGGGAGAGCAGCTCTGGCGCGCACTCTCAGTCACTTCTCAACTGCCTTAGAATAGCCTGGATAGACATTTAACTCGGATAATATATCATGGTGGTTTTTTTGCAACAGGGCAGCAGGCTCCATCATTCACAGAATTCCCTGTTAATTTTTTTTTTTTTTTTGTTTGTGGAGCTCAATAGTGTCATTACATGGCATTTAGGTTCTCGTTCCATGTTATGGACTCTGTACCTTTATATCTATTAGGAAATGTTTTGCAAAGTCCATTAAAAAAAATGAAAAGGTATGGTAGAAATAGAAAACAAGAAAACCCTCTATAATTCTGACTAAGGAGATCTTTGAGTTAAATTTCAACGTTTCAATGACAAGATGTGCACAATCCTTAAATAATAGGAGATATAACGTTTCAGAAGATCCCCATCTCCTTTGTGATATTTGTTTATACATCCCTTCGAATTAGGCTTTGGAAGATAATTGAACCTGACAGTCCTGTGTCAGATAAATTTGTAACATGAGCATTAGCTGAAAACACATATAAACCTAGTTTATTGTTTGAGAAAATACATAATTCGTATCAGCCTGCATTGCAAATCACAGGTTATTTCCTGTGCCTAAATTGTAGACTACAAGTAGACACTGAAATGACAAATTTCTGACACTTCAGCAAGCTCAATTCACCATTAGATGCCAAGCCTTTATAAATGATTTTTTGGAAATGACTGTTATAAATGCCAAAGCAAATTAATTTAAAAATGTGCCAGTCACATAAAGACTAAACAAATTGATAGAGAGCCTGAAACTAAAGGACTCATTGCTCATTACCAGCTCAGATCTGCATATGGCAGACTAAGATTTGTTACTGTAAAATCTCAGAAAGTTTATGAAATGGATTCTCTGCCCTCATTTTGGCTTTTCACAGTAGAAGTGCTGATATTATTATCTTCCCTCTGCAATTTAGATTTTGTTTTTACTCATTTACTAAAACTGCTTGAACATTATCACAACCTTTGCTGATGTTCACGTCTTCTGAAAATAAAAAAAACTTGAAAATAGACTTTTCTTCATTGGCAAGTAAACACAATCTGACTATTTATGTGGAAGGTTGAGTTAAACAAGCCCCAGGAGGACCTGAAATGTAGTTTAGTTTCTTCCACAAGCCATCTGCTGTCCCTATTTCTACAGAAAAGAAAACAGACTTCACCTCATGGCTGCTTTACAAAGAACTGTAGGCAATGTAACGCTGAGTCACTGTGGAAAAGGTTGGGTCATGCAGCCTGCACTAACTCCTGCCAAACACAACTTGAAGGTTAGGAGCAGGGAAGAAAGTTTCCTTTTAGGCAAATTGTTTCATAATCACTCGCCATGAGTTTTTTCTACACATTTTTTCTCCAGCGTACAATACCAGCCCTTTATATGATCCATAAGCGGTGCTGAGCTGGGAGAGTCAAGCAGAGCCAGGAATTCCTGGTAACCATGAGATTTGTATCTAGCAATGATTTTTGTCTTCCTTGTGGGGGTATATTGGGGTATATTTTCCTGTATGTGCCCTGGGCAACAAGCTGACTGAACTTATAAACAGAGCTTTAAATTAGATTTAGTGGGGGAAGGGGATGGAGTTTTAAGCACTCGAGAAGAGCCAGGGGCTGCTGAGGGATTAGCAACAGGGAAACACCTGTGAGTTTTCTCAAGGGAATTAGGGAGACCTCCTCTAAAAAGGTGATGTGGCTGACAGCCCAGCTGAAGTGCCTCTATCCCAACACACAGAGCATGGGAAGCAAGCAGGAGGAGCTGGCAGCTGCTGCCCAGGTGGAAAACTATGACCCGATTGCTATCACAGAAACTTGGTAGGATGAATCGCACGATTGGAGTGCTGTGATCGATAGCTATAAACTATTCAGAGGGGACAGGCAAGGAAGGAGAGGTGGGAGAGTTGCCCTTTATGCCAAAATCGGGATTGTTTGCACAGAGGTGTCTTTTGAAGAACAGCAATGTGCGGGTCGAGAGCTTATGGGTGAAAATTAGAGACGAAGCCAACAAAGGAAACTTTGTGATTGATGTCTACTAAAGGCCACCCAATCAAGGAGAGGAGACTGATGAAGAGCTTCTTCTTCAACTGCAGGAAGCATCATGCTCTCAGGCTCTGATCCTGACAGGGGACTTCAACAACCCAGACATCTGCTGGAAAAGTGGCACAGAGAACTGCAAGCAGTCCAGGAAACTAATGGAGTACTACTTCCTAGTACAGGTGATGGAGAGCCCAAATAGCGGAGAGGCACTGTTGGACCTGTTGCTCACTAATGCAGAAGAACTTATTGGAGAGGTCAAGACTGAAGGTAGCCTGGGCTGCAGTGATCGTGCCCTGCCAGAATTCTCAGTCTTGAGGGGTACAAGATGGGTAAAAAGTACAGTCAGGACCCTAAACTTCAGAAAGGCAAGCTTTTGGCTGTTTAGGGTGCTAGTGCATGGGATCCCTTGGGAAACTGCTCTCAGAGATAAATGAGAGCTGGGAGAAATTTAAAGACATTTTTCTTAGGGTGTAAGAGCTCTCAATCCTGATGTGCAAGAAGTTGGGCAGGGGAGGCAGGAGGTCAGCTTGGCTAAGTCAAGACCTCTTAGCCAAATTAAAACACAAAACCAAAATTCATACGCAGTGGAGGCAGGGATATATATCCTAGGGAGATTATAGGGATGTGGCCCAAGAATGCAGGGAAGGAATCAGGAAAGCCAAGGCGCAGCTGGAGCTGAACTTGGATAGGGACATAAAAAATAACAAGGAGGGTTTCTTCAGGTGCATAAGACAACAAAGGAAGATGAAAGAAACTGTTGGAGTGGTTTAGCCCAGAGAAGAGAAGACTCCAGGGAGACGTTATAATGGCCTTCCAGTTCTTAAAGGGGGCCTACAGGAGAGATGCGGAGGGACTTTTTATCAGGGAGTGTAGTGATAGGACAAGGGGTAATGGGTTCAAACTGACAGAGGGGAGATTTAGATTAGATATTAGGAAGAAATTCTTTACTGTGAGGGTGGTGAGGCACTGGAACAGGTTGCCCAGAGAAGTTGTGGATGCCCCATCCCTGGAACCATCCAACATGGCTCAAGGCCTTGCTGGATGGGTCTTTGAGCAATGTGGTCTAGTGGGAGATGTCCATTCCCATCACAGGGGGGTTGGAACTAGATGGTCTTTAAGCTCCCTTCCAACCGAAACCATGTTATGATTCTATAATATTTTCATTAGACTAAAACCATAGGCATGGAAATATATTTTTAATGGTGTGTGTGATGCTGGATGGTAAATTATATGACAACAAATTGCAAAATGACATATTCGAAAACCTGAAATAGTGAAAGCTCCAACCTGATGGCTGGAAAACAGAATCAGTTAAATCAAAGGCTAAGTCCCATTTGCACCCTAGTCACACTACTAGAGTGGTCTAAAACGGAGTAAAATCATTGATCTCCTCTCACTCCCTTTCTCTTGCCAGGAATATAAAATAGTGAGTTCAAAGTAGAGCTATTGGTTAATGCATACACCTTAAGGTGTATGGCAAAAAATAGCATAGCCCTGCCCATCTATTTCATCTCAGCTTCTGTTGCGGTAGTCAAACACCATGGAAAACTAGCTCAGGAAGGAAACTGCAGAGCCACCCACCTTCCCCATTTCCTTTTCCAGGAAGGCAGAATCAGACTTTGCAGTGCCTGGTGATGTTGTGGCAGACTACAAGTGCTGGAGGTGTCACCTTGTGGTGGGTAGACCCTGGCTGGACACCAGGTGCCCACCAAAGCCACTCTATCAATCCCCTCCTCAGCTGGACAGGGAAGAGAAAATATAATGAAAGGCTCGTGGGTCAAGATAAGGACAGGGAGAGATCACTCACCAGTTACCATCACAGGCAAAACAGGCTTGACTTGGGGAAAATTAATCTATTACCAATCAAATCAGAGTAGGATAATGAGAAATAAAAACGAAATCTTAAAACACGTTTCCCCCACCTCTCCCTTCTTCCCAGGCTCAACTTCACTCCCAATTTTCTCTACCTCCCCTCCCCCCTGCCCCAGTGGTGCAGGGGGATGAGGAATGAGGATTGTGGTCAGTTCATCACACATTGTCTCTGCTGCTCCTTCCTCCTCAGGGAGAGGACTCCTCGCACTCCTCGCCTGCTCCAGCATGGGGTCCCTCCCATGGGAGACAGTCCTCCATGAACTTCTCCAGTGTGAATCCTTCCCACGGTCTGCAGTTCTTCACTAACTGCTCCAGCATGAGTCCTTCAGGAACAGACTACTCCAGCATGGGTCCCCCATGTGGTCACAAGTCCTGCCAGCAAACCTGTTCCAGCGTGGGCTCCTCTCTCCATTGGGCCACAGGTCCTGCCAGGAACCTGCTCCAGTGTGGGCTTCCCACAGGGTCACATCCTCCTTCGGGCACCCACCTGCTCTGGTGTGGAATCCTCCATGGGCTGAACATGGATGTCTGCTCTACCTTGGACCTCCATAGGCTGCACAGGGACAGCCTGCCTCACCATGGTCTTCACCATAGACTTCAGGGGAAGCAATGCTCCGGCACCTGAACCATCCCCTCCCCGTCCTTCTCCACTCACCTTGGTGACTGCGGAGTTGTTGCTCTCACATATTCCCACTCCTCTTTCCCAGCTGCAACTGGGAAGTTTTTTTTTCCTCCTTCTTAATATATTATCACAAAGGTGTTCTCACCGCCGTTGATGGACTCGGCCTTGACTAGCAGTGAGTCCTTCTTGGAGCTGGCTGGCATTGGCTTTATCGGACATGGGGGAAGCTTCTATGAGCTTCTCACAGAAGCCACCCCTGTAGCCCCCCTGCTACCAAAACCTTGCCACACAAACCCAATACACAGCTTTTTACAAGCCACTTTTTCCTTACTGCTTCACTGCCCACTTTGTTCTTTACATCTAGCTTCACTCTGCCCTTCAAGTTACACTTGCCCTATCCACCACGAGGGTGGCAAAAACATGTTTCTCTACTTCACTACCATCCTTGAAGATATATATTCTTCTGCTCCCATTCTACAATTTTTTAGTGTTAAACAAGACTTTTCTACTTCTCTCTGAACGTTCTTACAGTTATTCTCCTTCCAGTTCTCCATTTATTCCAGACCTTTTTTGAAAAGCAATGTGCCAAGCAGGCATGTCGCTCCAGCAGAGTCATTACCCATGATGAGTAGAACAGGACTGCTATACATCATGAAGACCTTTCTTGAGTATGATTATCTTTTCTTACAACAGCGCAATTTTTTTGCTGTACCGTACTTTATGCATAATTTATGCACAAGTCAATAATGATCATATTGACTAGAGTGAGACAAAGAACGAAATCAGTGGAAACCTTTTGACAGAGTAGCCCCTTTTAGCCATTATGCAATGATAAAAATTGTTATTAATTCAGTCTTGCACTATTGTGTAGAAGTTGCTTCTGGACTGTGTTTCCTTACTTACTTATGTTAAGCAGCACCAAAGTCTTATGAAAGTCAAATTATAGCACTTCTATAGCTTGCACCTTAGTCATTGGCCTGACATCCTGTCACAGAATGAAACACGGTTTAATTTCTCTTAACAAATCTCTCTCTGCTGGTGCTTACTTTGATGACTTCCAGATACATATAAATTGTTTGACTTTTCTGGAAATTGAAGTCATCTGCCTGCTCCATACTTCCCTGATCCCTTTCCTTTTCTTTCCCCCTTCTTTGCCTCCCCTCTTTTTTAAGATGCATTATGTTTACCCTTTCCACCCTTCCTATACCTCACTATTCCTCCATGACAAAACTGTTAGCAGTTCCAGAATTACTTACCCTTTTTTTTAAGTGTCCAAGGATAAAGTTTGACAGGTATATTTGATAGATGAGATACAGTACTTCAAAAAGAATTAGTGTGTGTGTTTCTGATTCAATTCAGTGACTTTACCTCTTTTTTCCTCTAGTGTTAGTTGCTCCAGTCACCTTTCTATATTGATCTTTCTAGACCGATGCCTGGGAAGCAGCCAATGCTCTGATGTTTTAACATTTTTCAGAAAAATACCAGCAAAAAAGCTTTTCAGGTCAGAATAAGATTTTGCTACCTTTCTGCTCTGCCTTGCTTTTCCCATGTATATATGAAAGATTCCCTCCAGGAAAACTAGGGGTCTTGTGTTGAAGTATCTTTTCTCTTATATGTCATACGTTGATTATACTACCATCACATGGAGACTTTTGAGGTTCTTTTTTGGCAGACTTCCATGTTCTGCACTACAACTTAAGGAATGGGAGAACAGACTTCCTTTTCTTTCCCCTTTTTTTCCTAGCTTCACCACTTGCTGCAAATATCAGAAATAAATGATTCTTCTAACTATGAGTGGGCAGTAAATAATGACAGAATTACAATTTATTATTTTGTAATGCAGAAGATCCGTGGTCTAGAGTTCTGGCACAAATGAACTGCAATGGTGTGCTGTTGATTATTTATCCTCATATGGTGTCATTAAAATAAATCATATTAATTTTGGCTTGATCATCAACTTTAAGTTCTTTCTAGCTGTGATCGAGTTACCTCATCTTTGGAATGACCGATAGTAAAGTCAAGTTAGCCTCAGCCTTAGTTTCCATGACAAACACATGAAGATCAACCATCCCATAGCATCCCACTCATTACCCTGCTGCAAGTGGTTTCAATGGGCAGCTGCGGAGATCTCCTTGGCATCATTACAATGTGCAGTGTCTCAATGAAGTCCACATTGTCACTTCAGCTAAAACAAGGAAGGGAGCAGTGAGTGAAGCAATGAAATTTCTTCCAGCGCAAGCCTTTTCATCATTCTGGAGAGCTTCCCTCAAGCCTAAGCCTTTACTATATGGAGAATGAAATATCAGCACCTACGTTCTCTACAGCCAGCTCTGCGCAGGTACACAGAAAGGCAATTACCACATGGGAGTGTGGAAGTCGCTAAACAGTGAAACAGCTTCTCCTTGTTCAGGAAAGGCTTCCTTCTTTTGTCAAAGTGAAACAAGGTAGATGTGCTATATCTCAGCCTATATACCTCAGCTGGTTACTCTCCCTTCCTTATTCCCTCTCACACCTACCAGAGGGCTTTCAAGAAATAGAGGCAATATTTTGTGAGGTGGGAACAACCACTTCGGTCCCATTGTAACTTCTGCATTCACGAGAAGAGGAAGGATAATCCAGGTACAGAAAGGGATCTGAGACCTATGAATGGGCGTTATATCTCCTGTCCCATACCTAGAGGTGGCAAGTCACCAAAGCTATATTTGCCTCTGTTTAAAATGGATATAGTGATATTTCATAGCTGTTACTGTAAAAATTTAATATATTGTCTAAGCACACCAAAATTGTGCATGATACAATCATGGACATGAAGTTTTAAAATTAAATAGCTGTAGCAATCATTAGAAAAAAAGACAGTACATGGTGGTGTCAAAGAAGGAAACTGAGACATGAAATGCTCTGGGCAAAGGGCATTTCTTTCCTGTCCTGCACTCTATCCCATTTTTAGTTGACTTTAAAGGCATTTGCGGTGCCTGTGTGTCTCTATTTTGAGCTTTCTTTTCCACTGCCTTTAGAAACTTTAATATCCTGGCCTGAGGGTGTAGCCCTGGATGAAACAAGAAATCTTAGGGAGCTAGTTGAAAACAGACCAAACAGGGAAATGGGTTTCCCCAGCACACATTTCCTTTTATTTAGCTGCAAAACATTCACATTTAGGAGCTTCCCTGAATTAACATGTAACCTTCCCCTTCTGTTCAGCTGGATGTACAAGCCCATAGTTGGATTTGTTTTTACTAAAATTTTTAACCTTCATTCCCTGTGGCTTGCTATGGGACGAGCTATTGGACAACGCTTCCTAGCCAAGGGAAGGAGGAGTTTCCAGGATCCAAAGGAAGGAATTGGATGAGCAACAAGGTGCCTCCAGGGAAAGAAAGAAAGAGGAACATTCACAGTCCAGCCCTCAAAGGGGAGCAAAGTATAAAATCCCAGGCTCTTGGGATAAAGCATAACGATTAACCCCCCACCCACCTGCCTGCTGAGAAACAGTGCTCTGAAGCATAAATTATGTGCTACCCAGTCCCCACTGCACAGTTATGGTATGTTATATTAATCATTCAGTGAAAGGACTAGAGTCCAGCTTTCCTTAGCCTCAGGTGGTGGCTGTAATTCTGAAGCCAAACGATTACTCTTTCCTCCATGGCGAATATTTTTTCTTGTTCCTTGGGAGGCAGAGCGTCCTGGGAGTCCTGGGTCTTGAAACTCTGGCCAAGGGATGGAGGGCCCAAGCCTGGATCACTGGGGTGAAGTGCAAGGGGGGGTCCCTATGTTAAGGATGGCCTAGGGCCCTCTCCTTCCCCTTTGGAGGGATGAAATGTCTTTTCTGTCTTTGAAGTGAAAGATCGCTAAGCCCTTGGTTCGGGTTAAAGGTCTGAGCTGTGAATGCTAAGCAGGTGGAAGTATGTCTCTATCTCGGAATAAAGTGCACAGATTGATAGGAGGGAATTATCCTGTTTTCTGCAGTTTCAGTTCCCATTTCTGGCTCTCTGTTACTTGCCGTGTACCTCACACGAAGCCTTCACATTTGACTTCGAGCCCCTTTGCAGTGCCATCATGGTTTCAGCTGGGATAGAGTTAAAGTTTTACTATCAGCTGGTATCCTGCTATGTTTTGGGTTTGGGATGAGAAATACTTTTGATAGCACACTGGTTTTTTTAGTTGTTGCTGGGCAGTGAAGGCCTTTTCTGCTCCTCATATCTCCCCACCAGCGACCAGGCTGGGGGTGCACAAGAAGTTGGGAGGTACACAGTCAGGACAGCTGACCCCAACTGACCAAAAGAATGTTCCATACCATGTGATATCATGCTCAGTATATAAAGCTGAGGGAAGAAGAAGGAAAGAGTGGACATTCAGAGTGATGGTGTTTGTCTTCCCAAGCAACCACTCCGCGTGAAGGAGCCCTGCTTTCCTGGAGCTGGCTGCCTGCTGACAGGAAGTAGCGAAGGAATTTCTTGTTTTGCTTTGCATGTGTGCACAGCTTTTGATTTACTTGTTAAACTGT
Organism: Rissa tridactyla; assembly: GCF_028500815.1. NCBI lineage: Eukaryota > Metazoa > Chordata > Aves > Charadriiformes > Laridae > Rissa > Rissa tridactyla. The sequence continues at coordinate 42,115,145 of NC_071467.1, forward strand.
TTTTATCTCAATCCACAAGTTTTTTCTCACTTTTACTCTTCTGATTCTCTCCTCCATCTGAACTGGGGGCTGCATGGTTCTGGCTGCCAGCTGGGGTTAAACCACAAGTGCCCAAGGCCCTCTTATGGATCTCCTTCACGTCAAATGCAAATATTCAAACCCTCAACCTGACTAGTTAAGGTGTCTTTCTCCCCTTCCAGAACACCTCCCTCATCCTCAGTGAAGGTGTACAGCTCACTCATGGAAGATTCTGTCCTCATAATCACCAGCAAGCAAACTGTGGGTATCTTGCGAACTTACGTCAGTGTCTCAGACAGCAGAATTCGGTCCAAAAGGTTTTACATCATTTTGCTTGCAGTTGGGAAAGCATAAAAATGAAATGCAATTACATATGTGTACATGAGAACGCAGAGATGGCATTCATTTGTGCATTGAAAAGTGATCGAAAGAGGGTGTCCTTATTTTTTAGTTTTTCTCATGGTATTTCTTCCACACATGCAATTTCCAAACACAGTTGCAAGTACTACAGTCCTTGCTGTAAAAAGCCTGCCACAAGCTAAAGTCAGATAAATCAGACTTTTCTCCCCCACCTACGATAGTGATAAGATCAAAGTGATGCTCTGGTTCTTCAGGCACACCTGCTAATACCATTTTCAATTGAGTTATCAGCATAATGATACCAAATATTCCTGTCTGTAGTATTTGCACTCCATTAGTGCTTGAACTTCCAGCAGTTTCAGTCTAGCAAAAGAGACCCTGCCTGAGAAATTTGTAGTCTAAATAAGCAAAGATGGAGGAGCTATTTCAGGAGACCTTGCTGAGGGATTAAGCAATGTCAGACTTTCTGGCAGGAAGCCTGTGGGAGGCCGGGGAGCCGAACCGAGGGCTGCGAACTCTCGGCAGCATCAGCCTCCAAATTGTTCTTTACCTGGCAGCTGCCCGCCAGAGAGAGGTGGTGGCTGCTAAATGAAAAGCAGATGGAGTTAAGTTTAGTTAAAGTAGACAGTCATAACAACAAAGAGCTCTCATCTAATCACCCAGCGGTAGTAGGGCTGAAAATGTAATCAGGTTATTTTCTATAAATCATTTTCACAAGATAAGAGGCCTGGCTATCCAGCATGGCTCACTAAGTGTTTACACTGTAAACTTTCCTGCCCTCAGCACTACCCCTTTGCTCTGAATTATTGCTTTGGCACATTTAATCATGAAATGTAACAGTCGGATAATAAGAACCCTGTAAACTTCCCCCTCCTTTCCTTTTAAATTAAATTATATACTGGTAGTAAAAACATGATTATTTGAAGCTTGCTTTTATGAGAATTCTTGCCCTCTGAGGAGGGCGGTAAGGAAAAAAGAATTAAAAATTTTACTTAATAGAGAAAACAGCTTGTGGAAATAATTACACAACTTGTGAGCCCTGCACAGCATCTGTATTTAACAGTGTTATATTCAAGCCTGCAGAAGCAGGCAAGCCGTCTGTCTTTCAGACAGCTGAATATATAAAGCGTCTCAGTTATAGTACTAATTTACTAATATATTGCCAAGATAAAGTGATTGAATCTGCTGAAGAGAAGAGGTGAGGCGACGGAGGATGCTGATAAAGTCTATTGTAATGAGGAACAATAATGGGTATAGCAGTTTATTAACAAACTCCACAGGTCACTGCACAGCAATAGCAGCGAAGCAGTAAAAGGGAAATTCAATCATGTTCTGTTAGAGCTCGCAGCATGCACTGAACCTCCTCATTAGGTGGGTTCACAGTTCTCCAGACTGGAAAGGTCACCTGCGGATGGGAGAGATGAGGAGCGGAGTTTTCCTGCTTCAGCTGCACCCCAGCCAGCTCTTCTGGTTTCCTCTGTTTGGGGTTTTTAAAGATTTTCAAGATTAACACATTTTGGTTTACAGTCCATGTTCCCATTCAGCTCTGGGATCTTACAGCCTGGCTGCTTTTCCTGCAGCCCCATTCCCTTACACTGAAGGCAATTGAAAAGAATGATCCACCCCAATATTAAACAAACTCCTGTCCGCTCAGGTCACTGCCTTAGCCTCAGGAGGATTTAAAGTAAACAAAGGAGTTGGATGACAGTGCATTTTTTTACTTAGTTTGTTTAAAGCTGTACATTGTTTTCCTGGAAAGACAAAGCACTTTCCTTTAATTTGAGTTCTTGCATTTCAATGATGCTGGAAAAGTGTGATGTTTGCCAGACTGTCCTGTTTCCTGCTGCCAACATCTTCCTGACAATGTTTGAATTACTTCAGGGATGGGGTACTGCAGGCCCCAGAGCCACCCTGCAAGCTCAGGTCTATCGGAAGACAGAAACAGGGTTGGGACTTCTATGAGCTCTCCCAGATGAGTTTCTCTTTCTAATTCATGAAGTCATTTTAATTACACAACTTGCTGCATACAGCCCTTTAAGCATGGGCAGCAGAAGCAAAACAGCAAAAGAACAGGGAGATATTTTAACAGTTAATTTTCTGAGGATTTAGATGCTTGCCTCATTTGGTATCTAGCATCTTTTGCCTGTTTAACTAATTGATTTGACAGAAACATCAAAAAAGCCTTAGTTAAACCCATTCTAAAAGACTGCGTTAATGAAATTCAGCCCATGAAACAGCCCCGTTTGGTACAGTACTTTCTATTTTCCTCTCCTACAGTTTGTAATCTGACAATGCTGCAGCAAACAAACAGCAGATGGGATCGTAACAGGGCTTTTAGAATAATGAATATGTGATTCTGCACTAAGACTCAGCCTCTGACCTTGGACGGCATCTAGGGTGCTCATAAAGCCACTAAAAAAATAAGTCAGATATTGCTGCTTTTCTCACACACAAGTAAAATAATGTCAGAATCATGCGCAGGAGTATGCTTACGTTGTATATCAAAGGCAGGCATTTGTTGGAGCCGGAGGAGAGGGGGAGAAAGGGAAGTTGCACGAAGATGTCAGCAGAGTGCTGGGCCAGGGCTGTAAATCCTGGGGACGGGGTTTATGAGCAGGGGCTCGGTGCCGCGTTACAAATTCCCAGGGCTCCGGGGCAGCCCACAGAGGGGCCTGAGAGAGGACTCGAGTTAGCTTTGAGCACAGATGGAGCGAGCCTGCGTCTGTCCGAAATCTACAGAGGCTCTGTCATCCCGCCAAGAAGAAAGGAAGGAAATGTGAATAGATGCATCAAAGTCCAGTCCACGCAAGCACCTCCCTGGGGTGTCAGACTAACTGTGAGAAACACTCCCCGTGATCATAGACACGCAGGGTTTCACTCACTCCTCACGGGGCTGTTTGTAGGTTTTATCCCGGGAAGATTTCATAAGAAAGATGTATTTGTTCCAGCCAGACAAAACCAGGGTCTTCTGCCCAGGCCACCTTGCCCACAGTGACAGGGTGAGCCTCCCCCAGCCACTCCTGGGTCTTAAGACCCCAAGTGTGTGAATCCTGGCAATGCAGAGCACCCGTGCCTGGGGACCCAGCAGCTCTGGGGGCACAGGGCCAGGCCCCCTCAGCCAGGCATGAGCCTCCGATGGGGTCTATCACCCAGCAGACGTGCTCTGCCAGGCAGCATCCCAGCTCCACTGCGCTGCCTTCCCAAGACCCGAAAATTGCCTGAATAAACAATGGAAGTGGCAAACTGTCCAAGGTGACTCTTTGCAGGTTTGCAGACATGCCTGCCTTCCCCCGGGGGGAATTTAAACAATTACACCCGGCAAACTGGGCTGCTCAGCTAAAAAATTCTCTGGGAGCGTGCTTAGGCTGGCAGCTAAATTAGAGGGAACTCATCTCCCTGCATTATTAGAAGTAACAGACTTGCTTTTTTTTTAATTTACTTTTACTATTTCCTTTGCAAATTGCTAGGCACTTCTAAACACAAACCGGTTTTGCCTTTTCAACTTTCTTCACATTACAGCCCAGCTAACTCCATTAGCAAATAAAGTAAATAGCCAAAGCACTTATGAAAGTCTAAATTCCCCGAAGGTAATAACTGTATAAAACACATGGGAGTTGTTATTTCAAGGCAAGGAAATGGAAAGCTTTTAGTTTATCATTAAGCCGACTTAGTATTTTGGTAGGCCTTGGCACCATTTATTAACAATTTATAAAGTCAGACCAGGGTGAGTCTACGTAAGTGATACATATTTTTGTACTGATATGCAGTGCTTGTGCTATTTGTCCTGAACTCCATGTAAACCGTGCTTAATAAGCTCTGACTTAGCTTTTCCCATTGCACAGTTTGCCTGTGTGAAGTGAACTCGAGTCACTGCAAGTTCCTACAAGAATTCCCCTTCAGTACAGTGACAGTGCTGTTAGTCCAGAATTCAATATTTAGAAGCTATTCCAGTATGAGGAGCCTTTGAGCTCTCACGAAAGGATTAGAAGGTGATATATCCTCATGCAGGAAGGAACAGGGATGAACGAGTAAGAATGAAAAACACCCCACAAAGGGGAAGAACAAGATAAGTCACTGTTATTGATGTGATCTTATAGGAACCCAAGTCCATCAGCTTATGGTGCAAGACCATGCAGGTTCCATTTTTTGCCTGACATATTTTCTAGCTCTAGCCTGACTTTTCTGGTCCCATTTTTTAGTCCTTCCATTCCTCATTTCCCTGAATGCTCTTTCAATTTCAACAGTTCCAGCGTTCCAGTGGTTAGACCAACAGTTCCTTTCATATTTTATCTTCTTGTTCTTACATCACTGGTATCTGACACTAACTCCTTCATGCTGACAGCTTTCTGTGTCATCAACTTTATATTCCTTAGAAGAAGATGTTCCATGCCCTAACAACAGCTGAGATGATGAATTGGTGGCTCAGTCACAAGCAGATATCTTGTCCCTTGTATTAGCTCTTTTAATGTATTTGCAATGCTCAGCAAAACTGTGAAACTGTATTAATAAAAACTCAAGTTGGTTCTCCATACTTCTGACACCAGTTATTAGGGTTGGTGCTTTCATTTAGAAAAACTCTGCTTATGAGATGACCACCTGAAGACTCATTCACTCTGTTTCGTGCATGTGCCAGCTCGGGGGGACGCAGGGCAGGCACCAGGACGTGCACAGCGGTTGCCTTTTGGTGTTCCTGCAGTGCTTGCCTGCTTTCTATAAGCAGCCACAAACTGGCTGGTATTGCTCAAAAATCTACTAGTCTACAAACGCTCATAACAACACATTTCTAGCAATGGAGATGCTTACATTAATATTGTCCTAAGTACAACCAGACTGGCATTTTTAAGGTATCATCTTCCTTAATATCTCACTATTTGCTACTCAGTAACTCCTTTGATAGTCTAAGGATATCTTGGTTCTTTGATTCTTCAGGTAGAGACATTCACCCATCATGCAGCACCAGAGTCTCTGGGCTTGAGTCTGTAGGCACTGTAGACAGTTTTTCTAGCCATAACGCACGCTACCGAGACCAATGCCATTCTCCAGAGACTGGAGGGCAGAACCGACTTTTACAGACTGATTTTTCGTGTGCGTGCTCAATTTGCTGATTTTGGAGGAAGCAGAGTCCTGGGAGTGGATGTATTGATGGTAGGTCTGAGACAAAATTTGCAAAGTTATACTGGAATTACATACAGATTTAAATGAAACAAGAAGGCAAATCAACAACCCATAAGCTTACAGTTTCAGATTATTTAATTTCTCATTCTTTCCACTCTGTGCATAGAGGGACTGTTCAAGCCTGAGGTGACAATTATGAATAGCAATTAGTGGAATATGCTGCCTGTTAACTTTTGTCACAGTCTCTGTTATGAAACACATGAGGAAAAACTGTAATGTTTTAGTATCTGCGGTCTGCCAGTGCTTCTGCAGTTATCCATTTCAGAAACAAAAGTTGAAATGACGTAAATAGAGGGAGAAAAAAACCCAACCCTGTTTGTTCTTCTTCCCTTCCAACAGGACACTGCAAAGGCAGGAGTTATCTCCTATATGTTTAGGTGCAATACAAACCTTCTGTTTCTGCTACAAATTTCTATTAAATACATATATTTTTAGAAATGTAATGCAGATTTCAATTACTAATAGAATTAGAAATTTGTAATATAGAAGTTTCATCCTACATCACTCATTGACCATTTCTCTACAATGACTGCAAAAGGAACCAAGATTAGTTCAGGTGTAGAAATGTGCATTGTAAGTATTTCTGTTCGGTCACAGGTTTTCTACCTTCCAATGAAATGGAAACGACTGGACTAATTTTACTGAAAACGGACTGTCTTCTGCTGTTCATCTCTGTTACTGAAACGTGGTAAGACTGGACCAGGACTGTTCCACCAGCCCCTTCTTCTCACACTGAGAACTGGCGTGGTTTTGTTGATTCTCTTTTTTTATGAGAATGCCATTTGTGAAGTAACTCTCAGTTTGCTTATAAACGGGTTTATTTCTTTCTGAAGTGGTACCTTCTATTAGATTCCCCTTAGGGAGCAGCAATATCCTTCACATTTCTTTTCCAATCTACTGTGCTAAACACACTTTCTCCTTTACTTTACATGTTCAAGGTCAGGTCTAGATCCAGACATCTGTTTTCAACATCATACTTTGTATGATGCTTCTCAGATTACGCTGTGTGGCAGTGAGAGTGGGTGGGATGTGAACAATTCACAGAGTGTTTAAAGAATAGGTTGCACTTTTCTTGCTCGTTGTTACAGCAAGTTCCTAGAAATCTCTCCGTTTCCAGTTTAAAGACCAGAAACCACTTCCTTTGGATATGTTTGAAAATATGGATTACTTTGGTACTTAGCTCTTTACTGCAAGTGTTTTCCTGATAAAATATCACAGTCTTTCCATGAATGCATACAGGCTAATGAACTCCAAGCTTGCTCAAGTGCAGGAGCTGTATTATCATGATTGCTTGATGATTTTACATCTGTAGGCTAAAAGCTATGTAATTTAGTGTTCACAGGAGATAGATAAGTAGCTATGGCTCTGTGTCTGATTGCGTTGTCAGCCAATATGACATGCATATTTTTGGGTACAAAGATATGGCACACAGGGCGAGGCATCACTTCTTTGCTCTTTGCTCCCCCTCTACTCGTAGATCCAAGAATGACCAGCTAAATCTCATGAATACCGACTTCTTTACAGTGCTCTGGTGTTTAGGGATAATACTGTGGTGTTCAAATCCCCACCAGAAAGAACAGAAATCCTCACATTAAGGATCTTTATCTGGATAAAAAATTAATCTCAAATTTGACTTGATTTCTTTGCTAGATGAATTACACCATTTTATCTTCCTGCAAATTTCTGCATGTAATTCTACACTTCGTAACTTTCTCCACTTTGTCCTATTCATTTTTGTACATAGAATTAGAAGGCCAGCCTTGTTGCACAGTAGTAGCTCCATCCACCATATGCCCGTTTTCTAAAAGAGGACTTCGGTAGTGGTTTATGCTGGCTAGGGGAAACCCACGTACCACCTTTACATAAGAAGTCTTTGCTTTTTAAGCCTAGCAAACTGCTTGCACATATTGCCCTCCTGAGTTAAAGAGGAGGATAAGAAAGAGTAAACAGGCAGCAAAACCATTGCTGAAGGGCACAATTGCTGTTAGGGTGGCAGTCTTGAGGTCACATAGGAATTCCCCTTAGACATTTAATTATACACAGAATTAAGCTCAGAAGTGCTGGGCACAATCATTGAAAAAGTGTGTCATTTAATTGATATTGTCCCTGTTTTGTCATTCTCTGACCCGGAGAGGTGAGCACCCTCTCTGCTAGCACCAGTCCTGCAGGGCTCCTGGCACCAGCACTGGGATGCTGAGAAGGGACCTGGGTCCCCTCGCAGAGGCACAGAACTGGCTTTACCACCGACACTTCCCAGTCTGTATGGATCAGGTGGGAAAGGTCGGATCCAAAGGGAGTTAGAAGTAACAACCAAAAGTTTCAAAGGAGCAGAAAGCTTTTAAGACTCTCCCAGACTTCAGAGCAGCCGCCTGCAGTGCTGCCCCCAGCCTGCCCCCCTGCTCTGCAGCGCTGGCCGCCCTGGCCCTGGTGGGACCCTCAGATCATGGGCCTTCTGGAGGGGAGCATTGCACACTGTCCTGTGCTGATTTGGCCTTCATTTACCCCAAATCTCCTGCTGGGAAGGTCACATCACATTACAATATTTCTGTGTAGACAGGACAAAGTACTGCTCTGTCTTGCATATTCTTCTGAAGTCTGTTGCACGAAAGAGGGGAAAAGGTAGAAACACAAATATCCTACAGTGCCTTTACTGGGACTGAGAAATCCTGAATGGTAGGCACTGACTTCCAGTCCCCCTTTGCCATCCTGACATTTCCAATTTTACCAGAATAGTTATGCAATTATTATGAAGGGCAAAAGGATTCCTGTAAGAGTTGATCTATATTTACATGAAATTCTATTGTGAAAGAGGGTTTTTTTCAGGTTAGAAATCAAGTGTCCTCACAGTGAAACAAAATCATTTATTATTTAACCCTGGAGTGGGAGAGGGGGACAAAGGAGAAAATTATTATTTAGCTCCAAGGTAAGAAAAATATTTATTAATCTTACACTTTACTGTCTCCTCTTCTACTTCTTCCCCATTTGCCTACCTTTTCTGGCAGACCTGTTTAGATGTTAGGTTTCACTTTTTTTTTCTTCCTGTTCTGTAATGTCATTAACAAGAACTTTACCAGGAACCCCCACTTGATAGACTACATACATTCATATGTTATATATATATACACTATATACAACAATAATCAAATGGCCTTCAGGTTTTCTGAAAAAAGGCCACCTTCTGCATTGTTATTATCTGCGGTATCTTTTGTATGAAATGATATGACTCCGTTTTGCAGCAACTATTCAGTCCTGGGAAGGGAGAAGGAAGGGAGGAGATATGGGCACTTTACAGCTTTTTAGGCAGAGCCTCTAATTACCAGTAATGTCAGACACCATAACTTTTGAGACGGCCACGGTAAGGACATGGGAAGATCCTCTCTGCTGTATTTGCGGGTAGCTGTGCAGATGTCTGACTGCTCTCTTCTGCTCCACTCCTGGGCAAATAACTTTCAGACCCTTGACTAATCAATACTAATCACGTATGCCATCTGCCAAACACACAGATTACACAGCAGGACCGGCACTTTCAGCAGGGCTGGCTGAAGTTGTACACATAACTCGTGCCTCTGGAAATAAGGCTGCTCAACACCCAAAGCTTCCCCTGAGCACAGTGAAACCCTGTGACTTGGGAACTCAAGGCAGATAAGCCGCCAACAGAAATAAAAACAGGTATAATGACGTTTCTTTGACACTTCTCTGTTGCCATAGGTAAGGCGCAGAAGAGCTGCGTGCAAGCAGTACATATGAAGATCCTAAATCTACAATCTGATCTAAGAATAACCTGGATGATGTCCTTTCTTAAAGAATAGTTTACACCTGAAAAAATAAATATAATTTTTTAATATATTTGAGAGCAGAATTCAAAGACTGAAATTTATCTAAAGTCCTTTCAACCTTCAGCTTTTCATTTTTACTAATTTTATGAGACTTTTATATTCCTTCACATTCTGCAGAGAGATAAACATTTTTCATTACACACTGTAGTTTACGGGTTCATTGTTGAAACACACCAGTGTTTCCATAAATTTAAGAGTCCAGAATCTCTTGTTCAAAGGTTTAATAACTTTATTTACTATAATAGTCAAATTTTACAGTGCACATTATAGGCAACTTTGAAGCACTGCATAAAATATTTATACCATGCCTAGATGTGGCAGCTACAATTGTGATTAGAGTTTTATTCTTGTTAATTATAAATCAAACACGCAGAGGTGATCGTTTCTTTTTTCCCCTTGGCAAGAATATTTGCAATCAAACTGTCTTTGCTCAGAGTCAGTCTGACATCTCACCAATAACATCAAGCTTCAAATCACAAGGAAAACTCCCGTATAAAATCCACAAGTTTTTATTCCACGGTGGTGTTCGAGGTCCTTTGGTCTTCTTCAGACCTACCACTTGACTTTGGCTTTGCATAAATTGTAGAGCCCCATCTGAATGGAGTTGATGACAGGTAATGGCATCATAACTCTTTCTCAGCACTCTTCTGGGTGGCCAGGTTTTCCTGCTGTAGGCTATCTGCAATCAGCAATACAGTCCGTGTTCTTTCCATAATACACTGACACAGGTTGTGAACATTTTGATACGTGGGTGAAGGCTGTAACTGTGATCCACTGAAAACTAACCTACTTGCTTTCCTAAATAAAGTAGGGACTGCAAAACCCTCACCTTGAATATGAATCTTGACTTTCATTCTGCCAGCCCTGACAGCTCAAAAACATCCATTCCGTCTCTTTCTGTAAGTATCTGAAGGCTGTTTAGCCCTATTAACACAAATAAGTCATTTTCTGTTGCTGTCCTACAAGTTGAGTTGTACGCTCGTGTAACTTTACAGTCCATTCTCCGTTTATAAGTATGACTGATTCAACCTAACAGAAATGCAAAGTGCTCTATGAATTATAGAGAACAACATCTGTGATAATGCTAGTATGCTTGTTGTAGGTCAGCTGTGCTTCTCTGTGCTGTCTTCAGTCCTATTTCTCCTTGCTCAAAGCGTGCACTGGCTCTACATCCTCACACTTGTACGGCTGCAGAAGAAATCGTTCAGGCAGATTTGATTTTTTAAATAAACATGTACAAATGGACCATCATATACTCACTGGTGCTGAATAGCAAATACATAATTAATGTCACAGTGCTAAAAGTCTTCACAGTACATGTACGTAAGATCGGATGTCGTTATTTTAATGGCACACCCTGTTTTATACAGCATTGAAACTTCAGCTGAATCCCTCATCTCTTAAAAGCCAACTTAAAATTTTGTTCTTTGTGAGGTTGAATGTCCTATTATTATAGGACAGAATTCTATTAGAAAAATAAACTCATTAAGATGAACTTGCATAGCTTCATAGAATCATTTAGATTGAAAAAGACCCTTAAGATCATCGAGACCAACCCAATGAGAGTTCTCCTTTAGTTTAATGAGAGTTAGCCTTTGGTGGTAGTAGTTTTGTTCCTAATTGGAATTTGTTAGTCACTCATTTAATTACTGGATGTATCTATCTCATCTCTTTCTTTTTTTTCAGTAACAAATTCTGCAAAAATATTGATTTTAAAAATTCAGTGAAAGATTTTTGGCACATAAATCATTCATCTGCACTTCATTGTAGGTATTTGCTACTTCAAAATCAAGATACCAGTTGCTTTGATTGGAAATATGAGCTTCTGTACCTTAATAAGTTTCTGTACCTTGATTGGATAAGCCGAACTCCAAGTGCCATGTGTCATAAACAGATATTAAATTAAATGCTCATTAGCACTTAAGTGAGGCCTTGATGGATTTGTTCCCCAAATACTATTTTACTGTTACCGTAAGCAAGAGAAAAGGCAGCAAATAGGTACCTGTTATAAGGAAACACCTTTCTGTATTCAAATATATTTAAAAAAATGAAATTCCATTTTTTATCCTTTCATAGCTAGAGGAAAAAACCCTCCACAGCAAATATCTCAATTTTTTAAAAAATTTGCCAAGTAGTCATTGATACAATGAGAATGAGTTGGGCAATCCAAAGGGTAGTCACTAATGAAACCACCTCATGATGTAGCCGCAGTCTTCCCACCCCATTATAGCAATTTTAGGCTAAAATTTTATCAGTTTTAAATAACTGTGCAAACGGGAACACCAGGCTCAGTGCAAGTGTTTGACCAAAATTCTGTAATGCAAATCAATGATCAAGGCTGTGCTGCTCTTCGGCTTGTTTTAGGAATCAGTTTTAGTCAGTCTCTGAAAGAGTATGTATTGACATAATTCATTGAACGAACTTTGTTCTTCTCAGTCTCTGAAATAACGAGTCGGCAGTGCATTGTAGATTTATAAGCAAAGAGCTGGATGATAGGTATCGCTGTATAAGAGTAAAGACATGCATTCCTTTAAGCAAAAAAAAGCAGTCTGCGTAGAAAGGAAAGAATAAGTAACCATCAATTAAAACGGGTATCCCACAGGGAGCTAGCTCCACAATATCTCCTTTAAAAACATGATGTGTGATAACTTCTGATCATCATTAAAGACAATAAAATGCAGCGTTAACACTGCCTTTTCAGTCCCCAAGCCCAAGTTCAAAATGGAAGCTTTATTTTTATGGAGAAATCTAGGTGTAACTTACTGATTTCCTAAATCAGTCTTTTACAGACAAAACTTCTACTCAGGAAGAAGAGAATAATACAAAACACATGCTTGAAAGATTATTTTGAAGTGTTAAACCAAGGTGTGGTTTAACACTTGCAGGTGAGGCAATCCCAGCTGCCTGTGCAAGAAACAGACCTAACGTAATCTCGACGGTGAAATCGGAATGGAAAGTTTTGTACCTGGCACATAAAGAGACCAAATTTGCTGCTCTCCTGCAAGCAACCCCCCCGCTATTGACAGTGTTGATTACACCAGCTAAGGGGGAGGGCAGGGGGGGTGTCACAGCCCCAATGGGTGAAGCTTTCGCTGGCTCCAGGGTTCAGGGAAGCAGCAAATCATAGAATGGTTTGGGTTGGAAGGGACCTTTAAATGTCATCCAGTCTAACCCTCTGCAACGAGCAGAGACAGCTTCAACTAGATCAGGTTGCTCAGAGCCCCGTCCAGCCTGACCTTGAATGTTTCCAGGGGTAGGGTATCTACCACCTCTTTGGGCAACCTGTGCCAGTGTTTCACCACCCTCATCGTAAAAAAATTTTTCCTTATACCTAGTTTGGTTGTACCCTTTGTCCCTCCAGGCCATCCTGGGAACTGCACTGGCCCGGCAGCCCAGGAGGGCCACCGGGGTGTACAGCGCACGCTTGCTGTTGCCCCACGGTGATGGATTTTGTTAGGTGTCCTTACCCATACAGGCTGGGGGACAGCCCTGCAAACCTTCCTCAGAATTTTCCCCTTTCACCTCCTGCCCCTGCCTATGTTGAGCAGTGCCCTGGCTGAGAAGAGCATCTCAATAGCGTGGATTTTAACTGGGGTTCAGTACAGAAGTGTACAGAACAACAACAAAAAAATAATTAGCGTCATCCAGGAGGTATTTCCTAGCTGTTGTGCTGTTGCTTGGCATGGGCAGAGCTCACCTCTAGTAAGTGTAAAACTGGTGTCCCCACTGAGGTCAGAGTTATGCCAGTTCAAACCACCTGAAAATCTGATTTGGTCTCTTAAAGCTGCCACCCCAACTTACATTAAAAGGAATTAATCGAGAATGTGTTCTGTGTATGGGGTCCAGGAAAGAGCATGAAAACTGAATTCACTCCAGCTAAAAAAGACTCTTGACAGTGTGGAATTGTCTTTGCATTTGTTTCATCTGGGAGCTGTTGCTGCGCTGTGAAAGGTCAGGGTAACGACAGCCACATAGGATTTTACCTTCTGTTCATGTTTCCAGCTACTGCCTTTCCCTATCTGCTGCGTTCATAAAGCTGAGAGAGGGTGAACCAGTTCTTAGGCAGCTGAAGGAAGAGTGTTAGCCACAGAACACAAGGCATTTTGCATGGTGGTTGCATGTTATTCTGGGGATTAAATGCTTGAAGAGAACCTTGTACCCCAGGTGTTTCTGGGTGGGTAGAAAAATGAGAACCGCAATTGTACTGAGTTCCAAGTGCATGTCATTCTGAGAAAAGACACGAGCATATCATGATAGCTGCAGCACTAGAACGCAGTGAAATCTTACACTCAGGGAGACAAATTGATCTTCTACTTTCCCTTGCAGAGAATAAAGTCAGTTCTTAGGACAATTAATTCATGGACTTTTAAAAAAAATAACTATATTATAGAAGAGAACAAAAAAGTCTCTTCGTTGATTAAGTAATTAACATTTAAAATATTAAGGCAAACAATAGAAGAATGAATTCCTGAGTCAGTTTTGATCACATTTATGCTAGTGACAGCAGGGGAAGAGGAGGAGGACACTGAGCTTTCAGACAGGCTTCGCTGTGATTTGAGTGTGACTGCTCCCGGTCCTGCATAACACGTAGCAAGAGCCACAGCTCCGACAAACCCCTCCAAAGCAACGGCAAGTAGGATTCCCTTTCATCAAAAGTTCATATGTTTCAGTTTCTTCTGTTAGGAAGGCAAGTCGAACGATAAAAAATTGTGTGCTGTCCAGAAAAGAGTAAGTTCCCTAAAGAAGACTAATGTTGATGAGGAGAAGAGTATCACCAGCATGAATCTGAGCTGTGCCCTCAGCCTGGAGCTGCCTGGGGTGGCAGCAGCAGGGTGGCTCTGCAGCGGAGCAGCCGTTGTCTGAAGTTACCCCCTGGACAGGAGGACTAAGTGGACTTTAAGCCGCGAAGGGTCTGACCACAGTCTGTTTTGCTAAGATTTGAAAAAAGAAACAACAGAGAACAACGACCAGGAAAATAGCACCAAACTAAACCAATCCAAATCTCTTGACCTTTTCAGTGTTGGGTTAAGGGTAAGGGGAAAAAAGCCAGAAGAACCTACTTGTACTTAACCCTCTACCAATTTACTTGCCAGCAGGGTAATTTTGCCAGGGATTCCTAAGTTTATCACAAGTGCAATGTGCTGGACCAAATCCCCTTCATGGGGACACTTTGCTTTCCCCAGTTCTGGCTGCCAACCAAGTTTTGGCTAAGCTATTTCTTCTAACCCCCTTTCAGAGAGCTAAAGCCTTAGCAACAGCCATTAAAGCAATGTGTGCTCAGCACTTGAGAAAGGGAGGACACATGTGAGCTCTTCAGTTCATATTTAGAAACCTCGCTTCAGCCTCCAAAACACTCTCGTTATCCAGCCCGGCGAGTCCGACCTCCTGCCACACTGGTCAGCACATCCTGTCCTTTCCTCCGGCGCGGCGGTTCTTTGTTTTACGTAAAACAAGCATCCGCGGTGCCAAGGTTCTGCAGCATCACGGGGACTCTGCAGCCAGAGCTGCTCCTCTCTGCAATTTCGCCTCCCCCCTCCGTGCACCTCTTTGAGCCTGCATTTCAGGCCCACGGACAAGGAGGCTACAAAGTAAAACAAAGCCTGTGGGAACAGACAGCACACAGAGGCACTGACGTAATTTCAATGACTGTAAACACAGGAGCCTATTTTTCACACATTGCACAGAACAAATCATTGAAAGGCAATGAAAACAAACACCTCCAAATAACATTTTTGTTTTGTATGAAAGCATCTCCATTGCACCTATTTTGATAAATGATACCTGTAGCAATGCAATTTATTTTTTTTTTCCAAAGAAAGACCATTTCAGGTAAATGTGGTTTCGTCTCCAAACTCAGAAAAAGGACACAGGAACCTCCTTCTACTTTTTACTAGTACAGTATTCAGTGCTTATTAGTGAATCAAAATTGGTTGACACATGATTTATCCATTTCCATTAGTAGACCTCAGAGGAAAGCACCCCGTGACTCTTTCTGTATCACCTTGTTTTCCTATGGCATTGGTCGATCAGACAGCAGTGATGAAGAGTGGCCAAAGAATAAACTAGAATACCTGTCCTCATCTGGGTCCATTATTTGACCATGACACTTCCATAAAAGCAGTGGCCTGCTTTGGTCCACGTCACACCATTATGCTCTTCTGTGTTTTGCTTCTGCTGCCCCTTGTCTGCTCCTCAGGCTTTGCAATGGAGAAGGAACTTTATTCACAGTTGGTCAAGTTATCGCAGCGAACACCAAGTTAACGCTTGTTCACTTGACTGAAGTCATCCAGCCCATACTGTTCCTAGTGTCAGCCTATACAAACCACGGTCTCTGAGAGGGCATGAAAAGACTGGCAGTCCAGGGAAGCAACAGCCCTCTGATTTCTGACGCATGGCGCCTTGTGACATGGAGGAATAATACCCA
Source organism: Rissa tridactyla (assembly GCF_028500815.1). Lineage (NCBI taxonomy): Eukaryota > Metazoa > Chordata > Aves > Charadriiformes > Laridae > Rissa > Rissa tridactyla. Next base: position 42,130,958 of record NC_071467.1, read on the forward strand.
CTCTGGGAAGGAACTTTATTAGAAAATTAATAGCTTATTTCAACTTGCCCTTGTAAAGAAGGGAAAGTGCTCTTCAACTTCTCTTTCTCCTCTGGAAATTTACCCCAGAAAGAACATCCAGGCAACTAGTTTCCTTCATGCTTACCATGAGCTTCCCTTTTGTAGCACAATTTCTTCTTAACAGTGTAAGCTATTGACACTCATGGAAATGGTAACACACTGGTTTCAGACTCCCTCCAGGACTATTAGTCTTTTAATGAAGAATGTAGGATAGTAAAAGAGTATCTCAACAGTAGAATTTGAAAGTCCTGATCTAATCTGTTTAAAGTTAATTGAAAAAATTCCAGAGACTGAGGAGGAACTGGCTGGGCTGTTTAAACCTCTGCTGTCACTGTCTAGAGTCAAGAATTGCTGTCCATCGTGTGTTATCAGAATATAAATTGCACAGCTGGAAAAGTAAATGAAATCTCAAAATATGTGAGTTGCCAAAAGATGTCACGAGAAAATTTAAGAAAATCTGTTAAGTGCAGAAGTCTCAATATACAAAACTCTCACCTCTCCTAATGAAAAAAATAGTATCAGTTCTTTCCTCCCCTCTATACCATGTGGCTTTAATAAACTCCAGGAAGCTGGTGGGGAGAGGGGGATATATCCACGTGCACACACATGCACACACAGCTTCAAGCTTATCTTTCTGTAAAATAATGAATTACTTTAAATCCACCCCCTACAGCACGACCCAGCTACCCAATAACAGGGGTCTGAGTAGAGGGAGTGAATGGGTTTCCAGTATTTGACTGCTTCTTAAACATATTCTAGGCACAAAATGCCTTCAGAAATCTATTTTACTTTGTATTGTGTTCTCTGTTCAGAATGAACAATTCATTCAGCACCAAATTATTACCTGAGCAAATAAGAGTCACAAAACCCACTGAATAAATCAGTGCAGACATGCAAAGTAAAAGAACCAATCAACATATTTTGAATGTTAAATCCCTTATATGAATCTGGAACACAAAGGCATTCACTATGTTGTTTCAGAAGCACAAGTAGAACCTTACCTTTTTGGGTTAATAACTCTGCAAAAAAAAAAGAGAAAAAATGAAGAAAAAGCAAATACATTATCTCAGAATCACACAGAATCACAGAATGGTTTGAGTCGGAAGCAATCTTAATGATCATCTAGTTCCAACCCCCCTGCCATGGGCAGGGACACCTCCCACTAGACCAGCTGCTCAAAGCCCCATCCAGCCTGGCCTTGAACGCTTCCAGGGATGGCGCATCCACAACTTCCCTGGGCAACCTGTTCCAGTGCCTCACCACCCACAGAATTTCTTCCTGATGTCTAATCTAAATCTACCCTCTTCCAGTTTGAAACCGTTACCCCTTGTCCTATCACTACGCTCCCTGATAAAAAGTCCCTCCCCATCCTTCCTGTAAGCCCGCTTTAGGTACTGGAAGGCCACTATAAGGTCTCCTCAGAGCCTTCTCTTGTCCAGGCTGAACAACCCCAACTCTCTCAGCCTGTCATTATCTCATATATATGCTCTATTTGTAGTGTTATGGTGTTAGTTCTTAATCTGTGGATTTTCCAGTTATATTTCAAGATCAAAAATGAAGTTTCAAGCATCCGGCAGTTAACTATGGAAATCTTCCCAAAATTAAACACTAATGCTAAGATATATACATCTCATCTGTGTAATTGTATGCAGCACACCAGATGATTTAGGGGTGCTGCTTTTCACAACATGTGCCTTTGAACAGTATTTCTTAGACTTAATGGGTGGCACTACTTTGCTTAAGAACTCGACTTTCCTCAAGAACATCATAAAAAGCACCAGCTTTTTTGCAAAAGGCACAGCAGACCATTAAGAGCATTTCCTCCTTCCTTGCCAGATGAAGTAAACTAACTGGTATTCTACAATTATTTTACTTTTTAATTTAATTCTTTATTTTTTCCAAAATTTCAATCAGATTTCCATTACTTGCATTTAAGACGCTAAAAAAAGCTCATAGACTAGGAGAAATAGACAGTGAAGATAAATCTCACGTCAGGCATGCAAACTAAACAGACTACAGCCCGTCCCAGGCTAAGTGACAGCGTATGGGTTACGTCACTCTCTCATCTTCACTTACCCAGAAAAATGGAAAGATATGAGCTCTTCTTGGAAACATAAAACTTGACTCTGAGATTTGCACGTGTGCAATAGCCTTTAATACTGATTTTGGTCAAAATTTAAACACCATACAGAGCGACTCACCAAAGCGTGAGCTGTAAGTAGAGCCCTGGGAGTTTTCACTCTAAAGCCGCTTTATCCCATTGCTTTTCCCAGCAGAAGCTGAGCAGAAGCAAGAGAAGACAGGTCACCTCTCACCCTAGGGCTGCTGTTCTCCCTTTTGTATGACAAACACCTGAAGGCCTCCAGTGACCATCCTGACAGGGGCAGCGCTTTAGGAATCAGGGTCCAGAAGAGGGCCACGAAGATGATCCGAGGGCTGGAGCACCTCTCCTAGGAAGACAGGCTGAGAGAGTTGGGGTTGTTCAGCTTGGAGAAGAGAAGGCCCCAGGGAGACCTTATAGCAGCTTTCTAGTACCTGAAGGGCACCTACAAGAAAGCTGGAGAGGGACTTTTTACAGGTCATGTTAGTGATAGGACGAGGGGTAACGGCTTCCAACTAGAACAGGGTAGATTTAGATTAAATACCAGGAAGAAATTTTTCACTCAGGGGGTGGTGAGGCACTGGAACAGGTTGCCCAGGGAAGCTGTGAATGCCCCATCCCTGGAAGAGTTCAAGGCCAGGCTGGATGGGGCTTTGAGCAGCCTCGTCTAGTGGGAGGTGTCCCTGCCCATGGCAGGGGGGTTGGAACTAGGTGATCTTTAAGGTCCCTTCCAACGTAAACCATTCTCTGGTTTTATGATGATTCTATGTCACTCTGCTTAAGGGAGTTCAAAAGATCAAGAGGGTCTAAGAGTTGGAGGACAGAAGGGAGGAAAAGTTTTCCAGGAGGGGATGTTCCTGGCAGGGTGGGGAGGAGGACAAGGAAGCAGCTGCTGAAACGCTCCTGTATGATGCTGGTTTGGAGGATACTCATGGGCCAGGATGGGATGCACATGGCACACATGCTTTACATGCTTGTATTTCCTTTTCTTTAAAGACAGAATTTGGGCAACTGCTGAGTGTCTTTCAGTATATTTTCTTTAGTTTCCTTTTTTCCCCTGAGACTATAAACAGCTCATAGAATTTTTAAACTGATTCAAGCACAATTTAGATGTAGAGAACGTATCAAATTATCCAGAGTAAAAAAAAAAATTACACTTTAGCTGGAGGATAAGTGTGTTATAAAAATATTTCTGTATGTGTGCGCATCGTGCATGTGTGCATATTTGTATGTATGTATAGCTGCACAGCCATATTAATTTTTCAAGCCCTTCAATGAGTCTGGGAGGTTAACAACATTTTGAACACATCACAAAAAGAAGTCCAGGAGTTGTGGATGTCATTTCCCCATCCTACCCAATATACATTCAGTGATGGTTTCTGTGTTTACCAACATAAAGCTTGTGAGCTTAAACAAAGAAAAGAAAAATGAGATTAAAGAAAAAAAAAAGAAACAACCTAGACTACTGCATGATTATTTTCTGTACAGAAGGAAGGAAAACACTGCAGGTAGTTCTTGCCCTCACAAGGGTTTCTTCAATGTCCTCGAACTGGCAGGGGGACCAGCCTTGTCACAGCACGGTGCAGCATGTCCTATCCCCAGACAGAACCCACCCAAGAAAACGTGCTGCCTTGGAGGGTCCTGGCCTCATTGCACTGCTTTGGTGCAGGAGGCCAGCATTGCTGGTCAAGAGACATGGTGTTTCCAGGTTGATGGAAGAAGTACTGTTTAGGTGGATAGTTTAAACCCTGCAGTAAGGCCCTGAGGAAGATACTGCATGGAGCAGGGGTGAATACACTCAAAATACTTGCCTTTTTTCCCCATGGATTTGATTTTAGTGTTTGCAGCCTCTAATTTCTCATGCCATATTCCTTATTATCCTAAGGAATTCCTGTGCGTAACTGACCCGTCTCAAAATACTGCCTTGTGTCAGCTGTCTGATCTCACACCTTCAGAAATGAAGTGCCTACACCAAGAAGGTTCACTGTATAGATTCTATATGAAATTGACCATGTTTAACATCCCAGGGTCACCATGGCAGGTGATCTGAGACTTGCGTACAAGCATTGTAGGACTGTGGAGGAGAAAGCCAATACCCAATGTGCTGACAGTGTGCTCGCCATCACAGTAACTAGCTCAGAGTGCAGCAGCGTGAGGGTGGTGGCAACAAAACCAACTTAAACGTACAAGTTCTTGCTATCACCCTTATCTGTGGCCACCTGCTTCTGCCCAAAGGCTGCAGTTTGTTGTCACTTTAGTTATCTGGTTACAGTCCAGCTCCTCAAACATTCACTTAGCACAATGCATAAAGCAGGACTTTATAGAAGTGTGAAAGAAACGAGTAATTGCAGATGAGGAGGAGGGTAATCTTTGACATCAAAGGCAGTATACACATAACTAAATCCTCTCAGTTACCATAGAAAATGCATGTCAAAGCATGTCAATTATTAGCTAAAGAAATGCAACACTTGCGCTGAAATGTTCCCTCCTCACACCGTGTTTTAAAAATAAACATAACTGCGTACAATACAAAGTGTTCGAAGTCATGCACAAATTCCTCATTCCTAGAAATAAGCAAAATTTGATGATCAGGTATGGCCAAGGAGTCTGAAGGTCTTAAATCCTCTTGAGTATTCACAGGAGACACTTGTATTAATTTGCTGAGTGAGCTGGAAACCGTGCTTGGGTTTTCTTCTTGCTGAGTCCTCTCGCTACGGCAAGGGGTGAGGTGGGCACTCCTCTCAGGAGGTTTTCTGCCTGGAGTTTCTCAGGTCCCATCTCGCACTGCAAATTCCCATCGGCATTCAGCTCGGGGCAGGGGGGGCCGGGCTTCTTCTTCCCAGCTTTCTCTGCTCCACTTCTGCCTTAAAAATCTGATGGTGGAAACGGCAAAGGGATTCACAAAGCGAGCGAGTGCGGAGAGTTTGGTGGGGGCAGCTGGGATGCACGGGGATTTCACCCAGTCAGCAGCTGTTCCCTCACAGCTCTAACTCTTTTTGGGGAGTGCTGTAAAGCAAACATCACAACATATGCTGCTCACTCTTGTGAGAAAGCCATAACGCGGTTGCGTTGGCTTTTAGCACCCTGGTTGTTTTCATAGTATTTACGTAATCTCAACAAATACATCCATTAATGGTGTTGTACTGTTATTTCATGCCATAATACAAAGCACAGCAAATGAAAAAATTTATTAGACAATACATCCTTTACTCCTGAATTACCTAAAAAATTTAAGGAGACTCTGGAATGCTGCATTTTAATGAGATGATAAAAAATATTCAGGCTGTATTACCCATTCCAATATTACAGCAATGAAAGCCTAACAGCCACCACTAACTTCAATATAATGCATCATTTAATACACAGCCAAAATGCCTGCAGAAGACTACTTTTTATACAGTGCACATTCGTAGCAAACCCTCGATAAACGTTTTAACAGGATGTCAGTGCCACTCAGAAGAAACCAAAAGAATAGTGCTAAAGCTCACATAAAGCTCCACACCATGTTTTCTGCAAGTCTGTATTTATTACAGAAACCCTTGCACATTTAAATGTACTAACAGCCCCTTTAAAATACTGTCAACTCCATTGAAATCATGCTGGGATCCTTTCTTACAAACCTTTGCCGACGAGGTTGAACAGCATAGGAGCCTCTGGCCATCATGGACATGGCATCAGCCTGGTTCTGTGGGACACATGACCGTGTGCTTACGTTAACAGATAACTGAACTTAAAGTAAGTAGTCACACGTGTGCAGCTGTGGCTTTGTGTAAACACCTGGTGCTAGAACTGGTCGTGTAACTGTGCCTGGCACAAAGGAAAACCTTACGGTCCTCCTGAAGCAACAACACTTTTATAAACTGCTTCCGAGGATTACGGTCTTGAAGACCAGCACTGCAGCTCTGCAGGTGCCTCCAGGAGGTGGAGAAAATGCAGTGGTGTAAGTCTTCTTTTTCTGTCCCTCCATGATCTGAAACAACAGACTTTCAAGGCCAGGCTGGATGGGGCTTTGAGCAGCCTGGTCTAGTGGGAGGTGTCCCTGCCCATGGCAGGGGGTTGGAACTAGATGATCTTTAATGCCCCTTCCAACCCAAACCATTCTGTGGTTCTATGATTCTGAAGTATCAAACATTTTTTTGCAGAGAAAAGCTTTTGGGATCCAGGACTGAATGTCACCTGCTGTGGTCCTTGCAGAGGTGTATTATGGGATGGAGGAGGAAGAGAAAACATTTCTGTATTTGGAGAAGAAAACCTGCATGTGCTCAGCTGCAGCTGCACCTGCTCACAGAACTAGATTACATGGCAGCAAGATAAACTCATGGACTGGGGTGCTGAGAGCAAAGGCAGTGGTGGAAAATCCAAGATAAAAACATGATATTACAAGGAAAGTGCTCTAAATGGCATGGCTCTGAAATCTGCTGCATTTGGAGAATGCATCTTCTTGTAGCACGGCCACACTTGTGTGTGGGAACTGGCGTCTGCCCTTTCAAAGCTCCACAACCAGGCGCAAGGTGAGGGACCTGGGCTTGGAGATTGGGCATAGGTTTAAAAATCTGGGGAGAGAGTCAGTAAAACAAGCTGGAGTATGCAGGCTCCACTCAGGCAGCAGTAAACCTTTGGTACTCTTAAATCTTTTGTAAAACATTATTCTTTAAGGGACCTAAACACCACAGCAGCCTCTGTCATGCTTCAGCACGCTCACGTGTTAACAATGAGAGCTACGCTATTCCCCTCAACCTCCCTTTTCACTGAAGTGCTGTGTAAAATATTAAAAATTGTAAAAAGCCTGCATCACCATGAAGCTGGAGGAAGAGCAGATCCTTCGGTAAACGGTAAGTGTCCCAAAGAAACTCTTTTTAGTGTCTCAAGGCAAGAAAGTTTACGAGCAGGTACAGTAAAAGCTGGCAGGAGGCACTTTATTTCATGTTTCCATCTGCCAGTTGTATTTCGTGAAATGGAAGATTGTCCTTTCACCCAATAAATTCACCTTTTTCACTGTGAAATTTCACATTAAATACTAATAACATTGTTTCAGGGGATCAACTAAAGGACATAACAGGCAATTAAACAGCTCCAATTATATCATAATTTTCTGTGTCGACTTATTTCAACAGATTACTGAATTTCTATTGAAATGGTATTCCAAAGGGGCTTAGCAATGTTTTAAGCATATGTTCCAGGGCTACAGTCCCAGCACTGAATACAAATAACACAGTTTGGGATGTGTGCTCTCATGTGTCACAGATATCATGGTTTCAGTTCTTTCTCCATGAATTATTGAAATGAAGAATTATTTCCTGTTTTCTTTTTTGAATCAACACTTACTACCAGCAGCGCTGCAAGGAGTAAAATCCAGGAAATGTGCTTCAGCAGATAAGAATTGAAAGCAGAGTGTTGGGGATGTTACCTGCATTTACATATTTGTATTTTATTAAGTAATCAAAAGAGCCTGTCCAAGCTGTAGTGCATCGTAAATAAATACAAACCAGATAACTGGAAGCAAAGGCTTACATAGTAGCAACAATTCGTACTGTCCCTACAGCATTTTGCTGGGCAATTCTCCACTTTGTCTTGCAAGATTCTCATTACCCAGCTCTCTTAAGGATTGTTCCAGCTCCCTGGGAAATGGTATACAAGATCCCCTTAGGGTCAAGAAGTAAAAACAAGAGGTACGAGAGCATACACACATTCAAAGGTTAAATTTAATGTTGGGAATCTGATTTGTATACTGCATGGATTTCTGAAAAGTGGGAATATGAGGAAAAACTGATGAATAACGATTGTTTAATAGCCAGCGTAAATTAGACTGTATGCATGTCTAGAAGCATTATGTATCTATTTTAAGGTGTTCACAGTTTTAAATCACCTGTCTGTGACTTAAAAAGGGAGCCCACAGCTAAGTGTCTAAAGCAATATGTAGCCATGCAAATCTGTGCCTTTTCTAGCTTAAGGCGTGTTGAAGAGTATGGATGTATCTGTGTAGACTGTATATATAGATATGCAGAATATGAAGAGTTCAGAACAAAACCTTCCACTTTGCATGCTGCTCTTCTAGACGACTGCACGGAAAATGCCAAGAGGGAACAGCTCTTAATCAAGTTGTCCAATACTTGCCTGGGACTCCTGTCCAATGTTACGAGCACAGCATGGGGATTTGGATGGAACTGGATTTATATCAATCTGAAGTACTCCATAGTTCTCTTTAAAATGCACCACAGCTTCTGAGCTCTCCACGCTGTTAATACTCGGGCATAATAAACTAAAATATGTTTTCAATTAAAAAAAGAAAAGTATTTTTTCCTTTAAAACAGATCTAATGCAAATTAGTTTTGATATTACACCTGTGAACACCCTGAGCTGTCTATAATAGATTACACAAACTTAGAGAAAAATTATATTCAAGATGTCAAAATCTGCAGTCAACATTTCAAAGGACGTCAAACCAGTGAAGGGCCAAGTGATCCGCTTACAACCTGAAACCACAGCATGTTAAGGTCATAGAGTGTTTTTCAGCAACAGCTTATCTTTTGCCACTCTTGACCAACAACTGCCTTTATTTCAGTGATTTAGTTTAGGCCGGTGCTGTAGCTACATCATACAGCATCCAGAAAGCAAGGAGAAAGAAAATTGGTTCTCATCTCCCAATCTATCACTGAAAACAAGATACTAGAAGTCGGGATACACAGCCTTGGAAACCTGAAAGACATGGCAACAGCAAATAAAGGATTCAATTCACTAAACAGCAAACAAAATATTAAACAAAAATCATTATCTGCAAAACATGGCCTAATATATAGGAAAATGGATTTATCCTCTATATTTATTGTAGTTATGTTTAATTAAAAAATGACAGTGTGTTTTTCTCTATATTTAAATCCAATTACTATTAATTCAATTACTATTAAAACTCTTGATATAAGTTAACGAATGTAATCGATAACAACTGCAGCTTTATCACGTCACATAAAAATTAAGCATATGAAAAGTGACTCTAATTGGTTAACTGTGCATAAGGTACTCTCCCTTTTAAGAAAAGTTATACCATTTTTTAGTATATAAACTGTATTTAATTACAGATCAGCATATTTTAATGGATGTTCCCCCATAAGAATCAGTATCACTTACAGAAATTAGTCAGTAAATATAACTACATAACAAAGTTATTTAGCATATCTAAGACAAGTGGCTAATAACATATTTACTTGGATGCTGATAAAAATTATCATTAGAATGTGAGATGTTAGCATTTGATTTAAATCATTATGCCCTGAACTGAAAGACAGATACAACTATTCCGGTATTCTGTTGGGAATTTTACTTATATCCGTACTTCTGTGCTAGTTTTATGGTCTTACTTTTAGTGCATCACAATTTTTAACTGTGCCACTCATTTTCAAATTACAAAACTAAACAAGACTTTTTTTTTTTACAAGTATGGACAGCTAAGCATCCCAAATCACAGTCTTACCCAGCTGAAATGATTTTTGACACCAGTTCCACTCTGCAATTAAACTATGCATGTTGATAAAAAAAATCCATTTCTTAACATGTTCTGGATGCAAGAATTATTTTTTCCAGCCTAGCCCACATCAGGGTAACAAAACTCTCTCTCAGCCTTCTACAGTTTTCAACAGGTTTTGTAGCCCTGAAATGTAGAATCTGTGCTCCCTTCATTTCTTCTACAGACTGCATTTTTGAAAGCAGGTTTGCTTTAAATGGTTTCTGTGTCTCAGTTTGTTTTCCTCTTTTTCTAAAAATACAACTGCCATTTTTCTCACCCCTCATTTACAAAATCTGACTCACCATCTTTGCACTCGCTCATAACGCAGCATGACAAAAAACTGCCAGCAGGAAACAAGGATTAAGGGCTTGGCTTTTCTCAAGTTAGCTAAAAGTGAATATTTTATTCTCTCACCCCCAAAAAAACACAAGCATTTACTATATGTTTTCCAAGGACACCAGAACACTTCATCAAGTATTTTAGACAGCTATAAATATCTTGTACTTTCCAAATCCAGTGGATATTTCTTCTCCTAAAGCCATTCTGGGCTCTTGGTTAAGTCTATATTCAGATTTCTTCAAAGAACACTTTTGATTCCCTTTTCCAAAAGAGAATAACTTATTTTAGAGTAAATGTTTACCAAAGTTTCTAGATTTAAGTGAAAACTAGTTTTGACTACAAGAATCCATCCTAATACAACCCTGTGATTTGGATCTCAGGGGATATTTTTTGAAAGTTTCTTTCATATTTGCATAAAGAAGCTGGGCCAAATTTATGGACCTTGGGGCTTAGAAAGGCAAAAATAAATGTGACTAGTCGAGAAATAAAATGCCTTTCTCTGGCAATCTAGAGAGCACCAAAAGTTTGACTCATCGACCTCATAATAATGGGGTGCATAGAAGAAACTTCAATTAAACCTCACCCTCTGTAGCACCAGGGTGACACTACAGCTAATATTCCACATGGTCTGGTACTACTGGCAAAGGCAGTTGCTAGATGCAGATTGGATAACTGGGAAAAGTCCGTGGGATGGCAGTAAACCACAGGGGCTTTGCTGTAGGCTGGGTAGCATCACATAATCTCACACAGTAAAACAGCTAAATGAAATGACTGCTCAGTCCCAATACGCTCAAGCACTTTGTCGTTTCTTTTCAACAAGAATAAATAAGGGCAGATTTTGGAAGATATAAAGCCGGTAATAAAAGAACAACTCTTGAAGATTTCCTCACAAAAGTCCCACTTACCTGAGAGCTTTGTGTATAAAAATAGCTATTTATTAACATTCTACAGCAGGGAGTTTGGAGTATTTGCAATCTTTGCAAACAGAATTCATTTATTTTTCACAGAGTAAAGAGAAATCTAAAGAAATTCTCCAGTGACTCCACTGGGCTTGGCTGGGAATACAGAATTGACTTTACTGAGTATCTTTCTGGAATGGAAGTAAATACAGTCTTTGAAATTAAACAGGTGTCAAAAAGCCAATTTCAGATAAACTGTAAGTCTTTCCTGGCATGGTCTAATAGTTCTTTGGTTGCTTTTTTAAACGGCTTTTGTATGTAGATTCAAACTGTCTCCTGAGCATAAGGAGAACGGTTCAATGTGTATTATCTGGATATCCACTTCTCCATATCCCAAAGACGTGTAGAGCTCAAATTTGCAACACTTACAAGGATTCCCTACACTAGAACAGGAGAGAGGTGCCTTGGCAGAGTTTGTGGGACAAATGAGCACTTGAACACATTGCACCAGTTTTATTAACACCTTGAATTCTTAAGTGCTGAGTTTACACAAAATGATAACACTGCCACTTTATCACTTAGCAGCATCTGCAAACTTAATGTTCCACAATGCCATAAATTATGATATCTGTTACTGAAAATAACATTGACACAACTAGCCATGCGGAGGAAACACTTCTACTCCACGCTTCTGACAATCCAATCATGTTTTTTAATATTTCCCAGCCTTGGAACCAAGTTTTGCTCCACAGCCCTCCTTCTGTTTGGCATTACCAGCCTGTGTCATGCCAGAAGTCATTGTTGATCTACTGTGCTATTTGATTGCTGACATGCGGTGCTTCTGGGCAATCCCTTATGTTGGCCTGTTGCAGTCTACCAGCACTCTCAGAGATCTTTAATACGTGAAATTACTCCATTTCCTGACCTGTCACGGGCAGTTGAACACCCAGGCTGCTGCTGCCGACCCAGATGAAATGTGCTCTGGATCTGCAGCTTCCCCGAGGTCCAAGATTGACAACAGAGAGACATGTCAGCCGCACAACAAACCCGGATGTGCAGCTCAACAGCTTTTTTTTTTTTTTTTATATTCTTCAGGTTCAAGTTTAAACCTCATTTGGCTCAGACTCCCAGACCTAACCCTCAGTGTTAGGAAGCCAGCGGGCTTGAAAACAGACTTAGAATAGGAACCTTGGATTTTTTTCCTCCTTTCCCAGCTCTCACAGACGGACACACTCCATTTGCTTACCCAACAGGGCTTCTTAATCCAGGAAGCTTTCAGTCATTCCTGCTTCACCTTCAAGATGTAGAAGTTTGGCCCAATCTCTTTGGTCTAGTTCATTTTTTTATTTACTGTATGAGCTAACAAATTCTCCAGGAGGGTTTTACAGCATCTCATTATTAGACGTACATAGAAGCAATACATGCATAAACACAAATTTTTATTTATATCATTGAACCACAGACAGCTTTGCCGTAAGTCTTTTTTTTTTTAAACTAGATGCCAGTGTTACGTTGTTAATGAGAAAGAAAATGACTTTCCCTCTTCCAATTTTTCTCTTTTTGCAGAATTAATATATTAGGAAGAAGTAAGAGAAAAACTCCTCTAAGTAGCTAGTAAGCTGTGGAACAATAAAAAAGCCTTATGAAAACATTAGCCTAAGCAAATAATATTTAGAACACAAGATGAAAAGGTATTTTAATTTCCTATACCCAGGGATAATATTGCCAGTCCTGATTTTTGGACAGAAAAAAAGAAACACGTGACTGTTCAGGATAGAAGGAAAAAGGACTCTTCCAAAGTCAATATGCATTTCAGTTCTAGCCATATCAAATAATAGTTAGTGATTTATTGTCAGTTTGATTTATGGCATGAGCAAGGTCCTGCCAAATTACCAGTTCCTTGGAACTGTAGTTTCCATTCTGCTCCTCCACGGTTCAAAGGGACGCATAGCTCAAAAGAAGTGATACGGTGCCTAAAGGGACTTGGTGTAAAGAGAAACCAGGAGATAGCAGAGAGTAATCTGCTAAGGAAGAAAAAATGTAGCTTGGCAGGAAATGCCCGGAAAATGTGAAGCAAGGGGAGACTGAATCAGAGTGGAAGCCAAAGCTGTATTTATGAAATCAAGCCTAAATTATGGTATAACATTGTGTCTTCCAAACCAAAGGAACAGCACACACGAGGAAACTTGCTCAGAATAACCTTGCTGCTCTGTTAGTGACTTCCTCTCCTGAATCGCCGACTGTCCTGAGCCAGCGCGTAACCTGAGGTATTAAACATACACCCGTGCATTGTAATTTAGAGTTATAGTTACATTCCTTTGAAGATTTATCACTGTTTGCTGTGGGACAGATCTGCAATTAAAATCTGTGTCAACAAGCAGAAGTTAAATGGAAGGATAAGGTCACATAGATAGAGGAAAACATCTGCTCTGTATGCTTTACAGAGCGCAATGACACAACGTCTTGGAGAGGCAATTGTTTCACTTTAATTTTAGAAAATCAAAGAAGAAGTAGTGGTGACTGAAAAGATGTAGCATGATTTATAACACAGAGGCGGGAAAGAAGAAACAAGGCAATACTTAGGACAATACTTCGCCTGAAGCACATGCTTCATTTTCACAAACTTGTGAGAAAGCATTTAAAAATAAATAAATGTTTATGTGGTGTTCTGAATTTGAGCAGATCCAAGCTGCTAAACAAGGACCACATTATCAAGATTCAAATCTTGATAAATCTTATAATCAAGTTGCTGGGCGTCCTAATTATAAGTAATTTTAGTTCACCTTCATCTAGCAGCCAGGGATGGATTGCAGGCAAGTCCAGTTTCTAATTGCACAAGCGCCTTTTCATCGTTGTGCTGCATGCAGTTGGCAGTGGGGTTAAGAGGACACTTGGCAGGTGTGAGGGCCCTGTTCCTGCAAGAGTGAAGAGAGGTGGCAGAAGTCACTCAGCAGGAGTGACAAACCCTGCAGTGAAACTGCAGCAACAGTAGCAGAATTGGAACCCCAAGTCAGGAACACGAGCAGATACAGCGCTGTAGCACAAGCTAATAACCCAATGTAGACTTACCTATGGTTTGGCCAACGTTGAACAAACAGCGCTTGCCCAGTAGACAACGTAAATGGGCACAGACCTCAGACAAAGTGCAGCAGTATCATCCACCCTTCCTTGAACTTTACAAATGGCTTTCCAATTTCCTCACTGTATATATCATTTACAACCCCAACAGCTTTGTCCCTCTTACCCTACTTTTTTTTTTCACTATCGAGGAATGAGTCGTCTGTCTCCTCTTTTGGTTTTTACTCACTCCTACCCTTCTTGCAACATAATTTGGCAATGATTTATTAGGCAAAACTGTTCCAAACAGGTGTCTGTTTTCTGGCTCCCCCTGCAAACTCTGTTCCAGCGAGCAGATGGTAATAGTTAGCTGCCTTCTGCACCTGCATGGATGAGAGCAGATCTGAAGAACCTCTTCTGTATGTTGAGTAGCTCAGAGCAATATTTAGATGACCTTGTGGTTAACACAGAAGTAGCCAACTGTATCCAGCTTGGCACTGACACTGTGGTGATCATTAGCGGAGCTGAATTTGAGACAGAAAATGGTTTTGGGAAACTAAGATAAGGCAGAAAAATTTGGCACATTGTCAGCCAAAAGGCACCTCAGGAGCAGCAGCATGAATGGACAATACCCGCCCATGTCCTTTCTGTAACATTTCAAGAATTCTTGCAGCAATCACATGAATAAACTCATTTACTGTATTTCAGACCACATCCAGCTCTCAGGATTCAGCTAAGGGTTTGTGGACTTCTTAATTAAATACATTAAAGCAGAGTTAGTTTTCTAAACATACATCAGGTTCAACTGGTTACTGGACCAATCTAATCTATAATGCTCTGACACAGAAGGAAGGTGTGGGAGAGATGGATTTGAAGCCTGAGTTTTTTGAAGGTGATAAACAGCATAAGAACTAGTGAGCTAAAAAGAGAAGGACTGAGAGAAAAGAGAGAGAAAATAGAGGTGAAGGTTAAAAAAAAGGAATTAAATCCATGCAGCATAAATGTGGGAGATAAAGTTACTAAAAGAAACAAGTGATCATAAAATCACAGAATCACAAAAAGGTAGGGGTTGGAAGGGACCTCTGGAGATCATCTAGTCCAGCCCCCCTGCCAGAGCAGGGTCACCTACAGCAGGTTGCACAGGAACGCGTCCAGGCGGGTTTTGAATGTCTCCAGAGTTGGAGACTCCACCACCTCTCTGGGCAGCCTGTTCCAGTGCTCTGACACCCTCAAAGGAAAGAAGTTCCTCCTCATGTTTAGGTGGAACTTCCTGTGCTCAAGTTTGTGCCCATTATCTCTTGTCTTGTCCCCGGGAACCACTGAAAAGAGCTTGGCCCCATCCTCCTGACACCCACCCTTTAAGTATTTATAAGCGTTAATAAGATTAGTTGTCTTTTTTCCAGACTGAAGAGACCCAAATCCTTCAGCTTTTCTTCATAAGAGAGGTGCTCCAATCCCCTAATCATCTTCATAGGATCATAGAATCACAGAATCATAGAATTCTTTGAGTTGGAAGAGACCTTAAAAATCATTGCAGATCACCTAGTTCCAACACCCCTGCCATGGCCAGGGACACCTCCCACTAGACCAGGCTGCTCAAAGCCCCATCCAGCTTGGCCTTGAACACTTCCAGGGATGGGGCATCCACAGCTTCCCTGGGCAACCTGTTCCAGTGTCTCACCACCCTCAGAGA
This sequence comes from Rissa tridactyla, assembly GCF_028500815.1. Taxonomy (NCBI): domain Eukaryota; kingdom Metazoa; phylum Chordata; class Aves; order Charadriiformes; family Laridae; genus Rissa; species Rissa tridactyla. The sequence continues at coordinate 42,146,608 of NC_071467.1, forward strand.
AAAGAATCTCTTCCTAATATCTAATCTAAATCTACCATCTTTCAGTTCAAAACTGTTACCACCCCTTTCGCTCCACTCCCTGATAAAGAGTCCCTCCCCATCTCTCCCTTAGGCCCCCTTTAGGTACTGGAAGGCTGCTATAAGGTCTCCCTGGAGCCTTCTCTTTTCCAGGCTGAACAACCCCAACTCTCTCAGCCTGTCTTCCTAGGAGAGGTGCTCCTGCCCCCTGCTCATTTTCCTGGCCCTCGTCTGGCCTTCCTATAACAGGTCCACATCATTCTTATGTTGGGGACTCCAAAGCTGGACACAGTACTCCAGGTGGGGTCTCACCAGATTGGAGTAGAGGGGCAGAATCACCTCCCTCATCCTGCTGGCCATGTTTCTTTTGATGCAGCCCACTATTCAGTTGGCTTTCTGGGCTGTAGATGCGCATTACTGGCTCATGTTGAGCTTCTTATCCACCAACACCCGCAAGTCCTCCTCAGGGCTGCTCTCAATCCATTCTCCGCTATCTCATCAACGAAGATTAAGAAAAATCTGGAAAAAATCATTAGAAAATTCAGACCAGAGAACAGTTGTATACTTGAGAACACATTCATTTGTTCAATGTTTCCAGGCATATTTCAGACACAAACTAAGGCAGAACTTGTGGGTCTGAATCTGGTGTGTATCAATAGCAGCTCTGGGCAGCAGGTCAGGCATTCACCAGCAGGGCAGGCGAGTCAGGCTCACGGGTTTGTTAAACCCCATGTCTAAACCAGATCAACAGCATTCACAGAAAAAAAATCTTACCTTCACAGGCAGACACTTTTTTCTCTATTGAGGCATTTGACAGTTCTTGTGTGCTGAACAGAAGGTCTTTGAGCCCATCCAGGGGCTAAATTCTTGGTGGGATCTCTGCCTCTGGGTGGTTTTTGCCACAATGTATGGCTTGTTAGGGGCCAGCAGCACTCTTGGGTACCTCACTGTCTTCTCAAAGTCAATGGTTAGAGGTTTCGGGTACTTCTGCTGGAGGAATAATAAGACCACAGCAACAGCAGCATGTCAGCAGCTCTCTGCACAGCATGAAGGACAGCTCTTCTTCTCTGGGACATGTTTTTTTGATTAACAAGAAGAATCTAGCAGCAAAACTGGCAAGTAAATAGAAATACATGATCATTCAAATTGCTAAAACACTACAAAACACCAATAGGTATACACTGGTAAAAGTATTCCCAGATCCATTAATGCAGGGTTGAACTTTTTATCTCAAAGGGCAATTCCATAAAAGCAGGTACTTTCTCCTGACTGTTACACTTTAGAAATTCACTGTGAAAATAATCACTCTTTAGATATTTGAGACTCACATTATTCAGTGGGAGAAATTAAATCTCTTTAAGAGTTCTGTTAGCAGAGAGGAATTATAACTCTTTAGAAGTATCACTGATTTCAATATTAATAACTCTATTCTGCAAATCTATTTTTCTAATCAGTTTCTGAATCTGTGATCACAATTTTAAGTTAGGTATTTTTTTTCAAGACCTTATAGTTTTCTAATTCCAGGGAGAGAAGACTCGAATAACCTTTCTTCAAATCCTATTAAGAATCACCTCATATACAGAAAAAATAAGTGCCTTGTAAAGACTGATAGGCTTTAAGAGTTTTTCCTCTATTAACGTTGAATAATATTTAAGACTTTCTTATCTTGATATTACTCTGTATCATAGAAAAACTAAAACCTCATCACTGTAATACCATTTGGGTGGAAACAAGTAATTTCACTCAAAGTTTTCTTACACACTCTAAAACATATGCATCTTTCTCCTTTTGTTATATGTAAAATTAATGGTTATTTTTAACTGCCTTTCACTTCATTGGCACCCCTGCAATAGAAGACTCCTGTTTTGGGTTTATTTTATGCTCTTTTGCTGCCTGTAAGCATGGCTTGAGTGTAGATACTACCCAAGAGTGATTTGATCTTCATGGAATTTATGAAAAATGCTACTGAAAAGGCTGGATACTAATGTGATGAGTAGGCTATAAGGATCTGTACAGACTAGAAACAGAACTGGTAAATGTGTTATCCCAGACTCTTGGGAAAGGACCAAGGGTAAAACCATTTATTCCTTTTAACTATTAAGAAATTACTTGAAATATTTTTTTCTCCTCTGCCTAGTGCTTGTGCTGTCAAGACAACTTTTGCTGTTATGCAGTAAACTGGATCTGAGGATTCTTGGTTTCATGGGAAATACACAGCTATGAGTAAGATCACACATTTTGTCACGGGTTAAACCAAAGGGCTGTTTTGCCAAGTGCTGCTTGGAAGCCATCAGCAGAAGCTTTGGGAAGGACTATGAGGGTGAGGGAAATAGCTTGTGTCTTGTATCTTCAATATTTCAAATCAACAGGAATCTGGAAATGTCTCTTTGCACTTAAGAGCCACTCACATAAATTTGTCTAATTTCATGAACCTTTGAATAAATTTATATCCAGTGGACAGTGGCTTTTTGTAATGAACTGTGGGAAATGTTAAATAACAGTATCATGCAAGGTAATAACTCTTATATATACCTAAGACAGATCCTCTTATCTCTAGTGCTGTATTGATATGCCTTCTCTGTGTGTGACTGACATATAATGGCAAATGGTAACTTTTGGCTTTGCAGCATTTCTTTCAATTTTACATTAGCAGGCAATATAAAGGTGTGTGTGATTGCCCCTCTTTTGCAGGTCTACTCAGGAGAGAACAAACAGATCATCAATAATTAGTAAAATAGGTGCAGGGTAGAGGGGAATAAAATTATAATGGAGCTTGGAAGAGTCCTTGCCTTACTCATGAAGATCCAAGGACCAAGCATTCAGCATTCACAAGGAGGAGGGATAAAGCAGCAGAAGATATTTATTTGTCTTATTTAAAACTGCAGAAGAGGGGTTGGAGCACAAGCCAGAGGCACGCCTGCCAGAGTTATCTTTAGACCTCTGAGGTCTAAAGGCTCTTCCACTCTGAGGAGCCAAGGGACGTTAGAGTTGGTGGCACATGCCCCTACCCCACTCCTCCCCACAGGCTTCTGTTGGCCACTGGGCATTTCTCCAGCCATCCCAGGTGGGATCTTACCAGCCATCAATCGCTTTTGTCCCCACACTGCTATAGCCCCCTTCCTCAGCCAAGGGGCTCTTGAGGCTCAGCTGCCCCTGCCCCCTGCCCTGGCTATTGCCATGTTTCGGCTATGAGGAGGGAAACCATTCCTCTGACAAATGAGGCACTAAAGGTGCAGGAGAGCACTTACAGTGCTATGAAGTGTTTGGGTACAACACAGACCAAAATGTACTTCCCTCATGGTGATTTGGGGCCAAAGCTTGCTTTTGCCTGAACCAATATCAAACGAGACTAATTCAGCTTATCAGCAGAGCAGCTCCAGAGTGACACTGGTAGGACCAGAAGCAAAATTCAGGGCCATAATGTTTACTTTTCTGGCTGAAATGATTAATTATTCAGAAACAAGTCTATCACAGGCAGAGCATTTCTTCCAATTAATTCAAATTAACATTTTGTTTGTACCACAGAGTAAGCCTTTTCCTTTACATAGTTCAAAGTTAACCCTGGGAGCTCTAAATATGCCTCCTGGTGATTTAATTAAAAGATAACTATGCATTTTAAAAAAAGAAGTACCAAAAGAAGGAAAAACTACAATGTAAACAGCAATAGCTATGAGGAAAAGGAATCTACTATATAAGAATTGAAAAGGAAAAAAGAAGTGACTAATAAAATGTGTATGAATTAAGACACAGAAGAAATGAAAGAAAATAGCTTCTGAGTGTGAAGAGGCATAAAAGAGTAAACAATGCATGGTGAATATATTGTTTTGAACACAAAGGTTACATGACCAAGTGCAGGCCGGATACACCAGGGCTCACGGTTGACTTTGTAGGGTGAAGGAGCAGAGATGTAGTTCCCAAAATGGTTTCCGCTCCCCAGGATGTAGAACTTAAGCATACAACAAGTCAAGTCCCACCATATTTGGGGGTAATAGGCTAACAAGAGTGAGGTTCATTACCAGAAGTAGGGTCCCAGCCTCGCTTGGAAGCGAGTGCCAGACCCTGGGCACAGCAGGTAAGTAGCTAGGCCTGATGCACATATTGTGGGCACGAAAGCCATATTGCTTGGTCTCTCCCACACCTTCATAGCAGCAGAAGTGGAGTGGTGTAGATTGCAAAAGACAGGACACAGGATGGAGATATGTTATCTGAGTGAAAGTTACAGTGTGTGTCCTGATCCCAAAGTCTGTCCCTCAGGCACAGCACATGGCATAGGTCAATCAATGATCACTGCAGGACATCACAACCTACTTGCTGAACTCTGTATGCCTGTGAACTAGCAGGGACCATGACTGGCACCAGCTTCACGCTGGGCTGCTGAGTCAAGGCCACCATTGCGCTGCCTGCAGAGCTTGCCCACACCACAACAGCCGCTGCCTGTGCCAGCAGAAGGACATGGACATAGTCCCTCTGCTTCTGCCTCCGTTTCCTGGAGAGGTCCAGGTGCTCCATCACGAAGCATTTTCCTGCTGCCATAGCTCCACCACTGCAGAGATGCTGCTGCTGAGCCGGCAAGCCTCCAGTTCTTTCCGGCAAGTAATTTATAATTGCGTGTAATTTCAAATGCCTACAGAAAATTGTGGGTTTGCTGATGATACATGTATGAAATATTCTCCTAGCTCACATTCTTTTAACTGTTCAGTGTAAAGATTTTGAAAAAAAACGGTTCATATCAATTTAAAAACACTTCTGAAGTCCTATTATTTCATATTGACCGCTGGGTGTTCACAAAAACCTGTTTCGTTTCACAGCTGCCTGATGATACAACTCCCTCATGTCCTGTTTCTTTTTTTTCCAGTCTCCAAGTTGTAAAGAATCTTTTCATTATGCTGGAAGAACGATACTGGTCCAAAATGGACAATTTTCACACCAGTGGTAGTAACAACAATAGACTCAGTATGAGTTCAAGAGGCTATGACAGAAATACATTTTGTCTTCCTGCATAGTACTTTGTACTGGTTGAACTAAATAATGAATTGCAATTTAAAACTACAAATGGAAGAGAATGGAAATACTGTCAATATTAAATTGCAGTGGTGAACCTGGCATTTAAGACCTTGCCATTGGTTTAATTTCTTTAATACATCCAGTAATTTTTAAGGATGGTGGCTTTCCATGCATCCTCATGTCTACTGATGACATTCACTAGATCCAGTGCATGATGTTAAGCCCTGCTGGGCATGTTCTTTTTTGAGATTAGCTGCTTTAAATACAACATGTGAGTAAAACAAAGAGGTCCTATGGTTTTAGAAAGCTGAGGTATTTCTGGTTCTGTTAACTGACTGTACAGGCTGTAACAGGTTTTGGATCAGGTCATTAAGCAAGCTGATTTTCTGATCATTTCCCACGGTAGGAAAAGTCCACCTAGCTGAACATTCCCTTCTCTAAAACATTCTTCCACAAGGGCACTTACAGCTTCCATTAATGTCAGGGGAAGTTAAACACATATGGAGACATATAACTATATGGCCTGAAGAACTTTAACGTGCATCTGCACCTACATATACACTTATACAAGAATACACACCCTTCATATCTCCACCCAGGAAATGGAAATTTAGCAGAACGAGGATATTAAAAATGATAACTGATCTTGTCAGGAACTCCAGACAACATTTAATTCTCCAGCCCATGGAACGGAGGATTAGGAAACAGCTTTATAAGATGGGTGGGGAGAAACTGGTGGATTGAAATAAAGATTCTGGGCTGATGAAACAGCTCAGCATTTCTGAGTTCCCCTCTCACTGGTTATGATGTGGCTCCTCTCACGAGTATCCCAGCTGAAGCTCAGGAAGGCAATAATAAGTCTTAAAGCCTTGGGGTCATCGCCAAGAAGAGTGGAGTGTTCTAAGATAGAAAACAAGAGAATGTGGCTGTCTGTGGTGTTCATGGCTTCGGTCTCACTGCTGCTCCTCACTGCTGTGACTGCAGGAACTGGGGATATGCATGCCTGTAGCTGAGAAAGTCAGAGGCCAGGGACCATTTTGAAAAGGTTGGTTTGGGCGTGAGGGACTACTATAAATACAAGGCTCAGATTTATGTGATAGAAAATTATTCCCTGAACTGCCTAAAACCAAGTTTTCAACAAAAGAAAGGTTTGGGTTTTTCCAAAACAAATGATCCGTTTTTTCACTGAAAATGTCACTTAGTCATCCAATAAACAATTTCTTAAAGACTGGAATATTCCAATAGAAAATTAACTATAGTTCAAGAAAGTACTGGTTCCAGTGACTTGAACTCTCTTTAGCCTATATGAGTCCAAATCTTCAGCTGAAATTCATTTCAGACAGTCTTTGAGATTCTTTTGAAACACACGCTTCTTTTTCTTAAAGACAAGACAGTGGTCCTTCAAAGATTTTTTTTTCCTACAACTTTGACCTATAGGAGGTAAAGTAAGGTTTTAGGTACCTGAAACAGAACGCTGATAAGCCCCATCAAAATATTTTAGCCTTCCACCAGAAGGCTGGATGAAGAGCTACAGAGCACCTTAGAACTGCTCAAAGGCTTTTGCTAACTGATAATATATAAGAACAGAACCAGTTTGCCTACAATCGTATTCAAAGGAGAAGATGCACATCAAATCCAGGTAGCTGGAAAAATCTCTAAGCTGTGGAAGTGGAAGCCACAAAGCCTGAAGCAGCTTTTGATATCTTTCACCTTTACAAAAATTTCCTGTCTTCAAAATTCATAGATGCTGCAGCCTCATGGAAATGTCTATTTTCAAATACATATTTACATAACTACCCTGCCAAGGGTAATGTTAGGACCCAAAATGAAATGGAAAATCATCCAAGTCTGAATTCATTGACAGTCTATTGCAGGCATGAAGGAGTAGGTTTCTGGTTTTCACCATCGATTGTGTAGATCTTTATCAGAAAAATGGTATTTATCCTGAAGAATCACGGTCTCACTAAATACCACCCTTGCCTTTCTTTCACCTTGCCTTCACTCAGAGAGCTGTGGAAATAGAGATAACACAAATCTTCATAATATGTCAGTGATTCAAATCACCTATCATGTGCTTTTGATAGAGAAATGAATGCTGCTAAAAACTGCATACACATGATGTGTGGTGATACTGTTAAGTTTTGTTCTTGTCTCTGATGGCAATGCAAAGTATTCAAACCACCTGACTCCTCTCAAAATGATTCATTCTATTTAACCAAATCTGAAAGAAATTGTGTGGCACTACGTGCATAATAGGTATTTATGCATTCAACAGTCATACATATACATTTCCTAAAATGCAAACATGCATCAGCCAAGCAAGGCTAACGATGATTAATCATATTCTAATTTCCATCTATCTTTCAAGTTAATACAGGGGCGACATTGCTATTATCTCAAACTGAGCTGAAGTCCACAACGCTGCCTGCTGTGATTATTGATGGGTCGTGGCTTGATAAATTTTTTAACTGTTGATAAGGCCTGGCGCCACCTGAATTTTAATGACACTCAACCTTTCTTAAATCCTCATGAAAAAAGTATCCTCATACGGGCAGGCAACAGCGGTTCATGAGACGGTGTACAGAGCCTGATTCACGAGTCAGACGCAGCTGAAGCAGCGCAGGGAAGAAATCTGCTGGGAAGAAATACCATACCCAGAGACAATGTAATTGATTTCACCTTGAAGAGGACTACTTAGGATTACTGTGTGCAAATCTTCATCTCAGTGCTCTGAAAACATTTTAATGCTTTCCACTACCTTCCCACCAGCCAGATGGAAAGAGAGAGAATGAAATGTTCTGCCACTTAACTGGTGGCTGTGGTTGCATCCCAGTGCAGCGAGACCCATTCTCCTGGGTCTGAGTAGTAAAGTAAACAAGCCAAGAATCTCTGCGGAAGTTTGGAAACATGTTTATGCCTAGTTTCAGCAGATACTGCCGAGTAGGTCTCCTTTTGGACTCCCACAGCTCTTGAGCAACACGTTTTTGCTGACCACATAACATGCCGCAGGCACCTCCTTCCCCTGCGAGTTCCCCTGCAAATGGCAGAATTAACTTCTTCATTTCCTGCTTCTGCAAGCAATGTCAGAGGCCACGTAAACAACTTGCCGGGGGCTGGGGACCACTGCTTTACACAGTAAGTACGTAGGCAGCCTGCATACCTAGATAAAAAATAACAGAAGCCTGTATATGCGCCCCAGCTGCATCAGCACGCCGCAGATTTTCAGAGGGGAGACTTGCCCTGAGGCAATTCAGGTTACTTCTGCGACTCAAAGTATTGTGGGAAAGTATTATTGCATCCTTCCCATGGCTTTCCATTTTTTCTGAGGCTTTTCTAAAGGGACAGAATACTGGATGAGTCTGGCCTGATGCAACTGTTCTTCATCCACCGCTGTCCTGAGCGCTGGGGGCGCTTGGTCTCCTCTGGGAAAAAGGCGCCTGGGCTGTGCTTGTCCCTGTCTGCGGTTCCCCCGGATGATTTCCTCGCAGACCCTGAAACCCCAAACTCTGTCACCACACAGCGGGGCACCATTAATGCCTCTCCTTTCTCATGGACAGAGAATCCATTCTCCAAATTCACGCATTTTCAGGCCAAACTCCCTCGGTTTCAGCCATCAGGCTGCCTCCGTCAAAAATGAAAATGCGGAGATGCAACGATTCTACATAGTATGCAGTCCCAAAATCAGATGGCAGCTTCAAACAGTCCTTCATGGCCCATCAATTTCATAATATCAACCAGAATTCAAAAGAAACTTTCCAAATTGTCGTAACTGCCTTTTTTTCCAAGGGAGTTTAAGAGTTACACCCCACCATAAAGCTTAGCTTGGGATACTTCAAAGCATTTTCTCTCCCCCGCTTTATAGAAACAAATTGAGTATGCCACATTTCCCAGCAATATAAGCTAACTCCAGCCAGCAAAATGAAATATATCTTTAGTAAGATTAGCAATTTTCCTTTGCTCTTCATTAACTATCTGAATCCTAACCAACCGTCCAAAGGATCCAGTGGTTTGCGTAAAAGGGGGTAGTGATTGCAATTTGAACTCTCTTTCTACACAGCTGGAGAACATCTTCTTCTCTTTTCCTCATCCAAAACAAGAAAAGAAAAAATCAGAAATGTCATCTCTGTTCTCCCGCTGTTTGTTTCATCAGTCATCCGCATTTGTGATAACGCTAGCTGACTTCTTCAGCGGGGTTCAAACAACACAGCGATCGGCTAATTTCATTATTTACAATGAAGTTATAAACTGCACGTTACTCAGATGACAGGATGAGGCTATTACAGAAAAGGCTCAGTATTTATTTGGCCTTTTGGCATCTATAATGCCATGATGGCATAGGACCAGCATGGATAAATCTATGTGACCCCAGTTGCTGGCACAAGAGTAAAAACTGTCAGGGGGTGGAAAAAAGCATTGCCAGAATGCACTCGTCTCCAATAAAAAGAACTAGTCAGCAATTTCTTTTTTGTAAAAGTGTCTCTGAAGAGGAAATATGCTTCTGAAAATGACTGGAGGGGAGAGGTAATATTAATTTTTCTATAGCATTTTGATCTACCACCACTGTTTATAAGAAAATATTTAGTTCCTAAGTTTTAATTTGTGGTCAGCATTCTGGTATAGATCAGTTCAAAATTAACCTTTATCTGCATGAGCTACTGTGGTACATAATAGGGATGGTAGTTTGCATCCCCTTGTACTCCCTTTTTTCTCAAAAGCAGAATGCTCAGTGGAGGATACAGATGGGATCGCTTGGTCCACAGGAGAAAGAAAGGGCATGAAGCCCCTACACTACAGTTCCTACAGCTCACTGCAAATATTTTAAAAATGGACCAAACTTAAAGCAAGTGTTTAAATACAATTTTTAAATGTTTTGGTGTCATCACTTCCTTTTCAGAATTTTTTTTCTTCCAGAATTTGTCATTCCACTAACATTTTTAAGGAGTTTTTTGGCATTTTTCACAATCTGGGGTTAATAGATATGTTAAGGTACGAGACATTTTGTTGTTTTGTAGAAACTCTGATTTTCAGATCTACTGGAAAACGTCATCTTCCTTATAGCCACTGAAGAGGATCATGTTTTGCTCAGGTCACGAACTGTATTCCTTCAGTAGCTATTGAAATTAGGAGACTATCTAAGTGAGTTAAAGACATCCTCCTAAAGTAACTTTTTTGTACTTAGTAGCACTGAACAGAATTTTAATGCTGAGTGTAATGTAAAATAATAAAAAAAAATAATTCTAATGATTTTTTCTCCCAAATGAGAATATGTGTATATGATAGTGCCACATTTGTCTCAGTCTAGATGTTTTCCAAAAATCAACAAACTGTTTCACACAGAATCTGCTTTGAATTTCAAAGATGTTGATGGAGAGGGGAGGACTAGATACTGCGTGGTTTTGTATAGAGCTGGTTGAACACTCTCTAACAGAAAGAAACCTATGTCATAAAGAATTTCTGCCCATGAAAAAGGTATACATTTCTGACCATTTCTGAATTTTATTTGTGTCCCAGCCAATTGCTAGCCATAATATGTTGATTTTGATGGACAGGGTTTTTCTCCTAAACATGCTTTAACGATGCCACTCAGTATCCTGGTAGGCAAATAAAGCTCTAGAAAGAAAACCATTGAGTGAGATAAAGCGGCATATCCAGCATCACTTGCTCATCCCCTTAATGACAGTTTTGTACCTGAGCAAATATCTCCTCGCAGCCAAATCATTTAACCCGTCAGAATTCCAATTTCCCCTGTCTCCAGAGCAGCTAATAATGTGGCTAATTCAAAATCATTTTCATTAACCACAATAACACTTCAATTTGCCTTCAGAATAACTTGAGATAGTTAAGTGTCAGCTTCCAAAAATTACTATTTGTTACTATAAAACAATATTTGCACAGCATGAGGAAATTGCCTCAAATTGAACTGGATGGAATTATCATATACAGTCATTAGGAAACATAACTGCAAGTAATGATGTTACTATGAACTGAGACAGTAGATGCTACATTTGACAGCCGCTGTGCTATTTAAACTTATTTTCTTTTCTGCAAGATAGCAATGCCACAAAAGGATGCAAGGTCTTTTCACGTAGTGTGATATGAGAGTTCAGATTCCAAAATTCTCATCACAACCTTCTAGAGTTATTTATGATCACAGGGAAATTCAGGGCCTCTGGAGGTCATCTAGTCCAATTTCCTCCTCAAGTAGTGTCAGTTATGAATGAAATCAGACCAGGTCACTCAGAGGTTTATTGTGTTTATTTCTACATTGATTAAATACAGTGCATATAAACTTAAAGAAGAAAGAAATTAACCAAATTGAAAAATCAGATTCTAACAAACTAAAAAAACCTCAAACCCAGCAAATCATGCCAAAACTTTAAAAGCATCAACTCATATTAAAAAGTGATGTTCTTTCGTGGCTGCTGCCTCTGAAATAATTTTGTGGTGATGCCAATTGCCGTTAACTTACTGGCAGCAATAGCAGGTCCTTTGCCATCTGGGGCCCGAGGTGAAGATTTTAACTATTTTTTCTAGGCTGTCCAGGATCAACCGCAGATAAGATGAAGCCGAGTCATGTGTTTCTTGGGAAAACAGTTTGAATGAAGCTTATGAAAAGAGAACAAAAGGAGAAAATTACATCAGAAGTGCAGAACTTGAAAGCTTCTAGCAGCATTAATTTTGTGTATGGCAGTCCCGATACTATTCAAGTCCATGCCAATTAGGGGTGGACCAGACTTGAAACGCAGAATCCCCCCAGTACTCATTTTGTAGAGTGTGGGCATCTGAGATATGAACCTGTGGTGGTTTGGGACTGGGGGAGTTTCTAGGAGGTGCCTCCTTTCCTACTTTGACCAGAACTGACCAGGATTGGCTGATTTTGCAAAGTCAACAACAACAGAAATGTTTAATTTCTGGCACTATGACCTGAGAACTTACCAGGCTCAGTTATGGGATATCAGCAACTTAATTCCAAACCTGAATTTCCAGTTTTAACTATCATTTACCCTTCAGCCTTAAATCCAAATGCCTGTCCAACTCTAATCTAGACCAAAATTGTAGCTCTCTTCTAAATCTTTCAGACCTTACCCGCTCCTGAAATACAAGCTGTAGCTTCCTAAACTTGCAGTAATGCTACTGGTTAAAACATGTGTTCGTTGTTTGCCATTCAATCCTTCAGGGTAAGCAGATCCCACAGCACCCACCCTGGGGTTTACAAACACAGCCTTCTTTTGTCAGCCCTTAATGCCGTCCCGCAGCTTTGTGCAGCTCCGGCAAGGATGCAGCGTGTGCCACCTAACTGTTTCCCCTTTCCTTCATTTCACCGCATGTGGTAAATATGTAGAGAGTGTTGTGTTCTGTACTGTAGCGGGGCGTAGAAGTAAGTCTCGCTTCAGCCTGAAGCATTTCTTTCAGGCACAGTAATGCATCTAAAAGTCAGGCTCTCAGAGCCCGGCAAAAAGCATCTTTGTGGTTATCACAGTTCTCTCACAGCAGCTACAGATGCACGGTTAGTCCTGACTGTCCACGCACCAGGCATTAAAATGCCACCCTGTGTGCAGAAGCTTGCCTTGGAGAAACAATGTGCATCACCCAGCCTGGATTCTGCTGGTGTGTCTGACCAGTGAGAACCACCCGCATCGTCACGGAGCCAACAGATAAAACCCCATGCTGTCCCCTTTCCCTTGTCCCCGCGGCAGGGGACACCCAGATGTGGGAAGCTCAGCAAAAGCACTTGGCAGAGATGGCAACATTAGCACAGAGTGGCTCTCGGGCCATCCAGATATGCACTCTCTGAGGCATCAAGCGTGCCTCTGGTGAGAGGTGGAGAGAGGTGGGAAGAACAAGTGCCATACTTTTCTCCTCAGCACATTCATATGACAGAGGAAGAGATTTTTCAGTTGGCTCCCACTTCACTTTCTTGACAGGCTGCAGCTGTGGTAATGAGTTGATTTCAAGGTGAAAGAGGTGCCTAAAGAGCTTTTGAAATATCTCAGCAGGCGCTTATCTGCACACCCTTTAAGATGTGGCCTGAGGTCACGGGGCCACCAAGCCGGCAGGCTTCCTCTGGAGGCATCTCTGAACCACACTCACCAAGCGCCTTTTCTGGGGAGGTACGTGAAGGAGCTCTATGCACTGTTAGGGTGAAACCATGGTGATCCTGGAAAAAGCCTGGCCCTACAGCAAGGGCCAGCTCCTTGTTTCATTTTGTGTTAGAAAACACATATTCTTCTAGCTGGAGAAAAGACTTAGAAAGTCATGTGGTATTAGAAATGAGTAATAAATCGCGCACATTTGTCAAAAAGTGGAGCTTGCCGTTTCCTTGGAAACTGAACACTTTGTGGGTTTATGGTATTGTACTCAGCAGAGACTGGCTGAGATCTGTGTATGTATGTACGCAGCCACAAAGGCCAAGCTGTCTTGGCTGAAGGTTTCAGAATCTATCAAGTTTGGTAAAATACAGCTAAAAGGATTTCCCTGACTGGGCAATTCGGAGAAAATAATGGTGGGAAATCTTTCTTTCAGCAAAAATAAGTGCAGCTAAAGGAAGAGAAAACGATTTGAAATCTTGCCTGCTTAGTCACCTTTGAACTTTTATTTTATTGCAGAATGGAAGTATGGTCAGAATCCAGGTTTGGTAGTTTTGTGATCCTCCTTTAAGTGGCCAAAATACCAGCCAAACCTGCTCCTTTCATTTCTGGACAGAAACAAAAACTAATACTTAGTAATTACAGGATAACCATACTGCACGTAAGTAAGACAAAATGTTATTCTCATTAAAGCACTATTTAAGAAACTAGAAAATCATAAAATCCTTAAAGTCAGGGACAGGATCCCAAAGGCTTGCAGAAATAACATCCTACCACCCCTGGGCTCTGCGAGGCTTTAGACTCATAGCATTTTCCTTGTAAATCCCCTTCACTTCCAGTTATCAAACAAGACGGATCTAGCCTATGGATTAAGCATTTGCTCAGAACTATTTCTCCCTCTAAGGCCGTAACACCTAAAAAGCTGTCATCAACACTTGTCACCAAATATTCACTACACTCAGAGCTAGAAATACATTCAGCTTTAACAAGGGCCAGCAGCAGTTTGGGAACATTTCTCTTGGCACAAGAGCGCATTTTCCCAGCAGCTGAGCAACTCATGGTGTCAAATAGTTTTTCCAGGCACCATGTTAAAGCCTGAAAAATACAATTTTGTTTTCCATTAATTTTGGTGCATTGCTCCTCCACACAGTCTTTCAGCCTGGTCTCCAGAAGACTGTGAGATAAAGGTTTCAGTAAAATTAAGATTTAAAGCCTGAGAGGCAAAGCATATAGTTAAAGGATGAGACAAGGGAATCATGTACTCAAAAAAGAAGAAAAAGGCCAAAATAAAATTAATTTCTGTTCTCCTTTTCACAAAGATTTGGATGTCCTAATCCTTAGCATGTTATTTCTGGCCAAGTGGTTTGTCACTGCTCCCCCAGGGGCATGTCTGTTTGCTATGGTCACAACAGGCCGGGTGTAAAGATTTTGGGGGAAAAATAATGAGAATTCTCTTAGATCCAATCCAATCATAACTGGCACCTTTTACGCTACGTGTAGGAGAGAGAGGGACTCCAGCTTCCAGCTGCAAAACTGGAGAACAGATGTTTCAGCTCCAGTGTGGACACAGGTGTGAGGACTTAAAACTAGAAAACAATAAAGTTTAAAGGGAACATTTGTCCAAGTAAATTGAGGGCAGGGAGGGATGTTGGTAGACAACAGATTTCTGACATCCTGGAAAATTTTTGAAAACGACACTGCTATCAGACTATCAGGGCTTTAAAATTAGTTACTACATTTTTGCAACCAATTTGCCACCATTTTGAGGGTGATATATTATTGCTGGCTTATGCTAGCTAACCTAGAAGGACTACATGACTTACTGAAAGCCGGGACCAGCGGCAGTGCTCTGGGTTTATCCCACAGCTCTGCCTGTTCAGCCGGACCGGCCAATGCTTCATGCAGTCCAGTTCCCCTCCTTCTGGCCAGACAGGATCTACGTGAGTTGGAGGGCTTGGTGACAGCTCTAATGACCAAGAATAAGAAATCCATTAAACTTTTCACACCCTCTCCCCTTCCACCAAAAACCAGCCAGACCACAGCTGGGAGGAACCGTGAATTTATTTCAGGGGAAAGTAACAGCTTTCATCTGTGTTTCATTTCTAAGGCTGTCTTCTCAAGGGAGTTAACTAGAAACATGCTTGGAAATCAAAAAGTGAAGAGTCTTGTGTAGCTCCCTGTAGTAATAGGGAAGATAATCGTCACCAAGCCCCAGAGGTGAGCCATGCTCAGAGGTGCTTCCGCAGTGGGAGGAGTAGTGATGGCACCAACAGCATCCACCCAAAAACATGCACGTTGCTTTTCTAGTCCTTCTCTCACCAGCAAGCATTACCTGGGCAGGAGAGACTTTACCATGCACCACCACCTAGAGGAAGAAACTTCCCCGGGCATTTGACAGTGTCCCAGACTCGAAAAGCCATGGAAAGAACAAAAATTCCTACAAAGAGTTTTTTAATCAGGGTAAACAAATAAATTGATCAGCATCTAAAGAAAAGATGCTTTTTTTTCCTCCGGGAGGCCATTCAGAAGACTCACCAGGCTGAGTAACGAAATTTCCCTCTCCTCTAAATGCAGCATTGAATGTCTTGATATAAAGTTTCACATTTCTCCTTCTTGTGGCTAATTCTGTATGGCATTAAATTGGTTAACAGTCCATGACAGCAATCCTTGCATTGCAGGTGGCACTGAAATGTCAATTTTAATTTAGCATTTTATATGCAATAAAAATTCAAAGCTCATGTATGGGAGGAAATTTTAGAAGCCTTTCCTGAGAAAAGAAGCAACAAAACTTGTATGTGAAGGGACAGTGTCAAGGTGTGTAATATTGCCCTGAAAATCAGTCTCTAATGTATATGTTTATTACGTATGTATAAATGTTACGTGTGTTTAGACATGCACACACATGTTTCTTTCTAACATTAAGGTCATTATGCTACAGACATTTACACTTCCAAGGCTGATTTAATCCTCTTTATGCTGTTTTTGTCAAGCCTCACGATGTCTTTCAGAAGTTGTCAGTGCCAGCTGAGCTATGTCGTTGAACCAGTTTCCACGACTAATTCAAATGTTCATGCAGGAGAGGAAAACTGAGATTCAAAGTCAGCTTCTAAATTGCAAGATGGCAGATATTTCTCTTCATAAATAGTCTGAACGTTTCCGCCAGAGGGGAAAACAGCAGGGGACCTGATAACCTACGCTAACATTTTGGATCTTTCCCTGATGCCACATTTGGCTGAGGATGATCATCAAAATTGCAAGGTGGATTGAGTCAGGTTTTCACTATGTAGATAGGCTTTTTTCTAAAAGGCTGCAGGTCAGAAGACTCTTCAGTAGGTGGTTTTAGGCCATCTCAGGGTTGCACTGCAGACCTCTGTAGAAAATCTGTTGCAACACTTGATCTCACATGATCCTCAGCACCTCCAGGTGCTAATGCTACTGTGGAATGAATAACAAAGACCCCGTTCATTAATTCTTTGATGCACAGAATAGGACTTTTCCCATCAGTTTAAGTGGTTTATTCCTGTGCATAAGACATTTTGTAAAAAACACTAATAATGAAGAGTGGTGCCTGTTGTGTGAAGTGATGTGATTTGAGGCTTGCCTGCTACCACATGCTTACGTGAGCTCTGGGCTGCCAGGAGCATCTGTTTCAATCACGCATTCCCCCCCCCCACCCCACCCCCCGCCCCCACAACTGATTTTCTTTTATCAGCTTTTCTAGAACAGCAAGCAGGTTTTCTTTCTCTTGGTGCTCCTCTTTCTTGCCTGATGTCTCCTCCTCTCCTGGCTCAAAGCCCTCTCATGAGGGCTGACAGCCGTTCCTGTCCAATAGGGATTTTTGTCCCAGCTCTTCATCCTCCTCAGTCTGCAGGGGCCCAGCGGGCAGGCTGTACAGCATGAGGCTGAGCGGGGGCTCTGAAAAGCTCTGAGCTGCACCTATCTTCCCTCTTTTGCTGGGCAATCAGGTAGTGTCTCCAGCCCTGCTTTTAACCTCGCGTAACCGCATACCATAACCCATGTGAAGGCTTTTGTTAGTCTTGCAGATCTCTTCCCTCTCTACTTCCAGCAGTAAATCCAGGATGTCACAATTTGGAGTACCTTTCTTTCCAGCAATGAATTTACAAAAGCCCTTTCCTTTTTCCTGAAAGTGACTTAGCCCTGGGGAAATAAAATAGTGCAACTAGACTTTGAAAATTAATCTTCAAAGGTCCCTAAACCCATGATGTACAGCAGATTTTTGGGGTTTTTTTTTCATTGTTCTTTGCGGGCTTCTGTATCATTCTCTTTACAGGGTAAAAGATATGGTTTGCAAGCCATGTCTGCAAACTTAGCATGCTCAGGTGGGAAATTCCCAAATATGAGTCTTGGGGCTACTCCAGAAGGTCCCTTTCTGAATGCCCTGCTCAGCTTGGAGAGCTTCATAGCATGCCAGTAACATTAAGTAATGAAGAACTCATTTATGCCTTGCTAAAGGCGTCTCTGCTTTACAAGCTGGAGAGTGAGGCTGGCAGAATTTATTGAGTCTTTGTGTAAGTGTATTGGTCTCCTGGTTTAGCTTTTCTGTTTGATTGCTTCTGAATGGGTACAAAAAGTCAGATGGACTAGGAAAGTGGAAAAAAAAATACAAATCCTGCAATTGAAGGGGAAGCAGCATCTGATAATAAAGATTACAGCTTCATGAGTTGCATCTTAACATGCACTCATATCTATAAGTCCCTCAGCTTAGGGCTTGAGTATCAAACCAGTGACTCAAAATTGTGCAAACAAACAGACCGTATTTATAAACGTGGTTTGTAATCCCATTGTGCAAAGTGATTACTACATTACACAGATGACCAGATGCATTCAGGAGTGGGCATCCCAGTCTGAACAATTCACTTCAACAGAGGGCAAACTGACAGGCCTAATTCTGACCTCACATAGATTTACACGGATTTTGTTTGCGTGTCCTGATTCGCACCACAGACAGCAGAATGAAGCTTTAGACTCATTACTTTCTTTCTAATGCTTTTAAAAGATTTGTGTAAAGTGCTGGTAGAGCAAGCAGGCAAGATTCTGCTTTGGGAAATGTCAAAACCCTGCACCTCAGTTCTGCATCTCCAGGAAGACTGTGCATGGACCACCAAATTTACCTTGTTTTGTAACCTACTGTAAAACAAGATGAGTACATGGTGGTCACAGGGAGAAATAACCAGCTTCCGCTCCCGGGTCCACTTTATTTAGAAGAGCAGCAAGACCTAGAAGGCCTGCTTGTCAAAAGCCAAACCAGGACTTCTGCTTTACAACTAGTGTATTTCAAAATCAAGACGCTTCACCACTGAATGAAGCAACCCTGCAGCAGCCTGAACTCTTTAAAATACATTATTGAGTGCCTGGGGAGAAATGTTCATTCCCTGCTGGTATAAGTTGGTCTAACCCTAGCAAAGGAGCAAACATGAAAAAGGCAAAACCTTTTTCTCTGAAATCTCAGCCTAAGTGCCAAACAACAATCCACTTGGAGGTAAAGCTCTGAGGAAAATGGGCTTTACCTGGACTTTAACAAAAGCTGTTCCTGCCCTCAACAAAATGAACATGAAACTAGCAGTAATCATTTCTTTAAAGATTTTACTCTGCTTGCAGAACAAGAAAGTCAGCTGGCAAAACTTATGTGCTAGATGAGGACTCCTCATAATTTACATTATATTGTGCCTAAGATGACTTTTAACAAGAGCAGTAGGTTTGAGTAGATGCATGGAGCAGATTTTTATAAACTAGAAAGCCAAAAATGCAACTGGCATGGTGTTGCACTTATTATTTATGCTTAATATGCTTTATTTTATTTTAACATTTCTTTGTCTTTTACAATGCACAATGTTTATTTTACTACTTCATAGTCACCATCCCTGGAGGTATTTAAAAGATGTGTAGTGGTGCTCAGGGACATGGTTTAGTGGTAACTTGTCAGTGCTAGGTTAATGGTTGGACCTGATGATCTTAAAAAAGGTCTCTTCCAACCAAAACGATGCAATGATTCTATGTGGGGACATCTGTCTGCCGTAGCACAGGACTGCCTGCATTACAAGCCTTCTAAAAGGCATATTTGAACCCTGCCTTAAACATACAAAATACAATGCTGTGATAAACCCTAAAAAAAATTTAATAATCTTGGTTAGATTAGGGAGTCTGTTCTCTCTGACATGAATAGGTAACGACGATGAGAAACAAAGTGCAGAAGATGAGATACAAAGGCACGGGAGTGGAGGGATAGATGGTGCATTCCTGCCCCCCCCTTCACACCCCCCCCCGGGTCCTCCTCCCTTGCCGGCCATGCCATGAGCACCCCTCCAGCTCCTCCTCGCAGGTGCTGCAGCCCCCCAGCCCCAGGGGCTCCCCCCGTCCCCCCACAGCAAATACATTCAGCTGGGGGGCAGCACTGGCACCCCCTCTCCGGAGGTGTTATCCTGTGCTGAACTCCCACTTTTTACCCGTGTTTTCTGCTTGGACCTTTAGTCAGGGCTGGAGTCAGGGAGCTGCTAGTGATCAAATCTGTATTTATCATCGATTTGCACCACTGCCGTACCGACAAGGACTCAGGGGCCAACTTGTTGCTCTACATCTATGAAACAGCTGTACAGGCAAAAACAAGGAGGGAAAGAGAAGGTGGGCAGGTGCAGGCACAGCCGGTCTCCCTCCCCTCACCTCCCAGGGACGGGCAGGCTGTCCCCGGCAGGGCTGCTCTGGGGTGCTGCGGAGCTGGGGTGTCCTTCGTGGGTCGTGCTGCCCCGGGAGCCGCAGTTATCCATAGGCAGCTCTTCCTCAGATGGGCACCCTTTGCTCTGTCACCTCTGGTCTCACCAAAGTAGTTTTCTTTTTGTGCTCCTCCGCTCTGCAACTCTGGCCCTGTTAATACCACTGGCCTATCTCAGCTACAAGAACACCGATACTATGTAAAATAACATCGAGTAAGTTACAAGTCTACCTAAAGGCACTGGATCCACCAAGGCTTACGCTTTGACAGATCTTTATGCCTCTGGCTAATTCATCACTTGAATTCAGTGGCAGTACACAGCGTAACACAAAGCTTAAGCATAAGTCTTTATTAGAGCAGGACCTTGGATGGCCAGGCACGTTATATAAATGTACTAAGTAACCTTTTAGCCCGCTAAGAAAGAAGTTAAATACCACTGTTTCACTGAACACAAACTGAGTGCTTCACAATAGAAAGATGACAATAGCATAGCAGTGGAAAAGAGGAAGGCATTGACCTTAAGTGTCTGTGAGAATCTGCAGATCAGTCCATGACCTGCAGCTTCTGAAGAAAACAGTATTGCAACCACAGGGCAAAATAAGCTAAACTCTGGCATCAGCAAAACAGAGATTAAATGCTTGAAAAGACAAAAAGCCTGTGCTGGCAGTACAAAGGGAATAAGCTGGACAATAATCAAACTTCAGCTTGGCCAAATACGGAAAAGCATTAATGCAATCTGGTACAACCTGCAAGAGACAAGTTTTCCAACCCCCTTTCTTAATAATTAGAGGGATTCAGGAGGCACATAACAGATGATCAAATTTTTTTAGGTGAGGCCAGCAGAGAAATAGTAACATTCACGTTGTTTGCAGCTTGACCGCTAAGTGAAAAGTTCATGAGGTAGTGAACATCATTTGCAAATTTAAGCTGCTGTGCACCATCACGATAACTAGGTAATATTTTCCAAATTGCTTGAACTGCGTGAGCAACTCCAAAGCAAGCTTGTGTTAAAGAAAATCACCCGGAATCATTTTTCTTCTGTAGGCCTTAAATAAGTGCTAGACATTCATATCAATTCCCTTGGTGATGCTCATTTAATATCTCATTCCCCCTTCGTGAGCAGGGCTCCTGGCCCAAATTGTGTGCGTGCTCTCAGACTCATGTAACTGCAGACAAAAACCCTTCCTCATCGAACATGTCACAGGCTAAAATAAAGTTGTACGGCATCAGCATAAAGTGATAAGCACTAACAAGTCAAAGGAGACAGCTCAGAAGAGGAATACCATTTAAAAAGGGGAGAGAACAAAAGTCATCAAATAGATGCTCATGGAAAACCAGACTGAATCAGTGAGGAAGAGGACATCTCCACAGTTACAGACCACAGGGCATTTATTTAGAGGAGAACAGAAATCACCCAAGGCACCCCCTGACAGCCTTAGGTCAAGATGCCTGTGGTCTGTTTCACAATGCAACACAGTTGCTTATTTCACAGCTGATGAAATAAGCCAAGTAGACATATACATTTCTGATTTTTTAATCTTAAAGGGAATTTACAGTTCTAAAGGTCTTTCTCTCCCTCAAACGCACACCCCTCACTCTCTCCTTCACCCTGGCTGATTTATTTCTCTGCACAGAGTAGGTAGGAAAACAGTGTTTCTGAATATGATTTTAAGGATTACAGTGTTAGTCTCATTACTGTAACTACTCAAACGTAATCTCAGATATGCTTCCGTTTGATGTCACTAACAGTAGCTGTTCAAACAGCACATGCTAGTATAATAACATAATCCATGACAAGAAGAAGAAAACAAATTTCCACCAGGAACGGTGAGAACTGAACACTCTAGATGGGTCACTGAAGCTACGGCCAGCTCAGAGATTCACCTAAGGGAATGTAGATAGAAATAAAATGGAGACATATTCATGTGTCATGCTGAGCTAAGTAAGCCTTCTTTTGTAACAAGATGAAAAGGTCACCATCCCATCTGACTTATGTACTCTGTGATTTCACATGGCAAACACGGGTAATTTTCACTGGAATGTGTACTGCTTGCCTTCTACAAGGTTCCCCATCATGGGAACAGTCTTACTAGCTGGTGAGAAGAAACAGACTGTTTATAACTCTCCAGGACCACACCAGGTGTAGGCCGCTGCTTTCCACTTCTAGCTGCGGAATGCGATTCTGCTGAGGACCACTGTGTGAGTCGTCGGTCAGGCCTTCTGCAGCCAGAAGACAGATCATCAGAGACTGAGCATTTGGGGAGGATTTACTGAAAGCATAAGGATGATGAATAAATATTACTTAACGGCGGTCTCATTCCTTCATTCAAGCCTAGAGCTGGTCAAAGAAATGTGTTAGCCCAATTGGACTGGCGGATGAGAGGGAAGATGGAGACCAGAACGGAACAAAGGAAAAATACAACAGAATATCTTCTTCCCTTTTTAATTTTCACATAGCAAAAGAACACCAGCAAAACCCAACCCCAGATAAACATTTTTTAGGTCAGCCTTCAAGGTTTTTCTCAGGCAAAAGAGAAATCAGTGTTTCAGTTCTGTTACTCCCTTGTTACTCTTTCTTTTAAACGTAGATCAATTTTAAATGAAAACAGTGCTCTCTTGAAATGAAAATGAGAAACTTTTTATCTGGAAACTGTCAAGCTAAATAGGCTGATATTTTTCATTATTAAAATGTCGAAACGAATGCTTCTGCTGTTTGGTATTTTCCCCCATTTTTTTCAACTAAAAGTTTTAATTTAATCCAAGTTCAGAAAGAGTTAGTGCCATTGATAGGTGCACTACTCTTCCCCAGGGTGAATGGGGTACATGCCAGATCCTGAGGGCTCAAGAGCCCCATAGCTGAGGCCACCCCCCAGCTCATAGGGGTTGCCCATGAGCAGACGTCTGTGGACAACAAGCCGCTGTGACCCTCAGGCTTGGTGTGGAAAAAGGCAATGAGAAGGGGAAACACAACATGGCTGTTTTGAACTATTTACTTCTCTTTGCAAAGCTAACAGCAAGTGGAAGGAACACAAAAATACCTGACTTAACTCTTACTCCAGAGTTGCTAAAACAACTGTTCTCGGCCAATGAGCCAGAATTGTTAGGGCCAGAATTAACAGCAGATCAGGCCCATCAATTTTTTTTCCAGTGTCCCTCTCCCACCCATGCCTAACCTTTCATTTCAGCTTCCAAAACACCTGCAGTAACATTTTCTCTCAGCATCAGACCAATAGTGCCCTTTCTGTTTGCATGCTGGGGAGAACATAGCGCCTTGTGCGGATCAAATCACCTGTGCTGGGTCAGATCACACAGCCCTTTTTAGACAACAGAATTGTCACCTACCTCCCAACCTCCTACAGGATAAGGAGATTCTTAGTCTGTCCTACAGAGGCAACAAAGCAAAAAAAACCATGAGAAGGGGGAGAAGGCTTCCCAGAACAGACCTCTGCTACTCCGCAGGGAGCCTGAGGGACTGCACTTGCCTGAGCTTTGTTAACTCACATGGGCGCTAAACTCCTGAAGCTTTGTTCCCACTCTCCTCATTACCTACAAGCAGTATCTTAAATTTTTTGCAGCAGTAAGGGATGGATGCTCTGGATCTCCACGTTGTCTCATGGACTGTGCACAACACTTGTGAGTCTGTACAACTCTATTCCTTCACTTCAAAAAAAAGAAGGCTCAAATCATGGACTTGCACACTAACTGAGCACTGCAGCAGCCTTTGATTCCGACATTGAGTTAACACTGACAAATCAGTTGAGTTCTTGCAATTTACGGAAGTTTCATCGGAATATAGTCCCGTATTCAATTAGGAAATTTTTTGCGGGGAGGCACCATGCAGATCTTTGAACACTGTGATCAATATATTAAAGACCAGAGAGCCTTTGAAGTCAAGCTGTTCTAATTAATCTACTTAATTTTGCATTTTGCTTTTCTCAGAAAAATATTCTTTCCATTCCAGTCTGTTCCCAGTATTGATAACTGATCCTGCCCAGCATGGAGGTACTGGATAAGCTGCTCTCCTGCCATGGCACTCAACCCTCCGTTTCTGAGATGCTCTAATGAATGAGTAACCTCTGAGCAGCAACCTCCAAACAAAACTGGAACATATTTGCCTCTTTTGCAAATGCATCCTGATTATCCTAGGCTTAGAGGCGTAAGCAATCCTTAGACTCGTCTGCTTTTCTTAAAGCGTTTACTGATATTGTATCATCCAAGCCTTGGTCCACTGTAACATGTCAGACTGGGAATCCATTACAACACAACCACTAAATATACGCCAGAAGGAGTAGTAGATGCGCCCAGTGGCTTGGGAAAAGTAGATGTTATGTTTAATTATGTGACATAGTTAAAAAGGAAGCAGAAACAAAATCATGTATGCAATTAATGAAGGGCAGGAAACTTTAATTAGATGTAAGTACATCATATTAAGCAACTATTTTGCTCAGATGAGACAATTTGCTGAATTCAAATTATTACCGCTAAACCTGAACAGTCTGTCTGGATCCTACACTTTGTAATACTTAGATTCAGAGTTTAGATCATCCGGGTCAGAATGTCTGAAGTCAAATTCAAATATCTCCAGAGTGGAGTACAAATAAATGGTTTAAACTTGCAGCCATCTGTGGTGAGGGTTATCATCCTTTGACTCTGAAGAGAGGGCAATTACCAGAAGCCCTTGGCAATTATGCAATGCAGGATGATGTTACTTTACCATCATGGGCTTCGGATAACATTAAATACACCAACATGCCACTACAGCAATGGGATCCCCAAAGTGTCTCTTGTGCTGTACTTGCAGCCCTCAAACTCTTCCTCTGCAGCCTGCAAAAGGATGCCAATGTACCCGAGAAGGAAGGAAGGGAGCACACACAGCCCCAGCGCTCTCCCAAAGCTCACATTCCCCCTCCTCTTCCCTCTCTGTGTGGGGGCTGGGCACACCACCAACGCTCAGGTTAGGAGTCAGATGACATGAAACCATGGCCTGTCCACAAATATATGGGTTGTCACTGGCTTCTGTGTATAAGGCCTAAGGGAGGCTTCTCCAGGGCGTCACTTAGCTCAGACAGTACGCTGAAGATTGTGAAACTGGTACATCACCATTTCTGCCTCACCGTCACCAGGGATGGTGGGTGGTTCGCCCTGGCTGAAACACTTGCAGGGGCATATTGTGCTTAGTGTGGGCCCTCACATACAAATGAAATGGTACTCCCCATCCTTGCTTACTCTCCCTTGCTATTTTCGCCAGCTTTCCCTGATTTTCCCTAGTCTGCCTATACTTGAGAGCTGTGCAACTGGATATTGAGCAAAGGGGGTAAAAATGACTGTTGGATACTGCTTTGGTCACTAAGTACAACTAGTTTTGCCCTTGTGCTTGATAAGACTAGGTGCTCTGAGAGAAAACCAGAGTGTGATTATGCCACCATTTGAAGGACTGAGGTCCAGCTTCTCAAATGCAAAGTGCAAAGCTTTGATTGTACAGGCAAACTTATCTTTGACACTACATACTACTGAGTGCTTTACCTTGCAGCTCTACCACTCGTTCAATGGAGGTTTTAATGGAATCTTATTAAACATGAAGAAGTATTGGCACTTGAGGACAGACAGCTCAAGAAATATTAATGAAAGTAAGTAAATAAGGAGAGATGTTGGTAAGAATAACACTTTTCAGTATATTGTCCTCCTCCTCTCTCGGTTTTAAGGGGTCATTAAGCATGTTGTGTTTGCAGCCATGTACTTAATTGCAGTATTTGCTAGTAATTGACAACAGGACTCTCTTCCACAATAAAAAATTCATCTGATGGACCTGTAAGATTTATGGAGACTTTAAAGCTTAAAACAGAAGTCATCCTGAACTGATGCAAAATTCCCAACAGACATCAGAGCAAGCCATGGTTATAATGGAATTTTAACTAGCTCTCATTGTATTTTTAAAACATACACAGAAGTGAATACTGTATATTCTATGATAATAATTTACTTTTAGAGATATCTGACACTAACCAACTGACCAGGAGAACTGCAATGTACCAATAATGAATTATCTTTAGGCAGCATTTTCATCTAAATGATGCCAATGTGCTTTATAGGTTAAATAGTTGGCTGTTGTAACTCCATTGCAGTCTGAGTGATTTCAGTGGTTCTACGCTTGTATACGCGAGTGACGGATGCAATGATATTCTTTTAATGCACATTGACATTCAGCCGTGGATGAACAGCTGTCTACAAGCTAGCAACCGTGCTTCATGTGACTTCAGATAATGCTTGGCTGATTTAAACCTGGAGGGAAATGAGATAGACCTGAATCACGAATGGAGAGGTTTGAGCCTGTATGAAGCTGCCTGGGACCAATTAGTAGAACAATTATTGATTCACATACCCAAGCACGTAAGTAAATTATTTTCATCTTGATTTTTTTCCCTATAAATCTGTCCAAGAACAGATATTTTCTGTTTACAGACTTGTCATTGTGTCCCTTTTGACCCCTAATCATCATGTGTCCCATCATGAAACACTTCATGGTGGCAGTGAGATTCCCCTCATGTAGTTTCTTTGCATATCACAGTCCTGATACTCCTCCCACACGTGGCAGAAATCTCACAAGAGGTCAGGTAAAAAAAAAACAAACACCCACAAATAAAAGTGATTCAGAATCTTGTGATTAATCTTCAAGCATTTTATCTAGGACGGGGAAGCTATCTTGAGTCAATTATTAATTACTCACATCTGTTTCTGCGATAGGTGGGCCTGCCAGAGCTCTCCAACGCTTGGATTCAGAAGGAAACTTTCCCATGTTCATGGGTGCTCGGCTCCAGTGTTTTGGTTGGTTTTATGCCATTTCTCTTTTCTCTCACAGAATGTTGTTGCATTTAAAACTAGAAGACTCCATCTGCTGTACGGGAAACCGAACTGCAGCTAATGTCAATGTATTTCTCTTGTCCATGCTCAGGGAGGGGATTGCCATTCAGAAAGTACTGTCACAGACCCGTAACCTTCCAGAGAGGCTGTTTGTTTCTCTCTGACTCCTTTCCGCTAAAATGTAGTAACAACAGAAGAAAAGCAGTTGGTCCTGCCATGAGCTCCATGAAGGTGGAGTTTTCATGCAAGTAACGCACCGGGACCCGCATCACCCCAGGGATGCATGGCCAGGCAGGTCTGAGGAGTGACTCCCATTGACTTCAGGAAGCTCTGGGTCAGGACTGAAGGCTCTATACAACTTTCTCGACGACCCCGGTTTTCCTCAGGGCTCGGCACAGTCCCAGTGCTCCCACAGATCTGCCAGTGGGCTCACAGCCTGCTGCAGGCTCCTGCAAAGCCCCGAGCAGAGGCAGGGCCATCCCCTGCAGGAAGGCATGGGACTCCCAAACAGTGGCCGGAGGAGACGACCAGACCACTGCAGGAAAATGTAAGGCTATTTACAGGATTGCATTGCAAAAGATTAGAGATTTCCACTTCAAACAGCCAGTTCCCCAGAGGAATACAGATCCTACTCCATGGTAGCATGCATACTTTGGTGACTCACTTATAGCAACTGCTCATTAATTTGTCCAAATATTTTCCATTTTACGCACTCCCAGCCCTCTAACTCCGCTCACTTCCACACACCCACCCAGACCCCTTCCCACAGAGGTCAGCATGATGCTGCTGTGAGCCTGGGAGGCTGGTGGCAAGGACTAAGGTGGCCGTGACCACGTGGCAGGGTGGGACAGCCTCTCACCTGCCCCAGGCAGGCAGTGGGGGCACAGGGGGCAAAGAGCTGGAAGAAGCAGGTGACACACTGGGATTACCTGGGATGTCAGCAGCGTGCTGGGGCATCAGGAAAAAAAGCCTGATGTTGCAGGGGTAAAATCTCTTTAAAAAACAAAGACAAAACTAACCCAAACCTAAAAAGTACATTATTATAATACTGAACTGCAGAAAGACCCCAAAGGAGTAATTCCAGCTGAAACTAAAGAAACCAGTAACTTTAGCCCAGATCTACTGGGAAAAACACCTTAAGCAAATATATGATGAAGAAGGAATCTGAAGCTCACATTTTATTTTGCTGTAGGGTTTCAGAAACCTACCTAATGCGTCTGACATTTGGAACATGCAAAACTTAAGAGATTTCAGATAAAACAGCAAAACACAAGCAATAAAGTTTATGTATTTGTCAAAACGTCAAAGTTGTTTTTTAATGAAGTCCCAACACTGCAGCATTTGTCTGGACCTTCCAGTGCCTTAATATCTGCTCCTGATATTTTTCTTCTGGTGCGTATCTGGGAAGGGACGAGGAAAACTGTACTTGTGTTACTCGGCTGGCAGCAGTTTGAGTGTTGTGATCCCAACTTAAAAAGCATTAATTGTCACTGCATGAGTTATCTCACTGAGTTCATAAAGGCTGTTCTCATATCTCACATATGTCTGAATGCTCTGATTTAATGTCAGAGCACGCAGCCCTTAATCTGATCAAACGCATGATAGGGGTCACAATACAACACTCTCAGAGCCATCCTGGCAACCCAGTGGGTCACTGTGCACTCACTACTTTCAAAAGCCAAATAGCTAGCTCCAAGACCATCATGAGATGTATTCATAAAGCAATTTTTATTTTTCTGGGGCAGTAGCTTGCTCAAATGCCCCTCAAGCTGTATTGCTTTTTATTGGTCACAGTTCCAGAATTCATTGTCAGGAGACATCATTTGAAGATTCCGAGTTTTAAAAGATTTATTAAGCAACCTGGAAAAAAGCCAACAGCGCTAATTAGTAAAAACATTTAAAGTAGATTCCAGAAAAAAATACTGCCCTGCTACAAGAATAGCATTTCGAAACTGTTTTTAGACATGGGATCCATCCTCACCAATTAGACTGTGTTTGATAATTTGGAGAATAAAATTGTTTTGTGATCCTTTAAGATTAATATCTTATACACAGACGAATGAGCTATACTCTCATGTCTGCTCTCATGTCAAGCTGTCAGATAAAGTGCTGAAGTAGAAATAAAACAAATACCAGATTTCCTTTTTTGTCTGGCTTTAAGAAAAGTATACTGAGCTCCCCAAATAAATCCTCATTATGTTACTTAAAATAAGATTAGTGAGAAAATACTTTAGCACATGAAAAATTCCTCTTCCACCATAGATTAGTTGGCAGGCCTTGATAGAGAGACTGGAGATATTCCTTTTATCTGACGGAAAAATCTTTCTTCCTGGTCTGAATTATGTCAGCTTTATTCATTAGTATTTGCTTTCTTTTTCTGTTGAAAAATGCCGGTAGGTGAAGGAAGCAAACTATCCTTGGTAGGACATTATTAACCTAGACTTTGGGAAGCTGTAGTTTGCTGCTTCCCACAGGCTGGGAAAATCACTGAAATCCACAATTCCACTGAAATAAATTCCCTGAAGGAGATGGGGCATCATCTCTCTGTACCACAGTTCACGATCTGGAAAACAAGGGTCAAATATTTCGTCACTTTAAAGGAGGCACTTACCCAGGTAAAATACAGATATCAATTAACAAATTATAGAAAGGATTTATGTCTCTGAATTGCATTTCTTCAGCCAAACAAAAATGTAGCTTGTAGCAAGTAGAACGTTTACCACCTTGTACTGAAAGATATTTTATCACATGCATAGTGAGAAACAAGGAGACAGAAAACCATGCTTGGAGGATTACTTTCTCTAGGATGAAAGGGGATTAAGGCCTTTGCAATCTACAAGCATTTCTGTTTGGTGTTTATTCAGTCATTAGTGCAATAGCTCTTCTGATCTTCACAGTACCACACAGTACCACAAATAATACCAACAATGAACAGGCTCACAAACAATTTAGACAACAACATGCCTTCTGCAGGTTCAGAGAGATCAGATTTTTAGGAATATGCATATAATATATTATGAATATATTATTCATATGATCATTTTGGTTGGAAGAAACCTTTAAAATCAAGTCCAACTGTTAACCTAACACTGCAAAGTTATCACTAAACCATGTCCCTGAGCAGCACATCTACACGTCTTTTAAATACCTTCAGAGATGGGGACTCAATCACTTCCCTGAGCAGCCTGTCCAATGCTTAATAACCTTTTCAGTGAAGAGATTTTTTCCTAATGTCCAATCTAAACCTCCCCTGGCACAACTTGAGCCCATATCCTCTTGTCCTATTGCCTGTCACTTGGGAGAAGAGACTGATCCCTACCTGTCTACCACCTCCTTACAGGTAGTTGTAAAGACCGATGAGGTCTTCCCTCAGCCTCCTCTTCTCCAGCACCTCAAGGTTCTTCTTCTAGCGAGGGGCCCAAAAGTGAACACAGTACTCAAGGTGCAGCCTCACCAGTGTTGAGTACAGGGGGCTGATCACTTCCCTAGTCCTGCTGGCCAAACTATTTCTGATACAAGCCAGGATACTGCTGGCTTTCTTGGTCATCTGGGCACACTGATGGCTTATATTCAGCCAACTGTCAACCAACATCCCCAGGTTCTTTTCTGCCAGGCAGCTCTCCAGCCACTCTTCCCCAAGCCTGTAGCGCTGCATGGCTCTACAGAGGGACCTGGACAGGCTGGATTGATTGGCCAAGGCCAACTGCATGAGGTTTAATAAGGCCAAGTGCCAGGTCCTGCATTTTGGTCACAACAATCCCAAGCAACAAGAGGGACACTGAAGTGCTGGAGCGTGTCCAGAGGAGAGCTACCAGGCTGGTGAGGGGTCTGGAGACCAGGTCATATGAGGAGAGGCTGAGGGAGCTGGGCATGTTTAGCTTGGAGAAGAGGAGGCTGAGGGGAGACCTCATTGCCCTCTGCAACTACCTGAAAGGAGGTTGGAGAGAGGTGGGTGTTGGCCTCTTCTCCCAGGTGAATAATGACAGGACGAGAGGAAATGGTCTGAAGTTGCAGCAGGGGAGGTTTAGATTAGACATTAGGAAGAATTACTTTACTGAAAGAGTGGTCAGGCACTGGAACAGCCTGCCCAGGGAGGTGCTTGAGTCACCATCCCTAGAGGTATTTAAGAAACGTGTAGATGTGGCACTTCAGGGCATGCTCTAGTGGCAGAGATTGTGGGGGGTTTTTGTGTGTGTGTATGGTTGGACTCGATGATCTCAAAGGTCCTTTCCAACCATGAAGATTTTATGATTCTATGATTCTATGACCCAAATGCAGGACCTGGCACTTAGCCTTGTTGAACCTTGTACCCTTGGCCTCGGCCCATCAATCCAGACTATCCAGATCCAGATATCCAGATACTGCAGTGTTTACATCTCTTTTCAAAATGCAAGACTAGGCAATGTCAGGCCCCGAGCCTTTAAAGGTATGAGTCAAAAGAAGAAAAGACAGAGCAGAGGAAAGCAGCACATTTGTCAAGTGAAGTGGGGTATCATGATGTAGCTGGGAAGGCACTTCTCTCAGTTGTGGCAATTTCCTGAACATTGGTGGTGTAATTTAATTAGACATATTGTCATCTGTAGGAGAAAATGGTACTTAAAATTAGTGCAAAAAGAAATTGACATACCTGTAGACATACATGTAGAAGCTTTTCTTGTTGTCCTTGACATCCCTGGCCAGATTAAACTTTTTCTGGGCTTTAGCTTTCCTAACCTGATCCCTAGATGCTCAGATAATTTCTCTGTATTCCTCCCAGGTTACCTGTCCTTGCTTCCACCCTCTGTAGGCTTCCCTTTTGTGTCGGAGTTTGTCCAAGAGCTCCTTGTTCTTCCATGCAGGCCTCCTGGCGTTTTTGCCTGACTTCCTCTTGGTTGGGATGCATTGCTCCTGAGCTTGGAAGAGGTGATCCTTGAATATTAACCAGCTTTCTTGGGCCCTTCTTTCCTCTAGAGCTTTATCCCATGGTACTCTACCAAGCAGATCCCTGAAGAGGCCAAAGTTTGCTCTCCTAAATTCCAGGGTAGTGAATTTGCTGTACGCTCTCTTTGCTCCCCTAAGGATCTTGAACTCCACTATTTCATGGTGACTGCAGCCAAGGTTGCCCTTGAGCTTCACATTCCCCACCAGCTCCTCTTTGTTGGTAAGGGTAAGGTCCAGCATAGCACCTCTCCTTGTTCGCTCTTCTATCACTTAAGAAGGAAGTTATCACCAATGCATTCCAGGAGCCTCCTGGATTGCTTATGCCCTGCTGTGTTTTCCCTCCAACAAATATCGAGGTGGTTGAAGTGTCCCATGAGGACCAGGGCTTGTGAATGTGAGGCTGCTCACTTCTGTCTATAGAGGGCTTCATCCGCTTGGTCTTCCTGGTTGGGTGGCCTGTAGCAGACCCCCACTGTAATGTCACCTGTCCCTGCCCTCCCTTTAATCCTGACCCATAAGCCCTCAGTCGGTTCCTCATCCATCCCCAAGTGGAGCTCCCTGCACTCCATCTGGTCATTGATGTAGAAGGCAATACCCCCTCCTCATGTCCCCTACCTGTCCTTCCTAAAGAGTCTCTAAATGTCTTTAATGTCCTCTAAAAGCCAAGCCGCACAGACAGATTTATCCATTGCCCAGCAAGGATGATTCACAAATCAAAGCATGAAAAATTACTTAATATTGTAGCACAAGACCACTTCTGACTGTTGTGTTGAGAAACCGTGGATAAAGAGTTTTCTTTGACCAGGCAAACTAACACATACTTTCAGTTACAGCCAACCTTAGTGGTAGGTGATAGATGTTAGCACCTTCTTCCTTTGGTTTCTGCACTAGCGATAAGCGATATCCCACATTATGTAGTTTTCACTACCAACACCTCCCCATCAAGAGCAAGACTGTGTCAGATCCTTCCAACAGTTATTCCTTGTGCCATAGTCATACCTTTGTCAATAGCTTTTCATCAAAATAGCCTGAGAGATCCAAAAACTCAGGACACAGTGCGAGTTGTCAATGCACGTGTACCTTGATCAGTAACTGTGGCATTGCTCTGCAATTGATCTGCCGACTATTAAGCATCCAGTCTGGGTGACACACATGTGAAACCTCCAGATGTACAACGTAGTGCTCTAATGAGCCTCATGACGAGAACTGCCAAATTAACACCCCATTAATGATTTAGTCTGGCACTTGCACACCAAGCTGAAATTGCACAGCTTGTCAGGAAAACTAGATCAAGACTAATGTCTCGAATTTCTTATTTAGGGAAACCTTCCAAAAGTTTCCAGAGGATAGGCTGAAATTTTCCTTCTCTTTTTCCTATGAGGAGAGACTGTAAGAGCTGAGACTCCTCGGCTCCAAGAACAGAAGACTCAGGGACATCTTATCAGTGAGTAGAAATACCTGATGGGAGCAAGTGAAGATGAGGGAGCCAGACTATTCTTGGTAGTGATTAGTGATAGGATAAGAGGTAATGGACACAAATTAGAACACATAATATTCCAACTGCATACAAGAAAACAATTTTCTACTATAAGGGTTGTCAAACACTGGCATGGGTTGCCCAAATAAATTGTCGAGTCTCCATCCTTGGAGGTATTCAAAACGCAATTGGACATGGTCCTGGGCAACCTGCTCTAGGTGACCCTGCTCGAACTGGGGAGTTGAACCAGATGACCCCCAGAAGTCCCTTCTAACCTCAACCGTTCTGTGATTCTGTTTTATTATTAAAGTGTCTTAACTCAGACCTGATACACATGGGAAAGGTTTCTGGGACAGTGAATGATCCCAAACTGTTCCACTAGGATTCATCTCAAAACAAAATCTATGTATTCCAGAATATCGTACATCAGCCACAGTCAGTCATCTACTAAACCTCTGAAACATCAGAGAAAACATATAGTGCTACTGTGGACATGAAGTATAAATGGCGGATTATGTAAATTGGTATTTACTGCAGGTGTTGATGGAAACATTTTAAATTTATTCCAGGGTTATGGTAGTTGGTGTTGGAAATCTTACTCTCTTCGGAATCTCAAAATTAGCATATCAGGAAATTACTCTGCTTCTTAGGCCCAGAAAGAGTTGTGGTTGCCCGTTAGAAATTAAATGACTTTCTGCAAGAGGATGTAATAGAGTGTTGAATGGTGAGTGATATGACAGGGCTGCAGGTATTCTAATGGATCACTTCACATGCAATTCATGCTAAAAGCTAAAGATTGAGGCTAAGAGAAAGAAAACATGGATTTTCCTGACACTCTATTTCATCTGTCATTGCTGAAAATAACTCCATGTTTTCAGTCAAAATTAATGAAGAAGGCTGAACATTTAACCAAGTTGGGGTAACTAAGTAACATATTGTCATGGTTTAACCCCAGCCAGCAGCTAGGACCACGCAGCCACTCACGCAGTTCTCCTCCTTTTCCCCCAGAAGGGGAGCGACAAGAGGGAGAAAAGGAGGGGAAAGGAAAGGGAAAAAAACCTGTGGGTTCAGACAGTTTAATAGAACAATAACAGAAAAAGGAAAATAACAATAATAATAATAAAAATGGTAAAAGAACATACAAGATAAAGTAATGCAACACAAGTCACTTTCACCACCTGCTCAATTGGTTGCCCAGCCCACCCTGAGCAGTGATCACGGATCCCTGCCCCCCAGTCAACCATCAGCCCCCATTTATATACCAAGCATGATGTCTATGGTACGGAATATTCCACTGGCCATTCTATTGTTCTGTCTCTGCTCCTTCTCAGCTTCTATGGGAAGCTGAAAAAAGTCCTTGAATGGTATAAATATCACCTGGTAACAACTTAAACAATATGCATTATTGATATTCCTTTCATACTTTTCAAACCAAACCTGAAACACAGCAACCACTAGAAAGAAAATTAACTCTATCCCAGCTGAAACAAGGACACCTATCTAAGGAATCTGGGCTCTGTTCCTGCAAATACTTCAACTGGTAATTAGTTTTCTTCTAATAGTTTCAGTACCACTGGTCATACTAACTATTTGCATGACTGGAAACATAAGTCAAGATACAGTCTATTAGTAAGGTGACCCTGAAGGCCCAGACTCATCAAATAGGGATGGAGACCAAGATGAAATTTGGTTAATGTGATTTGAATCTTCGTGATATAATTCAATAAAATGAATCATGAATATATCTTCATGATGTAGTTCACATTAAAATGTGAAACTACAGCCAATAAATGTAGTTACTTTGAAAATCTATGTCCTACCAAGCCTGATTCTAGAGTAAGGCTAAGTCAGCATCTTCTTAATGTCTGTTCCATCACACCTCATATCCACAGATATCCCTTTTTTCCTGTTAAAAAACCCAACATGGGTCACATTCTTCAATGAGTTACAACCACCAACTCTCTGACCCAGAAGTGCAGCTCTGGAACAGAATATACACATTTTATAAGGAAAATGAAATGGAAACAGGTTCAATTACCAAAAAAAAATAAAATTCCCACAAACAGTACTTCTTAACTTTTACTGATTCATTTATGTCATCTACGTAAAAGATTTGCAAATGGTAAGTGAAAAGTGGCATCTGGCTGGGAGCTAAGCAGTGTTTTTAATAGATCTCAGAAACATGTCTTTTACAAAGCAAGACATTCAGCTCTTATCTTACACTGAATAATTAGCCTCAGTAGTGATGAACTGCTTCCAAATGAATAAGCGTTTGATAGGAAACTCTATAAAATTTCAGCGGAAATCTGATCATGGGAAAATTGCTCATGGAAAGAAATAGCTCAACACTTGAAGCATGCCTTAAAAGCAAGGATTCCTTGATATTATCTCAGTTAATAAAGACGTTTCAAACAATAAAAGCCCCAAATGTTACTCGTACTAAGCAGTTTTGATTGCTTGTGGTTTTCATCTGATTAAAATGTATCAAAATTGGCATAGAGTTAGAATTGTATTCGAGTTATGTTTTTTGTGTTTCAATCGGGTTTTGTACTTCAAATTTGTATTCCAATTTATGCTAGACAGTAAATGAGATGTCTAGGCAAAAGTGAAAACTAATAATTTTTTAGTTTGGTTTTGTATGAAACATCTGTCTTTTTAATTTTTTCCCCATTATGGAATCTCTTTCTTCTCCCATCTTAACCATAGGTAGTAATGATGGGCCATTTTCTACGCAGGCAACCAGCAGAGGTTTCATCATTTTGCAATACACAGCAGCTACCACTGCTCTTAACAGGTAAGACTTTGGGCTAAGCACTTTTGCAGCTCCAGTCATTTGTTTTAGTTGCCTAATTAGCAAAAGAACTCTTTGGAAAGGCATGCTTTTCTCAGACTCAGTGGAAAAGGAATTATTGATGAAATGTTAGGAGTATTGATGGGATGCATGAAGGCAATTGAAAAGGAAATACCTTCTCATTAAATATCTGGTTCAGGATTTGAAAATGTACATTGTCCTAGATAGGCCATTGATCTGAGGAGATTGTTCTTGCAGAGTATCATGTACTGCAGGAGATGCTTTTGGGACAGGAAAGAAATCATTTTTCCATTAATAATTTCAAATTGCCAAGCTATAAGGATTCCCTTTTCCTTTCTCCTTCTGCCTTCTTCAGTGACCATCTCCCTCCACATAAAAACTTCCCATATTAAAGAAGAAGCTTAATAGGTCAAAGTCCACTGTATATATCCAAGACTATAGGAAAAAAAAAATCCCAAGTATATTTCACACTTAATCTGAAAAGTTAGCCTTGTTACATGACCTCCTTCCCTTCTCACCTCCAGAAGACAGCTCATTGCACCACAAGAAACCCTGAGGCTCTTGGCCCAGGCTGCCAGGCTCTGGGCTTGGCAGCTGCCTTTGAGACAAGCTGGAGGGGAGGACATCACACGGGAAGGAAGACAGAGAATATTTCCCTGGGAACATTGCCTTGCTTCTGCTGAACTGATCCACAAACTGACACGATTCTACAGGATGTTTTGATTTCTTCCATACTGTCTTTTCCTGACAGAAAAAAAAAAAAAAGAAATAAGAAACAATAAATGTTTCCTCTGAAAATTTCCATGTGACTGTATTCCAGATTTTATGCAGCCGCATGTTTCTTGTCAAATCCTAAGAGTAAAGGGGAAGAGATCTAAACAGCCTGGCGATCAATAGTTTATGTTTGGCTGATGTTAAAATGGGTTCTGCAGATCGCTTGACAGTTTTGCTCAAAGCATGCAGTGAATCGCTATAAATATCCTGACATAAGGCAACGTTGTTCCAGCGCGGGAACTCAAAGTAAACCCTCTGTCCTTAAACAACTCGCCCTTTAACCACAAGCATCAGGGGCAGCTGCACATCACCATCCTCCCTCTATGGTTTCTTTCTGTAGGAGGGCCAGCGCTCGCCTGCAAGCAGAGGTCACCTATACATGCCACTTATCTGGAGCTGAGCAGATAAAAAAAAAAGGGTTATCCAGGATCTGCTACGTTCGGTAAATAATTCAACAAACTATTTTTTCTTTAGGCTTCTGCCTGAAGGTACACGTATTTTGGGCTTGAGCACAGCACTGTTTGTTTGGGTCTGTTAAGTTCCTACTGTTGAACTGACTTTGACATGGGTTTTTGACATTTTTTTGGTTGTTGTTTTTGGGGTTTGTTTTTTTTTTTAGCATAAGCAGCATGACGAATTATTTTTTCCCCCAATTAATGTAAAGAAAGTCTCAAATGTTTAAATACGGGCCCGCTCCATCAAGACTGCTTTGAGGAAATAAGCTGTTATTTGATTTCCTGCTGGGATTAGTTCTTGTCAAATACATTTTTAATGTACTTCTGGTATCTAATGAATTATGTAGCATGCCCCCTTTTTCTTCTGTCAAATGAGGTTTGGAAGAAATCAGGTCAAGTCCGATGGCAAAATATGACACAGTATTCTGAAATAACCCCTAGTCTGAGGGAAAGAACCATTCTGATGGAAACTAATTCCTGATGAAACAAAGGAAAATATTACAAACAAGCCAGATCTCCCTATTTTTGTGGCCACCACCAACCAGAAAAGTTCTTCCAATAAAGCAGAGGCCACGTACAATTTTTACAGGCCTTAAAGGAAGCCGGTGAAAGCCAGGTTTGAAACAATCAAAAGAAGGTTATTCATCTCTCAGCGCAGGGGATGCTGAGGAGGTGAGAGCTTATGTGGGTATAAGTAAAGCCTGGACACAAACCTTGAAGAGAGATCCATTGCCAGTTACTAAATAGAAAAATCACAGTCCGCTCAGGAAATTCCCCAAGCTCAAAATGTTCAGATACTGGAAGACTAGTAAGAGAAATGTCATATGAACTTGTGCCGTTCCTCCTCCTCCCTGGGAACCCATTGTCATCACTGTGGGATGCAAAAAGTAACTTAGATGGCTGCCTGGTAACTGTTTTGGTTATCTTGCGTTCATATCATTGTTAAATGGTAAAATCCTAGAATAAAAGAAAAAATGCCAAAGTTACTTTTGTTGTTTGGTCATATGTTCAAACCCCAAACCAACTCTTCTTTTTAAGAAAGGGTTGACTAATATTTCTGTGGAATAGCACTGTTAATGCAGGGGGCTATACGCTGTTCAACATGAGATCTGGGGATGACTTCTAACATCTCACTCCCCTTAGGTTTGCTTCTGTAGTGCTGACACACTGATTTGCTCCAGGATGAGTGACAGATGCTCTGGCTGGAAATGAGATTAAATATCTGTATTCAGGAAAGCCATTCTACTTATGTCAAATTTTCTGAGGCTTATCAGTTTTGTGTTTTTTTTCTTACAGTACTGTAACATTTTAGCTATTGCCATTAAAAACTGAGCAGGTACATAATTTCTAATTAAACTTTGACCACCACCACATTTGTTCCATTTTAAAAAATTGCTCATTTGTAATTTTCCTGACAAGAATCAAATTAGCAGTTTTGAATTGCCTTGAGCTAATACCATTCTCAAAGTCCTGTATACCTACGTGCTCTATTTTGATTGGGATAACTGGCCTTTCCAGATCAGACTTGGAAGATTATTTGTCATGTGGGTTTTACACTTAATTAAACATCAGATACATCACTTTTTCACTAAAGCAATTTGAGCTGAAATATTTCGTAGGGGATTCTGGAGAAGAAAATTATTCTTCTACCTCCCGCTTCCAATATATTGATTTTTTCCAAAATTTCAGTTCCTAAGGTAACCAAAGATGTCACACACACCTTGAGGGAAGAAAAAAGGACAAGGTCTTTCAAACACAGGACTTTTTTTTTTTCCCCACCAACACCACAGCTTTTCAATTTTATTTTTTTTTATTTTTCCTGAAGAGTGGTCATTAATCACTGACAAATGCAAAAAGCATTAGTTAATCAAAAGGTGCCTTGACACAAAGCCTGAAATTTACCTGTAAATACATTATCTCCTACAGTTACTTTGCTCTTTTTCCAGTCCAGTCATGCTCAGCTATTCACATCCCCTTGGTGTGACTCATAACTGGAACATGAACTTGGCTTATCCACCTCTCAGGAAAGTGGCCTCCTCAGCAGTTTAGACAGTCTGGAAACAGGTTTCTCTTCATTTCTTCTTTCGGAGCTCTTCCCTTGGTTACACTCAACTAAATATTAATTGTCCCCAGAGAAAAAAAAATGGGGAGAGGGTGACTTCTACTGGGTGAAAGTGGGAAAGTCATGTTCCAGTCCCTGCTCTGACAAGTGTACAATTACATATGCAAAACAGAGCAGGTTTTTCACAGGGAAAAGAGACCCTTCTGGGACACACCTCAGTGCAACGAGTTTTCTCTCACTGGAAACCTTTTCCCTAACAAAAGAACCGGAAGGTACAGACACAGCATAAATAGTGTGCCTCCCTGGGCTTTTTCTGCAGGACTAAGCACATTTTGAGATTGTTTATCTTTAGACAAGCCTGGTACACAAGATGTGGGGGGCAGAGGTGTGGGCTAGGCCACAAGCTACCAAAACTGCAATATTTTATTACGTGTACAGAATTTGTGAGCAGCCCATTCGAGGTCCCAGGCACATACGGCTTTATCACCCCATGTGAGTGGCAGCCCTTCAACCGCCACCAAGGACACTCACTGCCGGTACACTGTGCACGAGGAAGTTGGGCAGGGAACTTCACGTGTGACAGATGAGATGGGGTGCCCTCACCGGCACTACAAGCAAAAGCCACGGATGTCTTTATCAGATCTGACCTTAGTCTCTCAGAAGAGGGAATGAGAATTGCAAGACATCTGGACGACAGATGTGAAATGCAATCCACCCTTGCCTACTGCATTTGTACCGTTACAAACTGAACAAAGCTCAGGGGCACAAATCATCATTGCAAATGACTACAGAAAGTGAAGGGTAACCGGGACTCAGGCAATCCATCTCCAGATGGGCACGGAGACATACAGGATCAGACATACAGAGGAGGTAGGAGTGGATCTGAATATTAAGATATAAGAAGGAAAATCTTGTTACTGTAATAAGCGGTAAATTGGGATTACCACTATCTGTTTTAGTACCTTTGGACAAACCTTGCAAAAGTGGTAGTTACTCACACTATCTGTACTGTTGTGTGTTTCTTGGCTTCTTGCTTCCCCTGGTGGCATATGTGCAAAATTCTCGTGACATGAGCTTTCTTTGGGGATGCTCAGAAATTCAGGCAGTGACACGGGTCGGGGGAAGAACTGCTGCCTGTCACTCGGGGCTGGCTGCGAGTGAGGAGAGAGTCACCAATGCAGCATGGGGAATTGTGGCAATTCAGCAAGCTAAACTGAACACAGAGTAAAACTTAGGATCTGAAAGAGGGGGGCATTTCTAACCTCACTGGGCTGGAAATCCTGGCCTTTTGTTTCTTTTAGGTAGGCACACAAGCCACAGTATGAAAACAATACCCCATCTTTCTAGCTGCCATCTAACCATGCAGAGAGGGCTCTGCTTCAAAGAGATAGCAATGGAAATAGAAGATGTATGATGGATAACAGAAAACGCACCAATGAACTCCAGCTGACTCAAATTTTCCACATAGCACTTTTTCACTGACTTGGAATACTTTTATTTTTATTTATCAGATCGGCTTGGCCGCCCAACAACTGAAACAGAACTTCAAAACAAGTTAAAATGCTTCAGTTTGACATTTTGAATTTTTTTCCCTTTTTTCAATTCTGAAATATTTTGTTTAATTTTTTTTTTCTTAGAATTGGGTAAACACCAAGATAATTTCAGGAAACACAAGCCCCTATTATTCCTGTCCTCCTAAAATGACCTGAAAAGCCTTTTTCAGACAGAAACTGAATTTTGTTTTGGCTTTGGTGAGAATGCTTTAAAAGC
This sequence comes from Rissa tridactyla, assembly GCF_028500815.1. Lineage (NCBI taxonomy): Eukaryota > Metazoa > Chordata > Aves > Charadriiformes > Laridae > Rissa > Rissa tridactyla. Next base: position 42,187,572 of record NC_071467.1, read on the forward strand.
TTTGGTTTCAGTTAACTTCACTTTTTTTTTCCCTTTTTTTAAAAAATTTAAGTTAAGCTGTGGAACTGAAAACTCAATTGCTTACAGAGCTACAAACTAAGATGACTGTGCTTTAGTACCCCACAAATCAGCAGTAGCAGCCCATCAGTGCTGATTGCTTTGCAAGCATCACAGAAGAAATGAGCTTTCAGGAGAGCTTAGGAGGAGTGCAATGCAGTGACTACCGCGATTTTGGCATGGGAAAACATGAGAGAACTGATGGGAGTTTTGATGGAGGGCAGGATCATCAGGAAAGCAGAGAAAAGGCTGATTATTTTTACTGTGGAGAAAGGGAATGCATCAAGCTGAATTGCCAAGGCGCCCGGTGGGCAGGCACCCCACAATGTCCTTTTTTGTTCCATCTCACTCGTGCATGAATGAAATCTGCCAGAAAGAGCAGCAGGCCATGGGTCCTCCTCCCCTCTCCTCCCCTCCCCTCCCCTCCCCTCCCCTCTCCTCTCCTCGCCTCCCCTCTCCTCTCCTCGCCTCTCCTCCTCTTCCTCTCTCCTCGCCTCTCCTCTCCTCGCCTTGCCTCGCCTCGCCTCGCCTCCAGCAAGAAGATGCCGAGGCTCCATTGCCCACCACCTGATAGCCTAGAAGTCACAGCTCAGCAACCCACCAGTAAAAACAAATCAGCACCTACAACAATAGAGTCAGAAAGCCCTGAGATAGGAAAGTGCATATGTATTTTACCTTAGCATATGCCGCTAGCATTTGTCAAGGGGTTCTGAGCACCATTGAACCTGGCTTTTTCAGTTCTTCCTTCCCGTCAATCCCTTGGCATATTTTGCACCTCAAAACAAAGCCTCAACATGTTATGTTGCAAGAGGAAGGCAACATCATGGTCAGGATCCAGACACAAATGTGACCTTCTTGTCACGTGACAGCCAAGCACAGGGAAGTTACAGGAGATAAATGGATTATTGGGGCCTGTCTTTATACAGTTCCCTGTGTGTGCTGTTACTGATACCTACCCTTCTGAGGAAAAGACCTTGAAAGGACTTGACATTAAAAAGGCCACGGATACTGTTTAAGAAAATGAATATACTTTTGGTAACTCTTACAACAATTTGATGCAGGTGTACGCAGGAAAACACACAGTTTAAGTAAGACCACAGCTGTTGCAGCTGTGTGGTTACTCATGGTGAAAAAGCAGCCAAGTCCTGTGGTAAGACAGCAGTGAAAGTCAAGCTTCATTCTTTGCACAGAGGCCACTTCACAGAGTGATGACTAACTGTCCCACTGAATTTGGCTTCTCCAGCTTCTCTGGAGACCTTCTGGCTGAGGTAGGAAGGGCGGCTCTAAATTGTAAAAATTGGTTTTCATGCTGCCTGGCAGTTTATTTTGAAGTCTTTCCTAAGGACAGCTGGGTCCATCACAAACAGCAGCTGCAGTGGAAGAGGACAGACTTAGCGCCTCTTGCCGTTGTGCTTGCTGCTGCCACACGTGCAGTGGCTGATCTGACTGCAGCTGGTGGGGTTGTCTTCTCTTGAGAAGGAACAAACCACAAGGCAGAAATCAGAGACAGCAAAAGGAATGACTGTGCAATTTGTTGTGCTAGAATAACCTGGAGCTGAGCTCCATCACCACTGATGCCTTCACTAAGCGCCCTTGGAGCCTCCAACTGGAAAGAAGAACATAGATCTTGTGAAATGTGGCATTTTTATGATTCTTCATGAAGAGATGGTGTGGAAATTAAGAAGTGGGAATTAGTGAAGGAAGGATAATTTAATCTGACCATCATCTGAAAACGTAGCAGCAGTTAAATATTACTAATATTTTAAATTGTTCTCTGGGTTGAAAGGCTATCATTTATGGGTTATCATTTGTGCACTAAAAGACTATTCTGAAGAAAATAAGACTACATATGGTAAGATAGTAAGGAGGAGGACTGGTTTTACAGGCTATATCCTTACCTAATAGTGTTTAGGTCTGGGAAATACTGAAAATATTATTACAAAAAAATTGAATCCCACACCTGTTTCCATGTTCTGGGATCCTGGATCCTCAGGTGATGCAAAGGACACCACAGAACCAGACACCGCTGTTCCTAAGATGTGGCAAGGTACTAAAATCCTGTCTGTACTGCCTGAAATCAATGCTCCCTGAGAGGGAGAGGCTGTAGGACATCACACCTTTGCTTTGCTCCGGTCGGGACTAAAAGCACTTTTGTTACAGATACTTCTTCCCTTAGAAAGACAGGTAGTAGAGCATGAAATACCACCTGGGAAAAATACACCTCTCTGGACTGTGAAAGTGTGTATTTCTTAATAAAAACAAAAAAAAGACACACTGCATATTTCTTAACCAATTGAAAGATGTTGAAGAATGGTCTCAGGAGAGGAATCCTGGTTAAGCTGTCCATGGACTTCAGTGGATAATCGGCTCACACACCGGAAGGCATAACCTTGTGCTTTGCGTTCTCTTGACCTCCTGAAACAGAGGCTACATTCTGTAATGGATCTCTTCCTGAATAAACCTCCAATTTCTTAAACAATGCCCTAACCAGCTTGAAAAACACCCAGTACAGAAATAAAATTGATTGTGTTAATGATCATTTTTGTGAAGAGAGATACTGAGTTTATAAGTGTAGTCTGATTAGAGCCACTAGACGTATCTACCTCTATTTTCTTTTGTGAGGCTGGACTTTTGCTAGACCTGTTTTAGCCCAGACTGACTCTGATTGAGACCATGACACGCTCCTGTCTATAGGTTACTGAACACTTTTTGCAGGGGTGGGGGGAGCCTGAAATTTCTTGGTTTACCAGTTTAATTTTTGTTGATATCCTGAAACATTATTTTCATGATTCTCTCCAAATGGAAAAATTACTTATGGAAACCGTTTAATTTTTAGCTGGGACCACGTTAATAGCCCTCTCAGTCCTCTCCTGCAGGAGTGGCAGGCAAAAAGTACACGATGGGATTACAGGGAGAACAGTGTGCAAGAGTGTGCCTGGGAAGAAGCGGGTGAAAGATCTGCACTGCAGCTCGAGGAGCTGTGTACTGAAGTTAAGTTCAGCTGGTAACTCAAAGGCTTGTTTGACAAGGCAGCTCTGGACGTGTTCCTTGCTTCGAGGCTAATCACTACAGAGAGTTTAGCAATTTTTGTGGCCATATCTTGTATTTACAAAACTTTAGTAAATAGAAGATTTATGGGACAGGGTTACAGGGACCATCACACCTTCATTAGCACTATTGCAGAGTGTGCTCCCCATCCATTTGGGAAGGAGTCGCTGTGATCCTCTGTTCATCCCCATTTTGTGGCCACACGCCCAGTCCTGACCCCCTGGCAGAGCTTTGGGGCAAATGGTCTCACAGGACAACTGCTGGAAGAGAGAATCCAGGATCAACACCATAATCTGGATTTAGACCACATCCTGGTAGAGTGATGTCCATGCAGTGATTTCAAACTTACTCCTGAGGGAGAATTTCCCAGAGGTGTGCAGTTGTGCTGTTAGCTGCACACTGGACAACACACACAGCAATCTCTTAGACAGAAGTTATCTCGCATAAACATGGGATCCTGGGAGGGCTGTAGAGAGGGTAGAGAGAGGAGCAAAAGAGACAGAAGAAGTGGCAACAAACACTGATTTATTAACAGCTGATTTATTACCCTGATTGTGCTTTTCAGTTTGCCAAGCAGTAACATGTTTCTACCTCTACGCTTTCATTTACAAACCTATTATTGAAAAATTAATATTTTAAAGGAGTGCCATATTAAAAATATTACATTTGTATAAAGTCTTCAAGATAAGTCTGTTGTGTTTCAGATGTCAGAGCACAGTAGTCAGCAACTCTGCAACAGCTGTAGCTACAAATGTGTGCAATTGAAATAATTACTGTTTTTTATTACAGTAACAGAAGCTTAGACTTATTTTAGCAGGTATACTTTTGTTTTTAATTTTTATTAGTCTGGAAAAATTGTCATTAGTGTAGTAGGATTTCATGCTGTTTATTAAATGTAAATGAGTTATCATGTATACAGAAAGAATCTTTTCCTCCTCACAAACAATGCTAAAATGATGAGCAAATCTGAAATGCAAGGTAAATAAGGCCCTAATGCACAAAAGCCTAGGCTTCAAAGTCCTGCTTCTCGGAGAATTATTAGCAGCATTTCCTCCTCCTTGTCACATGCAGTTCCATATTTCTGTTGTCTTTAACCAGTGGGTCGGATTATTGAAGCCCTTCTATGTGCAAATGTTTACACTCATTGCTAATCAAAAAAGCACTTCAACATGTTCCAAGGTCCCACAGAAGAGATGAGGTTTCAAGGTCCATATGTCTGCAGAGTTCCATGCATTGGAAATAAATCCTACATCAGTTGGGTGCATATCCCCTGAAACAGCTATATGTATTTATTTTACAGAAAAACCTTTGATTGACTCAAGTTACAGACACAATTACAAGGTAGGTAGTAGGGATCAATTCAGATAAACTACTGAATATATCAGCCTCTTTGGTGACCTGGTAAAGAAATGCTGTTTCAACTCTTTCAAAAGCTAAGGAATCAACAATACCGTAACTAGAATCAGTCCTGAAATGGAAAATATGTCCGGATCCTAATGACTCTAGTCCTCGTTCCGAAGAAGGCTAACAAATAATTTTTAAAATGTGATCCAGCGCTGAAGAACTGAGCTCCACAGTGCTCTCCATGGGTCATGGAGCCACCTCTCAGCTCTGCCAGCTGGCGGGCATGTGCTCGTGGGGCTGAAGAAACAGACAGCAAAGTCTCCTGGCAGGGTGGACATCGCTTGCACCCACTGCTCACACCGTACAAAGCAGAGGACAGGCAGCACAGGACTTCGTGCTGCCCTCACACCTGAGAAGCCCTCTGAGAGACTTTTTGCCTGTGTCTGAGGGTGGTGCAAGGATGCCCTGGAGTGGTGGGAGCAGCAGGAGTGCTCAGCTCTGGCACTCGGTGAGCAGGTGCCCTGCGGTGCCCTTTTTTGATCTCAGTCCTGTCTGTATGTTATCCACTGGCAAGAGCAGCAGGGCACAGGCTCCTCTTCTCACCTCCCTTCGCCTCTACCATAAAGGCACTGGGGCTGCATTGCAGCCCTGGTAGCCCAGGAGTCACAGCTCACTGCTAAAAATTAATCTGTACCTATAACGACAGAGTCAGAAAGGACTGATGGGATCATAAAAGGCAGGAATATGCATGATTTTCTTCCCCTTTCTTTAAGAAATACAATGTAAAAGGACTTGTTCATAGCACAGGAGAGAGAACTCTTGCTGGCAGTGACTACAGGATTGCTTTGGCCCTTTCTAAACACGTACAATAACCTCAGAGAATTGCAGGTTTACACAAATTTACAAGGTCCCTTTGCAGGGCTCCAGAGGCAGCCCGTGGATAGCTATCATGTAGTCTTTTCCAAAACCTGAGTAGCAGCATCCCCCACTGTCCCTTTCTGGCAACCCAGGTTTAGAGGCAAAATACACTCCCTCGGGCAGAGCCGCCGAGCTGCTCAGGATTGTGCTGCTTCCAGGACTTGTGTTCCTCTTTCTGCAAAACACCACGCCGAGTGGTCTGGTTCGATCCCTTTGCACCGAGCCAGCCTGGACTGCTTTGCTCTCTAGTGGGCAGTGCAGAGAAAAAATACAAAGGTTCCAGGCTAGACTGCTTCTACCCAGTGCCTAAATGGTTTTGTCTTTTCCTTTTTTTTTTTTTCTCCTCTCTCTAAATTATCTTAGAGGAAATATGACCACCTTTAAGGAGTGCCAACATCTTCATAGTCTAAAGCTACTGGGAAGAAATCCTTGGTGCGTATTTGGGATTCAGATAATACAAGCCAGCATTAGGATTGCCAGCTGACATGAACAAAAAAAGGGAGGCTTTGCCTGTTTATTAAGGGAGCAGGTAAAAGAGCAAAAAAATGTAATTCTTGTGACCTTGCCAGGGTGTCTGCTTACCTTTGTACAAGCAGAGCTTCAACAAGTGCAAAGTTAAGACTGCAAAATTCCATATAGTTAGAGTAGTATTCAAAGTGTTGAAAGGTGAACACCAGAGTCTGCTACACACCTGGGCTTCTTGTTCTTCTCAACCTTCTCGGATCTTTTCAGTCGCCGACCCCTGAAAGTCCTTTTTTCTCTCTGATTTTCTTGTCTGGTTGGCTTTCACCCCCCTCTTCACAGGTCTGATTTCTCTTTCTGTTTGTTTCGGTTTTGTTGCCCTGAGAAGGGCCTCCAAACCTTTCCATGCACTAGTATTACTAGTTAGGTAAAGCCCTGCTAAACTTGAATCAATTATTTGTTTAATCAAAGCCAACTCATTCTACCTTCTTTCCTCTGACAACTCTACAGTTGTTCAAAGCACAGGAGCAAATCTACCATGCTTTCTGGAGTGACTGCACTCAAAGTGACAGGCGCCTACAATGAAAATGTAGAAGTTAACAGGTGGCAAGGGACTGCCTTGAGTAGTAAGCTGTTTGACATATTTCTATCTTGCTCTTAAAAGCAGAGCACTTGAATCAGTTTGCATTATCCCCACTTCACACAGTCGCCCACCCTAAAATAGACTGTGCGAAGCTCTGATGAACTAGGATCTCAGCTAAATTTTTATGAAGGTGACATCTATTGACAGGACAGCTCAGATGAGCAATTTCTAAGGGGATCATCACACGAAATTACATCAGAAACTATCCTCATGCATGAGACAGGTCGTTACAATGTTTGTGGACCTGACATACCTCTGCTGTTTCATTTTCCACCACCATATCTCCCCCTGCTCCTTGGAGAAGAAAAGGTGGTACAACCTGAAGTGCTTTAGCTTGATGCTCCCTAGCTGCTTCTCCAGCATGGACACTTTGCTCTTCCAAATGAAGCTCTAGAAAGCTCTAGAAAGCAAAGCAAAGCAAAGCGACTTCTTGGAAGTGACAAACAACTAAAGAAAAGCACACCAAAGCCCAAAACCAATTTTCTTCTTGGCCCTTGGATGCCCTGTTTTCTGCTACGTCTGCTGCACTGAATGGAGAAGATCTGGAAAAGTCATCAGGCTCCAGCAGTCAGAGCCAAGGCCCTCGGGCTTCAGCTCATCTTGAGGAGTAAATCATTCCTGCCCTGAGAGGCAGTGGCCAAACAGAAACCACAGGACAAGCAGGGCTAAGGGAACAACACTCTATGTCCAGCCCTACCAGGAATGATGTTGAGGTAAGAGTATTGCTCTCAAAACCATCTGCTTGACAAGCAAGTGAAGGGCAGACGGAGAACAGAGGCCATACTGTTTGCTTTGTGAATCCTGTCACTTTGAACACATGGGAAGCCTTCCACTAGGAAAACACCTCTGGTCAAGTCTCGAGCGCTCAGCAGCTCTCTCTATTTGCACAGGTGCCCACCAGGAACACACTAAGAAACAGGACCAGAATCCTCAGCATGCAACAGTCCTCAGTTCATCCTCATACTTGTGGAGCTGGCAACGGGTGCTGGTGACTCCTTGGCTGAGGAACTGAGGGGGCCAGCTATCTTCTCCTCAAAGATTTCCCTGCAGTTCTCAATGAAAAACTCCACCAGCCCCTTCAACTGCACACATCAAACCATTGGTTTCAACCCAGGTGGCTGAAAAGCGACCAAACAGCCTTTCCCATTCCTGACCCTTGCTTTTGCACAGAAAGCTGCAACTGTGGCGCTGCTCTTCCAGGAAGCTACCCCACAAGCATTTTTTCAAGACAGGAGACAGTAAAGTATCTCTGAACAGCAAAGCTCCGATGGGCCCGGAAGGCCGCAGTCAGCTAGTAAATACAGCGTACCTTCTCAGGCACCTCCACCAGCACTGCCAGTGGGAGCAGGTAGTCCTTGGCTGGGCTCAGCAGATTCTTGGCCCAACACAGACGGCAAGGTTGCTGGTAGTCATCTTGCTGGTTGCAGAATTTTAGCTAATGTTGTGGAGCAGGGAGAGCAACTGCTTGAAGAGTAGTAGGAGGCTGGCTGCAGGCAGCCTGTTGTCCACCCTGAGCAAAGAGGTACATAATGTTAATAAATTAGATGTTGTCAACACACGTTGTTCAGGCTTCCCTGAGGCAGACGGAAGCCAGAAGCAGTGTTGTGTAGCTTTCCAGGTGCCCTCAGCCAGCTTTTGATACTCTGGTGCTTCAGGAAGGCAGCACAGTGGTGATTCCCAGCTCCTGATTTCCCCCAAGCCCACCTCAATGGAAGGCTCCCTGACCAAACCTGGTCTACAGCAGAGGGATGGCCTTCACTGAGGTACTACCATCTCCCTCCCCCTCTGACAAGAGTCACCTCATGGAGCGACCTCCAGTGCCATCAGGAACTGTTCCAACTAGAGAAATGCTTCTCTCTGCCACTCTCCTCTGAAATTCACCTTCAGGATGACAGCGAGCATGTGTGCAGGTTGGTTCCCCAGGTGGACATCCCCACTGCTGTGGCAGGCCTCCCTCAGCGCCCGACAGGCTCTCCTTCTGGCCTGAATATCCCCTTGGTGCACGGTCCATACCCCTGCAGGACAGGCAGCAGGTCCTGCAGGGGACACAGGAGGTCAGTTGCTTGGCTGAAGACAGGCCCTGGGGCAGGTGAACCTTCCTCCGAGACAGGAGCATGAGTCGACAACTCTGCTTTGCCTAGGGCAAGATGGAGGAGTGGCTGCAGCTAGGCAACATGGGAAGTGAGGAGGAGCTGCCTTTGGCCCTGCCTAGTGTTGGACTAGTGAATCCAGGGTCCTTCTGCTGGGGACATTGCCTTCCAGAGGGACAGGACCCCCTCAGGGGGGCTGGGACAGTGTGCTGTCCTTCCTGCAAAGAGCTGCCAGGGGCTGACCAAAGAGACCCCCTCCGCAGCCAGACCCCGACTGCTCGGGCACCTCTGAGGCAGCCGAGGTCCTCCACAGCACTGAGGGCCAGGGCAGTTGTCTCCTCCTCCTCCAGATCCCACCTGCTGCAAAGGAAAACAGAGCAAAAATCCATGGATGACAGCCACCAGGCGAACCCTCTCAGACCCTCCCGGGGCTGTCCCCCCTCTGCTGTGTGCACAGGAGAGACATCGGGCCCCTGAGGACTCTGCTCTCTCCTGCTGCAGCAGAGGGATGAGGACAGACGTGCTCTGCAGGAAGGGCAGCAGCAGCCCCAGTGCAGCAGAAGTGCCCGCCTGCAAGAGAGGGAAAGGCCTGTCTTCTCAGAATTTACTTGCCAAGTGGCCAACTCCACCATCATGGCCAGATGGGACCAGTGGAGGCCACTGCTTGGGACCAGCCTGCAAGAAACACGCTGTGCTTGCTGAGCAGCCCCGCAGCAGAAAGGGCCGCCAGCAAGCTGCATCGGCCACCTGGCAACCTGTGAGAGGTAAGGATGGACAAGACTGGCAACCGGGTATGTGCCCAGTGACCCAGGACGTGCCCAGCAGGCCACGACTCCCCAGTATGTCCATGTTTCTCTTGCACTGAGGCTTAAGTATTGTCTGGTCTGATCCTGTTGTACCTGATCTAACCTGGTCCTCGATCCCTAACGGTACATCTTTGCTCCAGACTTTCCCCCTGGTGTCCAGGGTGTGGGACTTTTGAAGGGCTGGTCTTGCTAGGACCATCATTCCCCTGGATGACTGGCAGCATCTGGATGAGCCTGAAGTACTGTCCTAACCTCGCGAAGGCCAAGAGACTTTTAAGTGGGAGCAAAAGAAGTTCACAAACGTGTGATGGTTTTTTGTGGCAATGGGGAACTGGGCATTGCAGCTGTTTGAGTTGCCTTGCCCTGTGTTCTGTCTTGCCTACCAGTGTTCAGTAGGGAGGGTCTTTCAAAAAATTCTGGAATGCAAACTAGCAATGTAATGAGTTGTAACGTCATGTTTTATTGACTTCCATGTGTCAACAGATTTAGATGAATTTTCTCATAGACAGTACTTGGAGATAAAGGCCAGAACTTCTATATGACATTGCCTGTCATGGAAGTTTTAGAAATGTAGGGGAAAATCCATATTTTTAATTATATATATACTGCACTTCCCTACAAACTATTAAAAGGCATTCAAACAGTCTCATTTTTAATTTGAAGGTCACACCTCCTCATACTGATGATGTCATGTGTAACATCAGATCAGGCTTTACTCTTATTAGATAGTAGATATCATAGATTATCAGAGTAGATAGCAGATTATCTGCATTAATTTTGTTTATGTCAGTGAAAGGAGTTTGTGTTTAGCACCTCAGCCAAAGGATAAAGATCGAATCTATCTATTGAACACAGTGGGCTATTGATCAGCAGATTTAATTCACCATGTTAAAAAAAATACATGTATGAGAAAGGCATATTCTATCTTGTCTACTACAATGCATGTTCTAGAACGTGAAAATATAAAGAATTCACCCCCCGCCCCCCCCCAAAAAGAGAGAAAAAACATTCAACTTCTAGAGAAATTGGGGTTTTATTCACCAAGAAAATTCCCCTATATTATCCCCATTAAATAAGACACTTTTTCTGACATTCTGGTACCTCTGGCTGGTACCAATATGGGACTCTTCCAGGAAAAAATTTAACAAACTGAAAACTTACGGTACAGCCGGTTTCCCATCCTGTGCTACGGAAGATGTAGAAATCCTCCGTAATCGAGATTTTTTCACTTACATCCCAAACCATACAGTATATTTTTACTTGACAATCTACAGGAGTTTCTCTCATGCCCAGAAAAACCTGTGACAACAGAGTGGTGGGCAATTCTGCCTCAAAGTCAAGAAAGGCTGCAATTAAGATTCCCTGTGCACCCTGCATGAAGCCTCTTTGTATGCACTTTTTATGACATCGTCTCTCATTTCACGCTCATATACAGCTCTTTTTAGAGGGCACCAGTACACTCTGTGCCTCAGATGACCAGTGATCGCTGACAGAGGAATTACATCATGTTTTGCGCTTTCTGCATTGCTCAGCGTGCATCACACATTTACTGCATCACACCAAACCAGAGAGCATCTCTTCACTGCCCATTCCAGTCTGTTCTCCTCGGCACCAGATTCCTTATCTCATCTATCCCTGGCCCCACCTTTTAGTCTTCTCATCTTAGTCTCAGTTTTCTCAGCCAGGCTCAGCCTTATCTGGTCTCCAACTCCCATACGCCCATTCCAGGTTGATCGACGTTGCAGTTGCTTCTGCAGATGGAGCCTTTTTTAACGCAGCCAAGCTAACTTTAAGCTAATTAACATAGTTTAAGCAGCATTAGCAAGTAGCATTAAGAGTGAAACTGTGACTGAAAACCACTGAGTAAACACTTAGTAGCCACCTTGGTCTGAGCCCCAAGTCACCACAGTGTTCAGTGCTGATGTGGCATTGCAGTGTCTGAGGGCTGCCTCTCCCATTCCCAGTGCCAGCTGCTCCCAGCCTCCCTCTCCACATCTATTTTCATTTCCAATGATCAAATCAGCTTCAGTCTCCTCTGCATACAAACCAGGGATTTCCTTTTCCTCAGTGCCATCTGGATGTCATCATGGGAGGTCCTGAGACATCCTTTTCTAGCCAGCAGCAGAAATGGCAGTAATATTGCCATTCATCTCTGCGTCTCCAAAACAGCTCTGATTTCCCTTTATAGCAGGGTTTCCATTTTGTCTCAAGAGCAGAAATGTCGACCTGTTCAGTCTAGGTAATACTCCTACATGCTGGACCCCAGACACTAGCTAAAAGTCAAAACCCAAGCTGTTGTGTGACCTTGACTTGACATTTTGTGGGATGGCAATGCCGAAAGCAGATGCTTGCAAGAGCCCATCCACCAGAGGAGAAGAGCTCTATCTCAGACTCATTCCAAGGCTGCAGCTCTAAGCGTTGCCCATCTAACAAACACGTGCAAGGGTCTTCTGCAAAAACACAGTGCGAAGGGGAAAGCTTGGTGCAAATGAACACATGATAATCAACATCACTGCAGTAAATGCTTATATTCAGGATGGCATAAGCTCATTTTACATTTGCTTACCCAGAATTTACTGTGTCAAAAAAACCCCACCAAAATATAAGATTTTCTTCATCTTTTTCATAAAGTTTAATTTCAGTCTCCAGCTTTTATTACTTTGCAATTAGTCATGTGTGTTGCTTTCATAAAAGCTATATTCAGGGAAAAAAACTCCCTAAATAATCCCTAATTTAGTCCCTCAGAAGGAATTTGGCAACCACCTCAGATGATTAAAGGGTGATTAAGTAGTTGCCTAAAACTGAGAAGCAAGATGCTGCTCTGTGGCCTCCAAAGTTTTCCGGTGAAGTGCTGAGACTTGTGTTATCTCTGTTACCCAGGGAGAAAGTCAATCTGCTGCATGGTGCACGGTGGAAATAAGACTCCACACTTTCCCACATCTTCCTATCTTGCAAATGCGAAGTATGTCTGGCTCCGTGTTTTATCGCTTTTACTCTCACCCTGTAAGGAGCCCTCAGGCCTTATGCCTCTTCCCCACCATGTGTTACTGCACAGCTGGGGCCAACATGGTTCAAGGAAAAGCTCCTACCCTGGTGGGTTGCCTGAGCCTATTCTCACCAGAAGATGTAGTTGAAAAGTTTCCATCAGTCTGTTTATCAGATTTGGGATTCAATTAGCACTTTCATTTGAAGTATCTGCTTTGCTCAAAACCGGGGTTTGTTTGTTTATGTTTTTCTTGTGGTTAGAAAAGTTTTTGGCAGGTTTCAGAGAAGCTTTGGGGGAAATTTTGCTGAAGCTTCTAGCCAGATAGACATACATATGTCTAAACCTGCTGGTTTGCGTTGCTTTTTTTTTTCATGAGGAAACATAATGATTTTTGCGCTCAGCAAGACACTGCGTGGGTTGAGGGTATGGGGCTTTCCCATCAATTTTTATTCCCACAAAATATATTTTTCTCCATCTCTAATTTGCAAGTTGATATGCTGTTAGCTGTATTGAGATTGCTGTTGTCTGCTCCCATTTGTGCTTGACCTGATGTATGCAGCTGGGCCTCGTGGTTTCTCCCTGTCAAACCCAACCAAACTCTGTCAAGGACTGTTGGCGTGGGTTCCAGCTGCACAGAGAAGGCAATGAGTGAGATCAGAAACCTATTCACAAGGGAAATGCAGGGTCTACCTTAATGAATGGCATGATACAAAACCTCCTCTGCCTCATGAAAACAAGTTTCTTCCTTTCCAGATTTTGGGGGTCCAGCTGACAAAATAAAACCCCCACCAGACACAAAAAGTGGAGAAGAGTAACTCAAGCCAGCTGTGTGCACGCAGTCGTGATGTCCTGGGCAGACTGGGAGCTATCTGCAAGGACTTTTTTAGTGATGATGTAGTTAGTTAGTATTGATGCGTCATCAGCTCAGTGATACATATAAGGAAGTTTTAACTTACTACTGAAAGTGTATTAAACGCTATGATGTAATTGTTATTTAATAACTGCCCGATGTGAGAGGTTATTTGTGATACCTCAGGCACAAGGTAATACAGACAGAAGTACATGCTTACCCAGAAAAGGAATTGTACTAACAGTTAAATGCTCAAATATGTTTATGATTTTCAGAGTTCTATTTACTGACAATTAGTTTTTTAATTGCTAAACATTAGCTAGCTGTTTTCACAGTATGAACTCCCTCTGCAGGGAGATAGAGGTTTCACGTACAATAGGACAGATAATCTAAACATGATGTATAATGAGGACACCATTCATTTATAGCAAACTCAGATTCAGTTTCTTTAATTCCCTATGCATGAACTTTACCTATGCAGGTTTTTCCTGTCTTTAAGCAAGCAAAATGGTGATCTGAGGAGGAAGTAACAAAAGAAGAAGTAATCACATTTTAAGGGCCATGGAATAAAAAAGATTTACATATGCTCAGTAACCAGACATTAAGCACGTAAAAGCCAAATAAATAAGCCTCCTACACCATTTGACTGACTGTTCTGTGTTTAATCTGGGTGGACTTCATGAGGAAAATCCTTGTGGCCTTAGTTTCTCTGCTGAACTCAGGAACAAAGATGCTATACTGAAGGCCGGTTATAACTGTGACTTTTTCCACAGGTACCAAACCTGCCAGGCCACTGACACAAGCCAGCAACATCTACTAGATAGCATGTACGTGAGTGTAATTGATAGAAAAATATTTATTCAGGCTTGCGTGCTAGCACTTTCAATAGATTTTATTCTCTTATTCTCACATGGCATGAGAATGATGCTTGTTTGCTGCTGTGCCTTCTGTGGCCCGGGTTGGTGGGGCCAGGAGCAGGCACATCGACTAAGCAGGGGGAGGCAGGTCGGCTGGGAGAAAGGCAGCAAGCTGGGAGACTGGGGTCAGAGACATGGCCAGGGTCTGTCACTTCAGCAGTGACTTCTAAGGTTTTCATGGGAGAAAGAGTCTCCGGGGTTTTCAGGTAGGTTAAATGAATAAGCTTGAGTTTAGTTCGGTTCCTTTTTGGAAATTACCTTCAAAGAGAAGTTGTTTTGGTTTTTTTGGGGGGGTTAAAGGTGTGGAAAAGAGAAAGCAAAACTGGAGGAAATGGACCCAGTCTGCAAAAATCTACTGAGGAAGGGCAACTTTATTTTTACATCTTTTGCCTTAGCATGCTTCACCAAGCAAATGGGAGGGGTTTTGTTCTAGTTTAGACTTTGTGTCCTAAAACTCAGCTTGTGGAGCCTGAGAACCTTTTGGCCGATTTCTTCATCAAAAAGGTGGTGCAGTTCTATCTCAACGTTCTGGCTGATGCACGATCCCTCATGAACAGTTTAAATACTTTCTGCATAATGATGTGAAGGAAAAATATTGAGGCAGCAGATGGGTGCATTTTTCCTTGGGGATGGGATATAATGTGAGCAGAATACATTTCAACTGACATTAGCTATGTAAGAGCTAACTTGTCCTCTGGGTTGCCTATATAGTCAATAGAGAAAAACAAGTTGCTTGAGAGATTATGAGCAGATAAATGCAATGCAGAGGTTTCACTGTGCTTCCACTGACTATAGATAGAGCCTAATTACTGGGAATTACAAAGGTAGGTGAGATGAATCCCACACAAGCTGTCTCGACTTGAAAAATGTACATGGGTTTGATACAGCTCTCCAAAATATAAGTTGCATGATGAGGTGCCTTGAAATCAGGCTGCAGGGTGGTGAGTGCAGGCATGTTACTGCATTTTTAAAAATATACAGTCTGCTTCCTGGAAAACTGAGTGCAAGATCCTTGGCCATTATAAAATGTCTATGCTTAACTGCCTCTGTAATATATGAAGCTCTCAGTCCTGACTGTCTCTTGCTATCCACAAAAAGCTTGGCTTTAGGATAAAGTATCTAAGTGCCATTTGTCTCTTCCCTTCCCACAAAGCAGTGATGGCCCTTGGAATTAGTGCTAGGCAATTTGGGAGATGTGTGAAAGGGAGCAAAGAAAAACACTCCTTACAGCTGCAATCAGCCACGATGCTTTCAAACAGCTCAACCCAACAGCAACTTTCAGCCCAGCTCTTCCCATCCCCCTGATAATATTGACCCAGATACCACTGTGCTCCTCTGCTGTGCGCTTTTCTCATCCCCCGGCTCTCCCACTGCGATTTTCATCTGCTGTTACTTAGTGTCACTGCTGGCAAAGTTCTGTGCCGAACAACTCCCTCTTGGCATGGGGGACCCTGCTCCCAATGCTCTGCTCCCCAGCTGCTTTGAAATGGCAAAAATTAGAGACTTGGATGAACCACAGACAAAGAGTTTCAGCAGTTTGAGGATCTCAAAGTAGAAAATATTTCAACAAGACTGTGCTACATCTCAAAAGCATATTAAACACAAATGAGTTTCCACAACATAACAGCACTGGTAGTCTTGCCTGAGTTGGTCTTCTCTGCCTGAGACACATCAGCATTACTTAACATGAATGAGAAAATTACATGACATCAAAATCACACTTTCCAATCTCAGATTCTGTTCTGACTGAAGGTGGCATAAATCTGAAGTAATTTCATTGCTACAATTATTCTAGGTTCAAAGCAGTGTAATAGGGGACAAAATACATTCCAGCAAGCATTGCTAGTCCTCACTTTAACAACACATTTTAATTTTGTGGGGAATTTTAACTAATGCAATTTGAAGAGGAAGATGGAAGTAGAATGTGGAAACAAGTCACTTTCAAATGAATGCATGTATAATGGTTCCCTGTGAAGCAGCTTGCAAGCAATGCAACAGCTCATCCAGAACACGGTTATTTTTTTAATTTTAGCTAATGTTGATTTAAATACCATTTTAGTGTCTGTGAAATAAATTTAACACTTGATTCATTTTTATTGTGATTAATTATTCCAATATTTCTTAAGCTGGTTGTATTAGATTCTGATGTCACTTACATTTTGTTTTCCCCTACTTTAATATCATTAGCCCCTAAGAAATTATTACGTATTTTTGTTAGGATAACTGGGAACAAACATAGGCCTTATATAATTTTAAGAAAATCATTAAAAAGTGCATAATACAACTGTTACTCATGCCTCTTTTTATTTATTCTGAAAACAGGAAATCCTAGTAACTACATGTTGCTGAACAGCATGCAAACTGTGATTTAAACACTACTAAAATGGAGGTCTAAATATGTGACTTTAATGCGATTTATTTTCTCTTTTATTGGGTAATGTGTTGAACAGCCAGCCCAAGAGAAGCCATCAGGACGAGTCCATTCAAAAAAGCTTACAGGAGGCTGGGTTAAGGCTTGACCTGCAACCCCGGAATCACATAATTCCATTAGAATCTTAAAAAATAAAAGGATAAATCATAAAAATTCATAAACAAGGACTGAGCAGAGTGAGCTCTTTGAGATGTGCCTGGTTCTGCAGCCTGCGTTTACAGCTCCGGGACATACCAGCTACTGAGCTAGGGGCCTCCTTCACCTCAGCAAAGATGCTGGGCTGAGCCTCTGCAAGTAAGACTTGTTTTCTCAGAAGTGAATAACTCTTTTTTCAGGAGTAACTCTCTCCAAAATGTCCAGATGGCAGCGTTACCTAAGTAACATCCTAGAGTGATGCTAAATTTGCAAGGTGCCCGTGGCAAGGGATATGTAGAGAGACATCTGTGTTTCAGTGATACTTCACCAATAGTTAGAATCATCAGCAATAACAAAACAGGAAAAATAAAGTTTCCTCATGGATATAGCTTATCACATCTCTCACTGATAATATTGCCATCCAGTCTTCACTAAATGAATATTCTAGATGCAATCTGAACATCCCTGTACCTCTCACAAATTAGTGATGACCTGTAAGGGCTCAGGAAGTGAACCATGATTAAGTCAGGTGGGAAATCCGAAGATCTCAGTTATGATCACAAGGCTCCAGTGACTGATTTCAAACTCATAAAAAACACACGTGACAGACAAAAACACAGTGGGAACTTGGGATGGACTGCAGGAGGAGACTTTCTCAAAGAGCTAGAAATGTCCAGCCACACTTGAACTTGCTCAGTACAGCATATAATACAGTTTCTAAGCTCATGGTGTCTACATTTGCAGTTTAGAGTGCTATGATTTTTCAGTGTATTGGTTAACAGCCGCATGACATTCTGGATTTCTAAATCCCAAAAGGTTTTGCTGATGTATTATTTCATAATATATACCTATTATATGGTATATATAATACCTTCTCATGGAGATATTTCTCTGACTCAGAGCATATAAAATAAGACTGAAAATACGCATTAGTGTAAGACAGGTGAAGAACTGAGTAACTGAGAGTTGGTTGTGCAGGCTCACTAAAACAACTCACGTAACCTAGGCAAACAGGAGAGTTACGGTGATGTGGCAGCTGTCTGTAACAGCTCAGTGAATCCAGGATAGGCAGGCAGCAGAAGGTGGTTTGCACCTTGCAGATACATCCACTAGAAACAAACATCTCACCCTTGCTAGAAAGTGAGCTGTTCAAATATGACCAGCTGTTAACATACATTATTTAAAATACATCTTTCTGCAGCTGGAAGCTATACCGTGCATGCTCAAAGGCTTGCAAAGTCTGTACCTGCTAATGCGCACAGCTGCAAAAAAAATAGGGAAGACTTCTGCTTCCACCAGCAGAGTTGCTCTATGCAAGAGGCAATTCCCTAGCAGCCCCTCTGGCAGGATACAGTTCCTTACTGACAGGAGAACAGGAAAGGATTAGACCTCAAGGATTGAGTTCATGCCTAAAATCAGGCTGCCCTGGAGTGTGAATGTCTGGGATGTTCCAGCAGTTGTCAACACAGAACCAGTCCAATGCATAAACTAATTTGTTCCACTTCTCTGACAGGTATTTTTCAAAACCACTGAACATCTATAGATACTTGAAGTTCAGCCCATTCTTGGATGTCAACATTAAATTTTGTCCACTTCAGCACAGTGTCTTCAATGCACAATATCACTTTTTTGAAGCAGACTTAATGACAGTGCTACTATAAGTAGTTTATGAAATAATAGGCACAGGTCACCTTTTCTTTAGGTTTTGTTTTGTTTTGTTTTGTTTTTCCGGTCTGACCTCTCGTCATTCAACACAGATTTATTTCTGTTACTGTATTTCTCTAGCAATTCCATTTCCAATCAAATAGAGGTCTTATACACATCATTAACAACAGAGGGCTAGTTATGTTGCATAAGGAAAGGAGTAAATTTATTGAACCATGTTAACAAAAAAACATTCAGTTTACCTCTTCAGTCATTTTAGTATCTGTCTTTACTGAAGTCCCATTAATTCACAGCCTGTGATTCTTTTAGATTTGCTAATCCTTCTGCTGCTTGTGAAGGATTTTAGCGTTCACCACAGCGCAGTGTTAATGCACCCATTTTTTCACTGTTTTCAACCCACCTCAACTCCCAGATGCTTCGGAGGGTATTTCTGCTAACGGATTCCATTAGTATTGACTGTTTCCCACATCAAATGCTTAACGTGCCCTGTCAGATTTAATCATGTGTTTGCTTGAACAAGATCCATTATTGTCTTTGCTTGTATTGCAAAGAGCCAGCTTAGTAAGATTTCTCACTTCACAAATTATTGGATCTTTTTGATGAACTGGGCTGTTTGTAGCCTAATAACTATAACCTTTTAATTATTAAGAATCTTGGAGAATTCTGAATGGTACAAGACAAAGGCTTTTCAGTCACCACTTTGGACTGACTTGCTCCAGCATCTCTTGCCTGCCCTGTGGAGTCCAACACACAGCGAATGGAAGCATCAATTATTGTCTCTGTAATACACACATACATACATACATATAGAGAAAGAGATCCCTGAAGCACTGGCTAAACTAGTTTTGGCTTCACCAATGTAGTGTGACAAATTTACACATGGACATTTGCTTTAAACACTTTCTGGACAAATTCATCTCTGTTGAGCTCCATCATCAGCATGTTAAAACACTTTGTTAAGATTGCTTGTATCCCTCTGGTCATTGTGTAGATGGATGATACCTTCCTACGGTGGGAGGAGATCGAGTGCCTAGGGCTGATTCTTTCACATGTGTTAGCTTTTTTTTTTGGACCATGAAGTTTTGTTCATATGCCAGTATCTTAGCAACGGCAGACAGTCTGATTCAAGTGAATTCACTGTTTCCTCCCTGGGAAATTAATACAATGATGACATTCCAGTTTAATCTTCTATTCCACTGCCTTTTGGGGTATAGAAGATCAATTTATTTAGTGCTGTGCACTACAAAGCAACAGCTCTGGGAGCAATCAGCCCAGAAAGGGTCTGAATAATGTTGCTGTGATAGGGTAAGCAATCGTTAAACCAGAAATATAGCATCACATAGCTCTTTGGCAGACTGGTAAGTTTGCAACCTAGGGCTTTTAATGTCCTAAAATTAGGGACCAGCAATAATGCAACTTGATGAAATACAGACCAATATCTTGAAGTGCATCTGCAAAAATAAAAGTTCATGGAAATTATATATTACTTATGCTACAGTGGAAGAGAAATAAACCCTGTGGGAGTTTATACCTGTACAGCAGTAGGACTGCAGTCACATTTGACAAAGTACTATTTGAATTGTTTGGAAGACAGCATTCGTATATATCTCTCCACGTATTTTGTGCCTAAATAAACATTAGAAACCAAGCATAAGGCTCCATTTCCTTCCGACACTGCTGGCTCTTCCATTGAAGGATATCTCTTACTGTGTGGGAAGGCACTGCTAAAGTTAAATGGAAGAATAACATGACCTATTTTAACTGCTTGTTCCTAGATGTCAATCTAAATGTTTAGCATTAAAAAAACCAGTGAGAGTTGAGTGGTATAACTAGATAAGCTTGTCTTTAAGGTCCTGCTTTAAAAAAAGGATTTTTCTACCTCTCTGTCATCAATATCCAAAAGTTCAAGGTTATGCTGTAAGGTGTGTGTTGAGAGCCCAGTTCTGCAGCCCCTATTAACACGAGCAGTCCTGAGGAAGAAAGCTGAGCACTATCTGTGAGTGGTGCTGGTCTCACGTACACAAGATAGCCTAAAAACCCCAGGTATTGATTCCAGGCTGATACGTTCTTGTTCAAGTAAGAATATGGTGTATAACGCGCTTTTAATATCTAAACAGCACTGTCAGTCTGTCCCCATCTCCTCTTGTTCAGATTTTCCAAATACATCTAGCGTCTGAAGCCACATATTTGGTTTTACCCAGTTTCTAACACACCCTAACATTTTTGTGCGAGTTTCAACAGCACTACACGTGTCTGATGTAAATGCAAGAATCCAGCTGGTTAGAGACTTGCCGAGTATGCAATAACCGACCACAGCGAACTTGTATGGGAACCTGAGCAGCATCAGCCACATGAAAACTAGTCTCCCTCCTTCTGAAACTATGACACACGTTTCACAGCTCCCTGACTGTTAATTTGCTTCAAAACTCAACATTTCCATACCACGATTGACAAGCAATCACAAGAGGCCTTCCTAGTGCACTGGCAATGTTTTAAAATTGGAAATCTGAAGAAATAAATGTGTTCTTGGTCATGAGACCACACACTGAAGGAAGGATTAGCATGAGATGCAAAGTGTTTTAACAGGGGTGGTTGTATATAGATTTTAACTTTCAGAGAAGTGTCTTGCTCTCGAGGAAACATTCACTTACAAGAAAAAAGGAGGCAAAAGGTGGGATTTGTGGGGAGAATCCTTGCTGCATTGGATTCAATGTGCTTGAGGCCTTGGCTCTCTAAGCACCTTGGAAAACTTTGAATTTATTCCAGAGAAACATTGTCATTAGCAGAAAACAAATTTTGTTTGGAGGCAGTTATTCTTAGGACTAAAAGTCAGATTAACATGGGGCAATTGCAGAAAAATAACTAAGACAATAGCAAAATAAGGAATAAATGTTTATGAGGAATAAAAAAAAAGTATTTTTTTAATATACTGATGAAGCTTTTTAATGTCAAAATACATGTATCAGTCAACATTATTTTTTTTGCCTAACCAGGAAAAATTAAGGCATAAAATTTTAGTCTGCTTAAAAAATATTCTTACTCTTACTGCTCACAAGAATATTAATAATAAAAATCCATATTCTTATTCTAGAATATTTTGTGAGGATCATAACTACATGTAAAGATAAAATTCCAGACTGCAATGTTCAAAAAAACCCGTAGTTATTTTGGAACAATTTTTCAACTAATATCTAAAGATACTTGGAAAAACATTCACTTAACTGATGCAATCCCTGCGTGTAGTTCTACTCTGCTACACAGAAGATCTTATATGAATACATAAATATGTTTTTTCATGAGCATGAGAACATTGCTTCATGTCTGAGAGCACATTTTTTTGCTTCTGTGGGGAATGAGAGCCTGAGTTTGTGCTGCTCCTATCCTTTGTCTACTATTTCCAAAAATCTTCATGGAACAACGTGTTCAGAAGTGACAAAGGAAGGCAGCCAACAGTTTGACTCTTTTTGAGGGAAAGGACAGACAAGCAAGAACCCCTTTGTTTACAGATGTTTTGCTGATATGAAGATATCATGATAGTGCACGGTTTTCTTTTAGAAATGGGGAGCAAGGCACTGCCTACACAATACTAGTAAAAACCAAAAGGACACCATTCTTAACAGAGCTCCATAATTAGACATGCATTACAATAACAATATTAGTACAAGCAGAAGGATGACATTTTTAACAGAGTGGCCATTATTTACTTTGGATTTTTTCAGCAAAATGTTTGTCACAACTTCTAATGATATCTACAGAGACAAAAAGTTTCCCATAAATACTTGAGAACGGCACACACTGCTACTTTACACTCTTCATCCTTCAGCTAACATCTTCCTCTCTTCCCACTGCTCCTTTTCATCTGCCTAGTCTTACAGCTAGAAAAGTATTAAAAGGACAAACCAGCAATTATTCTTTCAGTTATTGTCTTCTCGGGTAGTCTTTAAATCTCACCTGTAATCTAATTTTCCTAATTAAAGTCATAAGACACTGTGATTTAAAAAACATATTTTGGAAATTAAGTATTCTAATCAGGATCACATTAGAAAAATAGTCAGAGATAAACATAAATATTTCACACAGTCAGGACCAAAACTAGCATTATTAATAGTATTAACAATAAGGTAAACCAGTGACGACTTGATTGGGGGAGTTAGAAGATAAGAAACAAGATACAGGCGTGGCTGAAGGGTAAAGCCAAAAGCAACTAATTACCATGGGTTTCCAAAAGAGAATTATAATGTGATTAAGCTCGTGATCATTTAATCTCACTTCTTCCTTTGTAAATACACCCTTGCAACTCTTTATAATAAGTATGAAACCCATAGTGGAATATAGAGAAAAGCAGAATGGAAACTTTAACTCGAGCCTCTTCTTTAACCATTAACTGGGTCTCTGTCATACTGATCATCTTCAATTCACATCAAAACCGATGGGCAATAACAGAGCTATGGAGACATGCTGCGTATCAGGCCTTATGCAGACAACGTGGGCAGGTATTCCTGATATGGCACTGCAAATAGAATCAAAGACATCCATTTGATGACAGTCATGTATTACCACCTAAAGCCCTGTCAGCTGTCCGTGGAAAAAGACTGAAATCCAGACCCAGGCATCAGCTCTAGATACTGATTCACCTAGACGTACAGCAGTTCTTTCAGTTCCTAACTGTTGTAAGCCCTGTGGGCCATTTGCATTGGAAATCCTGGTTACTATAGAAGATCTGGGGCCATCCCACATGGAGGAGTACTCCAAACTACATGGAACCATAGAATCAGAATCATAGAATGGTTAGAGTTGGAAGGGACCTTAAAGATCATCTAGTTCCAATCTCCCTGCCATGGGTAGGGACACCTTCCACTGGACCAGGTTGCTCAAAGCCCCATCCAGCCTGGCCAGAGCAGAGACCTTTGCTAGTGCAGGCAGAATATCCACTCAACCCTTGTGCAATTCTTATAAAAGACATTTCATTAGTAACTAGTAAATAAGCAAGTAAAAACAGCGATATCTCACATGCTAAAGAATTCTTTACGATGACCAGAGACCAGCCAGTAGGCATCAGACCTATTGCTCTTGGCAAGTTAAGAATGAAACACTGTCATTTCCCCTTTGAAAAGTATGTGGATCACAAGCACCAGCTTCTCGCTGCAAACAAGTCTACCTTTGTGTTTCTCCTGGCATTAGTCAGCATATGGTCTGGACTTCCAGCCTACCTCAGCAGCCATAAGAAGTAAGAGTAAACTAGAGTGCATGAAATCATCACGCGAGTTCCTCTCTCACTCCTTCTCAGATATCCCTATAGTCATTTCTGAATGCGGACTTCTGTTTGCTGCACCACATGATTCACACTGGCTATCCCCACACTGCCTGAATCCTCCCATTGCCTGAATTCCCTTACATGGTGAGCCAGCGTTTGGTCCAGACTCAAGCCAATCTCAATTAACATGGAGGCTGCGTGAAGACCTGGAGAGTGTGCACTCAAATGCAGAACTGATGTCTGCACTAACCTGATACAGCTAATTTGAGAGTGATGCCAGACCGTTAGGGAAGTGGAATTCAGGCTCAGGAAAGAATTAAATCCATTGTCAATATTTAGAATAATACTTCTGTATAAGGGGGCTGACTTGCTCATGGAAAATATTATCAATATAATAGAAACTGCTGAACACAAACTATAAATTATTGCATAAGTTTAATAGAATAGGTATGTTTAAATCATTGTCATTTACATGAAAGTGAAAAGAATACAATTTTCCTGAATAGTTGGCAAGATAGTACCTGTAGAAATATCACCTTCTCCCAAATAACCTCCAAATACTCTCATTAATTTTCACAGAACACAAGAATGGAAACAAAATAATATTGATTCATCCACTTTTTGAATGGGAAGGCAATCGCCTCACATAAAATTTTGTTCCCAACAGCCCTGATGCTACTTTCCAGTTGTCAGGAGAACAGCAGCGGCAGCAGAATAAAGACAGAAGCGACAAGATATTCAAAGGAGCCAAAGGAAATACAGTGCGTAGTTTCCATCAAATCTCAGTGCCAGCTGGCTGTCTATTGTCTCTAGGGACACAGAAATTCAAGGTGAGCACAGACTGGTATACAGCAGCCAAGGGAAGCAATTTTGTGCAGGCTGGTTTAACATTCCTACACTTAATGACCTTCTCATTAAAGCCAAGACTATCAAGTTTATTACTCAGTTAAGAACAGTCTACAGAATAAAAAAAATAAACCTTAGAAGTAGCAGATGGCGTATTAACTGTTGCACTATTATCCCAGTCTAGTCTCATGCAATATTGTTAGATTTTGTGCTAGTGTAAACTCTGGATTGTAAATTACTTAAAAAATTGATTTAATTTTAACTGATGTATACAGGATAGATACTTGTCCTCAGCTTTTGTCTAAAAATGTATATAAAAATAAGCATCTTCTACTTAATACTGTTGCTTGATATTGTTACTACTAGCTCAGTGATTGGGTGATGAATGGTTACTAAGATCAGTGAAACTGAGTAATTATCAGTAACATCTGAGTTCCCCCAAAACAACCTAGTAAGGTTTCCATTTCAGTTTCCTTTAAAT
Organism: Rissa tridactyla; assembly: GCF_028500815.1. Lineage (NCBI taxonomy): Eukaryota > Metazoa > Chordata > Aves > Charadriiformes > Laridae > Rissa > Rissa tridactyla. The sequence continues at coordinate 42,212,505 of NC_071467.1, forward strand.
CCCAAAACTAGACTGTTGGCCAGTTAAATGTTATAGGTTATAAAAGTTTCTAAGTATTAAAAGTATTACAGTATTAACTATTAAAACTTATAGGTTGAGAATAATTTTGAAACAGCTACCATAAAATCATAAACTTTTCAACAGTGTCCTCCACAATCAAAGGTAAAACTAATTCCTTTATTTCAACATTCGTTATCCAAATAAAGCCAACATCTCAGTACACCAGAGTAAACATCCCTGAAGGCGGTGTTGTAAAGCAAGTTTAAAAAAAAAAAGAAAAAAAAAGGCCAGAGTAGAGGACCCAAAGAATTGCTCATTGCCACAAAGTAGAGAGCTGCTTCAGGGAATAATGGTTTGTCCAAACTCCTGAACCTTCAAAGCAAAATTTTCCCTCAATTCTGATATATTACCCCTTCATAAAAATTTCCTAGGCAAAGTTTTCTGGGAGGCTTTGGGACAGTATCCTCTCCCCTTCTCTGCAGAGGCACTCATCACTCAGGTGTTTCTCATCAATCATAAAGCACCAGTATCCTGAAACCAGATGTTAATTTTGAGGGCTGAGGCCAGGAGTGCTGAACTAGCCTGGACTTCAAAACTGCCTTCTTCAAATGGATTAACTGTGGGAAGACCTGGGGTTTATTACTTCCTTTGGAGGTAACCATCCTCAGATGTTCAAAGAGCACAAGGAGTTTTATTAAGGGTATTCACACTCTTTCGCAAAGTTATTTTGGAGCTGCCATAGGAAGTGGAGCGGGCAGTTTCACAACACAGGACTTTGGAGACAATACTCAGGAGCCTTAAAGTGTTCTTGACCCTCACTCCCAGCTCATGGCAGGATATCCAGTTCCTCAGCACATCACAACTTCAATTAGGAAAAAAATCAATTTTGCCATCCAAAAGAGCAATGCAGTACTCAATCTCCGTGCCATGCCCAATGCTTTCTGTTTGTTTTGACGGGTTAGTTTTCAGACAGATGAGTTCCCTGGCCCAGTTCCCCGTGTGGCTTCACTTACAGTAGCCCACGGAGAGGTGGTGGAAACACACAGCTGGGGACTGCGGGGAGAGCAGGTGGGTTTGGGCTGTAACCAAGTTAAAAAGCTCGGGTGGGCAGCACCATACAGGGACATAAAACTCTGACTCAGTTTACTGTCTCAGTTTGCAGGAGAGCTCCCTGAATAGCTGTGCTGGTACAGCTGGGGGAAGAGGAGTGTGGGGCCAGAAATGAGCAGTTATGGGTGGAAACTGAGGAGCAAAAACCCCCTTCAGCTGTGATTGCCACCAAACTACCGAGCAATTGATTGGATTCAGTGTCATTTCTGAAGTTTTCTGCAGTGGTGGAAGCAAGAGAACATGCTACCTTGTTTTGGGTGGACAAGAAATCTGTGAACAAATGTGACAGCTCTGAGAGGTGTCTCTGTAAAATGAAGTGGTGTTAAATGAAGTTCTGCCTAGCTTAGGGGATTTTACCACCACAGCCCTTTCTGGATGAGTCTGTTAGAATCCATCAGCAATTAAACCTCTCAGGCGACACACAACAGACTTTTAAAGGAGACTCTCCACAAAGCTGTGAAATACAATATTGCACTGCCTTATATAGTCATCTATTCCTTTATAAGTTGAATGGGTATTTCACTCTAATGGATATTCCAATTCATATGTAAATGCTGTTCTAATTTGATAGCATTTTTACTCACTTTACAGACTTGAAAATTCTGCAGTTAAGACCAGAAGTGACTATCAGGTCTTTTGATACTGTCTCTTTATCTTGGACTCCTAAACTTTATTCCACACTAAGTAATTTATTTGATCGAAGCGTAGGTTGTGCTTGACAGCTGCCACAAACTCCCTTAATATTCCTGCGGTTCAGTGTCTTCCCCACTGTTTTATCACCGTCACAGCAGTTTCCTTACTGTCATCAGCAGATTTTTTTGCTTTTCTTGATTTTTGCAACAGTCTCTCTCAGACTGCTCTGTACAGCTTCAATTCAACTTGCCTGTGCTGGAGTGCTGGGCATTTCCTAAGCCGAAATGCCAGTTGGAGTTCAGTTACCAGTGAAATCACATTTAACTCTCAAGCTGTTTACAATCCAAACAAAAGGATTTCTCTGTACAGCATCCAAAACCGACAAAGTTACAAGTGCCTAAGCTTTTTGCACCAAGATCAAATAAAAAAAATAAATCTTCCTCCTCATATTTCCTGTGGTTGAAGTCTTCTGCATACCATGCAGCTTAGGCTGTATCTACAGAGCCTCTTTTTATGTATCACATAAGCTTTTACAGATAAGCTTGCTCTTCTAATCCTCTAAAGGTTCCATACAAATTCAGCCTTTTCCCTTCTAAACTTCTTAATTTCTTACTTATTCAGAAGATATTTCCACACTTGACTTCTTAAAGACTTTTTCATTTCCTTGGAGATATAATATTTTTTTTGCAGGATAGCTGTTAAGCTCTGTACCTAACTGTCCTATTAACAAATTTGTGACTCAACAAGGTAGTAAAATTCTACCCTTTCCCATTATCCTAAACAAGGTTTGACTGTACCTGTAAAATGGCATAAGGTCTTGAAGAAGCACATTAAAACTTTTGCAGTCAGATGAGTGCTGATCTGATTTATAAACACCGTGTCCATTAAAATTTGTTCCAAACATTTTAGCAAACCGGTTTTGTATCAGATCAAGCAGCAGGTGCCTATATCAGAATTCCCCAGACCACCCACAGGTCCTTTCAGGCCCCTTCTCATTCCCTTCCCACTCCTTGATTCCTGAGCTCATGGCACCTGGCTGCAGCTGCTCTTCCGCAAATGCAGGCTTGGAGCGTGCTCCTTCTTCCTGGAGCCTCACCATAGTCAGCTGTCTCTCTGTCACACTTTGCATGCCACTTTGCATCTGTCTCTCACCTTGGATGCCCTCTCTTGGACCAGGCTCTTCTGCTTTCCCTTAGGCTTTTTCCTGAATCACAGGTATTGCTTTTAATAATCTTGGCGTTGCCACTAAGCCACAACCAAGCCCTAGCACAGAGCCAGACTTGCCGTAAGCAGCATTTCCTGGATGCAGCTCATGGTGAGATGCCCATGGGAGCGAGCAGGCAGGAGGGTAAAGCAATCTCTCCTGGCAGTCAGACAATGAGGAGCTTTGCTGCATCACTGCTGGCTGAGTATCTCGGTATCAGCACTAAGCGGTCCCGGAGCAATGCAGGAGACAGGCTCTGAATAGCACATACCAGGGGACTGTGAATGCCCATGACAGCTCTAGTTCTGGCAGTGTGATCTGCTGTGAGCTCCAGGAGCTGGATCCTGTCCTGATGAGGCATACAGATGTAATTCCCACATGCACTGCGGATTATGGCCCCTTCCCATATTTGGATTTGGATCCATTTCTTCCGCACTAAGGAAAAGGAAGCATCCATAGCCAAGGAGCACACTGCTATGGGGAGGAAACCTTTGAGAAAAGCTGGGCTACAGGTACCTGTGGACTCTTCAGTTCCTCCAGGACCTCAAGACAGATCCAGGATCAAGACCAGATAAGAAATTCACTATGTGGGACCTTTCCTAACATAGTTGTTTTCCCTTTTTCTCTTCTGGGGATAGAGCCAGGCCTTAGGCATTTAACCAAGAATGATCTAACACAACAACCAGGATGCCTCACCTCCAGCAGTGCCCAGGCCTGTTGTCTTCACCGTGATCCAGACCCATCCTGCAGCTGATCCCATGTTTTTAACAACTGTCCCATTTAACCTGTACCACATACGCTTTGGCATGGGTCCTACTAGCTGACATTTTGTTGCCAACTATGAAGAACTGAGTGTCAGTGCCCACATACAGAGGTAAAGGCATGGCCTGTCTGTTCCGCACGAGACCATGGTGGATAAAATTGAGCAAGATTTCACTCAGCCTGTCTCTCTCAGCAAGTTCCAAAAATGCCCCAAGAATGCATATTACTTCAGACGGCAAATCCACAGTGTGGATCACAGGGAAATCACAGACGGCAAATCACAGCAGTGTGAGGGCAGGGAAGACACTGCAGTAGTGCTGAGAAGAAATGGAGAAGTGGATTTTCATGCTCTTATCAGTGGTAGTCATGGGAAGTTATGTGCCAAGTACACAATTTTTGTTTCTTACATATAAACATAAAGTTGGTCTGGGAAAGTGAACAGATACCAGAAGTCACCTAATCAAGGCCCTGCAGCAGCAATGAAGTCCTGCTGTACATCTCTTACTACTTCACTGTCATCTTCTACACTACACATGCAGCCCCTATAGTGGGAGCTTTACATGCCTCTCCCGTGCAAACCTCTGAGCACTCACTTCATGCTCTGGTTGAGTGGGTAGTAAAAAGCATGGTAGAAGCATTAGTCTGCCCCTGTTTGAGATACACTCTAAAATAGACATTCATCCATCATCTTTGTCCTGTTTAGTCCACCTTCACGCTTCACACGTTTTGTACTATTCTGCTTTTATTTTACATACAAATTTAAATAAAGCCCTTTAAAAATATCCTTGAGTTCCATACATCTCTGCACAACCCTCCTGAGGCTCTCAGCCCTGCAGAGCCAGACAGGATATAAGAAAGCGCTAGTGTGCTGCGCTTTCAAGATTGGGTGAGGTGGGATTACAAGCAAAATTACCAGGCAATAACAGGAAATATAAGGAGAAAAGAAAGGAGAGGGAAAGAAGGAGGAACCCAATTACACAAGCCCAACAATGACTATTCATAGCTTCCCCATACACACACACTGCACTAATCAAATGCTGTATGCAAGGGAAAGCTACCCCACGCTACAAAAGACTATACTCAGTAGTAAGTACAGGCCCCCCTCATGGACTACCTTCCCAGCACTGACAGGCAAGTGAAGTGGCTGCAGCTGGTGCTGGCACTTGCACAGCAGGTTCCCCTCAGGTACTTTGGTCCTATCCAACTGCCATCTGCTCTTTCTTGGCCTCTCAGAAGCACAGACACAGCAGATCTTTTTCATGCGCTGCAGATCAAACTCAGCTCTGACCCTGAGGGACTCCCCATCTTTTTCACAGACACACTGCAGCTGCAGACACAGAAACTGCATGCTCAGGGAGGTTGCCTGTGAGTGGCTTCATAAACCATCAGGGTTAGGCAGGAGTCACAGAGAAACAACCAGCAACACAGCACTTCTGTTGCTGCCGACAGACCCCATTAACCTGCTCGCATGGCTGGAGCGGTGGAAGATGCGGGCATCACCTGCTTTTCCACATGAGTCAGCACTGACCCTGGCAAAGCAGCTATGGCAGTACACTAAACTGTAAAGTACTGTTGACAAAAAACTACTAGCCTGGACAAGGATGGGAGCTCACTGGTTTATACATTCTTGCCACAGACTCTACAAGTCAAAGACACGAAACTGCCTGTGTTCTGGCATGCTCCCCACACAGCCAGAGCATAAACAGGATTTCTGTATAGCTCTTCTCCAGCACGGACTTCCCTGGCAACAGTCAGAGGTTACCAGTACCTACACAGCCTTCCTCACTGTGCTTCCTCAGGATTCCCACCCAGTGCCCAGGACATCTCTGTTAATGCCTTTTCACTACCAGCAAGTGGCCCCTTCATTTGGCAACCCCCCGAAATCAAAGTATGACCCTTCTGCTTAAGTCACCACCACTCGCCTCATGAATGTTGTGGTGAACAGACTCCAACATTGCATTGCCTTTCCGTCATGCATAGCCTCCGCTAGATGAATCAGAAAGCAATGCATTTCACTACCAGCACACTTCACCCCATTCAAGCTCTCCCAAGCCCATCTACAGCAACTGTTTCTGTGGGAGGATAAAGGAGCGCATTACTCTTAGCACATCAGCATGTTGTTTGGGTCCTCAAGGTCAGGTCTGCCTTCACATGAAGCTGCCTGCTACGACAGCAGCTGACACAGATCCAATAGGGGTACATGTTACATCAGATTTGCATCCTCAATTTCCATCCAGGTTGGATGGAACCACCTTTTTTTTCTTTCCACTGAGTTAAGGAACACTTCAGTATTAGAGACGGATGTAATTTTCCTGTCAAAAACACAAATATGTTTAAAAAATTGGTTTTATTCAGGCAAAACTATTTTTCCAAATGTGTCAAATCATTTGGCCCACAATGAAAGTGTCCAAAAGAATCATTTTATATTCTCAAAAGGAACATTTGCATTAAATTTTTACCTCACTCCTCATGTAAAGGGATAAATATCCTTTTGTTAGGAATCACGGAATTTTTCAGAGTTGGAAGGGACCTCTAGAGATCATCTAATCCAACTCCCCTGCAGGACTGCCTAGAGCACAAGAACAATGAACCAAGACAACTTCTTTTTCCAAGTTTGCATACATTTTGTGCCTACATCATGGTCTCCTGAAACCCATCTTATAGGGTGGAGTCTTGCCTAAACTTCTTTTATGCTGCCTGCCAGCAGCAATTCTCAAAGATCTCGGTGGTGTTCTGGAGCCCAGCTGAAGTCAACAACACCATGGATAAACATGAGGAACCTGAAAACAGCACAGGAGGTGCCAGCCTGAGACCTTTAAAAAATTTTATCAGTAATTATAGAATAACATTGTTATGGAGAAAAAGGATGCCAGCATACTGTCTATTGGTTATGTGACTGCATTCAGTAATAAACACTGTTTATTCTGAAATCTGGCACAGATGGTACATACAGTATCACTGAAATAAGGAGCTCTCTGTGCACTGTTCTCTTCACAGTTTACATTACCATTAATATTTACTGTCCATATTTACTGCAGGCACAGAAATTTTAGCAGCAAGTAATAAATCCATAATTTTTCTATGTCTCTGTAAGGTCTTTGCACACTAATATGGGATGAAAAGCCTCGTATTTTACTTTCTTTCCATTAACTAAGAAACCAGTTCAGAAAGTTGCAGGTTTTCTTCCTTCTCCTGGGTTTCCTCCACCAGTAGTTTAAAATTCCAGTTTACTGAACACACATAAACTATTACTGATAGCATCAGGCAGCACAGCTGTTGACTACTTTGCCCATCACTTTTTGAAAGGGGACACATTACAAGCATGCCTCATGCTCATTACAGACACAAGTTTACTCTTTTTCCGACATCAACTCTGTGTTGTTGTACATTTTCTTACTATTAATTATAACTACATGAAATGCTGAACTGTGAAATCAGTATTAAGGAAAATGATCAGTGTATTCTTTCAAGCCCCCTTTCTGACAAAGAAGGAACTGCATAGAAAAAAAAAAAAAACAAAACTTGTATCTTAAAGAGAATGGGAAAAAGGAAAAACATGGACATTCTAGGTGTCACCTAAGAGCATATACATCCCAGCACACCTAAGAGTAAAATCCGTTTCCTTTGAATCCCATTTCAAGTGCAATGCTTTCTGTTCCTACAATCCTTTCTTTCCTTTGCAGTCCCTGCACATACACTTCAGGCAGGGTGTGATCCTGCAGGACACTTGGTATGTAACCATGTTATTGAAGATGCCATTAGAACGGAGATGCAGAGGAGATGATATGGCAACTTTAGTTTGCAAGGGCAATCTTAATTTTGGTCGTTCTTAGTTTTCACATTTTTGATTACGTAAATTTAACACTTTAAAAAAAAAAAACTCCACAAGATCCCAGGAAAATAGTTATATTGCATGATCCCTAGTAATTACTTCTTTCCAGGGTTATTAGCAAGGTCTGTTTCTAGAACATGTATTATCAGCAGACAAGAATATTGCTTGAGTAAAAGAACATGTAATTAATTCAAACAATGCTGAATTAATCTCATTCTTTTGTTTCTGATACAACTTACTCAAAACTACTAGAGAATTAGAAGGGAGAACAGGAAAAAAAAATAATCAGGGACTCTTCCTCGTTTCCACCCCAGATGTCCAACCTGGTCATAAACATGCAGTTTCACACTCCCCTAAACCAGCTGAAGCACAAAGAAAAAGTATACATTAAGACAGGTAGGCCATTAGCACATCCCTTGGCTGGGAAAATGGTTGGACTTGCTTCATTTTACTGACTGAAAGGATATCTTAACCTCAAGTCATAGAATTGCCCAAGTCGGAAGGGACCTTTCAGAAAGTGCCTCTCCTGCGGGCTGTAGCACAAGTAGGCTGAGTCCCTAAGCTCCCTAACTGGTGTGTGAAAAACAGGAGACACTCAACACTGATGCTCAGAACTGTTAACGGCAAATCTTCAGAAATTAAGCAGTAATTTCTGCAAACAGCAATTTCCAACAGCAGGCTCCTTCCCGGCCTGTCGAGCTGGCCTTCTAAGCGGCCTCCGGCTCCTGTCCCAGCCGGTGCGGGGCAGGCTCCTCACGCACCGCCTTGACTAGAAGGAAGTGAAATAAAAAGCCACCCCAAACCCCACATTTCAGGAGAACCAGCGATACTTGTTGTCAGGCGCGCCCACGGTAGAACACGAAGGGATCTTCTCCACCCCAGCCTCCTACTGGGACACCCACAGAGGCGGACATTTCCCCCCCCCCCCAGCCCAGGACAGCGCTGCCCGCCGAGAGTCCGGTGGGCGGCGGGACATGCTCAGTGCGAGCGGCGGGCCCCGCCTCCGCCTGACCCGGATACAGACGGCGCTGCCTGTTCACCGGCCCGCTGAGGAGCGTGGAGCCGGGTCGGCCCTGCCGCCACCGCAGCAGTAGAGGGAGCGGAGCGCCCCGGCGGCGCCATGGGGCTGTGGTGAGAGCTCGGCACCGCTGCCCGCCCGCCCCGCCGTGCCTCCCTCACACACCCCCCTGTGGCCATGGCCCCCATGGGGATCCGCCTCTCGCCGCTCGGCATGGCCGTGTTCTGCCTGCTGGGGCTGGGCGTTCTCTACCACCTCTACTCCGGCTTCTTGGCCGGCCGCTTCGCCTTCTTCATGCTGAGCGAGCCGGCGGCTGGCGGGCCCGAGTCTCCCCGCGGCTCCGCGCCCGCCGGCGCCGTGGACCTGCGGGAGCTGCTGGCCGTCTCCGTTCTGGCCGCCGTCAGGGGCGGGCAGGAGGTGAAGCGGGTCCGGGAGGGCAACGTCCTCAACGCCAAGGCGAAGGGGAAGACGCGAGAGGGGGCCGAGGAGCAGCTGACGAGCGGCGACCTCCTCTCCAACCGCAGGATGTTCTACCTGCTGAAGGGCGCCTTCCCCGCCGTGCAGGTGGGTGCCGGCATCCCTGCCGTTGGGCCGGGGGGCGAAAGGGAGCCCGGGACCGTGCGCCCTCCTCCCTCGGTGTAGAGCTCCAGCCCTTCGCGGCTCGTGACAGCCGTTAACGGCCGCGTAACGTTCGCCCCCGAGGCCAACCGCCGCGGCTCGGACGTTTGCGGGGGGACGCGGCTCCGTTTTGTAACCGCCGGCGGGAAACGCGGCCCTTATTCTGCGTTTTTCCTTCCTCCCCTTGCTGACTTTGTGGCAGTGCCACCTCACGCTTGTTTGCCGTGGGTGTTGGGTTGCAGGGGAAGGAGTGGGGTGGTGGGTAAGCGAAGCCATGCCAGGTAAAACTTGGCGTTAGAAATAACGCCTGGTTAAAGGTAATTTCACAGCGCCAATTCTGCATGAATTCATGGTGCTGAGATTAGTAATGCTGTTTCTTTCGTATTTATCCTTCCTGCCAGTTGTCCTTCCGGCCTTACGTTACAGGGAGAGCCAGGAACGGGCTTTAGAATTTGAGGTTTAGGAATGTAGCGTTACAATATCTGAGTTTCTAGCTCTCATGACTCATGACAGCAGATAAGCTAACAGCTGTGTCACACTGTGGATCAGTGACTACATGGGCAAAGTGAATTTACTTTTCTTTCAGAGGTGCATGCCCCTCCCTGCTCTCGTTCCCTTCTGAAATCTGCCTCTAACGCTTCAGGTCAAACCCAAACTAAACCTATACTTTTAGGCTTTTCAGTTTTTGTTGGCTTTTTTTCCCCACTTTTGCTTTAGTAAATGGGAACTTCTCTTCAGCTTAGCCGTTCTCTCCAGCTTAGCTTTTTACGGTCCTTTGAAACAGATAGAAAACCCTAAGTTTGGGTTTCAAAGGTGATGATTGCGTGCTTTTCCGGGACAGGTCTAGAGAAAGTAGTGTAGTTCAGCTTATTTTATATTTAAGTTTAGTCATTACTCAATGAGTTTCCAGTGGCTGTTTTGGAAGTTGTTCAGGATGATGCGTAGTAGTGGCTTGTGGGGTTTTTTGTTTGGTTTTTTATTTTTTGGTAAGTGTTGTAGAGAATGCATTGAATATGAAATCTAAAGGAAACACTGTTCTTCAATATTTGAACTAAACTTGATATGTGGTTGATCTTTCTCTGCAGAAAGATTATGGTTATGTTCTGAAGATTGTCTGTCAATGGCAAGCCACCTTCGCAGGCCCTACATTAAAGGAAGAAAAAGTATTGTCCCGTGTTCTCTTATGCTATTCAGTGTCCTCGCAGAGCTTGGCATTACAGCATGCCTGTATTGCTGCCTGAAACCTGTACGCTTTCTCCCCTTCCACAGATGCAGGGACTTCATTAGTTTAGATAAAAGAGTTGTTTGTGGTTCTAGAGAAGGCTGGGGGTTCAGTCTGGGCTTCAAGAGCTCAGTGAACTGTATTGCCTGTTCCGTGTCTGTGGTCACTGTGTAAACTCTCCTCTGGTGCTCAGGTGACAGTCTGACTTGCGCGTCTTCCTCTCAGAGGGCGTTAACTTTGAATGTCTACTTTTAAAAAATTTTGGTACTTGTTTTTATTTGCCTTACAGTTGACTAGTGCTGCTAGTCTTCAAAAATAGATGGTACTTTCTAAAGTGCAGGTGTGTTCTCAAACACAGTATGAAGACAAAAATGTGTCTGTACCTCTGTGGAACTGGAAAAAAAATCAGGGATATGTCTTTTTTTCTTTTTTCCCCTCTCCCATCCCCCTTAGACTGATTGAGTTTGAGCATTGAGGGTGACTAGGAAGAGTTTGTTTGACAAATCTTTCAGCTAATCTAGAGTTATTCAATTTGACAGATCAGCTCTGGGATAGTTAGTATTTGGAGTACATGATCTGGATAATAACAGCTGATCTCATGCAGCATCTAAAAAATATCCACTAAGCCGTATATACTGATAAAACATGCTGTTTCTTAAAGTCTATGCTATGATGAAGATGTATTCCTAAACATTTGTTCAAACCAAAATAAAACCTTTGGTTTACTATATACGTACATATGGCACACATCTCAGGTGCAAAGACAAATCTTGTCTCAATCTTCAAATCCTTCATGTCTGCCTTCAGCACAACACATCTAAGACTGCTGCTGTTTCACAGAACAGACCTACTGCAGTTTTGGCGTGAATATGAGGATTATAGAGGATTTCCTGAGAGGCATTTCAGGTGAGGCAGTATAAAACTGCATCTCGTAAGAAGCATCGTAGTTTGTATCTGTAGCCTTATCCCCGAGTACAAAGTGACGGTCCAGAATAAAAAAACATTGCTGAAGTCAAATAAAACCTCTCTTCTCTTCTTGCTAGAGAAGATGCTGCCGACAAAGTTGTCAAACAAAAACTGAAAGACTTCCAAGAGTAAACTTGTGCAAAATGCTGATTTACTCACACCGTGGAGTCCTTGAGCCCAACTGGGGTACTTCAACATTTAAATTGGTGTCAAATGCTGCAGCCAGGAAAAAAACAAACCAGCACAAAAAGTGGTGCCAAAATATGCCTATAATGCAAAGGAAATGATCCATTAATTATCCTTTAAGAATAGCTATGGCTTTCCAATGTTTAAAAATGTTTAAATCTTTAAAAATAACCAGGGGGAGATGTCATTTGACTGAAATAAACTGAAGTCAGGGAGCAGCCTTGGATTCCCTGTGTTGTGCTGCTGGACATAACAAGGGAAAGCATGCTAACAGCCTGCCTGAAGCAGACCTTCTCTTAAGGGGTGATTATTAAGAGAAGATGGAAGAGTTAGGCTTCTCAGTTGCAGAAGCTGAAATAAATCTGGAAAGAGTCTTACAATCCTGACAGTCGTGATTTATAAAAAAACTTTAAAAATCTAAGGGGAGGAAGAGAGAGGGGAAAAAACCAAACCCATAGAAAATATTTTGCCTTTGCCTGTTCTTTTAAGTAAAGGCATTGTCTCTACAGAGGAAGAGGAACTCCACTGCTTGCATCACCTGCTTTATTTGCTATAAATAGATGCATTTGCATCAGTTCTCACAGCTAGGTTAGGTAAGACCAAAGAGATAAGCAGATCAATTCTGGTTTATCGCTGTGTAGTGGATTGAATGTATTGAGTATTGATGTTATATCCATCAGAAACAGGTGTTAGAAAGATGGGGCAGGAAGGCGCAAGTCAGTTATTTCTAACTCAAGTATTACCCAGCATTGTCTGATCACACTCAACATCCACCAATGAATATTTGCACGCATCTTCTATGAAGTACACTTGTGCAGTTGATTTTAAAATACATTTAATGCTAAAATATATGCAGTGGTTTCTCTTGATAAACTCAACAACTCTAGCTACAGACTTGAGGTGTTTACTGCTCCTGCGCTACCAGTGTGTTGTCCTTGTCTATTTGTTTGTCATGCTGAGAATGAGTTAAAGCTCTGATCCGGCTATAATCATCCCCTCTGCTCCTTTTCATTTTTTTATTTATCTCATTTATCTTTTCTGGATTACTTCACTGCTTTCCTGATTGGTTCTCCATGCAGCCCCACTTATTCCTTGTGCTAGCACAGTGGTGGTGCAATAAGGACTGGATGGGAATCATGTGAAGGGATTAAGGATATGCTCAAGCCAGCCCTGCTGCTGGGGGGAGAAGGAACTGGGAGGCAACGTTTCCAAATCCAGTTAGAGACTGGCCAGAAAGACTGTTATGTTCTGCCCAGAAGAGCTTCTCTGTTTGGAGAGATGCTGTCATGATACCAGGGCTTCGGCAGCATTAGCTGGTAAAAGAGATTCTCTGCCAGTGCCATGCATCAGGATCTTCCATTTTTGTAATGCCACTTGTCCAGGGATCAGTGTCAGGAGCTTGGTATCTGAATATATCCAAGATAAAATAAAGATGACTTAAGAATACCCTGGATTAATTCTCATAATGGCACTACCAACAGCCTGCGTCAGGACATCTGAAGGAGCAGCTCTACTTGCTCACAAATGTAGAAGTGATTGACAGAGGAAGATGTGTTCCTTAAACCAGCTCTTTGGCCAAAGTCTGTTTGTCCTTCAACTATGAAAAAAACTATTTTAAAGCAATCACACAACTTTGCCATTTTGCTTCTTCACTATACTAGCATTAAGTTCACAGGATGCAGGCTTCAGTCTTATTTGCCAGAATGAATTGTGCCCTGTACTCTCATTTTCAGCTGTTTGGGCTTATTTGTGACCAGTGCATTGATTTATGTTCTATAGTTGCACCAGCTATATGTCTTGTTTTCTAATGTAAATACTGACTAGAGAAATATCCTTTGTTTCTTCTTTTCTTTTAATTGTGACTGTGGTGGAAATGAAGCCTTCCTCTGTCCCAGTCTTCAAGAGTCTTTTTATTGGTCTTGCCACAGCCCCAGACCCGAAGGTTCTTCAATCTCAGATAATAAAGACTTCATTTCAAGTTTGTGCATGATAATGCTGGAATCAGGCATCAGTGTTTGAAATGGAAATTTAAGAACATGTCAGATTTATTTTTTATGAGATTTCCTTCTAAATGAATTCCACTTTTTGAAGATTAATGTCTCCAAGCACTCCTTTTTATCAAGCTACCTGAAGCACTTTCTAGATTTAAATCTGCTGTTTACAGGCAGGTTTAAATAGTGTGATAGTGCCAACTATCATACTTAGAAAACTGGAATTTCATCTGAGATGGCAAGCTCTGCATCTGATACCGATTCTGTGGGAAAAATAGATACGTTAAGGAAGTAGCTTTAAAAAAAAAAAAAAAGGCTACTTAAACTTCAGAAGGGTTTCAGTGCATTGCTGAATAATTTCAGTAATTTGTTTGTCTCTTCATGTTGTGAGAATGGCATCCTCAGGTCTTAGGGTTTTTAACAAAATCAACCATCTTCTGACCTGGATGATTTTAGCAACTGCCAAGAAGTTTCCAAGTAAAGCAAGAAGTGTGAATATTAATCTGAAATCTCAGTAATAGGTGTTGTCTGGAAATGCATCTCTTAACATGGGTTTTAGTTGGTACTAGATGACTTACACTGGCGCTCTCTACACAAAATGAAATTAAAGCCTGTAACTTTACGGTAATGAGTTCTGTGATTATCTTTTCAGATGTAATTACAAGTAGTTCATTTGGCTTGTGTGTATACTGAGGGTGTTTAATCTGTCAGCTGAGCATCTGGAGACTTGAGTTTCTTAGTAGTGTAGGCACTCACAAACAGCGAAAGTTTTCTTGGTGTTTTTTATTGTATTGGTAGACTTCTAATGTGGCCTTATTTGGATGTTTTCTTAAAATGGAAGGTAGTGTTGCAACTCTCATGACAAGCTGGTCCTCCCTTTCTCTTTGCTACGGACTTGCATCTGTATAGAACTGTAACAGAATTTTGCTATCTACTGAAACAACTTGTGTGAGCCAATGGCAAGTGGCTTTACCTTCGCTGGTTTTAAATTCCATTTGTTTCTACAGATTACTGGTGGAAATGCTGAATTCTGTGATCCATGCTGATTCCCTCTGTTGTATTTGGGTTGTTTTCACCAACTTCCATTTGTCCTAAGTCAGTAGAAGCAGAGTCGTCACCTGATACGTCTTTACTGTTTATGTGGATCTGTTTGTTTTACTTTGCTTCCTGCTGGCTTAATGTCCAAAGCCACGTAACGAGTTTTGATAAGCAATAATCAAGCTATTTGGCATTTAGGCTTGTCCATATTCTTTGCATATCCTGTCATCATCTTCCTGCATGAAGTGATTTCTTGTCATTAAATGAAGGTGTAGTTCATGGTAGAGGAAAACTTCTGTCTGTCTGGACTTCTGTGTCTTAAAAAATGCATGTCTCCTTAATCTGTTCTGTGGCATTATTATAGAAGTATTTGTTATTTTCATTTCAAACGAATTACAGTGCGAGACCAGCAGGTTTTATACCTTTATATATTAGTATATTTTTATACCTTACACATTTATATACAAAACCACTTCATATTTTTATTATATTACCCTTTAACAAGCTGTTTATTTAGAGACCCATGTGATTCAGCAAGGTCCTTCCTATCCTTTCATAAAAAAATCTACCCTGCTAAAACTCCTTGTAAATTGGTCCCTAGCAAAAGGAACCTTTTTGAAAGGCATGAAGATGATCACCTGTAAAAGCTCATTTTTCCTTCCTAATGTGTTGTGGTAATCTAAGGAGGAAAAGAATCCTTTCAAAAGGAAGCAGCTGGCTTTAAAAATGTCAGTGTATTGAATAAAACCAGAATTTTTGACTAGGCTGGCAAGACTGCTATTCAAATTGTTTAAAGCTCAAAGACGTTTTAAACTTAAAAAAGTGATATTTTGATTTCCAAGTTTGTATTCTTTTCAGTGTCAAGTAACATTAGCTTTCAGGAAGCAGCTTCAGTTCATAGTGAAAATTGCTACTCGCTGTCCCAAAATTCAAAATTTGGAAAGGAGGGATCAGGAGTGATCCTGGCTACAGGTGAGCTAAATCTTGGTGTCAAAGCAAGTCCTTCCTTCTGTAGCAGATTCTGGAGCCCTGTTTTGTAACCACAATAAGTTAGATACTTTCCTCGGTTATTGGAAACATGATGCTTTGACCCTGCTTCTTGATCTCCTGGAGAGCATTCTCCTGTTGTGCATGTTCCTATGTCCTGACTTGTTGAGCGGGTGTTTATGTTCAGAGGTTTTGGCATCTGATTCCTTCACACAATTTGTGTACGTACAGATGCTGTGAGAAGATGAGACAGCTTTCACCTCTGATACATTTGAGGGAAAAAACCAGAAGCTAAGCAAACGGAGGTGAAACAGTCTGACTTGTGTAGTGGGCGCAAGGGTGCATAGCTCTTTGGAGCAGCACAACAGCAGTGCTTGGAGGGGTGAGGCGTGAGGCTTGATTGGTAAGCAGGGGAATGCCCAAGGGCTGCTGGTTGAACTGCTCTCCCCCGAGTTGTGCCTCTCTGAAGCACGGTCAAATAACAGCAAATCAAATACGGTCCTGTGCAGCCACCTAGTAGATCAGTACACCTTTCAAGGTGTGTAGTTGTGGATATCCTCTTACTCGTTGCTCTGGACATGATACAATGATAAAATATCTTCCACTGTCCCTAAGGAACATCTTTCAGTCAGCCAGTAAGAAATTACCAGAATCATTGTTGGTTTACTGTTTGTAAATGTTTACATTTACTTATTTACTTCTGTCCCTCTGCTCCTTTCCTCCATCTCCTGTCACATGAATACAAATGGCAAAGTTAAGTTTCAGTCTTGGGTATGCGTAATGCTTACTTTGCGTAATCACTGATGAAGTGGCCGTGTATGCCATGCAGAGTTAGTGCCCTAATAAAACAGAAATACGAAGTCAAACATCTATTAATATTTTACTAACGTTCCCCTGTGCACGCTATTTTGTCTGCGCCTCCAGGCTTTTCATTTTCATGGTCCGATTCAAGGTTTAAATCCATTGATTTGAATCGTAGAATCATAGAATGGCTTGTGTTGGAAGGGACCTTTAAAGGTCATCTAGTCCAACCCCCCTGCAACGAGCAGGGACATCTTCAACTAGATCAGGTTCCTCAGAGCCCCGTCCCACCTGACCTTGAATGTTTCCGGGGATGTGGCATCTACTGCCTCTCTGGCAGTCTGTTCCAGTCTCTGTTCTTGAAATGTAATACCTGGAATATTCTTATGTTCGTATTTTGACTAGAGAATATCCTTTTTTTTACGGTTACCTGAACTGTGGGGTGTTTCGTTTTGGTGTTTTTCTTTTTTTACCTTGAGTAGCCTAATTAGTATTTCTTCTTTATAATACAGGTGGGATAGTATTTGTGGTGTTCTTGTTCTGTTTTTTATTCTAATGAAACAGCACTGAGATTTGAATTTGAGAGGACTTAATTATTAGGTGGGGATATTGACACTCTCAGGGGTAAAGAGCTGTGCTACCTCATCTTTTTCAAGATACTGGATTATTTGCATATTAAAATACATAATGAGTATTGGGATGGATAAGGATGTGGGAGAGTAATAAATCTAAATAAAATTCATATACGACCAAACACTTTCTAAGAAAACCATTGCATTTTCATGTACTGATGTTTATTAAAAAAAGATAAAATCATTTGTATATTTGAACAGAAACTTCTATTTTATTTTTTTTTTAAGCATATGTGTTTTGAGTTTAGTTTATATTTAATGTGTGAATTCAAAGGCAACACCGCAGCTGTGTCCTACACATTCGAACCAGGAAAAAGTCTGAGTTTGTTTACTTCGCCACAGACAGCTAGCTAGTATTCAAGTAGGTTTGTTGGGTTGTGAGCTGCCACAAAGACATTGTGAAGTGCTGGTAGGGAGCAGTCCAACACAGGACAACAAGCCACTGTGAACATGGTTGGGACTGTTGGCTGTTTGTTCGGAGCACCGCATTTATCCACGCGGGTTTGTAGTACACTCCCGAGTTGCTTCGCATGTCCCTGAGGAGTTCTATATTCCAGTCACCAACATGCTGGAGGAGAGTGTTTTCTGTGCAATGGGTTTTTGAAGGCTGGGAACACTTGGGTGTTTCAGAAGGCACACCATGTGCTGATCCCAATGTTGCTGTTGGACCTCTGCTGCTGGTGACTTCTGCAAGCAGTATCTCTCGTCCATTACAGGATTCCTGCACCTCACAGGCTTGTTTTAAGGAATCTCTGTGCTGACGGGATGCAGCCAGACTGCCTTGTTTATGAAATAATTTTTTTTGTTGACCTTTCATCAGTAGTCCCTTCACCGATTTAATATATTTTATGAAATCTCTGTGTTTGATGCAGTTGTTCTTTGTGAGGACAGCTTTCCCTTCAAGCACAACTGGAGGAGATTGCTTAAATGTAGTTAAACTCAGGGTCAGTGGGCAGCTTACAGAACTTCCTGAGACAGGATTTTACATTGTACAGCTGTTCGGTGGCTAACCCTAAATAACTGTTTATTTCTGTCTCTGCTTGCTGTCTTAAATTATTGCATGATGGGTTGCTATCTAAATTGAAAGTGAAAGGGATAAAACTGGGCTCACTAGGCTGAGGGTGGCAATGTTTGAGGAACATTGTGCTAGCAGGGTCCTTCGGTCTGCTGTCTCAGTGGAGGCAGGGAGTGAAGATTCATGCGACAGCAAAGATGTAAGGATTATTGATGTGTTAGACACCATGGAAACACCTGAGAACGGTCACATAGGAATTAGGGTTGCTCCCTGCAAAAAGGTGGCAGGATCAATAGCCCAACTGAAGTGCCTGTACACCAATGCACATGGCCTGGGCAACAAACAGGAGGAGCTGGAAGCCATTGTGCAGCAGGAAAAATATCGCAGAAACATGGTTGGGTGCCTTGCACAACTGGAGTGCTGCAATGGATGGCTATAAACTCTTCAGAAGGGATAGGCAAGGAGGGAGGGGCTGTGGGGTAGCCTTGTATGTTAGGGAGTGGTTTGATTGTCTACAGCTTAATGATGGTGACAACAGGGTTTAGTGTTTATGGGTAGGAATCAGGGGGAAGGCCAATAAGGCAGTTATGGTGGGAATCTGTTACAGACCACACAACCAGGATGAAGAGGCAAACAAAATATTCTGTAAGCAGCTGGGAGAAGCCTCACAGTTGCTAGACCATGTTCTCGTGGGGGACTTCAACTTACCAGATGTCTGCTGAGAGGAGACAGTCTAGGAGGTTCCTGGAGTCTGTGGAAGATAACTTCCTGACATCTGGTGAGTAAGACAGCTAGGGAAGGTGCTCTTCTCGATCTGTTGTTTGTGAACAGATAACTGTTGGGTGATGTGATGGTTGGAGGCCGTCTTGGATATAGTGATCACAAAATGGTAAAAGTTTTTGATTCTTGGAGAAGTAAGGAGCGGGGGCAGCAGAACTTAATTGGATTTCAGGGAGTAGACTTTGGCTTGTTTAGGAGCCTGGTCGACAGAGTCACTTGGGAGGCAGTCCTGAAGGGCAAAGGAGTCCAGGAAGGCTGTATATTCTTCAAGAACAAAATCTTAAAGGCTCAGGAACAGGCTGTCCCCATGTGCCAAAAGACGAGCTGGTAGGGAAAAAGACCAGCCTGGCTGAATGGAGAGCTTTGGCTGGAACTTGGGGAGGAAAAAAGGAGAGCTTATGACCTTTGAAAGACGGGGCAGGCAACTCAGGAGAACTACAAGGAGGTTGTAAGATTATGCAGGGAGAAAATTAGAAGGGCCAAAGCCTAAATAGAACTTAATGTTTACTACAGCTGTAGAAGACAATAAAAAAAATGTTTCTATAAATACATTAGCAATGAAAGGAGGGCTAAAGAGAATCTCCATCCTTTATTGGATGTGGGGGGAAATGTAGTGACAAAGAATGAGGAAAAGGCTGAGATAGTTGATGCCTTCTTTGCCTCAGTCTTTAGTGGTAACACCAGTTGTTCTCTGGGTACCAGAGCTTGAAGATGAGAATGGGGAGGCAGAATGAAGCCTCCATAAGCCAAGGGGAAATGGTTAACAACCTGCTACACCACTGAAACACACACAAGTCTATGGGGCTGTATGGGATCCACTCAAAGGTGCTGAGGGAGCTGGAAGAAGTGCTCACCAAGCCACTGTCCATCATTTACCACAAGTCCTGACTAACCAGGGAGGTTCCAGTTCACTGGAAATTAGCAAATTCTACACCCATCTACAATAAGGGCCAGAAGGAGGATCTGGGGAACTACAGGCCTGTCAGTCTGACCTCGGTGCCAGGGAAGGTTATGGAGCAGATCATCTTGAGTGCCATCACACGGCACATACTGGACAACCAGGTTATCGGGCCCAGTCAGCATGGGTTTATGAAAGGCAGGTCCTGCTTTTCTAACATGATCTCCTTTGACAAGGTGAACAAGTGGACGAGGGAAAGGCTGTGGATGTTGTCTACCTAGACTTTAGTAAAGCCTTTGACACTGTTTCTCACAGCACTCTCCTGGAGAAACAGCTATTCCTGGACACATAGCTACTCCTAATTTCTGAGTGAAGACTCGGGAAGGCAGTCAACTACATATCAATATCACTACAGAAAAGCTTGAAATGTTAGGTCATGGCCTCTGGAGGCTTCCAGCAAATGAGAACGACAAGTAGGAATGTGACATCATAATGACACAAAGGCATGTTTTCCAGGTATATTTTCATACGTTTTAAAAAAAAAAAAAGATACAAGTTTCCAGTGTTAAGGGTTGGTGATGATCTCTCAGGCAACTATGTCTTGCAAAACCTACAATGTAGCTTCCTAACAAGAAATAAATTTAATAACTGCATGTAGAATAATGGCTATGAATTTCTATTTGGACTATGACTTGTGGAGTGTTTGGTCAGGGCTACAGAGTAAATGGTCATATGAATGGAAGAACTAGTGACCCAGTTGATTTTCCCCCCCACACCCCCGCCTCCAGATGGCTTTGCAACCTCATCACTATTACCTGTTTTTTTCTGTCAGATTGATCATTGTCGTTGAGAGACTCCTCACAAGCATTATAAATGCTGCAGCATCATGGCCACCGCTACAAAATTTGAACGAGTAGGAGGTCTTTCTCTGAAAACAATACCTTTCAGATAGTTTCAGTCTTTTAATTTTAGTGTACTGTAACAACAGGTTTAACAAGATATTCTTCCTTTTGAGGACTGGTTCCAACCCTTTAACTTTCTGGAGGCCTCTTCCTTCTGTTGAGGAAATGTGTTCTTATGGTGGTGCATAATACGCTGCAGTGGAACTTTAACTGCCCAGGGGCTGTGTTGAGGCTGCCAGGTCTGTGGAACTAGTCATCTTGACTTCGCAGGATTGTTTTCCCTAGGGGAAAACACAATCATCAGGTTTATTGTACGGTGACAGATGTTTAATTTGTAAATGTCATAGCAACTTCAAGGACTCTGTATTTGACATACGATGTTTCACGTACTGGTTTTACATGAGAAGACAGCTATGATGTATGGCTGGAGTTGCTGCAGTTCTGCTTGCTTTCTTTTTTTTTTTTTTAATTCTCTTGGCCCTTAACCCTTTGCTAATGGTCTGTTATAGTTGAGGTGTGTGATGTCTTTACTTGTCATGATGTGAATTATGTAAAAATCTTGCTGATACAAAGTCTGTAACATTCAAACGTAGTCTGATTTCATTGCTTTTCAATGTCGCTTGCCTACAACATCTGTAATAACAAGTTGGTTTAGTCAAAGGGGATTTATGTGCTCTAGCAGTTATCTGAATTTGAGCTAGCAGTCTCAACTCCATCCATAGCAAGTAAGGGGAAATCAGTGCTTCTAGGCTGTAAGCACATTACATCCCTTGTGTGCCTACTGTCTTGCTTTGACTGGACATCAGAGCTAATATCCCTTTAGAATTATATTAGAGGAAGCCAGCTGTAAAGCTACCAAAAATAAAAACGTTTATGTTCCTAATATTCTGAAATGTCCTAGAAGTCCAAATTAGTTACACTCAACTTCAGACATATAACCTACATATCTAAGCCATAAGCATCATCGTCCTATTGAGTAATTAGTAGAGTGATGCGTTTCTGAAGGGTGCAAGCAGGCTGAAGCTTGAAAGGTACAGTAGTAATGATTTCCTTTTTATTGGCAGAAGGAGCATAGAAATACTAGTCTCCTAATGTAACTAAAAGTAAATGGGATGAATTTGTATAAATTCCTGTTAGCACTACTTATGTCTGGTTGCATTACAGCTCTCCTATAGACCATCTTTGCAGTGGTAGTAAGCTGGTATGGATGGGTTAAGGCACATTGATGAATGTTCCCCCAGCAGTTCTTCTGCCAGGTTGTGTGATGTTTTGTAACATGAGAAATCATTATGCACAGTGTTTTGTGATAACTGCATCTCTTGTGATCCAAAAATATCTTGCTACTGCAGTCACAATGACATTGTATTGGGTTTTGCAGAACATTCTTCCACTCAAGAGACTGGAACTGTGTGCTCCACTACTGGACCAAACTGTTCAGCAGACTGAAATGCCTTCTGGTCCAGAGTAAAATTCCTTAAGCTAGGCAGCAAGTGACAATAGGCTTAAATGTGACCTTTGACTGCTGTTTATAAATGTTCTTCGCGGGCCTTCTTAGGTCCTTAGCCCAACCTACCCTAAAGACAGATATAGAATATTATTAACTTGTTTATAAAATAGTATACATCTGATAGTTGTGTAGTGGTTACATTCGTTTGAGCTGCTTAAATTGCTAGTTGTAACTCAATGCCAGAAGCAGGAATATATGCTAGGATTCCTACTCCCCCAAGTCATGCCACAGTCTGCAAAGTATTTGTTGATAAAATATCTGTACATTTCAATCTGCATCTACTGATCTGTATAAATGGAATACTGGACCCCTACTGTATCTGTATACCGCATGATTCTCAAGTCAAATGTACTGCTTGTAGTCTTTGAAGCAACTGCGTTTAACTTTTGATTCAAAAAAACCCCTGCGATTCGTACTGTGAGAACGTTCAGTGGGAAGAGCTGCAGCCAAAGAAGCAGCATCCAGCTGTGGTGTGGTTTGCAGTAAAATTCTGGATTGTGGTTTTCTATTGCTTGTCACATGATGGTAATAGCTTGTAAGTTGCTGAAAAATGACTAATTCTTGCACTTTTAGCTGGAGGTGAAGGGAGAAAGAAAAGATATGAGCAAACCTATAATTTTCCCCAAGTACCATAGCTACTGTATCTGATAAATTAATGCAACTACTTTTGTTGTCTTACAGATAAACTCTGAAGAGCGTGTTGATACAGCTGATCAGGAGACAATCTCTTGGGATCGCAGTATTCCTGAAGACATAAAACAAAAAATACAGCCTAAAGAGGTTCCAGCAGAAAGTGTTACAGTCTGGATTGATCCGTTAGATGCTACACAAGAATACACAGGTAGCTGATTCTTGTTGACAAATCATGTGTGTAATTCTGATGTCTGCCTTTTATGCTGGAGACAAAATAGTAAGTATTTAAAATGCCATCTCTTGTTAAATAAAGTGTGTTATGTGAGAGTTCCTGTGATTTAATTGACAAAGTGCATAATGAAATCTCTATCAGACCGTAGCATTTACTTTTATATATACCAACTCTGAAATGACTTTGATATTCCTTGCAACTAAGTAATTGATAAAACAAATGGTAACTGTCCTTTATGATTTCTGCTGGAATTACACATTTCCTGTTTAACTTGATATAAAAAAAATTGTTACAGTTTTTCAAAAAAGCATGCATAATTCTGTCTTCTCCATTTTCAAATCTTTTAAGATGTCACATTAGCAGTTCAAGGCAATGCAACTAAAATTCTTGCTGATAAATACTGCAGAACAAACAGAAGAATGGGGATTATTTTGTGAATATTCCATTGATACAATCACCTTTTCAGGTGAATGTTCTTTGGTATTTGAATTATCAGCTTTGAACCAATAGAGGATAGGAGGTGGGACAGAGAAAGGAGAATATAGGGGTACAGATTTCCATGGAAATACATGCTGCATAAGACACAGCTGTTAGCATTAGATCTGGTAGGAGTATAGGTTACATCTACTCAACCCAGAAAACTGCTGGAAAACTGAAAAGTCTTTAAAGTCTTGAGAACTGCAAGGTTATTTGAGGATACAACAAAGCTACATTGTAAGAGGCAGAATGCAGATTAGTCTTCAAAGAACAATATTTATATAATGTCAGGTCTGCTTTCTTTTTGTGTCCTTGGCATCTGGCTGTAAACTTGTTCACTTTCTCGTTTTGCCCACAGAGGATCTTCGACAGTATGTCACAACAATGGTTTGCGTGGCTGTAAATGGTAAACCAGTAATAGGAGTGATACACAAGCCGTTCTCATCATATACAGGTACCTTTATGCCTTCACATATTTCCAGCATCTTCAGTCATGGTGTTAATTAAAATTTGATGTTTGAGAGAACATCTGTAGGTATAAGTGAGAAAATAGTACCTGCTGCAAAAGAGCACGGCTGCAGACCTCAGAATTAGAGCTGCGGATGTGTTCTGTGCTCTAAAACCACAAAGGAAAATGCTGCCCATGTTTAGCACAAAAATGATGCATTTAAACTAAACCAACTGAAAATACGTTTAAAAATTAAAACTCCTTCAATCAGAGTGCTTATAGCAAACCAAAGAAAGTGAAACCTACGCATACTGACCAGCCTTATGCGTGCTGTTAGTCTCTAGCAGAAGGGTATTTTGCTCATTCAGCAGAACTTGGGTCCCTGATATTATACCCAGGAGCTGGTGTTTGTTCAGTGTGAATAACAAAGGTAGATTAAAGATGTTAATGGCAACTGTTTGTATGTAACAGGCAAGACTGCCTAACATAGCCTTATTGATTATCTGACATGCTTTTAATGCCACAACACTCAACTAATTAATTCTTCAGTATTAATGACATATCAGTGAGGGTGGCTGCAAGTTTGGCAATATGTATGCACTTCTGAAAGCTTCAAAGTAGTTTTAGTACTCGTGTCTTACATACTGTAGATTAGACACAATAATTTCTGTTCTCGTTTTGCCTTAGGCAATACTGACCTCTAGAGTTGTAAAGTTAGGCAGTAGCTCTGTCACAGAAACTAAGACTGAATAAATATATTTTTTTAATCTGTTCTCTTTTTTTGCCCACTGAACACTTGATATTTTGTGTTAAACATTGTACTGTCTTTAAATATGAACTTAATTTCCAGTCATTTAAGTATATGCTATATTCCAATATGCTTTAAGAATCTTGGGTGGTTTTGGAACATATTTTTCTAAGTATCAACACCTATCTGAAGAAATACTTATTATTTTTTTTAGCACTCTAATTTTGAGAATTTATCTCCTTTAATAGTAAAGTGTGAAATGTTCAGACATGGCATCAGATGAGATGCCATGAATTCTGTCATTCACTGTGAAGAGCATTCATTTGCCAAGCTGGAAATACCAATATGTTGTGAGTGGGATTATTCCTAATGCTACCACACAAATACAAAGCAATAAAGGGCAGTCAGCATTGTTATTACACATAATTCAGCCTGTTGCCATACAATCTGGCCCTCTACTGAGATGAAATTACTGGTTAGTCTGCTAAGTAAATGTCAAATTAATGGTTAGGGGATGCCACCTACCAAGCTTGGCTTTGAAACTCATGATGAAACAAGTGGGAGGCTGTGTATTCTAAATCCAGTCCTCCAAAACACACCATAACAGGTTTCCCTTAGTATTACCATCCTTCTGAGCTATTTTCTTTCTTAGCGTTACTATCCTTTTGAACAAAATGACTCCATAATATTTTTGCTATCCGCTTTGAAGGGTAGCGGGGCTTTTTGCTCTTATAAAAGAGTTATTTGAGAAAATATTGGATCTATTTCTGACTCAGAGCCATCCTTATAACTTTGGTGTCTTTTCAGTCAGAGGTTCTAGTATTACTACTTGGGTTTTTTCCCCTCTTACTCTGTTTTTTTGGAAGTGTGGCACAAGAATAGTCGGGCATGGGATAATGCCATAGACACAAAGGTGTGTGGGGATGGGGGCTGTTTCTATTTGCTTGTGTGCACATGTGGGCGTGCATCCCTCTCTTCTGTCAGCCCTAACTTTCTCTTTTACAGTAGGGAGGGGAAATTAAGTTAGAGGCATCAATTCCATTTTCTCAGATAAGTATCCTTTTATCTTTACGTTTAACAGAGATTGCCTTTTGTAAATCTTAGCAGAATTTGTGTTTCTGTTGTAGCCTGGGCAATGGTGGATGGTGGCTCAAACGTAAAAGCTCGTTCCTCCTACAATGAGAAAACTCCGAGGATTATTGTATCCCGCTCCCATGCAGGAAAAGTTGAGCAGGTTGCACGGCAGACATTTGGAAATAAGACTGTGATAATCCCCGCTGGTGGAGCAGGTTTGGTTCCTTAAGCATCCTATTCATTTTATTGCTTCCGAATGATTTAACAGCATAGCTGTTGTTAGAGAAAAGGATATGACTGTCGCATCTCCCTCTTTTTCCTCTTGCTTTTTGTTTTTGATACCCCTAAAAGCAACTTTGTACTGCATAATGTATGATAAAGGAGAATGCCTTGTGCTGAGTTGCTGTATGAGAGTGGTATATGCATCTTCCTTCTATTGTAACAAAAAGTGAGGACAGGGGGGAAGGTAGACTTCAGCATAATATAGAGATTGAGAAATAAGTGAGTGAACGTAAGAGCAAAACTATATTCAAGTTTCTGGTCTTGTTCTAATGTGTCTCTAGATAAGCCAATGTAGCATATTGGTAAAGGCTGTCTAAAAATAATGTGTCCCAAATACTCAAGGCTTTAATTGGGGTGCAGTGGAAAAATCTTGTGTGTGTGGGGAGCAGGGACGTTCCTTTTCAAATTTTCTCTCAGACAAAGCTTATTGGTGCCTCTGCCATTATGCTCGTTGGCATGATATAATTAATGACATCACTTTCCTAAATCTTGCATGTCTGTAAATCTGCTTACTAGTAGACTTATCCTTTGTGATGAATACAAAAACTTGGTTTAACCTTTTTTTTTTTTTTTACTTCTGCTCATTTCTTCTAGGTTATAAAGTGCTGGCCCTCCTTGATGTGGCTGAAAAGAATCAAGAAGAAGCTGACGTGTATATCCATGTCACCTACATTAAGAAATGGGACATATGTGCTGGAAATGCAGTGTTGAGAGCATTGGGTGGCCATATGACTACCCTGACTGGTGAAGAAATTAGTTACACTGGCTCAGATGGCAATGAGGGAGGACTAATAGCCAGTATCAACATGAACCATAAAGCACTAATTGAAAAACTTCCAGATCTGGAAAAAACATCACACAAATAAACTTGAATGATGGAGAAGTACAAGTCGTGCTTTTGTAGCCTCCAAATGCTCTGTCTGAAGAAGCAGGTGTGAAAACCTGCTGGGAAAGATGCACAGCAAAGCAAAGCAGTTTGGTGTGGGTTTGGGGACTATAATCATGCATTGGGTTTCTTCAGAGGTGGTATTTAAAAAAAAATAAAATAATCAGAAGTAGGAAGGGGACTGACTGTCTCACACCTCAGTTTCCATGTTTTATTTTTTTCAGACTGTTTTCATGCAGTTCTTATACTCAAGGTGCATATACAGTATATATTTGTGAACGTAGGTGAGCTAAAGAAAAATCCAAGTTGATTCATAAAATAACCTTAGTAGTTCTCACAGGAATTTCTTGGAACCTTTTGCATCCTGTTACTGTAGTTGTAGCAACTCCATAATGAATTGAGTAGGGAAAAAAAGGTTGATTTGTATAGGCATCTGATAACTCTGTAAACAATTTAGCAGGAAATGTGACCTTGTGTTCTATATCCCCTGAACAGAAAGCACAGGAAGGTTGAGATGAATTTATATGCAGCAACAGTTTATCTTTGACAGAGAAAAAAAGAAATGTTCTGTATTATTTTGACTCTTTTCCTAAAGATGTAAACCAGTTTAGTTCAGATGGGTTGTGAATATCAGTGTTTTATTAATCAGTGTAATTATTTCCATATACCTTTTTAAAAGAAGGCAATGTTTCCTTGTATAGTTTTTAACAGTTACTTCCTGTCCTTGATTTCTGCGTACAGTGTTAAAGATGCATGCTAGATTT
The DNA here is from genome assembly GCF_028500815.1 of Rissa tridactyla. Classification (NCBI taxonomy): domain Eukaryota; kingdom Metazoa; phylum Chordata; class Aves; order Charadriiformes; family Laridae; genus Rissa; species Rissa tridactyla. The sequence continues at coordinate 42,240,151 of NC_071467.1, forward strand.
TTCTCTAATGTAGGACTTGTTCATCATTTGGTATTTGTGCCAGAAGCAGCTTTTCCTCCAGTACCTCTTTTTTTGTGGATTTTTTTTTTTCCATTGGATAGAGTCATATGGAACGAGTTTAACAGAAATAGTAAATTGTTTGGTTGTTTCCGTTTAGAACACAAGATATAAACCAGCAATTTTTCTACAAGCCCAGAAATAACTTTCTATCTTTTTAGGTTCAGGAGTGCTCTTTTCTGCAGAAAGGTCTTGAGCCATCCCAAACAGCCTGTGGTTACTTGCTTTGTGAAAATTTATGTAGAGAGACACCATTTGAACTTAAATCTGTTCAAGGAACATGCGGTGCTTGAAGTACGACAGGGTCTGCAAAACTTTATTGAAAAATGTTCTTTGTCAATCCAATATACATAGAAGAGAACATGGGCCTTTGATATCAAATGACAATTTGTTGCAACTTAAATATGTGGACTTCTATCTGCAAAAACGTAATCATCTGTATTATTGTTCTCTGCCCCCCTCTGAAGGGTTTCAGAAGGTTAGAATTTATCTGTTATATGAATTATCAGTAGATAACCTTCCCATCAGTCCTCAAGAAAGCTAAAATTCTTAGTTAATACCGATGTTTTGTGTTCAAAGTTTATTCAGTATAAGCTTAGGCTGTTTAAACCAAATTCTTAATTACTTTCATTTTAACTTCTTTCGTCATACTGCTGTTCTGATTAAGAGGAGGTTTTTCTCCTTATGTCACTAGTGAAGCATGTCTATGTACCTCTTAACTTCTAACTAATGCTCCCATTTCCAAAAGACCTCCTCAGATGTTGCGTAACTACAGATACAGACTTGTGTTTTGTAAACTTACTGGCAAAGTAGACTGAAGCTTAGTCCTACTAGCCTTCTGGTACGGGTAGGTTGTTTGTTTTTTAGGGAACTGTTTTTCCAAAATTGACACTATTGCTGCTGTTTGAAAATACCTTTTACACATGTAGATAATACACAAAGCAAGTTAACTTCCAGTTTTTAATTTTAATAAACTACTATATGCTGTAAAAAATAAGTTAATATGCCCTTTTTAAGAAGAGGCTGATCTATTTTGAAAAACTTCTTGAGCTTCCAAACCTCAGTGAAGAATAAAAAAGCAGATATTTCTCAAGGCTTTAGTAATATTTTACAAGACTGCAGCTTTTTTTCCTTCAGACTGATTTAAATGACTTAAAGCCTAATAGAAAAAGCAGCTATTTTCTTTATTAGTTAATGAACACAGATTAAAATTTAAATATGAGAAATAGCCATAGTTAGCCTAGTATAAAAACCCAATTGTGTCACAGAGGTTGAATGCACAATATTTAAATAGTCAATTAAGACAAAGTCTGTGGCAGGTTATGGTTTTAGATTCAGATTGAAATCATGTGTAAACGTACCTTATGAAAAGGTGACTGCTTTTATTTTGGGTACGATTCCATCACTTCCTTGTGTAAGCTGTGATCAGACTTAGCTTCTGTATGCGAAAGGAAAAATAAGATAATGTTACATATCGTATACAAGGGCTTACTTGCATCTTAACTGAAGGTGTAAAGCAGTAAACAGAAGTATTTGCCTAAATTATTTTTCCTTTGGAAGATAAGGTACAAAGAAGAGCTTCAGCCCTCCTTTCCTTCTTCCTATATGCTGCCTAAAATACCTAGTCTTCCATTAGGAAGACATTTGCTTGTTTAGACCCATTTAAATCCTAGATTGCTTTGTTGCAATGGATCTCAGTGGTCAATACCTTTCACTGTGGACACTTACTGGCCCAATCTCGTGTCTTGTGAAAATGAAGAAAAGGTGAGAGTGAGGTGCCCATTAATTACCTCTGGTACAGCCTGACCTCATACCTCCTTCCCACAGCTAAGACCTAAGGTGGTGTTTGGGGTCTCCCAGTCTAGTTTAAAGAGGAGCTTCTTTGATAGGAGAATAGGTAAGCATCTGGTGAACATCAGTTTTGGAGGTCACTTTACAATAAGTGCAACTTTTATGCAGACCAGCAAGTGTTGAAAAGTGTTTGCTTAGTGCATGTGTGCCAGTGCACTTCAGTGTTTGTTTGTATAGTGTTAACACTCAGTATATCCTATTTCTTTGCCTGTGTTTACACTCCATTCTGAAACATCTTGCTATTCTGGCTCCAGTACTTGTTTGGTGTCAGCTGCATGGAAGTAACTTAAGCTTATGCCCAGAGAGGCAGGAAATCATACTGTACCCATGTCTTGCTGCCGGGCTGGAACCTTCTTTACATTCTAGCCTTTTCCACATAAAACTGTCATACCATTTTTAGGGATGCTACTTAAAACAATGGCACGGTGTAGGTGGTTCCTACAAAAGTATGTCTCTTCTAAAAATTTTTTAAAATTCACAGTATCATTCTTGCTCCAAACAAGGGAAATAGGAGAATGTATTGTTTTAGCGTTGGTTTTCCAATGGTGAATTTTTGTTCGAGTGGCTTTTTTGCTTAAGGTAATTGCAAGGGAAATTATTCTAAAGCCATAGATATTTTCTCTTTTTCATCCTGCTAAACAGAGTAGATGGTAGCAAAGAGGAAACCTAGTACTGTACCAAGAGTCCTAACTTGCATTGATTAAATGAATGTTTTCTAAACAAATGGACACAGAAGTAAAAGGGTTGAATATCTATAGTGGTTTTGAGTTTAACATATTTGCCAGATGTTTACAGATGGATTCATGTGTGTTGACTGTTCTAATCTACAGAGCATATAATGAAAATAGCCAAGACAGCTTCCTCAAATGGTGAATTAACCATGTAGGCGAAGCTGAGTGGTCATCTAGTGATGTTGTTTCATATGCTTGGTTTTACAGTCATTTGAGTGGACAGATTTTCTAATTGGCTTCAGGCATGAGAAGAGTGGTTTGGTGGTTTTTTTGTTTTTTTTTTTTGTTTTTTTTTTTTTTTTTAAATAGGCAGTGGTTGGAGATCAGAGGTCTGTAGGGGAGTCAGCACTGGAGTTTATCTCTGCTTTTTTGTTTATAAACAAATGTACCCCCATATCTTTGTAGCATCCTCTTATCTGTTGGAGCTGTGCAACAGCGGTGCAATACTGTATACTCCTGGTTTAACAGTGTAAATCAAGGAGTCTGCATTCCCCGAGAACAGTGCAATGAGAAGTGACCGAGTGTTGTGGTGGTCCTCTTCTGTGTTACGGCAGCTGAGGCTGGCTGCTGCTTTGTCTCGTGAATGTCATTCCAGTTGCAGTTTCTCTGATGTCAGAATTTCTTTTGTAGGCTACTGTCTCCTCAGTTATGGCCAACCCCTTCGTGGATCTGTTTTCTAAAGTAAACTGGAGAAGTGGAGAGGAAAGAAGCAGATGGCTGTGCTGGAGAGAAGTTGTAACAGAGAACACTTGTTTCCATTTCTTGATTTAAATTATAAGTGATAGTTCCATTTCTCTTGTCCTTCAGGGGTTAGATAACCATACAGGTTAGTTTAAGTGGACCATGGATAAATGCCTGCATGATTTTAAGGCCAAGCAGGATGGAGGTGAAGGAGACTGCCTTGAACCAAGGAGAGCATGGATGGATGGCTTCCTGTCAGGCTGTTCATGCTGAGCCTTTTTTCAGTGCTTTGTTGTAGAGAGTTAGGCTCTTTCACACAAACAATTATGGATTTCACTTTGCAGAATTATCATTCATAGTCTATCTCCTGACCTGCTATCCTCAATGATAAATCTGTGCTGTATCCAGTTCACTGTAGTGTAGAGACATTACAGCAAGAGAGTCTCTTGCTGAGACAAGATTGTGGTAACTCTGAGAGGACTCAAAGACTGCTTGACTTGAACCACGCCTTTTATACGGCAGCTCTTATACTGAAGCGCTAACACTTGCTGCGAGTGTCTTTGCACCTCACAAACAGCTTGTGCCACTCAAGGGTTGTATCAAGAAGCTGTTGAAGCCTTATACTATGTGGTTTTCAGGTGCCACACTAGCTCTTTCAGCTCATCTGAGAGAAGTTCTGAAGTGCTTGTCTGGTTTCCTTCTGAGGCTCCCACTGCAGCCAGCAATGGGTAGCCACTTTTCCTTCTTTGCTGTTCCTCATCTTTCTGTTTCTGCCTGATCCTTGCTCCTTTCTTAGTCCATATGGACAAGATAAATGAGTGGTCAGAGCTAAAAACAGTCCCTGAATGAGAGGACCACAGCGGCAAACTATACAGTTTAACCTCAAGCTGTTAATGTTTGGGACCAAACATGCCTAAGGTACTGGTCTTACCAAAAGTGTGATAGATGCCAACAAAATAAAGGCATCTTGAAGAGAGGTTCATGTGATTGGTGGTACTGAACATGCGGAAAAGATGCAAAGTAAAGAGCAAGGAGAAGTTAAACTGTCTTAAAAAGGAGAAGAAAACGGATTCTCAGTGTAATGTTACAGGCGTTTGGCATTTCTGTTCCTCTGGGTGCAGAGCCTCGTTGCTTATGAAAGAGGCTTCATTGGCCCTATGTGAAAGACCTGATTTTGTTGAAGTCAGTAGCAGCATTCGCACTGAATTCAATGCGAGCAGAAGCAAGCCAGATAAAACACGAACAGTAAATTAAGCAAAGTTCAGAAGAGCTCAGCTTCTGCCAATAGAGCAAACAACCTGGGCTGTGTTAAACTCGCCTCTGGCAGCTTCAGTCTACGTTACTAGAGAACTTCAAAACATCATCCCAATGTCTCAAGGTTCTAAGTCTTCTGGGGTTTTTCTGTTGTCTACAGATGATAGAGCCCACTTTCAGATAATATTGTTTTCAGCCCTGATTGTTCCTTGTTTGTAATTTACATTTCTTTTTTCTCCCCAAAGGACCAGCAAGAGTCTGGCATTTTTCCTGTTGTCCCACCAAATTTTATTAGCATTTTCCAATTGTGTGCCAAATTGAAATAACAATTCTATAAATAAACTCTCTGAAAATACTGGTCTGTGAGGGTGTCTTCCTATATCTTATCTCTCTGTTGGGTATTTGTTTCATTGTGCAGCTGATATTTTTCTTCCTTTTTTCTGGTAATGCATGTCAGGCCGCTTCAGCTGTGCTGTGTCCATTGTGTGTGTGTGACTTTCTGCCTGAGGGATTATAATTATTGACGGGTCCAGCTAAGTTAATGGTAAATGTCATTCAAGATCTCCATTGGTTTTGCTTTCATATGTGTGGTTTTATTCTGAAAGTTGGTGGATTTGTGTGATGGAAAATGGGTGCTTAGAAATCCCGCACGTGGTATTGTGCCTTGGATCTGAAGAAGCTTTCTTTCCAACGTCATCTCCAAGACTCTTCCTAATTATGATACTTCATTCTACTTGAGTCTTGTTTCTGTGATTTTCTAGTATCCTGCCAAACTAGTGTTATGTGCCCTTTTTCTAATAGTGTGCCACTCCTCGTAAGTGAAACCATGGAATAAGTTGAAAGATGCTTTAATATCCCACATCAGTGTGGCTTTTTGGGCTCTTCTTGGGTGCAGCTTCAGATGTGGTTGCTGTCACCCCTACCAACATGTGCAAGACTGGATGTACAATGAGGTCGTGTGTCATCCCGGCAATGCTGGCCCTGATGTGCATTGCTGATTCTCCTCTTTCCCCACGTACGAACTGAAATTGCCAAGCAGCCTCTGTGCCAGCGCGGTCCGGTCTGTGCTCACAAAAGCTGTGTTTTAGCATGCCTAAAACTGCTCTGGCACTAACGCTTGATTGTACGTACTACTAGACACTTTCAGACTCGAAAACAGGGTGGCTGCCTGTGGACTGCCCATTGAGAAGCGTCCCAGCTTCATGAAGGCTAGTGAACTGTGCCTGGGAAATTGTTTGGGATAGAGCTGGTTTGCTTAGGCCAAAAACATGCTGAGGATCATGCCGTAGTATACCAACCAGTGACCTGTGGAGCCCAGGGTTGTTCTGGACTGTATAACCGACTTGCATGGACATAGGCAATATATGCCACAGGAGCTGTACGTGAATGTTTTGAAAACCCTTGTTGATAATATGTGATCTAACCAGATAATCAGTATGGAGTATTTGGCAGTTATTTGGAGAAAGAAGGAAGTGTTGTGGTGCGTTTTGGGGAACAACCCAGAGGAGCAGGGATTTTTCCCATCTTGCAAAGTGTGAGTGTGTGAAAATGGATATTGGCATTTATCAGTGACATTGATGTTTTCCCAACTGCCTGTGATGACGCTGTGCAGCAACCTGGACAGCCCGGGTGGCAGGCTTGTCTGAGGGAAGCGTAACGTGTGGCTGGTTGCTGTTCCACGTGACTAATCGCCAGACTAGCTGATTCCTACAGCCAGTTTGGGAACTTTGCTGCACTGAAAATGCTGTCTTTTCAAGTACACTGATTAGGAAAACATCAAAATTGCATTCTTTGTGGGTTGTGTTAAGGCACACGAAGGGCAAAAGCACAAGTATGGTGACACTTGGACGACAAAGGAAATTGCAGAAGTTGAGTAAATATGTTAACAATTGGTGGTTGCCTCGTTAAAAATGATTGTATGCTTTGTGAGGCCTGAAGGATCAAGTTGCAGGCTAACGTCTGCTCTATGCTGTCAGCCGTTTGCCTGAGGCTCTCAGGCTTGCATTTCTCCCACTGGAGCTATCGCTGCAGTATGGTGTAAGAGCTGGGTCGCTAGCAGTGCTTCTTCCAGGCTCTGAGGGCTGCCGTGATATACTGGTATCACACCAAAGATTTGACCCGTGCTTGGACCTGGAGAAGGTGCCCACTGGCCACCAGCGCTGGTCCCAGTGGCAGCCTCCAGCCTCACCTCCGACCAGGGCTCAGCTTTTGAGCCACAGAACCTGCCCTGGGGCCGGCGTTTTTGCAGGTTTCCTTATTCAGAGCAGTGTGACAGGTAACAAGTGTAACACTGTGTACAAAAACTAAACAGCCCTCAGGGGCATCCTGCTCCTCAACACCATAAACCCAATTTATGGCTCCCTTTTGTCTGTTGGATCAGCTTTTCACATATATTGTGTTCTACATCATCTTGTTTTCATTTTCTTCTTTCAGCTGGTCACGTTGTCCCTATGCTATTCATAAAGGCAAGCTAAAATCATTAAAAATACCCTAAGTTCAGCTCAAGTCGTGCATGCCTAAAAGCCTTTTACACGTATTTTTTTTTTTCCTTTGTACAACAGTAAGACTGTCCCAAGTAGACTTCTTCTCATCTGTTGGCATACAGACATCCCGTGCACTTGTCTAATGTTTGAGGGCTTTTCAGTTGTGGTCTCCAACTCCAAACATCAGTTCACTTGTAGTGCTTCAATAATTAAACTCTTATTTTTCAGGATAACACTACACAGTACTGTTTTAACTTGGTCTGGCCCCTAACTCTGTTGCTTTAAGGCATTCTAGGGGTGTCCGTCAGCCAAAGAGAATTCCTCATTCCCAGGGAAAGGGCAGGACTCCCACTGCAGAGGGTGGAAGTTTGGCCTGGCACCACTGGTGGGTACAGGAATGGTGAAAGCACAGCTAGGAAGGGGCTGTGGGAATGCTTTGCGCTCGGGTCAGACGAACTGGAGTTGGGTGCCCATCACCTCTGCTCTAGGCCTAGAATTGGTGACCCTTTACTCGTCACACATCTTAAGTAAAATGACTCCAAATTACAGGAATTCTTCCAAATTAAGTGGTATGATTTAAATGAGAAGCACAAGTATTGTGTCAGTCTAATTCTGTTAAGTCAATGGACAGAAGTGAAACTGCACAGATTTAGATTTCACGTCTTAAAAACACACATTTTTCTTCCAGAGGGACATACTTATTGTAGAGTTATGAATGCATCAAGCTTGCACTCCTCCCATCTGAACTCCACCAGTCTGGATCAGTCCGGTGTCCTTGTATTTTCAGAGAACAAATAACACAATGCACACTCTATTTCTGCAAGAAGATAGCATTCAACTAAAATAAGTGAAGGGGATTAAATGTACATGAATTCTGTACTAGGGGAAAGGTAAGTGTTTTAACCTGCTTCCCATAATTTTCTGACATCTTAGTACCTGAATCTGTTGGAAATATTTGAATCAACAGTAAAGATTTTTCAATTACTTTAGCAAAAGAAAAGTGTCTCTTGTATGTAATGTTTCCTGTGGGACTGAACTGACACAGATCTGCTTGCTGTTCTCCTAAGATCCTAATCCTCTCTTACAGGAATAGATTTATACAGATGTGACAATGGCTTTTGGAACCTAAATTGCACTCCATCCTAATAGATTTAGACCAAGAAAACTACATATGCCAGAATAACTTTCAGCACTGCCACTTGCATCTCTGATATTAAAGGACTTGAGTGGGGGGAAAAAAAAAAAGCAGAGGCCAGTAGAGGGCTCTGTCTTTTCATGAATGCCCTGAAGAGCCAGAAAGATTTTTGGGGACTATGAATTTACATGGCTGTTTCTTTTTTTTTTTTTTTTTTTTTTTTTTTTTTTACCAGGAGTCGTCTTTTACCTGTCTTGGTCAGTTGTGGTTTATGTTTTTAGTTAAGAGGGCGCCCACAGAGTTCTAGGGTCTGATCCAGAGGGCTGCACTGAATTGTTACTGTGCAATTTGACATCTTGCGGTTATTTCTAATACACGCTTTCTCTTGTGTCTTTGATTTGATTTAATATTGCAGTAAAAGTGCATGCTTTTGTACAGCGTGTTTAAGCTACCGGTGATATACTTTCTTTTAGGTAGTTGTTTTCAGGCTCCTTAAAATTTATCCCATGAATTCACAGACATCTGTAACTGGAGCTTGAGAGTCGTGGTGGGAACTTCCCATGAAGATGTCCGTGTTCTTGCTCATTTCCTAAAAGTTTTGCGTCTGTAAATCATGAGAATAAGGTCAATTATGACAGCTGTACATCCAAGCTTTGTGTGATTTTTTTTTTTTTTAAGTACATAATCGCTTCATCTGCCACTTCGAGTTAATTGCTAATGTCTGATATCGTTAGAGGAGTGACTCCTCCACATCCCTCAGCTCAACAACTTCCACATCTTGGTCTCATGGAAATCATATCTTCATTCTCACCCACCATCGTCACGACTCGATGACCATCTGTAAACTCCCTCACCCCCTTTTTTTTTTTTTTGGCTTCTTTCTTAAATTCTAGGTGTTCCCCTACCAAATTCTTATCAGTTTAGTTTAAAAAATAAAAAAGGCTATTCTGTTGCTTAGGCAACCGAAACACCCCATCTTACTACCATTAAAATACCAAGACTCAGTTCTCTGGTTAATATAAATTGCTATATATTTTGATATCATTTGAACTTCCTTCCAGGTAGCAAAAAATAGGCTTCTCTTTTGGCCTTTCTTGCACATGAGAGCTATCATAACATTTCCAGATAAAGATGTTTGTCTTCTAGCAGCATTTTGGGGCCTCTTGAAGCACCTCCATCATACTTATCTAGGCTCGCTCTTGCCACTGTACCAGCAAGAAGAGGGAGAGCACTGATATTTTATCAGCTACTTGCTACTGAAATTGTGTGGAGTTTTTTCTTATTTCTGTCAGTGGCGTTTGTTGTCCTTTGCGTTCATTTTTCACGTGGAGGACAAAAAATACGTCATTTTCTCTTCCAGCCTTTTACAGGAAGCTTGCAGTGCTTTTCTCCACAGCTGTCTTCCAGTACGATATTAACAACATAGAAGTATAATATTATTGCTTTCTTTGCATTACCTTTTATTCACACCACATGGACTGCTAGTGACTCCTACCTTCTGCCTGTGGAACAGAGGAAAAGGAAAGGTCCATGTTCCCCGTGCTCCAGCTGCAGAGACAAAGCGAGTGTGTGCTGCTCTCCGCCTCTGCAGGCTCTTGCTTAGTCAAACCCGAGGCAATATGAAAAGAGAGGATTTTGAAGAACATCCATTTGGTATAACCCAAACTTCGGTGTTTGGCTGCAGGGATTGTTGCTCCCGTGTTGAAAGCTAATGTAAATGGGTCCTTGCCTGCCAGAGGTATGGTACAGACAGCAGAAAGTCAAACAACAGCAACAAAGAAAAAAAGAGCTGGAGAAAAACAGGCATCCTAATTTTAAAGAAAGAGCTCACTGTGAGGAAAATAGATTGGGACTTTTATGGGTTTACATTTGTGCCTAAACATGATGCTAGTTTGGGAGTTGTCATTTGTGTGTGCAGGTCTTTCTGTTAATTATATATAGCTGCATATTTAAGTGCAATACTTAAAAATAATATGAAAACTAAGTTCCTTAGCTATTTTGGCAGATGAAAGAGAATTTAAAAAAGAAAGCTAGTGTTATGTTTAAAAAAAAAAAAAAAAGCAAGCATTTTCTGTTTGTTTAGACAGCCATGCTCAGTATAAATTGGAACGCTATGGATGACTGAATCTTCCTTGGTCTGTGTTCATCACAGACACGTTCTGCAACCCCGAGTACCTGAATCGGGACCAGGCTGAGCTGTGCTGCGCATCTGCCTTGTGACTGCAGGGCTGGGCTGGGGGCGGTGAATGGTTGTTCTGCACACTGGTTGGGGTCATCAGAGAAAAGTCCTTACTGTGTAACACCCTTTCGATTTCTGTTTCCATGTCTAATACTTTCACCTGCGGAAATTGCACTAGGGTGAACAGAGTCCTACAGAAAACAGTCTTCCAGGTGAGGAGCCTGTTACGACGATGCCTGTTGCTGTCTTCAGTTTGGCATGGTTTCTGTCTCAGGTTGGTGTCATCTTTAAACTTGCTGGATCCTACCGTCTATGTCATTGATGAAGACAGTAAACAGCACTTGTCCCAATATGGACCCTGAGGGACACCACTTGTCACCAATCTCCATCTAGACATCGAGTAGTTGACTATTACCCTCTGGATGTGACCATTCAACCAATTCCTCATCCACCGAACAGTCCACTCATAAAATACATACCTCCCCAATTTAGAGAGAAGAATGTTGTGGGGGCCTGGATCAAAGGCCTTAGAGAAGTCGAGATAGACAATGTGTAGCTCTTCCCTTGTCCACTGATGTGGTCACTCCATCATAGATCACTCAGATCAAATATTTTGACAGCAACTTTCTTATCAAAATGAGATGAAAAATCATGATGATGACATATTGACAGTCAAAAAAAAAAATTTCTATCACTGGTATTTCTTAGTATCACTAAGTATAGTGATATCAATAGTAAGTATCACTTAAGTATCACTACAAGCCAAAACAGAAAAATGGCATAGTTGAACCATTTAGGTTTTGGTTTGGTTTGGGTTGTTGTTTTTTTTTTTTTTTTTTTCATTCTGAGTAACATCCCTTAGCACAGAAATGAATTAAAAATACCGAGTTCATTCTTGCATACTTCAATATTTCAGTATCATACTGTAAATATATAATAGGCAAAGCACAGGGAGTTTGCTTGAAATGATAATAAACAATGTTTCAAAGATGTTTTCAGCGTTAGAGGACCCACTCACCCACTCATCTCTGTCTGCTCTGTCCTAGTTTATGAGGGAGCCTATGGGAAAAATGGGACAAATAATACAAAATAAAGATTTTCAGAATCAGTAGTTCACTCTTTGCAGCATCTCTAGAAAAGTTTTCTCTTAATGGAAAAATCTTATATGTCACTATATTAAATATTAAAATTCTTGACAATAAAGACCATTCCCATGTCTTGCCTTTTCAGCCATTGAGATTTTCTTTTTTTTTTTTAGCTTTTCAAAGGTAAAGACATGAACGATATAATGTATCATATTCTCTGACATGTTAACACTTCTGCCTTCAAATATGCAATAAAAATGTCAAATATGGAATAAAAATGGGCAAGGCGCTACCTGAGATCAGTGTGATCATATACTTCTTGTTTTAAGTAGTTAATTGTAGTAATCTTTTAAAATGGCTGCCTGGTCAATAAATAATTCAAAAGGTAGACATTCAGCATCTTGGTGTTGGGAATATTCTGCTCAGAGAGTAGGGACAGAGATGCTCGAATTTCGTCTACATCACTGTTATGGAGTAGATGGAGCCTTTCAGGTCTGAGCCACTTGAGATGATGGATTACATCCATTTCCCACTGCCTCAGTACAGCCATTTTTCCCTGAAAATTTTTGAGCACTAGCCAAAGGGCAGAACTATATTGCATTAGGTAGAAATTCAAGTCATCCTCTGCGTAAGCAGGACGTGAGCTGGGCTCAGACCATGTTTCTTCCTCTTACCTCTAAGTGGAAATCCTTGCTGTTTATGCAGGTGACAGTAGTTTTATCTCAGGATTTTTTCATGTCTTGAAGACTCTTAAAAGTATTTTAGGGGGGGGGCTGATTGCTACGATGGAAGCTTTTGTGAGTCTTTAGTGAGAACTGCAAATACTTGAGCCCTTTGAAAACCCTCCCAGGGTGGATTCCCGCAGAAGTACCTCAAAAGAAAAGTCAGTCTGGGAATTTAAAGGAAAATTAAATCATGATGTTCCAGTTCTTGTCTCAGAGGTATGACTGTGGTTTTGGCAAGAGTAATTTTTGAGTTTCTCTTCTTTGTGTGCATGGTAGAATAGCTATATTTCTGAGCGTTTTTATCAATAAAGCTGTTAGACATCTGAAACTTCAGAGACAATGCTGCTTTTCTATTTCCTCTTAGAGCCCTTAGGGACTCCAAATACTTTGCTCATAAAAAGGAAAGGGAGCAAGTCTGTGGAACGATTTTTATGATAGTGAAAGTAGATTTGAAGACAAAATCTGTTTTCAATTTCTCTCTTGTTGTGAGGCATTAAATGATTTATATCTGATCTAAAAATCAAAACCTTTCCAAATTGCCACTTCCTCCCTTTTCTTCAAAGTTCATGATACACGTGTGCATCCTAGTAAAAAAGCAGTGCCAGGAGAAGAAAACTTGAAAAGGATTGGGCTCAAGTTAGATGAACTTGAGCAGTCTCTGCTCTTTCCTCCTGTGCTATAGACAGTAGAAAGGGAGGCAGGAGTGCATTTATCTACAAGTAAAGCGTGTCCTCCACTTTGCACCGAAAGGACTAAATTGCAGGGAATTAGCAGCTCTTCCTCGTTGTGGTTATGTGCCTTGAGTTTGGGACTGACTTGGCTGGTGTGCTCAGAGATCAATTGATTTTCCCCTGCCTGCGTTTCAATTTAGAAAATTTTGAATTATGTTTAGAAAATCCCTTTTAAAGCACAGTATAATGGCAACTTTAAAATTGAGCATGAGTGTATACCTCTGTCAGTCGTACTAAGCTGATTGCTGTGGCCTGGCAATGAGATTCAGCTTCATCTACAATTTTAGTCTTGCAATTCACTCTTCTGGAGAGTGCAAAGGCATCATACAGTCACTCAGTAAGTGCTAAAGAGAAATGTAAAACAAAAATGATGTTCCAATGCTTTTCTTTTTTTTTTGAGAGAGGAAGGAATGATTCAGGGATGGGGCATCTACCACCTCCTTTTTGTAGAAAAGCAATCTTGTGGTGGGCACCATAATATGAGCCAATAACCCTGTCTCATTGCAAAAAAGGCAAAACATATGCTAGGTGTATCACAGCCAGTAGATCCAGGGAAATTATTACTGTTCTTGGTGACAGTGAGACTGTACCCAAATACTATGCCTAGAATTGCCACCCACCTACCTGCAAGACAGCTGTGGAGAATCTGGAGTCTCCAGCAAGAGACTGCTAAGAAGGTCGGGGTCCTGGAGCACATGAGGTACCAGGGAAGTCTGGAGGGGTTGGGGTCATTTAGCATGGAGAAGAGAAGGCTAAGGGGCAATTTAATAGCAGCAGTGACAGGTGGTGTAACAAAAGGCATTCACAAAAACATCTTCGCTGTGAGGGTAGAACATGCCAGCAGAGGCAAGGTCTCCAGACTTTGAGATTTTCAAGACAAAGACAAAAGCAACCAGATCTAGAGACGGTGCTAAGCGTGCTTGAGCAACCTGCTAGGAAATCCCTTCCTCCCAACACTTCTAACATTTCTTGAGCATATGAGATTAAGCTTGAAAAGTTCCAACTAGCTGTAGGGAAAGGCCTCTGGCTGAGCTTTGGGATCCCTTAGTATTGTAGCACAGGTCTCATTGCCTTCTTTAAAATCATGAGTGTTCACCTTTTCTGCAAATCATGGGTCAGATCAGCAGAGGATGACTGTGGAAGTAGACACCTGTAGCTTAATGCACAGCAAAAGGAGCTCTGAGTTCCAGCTCCACAGAAGACCCAAATTCCAGGATTTTTTGGTGATTTTTCAGTGGACTGCTATTTCCCTTGTTTGTTATTTTGTTTGTTGTTTTCTTTTTTCTAATGCAAATTTCTTATCAGTTATTTAAACAGTGCCTAGTAGTTCAGAAGAAGATGAGTAGGAGCAATGTACATAAACTTCAGCCTTTTACAGAAATAGGCCCTTTACTGACAGTCTCTGTGTAACTGAGTTACTTTGATAAACTGTAGATAAGCTAAGACAAGAAGGGCAAACAAATTAGTGAGAAAGGACAGCAGGCAAAACTGGGACTATTTCCAACTTCAGCTCTTTCTTAGCAGAGAAGAATGGAATTTAATAGACCTTTTTGTGCTATGAAGAGTGTATGTCCCCAGCAGAATAGCTCCAGTTGTTCAGGCTTAAGAAGGAAAATGTGGTTTGTCCCTACAGTTGAGAGGCTGCAAGGCTGACTTTCATTGGGGTATTTGCTTTGTTTATTCTTTCTCTATTTCTATGAGGCAGATGTGACGGAGAAAACCTTAGGAAAATGCCCTCAGAAATACCACCAAAGGCTTCAGGTCAACTCCTAATCACTTAAAGGAAAGGATGGCTTCAGACTTCTCCTTTTTGTTATGCTCATTACATCTCCTTCCCTCTATCCTTTACTCTCACCTCGGCCCCAGGCGCTGCTCTCCTGTGGATTAAGCTGTTCGTGCCACAGCAGCCCCAACCCCTCTGACCACGTCTGCTGCTGCTGCCCTTCTCTGCCTTCTCACTGCCTCCAGCACTTGCCTGACCCTGTGCAGAGCTGTTTAAGCTCTCTAAGGCAGCACAACAACTCACCTGACAAAAAATAAAAAAATGTTTCAGGTCAGGGCCAGGCAGTCACTCGGAAGGAGGATGCAGGATGCAGCAGCTGAATTGCTCTCACTTGCCATGAAACTGCCCACGCAACTCTGACCCGCTGTCACTTTGTGCTCGTAGCTCCTGAAATGCAATTGTACCATCATATTCTTTTCCTGTTTCCTGTGAAGTGAAGAAGAATGTATAGCTCTTCCGGCACCTGTGTTGTTTCAGTCTCGGAAAATATTTCACCTTCATATTGCTTGATAGAAGAGTTCAATATACTAACAATTAGGAAACGACCATAGATCATCTTTATAGCTTCATGACTAGTCTCATTAAAAGATTTATGGAAGATGCTTGCTTGAAGAGGCTTCTGCCACTCTCACACAGTTCTGCTCTTGAAAAATTCCAGCCTGTCTGTCAACTCCTTGAAGATGTTGTTCTGTGGTTTCAAGTTTTGGGTTGTGATCTGGTAGCATCGTGTCCAAAGGATCAGAGAAAGGAGCTTGGACCACCTGTCTCCCAGCTTCAGCAGTAAGATTGGTATGAGTACTGTCAGTATGGGTACTGACAAAACGTTAAGTTCTGACTTTCATAAAGAAGTCAAAACATTAATGCAAAGGGTTACAATTCTAGAGATTCAAATTCCTGCCTCTACTTTGTCTATGACTTTGGGCAAGTCTGCTACCCAGTACAACCCACAGTAGTCTCCTGTTCACCCCTCCCAACTCTGCCACAATGACTGTGCCCACATTTTATCAGAACATTTTCTGTATTTTGCTATTGCTGATTCGTTCAAATCCTTGTGTCTCCATCCTATGACAGTCAATTTAAGCACTAGTTTTAAGTTCTACCATATACTGTCAGTGTGCAGAGTACCCTCCCAACCAACTTCTTATATACAGATCAGGCCAAAAAGGAACTTTACCATAGGATAGCTAGCCAGGAATCTCCCCAGATGACCACCTTTCAGTTAGGAGGTCATTAAAACAGAGTATTTCTAATGTTCCAGCTTTATTCATTTCTGATTAGGGTGTACAAAGATGTCCCACCACGCTGGTCCAGCAACGTGCTGCAGTGGGATGTCGCATAGATGTACTGACTCGGGCCCCGCAGCAGCAGCACAGGATTATGGCAGTGCCCAAATCAACAAGCCCTACAAGGGCACCGATGCCCCTTTCAGCCCCACGTGTGGCTGGGTGCAAGGCGAGGGCTGCTGAAGGCCCCCTCCTGCAGCGCAAACCAACCTCCCCGCGGTTCTTCCCCTTCCACACAGCTGCCAGCCTGGAGCCTGGAAGGGCAGTAATAGGAAGATCTTCAAAAACCTGCCTTGAAGTGCAGTGTATGGTGACTGAAATAATTTTGAAACAGGTGGAAAGATGGGAATCAAAAAATGAATGACTGCAATGAAATGAATACTGTTGAAACTGTTCTTGTTAATCCTTCCTAATTTCTATTTTGTTCTCGTTAAAATTCTTTAATAAGCAGAAGTACAAACTTCCTCCATTTCTTCCTATATTGCTGCATGACTAGTGAGCTATCAAACTCTGCCACAGAGGGGAAGTAGAGTATCACTGTAAATCCTTGTCAGTGCAAGCTACAGCTCCTGCTTTCCAATAGAGTTAAAGCCTCGTCAGGAAAAGCTGAAATACTGAACCTTTTCCTGCACCATTTTTTTTTTTATTCAGAGAAAGAAAATAAAAAGCATGCTTTTCTGTATTTTAAACTGTAAGTTTTGCACTATTTCTCTTTCCTTAGCATTTGCTATGAATGAGGCCAAACTACCTGGAAACGGGACGCTCACAGGTTGGTTCTCCTTTTGGACTGTAATGTACTGCTTGGCTTCAGAAGAACTTCCCTAGCCTTCTGCTGGGATGTCAGGATTGGGACTTAAAATGAAGAGCATTGTTTTAGAAGGTACTGAAGAACACTTAGGCAGGTGCCTTTTCACTGAAATGGCTGATGAGGAATGCAGAAGTTTTAATCTTGGTGAAACAGAGGCATCATTAATAACTAAGGAGCATTTATTTATGTAAGTCACTCGCACGAACAGGCTTGCAAATGTGACTGCGTTATTGCGTGATGTTTCTTATAGCCAGACCTTTGGGTAAATATTTGCTAGAACAGACATCTGCGGAGGTGAACTTGACCCAGACCAAGCTGTCTCCTTACAGAACTTCTTTTAAAGAAATGTTTGAGGTATTGGGGGAACTTGAAAGTTCCTGTGGCTTGGGCCACGTACAAAGGGGGTGTAACAGTATTGGGCAGTAGGTCTTCACAAGGTTGTTGCTTATGCTTTCTAATGTTTTTGTGTGCGTGCTTCGGAGAGATTGAAAATCATCTGGGATGTTAACAGTCTGGAAGGCTGCAAGGTGCATGCATGGAGCTTTTTTTGTCTTTTGTGAAGGAGAAGGCTACAAACGCAAATACGGCAGGAGGGGTAAATAGTAAAGATAAAAATTGCAGAAGTTATTTCAAGCAGTCTCTGCTGCGAAGAAGCTTAATTTGGAAACTAGGTCCTACTAACGCCATCAGATTTACTGACGCCATCAGATTAATATTCTTATTCTTTTAGAATTACAAGTGTATCGACACGGAAAGCTAATAATAGCCCTGCTGCCTCTGTAGGGACCATAATGTGCTCTCAGATAAACATAAAATCGGTGCTGCAGCCCAAAGAAAATCTCATGTGGAAAACTGTCCCCACTGAAAGGAGTGGGAGGGACTGGTTTTTGCACAGATGTTAACATGGCAGGACACCGTCCTCTGGTACAGGCTTGCTGCTTAGGGGTTTGCTAATAGGCAGCAAAAGCTTTCTTTGAAACTTCTGTTTTATAGTTTGCTGTCTGGTGAAGGCTAACGCAAAAAAAGCGCGATTGTTGATTTGGGTAAGGCATTAACTACTTTGTTGCTTCTTCCTTGCTCACAACAAATTGTGGAGAGCTTTGAGAGCCCAAGGAAAAAAAAATTTATCTTAAAAGAAAGAAAGGAGTTAGCACCCAGCATCTGCACTGGTGAGCCCACGGATGGACTGTGCTCCAGACCTCGATCCTCCCGGGGCTGTACCACCCACGTGCCTGGCTTGAGCTGGATTCTCCTCCCAGCCAGGATACAGGAGAGGACTGGGTGGTAGATCTGAGCAACTTCTCAGGATTGAGGTCTTCCATCTCACATGCACGGTCTGTTCCTGTAATCCCCATAGTAGCTTGAGAGTGGTTTATCACTGTAGCATTCAGTGAAACCCTGAGGGCATCTTAGTTGCTGACCTGTAAGCCTTGGAATACTAAATTAACCTTTTTTGCTCCCATTAACTGGCTCCCTTTCCACGGATGTAGCAAGTACATTTAGCCCATGTTCACACCTCTCTCAAGGGTATTTCCCAGGATGATGTGCATTTCTTCAGCAGGCTGCACTGTAGCACTGAAGTTGCTGCTCCCTTTGGGTGTGGAAGTTGGTCATCCGTGGCAACGCAAAACTCAGCAAAAATGAGTTTCCCTGCCAGGACAGGGTCCTCCGCACCGTCCCCTTGGATGGGAAGAGCACTGGGGCCTGTGCCACTGGCATCACCAGCATGCATATCCACATTTGCACGCTGCACAAGCCCAGCCTGCCTCTGTTGGCTCTCTGGTTGCTTCCAGGAATTTCTGGGAGTCCATTTCATTTCCTATGTAACCTTGTAAGTGAAAGACACAGCTTGCCTGCTGCTGACAGCTGCATGTTGTCCGTTTCTCCATATTTCAGAAAATTTCTGTAGAATATTCTCTTCTGCCTGCTAGAAGAGAAAGGGAAGAAACTTCATCTTCCATATTCCTCAGAGAAGAATCATGGGAATGTTTGTGCCAGGAGATATGCCCTATTCAGCCAGAGAAACTTATGTTCAGCTTATTTACTTTCCTGGAGGAGATGGATTAAAACAAGGAATCTCCATCCCAAAGCTTCTTTTCCTTTGCTAGAGTACGGGAGAAAACTCCTGAAAATACAAATATTTACTATTGGAAAGGATTCCAAGGGCATTCCTAAAGTTTTAATACTTTCATATTGAGTATTAGTAACTGAAAGGCAATCACAGGCTTCTGTAGTGATCAACACCCACTTTATTCTTTACTTAGAAGCCTCGCTGTAGTAGTATACCAGATGCATGTTCCACCTAGAAGCCTACCTGGGACTATTAGCTCTCTGCTTTGGCACTGGGCTCAAGCCACACAGGAGATATTCTAAGGTTCTTCTCATTCTCCATTACTTCTTTTTATTGTCTGACATATATCCTGCAGAAAACCTGGAAATTACTTTACAATCACAAGGCCAGAGACTAGTCTTCTCCAAAAAGAAAGTCCTGTGTCATCGCCATCCTGCAGCCAGTCCTTGCTCTATCCTCTTCCACTATGGTTTCATACAACGGGTGCCCACTTTGTGTGTGTGCGAGGGTGGGTGGCCTCATGGCACAGGCAGGAATGGTAGCCCCTTTTTTACTTTCATTCCCTTTCTGTCATAATTTTCAAGATGCCACAAATGCTCCCCTTGGATGACTTTCCCCTCTCCCTGCTTTCTGTGGAGTCAGAGATATATCAGTGGGTTTGGGATTAACATTTTGGGTTTGGGATGTCTTCCTCTTTCTTGCTGCTTCACCAACATCTCATCATTTTCTTCAATTAGGAAAGATTGCTCTGCTGATGCAATTGTCCACTCAGCTGGAGTGAGGCCAATCTCTCATCACTTCAGCTCTCCTTGATTGCTTCCTGCCCAAGGTCTGACAAAGAAGTTTGTACAAGAATTTGAAAAGTGATTACAAAATCCCGCAGACGTTCCAAAAGAGAAACTTGGTTTTGATTTTTACCCAGAAAACAGTTCCAGTGAAAATTATTTTAATAGAAGAATTAAGTCATACTGTGGTGAAGTTTTTGTTTGGTTTGTGGGCGTTTTTTTGTGGGTGGTGGTGGTGGTTGTTTTAGAAGGAGAGTTTTTATTCAAGGGTCCCAAACACTTTAACTTCATGACTTTAGTCAGATTGTTTTAATTTTTCTTAATGCCACTGCCTAGTCAAGCTGTTAGCAGATTATTTGTGTCAAAATAGAATGTAAAATCAACTCTTTCTACTATACTGGAAGTCCCATGCACTTCCTAAAATGAAATTGCTACGGGGACAGGAGTTTCAAATAACAGTGATTCCAACAAATAGTATATAACATTGTTTATTAAGTATTTCACAAAAATGTTAAAATACAGATGGTAGTGTTTGTTTTGACTCTTCTTAGCTTCCTTCCGAGTCTAATTCAAAGTAGGGAAAACTTTTTATTCCCGTATGTCATAGTTATTGATTTTCTGTTTCTCTTCTTCATCACGCATTTCTAGCAGGACAGTTGACAGAGCATCCGGATCTCGGGTGGATCTGTTCCTAGTCAGGAGTGACAAGTGTGCCTTACAACAGAGCAATACAGAAATGCCATTGCCCACGTGAGACTGTGGGACGCCAGTTAGAAAACAAAATCCTTGACATCTAATCTACCTGCCATAAATAATGTTGTTATTCCTCTTCAAGTTAGACACATCGGAAAGGTGACTACACCGTTGTCACGAGGCAAAAGGATGGCTCTGGGGCTGGAAAAAATACTGATGTTTTATACGTATTTGTTTACTCAGTAAAATTATTGCTGATTATTATGGCTGTTTCTTTCAGAATTATTTGTCACCTTTGCCCAGCAGCTGGATTAATGCAGTGATTTTAAACAGACAAATTTGTGTGTATGCTTGGTCAAGATGTCAAAATATTTGGAAGCTGCCTGGTATGCTCCAATGGTGATACAACGCTGTACCTGCTCATGTTACATCTCGTAGCACTTCAGCCCTCAAGCACTTCAGCACTTACTTTTCATTTATGCAACAGTTTCAGAAGGCTGAGCAATAATTAGTGGTTTCTGCTCCTTTGGTAGCACAGGTTTTGGTTCAACGTTAAACAAAAGCTGTCTGGTATTCATGCTGTTTCCTGGAAGGGTCAATGTGCTGCCGACCTGTAAGAATAACCCTTTTATCTTTTCCACATTTACAGAGGAAAACCCTTACAGAAAGGGAAAACAGTGTGGTGAATTGTCCAGTTTAGGATACGTAACTGAGAGCGCTCCTGAGAACTACTTCCCTTAATATGCTGTTAGCTCCCCACAGCCCTTTCATAAGCAGCCACAGGGTTTGACAAAACACACTTTTATCTGCCCACCGTGCCAGATATTCTATTTCACAAATAGCATTTCAGTTGGTATTGATCGTTTCTCTGCCACCTGGAGTCACCGATGAAGAACAGCATTGGGACAACAAAAAGGATGTGTTCAATAAATACTCCACATTTTTCCTTTTTTGGAAAAAGAGTAAAAAATTATCTCTGTCATTTTCATTGCTGCTATAAATTTTTACCCAGAACTGGTGATGTTTATTTTTCAGACCTTGGCTGTCACCTTTTGCTTGGTTGTGAGGATTTTTGGCATCAGCTGAAAGTCTACGGGTGACAAAGCTTTAATCAGAGCAGCCCCAGAGTTGTGCAACTCCTTACCTACAATTTAGTTTTTCTTTTCTCCATTCTGTCCTTGTTTTAATGAACATTTTCGTTTCTGAAGTATTGCTGTTTTTTATTTGCTTATCTTTCTGTATTTTGGGTATTTTTAAAAGAAAAAAGCCTACGGGGTTTTATGTACAGCATTCAGCATTATTGGAGAAAAGTGGTCTTTTGTATTCTTGGAGAATAGTAACTTATGAACTGAAAAGTAATTAGTGGTAGTCAAGGAGGACAGGTAACTTGCCAGTGAATTTTCTCTAATAAGGCTAACCTTATTGCAACCTAGCAGGGCAAAAGATCAAATGGATTAATTTAGTAAAGGACGAGCCAAGAAAAAATGCTGACAATTTAATGGCCTTCGTTACCTGCAATCAGCACGAATTGCTGCAGGAAGAGCTTTGTGCTGGGTGCTCAGCCCAGGCTGCTCAGCAGGGCTGCCCCAGAGCATGAGGAAGGAACAAGTTTTTCCTCCTGACCTCTAAGGGTGCAGGGCCCCTGTCCAAGTGTGGAGGATCTCTAAGAAAATAGGGGAGAAACCCTTCTCCTTACCCCTCTGGCAAAGACCTACTGCTATGGTTCAGCTGAGGCTGCTCTTTAAAGGGACTTTTCCTTGTGACCTGTAGGTGAATAGGTGTTGCTTCAGGGCTGGAGAAAGTTCTGCTCCTTCTGTGCTCCAGCCTGGGTGCCCAGAAGCAAATCCCAGCTTTCCTGGGGAGATCTGTGCCGTATAAATTACAACAGGCAGGACCTGGACACTTGTGAGGACGGACACAAGGGGGGTTATCTAGTACCACGTGTTGGAACATGCACATAAGGAACGAAATAACGCCCCTTTTCCTCTGTCTCAGGCTGATGAAGGCTAGCACAATAGCTTCAGTCCCCAGATAGAAAACATCAGTTCAGTGATTTTAAAATAAATACCAAAAGCAAAACAAAATAAAAAAAACCTACCCCTGAAGACACAGTCTGCTAGCCTTTTCCAGATCAGATACAATTATAGTGACCTGTCCAAAATGAATCCCAACCTGCGGTTAAACCAATGTCAGAGTCACTTAACAATTGAATTAAAGACAATATGCATGACCCAGAACGTTATTAATATTCGTATTTTATTATTATTATTTTTCTCCTTTAGGCAACAACAGGATTTGAAAAGTATTTCAAAGAGGCATTTGAAATCCTGCTCTCTAAACATTCACCAGTATTGTCATTTGCCTGGAAGCATCAATGCCAAAAAAGTTACCATGGGAACAGTATGTGATTCTGTCATGCCGTTAACGTCTCTTATCCCAGGGGTGGAACACTGATCCGGAGTCCTGAACTCTGGCAATTATACTTTTACTAATGGTTTTCAGTCCAGAGGGAACATATTCAATGGGAAGGAAAGGTGATTCAGATGTTTTAGTAATATAAGGTCTACCTTGAAGTGTCATTAAGAGCACCACCCTCTTCTACCAAAAATAGCCAAGTAGCCACATTACTCAGATTAAGAAGCCATTTGAAAAAAGGATGAATCCCCTAGAATAAACCTGGCGTTTGTTCCCAACCTGAGCCACTGCAATTACCCTTCATCTTGATTAATTACGGATTAATGACTCTCAATTAACATTAAGAAAGAACATTTGCATCCCCTCACTTCTGTTTTATTTAGATGTGGACCTTTAAAGAAAGTTTCTGTTTAACTGTACAGCATTTTGAATATTAATTACAGGAACCATATCCCATGCAATAAATGCTCCTGGCCTAATTCTCTTATTTAGCAAGCATGTGTGAAACCCGAAAGCAGAAAAAAACCTCAGTTTAAAGCTAAAAGCCTCAGTATCAGACTCCATGTCTTATAAAAGAAGCATAGTATTTTTGGTTTTAATAACTATAAGGAGATTTAATGCACTATTAAACCTCAGTCACTGCAATCAGCTCTCATATTTTCTACAGAAATCTTGAAAGAAAACACGGTAACAAATGGGTAATGACAAAATTTCATCCTTAATTTGTAAATACCTTGACTATAATACACATGTAGTTTATATTAAGTTACTCTGGCAAAGTGAAAAACTTCAGTAGGAGGAAAAAAGCCATTGCAGTGTCTTGCAAAAACTCTGGTAAAAAGCCATGTCACTAAATAACATAATTAAAAAATCTTGTGTCGATTGCAAAGCCAAAACGAGCATTTGGAAATCTCACTCTGTTTCAATCTCGGTAGCACTTGCAAACTGTGTTCTGTGCTCTCTGGTTAATTTTGGAAAGTCCGAGTTCCTTATTATTTTCTTCCCTCTGAAAGGATGCCAAATATGTATCCCCTGAGCTGGAAGGAGCTAATCATGCTGTATTTAGTCAGCCCTGGATAAAAGAACAGCTCAGAAGCGTGGAAAGATGTATATCTCAAAACAGGGAAAAAAAAGAAAGTTTTCAAATGGATCACACTTTTTTTTTGGTTGTTGTTCTTCCAATGTCTCTAGTCAATTATTCGGTCAAAAATATTTTTTGTAATTTAAATATTACAACAAATGTCCAATATTTTTGCTATCTTACGCTTTTGCACAGACACCTCTATGGACCTGACATTATTTTGTACCCAATTATTCCCAGCCAGCTAGCAGCAAAATATACTGGCAGGGAATATGTATTAAGACATGCTGGGAGGAGAATTACTGGTGCTCAGACACAAAAGGTGTCACAGAGCATGGAGACCGCAGAAAAAGTGGCTTGAGCACAAAAGATGACATGAATAAAGTAGAGTAAAGCAGGTCAATTTTAGCTGAAGAAACGCAGAACAATTTATGACTCAGGCTCAATCAGGTCTAGTAGAGACTTTAGAAATAATCAGATCTGAATGAATACTTGACTCATAGGTGGTCCAAAGAATTGCTTGGACATGAAGGTTAAGATCAGGCGAATAGTATTTCTCCACATTACCTTTAGCTGTATTATGGTCCTGCTTCTGGAGTCTGCTCTGCTTTCCTGGGTGAAATCATTCAGCTTTTTAGAGGATCGATGTGCTCAGGAGCATGGGCATCTGCTAGGGAACAACGATTATGTGCAAAACACGCCAAGTTCTGGCAGAACTTAAAAACTAGTATCAACAAGGCCTGTACATGTGTATATCTATGTGCACATGCATACATATATACACATGTATGCATATATACACACACATGTATAATCCTGAGCATGAAGATGTACGAATTAGGAACTTAAATGTAGGACTTTCCTATTTCTGGATCTCTCTGATAGAAATACATGAGTATACACCTTGTGGCAGATATGCAGTGAGTCCAGGGCACCTAGAAGTATTTGACTAACCACATGTGTGCTGCACAAATTATTTAAACGTACACAGTTTACGTATCCAGAATGCGCAGGACCTAGTGGATACACACCGGGGATATTGCTCTGGGATTTCTTGATATCCATCAACTTAGTCAGGGACTCTGCCCCAGCGATACTACAGGATGCCCAGGAATCCCAAATAAATAAAGTTCCCATTCCTCCCAGACAAAACTTCCAGATGAAAAAAAGGTGACTGTATCCAAGGAAAGCTCAGCCAGCTGGTGACCCTGACACTTTCTAGGTGCCGTCATGTTACTGTATGGTGCAGAAAGGTCTTTCCTGACCCTCTGATCAGCTGACATGTTTCTGGCCTCTCAGGGTGCCCTCCCATGGCTTCACAACACCCACATTCTGGGCATGGCTGGAGCTATTTTGCATCCCACCACCTTAGACATCAGAGCTACGGCAGCATTGAGCTTCCTGACAGCTACAGCCCTCTCTCAATCTTGTCAGAGTAACTGCTCCATCGTATTCTATAGGGATCTATATGGACACACACCTTTCACAACATTTATTAGAATAAGTAGCCTAATTCTCATTCTTTGGGAAGTGGAAAATAAAACACTGTGCTCTCCTAGTATTTAATGCAGCAAATTTTGAAACTGCAATCAGAAAGAAGCAGAACTAAAATCTAAACATTACATTCCTTTTCTTGATCCTGTTTTTCACTAAGTGAATGCATATCATTTGGAGACAGAATGCGTGAATTTTCTTGGAGTGCTGATGATTGTATTTCCTCCAAAAATCTCCAGTAGAGAAAATTATGAGCAGAAGCAAAAAAAAAAATACCAATGCCATGCACAATAGCTCCTTTTATGATCAAAGAATAAAATGAAAGCAAAACTTTGTCCAAGAGAATAATCATTGTGATACCCACTCAATAGCAAGTTTGCTATGCATAACTTCTAAAACTCTTGGAAAGTTACCACTCGTTCACAAATTACACAGCTCCTGCAAACTGCTTTCGTTCTGTTTTGTTTTGTTTCTTCCATGCTCTAGAAGTCATTTTGAAAATTAAAGACATTTCAGCCTGCTGTAATAGCTAGCAATCCTGGCATGTTTTAATGGCTTGTCTAATTTGGCCCTCTGAGTATGTATCCTTGCACAAACAATCCTAAAATATGATTAGTTAAGAGCAGCAAGCTTATTATTCTCTATTAAAGACATTGTGTGTTTCCATTCCTTGTCACTGATTTTATTAAATCTTTCTGGAGAAGCATTACCAGTAGTGACCTCTCTGACTAAAACAGCTTAGGAAAGTGGTTCTCACGCTGTTCTGTGTTTAAAATGTCTTTATAATAGGAAAAACCATAGTAAGGGGAAAAATCTGGGAGGCCAGGGGAGGACACAGGGATCCTTGTGGTGTCAGGCCTACTCCTGCAGTGAAATCCTGCCACTGAAATCTGTGACCTCCTGCATGGGCTGATTTTTAGGCTCATTTTGAGCTCCCATATAAGTACCATTGGAAGGAAATACTGGCAAGACTGATAGTGATCAAGCATAAGGGAATTGTATTAGGCTTCCCTAAGTTATACTGACGATCGCTCTGACGAATAACAGGATCAAGAAAATAAATCTTTAATCCCTATTTCCTTCCTCTTTCCCCAACTGAATTTGGCAATAAATCTGTTAATCTCAGGAATCCACTTTGTGCATTCAAAACTGGAAAAGTGGCCACTTTAATTCCACAGTGACAGTCAAGTGCCTGATCCTACAGTGGGGAACAGCAGGAACTGGTGATTTTTCTCAGAATTGTGGAAGTATTTTGAAAACAAACTTCATCCCTTCCTCTTGAGAAACAGCTGTCAAGATACAATGGCATGTTTATGGACATTGTTTTAAACTTTAAGTAGATTTATTAAATTATCTCAATTCAGAGGAGATTTTCCTGTGTTCTGTGTATGGAGGTTGACGGTTTCTGTCTTTTATGTTTGTAGGTCGTTTGCAAATCCAAGTGATAAGAATACTCTGTACTCCACTGAAAATTGCAATAATTTCTGTGTGGACATGGGGACACATTTTCAAAGAAATGGGCAGGAGATTGACATGAGGAATAGAAGGGAATAAAGCTTTGGACCTCAACCACGACATTCAAAGCCACTTGCTTTACTTTTGATTGTTCTGTTGCAGAAATATGAAACGCAAATAGAATACAAGTAAAATACGGTAAGAAGTGAAGTCTGCTGCAATTTTGAAAGTATCAGTCAAGGGATGAGAATAAATGGGAAATGTCTTCCTCTTTTGTTGATCTGTTGTTTTTCATTTGAGTCAAGAGGCTGGTACATCTTTAGAGAAGCCGGACGCAATACAGATTCTATTATATGACTTCTAAACCATTACAATATTGTATTATAGTCAGTAGCTTCAAAAGGGTACTCATATCCGAGTTCAAAATGGGTTCTTGCATCCCAGTTGCAGACATTTATCTGCATAGACATTTGCTTCTCATGAAAAATGTATGATCTGTACTGTGAGAATAAATGAAGAGAAGCAAAGCAAAGAAGTTCCATTTTCAGCTAATTGCTGTCTGTCAGACAGCACACTATTTCAGCTCCCAATTGTCCTTTGGTTTCTGTCAGGGCTAATATTCATATTTTTTTCAAACACCGCAAGCTTCAGTGTGTAGATTCATCCTGTCTCAGATGAACTGCACCATGGGCCTTGCCTGCAAAGTTTTGCTGAAGTCAACAGGACTTCGTGGACCTAAAGAAGGAGTACCTGAGCGATGCTACTGTGGCTTCTTGAATACAGTGTGGATTAAACTGGGCCAGGTGATGGGGTAACTTATTCAACCTGCCATCCAGCCCCTGGCTGGGAGGTGCCACCCTGACACTGTCATGGCTCAGCAGGAGGTCTGGCAGCTCCAGATCTTTCCAGTGTCACAGTCAGTGAAGGAAAACAAACCAAAATCATTGCCAGTTTACTTTAGATAGCCTCTAACAGGAACAGCTGTATGGTGCAATCAGCCACCCCAGAGGAGAGGTAGAGATCATGGAGGTGAACCGCTTCAGCCTTCTAGCTTCCACATGTGAGCCTCTGTCCATAGATACTGTTAGGAGATACATTTGCAACAAGGACTTCAATCTTGTGCACAAGAATACTTAATGTCTCAATACAGGATAAGTTTATATCTCGTTTGCGTCTTTTCTTCTTCTTTTTAACTTGGATAGGACATGGCATTCTCTGTTCAGATCAGAATCCTGTTTTATTAAATTTCTTTTTATTTAGTTTGTAGCAGTACCAAGAACCTTGAAAAACCAAACATAAGACATTGTAACATGGTGAGCCAAGTTATTTTGCTTTGATGTTTCCAAGACCAGTCTGATTTGGTCCCAGGGGATAAGCATCTTACTGATTGTTGTATTGCATGGAAGGACTGCTGTAGGTAGCCTTTTTCAAATAAGCCTGAAGTTTTACCTTCTTCAACAAGCTTCATTTTGGCTTTTCGTGTCAGTAGTTAGCAGAGAAGTAGCAACCTTGCCTTCTTCAAATCAGAAAAACCTGTGCTCCAGTTTTATGCTATGAAAGCTTTTCCCAACACAGGGGAAATCCTCCAGTGGCAAATGTAGACTATTGCCCATTCATTTTACACCATAACGTGTGAAGTGTTCCCTGTTGATAAGATTTTGGGTATTGTTGTATGTCAAGACGTATAACTTTCTGAATCATCGGTGAAACCACACACATTTCCCATGTTTGCCATTCTTGTGTAAAACACTGGTGATTTTGTGGACTGAATGTTCACCTGGGATAAACTTGTGCCAATGTACAGCAGATCAGGTCTGCAAGCTCTGTGGTATGAACATCGCCATGATACCAGTAGGCATCTCACTATCCACACCTTGAAGTTGTGCCTCTCTGCTATAGGGAAGAGCAATGTGTCAGGAGGTGCCCAGTGACTGGCAAGAAGGCAGTTTCAGGGGGTGCAGAGAGCACGCTCTCTTCTGTAGGTTACTGACAGTGCTCAGATTTGAGACTCAGTAAGAAAACTTTTCCTAAGGTGTTTTTTTACCTTCAGCCCACACAGTTATTTCTTTTATTACCTAGTATTGTTTCAAGGATAAATAGTT
This sequence comes from Rissa tridactyla, assembly GCF_028500815.1. Classification (NCBI taxonomy): domain Eukaryota; kingdom Metazoa; phylum Chordata; class Aves; order Charadriiformes; family Laridae; genus Rissa; species Rissa tridactyla. Next base: position 42,269,033 of record NC_071467.1, read on the forward strand.
TACCATGCCAGGTATTATATTCACAGACTTGAACAGCTCTTTGTTTAAAAAGAGAATCCAGGCACCCTGCCCTCACCTTTAATTGCGTTTCAAAGAAAGGAGCCTCTCTTCATCTCTTCTTCCTTTCATGTAAAGACAACCATGAGATTTTTGGAAAATTATGTGCTGCTGCCTTCAAAATGGGCCCTAAGAATTTCCCATTAGCTCAGTACATTGGGGAATGGTTACTTTCCTAAGAAACTGCTTTGGTGCTATGCAGTATGTTGCACAGAAAATATGTTCTCACTAAGATTTTCTTGACCATTTTCAAATGTTTTAACATAAAGAGTTCAACATAATGATATTCCCCCTAGTATGTTCAACCAGTAGTTATTAAGAAAGCCAATTTCTTCACAAAAAGAACATAATCCTCTTGTTTTAAAATCTCTCTGTAGTTCCTGAGCCAAATATTCTTCACTGGGAGAAGAGAAATTAAAAGACTGTTGAGTTATAGACCCTGTATTATACAAAGCCTTCTGAATGCCACCCAGTTCTTAATACTTTCTTGCATGGCAAGCGCATGGTTGAAGTAATAATTTTGACTATCATTTCTGCTTATCCATCCTACTCCATTTCCCTTTCCGTACTTACTGTCTCACAAGTAGTTAGATTTTTCATGTGGCTGCAGAAATGTGCACCGCATCCTGCTGCAAGATGTGCATAAAAATCTATCACCATTATTACCAGTCCTTATAAAGTTATTTAGTCTACCTTTTACATGGCTCATGAAATGCTAAAAGTTCAAGGAAATCTCCTAATGGAGCTTTAATGCTGCTTTGCCTGATGTGTGATGCCATGATTGTAAAGTAAATCCTCACCTATAAGGCTTTATGTTTTCTCCTCTAAGTGTTTTGTAAAAAGTGTTGCTCATGTAGTATTAATGAATCTCTTTGCTGTAAATTGTTAACCCATTGATGGTGGGCAAATATACTATTCTTTAGTTGTGTTTTTTTTATTAAACTAGATATTAAAATATATCACTCAAAAGATATATTAAAAACAAGAATCTGGCATGAATTTCTGGCATGACACAGAAATAATCAAAACTCTTCTGTGGAGGTCTAATTTCCAGGACTTGTCTAAGAAAGAGCAGTCCATTTTTCCAAAGGTACGAGTATGAGACAAGTGTTAAACCATGTTAGACTTCTGCTCAGAAAATTTCACTCAGGATGAAGTGGTTTGGATTGTTTAGAAGTGAATTAAATTTTCATAAGTGAAAGCTGTTTCTGAGCACTACCACGCAGAGGTCTAATGCAAGTTGCTCTGTCTGCTTTAAATTTAAATCTTTAGTTAATTCAGGTTAGCTTTCTTGAGTGTCTCTGTGGAGACAAAGTATTAGTGGGATAACACTGATTTGCCTTCTTCATGACTAAATAAAAAGGTAAAATTAAGGAGAAAACCAGTTCTCTCTGGTTTGATCTCTTCCAAGATTTACTGACTTAACAACTGTGTGGAGTCTCACAGTTAATAGCATCAATTTTGCTTTCAAGGCTTGCTGTTTTTGTTTTTTTTTCTTGCAAAGCACACACTGACCGCTTCACAAAATCTAGGCATCATTTTCTTTGCGAGGGTATGACTTTCCAATGGTCACTGCTGCTAGTCAAAGTTTTCAATTTAGGCACATCAGCAAATGACTTTGGTCAGACTCAGCCCTCAGTCATATCCTCTCCTTTGTCCTCTCCCTGGTGGCTGCTCAGTCCGACACACATCTACCCCCTCCCTTTGTCTCCTGCCTTTGTTGACTCTAGAGGATAAGGGCACATCTGAGTACAACAGCCTTCTGCTGCGTGGCTCCATTTAAAAAAACACCCCGATCACAGCATATAACGAGAAGTAGTGGACAGTATTCCATTAGATTTCTTCACTTGGCACATCATACAAATATTACTACTTTCATTTCAAACAGTGTACTTCTTGAATTTCACATGTACGGATAGGGGGATGCCATAGCTGGAAAACTTTAACATTTTACTTTACATATGTTGCTGTTCTATTACGAGAGTGGCATAGCACTGGCTATGAATTTCAAGGCACTACCAGTTCCTGTATGTGTATAAATATCTAAAGATACAGATTAATTAATCCACACTATCAAATATCTCTTTCCTACTGTAATATAACTGTAGTATACTGCAGTATAACTTCACTCACCCTCAGCAACTTTCTAGAGAAGGAATTACTCGGTCAAGGATTCCTTCACGTAAGGTTGCCATCACTGATCTTTAAGGAAACGTTCAGTTTTCACAGGTATTCTCCAATTTCTTCTCTTGGGAGGAAGGTCAATAGCCCTTTTTTCCTTCTCCCCTCTCAACCTCTCCACAGTATCATCCCGAACATATTACAGCTTCTGTTGGCAGCCAATGTAGACTCTCTAAAATTTGGCATGCTGATGAATTATGTTACACAAAATCCACCTGATTTCATGGCTGCAAAAGCCAATATAACCTAAATGACCACAGAGAAATTATACCTGTAAGAGTGGGAGCAATAGATGTGTTTGGACATGGCACGGTTTCAAGTACGCATTTAAAAAAGAAAAAAATAATCTTGATTTCGTTGCAGATGAAAATCTTCACAATGTGCTATTTGCTTCAGTATGGGCTCAGCAGTCATCCAATAATTCACTGTGTTGGCAGCTCTTGGAAAGGTGAAGATGGGCTCTTTTCACTGTGAGCAGAAGAAGAAAGTCATGAAGACATCCACTTCCAAACAAATGTTGTCCTTCTTATTATAGTGTCATAGACATGATTTACAATGCAGTAGCCTTCATTTGGATCTGCTCTCCAGATGGGAAAGTCAGAGTATTTCTCACAGGTTATTAGTAGCAAACAAGTGGGAGAAGACTTACTAGTTTGATTTCTGTTCAATAGCCAGAAATTTGGACAGCTGAATCAGTTTGGGCTAGAAATCAGTCCAGAAATGTTGTGGAGTAATTTTACCAAACCGGCTAGTTTGGAGGTAAAGGAAATTTGTACTGTTCAATGAAAATGTTTCAAGCCATCGAAAATGTTTACCTTTTGTCTAGTTGCACCATAATTCTATTATTTTAATATAATATTTTATATAATATTAGTCTGTGAGTTATATGATCATGTCTACACAGACTCACCGAAAGTTCCCTAGAAATATTACTACCTAATTTGCAGAAACTATTTCTAACATTTTAAATTAATATAAAGTTATATTTGAAAATCAATTTTGTGATATTTTAAGTTGAACAGAGTTGCTTAAAACAGCGTATGCTCCATGTCAAATTTAATTTTTAGTAACATGCTGCATAAAATATCTTTACTTGTCGCGAATGGCACAAATAGTAATAAACACCATTTGAGACAGTCTGTATGTACTCTGCAGCAATCACTAATTGTATGCAGGATACTGACAGGATATGTCATTCCAGAATTTATTCTGGAAAATATTTGATATTTTGCTGCATATTGTATGTAGGATAGCCCAAATGGATTTATTAACTGACACTATGTTATAATTGTAACAATCCAATGCTCATTTGGGTGATTCACTAATGACAGCTGAAACTGAGAAAGTAGATCTGATGAAAAAATTATGCCTCTAAATACAGTGTGCTACACAGTTACAAAGAAAGCATTCTAAAAACATTTCAGAACTTTTTAATATACAACGTGCATCTTCTAAGCCTTACTAAAGTGCCTAAGAGTATAACTCTCAAAGAGAATAATACTGTCTTGCAATTATTTAAAATCAACCTGTTAATTTTGTTGAGGTTATAAACAAATTACCCCACTTCCATACAAGGCAGTGAGGGCAAATAGGAAACCAAAAATCTTTCCAGTGTTTACATTTCCAGGCATATGTGTCTGTGACATCACCAGAGTAGAGTAGAGTAGAATAGAATAGAATAGAATAGAATAGAATAGAATAGAATAGAATAGAATAGAATATTTCAGTTGGAATGAATCTACAATGGTCATCTAGTCCAACTGCCTGACCAATTCAGGGCTGACCAAAAGTTAAAACATGTTGTTAAGGGCATTGTCCAAATGCCTCTTGAACACTGACAGGCTTGGGGCACTAACGACCTCTCTAGGAGGCCTGTTCCAGTGTTTGACCAGCCTCTTGGTAAAAAAATGCTTCCTAATGTCCAATGTCTTCCCAATGTCTAAACCTCCCCTGGCACAACTTTGAATCATTCCTATGTGTCATGTCACTGGATACTGGGGAGAAGAGCTCAGCACCTCCCTCTCCACTTCTCCTCCTCAGGAAGCTGTGGAGAGCATTGAGGTTGCCTCTCAGCCTCCTGTTCCCCAAACCAGACAAACCCAAGGTCCGTAGCTGCTCCTCAAAGGACATTCTTTCCAGCCCTTTCTCCAGCTTTGTTGCCCTCCTCTGAACACATTCAAGGACCTTCAGACCCCTCTTAAATTGTGGGGCCCAGAACTGCACACAGCACTCCAGGTGGATGCCAACGCCGGATACAGCAGGATAATCACCTCTTTTGTCTGGCTGGTTATGCCGCGTTTGATGCGGTTTGCCCTCTTGGCTGCCAGGGCCCACTGCTGACTCCTATTGAGCCTGCTGTCATCAGAATTAGTTACTAGAATGCGCAGAAAACAGAGCCAGTTTTTAGCCAATCTTGAATAAAAATGGTAGAGATTTCTCTGCAAAATTTTGAAATTACAAACCCAAATATTTATTAGTAATTTTTTAGCTTTTGTAGACTTAAAATATTACTTTTCAGAATTGTTGTACATAATGAAAACTTTAAAATGAAAACTCAAAATGTTTATGTTTCAAAGAAAAATGTTCTAACTTTTCTGACATTACTATTTTCCCTCTGTGTAGCACATTTTTGTTAAAACTGTTTGGGAATTTGATACATATTCATTAATACTTCTGATCATCCAAAGACATACTTTCTAGTGAACAAACTTAGTGAACAAAATAAATCTGCTATAACATAAAACCTTTTCCCCGGACTGATGGAAATTTTGCTCTTCTGGGTTCCTTATTCCTTAGGAGTCATGACTTTGAAACAGAAGACAATTCTGTATCCCTTCTCCCAGACAGCTTATATTTACAAGATCAGCATTTTTATGAAGTGAAATCTTCTTAACAGTATTATTTTGATCAAGAATTTTCATTTGAACATTAGTCACTTAATGTTTCCATGGCAGCAAAGTGATGGTGAATCTCTAAACTATGTTGTTTAAAATCCCCATGCCCAGAAAAACAAATCATTTCTACTCAAAGATATCTCATTGCTATCCCCAATGCTGCCAGAGTGTTTACCTTTTTTTCCCATTTGTTGTTACTCAAATATGATTTTACAAGCCTTCTCTGTTCTTGAATTTTGTGGGGTTGATAGACACTTGCATGGTAACCTGTGTGAGTTTCACTGGGACCTCTCAACATATTGGTGCTTATATTTATAGTTACCATTGATTTTATTCTAAAAATATGACACGATCAGGAGGTTGCTGGAGTCATTAGACACCTACAACAGTTTCAGTGTACTTCAGAGAAGTCACATAATAAAAGCCTCTGATTATTTTTTTAATTACTTGAAGACTTTGTTTGAAAAACAAAATAAGTGCTTGTAAGTTTTAAGGTATTTTTAACAACCATGGTTTTTAAAACCAAAATACCAGAATATAAAATGAGAAAGAGATCTAAAGCACAGAAATCGCAACAAAATCATGAGCAATGAACTTGACTGTCCTCCACAAGATGTGGTATGGACGCTCTGTGGTGCTGCCCATAATTGCTTTGCTGGTTACAAAGGAAAACAGTCAGAAAGGTTACCTATCATAAATACGCTGCTGAAGCAAAACAAATATACAGTATTAAAAGAAAGAACAATGCATGACAATCAAATGTTAAATTAATTTACCTCCGAGTCAGGACAACTTCAAAAACATGCGACTGCAACATGGAGGAGAACGGAGCTTGGGGTGATTAATATCCCTTTGATGTGAAAATTGATTTCCTGTAGTATGAATGCTAAAGTAAGATGAAAAAAGGAAAATTTATCCTCTTGAGCAAGGGTTTGAGATTATAAAGCACTAGTAGAACATGAACAGATTTTGAGGCTGAAGCTTTGGGGTTTTAAAATGATTAACCAGATAAAAAGTTTTGCTGGTTCAATTTTATTCCTCTCTCCTCTTGTATTCATAGAAGTTGCTGAACAGAAGTACTTAAATGACTGGTTCAGAAGACCAAATACTTGTGTAAACAAATGACCAAAATCTTTGAGTAAATTCATCCTACTCAGCCATTTATCTGCAGGAACCGTAAGTTCTCTTGAAAGTACTAATGGTCCCATCCATCTCTTTCTGTCTCTGACACCAAAATCATAGCAGTTATCAGGATTTGTCCCTAACAGTAATAAGGGGCCATGATAGATTTTTTTTTTTCTAGTTTCCCTCTTCTTAGCTGTCTTCCAGTTATCTTTTAGTTTTGGTATATAGAAGTAGAAAAACTCCTGCAGAGATCAGTACCCACATCAGAACCTCAGCTGCACTGATTGATGCTGCTCCCACGGGACAAAGCTTGCTGGGACCCATGAAACACCTTTCCACGTAAGTGGGCGTCCCCACAGCTCCTCCCATGTCCCCCAACAAACACAGCCTGGAGTCTGCAGTGGGAGAGCCCCACAGTCCCATGTCCTGGAAATTCACAGTGACAGACACCTTCCTGAGATAAAGGACAGGCCAGGCTGGGACCAGAGCACAGGCTGGGATATTTTGGTAAGGAGTTTTCAACCCTCTTTCAGACTAGAGCCCACCTCAGGTTTGCCTTTGGAACACTTTGCATCTAGAGTGCAAGGGCTTGTTCCACGACTGTGCACTTGGTCTTCTCCCATAGGTTCATTTCACCACGTACATTTTTCTCACTGTCATATTAGACTATAACGTACCACAGACTGCACTGATCATTTCACAGTTCAAAAGTCTATTTCAGGTTAAAAAACAAATTGATGTCTTTAGAATTTTAAAGTAAATGTTTTTCATTTCTTCTATTGTGTGTTATTCATCGGTCAACTCATTTCTGTTAACCTGATGGAGACAGACTGGAGAAGTACGTTAAAAACAATCAATACAAACAATCTGCCAGTGCAAGCACACAGAAACAAACAGACAAACAAACGAAAATCATGGCCAGCTCATCAAAGCTACAGTGACAGTGGCAGCTCAAAAGCCTAACTCTCTACCAGACTCAAAGACAGGACAAGTATAGAGCATCTATATAGATCTATAGCACACTGTAAAACTTAAGTTTTGTCTCCATCAGCTCTACCATTCCCATGAGTGCAGTTTCTCTTAGATTCTTAGAATCATAGAATAGTTTGGGTTGGAAGGGACCTTTAAAGGTTTTCTAGTCCAAGACCCTCTGCAATGAGCAGGGACATCTTCAACTAGATCAGGTTGCTCTGAGCCCCATCCAACCTGACCTTGAGTGTTTCCAGGGATGGGGCATCCACCATCTCTCCGGGCAACCTGGTCCAGGGTTTCACCACCCTAACAGTAAACAATTTTTTCCTAATATCTAGCGTAAATCTGCCCTCTTTTAGTTTAAAGCCGATAGCCCTTGCCCTATCACAACAGCTCCTGCCAAATGTTTGTTCCCATCTTTCCTGTAGGCCCCCTTTAACTACTGAAAGGCTGTAATAAGGTCTCCCTGGAGCCTTCTCTTCTCCAGGCTGAACAACCGCAACTCTCTCAGCCTGTCCTCACAGCAGAGGTGCTCCAGCCTTCTGATCATTTTTGTGGCCCTCCTCTGGACCCGCTCCAACAGGTCCATGTCTTTCCTGTGCTGAGGGTTCCAGAGCTGGACACAGTACTCCAGGTGGGGTCTCACCAGAGCAGAGTAGAGGGGCAGAATTCCTTCCCTCGACCTGCTGGCCACGCTTCTTTTGATGCAGCCCAGGATGCAGTTGGCTTTCTGGGCTGTGCGCACATGCTGTCAAGTCATGTCCAGCTTTTCATCCACCAGTACCCCCAAGTCCTTCTTGGCAGGGCTGCTCTCAATCCCTTCATCCCCCAGCCTGTATTGATAACAGGGGTTGCCCTAACCCAGGTCTTGCACTTGGCCTTGTTGAACCTCATGAGGTTCAAATGAGCCCACTTCTCGAGCTTGTCCAGGTCCCTCTGGATGGCATCCCGTCCCTCAGGCGTGTCAACCTCACCACTCAGCTTGGTGTCATCCGCACACTTGCTGAGGGTGCACTTGATGCCACTGTATCATTGATGAAGATACTGAACAGTATTGGTCCCAATAAGGACCTGGGAGAGACACTGGAGACACTCTTTGCCTAAAACTTTAGGGCTGAGGGTGTTTATATTGTAACATTAATGCTTAGTAGATAGCCCTGGGGGGGAATGATGGTCAGGTGTGGATACCCTCTTCCAATAGTGTCCTTCCTGCATGACCATCCCTAACAGGCTCAGCAGAAGAGCCTAACTTGCTTGACCCCCAGTATGGCATATAATAGAGAAATATGGACACTGCCAATCCAGTCCTTGTCCCAGTGGCCAAAGTCAAAGCCTGGGAAGACCTGGTCCAGGCCAGACCATTTCCTTGAGGATACCACCTCACAGCAAAGTGTGCCAGCACAGCTGCCCACCTTCCCCGGGCAGTGGATTTTGTCTGGACTGAGAAAGATGCAGAAGTGAGACTGGGCTGTGGGACAGCTGGCTTGTCACTGTGGGGGAAGGAGCTGACCTGAGGACAAGAGTCAGAGAAAAAACAACCTCCTATCTGCTCTTGACACCCCTGGGACGCCTACAGCAAGCAGAGCCTGCGATCTGATGTTAGCTGCAAATGGGGTGACTAATTAAATGACATGAATAGGCTAGTGATGTGACCAGGTTGCTAATGGTGTGGCTAGCTCATCCTCACCACTGCTTGTTAGTCATGTATCATTTTCCTTTTGTTAACTTGATGAAGAAATTTTGGAGAAGTAAATTACAAACAGCAAATGAAAGTAAGCCATCCCACTGAACACTGTGGGGACAGCTCTTCTGACCTGCATGAAGAGTGGTAGAGGACATGGGCCTTTCCTACGAAACCATCAAGTGGTCCAGTATCTCAGAAAACACTTTATAGGTCATAAATTCCCTAAATTCCCTATTTTTTTTCTCTTGCTGATGCCCTGATTGTGTCAGCTCTCTCAAGGAACAGTCCAACATGAGAGGGGATTCATCAAGGGCGGAAAAATGTAACCTCAGAGCTTGATTCAAAATCTGAAGAAATCCTCAGAGTCTTCACAGTGATCTCAAAATAATTACACTATTTGCAAATTTTCTCATGGAAGACATCTCCAATTTTAGCTGACATTGTGCTGGTTTTCTCTCACAGTTTTTTCTCCTAGATAATGTTTTAAAAGAATGTAAGGGCACTGATAAAACTACACAAAAGACCAAGGACGTTCAACATTACTGACAAATATCCAGGCTGACACTCTGTTATTAACATTTGCCTTTTTGTCCCTTGCTTGATGCTCTCAGGAGCAATGAGGGAGTGATGGAGGGATTTCAACCCTGACTGGGTTTATTTGTGTTTTTGAGCTTCAACTGTGTTTTCGACCTTCAACTGTGTTTTCGACCTTCAACTGTGTTTTCATTTGGCAGAAAGTAAATATTTCCTAAAGAGTTAATGGCAGAAAGTATTTAAAAAAAAATTCTAACTGAAATTTTACTTTTAAATGCTATCAAGACACAAGTCGTATATGAATGGGTTAATCAAGACTTTCACTTCTCCTAAATGTAGTGATGTGAAAAATAAAGGAAGAAAGCACGCTGTTTCACATTTCTGAAAACCGCATTCCAAAATCTGCAATATTGAAAGAACATACCAGCACTGACTTTCCTACATAATAGTTTGGTCAGTCTCTTGAACTCATTATTAAGTCCTAGTGATGGCACATTGTGACCATTCGTCTGCTAAGTAGTTTATATTTTTCAAAGGAAGCTATCACTTGAGATAAAAGGGTTGCTACTATTAAAATTCATTTGAATTTTTTTTTTAGAGAAAGAAAGAAAGGAGATGAAAATCGCGGGGGGGGGGGGGGGGTGTCCAAGGTGTTCAGCTATATAAATCGATACTTGAGCAGCACAAACTAATTGGCTAATATCTAGGCTTAAAACACTGACACATCCAATATTTTCCTTACTCTGCTGTCCTTGCTTTTCCACTCCACACCTCCATCCGTTTCCCAGTATTTCGGAGGTTCCTTTTGTTTGAATAAATGAAATAAATGGACCCCAGAGAGCCCACTGAGAGCTGAGGTTGCAGACATCCACTCTGAAACTTGAAAACTGAACTGAATCATATGTGATATGTTCAGTAATGAAAGATATTTTCAATGTTTTAAACAATAACTGGGGTTTAAAAGTGTGAAAAATGTAGTATTTCAAATACCCTTTTAAAATTAATGTACAGATGACTTGGTTGTGATTTGGGAAAAGCTATTTTCAGAACAAGAGCCTTATGGAGAAACTTTTTATATTTGCTACATTTGACAGAGGCAGTAGACAAGCTTGCCTGCATGGTAATTTATATCTGGTTTTATCCGGGTTCAGTAAATGTTCACCTTTGTTCTTCAACAAATTTAAATAAAAGCCATCAGTAAATAAAAAGGTCACGAGTGGCTTGCAGAGGCTTTCTCCTGCAGTTTGGAAAAAACTCACAGTGTCTGTGCCACGGTGCCTGCTCTTGAGCTCATGGTCCCCATCCACAGAGCGCTGTACACCGATCTAACCCACAAGGTCATCTACTGCGGGCTGCAGTTTCTACATCTGAAGGGATTAAAAATTCCCTTAATTACTGCATTTAACTACTCAATATCTTTACAGTTTTTGAATTCGGTATACTTTCACCAGGTTAGGTCAATTTAAGCAAGTATATTAAGGCACGAAAATGCAAATGCAGCACAATTTCTATAGAGATGCAGAAATAAAATTGAGTATAAGCAATCATTCAGTTACAATAAATCACTTCCCAAGGAAACGCTTTGACTGAAGGGATGAAGGGCTGGCGGATGGTGTGCAGTACATCAGGGTGTGTATGAGCCTCCCCTGGCTGAGAGCCTGACTTAGGGGCTTTAGAAAGCCACTATCCTGTGGTCAGAGGTGTGGGAGCACGCAGGGACGGCGTTCCTCACCCACTGATGGGAGCGGAAACTACCAACCCTGGCATAGGATGACCCTGGTTTTAGGGACCTCTGTTCTTCAGCAGATAGGATTTCAATGTAGAGAGCTGGTGGGGGGAATTTGTATAGGAATATACTTTTCTTTTTTCATTTGCTGGCAAATGTGTAGCTCAGGTAAAAAGCCAACTTAAAGAATCAATGTAAAAGAGCCAATTTTTGTGTCAGAAGTTGAAGATTTAATTGGACAACAGTGTAGCAAAGAGTTTGAGCTGATAAAGAAATCAGATTAAATATTATGTGGAAGGAAAAACTTATTTGAACATAATAGAAAAATTAAATTTGCCTGTTACATTGCCATTAAACTATCGTATTCCCACCAGAGCAAGTAATTCAACTGCATAACTCTTGTCCTTTTACAGGCAATTAATACTCCAGTGAAAATAACTGTTCAGGGAGATTTACGGTCACAGCAGAAATTAGTGCAAGTCTGACTGCAACTGAAAAATAACCACCCGCCTGGTGCTTTATATACATCTTTCTCTCACAAGAATTTTTGAGTATTCTAGATAAAAGCATTGTGTGAAGTAAGCAAACATAGTGGAGCCCTGTGAAACCGCTTATATGCCCACAACTACACACACAAACCCACTACAGGCAGGAGATTTAAGACACTGGATAAATGAATGAATGTATTTTATTCACTAGATGGGGAAGCTCATTACAGGGTGAGAAACTTTAAAAAGTCAGGAAAAGCATTTACCTGCAAGCCTGGAGACTGCCTGAGTCGAGTTTTTGACTCCCAAACCATTCCCATGTTCTTGAGCGTATTTTATGACATGTCTGGTTGTATTCTCAGAAATCATACATTAAGAAGAAGATGCAAGTCAAAAGCATCCAGTGATGATGTTTGCCACTTTGCTCTTCATCCAATGTGAATAGAAAGGTTTTTTCACTGCTAAATATGCAACGCACTGTCTTGTATAGATTCCTTCCTCATTACGAAGCAGTAAGGTTCCCTTGCTTGCATGTCAATACACACATCATGAAAGACCTTTTAAAATTAATACTCCAATAAGAAAACAATTCATCTTGCAGGCCTGGTTTTGCTTTACTTTATTTTCTTATTGCAGGGGGGTGGACTTTGCCCATGTGTACGGTGTCTCTGCTAAGGTGGATCTTCACTAGAGTACTGCCTACCACGCTCCAGAAAAAATATTTCTCAGCGCATAGATCGTTTACTCCATTGGCTTTGCTTTACTGTGAGATTGTTAAACAACTGTTGTGCCTAATGGTGAATTCAATCAATGATACACTCCATCAGAGTATTCATACTTCAGTGAGAATAAACATTTCCTTTCCGCTTAGGTGTTTGCACGTCACGTTACAGATACTTACTGACTAATCACTGTCGCTAAATGAAAACAACAATTCTTTCTTTATCATTACATAAAACATAAAATTAACTACAGGCTATGTTGTGCCAGTGGATTTATAAGTCGATCTTTCTTTATCCTTTGGAAAACTTCTGTGAAAATTTCATGCCACAGCATGCAGCTGAGCATGCTACTTATGTGGCTCCTTGACAACAAAGAGGGAAAAAAAAACCTGTAAAAAACAGTTCTGTCTTTGAGGATGTATTCATGAACAACGATGTACTCCTAAAGGATAGGATCTGATGGTAACAATGGAGTTTAAACATTCTGACATCAACAGGGAATCAACATAGTGGATTATAAGCAAACACACAGGTCTGTGAAATCTAGTGGGAGCCTGGTATTTTTTTTTCTGAAGATGGTGTCCAATTTACTTTCATTCCAACTAGGAGATGAATAAAGCATGATTTGCTTGACAGAAAATGCTTGTGTGAAAGCGCTCATACAACAGAGGAGTTCACTGGACCTAGTGAACCCGTGCTGTAAGATACATACCTGATCCACCCTCTTTGTATACACCGTGTAAAGTTGTACACACACTGTTGTCTGTCGGTGACTGTTTAACAGTACTGGCCCCTGGGGAAAGGAATCTCAGAAAAAAAGACTGAGTGTGACACCAAATAAAGAAAAACTTTTGAAGCTATGGTGGTAAAATCCTGGGATGAACTGCCTTGAGATATTATACACTCTTCTTCCTTGGACATATTTAAGAGTAACGCTCTGTACTAGGGAGACTATGCAACATGCTTTCAGTTAAAATTCCTTAACTTTTGTAGAAGTTGCAGTCAGGAACGCATAGGGGAAGGTGCAGAGGGAGAAGGAAGAGAGCAAAAGGTAAGAGATGGAAAGGCAGAATGTGCCAGGAGAGAGAGGCAGGCGAGAACAGAAGGGTGCACACTGAGATATAAGGTCAGCAGAACACAAGGCTTTCATAAACTCCACAGACATTGTTACAGCTGGAAAAAACTTTGCGCTGATGTAACCAAGACCAGGCCCTTTCTATCTTTTTCTTTCAGTTCAAAGTTTTAAAAAATGGATATTTGTTTATGAAGTATGAACAGTAGCAACATACAGAATCACAGAATCACAGAATGGTAGGGGTTGGAAGGGACCTCTGGAGATCATCTAGTCCAACCTCCTGCCAGAGCAGGGTCACCTACAGCAGGTTGCACAGGAACGTGTCCAGGCGGGTTTTAAATGTCTCCAGAAATGGAGACAAAATGCCCATCTTTCTGGGCAGCCTGTGCCAGTGCTCTGCCACCTTCAAAGTAAAGAAGTTCCTCCTCATGTTTAGGTGGAATTTCATATGTTCTAATTTGTGCCCATTACCTCTTGTCCTGTCACTGGGCACCACTGAAAAGAGCCTGGCCCCATCCTCCTGACAGTATCATCCTCCCTTTAAGTATTTATAAGCATTGATAAAATCCCCCTCAGTCGCCTTTTTTTCCAGACTGAAGAGACCCAAATCCCTCAGCCTTTCCTCCTAAGAGAGGTGTTCCAGTCCCCTTTACCTTTTATAAGTGTTGGTTTTCTGAAAAAAAAAAAAAAAAAAAAAAAAAGGGGGAATGATTGGATGCTTATGGAAAAGACCAAGCAGAAAAACCCAACTGTTTCTCTGCTCCGTATAAGTCTTGGAACTACAGCAGGTTAATCTGTACTTTGTGTGTAGGGCATTTTTCCTTTGCTTTGTTGACTTGTATAGAAAGGGCATCCACCACTCCTGTTCTGCTGTAGCAGTGCTCTGCACAGGTGAAAGCAGGACTGAAAAGAATCAGAATCAAAGAAACTGCCTGGCTTTCCATTTCTTTGGGGCAGTCCCACCCTGCCCCCCATGGAAGCAGGTTGTGAGGGACACCTATGCTCAGAAAACATCAATTCAAGAAAACACAAAGAGAAAAGGGTTGATAGGATGAGTGGCTGTGCAGAAAGTCTGCCATTTGCAAAACGTCAGGCTGGCTTAGCAATATAAAGGGAAGAGGCAGTTCTCTAAACATTCCAGGGAAACAATTATCATGGAAAGAAAAGAATTATTTCAATTAAAGGCCATTTTTTTCTGCAGCATCATATGAGTATATGCCAAGCATGGGTGAATTTAGACTGGTATCAGGAGGCTCAAATTATCACAGTAATGAAGACTCTGGAGCAGTTTTTTAATTGGAGTAGTGGCAAGAAACCTTTTTTGTTTCAAGATAGAGCTCAGTGAATGTAATAACACCTTTTGAATAGTTCAACTGACTGAATAGTCTTTCTATCAGGTCTTTGTTGCACTGCCAAAACAAATAATTACTGTATATAATTAATTCTATGCTTCAGTGCTTTGCTGCTCATCTGCAAGGCTTTGGAAGAATTTTTTCTGCCTTTAAGGAATAACAAAGTTCCTGAGATTCATTCACGTGGTCCTCCTCTGAAGCAGCAGGGATAGACCACAGCGTGGACTGGACCACTGTATTGGGAAAGCAGGACTTTGGTTCCTGCCTCTTATTTGTGATTAAACTGACCAAATATGGGGCCAGGAAGGGGTTTTCCCTTAGGATTGCCTGAGGGAAATCCCCAGGATTTCACATTTCTCTGTATAACAAACCATATGCTGCTTCCTACAACCACTTGAGCATTTTGTCTGACAAATTCCTGGGACACCCAGCTGGGACCACTTTCCTCTGTCTTCTCCTGTCCTCCCTTAACACACCGAAGATTTGTTGGTTCTGGTCTTTTGTGCTAAAGATCTTAAGAATTTTGCAAGCTGCAGCAAGGCATTTGGTGTTCTGTGATTTAGAGGCCAGAGACTCTCTGTACTGTACAACCTGCTGTACTAACACATCAGTGACAATCACTTGGGATGGAAGAAATGTGCTCAAGAACCAGGCCCATCGCTTTCTCAGCAGTTTTTCTCACAGCCTACTTTCTGCAGGAGCATCTGCAGACATCCACTGCTGTCTTCTGCTGAGGACAGGACAATGGACTACCGCTGTGCCCATCGCAGTCACTGCAACATCTCCGGAACCAGTCTGGGCTTTGCTGGGTCTTGGATCTTAGTGCATCCCTTAGTGGTGAGTCTGCTTCTTCAGCAAAAAGCAGTGAGTGTAACTCAGGCATCACCTTGAATCTAACTTTTTCTGTCCTAACCCTGGTAACCTTGATCTCCCATCCATACTCTGACATGTCTCCTTTTCCATTAAGAAGCAAATTAGCAGCATGAGAAGAACTACTGGCCTTCCGTTTGGTTTGGTACACCTAGTTTCTCTTCTACCAAAGCCCCGGCCACTAAAGCCTCCAGTGCTATTGCAACTTGACCAATGTACTTGGAAAATAGCATACTTTGATTTCATGTTATCCTTTATCTGAAGATGCAGCCTTGGGGCTCATGAAGCTCTGATAAAGCCTCTGACCACGCCTAAATGGCTGGGAGACATCTGTACCTCTGACTATACTGGGGATGGGTCTGCATTTAAAAGACAGGGTAGGGACTCTGTCCTGCAAAATGGAGAATTTTATGTTCCACTTTCATAAAATTCAAGGATTCACAACAAACACTAGGTGCAGACCCCTCATTCAACCCACAAGAGTGTTTTGTTCGCTTTCCTTTTGGTTCATCTCTCTAGTTTGCATGCTTAGGAACTTAATACCTCTATACTGCCACCTGCTTTCCATCTGAGAAAGTCAGATAAGAAATTAAGGCAACAGGAAGCTGTGAACTCCCACTTGAACTAGTATTAACTAATGCAATACTTAGGATTTTATCACAACGGTATCTCCAAACACCATACATTAATTAAAGATAACACTGACCACAGCCTCCAGGGCAATATATTAAAAAAAAACCATAACTGATTTGGAGATTCTAATAGAGAGCAACTCTGCAAGTGGTCTCATTAACTGTGTCACTATTCAATGCAAATAACAGCAGAGTCTGATCCTAAATGATATGCCAGGAACGTAACTGCCCGCAGTATAACACATATCATTCTGACCCTACTATTATTTCCTTAAGATTTGTCAGAGCTTAACATTCTTGCTTTCCTTGAAACATAACTCTTCTGTCATCGTGTTCTGGTGACTCATCGTTCAAGCTACTCTAATGATTCATATAGCCAAGTGTTCTCTCAAATTAAGGGTACAAATAAATATGATTTTGGAGCACAGTTCTATAACCTTTTCCTAGGCCAAGTTTTCTCCCTGTGTTACCAGGATCTGCTCTTGAGAACTTAAAAGCTTGAGAGTTCATACAGGCAAGAATGATTCAAGCAAACTGAGAAAAGCTGAGAAAAGCATGTGCTCACATACATGGTGATGGGTCAAACTTTTTTGGTTTGGTTTTGGGTTTTTTTTTGGTGTGTGTAAAGGCTTTACACCTAGCCATCAGAGAGTATTGGGCAAGTGAGGATCTTCAAATTTTATGCGTATAAATATTTTTAAAGTGTCATAGCCATCAGAGTTGTAGATCATGGTTTGAATTGATAAGACTGTTGTGTAAAGCTGGAACCTGGGTAGAAGACTGGATTTAAATGATGCTTTACATGCTAGCTATCTCTAATTTTGAATCCTGAATTCTGAGAAGTTGATGACACAAGGTAAGATATTTCAAGCATTTCAAAGCTTGAGAAATGCCCGTTGCCAACACTTCTAATGATAAATGCATTGTTCTGTGATCTCTTTGACTTCACAGACGTGAATTTGATTCCAGCAGCACATTGCCACAGAAATGGATGCTTTCATTTTTCTAGATACAGCCAAAATGTAACTGCTGCAGCTCTCTAATCTTAGGTTTTGGGGATTATAACAATTTTCCTGTTAGGTGAAAGGGGTTATTTAATCTAACCTTTAGGATACATTATAATACGACAAGCAAGTCTGAGGGAAGAGACC
The DNA here is from genome assembly GCF_028500815.1 of Rissa tridactyla. NCBI lineage: Eukaryota > Metazoa > Chordata > Aves > Charadriiformes > Laridae > Rissa > Rissa tridactyla. The sequence continues at coordinate 42,286,496 of NC_071467.1, forward strand.
ATGGCTTCTGCATGGCTTTTTTCTCTTTTATAAGTATGTTTGTCCCTTTCTTCTTCCTCCTCTTCCCAAAACATGCCACCTGGGAAAAGGAGAAGGATCTGAATTTTCACTAAGGCTAATTCAAGTGGTACTAATAGCATAAAGGCATTTATCTGCATAAAATGGATTTAAATATAATTTGCTTTCAAATGCCCAGAGAGTAGAAAGTGGTGTTTAGAACGGCTGAGACTATTTCTCATGGCACATTTTAATTCAGCTTCTCATCCTTTTTACACGTGGCCAGCAGTGAGAAGAGCTCTGTAAAAGCTGATTTTTAACCATCTGCTCTTTTTTCTAACACTGTCTGTTTTTTCATCCCTTCATCCTGGGCCTGAGAGCAGATAATTCCCTTTAAGCTTTTCTTACAGCATTTGCTACCACTGTGGATCACAGATTCTCTTTTGAAAGGCTGCAAGGAAGTAGTCTGCACCATAACCATGTAATCCGGATCTCAAGCCACACAAGTTGTTTGTGTTAAACGGCTACCTAGAATTAAAGTTCGACTAAGAATCCTTTCCCTGAAAGGACTAGCTAATACATAAACTCACTTAAAAAGAAAAAGCTCTTCTTATCTAAGAGGGCATCATAACATTCTTGCTACTCTCATGCCCAGATAAACACCGTGCAGCACGACTTAATCTAAACCTGTCCTACCCAAAGCACGTTTTTGTGGGTGTTTAGCCCCTTCAGGTGTAGAGAGAGAATATGGTCTCTGCATTGCTGAAATTCCACTCCAACACGGGCATCCTGGTAGACTGGGGCTCTCCACAGTGAGGTCTTCCTTTTTAATGAGATGCAGCGCAAGGCAGAGATGCACGAGATTAGCCTGACATCTGTTCATATGTGCTGAACAGGGAAACCAGCAGAAGGTTAACATAATTAGATTTATCTGCCTTATAAAAAGCTTTATGGAGTCCTGGAAGAGTTAAACTTCTGAGTGCAATAATGCTTCAGATATATTAAAGATTTTTAGGGAGGCTTGGTTTTTTTTATTTCTGAAACTTCCCCCAGGTGCTGATAAAAGCCTCTCCCTACAGGCCACATTTGTATCTCAGCTCTTATATTTTTCCCTCTAGGGCTTCTTTCCTGTCAGTGTAAAATATTGCCTAGCATTTCTGTCATCTCACCCACCCTAGTCAACTTTAGACTGTTTCTCACACTGCCTTCAGGGTTTATAAAAATTTACCAGTACTGTTGAGAAAGGTGATGTAATTATATGGGAGGAAGAGAAAGTTGGATGCCATGGTGAAGTATGAATATTACAATAGGAGACAGCACTGTGTTGAAAACCAAACAGATAGATGGGTATTTTTTAATATTACTGCAGAAACTTTTTCAAATCGAAGTTCGCTTCTTCCAGAAGTAAAGCAAAAATATTTGTAAAAATGTGAAGTACAGACACGTTCAGCAATAACCTCGCTCCGGTAGCAACAATTTGCGCCCCTAAAACTTCATGAAATGGCACCCTGTTTTTTGGGCACTTGTTATTCCAAGCTGTCAGAATGCCCGAGTCCTGGACAAACAGCCAGAGCACAAGTAAACATCAGCCGCAGATGCACAGCGGAGGCCGATGCATCTTGAATACACCCAACTGCTCATGGAGACCACGTGCAGTCTGACTTTGGGAACACACCATGTCTTCCTCTAGCAGGTTCACCAAGGCTGGTAGTTTTGTCTCTAACAGAAGCTGGAGCAGGCAGGTAATTTTTAGAAAAAGATAAATTCATCCTGAATGCAATGAAAGAGAATGATCAACGAAGTCAATGAAGACTTTCCTCCTTGGACTTTCTTACTGGGAGACATTTTAGTACTGAAACTTGCTGACATACAGGTCAAATTGTGACTGGCTCATACTTGAACGAAAAATTAATTTTTTTTGAGCATCTGAAGAAAAGTAGAAAAGTATAGAAAGACAGTGTTACTGGAGTTTTCAGGAGAAAATCATTATCTAAATGAGGCCATCTAGTCAATTGTGGAGAGCTGCAGTCTGACATTAAAGGTCCTGTATTGACACTGAGCCTGAGAGAAGCTTTCAGCGTAAAGCTCAGTGCAAGTTTTCTCCGTAGTCTCTTGAAGGCACAATCTCATTACTGATGAATTATTAGGCACACACTGCTCTGGTAATCGTCATTACTGTGGGCAGGCTTTCCTGATGAATCCTAGGAAAACTCAGTAGTACAACTTTTTGGCCACCCTGAGAACTAATCTGAGAAATTCAGGTCTGCAGATGAAGAATAAGTAAGACGATGTTGCTGGAGCCAGTGAACTATTTTTTGCCCCATTTTATACCTGAAAAAAATTCTCATATGTGAAAGGCAACATCATAAAACTTCTCAAAATAGGAATGAGTGCAGATGCCCAGTTACAGGGAAAACACTTTACCAACAAGTAGTTGTACTGATAGAGAGCTTTTCAGCACGTCAGTTCAGTGTTTTCCCTCCGTCCTCACAAGGGTCTCTGTTGTCAGAAAACATAGATTACAAAGGCTTCTGCTTTTGTCAAAAGTTATAGCATGTTTTCACTGCCATTCTCACTCTTTCTGTGTGCCGAACAGATCTGACAGACAACAGGAGCCTTGTCTTCATTACTGCAGTTACACACTGTAAAAGATCTCGCACAAGGCTGGGAAATACATTCTGTCCGTTTCCTCCTGGATGAACACAGAGCCCTAACCACATAATTTTTTCTCCTTAGAAAAAGGAGATCGACAAGGCAACTTCCAGATGGGAGAAATTAAAAAAAGCAGAGTGGACTTTAGAATAGATGCAAGTGTAGGTGTATATTTTAAGTCAAGTCATCTTTACCCAGTAACTCCTCATTACTGACTCCAGCCTTGGGATAGTTGCAGTGAACTCTGCCATCTCCAGACACTATTTCCTTTAAGTGAAAGGGGTAACTCTGTAAACCTGTAGGAATGCTGTAGGAATGTATCAAAAGGAAAAAAGTAAGTTCAGCTTTTCAATACCAAAGGGAAAAAAATAATATCGCGTAGCATCTTGTCTTCCTCATTGCCCGACATATGGCACTTTGAATGCATATTTAAGTGAGCCTCACACGAGGAAGCATATATTTACCCGCATGAGCCACTTATTGCCTCATATGCTCCTTCATCATGAAAAATACCCTTCAAGTCCTCTAGGTTTTAAACAGAAGAATAAATACATCTTTAGACTAAAACTGTACGTGAAGACTAGCACGGCTCAATATCTTAGTGTTGGCAGAATATAAGCAAGCAGAATCAACAGCCTGGTCAAAAGATGGACTTTCAGAGGAGCGTTTCTTCTGATTGTTACCTTTCCTCTCCTTCTCTCCTGCGTGACTGTTTCAACACGAGAATTTTGAATAAAAGGTTATTAAGTTTTCCGGTTCAAGCTTTTTTTTTTTTTTTCCAAATGGCACATGAGTACACCAAAGCACAAATAATCATTGAGCCATGAGCTACTAGTTAACATCAGCTTGCATAATGAATACAGGCTAATATGAAAAGTGAAAGGAGCCAACTGACAAAGTGTAAAACTGGTGTGACGTAAAAGGAGGTTCAGTAAAAGCATGTGAATAACCACAACACAGTCTTCCACGCAATAGTGGCGTATCCCTTTTACTATGAACGCGCTTTCTAATAATGGCAGTTTAACACTTTTAAGGCTGGGATATTTCAGACTGCAAGCGTTGAGAATTTCTTTTCCTTTTAATAGAAAACTCCACATGGATTTTGCTTCAGAGTACTCTAATTCTGGTGTGTTATCAATTTATCCCAGCTATTTAGTCTAAGGGCTAAAGTATGCTCTAGCAAAAAAAGAAAGTTTAAAAACAGATTCAGAGAATTATAACAGTATATGTTACATCATTAGAATATCTGGTACATATGACTTTTTTAAAACCAACTGTCTTTCCAAAGAGGCTAAACACAGTTTATTTTATGATTATAAACTCAATGGACCTGCAGGTGGATTTGCCTCTCATTCTGGGAACTGAAAATAAATGAACATTGCATTGAATTTCCTCAAATATTTGTTGAAATTTTTAAGCAAGTTTGCTTAAGTGTCTTTTCAATCTCTTGATATTTCCTTTTAACAACATCATTGTAATCTTTATTGATATTCTCGTTTGTTAGTATCAGATATCATTACCGGATCACTGAGATAATGGACATTAAGTCACAAAAGTTTGATCATTTACTCCATCATTTACTCTTTGAGGTCCTCATGCCACAGGCCAGGCAAGCCTGGGAGCATGGGACATGGCGATGCCTGAGCTCTTGTTAGCCATTCTCTGGATGGGCTGCATGAAGTTTTCTGCTACATTGTCTTACGTGATGTCTGCTGACAGTTTACTGACAAACATTGAGCCCATTCCTTGCTAGCAGGGCACGGGAAGGCTGTATAGGATCTGTAGGGAGCCTGAGCTACGACTTGCCCTTCACAGCAGTGTCCACAGGGAGCAGAGATCACAGGTAATACAGGTAGCCCAACAAGCCTAACACTCACCACCTGGTCTATATTAATCTGGACCATGTCTAAAGTGTCCTGATGGTAAAAAACTGACAAAAAGGAGAATGTTTTCCAAATATATATTCTATATGTTTGAGTAATGTAGAAAATGAAATGTGGAAGCATTTTCCCTCCTTTACAAGATCATAAATTTCTTAACTAAGACATTCTACAAGATTAATTAACAAAAAAAAACTTATTTTGACTGAAATATGTGACTGAATAGTGTATAAGTATGTTCTTGAAGACTATTTCCCCAAAAAATTCAATTTTTCAGGAACAGGAGATTAAATCTAGGACAGGAAAGAGTCAGTGTTTTGCATGTGTGTGTGTGTGCGTATGCGCAGGCATGTGTTATTCCATGATCTAGTTTGAGTTAAGAGTTAAATTTTATACAAGAAAAAAATATTTCAATTTTCCAAACAGTGGTTTTGCATGGGACTATGATTAAAAGCTTATTTCTAACTGCAAGCCATGTGCTGAGTAGTGATTCACATTTGAAAATAATTCCTGATTTAACTGCCTCTGTTGGAACTTGGGAATAAAAGCTGAAACAAGAAAAGAAAGCAAAAGAGGATTCCCAAACTGACTTTTTCCTAGGGCTAGATAAAAGGCATATCTGAAAAGTTTAGCATTCTTTCCTAAATATACATCCATTTCTAGAAGACTTCATAGTCACCCAAACATTTTCTCATCACTTCAGCTGACCCATGGGTTCAGGAACAGCAAAAACCCATGAAGCCTTTGGTGGCTGACACATCTGGGCTGTAGCCAGGAACTGTGTTATGAGGCTCTGCAGATCCCCAGAGGCATCTGTGCCTGCAGATGAAGCCTGTCAAGGAGGTGCCCTGGGCTTGATTTTCACCACCCACCCAGTGGTCTGCTCATGGGCTGGCTTGCTGGTGGGGTATGGCCGTCTGTGAGGCATGCATGTTTCTTTCTGTCATGTGCTAGATGCCCTGGGAAGTGGGCTCCAGTGGTGTGCACAGCACGTAAGCTCGGTTTAGAGGAGCACAGCAATGCCCAAGGTGACCATTCCTGCCCCAGGCAACACCTGATCAAAGACATTGATCATCTGCCAGGCACAAATGGTCAGGCACAGTCAAGTGCCCCTGAGGCCAATCCAGCTCTGCATGAAGCCAGTGGCTACTTCACGCTGATTAAATCACAGGGTTGGAAGTGAAATGAGGTAAGACTCGGGAAGTGAGCCTGAGTGGTAGGAAGAAAAAGGAAAGAAGAATATAGGGCTTAAATCCAACAAACAGACAAACAAAAAGACCATGGAAGCAGATCCAGCTGCTGTTGAACTTAGCTGTGAGTCCCTTTGGACTTCGTGTGAGCATAGGACTGGGAGAACCCCCTTTATTATGGGCCCAGGTTTGCCTTGATAGCCTCATTAAACCAGGGATAAATGTCAACACCAGATCTGTGCATTGCACAAGATTTCAAAAATGGAGAGTTCCCAAAGGGAAGAAGGTGAGCGTGGGGGGATGATTTTAAAACTACCTTTTCCCAGTTAAGCATTTCCGTTACCCTGTATCTGCTAGATGACGTGGTGGGTAAGCTAATAGCAACTGTTCCCTGGTTTTCAACGACTTTTTCTGAGCTATTTCACAGATCGGTGCCTGTATCACAGAAATGTAAGCCTTGAAGGTTTTGCACTGGGTTAGGACCAACCGTACTTTGATACCTCTTATCTCCCTTTTCCCTCTCCTACCCATGCTCCTGACCGGAGCTTGTGTAACCTGTTCTCATGCCAAAGGCCTTTGACCATCTCACCACCGGGCAGCTTCTAGCTCTCCCTCTGGTGGGTGAAAAAAGGGCAATACGAAACATGATCAGTTCCTAAGGAAATGGTTCATTGCTTGGTATGTATTCAGCGATGTTTGGAGACTGAATAGGGTTTGCCATTTTTGGATATACTGCAATCTATGCATTATCACATTTGCTTAGGCCATGAAGATAAAGTTCTAGTGTATTAGAAATAGCTCAAGCAAATGAACAGTTATGAAATCCCTTAATTTTATGAAGATTATATTGTTGAGCTGTTACTTGCAAAAAAAAACCCTAGTCCTTTTCTGCCAAAAAGCCAGCTGTAAAATCTCAATTCTCAAATATACAATTCTGAATTTTTAATTTTACAGAACATTATCTTATCCAAGAAGCTAAATACATTATTGATACTATTGCACAAGATCTAAAGAATTAGCCATCTAAAAGAAGATTGGACCCTAACATTTACTTTTAATGCGTTTTAGAAAAATGATCATGTGAAAGTGCATGTAATTTAGATGATCATTCATTCATTTCTGCCTATTCTTAAAAAAAAAAAAAAACCAACAAAAAATGTCATCACAGAAATTAAAAGGGTGCACTTAGATTGCATACATTTCTACTCTTGATGCAACAGAAAAAAAGCAAAGACCTTTGTCTTAATGTATATGAGTGGTCTTGTCAATGAACCTGTTCTTCTGAACAGGCGAATGCATGCAGAAACTCAGATTATTACACATGATATCCTTCATTCAGAAAACTGAGATTCAGTGCAGGCAGCGTTTGCCTTATTTGTTCCCCACTGCTATTGTAGGTGGCAGCATTTTGCTGTAAACTAATGAGATTTCTTCTCAGCTAGATGGATTCACTGCTGAGTCTCAGCAAGATCAGAACATAGCCCATCTGGGTATTTGATCAGGAGGAGACAAAGGCATCTCACCTGGATGTAGGAGCATTTGAAATACTTGAGAGAGGGCGAGAAAGCACAATGAAGGTACAGCTCCTTTTCCCCAGGTTCTTTATGATGGGAATATTTCTCATATTCAGAAGAAAAAAAATTTATTTTGAATTATGCAAAGCAGATTGACCTGAGGAAACACAATCCCACGTACAACTCATGCAGGGACACTTAAAAGTGATTCCACAACAAGCTGCCTTCTTTGCAAATGATGCACTTTTTTGCCCAAATATTGCAGGGTCTTGTCTGTGCTCTAGTCACCCTAGGGCAAGGCCATCTTCTGCATATATGGCAAAATATTGTGATATGAATAGACAGCCATTCAGTTTTGGAGAAGCCGCTCAGAAAGGTCAGCTAGACTTGCCACTGCATCTTCAAAGGTTAAATGGTAAGACTTTAACATAAGAGCTTATCTCACCCTTCAATGGTACAAGATGGAGTCAAGGGCTGAAGCCCTACTGCGTGCAACATTTTCACATTAGCAGAGTCCACTCTGAGTTTTGCTGAGGAGGTATGGAGGCACTGAGCACAAAATTGATGTTTGGAGGTGATAATGTCATTTAAGGCACTTTTCCAGACCTCTTGAAAGTACTCCATCAATCCCCAGCATCCCACAGTGCACAGGTTGAAAATATCTAATCTGGAGGTCTCACTCCTGTTACTGGAGTGCTCTCCTGCTTCCCGGAAGACAGCACAAGCTCAGTGCTCACAAAGAAAAAAAGAAAGCTGGAAAAAAGCGTCTTTCTCCCTCTAATGGTCATTCTCTTTTGTATTCTTCCTGCTGGAGACACACAGATCAGGTGGTGGGGCTAAACCAGCAGACACTCTCCCAGTGGAAAATACCTGTTTTAATCGCCTCTACTTACAGGGATAAAATTATAAAGTTCTGTTGGGTGGCTGGGTGGAGAGCAGTTAAGTCAGATGCCTTGGAGATGCCAGATGAAGAGAAAGATTTCCAAAAGGGATAAAAAAAAAAATCACAGCTGGAGGAAAAGGAAAACAGCAGCAGTCAAAGGCTGGTGCTCCAGGAGCTGGTAAGGATCCACCCAAACCTTGCGGAGATGCTGGAACAAGTGGTCTCTTCTGATTGACTTGACCAGCTTTGAATGCCTTCCATAATGATGTTAACAAATGCCCAGTGATGTCACAGTATTTATTCACAGGAGTCTGCTAGTTTCTGAAGTAATTGAAATCACAGTAAATTTGATTCCTTCCAGCACAAGCATCCCACATACACCCACTTTATGACCCAAAGGTGAACATTGCCTAGGAGAGGTTACAGCATCCTCTCTAACTATCAGCTAATCAAAATTCGACAAAGTAAACACGTTTTCTTACATTTCTAGTTTCTTCCAGCTTGTCCTGCCAGCCTGCAACTCAGTGGCAACACAATAGCTCTTTGTCACCCCCTCTAATTTTTACCGTCCAGTGAATGCCAGACTATCAGTTGTCATTTATCAATATTTCGTGCAATAAAATCAGGTTGGGCTTTTATCACCTTACACGTGTCACATCACTGGCATTTGTAAAACAGCATTCGGCACACTTACTTGAACATCTGCTCTTAGAATGGATGGTCAGTCCCTGGAAAGCACATTTCAATTTCATATGTATGTAATATCTAGTAAAAAAATACACAATATCCGTAAAATATTTCTGGTGAGTACAAATAGCACTAGGGATGTAAGATTTTAGCACACGCATCTGCTATTACTGTGATTGATTAGGAAAAATGAAACAAATTAATATACATATTGACTAAATTCTAATAGTTTTCTTGAGTTTTATTTTGAATTCCTTATTTGCTGGCTCTGTGGTTTCATGTGAAACCTTCCCAAAAGGCAAGCACATTCATTTAATAGTAAGCAGTTAAACATTTCAAACAGCTTCAGAAACAGTCCATAACAATAAAAAGGATATACTTAATCTGGATATGCGTATTTCATAAATTTCCCCAGGGTAGTGCATTCCCACTGCAGTGTTTTGCCAGCTTAAATGTCAGCACAGCTGTCTTTATCTTGCCCCCTGGGTACCCGTGTTCCTCCTAATGTTTCAGGGGGGAAATCAAAAGGGGGACTTTGGTACAAATCATTTTAGGTTTTAAAAGAAAAGAGATGTCACATCCAGGACTGCTAACGAAGCTTTTCACTTATTTGTAGGTCATTTGTGTAAGGGACCTTATTTCTCAGGTGTTTGAAACAATTCTTGAGGTCTATGAGCACCAATAAAGCTAAGCAGCATGCATAAAGGTTGAGAAACAATTAAGTCTTTGTGCCATTACCACGATTCTTGAAACATTTTGTGTTGTGCTGCAAACATTTACCTGATGTCACCAGACAGCTTTTTCGTACAAATTCTGCCCTTAAGCATTCTGGGAATCCCTTTTATGAATGTTGTACTGGGTGTTCTTTATTGTCATCGTTCAGCTCCCAGGCTGCCTTTTTGACTAGTCCAGTCTACCACACCTTCTTGCAGTTCCTATATCTTTTTATTCCAAACAAATACTGAAATCTTCATCTGATTAGCAAATTTAGAAACCAAGCAGAGATCCACTGGGGTAACTGAAGCAGTGCAAACTTACACTAGCTAAAGACCTATCCCTCAGCTAGTTGCTTATATGAAGCCTTCCTTTTCAGTGCGCTGCCTTGCAGACAATAAATACGTGATGCTCTAGATGTCATTTCGGCTCATTGCAGTACCACCTACTCCATAACTGCCTGGCCTCCAGGTGGATCCACCACATGGCACAGGGTCAGTAACAAGGACATTCAGTCTCAATAAATACAGAATTTGGCAGCTCTGTTACCGATGCTTGACACTGTTTCATGTTTGCACAGAAATTATTCTGGCAGACAATTCCACCCCATATGTTTTAAGGCTAAGGAAGCCGATTTCACAGAATCACAGAATGGTAGGGGTTGGAAGGGACCTCTGGAGATCATCTAGTCCAACCCCCCTGCCAGAGCAGGGTCACCTACAGCAGGTTGCACAGGAACACGTCCAGGTGGGTTTTGAATGTCTCCAGAGTTGGAGACTCCACCACCTCTCTGGGCAGCCTGTTCCAGTGCTCTGCCACTCTCAAAGGAAAGAAGTTCCTCCTCATGTTGAGATGGAAATTCCTTTGTTTGTGCCCATTACCTCTTGCCCTGTCCCCAGGCACCACTGAAAAGAGCCTGGCCCCATCCTCCTGACACCCACCCTTTAAGTATTTATAAGTGTTGATAAGATCCCCCCTGAGTTGCCTTTTTATCCAGACTGAAGAGACCCAAATCCCTCAGCCTTTCCTTCTAAGAGAGATGTTCCAATCCCCTAATCACCTTTGTAGCCCTTTGCTGCACCCTCTCCAGCAGTTCCCTGTCCCTCTTGAACCGGGGAGCCCAGAACTGGACACAGTACTCCAGGTGCGGCCTCACCAAGGCAGAGTAGAGGGAGAGGATGACCTCCCTCGACCTGCTGGCCACACTTTTCTTGATGCACCCTGGGATGCCGTTGGCCTTCTTGGCCACAAGGGCACATTGCTGGCTCATGGTCATCCTGTTGTCCACCAGGACTCCCAGGTCTCTTTCCACAGAGCTGCTCTCCAGCAGGTCAGCCCCCAACCTGTACTGGTGCATGGGGTTATTCCTCCCCAGGTGCAGAACCCTGCACTTGCCCTTGTAGGACATGGAGGTTGGAGACAGCACCTGAAGATACCTCTGTCTGCTGATGATTTCTACGTGACAGCAGCACTTCCATTACTGCTCTTTCAGGCTCTTGTCTGGCCTAGGGATGATTTAGGATGCATCAAAGCAGTTCAAGCCCAACTGGAAGACATTGCCACATCAAGGAAATATCTGGATATCAGAAATATCAGCTTTTTGACCCATTTGCATCTCCAGTGCAGCCACGAAGACCAGCCCAGAAGAGAGATGGTGTAGTGACATCATTTTTTCTTTCCAGGAACTACCAACTGTCTAACAGACAGACTGTAGAGATCAGGGTCACGTTAACTTTGAGGAATGTCTGAAAATTGGCTGTCATTATAACTCTGCAGCACACCAAGAGAGCTACAGTTATTGCTAAGGCATTCCTGACACACGCAAGAGCTTATTTTGGAGACCATATTATTCAGCCTGAACCTGTAAGTTATTGCGCAGCAAGGGAACAGAGTTGGGAAACTAATATATAGCTATCTCACAGTTAATCACAAAGGCCTTCAGTAGCTGTGCTTTATATATCTCCTAAAGCCTACCTCAAGTAAATTAATATAGACAGAGGCATTTTTTTCAGCCAGGAAATACTAAATTAAAGCAAAAAGAATTGATCCATTTTCAGGATGTGTGAGACTGCTTTTAATATTTTATAGGATGGAAAGATCAGCTTTATTTAACATTGTTCTAAATTGCACAGAACGAATGTGATGGAGGACTTTCCAAGGGGGAAAGAAGGAGAACCGGGGCTCAGAGAGGCGTTGACCTTCCATACCCGTATACATCGTACCCTTTTCGCACAGCGCAGCTGCTGACAGGACTTGGTAGCAGGACACAGGACGGAGGATGGGGGCAGCCCAGCTGCACCGCCTCTGTGTTGGGTGTGCTATATAGCAACCTGGCAGCCCTGCAGGGGGCATAGGCAGCTCCAGCCTTCAGCCAGGAAGGAGGAGGCCTGTATGGTGGGGAGATCTTATTTTCTTCTCAATGCTGGGGTGACTGGATCCAATTTTCATTAGCCTGCTGGGAAGCTTTAAGCCGGTTTTGCTCACAAGCCTCCCTCTTTGCTGCGAAGGAATAGACGTGCTTTACTTCTTGTGCACCTGGAAGTAAATCGAGGTGAAATTCGTTAAAGTTATGTAGCTAAGTAAGGCCAAATCTAAGCACAACATATCCTCACTCACTTTCTTCTCCTTTTTAATTACTCCTGGGTATCAGTGACACGTCACAAAACTGGCACTGTAAAGCACAATGTTACTCCTTCTTTTGATGGTTTTGTTGATGTGCCAGTACCTTTTATTAATCAGGAAGAGTGACTGGAGATCAGAGCAGAAGTGCGAATCTGGTCTACAGATGCTATGTGTTCTCTGCAATGTTCTTTTTGGAGAGAGAAAAACAAACACACGAGAGATTCATAGCTTTCTGTTGTTGGAGTTTGGTCTGCCACAAACAATAGTCAGTCAACTGTCAGATAATCAAAACTTAAAGAAATCTCGATAGGTCATTATTTGGGTAGGAAAACGTCTGCAAAATACAGACCATAATGCAGAAAGCATTTTTTGCAAATGAATAAACAACCCCCTTTTTTTTCTTAGCAGCATCAAATCAATACTTCTGTTCTCAGGGGCTATGTAGCTTTACCTAAAGTCTTCTGAGTGAACTAGGTGTTTTATTAATGGCTATGTCTTCACCATGAAGCACCACAAAGAACAACGTACCAATATTTCATACGACAAGGCACATCACAGTAGGACAATCAGGAACGAATGGGAAGGGATTTTGCCATAAACTACCACCAAGAACAGGATGGAGAAAGGATTTTTGCAGTATGTAACCATCCAACAGGACATGTCGGAAATTTCTTTTGCATGGTTTAAGCTCCCAAACCCAGATTGCATTTCCCAGAGAACACTAATGAAAGCCTGTCCTATGGAGGAGAGGGTTAGATCCATCACAGTTTGACAGCACCGATATATTTCAGTTTTCAGCTCCTAGTCGACAAATCAAACACCTCTGCCAAGTGTAGATCTCTGCATTGTATAGCCAGCTCCTGTGCTTGCATTCATAATTCATACACACAGCTCCAACTAAAAAACCCCACCCTGAATCCAGAAACCAATAGTAACTACAGTGGTAATATATATACAATTGACAGATGACTGCTGGCACAGGGCATGAGTGACTGATTAAAATCAATTATTCAAATCTGGCTGCAATATTTGCTTAATTACATATACACTCCTAATCCACACAGAGATAAGTACACTTCTAGCACAGTGCAGTATTACTTTCTTGCATTTCTGCTAGATTAGTACCTACTATGAGTTTGTACTGTTTTAGTATTACATATACAGTTCCAACTTTAAGAGATGTTCAGCTTTCTCCTTTATAAATAGTCCTTTTCAACAGAACAAATAAAAAATTTGACGGTTTACCCTTTAGAACAAATGCATCTCAGTTAACGCATCTGTATGTTAAACAGATACAGGAAATGTCAATTACGCTCCCCAAAAGAACTTTAAAGCTTATAGAGGTGTCTTTGTTTTGTATTTTGTTTTACCTGTGTGTTTTGAATTGTGTCAGTCTTTTCTTACACAAATAAATTGCTTGAGTATAATTATGATCCATTTGTTTGGTGCTATAGAAATGCAGAGGAGGAAGCGAATGAAGCAGTAACTGCAAAAAAAAGTATTATTTGAGAACAATAGTCATGGACATTTGAAATCTGGACAGTGCAATAAAAAAACCCACAGCTTTTATCATGGAAGTTCTTAAAATAAAGCATTGAACAAAAGTTAATTTCAGAGCAATTCTGCTATGGTCTTTCAATCTCAGTAGAGGGTATACAGCACTTTTGGGATTCGCCTCTTCTCTTCAAGAATCTATTCTGTATTGAGGGGTATTAATCTGGGGTGCCATGCCATGAGCTATTCAGAAGGAAAACTGTTTAGGAAAAGTCCACAAGAATACTTCAGCAAACTGCTCTGTAACTGCAGGTGACATCACGTAGAAAAAAGTGAAAGAAAGTTGTAAATCTTGAGGATATCGGAATATTTTCTGCCACAGACAAAACCAAATAATAGAAAAAAATCATATATGAGAGACTGGGACAGGTACCACTGTAAAAGTTAACATAGGATAGTTAAGATGTCCTGCCCCACATGAGTGTTTTGACTGTAGACGTACGTAACATCTATTTCATTGCTGACAACTTCAAGTTAGGTGCAGAAAGAGCTTTTTACTGTCACGATGTTAAATTGAAATTAACAGATGTAGTATTTTTAAGTGATAAACATCACTGGCAAAACCCTAGAGATGCACCGCAAGTCAAAATTTATGAAGAGGTAGCTCAGGGCACAACAGGGAAATACGGAGGAGTGAGCGCTGCAGAAAGATAAGTACTATCTCCCATAACAGTGTTTTAATTTAATCTGGCATTTCATTCTCTCTGCTTTCCTTTTTCTTGTTTTCAGATCTATAATGTGAAATGAAGCTTTCTAGGCAAAGAAGAAAGTTGAGCGCTTCTGAAGCTCTGGCTGACTTGGAGCACTGCTTTTTTTTGTCTACCAAGGGAACATGAAGCTGTAAGACTGTGAATTTTTTAACACACTTGGTATAAGAGGGGTCATGAGTGACATGCCTGGAAGGCACATCTTTATACATGCCATGCTCTGCCTTTTCTACATCAGTAATGTGAGTTGATTTTATCATTCTTTAGAATATATTTAGTATATGACTTATTAAACCAATGGCACTGAAGACAGTGGTGCTCTTTACCTGAATGAAATATTGCTCCATGATCATTACTTACGCTTCCACTATATTTCCACAAGTCAATCATAATAATTCTGCTTAAACCTATTTTTAAGGTTAGAGATATGCCTGAAAGTTCACGGTGCATATTAGATTGATCCTGATAAAATTTTACCTCAGGAAAAAGGAAAATTAAATGGCATATTGTTTTTGAAGGGTGTAAGTTTTCTTTATGGATCTGTGTTACATCATGGTTAAACAAATGCCCTTGATGTGGGAACATATCCAAGTTTCAGAAAGAATGCCTTCACACACCTGGATTTGTCTATTCGTGGTAATAATCAAAAGCACATCTAAGATTCGAGTACAGGGAGGACTTTTAGCTGCAAACTATTTATTATGTGTGTGACTCGGTATGCAAAGTCCCTTTCTTGGTTATGTAAGAGATGAGATTTCTAGTGTTTATCAAAACCAGGAAAAATTATGCATATTCCTGTGTACATTTCAGTCCTTTAGATCTTCTTTACATTTCTTTAAACAGTCATTATCCTTCCCTGTTTTGTCTAACTGAGCAGCCCAGCAGCCCTGTTTTGCATATCTCCTAGAAACTGCAAGCACAGTTCAATCACTGAGACATGAAATACTGGAGATATTTTGTCTTCATCCATGCAAGAACAGTTTATTCAAATAAAATAATGACCTTTTTTTTATCCACCAAGCCTCAACACCTTTGTAAAGTACTGTATTCTCTGAATTTATGTTAAAAAAGATTCTTTACCTCATCACTTTTGATGCCTGATGGAAGAGGTAAGTGCCATGAGACATGCTTGACTATATGCTTGCTTACGAGACCGGAGTTCAGGATGACCTGTCAGAACGAGTCTGACTTGTAGGCTAGTGGACTGACTATTAATCGAGGAAAAAACCTCAAAAACTGGAACTGCTAATATAACTGCTGAATGCCTGTATTTCACCTCTTCTCAGTCCCCAGGATCGCTGTTCTTCAATATCCTCCTCTTAACATTGGCAATTGATTCTTCAGAAAATGGCACATAAATCCCCTGCTGAGCTAGATAAGCACAAATGCTTAAGGGCAGATGGCTTTCAAGAGGTATGTGACATCTAGTGCTCTGTTTATTACATGAATCTGGTATGCGAGTTGTACTTGTAAATCCAAATGCCATTACAGATGAAAAACAGAAAAATCAATCTTTACTTTAATCAATGTGCAACAAATAGAAATCCCAAGGTCCTATGAGAATTTGATTGGGCTACTAGATCCCCAGCGTATTTCACTGGGAAGTTAAGAACCTAAATGTTTAGTTGGTTTTGGTGCTTATCGCCATCTTCTTACCAGTTTTAAGGCACCCTTTGCCATCTGGACTTTACACTGCAGGTTTATCACCAAGATTTATCGTTAGCCTTACCTGGGTTTGTTCCTGAGTGTAGAGTTAAGAACATGATGAGCAGAAGTAAAAAACCTGATAAAAAAAGGCAGTGAAAAAACAACACAAAACACACACGAAAATTGCAGTCCACGGTGCTCCATAAACACAAAATTAGTTCTGAAAGAAAACTGCAGCTGTGGAAGCAAACAAGGATTAAATTTCAGCTGTGTTGGAGCTGAGACGATTACAGACGAGGCTTATCCTGTGTAAGTGGTTAAAAGCAAGTCTGAAAACAAAGATGAGGAAAAAGAGAAGAAAATTCAAAGTCAACCTGTGACTATACGCAATCAGAGCAATAGATGTGAATCTTAGATCTGAAGAAATGCTTTTAGGATATTAGGCTGAAAGAGTGGAATTACAGTTTCATTTCTGAGTTTCCATCTGAGAGGGACTTAGCTAAAGAAGGTTTTAGATTTTTTTCTAACTCAGAAGTGACTAAAAATTTTAGCCAGAGCTTCTGTGTTAAATGTCAGCTACTGCTGCGTAACGCAAATAAGCCCCATGCAGTCATCATTCAAAACTGATGTAAAATCCACCTTTAGTGTCCTGCATCTCTAGAGTTTGAGAACTCACTCAAAATGTGGGGAAGACGTTTCTTGGAAAGTTCCAGTTTCCCTTGGAAACCCAGCTGAAAACGTGATTCTACAAAAGTTATAAAAGCAACTTTCCTTTCTCATCATTCTCTATCCTTGGCTCTTAGTGCAGAGCAGCTTGAGGAGCTGCTGGAGCACATCCCCCTCCTCCTGAGGGCAATGCCTGCCTAAGTGAGAACCCTAAAACTGCTGGGACCCCCCCTGCCTCTTTACGTTCTCTCACAGCAGCCAAATCCTGCGCCTCCACAGCTGGGTATTGACAGCTCAGGACAGCTGAATCACTGCAGAAAGCCTCGGATCTTGGTGCCGAAGGACTCGCCCATCTGTACCATTGTACGTAGGCACAACAAATCCAAATGCAGCATTAAGAAAACATTTTCTTTTAACAAAGCATGAAAACTGCATTTACTCAGACATCCTTAATTAGAGCAGCTGCCAGTAAAACAAGTGCTTTGACTAGAAAAATAGAGATCTGCTATGGCTTTTGCTCTGCTCAACCCACTTGAATGTGGCCAAAACGTAAGACAAAGATATTAATTGAATTCATGTTTTACAGATTCGGATCTATTCATCTGTTGAGTACTCTCAACCCTAAATAATAGCTCTATTAATTATTACCCAGAATCCTCTACTTAGAACCACAGCTGTTTTTCCATTTCACAGACATCTTTCACAAATTACAGAGCTACCTAAATTAATAGAGGTCTAAGCACATGTGACTACAAAAGCTGGAAAGGGTTTCAGCTCACAAGCTGTGTGATTCCCCACATTGCTAAGTTAAAACATCTGAGCTACTTTATCAACCAGCTTTCATCTCTTCATAAAGTTACTCAAATATTGAAAAACACAGCCCGGATATCTTTAACGGGGTTGGAGGGGATGTCTCCAGACAGTCACAGCTGCTGTCTGGACGAGCAGCTGCCTTTCCTAGGATTTTCTGGAGCAAATATATAATGTGTTCCCTTGGTGCATGTTACACTTCATGGTATCATCATACATATCTGCCCAAAAGGATTATTACCTAGCAGGAAAACCAGGTTGTCAGGTTTTCAGAAACCTTTAAGCGGCAGTTGGGAAAGAGAAGACTTCTTTGGAAAAACAATGGGTGTGACAAAACCAGACTTGGAAGCAAATTCAAGAGCTGATGCTACAACTGTTTTTACACAGTTTTATTTCTCCAGAGTAGAGGTGATCTGGTATGAAGAACACCATGGACTTGCAACTGCTTTTGTGAAATGCAAGAGCAATCATTCCATTTTCATCTTTGGTCACAGAGGAATGAAGACATGAACAATATGAGGGGTCACACGTAATTTTTCTGAGGAAATGCCAGAAAACCAATACTGCATTTCAACATTTCGATTAAAAAACTGTGTGCATTCAGCTGCAACATTTGAAAGGGTACATAGTTCTCTTAATGAACATGAACGCATCTGATTAACATGAAAAATTACTATAGCTAACTAAACCCAGGAATTTACTCTGAAAACCCAAACCAAGAATTTACCCTGAAGTGTAAGGATGTAAGGATTGAGAGCAGCCCTGAGAAGGACTTGGGGGTGCTGGTGGACAAGAAGCTCAACATGAGCAGGCAATGCATGCTTGCAGCCCAGAAAGCCAACCGAATCCTGGGCTGCATCAAAAGAAGTACGGCAGGTTGAGGGAGGGGATTCTACCACTCTAGTCTGCTCTTGTGAGACCCCACCTGGTGTACTGCGTCCAGCCCTGGAGTCCTCAACACAAGAAAGACATCACCTGTTGGATCAGGTCCAGAGGGGGGCCACAAAGATGATCAGAGGGCTGGAGCACCTCTGCTGTAAGGACAGGCTGAGAGTGTTGGGGTTGTTCAGCCTGGAGAAGATAAGGCTCTGAGGAGGCCTGATAGCAGCCTTCCAGTACCTAAAGGGGGCCTAAGGGAGAGATGGAGAGGGACTCTTTATCAGGGAGTGTAGTGGTAGGACAAGGGGTAACGGTTTCAAACTGAGAGGGTATGTTTAGATTAGATATTAGGAAGAAATTCTTTACTGTGGGCGTAGTGAGACACTGGAACAGGTTGCCCAGGGAGGCTGTGGATGCCCCATCCCTGGAAGTGTTCAAGGCCAGGCTGGATGGGGCTTTGAGCAGCCTGGTCTAGTGGGAGGTGTCCCTGCCCATGGCAGGGGGTTGGAGCTGGATGATCTTTATGGTCCCTTCCAACACGAACCATTCTGTGATTCTATGATTCTATGATTCACTGGTTATTAAACTGCAATAATTGTGATTGCAATTACTTTGTCACTGAAGTACAATTCAGCATCTATTGGTGTATTTAATGGACTTAGCTATGCAATACCAAAATCGTTCTCTAGGGAAACTCATTTGGTGTATGTTTCGTATTCATAGTTATGAACAGGGTACTAACATGATTCCTTAATATAACAGATATGGTAATATGTAACGATGGCATTAAAAATTACATTAATACAATACCTCTTGTCCCAGGCTGACAATTAATTAAATATAAACTTTCATGACAAAGCATGAATACAAAGGACAGTTAGTCATTGCTTCAGTTCACTTATGTCATTCTCGTGTACTCTCCCTAGCTCAGTCCCCACTGAGTCCACCAGCTATGGTATTATAAATCTGCTGTTTACTGCCTCTTGCTGATGCCAAACACAAGATGTTACCAAGAGCCATCTTTTTTTTTTTTTTTCCTGGAGGAGAGGAGGTTCAAGAGTATTTACTTGCTTTTTAGAAGACATGTCCACATCTAAGCCAGAGTTTCACCTGTTCAAAAGCTTCCATGATGCTTTGAAAAGCTCTGACTCCCTATAAAAATAGTTTAAGATAAAGAACTGGGCTCATTTTTTTTTCGGTAGAAATAACCCACTGCACAATTCTGCAGATCTCACGTGGTTTCTGTTTATAGTCTCATTTGTGACAATGTAGATGCACAAGTAACCAAGGAAAACGATTCCCTCTGGCTGTAATGCTGTGGAACTTCCGTCCTGAGTGAGGGATGGGACATCTGCTTTGGGCCAGGCTATAGGAGCCGTGGTACCACCAGCAGCACGTATCTTGTGCCAAGCATCACCTTGACTCCCTCCAACCTCTGCAGCAGCCACCCAGCCAGTTCCACTGCCATCTCCCCATCTGTGGGTGCGAGATAGTATGAAGGAGAAAATCAATAAATATATTAATTTCCTCGACCCTTCCATTCCCTGCTGTTCTACCCCCGCTGCATTTCACATGTTAGCAATACACTTTTTAGGTCAATGTAAACATGTTCATATGCAGAAGGCTTATTCTCCTATGTTCGTACTGCTGAACGCTCTCCCAGTCTATCTCACTCTTCTTTATGGGAATTGAAGGTGTTCTTCGAAGCTGAAGGGGTTGGGTTTTTTGCCCCCTAATACACTCATTTTCTTGATTACAGTAAATGGGTCTTTCTCCTTCTGTGTGCTTCCAGAATGCCATTTTCTGATTAGATTTGCAACAGTTTTATGGTGTGGTTTATATCATGCTAGATTTCATCCCTTGGGATTTTTAGCTGACATGGTGCCCAGAGGGTACTTGTGTTTCCAGCAGATGCTCGGACCATGCTTTTTTCATCTCAGGCTGTCGGAGAGGGCAGTAAGGCCAACTGAAGATCAGCTGTGAAACAGCCATAGTTCAAATTTATTTACAGTTTTTCCTGTGAATTTCCCTAAAAACACAAACAAGTAGAACTAGGAAAGAGCTTAGAGATACTGTATGATGGGAGCACAAAGACCTTTTCATCATTCTGTGTTATTGACTTCTAAAGCATAGGGTTACTACACAAAAAAAAAAGGAGAGAGTACTTTTAAGACAGGACAAAAGCTGTATCTTAGATCTTCTTGGACTGTTCTCTGAAGTGCCCTCTCTATGCTTTCTAGCCACCTTCCTATATTTCTCATGTACATCTTCCTATACATTTTTTGTATCTAAGAATTAAATGCTTGATTTTTGATCAAGTCCAGGTTTATAGACCCAGGGCAGTATTTCTCTGTGGAATAGGCAATTCTGTGGAATTCATGCCTTCTGCACACACGGGAATATACAAAACTGATCAGAAGCTTGCTTCCTTTCAGAAAAAAACGAAAAAAAACCAAACCAAAAAACAATTATTTGCCCCAGCAAACAGAATCTACATTCATTGCAGGAAAATTCCATGTTGTCTCTTTTTTTTCCTTTCCCATGTAAATGTTTGCTGTGAACATTCTCATCTTTTCTCACCAATTATTTCCCCTGCATCTTTACAAATAATGCAGCTCTCTAAAATTCGTCTGGAAAAGTCCATATCCCAAAGAGCTCTATTAGTAAATAACAGGCATTGCAACAAACTTAGAAGACATTTTTGGTGTTATTTCATTCCAGCAGATCTTTCAGCTCGTTATTGCTTGTTCAAATTCAAAGCCATCTGAAACAGGCATTTTGCATCTTTATGTCGATTACAAAATAACCAGCACATTTTTATGAAGAAAATTCATGAATTTAATGAAGAAATTAATGAAGAAAATTAATGAATTCATGAACACATTCAGGAAGACATTCTTTACTCTGAGGGTGGTGAGACACTGGAACAGGTTGCCCAGGGAAGTTGTGGATGCCCCATCCCTGGAAGTGTTCAAGGCCAGGCTGGATGGGGCTTTGAGCAGCCTGGTCTAGCGGGAGGTGTCCCTGCCCATGGCAGGGGGTTGGAACTAGGTGATCTTTAAGGTCCTTTCCAACCCAAACCATTCTGTGTTTCTGTGTGATTCTGTGATTTTGATGCATTATATTAAGCCATGGACATGAAGAGGAATGTTTCCTCAGTCTGAAGTGCTGAAAATTTTTTCTCCACTTTGACAAAAGTGACATAAGACTCCAGGGAAGTCCCATTACAACAACGATGGAAATGTCAGAAGTGATATAACGTATAACTAATGAATGACAAGTAAGTGAAACAGAAAAAACAGCAAAAAAGATTAAGATGTATTGATGACACTTAAAGGAAAAACATGAAAAGCATACATGCACAATAATTTGCTTGACGCCTAATTTTTTTAAAAATTAAACTTTTCCACAAAAAAAAGAAGGATACTTTTAAAAACTGTATTAATGCTGTTCTTTGTTAGGTAGAACCAGATTTGAATACCTACCTTTTTTCACACTTCTTTACTTCTAGCTTCACCAGGTACTGGAATATACTTAGCATTCTGTACTAATACTCTGGTTTTATTGAATACCTTCCTTTTTCTAAGTGACAAGCTCAATCATACCAGACAAAAAATGAGTGAAGTTTGCATTAATGGAATAAGCTAAACATACCATGGTCTTCATTCATTGAAGAAATATTTGCATAATTGCCCTAAATTAGGGACATTTAATTTTAAATTATTTAATAGAAGTTTAAAAAGACTTTTTATTCTCAATTGTGTAGAGTTTGATTCATGACAAATCCTTTATTGTATGTCACACAGGATTTCTCTATTTCTTGTCAAGATATTAAATTGATAGCAACTTTTCTACCTGAGGAGTTTGGGGTGGGGGCAGGAGGGTTATACTGTGATACATTAATCTGCATACTCTAACTTCAAAGGTAGAAAGGAGAAACCGCTGTGAACTTTTGAAGGTATTTAAAGCCTTCTGCATAGCTGCTACAAGCAAACACATAGAGTTCTAAATTATCTTTATTTTAGATATTTCTTCTGATTCATATGTCTTCATCAATTTCTGCCTCAGGACAAACTAGTCCATGTCTTTCTTAACCAAGGACCAGTTCTGATGCTTAAATGTGCATAAAAATGGATACAGATTCAAAGGCTGGAGGACAAGCAGAAAGATTTGGAAACATTTCTTGTGAACCTTTCTTGATCATCTCTGCTGTCTTAGCAGGAAATGAACGAAACAAGGTTTGAGAGGGACCACATCCGATCCCTTCATTGACAGGAATATTTCAAATCCACTACCTACACTCCAGAGTCAAGTGCTACTTGAATGGCACTCACATGCCACTGAGCTACTCAAACATCTTCATGGGGCTGGCCATTGTGACACCAGAACCCTGTTGGTTGCCTCTGTCTTCGTGGGGCTAGCAGCAGATGGGATACCCAGAGCTTCTCAAGTGCCACTATACAGACAACAAAGAGTAGGCAACAGAGCCGTGCCCTTAATCACAGATTTTCCTATCACATCCAGTTAAAATCCCTTTTGCCTGGTGTTTGAGCTGTGATGGCTTTAAATAGCATACCTTAAACACCAGGACCTGTGAGTAGTGATCATTCATCTGATAGGTCGTGGAGATGAGTCGTTCAGGTGGATGGGCACGCATGATTAGTCAG
The DNA here is from genome assembly GCF_028500815.1 of Rissa tridactyla. NCBI lineage: Eukaryota > Metazoa > Chordata > Aves > Charadriiformes > Laridae > Rissa > Rissa tridactyla. The sequence continues at coordinate 42,309,565 of NC_071467.1, forward strand.
GGTGGATATGGAAAAAGCCGGGAAATTTTCCCAGCTAGGAAGAATAAAAGTTCTAGGATTTGAATCAAATCAGACATCAGCCTACTTCTTCAACACCAGCCCGTTGGACTGACACCTTGTCCCAGACTCTGTCAAGCAGGACATGTCACAGCAAAAGGGTTACATCTAAACTGGGTCACCAGCAGTTCACGCATCTGGATGGCTGGGGAAGAAGGACCCTATGACATGTCATGACACAAACCTACGTGCCAGCTTACACATGGTAATAGGCTCATCGTCCATTTATGACTCAGTTCCAGATAGACAACATCAGTAAAAATGATAATGAATACTACTTTGGCTTCTATGATCTATCTGACGCTCCCTGTAGTTTTTTTTTCTTTCAAGAAGGTTATTGGTTTTCACAGAAGATCTCAGCAAGCCTTCTGAGAAATCCAAATCCTTTTTCTGGAGGTGTAAGATTATTCTGCTGGTTACAATGAAGTGAAGCAGAAGTAATGTCATCAGTTTCCATCAGATTTTTCTTGATTTAAACTAGTGTATCTGATACAAAGTTTTGTGCACAGTTGTAATTAAATATGCTTTTTTAAACATCTTCAAATTTGTAGAACTAATTTTATTCAAGTGTTCTATTTCCATCTCCTGCTGAAAAAACAATGCTCCACAAATGTGTCTGGGATGAAAATGGGGGGGTTTGCAGTAGAAAAAGTTTTTCAGCTTCTAGTATGAATCTAGTATGAATTTTTCGTAACTAATCCATACTGCATATGTGATTAATTCTGTGGAATATTAACAATGCAACTCTAATTATATTATGTATCACAAGAGAGTAAATGTAGGGAAGAAAACAGTTTTTCAGTGCATTGTTTACAGTGTTTACAATTCAGAATGACATATTAAGAAAAATACTTTTTAGAAGGTAAAAATCCTTCAAAGATTTTTTTTCTTTAAAATATTTCTTTTGGTTTTTCTTAGGAGAAAATATACATTATGATCCTAGAGTCTAGTGAAGGACACATCAGAGAATATTCTTTAACAGTATAGGAACTAGCACAATGTCAAAAGAAAGTTCTGATTTGAAAAAGACAGTGTCATATAACCATTACCACACTATGGGGAAAAACTGATGCTGCTACGATTGCATTTTCAAGCTTTGCTTCTTTTATACCATTCTTTGCCGAATATGGCTTATTAAGGTCAAGAATATAGTCTTGATTTGTTCCCTGGATTTACCCTATTAATGGATGAGTGGAAAGGGAGAAGATCTGCTTGCTATTAATTTTCAGAAATAATTTGTTAAATTTTGAATTAACTAATCCTTTTGTGAATGTTGTGATTTTTGTTCCTAAGCAATTGATAAACAAACACACAAAAGCCTTCCTGCTGCACAATGTGAACTGCAGATTGTTTACCAAACTCAAATGATCTGGGGGCGTAAATAAACCAATGTATTCACTTTTAAATTAAGACAACTTGGTAAATTGAACATCAACACCTTTAACAAGTAATTTACTTGCTGTTACTCCCGTATGCAGAGTATTGTAATACTGAAGGTTTCTGCATAACCTCACTAAGCAGAGCTGTAACTCGGCTGTGCTGCTCCAGCTTCAGCTCAGCTCTCAGAAATGGTGAAGTACCCTGGAGATGGAGTTTCGTGTTGCAAGGAACAGAGGAATTAGATTTTCATAATTAAATGTAGATTATTACATACTTCTGCTTTTGTGCTATTTGTTTGGTTTTAAACTACCCGACATTTACCATTTAGGACGAATTTAGGATGTGATATAAACTCATGAATTTGTAGATCATGAATAGTAATCACAAATTTTCCTCTTCAATGATGAATAAAAAAATATAAAATAAAATAGTTCCATTTATGACAGTTTTTGGTTTTTGCTTGCTACACTAAACACCACTTTTAGTTCCACTTGTGCTCTACCTTTCTTCACAGAGCTACAAAGTCATCATAAACAGGAATGGTGAATAGGCAGCATCGAGACGGGTGTCACTAATATTTCATACAAAAATTGTCCATGGGCTTCCTCACTAAAACTGCAGGCATAACTTGCTTCCTAAATGCTTACTGATTAGTGGGGAATAAGAATATGTCAATACTTGAAAGGAAACCTGAACTGTCATGACCATTTTACCTACCGTACCAGGAACCAGAGACCTCAATTACCAGATCCCCAGCCTCCAAAATAATCTCGTGTAGTGAAGAGGAAAGATTAGTCAACAAAGCAACAAAAGAGATTTTCCTACCTTCTACATGCAACATGCTGGTATTAAGGTATTATAACTCCATTAAAATGTTCGGTCATAATACAGTTTATATCTTACTTGAGAATCAAGTACACTAATCACTACTGCATTATTAGTCATATATTAAACTTGAAAATAGTAGTCAATCATCATTTTCTTGAGAAATTTGTAGAAGCTGGAGCCATGAAGTTCTACTTACTGACTCCAAAAATATTCAAATAGCTAACATAAGATGTCATTGTCCACACTTTTCTTGTAGGTTCTTTAAGAAATTACCATAATGAAGATATTGAAAAATGATGAGCAAAATCATAAGTCAGTTGTTGGTACTTTTTTCTGTCCTCTGTTTTCCTGCAGTTCAGAATAATTTTGTTTCAGACTGATTAATGAAGGCAAAGGGAGGCTCAAAAGGCTAAATACAGAGATCAATAAGTGGCCTGTAAACAGCAAAAGTTACTGGTGTTTAATAAATAAAAAAGTCATCAGTAGACTCATCGTTTGCTTCCTATGCAAGTAACTTCCACGGCAAAACAAGGTCAAAATCACTAATGTGATTAATTGGGTGACTGAGTTTGTGTATTTAATTTCAGATTAATGCAATATTAACCCGTTGGCTTAGATAGAGAAGACGTTAAAATAGATCAACTAATAAATGCACAGCATACAGTCTGATTCCACCTTTATCTAAGCTTCTTTCTAGTGTAGGTGGGTGCTGGAAGGGAAGGAACTGGAAGTCTGTGCAACAGCAGGACAAAATGCCAGCAGATTGAGAGGAATCATCCCTCTGATAAATCACAGGACATTTTCATTAGAGATTGCTGTAGGGCATTTGTGCCACCTCAGTGTTAACTCTGCGCGTGACACTTTGCGAGGACATCAGTCAGCGCGTAGCTGCTGATGAGCTGCTCTGCGGGTAAGCCAGGCTACGTTGGCAAACGGAAGACTGGTGAATCACACAGCTTGTGCCTCATCGAAGAGCTATCTACGTCTCTGACCTTCAGCTTTTGGGCCTCCCTTTGCTGAATAATACTTAATTCACTAGTTTTGGATTACGATTTCTATTTTGATGACAGCATATTTCCACAAAATAGGCAATTTACAACTGATTTACGAAGCCTGACAGGTATTAGCCTCAAAACTCAGCACCTGGAGAGGGTAGAAACAGAATGGTATCTGCACGGATTCTACTATACATCCCATCATGGAATAGATAGTAATATTCATAAATTTCTTAGGATTACCAGATTCACACAGTATTTCCCAGCGGCCAGGTCTATGGAGCCTCTGTTTATATTATCATCCTGAATTGCACCAGGGAGATATCACAGCCCTTCAACCATTTCATGCGGTCTGATCCGTGCAGCTTCTAACGGCCAGGAGTTCACAGAGGGGAACGGCCGTGATCCCACTGCATTGTACTTAAACAGAGTCTCTTCAGGACTCTATTTGATGAATGAGCATAAAACATGAACTTGCAAGCAATGATAGCTTGGCTTCCAGACCCATTTCACCAGCACTTTCTGCACACCATATTGTACAACAGGTGACAAGATATAATTTGCAGAAATCATTCTTTCACGGGGTTGTCTTTATTTCAAAATGCTGTGTCTTTTTTCAAGATGCTGCAGATAATGGGAGGGTTATTACAAAGCCTACTGGTGTGTCAGTCTTATAACATGGCACTAAGGGACAATATCATGCACCCATCAACATAATAAATAATCCAAGACTGTGAGCCCTGCCAGAGATGAAGACAGTACAGGCTGTACATAGTGTCTATCTGGAGCACACCCTGGGTTGAATTCTGCCGTGCCTTCCTCTTCAACACAATTACTTGGCTTGCTTCAGCAAGATGCCCAAGAGTAAACCGGCACATGTGTGATGTGGAACCAGGACCCTGGAGATAAGCAAGGAGAGATCAAAGTGGCAGTGTGGACACATCCTGTCAACTTCCATCGGATCAATGAAGACAGTGAACAAAGTCTCCCTTTTGGCCTGAGTAACTGTAGCAGTTACCGTACTGAATATCATGTCACTCAGACTTGCTTTAGGACTGAACCGCAGGGAAGCTTATGTAGCATACAGCTGGTATCATAGTAATTTCATAATCTATTATATTTTTATATTATTAATTTATTCATAATCATTAATAATTATTTTATTATTAAATATATTTTTTAATAATTATAGTTGCCTGAAAAGCACTGAAATAATGTGGTTATTTCTCACTAAATTCCTGATTGTTTAGTGATCAAAGTAGAAGGCAGCGTGCACATGTCCCAAAATATCGTTCAGCGTAGTAGAGACTTTCAGTAGTAAAAATTCTTTGCTGTAGAATGCTTCAGCAACCATGTGTGTTTTCAGCCCTGATATGGCACTATAGGTCCAATACATGCTGAATTCCGTTTGATTCACACTGACCAAAAATACCATGAACTGTTGCTGCATTTGCAAGAACGAGAGATATAAGGGGCAGTAATTCTAAATTGTAAGGGAAACTAATTTTCTGGTAGAAATCAGCCTACCGAGCCGCTATAGATTAAGTGTTCCTCTCATGTGATCACTCAGTCTCCGACAGAGGTTAATTGAATGCTAATTTTGAAATTAAAAACAATAGGTAGATGTATCCACAAGATCATCTGATATTCCTATGGCTACCACTGAAACACAAACCTCACACTTTGTTTATCACTACTTATGCTCCAGCTATGAACTACACTGAGAATAACAAGAAATCATTTCAGAAACTTAGAAAAATTAATATTACTAATATCCAATAGACCGATTACTCTGAAGATTTTCAATGCAAGAGCTGGCAGCAGACTGACAGCCCAGCATTATGTCACCAAATACTACAGAACTGGCAAAGAAAAGACAAATGGAATTATAATGCTTAGTGAATCATTCAATTTGCAAATGCTGACACCTCTTCCTGCCTATCAGACCAAAAGAAAACATCACGATTACATCTAAGATGCAAGCGATGGTACCTTGTTTGACACCAGAGTAGAACTGTGAAACATGGCAAAGACTGCTGCAGACAGATCTTCCTGTGTTCTGCTTCCCGGCATTTATATCACCTGGCTATCTCACCAGAAAGTACTTAAATGCCAAGCTATCTGGCAGCAGCTTTAGAATAACATTACTACTGCTGTGTCCCATACATATGACTTTGGAACATGCAAAGTAGAAAGAAGCGTAAGAACCCAGATATCAAATTGTGAGTGGGTAAGTAAAAAACTTAAATAAATAGTGACAAATAAGCGGGCAAAAGAAAGAGCAAGAGGTTCTGACTTGGTCCTCTGATCAACTTTGATTAATAATGGAGATGATACAAAAGAAAATCATCCCAAATCCCTGAAGGAAGACACTAGAAAAGCACCAAGTGAAAATAAAACCATAGGATAATGGACTGATATAGGTTTGAAGGGAACTCAGGAAGACACCGAGCCCCTCCTCCTGCTCAAAGCAGGGCTTACTTTGGTGCTCTGGGTTGCACTGAGCCTTGTCCTGTCAAATTTTGAATATCTCCAAGGATGGGGATTCCATAATGCAACCAATTCCAACAGACCCATGCCCTAATGCAGCTCATTGTACTTAGAAATCTGGGCTTTTAACTTTCAGGCTTTTTAAAAGTTCTACTTGAACAATTTTGACAGATTCATGAAGATCTTCAAACAGAAGAAAATGAAACCTTACAACTAAACATTTTGTGTGACATACATGAGTCACGCTTAAGATGCGTCGTGTATCGTTCAGAAAGGTATTGCCATGTTAATGGCATTTTGTAATAACCTGTGCCAGTACCACACTCCTGCACCGCTACCACCACTTTTATTTCATTCACCCAGCTCTTGCTTTCTCTTACCATTGCAGCTGGGCAAGGCTGAAGCTTCTACTTTTTTTTTTCGAAAAAATAGAAGGTTTTGATAATCATCTGCAACTTTCACAGTACCAATTTCTGGACAATGGAGGATTTGGTGCTTATGAGACTAAAATCTCAGAATATTCTGAAACCTGGGCTCTTCAGCTGACAGGTTAATTAACAAATGGGAAGCTGCTGGCAGGGAGCATCTGCACAGAGAAATGTCCACAGAAAATATCGTTGAAATAGACTTACCTAGGCAAAATGCCAAATCTGAAAAAAAATCTTTTTTCCTCATGAAAATTTCTGTCTGGCTCAAATTACCATAACTGACTGTTACTACTTGCCTTTCTTCACTAAAAGTGAGAACTATTAAGGGCCCATCTGGAACATCTGACTCTCAATTTGTGAAGGGCCAAGGAGATTATTTATTTAGAACAACTGGTCTTTTTCTCTTTTTTTATTTATTTTCTTCTTTTCTGATGGAAATTTTTGGGTCCCTACACCAGTACTTCCACTGGATTTGTACCAATGATGCAAAGTATGTTAAAAGTCAGTTTACGACACTCCCATAACTCAAGAGGTGCAAAGCAGAGAAGAAAATAGCTGATACAATTTTTAGTTGGTTTTCTTTCTCAAAGGAAGTTTAAAATCTGCTAGCCCGTGAGTTAAGTAATACAAACAAGCTGATTTTTTTTTAAAGTGATTTTTTTATTCTTGAAATTGTCTGCAGAAAACATAATAGCAGAAAACAAAGAAAACTAACAGGATTGCAATACTGAACTCCAATAATCATGTTTTCTTAATGAGATAGCAAATAAGCAATGAGAAAATGTAGATTTCAAGCATTTTTATTTTGCCAAACAGAACACTGATTTTTATAAGTCCTATAGAAATTCTCTATTATAGTCATGAACCACCTTTGAATTTTTCATATTTGCCAGTACAAAGAAAAGGACCGCTAGAGCAGCTGGGGGAAAAAAGAGAAAGGTGATTTCTGTGAAACTATCATTCCCAATGTTTAAAAACAATGAACTCTTATAAGTTACCATAGCAGTAGGCAAAAAAGTGTTCTACATCTATTAATTTTCATAGTAGTATTATCGTCCATTACATTCTTCCCCCATGTTTTTTTGTCTATTATCAACAATTGTTCAAAAAAAAAAAAAAAAGAAAAGAAAAGAAAAAAACCAAACAAAACAACAAAAAAAACCAAACCAAAACAAAACAGAAAACAGTACTGGATACATTTAAGTCCTGGTTTTGTTGCTTTGAATAGCTATTCAGCAACCAGTGGCCTCTCCTGCCAAACCTTTTCTGTGGTATAGTGGATGCAGAAATTGCCTAGCCTACAGCTGCGTACCTCCTGCTACTAAAAAGATCCTGATGAATAATTCAGAAATCAAATCCTGCTGACCTCACATGTAATAGAAGTGTAGTCAAATTCACTTAAACAGGAAAGACAATTTTTTGTCGCTCTTTTCATTTGCCTCAACAATTAATTTTCACTGATAATGCACTATACTATTCTTGTCTTGCTACTTGCTTTTTAACTTAGCTATATTTTACAGTGAGAGGCTTGAAATCTGTCAGCAATAATGAGGAACTGCACCCATTCTCTGGGTAGGGACCACAAAACAATTTAATCACGTTGCTATCAAATGTATGTGCATGTCCGCACTGTACAACCAACACCACAGCCTTTGCTATGGTCACTGGCCACAGAACGGCAGGCACGTGCTGAAGCTGTGCCTTGGAGGTGTCTCAGGTGGCAGCATTAGAAACCTGCACAGTACACCCCTGCGATAGGCTTGGAATCCAGTACAGGCGGTGATCTGGAAACTTTCTATTCTGTTTATAAATCCATTAGGGCTAAGTTGGGATCTAAAGCAAAGTGGCAACATACTCCGTGTAAAAAACAGCCATTACGTCAGTTTTGACAAGAGACTTTCTCAGCTGAGACTGTCCTAGGCTGTCATTGTGAAATGCGCTGACTGCCCTTTCCTGATTGCTTCCAGACCTTTCATCTTTAGGAACTAAACCCACTCCACACACATATTCTCATGAAAGACTCTGGCTATACCACAGCTGGGTACCATGATTACCGGGATGACAGCATCATTGTGCTCCTCAAGACAGAAGGCTATAGAGGTAGAAGGTAGATCAGCTTTGAGTCCAACAAGATCTCTGATTAGGGAAAAATGTATCTCAGTGAGGATCAACTGCCACCATAGCCAACAGTCTCCCTCCATCTCTAAATGATCCTTTAACGAGAACTGTCCTTTCTCCATTGGAACTACAAGGAACGTGTAGTAGGGAAACTCATGCAATTCCTGCCTGTTTGAGCATCACTGCAGCCTTGCTCTAGATTTCTTACATTTGCATGTCGAAATGCTACTAGGGTCTTCCAAGATGAAAGTTTCTTGGGGCCAGAGACAGTGTGACACATTTTTTTTTTTAATTACCATTACATTTCTTATGCAATACTTTAGCCTTTAGCTCAAGGCAGGTTAAGTGGCACGGCTGGAGCAAGGCTACGTCTAAACTGATGAGCCCCCGGGCATTGCTGAGCTGGGGAATGGCTGCACTCTTCAGCTTCATTCCACTTCCAAGGTGAACCAAGGGTGGCCTCACTCCGGCTGTGCTGCTTACCCTCTCTTGAGCTGTGAGTCCAGACATAATTTAAGAAAAATATATATTATGTAATTATTATTATATGGTTTGTTACCACATCAGAATGCCATAATTTAGAGACAGACAGTCATTGATTTATCCAAATAATTCCATGTAAGCTGTTGACAACTCACCTTATAAACACAAGCATGTATTAAAGAGTTGTTAAAGAATTATGCAATCTGCAAAATTATGCCCAAATCCAGCAGTGTACAGAAGTGTTTTGAGCAATACCTATTTCATGTTTCAGGCTAGTTCTTCCACACAAGAGGAAGAAAAGTTCACACAGGTCAAGAAAAACCACATCCAGTAGTAATCAGCATACTTGAGGGCAGTCCCAATAAGGACATAAATAATGAAGTGTAACCAATCTCTTTGAATCCAATGGCAGGCAGTCACTAGGTGAGGTTTGAAACATGGCAAGGGGAGAAGCTGAAGAGTCACTCTTGAACGCTGTGCATGTAACTTCCTATCCACTGAAACAGGACCCTTGTTTCATACATTACTCTTTCTCTACTATTAATTTCACTAGCTTCGTTATTTTTGTTGAACTCCTCTTAAAATTCCTCTAGCTTGCAACTGTATTACCAGCAATGAATGTCCAAAAGTGAATATAGTGTTTCCCATACTGTTTCTTACTCCATACTAAGCTTCTGTGGGATTCTTGCTGGACACAAAGATTAGACACACCTATCTTAAAGGTGAAGAACAGTGACCCATTGTGCTTGCAGGATTAGTATGTTTATTTTTATCCCTTAAAACCGGTCCCCTTAATGACATTGTGACCACTCTGTTCTACCAAAGTCTAGTTCAGTGGCACATTTTCAAATAGCTGCTTGACTGTTCTTTTTTCGCTTGCCCTTAAACTCCATTATTGAAAGTGTGGATATTAGGGGATGCTGCAAGACCCCTCAAAACTGATTCCACTGAGCTGCTTGCCACCTTACAGTATCAGAGTATCCCACCTAGTGAAGTCAATGCTGGTAATTTTACCACCATTAACAAGTGGTTGAAAGAGTTTAAATGTAATTCCCCATTTTTTAACTTCTTCAGCCAAACCTGGTCATTAATGAAAACTTTCTAAAAGTTTCAGTTTTTATAGAATAATTTGAAATGCATGGTCTTATCTGCAGTTTTCTCATTTGCTGAATAGAGCCAGTTCTGTAGAGTAGTATTAGACGTAATAGTAATTCTACTATTAGAGTAGAATTACTCAAAGACACACCCGTTCTGGACAATGAATCAGTATTTGCTCAGTGCCCTACTACTTGTTTATCTTTTTCTAATAGAAAACTGATACATTAGTCCAGCTTACACTGGATAATAGTGAGTCTTCCTTGACTCTCTTTGAAGCTTATGAACTTGTTTTCTCTCACTCATCCTCTATTAGACATTTTGGTAGACAAAGCAGGCTGCTGGTTAAAATAATAATAATTTAAAAAATAACTCCCTTTCTTCATTAGCAGACAAACAGAGGAGCCAGGCAGGAATGTAGAGTCTTGGTTTAGAGGCATAGAAAGGAGATGTTTCTGCATTAAGGATGTTGTGAACTGAATGGATAGCTTGGGGTTCTTCTGCACAGGAGGGATTTGAAGCCATTGGAGAAAGCCATGGAGGACGGAGAGGATGCTGACCTGGAGGCTGGAGCTGGGGTCATAAGTGGCTCTGAAGGACAGGAACAGAGAATGGCTCAGTGAAGAAAGAGCAATGGAAGAGAATGAGGTGATAAGTGTGAGAGGAAAGTGGTATGAGTCCAGAGCTAGATTTGAATGCTGGGAAAAGGAAAGAGTGGTGAGGAACAAATAACTCTCTTCCAAGTGCTTGGTACCATGATACAGCTCAGCTTTACCCTCTGAAAGGTAGAACGGAAAATGACAAAACCTTAAAGAGGATTTTTACTCATCTTTGCCACCAAACCCTAGCCTTCCTCCACCAAATCTTTTCCCAGCATATCACATTCCTGCCTCTCCCCACCCTCTACCCCACACCCTCCCCACAGGTATTCCTCTATTAAAAAAAAAAAAAAAAAAAAGACAGTTCAACACGAAGAAGAGGCTTAGTAAATCCAGAGGGACTGTATTACTTCCTCTGCTTATTCTGGCTACCAGTCACTACCAGGATGCAGCACACTTCCCAGCACATATAACCAGCTCTGTGTGGGTCCAGCCTCCCTTTGGGTGGGAGAGGGGAGACGTGTCCTGAGCTCTGAATACCAACTACGGTGCCAGGACACAGGGAAGGTCAGGAAATAGGCACTGCGAAGCTGTCTGAAATAAAGGTCGGTTTTGATCATTTCAAGTCTTCAGTTATTTTCCCTTGGCCTCTGCAGTAGTTCTTTAAAATGTGCACCACTGCTACATTATTACTAAAACCAGCAAATGCTCAGCGAGAAATAGACTGATAATAAACTCAGCAGAAAGCTGCAGTTTTTCAAAGTCATGTAAATGACCCAAGAGGGCAGGGCTGTTTGATTTTTAGTGGGACCTCTGCTCCCTCACAAATATCACATTAAAGCCGTTAAAGCTGCGTTATTTGTTCTCCTCTGCAATGGAGTCTTCATGAGGGGTGCCATGCCCAGATTACATTGTGAAAATTGTGGTCGTCCTTCTGTCATATGTGATTAACCAAGCCCTGTTAAAGTTGACCTCAGGTCTATGAAAGCGCACGCCCCTCATACACTCACAGGAATCTTCTATGTTTTTTGCAGACCCTGGATGTAAGGATGAAGTTGTATAAGAGCGTGTATAGTTGTGCGTGTATGAATGCTAGGGATACTTCCAAGTACGTGTGTTGGATAACGTGCAATTTGTTTTGTACAGAAGAGCACTCGGAGTTCATTGCATTGCGAAAGGCAGGCAGGGTATGATGCGGCATCCTCCCGTCAGATTTTGGTTTATGGACTGGGTAGAAACTTTCAAATAAAATCCTTTCAGTTTGGTTCCTAACTAAAACTGAGAGGTCTTGTTTTGGCCTCATATTGAGTTACAAAAAGAACAGAAGGGGCAGAAGTGGATGCTACAGCAGCTGTGGTGAACTGACGGCTGCAGGCTGGTGGGAATCTCCCTCTGACTGGATGGCTTTGACAAACACATCTACTAGTTTTTTGTCTTTTACTTCCTTTAGTGAGTTTCATTAACTTTTTCAAAAAAATTTTTTTTTTGCTATATTTTTATTCTCCTTTGAACTCGTTGCATATAATGTAATGTCATAATCAATATTCAGCAGAATACTTTTTTATGTTTAGTTGCTGCATTCAAGGATCACCTATAGGCTAAATTTACACATTTTGTTGCTCCAATTAAAATACTAAAACTATAGAGACACTAATCAATGAAAGTAGCCTGGCTTTGAGAAGTGCAGCTGATGTCTCCAGTGGAATCAGTTCTTGTCCTTGCTACGGTCTCTGCAGACATTGCAAACTTAATGATGTTTAATCCTGTCTGTGCCATTCTAATCTCACCCCCAGTGGTATAGCCTATAAGGTGTTTCAAAACAACGAACTATAGCAATATAAAACCAGAGCAAATGACAGTATAAAGGTTTCCTATATCCCTTTCAGCTATGTCAATGTTTTTTCTGTTCCCCTGTTTTGTTAATACCATAATCAGGCTCCATCGATTCATTCATTGCAATTTTTTCCATTTTTCTTCCCCGGATAACGCAGTGGAATGCAGCCTTCCTGCTGGCTATGCTGATTCAGCCATACATGTTTTTGGTTTTATTCTTGTGTTGGGGAGGATTTGATAACCTATCTCTGCAGGCCGTGTCTGCAGAGAATACTATCTCTTTGTAGAATAAACTAGAGAGTTGGAAAAAAACAGAGTATCTTAGTACCTTTTTCAGGTCTGAACCAGAACAGCAAACTTTAAAATAATTAGTGCTTGGGAGCACTTGTTCTGACTTTAACTTAATTATGTTTAGATTAATCATGTTTATCAATTAGACAAGATAAAATGCATGGTTAGTCCTGTTAGCAAGGGAGAAGCAGTAAGTTATTTGGTCCTTCTGGAGAAAAGTTGACAAAGAATTATTGCTTATAATGCTAAATTATCATTTCAGGGAAAGGTTACTTGAGGTAACTGAAAGTTTTTGTATGCCATCAAACCATTAGCTGCACCGAGTCTCTTTGTTTAAGCACCCATAAGAAGTCTGAGCTGCTCTCTGTCACTGACATTGTTATTGCAGACCTCATTTCCCAGGCCTTCTCCTGCCTCATTCGTAAACCCTGTAGGCGATTCCTACTGCCTGAAGGTTTCCCCCCACAGCTTACTTGTCTTCTTAGTCCTTAAATATGCCCAGGACTTTTGCCAGTAGATTTTTATCACAAAGATGCCCTGATTTTCATTGGTTTGTTGTTGTGGAGAGGGTTTTTTAAGTTCCAGTCCCAGTCTGTTTGGGATATGTTGGTCCATGGGATGCTTGCTTCCTGTGGCTTGTTCGAAGAGTTTGCATTTCTACTTGAAACTTCATAAAGAGAAAAATTTGCATAGTCTAATTTTATTTCAAAGCAGATAGTAATTGTTAAATGAGTCTTTATAAGGTTTTAGTGGTGTATGTGTGGTGTATGTGTGGTGTATGAGGTGGCATATTCTAAAAGGTGGCTTGCCATTACTGAGAGGTTAGTTTTTGTGTTGGATTAGTTTGCATGTAATACTTGGTGGCATCTTTAGAGATTTAATCTATTTTGGTAGAGGACTGTCCTCATTTGGTTAAAGTTATTTTTTAATTGATAATGTAAACACTGTAAAGAAAGATGTTTTGTCCTCATATGTTTTTATTTAGGACTTGGTTATTTCACAGCTTTTGGGTGTGCTATGAATGTGGCAAGATTTGAAGAACAAGATTCATTGGTCTTTGGATTTTTGCTATATACTAGTGCCATTTTTATGTTGATCCTGGCATGTGGATGGCCAAGTATTGGAGTATTTCAGATGCAGTTGGACGGATGATGGTGATTGCTGATCTTACAGGTGAAATCAGTGACAGTGTTAAAGACGTCAGTAACCTAGATGTTAGTAACCTAGGTACAGCAGAGATTGGATAGACTTTTAGCTATTAGTTCTTGTCATCTTTGTTTTTCTGAATATTCATTTGGTTACTGTCTGGGAAAAGAACAGTAGTCTAGAACTAATCATATTTATATAGCTTCTTCCTGTAGTTCCAATAAAGTCCTTGTCAGCAACGTAGGCTATAACTGTGTTGCACAGTAAATACTCCATAGCCTTACAACACATGACTGTAGCTAATTTTTAACTGTAAGAGCAATAATTACTTTTAAAATGCTGTAAGAATATAGTAAAATATAAGCATAATGATAGCTTTTGTACCAATGATAATGTGCCAAAAGTAGAGCCTTGCACAAACCTAATCTAATAAATAATAAGAAAAAAAAGTCTCCGTTGCTGATTCTTATTAACAGGGATAAAAATAAAATGGTATTATAAATGTATCCTCTAATGGCTTCCACTACATATCCTGTCTCCACCTACAGTATCACTTTTTTCCTTTAACTTATTACTAACTCATCAGGATAAGTGAAGGAATTAGAGATTTTCCCAGTACCTATAATTATAACGAACAGCAGTGATTGCATGACTCCCTTCCGTAGATGTCCTTGAGATGATTATGTGCCTGGGTTTCTAAAGGACCAGCAGCCCCTCTGCGAATACTTAAAGCTGTGGTTTGGTTTTTAATGTATGTTATTAAAACCATGGTTCCTTTCTTCCCGCTAACACCATGCTAAATTTCCTGCATGCAAAGTTTTTCACTAAAAACTTTTTCACTAGTTTCAATATTTTTTAGCCTTCCCCAAAGATTTTCTTGGTGACTTGCAATAATTTTGCGGGGACCTTTCACTACACAACCATCCCTCAACAGCGCACAGGGAAAGAACCCCACCGATACTCATACAAGGATCAATTCTCGGGAGCATATACCAGAATTAACTGCATTAATCTCAGTGCACTCACAGCTCTAAGGGAAGCCCCCATCCGAAACCTTTGTGCTTTTTCTGAGTGTCACTGTGTGAAATAAATGGTAACGGTAAGGTAGGCAACTACCTGCTCCTGGCCATGGTTGTGCTGCCAAACCTTTGCTTGCTCCTGTGAGAGGTCAGCGCTGCTCAGGTCTGCCAGCTGAATTCCTTGGGTTGTTGATACTTGACTTGCTTCAGTCAAAATAAGCTGCTTAGGCTTAAGCTCTTTAAACAGAGGATCTTTATTACTAAATAATTTAGCCCAAGCCAGTTTGCTTCGGCGTGACGATTTACTCTGAGAATCAGGTTAATTAGCAATTGCAGGTAAACAGTGTTTAAAGGCACTATACAGCCCTGCCTGCTTATTCAATCCTAGACAGCAATTTGCAACAGCTGTCAGAAAAGGCCTCCAGCAAACTCCGTTTCTGGTCACTGATGACTTTCCTCCTGAAGGCTGTGCAATGCAACATTAACAAGGCACATAGTTCTGTCTCTCCAGTCCCTGCCGCCCCCTTTCCTCTGACTTCACCACCCATGTTTTCCAGATTTGCCCTTCTCTCACCTTACACCTAATTAATACTATAAAAACACATCCAAACCTCAGAGCTTAGGTCGTTCAAGGGATTCCAGTGCTACCAAGCTGAACGTCGTGGTGGTGGGTTGCGGTGGCAATGGATGTGCTAGAGGGAGCAAGGAGCAAGTTCCCAGGATGTTCTTCGACAAAGCACTTGACAAAATCACGTTTCCCAGGAATGTTTTGATTATATCCAAGTGGAATTTTCTGAAGAAAAAAATGCATTCAGAATATTTTTCAGTCATTTCTATTTGCCCATTAGTTGTTCCTGTCTTCTTCTTCAGCTCTTCTTCATTCCTCTGTTTCTGCAGTCTAAACAGACTGTATCAGGACAACTGCACATGTCTGTCTGTAAAGGGCAAGGAAACATATCTGGGAATGACAGATATGGTGACAATTGGAGTTTTGATCAAACAACGGTCTGTGCTCACTGCTCTCATTACTTTCGTTAGAAAACACTTTTATTCTAAGGGAGGGGGACTTTTTTCACTGAAATATACTTTTCAAATAGTTCCTATAATACTCCCCGATCATAATTTTTAATTGGACTATAAATAAGTGACTTAAGAATCTGTAAAAGCTTCCTTAGCAAAAGTTTATGTAATCACATATAATACAGTCATTGCACAACACTGAAATGAGTGAACTTAATCAAAGAGACGCAGCAGTGTCAAGCTTAGAGTGGGGAAGCATTCTCGGAGATGTCAGTAATACAGCATTTCTAGAAACGTCAAACTTTCTTCCAGAAGAAATGTATCCTTCCAAGGTGATATACTGTTGGCAAAAGCCACCACTTAAAAATACAGTGATCGCTGCACAACAATTTTAATGCCAGTTCTCCTTTTTTGAAAAGGTTCCTCAATTTTCTTCTTCAGGTCACAACCACAGATATCAACCTGGACAAAAAAAGAGTAAAAGTCCTGACCTCAGGGTAGATGACCAATACCCTAATGCTGAAATCAAATAATCCAAGGCACATAATTTCCTGCAATGGAGCAAGTTAGCGAAAAATGCAATTTGTGCAAGGTACATTTGGGAGTGAACACTTGACTCATTAAGATTGCAACTCGGGAGTCATGCTGGACTAGTTAACATAAACCTTGCATTGCTAACATGGATAAAGTACACTGACCAAGAAAGTGGAGGTATTTATAATATTTTCAATGTTTGCTCAACTTGTCTATGTTAATTTTAGAAAAAATATTAAAATCCACATGTGAAAAAACAGGACTAGTCTCTTCTTCTGATGGACACTAATGAATTTTTATGAATTAAAAATAACAAAGCAAAAGAGCTAAATATTCCCTTAGGAAGGACAGTTCACTCATCCATGTTCACTAACCGTGATGGCTCTAACATTGTCTGTTTCATAGCCCACAGCTGGAAATACAGCAGGTTGGCCCCAGCCTTGCTGGAATAAAGTACGTAGGGAAGGAATGGAGAAGAAACATTCGTCTGACGGCCTGCTAAAAGTAATATCCCCTAAAAATATTACAGATTTTGGCTGATATTATGCTTGTTGCGATTTTGACACCCATCGACAGGACATCTTCCATTACTTTTTTCTCAGGAAAGATGAAAAAAATGTTGAAGGAATAAATTGGAGTAATAAAGAACCAAATATGGCTCCATGAGCTTCCCTGTTGTCTTGTCTGTTAATATTATTTGAAAGTTGCTATGAATGTCACTTAAATATTTTGGGATGACACTCAGCTCTCACTCCCACCATTAGGGCATTCTGCAGACAGTATTTGCCTAAATTTTCAGATTCTGGAATTATCATAGTCATGGTAAAAATGCCAATACATTCATGAGCTGTAAGTTTCACGCTCTCTCATGAGGAAGAAATTAAAAAGACAAAGCACAATGTTTTTAACTTGATTCCATTGAATTCACTAGCAGAAAAAGGAGGTGGGTAAATAGAGGAAGGCTTCAGGGTTTTGATTTTGGCAGCCAAAAATTCACTTTGGATTGAAGCAAAAAAGAGACATATGAAAGGTTTCATCCACCCCCCCCAAAAAAAACTAAAAAAAACCCAAAACCTTATGAAATATCAGTGTTTAATCTGCCTTGCTAAAGATAAGATCAATATCTCACTACTTTCCAGAGGGCTTTTCCTTCCTTCATAACATAGCTTCCCTTTCCACTGTAGCATCAACTAGAGACCCTTCTTCTGCATAGTTGTTTCTCCTGTTCCTCTCAGAAAAGTATACAGAAGACAAGCTTATTTGCTCCACAAAAGAAAAATGTACTCAATGTGCAAGTAATTTCACATAGTACAAGCTGCAGGTGCTTGTTCATATGAAACTATTGCCGCAGCTCAAGCAATTACAAAAAGGCAAAATATGAAAGATGGTATGCATTTAATCAGCAAGATTACAGCCTTTAGGGTGTATTGGATTATCTTTACACAACAGTTAATCTTTTTGATGTTACAGCATTTGCGATTAATATTGTAGGTGCTAATGAAGTGCGGCCTTCTTGAATGCTTTTAAAATGACAAGCAGAGGGTTATGCTGGATACTGCTATTACATTCGGAGTGGGTAAATTTGCCATCCATCCTGCTAGTGCAGCACCCAGATTGCCTGGGTGCATGAAGTCACTGCACAAGGCTCATCTTCCCGATGACAGCACCTGCAAGAGGGGCGGCAGCTTCCAGAGGAAAAGCTCAGGAATGGGGAGGGAAGCATGAACAGGAAAACTTGATATTACCACAATATTTATGGTTCTAGAAGTTCTGATAGCTGGTGCCAGACATTTAAGGCACTGATTAAATATATATATATATATATATATATAAAAAAGACAGACATTGTTACGTGTCCCCAGCAGTTTCAATTCGCTTTGGGGTCTTAAGAAATATCCGTATTTCATCTAGCTGAAGCATAGCCACAAAGCCCTACTTAAACATTAATGTGATGAAACAAAATTTCAGAAACAGCCAGGCTGCAGCATTACATAATGTTTTCAGGTGTATACGTAATTGCGCTTTCATTATATCTTATTAGAAGTGATTCCTGCATCTGTCAATAGGAGTCGGATTTTCCCAGCCACAATCAAAGCTCTAGGTCACAAAAGCACATCAGAATGGGTAATTAGTCCCATTGAGTCTGGGCAGTGAGTTCATCCAAATGGACTAAGTATTCCAAATCTGCTTAGGGAGGGAGACATTTGTGACCATAGCCCTTCCTGCAATTACTTAAACAATTATTTATCTTTATATTTATAGACTGAGGCCCTCAATTTGCTTTCTGAATTATCCTAAATATTTGCACGTTGGAACATCCATAAATTACTCATCTGATATCAAAAAAATGTGTACAAAACCTGCATTCTTCATAATTTGAATATGCAGAGTTTTAGTGGTCAGGCTCTCTTCCGTATGTATCTGCACTAAAACCTCGACTGCACATGAGAAAACAACATGCTGGAACTTTGGGAAATGGAGAAGGGGAGAGCTACGTGTGATAATTTCAAAGGAAAAATAACTGCTAATTATTCTTTTACTTCCGGTCACCTGTGCCATAGGTCATCTGGAAACATCACTTGAAGGCATTGGTTTGATAAGACCACATGTGAAAACTCCGCTTTTCTGAAACCTCAGAAATTATGCTTCTCCCAAGCCCTTTTCTGCAATATCTGTTGTCCTCTTTCAGACTTAGGAGCATTCAGACACAATGAAATACCTTTATTTTCTTAGAGCCCTGTGCCTGAACGTGGTCTCTGTGTTGTATTTGATTTCGGTAAAAAGAGCTTTGTTACTGTTTCTCTTTAATGAACTTCTGACACTGGATTTTTTCTCTCCTACTTTTCTTGCAGTCTTATCTGCATTGTTGAAAACCTGGAAGTCAACAGCCTTTTGAATAATTTGGCTTTGATACAGGAACCGTTATGAATTTTTAAGCTTTGCTGCCTAGCATACATATGTGGATCTCATCCAATCTGATTATGTGAGTCTGAATTCATACAGCAATGTCTTACATGGCTGTATTCTAACCTGCAAGGCTGATTGTATCTCTGAGAGCACTGTCACGTATTGCAGGCACTAATTAAAGACTGTGCAGCTTCATTAGTTTTGTGGCAAATCTCTGTTTCCATTAAATATGCTGTAATTATATCAATTTTACAGGACGGACTTGGAGAAAAAGCTATAACTTGCATGGGTGAAAGCTTGTGCATATTTTGTTACAGTTGAAGGAAAATATTGGAGCTAAATTGCTCTCCTAAATGAAAAGAATTTTATAAATTTCAGGTGCTAAGAAAAGAGAGTTTTGGTGGATTTGACATAATCTTATGCTAAGCCATTTATTAGTAAAATACTCTTCTGTTCCCGAAGGATACAAAATGCTGAAGAATTTTTCTCTTCCTTTGTTTATTGTTACTAAAGTTTTATGTTCAGGCAAGCATATGTGTACAAAGAAAAGATAACACAAGTTAGGCACGTGTCTTACAGTGACATCAAAGATTACAAAATTAATCCTGCTCAAAAACTAAGCAATCTTCTGACATCAAAAATATCCTTAATTCCTAATGTTCCACAAAAATTACTTGCAGGCTTCCATAACATCTGAAAACTTCTACATTACAAGATACTGTCTTCAAAATCCTCGGTTTCCAGAGCAGTTCTATATCCAGCCAGGGTAAAATGCACTAAGGGTCTTTGGATGCTAGAAGCTCTTTGTGAGAAAGTCAGCAACCAGACCAGACAAAGTGGTTAGACCTACTCATAACTCAGTGACCTCCAGAAAGCAACCATCAAAGATCCTGAGTTTTGGTTTGGTAGAGGAAGAGAGGAAATTAGGCAGCAAAAGATAAATATGAGCCCTTCCAACCTGCAGGTCTAGGACCAGAGAGCCAGCACAAGCTGCAGGGTAGGGGAGGACCAAGTGATTAGCCGTGATGATACAAAAATCATAGAATTGTAGAAACATAGAATGGTTAGAGTTGGAAGGGTCCTTGAAGATCATCTAATTCCAACCCCCCTGCCATGGGCAGGGACACTTCCCACTAGACCAGGCTACTCAAAGCCCCATTCAGCCTGGCCTTGAACACTTCCAGGGA
Source organism: Rissa tridactyla (assembly GCF_028500815.1). Classification (NCBI taxonomy): domain Eukaryota; kingdom Metazoa; phylum Chordata; class Aves; order Charadriiformes; family Laridae; genus Rissa; species Rissa tridactyla. The sequence goes on from NC_071467.1 coordinate 42,329,975, forward strand.
TGGGGCATCCACAACCTCCCTGGACAACCTGTTCAAGTGTCCCACCACCCTCACAGTAAAGAATTTCTTCCTAATATCTAACCTAAATCTACCCTCTTTCAGTTTAAAACTGAACCCCTCATCCTATCACTACATGCCCTTGCAAACACTCCCTCTCCATCCTTCCTGTAGGCCCCCTTTAGGTACGGGAAGGCTGCTATAAGGTCTCCTTGGAGCCTTCTCTTCTCCAGGCTGAACAACCCCAACTCTCTCAGCCTGTCTTCATAGGAGGTTCTCCAGCCCTCTGATCATTTTTGTGGTCCTCCTCTGGACTCGCTGCAACAGGTCCATGTCCTTCTGATGTTGGGGACCCCAGAGCTGGAGGCAGTACACCAGGTGGGGTCTCATGAGAGCAGAGCAGAGGGGCAGAATCCCCTCTCTCGTCCCGCTGGCCACGCTTCCTTTGATGCAGCCCAGGATACAGTTTGCCTTCTGGGCTGTGAGCACACATTGCCAGGTCATCCACCAACACCCCCAAGTCCTTCTCCTTAGGGCTGCTCTCAATCCATTCTCCCCCCAGCCTGTATTTGTGCTTGGGATTGCCCTGACTCAGGTGCAGGATCTTGCACTTGGCCTTGTTGAATTTCATGAGGTTCACACAGGCCCACCTCCCAAGCCCGTGCTGGGTGGAAGGGCCTTAATGTCTAGAAGGGCCTACTTCACAATAAAATACAATGAAGTCCATTGTATGTGTTTGGAAGGTTGTTTAATTGCTCAGATTGCTGCATGCCTGCCCACCCCTAGTGACACAGCAGGACAGCAGTTTCAGAGGGAGATAGACATGTTCTCCTTCACAGTCTTCGTTTCCTCCTAAATCTCTTGCTGCTTTTATGGTTACAGTTCCCATTTCCCTTTAAACAGGAGCTATGGCACATTAAAATGATAGATTATTCTTCTCCATAAATCCTTAGCAGGTTTCAGAAGTCTTCCATTACCATATATTCAGTGGGGTGGGATGGGAGGCTGCCGTCACATTGCATTGCTCTTCTCCTGCTGTGGCTATTATGACTATTTTTGCTCTTGCACTTCACTATTTGGTAACGGTCAAAGGGGAAAACGACACTTAATTTCTATGTCTAGACAGGAAGATTTGCTTTCAAAATTGCAATTGTATTTTTAAAGTTTGAATTGACTAGCTAATGAACTGTTTTAGCTATATAAATGAAAATTAAGAAGTACTTATTCAACATCATCAGAAGAGATATCAAAAGCTGCTCTATTAGAACAGAAAATTCGGGTATCTGCTGTTCAGTTAATGCACTGGTCTGATTTTCCTCAACACTTCTGAATCCAACGCACACTATACAAATATTATTTTACTCAAATGATTAAGAGGCAATAGCAAATTTTTGCCTTCATATAGGTTGTGATAATTTCCACATTAAGCTTTAATGGGAATGATTGCTTTAAAAGGATTATTTTTCAATCTGTTCTAGAAGGTCACTTCATTGGATTTCAAGAAGCCTAACAAATTACAAACTCTCAATGTGAGAAGTTTCATGGGTAAATCAACTTACGCATATTTATGTCCTGTCACAGTTTAATGAACCACTAAGAGTGCCGAATAAAGTCACACACAGTGGAACTACTAGAATGGTTGTTTCTGAGTTGAGTGGACAAAAAATTCTCAAGAGATTTTATTAGTAGGCTGCAGCATAGGTTCCTACAATGATTATTCATGGATCTTTGTTATTATTTCACTGAATCATCAAAGGAAAAGCAGTTAGATTGATTTCTGCAAAAGATGAGGTTTTGTCAAAGATGGGTTTCATAAGTAAAAAGAAAAGTGCAATTTTTTCTTTGTATCGAAGCAAAGGTATTAACAAATACACAGATAATTATGTTCTAACTTAGGAGTTCTTTTGTGTGCAAAGAACAGCCTTTTACAAGTTATGCACAGGGAGCTAAATATATTTACCACACAATTCTTTTTGATAGGATTTGTCCGTGTTTCTCCTTGTGTACTGTAGTGAAAGTTCAGTCCTGCAGGACCCAGCTGAAGGGCTTTCTGCTAAAGGCAGCACTGCACTGGGTAGAAAATGCGAAATGAAGAAATTGGCTTCAGTTGCATCAAAGAGAACATGAATTTTACTGTGCTTAATAGAGAAGCATTATTGCAGTACAACATTCTGTTCTCCCTCATTATTGTCATAGCATAAGAAGTGCACTGTATCGTGCAACTCTTCTTAACATGGAAAATATCTTTTAGGTATTCTCTACGTAATTATACAATAATTAAAGCACAACCAAGGACTATCAAATTCTGCAAAAGATTTTTTCAACAGTTTCTGTGAAACTCATTGTAATGAATTCTAAGAAAAAAGCAGAGATCTGTTGTGTACTTTGTCATCAGATTTTATTTCTGAAAATCAGGGGTTATTAGACCAACCTATTGGGCCAGATTGAAAACACGGTAACACTAAAATTGCTAATGTTATAAATCAGTTAAGACTCAAATCCAAGTTGGGCATCAATGCAAGACTCAAAACTACCTTAGGCATAGTATCATACAGTCCAAAAGAAGCCTGGGAATAAGTGCTAAAATACAATTTTGACCCCTTTGTAAATATTACCAAATCTAATAAATTCTTACACTATCACATGTGTCTGAACTGACTGAACTTCTTCAATTTCCCACTGAATATAGAAAACACTAAGTGTGAACAACTGCTTTTGGACCAGAAAGGACATTGATGGATCAGCCTGCGCTTTCAGAGGCAGATTGACTGTCCATACAGCTCTCTCTTTCACCCTCCTATGTGCCTTTTTCACAGAATCACAGAATCACAGAATGGTGGGGATTGGAAGGGACCTTCAGAGATCGTCTAGTCCAACCCCCCCTGCCAGAGCAGGGTCACCTAGAGCAGGCTGGACAGGAACGCATCCAGGTGGGTTTTCAATATATCCAGAGAAGGAGACTCCACCACCTCTCTGGGCAGCCTGTTCCAGTGCTCTGTCACTCTCAAAGTAAAGAAGTTTTTCCTCATGTTGAGATGGAACTTCATGTATTCCAGTTTGTGCCTGTTGCCCCTTATCCTGTCCACTGAAAAGAGCCTGGTTCCATCCTCTTGACACTTGCCCTTTAGAAGCTTATAAGCATTGACAAGATCCCCTCTCAGCCTTCTCTTCTCCAGGCTAAACAGACCCAGGTCTCTCAGCCTTTCCTTGTAAGAGGGGTGCTCCCTTCCCTTGATCATCTTTGTGGCCCTCTGATGGACTCTCTCCAGTAGTTCCCTGTCTTTCTTGAACTGGGGACCCCAGAACTGGACACTGTACTCCAGATGTGACCTCAGCAGGGCAGAGTAGAGGAAGAAGATGACCTCCCTCGACGTGTTGGCCACATTCTTTTTAGTGCAGCCCAGGAGACCATTGGCCTTTTTGTCTGGTTTCCATGGCTTTAATGGCCTTCTTCACTGTTAGAGAAGTCACAGAGATGATTTAAGAGTGCTCCTGATTTTAGCTGAGCTATCCACACGGGATATCCATATTACACAAGGTATCAAGGGACTTAAGGGGCACTCAGTCTTGAATATTCCACAAACAAAACAAAAGAAAAGATTCTTTAAAGACAGTGTCAGCAGGAACAGTTTGTAGAAGTAATTAGGGCACTGGTGATTCTGCTGGAAGTATTTTTATAGTTTTAAAACACCAGGTAGAGTGTGGTGGGAATGTAGGATCTTCCATCAAGCAATGGTGAGTGGTTTAGGGCAATATTTTGAAGGGACCAGAAGCCGCGCCACTGAGAAGGAAGACATTGTCCTGCCGTTCACCATGCAAATGAATAATCTTATAGCTGCTTGGGAGGTTAGAATGGGCAGCTGTCATTCAAAGAGAACAAGACACACAAACCCCTTTAATTCATTTAGTTTCATCCAGCAGATCTTAGTCAAGCTATACAAAACAGAGGAATATAGTAGCAGCAAATGAGAAGCCTGGAGTAAACAAAGCTGGGGAAAAGCAGGATAAAGGGACAGTATGAGATTTCAAGGCCCGTCCACAGCACAAAGAGTTTCTGAAATATTCAATGCAGACAAAAAAAAGTGCTCTCTGACTTTTTTTTCTCCCCGTAAGGAGAAATTTGGTAGCGTAATCTATGAGTAGGGGCCCTTCACTCTGGGTAGTTGGTTATGTGGTCTGTGAAGAGCAATAAACTTTATTCTTCACTCCCCTTCTGTTGCTGTCAGCCATTCAGCTGAAATAAGTCAAGACGAACAGTAAAGGAGATGTCAGTGATGTGGTATTTTGTTGTCTCAACCACTTATATTTCAGATGGTCTGACTCTTTTAAATTTGTATCAGTATCTTCAGAAGACTTCTTTTTGTGTGTCACCCTCCCCAAACTAGCAATATTCCCACAAGTAAAATGCTATGCCACATGTCAGAAAAATGGGTCTCAGCCTCTAGTATTATAAGAGAAAAAGAGAGTTATGCTGTCCCCAATTGCTCAGTGACAATTGCTCGCTGATCTACTCTTCATTATCTGTTTAACAGATGCTATTTCAGCAGCTGCAAGGAACCAGATAGTGGACAAAGAAGGTGGAGCTCTCACTTTTGAGGATAAAAAGGGTCTTTTGACCATTGCTGCACACAGGTAGTTTAGCAGAGACCACGCCCAATATTCCTCATTCTGACAGGAGAGGGATTGCTTTCAACTGCTGAACTTGGTCCATTTCCTGAGGTCACGTCTGAAACTCATTCTCTCTGCTCTGTGTCCATTTTCAGAAGGAAAATTTCCATTTTTAGGTTACTTCACCTATTTGTTTCAGGATTCCCCAATAAAACCTGTTCTCTGTCAATCCAGCTGTTTTTGAAAGAAGCATTGAAGTTTACAATGAATCTGTTAGATGAATAGTTTCATAATTAATACTTCTTATGAAGTAACTTCTGCTCAGAGACCAACTTCAATGACTGTAAGAAACTGATCCCATAATGGCACCATCATGAATTCAACCGCAACTCCCTAAATGTGAGCAGTCACCAACCTGAGAAAGAAATGAGCCAATGCAGACTTTGGGACCTTTTAATGACTTTTTAATATCTAGTGTGTTATGATCTAGCCACCAACTAAGGGAATTTTATTTAGAAAACATTAAGTTTAGAAAACATTAGAAAATATTAGTTTACATAATGCAGTTCGTCTAAAATACTTTCCTAGAACTTACTGGGTGAATTTTACATGCTGGGTTTGAATACAATATTGCTCTTTGTTTCTTTTTCTCAGGCTATTGTCACAAATCCAGAAAAACCGTGAATGTTCATCACAGACTTTTTCCTTTCTGTACGTTCTTTTCTAGCTTGAACAGTTTGCAATGATTCCTCTTTGAATTCAGTGCCATATTCAAATGAGAAAATAAAACTTGGGCATACGTTTATTTTAAATTCATTTTAATTCCTATTCCATGTGCTTTTCACAGCTGCTCTTTTTATTGCATTGCTTTTCCAAGTGAAAACTCCAGCTGCTCCAGCCTTGCAAGCCGTAAATACATGCTGTATAAGCCCGTTTCAGTAAACCATTCCAGAGACTCAATGGTTATTGTTTTCCTCATCTTCCACCTCTAGCCAGGAAATCTAGTGTTTAGGTTTAAGTTGCAAGAGCAGCCTTTGAAAGTCCCAATGGTTTTTTTACTTGGATTCCTAAGAAAATGAGGCATGTCTGTCTAGCTTGCTTTCTTTATTCTCCCTAATAACTTTTAGCTTATGGGCCAATTCTAAACAAATTCAGGAGAGGCAGATGTTTCCAGCTGAGACAGTTTCCATGTGCCTAATGGAAAAAGGTGTTTGGGCTGAGAAGAGAAACCCTCAGCACACAGCATTAATTCAATCCGCTTCAGACATCAAAGACTCCATGTACATGCACAGCTGTGCGACACAATCCTTTAGGAAGCACGATTTATTGATCTTGATGCTGAAGTACTTTCACATATACGAAGTGGTCCAGCTGAAAACCCTGTAACTCACTGGTTTGTCTGGCAATTGGTCATTGCCAGTTAACATGACATGAGATGTGCCTGTACTTGCAGCACCCCTGCAGGTTAACATCCCCCATGAAGCAGTTCCATAATGCAAGTCATCCGTTTACTCTAGAGAGTCTCAGCTCCAGGGTCTAGTTACAGCTTTCCTCAGGCATAGCTTTGTGACACCAAGAAATCACCACTTGCCAACAAGATAAGTAGATCAGGCTCTGAATTCAGTTAATTCCTAAATCAGAAGCAGTAGATTATCTGCAGGAGAACTGAATCCAGTTATGTCTCTAGTTAGTATGCACACTTCTGCTTCTTGGGAAGTTAATGAAAGTCGAGTTGGTTTTGTTTTTCTGTTGAGCTTGACAGCAACATCTCCTGGGGTGATGATGGGAAGTCCGTGTACCTGTCTCACATGCAATGATTCTGCTCATTACCACAGACCTCACTAGCTGCACGCCACTATTTTTTTTCTCACCGCTGAGCAAACTTCTAGAGACACTTGCCGACGGACTCTGCCAAGCCTTTGTAGTGCTGCCAATTCCCTGAATCCTCTCAGATGGTCATGACCCAGGTACATGCAGCACAGATCAATCTAGTGACACAGCTGATTCACTTCGTTTCACTGTGGAGCCCATGGGTAAGATTTTGAAACATCCTGGTATAAAATGCCAGCAATACAGCAGTGAGACCTGCTCTGTATCATCAACTTCAAAACAGCACTACTTTTCAGCTACGAGGTGGCTTGATCAAGAAAATAAACTGCATAAGCAACTGTTTGGAGTGGTACTATCAAAGGGCTACACTAATGGCCCAAAGGATAAATTTCCACATCTCATTCTTTAGGGGACAGATCTGAACCTACCCCAGGAGAGCGGACAGCTGCCTCACATGTAGCACAAACTTAGTGCCCTTGCAGGGGCACAAAAAGTCACAGGCATAGAAAATTTGTTTCTTTTCCAGCTATGCATGCTAAGAGAACCATCTGGATGGTTCCCTTAGCATGGTAGTAAGGTGGTTTTGGTAGTAAGAAGTTGATTGCAAACAGTAAATGGGTCCCTACCTTTCCACTTTCAACTCTAGGCTTCTTTTCTGTTTGACTGAATCACTGTAATATAGGTAATCTCAAACCCTCAGAAACCTCAGTGATGGCTTGCTGTCAAAACCTTAGTATCCTGCATTAGTTCTTCAGTGGAGTCTGCTGTTTTATTCTTAACACAAAGAACAGGATGAAAGAAAAGAAAAGCTGCCTCTGTTTTTTTAAACTAGTCTTACTTATCTTTATGACAGCAAAAGATGCTAGCTAAGGATGTAGAAACCAGGACAATTAAACCATGCTGTTCCTTGTCCTCATTTTTTCCTTTTAACTTTGTCTTTGCCTTTTCTGTACAATACTACAAACTTTATCTTCAGTCTTTGCCTTTACTGAACAATACCATACACTTCAACTTCAGTTATTTTCTATTTACTTTTACAAATAAAGAATGGTGTAGTTACTGTGTAGTTCAGAAGCCTGTCTACCGTGGAACTGTTGTTCTGTTCAAAAAATAATGCATATAATTAAATAAACACTGTTCTGTTTTCAATTAGTGAAAATTCAAAAAATTACTTTTCATATGCAAGAAAATTCCTCCGGGTTCATTGCAAAACATTGATGCAAGTATTTATCAAATGCATTAACAACACTGCCTGCCGCATACAGAATTACTTGATTGGATTGATTAAATATTTAAAATTCTTTCCACGCTTTTTTCAAAATACATATAGAGAGGAAGATTGTCTCCCAGGATTTCATATTTGCTTTATCACCTCCAGTTCTGGCTCACTGTCTATTCACCATGATTTTTCACAAAAGACCTAGTTAAGTCTTGGAGCCTTCAGTGTCTGCTGCTTCAGTAAACACCTGCAAACCTGCAAAGGGGGTTAGCTCCTTCTCAAGATGGAAGTACAATATATGACATGTGAATTGTTTAATGAGTTATAATGCAGTAAAATTATTTGAAAAGTTCCTCAGTCCCCTCCAAGCTACCTCTTTCTATTGCAATATGATAACTAATCCTATATTTATTGCTTGAGAGCTAACACAAGATCAAAGCTAAGAGGCTGGGCAATTTCTCATAAGAAAAAAATACAAAAGAAAAAGCAGATGCCTCCTAACAGCCACTGTTACAGCTATGAGTCCCAGACTCCCGTCATCTTTATATCATTTGAAGATAAGCTCCATCCATTTGCTTGGGTGTTTTTAATTTTCTATCCATAGTAGTTCAATTTTTGCCCTTAGCCTTCAAGATTCTTGTGCAAACCGTTAAGATTTACAATTAAAACTCAGAAGTAATCCCTTCCAGAAATGACAGCTCACAGAGAAAATAAATGTATTTCAAAAGTGATGGAAAGCTCCGAGAGTCTGTCTACTAAATTGCGAAGCCAGAAGACGCTGCTATAATACAGCTCAAACACCCACCTGCTGAACAGGGTGAGCATTCCGTTGTGCTCTTTGCCTATGGTTTTGTCTATAATCTGTCATCACTGATGTCTTGATGCAACTTACCAAAGAAAGTGAGAGAAATCGTTATGCCACTCATTATGAATAATTACTTGTTTGTAAGAAACACTCATTTGTGACAGCCATAGGTTATTTTTTTTCACATCCTCAAAATTCAAAAAAAATCCAATTCCACTCCCCTTCATTGGTCATCTGCTTTGCTGTGGTGATGATTAAATGTGATTATCTACGTGATGTGTTTTTTTCCCTCAAGTGACTAAATTTCAAAATGCAGAGATTAAGTACTTCTGCAACAGTTTGGTTTGGTTGCTTTTTGGTTTTTTTTTAATCTGTAATACCAACAGTCCGGTAAATTAAATACAGCTGTATACTTCAGTATTGTCTCATGTCTGAGACTCAGGCTGTATTTGTGGGCTGACTTTGTGCTCATTTGAAACAGCCAGGAAATGAAATGTTGAATATTGTATTGTATTATACATAATAAAACCAATCCACACAGGTGACTGAAAATGCAAAGGAAAGTTTTAAGGGAGAAGGTGAAGGCAGTAACATTTTGGCTACCTGCAGGAGAAGCCAAATTCAAAAGCAGAATGTGAAAAGTGACAGAGCCCTTGGACCTTGAGGGAAGCGCTTGTAACCCCGTAGCTAACTCTCTTTCCACCTAGCTCCTTCGTCTGTTGCTGGTGAACAAACCACCTCAAGAATGACTCTGTAGGTGCCCCTGGGTCTATCCATCCCCTGTCATTGCTCCTTCTTCCAAAGCTGCTGCATCCTATGGGCCCTGGGGAGCCAGGGAAGCTACTTTCTGGTGCTCTTGGACAGCACAGCAACACCTAGAGCAGTGGCAAACTGGTCATGGGGAAGGAAGGAGTGGCTTGTGGTTTTCCTACCGGATCCTGAGATCACAAATTTTCTGTTTCGAGTCTATTGCTGAGAACTCATGTTGTTTCTGGTCTTCCTACTTATTCCCTTGGAGATTCTTGAGTACAGAAAACTTTCTCGTTGCCTTTCCTAGCCCTAGCACTTCATTCTTCCACCCTCCTGTCAGGAGGTAACCTTCATTAGCAGCTGAAGTGGTCCTGGTCCATCTTGGCACGCACAGTTGGCATGCCCTGACCCTGTGCTGCATTTGGCAAATACACAACAGAATCCCACCCTCTATCTCCATAGATTCTTTGGAGAAGCCAGAGAACAAGGTTCTTCCTTGCTGCTCTGGACAGCGTGCTTTGCTTAGTGTTTGCAAAAATGGCCTTTCTTCTACTATGGGAAGTAGTGTGTGGGCCTTCTTCCAGCTCCAGGCTATCCCTCAGGTGGGATAGTTCAGCCCAGAGAAGTGCCATCATTTTTCCAAATTATCAGTGACACCAAGTTAGTACAGAGGCAGAAACATGCATAAAAAGACAGTTGGTTTACAGAGTCAACGCAGCACCACCGGTAGCACTTGCAGGCCTTGAGCCATGGCCTAAGGGCACAATTCAGGCAGAAGAGCTCTGGAAGATGGACCTTGCAGAGTACAGGTACATCATGGGCAGGGCCATGAGCTGCCCCAGCTCTCACACGGTGCCCACAGGACCAGTGGGTGCACAGGGCACTGTAGCAGAACAGCATTGGCCCAGCTATGAAAGTACAGGTAGATTATTGGAATCATCATTTGGATGATTGAAACACGGAGGAAATGTTAAAAACCTCTATATTTGTGTATTCATATTTCACTTTCTGTCTTTATCTAGCACAGATCCACCCAAAACAAGCAGGTTGACAACTAAACTTTCTTTCTGTTTAATTAATACCTGAATGAATCATCACCAGACGTGATGGTAGCATGTAGCATTGCCGAGCAGGCAGGGGAACTGCTGTGAAATCTCATGTCTACTGTCCTTCTGACTACTGCATCTCCATCCTCGATAAAAGCCAAAGTGCTGTAAGGATGAGGCTACTTCCTCCCACAGTTTTTTTCCCCAAATTTCTCTGTCACTCCAAACCAATTACATTTCAGTCTGAAAAGGAAACGTAACAGACTGGAAAGAAAAATGCTGAAGTCTTCCAGGCCTCTTTGGCACCACTAGGCTTACTAAAAAATGCAGGAGCCTGTGAGAGCTGACTGGAAAGTGGCCAGCTGTTGAATTCACGTGCTTTTGATCTCTGTCAGTGAGCTGGTCATTACAGTTCAAATACTCTGCCTCCTTTGAGAAGGGCCATTCCTCCCAACTTTTGCTTTGCGGAGACCCATCTTTGACATATCAAAAGCATCAAAAACAAATGTCCATCCATAATGTTTTGATTATGGTTCAGCTACAGGAAGTACAGATTCTTACGCAATTTTCAGCAATTTTAATGTTTTACTTGCTGCAGGATATAAGTACTTTGCTCATCATTTCCTTTAAAGTGATGTCAAGCCATTTGAAAATCCACATTCATGACACCAGGTTCTTATACCCACTGATATCACAATCTTTGTATTGAACACTGATGGTATAAGTAAAAATTTAGTTTGCTAATCTCAAAAAGAAGAGATCATCTAAGTGGTAAAGGTCTATACAACAACAGAAAAGAGAGAAGCTGGGACTTTTCTGTTTTCAGAGTTCATTGTCCTTTGCTTAGAAGTCATGCATCGTAAGGCTGCCTTTCACTCAGAATTACACATAAGGGGAAAAATAAATAAGGTACGGAGTTTGGCATCACTTATTTAAACTGAATTTTATGTCCTAGAGGAGAACAAATATTTAAGTGAATCTCATCTTAACTTTAGACATGAAGGACAAAGAAAGTAGCCATAGGACATAAATCTGTAGGTGGTATATTTCTTGGTTTAGAGGTCCCATACAGAAATACGTGTGTAAGCCCTGTGTCTTGGGTGCAGGGACACAGCTCATATGAGCTGTATTTTGCACATATAAGGAAAGTTTGATGTGTCCCAGGCTACTCATGCGCCATATGCCAAGTCATCTCAGTGCCTCTCAGATCTATTCTAGTTGCATGACAGAGCCAGTCTCAGCAATCCAATACAGCGTACCAGGGTTCTTACAGACCTGAAGGAAAGCTGCTTTTGACATATGCATTACTTCCATAAGTCTATACAGAACTATCACTCTGGCGAGGATGCCAGGAAACTGGAAGTCCCAGAAAAACAGCCAGAGTCCTCAAATTCTGATAGCACGAAATTTCTGGGAGAAGCAAGAGAGGACATCTGAAGAAACACAAGTAATGTAACCCTAGACACAAAACTTGATGCACTATACTCTTTATGTTATGCTGCAGTTCTCTGCCATGATTTGACTTTTTATTTTCATAAGTCTGGAAGAACTCAGTCCTATACGCATCAATATACAAGAAAAAAATAGTCTCACATGGTCTGAATAATGGGGTTTGTGCAACGTTTGGTTTCTGGAGGAAATTCAACATCATGGTATAGGAAATAACTAAAATAATTTTGAAAATAATTTTTCATGTGACTTCTCTGAATTTTTCTGTTTACTCTTTAAGAACAAGGTGCAGGATCCTCACACAATATTAGCACATTTTATGATCAAAATTTCCCTGTTCTTTTACAGATGAAGAGATGTTAATGCATTGAGAAATGGTGAGAGCAACAGCACCATTGTTAAAAGAAATAAATGGCTTGTGGGGGAAGGCATGGTAGGCTATGTATTTAAATGACAAAGTCCTTTCAATTCTATGAGGACATCATGTTCCTCTTGGTCTGGTCTGGTGAAAGAGAAAGAAGCAAAGAAATTTCTTCTTACATTTAGTTAGATGCTAGTTTCTATGGAGACAAGTTTCTCCAGTCATTTTTATTTGTAGGCATTAATAACGTAGACAATACAGAGCAGCAAGAGTTTAACCCTGGATTGAACCCCATATTGAGCACATTCAGTAGGGAGAAAAATGAATCTCTAAATTAGATACAAGAGCCATTATACAATCTTGTTGACATACAGTCTCATTAAAAGGACTCTGGCAGTACAAAGTAAAAAACCTGAAGAGTCAAGTAGCTTCATACCCTGCCTCCTCCTTTTTAAACGTGCCTTGTGCAGAGGCTCGAGCAGGCAGCATCACCTGCACCCTGGCTGTCCCTGCACAGCTGATCCCATACGTTGCTACGCCTTCTTTACTTCACCTCTGGTTGCCCTGGCACCCACAGAGAGGTTGGTGGTTCCCAAGCCTGAGGCAGTGACTGGCCATTCCAGGAGAGGTGAAAGCAACGGAATAAACTATCTTTTTCTGGGTGTGATTGAAGTAATTTGGTGTGAATGTGAAGACCTATATCATTTTGTAAATTGAAGTGGTCAAAAAGGAAAAAAAGAGCAGTTACTTTCAAATAGCAGGCAGACTCAAATCTATGTCAGAGACGGTTTTTGCAGACTTTCTTTTCTCCCCTCCCTGCACATACTTTGATTTCCACTATATTATTTTTAAGTGAACAAACAATTTACAGTGAACATTTAACTATCATCACATGTGTCTCTCTATATTGGTAATGGAATATGCAGCTCAGAGTATTAATTTTCATGAGTTTCTTTTGCAGGGATTAGGGGGAGGGAAGAGCTGTTATTGTTCAAACACTGAACTGCTCCATGGCACTCAATAGCAATACTTAATACTTGAAACCTCAGTTTCATTATTTATATGTTTAATTACATGGAGAAATCAACCTTATAATGAATAGAATGTCCAAGGATGCTGGCAGGAGAGATAATTTAGGTAAATTTTTCAAACTCTCCCAGAATACACAGATTGCCCAAGACCTGATTCTCAGTGTTACTTTTATATTCAAGAGGTAAGACACTTTAAATTTAGCTCTCTCACACCAGCTACAAGTTAAGTAATCCTATACACTGCCCAATCTGAAGAGCAAAATGACAGAGGAATTGGCCCACTTTTGGCTGAGACTTTGAAATATACAACCAGAGTCCACTCCTCTGTGACCCTTAAACTCACAGAATTACTGTAGTGCAATACCCAGAATAATTGCCAGAGATAACAAAAGGCCCAGAAGTCCTGATTTTGAACAGCACAGAACTCACTTTACCTCACTTCATTTTCTCTGACAGAGAGCTGGGAAAAGGGTTAGTACTGATAGTCTCTTCTGGTACTTAAGAGTTCCTCTTTGCCTGTGAAATATGTCGAATCCGATACAAATACCTGTTACTGCAAGTCATTATCTGTGAGTATTTTGGTACCGGTGTCTGGATTGACCAAAGCACGGAAGTGTAAAACCTTGTCAGTAGGATATTCAGAAAGCAGAAAAAAGTTCTAAGTGAACTCAAGACATGTAAATTTGTTACTTTAAAAAGCCATTGTATAAGGGGAAGGATATTAAACCACCATTGCCTGCTTTAGCTTTGACAGATAGTCCAGTTATTAAATAAGCAGGAATGCACTTTCTTTTTCCAAGAACATAACATCTACATTGCAGCCTGAATCTGAAATGCAGAAGTAGCAAATAGAGGAATTTGGTGTTCAGAATTAAAAAGACTTTATAAATATCAGCAAAACACATGCAAGGGCTCTGCCAAGCACACACCTTTAAAAGAGAAGAGATAGGCCACAGCTGATGCTTGCACAACCATGTGCTTTGAGAAGTCCTATAATTAGCAAGTAAGCAAATCTGTGGAAGGTAGGCAAGTGACAGCTGGGTTCCTTTTGTCCTCTGGCTGGATTGTCTGGTTCTCGTAGAGCATGAACCCTCCCAGAAATACCTCCTGCACTCAGACACTCTCTCATCCATTTGGGAGAGAATTCTGGTAAGCACTGTGCTGTTCGCACAGCAGTCTTTCCCTCAGCAAAGGCATTAAAATCATCTCTCTCTCTGGCTGTCAAAAGAATCTCTTCCTTCTACCCAGCAATCCGCTTCCATGAAACCTGGAGTAGCTTCATATCCCTGGGGCTGCAGCTGCCCTGACGCATTTGGCTGAAGCTGAGCAGCAGGTCCAGAAGCGAGGTTGAGCAGCGGACTACCAGACAAAAAAAAAGATAGCACGTAAACCTCATGTCCTTAAGAAAATGACTAGTAAGTAATTAGAACAAACTCTTTTCCCCCACAGCTTACCAGCCTGGAGCCCTCAGTTAGAGAACTTGATACAGGGATTATGTATTCGAGAAGCTAATTCATTCTGACTACTGCCTGTATCGCTTCTGATGTATGAGTTAGTTAGTTAGTTAGTTCCTCTTCTCCCTTCACACAGAAGCTCTCTGATAGTTTGCAGACCCATTCGATCTAACCTGCCCAGGTCATTTCATAGCTGAATTCCATCAAATTTCTCAATTCAATTAAAAAAAAACAACACATTTCTGCATTTTTTTTAGATAACTAGGTAGATACTAGGGCATAATCTGGAGGTTAAACGAGAGAGTGTCACCAAAAATTATTAACAAAAATACCTGAAATGAGAGGGAGGCAAGCAGGAAATGTGTTCTGTCAGCTTGGAGGATGGGCACCTGTAAAACTCAGACGTAAAGAACTCTATCTGGAAAAGACAGGGCTGAAACTGCAGCACAGCTGTGCAAAGGCTCAGGGAAGGCAACTGCCAGATGACAGGCTGGTGAGGAGGAGGAGGAGGAGAAGAAGGAGGAGGAAGGGGGAGCTGACCTGCATCTTACACACACAGAAAAAGGAAGGAAAAGACAGCACTGTCCAAAAATGAAGAAGCCAGGCAAGCTGCCTCAGAAGGATGAGTAGGGCTTTCAGGGCACTGGGTGCACGCAGGAAGGATGCTCATGCTGGCCACAGGCAACTTGCAGAGAAGCCCTGGTGCAGCAGTGGCCACCCTGTGCAGGAGTGGTCAGATCCCACAAAGGCAAGGCAAAAAAGTGGAAAGAACCAAAAATAGAGTTGGAGAAGTAACACAGCTGAGCTGGCGGTGATGAGCAATTTAACAGTGAGATGGTGGAGGCTGTAAAGACCTCAAGAAGGATGACAGACCTTGAGGAGGTGAAAATTCACTGAAAAAGGTGGAAGAGGAGGGAGGATGAAGAGTCGAGGGGAAAGAGAGTGCCCCATATTTGAGCATGCTCTTCATACCTCAAGGAATCCCTTTCATTTTTAATATGCCTAAAGAGTGGAGAAAATTGGCATTTTCATGATAACGTACCTCTTTCTATAGATTTATAAACCATCATTTCTTCCACTAGAAAGACTGTCTCTCATTATCAGTTGAAACCCTTTTAAAATCTACTGTAAAGTACAGCAGACCATCTGCAGGTAGTTAAAGGAGGAGCAGAAAGCCTAGCGCCCAGGGAGGAAAGGAGAACACCATCACAAAAGGAACCAGTAATCTGTCCTTCCCGTTCGGCACAGCTGAACAACTACGCGTCTCACAGTTAACAAACTGTTGGCTTCCTGATGTGCAGGCAACTCCTCTTTGAAAATAGCATATATCCAGCACGCTAGATCTTTCCAAAACCCGTGGCAAAGCAATTAGAAAGAAAATTGGCACTTTATCGATTGCAAACTTGTCAAGGTCTTATGTAGTTACTCACAATGATTATACTGCTCCCTTTCTCTCTGCTAATTTTCCACTTGAGTAATCAAGAAATCAGTTTGGATTAAAGACAGAGGGTGTTTGACAACTTCGTTACCCAGTTGTTGTGCTCAGGAATTCAAATGCATCTGATGTGTCAGGGAAGACTTTTCCTGATGCTCTTTTTCTAGCAAACTTGGGTGGCTTCTTGTCACTGACTCAGTGCTGGCTCCACAGGATCCGCTGTGGTCAAGCTGATCGGCATGACAGTAAGCTGCCTTTTTTCTTTTACTTGGCAAAATCGTGTTTCTTCCCACACTGTTAAAACAGAAAGGATGAGTAAACAGTTTCCAGGCTGATTTCAGTGTTGAATGCTGTAAATGAGCATGCAATCTGCAAACAGTATAGCAGTTACTACCCTTTAATTGAGCTTTTTTGTTGCTGCTAACTGATTATACGTAAGACAGATACAGCACAGAGAACACTACATAAAGCATAAACTGTTATTATTAAGGAAATGAAAAGATAAGCAGCACTTCTTCATCGCTATTAGTGGGAAAAGAATGCTGAATATATTTAGAAAACTTTAGTGAACCTCTACAGAGTTGATCCAGTTAAAAATCTACTTCTGGACATGAAGAGCACTGCCAGAGCTCATCTCAAATGACAGTGCATAAGAACGTGGAAACATTTAATTATAACTCCTTAAGACTTCACATCCAGGACTCTCAGTATAACGAGAGGACCCTTTGCCCAGCAACCTGCAAACCACCGTTCTCTCACAATTTGACCAGCTCTGAAATGACAACCGAAACTGGGTTCATGTTGATCAACTCATTATGTTTCACCACCCCGGAGGGACTCTGGTATACCTGCTTACCAGCTTGTACTTGAGGAAGCAGGGACATCGACTTCTACCCAAACTGTAGAGCACATGACAAGAATTCGAGGCAGTAAATGCCTAGATCCAAATTGCAGGGGATTTTTCAACAATAGTTCATACTGCTCACCACCCCCAGAAAAAATATGTCTAGAGACTATGTTTTTGATCCTGAGACACAGGAAATACTTCTGGCAGCTGCTGAAGACCTGCAATCAGTTATTGCATCTTAGTCCATCCTTACCAGCAGGAAATTCTTCTTGGTCCGCAGGCTTCAGCACTAACTCTGTGGTGACTTGTGGCAGTCCAAGAGCTACATGTTACACCAGCAGGATCTGGGAGGGGTTAGTAAAGTGGACAGAAATGGGCTGTCTCCATTAGCATATTTTTTATTTTTTCTTACGTGTGAATCTCCTCAATGACCCGCTCTGACTGACTGCCGCGGTGCCTTGGATGACCCTATGCAGAAAGGCATCCCAGCAGCACACCCAGCACTGCAGCCGCTCGTACGCAGGGGTCCAAGGGCCACAGAAGAGCTGGCGCACAGCAAAAGCCCCAACCGTGCCTGGTGAGGGCCTCCGTTTTGCAGCACTGGCTGCCTTGCTCTACAGAGCCTCTCCTCCTGGTGCACACTACAAAGTAAACAGATGCAACCAAAAGTCCCCATCTATCTAGATCTGATAGATGTGCCACGTCAGGGAGGAAGAGCATGGCCAACTGGTCAACCGCTCTCTAGTGACTATAGCTTCCCAACCCGTAACTCTTTACTAGGCATTAAAAACTGACACATCAAGCCAGAATATATCAAGTCAGCACGGGGATATGGTGGGTTTACATGTCTGCTTTATCAGTGTTGTTATTTGACACTTTTATCCTGGTTTACTTTAGTTCACAGTCAGCAGAACATGCAGCACCTACCACCGGAAGCAAAGCCACCACCTGGAGAGTCACTGCTTCTCCCATCATGTTGATGACAGCCATAACCAGTTCCTGGGCCGGGCTATGGAAGTGCTTGGAGAGAGGCAGGACAAAGTCAATTCCTACAGGTCTGCATCGTGTCTGTCCCACAGGATAATCCCCCTCAAAATGAACCCTGGCTCTCTTTCAATTAGATAGACTGATACAACAGCAGAGGGAAGCTGGTAATACTGCAATATATTCTCTCAGAGCAATGTCCACAGAGAGTTTGCTTACTCAAGCATTGTACAAGAAAGGTCTTGCTCTGCCTATAAAGCTGCAGCTGTATCAAAAGAAAGGAGATATAGCTTGCTTGCCCTTTGTGTGGGACGGCATAGCAGTGTTTGAAGAAGCCTGTGTTCTCTCTCAAATAATAGTACTAACAGCTTATTCAAGCTAGAGTACTTGATAGAGACAGCATCAACAAACAGGATGTGAAACCACTAGTTCTGTGCTGGAATACAGAATTTTGTTGCGTTTGTTGGATTTTTTTCAGTTTCCTGATAGATGTTCTCACTAATGTCACCAGTGATATTGTCAGAAGAAAAGAAGAAAGGAACCAGCAAAACAGTCATGTATACAACAGGAAAACGATAATAGCTTCCACCTGACAGTCAAAACAATTCTCTAAAGCATGTGGTAAGAAAACCAGGACTGAAACAAATAAAACACACTCCTTCGGAGCACACAGAACTGTGCTGCAGGTAGAGTTAAGCAATGGGGACTTCAAGCACAGTTGTCAAAGCTTGAACGTCTGCTGTTCCCCAGTGCCCGCGTGCTTGCATCCTCCCACAATATTTGGACGCTGCAGGTTCACTTCAAATTAAGCTGTTTCAAAGGAGCCGTGATTAGTTACACACTGAAATCTGAAAGTTTATCTTTATTTTGATTAGATTTGATTTGATTGAGATTGTTTTAATTTTGACATATCCTACCAAGGATTTTATTTTGATAAAAAAGAGTTGATTTTACTGGTGAGCATTCTAACAGAGAAAGACAATATAAGAAGAGTTGGACTCATCCTGAAACAACTTAGGCATTGCTTAACTTTCTCATAGTTAATACTTCATGACCCTTTGACAGCTAGTTAATTCAATTTTTGTTCTAAAAAATAAAACCTGGACATGAATGATTAATTTTTGTGTTGAAGGGATTTTATTTTTTAATACCACTGTTGAAGACAGTTACTTGAGTCTTCTCATATGGTAGAACTATATAAAGGACCTGAAATATTAATACAAATTAATGCAGTCACAATTGCTCACATATATTCCTTTTGGCAACAGTATGAGTTAACGATTAAGTTATTTCCTAAAATATTTTCTTTCAAGCAGGAGAGCATAATTTTTGAGAATATATTTCTTCAGTCTTCAATGACAAAACAGATTTTTAATTTTTCCTAAAACTACTATTGATCTTAAACCCAGATTTGAAAGATTATCAGGTCATTTCCTATTTCTCATTTCTGACAATATTGACTCATTAAATCATACTAAATGTTTTGATTTGATTTTGACTAGCCTTAGCTTTCCAAATTACTAAAGTGTTATTACTGAAATACTTGATTTGATCTGTATTTAAATAGCAATGCTTCTGAGAAGGACAATTTTAAAAAGTCTATCAGAAATCACAAATAGTAACTGGATTGCTTTGCAATTGGTTCTTAGTTGTGAGTGATCATGACGTTATAGGCTTTCTAATTCATTTCAGAAAATGGAAGGCTGATCAGAATAGCATAATGAAAATTATTTTGAGACTGAGAGATAAAAATTTTCAGATTTTTGTGATGAAGTCACAAAATTGTTATGTTCTTGGAATTTCTGAGAAATATTTTTTTAATGAGAAAGCACTTCCTCTACCTCTAAAAATGTTCTGCAATATTAAATTTGGCTTTTTTCCCTTCTAGAAAAATTTAGTCAGTAGGAAGTCTTCCCCATCTTTTTCTCCTTTTAAGATCTAGTATTGTATTTTATAACTCTTCCATTATATCTCTTACTACCCATAAGCCAAAGAGGAAGAAACAAAGACAATTTTTTATAAAAAGAGTTTTAAGTGAAATGATCACTTCAGAAGCATAAGAGCTGCACTTAACTTGAAATTTAACATTATATTGGAAACATAATGCAAATTCTGTCAGTTGATATAAACACATCTAAACAGAGTTGAAGAGGGGAAACAACAAACTAACTTTTGTAGACACCAGAAGTCCTTAGATGGTATTTGTTGCATTTTATGGCTGCAGTATTGCTGTCGGAATCCCAACATGCACAAAAGGGATCATTTTTTTTAAATTTCAGGTTTGGTTGTGCAAGAATACTGCATGAGGCTACTAAGCAGAATAGCAAAAATGCACATGTCAAATGGGCATCTTGAATGCCCTTGAATTACTCTTGAATAGCTTTTATATGGCATTACAATCTGTGCTATTAGAAATCAGATCACTTCAGACAAATTTATAACAAGTAGGATCAGACAGCATCTGATAAGAGGGGGAAGATAAAAGAAGAAATAAAGAAGAAAGATGCCAGGCAGAATATAAAGTTGAACCGTTTAATTTTTTCCAATGAAATTTTGATATAAAATAGTGTCTTTGACATAAAAAAATGTCAGATGCTGTAGTTTAAAAAATAAATCACACAATTGCAAATATCTCAGAGAAATAAGTTTCATCACCATATTTATTATTATAGTTTTTATGTGGGTTATACAAACTTCAGGAGTCAAGAAACATGTTTTAGTCTCCCAGGATTGCATGCTGAAGTAGGATTGTAGGATGACGTCTCTCTAAATAATTTAAGAATATGCTTTCTGGTAAGGAAAATAGCACACAAAGTAATGGCATCCATGTTGCAGACAGTTAAAAAGCACAGAATATTCAATTTAATGAGTTCTTCACTATTGCAAATGTGTTGAAGGTAGTGAAGATGATGATAAGAACTGAAACACAGTTATTTGAGACATTTAGGGATAGGAACACATCTAGTAGATTAATTTTTAAAGAGTTTTTGTTAAGAAGATTCAGTCTTTCTCATCTCAATAGCTGATAACAATTGATAAGACAAAGGCACCACGACCACTTCCAAATCTGCTTGTAAGACAGGCAGATTTGCTTCTGAAATACTGAGCTTGAATTAGTCCTGGTGGTCTGGGTGAAGAAGCTTCACTGGCACACCAGAAAGCTGTTAGCTCATATCTCAGTTCAGATTCAAGTTGAAAGCTGCTGTAAATGAGCGTCCTGAGAGCTGTATAATGCTGGAATTCATTCCCCGTGCGCCTGGGCAACTCAGACCTCGTGACGTCCAGTAATGTACTTTAGACCTTGTGTCTTCTAGGTTTTGCATGAAGGCAGACTCAGGCTGGTATTGGTACACCAGGGGCTTCCAACTTTCCTTTTCTGGACTGTCAGTTCAAAACAGGTCTTTGAAGACTCCCAAACAATTTTTGCACCTCTAAATTAATATGCGTTGTAAGAGGTCTGTACTGTCAGTCAAGGGAACCCACGTGTGGAAGGAAATGGAAAAGCAGCTCTCGAGCAGCACCCACATCATTGTGAGCAGCTAAAGCCTAATGTCAGGGGGTCAGAGAACAAGGGGTGCAAGAGGAGGGTAAGGCAGTCGCATTCCTCCAAAAACTTTTTCAGGAATCTACGACAGACCGAATCAATAATACCCTGCTCTTTTTAATTTACTTTACACCCAGAGGATTTTCTTTTAAACTCAAGAAAATGATTTTCTGTTTCTAAACAATTAACTACTTTGAAAAATGTATTCACATATCAACTAATTTTTAATTATTGTTGTTTCAAGTGCTGCAGGATGAAACAAGAAAAGATTAATCCCCTTTGGTTGAAAAAGCACCATAAATCATACATACTGTAGCTAGAAAATAATTTTTGCTGACTAAAAATATCAAATGCAGATTGAAAGGTTAATGCTAGAATGTTTTAATGACTGCTTTCTGGGGATCAATTGGACCAAATTCTGGGATCCTGATTCGTAATAATTAAGGTATTTCAACTCCTTGGATTCCTTCATCAGCAGGCAACGGGCTACAGCAACAAACAGAATCCTAATAGCCCTAAATTGAGCCAGGCAGTGATTGCATGGACAGTGTGAAGAGGGTCAGTAAGCCCAAGGAGAGCCAGGGCAAGGTGATGTATCACAGGGCTGTAGCACGGCGGTGTACCCAGGCGGCACAGCAGCCCACAGAAGTCTAAGGACAGGACTGGCCGGACACTCCAAAAATCTTACGGGAATAAAAATGGATTTGGTAGAACTGCTTCATCCCACCTTTTATGTATGCATAGTTTAGGACTAATAGCCCCATACATTTTAGTGGGGTTTATTCAATATAAATTTAGCTGAACCCTGTGTTTTGCCTATGACAGTTAAATGTAATTGTAGTAGGCTAGGATTTGGTTGGAACATCTAAATCGGTGATATCAGATTACATCAGGGCTTCAGATCCAGAGTGGAAGCAGAATGTGTGAAATTAATATTCTTCACTGTATATATAGGCTGCTTGCTGGCTAAGGTGCGTGGACAGCAGATCAAATTTGGATTAAACTGCAAGATGCATTGACAAGCTGGAGTAGTATGCATTGCAGACAGCAGTGCATTGTTTTCTTTTAGAAAGACGCTTAAGGAGGATCAGAGCTGTAAAGTCCAGCCCTGCAGAAGTTCTCATCACAAGGCACTGTTGAAATAAGGGAGCAGCAAGCTGAGCAGAGGGCAACTGCTCCTGAGACAAGACAAGTTGCAAGTGCCGCATATGAAGTGTGAAGACCCAGTAAGGCATCTTTTTAAGAGGAAAAGATTTGTGTTCTTGTTTGAATGTCTAGAAATGAATATGTGCAGAGACTCTGTTATGAAGAAACAAAGCGTAAAATGTTTTAAAACTGTGTTACATGACTAGGAGGCATTGCTCAAGGAGTCAAAGTTAATCAAGGGTTTAAGCCCCACTCTTTGCGTTTCAGACTTGGGTTTCAGCATACTATAATACAGTTAGGAGCCTGCAGGACTGATCCAGAAATTATGCAAGTGAGAAGAAGTCTCCCCAATGATTTAAATGGGTTTGGATGAGGCCCCAAACGGCAGATAACACAACGTGTGTGTGTGTGTGTGTGTGTGTGTGTGTGTGTGATGGGGAAGCAGGACACATCCAGATCCTGCTGTAAAATTTACAGGAGAAGCAGCTGGTGAGCCATCCCACATACCCTTAGACTCTTATGGATATTTAATCCTGTATAAAATGTAGAGTTATGAAGAAGGAAGAACTGTTATAGTAGAGTCGTAAGCATCTGCCACTTGGATATTATTTTTTCTTTCAGGCATAGTAACACACAGCACTAATTCTCCATTTAAATTATTAGCACAGGATTTTCCTCTACCTCCCCCCGAGAGCAGGCATTGCTCCAGTGAATTGCAATGCAGAGACAAGACAAATATGCTCCACCTGAATATGGACTTTAGCCTAATAAAAAGTTAGATAATATACAGTAGCATCCCTAAACCACATATGAAGAAAAACAAAAAGTAAATTCATCCCACATAAAAGTTTAAACATGCAAACCTTATTTTTTTATCATTTTTGTCATCCTTTATTTCCATACTGTCCTGTGGTTCAAGTTAATGGTTTTCTTCTAGCCAATATTTTGCTAAAAAGATATTAGATGGATCACAAGGAAGTACAAACCTTCTACTTGTTCATAAATTTGATGAAAGTATGGCTTAACAGTCCTAGCAATATCCTGAAAACTCATTGCCACAGTTTCCCTTAAAGTATGGACTACTGAAAAATTACACTCTCAGAGAAGCTAAATATGCCACCTCTAGCTATTCCATTTACTAGCTTTGATTTGTTGTTCTGAACTTCTATAGAAAAACATATTTGTCTCATTTAGAGAACAGAAAAGAAGACACTTGTTCTTAAAAGAATATTTTTCTTTCTCCTCTTTGTAAGACTGAAAGAGTAGAAACATAATGTTGGCCAAGGAGTTCTGTTTCTCCTTAAAGATAAACAACTTTGCTTTGTTCATCTTCTAGCAAGCACATTGTGGGTAACTTCCTTATAAAAGGCTCTCCATTTTCCTCTTAAAATATTTGTTTAAAAATTTCAAACCTCTACAGCATCTCCAAATCATGGATGAGAAAATACCCAAGAATGTTTTCTGTTGTTAAAAGCTCCTGTTTGATCTGAATAAAAAAAAGATGAAGAGCTGAAATTCAAAAGTAGAGTTGTGATTGCAGAATCTCTTTTCCACCCTTAACCACATCATCCTTTCCTAAAAGCACCGAAGTCCCACTGAGAAGATTGTTCTGTATGTGAGGTAACAGACAGGATCCTGAATACCACTGTTTGAAGCACATGATTATGCATCCCATGTAACAAAGCATAAGCTGTGTGGTAAAGAGAGGGTACCTTTCACAAAAAGAGGTTTATAGTGTGCCTTGCTGACCATATCTGATGGATGATATCACACTAATGTTTTAGCTGCATGTAACGTAAACAAACAAAAAAAACCCTAAATTAATCTCACTTTACTTGATGTATATTTTTGCCTCAGATCTTTGTTGTAATAAGTGATTTTGAACTCCAGAGGGTAAAGGTTAATTTCATGCCAGTATATATGGAGTGAATTCAACAGATCAGTTGTCTCAGAAATGTTTTGTCTCTAGCTTACTTCTGCAAGTTCACACCAGGTTTCCCCATGACTTTCGGTTTCTTATTGGTGGGTTATGTAAAGCTGAACTAGTGATCCTGGTTCTTAGCAAAAAAGATGAGAGTACACCATAGCCTGCAGCTACTTATTGCCACAGTAAGACCAAAGAAGAAGGGGATTGGCAATGTTCCTAGCCCAAGAAACTGCCTCCGTGAAGCCAAGACCCAAAGCCATGGATATGGCCATGTGCAGATTCCTATTTTGTGCCACCTCTGTCATTAGAAGTTTTGCATTTCCAATGCCTGTAATCTGACAACTTTAATGAAAAAATGCATAATTAAAAGAGTACAATGCTATTGTGTGTCTTAGCAGTTAGCCAAGGCATTTTCAGAAGGAATGCTGTTCACCGAGCCATAATGAGTTGAAATTCATGTAATCTATTTGCTTCCCTTATTCTTCTTAGTTTGTGCTACTGTCAGGAGGAGATCAAATTAAATGGCAATTTCAAATAGTATTTTGCAAATGTCTTTGCTATTGGCAACTACTTGCCAATGTGTTTGAACAGTTTGTGGTTTGGGCTGTTTGTGTACAATTTGCTTCAATTATTCATTTTTCAAACATCTGCTGGAGCCCACACTATTATTTTTCCTGTCCAGAAAGTATAGTTGTAGTTTTAAAACAAGGGACTAGTGAATAATGGATTTTCACTGAAGATTTCAAATGAATAAACATGAGAACTGAAATCTGTGAAGTTTTCAAAATTCACAAATATTTTTACGAATACAGTGGGCTAAATATGAATAGTTCAACTTCTACTTTTTTGCTGCTCTGGTTCATGAAGATGATCATGAATCATTTTGTTCCTATCAGAGCAGCTCTATCAAATCAAAAAGACAAAGATTCGGGTGGGAAATACATTTGTTAATAAGTCAGAGGAGTGAAGTTGTACAGTCCATAGATAGAGGTCATCTAAAGTAAAGTATGTACAAGTTACAATTGTTTTGGCAAAATCATACTATGATGAATCAGATGATTATGCTATTTAACAAGGAACAGAATCCCAGATGTAGGAGAATTAGTAGTCAATATTAATCTAATAGCCTCAAAAAGGATTACTGGATGCATACTCTGAGACTGTTAGATGTTCTTCCTCATCATTTAATAAAGCTTGAATAATGTGGTTATATGGAGAAATCCTTCTTTATAGAGGATGATGGACACAGGATAATACATTTTACAGAAGAACACATAATTTCCTCTTTTATTGCCTTCCACCTTCCCAAATTCATACATTTTCAGAGACATAAATAAAAGTGAAAATATAATTTCCAAAACCAGCCAGCAGGCAACACCTTAGTTAGGAAATACTATCGTTTCCTCCTACTTGTGACATATTTTTTGTTTAGTTATCAGTTACTGTATGCATCATCACCATTATTAGTGCTTGATTACACTGTATAGAATCTTGAACAAGGGTTAATTTTAATGAGGAAGAGGTCACTTAAGAACATAACTATATGAAAACCCGTAATTTTCAATGGTTCAGTGGTCACTCTCCTACTGCAGGTCTAAATAAAGTGCCGGTTAAAACGAATAGGTAACAAAGCTAAGCTAAGCACAAAATGGTGCACAATCTAACATATTAGATCCAACATAAGTTAACCACTGCCTTTGCAGACATTTAGATCTAAAATTAAAATAGAAACTAGGCTTTTTATATAAAAGAATTCAAGTGTTATTTGTCCTATTTGCACTTAATGCAGCTATTTTGAATAAAGAATAAACACACCATGATATTTCTCTTCTTAAAGAAGGCAGAACACTATGTTTCTTGAATGCTGTTTATCCTGTTACAAGAAGTTGTCTGTAATTCCCCATGATTGACCCTACATTGAAACAAGGAAACAAACTTGACCCTGAAAATTTCTGACTATGAGAAGGTGGCTGAAAAGTTTCCCAGCTCTGTCATATATATACTTTAATATTACATTTTGTCGAGTGCTCAAAAGCAATTTATCCCCTTCTTGAATCTGTTTGAGAGCAGAGAAGTTACATTGGCATTACTAGCCTCTTTAAGAGCTATACAGATTAACCTGCAAAGATTCCTAGCAATTTTTGTAGACTGCTATGCAGAAAAAAAACACACATTCCCATCAGCAGGTAAACCTGGTTCTTCATGACGAGCAGAGGCTGGACAGTGCCCGAGAGCTGCACGATGGCTAATGAGATGCACAAGAGTTACTAGCTGAGCTTCAGGAACTGGAGAGCAATTTAAGTTACTGCAGTTTTGCTGTTGCTGAGTCGGTTTTCCTCAAAGTACGAGTAAAAGACACATTTGTATATTGCCTATCAAAGTGTGAGAAATTGCTGAGATGAATAGGCATATTAGCTCAAAAAAAAGTCCACCTTATGCTTCTAGGAGGAATGCAAGGCAACACTGCTCTGCAGGTCACAGACGATGCATACAATGACAAAAGAGAAAATCTAGCAAGCAGAAGAGCTGGTGTTGACCTTCCTTTCCCAGAGGTTGCCCCAGTAAAAACCCATTCATGGATGGGAAAACAAAAGCGAGGGGGTAAGACAGACTTCATTGGAATTTCACACCCTACCCACAAAATGCTTTTTGCCTTCCTAATTCCATGGACATGCAACAGCCAGTAGTACCAAAGAGGAAAAGAGTAGTACCCAAAAGGAAGAGAATTGTGGAGGAATCAAGACTGCGTTATCAGACAGAAATGTAATCAATCCGGGGATGGTGAGGTGAAAAACTAAATGTCACCTTGGCAACCTGAGATAAACTCATGAAAAATGTAATGTGTTCCCTATGAGGGAGAAAGTGACAATCAGATTAATATTGAATCGAGATGTTTTTATTCAGATTTTCAGTGCGGGTAAAAAATTTGCCGGGAGATGTGAATACATAAAACATTTCTTCCTTCTCTTTCTACAGTGGCCTACACAGTCTAGCCATCACTGACGTCTTAACGTGTCAAACAGGTTAGAGAAACAAGCATGGAAACTGATGCTGATTAAATTTTATTCTGGTACCTGGAAAGGAGTACTCTGGTAAGGTTGTTGCATATTTTATCACTGTTTAATTTGGTTTCCTAATCTGATTTTGTAACTGATAGAAGAGGGAGGAAGACAAAAGACTTATGGTTAATATTCAGCAGAAACTTTATGAAGTGTTTCTCCAATTCAAGTTTTGCATTTTCTTTTGTTCTTTTGACTGTCAGTCTTTGTTCTTGACTTCTAATTTGCCTCACAGAGATTTGGTAGCTTGCTGGGAAATTCACTTTTCCCTTTTGTGCACTCAATATTAGACCCACATGCTAGGTTTTGTTTCAGTCTGAACAACCGCCCAGAGGAATATACAATTTCAGTGCTGCAGTAGTTGAGACTGAGGCAAAGTTTCTTACCCCTTTGAGATGTGGCACACCAGCTTCCTGACAAATGCCGGTTCCATGAAATATCCTGGTGATAACCAGAAGGAACTCAGTCACGTCAAAGCCCACACACAAGTTGTCAATCAATAAATTCAAAATACAGCTTCATCATTGGCATGAGAGACTTTGAAATGTAAATTACAGAAATTTCCTAAATTTTAGGCATAGATTTTCTTTGCGTATTTTCTTTCCTGATCCTTGGCTGTATTTCAGTATCACGCTCTAGCACTCATTATGCATTCACATCTGGATGTGTTGTGCATACACTGCTTCTATAAAGTCTTTATGCATTTGTGGTAACATTTTATTCTTTGAAATTCTCAGCAATTTTGAATCCCATTGTTCCGCTATAATCATTCCTCTGCTAGTTGTATAGACAGTCTTTTGTATAGTGTAGCTGCAGTAGGTTTTCATTTAAGTTGAACAAGAAATACTTGGATGGAATAAAAATAAGTGGCTAAACAAGGTACTGCAGTGCAGCAAAGCAAATACTATTAATTAATATATATTAAGGTATTCTTAAAGTAATAAAATAGCTGTATTTTAAAGCCACCAAAGAATCAATTTTGATTGTTTAGTCTGATTGCCTGAGAATGGCCATGAATTTTTGTCCAGTAGTTTCCAAACATATCCCAAGAACTAAAAAATCAGTTTCGAACGAGACTGTTAGTGAGGAACCTGCCGTTGATATTTAAGGAATGCTAGGAAACTATGGAAACTATAGCACAAGGCCTTAGGTGGGAAAAAACTCACCTCTACCATTATTCACTTAGGTATGTATTCGAAGCTAAAACTTCTGCTGTAGACTCCAGTCCAGGAAAGTATGTCAGTACAGAACGGCATTTGAGCCTCTGTATAGACTCATACAGTGATGATTTACACTTAATCCTTATCTTAAAAGTACCTATTTTGTTCTGTTTATGTAGGATTTCAGTTCGGATGTCCTTACATCCTCATCCGACTTGACAAATCACAAATTTTCAACCCACTAGTAGCACCCAAAGGAAATTATCTGCATATGTCTTTCCATGGGAAAAATATATGAAGTTGGGATGCCTAATGTTTAGTCTAGGCAATGGCTTTCTCAAAGACACTAATTGATTGCCACTGGCAGGGAAAAGCTGTGCTTCAAATGGGTAAGCATATAATAACAGCAGTTACTGAAATACTGGTGGATTTTCTATAACATCTAACTTGCGGTATTTTAAGCAAGTTAAGATATTTCTTAGATATTTCCAGCTCATAAACTAAGAGACAGTCCTGGGACTGAAGCAGGTCCCTAGCAGTGTATTTATAACTGAGCTCGCTGTCGGGAGCTGCTTCCAGGCACCAAAGCACACCTCATCTCTCCAGACACATTTGTTTTCTGTCCCCAAAACACACACTGGGGAATAACGTATTGCGAACCACCCCAGCTCTGTGTTTGATCCGTGACAGGCTCCAGGACCTTGTCTGTGTTCAGTGGCCGCGGGAGGACCTGGTAAGGGCCCACCAGTTCCCACGTCACCGCACAAGATTGGGGCAGAGGCTGTCCTGGCTCATGTTGTACCTCTTCTCTGAGGACCAATGCGCAAACCAGAAGAGCCAGAAACCCTGTCTCGGAGTTGGAGGCTGATTTTATTTCTTTTGCTTTGTAGAAGCCAAATTGAGCAAGGAAACTATCCCAGGATTAGAATAAAGCAGTTGCAGGAACGGTATAGTCGGATGTTGGAAATAAGAAAAATTCTAGCTTTTACAGCATCTGACATTCAAACTCCGTTAACACACAGTCACCTTGTTTGAAGCTAGTAACTACAGTTTATCACCAACATACGGGCAAACTTACCTGCTCGGTTCTTCATAAATCTGAGCAGTGACTTCACTTGCTTATTTAAAAATAAATGTAAAAATAAAATTTGAGTATACACTAATGCAAATTCTTCATTATCCTACATATTCATGGCAAGAGTCTCTTCCAGACTATGAATTAATGAAGAATTTAACCTGCAGAAGCCAGGAAAAAAGTGCATTATGTGTACTTAGTGCTCTATTTAACTTTTCATCTGCTCATGTCATACAGCACAAGCCAGTTCATAAAATATTTTGGGGTTATTTTATATGCATGGGGCCGGGCATGCCGTTATAAATAAAAAAAAATCTACCAGAATCTTAAAAACTGATACGTTGACATGCATTCCAGGAGTCACATTTTTTTCCTCTATTTAAAGTCAGTTCTTACGAATGCTGATGTCAAATATCTACAAGCCTAATCTTAATAATAGGAGCAATTGAACTGCTCTCGTAAGGAATTTCAAATTATAGTAATACCAGCAGTTGTATACAAAAAAAACAAAAAACGAGCATTATTTATGGTATTCTCATACTGTTTGCAGAAACGTTTGTGGTGTAATGGAGGCTAATAATTTGAATTTGCTTTCAGAAGTCATTACAGATGACCTATATAGACTTGAAACAGAATTTTCCATTTATCCTTTGTCTTTGAGAATAGGAAATATAAGTAGATAAATGTAACAATCTAGGAAAGCTGGGTGCTTTTCTGCATCATTATAATGAGGCATTTAGGTGCCATAAGACTGTGTACAGAAAAACAGTAGAAGCTGTATCATTTCCTATTACAATTGCATAGAGATGAAGAAGCCTTCTGTATTCATGATTATGCTACACGGAATAAAAGATGAAGCAGGGAACATTTAATTTCTTCCTCAGTCTGACAGAACAGGAAGACTTAATATTGGAAATTTTGTATATTTTTCATGCAATCATAACTTTCTGATAAAGTTCTGGCAATACAGATGCATAAAGGTCGAGTGTCACAGCATCACAGAATCACAGAATGGTAGGGGTTGGAAGGGACCTCTGGAGATCACCTAGTCCAACCCCGCTGCCTGATGCAGTGAAATGACGACGATAAGACTCAATAGCCTTGGTGACTATTAAGCAGGTATTCTCTATTGCAGCGCCGGGAGCGCAGGGGATTGGTCCACCTAATATGCGCGCTGACTGATTTAGTTGTACAGTTGAAATACACACTATGTATGCATATTCACTAGTTTTCCAAGAAATGATTACCTACTCATTAACTCATTATTACAGGTTACTGCCCACTCCTACATGCGCACTAGAGTCTCTCAATGGTCTTCAGAGACATCTGGTGCTCGTTTACTTCCTCCACTCCTCTTCATCATTGTGACTTCTGGGTGAACTTCAGGCCTCTACTCTACTTTATTCTTGCTGGTGCATCAAAAGTGTTAGCTTTGACCAGTCTCTGCATTCCTCAGTAATCCTGACACCCTTGTTTTGAGAGATAAGCTTCTACTACAAGGTTATATTGTCCTAAAGCATTCTTTCTTAAAAAATAGGGGATAAGTTCTGACATTTAGTACTACAACTGTTGCATCTGCTCTTTGTACAGCCTTAAGGCACCCAGTCTCCTAAATTAAGCTCCTACTCTAATTTACAGTTCTAATATATTAAGCACCTACTTCAATTAGTTTACAGCTTTAATATATCAAACCCTACTTCATGCCAGAGCAGGGTAACCTAGAGCAGGTGGCACAGGAACGCATCCTGGCAGGTTTTGAATGTCTCCAGAGACGGAGACTCCACCACCTCTTTGGGCAGCCTGTTCCACTGCTCTGCCACCTTCAAAATAAAAAAGTTCCTTCTCATGTTGAGGTGGAACTTCCTGTGTTCAATTTTGTGCCCGTCACCTCTTGTCCTGTCACGGGGAACCACTGAAAAGAGCCTGGCCCCATCCTCCTGACAGCCACCCTTTAAGTACTTACAAGCATTGATAAGATCCCCCCCAGTCATCTTTTTTTCCAGACTAAAAATACCCAAATCCCTCAGCCTTTCTTCATAAGAGAGATGTTCCATTCCCCTAATCATCTTGGTAGCCCTTTGCCGTACCCTCTCCAGCAGTTCCCTGTCCCTCTTGAACCAGGGAGCCCAGAGCTGGACCAGCTTTCTCCATTACCATGCATTTCTAGGCCATAGAAACCTGACTGGTAAACATCTGTGATGGAGATAGGAAAGGGCTTGCGCTAAGGTAGCTAGCATAACGTTTGAGCTTGGTGAATGTTGCTAGAGTACCTTCTGAACATCCATAGATTGGTTTTGGTAATGACCCTGCTGTCCATCCCCTGAGCTGCTCCTGCATCTGACCTCACAGCCCAAGCAACAGGTCTGTAGCACATCCTTTCCCTGGAAACCTCATCTTGCATTTAGAATCTCTTAAAGATGTTTTTAAATGAAGCTTTCTAAATAGCACCAATGGAAAATCCAGGGCTACTCTTCTCCGTTATATTCTCATGCATTCCCTCTGTGAAATGAAGGTGTTCGAGACAGGTGATTCCTGCATACTCAATTTCATGATCTTCATAAGTCAAAGTGAGCTTACTTCAAGCAGTTTGGCTGTAGCTGACTGATGCTCACCTGTTGCCTCTGCTGATCTCAATGGTGTTTATGTGATTTACAGTAAGATGGAGCAGAAGTGCAGATGTACTCTGCCAAAATCTTCATGGGGAAAAGCCTTTTATAATTTTTTAGAAAGTAACATTTGTATTGAGCAAAAATTAAGGAGCCGGGTATCCTCTGTAATTTGGAATTCAAAGTTTCACTACTTTAGGGAAATCTGAAGCCAGAAGTAGGAAGCCAAGTTTGATCATACATTCTTTAGTACTTTTGATTATCTGTGCTGTCACTTGGGATGTATACATTAATTACCCTCAAAGTCCTGTTTTCTTGAGCAGCCTTATAAGAAATTCAAAATAATCAATGTTCATATAAAGTGATTTAGGCAGAACTGGAGAGACTGGAAGTTGTTTTATGAAGTACCAGGTGTTCTTCCTTTTCTCATTGCCCGTTACTTCTTTTAACATTTCTTTTTTTTATTATTATTTCTCTTACTCCATGGCAACATGCTCTTCTGTGATTTCTCTTTCAGCCTGCTTCTCAAAGGGGAGCCATGTAATTTGCCTGGCTCTTTCCTCCAGTTAGTCCCTAAAGTCCTCCTACTTTTCTCCGTGTACACATTCCCTCCTCAATTTTGCCATTTGCTTTTGTATAGCTGCATTTCCTTCAGCCCAGGCTTCCAACACGGCAGTTGGAAGATATTTCTTCGGCTGAAATATCCACCAAGAATCAGTCTGGAGGAAGAGACGTAGGTGAGATTGTGGGGGCTCAATAACAGAAGAGTTATTGCAGATCAGCTCAGCTACAGTAACGAATTCCACCTAGTGCAGAAGGCAACTGAAAGAGGATTAGGCTAAACCATACCTCAGTGTTTTTGCGGAGCGTGAGGAGCATAGGCAAGCACGGCTTCTGCAGCCTGATGGCGGAATAAAAGCATTATGAGCTGCTGCACTGGGACTGCGTGCTCAAAGTTTTTAAAGAGATTTGCTGTTTATCTTGAAACTCTTGAGTAATGGCTTAATTACTGTGTCAGAATAACTTTCTGAGAAGAACCTTGATAATAGAGGCTTCTATTATCTAGTAGAACAAGAACTGATGATGAGAAGATTTCCTACTATGCTTTTAGCCTATTATTAGGAATACGGTAGAATTGTCAATAGTGATGCAGAATAAGCAGAATTATTTGCTAAACTTTTCTAGTTGGTGGTTGATGCAATATAGATCATTAATTCCTCTCCTCTGGTGATACTGATACTAATCAAAGATTATATAAGGCCAAAACAATAAATGTTAGACATTCTAAAATAATAGATACAAACAATTCTCATTTAGTAGCTTTAAGAATGCTTAAGAACTCTCTAAGTAATTTATGCAGATTTAAAATGTGCTTTAGAAATTTGAAAGATTAAATTGTTATGAAATTTAAAACAAGTGAACTGAATGACACAGTCAGTTCCAGGCTTGCCAATCTGACACTGATCTGAATCAAATAAAGAACGTGTTAGTCTGATAATAAAAAACTGAAAGAGTAGAACAAATAACACAAACATCCAGAAAATAGGTCTCACCAACCTATGTTGACATCACTATTGTAAGTTCAGTAGATAACCAAGTGAAACTGATGGAAAATCCCTGGAAATGTGTAAGGCATTTTAATACGTACAAAATGATGTCCTGATCACTAGAACAAGAAAGATTGAAGGTGTGAAGTCGGAAGGACCACACTTGCACAACAGGGAACATGATCTTCAGAGGTATCCTGAAGTGAACCCACAGGTGATAACCAATATTCAGCTGGCAAAAAGCGTTAATGTACGCTTCCAGTGAAATGTGTTATTGGAGCTTCTGTATTTATTATTGTGGTAACTGCTACTGAAACACCCCCAGTTCAAGATAGATGTTGGTAATGTAGGAAAGTGATGGAGAAGAATATAGGAATAAATAAGGATACGGAAAGCATGTTTTATGGAAATATATAAGTACTTGATTCAGTTGACGAGCACTTCTTCAATTTAGTTTGCATATCAAAACCTAATGACTCATATGCAACTTCACCCTAAGAGAAAAGACAATAATGATCAATAGGGGTAAACTATGTGGAAGTTTTGGTGAATTTTCTGTCACCAGAGTATTTTTTTTTCAAGGCTGGAAGTTCTCAACAATATTGTAAAATTTGATGATTTTCTGCCCATAAAAGCTGTGGTCCGCACCCATATTAAGCCATGAAGAAAAAGTACTTGGCGTGACGTCTGAGATGTAGGAATACTCCTTCTCTTACAAACAGAAAATACAGCCTGGTTCAGTCCACAGAAACAGAGGTGACAGGTTTTCTGCAGACTGTCTCCACCGCAACTCCGATGTCTCTATTTCCTTCGGACGGGCTCCATGTAAAAAGAAATAAGGCCTCGTGGAGCCATGCTGGCAGAGATAACTCCTAGTACTCCTAAGTGCGTCCTTGGATTTTCCTAGATGATCATTACTGCAAATCTGCATAGAATTTCTCAGTCTAAAGCCTACTGCAGGCAATGAGTCTTCAGTTCAGACCTCTGTGAAATAAGATGGCCATAATAACAAGAAAAATACATGAAAGTATATTAATGGAATAAATTCCAAGCTGTTTTACACTCCTAGCATATTTAAAGTGATACTTTTCAAGGGTGCTGAAGGCAGTTTTTTAACAAATTCAGACAAACATACTTCAACATTGTCAGTTTTGTTTGCAAGTCTTAAATCTCATTGTTCTTGATGCAGATGGATGAAACAAATGAGTGTAAAGTTCTACCTGCGTGCTACCAAAACTCATTTGAAAGCATGACCTCAAAGCTCTTAGTGAGATAAAGCAGCACCACAATTTGTTAACAGGAATAGGTATACCATGTTATGTCAGAAAGCTAAAAAAAAAGAGGAGGGAAGGATAAAAATTAATTTGTTACAAACTTAAATTCTTACTCTGTTTTGAAGAGAGGGCTGGAAGAACTTCATCTTAGTAAAAGATAAGCAGAGATGTTGCTTCAAGTACACTGTGTTTTGTCATATAACCTAACCTTACCTTTGAATTAATGAGTAGCACTTTCTGATTAGTTCTAGTTCCTTTCAAAGGCTTTACGGTCATAGTAGATTTTAGATTCGAAGTGCCAATGTGCTAAACAGTTACAGTCACATATTAGTTGATAGTACTAAGCAGAATATTTGTATCTAAAACATGGCCCGTGCTTGGACTAATCACATGAATATTGCAGGCATTATTCTGCTCAGGGAAACAGAAAATTTCATTGCTAATTGTTCATAAAAGGTTTATTTAACTGGAATTTACATTTCTTTAAGTGACACTTCCAGACAGAGAATGTCTAAGCTCTCATTAAAGTACATTTTATTAATAATTAGTTAGTACATATAATTTTATTTGTCAAAGACAATTTCTTTCCCTCACCCTATCCTTTTTGTATTACAGCTTGTCTGCATAAACTTGTTTTTTTTTATTCTGTTCTGAAAAGTCGTTCTTAGGAGATAGGTAAAGAATAAATTATAAAAACATCCAGAGTATATTCACTAATGCCAAGCCAACTTGCTAATGCCAGACCGAATAGAGAAAATCTAACATAAAGAAATCGATTACCCTGATTTTAGACTCTCTATGGCCTCAAATTAAAATGCCCGTGAACAGGCCACACATTCCTGCTGCATGCATTCCTGCTGCAACATGCACTTGTGCAGCAAACATAAATCGGGGAAAATGAGATCCCATTCTAAACCATTTTACATCGTAGCATGACTGGTAAAGCCAAGGAGGGGCAAGCAGATTTATTCCATTAAGAACCACTGCAAATCATTTCACAGCAAGAGGTCAGAGCTTCCCTGACCACAAGACATCTTCATGTTTTTAACTTCTTCCTGTGAATCACCATCTTTACTTTTTATAATTGCAGAGAGCCATCCTGGATTCCTAACATCCATTTTGTATAACCTGCATTGCAACTAGAGGCAGATGCATTAAATATTAATCCGGGTATTATTTTTGTTCCTTTTATTTGTGGTGCAGTTAACGTCAGCTGCTGGGTGGCCAACCAGCTACTTGATATGGCAGAACAATGCATGGGGCAATGGCTGCCGGTCGGGAAAGGGTTCAAGGTTGTCAGCTCACCGAGCCTGTGCACTGGGATGGTGGGAGTGCCATCAGGCAGGGCTGGAGCAGTGGAAATGCGCAATGGAAAGCTGCACCCTACCCTGAGGCAGTAGTGATAGCGTGCTCTGCCTTTGGACAGAAAGCAAGAAATCTGAATCTCTCAAAGCATGTGGGCTGCCAGTAGCTTCAGGCAAGCCTTGAAAGGATGCCATTAGTATGGGTGGCCCATTCTTCCAAGGTGTTTGTTTGTAAATGTCTGCCCTTGGCATAAGTTTCTGTGAACTTAGGAAACTTCATAATCAATGGGCTCACATCCTATATGATGAATGTGCTGAGACTCCAGAGATTGTAGGGCAAAGGGAAGAAGAAAAAGCAGTGCTGAATGAAAGAGTTTTTAACTAAAAAGAAATCAGGTAGAATAGAGAAACAGGAAACACTGAGCACTGGAGACCTGCACCTTGAACCAACAAGCTCTCTGTCAGAAACTCAGGGTGATGTCTTTGCTGTTGAAAATATCCAGGGTTACAAGCAAACTCCCTTTTCACCCATACTTAGCAGGCAAAATTCCTCAGATGATTGCTAACAAGCGAGAGTTGAATCCTTTGGCAGCTGGGGATAAAAGCACTGCTGGCCCTTGTCCTGCCTGCCTCTCCTGTGCAATGGGCTGTGTTAGCACGACTGTGCTGTACACTGGAAGCGGATAGGTAGACCTCCGTCCTGCTCCATCCCCTCTGCTGTACAGGCAGCAAACTCTGCTGGAAAAGCGGAGAAGATGGCTGGCTTGGCAGTGACCTAACCACTCCTCACTCCTGAATGACATCATCTATGGGGGAACACAGTATTCTTCAGTTCCCGTGACTGACTTTTTATTTCCTGTACCTTTCCTGGACCTTCCTGAGAAGATCAGTTCCCAGTTTTCTGGGGCACAAAGCAAGGTTGAGAACTGCAGGATTTGGTTAGGATGTCTGAGAATGTGATAAATTAAGTGGAAATTGCTTTTTAAATTACCATTTAGTGTGATGCAAGATAGGTTTTGTCTCTCCTTTTCTCTTTTCCTTTCCCGCTTACTTATTTTTTGAACACTTGATAATTACCTAAGTGAGGGAATACAAAATACTGATTTGTGTGGTTTTCAGTCTGCCAACATAATAAATGTTCACAGGCTGTTATTTTTAATCTTTAACAATAGAACAACAGATGGCATGAGTTATTCTGTAGTGTCCTGTGCACTATCAGTATTCTCTAAATGGTATGTACACTAACCTTAACACATCTCACAGCACGGCAGGGAGGGGAGGGGGAATATCGTGGGAGCCGTTTGGTATTTTCGTTACAGTGTGGTGGCCATTTCTGCATGCATAGAATCAGACAATTAGAGAAAGACTTGTCAAATTGTGTAGGTTGGAAAAGATCCCTAAGGCCACCTCCTCCATCCTCCAGTTCAAAGCAGGGCTTGTTAGAACAGGTTGCTCAGGGCCTCGTGCAATCAAATCTTGAATATCTCCAAGGATGGACATCCCACAGACTCTCTGGGTCACCTGTTCCAGTGTTTGGTAACCCTCGTAGTGAAAATATTTCCTAATATCTAATGGGAATTCTCATTATTACAGTCTCTGTCTCTTCCCTCTCATTTTATCACTGTGAACTTCCAAGAAGTCTGTCTCTTGTTTTCTCTACGCCCACCCACTACATAGTTGCAGACAACAGTAGTATCTCCCCTGAGCTTTCTCTCCTTTAGACTGAACAAACCCATTTCTCTCAGCCCCTTCTTGTATGCCCTGTGCTCCAGCCTCCCCTCCAATGTCTTGGTGGACATCCACAGCACCTCAGGCATCCTTCAAGACTAAAATCCTCAGTATAACTCTGCTTCATAGAACGTGCAACTCCCTTGCCCAGCTGATCCAGCCCCTGACCACATCCTACACAGTTGGGCAGCAAATAATGCTGAACCCTCATAAATAGGACACACATCTTACATGCCACTTTTTCTCAGTATTTAATCTCTACAAACATTTTGGGTCATCTTTGGGGAGCCAGTAACACCTAGAGGCCTGAAACTTCATGTAGTTCAGAAGGAAAATGTGACAGACACAGGACATCTAAGGAAAAATATCTGCTTGACTTAAGTTACTTCTCCTTCCCAGGAAGGGTTTAGACAGTCTTTTATATCTCCCTGTGGTTTCCAAATCCTCATCTTCCCAGACCTGGTTATTTCCATTCCTTTCCTATTTGTCAGTAGGCTTTGTTTGTTTAAAGTGGAATAAAACTCAAAAGCCTAAAGTTGGTAGTTTAATCCTCTTGGACATCAACAAAACAGTGGCAATTCTTAACATGTGGTGACTCCATCTGCATAGGAGTTCAGCTACTGCACTTGGATCCAGATCCTTGTTGCATGGGGCTGAGCTAATCCTTTATGCTTTGTGCAGAAGACAACATTGGCTTAATCCAGTGGAAGCTCATCTAACATGCCTGAAAATGTTAACTCTCTTCCTTAGGGCTGCACCTTGAATGCAGGGGCATGTGGCTTACAAATACTGAGAAGTGATCATTGTGATAGCCAATATGAACCACAATTTCAGGCCAACAAAGGGATTTCTTTCTTTCTATGTACAGTTCCTTTCATAATTGTTTTCCATACAAATGTGATGTGAACTTGTCCATAATCAGCCACGGGCTGTATTTCATGCTTATTCTCTTGGAAAATGCAAAATATGTTGTTCCAAGTTTGTAAATTTAAGTAAAAATTTATTTCAGTCCGAGGGTAAAATTAATAGCTCAGTTTAAGGGGAAATATGGCTTATACTTTGTGTCTTCTTTTTGTTTTCTTTCCAGTCACTGAATAACTATTGTTTGTTTCCGACATAAGTGCTGTCTCATGTCAGTGTATCAGTAATCTTGAATGATTACACTTGCTGGGGTTTTGTACAAAACATTTAAAGATAGAGGTTGATATGCAGCATACTTGCTACTCAGTGATTTCCATTTAAAAAGACACATTGCCTGTAAAGCTGCATCAATTTTCATCCAAAATCCTCTTTAGTAGAAGAATATAGTTCAAATTCTTTTAAGTCATGAGTATGAACAATTTGTCCTTGTATTCTTACATGGCATTTCTGCTACTCATTTCCTCTGTTTGTATTCCGTAATAGCTTGTGTTTTCTCTATGGCTTCTCCCTAGCAATTTATTTCATTTATCCTTAAGTGCATCCAAATATTTGATCACAAAACTCAAATAGCAGCTCTGCCAATTAGAGGGAAACAACTTTGATGTGCCTGACTACAGATGAAACAAAAACATATGCGGGTACTTACAAGAACGAATATCAAGCAGAAAGACAAATAGCCGAGATTACAATCTTTTGGTTGTGAAGTCACAACAAATTTAGAGGGATGAAGAGGTCACTTCTTATGGAGGCAGCATGAAATAAAACAAATAAATATAATGAAATAGAGCAAGACTGATAGGCAGAAGGAAATACTGAAATTGGTATTTAATTCAGGAAAGTTCTTCCTAAAGGAGGTTTACATAGGGGACTGGTGTATAACACTAAATAGTAAAATTGCCAGTGACAGTGATCATACACACTCAATACATGTCAAAATAAATTAGTTGGAAAGTAGGATTTGGAAAGAAAGATTTAGATTGATAACAAAATTTAGCAACAAATCAATGGATAATGTTGAAAAAATTTAATTTAATTTAGTTTCTTTTCTATTAAATCCTTTGATAATACTTTGAAATAAATAAATAAATAATACATTTCTTGAATATTTTAAAAAGCCTAACAGACTGACAATCATTTCTTATCTTCAGTGTGCTACATGCAGGACCTAATCCCAAAGCCATTTGATATTTTAGGCTCCCTCTCCGTGGATTTTAATGGTGATGGGATTCCTAATGTCCCTCAAGCAGGCATTCCCAGTCTGGGGCACATGCTGCCAGGAGGGCAGGGAGCTTTTCCTGTTTGCTTCCTAATACTTATAACACAACTGATATCACAGTAACAAAACAGGAGAATTGCTGTCCAAGTGCCCTTGTTGAGTCTTTGTTCCCTTTGCACCAAAGCTAATATGATGCGTAAGGTAAATTCAAGGAATGAAATAAAGGTTAAGTGTTGAGGAGTGAAATAGTAACAGATTTATGTATAAAGGGATAGAAAAAGTGAGGACTATTTCATCCAGGGAGGGGAGGGAGGGAGGGAGGGAGGGAAGGCAATAGAGCAAAAAGGTCCTCCAGAGGCATGGTAAGGAAAGAAGGCTACTTCATGACCGGGGATCTTTGTCATATTCTCAAAACAATCCACTAAATCTCACTGGAAAAGTACACCCTATTTAGTGCATTGACACATCTTCACAGGAGTCAGAAATAGTCTTCATCATTTGCAACAATAAATAAATTGTCCAAATGTTCATTTAACGCCAAACAGAATTCATCTGATCTTGAAAACTAAACAGTTCTGGATGCAGTTTTTGGCCAGGAGATTTCCCAGATGCCATAAGCTCAGGCCATGAATTGTGGCTGAATGCTTGGCAAATGCCAGACCACAGAAATCAAATGAGTGGGAAGACTTATTTTGGCCCAATCACAGCTGCTGATTTGACAGATGGGAATACTTTGTTTTCAGTGGGGCCTTGTGACACGTTCAGTTCTGACAACTGCCAGAGGCAGAACTGAGCGATCTGACCCAGGCTGTCAACTTCTAGTCTTTTATGACACCATTGGGTGAAAAATAGGACATGTGAGCAAAGTACAGGCACATTGGCAGGGAAAATTTGAGGCAAACCAATTAGTGATATTATTTGAATTTCCGACTTTTCGTGTCTTGATATTAAGTATTTTAAAATCATATTCTTTATATCATGCTTAAAAATATACGTCTCATCTGAAACCCCAAATCTTCATTTATGAAGCTGTCAATTTGTCATGTACTTTGTGGTCATCACAGTGAGGATTCACAGCTTTTGGGCAGACACTAATTTGTTTCACATTGGTATAAACTGGGAATCGTTTGTTTGATGTCAGCAGAATGACAGCAAGGCAACACAAGTGACTGGAACCAGGTCCTCTGTCTGTAAGGAGGATTTTATGACTTGATGATGATGACCAAATAAGACATACCCAGATTCCCAGAAGTATTTTTATGAACAACTGACAAATTAGTTAAAAGCAGAATCTAGAAGTTGAGATTAACAAATTGTCTCCATCCATGTTTTATTGCACAGCAGGTAAATATTTTAATGAAAGCCTTTAAAAATGTGAATCCTTTTACGCAGTTAAAGAAAATTCACATTACCTGTAATAATGGAGAACACTACAAATTCAAAACACTTGAGGTTTAAGCACTCTGTTTTTATGGCTTTTATAGTACTTTATTTCTTGCAAGTGCTACACAAACAATATTCCCTTTATAGAGGTACAGGTCACCAGTAGACAAACACTACAGAAGCGTCTGTGACTCTCTCTTCCATTCTCTCCTCCCCCATCCCTGCTCATCCAGCTGCTGGCTGCTGCTCCCTCAGTTCACACAGATGAATGGACTTTGTCATAATCCTCAAGGCTGGAAGAGTTTCTTCAAACAGGATCCAGGGGTAATACTAGGAAAGCAACTGACTTCAGGTTGAAGCTGGTAAAGAGTGCTCATCTACCTTCTCCTGATAGCTGAGATGAAGGTGGAAACTTTTTGGAGATGGATCATCTTAAATTTTCATCCCAGTGATTTGAACAAAAGCCTTATTCAAGTGTTTCCTCTGGACTGGAAAGCTGAAACAAGCATACTTTGCCCATGATATCAAGAGAAATGTTAGAAATGCAGCTACCTGTTCTGTTTCTCTTGTTTCCTATCCACCCGACTGCACCATTTCATGCCTTTCATGAAATGTTGCAGAACTAAAGTAAGAACGAACCCTTCATGCAAAGCTAGTTGTTGCCCCCTGGATTTGTACAAATAACACAAGGTCAGCAAATGTCACCCTTATTCCAGTTAGGTGGTTTTGGAGATCTGTATCTTCATACTTGTCCATTAGGAATAGATTCACAAGCATTAGAAATAGTTTACAAAAAATGACTTCTTTGTTTTTCAGGCCTTTCTGAAACTTCCTAGTGAGGGATTAGAAGAGGAGCAGGAGTAACTAAGGGGCACAGAGTTGGGCTGAGAAGATGGGAATCCAGCAGATTGAACTGAGGTCTCAGCAGAGAAACAATAAGGCAATTGTGCTTGTGGATCTTCTTGCATTTTTAAGGGCACGTGTTATTATAATAGCCTGAAAGTAAAGTAAGCAGCTGCAATACATTTAAGCAAGATAGTAGGGGGAAGACATCCGTCCCAATATTTTAAAGTTCTCATTAATTACCACCAATTGCTTTCAGGGTAACAGCAAAACGTTGTCACTGCTGTCTCTGTTCTAGGGTGGGGGGTGGGCAGGTGGGGTATAGAATATTTCTGTTTGAAGGGTCCTACAACAATCGTCTAGTCCGGCTGCCTCACCAATTCAGGACTAATCAAAAGTTAAAGCAAATTATTAACAGCATTGTCCAAATGCCTCTTAAACCCTGACAGACTTGGGGCATTGACCACCTGTCTAGGAAGTCTGTTCCAGTGTTTGGCCACCCTCTTGGTAAACAAATGCTTCCTAATGTCCAGTCTAAACCTCCTCTGGCACTGCTTTGAACCCTTCCCATGTTTATGTGTGTGAGTGCAAAAGGAAGGACATAGATTCCTCTTTATAGTTGGTACATACAGAACTATTTGTCCACGAGTTCTGGTTGAGCTGGAAAATATAAATATTTCAGATTATTTATCTGAAAGGAGTTATTATAGAAAATGTCTTCCTAAAGCAGAGGAATAGATTCCCTCCATACTTCACTTTGAAAGATATTCACGTCCTTTGATATTTATTTAAATTTCATCGTATGTTGAAAACATGACTTAGAAAAGTATTAATGATAGTTGCATCACTCTAATAATAACTATTTTTCCTTTTTTTTTTTTTATAAAATCTGTAACCTGATCAGATGTGTAATATGTGAACATGATGTATCAGCCACTTTTGGTAGAAGGGGAATAAGTCCCATGTTCTGCACATATAACAATATCCTGTCCTATCCTAAATTATGTCACACTCTTTCTATGCTGCTTATAATTTTCTCTCTCATTCTGGCCCTCAAGGCAAAGTGTAGATTAAAGTCCTCTATGATTTAAGACCCCAAATCCTAGTTTGTTTGAGAAGATTAAAAGCACTAAGAGGGTAATGCCTCTCTGAAAATTTTACCACGGACTTACCAAATTTTAAGCCACAGTAGGAAATCATCAAAGCCACGGCACCACGCAGCAAAGTAAGAGTTTACCCCATGTGTATTCCTC
Source organism: Rissa tridactyla (assembly GCF_028500815.1). NCBI lineage: Eukaryota > Metazoa > Chordata > Aves > Charadriiformes > Laridae > Rissa > Rissa tridactyla. The sequence continues at coordinate 42,373,777 of NC_071467.1, forward strand.
AGCCAGCATTTTGCATAGACTCCCAACTTGGCATCCCTATTGTCTGCAGGGGCATTTACAACCAGGTGTTAATTTTACTTAATCACCTAGGGGACAGTGAAAGCGTATTTCCAATCCAATTAAAACAACCCAAATCCATGTTTTGATAAGGCTGTAATTAAGGTTTGCATAATGAGGCTGTATTCTGAGTTTCAAACGAGACTGTTAATGCTCCTTTTGCACTGTTGTGAGGTAGCCAGATTGTATCCCCAAGCAAAATCTATACATAAATAAGCAGCGTAGCCCGGAGTATGATGGCTGGCTCCTTGTGTGACCACAGGTTCATTCCTCATGCAGAAGTCTGTGCTTTTATTGATATTTGTGTGAGAAGGAGTGACCACAATGTGGGAATGCAAGAGCTATTCATAAATACTGTCCTGCACAGCTCTAGGTCCCAGACAACACCTCTTTAAGATAGCTCAGCATGTATCAAAAAAGGTTGTGACTGAGGGGTTAAGAAAGCAGACTTGTTATATGTGCCAAGCTACTCAAAGTGAAGGCATAATGGAGGAAAAAAATGCAGGTAGACAGACATGGTGAGAAAGCGGTTGCCTATATTGCAACTCATAACAATGTCAGACATGCAACAATCTAGAAAAAAACAACAACAAACAGTTAAAAACTTTCCCATATGGAAAGGATGTGAGAGATTTGTGTTCACCAAAGGTGCTGATCACCACCTGATCGGAGTATCCTTCCCCTCTCTACCCCAGGTAGCTCCTTCCTGAATGCGAAATCCAGTCTTTGCTATGCATCAAAACAATAATGGAAAAGAATGAAGTAGACACAGTATCTTAAAACATGAGGATGCCCAGGGACACTACTTGAGGTGATAAGGGATAACATATAACACTCACCACTCTGAGTGATCTCCCTGTCTGCTGTGTTCCTGCCTGGTTCCTCTGCTCAGCCAGGGCAGGTCAGCTCTCAGCACTCGTCTGGGAACCAGACGAACACATGGCTTAATGAAGAGTCCTTACCGACCAACCCACAGCTACTCTGACTGTCCACATCACCTTATTCCTTCTTTTTTTTCCCCATTTTGTTCTTCAGATTTCTACGTCACCTCCTGCTCACTTTCACTAAGTATTCTCTATATTCTCTACTAGAAATTTGCTTTCTCATTCCTTTATGTCTTTTTACTCAGTGGATGTTTCATTTGCTCTTTAATTTCTCTAAATAAAGCAGTAAATTCCCTCAAGACACTCATTTTAATGGAGTTTTAAAATTTCTACTTTAAAGTAGAAGACTACAATGCAAGGATGTGATCTACACAAGCTAAATAAGCAGAACACTGTGAGTTTCAAACTGGATGAAGGCAGAGAAAGGGACTGTAATTTTGCATTTGTCAGAGCTGTAGCTTGTCCAAAAACTGTTCAATGGCAACTGTGCTACAGGATACACTTCTGCACTGGATAGTTTTACTGTATCCTTGTTTCAGAAGAGGGGACAAGAACTGCATGCGCTACTCCAAGTATGAACACGTGGCAGATTTGTTCATTGGCATCATTATTTTTTTCCTTTTTTTTTAATATACTTTTTTTCCTACTAGTGACCACTGACAACACTTCCATAGAAAAATCTTTCAGTTTTCCTTCTTGGTGATGACAGTCAACTCAGAACACCTCACTCTATTAGTGAAGCTGAGATTTTGTTTGCCATGCTTGTCACCTTATTATTTAGCCACACTGAATTTCATTTTACCTGCCCAGTTGCTCATTTTTATAAAATACATCTGTAATTTTGCAGTCTGCCTCAGTCTATCCTGAATAACGACTCATCAGGACAAACTTTGCCACCTTACTATTCACCCCTTTTCCAGATCATTAAAGAATATAGTGGTAGGCGAATAGGCTTATTGGCAGTGTAAAGAACAGTCGAGGCCAATTTGCACATACAGCTGTCCCTGCATAGCTGTACTAGAGGAGTTGTTCAAATGATATGTGTTTCAGGACAAAAAAGGGAAAAACTGTCATGCAGAGACAGGCAACAAGAATTAGAATGAAGACAAAATATTTCCATTTGTTTTGTGATAAGCCAAAGGCCTCCAGTAATCCTTGGATGGACACACAACCATTTTAAAAGAGTTCAAGAACTTAGAGTGGGTAATAACATTTTTGTCCATGGATGGTTTGAAGCCAAAATACCTGAAAGCAGATCAATTCATTATACCTGAGATGAAGATGGAAAGGGAAGAAAGGAGAACATCACTGTCAATAGTACAGTTTTCTGATTGGATGTCAAAGTATTGCACATGGTTAAATACAACAGTAACAGGCTGGGAACTGGGATGCCACTGTGAATTAGATTCCCAAGTATTTTCCAAACCCAGGGAGGTCAAAAGAAGAGGGATCAAAAATTAGTTAAGCTATTAATCTAGGTTGGGGACTGGGACAGAACTGCGTGAAATTGACCTCAAGAGCTCATCCTAGAGCAGCAAGCAGCCAAATCCAACACTGTAAGGCTGTCAGCTCCGGTCTAGGATGGATCCATATCCCGTTCCCTTCCTACCATTGCATTCCATGAGGATTTTGTTTGTCGTAAGTTTCCACTAAAACCAGCCAGAAAAGCCTGGCCTCCACCCATAACCAAACCTCCTGTACAAGCCTGGGAAGTCCAGCAATTCCCAGACGCTCCAGATTCCCTGCAAGTGTGCCATGGGACCGGTCCAGGGAAGCACCACCAAACCTCACGCGTGTGGAGAAACCAGACTGTACGTTCCCAGGAAAGGAGACCCAGCAGCACATGCACAAAGGCCACGCACGGCTGCTCCCCCGGGGCAGAGGTGGACATGTCTGGGGGTGTGCGTTTCGATGAAGTCTGCCTTAAAGAAAACAGCTATTATAAATTAGCCATCTTAATGCTAACGCTGTGGAACAGAATACACATATAATAATGTATGCAAGATGCACGTAAAAAATCTCAGAGCAAAAAATTTCACAGCAAAAATTCTCACTGAAGCAGCAGCCAGATCCCTAATATGAGATCTCCATGACTCTCACACAAACAGTTCTTTTGTTTCCCTTCTTTTACTGATTTGTAGCTGGAATGTACTGGAGTGCTTTAAAATCACTTTCTTTTGTCAATACATGCCATCAAGCGCAGCTACCTTCCACTATTTACCTGTGGTGGTGAATTTAAAATTTCTCTCTGTCAAAGAGAAAACAGATCAGATTTTAAGGTCAGTGATAAAACTGACAGTAATCAATATGAGATTTAAAAGCAAATTCATTGGAGAAATAGATGTAATTACTGACAAATGCATAGATCATTTAAATTGTCTCAGCCAGTCGTTTTATTGGCTTTTGAAAGACAGAGGAAGAGAAGTCGGAGGCAAAATGAGGTTGCAGCATTAATAGCAAGCCAAATGCAGCTGGACTTATAAACAGAGCTGCCAGAAGCACTGGAGGCCCCCATTTTAATTGCGTGAATATCCAAACAGTCATGTCTGGCATAAAGAATTCAAGGAGTATCCTCAAAAGTCCACTTTTAGAGAACAGGCACAAATTATAACTCTGGGCTTTATTCACAACAAATTAGTCATACGGGTGTTGCATAATTTTGCTTCAGACAAAGAATGAGCAAGTGGGGAGAGAAGCTCATGCATTGGCATTTGGATGAAGGTTGCACACGCAAAGGGGTAATTTTCTAAGTTATAGGGGAGTCAAGAACACAAACCCTAAATAAAGGGATTGGAATAGCTTCAGCAATTCCCTTTTCTGGTCTGAGAGGCTATTGAGCACACATTTGACATGTAAATAACACCTTTGATAGGGTCAAGCCAAATTCACCCGCACAAACTCAAACCAGAATGAGAAACAGCAAATTTTACCCACTGAAAAACATAGCGAAGTGGTTGGTTTGGCCCAGTTAAAAAGGTAAAAGTGCAGTGAAAGTTCATTTGGAGAGTATAAGGATACAGCAAGCTTCAAAGATACAGCAAGTTTCAAAGATATGCAGTGATAGCTGTTTGCATTTTGGGCTTTCACAGTAAACGTGTTAATGAGGAACAAATTCTGTTTGGTGAAACTGACTTTTTGACACAAAATTAAAGGCTAGTTCTTCTGTTGGAAGGTATTTTTGAAACTGAGGAAAAAGCCACAGTGGACAAAGAGGGAAATGGCAAGGGAAGGATGAGGGGAGTTACATTTGTGAAACACTGGAATAAAACTTGGAAAATAAAGTCCTGAGGAGTCGGTCAGGCCCAAATTCTCCTGTCTGTACTCACATCTAGCAGGGAAAGGGGCTGTGGGAGTTTTAAAATCCTAGAAGTCAGGAAGAGATGACAGCTGGTAAAACCCACCTAATGCAGGCTAAAGCCAACAGTAGCTGGGGTAGCAGATATTGTTTATTTGCAATAGAACATATTTCCGTATGTTTCAGCTCTCTCAAGATGCATTGGCATCTAAACCATGGCTTTAATACTTCCAAGCATCCTCTCCTCCATTTAGTTGAATTGACTTGATTGAAGCTCTAGACTTGAAGCTTCGTATTGAAGAAGGGACAGGATTTGCCAATGAACATGTTTAGCAAAATACAATCCAGACTGCAGGTTTTGAAGGACTACTCATACTAAAATAAAGATGCAATGCAAGAAAAGTAAAAAGATCTATTATCAGTCCTGTCTTGCTTCTCCAAGAAGCACTTCTATTCTTTTTGGACACTGTTAATGAAAATTCCTAATACATTGATGAGCTGTGAAAAAGTGAGTTGTACCTTCTTGCTTCATGCAAGTTTTGGCAATTTTTCTCTTGTGTTACCACTTCCAATTTGTTTCATAACTCTGTTCATCTCAGACTGCAGAAGAGAAGTTCAGGTTGGTTTATTTTGACCCTAATTATCACAAATATGCTAATATTTGGGAATGAAATTGCAAAAGTAATTGCCCGGTTCTAAATTCCTGGAAATTGCTTCATTTCACCCTCCAAATACATTACTCCCCTCTTCAGCTTGCCAGGATACAATAGCACTTAATGTTGGCTGGCATGCTGAGATATCTTCATGTAATCATAACAAGACTTTCTTTTAGCTGGTTTAGTGAGTACTTATATTAGATGCAATCTTTCTCTGAGACAAGAAGATGTACCAGCCAAATGTTGTTGTACCAGCCAAAAAGCTTATGAATACTTAATGCAGTACATGTTCTTTGGTAGGGTGACAAGGAAGGAGAAAGTTTCTTCTCTGATGCAAATTAAACATTGTTGGGTTTTTTGAAATTCCTCTTTCTTTTTCAGAAATGTAGTGATGCATTGAAAAAAAAGTGAAGTATTATTTGTTGTACCAACAAAACTTCAGTTAGTTTTTATGATGGCTACTGTTGGCCAATGGTATTAGAGTGTCGTAAACTGATGAAGCAAGCAATCACTGAGAAGTTTAGTGAAAAATGTTAGAAATGTCTCCTAGGTCATATGTCTTAAGGGTGATTAGCATTTCCTTATCACATTCATACATACACTGTTCCAAAAAGATAATATTAACAGCATCTGTGAGGAGAGAAGGTGCCAGATGTATTCCAGTGTTCAGGATTGTACATCTAACTAATAATAGTTCATTCTCTACCTGTGGAAATCTCAATACCGACTAGGAAAAATAACCTTCTCTGCTGCTTCTTGGTGAATGGAGAAAGCTGTCATATTAGCTGTAGAGTTACAACACTCATGTTACAGAGGAGCCCTCAAGGAAAACTAATTCTAGGTTCTCCTTAGCTCATATTTAGTGATGATCAATAGCCTCTCATTTTACACTTTGAATGTTAAGCTACCTGAAACCACCCCTTTTGGAATCTGTAATAACAAGCAAGGGAAATGACTGCATTTCAAACACTCGGACTGGGTTTCTAAGCATCCACACTGCAATAAGCTGTGCCGTTGAGACTTACCTGCTGTCTGTAATTCATGCTGTGAATCCCAGCCTCGGCTGTGCAATTGAGCAATTTTATCATGTGGACAAATAAGCAATTGCTTTTATAGAAAATTTCTTTTAAGACACATAAAATCAGAATCAAACAGAGGGTTTGAAGAAGTGGAAATCATTTTTGTTTTTCATGAAAGCCATGCAGTCAACCTTTGGAGACTTTTCTCTTGCACAGGATTTAGTATTTATATGTCAGAAGAAATGCAATTTAAAAGACATCAAACTAAACCCTGGCTGGTGCTAATCTGAATTGCATAAAAAGGCTATATGACTTTCTCAGGTCTTAATATGAAGTAAATTGCTTTCTGTTTTTATTCCTGTACATTTTGTCTATAAAATGTCTTTGCATATGAGGTGAAAGTTTCAAGAGGTAGTGAATGGAAAGACAAGGGGCTTTTATGCTGGGAAATGCATTGCTCTAGCAGAGAAAATGTACTAAAGTCAAACTACTGCACTTTGGTCCCACATTTCCTCCCATAAAATAACAAAATGTTTTGAAATAGGTTATGGCTGTGCATTAAACAATGAGTATACTTATACTGTTAAATAACTTAGCCACATGACTAATTCCAAGATCACACTCCCTGATTATCTACACCTCATATAGCTTTAGTCATAAAGGGCCAAACTAACTGCCTTTGAGACGAAGTCCAGCAGCTACATGGATAACTCACCCCAGGACTGCTCCATATTGAAAACTTGTTCTGCACTGGGAGGGGGTGAGTGAGAGAGCGAGAGAGAGAGAGAGAGAGAGAGTAGGACCACGCAGCTGCTCCCTCACTCGCCCCACGGAGGGATGGGGGGAGAGAATCAGAATAAAAGTGAGAATAACTTGTGGGTTGAGAGAAAGACAGTTTAATAAGTAAAGCAAAAGCCATGCACACAAATAAAGCAAAACAAGGAATTCATTCACTGCTTCCTATTGACAGGCAAGTGTTCAGCCATCTCCAGGAAAGCGGGGCTCCGTCACAAATAACGGTTACTTGGGAAGACAAACGCCATCACTCCAAATGTCCCCCCCTTCCTTCTTCTTCCCTCAGGTTTATATACTGAGCATGATGCCATATGATATGGAATATCCCTTTGGTCAGTCGGGGTCAGCTGTCCTGGCTATGTCCCCTCTCGACGTCTTGTGCATCCCAAGCCCACACGCTGGTGGAGCAGTATGAGGAGCAGAAAAGGCCCTGACTGCTTAGCAACAACCAACAACAGTGCACTATCAACACCACTCTCATCCCAAATTCAAAACATAGCCCCACACCAGCTGCTAACAAGAAATTTAACTCCATCCCAGTTGCAACCATGACAAGTATTCCTGTGAGTAAATCCTACATGCCTTCAGAAGCTGGGCACCTTGAATTTATATAGTGTTGGACGGAGCCCAGGTGGATTTTCCCACAGCACACTGCACAGAGCAGATCCTGTCCATGGAAAGAAGCTCTGCCTTTTGCTCATGCCAGCTAATGAGCAAAGATAAGTTACAGACTACATTAATAACATATGGGCTTCTCAAGCCCTAAGTACAAGGCCCAGTGGAGCAGACGTGGTCTGCTCAAGATCACTAATTCCTTGAATACAGTGTCTTCCACAAGGCTCCCAATACACAAATCCAGCCCAGGCTGGGTTCCCTCAAGCCCCCACAGTCCTCCAGCACCCTTTGAGCAGCCATTGCTCTCTAACATCCTCTAACACCATGGTCCAGACCACGAAACACTGCCTTGACATAATGATATAAAAGCACCCGCTACTCCATCATGCCAGGATACAGCCCTCTCATGATTTCAGGCTGTGCCTTGTTGACCAAAACACATATGAGCAAAATAATTATCATGGGTTGAGCCATAGGGGCAGCTCTCAGGCCCATTGTGGACCCATGCCAAGTGCTATACCCAGAAGAATGACTGCTACTCTCAAGGCAAAATCACACTGACTTGTTTTGGGTTGAATGAATTGTTAGCACTTGTCTTGTCACCAGGCAATGTTTTCTGCGTCAGCAGATCTTAATGGTACAAGCAGAGATAAGGACAGCATGGACTCTTTTTTCATCAGGATGAGGAATAGCACTGCCAGCAGGAGCAGGGAAGTGATGGTGCCTCTGTACTCGGCACTGGTGAGGCCTCACTTCGAGTACTGTGTTCAGTTCTGGGCCCCTCTGTACAAGAGGGACACTGAAGTGCTGGAGCGTGTCCAGAGGAGAGCTACCAGGCTGGTGAGGGGTCTGGAGACCAGGTCACATGAGGAGAGGCTGAGGGAGCTGGGCATGTTTAGCTTGGAGAAGAGGAGGCTGAGGGGAGACCTCATTGCCCTCTGCAACTACCTGAAAGGAGGTTGGAGAGAGGTGGGTGTTGGCCTCTTCTCCCAGGTGAATAATGACAGGACGAGAGGAAATGGTCTGAAGTTGCAGCAGGGGAGGTTTAGATTAGATATTAGGAAGAATTACTTTACTGAAAGAGTGGTCAAGCACTGGAACGGCCTGCCCAGGGAGGTGGTTGAGTCACCATCCTTAGAGGTATTTAAGAAACATCTAGATTTGACACTTCAGGGCATGCTCTGGTGGCAGAGATTGTAGGGTTTGGGTTTTTTTGTGTGTGTACGGTTGGACTCGATGATCTCAAAGGTCCTTTCCAACAATGAAGATTCTATGAGCTGATAAAACATACTCAGTAATAGCTGTGTAACCAGCTCTGTGCCTCTAGACGTTCAGTGACTGTTGCAAACCTCTAGCCCAGAAAACAGAAGTAGCTTCTACTTACAAGGAGTGTAAAGTTGCCAAACTTGCCAAAAAATGCTTGAAATAGCCAGAACTTTCCAGAAATAAGAATTTATATGTTGACTTTGTTGTATATCCTAGAGCAAGAGCCTTAGGCAGTTCTTTATCCTGCAGCATAGTTTGCTCAAATTAATCATGGAAGACGTGATCAAATTCTTTCTGGTTTATATTGCATAAACTATTAACTGTTAAAAAATTAACAGTTAACAATGCCAAAAACAGTCAGAGAGAGCCCTGGTACGACTAATACAGATGCCTTAATTCTAGAAAGGAGTGGGATTTCAGACACACACCTGTTTTCAGTGTGTTTCCCTTGAATGCCTTCTAAATTTTATGTATTTTAAATCATTTTCCTCAGACATCTAGCAGATAGACTGTCAAACTGGGTTTTGAATTCAGTTTCAGTGGTCACAAATATGATTTAAAATACCTAATTTATAGACCCAGAAGTCTTCTGCTGGAGGTAGTTTGAAAACAGCCCAAAGTCAGTTACATCTCTGACTTCTGACTCCAGTCCGTTGAATCATCTCTCATTCTTCTCCAAAGGACATTGTGGATACCTGTATGACATTTTGTTTTCAAGTTCTCCCTCAAATTAGAAAAGTATTGTCAGTGTCTCTCAAAGGAGCTGACACAAGTTCTTTCCTATCCCTACAAGAAACATATATAACTTTAATCCTAACTGATCTCTGGTTTTGGTAAGAAATGTCTCCTACAAGTTAATGTGTTTGTCATGTTTTCCTTTCCTGATGTAATCCTTCACGTTTGAGGGTTGGAGGTCTCTTTTGCATTGTAAACACTAAATAATAAAGTCTGGGGTTTTTTCCTCAAAATGTCATTTATATATGCCTATCAAGCCTAGTAAAATACCTGATTCACGTATGCTTTTCTGTTGCAGAGGTACCTATTAGAAAGATGAAAAATATCTAAGAGGTCTCCCTCATTTAAAGATCTCATACCAAGGGAAGAATATGTTGGAGCAATTAAAATGACACCAACTTGTGAGAAGGGCATTTAAAGCTGAATATCCTTAAAGGAAGTACAAAGTAGAACCCATTTTATAAAGTGTCTCTCACAAGAAGAACAAAATAGTTCACTGCCCTCAATTAGACCAGCCAAAAGGCTGAAGAGAAAAGGGAAATATCTTTCCAACTTGCTGTGGATGCAGGAAGGGCTGGCTAAATTAGCAGATGTGCTCATTTGGTGAGAGGCCGGAAGGCATCACGGCACTTCAAGAGTTCTTTGTTCAAATTCCGCCTCAAATTAGAGGAAGAAATGAGATAATTTCCCTGCTAAATCATCCTTGCCAGACATAGCTTCTTTTCTCTGCACTGCATTTTTTTTTTTGCTTTACAAATGGATAAGATTGCACCAAATGGCAGGTATTTTCAAGAGTACTAGGAAGAAAAACTTAGGTGAGGTTTTTCACCTTTCAGCCTCTATTATCAAGCCGTACATCGTCTGTACTGACACCCACCTTATTGTTGAGGAAAGGAACAAAATATAAACCCAAAAAACTATGCGTGTTATTTTTATTCAACCAGTCCATTTTCACAATCTTTCACTCTTCGTCTCCAACCACCAACTGTCACCTGTGGTTCAAATAGTTGTTATGGCAGACCCTTGTTAAAGATCTGAGTGCGCATTACCAAAACTCCACGATACAACGGAGGCAGTGGTGAAAACTTCCACAATGTGTCACCTATCAATTGCATCCAACCATAGAATCATAGGGTTGGAAGGGACCTCTGGAGATCATCTAGTCCAACCCCCTGCCAGAGCAGGGTCACCTACAGCAGGTTGCACAGGAACACATCCAGACGGGTTTTGAATGTCTCCAGAGTTGGAGACTCACCACCTCTTTGGGCAGCCTGTTCCACTGCTCTGACACCCTCAAAGTAAAGAAGTTCCTCCTCATGTTTAGGTGGAACGTCCTATGCTCAAGTTTGTGCCCTTTACCTCTTGTCCTGTCCCCGGGCACCACTGAAAAGAGCCTGGCCCCATCCTCCTGACACCCACCCTTTAAGTATTTATAAGTGTTGATAAGATCCCCCCTCAGCCGTCTTTTTTCCAGACTGAAGAGACCCAAATCCCTCAGTCTTTCTTCATAAGAGAGGTGTTCCAGTCCCCTAATCATCTTGGTAGCCCTTTGCTGCACCCTCTCCAGCAGTTCCCTGTCCTTCACAACACTTAAGTTAGAACAGAATAAAATCTTAAGGAATTCAAAATCGCCGAAAACAGACTGGATAAGTCATGTTCTCTAATGTAAAGTAGGAGTCCCAGTTGTGTTTTAAGATTAGTTAAAATGTTAAATGTTTCACTCCTTAGAGGTAATACTCAGTTTTTAACACGCTTGGACAAAGTTGAATTATTTGTGTATTGTCCAAGGACTGCAAATCTTCTCTGACATTGTCCTGTACGCATGATGACTTCTAAGAAATCTTTTTTTTCCCGACTAGATATTTCCAAAGTGCTCTGAGCTAAATGTCTCTTTCTTCTGCAATAACCATCAGATACCTTTCAGTGGAAATTAAGAATTTAATTTCTGAAACTATTGTATAAAACTGACATTACATAAACCTCCATATATGTTCTGAAACTATTTGCTTAGCCCTCAATTCTAAAACACTGATGGCTGTTTATTCATTATTTATCTTGATCAGTTTATATAGTGAGATTTTGTGTCCCCCCTCCCCCCCCCCCAAAAAAAAAAAAAAGGTGGGGTTGAAATATTTTGCCAGGTTTTGCTACCCTTATACTTTCCACCAACTGTGGAGGTCGCAGTGTCACAGCCCCTGGGGGCGGCTGGGTGAGAGCTCAGCCCTGCAGCACTCTTGGCTCCTCCGTATGTCACAAGAGGCAAAGCCAGTGGCAGGTCAAGGGTACTTGTCCTCTGGGATGATCAACCGCCCTGGAGCTAGCACATAATTCAGTTTTAGTGACCAAAGCTTACAAAAGAATCCATGCTGGTGATGAGCTTACTGATATTGATACCGATAATGAACTGGGTTTTCTAAGTCAGAGTCACTAAATCAGTCACACACCAGTCGCTGTGCAGTTAGTTCTGCTGAGGAGCCACTAATGCAATCATTTCTACTGGATATTTTTATGACTCTCATCTGAAAAACTGTATTAAAACGATTGTTAAATAACCCAGTCTGATTTTTACCTCATCCTGAGAGCAGGTTTTTGAAGAGCAGATCGATTTTGCGTATTGATCTGAATATTTTAATGACATCTTTGTGTTTTAATTGAAAAAGGAATCTCATTCCATGAAACTTAACAAAAAAAAAATAGGTGCCAGTCTTCTAATCAGTCTGAAAGTAGAAAGATCATATCTCCTTAACTGATCTATAAGCACAAAGGCATTGCTAGGACAGATGCTTCTTGAAACAAATTGAGCTCAGTTCAGTTTTAAATATTAATAAGTAGAATTGGAATTTATGATAAAATAAAATATCTAGCTAATAAGTAGGACTCCTTTCTACTTTCAGAAATTTGTGACTTTGTGAACCTATTCCAGTCCTGCTTGAATACTTCTCTTTTATGAGCAAGTTTATGGAACTAGAAGTCTTCAATCAGCTTCAGAGGATAAATTATTTCACAATGCATCTTCATATTTAGTTCTTCACTGTATTAAAACCTGATTTTAAAAATTGATGAAGTAAACTCTGTAGTTATCATAAGAATAGCCCCAGAACACTTACGCACAGGACAGCAAGGGCTCTACCAAAGAGGTTGTGCTTACCCGATCACTGAGTCAAATGTAAGGTAAAGAGTGAATGCCATCTCCTGTCAAATGAGTCAAGGCAGCTTCCAAGTGGCTCAGTAGAGCACAGCCTTGTGACAGTGACTGCTCACAAAATTCATCCATACTTCCTCTTCTTAGCAGTCAAGCTCTGATAATGAGTTTTGAATACGAAAGCACGATATTAGTATTACATTATTTGAAAGGCAAATATCTAGACGCAGTAAAGCAAAAGCATGAAGTACGTATTCTATGTGTCAGCCACCAAGTCACGATCTTTATGATATTTTTCAACTCATAAGCAAAAATTAGTTCTTAAGTCACTTAATTTTACACCACAGTGCCGCACACCCTGGCTATTTGTTAGGAGGGAAAGAGGCTCCACTTCAGGAAATCCCTGAAGACTTCCATCCAAGTAGAAGCTAAACTTTAAATCCAGGGTTTTTCTGAATCAGAGTTGCAGTCAGTACAGAAAACGTTCCCCAGGTGAGAAGGGACCGCAGGGAATCTTCAGCCACTTCTTCTTCAGCCACTGGAATCTCAGAGCTTCCACAGGCATGGCAGGGACAGTCCAGTCCCACACAGCCAGGGGTGAGCCTGCCTGAGCACGCACCAGATCCAGGAACAGATAAATGAAGAATTCATTGAAGTAAAAACATGCTGCATTTAGTTTCTCGCTGGAGGAAAGTGGTAAGAGCAGGAATAAAGCTCTGGTTTATGATGGAAGCTGAACCCTTGTAACAGAAAGGCAGAAAGGTGGCAACATGAAAAGGCTCCTGCACTAAGAGCACTAGAGCGCGATTGTATATTCAGCCTTGTGGTTAATTTCATCGCATATGCACTGAACCTTCACATATGCCCATAGCTAAGCCTTTCAGAAGGATACACGCTTGATTCAAGTGGTGAAAACGTTCAAGTGGTTGGAACATACAACTTACAAAAATATAAAGACATAAAAAGATGAAATTTAGCTTTTAAAACCTGCATTTGACAGCACCATCCTCAAATACTGGGCATACTTAGAAAAATACAGTTAGCCTTCTCGTACTGCTAACTGCAGGCACATCTTTACCTCCCTCCTTTCCAGTTGTCACTTTCTCTCTGCTCTCATCCATTTAATGGCATACACAGGAGCTTGCAAGATTTCTCTGCCTCTCAGACACATGCGCACGCATTACTGCCAAACACTAAGGAAAGGATTCTGTGTCACTGTGCGCTTCATTCTATGTTTGCATAAACTTGTCTTTACATGATGTACTGTTCATTAAGTTTGGCATGATTGTGCTTTAAGAATTTATTCATTCTAATAAGAAAAAACAAACAAACAAACAAAAAACCCTCAGAAAACCCAACCCAAACCCAAGCATTTCTCAGATATTTTCCTGCTTTAAGGTAAAATAATTTTCACTTTCAAAGGAATTAAGCACTGTGGTTTGCCAAACTGGCATCTGTGGTGGGGACTGAGGGGCTGATCTAACTTTGCCAACAGAATTATTGACAAGGCGTTGGGCAATGGGGAAAATCCCCAGACAGCTACATCAGCTGAGTGATCATTTCCTCTTGAACTTGCTCACGGTGACAATTTCAGCAGCTGAGTCTCACTGACTCTGAAGTTAATGAAAGTCTCCTGTAACTACTCTCATGCAAAATTCAGTTTCAGTGATATTTGCAGCTGGCAGGGCTGTTAGTCATTGCAGAGTCAGTACTAAGGAACCCAGGCGAAAGAGCTCAGCTATTCTGTGCTAAAATCTTATAATTTTTATGATCCTGCTCACCTTTCCATCTGTTTGCATCTTTTCCCCATCATTCTGTTTAGTTTTATAGCTTCTGAGGCTTAGTTCTCCCATAAATATATGTTCATACTGCACTTTGTATCAGGGAAATCACTCTTTTTGCATGTGATTATACTGCTAAAACTATGCATTAAAATATAAAAATTCAAACTATCCAGAAGAGCTTGAGTATCAACTATTTGTATTCACTGAAACCTGCTTTAATTTTCAGTTTATGGGGAAAGGGAGAATATGCAAGAAAATTGCTAACTTAACACGAGTACATCTCTGTGTACAGACACTGGAAAAATAGGCTGAATTAACCAGATATATTTCCCCTTAAATTATGAAGGTTTAACAGAATTCTCATAAGGTTTGTGTATGTTTCTGTTTCAAAAATGCTGCGATTTCCCTTTTCAATTCAACACACTTTGTCAAATAATAAAAGCGCCAATAGAGCAAAGCAGCTAGACCTGAGTTCTTTAAGAAAAGGCTGATGTGTAGTAGGCTAAACAATATTCAGATCAAGTTAAATTTCCATCTCAGTCACTTACAAATAGGGTGTAACTCCTTCAGTTTCGCTCAGATCTCGTACGCAGTAAGGCGTGGAAGATAACACCCAAATTTTAGTATTCTAGAGCTCCCACAACATCTAGAAATGGTAAAAGTAAGGGTTGAATCGGCAGTTTCTTTTCTTTTGATTTTTTTTCGTTCAGTCTATGTTTTTCATAACAATAGTTACTGATCTTTTCCCTGTGCTCTTTTCTGCTTATCAAATTTTTCATTTCTTCTGAAAAATTATTTTTAATCATAATTTAGTAGTGGCTCCTTCAGACATCCTTGCAAGCTGCTTGCTGTGTTTCTCTCCATTATCTTTTTATATAAGCACGCTTGACAATGTGTTTGCTGCTGTATGAAACAGAGGAGTTTGAGCTCTTTGCAGTGGCAGCACAAAAGGGAAAGGAAAATCCATAACATACCACCTTTAACGCAATGCTGTCTATTTAGTTATCAGTTTCTAGCATGTTCTAGGTCAAACACTTTCTTTACAGTCTTGAATATATACTTTTTGATTTAAAGAAATTCTGTTTCATAGGGTGACACTGGAACAGAAGTGGCCAGACTTGTGTCCTTGGCTTTATCATCACCTTTCTTTTTGCTTTTCTGTTCCTCAGCAGACATTGGTACAACCTCTGTCCAATCAAGAGAGACTAAGCAGTTTCATATATCCTTTCGTCCTAGGACTTTGTGTGATGTGTTTGGTAGTGCTAAATGGAGAGGCCTTGATCCCTTAGTCAACTTCCCTTACCCGTGCTTTTCTCCAGTAAATTCACACCTTAGAAATGAGGAGATCCACTCAGCTCTGGGTAGAGGTCCAAGGCCAGAAGCAGGCTCAGGACTTGGTGTCAGTACAACTATGTTGCTGTGACAGTAGCCAAGTCCATAAGGTGTGTCTCAGCAGGATCAAGTAGCTGAAGTAAAGCACCATCCTGACACACCTCTACTTGTCCTGAGTTTGAGCCAGTTCCTCTTCTGCTTTGGGCCCTCTCCACCTTGTAGCCCTGGTTTGACAGTGAGTGATGGGGAAAAAAAGCATTCACTCTGTTGTACCCATCGGAGAACCAAATGTCCTTTTCTCATCACTGAAATACAGATACAAGTCCTTCTGCAAGTGCTTTGACTAAAAAACCCAGCAGAAATTCTTAATTCCATTATATTTCAAGCTTGGCAGGAGTTGAGACAGATGTCATTACTATGCACTCGTAACGCATCTCCTCCATTGTACCGTATCTTCCAACCACTTTCCAAGCCACGTTTTCTGAGGCTGAACCCTTATTCACCTTGTACCCACTATGCTTTTACCCAACTTTTTAGGATGTTGGGTAATGGTAGGACTAGACGGAATGGATTAAAACTAGAGATGGGACGATTCAGACTGGACGTTAGGAATAAGTTCTTCACCATGAGGGTGGTGAGACGCTAGAACAGGTTGCCCAGAGAGGTGGTGAAAGCCCCATCCCTGGAAGTTTTTGAGGCCAGGCTGGACCTCAGGAGGCTCTGAGCAACCTGATCTAGTGGGAGGTGTCCCTGTCCATGGCAGGGGGTTGGAACTAGATGATCTTTAAGGTCCCTTCCAACCCTAACAGTTCTATGATGCTGTGATTCTATGCATTCCTGTCAGCTCAACCCTGGCTGAGGCGTTTCCAGCTGCCCATGCCATTGCTGTATAGTTGGCACTACTGAAGCAAGAAAGGATGAACACCTGGGTAAACAGACATGTCATGAATATTGCTTATTACATACAGAAAGGAAAACACTGAAGTAATCTGAAACAAATACCACTTTTCTGCAGGAAAGAGCATCACTGCAGGAGAATTTGTATGGAAGTGTTGGTTTGGAGAATTAAGCTTGTGTGTAAAAGCATCCAATATTTTACACAATAAGTTTATACAGTCCATAAGTTGCAAATATTCCTTTAGTGCTTTCAAAAGGGCCTTCATGTTTTTTAACAAGCTATAACATTTGGGATCTTTCATAGCTCTTAAAGGATCTTCAATATGGTATTTTGCAATAATTTGAACTACATAATATGATCCATTAAGATGATCCTGTGCACAGAACTGTTAAAATGGGTAGCAAAATTTTTAGAATGAGTGGTTTAACCCATTTATGCAAAACGTCTCAACATTATTATCCAATTGATCTTAAAAGAGCCTCTTTAACGTAGAAATACTTCTGACTACTTTTCTTTAGAATGGAAAAGCTATGCACATTTTGTTTAGTTCATGGGGCTTAACTACATGAAAATACACAGGGATGGTAATATGTAGTCATTAAACTGCATTCAATCCCTTTAGGAACACTCTTATTCTGAATTCAAGTTGCTTTGCTCCAGCTAAATTTCCTCACTTCCAAAATAAACTGAAATAAAACAAATTAAGGCAATTAAAAATAATCCTAAATTAAGGTGACTTTATTGCTGTACGTACAGAGATATGTACAATTACGTGATTTAGGATATTGACTGAAATGTTAATTTGAAGACATTTCTCTAACTGTCTGCCTGTAGACAAACCCAGAGAGATACCCAGGCTATTTACACACCACTGTATTCAACAAGCGAATTTCCATTTATTTTAATTTGCTTGCATTGAAATTTAAAAAATAAAAAGAACCACTGCTATAATACCATGTATTCATATTTTTACACAAAACTTAAGGCATGAGCAACATATCAAAAGACTGAACTGCAGATAAACTCTGGGCAAGATTTTTAAATATGGATGCCTAAATTAAGCCATCATGCCCAAAAAAAACCTCTTACCAATATCTATTTAAGAATATAAGAAAAGCTCTCTGGTGAGATTTTCAACAACAGATTTTCAAGAGGTGTCTAGCATATTCAAAACCCATTTTGATTTGATCATGTTCAAGATGCGTGCCCACATGACCGCCCTTCAAAATTCAGCTAGGTGGTCTGCAGCATCAGGCACAGGAGCTGTCGGAACAGGGGAACAGCTTCCCTCTGTCAGGAATGATGATGAACAAGCAATTGGGAGGACCCTCCCAGACCCTCTGCAAAAGCAAAAACCTAGGCTCGGAAAGAGTGAGGAGAGGGGTATGGAGTGGCTATGGAGGAAAAGGAGGAACATCATGAGGACACACACCCCTCAGGAGGGGGGAAGCTGAGAGCACGTGGGTTTGGGCAGCTGGCTTCCTTCTCTCTGCAGCTCTACAAGCTAGGGAATAGGGCAGCGCTTCAGTCACAGAGGAGAAGGAACAGCTACCATGAGGGACAGAAACCTCAGGTCTTCCAATTAGGACTATCGCTGTGAAGAAGAAGAGATGGAGAGGAGAAACTTGCTGTGCAAGACAAGTGGAAGTTTTGGCAAAAGCCCTGCATTGCTAAGGAGCTTCCCTATAAGTAAACCACAATAAAGGAATATATTTTTACCTCAGGCTTCATGAGCAAAGCCTGCTCCTGGACCTTTGCACATACCTGTTTAGTTAGGTAAGACTATGGGAAGCAACAAGTTACAGGCACCTTAGATAAAGGGGGTGCATTCAGATCCATGGGATGGCATAGGACAGGTGCTGAAAAAAATGACCACTGTGACTGAAGTGCTGCTGTCTGAATTATTTTTTTTTTAAAGTGATACTCAAAGAGGTCACTGACAGCGGAAGAAGGCTAACTAAATACTCATCTTTAAAAAGCATGGAAAAAGAACCTGGGCAACTGTTGGCTCCTCAGCCTCAGCTCAGTCACCAGGAGGAGACTGGAGCACATCCCCTTGGAATCAATTTCCAGGCACAGAAAGAACAAAAATGCAATTTCAAACAATGAACAGAACGCCTTTACGAAAGGGACAGTGTACTTGACAAGGTGATTGCACTGTCACAGAATGGCTGCGGCTGGAGGGTGCCTCTGGAGATCATGTAGTCCAACACCCTGCTCTGGAGCAGATTGTCCAGGAACACATGCAGTTAGGTTTTGAGTATCTCCAAGGGTGATCACGGCCTCTCGGGCAACCTGTTCCAGTGTTTGATCATGCTTAAAGTAAAAGTCTTTTCTCATGTTTAAATTAAATTACCTATATTTCAAATGGTGCTCATTGTTTCTTGTCCTGTCACTGGATACCACTCAGAAGAGCCTAGCTTTGTCTTCTTTACTCCCTTCCATCAGTATTTATATACATTAATGAGATCCCCCTCGAGCCTTCTCTTCTCCAGGCTGAACAGTCCGAGCTCTCTCAGCCTTTCCTCATATGTCCATCTATGTTGCCCTTCAGTGGGCTGTCCCCAGTACGCCCATGTCTCTCTTGTACCTAGAATGCAACACCCCAAGCGTGTCTCCTGTTGACCCATTTCTCCAGCCTGTAGAGGTCCCTCTGGATGGCAGTATGACCCTCTGGTATAACAGCCACTCCTCCTGTGATGACAGCAGTCATCAGTTTACACTGATGGGTATAATCGGATAATATTGCATCTACTTTAACACTGCTAGCTTTTTACAAGTTAGTTTACACACGGGGAAATTTTTCTGCTTTTTTTATTTAATAATCAGTAACATACTTAATATGCATAGTTTAAGTATAATCTTTTGACATACAAGGACTACAAAATACCCTTTTGCATCTTCAGAAGCCAAGTCTGTGCAAAAAAGGATGTATTGATTCTGTCTTGGCCAAAGCCCTCCCCCTATTCAGTGTCCGTACTGCGAAGTATGCAGAGGAAGGTTACTGACTATCCTGCATGCAATTAATAGGACCTGTATCAGCCTCATTTGGGAAGCAGGGGGGGAGGGGAACAAGGGGGAGAAAGAAAAGACATATACGTCAGAGAGTCAGAGAGTGATGCATATTTTGTTTACTATCTACAAATCCTATAATATTAATCCAAAAATAACGATTCATAGCAGAAGGTTGGGTAGAATGTAGATTTGCAACAGATTATAGAAACCAGACTGCCTGCATTTTTTGCTAATAGAGAAGAATGGAATTCCAGTGTCAAATTAGATCCCTCTGAATAAAAGTTAGAAAAAAAAAGTTATTTTGATAAGAACTGAAACATACTCATCTTATTTTTAAGCCTTAATATATTTTCATGCATTGCTGCAAGAAATCTCCAAGTTTCCAACTTGTTTCAATGTGTTAATATTTACTACACATTTTTAGAAAAGCTTAGAGACTTTGAAGGCAGCAAGTGTAGTCAAAAGTAAAAGCTCAAATCTTTCTCCGTTCTCCATAGAGAATTAAGAATTTTCACAAGACTTTTTAGCGTACATAAGACTGTTAAAAGTATAGATATGACTAAGCCAAGAGAACCAGATTTAAGTGAGGCTCTTGGGGGGAGCAGAATTGAAATGGACACTGGGACTACCCACAACTCGTTGTCTGTGTCGGAGATGATCCTAGATGCTAACAAGGAGCAAGGGATTCAAACCTGAATGCTCAGGGTGAACATTTTCATGCACTAGGAGGAAAGCATTAAAAACAAAGAGTATGTGTTAGGAGGCTATTGTGTCTCCTACATACTATTTTATTAGTCTCCTGAACATTGTCTTCTTTTATACCTATTCCTTTACCTTTCTGTAGATAAGAGGTTTGGGGTTTTTTTGTAGACCTGAGCAGATAATATCTGTCTTAATCCTTTAGCTCTTTCTTAAATAAATGACTTGCTAAGTCAGTGTTGCTTCTCTTCATTTGGCTCTAATTATACCTTGAAAATGAAAGGAGAGGTGATGTGGGGAGGATGGAAGAAAAGTGAGGCAAAAGCTTTGTATATTAACTACAATTAACTACAGTACAACCCAAAAAATGTCAGCTTATCGACAGATGGACAATTATAATTGCAAGTCCCAAGGGTTGCAATTCAAATTTGATTTAACATTATAGGGAATGACAAGGAATTAATCTTATCAGCACACATGCCTGTGCTGTTTGCTGTTACATATGCCTCTTTTCAGCTGGCTGGCTTTAAATATATGAAGTTGCAAGAAGAAGAGCAAAATGAACTTTCATCTTGCACATGGAGAGGTCGTTCCAGGAGCCCGAATAGAAACAGAAGGTGATCTGCGGGTGAAACAGGAGAAAGGTGTCCTTGGAGAGTACCCAGCGCACAGCACAGAGCAGGAAACACACTGTGTTTGGCGGTACACTTTGGCGACTCCTGGAAGAGAGGCACAAGCCTGAATATAACAGTTCAGTGATGAAACAGAAGGTAATATCTGGGGGCATGTGCAGGGGAGGAGACATGAGGGATATGCCAGTTGTTCAGAAGGAAGGAAAAAGGCAGCACAGTGGGGAGAGGGCACTAAGCTCTCGAGCCTTGCTGATGAGAAGGTCCAATAGAGATGTGTTTCCTGGACTGTCACTTCTTTGTGGGCTTAGGAATCGCCTCTGTTTTACCATTTTAATTTGAGACCTTTAACATTAACAGATTGGATATGCGGGTGGGGAGAGGTAGGGATGAAGTGAAGAGGCCAGACATGTGGAGCATGTAGACAGCTGATGAAAGACCTCACAGGAGCAGATGAAGTCATTAAAACACAGAGGACAGAGGAAGGAAAAATGGGTCAAGAGCAACAACATGAGGTTTGGAACAAGTCATACCACAACTACAAGATGTATCACATCAATGGACTGAGACATAAGTTCTGTGTAAAATTGTGTATTAAATACCCTGCAATTACCATGAACATTGAGAAACTGCTAATATGTTAAAATCAGAAAATATAATTTAAAAAAAGTATTTCTAATGCTTTCTAAAAGGTTTTCTAACACGTATATGCAGATTTGTGCATCATCAAATCACTCCATGTAAACATAATTTTGAAATTTCAGCCCAGCTGGTGCCTTTATCTCTGAGGAGGGTTTTTTGTGAGGTTTGGGTGGGGGATTTTTTTGTGACATCTGTCACTGGTTTTACAACGTTTTTCAGAATGGACTTCTAATTGGAGGTACATTTATCTAGAATTCTCAGACTAAGATATATAAGTGAAATAAAATTGTAGAAAGTGTTGAGTGAGTGGTTGTCTCTGAAATGCAGCCTTGCTGAGGTGTATCAAGCAAGGATCTACAAAAGTTGTCTCATTTCTGAAACTCTCATCCAAGGAGTTTCATCTGTTTCAAAGCAGGTTCTTGAGGAGGGTCTGTAAATGAGGGGAGATCCAAATAGCAGTATTTGTAAGACTGAGGGATTGTTTTCTTGTATACACGATGTGCATAAATGAATGGAAATCCACTGGTAGCTGCATGCATCACTTTCCACTGTTTTCCCCTGCCCGAAGCCCTCAATTTCTCTACGATGCCTTGGGCTCACTTCCTATCCTTTCACATTTCATTTTATGTGATCTTGTTACAGAGGGACAAATGTGAACCCATAAACTGTTTCAACGCCTTTATCTGATTATAGCTAGAAATACTGAGAAGGACGTGAGATTCAATGAAGAATTTTGACTTCAGAAGGCTTGTAAATACCTCATGGAGAAGTTTACACAACTATACCTCAGGATGTTACACACACTCTGCTGAATACCTTGAGGATTTTGAAAGAGCTGAAGTTAATTTAGATGTAGAAAAGCCTTAAACAATAGACCTTAAAGCCTCCTTAGTCCAAATAGCACTTCATCCTGCCCATACTCACTTGATATACACAAAGCAATGATTTTGTAAAAGAAAGTAGACTGGGAGTTCTATGTGATCTTTCCACGTTGAGTAAATCCCTCCATCTTAGCAAATGTGACTTTTTTTCTTTTCAAACATTCCTCTCTTGTGAACCTCCCTCTCTTGAAAACCTCCCATATGCTGCTTTTAAGGAAAAGAAAAACTATCGTTCAAAGCAAGCAACTTCACTGTTGTTTTGTTCACCCCTGAAACATCTTTCCTTTTGAACAGAACATAGTGCTTCAGCTCTCAAAAATCTAGTTGGGGCATTCCATCTGTCTGAAACAGCACTACCACCTCGCTGTGTGATGCATTTCTGTTCCCATTAAATTTCCACTGAATCAAGGCTGTCATCTGTGCCATGCAGGTGCAGAAACCCAGCTACAGCTAATAGGGCCATCCTCAGTAAGACCCCAAGTGATTCACTAGAATCTTCTGCAGATTGATTCTCCCTTTCTTTTAAGAGACTTCTGCATTAAAAACATATTTCTCCTAAACTTTGTATCGTGCTACAACGTTTTGAAGCAAATCTTATAGGAATACCTCTAACTGAGGTCTTTAGAATGCAGACTGTACATCTACAGTATCTCATGCCCATTTCTGTTACTTAGAGGTCCTGCAAGAATCTGTGGCTAATGGTATGAAACCCCTTATTACCACTGCAGAGTGAGAGTTTGGCACAGTGTGGTGGAGCGCATCTCATTTGTACAGTTCTTGGGAACGAGCCTACAAACTTTTCCAGATGGTTTCTTCATTATTTCACATTTTCAGCTCACTTTTCAACTCTCATAACAAACTGTCCTGATGTAAACTATATGTCAATGTAGGTATAGGAATAAAAATGCATTCAAATATTGAAGAAGATATATCCAATTTTAATTTTTTTTTACTCCAAAGTAGATTACATATGACAGTATTTAGTGTGAAATGTTGCAGAGGTGGGAACCAAGACAGCCATATGTAGACAGAAGCCCAGACACTTAGAATTAGCAGCCATTCAGCATTGACTCAAACCAATAGATTTCATCGTTGTCTGGTTTTTGTTAGGCTGATATTGACTTCCATGAGAAACGGAGCCAAATCTGGGGGCAGCCTATTCCTTCTGATTTATGTAGCACAGAGACTGTTCATTCAGCAAAGGAAGATTTGATGAAAAGAAGCACTAATTGAGAATTATTAAGTTTTGTGCAGTGACTGGGTTCTGAACATGCTTTTATAGCTGCCTGGAGCTGTGCTGGTTTGAGGAATGGAGAGTCACAGGTTGTCACTCAAGCCTTGAATGAGTGAGGAAAGTTTGAGCAAGAGAAACTGTGCCAAGACATTGTTTAACATTTGTCCCTTCCTCAACAGTGGCCTGACTTTCAGTCAGCTGAAATCAGTGAGGGGTTCCCATGCTGTTATAACAAAATGAATGCTACGGTTCCCCAGTGCTGCTGCTACAAAGGTGACGTGGATGAGAACTTCCCTGATTCATGAACTAAAAGACAAGAACTTGCATATACATATCTATAAGGATAATGGGGAAAAGAAGAAAAATCCCGTCCTCCATGAGTAGCACAGCCCGGGGGCTCTTTTATCAGTGGAAAGGACCTCCAGCTCCTCATCTCCCTTTGAAAGACAATGTTCTGTGAACGTGGCTAAAAGAAAAGGATCCTCAAGAAAGTAAAGATTTTTCCCTTCATGGCAGTTCTTCCTTGTGGGAAACTGAAAATGTGCAGTGAGAGGAGACTGAGGGGAACAAAAGCTGCAAGAGCAGAAAGTGGCAAGCTGGAATCAACAAAACAGAAATGAGGCCAGAAGGACACAATAAATATGGAGAGAGAGAGAGAAAGACGACAAAATATGAGACTGAAAGAACAAACCTTAGAACAAACTGAAAATTCTGGGCCAAATTAGTTTCAAACAAACATGTTCAAACCAAAAGGAAGAGGTATAGATGATGAAAGGAGAGAACGATGTGGATAAAAATGGAAAAAATTTAAAGTTCCACTATAAATTGTGTAAAATTTTCTTGCTACGCACTTGTGGCCATCCCCTGTCCAGGTGTTTTCACATCAGGAGTGTCCCTAGAGAAGGGACTGCACCCTGTGGCCCTCCGCTACCCCTGCCTGCAGGTTAGTACAGCTTCAGGACGGAAAATGTTGTGACCCTGTGCTGGGCCTCCCTCCAGCACAAGAGAATGTAAGTGAAAATCAGCAGCAGAGGCAACAGTTGTATTTCAATCTTTGACATCCTTTTCTGACCCCTCTCTTGAATTATCTTTCAGAATGAGCAGTGGGACCAGACCTCACCCGCAGCTACTGCAATGACAACAGTTCATTTCAATAAATGACTCTCTTCTCCCTCCAGCCGCCCAAGAGTGCTTCCGTCTCACACAAAGGATTGTCAAATGGAATTTTCTTTAGAGCGACTCCTTACAGCTAACAGGCTAATGCAATATTATTAGAGTTTTTCATTTTCAGTACAATTTCCCTTGCTTTTCTGTCTATTTAATTTTAAAAAAGGAAACATAAAATACATTCAGCAATGACTGTGGCAACAGGCCAACGCAATATGAAGTCTTATGCCTAAAATTAACTGTTGATTGCCCATTGGCAGTACCTCATTAACACTTTGATACTTGGGCCCCACGTATTTTACCAAAACCAATGCAACAGGCCACATAGGCAGAAAACTCATCCTTTTTCCTGCCTTGCAAAAGATCCTGCATGCATTTACCCATGAAGTGAGCAAGATAGTGCTCTGCAGAGGCCCTGGAGTCCTTCAGATAGGGCCATGGTTCCTGATGCCACCACAGTGTCTCTGCTTGTCCTGGCCAGCCCTGGCTGCCAGCTCCCCTGCTCAGGGACCATCCAGAGCACAATCCGGCTCTTGCTCCAGACTGGATTAAAGCGCATTTCTTTTCTCCAGGGTGTTTTGTTCTAAGTCAACGCTATCCCCAGAGTATTGTAACAGCAGCAACAAATCTCTGAATGCTGAATTTTGTAAAGGGCATTTGCAGACATGTGAGATTTAAGCACTCAAAACAATTCAAATCCTGGCACATTTAGTTGGAGCACACAACAGCAAAGCAACTTGCCAGTCCATTATTTTTGCAAAAACTTTGAAGACCCAAATAAGACCTCAAACACCCAGAGGCAAAGAATTTCATTATCAAATGTGTAGAGACACTTTCAAGATGCACTGATTACCATAAATACAGCAGGTAAATAAACTAGGCAATTTGCCTGTGGTCTAATGAAAACAGGCAGCCAGTTTTATTTGCGAGTTCACTGGATGTGCTGATAAAATCTTGCCTGATATACCACTGAGCTATGACAAAAGGGACTAAAATACATCATTTAAATTAAATATTTTCCTTGTCTGTGAAGTGAGGTTTTTCTAAGGGGAACAATCCCCTTAGAACAAGAAGAGCAATCCTGTGCTGTGGGCTTTACAGTGATCAGTGAAGCAACGCAGCAGTTTTTCACTCAACACTGACCCTGTCAATAGGAAAGCAAAAAAACAATAGTGAATTCTGGTTTGGATTTGCAACAACAATATGCAAGACGGAGAACATTTTGCTCTTTGTTTAAGTGTCCACTTCTCTGCCTCCCGACATGCCCTGGTTCTCAGGCACTGGCTTAATGCAGTGCAGGTGGGATGGTTGAACCACTAAGAAGTCTATTGGGTTCCACTGATTTTTTTTTTTTTGGTAAGTGAGTCTGTATGGCTCCATAGACTGCACTTACCGAGTATTTTGGGAGAACTTAGATACACTTAGTCAGTGAATGTGGGCTGAAATCTTTGGAATTCACTTAGTTTAGAAAAAATGATTGAATCACAATCATCAGAAAAAGTTCTGTAGAAAAGGGAAAAAGCACTATAAAGTTTTTACAGATGGAATGAAACTTAGAAGTGATGTTCCTATTGCTAGGCAATCAGTTTGCA
The DNA here is from genome assembly GCF_028500815.1 of Rissa tridactyla. NCBI lineage: Eukaryota > Metazoa > Chordata > Aves > Charadriiformes > Laridae > Rissa > Rissa tridactyla. The sequence continues at coordinate 42,400,114 of NC_071467.1, forward strand.
AGCCTGTAGTCATGAAGCCTTTGCCAACTTTAATCTTACTTGTAATCTGATTATTCGCATTTCACAGCTGATCTTTTCTGCAGGTTTCAGAACCTGATTTCTGCAGGTTTGAGAACCTGAATTCTGCAGTCGCTTTTCAAATACAGGTTGTCCAATGTACAGCGTATTAAAGATAGGAAACAAATGTTCATAAATACTTAGAATTCAATTGAATGTTTCCTAATTGTAGCAACATTAATGCATTTCTGGAAGACAAACAATCAAGAGCAAAGAAATAAACTGGAAGAAATTGAAAACTAGGTTTCACTAATAGAGGCACCTTTATTTTTTTTTCTAAGTGCTTATTCGTGCATTTGACTTCATGCTGAATGAATTAGGCTACGCTTGAGTGGGGCTTCATGAACTCTCCTGCTCACTCTAATCCATTTCTCAGGAGGTTGTACCATGGTCTTATAATGGGCAGCCAAATGTTCGATTTCTAGTTACGGGTCTACGTCTTTCCTCTGTTACAGAGGCCAGAACTCCAAGAAGAAAGCAGTAAGCAGAATCAGACCTGACTGACAAAAAAATTACTGCATGGTGGCAGTGAGACCATACGGACTCTAAAGCAATTAGGAGATCTCTAGATCTGTTCTTGCTCCATAATGGCAGTTGCAGAACAAGTTTATAAAGGATGGTAGAAGTGTATTGTGTAAGATACTGTACAAACATAGAATAAGGACAGTCCTTGCCTTGGAGAGCCATCCTTGGGAAAAAAAAAAAAAAAAACAAAAACAGGAAAAAACAATGTTTTATATAAACAATGGTCATATAAAATCCACTATATATGGCTTTCTTTATATAGTTTTCAGCTGGAAGTTATTTGGTGAGGAAAGAGAATTTTCTGAGAAAATGAGTTGAACTAAAGGACTAAAGAAAAGCAGAAGATATTTTGAAGTTTAAGGTTATAAGTGAGGTAGAAAATAAAGGAGAGTGTCCAAGGCAAGCAAGATGAAGAGTTCAGGGATAGGGTGGAAAAGGCACAGCAGGACAGACTGTGGGTATGGTGGAGTGTTTTGCTTGGTGGCACCCCTGAGAACAGAGTCTTCTGCAGCTCCATCCTGCTTGCTTCTGCTTGCCCTTGCTCACCTGCCTCAGACAGCACCTCCAGGGAAAATTACCACTCCCATACTCAAACTGCATCCATGTGCACACCCCTGTGTGTGACAGCAAATGGATATGAAGAACTTCCTACCCCACAGACATCTGAGACCAGGATGTCAGTAAAGAGAAGTAATATTAAGCTTTATTATCTTTGCCCTCTGTTGTTTGCTGTGGGCTTCCTCTGCTACAGGGGAAAGTCCAAGAGCATGTTTCCTTCATACCTTTTTTAGTCTTCTTTTCTTTCATTTGTCCCAAGCCAAAACCAGTGCTGTTGAAAATGCTCTCCATCCACTGATAGACTTGTTGCTCCATTTCTGTCCAAATCCAAGCGAGTTGTTTCAGACACCAGTAGCCATGCCAAGGACACTAGTCATTCAGCACAATGAGGGTAAGTAGAATCAGACACCTCTTGCAAGCCATTATTATCTTCTTAGCATTCAAGACATTAAGAAAAATACTAAAAAGGATACAACAGAGGAAATGGAAATTAAGGAGAAGCAAGATCTTAAAGTATTGCTCAGGTGAATGGTATCTAATTGTATTGCATCTCTCAGGATTCCCCATGGATAATGCCAAGCTATTCTTAAATTGGAATAAACGTTACTGGTTTTCATCTGCCTTTCAGGAGCACTGTCCTACAAACTGCAGCTGTCTAGCCCTTGAGCATGGCTACTTTGACAACCCTTCTATGCTGACTTTTTCAATGGCAAGCCCTTAGACTTTGATTTCTCTTTACGTGGTATAAGTAGTCAGAGGAGAGGAAGAGTACAGGAAGCAATTTCCCAACTCCCCACACAAATTCCACTCCGAAAATGTCAGAGCAAGCATTGCTGATTAGTGCTCCAGGCTGGAAACAGACATACCTAAAAACCTGCTATTGCTCAGCAGGAAGACAGCAGATTTTGGGGAGGGGAAAAAAAAAAAGGAAGACAACTAAAGGACAATCCTTCAGGTAAACAATCAAATGCTTGTGGGGAAAAAGGACAAAATAATCACAAATCTAAGAGCACTTCTGCTAACATACCTCAAACTAGATTGTGTAAGGAACAGTTTACAGGGAACAATTTGGCCCGAGCTTAGGAGGCTGCAAGACACCTCAGATGGCAAAAAGAGGGAAGTCTTGCCATGCAAGAGTTCCAATATGTCCATACTTCCATCCCACTAGTTAGCCATGGCTCTATGTGATATCTGCTCCAGACCCCAAGTTCATAACCCTCACTGACAGAAACAAAAAAAACAACGAGGAAACCTTGCAGAGTGCTTAATAGTGCTTAAGTGTCTAAACTAGTATGAAAAACTAAGTAAATTTCCTCATTTGAAATAAAACAAGGTATCATCTGGTTTGGGGTATAAAACTCAAAATGTGTAACAAGAATTAAGCCACCATTAACACCCTGGAAAAGTTCGTATTACATGCTCAAATTAACTATTTTTAGGTAGACTGTGATGATTGCTCAAAACACCACTCTATGAACACCACAAACAGAGATAAATACTCCTGCTATGGGTCATATTTTAGTTTACCAAATCGACAAGGCACTTAACAAAGAAAAGATTGTATCCTGGGTTTCGGGTAGACATCAATAAACTCCACAGAAATAATCAGCTTCATTGTCTTAGGTTGTCCCTATTAATTCAAGTCACGCTTTCACAACATGCTGATATGAAATGTGCTAAATCTGCGTGAAGCAAGTTAACCTTACCATAAAGAGTCACCAGCTGCTGGCTACTCTCAACGGCGCATTGCAGTACATAAGAGAGACAGAGGGTCGCAGAGAGAAGAGTTGACCTTTACCATGAGGTATTGTTTGGTTTATAAAGTCTATATGGCTAAAAACATACACCAGTTCCTGGCAGTACCATCTCCACCATAAAACATTTTAAAGGTGGTATTACAATGTTTTGTATCAAATTAAACCATCTTTTCTGATGGTTTTCTGTGAAAAATACAGATGCCTGCATGCCTTCTGCTATTTTCTTTGAAAGACTATAAAGCTATACTAATACAAATAAATTAGAATTTGATTTATAATCATTAGTTCAGACTTCTCTAAAATATGTATTTTTAATAAACAAATTTCTGTAAATTGTTAATCTGGAACAGAGGAAACTATTAGTAATACTAAATGCTTATACTTGCCATGAAGTGTTACCTACCATTTGGTAGAAAATAATGCACATTCAGAATCACATCTAGAACTGGACTTTTCTCTGTTTTTGGATTACTAGCAGTACTCCAAATATTTTTCGCATACAAAATAGAGGCATAGAGTCAAAGTCTCAAAAAGCTATTACATATGAAGGTAAAATCTCTAGCATTATCCTATGTTTCAAAAGAAATATTCCTCTGAACAAAAAAAAAAAAAAAAAATAGAGGACCTGCTTACAATTTAAAAAACTTTTCAATATCAATGACTGTAATCATTTCAACAAAATTTATGTCTGATAAACAATTCTGGTTTTATGAAACAGCATTTCCAACTGAAAAAAAAAAAATTAAATCCTGATGGGCTTTTGCACCTATCCTGACTTTTATACAGATGCTTTTTATAAATCAGAGTCATTATCTCCTATCTTTAGTACTTCAGAGGTATCCTTTACTGTCTTTAAAACAACTGTTTTTCCTGTTTTGCTTCCTTTTCATGAACTATTGCATATTGTTCAGCATGTTGTGTCTATGTTTTTGCAAAATTAGCTGAGGCATGTCATTGCAGATTTGCATAACAAGTGATCTGGCTACTCATTTCACTGAACTAACCCTCTAATTTCTACACATCATGAGTTTTGGAAGATAAACTGTTCTTGTGTATGACAAACATTATTTTGGTCCTGAAGGAAGGCAGCAAATTACTAGCTGATTACATTAATGACATATTATGGGCTCAGAGGTTATTGTCTATAGTATTAATATTCATCATTCAAAGACACTTTCATGAATACTGTAGGGGAAACAGCTTTATTTCAATGATCTTTGCAATGGGTCACTTCTCTTGAATTTGCTACAGTCACCAGTATGAGAAAGTACTGTATTTTTCCTACCTAATTTTTTTTTGAGTGACGTGGCATAGAAGAAAGAACTGCCCATGGCTGACTTTTTCAGACAGCTTCAAAAGAGACATCTAAAAAGATATATTTGTCTTACTATATCACTGTGGTTGAAATCTAATCTTGTGAATCATTTTTTTTCCAGTAATTGAAGCAAATTTAAATCTAACATTATCTGGTGTAAGTCTGCCATCAATAACTTGCAATGGAGTTGTATCTGATTATGCCCAGGGTGAACCTGACCTTTTCTAACCCGCTCACGGCTGGAAAATTATGTTTATTGTCATCTGATGTTGCTGAAAATGATAGATACTTTAAGAAGCATGAGGAAAGAGTATGTGCACAGTAATGTAGACCTAGGATATTCTCTTTAAATTCCCACTGGAGAGTAGGAAGATGTTGACTTGGCCCCTCACCTTCTCTTCTTTTTGAGTTTGTTGCCTTTTCTAGCTTCTCTGGGAAAACCGCATTCCCCTCACCTGCTTGTGCTAGAAGTTCACAAGACAAGCAAGATGGTACATCCCATTCCATTTTTGCTCAAACCTTTCCAGTGTCGGTGTGCAATCCTTTCCAGCTGGACTCAAGTGCCTCTTTTATGTCCTTTATCGTGCTGTATGGCAAAGGTCAACACCAAGCTCCAAAGCAATAACTGCTCATATAGCTAGATGCAGAAGATTTCCACTTCTCTTCTTCATACATTGAAGAAGCTTCCTAAATTCACTTGTTTGGACCTTGTGCATTTTTTTGTATGTTACCTCCATTTGTTGCATATCTGGTTTGATCTACCTGCTCTTCAGCTGAGATTTTGAACTCCTCCTGTATGTTACACTATGACAACAATTGTCATATTTGTTAAGGAACAGAAATAATGCATGAATTATATGCTGGAATGAACTACCTTGAACCTATTATTCTTCTGTGCAGGGGTCCACCCTTCCTAAAACCTGATGGTGATCAACAAACACTCGCATTGCTTATCATAAAGGTACTTTGCCAACCCATTCCTGCAAAATCTTATGTTTGCATTTATCTCATCATGAAGCTCGTTTGGCCACATATCAGCAATTATATCTGTTTATCCTCATCCAACTCTATATTAGCAATGACTAAGCAAAGACTACCTCTTTATATAATTCTTTAAGATGCATGTTAAAAGCTAAATAAACAGTGCAGGTCATGTTATCCTAGGAGCTTCTGCTGGATCTCTCCTAAAACAAGTTTTTTCTTATCTTTGGAACGCTACCTCATAGTTTCAATTAATCTTTCTAAAAGATAGATATTTAGCTTATATTTTCCTTTCCTTAATTTATGATCTAATTTCTAGTAGCAACTCCTTTAGGTCTTTAAATTTCTACCCATTGTATGTTTTTGTATTGCTCAAATGTTATGATATTGCACAGTTAACAGCGGTTAATGGTATTCCTTTGTCCAAGCTAGTTGCCCTCTACTCAAACTAAGTAGGGTTTTTTTTTTTATCATTCTCTGATAAATCAATGCCTCTGACTCCTACCTCACTTGACTAACTCTTTGATTAATATCCTTTACTGTGGGACACCTGATGTGCCCCGAAACTTCTAGAAATTTAGCACAGGCTTGCTGGAATCACAGAGAAAGGACTGCAATACCATCTGTGTGAAGGGCAGGCACATTTAGTTCTTGGGTATTGATTACAATGAAAGGAGCATTCAAGTAAATATTCTATATGCTGTATAAATTGAATTGGCGTCATTTCATTTTTAGACAGTTATATTTTCAGCTCTTCCCCACAGCAGCTAAAAACTCAGAGGTGGACTTCGTTATGAAGTGATATAAGGCTATTTAAGGCAAATGTATTGGATATGTGATTGGTCAGGCTGAACTGGCACTACTGCTGACAGCAGCTATGGCTGATTACTGGTGATCATGTAAGTAAATAAATAAATAGAAAGATAAAGAAAGAAAAGCAGTGTAGGCAGCAGGAACTTTCCTTATTGGAATTTTCCAGTGCGTACAGTAAGCAGGAAGCAGAGGCAGCACATACAGCCCAACCGTTCGTCAAGGTACATCATTCAGGGCTGCGTCCAGCTGAAGCCATAACTGGGCATCAGAGACGATGAAGTTTCTTGACGTCCTCTAGAAAAGAAAAAAAAAGCCTTTATTAAAAAGGGATATTTGGAATGGTCACAATCATTTTGCCCATTTCAGATTTCTGTAGGGCTTTAGGCTTTACTTGCCCCAAGCAAGTGAGCTATAAACTACTTGCTGGAAACTCCTGGTGTATCCCAGCTGAAAGAGTCACCCAGATAACGTCAGTGTTACCAGCACCAATATGAAGGCTGCAAACAAGACACCCTAATTCCAAACAGGATTGTTTGTGCCGTCAGATAAAGCAAAGTGCAGAGTCTGAGACTCAGACACAGCAGAAAACAAAAATGACAACAGCATGAGGCAGACTGATCTTGGGTAGAATCACTCTTCTGTGTGGAAAGCACGAAAAACACTTGAAAGCCTGTCTTTAAGAATCAAAAAAAAACCACCCTCATCAACTTTCCCAGAGGGCTACGTCAATAGTTAGGACTTGTTGATTTTTTGCTCACTGTGATTTTTTGCTCACTAGCTACGGTTAAAAAGATGTAGTTAAGATCATTTTGGAACTGCTCATGACTGCAATGAATGTTTCACAGTTTTGATTTTTAAAACATGAATGAACTAGATTTGTAAAACATTGAAGGAAGAGTGGTACTGTTTCTACCCTCTTTCACTGAAGGATGTAGTTGTTAGAGCACTCACCAAGAGCAGAAAGACCCAGCTCCCCAGTCATGGAAGGCTGAACCTGCATGTGCAGAAGGATCTAGGATATTTGGGGCAAGGTTCCTGACAGTTCCTCTTAATGAAGCTATTCCACTCTCACAAAGATTCTCATGTTTTCTTTGGACAGGAGAGGAGGTGGGTGAACACATTCCCCCAGAGAGAGTCTGGTGCATTCCGTCTCGAAGGGATGGATACGGATAGCCTGGGCAATGGTGCACATACGCGAAGAGGGGCAGCGGTCTATGCTGTCTGCATGACACAAGGACAACATAGCATTTCCCAGAAGGATCCACAGTTGAGAAAGAGATTTTCAGGACAGATTTATCTCCTGAAAGCTTCACACCACTGGGGAAGTACAGAATTCTGGTCCAAAAAAGCAGATCAGTGCCAGGACAACATAAACCCTTCAAACTACCTCTGAGTGAAACATGAGGAGCATCTGCAGCAACTGCTTCAATCTCCTGATCCAGTCCATTAACCACTAATGCAGACATAGCCGTACAGATAGAATCTTATTAATGGTAGATCACCTTGAACAAAGAGGTTAAGTGCAAACTACAGCGACTGTACTACAGTACAGTGGTCAGGGTGCTCTGGTGGGAGAAGCAGGTTTGAGCTGGTGAGTTCCACTTTCTCCCAGCAGATCTAACACAAGGCAGCTCCAGACCTACCTTTGTGGAGCCAGTGCTGTAATCTACACTTTTGTCACACTTCCGTTTTTTTTCCGAGTTCTTTTTTTTCCAGCAAGAGAAACCTTTAAGTGTTTCCATTTGTTTCAGGTTATGAGAGCCAAAAGAGACTGTTTTGGTTGATTTGATGTGGCTGCTAGGTCAAACAAAAATGTGACGACAGTACACTATTCTATGTCTTTTTAGATAGGACTTAATATCCTAAATAACTTAAGCATTTTTAAAGCATCTAATCAGACAACTAAAAGCATCCCTGTAGCTACTGTTGGTTTGCATAAAGGTTTAATGTTTGTGTAGCTTAAAGCACTACTATCTGAATAAACTAATTGAAATTCTATCCCATTACCATGGCAATGGAAGCGTTACCTTTGATTTGGAAGGGCAAGGATTTCACTCAAGATACAGAGGTTTTTCAAATGGTTAAGGTATAATTGTCAATCATAACAAGATCATTTGGATGCTTTTAAAATACTTCTCTTGGTATTTCATTTTGAGATTAATTAATGCAAACATCTGAATACGCCAGGACAAACTAGATGAAGATTTTTCAATTTTATAAATAATTCACTATTATTATTTAGATAAACTATGAATAGGAGGAGATGATGTGGTTGAAATAAAAATTAGTTGAAGTAGTTTGTTATTGGCTTGATACACATTCCTTTCTGCAAAACTTTTAAGTAAAACTGACAGTGTGTTGTATAAATTGTGTCACGTATAAAATATTCATTTACTCTTTTCCCTCTTTTTTTTTTTATTATCCACCAAAACCATGTTTTATGCAGCTTTTGGTGTATTGGCTATGTACAAGAAGCTCATGGCAAGTCACACTGTACAATAAATCACTGGAAATTAGATTGAAATCTGAAGAGGTTAAAGGCAGAATTACTGAAAGGTCAGATGTTTGAAAAGAAAAAGGTAGTGATTTTGTGATAGAATCTGAGCAAAATACACCAGGAAAAAGTGACAGATGTTAAGGAAGCTATAGCCAAGGATGGAACTGGTCAGAATAAGAAGAAAAGTCATCAATTCAGGACTATGCCCTTGTGTCCTTTTTAGAAGTCATATTTGGTGCCTTACGACAGCAAGTAGAAATGGAATGCAAGGGGAAAATGTACTTCAGAAGAATTCCTACCCTTGAAAGACCCTACCTGGAGAAGCAGATCTGCATATGTCCCAAAAGCAATATTAGCTGCTAAGTATATTTGCGTGAGCTGAACAGAGCTGAACACATTGGTCCAAAGGGCAATGGTTAGCTTACCCTACTGTTTCATTTATACATCCTTCCTAGAGACATGTTACTTTCTCGTTTCTTTTTGTCCCTGGATGGCAAAATAACTGGAGAGACACAAGTGACTCTCATGTGACTGTGGCAGCAGTGACTTGTCATGTTGTGGAGGATACAAACTACGGTATCACCCCTGTGTTGTGCAATAGGTGTTTATGGTCTTGGAGATGCCCAAGGAACTCAGGAGATGGCTCAGCAGCTACTGAATGGGTCTGTAGCCCTGTGCCCTGTTCAGTGAATATTAAGCCATTTTATTGGCACTCCTTTCTCTTCACAAGTACGAAGGGTAGCCCAAAATAATGGAAAGTCTGAAGTGTTTTCTCTAACTTCCTTGACTGCATCCATCTTTTAATCTGTTTTTTCAGATTTCCTCTTTTATGTTGTGTTCATGTAGTAGCTTTGCTAGTGCTTTGAAGTTTGAAGTAGTTCTCCAGTCATTTTATCATCGAATTTATGTGAAACAAAATTGCATTTTTTTATGGAAGTAGTATAGTGTGTCCTCCTGGATCTAGTTGTATTTTTTAGAACAGCATTAATCTTCTGTGTAAGAGTAGTCCTTCATGCTAAATACGTATGAGCTGATCAGTCTCCAGGCTTGTTTTGAATAGGCTCACCAGAAGTATCTGTCGCTTCTGCGGCATGATCACTTCAATAGGCTTCTCAGTACTTGGGTCTGATCTCCAGACTAGTCCATTTGATTAAAGATAATTAACACTTGAATATTTTCTGTTTTAAATCCCAATCAGCTGGGATATTTTACACACTGGCCATGACTGCAGCAGCCTGTGTACTTCACTTTTTGGTTCACGGATACACGGCACAAAAACAAAAAGAAAGAGTCCAGCTTGTCTGGAGATTTCTGCCTGGAGAGTTTCTCTTGCAGGGAAATGATCTTTCTGCAAAATAGCTGAAAGCTCTGTGCTGCTCTTGCTCAACAAAAACATTAAAGGAAGGAAATATAATTGGTGCCAGTCAGCATGGTCTTACAGAAAACAGGTTTTGCAAACATGCTTGATTTAATTCCTTCAGGAGACTACAAGTTTGTCAATAAAGGTAACTGTGTAAATGTGATAGACACTGCAAACTATTTACCCTGGTGCCACATACATTCTGATAACAGTGAATTAGAGTGGGGCCAGCAAAGTATATTTCACATATATTAAGAGCCACCTAATAGACAGATCTTTTAAGTAATCATCAATCATTTCATGAACTCCATTACAACAAGGTTCTTCTGAAAGTGAGATTTATCCTAAGGCTACCCAAAATTATTTGTTGTGATCCACATAGAAGTACACTGACAATTTACAAAATATAAAATTTTGGGGGGTGCTAAAAATTGTCTGAATGAAGATTAAAAAGCTGTACAGGGCAATATAGATTTCCTTGTGGAATGAAGTCCATTCAAAGTGTATTTTTGTACCATTTAAGGCAAAATAATGTCTAGAAGCAAGGTATGAACAGCAGTACTATAGAGTGGGAACTGTGTTTTAGAAACCAGGGACTTCAGGGTGATAGTGGATAAGCAATTTAATATAAGCTCCCTGAATGATGCTAAAAAGCTCCTCCGTAACCCTGATATGACTCAAACACATCCCATATATCCTCTTTACTTTCTCCTGTCTCAGTTTTCTCTGAGTTCTGACCTTTACACTTCAGTTGGATAAAGAGGTAACAACTGAAAAAAAAAATATCTCAGGGACGAGCAATTCTTTCACTTCCAGTACATTGGTGACAATTTGGGGCTAAGGAGCTCTTCCATCCTAAACCATGTGAGACATGATAGTTTGCTTGAAACAGACCAGTGATTTATGGCAAGTCCACATTACACTGATTTTACAGACAAAATTGCTATAGGAATCCCTTTCCATAAACGCCGCAACAACCTTGAAATGAGCACTCAAACCCAATCTTTTTTAATTGCTCAAGCCACAAGCCATAATCACGAATTCCTTCTGATTACCAAAGCACACTAGACTATTAAAATCTATGTATTGCAATCTGAATAGATTAGCCTTTAGGACATATTAACATCAAATTTCACATGATATTAACTAATAAATTAGTCTAGCAAAAGAGTTCAAAATTCTAATTACCAGATAGTCATTAGATATGTCCAGTTACTCATATCAGGCAGTGCTGGAGGGAGAGGGGTTGTGATTAGCTTGTCAAGGAAATGCAGCTGAGAAAGCAACAGTCTCTCACTGTCTTGCAGCATTTCAGCTTCTAACTCACTCTAAGATGTCAAATACATCCACAAGCCGAAACCAAATGAAAGTCCTGTCGTATTATGCAAAACGTATACAGGCAGCAGGAGCAAATCATTGCCCAGAGTTTCTGCAGTGATAGTGTAAGAACCATTTCATCCACTGTTTTAAACATCATAGCATCGATGCACTTACAGGTCACAGCTAAGCAGATTGGAAGTATTATTGGGCCCCAAAAGTGGGCCTCTCCCTGTGGTAGGTAGTGTATGACTGTGTGTATATATATGTATATATTTGTATATGTATGTGTAATATATGACTATGAAGATAATAAAAAATTACTTCATATGTGATGAATAGGTCTGCTTCTTTGTAATGCGTCTCACTGCAAATGAAAGAACATAAGAGCATGTCATACCATTACACCTGTCCCTCCAAACCCCAAAAACATGTGTTACTGACATAACTGCGAGTATTAGCGAACTTAGAAAATCACCCACTGGTGGAAAGCGTTGCCTCAGAGCGTGCAGAAGGGGAAGGTGGCCCTCCCAATGCTTCTGCTTTGCCTCACAAATTAAAAGCATGCCAGTAGGCAAGCCTGAGTCACTTCAAAGTGGTAGTTTAAAATAAGTAAAAAAAGAACAAGTTTAAAATTATTTTTTATCCTCATTCACCCTTCATCACTGATGCAAATAGAGTTTATGTCCGTGCATACTAGACATAGACTAAGAGATGACAAGACAAAACAGGCATCTCTAGTGACATATTCATATTAATTGATTTACACTGCTGCAGAAAACCCTTGAGTGGAAATCTTTAAAATATCTTTCCTCCGATAGTCCTCTTAGGTCAAAAGAGTCTATTATTCACTTGAAAAATCAACATAATGTTTTTCTTAAACAGTGCTCCTGTTGGTACCCCTGGAATGAAAGATTGCTTAGACACCAAGTAAAGAGGCAACTCAGCCATAAGAAAGTGTTCCTTTGTTATCCCCGCACTGTTTCCATTTGTTCTTTGTGTCATCTGGAGTGGGTTTTGGGTAGGTTTTTTTTTTTAAATTGGCCTGTTCCTGTTGATCAGCTAATCAAAGTCCCTGAGAGTTCTCCCTCATTTCTTCTTGTCCAAGGAAACTAAGAAAATGCTATCTAATTCACTGCTGAGAATTTCATCAAAGATTCAGCTTTGCTCATCCTGATTAGGAGCAATCAACATTTAATGCTGATGTCTGGCTGAAGTTCAACTTAAGCATTTCTGGGTATAGCATATTATATCATGTTAGGTATCAATTCAACAGCAAAACATAGTAGAGATTGTTCCTACTCTTCATGCCTTCATACGATAACCTCCATTTCAGAAAGAAGAAAAAGAGATAGATTCTCTGATTAATGTCAATGAACTGAAGACATGATACGGTGTGCTTTGGTCATTTCTTCTTCTTGCACCAGAAATAAAAAGACAAAGATGATGCTCTTGTTACAAAACACTTATGTTTTTACTATCAGCGGCTTTTCTTGAGCTCGGAAAACACTTTATCCCAGTCTGAAAATGTCTGGCACTGTGCCTCATCTTGGTCTGTGTATTATTCTCATTTCCACGGTTGAATAAATACACTTGTTTGTTGATACTTAATATTAAATCTAATTTTCAACAGATAAGGAGTCATAATCCACCAGGCAGAAGGGAGAGTTAACCTGTGGATGTGTTATTTCTTTCCTTACAGTGCACTGCCAGTGCGATTGTTAACCAGTTGACCAGTGTGCTGTCAACACCATTCTCATCCCAAATCCAAAACATAACACTACAGCAGCTGCTAGCAAGAAAGTCAATTTTATCCCAGCTGAAACCATGACAAACACTCAAGATTATCTAAAATACAGACCGTGTTCAACTGCTGAGCTGGAGAATGGAAATAAGGTATCAGCAAGGTATAAGAGTCTTTCAGCAACTGGTTTGAGTCAGAAAATCCCTGAAATCCATTCAGATAGGGGGAAATACTCTTCAATCTTTGCAAATAAAGGCCTTATGCATAAAAGAAGCAGAGCAGGAAGTGCTTATATTCAATGTTTCTTTGAAAAAAAATGTGAAAAATACAATATAAAGCATTAAAGAGCCAGGCAATAAATGTTGGAGTATTCGAATCCTTTGTCTTAATTCCTTCAATTTGAAAAGAGCTTTTTATCATTTGACATAATCCTCTGACTAACAATAAACCTTCTAGGTGCTCTTTCTGACAAATCAATAGAGACATCATGTTTGAATAAAATAGAAAAGAATTTTCTCACCATTCTAATGTGGTTTTTTTTCAGTCAGTCTGAAAGCTTTTTAATATTCAGTGCAGAAGACAGCTATCATAAAACAGACAGTAATGATGATGATTTTATTGATTTTGACTTGCAAAGAAATCTCAAATGAGACTAACAAGTAATTTCTTCTTCTTCAGCAAAATCTTTGTACCAAATCAGCTGTCAAAAAAAAAAAAAGCATCTATGGTGTCACATCTCATACATTTTGTATTAATTTTGTTGTTATAAACTTTAGGATGACATCCATGTCTTCTTTACTTGTTGATTTATGCATAGGTGGACCTTCTAACTAATTTAAATCAATTCAGTTTATACAATTGTCACCAGAATAGAAAAATATATAGATTTTGTTTTCCTCTAAATTAAACTTCTAATCTAAGACTTGAAATTTATTCTGCACTGTTTCATATAATTCCATCTTCCCATACAGAAATCTTGTTCGTAGTGCTGCAGAGATGAGAATGATTTGTATTGAACTAGTTTTATTGCTTATATACAAATGCACATGCAGACGTTTGGAGGAGACAATTTTTTAATGCAAAATACTGCACAACATAAATACGTCTGTTAGATATCCACAGGAGACATTCTCCAGCAGGACTTACAGTAACGTTAGTATTTCGTCAGGCTTCTTCCAGACTGGCATGCTGTATTACTCATTCGTTGGAACAACGCTAAGCTGAACACATCACCGGAATAAAGGTTATGTCGTGTGCGATGATCCCAGTGGTTGGACCATTATTATTTTTGCAGTATTTAGCAAAGAGAAAGTAGAGTATCTTTCTATAACTCCCTAAAGCCAAACTTCAACAGCATGGTAAATAACATTTTCTAGGTATTTCTCCCACTTCTTATCTTCACTTCAGTGACTATTCTGAATAGAAGACCTAAAATATACAGGACTTTTTAAAGTGCTCTCCCTTTTTCCGAAGGTGCTCTCTCAGACTTCATATAATACATATTCATAATTCTTCCATTGGGTTCTAAGTGAAATACCACTGAAAGTGACTTTTTAAAAATTTCTTTTTCGATACTTATACTGGTAAGCAGTTCAATTCTCTTTAATTTAGCAGCCCACAAAACTGTTAAAAGAATGAAGGCAGATAAAAGTATTCCCAGAAAATTTGTACAGGAAAAAAAAACAAACCAAACCAAACAAAACCAAAACAAACAAACCAGATAAACCTTGAACTAACAATAGACGTGTTTGAACTGAAGTCTCAGAACAGCTGGAGAAGCTCAACCTACCGATACTTTCAACGGTTTTGGTCTCAACTGAGTAGGAATGTTGGCTCCTTTATTAACGTTCAGAGGTCTCCTTAAAAAATGAAATAAAGCTTGTATGAATTTTAATGATTCTACAGATTTTTGCTCTTGCCCATAGTGATAAAATTGAATTAATTGTTAAATCTGCCTTGAAAAGGTACTGGGACTTTTTTTTAATACTCTTTCTCAAGAAACGTGTATTTTATATGAACAATTTTCTGTGCTTAGTTGGGTGACAAGAATACATTTCTACTTCCTGCTATTTCTATAAATACACTCAGCCAGGGCCCTAAAGGGATTTTTCCTTATCAATAAATCACAAACAAGTTATGCAACAGTTTCCAAATTAATTTAGTAACACAAGACTGAAAGCAGTGATTACACCTACACCTTGATGTGCAAATGCATAGTCTCTAGTAGTTTATTTCTGAGTACAAACAATGTGTTTTATTTGATGCATTTTTAAACATTCTTGCTTTAGAATTTTTTCTTTATTATACAATGAATTAATCCTTCCTTGTGAGCAATAACATTAGTAGTTTTTATTACAGGATTAAGAAAGAACTGTAAGTAAAAGATAAGACTTTTCTGTTATTGGGAGGAAAAATATATATATACACACACACACACACACGTGTACATATTGTTCATTCAGAGCTTTTAGTCATTTAAGGCTTCCTGGAACCTCTACTGGACAAATTAGATATTTTTCTTGACCCAGGAGCCATGTGTAGCCCAGCTGCCAGACAGCCATTTGTTCTTTCAAGGTGGTGCCGATACAAACATTGCACCTTTTCTCTTCTGCAGGCAAGGCAGTCTCTAAAACAGCAAACAGGTATTTGAGGGCAAGAAATAGTTCCATATTGTAACTTCTTCCTTCTAATCTTTCCTTGCAAAGCTACACACTCTCCTGTTCTACCCCTGTTTCCTAACAATTCTCCCATTCATTTACTCTTGTTTCTTTAAAAAATGAGTTTTCTAAGGAGTTATCATGCTGCGGTTTACTGTCCTAAAGGACCAGTCTGCCAATCAAACACATGTTTGCACAGCAACTCTTCCCCAGACAGCTTTAAAACTGCACTTGTAAGTAAAAGTGTTGCTTTCCTCCGGAGCAACTGAAGAACACCTCTGCTTGCTGGTCTTTCTTACCTTCAGATAAACCTCTGTGTGGTGCCACCTTCCTGCACTCCTCTACTCTCCTCTCCTCTGAATGGCAAAGCCCTGGGGGCAGCTACGTCTGCCTCAAGCCTTGGAGGACAAGCCAATTAATCTCATTTATATGTCCTGAGGATTGACTTTCCTGGCAAAATGACTCCAGATCAACGGTAGCTCCTAAATTACTTACATTATGAAAGGAAAGTATTAATAGGTCTAATCAGCAGGTATTATTATTCAAGAAAAGGACTTTAAAAAAAAATCCTTCTGATTCTACAACCACAGAGGTGAAAAAAAAAAGGTTTCTGTTCTTTTCCTCGCTTAAGCAGTATACAAAACAAATATCACACGGCTAGGCGCTTAAGTAATGGGCAATAAATTTTTTCCACAAGACTCTATACACTAGGTTAATAGACATCAGGATGTATCAGAAAGAAAGAGTGAAATAAAAAATATTTAAGAAGGCAAGGAATTTTTCAGATCTGTATTTTGAACAGCAAAATCATAATTTCTATGTATCATTTTACTTCTTTGCAAAATTAAATATTGTCTTTATTAAATCAAGGATTATTCTAGCAAATAGATTAATTATGTTTATACCTAAATACAGTAAGTTACAGATCCCATGTGCCTGTTTGGAGAATTGTAATCATGCAGACACCCTCACTCAGCTTTTCTGTGTTGTCTTCTGATGACAGACAACTTTAAAACCATTACATATTTTTAACTAGTTTTCTTTTCATTTCATCAGATTGACAGTCTGAAGCAGAAGTGGGGCTTTCATTTGGTTTCTCCATTACTGTGCCATTATATGCCTTCAGCAACACTAATCTTAAATTGCATCTTTTCTAAAGAAGGTTCAACAACAAGGAAAAGGCCGAAAATCCTAATAAATCACATGGCAAAACAGCTACAAGCGAATACCGTGTTAAATGGTAAACCATCAACAACAAAGGCTTTTTTTTAACTATCAGTTTTCTATATTTTTGTTTATTTTGTTCTTTCATTAACAAAGGAATGTAAGTCATGAATCCTGTCTCAGGCTGTCTAAGACACTCTGGAAATGAAGTGAAATCCAGTGCAACAGCGGAATCTGTAGGGCATTGAAGGCACTGATGCTAAGGCAAGGTCCACCCAGGCATAATAAATCTTTCCTGTTGGAAGCTGAAAGAACGGTTTGGAAGGATCTTGGAGGGACTTGTCCTTCCTTTTGAAGGCTTTCATCAGTTCTTCCCTCTCTCTTCAGGGAACAGTTTCACTGTTTCTCTGCATTTTCCTTTACATGTCCTCACAAGGAGCACTCACAGGGGGAGGACCTCACAGGTGGGTGTCCCCCCTTTTGGGGACAAAATCTCCAAGCTCACTCCTTGAAGGAATCCAGAGGCACCCTGAAGCTCATGCTGGCAAAACCCAGGTGGTGGTCTTCTTGGAGTCTATTCCCATGATTTCGATGTCTTTTGCTTTTTTAATTCTGGGGTGACTTCTGAACAGATGCTGACTGTAAGGGCACCAGGCAAGGTGTGCTCTTTACAAAATATGTCTTAATGGATGCTGTACCGACAAGCAATGCATGTGTTCCCAGCAGCCTGCAGCTGGAAAGGGTCTCAGTCTAGTTCATCACTCAGTCTGGCAGAGAGTCTTCTTTTCTTGAAGACTAAACACTGGCAATGCAGGGGCTTTCTCAACTGTGCTTGCCTGGCACAGGCTTTCCTTAAACTTAAGCTATCATTGTTGCTTTTCCCTCCAGCTCAGGAGAGTTAAATTCATCCACTTGAAATGGAACAACTTAAGAAATAAGCTGCTTCTTTAAAAAATTCTCTTTGGGAACAATACCAGGCTAAGTCAAGTGTAGCAGAATTGAAATTAAGTGCATTTACTTAAATCTTATTGTTATACATGCCTGAATGAATATTGCAAATGTGACACTTTCCTGGGATCACCATCTTTATAGTCATCAAAGAACTAAAAGAACTGTAAATGCAATTTTTGAAGTTGCACGTCATTTCACAGGAGTCATTCTAGGTAGGAAAGACTCAGCTTAGCTAAGGAAAATTAGATTCCCCAGTGTCTACTGGGATGGGAATTGCTGTGAATGAAGAAAGACATTAATTGTGTTATCAGCAAGTTCCAAAAAACTATTATTAGCTCTATAAGACTGGTTTTGCATTTCCCAGGAAACCTTAGGATAATTTTAGAGAGTTCATCTTCAGAACTGCCTTTCTGTGAAGGACAATTTTTTTATGAGAGGCTATGATATATTGGAATTGCACTTTCTTGCAATATGTGGGAGATGTATGATCCCTAAGTAGCATAGAATAACTGCTGGCTAAAATATAAATTCGGGCATCTGGTAAGCTGGAGGGGAATTATTCTATACCCTGTATACATCATGGTTTATAACATTATCTTTCAGAAGACTAACAAAACAATTGAGTTTCACAGATGCATGGCAGTACTTATTAATTTCCTGGCAACTTTATTTAAACATTTTTAAAGTTGATTACCTCGCTGTGTGTTTTCCATGACTGTAAAACCCTTGCTTAGTTGGAATTACTTAGCTTTGAAATTATTTTCACCAAAAATAAGAGTATTATTTATCAAGTGCTCCAAACTTCTGTGTTTGCAGTATTTGTGTTATACACATGTCAGATCTCAGCCTGTAGAGTGGCTACCGGCTGTACTGGACCAGTCAGCCCTGGAGCTAATCCTGCTTGTATGCCCCAGCACAGGTCTGCTTAAATCTCGTTTGTGCCCTCAAACCTTTACTTCAAATGGGACACAAAATTTTGTCTCAGTTCTGCAGCTCAGCATGCCTGTGGTGCAGGGTTCATGGGAAGGACAAAAATTTGCATTTCCATGGCCTGCCTTGCTCTCCAGATCACTTAGCCAACACATGTCCTTTCACTAGGTGTCTCAGAGGTCAGGATTTTTTCCCGTAGTGTCTAGTGAAGACGGACAATATCAGAGCAGTGTATTATTTCAGAAAACTGCTGCTCTCTGTGCTTCTCTCTCCAGTAGGACGGGGGCAGGCTGCAAGGGGTGGCTGCCCATTTCGGTGGCTGCTGCTTGCCCATTTTGCTCACAGAGGGCTTGGTCCAGCTTGGGAGTTTGCTCGGTTGCTTGCTCTTTCAAAAGAAACACTCTCTGAGTCGTGACTCAGCCAGCGTGACTATTTTATTTGCGGGCAGACCTCTTCCACGTTCCATCTTTGCTGTCTGCTAAGCACAGGAAACGACAGAATGATGAAAGAGGTGACCAGAGGACACAAAGATACTGAGCCTACCACTTCAGGGCTGAAGCTCAAACTCCTGATGTGAAGCTGGGACTGATGCAAGCACCAGTTTTGGTCCTTTAGACGTCCAGTTGTAGCCACTGCCCCACAAGTAGAACAGGGTAGGAGAAGAGTTTTCCTGGGTACCAAATATGCTCCTGTGATTTGCGTTGTCACAGTTCTCCCTATTTGAGGAAATATTCTCCCAGCCAGTCCCAGTGTTTCAGCGTTAGGATGTCACTTGTGGTCCCTTCCTTTTATCCCAGTTCCCTGTTTCTTATTTTACCATTTCAGTCAGTGACTGCAATATATAATGTATTCTCTGGTTTCACATAACAGACATTTTTTTCTTCCTTTGTAAAAATTCAAGTGCAGCATCAGCAAACTGCTGCTGTGTTGGGTTTTTTTACCCAGCCATTCCAGTAATCAGTTCCACCTATTCAGTCACAGTACTGGAGAGACAGAGCAGAACACTTTACTGCTCAGAGCTTATAGCAACTTATAGCAACTTGTTTTGGGTAGGCTAGGGAGGTTTGATGGCTGCTGATTGAAAGAGACAAAGGACTCTGTGAAAAAAGCTCAAACATCTGGTAAAATCAAGTAAAGACACTTTGAGCTTTTCCTTAGTCTTTTGCCTCTTTTATTTCTCTCCTGCTCTGCTCCAAACAAAGCAGAACTTCCAGCGGCTTTTTTCTTAAGATACTATTTGCCTCAGACCGAGCAATATCCAAAAGCTCTGCTGCTCTCTCCCGCTCTGTGTCCCCAAGACAAGGGTAATGCATTTCAGAAAAAAAGAATTCCATGTGTTGATCTGTAAGACATAACTGCAACCAACTTTAAATGCATCATTTTGTTTTATCTTGCTTTCCATAGTGAACACCTGCTTGTCCCCGATTTCTGAACTTCAGCTTTGAAAATCAAATTAATTTCTTTGCTTCTTCGACTCCTGAACGTGGTCCTTTAATATCCAAACCGCAGAATAGCACTCAGCCAAAGAGCTTAGAAAGGATCAAAATTAATGAGATTTGTAATAACCTCAGCTACAGGGATAGGCTGCAAGCTTGTAAAGTATATAAAGTTTTGTGTTTCTAGATAAAAAACAGTTCCCAAGTACCAGGAGGTGAGGAGAAATTTCCCTCATAACACAGTGGCAAGAACCAGACAGAGCACAGCAATTCTGTTTCATGACAACCGGGGAGGTTTTAGAATTCATTTCATCCTTCACTGGAACAAAAATGAAGCCTCTCCTATATTTTCACAAAGAAGAGTTGTGCTAACCCCAAAAGCTCTTTTTTTTTAATTCAAATCCTTCTCTCTCTTTTGCCTTCTCTACAGAAATGACCAGAAAGGCTGCACTGAACTTTAGAAACCAGAAAATATTGCCCAAATCTTTAAGCCCTTCAACAACACAGTGTGTTCACACACGTGTATGCACAAAGACACGTGCCAAATGGTAAAATGAAGGAGCAGCAGCCTTCCCCAGCCAGAGGAACGCTATCTGGCTGTTGTGAAGCACCTTATCCCTTATGGCGAGGCGTCAGACACTGGCCGCTTTCTGGAAATTGGGTCCGGGAATGTGCACCCGGTGGGAGCAATTTATTGGTCTCTAAACACCAGACCAGCTAAAGACCCATAAGAAAATTGCTAATGCTGGGCCACTTTGTTTCTTCCCCGGGAATGCTGTGCTCCACATGTCCGTGGATGGATGCAGCCCCACGGGAACATGCGGGGGACAGGGAAGCGGCGCTGAGCATCCGCACACGCTCCTCCAGGTGACAGGGAGCGCTTGGACCCGGGGTAACAAGCACCTCGGAGACTCCCTCTGCTTCAGCCAAACAGCAGTAATGGCTTCAGGACATGCGGAGTTCAGATAGGTCCTGTCACATGAGACAGGCCGACTGCGACGCTTCATTAGCAATTTAAAAGAGTATCTCATTTGCTTCCCCTCTTTGGGGATATTTTTCCTCATTTATTTGTTTGCCTTTGTCTCTGCTAGGCTTTCTTTTTTTTTTTTTTCTCCCTGGTATTTAACATGACCACTGCTTTGGCTCCATGACTGACAGCAGCAGCATTAAAAGAGGAGACAAGAGACCAGCTCTGGAAAGGATTAAACAGCATGAAGCCCACAGCAGCTGCTTTTCCATGGGGCCTTCTCCACCCAAGTGCTCCCTGCTGCTGCTGCCACCAGTAGTGAGGAACAAATGGGTCAGACAATGGGGAGAAAATTTAGGGATGGGGGAGAGGGGACATTTGTGCAGCCACAAGCCTTTGTGGAGGCAGCGAGAGCTAGTACACAGCGCAGATCTGGAGCGGCAGGGGAACGAGCAAAGCCACTGTGGGGACCTGCTTTAGATTGCCCTGTTTTGAAACTGAGTCATAAAACTGGCCCGTGCACCCTCTGCACAAAACACCTTTCTACTCCCACCACCACCAGACTCCTGAAATAAAAACAATTTAAAAAAGTTTAACACCCACCCCTTTAAAAATCTCGATTTCTATTTTGGGTGAGCAATATTCAGCCTCTCTGAAAATCAGGACTACGAGGTCTTTCTTTGTATCGTGTAATGGCCTCATTGTGCATATTTTATGTTGCTATTTTGAGGTAGCTTTAAAAAGCAGTATTTCATACAAAATGGTGGAGACCACAGCGCTAAAATCAGGGAACAGCTGGATTTTGTTAAATTGGCTTTTATACAGCTATTGTTGTGTCATTTTTCCGCCCAGCTCTTCTCAGAAACACTGAATAAAATTGTGAGGAACTTAATGTAATGTAATGGTCAGTCTAATTCGGAATAGTTCAGTAGATAAAATAGAAATTATTACATTGTTTGCTTGGGACAGACTGTATGTTCAGGGAGAGAGGGAACAGAGTAGAACAATAACATGACTAAGACGATGTAACTTTGCAAGCAATAAAGTATTAGTTCATTGTCTTACATTATGCTGTAAATCAGGGAAAGCGTGGGTAGAAGATAGAGATCTCTGTTTGAGAACTCTGTGCCTCTGCAGACCCTGGAGGGGCAGGATCCCTCAGCCAGACAGTCCTCGAAACACCCAGAAATAAGGTGACATCTCCATCAATGTTTCTGAAATGACACAGGAAGATTTCCTTATAAAAGAAGACCTACAACTAGAAGAAGGCCTAGAAGATCCCAATCCAGATATGGTCCAAAACCAGGCCAACCAGCAGCAAGAGGAAAGGATTGCAACCTCCCAGAAGGTGGGCACAGCTCTGAAAAGGTGATGGACAACCCACGTGGAGCCTGGGGGCATCTCTGGTGGGAGACTGGGACTGCACAGCCTCTGGGGTTTCACATTTAGCTGGTAGCAACCTTCTTCAAACTGGGATTTTCTTGCTGAGAGAGAACAAGCTGGTGGCTGAATGCAATGAACTTTTCTTAAAGAAAATGTAGTCATTAGGAACAACTGACAATTGTTCTGGGTGTGATAAATGTTATGATAGTAGATGTAATCTAGAGCTTGGCACATCTTTTTGGATGAATGGTAAATTCACTGAAAAATCAATGTTTAAGGGAGAACAAATGCATTTCTAAAAATTGAGTCAAATTTCATTAAAACTTTCAGACAATGAGATGAAGTCACAGCATTTTGCTTCAAGCTGTTTTGAGCATTTTGTGTAAAAAACATCTATTATCTATTTTATCTTATTTTACCTTTTCGTCTTGAGCAGTTCTTTTCATTAAAAATATTCTAAGGCTTTAAAATGAGAAACCTTTCTTTATTTGGATTTTTGTGATTTATTCAACTTGTATACAGGGATCTCTCCAGTAAACTGATGAAATGCTGGAATGAATTTTACTTCATCTGTTATCAAAATTCAGAGATCAAGCACAGTCTTAATCCTTGTGGTACATCAGTACATAGCCTCTACAAGATATCCAGGTGCTTTCATGAAAATATAACCTTCAACATCAAAACTGACAGTACTTTAAGCATATGCAATAATGAAGACTAGGTATACAACAGCTAAAAAGATGTAGCTGGGATTGTTAGGTTGTGTGATAAAAGCTCCTCTGCGTGCCCACAAAGGAGCAGAGAGAGACATGGCGGGGGGGGGGCCAAATAATATCCTGACAGGCTACTCCCATGCTCATCACAGGAGCCAATAACCCATCAAAGGCCCATCTCCACAAGCGCAGAGGAGGATAAGGGCAAGTGAAAACCCAAATTGAGGACTCCGAGGAAGGGACACCCTGTGCAGCCCCTGCCCCAAGAGACCCTTAGCCCTAGCGTCCAGGCATGAAATCCATCTATGAGTCAATGCCAGAGCATCTTTCAGACTGCTGGGGTTTGCTGCCTGGGGGTGTGGGACATAACATAGGACACAGAGAAAGAGCATTTCGGGATTGCACAGCACTTAACATGGGAAGTTTAGGGGAAGAATAAAAGGCAGGGAAAGGGAAGCATCTAGGTGATCTGGGGAGGAGGTTGTGTGGGAAAATAGAGGGATAAGGACATAAGAAGGGCCAGTTGCTCACCAGAGTGAGAAAAACCAAGTGCCAGCCTCTGGAGTGGAAACAGAGCTCAGAGGCCTGTGTGCCCGTGGTGCCACCAAGCTGGAGAGACTGGGATCCAGGGGCAGCTGCTGGGCACACTTGAGTGTCTGAGCCCAGCTGGAGGCAACCTCATTACATATATACATATATATATATATACACGCACACATATATTTCCACTAACAGTGCTCCATCCTGCTTACCCAGAGAGGGGTTCAGGAAGAGGCCCCTGGTGCTGTCTGTGTTCATGTGAGTCCTCTGTGTGTCTACCGGTGTTGATCTGTATGGCCGGCCATGTACATACATATTTACGCGCTGTGTATGTGTGCCTATTGGGAACACAGGCTCAGCCTCGCTGCTGGTTGGACCTGGGGGCATCGAGCTGTGGGATTCTCATCTCCATCAGGCTGTCAGATCTGTCACAGCTCTCCTACCAGGGATGATCTGGCAAAAAGCCGTAATAGCAGAATATTACAAAACCTGAAATCTGTGTTTGATAGTTCTCCCATATTTTCAAATTCATATTAAATAAATTATTTATATTTGGAAACCACAGGCATTCCCTCCCAAAGAGACAACTTCCAGATTCTTGGAAATAATCATCATCAAACTTTATGTAGCATTGTGAGGCTATTCTTCAAACTATTATTTTTCTATGGTACGGCCAGAAATAGACAGCGAAAAACTTCAGAAAACCATTTAATTTTATTTTGCCTCCTTCCCTTAGATTTTATTCCACTCTGCATTTAAATTTTTTTTCTCCAAATCTGACCAGTTACCAGATCACTTTTGTAAAGGTGAAGTAGCATTTGGCACTGTTGCAAAAGTCTGGGGTCTAGCCACACAGGCATTAGAAGAACTGGAAGCATCCAGCCCCCTCGCTTTATAACATGACTTTTCCCCCAGGAAAGCCAATTGCTCTGTGTTCAGAAATAGGAATTGAATTCACCTTGTCTTTGTAGAACGATCTTGGCACTCTTTATCAGTTTAATCCCCACTGGGCTATACCCTGCAAGCAATAGAGCTACGTGATTGCTGGGGAAAAAAAACAGGGCTTCAGGTAATGGGAAACGAAATGATGGTTCCTCTCTCACTGGCTCCAGGAACGCTTAGAGGAAGCATGAACCTGTGAAGTGTTGAAGCTCTGCCCAAGTGACTGATGAACAGGAGGTTTCTGACTGCTGTGTTGGTGTTCACCGGGCTTCATCAGCACTGTTTAAAATGAAAAGGGCCGGCAAAAGACATTTTCATCCTCTGCCAGTAAAGTTGCTTGGTTTGCACCTGCAGCCCTGTTTTCAAATGCTTAGGACAGAAGCTAAACAACACTTCACTACTGGAGGTCAGTTCCTGAGTTCGCATGACAGGCTTTTCTTCTTAATTAGGTCTTTCCCATATTGTATTAGATTCATCCATTTTCCTATGGCAGATATGCGCAGACTTTCCCTGCCTTCTATCCAGTGTTCCAGAAAGGGAGATTAACAGTGAATGATTAGCCACAGCATAAGGATCTGCAATTCATAGAATCATAGAATCATAGAATGATTTAGGTTGGAAGGGACTTTAAAGATTTATCTGTTCTGAAGAAAAAGTAAATTATTTTCACCTGTCTGCATATTTTCATTCTAATTTTTAATCCACCAAGTTGATGGACTTACCCAGAGTTCCATTTTTCAGATACAAGCATGCCTCCCAAGTATGATTTGCCCATTTATTCAGAAATCAAAATAAAATGTGAGTACAGAAAGCCAAAGTTTCTGATGTGGGCTGGTGTAACTGAAAACTGTGTATACTTGTTATATCCATGGCAAAGAAGACCACGACTAAGAAGACTGTGTTTTGCTCACAACATGCAAAGGGAAGTGCTGAAAGTCTGGGCAGAACCTGATGCGAGAAATTAGGGTCTCTTGGTGGTTGCCCAAGGCCCAGACCTCTCAGGCATGATGTGTGCTAAGGATGGTACAGGTCAGGAGCAGAGTTCCAAGGTCAGAGCCTGCAGCCCACCTCCACAATGTTGTATCCCAAGAGCCAGATAGGAGGCTAAATTTTTTTCCACTAAATGGTCAGCATTACCCATTGTTATACAGTGTGATGGTGTCTGAGACTTTGTGTACATCATTGGTACTGTGCTTACAGAGTTAAAATATGTAATGGGTAAAGGTCTGGATAGTCGATGGCTTCATCATCTCATGGGAGTTTTTGAGGTTTTGATGTTTTCTCTCAGACTGTTTCGGAAGGAAAAACAATTTCAAAGAGTTCCTTCCACAGTTAGTAAAAAGAAAAAAATTTGTCCCAGCTTACCAGAAATGTTGTTTGCTTTAACTTTTGACTATTTTTACCTTTACAGAGGTAAGCCATAACTAACACTTTGAAATAAAGAAGTCTATTAAAAAAAAAAAAAAAGCCTCATGGCTCTAAAACATTGAAATGGCTGTTTTGGAAACTACCGTTTTTAATTTTTATTCTTTAAATAGGAGATTAATAAATATCAACTTTTAGAAAAGAACGGCTTAATTGTATTAATGGCTATATGTTGCATATGCAGCAGTATGTGCAACCAAGTGGTCAAAAAGGCAATTGAGTCGGATGTTTCATAAATGAGAACTGTTTATTTATATTGACAACAGACTTTCATGAGACCTTAACTTGTGATTTCCATCTTCTCTAACACTGAGGAGAAGCAGTCACCATGAAGCTCTTCTCATGACTTGTATTTGCACATTGGCTTCATAATTACGTGTATCACTGATGAATTTGAAACTGCAGACTCTTTAGGATAAATCATAGAATCATAGAAGGGACCTTTAAATGTCATCTAGTCCAGCCCCCCCTGCAATAAGCAGGGAAATCTTCAACTAGATCAGGGTGTCAGAGCCCCGTCCAACCTGACCTTGAATGTTTCCAGGGATGGGGCATCTACCACCTCTCTGGGCAACCTGTGCCAGTGTCTCACCACCCTCATTGTAAAAAATTTCTTCCTTCTATCATCTGGTCTAAATCTACCCTCTTTTAGTTTAAAACCATTACCCCTTGTCCTATCACAACAGGCCTTGCTAAAAAGTTTGTTCCCATCTTTTTTTAAGCCCCCTTTAAGTACTGAAAGACTGCAATAAGGTCTCACTGGAGCCTTCTCTTCTCTGGGCTGAGCAACCCCAACCCTCTCAGCCTGTCATCATAGAAGAGGTGCTCCAGCCCTCTGATCGTTTTTGTGGCCCTCCTCTGGACCCACTCAAACAGGTTAATGTCTTTCCTGTGCTGAGGGCTCCAGAGCTGGACACAGTACTCCAGGTGGGGTCTCACCAAAGCAGAGTACAGGGGAAAAATCCTCTCCCTCACCTGCCTCATCCTGCTGGCCACGCTTCTTTTGATGCAGCCCAGGATACGTTTGGTCTTCTGGGCTGTGAGCGCACATTGTCGGCTCATGTCCAGATTCTCATCCACCAGTACCTCCAAGTCCTTCTTGGCAGGGTTGTCCTCAATCCCTTCACCTCCAAGCCTGTATTGATAATGGGGATTGCCCCAACCCAGGTGCAGGACCTTGTTGAACCTCATGAGGTTCGCACAGACCCACTTCCAGGTCCCTCTGGATGAAATCCCATCCCTTAGGTGTGGCAACCTTACCACTCATCTCAGTGTCATCTGCAAGTTGAAAGCTGTGGGGAGAGAGTTTGCCAGTAAAGACTGAGGCAAAAAAGTTGTTGCGTATCTCAGTTTTCTTCTTATCCATTGTTACCAGTTTGCCAGTCTTGCCCATCTGGTGGGTACGCTTTCTTTGACCTTCATTTTCTGGCTGACTTACCTGTAGAAGACCTTCTTAGTATTCTTTGCATCCCTTGCCAGGTTCAGCTCCAGCTGCTTTTTGACCTTCCTGACCTCATCCCTACACAACCAGGAAGAATCCCTAGACTCTTCCCAGGATACCTGTCCCTCCTTCCACTACCTGTGCATTTCCTTCTTGCCCTTTAGTTTGACCAGCAGGTCTCCACTCAGCCATGCCAGTCTCTTGCTTCCTTTCCTGATTTCTTACACCTGAGGATCAAGAGCTCTTGCGCTCTGTGGAAAGTGTCCTTGAAGATCTGCCAGTTCTATTCTGCTCCCTTGTCCCTGAGGGCAGTTTTCCAGGGGGTCCTGTTGACTAACTAGTTGAACAGCTGGAAGTTTGCTAAAATTTAGGGTCCTGAATTTATTCTTCACCTGCCCCATATCCCTCAGCATTATGCAGTGACTGGTGCATGATCACTGCAGCCCAGGCTGCCTCCAATCTTGATGTCACCAAATAGCTCACCTGTGTTGGTGACCAACAGGTCCAGTATTGCATCCCCTCTGGTAAGGCTATTACTTGGCTTAAGAAGTTATCCTCCATGCATTCCAGTAGTATCCTGGATTGCTTATAGCTCACTGTGCTACTTTTCCAGCAGACATCAGGGTGTTTGAAGTCCCCTAGCAGAACAAGAGAGCCTGCGAGTGCAACGCCTCCTGTAGCTGGAGTAAGAAGGTTTTGTCAATAGACTCCTCTTGATTGGGCGGCCTGTACTAGACACCAACCACAAAGTTCCCTTTGTTGTCTTGGTTTCTGAGTCTTACCCATAAGCTCTCAACCTGCTCATGGCTATTTTTCAGAGACAGCTCTTCACACTCTATCCATCTCTTGACATAAAAGGCAATGTCTCTGCCCCTCCTTCCTTGCCTGTCCCTTCTGAACTGCCTGTAGCCACCAATAAAGGCAGTAGGCTAAGACGTGCCAACAGCCCCACAAACACCTCTAGATTGACTTATTGAAAATTCAGCAAGTAATATTCCATTTAAGATTTTTGTCTTTGCAACTGCCTCTATTTCTAAAGATGTCTTGCTTTTGTGCCCTGTCTTCATCTCTCATCTTTTAGAAACCATAATAATTTTCTTTGATGTTCAACTTTCGGAGTCCTTAGCCATTTTGCCTGTCCTTTCTAGGCTTCAACTATACCATTTATTGAATCAATGAAGAAAAACAGTGCAGAATCATCTTTCTCTCTCCCTGTAAGAGGTTAATCTTATCCATACAGCCTAATATGCCATATTAATTCTTCTCCCCTTTCATCCACCCACAGTGACTTATATGAGAAACTGTTAAAAAGATGCATATTTGCTTTCCCTGAGGACGCCGTACTAGAATCACCCGTTTAGCAGATCTGAAATGCAAAAGCCTTAACTTATGTACATGCCATCCCAAATATCCATGAGATTAGAAACATAACCTTGTCACAAAAACGGATTAATGTTGTATCTCTTTTTCCTGTATTCTTTTTTTCAGACCAGATTAATCTGCTCTCAACTTTTGATATAATGTGTGTCTGAGGACTGAAGCCTGAATGAATGAAGCACAGCAATAAATTGCACTAAGCCATTCTTGTGAGAAAGAATTTTGCTTTGAATAGAGATGAAAGCAGGGTGTTTATCCCTTATGGAAACAATCTTATCTTGAAGTGAACACAAACAAAAGGTCCTGCAGCTATCATTTCTCATGACAGAGACAAGCTGAGAAAGAGAAATTATATTCGATCCACTTTGTTTCATGATAGTTTAAAAGAGCATACAGTCCTGGTTTCCTCCTGTAATCCTTAGCATCGGTAAGTGAAGGTAAAACACAGTGGGATTAGTGTCTATAGACAGGAAAGAAACTTCCTAAAATTGTGCTCTTAGAGCAACCGGTGCAGCAGTGGATTGTTCAGCTCCCACACCTGCTGTTGCTCTTTGCCCCAGTAGTCCTGAGCTCAACCACTGCTGTTGTAATGCCACAGACAGGAATGCCCCTGTACAAGCATCAAATGTGCCCGTCTCAGTTGCTTCCAGTGTCTCCAAGTGGGTCTCAATGAAGCTTTTTATCAGTATCAGCATGGGATATTTTGTTTCAGCATGAAAAAAAGGGCTTATTGAGGTCAAAATCTGTCTCTCCAGCATCACCTGTTTCATCATCTATCTTAAAACATCAGCCAGCACAATCACACACGCCACTGCTCAGTAGCTTAACATGGTCCTCAGAGAGCCCTTCCCTGACACCCACTGATCCGTCTGCTATATGTCCATTAATTTTGTTCTGTATTGTGTTTTCACATCAGCCAAGCAAAAGGATAATTTGCCATCTGTCATAATTCTCTGTGCTTTTCTTTCCTGTTTTTCTCTCCTTTTGTAGATGTTTAAGTTTTTACTGGTGGCTTGGTGACTTGCAGGAGCCATCTGGCAGCTCTGTGGTGTGCCACGGCTCACACTATACAGTGCTGATCTGTTAGGACTCAGCTGTCAGAAGAGGCGGACTTCTGTCAGGTTCCTCAGCTTCAATTGAGTGCTGCAAAATGCATAGTGTGCAGGTAAAATGAACTAAGACAGTAAAACAGTTGAATTACTCAGTACTTGAAAGACCCAGAACAGCTGAAACTTGAAGGAAACATAAATGTTTTATGATAATGTTTAGGCCACCATCACCATGCCTTTCTGAATGGACAAAGAAACCCCTTTGTAACAGTGAACAGTGCAAGGGAAATTGTGCTTGCTGTTACTGAGTGAACCAAGAACCTGAGACCCCTTCTTGAAAAAAAAAAAAAAAAAGATAAGGGTGGATGTGACATACAAACACAGAACAAAATACGGAACTTGGGAAACTGAAGGAGATAATTTAGAGGCCCTCTTCCAAGATACACTGACAGCAAAAGAGAAGTAAATTACTTGTAGATGTCTCCAGAATGGTCGTTTGCACAATTGCCAGATGATGGTTGAGTCAGAACTGGAAACCAGAGTTTATATTGCAGTTGCACTAAAGAAAACTAATTACCTTCTGTTCAGAAGGGTAAAGAGGGTTTGACACAGGGAAAGATCAGACACTGCCATGTTTTGAAGTACATGACTAAGCTTAGACTTTCCTTCGTGTGAATGCCGAATCTGCTTGCATTTATCCTGAGTTATAGGCAACCCCAACAATAAGGAATATTGAAGAAATATCTCACCAAACCTCAACCAGTTATTTCAGTGCTGTAAGTGGTTACCAGCTTTTCAACTCAATACCAGAAAAAGCCAGTCTTTTTCCATTGAACGCTAGAGATAAAATCCACTGCATGAAATGCATCAGTATTCCAGAGTTGGTTAACTGTCCTTAAGTCTTACTTCTGTAATAGAGAGGAAGGACGCCTATTTCCTTCTCTTCCTGCTAGGATACCAACCCCAACAGGGGACTTTCAACATTTTAAAGGAACAAAAGAAAATCAAAAAACAGTAGGAGATCTATATGCGAAGTTTATCCTTTGCAAATGTGTCACAGGGATACGGTCTAAGTACTGTACGCACCAAGTACTAAGTCTTGCTCTCATAAGCAAGAAACCATTTATTTTAATGGAATCTCCACTGCTTTAGAGGGACTAAGGTAACTTCTACTGTATCTGCTATGCACTCTGTCATGATTTTAATAACATCTTTTCTTAACCAAGTCCTCAGACTTATTTAAACTTAGTATTATTCACAAATGAAGTGTTCAGTTTACATTTACAGTCACAACACAAGCACCTGCAAAGGGAGGAATCCTAGCCATGTGAATGTTTAGAAGGGATACAACAGTCTATCAACGTGTAAAAAGAGGACAGGGCACAACAGAACAAAAGATGACTTTTTTTATTTCTTCATGAAGGTTTTACTCCTTCTTTGAATGTAGAACTGGAAGCCCCAAACTCAGCCTTTATTACTTAATTACAGAGTTTTAAATTTAGTTTTCTTTTATTCTTCCTTTGCCAAATTAAGGTTACATATAATGCCTAATAAATCTGGCAATTACCTGCAAAGCTGATTAAAGATCAAATAGATCCAGAATTCATAGCAATATTTATAAGTAATAAAAAAGGGGAAGAGTAATGTATTCAATGAAAAAAGTTATATGAAATAAAGCCTTTTAGCAACACTGCTTTGATCTGTTTGTATCTAAGCCCACTCACAGAAACTTTTCTTGAAAATTAAGTTAATTTTATATCAAAGAATAAAATGTTCTTGAAAACTACAAAAAAATCTTGATAAAAGTATAACTTAGGTTAATGTCCTAAATAGGCACAAATAAAACATTAATGTGCTTTAAGCTAATGAAGAGGACTCCGCTGGCATTTTATAGAACTTTATTTATTAAAATGTGAAAGACAAAAAGAAAAGAATAGAAGATGGCATCATTCATTCTCTTTTAAATGGCTTTCATTTGAAAAATATACTTGGAACAGCAGGATTTTTTCAAGCTGTGCAATTGTTACATGATCTTTTTTAATTATTATTATTTTTTGTAATCTGCGTCCTTTTATTGTGATGTCAGATGAGATCAAGCATTCCTCAGCTCAGTCTGTGGGCTGTTAGAGTGCTCAGCAATGGGAGAGTAGGTTGCCAGCATTGGTCTCAATCTGAGGTCTACAGGCAATGTCATAGGAATACAAATAGTATTTAATATCATAGGTATTATGCAATGGGCTTAAAATTCTTCTCTAAAATAATGTTGGTTGGAGTATTTTTGAGATGCAAACAAAAAAATCCAGGAGACCAGAGCCCTCAATGGGACTTAGCACGCTGAAACGTCTTGTGGTGGTGTCAATAATGCTTCCTACCCTGCTGTGAGAGCTTTGTAGGATCTACCAGAGATGTGGTGTGGGAGCAGCAGTTTCCATATGCTGGCGTACTGACACCACTCGATACCTACCAAAACCGTAGAACTAACAGCCCCTTTCCAGCTCGCTACAACCAAACATTTCTAAGTTCCCCTTCTAGTTTGGCAACAGTCCCTGAACCCGAGTCAGCAGCATTCAGGCTGTTTCAGCTCTCCAAATACAAGCAGTGAATTGCAGCCAGCTATTATTTTTGTGGCAGTCATTAAATGTCATTTGCAAGCACAGTGTTCTCTGTCCCTGATTGTGCAGGTCATGTCTTAAAATCATATTGCATATTAATATTATATAAATAATACCATGAGACAAACCCACTTGTCCATTCTGTTTCATCAAATAATGCATAAAACCTTAAACTTTCACAGCTATAAAGTGTTTGCTATATAATGATGTCTAGTTCTTAAGGAGTAGTTTTCACCATTTGGCCTCAGAACAGTTTATAAAGAATGGAAATACCATTGCTGCCATCACTGGCCATGAACTTAAGGAGCAGGATGATAAAATAACGTCTCCAGCACCTTTCTGGGATGAACTGAAATGAAACAGAAGCCATGGGATTCACATTCTATACATATGAGTGCATCAGCTATGGCAGGTGATAATGGAGGTGCCATAAAGCTTTTGTGTCATTCAAATGACAGCTTCTATCTGCAGATATTGGAAATGCTTGGGAGACCATCTATATGAAGAATTAAGACTAGCCACCTTGGGCAATGCCTGAATAGACCAAATATCTGTCAATGCTGACCGTGCAGGAGAAATCCACACCAGTTTGCCATCAGTCAGCACAGTTGCTAAAACAAACTCTTCATGAATCACAAGTAAAATTCGGAAGGCAGGAGTCAATGTAATCTCCAGAGGTAGAACATGCCACTTCCCCTTTCTGCTCCAGAATGTTGCATAGGTGCAGCTACTGCCAGTTCCCCTAAACTGGATCAAGGTTAATCCTAAAGGTAGGCAAAGTGACAGTGTTCCCTGCTTCACAGCAGAGGCTGCCAAAGCAAAACCACAGGATTAAGATGTAACAGCGTGTTTGAACCAATAGTTTTTCTTTTAATAGAGGTTCATATAAACAGAGGGGAAAGACAAAGGCAAAAACCGTGATGCATTCTGAAAACGCAGGTATGTCAGAATATCTGTAGCAGCCAAGGTGATTTCTAAAGCATTAAACACAGACTTTCTGACACGTTTTCTTGTGAGGCTGTTTGCTCTCCATCACAATCCATGACAGTTCCTGGGCAGACCATAAACACGAGTTGCGAGTACAACTCTGACGCAGTAAGTCCAAGGGGCATGAGAGCAGCTATGTCTGAAGGAAGCTGTATTTAATAAAAGGACAAAAAGACACAGGTAACCGTAAAAATTTATAGGAGCTTTTGATGAAGGAGAAGTAAATGCTGCTCAGATAAAAGCCCACACCACTTACCTACGAGGAGAAATCTCCGCTGTCACCTCTAACTGCTGCTTGTGTTAGACATTAGAAAGAAAGGAATGGATTAATGGACTTGCTAATGACCTTCCTGCCTCCATCAGTAATTTAACTTCTGTATCCTGCCTTTCACTCACTGTTGGAAAATAATTGATACTACACTATGATAGAGATAAGCTATCAAGGTTCATCAGGACGCAATTTAAAGGTGATCAAAACATCATTCATTCTGGGCTTTTTTTATTCCCTTCGGGCTTGGTACCCTTTAAATCTTTCCAAAGGGGTACCAGTGCATCTCTGTTTCCATAAATGACAGTATTTCTGTTGTTCTCTGTCAGTTTGAATAAAGATCACACATGCAAACAGCAAGTCTTAAGGAATCAGTCATTTTTATAGCACTGGAAGCCATCTCAGGATGGGGATTTCACCTTCCTTTCACCACTTTTCTGCTCTAATTAGATATTTTGTGCTTGTTTTGATTTATATTCAGTTGCACATTCACTCCAAGATGAAGAAACATCTGGCTTTATACACAGGCATTAAGAGTTGTCCTCAGTTGAAGATGTAGAGCATGGGAAGAGAAGAGCTTTCATACTCTAGAAATGGTATTAATACTTAACAAACTGAATAAGCAGTTGAAAGGAAAGAAACCGAAATGCACTGGAGACATCCCTTCTGTTGACAACTATAAAGCTGGCGACTGCTATTCCATCACCTTTGCTCCAGTGCCTTTCTCTTATTGTGTTGCATTTTAGCCACGTGCCCAAGTCCTGTTGAGGACCTCTCTTCCATTACAGGATTATGTAGGTTCTAAAATGGCAATAGAGAAAACCAGCAGACAATTTAGCAATTTGAGCATTTTCATCAGGGAACATGAAAATGACAATGTGAGCTGCAGAAGCCACTTTGACACTCCAGGATGCTGGCAGAGGTGTGGAAAACAGCAACATCTCCTTCCCTCGTTCCCTCCTGCAGGCGGGGGAGAAGCAGGAAGAGAGCTGCTTTCCATCCCTGGGCATCCTGAGCCATTCCTGGGACTTCACAGCCATGTTTCGCCCCCCGGAGTGCTAGGGCAAGCTGTAAATGAGCTGAAATCAAAAAGTATCACTAAAGGCTGAATCCCTACCTGGAACAAATCTTTACTATGAAGCCTGCAATGATATTTGAGTTCTTTGAACTATGTGGAAATGATACAGAGATAATCTTTAATGAAGAGACATACTGACTTAATTGAAGTGTAATTCATGCAGCAGTTAGTGGGGAAAAGTCTGATGTTCATGAAAGCAAACAGCTACTTGGAAGCATTGATTTAAGCACTCGAGTTTCAATCTCCAGGAGGAAAATGATATCAAGATTTCTCGCAACAGTTTCACCTTTCTGAACTGTCTGGATGATAAAATGACAATAGCTTTTTTTACAGTTGGATACAGTTGATTTAGCCAGAAACAGAGAATCAAATAAGCAAATCAATAAATTTTGGCAACTGGATGAAAACAATCTGTTCAGATCACTACAGATATGCTAGCTGTAAATGAAGTTAAACCATGACCAAGCTTAAACTGATGGAATATTTATAAAACTATCTTTTAGGCCATTTCTTACATTTTTCCTCTGCAGCCGATCAATGTACTCACTGCAAGAAGGTACATGATTGGGATTGTAATTTTGGTATCAATCTTCTTATTCCCATCTATTTGTCTTTACAACAACGGCAAAATTCTACAGGCTTTAGCAAATTGTCCATGGTAAATACGTCATATTGAAAGTACTTACCCAGAAACAGGACTACTTAATCTTTTTTTTTATTTAAAAGGAATTTAAATAAGCTTGCCACCTAGTGGGGCATGGAGTAGTACCAATAAAAGAGGAAATGGTTATTGCTTAGGGAACATTTAGCTTCTCAGTTTGGATAGAAAGATGTTAACATTTCTCCTTCGGAGACAGCTGACAGACAAGAATTCTGTCTTGGGGCAACCCTTTGTGGTGGAATAGGAGAAGTTACACATCTCACATCCTCCCCTCCTAAAACAGGTGATGCTGGTAGTAGTGATGGTGAGTGCTTCCATCCTGAGGCAAAGAGAAATGTCCATCTGGGCGCTGAATCACACCTCGTGTCCTGCCTCCCAAGTTGCTAAATGGGAGGGAGGATGGGCTCAGGTGGCCAAGCTTCACCCAGCTGCCTGAGCACACCGGGCACTGCTTGCTCTGCTGCAAGCTGACAGACTCGCCGGTCCCACCAGAAGAGGTGGACGTGGGTTTCCCCTGTCAGGAAGCATTCCTTCTTCAAGTATGGGAAGATGTTCATGAGAGGTTGGTTAAGGAAGGACACTGTCTCGCTAAGCCAGTGACAAGGGTTTTAAACAGGAGTCATGGGAAAAGGACAAAAGGCCAATGGGTACATGTAAGAACAGCTTACACTGGACAAGGAACCTGAGACTGGGAGTCAGGGTTGCTTAGAAGAGGGTTGAAGGACGGAGAAGAAGGAATTGTGTCAGTCCACAGAAAACATGGGGAATAAGATGGGGGGATTGTAAGGTTTTAGCGAGAGCAAAGATTTAATTGGTGTAACAGGATATGGCAGGATAATGCACATGACTCATAAATCAGTATAAATGGATACAAATTAGTGCAAATGGCCTGTTCTGGAAGAACAGGCAAGGCAATAGAGAGGAAATGCTGGTTAAATTGAAAAAAGAGTATCCAGGCTGCCTCGGTAGGTGTCAGTTACAAACCAGTACACCAGGCAGGGCAGAATCCTCCAGAGCACAAAATGTGGTCCCCCTGGGGGTTTTTAGCTGATCAAATGCCAGATGGAAAAGGAACACAGTAGGACACAGTCTGCCAGGGTCATGATACGCACCATGCACTCTTTCTGGGTGGAACCCAGCTAAAAATCCAACCAGATTTGAATCCAGGTGATTTGCAGAAAATTCAACAGTAAAAGGATTGTGACTACCTGTTCATCTCGTGACTGCATATTGAATATTTTAACTGATTTTACTTTTTTTCACAGAAATGTCAGATAATTCTTTAGACTTTCATCCTGGCATCTAATATTTTCCATGAAAATCTATCCTTTTGTAAAATGAGTATGTGTGAATGTGGAAAGGAAATGAGAACAAAAAGCAGAGTTTTGCTTAACAGAACGTAAAACTGATAATTATTGTTAATATTCATTTGTGATGCATATCACGCTGAGCTGCCAAAGAAAATTCTTGCTGCCCTGCAATGTTGAAATGCTTTCCACCAAGATCTGAGTAATTTTGCTTGTCAAGAAAGCAATCAGCATGCTTTATTCCATAGACCGGTTCCACCAACATCTCTCGTTCTTCTTCAAGGCGTAGAATACACTCTGCTTAACTTTCCCATAAATACCTGCTTAACTTTTTTTTTTTTTTTTAAATACCACACACTGTCATTGTGTGCAATTAACAATCTTTGGCTAAGTGAGGAACCTTATGCACATTTCAGACAGACTGACAGGTGACAGATTTACTTCCCACATCCATACATTGTTATGAAGCACAACTCCCCCACTGAAGACTGACAGCTGCCTGCATTTACAAAGCCAAAGACCTGCTCAGTCTGATTTGTACCAATACACTAGGCAATATTGGGAAAATGTTCCTATTGATTCTTACACCCACACCGTAGGTGGTAAAACTGATTAGGTGATCAGGTTTTTCACGCTGCCATAAGCAATTGTCTGATTTAACGCCCAGAGTTCCCTAGATCAATTCGCTGTTATTTCTGGAGGCTGTTTTGCACTTTTTCCCTGCAAAAGCTTAACAAAGTAGTGTTGGATACACATTGCACGGCTTCACACTCCTTCCTACTGTTTGTGACACAGAATTAAAGGTTTGTCTTCATATACAGCAGAGTATGTAATAGGCTTTTGTAGTTCAATGGCTATTTCACCATAGGTCAGTTCATCTAAAAGACTTTCTGATAAACCGCATTCTTTCCTCGGTATATGAAGACTTTCCACATGATTAGCTAACTGAGCCACAAGACTAGCTGGTCTGAGATGTTGAAAAGCAATTTCATTCAACATTGCTGGGGAACTCCGCAAGAGAAAAGTCTTCCAGATTAAGACTTTTGTCAAGGATTTTCAATTACTACCTTGGTTCTGATGATGTGACTTTTTCCACTATACTGGATGGGAGCCTTAGGGATTTCAAAGCAGATAAGAGGAGCTTGGCTTGGGGAAAATGAGGGTGAAGACTTTCATCAGTTGATAGTCAAATAAACTTTTTGAAATTAAATGAAGGTGACATTTAAAATATTGAATGTATCTGCTTGTCCGGTGTATAGTTCTTGGCCGTATTTCGCCTGGCTGCTAATCACACTGCATTAAATCTCACCCTGCAAGCAGCTCCCTGGAAGCAAGTGGAAATATCCAGCAAGGTGTTACTCACTGCCAGAATAAGCACCAGCTTTCAAGGACATTTACATGTTACTGACTTGTGAAAACATTTTCTTTTTGTTGTCAACAAGGACGTTGGCAGGAGTTTTTCCCAGCAGAACGGACAGTCAGTCATCCCAAAGGGAGCACAAGCCAGCCTTGTCTGGGCTTTGCTCTGTGCTGCGGGAGAAACAAGGGGAGGGAGTTAGAACTGCTTAAATTGCTTCTCCTGCCAGTGGAGGGAGGGCTGTACCTTGACACCTGCAAATGGGGGTCCAGTCATCTAACATAAGGGTTTCCTTTATTCCACAGACTGTATAGATAACTTCAGTGACCCTAAATGCAACCCAGTCCACTGATGTTATATTTTAACAGGGGAAGATGCTAACTTTAGCCAGTTCTTTTGAAGAAGCGTTGTGCACTGACTGAGGAAGAGCTGAAGAATATTGGTAATTTAAAAGACCTATAATGGACAGACTGTGAAACGGGGAAGGACTAAGACCTAGAAGTATATTTCTGTGGATTGTGAGCTCCTCACTAAAAGTGCATGGGGATAGTTGCTATCTGGATGCAAATCAAACAGCTTTACTCCAAGAAATGAAGCTGTGGAGTGGCATACAATCTGCCTGTCTGTGTTCATATACACAGGAGGAACATTTTTGAGGGAAAAACCCAAGAATTAGCAGTGGGATTTGCAGTTTCTTGAGAAAACAGAAGAACTGTTGAAGAAACAGGCCCACTCAGATCAGCTAATCTGTGCCCAGAATCTATTAGGCAACATCATTTCTTGTTTTGACAGAACTTGATTTCAATTAAATCGTGAAATGAATGCAAAGCCCTGTGTTCCATTAACACTCAATAAATCCACAGCAAATATTTTTAATTAAATTATTAGGAGATTAAAATACCTTAGAGATGATAGAATTATGCCTCAGTGTTTGGCATGTGCACATGGGGATTTAAGAAAATGCTGAAAAAAACAGGTAGAAACCTTTTTGCTCTGTGATGAAAAAGAATATATACTTGAAGACAGATGATGAAAATTACAATAAAGTGCTTGCTTTCTAGCAACAGTTTCCGTTTTTACCATTTAAATTATATCATTACATTAAGGTTCTCCCCATTATAAGGGCAACTTTCAAAACCACCTAAGTACGCATTTCTGAATTTCCAGCTATTTATGCTATTTATTCCAGCTGTTTATTATGTCCTGTTACGTATAATACCTTTATCAGATGAGTCTAACCCAGCTCCTGCCAATGTGGAAGGTGAGCACAATGGGAGTTGACCTGGTTGCTTAAGAAAGGGTTTTGGTATCCTGCAGGAGTAGCTATATGAACTGTAGCAAACATCAGTAGCTACAGCCTAGACATCCACATTTTCTAGTAAGTCAAGCAGAAAGACCAAGGACAGACCCTAGGGAGTGTCTGTCTTTAGCTGGGTTTTAGCTAAGAGCCTTCCCTTTGGAAAAGGTGTATTGCTGTTATATCTAAGCCTGTTGCCTAAACACTTTGGAAGATAGCTTCCGGTCATCAATGGCACATTTTTTCTTTAGTGGACATCTATTCAATTTGGGGCTGAATGCTGTTCCCAGAAAGCATAATTAATTTAGGGTAAGAGGGGCTTGTTTGGTGGTTGCAGCTTGCAAAGCATTTCTTGACATTATCTTAGCCGACAGGCCCAGGGATCCCAGGCCTGATTCTCTGCCCTGTGGGGTGTGCATGTTCAGAGCCACCTGGAAGAGGTGCAGGCCCATTTGGCTGGCTCCTGGGGTCCCTTCTAGAAGACCCCGTGGAACAGTGCCTGTTGGGCAATACAGGCAATACAGGCAATACAGGAACAAAGTGTCTGTTGCGCAATAATCTTTATTGTGTCTCCACAAGCAAACAGAAACCCAGGAAACTGCACGTTTTTGCCAATCCTTAGGCAAAGATTGTGTCCCTACCAGCTGGTGGGCTCTATCAGTGCCGGAGCCAGTTTCACAGTACCCTCAGCAATGAGGTCACCCAGCCCTTGGTCACATGCCAGAGGGACAATGAAGGCCATCGTGACATACTTCAGCTCTGCAGCCTTTATGGGTAGGGCACCCTGTACCATCACTGAGCTGCTGGGACCTAGTGGGAGAAACCAGTGCTGTACAGACTGCCCAGCACAGGCTCGGATAGCTACCACTGGAGTGTCAGGCACAGCTGATAACCCAGACAATCTTCCCTCACTCGTCCCCCCTGTCCTCCACTCCTATGCTGGCAGATGGTTACAAAAACCAGCGAATTCTCTTAATACAGGGTATTGTAGTAGAGTCCTGGGCTGTGCAAATAGCAGGGTGTGGGGGCACGACTTAATCTAGAGATCTCTCATGGGGAGAGAAGTGGAGCCTGGTAGCCTGCACACTGCCATCTTTGAGGTTTCTTGCTTTTCTGATATAATATAACCAGCGAGAGAAGAATGCTGAGACTTACTCTGAAAACCACGAGTAGCAAAGTAAGTGTAGCATGTGTAGCGGGAAAGGGAGAAGGAGAGCAGCTCAGGAGTACCACAGAAGATAACTCTGTTCCAGAGTTAATCGCTATGTATGATCACAGGAAAAACATGAGAGAAATACACCCCAGATTTTAAGATTACAAGTGTTTTATCAAACATTGAGAAATAACCTCAACAGGATAATATCACTGCCAAACTGTTAAGATATTCTTATGTTGCGTAACTAAATCTCTATTCATAACCAGCAGGAATCATTAAGGATCTCTGCATGCAGCCCACTGACATGTCTGCTTTGGTCTCACCAGTATCATATTTCAAATGTTCATTTCACTGCTATTCCTTATGAAGGTAGATAAAAATATCATACTTATCAAACATTCCCTTATCATTGCCAAGGAACAGACACAGCATCAACTCTATTCTTGCTAAGTTGAAGTTTAGCATAAAATTATCATCTGCAATGATACTCGGTGATTAACAGTCTTAGTACATCCCTAGCCAAAATCCCTGTGGTCAAACTTATTATGAAATGAGTACCAAGACCTATTAGTACTGCTTTGAAATTATAATCAGTGACTGATGGCTGAAAAGATAACATAAACTCTCCCCATAGAATAACTTGAGAATATATTTTTCTAGAGGGGAACATTAACATTTTCAACTGATATTGAAACACAAGAACTACTAAAAAAATTTACCACATTCATTCTCTTCATTCAGGGAAATAACTTCTGTGACCTCTTTCCATTAAAACAGGACTGAAATAAATTACATTACAATATGAATATGTTAAAGAAGAGCAACATCAGATGACCATTGCTATTTCTGGAAAAATCAGAACATAGAATCATAGACTCACAGAAGTGTTCAGGTTGGAAGAGACCCTACAAATCATCAAGTGCAACCATTGACAAAGCAATGCCAAGACCACCACTAAAACATGTCCCTGAGAAACCCATCAACATGTCTTTTAAATATCTCCAGAGATGGGGAATCCACCAAACATAGCCTGCAGGAGGAGCTGTGGACTCCGTCGAGGGTAGAGAGGCCTTCCAGAGAGGTTGGGACAGAGCAAAGAGCTGGGCAATCGCCAACCGTACGAAATTTAACAAGAGCAAGTGCGGGATTCTCCACCTGGGATGGGGTCATCCTGGTTATACATACAAACTGGGGGATGAGAGGCCAGAGAGCAGCCGTGGGGCAAGAGATGTGGGGGTCTGAGTTGATGGCAAGTTGAATCTAGAAGAGAATCAGAATTGTTTTGGTTGGAAGAGACCTTTGAGATACTTTAAGGGTCTAACCGTCAACCTAACTCTGCCAGCCATGTCCCTGAGCAGCACATCTACACGTCTTTTAAATACCTCCAGGGATGGGGACTCAACCACTTCCCTGGGCAGCCTCTTCCAATGCTTGACAACCCTTTCAGTGTCAACATTTTTTCCTGATATGCAATCGAAACCTCCCTCTGGCGCAACTTGAGGCCAGTTCCTCTTGTCCAATCGCCTGTTACGTGGGAGAAGGGACCCACCCCCGCCTCGCTACAACCTCCTTTCAGGTAGTTGTAGAGAGCCATAAGGTCTCCCCTGAGCATCCTCTTCCCCAGCCGAAACAACCCCAGTCCCCTCAGCCGCTCCTCGTGAGACTTGTGCTCTAGACCCCTCACCGGCTTTGTTGCCCTTCTCTGGACCCACTCCAGCACCTCAATGTCTTTCTTCTAGTGAGGGGCCCAAAAGTGGACACAGTGCCCGAGGCGGGGTCTCACCAGCACTGAGTACAGAGGTACGACCACTTCCCTAGTCCTGCTGGCCACACTATGTCCAAGACAAGCCAGGATGCTCTTGGCCTTCTTGGCCACCTGGGCACACTGCTGGCTCATCTTCAGCTGGCTCTTGACCAACACCCCCAGGTCCTTGTGCGCCAGACATCTTTCCAGAGACTCTTTCCCGAGCCTACGGCACTGCATGGGGTTGTTGTGACCCAAGTGCAGGATCCAGCACTTGGCCTTGTGGAACCTCACACCGTTGGCCTCGGCCCAGCGCCCCAGCCTGTCCAGATCCCTCTGCAGAGCCTTCCTGCCCTCAAGCACATCAACACTGACGCCCAGCTTGGTGTCATCTGCAAATTTACTGAAGGTGCACTCGATCCCCTCGTCTGCATTGTTGATAAAGATATTAAAAAGAGAGGAGGCCCCCGGGGGGAACCCTGGGCAACACCGTTTGTGACCGGCCGCCAACTGGATGTAACTCCATTCACTACACCTCCTTGGGCCCGGACAGCCAGCCAGCCAGCTTATTACCCAGCGAAGCCTATGGCCGTCCAAAGCCATGAGCAAAATGCTCCCTGGCTCTGTGGCAGCTGAGCTGTCAGCACCCTATGCCGGCATTCCCCCCCAAAGTGATGCCTGGACACTCATGGACGCAGCGTCTCTGTGTTTAACAAGTGATTTATTGCCGTCTTAGCACAGGGCAAAGCTCCCCAGGGACATGGACTCATTTCTGCAGCAGCAGCTTCCCCGGGAGCTGACCCCGTGCCTGAAGAACTGTGCCTCGGCCACAGCACAGCTCTCTGGCCACGACCTGCTGCCGGTAACGGTGGTCTCTGCTTACTCCCAGCTCAGGAAGGCATACGAGTCTCCTTGCTTCACTCCAAACGTCATCTCAATGAGGACGGTACTGTGGGAAGCGAATGTCAGCTGGAGCTTGCAGGAGTGCCTGGCGGGCAGCACCGCTAGACGGCAGTTTGTGGACGGCGCCATAAGCGCCCAGGCGTGTTTCACCACTATCTGGAGCCAGCGTGCGGTTCTCTCCATGTCTAGGTAGGGGCCGGTGCAGAGGGTGCGCAGGAGGCTGGGACCCTGTTTTTGCCTCAGCTCCTCCTGGGGGTGGTGGAGGAAGCAGAGCATGTCCTCCGCCAGCGGCTCCCTCATGCAGGTGCACTGCAGCTCTGCGCGGAGGCTGGACTTCCTCGCCGGCGTCTCCTCGGTGGTGGTGGCCATCTCCAAGTGGAAGGCGTGCCCACGGGGAGGCTTCAGGGGCACGAGCAGGCGGTAGACGGCATCCTGCTCACAGGGACTCCAACCTCGCAAGGTGCTGCCCACCCCGATGACTGGCATCAGTCGTGGCATGAAGCTGTTCCTGGAGAGTTTTTGGCAGACACGGAGAAGTTCATCCACCAGTTCCTCCACCATCGTGAAGGATTCTGAGAGGTCCAGGAGGCGCTTGGCCGAAATGGTGTGCGCATCCAGGGCAACACTGGGTCTGTCTTCCGTCTTCTCCTCCTTGTCAGCTGTGTCTCTGGAAGTGCCCTCCTTGCTGCTGCTGCCTGGCTGGTGGCTCCATCTCCTCAGCCAGCAGCAGAGCCCAAAGAGCAGGACCAGGAGTGCAGCAGTGGCCCAGAACTGCCACTGCTGCAAGGCAGCAAAGAGCCGGGCTCCCCAGGCAAGGGCGCCCAGCTCCAGCTCCCGCAGCACCCGAGTCATGCGCTGGCTCGGGTGCTCCTCACGCTGCTGCTCGCGTTCTCGCGTGGCCTCGTCCAGCTGCTCACCGGCAACCAGCCAGCGCTGGACGACGCTTTGCACAAACAGGGCAAGCGACAACGACATTGTGGCAGCCATGGCCTGCAGGAGGAGGGAGAGAAGGGGTTCAGTGGGGCCGGGAGGGAGGGAGGGAGGGAGGGAGAGGGCGGTGGGGGGAGCGGGGACGGGAGCCGCAGGGAGCTGGGGGCAGGTAGGAGTCGGGGCGAGGCAGCGGGGAGGCAGCAAGGCCTGCGCCCAGCCCCGCCGGCAGCACCATGCCCGGCCCAAGGCGCTGCCGGCAGCGGCCGGACCCTCGATGCCGGGTGAGAACCCACCCCCCCGCCCCGGGGTCCGGCGTTTCTGCCCCGGCCCTGGTCCAGCCCAGCCTCCCCCCGCCAGCCCACTCACCGCTCTCCCGTGCCGTACTGCCCTTTATAGCTGCCCCCATTGTCACCCGTCCCCTGTGGTGTCCCAGGCAACGCAGCGCATCAGAGGCACGGCCGGCAACCGGCCCCGCCCTCGGGACCCCCCTGGCTCAGCGACTCCCCGCTGCCCTGGGGTACTGGTTAAGAGGTCACTTTCTTCACAGGAGCTTGCGTGGGGCTCTGCTTTGGATCGATTCTCATCTGCTTGCCCATGGCAATCTCCTAACCGTAGCATAGCCTGAGTTGGAA
Organism: Rissa tridactyla; assembly: GCF_028500815.1. Classification (NCBI taxonomy): domain Eukaryota; kingdom Metazoa; phylum Chordata; class Aves; order Charadriiformes; family Laridae; genus Rissa; species Rissa tridactyla. The sequence continues at coordinate 42,444,945 of NC_071467.1, forward strand.
GGAAGCCACGAGGATCATGGTGTCCAGACCCTGACTCCACGCCGGGCAACCTTAAAGATCAATCGTAGAACCAGAGAAGCACACACTCATTTAGGGCAGTAAAGACCCTTAAGATCCTCGAGTCCAACCGCAAGCCCTCAGGGGCTGGCGGCTTGGGCTCAAAGCGTTGTAGCAAGTGGGGTTCCACCAGGCTGGTGCCAGTCACCAGCAGGGTTCCCCAGGGCTCGATTTTAGGGCCAGTGCTCTTGAATGTTTCCCTAAATGACCTGGATGCAGGAATGGAATGTTCACTGAGTAAGTTTGCACAGTTTTTCTAGCTGGCTGAAAATTTTTTATTGACTTTTATAAATATGGGAATATTAATGACTTCATAATAGCGTATATTTCATCAAGAATAATAAATCAAAACCATTTGGAAGCTTCTGGTCTTGGAAGTGTAAAATTATAAAGGGGGTTTTCGTTACAGGTAAAGAAATTACTTGTCAAATAATTATTTCCATCTTTTTTTCCGTCCATAATTTCCAACAAAATTCAAAATATTTAAAAAAATTTATAAAAATAATATTCTTATATTTCATATGAGATCAGAAAATATTATCCATTTTAAAAAATTTTAAATAGTTGTAGTATGTCCTTGAAAGGTTTGTCTTACTATTGACTGAATCATGAAGTCAAAATATAGTTTCAATGTAAACCACAACTCTTCATTTTGAAAATGTCTGAGGAGGATAGTCTGGTTATTTTGAAACGTTTCAGAAGTTAGAAATGCATTAAAAATGAATTTTCCTTTAGAATTATAAATTAAATGAAATTATGTTTTACAACAAATTGAACATGTGCTTCAGAAAATTACTGAGGGCTGATGGAAATGTAGTGACATAGGGCAGGGAGAGGAAGTCAGGGGCAAGAAAATTCACTTTTCTGGAAGGTTTTATTTTGAATCTGTATTTAAGTTCTCTTAGGGCTATTTGACTGTCAATTTACCCCACTTTTCATCTGTGTCCTAGAATCATAGAATTGTTAGGTTTGGAAGGGACCTTAAAGATCATCTAGTTCCAACCCCCCTGCCACAGGCAGGGACACCTCCCACTAGATCAGGTTGCTCAGAGCCCCATCCAGCCTGGCCTTAAAAACTTCCAGGGATGGGGCTTCCACCACCTCTCTGGGCAACCTGTTCCAGTGTCTCACCACCCTCATGGTGAAGAACTTCTTCCTAACGGCCAGTCTGAATCGACCCATCTCTAGTTTTAATCCATTCCCTCTAGTCCTACCATTACCCGACATCCTAAAAAGTCCCTCACCAGCTTTCTTGTAGGCCCCCTTAAGATACTGGTAGGCCACTATAAGGTCTCCTCAGAGCCTTCTTTTCTCCAGACTGAACAACCCCAACTCTCTCAGTCTGTCCTCATAGGAGAGGTGCTCCAGCCCTCTGATCATCCTCGTGGCCCTTCTCTGGACACATTCCAGCATGTCCATATCTTTCTTGTAGTAGGGGCTCCAGAATTGGACGCAGTACTCCAGGTGGGGTCTCAAGAGAGTGGAGTAGAGGGGGAGAATCACCTCCCTTGACCTGCTGGCCACGCTTCTCCTGATGCAGCCCAGGATATGATTGGCTTTCTGGGCTGCTAGTGCACACTGACGGCTCATGTTGAGCCTCTTGTCCACCAGCATCCCACAGAATCACAGAATCACAGAATCTTAGTGGTTGGAAGGGACCTTTGAGATCATCAAGTCCAACCACATTAAAAAAAAAAAAAAAAAACACACACAAAAAAAAAGCACCCACCAACTAAACTCCACATCCACAACCCCATACACAACACCCCACCACAAACCAATAATCTTGGGCACTAAAGCATGCCCTGAAGAGCCATGTCTACACGTTTCTTAAATACCTCCAGGGATGGAGGTATCCCCAAGTCCTTTTCTTCAGGGCTGCTTTCAAGCCAGTTGCTGCCCAGCCTATATCGGTGCTTGAGATTGCCCTGACCCAGATGGAGGACCTTGCACTTGGTCTTGTTGAACTTCATGAGGTTGGCATGGGCCCACCTCTCCAGGCTGTCAAGGTCCCTCTGGATGGCATCTCTTCCCTCCAGCATGTCAGCCGCCCCACACAGCTTGCTGTCATTGGCAAACTTGATGAGGGTGCACTCTATGCCACTGTCCATGTGTCTGACGAAGATGTTAAAGAAGACCGGTCCCAGTACTGATCCTTGAGGGACTCCACTTGTCATCGGCCTCCACTTGGACATGGACCCATTGACAGACACTCTTTGGGTGTGGCCGTCAAGCCAGTTCTTTATCCACTGAATTGTCAGTCCATCAAACCCATATTTTATCAGCTTGGAGACCAGGACATCATGCGGGGCAGTGTCAAAGGCTTTGCTCAGGTCCAGGTAAATGACGTCAGTTGCTCTCCCCTTGTCTATTGATGTTGCAACCTTCTCATAGAAGGCCCACCAGGTTTGTCTGGCATGATTTGCCCTTGGTGAAGGTGTGTTGATTGATGTCCATGATAGAATTAGTTCTATATTAACACATAATCAGATATGAAGTGGACCCTTTCTTTTATTTACTTTCGTGTCCTAGGTCTGCCTAGGTCATATGTAAGGCAAGGACTGGTGCTCTGGCTTCCCCAGTGCTGAAGTTAAAGGTATGTGCAAGTGTCTTTGAGATCCTAATGACAAATGTCTAGGTAGAATTTAAGTACCTTCACAGCTTGCTCCCTCTGAGCTGGAGATGGTCCCATCCTCCCCAAGTGGGACTGAAGGGGAGGACGCGGAAATCAGACTGGCAGAATTGCAGTCCATGCAATGGCACTGGGCAAGCCAAGTGGCTGGGAGGGCAACCTGCAGCAGGCTCGAGACCCCCACATCACCTCCACTCTTGCTGCTATAGCAAGTTTCACCTCATTGCAGGTGCATGCATAGCCCTCAGTACAAGCTGCTGTGTCCTCTGCACACCTTGTGGAGTCTCCACTGAGCCTGGGGAGGCAAGAGGGGGCTTATATGTCCCCCCTGCCCTGTGCGGCACTCTCTGCTATCCCCACTAAGAAAGACTGGTCACGAGAGAGAGGCAAGATTGGCTCCTGGGAGAGCTCTGCCCACAAACTGGGTGCCATATCTGACACAAAATACCAATTAAGGAGGTTGGCAAAGTTTGCACTCCTGCTGAGGCCACCCTGAACTGACCTGAAACGCAAGGGCAGACATGCTCAGGGATCCCTGCTCTCATATCTCTCATTGCCCAGTTGAGAGAAAGACAAAAACTCAAGGTCATGCCTGTGTGTGGGAATAGCCCACACAAGCAAACATAAACTCCAGATTCTCTAGCTATGAATCCTAAGAAGGAAAGTATCAACCACTTCCAAGTGCAGCAGAACTGGACCGATGGGATTAGAGCTGGTCTAACAAGAAAATTGTAGAACAAGTTCCTTCAGCTTTTCACTCCCTATTAATTTAATATTTTCCCTATTTATTTCAACATCTGCAGAACTATTATCCAGCTGAAGAGCATTGAGATCACAGCCATTCAACTGACTGTTTATCCTCTACAGTCAAAGACAGCTTTTATTTTTACCCTGCCCAAGATGAAGCATGATATTCCATGTTAAAGATGGATTTGTGACATTAGCAGTCAGATTTGATAACTGTTTACAATTCCAGCTGGGCAGTTAAACAGTGTTAATTTTTGGAACCCCACTTCACTCACTAATATGACAGGCACTTCCTGATTAATAAGAAATTAGACTATCCATAAACTCTCTGCTGGATGCTAAAGGCTTTGTTGTGACAAAAGTCTTTCACTGTGTGAAAACCGAGACATGCATCTGGCTTCCGGGTTTCCAAATCTTCCATGCACTGTTATGCTCCTTTGTTGTCATTATGTCCAGTGAAAATGCATAATACCTTTTCATAGACATCCGCTCAGAGTCTGACTCAAAAAAAGGTTACATGAAAAGTGGTGGTACTCAAACTCCATTTCTGAAATATGAAAGATATAAAAATTAATTTAAACCTAATAAAGAAGATTTATTTTGCCGAGGAAAAGCCACCATTAAGTGCAAGACCAAGACATAGAATCATAGAATCATAGAATTGCCTAGGTTGGATGGGACCTTTCAGTTCATCTAGTCCAACCATCAACGTAACTCTGACAAAAACCATCACAAAAATACCTCCAGGGACGGGGACTCAACCACTTCCCTGGGCAGCCTCTTCCAATGCTTAATAACCCTTTCAGTGTAAAAATTTTTCCTAATATCCAGTCTAAACCTCCCCTGGCACAACTTGAGGCCATTTCCTCTTTTTATATTGCTTGTTACTTGGGAGAAGAGACCGACCCCACCTCTCTACAACCTCCTTTCAGGACGCTCTACACCAATGTCTAGGCTGCAGCAGTGAATGCTGCTCTTTCATATTAAGTTTTGGGTTTGGTTTTGACTGTTCTTTGTCTTCAGACTTAATCTTACTCTTTACATGACTTATTCCTACACGCAGTCAGTGCTGAACATCTACAGAAACATCTACAGAAAGAAGTAGTTAGGAAGCAACGATATCCCACCATTTTGCATGCCCAGCCATGGCTGAACTGAGTTTTGCCCTGAGTTTAGCGAACGGGCTAACATAGAGAGACGATTTTTCATAGAAGTTACTTGAGTCCACATGCTAAGAGGGTAAAAATTGCTCTCGTTCTTATTTTGAAAACCGGCCTTTGTTATTTAGCTCAGAGTCCTTTCCTTAGGGCAATGCAAGCTGAACAGATATTTCCCTTTTCTTACATCTCAAGAAGAGTGAGAGAAAAGAGACAGAAAAACCCAAGGTATTTCAAAACTATTAGGAAATCAACATTCAGAAACAAACCATAAAAGTTTCCCAAGTTAATGCTTTTTTTTTTTATTGTTGAATGTCTTCTTTAAAAAATGTTGACTGTATAATTTCTCAAGCTCCCAAAAGTAGTGAATTCATAAATCGCCCCAAGAAAGAGGACAGCATAATATTCAGTTCCCACAGTTACTATTTTTCAGGTTCCCTACAGCTTAATTAAGATTCTCGCAAATTAGTCAGCAAAAGTTTTGCTACAGGGGCATGGACCCACATCACCAGAAAAGATTCAAGCACTCTAAATATAAAGAGCTTGAGATGAAATCCAGCTTTTAAAACAAGAATTCTGTGAAACCTTTTTCACATCTCAGATATTTTGTTAATGAAAAAAAGGTAAAGTATGGCTTTTCTATTAGAATTGTTAGTGCTTCAAATTAAACTTGTAAGTTCTAAAAATCCTGGAGTAAGTTTTAAACAAAAAACCCCAGCATCCACATGATCATAGGACCCACGAGGTGGGTCAGGTGTTGTGAATCAGGTCATCTATCAGTAATCATCCATCCGTTGTATCCTCAGATCCCATTAAGGAGACCAGTATTTTTTTGTATCTATGCCAGTTTAAAACTCCTGTGGAAGGTCCTGTCCCTGTTCCTGTTGGTCGGTCCCACTGTGGTATAAGAACCGCTTAGGCAGGACACATAATCATATTGATGTTATTTAGGTAAATCCCAGAAGAAGGAAAATGTGACATAAAATTTGTTAATACCTTATTAAAAATAGTAGGTATCATTTGACAGACAAAAATTGCATTTCATTACACTAAATCCTAGGTCTTTCACTGCTTTCTTATGGGAAAAAACCCACTATTGGTCGATTGACATTTTCCTAATTATCTGCATTACAGGCATCCAAGTTCTTCATACACCACTGTTGCTACCAAATTCAAAAAGAAATTATTTTATATATAAACTAAATTATATATATTAAGTTACAACAAAGACTGAGGCAAGTACACTCACAGCAATTTCAATATAAAATTTCTGAGTAAATTGGCAGTGAACGAACAGTGGCACATGCTTTAATACAATATTGCAACCGTGGTTCATATCCAGGATCCTCCTTTTTCAAGGGAAAAAAGGCCATTGAGTACAGCCCAACACAAGGTCTTGTACAGAGCATGGCCTTGAAGCTCCCAGTGGTCACTCAGCTGGGCAGAGGTGGAAGGTTGGTCTTAAAAATATTTGTCTATTATTTGTTTCATGACTGCGAAGGAAAAACTTTGTTTTTCTTTCTATAATAGTAGGGTCAAAGAATTTCCTTTCTCCCCGGCTAGGAAGAAAAACAATAATGGAAGCTCTTCAAACTAATGTTCAAAAGAGGAAAAGAGAACCAACAGATTATTAACTTCTCGGCAGGGAAGACATTATTACAGTCAAAAGACTTCAAAATCCCTTTTCTTATGTGATTCATTAACAGACTTTCAGACCTCTTTGTCCTCAGAAGAAGAGTGTATATATTTCTTCAATGGTGTGTCTTTTGGGGAGTTGAGGCTAACAGCGCAAAGCCTGTTGTCCAATCATTTGTCTCAAATATGGCACTTTTGTAAATGTCAGTGCTACAGGGGTATTAAAGTCATCGATCTGTGCACGGTCTCTGAGCTTTGTAAAAGAATAAAAGAAAATTATATCCCTGCACTCTGGAAAAAAAAAAAGGGATTTTAAAAATCTTTGATATTTCCTTGCTACCCAGCATATTAAGCAAATGTCTAATGCAGATTTTACATATTAATGTAACTTTTAATAGTAAATTAATGGCAAATTTGAAAATGGGGAAAAAATCTATTTCCTTTCTACCACAAAAGAAACTCTTTTGGAAATTATGTTAACTTTATAATTCTTCTGTAGTTCCCATTGTGGAGGATTAGTTTGGGATCTTGGATGTATTTTATTTTTAGATAAAAATATAGTTCCAAGATCCAACTTAGACTGTAAACACTTCATTATACTATCTAAATTTGTTTATCGTGCACTCATAAGCCTATCATTGTCACTTAATAAAGGTATCCTATTATCATCATTAATAACTCCATGTTATAATAGTCTTCAGTATTCTAAAAAAAGTTTACTAGCAAGACCATTAACGGAATTCATTTTCTGAGACAACAAATATTTGCCCAATATTTGCAGCAAGCTCAGGCTCAAAACTATGAAGATCCTTACTAGAACTTTATTATAAGTTACATTAATTCAAAAGAAAAAAGAAATGTGTAGAATGTGCTATAAATACAACCCAGATACAAATTTCAAATATGAGTATATATAACACACAGGGATGAAGATAGTATCATTAATGTATTCAAAGAAATCACGATGTAACTAAAATCACACAGAAATGCAGATTACATTCATACAAATCGATATAGACATTTGCTGTATTTGTGGCATGCTTAAAGACAGCAGATGGATTACCTCAAACACGAAAATGATAAAAATGTATCCTCTAGAGCTGACTCATTCTTTAAACTGTTAATGGCATAATTTCTTGCCTGACACTGTATAAACTGACTAAGAAGACATTTCAAATGTGTGGACTTTTTACCCAAAAAAAAAGATAATCAAAGTAGCAAATAAGTGAATTTTGAGTGAGTGTACAGTACAAATAAATCATTCTTCCTGCTACCCAGTATAGTACACAATGACAACACATTCTGTAGTGCTCAGTTGTGTGCTCTGCTCTTGTTTCCTACAGATAGATAATTCCTCCTAGAAACCATGTCCAGTATATAATTTATGATACCCAAATTTTAAAAAAAAGTTAAATGTACAAACTGAAATCATAGACAAAAGTCTCTATCGGTTCAAAACATATAATTCCACATTATGAATATAACAAAACTCTCTTTTGAAAGTTTTAATTTAACTTCAATAACATTGCAGAAAAAGAGATGCTGGTCACTCAAAATTTTAAAGAATGGTACCGTGTACAGTATTTTATTAAAACTATGTGGCAGACTGATACTTGAGTGACCACAATAAGCCCACTTTGGTTTTGTGATTGTGCACAAAGCTGAACTTCTTTGTTTTATACCATCTCTGTAAGTATTTTTTAAATCTTTCAGGTTCATAATACAGAAAAAAAAATATCTGCAGTGCTTTGGAGAACCTTACTTTCACTGCGAATTTTGACATTTCTGAGACACAGCTAAATCCAAAAGTTTAAACCTTCTCACAGGAAAAATACAGAGGCAAAGTTTAACTTCTCATCATTGGAAATATTTTCTTTCAATTTTCTTTTAATTTTTTATCTTTGATTCTGTATACAATATATTTACATTGACTTGAGCAATCATTTCAAAGTGAAAAATTGAAATGCTTTATAATTCTGGACATGTTAGCATCCTCAGAAATGTTCCACAAGCTTTTCTTTTTAACAAATCTTCAAGGAAATCAAGATTTCATTTAAAAAGAAACTTTCTGAGAGCTCCACTTGATGTTAGAAAGCAGTCTTGTGAGATGCTTTTAATTTCTAACTGTAACCTATCAGTTATAAAACCTTTTGGTCCGCAGCCCATCTTTCATTTAAAACATCCTGTAACGGGCCTTTTTTATAAGCCATAAAATTTATCAGCTATCTAAATAACTATTCTTGTAATAAAACACTGCTTATCAGCATGCACATATCCACCTTTATCTGCCCTTCACCCAAAAGGTCAATTTAGTAGAAACATAAAACATTTCCCTCCTTCACTTCTTGTTTAGAAATCATAATACCTGCAGAGCAGCTGCAACGTAAGGGTACACTTAGATCCTCTTTTGTACCAAACCGGATTTGCGGGGCCATATTCAGTACGCCCTACAATCACATGTTCTTGAATATAACTAGGCTTAGTCTCGGATATTGCTATTCTTTCTCCTTGCCTTTCCCTAGGTGCAAAGCACGCCCTGCTTGAAGCCAAACCCATCAGCCAGCCCTGTCCCAAAGCTTGGTTTTGACCCGAGGTTTGCCTGGTTTTTAGCTTGTTCCCTGCTTTTTGTGCATCCTGTGTGAGATATGTTTCCCATTTCAGATCAAAGTCATGAAAACAGCAACAGTTGGGCCATTTATTCTCTGAGGCCAGAATTTCAACCCTTGTGTTTCAAAACAGCCATATATTGCCATCATTTTGTTCCCAAACATGGGATGACTGTATAAAGTGTCTGGCATCTGCTGCTGGCTGCATTGAGCACTTACTGATGGAAGAATCACAGGCAAATAAGAGGGTTTCATGATATGGTCTTCTGCCTGTCTGCCCATCTCTTTTCCCTTATCACATGATGCCCTTTATGACTACACAGAAATCCAGAAGCAAAATGGAAAATTACTTGACATCTGGTTTTCATTTCTCTTGAAAAAAAAAAATTTAAATGGTCTCAATTTTTAGAAACCTGCAGTGAAAATGAAGTGAGTCTGGATAAAGCATTTTCCTAAAACCACAAATCAAACTAAGCAAGTGTTTGGGAAATCACAATAGCAGAAAAAGATAATTTCTAAAAAAAAAAAAATAAATTAAATTAAAATTCACCTTGGCAACAGCCTGTCACAGCCCCCGCAATGCCACACACTGCATGCTCCTTCTTGGCAAACAGGCTGCAGGGTTTGCTACTGAAAAGGGCACTTAAGGGAAGAAAGAAAGTTCTAATTTCTCAAGGTCCATACTGATCAGTCCTTTCCCCTCTCCTTTACCCATCTCTGGCTCTTCTTTGGCGCAGAGAGCCAAGAGACTCTTGCATGATACGTGGCACAAGGGGCCACAGAATGAGCGGGGAGAGGGAAGTCTCCCCTCCTGCTCTGCACCACGGACTTCAGGGGCTTTTTTCCATCCAATTACAAAAGTTCTGGAAAAACAGACTCTATTAAATAAGCCACCAGAAACGTCCCATAATTAGTCTCAAACTATAGGTAGCGCTATCCACGGGGGGAGATTCCCCCGGACTTGGGAGCTGAGGGCCCCCATTGGCACCTCCCTCAGCGGTACACGTGCTTGCATTATGTGATCAGATTACGGCCCTGTGGCTGCAGCTGCCTCCCCTGCCATCAGCCTAGGTCTGTATCACACTTGACATCAATAAACAGATGCAAAAGAGTGCTAGAAAACGGAGGATTGCGTTGCAGAGGAGGCAATCATACAGCTTTGGCACTATTAAATGTTTAATCTTGTTATAGTTTAGAATCTTTAACAACTCATCATGCTTAAGCCTGAATTTCTACTCCCATTAATGTATTCACCCACAGAATACATTAAATTAATTTGTAATGTAGTCTTGAGTTTTCCCATGTCTGTGCTAGCCATAGCACAGGGCTATGGCAAACTAAGACACATTCGATAAGAAGAATTTCCTAATCGCCTTTGGGCTGAGTGAGCGAAGCAAACTGGGTCTGTTGGAAGAAAAATTGCTGGGGACAGCAATCATGCAGCCACACGCATCCAGCTCAGCACCGGCAGTAATGAAATGTACTTTGGGCTAAGTTAAAAAAAAAAAATCTAGAAATAAAACAGTGGAAAAAAATAGTCTGAATGTTATAGGAAAATTATATCTAAATCAAGAACTAAAGCAAGTTTGTTTTTTTCAATCTCATGGCCTACTTTTCTTACAGTGACAATACAGTAGTAAAAAGTCCCATGGCTCTTCTATTTAACGTGCTGATGTGCTGTCAACAAAGACTAAAGGTCCCAGATGTCCGACTGGGTGGGGAAGCCATCCTTGACCCTTGTTCGCAGCTGCCTCTTGCAGCTGCTGACACTGTCCGGGCTGGATCCAGCTGGGTTGAATCTGGAAGGGAGAAGAGCTGTTGGACGGATGGTGGACCATTAGGTTATGGCGAAGCAGCGCTACGTTCCCCCAGGTCCTTCCTGAAGTATTGCCACACTTGGTTGTGTCAGCAGTTTCTCTATATACACTCCACAGAAACTGTTCTGAGCAGAGGTGACAGATACACGTCAACGCAGCCTTTCTGCCCTCAGAGAGCTACCCTGCTGCAGAAGACAGAAGCAGACACACTGCAACACATTAAGGTTAGGATGAGGCAGATTAATTTTGCAAAGCTCAGGGGACCTGACTCTGTGGCACTCTCAACATTGTGAAATTATAAATGAAATGCGCAATGAGTTACGAAGTACGGACATTATGCAACCGAATGTACACGAATATTATGTACATTCATATTATCCAAAAATGAAAGAGTAACCAAACATCTGTAAAACAGCAGTTATCACCAAATAAAGAGACTGTGTCTTCAGCAGTTTAGAGACGCTTACGGGAGGAGTTAAAAACCTACTAACTAATAATTATCATAACAATAAACAATAATTTCTAACAATGCTCAAGGCAAACTGAAGAATGTGTGGGCCTTCCCTAACAAAGGCAGAGGCTAGTCACAACGAAAATGCAAACCTGTGGGCCCCTTTCATATTTGCATGCAGGCTAAGGGAAAAGAGCAAGTGGATTTACATGTACAAGGTATAAAATGCGGATGAAATTAAAAGCAAGGGACTTACAGAGAGGCATGGAAAGTAGGACAGAGAATGATGAAGAAGAATCATCGGGGCATTACATTTTATTCTCCTATTTTAATCATAATCATGAAATAAAAGACAGCTTGAAAAATACAGAGTAAAATCAATCTTAATGTGATTGTAAATGTAAGGGAACTTTTATGGTTTATCAAAAAGAGTTTCAAGGTGAAAAAGAGCAAACTGCCAGACTCCTCTCAGCTTTGAAACACCCCCTCTCACTTCTAATATCAATATCCATTATTAAAATCACTGCTCCCCAAATCCAGGGATTGAAACTGTTGTAATATCCTTGTATTTATTTGGTCTGTCAACTCTCTCTGCCTTAATCCATTTTTATGGGCTGACAATGGATTGAAATCGGTAAGAAAGCTGTTTTCAGAGGGTTTTACACAGTGTCAAAACTGGCATGGACGGTGAGGGATGCGACGCCGCAACATATGGCCACAGCATGCCTGGGGGCTTGAGGTTGGGGTTGATGCTTCCTCCCCCTGAACAGGTGAGAGATAAAGAGGCTGACAAAGGGAGGGTACGTGTGGGTCTGCCAGCCCCTCTACTGCCAACATGAAGGTTTCCAAAATCATGACTCAGACTCTGTGAGTCAGGATGTCATAAAAACGCTGCTCTACAAGCAGCATATTCATATGACTAATGATCTTTGCTTCCTCTGGCTGGTGACTCTTTGTCCCCTAAACACCACCACAAAAATTCTCCCTCTACCCTGATATGCTCTGGGACTTCACCTCCACAGCAGCGCTCATGCTGGCCGGGCAGTGCCCCAGGGGTGACTGCCAGCTGGCTGATAATAACCACAGCTTTAACAGCTGCCCCTATTTTTTTCCCTTTTTTTTTAAACAAAAAACAACAACTCACTCTCTGTTAAGCATTCACCAGCCTGCACAGAGCTAGTGAAGCGCTACATAGCGTACACAAGGTTTGCAAACTTGCACAAGATGAATAAATGATCACTTCTGCTTCCTTCACTTAGGAAACTGAGCTAAGACTGGTAGAAGTGAAATTCTTTTTATTTTCCTCTCATGGAGGGTATCCTGATGTTTGCTTTTCAGGTTCTTCTCTTTGTCACTAAGACAGCTAAAATGATATACTCCTTTTTGGAAGATTCACATTTACATGTCCACCACAAGCCAGAGCTTTAGCAAACACCACTCAGAGACTGGCGTTACAATTGCACAGGTTGACAGCATCGCTGTGTTGCAGCCCCATAGCTCAACTGATAAAATGTACCTTCGCAGAGGAACAATATTGTAGTGATGCCGGGGACTGTGAAGAGTATAAAACATCAGTGCACGATGCACGGAATGAGTTAGGGGGAAACTGAATATGCATTTATGGAAGCAGCTGCAAAAGCATGTATTTCATGCAAATAAATGCAAACAATGCAGCAGGGGCAGAATATGATAGAAATGGAGAAGGAGAGACGGAGTGGAGAGCTCTCAAACTCAAAAACTGAGAGCCATGCAACAGAGCACAGAGCTGGTGACCTTCACCGTGTGCGGCTCAGCCTGGAAATGCAGCCAGGACTCTCCAACCCCAGCTGCCCTCACAACGATCAGCTACCTGCAGGTGAAAGAAGAAGAGCAAACAGTGGAGGAACCTTTGGTGCTTCCACTTATTCGTGTCATCGCTCATGTGACGGGTAACATTGGGAATGTGTGAAAGAGAGTGGGCTCACAAAACAAAAACTTGAGTATGGTCAATTGGAAGATGGCCTGTGGTACCTGAAAATACGACCCTGAACTTATCTTTTCCTCTTGGTATGTCACATCTGTCCTCATACTGTTACTCAGTGAAAAATCTGGGGAAATGTGCACAGGGGTGAATAAAATAATTTTTACTTGCATCTTCTGAAACAATTTTATAGCCCCCCCCCAGTCCTTGCTCTCCAACCGACAAGTAATACAAGTTCTAGGAAATAATCATCAGGAAAAAACAATAAGCTGGCACTCTCAAAATCAAAAAGTGCCCAGCAGATCTGGGGGCATCTGTACAACCTGAAACCACCTCTAAATCATTTTAAAAGAGACAAATTATCCTTCAAATCTGTCTTTCTGGCTGCAACCTATTTAGTCTGTAGGTTAATAGACCTATAGAAGATAATCTACACAACAAAAATGTCATAAATGTGTAGAAACAGATGGATTGTCATACAGGCAGTGGGGCTGGCTTCACACGGTACCTCACACCAACCTTTTTAATTCCTTGGCTCATAAATACTGGAATTATCAGTTTTGCTGGTAGAAGTTAGCCAGCACTCGTGTTCCCTTGTGTGTCTGTCTTCTCTTTTTTTTTTTTTAACATTTCTGTAAGATCTGAGACAAACAAAGAAAATCTGAACAAAGGTGAATGTTTTCAAGTGCACCTGGACAGAAACACTGCTGCTGCGATCTTGTCTTATTGCTGCGTGCGGTAAATAGGCAGCTCTCTCTTTGTGCAAATCACTTCTCAGTTCTCTTCATTCATTTCACATGTTTGGACTATGTTTCATTAAAGTGATTTCTATCAGTTTATGCAGGTCTTGAAAAGCTGCATTGTAAAAGCTGCATGATGCCACTACTGCTAGCAGAGCCTCTCATCTCTGTATATCTTCAAATAATACTACAACCAAAGGTACCACTTCATTCAAGATACGCTTCATGAGAAGGAGTAAAACACTGCTAGAAACAACGATCCCAGAACAGAGCAGCTTTAGGGAATTCCTTCATCCTGAATCCATCCTGCAAGCAGTTAATATTGGTCTGGGTATTTTCTCCATTCCATTAAAAAAAGTTCTGGTTTGTGCTAGAAAATTATTACTAAAAAGATCCAGAGGCAATTCTATATAAATGAGGAGATAAGATTAAGTACGTAGACATTTGTTTCCCATTTCTACAATGAAATTAACCACTCTCACAGCGCAAAAGTCTGGGCACCCACCAGGATGCCTAAGATGATGGGGAGAAGAGAAGGGGCTGTGCTGATCTCACTGGAGAGAGGAGGGAGCAGCTGCTCAGCACAAGAGCACACGATGTACCAGCTCGGGCTTGTGTGGGAGGTTAAACCTTCATTACCTTTCCAGTCAGTCTTGGTCCTGGAAGACAATGCAGCAGCATCTTATTTCAGTTTTTAAAGCAAAATATGAAAAATCATGACTTCATCTCAAGTACGCCTAGAGGGATTCAGCAATGCTATGAAGAGCAAGTCTTGCATTTATGTGGCACCAGCACTACAGTCTGCAGCAACCATCTTCTGAAGGTGCATCTGCAGAAGAAGCTACATTGCATGTATGGACAAGAACCAAATTGTGCAGTGATGTCCACCTTGGGAGGGAACCTGCAGGCTGGACTAGACCAGGGCCCCAAATACAGCCTGGTCACAACAGACACCAACTTTAATCAGCCATACAAAGGGTATCACACAATGAGGACACTGAGACCAGGAAATGCCCACAATCACAGGTGAAGTTAGCACCAGCTGGCATCAGTCTTACTGTTGAGCATGTGAACGAACCAGTTCACCCATGAGGGAACACAGGGTAGGCACATGCCCATGGCAGTGAACTAAAGTGGGATGTGCATGGTAACCCCATGCACAAAAACAGACTGGGTAGAGAATGCATTCAAAGCACCCCTGAGGAGAAGGACTTGGGGGTGTTGGTGGATGAGAAGCTCAACATGAGCCAGGAATGTGCACTCACAGCCCAGAAAGCCAACTGACCCTGGGCTGCATCAAGAGTACCGGGGCCAGCAGGTCAAGGGAGGTGATTCTGCCCCTCTACTCTGCTGTGGTGAGACCCCACCTGGAGTACTGCGTCCAGCTTTGTAGCCCCCAACGTAAGAAGGACTGGGACCTGTTGGAGTGGGTCCAGAGGGCCACGAAGATGATCGGAGGGATAGAGCACCTCTGCTATGAGGACAGGCTGAGAGAGTTGGTGTTGTTCAGCCTGGAGAAGAGAAGGCTCTGGGGAAACCTTATAGCAGCCTTCCAGTACCTAAAGGGGGCCTACAAGAAAGCTGGAGATGGACTTCTTACAAGGGCATGTAGTGATAGGATGAAGGGTAATGGCTTCAAACTGGAGGAGGTTAGATTTAGATTAACTATTAAGAAGAAATTCTTTACTGTGACGGTGGTGGTGAGACACTGGAATAGATTGACAAGGGAAGTTGTGGATGCCCCACCCCTGGAAGTGTTCAAGGCCAGGTTGGACGGGTGTTTGAGTAACCTGGTCTAGTGGGAGGTGTCCCTGCCCATGACAGGGGGTTCAGAACTAGATGATCTTTAAGATCCCTTCCAACCTAGACCATTCTATGATTCTATGATGTGATGTGCTGAGGACGAGCAGAGAGCAAAGGAGAGCTCATCATCATTCAGGGAGCTTCTGAAAAAGCTCAAGTGGAAGAAGGAAGTCTACAATAAGTGGAAGAAGGGACTGACCCCTTGGGAGGATTACAAGAATGCGTGCAGGGATGAAACAAGGAAAGCCAAGGCCGCCTTGGAATTAAACCTGGCTAGGGATGTCAAGCTCAACAGGAAGCAAAAGGGAGACCAGAGAAGTTGTGGGCCCACAGTTGAATTAGACAGGAGCCATGGTGATGGAGGATGCGGAGAAGGTGGAGTTACTGAATGCCTTCTTTGCTTTGGTCTTTACTGCTCAGCCCAACCCTCAGGAGTCCCAGGCATTGGGGGAAGTAACGGGGAAAGAAGACTTCCTTTGGGTTGAGAAGGATCGAGTGAGGGATCAATTAGATCAATTAGATATTCACAAGTCCATGGGCCCCAATGGGATGCACCCAAGAGTGCTGAGGGAGCTGGCGGAAGTCATTGCTGGGCCGCTTTCCATCATCTTTGAAAGGTCCTGGAGAACAGGCGAGGTGCCTGAGGACTGGAGGAAAGCCAATGACACTCCAGTCTTCAAAAAAGGCAAGAAGGAGGAGCCGGGGAACTACAGGCCGGTCAGCCTCACCTCCATCCCTGGAAAGATGATGGAACAGCTCGTTCTGGACGTCATCTCAAGGCATGTGGAGGAAAAGAAAGCTATCAGAAGTACTCAACATGGATTCACCAAGGGGAAATCATGTCTGACTAATCTGATAGCCTTCTATGATGGCATGACTGGATGGATAGATGAGGGGAGGGCGGTAGATGTGGTCTACCTTGACTTAAGCAAGGCGTTCAACACGGTCTCCCACAGCATCCTCATAGGGAAGCTTAGGAAGTGTGGGCTTGATGAATGGACAGTAAGGTGGATAGATAACTGGTTGAAAGACAGAGCTCAGAGGGTAGTGATTAGGGGCACAGAGTCTAGTTGGAGGTCAGTGATGAGTGGTGTTCCCCAGGGGTCAGTACTGGGCCCAGTCCTCTTCAATATATTCATCAATGACCTGGATGAGGGGATAGAGTGCACCCTCAGCAAGTTTGCTGATGACACAAAGCTGGGGGGGTGACTGACACACCGGAAGGCTGTGCCACCATACAGAGAGACCTGGACAGGCTGGAGAGTTGGGCAGAGAGGAACTTCATGAAATTCAATAAGGGCAAGTGTAGGGTGCTGCACCTGGGGAGGAATAACCCCATGCACCAGTACAGGTTGGGGGCTGACCTGCTGGAGAGCAGCTCTGTGGAAAGAGACCTGGGAGTCCTGGTGGACAACAGGATGACCATGAGCCAGCAATGTGCCCTTGTGTCCAAGAAGGCCAATGGCATCCTGGGCTTCATCAAGAAGAGTGTGGCCAACAGGTCGAGGGAGGTCATCCTCCCCCTCTACTCTGCCTTGGTGAGGCCGCACCTGGAGTACTGTGTCCAGTTCTGGGCTCCCTGGTTCAAGAGGGACAGGGAACTGCTGGAGAGGGTGCAGCAAAGGGCTACAAAGATGATTAGGGAAACTCGAACACCTCTCTTATGAAGAAAGACTGAGGGATTTGGGTCTCTTCAGTCTGGAAAAAAGACGGCTGAGGGGGGATCTTATCAACACTTATAAATACTTAAAGGGTGGGTGTCAGGAGGATTGGGCCAGGCTCTTTTCAGTGGTGTCCAGTGACAGGACAAGAGGTGACAGGCACAAACTTGAACATAGGAAGTTCCACCTAAACATGAGGAGGAACTTCTTTACTCTGAGGGTGGCAGAGCACTGGAACAGGCTGCCCAGAGAGGTGGTGGAGTCTCCAACTCTGGAGACATTCAAAACCCTCCTGGATGCATTCCTGTGCAACCTGCTGTAGGTGACCCTGCTCTGGCAGGGGGGTTGGACTAGGTGATCTCCAGAGGTCCCTTCCAACCCTATGATTCTATGATTCTATGATCATAGCAACAAAATGCTGGATCAGTAGATCTCCTCAGCCTTCCCCTTCTGCCTTGTATGGTCACCAGTGCATCACTGCTAGCTGCCCTACTTCCTTAGTAAAACGACCTGAGCTGGATTGGCAGAAAGCATCAGATCCAGAGAGGCACAGCAGCTGTTTCCAGTGAGTCAGGTGGGTTTCAGAAGGAACATCCCAAAGTGGAAAATACCTCCGATGTCTGTTTCCCTCTATTGTGCGAATGATCAATGGAATGAGCAAGGGTTTGAAACAAACTGAAATACAGATTTTTGTTATGCTTGTGTGTTTGTTTCAAATGCATTAAAGCAGCTTCCATAAGGTATGTTACTTCTTTCATTCTTCTGAAGAAAAAGTGTCAACTAATGCATTTGGGCAACAGGAGAAAAAGAGATTTATATTGAGCTTTGCTAATCCTTAAACCGCTGAGATATGGCAAAATCTGAATGCATCTTGGGAAAAGATGGTATTATATCTCTTGACCAATGAATAATTAATAATATATTTTGCTGAAGAGTTAATACATATCAAAACAAAAATTCATTATGTAGAAATGTAACAATTTAATGTAAGTATGAAATACAAACCATATGTGTCCTTTCCAGAGAGCTATTAGAAAGAGAAATTGATGAACTCAACATGAAAATGGCAATAGTCATATTGAATTTCAAGAAAATACCAGGTCACAGTGGGCCTGGATGTTGAGTTTTACAGGCCATTCACTCTGAAGATTTTCTCACATTGCAGTAAAGTGTACAATCAAGTGTTAGATAATGCCATATAACCACAAAGCCTCAGGGAACCACTGATTATGACTGCCAGTGGCCACATCCCCAAACTCAGTAGATCTTTCAATTACACAGATTTATATTAAACATGCAATTATCTTCCCACTGCAGTCTAAGGAGCATTTTCCCATTCTCTGTGGGGAGCTGGCTGACCTTCTTTTTCTCCAGCTGCCAAACTGCATTAATGGATTAAAAAACACACACAAGAGACATCCCTAATAATATTTGTCAGTAAACAACAGCAGTAATGCCACAGAGATGTTATGCAACTGAGAGTGCAAGCCATGATATAATTTCCATATTAACAGGAGGCCAATACACCTAAGCACTCCAGAAGCATGGAACAAAGTAGAAAGCTTTGCTTGCTAACCTTGGTTCCCCACGTTTTCTCTCCATCCTTCCTTTTGTACAATCCTAGTCAAATTACCAGATTTCCTCTGCCCACACTAGCACAGCCAAACCTCCTCCATCGGAGCTCTGAACTTTTCCATAAATGCCAACATGCACCCAGGCCCTCTGCTCTCATGGGTCAGCCAGATCTTCTTATGGACAATTTATGTCCAGACACGGACTTGTTTTGCATGCTGTTTTTCCCTATTTATTCCATCCTCCTCAAGGGAGTAGCCTTTGTAGTTCCTCCCTTTTGCAAAGCTAGTCCCTGTCTTTCATGAAATCCCTGGGGTAAGGTTTACCATCAATATCTTTTCATTTAGTGTATTTTCAGGTTAAATTGAACGAAGCACAATTACAGCCCAAATCCTTTTTCCCTACAGTTACCCAGGCCACATGGCTTTGACTGGGAGATCACCCCACCTCCCTCCTAAACAGAGTGCTACTTTAGACTCCATCATGGCCCACCACCATGAATTGCTCTGTTCCCTCCTCTCCTGGGTGTGCAGGTCAAGAGACTGACAAAGTTTTGAGGCTCCGTCAAAACTACTCCAAAGTCTCATTTGTGCATTCTCATGCAAAATGTTCCAACCTCATCCCATGCATCTCTAGCTACCAAAGCTGGAGTGTCTGGAAATGGTGCTAAAAGTTTCTTCAAGGTCCTGAGTCACAGAAACCCTGGGGGAATAATTACTAGTCTCCGACTGTGCCCAGTCCACAAAGGATGGTACTTATCCTAGCTGTGACTTCTAAGTGGCAACTGCAGCTCAAGCAACTGTTCATATGATTCTAGCTCTAGAGATCTTTTGTTCAAACTCCTGCACAATCTCCCAAAGCAAAATCTATCACTATAAACACACAGACCAGTAAGGGAGAACAGATCAGGGAATGAATATGCACCTTTAAGGAAAAAATCCTTCATCACAGGAGTGTGTACAACTGGAGTAGGTGGCTCAGAAAGGCTGTGGCATCTCCATCTTGGAGTTTCAAAACTTGACTGAACAAGGTCCTGGGGTACTTGATCCAACTTGGAGCAGGAGTCTGAACTAGATGACCTCCAGAGATCATTTCCAGCCCAAATTTTGCTGTGATTCTTTATTCTCATTTGCATTAGGTGTCTTGAATGGAGGCTACCTGCATGGGAGTAAATGTGCCACAGTAAGGTCTAACAGAGTCTCGCTATGGCCAGCCATCAAAGAACATCTTCACTCTCTCAGGCATATACAAGGAGAGCATATCACGAGCAGCATGAGAAGATATTTGGATTCCTAAACGGCTCCTGATTCCAGTCCCAAATACAATATAGCCTGCCATGGTTTTGGGAAAAAGAAAACATTGAAGCTGCTGAGTATGACGACTTATGCAATTTGTTAAAAATCTCTTTAAGAGAGAGAGGTGCTTTGAAATGAAAAATTTCTAATTTCTCTTCTCCCACAACATAGAGCCAGTAATCACCAACCCATTTTCTTCACTGTTCAGGAGGGATCCAAAATTGCAATACAGGAGGTATTCATGGTCTGTTAGGCTTAAATGAGAGACATCTACTTCATATTTATGTTTTTCTTCTCTTACGCTCACTCACAGGACAGTGTTAAGTCTACTGCCATGACAACATAACGTCAGGCGTTATTCTTCTTGCAAGCACTGTCATCTTTTAACTAAACAAGTTTTTTAAGTAGTTCTTCTAGTGTTTCTTCTCCTTAGGTTCATATCCCTGTTCTCTTGGAGGCTTCCTTTCCTCTCTCTTTTAATAATCACCCCATAAAATATGACACACAGGTTGAATAAGAATATACAGTGTTAACTTCACACAAATCAGCAGAAGAAGATGAATGTGTAATTTATGCAGGTCTATAATATTGTACCTTTGCTATTTCTTACTATTCTCTCCCCTGAAAGTGCCCTCATAAAGATACATTAATTTTTCACTGTGGATGTCACACGCGGCTGCAGCAGTCACCATGCTCATGCGCAGCTTCTTTTCTGACCCATCATAACAAGTAACTTTTGGAGTTTATTCCAATACTTCGGCCCTGATCCTGATGAACTTAGTATTCACGTGAAAAGCGCACACATTCTGTTTCATTGTAGTTTTGTAATTGTCAGGAGTCACAGTTTTTCCCATTCCTCACGCTGAAAGTAAGCCTTGTAACAGCTTTCAGGATGAATAAAGCTTTGAAGGGGTGACACTGGGAAAGTTTCTAAAGACGAGCAATTTGATAAAGAGCAGAATTAATGAAACTCAAATTTCAGGTTTCTCTGTCTTTCCTCTGTGGATTCTGATGTCTGATCAAGGGTGAGCGTCAGTCTTTGTATCTATGTGGGCGCCTGCTCTTATAAGTCTTGTAGGAACTTATCACCTGAGAGGTTTCCACCCTTCTGTTAAAGGGGTTTGAAATGAAGCAAGTTCAGAGTTTGTTATAGGGAGTCTGATATAAGCACGTGCACGCACAGTAGGATTGCACAGGCCTTATTTCCTTCAGAAATCTAGGTATAAAAAAAACAGGATATGAAAGTAAAACATACGTTTGGAGCAAAGGTGGGAAAACTATAAGGAAGAACTCTACAGCTTGGTCCTGGGAAAAGAAAGCGTCACATAAGAAAAAAAGCACAAGCAACTTCTGCTCAGAAGTAGCTTTGAGTGTGCCACAACAGCCTGGTGAAAGACAGATAACGTCATCCAGGGAAAGCTGACGTGCCTTAAACTACAGTTTGTCTTAGAGCCTGATAAGCAAACTGGAGAGAAGGGAAGGGGGAATTTACAATACCCTTTGGGGTTTCCATTACCTGTAATAACTTTGTTGCATATCCTTTATTTTCGCTAAGTTTTGTAATAATAAAAGATCTTGAAGCCTACTAAGAAATGCAGGCATCAAAGTATTTAATGTATTTCATGTGTGCTGTTGATGTATGTTTCATAGTAATACAGATAGTGATTGCAAAAAGTATCTCTTACCTTATCAGGCATTCATGAAATGCAGAAAAAAAAGGCAGCACATGATCAGCAGCGACAGATACACAAGTGTCCCGTGTCCCACTATGATGCAGAGGGTCAGGGATTGACAGAGGTCACAAAAGTTCTTGTTGATTTTGTCAATTTAGTGGTAGCTGGTAAAGCAAATAGAGAAAATAGGGTTTTTTTTGGGGGGGGGGGAGTAATAAATGCATATATTATGTATTTATACATATACATGTATACCTAGCATGTCACATCAAAATATAACATTACATGTCTATTTTAGTCTCCACAGTAAATTAAATCTTCACTTTCTGAAGCAAAATTATGTCTTTTCACAGAAAAAAAAAAGTGTTTGTGAGTGGCAGACAAAAAAATAAAGATGCTTATCCAATGAAATATAGTTTTACAGAATGTTAATCAGGGCAATAATTGATCTTTCTTGCCATTGCTTTTACACATTAGTCACTGACACAAAGTTTTCACCCCTGCAAATTACATCCTCCCAAATCACTTACTGAATCACAGATCTTTCTGATGAGCTGCTTTTATTTAGCTGCCCCATAATCATTTGGTTCTCTCCATGCAAGTAAAAAACAGAGCTGTGATCCATCTGTTAAGTTATAGACCATAAGTTCCCATCTGTCATCCATGGACCAGTGGTAGTCCCCGGAGCACTCTCTGCCCGTCTGCAGAGAGTTGGCTGCTCTCCTGATGCTGCCTTCTCCTCATCTCCAGCTGTTAAATCACATTAAAAGATGGGTTAAAAAAAAACATAGAGGAAAAAAAAAAAACGAGTAACATTAATTTTCCATGTAAACAATTGCAAGAAGGATGTTATACAATTGCGAGTGTGCAGGGAGGAATGTCAGAGCCACTGGTTCACTGCTGCTTGCTTCCACAGAAATATCTTCCACTTTAGGGAAGAAAGAGCTGATTTCCCTGGATTAGGCTGGATCAGTTGCCCCCTCCATCCCCCACCAGCTGTTCATCTGGTCCTTCACCCGAAGCACCAGCTCGGACCACGGATGAGCAGTCTTGTGACAGCTCTCCCATCTCTGCCTTTTACAGCCTGGGGTGGGAAACATAATTTTTGTTTACTTCAGTCTGCTAAGCGGCTGTAGTTCAGCAGTTGTTACAGATCCTGCTCCTGCAGATGGAGACGTAGTGGGGCGTTTCAGCATTCCCAGTTCACTCTGACCCCCTGCACAAGGCAACACCGCCCAGTCCCTACCCCTCATTACATCTGACAGCCCATGGTGGGGCAGAAGCGGTGTCTGTCCCTTCCATCCTCCCACCCCACCAGCTCAAGACTGCCAACCCCACCAACACCACAGCTGAACGTGGTCTCCCATCACGTCACTCACAGCCCAGCGTGTGAGTGAAAGTGCTGCAAGTTCTGGTTTATTTTAAAATAGCTCAGGCTCTGCATCCCCAGTCCCTGACAGACGGCCTGCTGGGGTAAACTCTTCACCTGTCACATCACAATCGGACTGAGATCATGAAACCTATAATACAATCCCAAACTGTCTCACAGATACCTGAACCCATCAAACTGTCCTTCAGCCAGGACCCCCCAGACATTACACACAATATTGCCATTACAGACCAGACTGGAAACTGAGAATTCAAGAACAGCATAGCCAATTAATATTTAATTTCATTTAAGAGTACCTGAAGGGAGGGTAGTTGCAGCAATGGCTCTGTTATCACGTTTTATTCATATTTAACTCAATAACATTTCCCTTTTTAATGTGTGCCCAATACCTCAAAGTGTTCCTGCATACTATGCCAAAGAAACGCGGGCAAGAGCTGCATGGCAAAGGCAAGATTAAGGTGTTTGTGGAGTTGGTACGTGATGTTTATTCCCATCTGCACAGGAGAAGCTGACACACATGGGTTACCATCCCATAGCCCTTTGCCCACCTGAATCTATTTAGCAAAGGAAATTTCTGTGACCAACAGCACACCAGAGTAGTACAGCTGACATCCATCATGAGTTCAAGGGGCCCGGTACCAATTTACTGCTGGCTCTGGTGGCAGCATCCTTACACGCACAGCTGGGGCAGAGCTTCAGTTCACACGTGTGGCTTAACACCGAGGCGGCTCTGCAGCTCTGCTGCCAGTCCTGGGAGCACCAATATGTCTAAAAACAGGCTGACATGGGAATGTTCTGGCACCAAGAAAAATACTGCCCCTTACTTAACTATCCCCAAAAGTGCTATTTCAAACCTTAACTCCTCATTCTTGCAGCACACGTGCATGTACTTACTGCCTAGTAAAACCAGACCCACTGACTATATTTGAACGACTCCATGAGTGAAGCTGAACGTGTTTGTAGGTGTCCACAGCAGCTGCTTCTTTGGGTCAGTTGCGCCAGGCTCAGGATTCTTTGGTGTCTTCAAATTCAGCATGTGTTTAAGAACTTTATAGTGCTTAATTCTGGGCTTATGGGGGCCCAGAATACTCCACACACTAAATATGTTAAGCAATTGAAAGTCCTCAGTGTCTCTCGGTTATTCATTTGAAACAAAAGGCTGTGCTTTTCCTGGACTTTATGCTTCGCTAGCCTAGAATTAGCATTTTGCCAGTCCCCAAAGCCCAAATCTAGATCATCCAAACTTTGGGAAGGATGGATCTGGCTCCAAGCCCTGTATTTGAAGTCCATCTTTAATCTAGTGCTAGCAAAGGGTTGGGGTTTTTTATGCTAATTCCCCACTTTCTCATCAACTAATGGAACAAAAAGGAGGAAAAACTATCTGGGTCTAGGGATGTTATCTTCCCTTTCTTTTGAAAATACATAGATGATGAACCAATCAGGCTGTGAATGATAAACAACTGCTTTAAACAGATAAGAAGCAAATAGGCAAAGAGACAATAAGGTTATTAAGGGATAATACTGGGAAACTGAGTGACAGATGATTATCTGAAATTCATTTAATTTCAAATTTAGTATTTCTTTTATGTTCGGTGCTATAATTTTTCTTTTCCCTTTTGTTCACATTCACTTTCTGCAGGAAAAAAAAAAAGGGGGATGGATTCAAAATGCAGAATTTGTCATCGTCTAAAGCAAAAATTAAACGACTCGCCAAAAACTTGGCCACAGGTCTCCAGAGTCACATGCAGAGGCTTTCATGCAGATTGCTACCTCCATTCTCGCTTTTTGAACAAGCACCAGCTGATACAAGAATAGTTTAGTGCAGTTGGTAAGTCCTGCCCTGCCTGCCTACTGGTGACACCTGAGCTGGCTCTGTTCCCTGCTGCCCCGGAGCATGGGCAAAGGTGACACATGGCTTTCTACCCCAATCATGTAGGCAGCGCTTCAGAAAATTTTGTTTAAAAACACAAACGTAAAGACGAAAAGCCTCAATTTGATTTTTTTTTTTTTTTTTTAATTAGTAAGGTGAAACTTAATTGTGAGGCATATCAGTTCATTTTGTTGTTCATTTCCCTCAGAACAAACAGGAAATTTGATTAACTGAGATAGTCTTGGCTTTATAGGCCTGATAAGTGATATCCTCTTTTATTCATGAACATGGGAAGGGCAAAATGCTCTTCTGAATGGTCTTGCTAGTTTCTGTGGCACACGGGGAGACAGAGCGAGAGGACTGGTTGCGCACCAAAATCATCTTGTGGAAGGAGCAGCAATGGCCCTCTCCTGTGGAAGTCGTCTATTTTTAGAGCTGCTGACCTGCAGCTTGATAGCTCTGTTATACACCGCTCTCAACAGACCTGACATCAAACCTTCACCAAAATGCACTCTCTCTTCTCTTCGTTTGGCGCCCCAAAGCCCATCTGGTAGATTCCATACAAAAGCATAGATGTTTCACCCTTTGCTCTAAATCCTACCACCCTAAGCAAAAAGAAAACCTCATCCTCGTCTTCTCCTCCATCCTCAACTTATTCTCAAATGTTTGGCTATTCGGGGATGAGTAGCTTACATCTTTGAATAAGTATCAGCAATTTTCCTATGCATGATTTCATTCACTTGGCAGTTTTACTGCTGCTAACGCTACTGTGAATAGCATCCTTGTAAATAAGGCCTGAAAATAATGTAATTTTACCCTCAGAAAGTAGCAAAGTTATGTGGTTCTATTGGTTTGTAGATGAACATGCCATTCTTGAACCAGAAAGTCACAAAATTGTTTAAATAGTTTTTAATCCCCACTAGAAGGAAAGTATAAAAAAAAAAACCCTGCTTTTATACTAAATTAACGCCAACAGCTCCTGCAATAGTATCTCTGATTTTATGTGCATAGGGCATGCAAAATGATATAACAAGCAGAACTATAGTGCTGATGTTTTTCATCAAAAGAATAATTCAGTATGGAATGACATCAGCATTCTAACTAATATTTCTTCATTGGTTTTAGGCATAACATCAAAGAAATGTTGTGAACTGATTTTTCATTCTATTTAGTTGAGGTCCCCAAGAGATGTTTTATGACTTTTCAGATCAGACATTAGCTAGTAGGAAACGTTGGATAGAAATTGGTAAACTAAATAGTCATTGCCCAGTGCCGTGGAAAACAACTTTTCCTTCGTGGAAAATCCAGACTGTTAATATCCCTTATAGGGATTCAACTGATCAGGTTCTAAAGAACTTCAGCAGGGTTTTATTGAAATTAACCTAAAAAATCACTACCTTCTTTTTTTTTTTCTTTTTTGGTGGGGAGGAGATTGCTGGGGTTTATGCATTCAGCAGAGATATTTTGCTAAATGTTATTTGGTTTTTTGAACGGTGTGACTGTTCTGAAATTCAGCTGAATTCTACATGGTTGTAGACAAATAGTCCCCCTTGTAATACTGAAGAACATGGATAAAAGCAGGAGAGAGAGCCTTTTGGGAACACTGCTGCAAATCAGGGGAAATACATATAGCTTGTCATGTGTTTAACTCCATGAATTTATGTACTGAACAAACTCCAACAAAATCCCAGCTCTGCAGATAAAGAGATAAAACAGACCCTTTCTAGTCATAAGTTCCTTCATCCCAAAATCTCTTGGAAGTAGCACTTATAAGAAAATGCCCTGGCATTTATTTCACTGGAACAGCTTCAGAGAGTTATTTCATGGAAAATGCAAAGCAAGCTAAATGTAACCTCGTTTGTCTTCTGGAAAGTTGTAGTAGCTGCGTTCTTTGGGGGACCTTTTTCATTGACACCAAATTCTTTGGAAATAGCAAGAGATAGAGAGTTCCCATGTCCTCAAAGTGGAACTGTAGAACGGAATTGAATCTGGATTTGAGCTTGTATCTTTCTATAGTGAGGAAAATAAACAGACAACCACCGTGCCTTTCAGAACCCATCAAGTGGGATGGGGCACCAAATAAAAGCAGAATAGCTGCTTCAGCAGCAACAAGGTAAAACAAAGGAATTCTGTTGAAGAATACAGCAACCCTACAAAAAAAAGCTGATGTGAACAGCCCTGCTGTTCATTATCCTCTTGAGAAATGTGTTCAGAGCACCATACAGCCAGAGGTATTGAAGAATCAGTAATGCTTTGACGTGTCTCTACAGTATACTGCTTAGGAAGCAAGCACTGTTCTTGCCACCAGTGAAGCTTGGAATTACATTTCCAATTATTCATTTTGCCTACCAGATAACAGTAAGGTAAAAGCTTATTAGTATAAAGCTTGTGCAGAACTAGTATCTAGTGTAAAACTAAAGCGCATAACTACATAATGTGCACTACACTACTATTTGTGCTACGGTGCTACATCTTCTATCAAATACAGGTACAACAATGCAAAGAAAACCAATCCATCTACTCTCTATAGTTAAGTAATATAGCAAACAGGATAATCTGCACATTTTTGTATGCATTTTACTTTTACCTAAAATATCTTTGTAAAACAAACAAACATACACCTGAGCTGATACAAAAAACAAGTTTGCATTAACTTGTATTTGATCGCTATTTCCAAAGAATAGAGCCAACATTTGGAGCAGGAGCACTGCTCGTATGCATCTTAACATGCTGGGAGCAATGGGGATGATGGTGGCAGTAGCACAGAGCAGAGGGAAGGTTAGCAACGCTCAATGGTGTTCTCCTGTACACGTAAAATGTGTTCAGCAGTCTTTAAAAATATCTCAGCCCAAAACAAGGAAAGGATCTCTTCAGCTCCTAAGCATATATACAGCAAGTATTTCAGAAAGTGGATAAACAGTTGCACGATTGTTATATACATGCACAACCTTTTCCCCTGAACTCCTGAAACAGTTATTGTATTTCACAGAATCACAGAATGGTAGGGGTTGGAAGGGACCTCTGGAGATCATCTAGTCCAACCCCCCTGCCAGAGCAGGGTCACCTACAGCAGGTTGCACAGGAACGCGTCCAGGAGGGTTTTGAATGTCTCCAGAGATGGAGACTCCACCACCTCTCTGGGCAGCCTGTTCCAGTGCTCTGCCACCCTCAAAGTAAAGAAGTTCCTCCTCATGTTTAGGTGGAACTTCCTATGTTCAAGTTTGTGCCTGTCACCTCTTGTCCTGTCACTGGACACCACTGAAAAGAGCCTGGCCCCATCCTCCTGACACCCACCCTTTAAGTATTTATAGGCATTGATAAGATCCCCCCTCAGTCTTCTTTTTTCCAGACTAAAAATACAAAAATCCCTCAGCCTTTCCTCATAAGAGGGGTGTTCCAGTCCCTTAATCATCTTTGTAGCCCTTTGCTGTACCCTCTCCATCAGCGGAGAGTTCCTACCAGTGTTCACTCCCATTCTTTCTAAGGGCGAATTGAAATGCTAAGACTAATGAAAATGCCCTTATAAATGTAGTAAGAGGAAAACTTCACTGTATAAATCCATGTTTCATCCACATCATGTACATGGCACACAGTTACGATCTTCTCATCTTTAAGAAATATACAGAGCAGAACTGGAAAACTTTCAGAGAAGGGCAGGATGACAAATGAAGTCACAGACCAGTTTCTGAGTGAGGAACTGCTTCATAAACCAATGTGTTTCAATTTGATAAAGAGAAGCCTTATGGAAAATACAACAGAGAGCTGCAAAATAATCAGTGATGTGGAAAGGGTGGATAGGATTCAACAGTTCACTGCCCCTTCTCATACCAGAACTGCAAATGAAGCTACTAGGAGTCAGCTTAAAAAAAACAGGATTAGGGGGAAGTTGGTGGTCCCACGCATATGAAGTAGTGGATGTGCAGAGCTCCTCGAGAGATGACCCTGTGAATGCTAAAAATTGACAAGGTTTCCAGGGGAGCTGCTCATGTGAGAGGAGTCCTCGCTATGGGACACACAGAAACCAATCCAGCTCAGGAGGAGCTTGTGCTGAAATAACTAAACGCTAAGAAAATATAATAGGGAAATATTACAAATGCTTGGCCTGTTCCTGCACTTTCCTAGACAGTGACATAACTGAGTACTTATGGACACGGTGGGATACTGGATGTTGAACTAAATGGGTCGCTGGTCTAAACCAGGATGGCTCATTTTATTAGGAAGAGAGAAGGAAGAGGGAATTTTCCAACAGCGAAAAAAACCAACTAACAACAGCCAAAAAAAACCCCCACAAAATTAGCTTGGTTTATGATCATGAATTCTTAATGCTTCACTTTACCAAAGAGAAAATGCATCAGTCTCCATCCACACTTCTGCTTTTATTTTTTTTTTTGCCATCAAAATGTCACCGGTATTCAGGTTAAAGACACTTCTAGTTGAGAAAACCAACATCTCACAACTACATCTTATCTTCAGCTCCCACTGATTTCAGGGGCTCACCAGTCATGAAATTCTGACTACAGGATTGCAGAGGTAGGAAGCCAGTCAGGTTATTTTCTACAAATGTACTAGAAAAAGAATAATTATTTTCCTAGATAAAAATTGTCACAAAATAGTTCTTTCAACAGGAATCTCTACAAACCTCAGGTGTTTTCTAGCTACCCTCCTTCAAAGAACACGTTGTGGTGCTGCACATTAACAAGCCCAAGTCAGAGCCTTTCTCAAAACCATTCTCCAAGACTGACTTCTTTCTGTCAAAGGGGCGGCTAAGGAGCACACAGGACTCCGCATGTCCCAGGCTATGAGACAGATATAGCACTCAGATCAATGAATTTCATATCCTGCAGGAGGTTTGTTCAATATGAGGAAGTATTTATAAGCTTTCTGCATTTTTCATCTTTCAATAAATGCCATACAGGTTATTTTGTCTAACATACAAATAGTAAAACTGTACTTAAACCCTTTCAATTTGACAATTGTATAAAAGGATTGTATGGAGTAAGGACTACTTGGGAAAAAAATCATAAATCCTCCTGTTAACAAGATAGCCATCAGCTACCTGGATGTGGTGCCAGTGGGTTGGCATAAAATAGAGCTGTCGGTGGGCTGGGGAGAAAGAAACAAGAGAAATAGTCAGGCTCAGTTCTAATTACTTCACTATTAAAAGAACTGCAAAGGAAGAGTAGCATGAGTCATTTTCTTTGGGGCCAAATTTTTCTTACTTTCAGTCACGTTGAGCAATACCGTGCTGCATGCGTGGTTCTGCAGAAATCAATGCGATTCACATCTAATGTTATTCGGTGTTAGTCAGAATATCTGCAGGTGGCTTGCAGAGTTTGGGAATGAATTTCAAAACTAGCTTGGGATGAGCAAATATATCATGACACAGATAGAAGCCTTTTCTCCTTCCAGTCCTGGGACCGGAGAGGGCTGACATACCATTGCTCTCTCTGACCCTGCTTTCTAAACTTGCAGATTATCTTCTGAGTTTGCATGCAATTTACATCTTCTGTCACATAGGGTGGTCCCTCCTCCTGCCCTGAGAAAGAGACCTTGACACACCTGATTTTAAGAAATTAGAGGCGGGGAGAAGAGGGAAGCTAATCACTTTTTAAGGGAATCTCGAAATCTGTAGAGTATTAAGCATTTCGCACTCCTAAGCATGCTGGGGGCGAGGGCGGGGAATCCTGGTTATTTGGTTTAGCATAAAGTTTTGTTGGAGTTCCTGTTTATACTAGAGACAGGGAGACTATTTCTCCAGGTAGGAGATGAAGTAATTACAGATTCAATAGAAAATCACGTAGCATTTACCAATAGGAAAAGGAATTTAACACTTGTCAATGTGACAAGAGTTATGTCAAAAAGGTCTGATTTCCTTCTTTAAGATAACATTGATAGAGATCAGTGCTGGAATGATGTGTCCAGTTCTGGGTTCAATGTTCTCTAAAGGCACCAGGAAAAGAGAGGACCTACCAGAACTATTTGAGAGTCGGAGAAAATCCTTTACTGTGAGAGACCAGACAAGACAAATCTTAATAGCTCATTTGAAAAAGTACATTTAGAAAAGATCTGATTACAGTGCATAAATACTGCCCTGGAAAGAAAACATCAGATAGATAGGAAAGGCTGTGTGATCCTGCAGAAGAAGGATTATAAGGATCAAGAGCTGAATCCTAAGCAAAACTAATTTAAATTAAAAATTAGGTATCACTGCTTAATTATGGGGAAAGAGGTTAATTACTGGAAAAAGCTATGAAAAGAATCTGAGCATTCTCCATGTCTGGATATCCTTAGAACCACATGGTTCTTCTACAGCCAAGATGTTGGTCTCATAACAGGGTAACCGGATGAAGTTGAATGACCTATAATAACAGGAGGACAAGACCAGCCTTAATAGCCAATTCTGGTCTTAACAGCAGCAGAAAATAACATGAATCAAAATTTAGAAAGCTGAAAAATATGATAAAGAACTTCTCTGCAGACCTGATGGAATCTACTCTCACCTAATGCAAGTGCTGCGAGTGGAGTGCCACGGTACTTAGGAGCAAAGTCATAGCCTGAAGGGCAATCTGCTGTAGTAATACAACTCACAAAAACGTGAGCAAAAATGCTTTGGTTTTCTTGGTGCTTGAAGAAAAGGTAAACAAGTTCCCAGATATTCTGCAGTGCTCACCTCCGGAATAACAAATAAACAAAAATTAAGTAACTTGCATCTGAAAGTCCTTTCAATGTATTGATGCATGTGGGCTGACGGATCTTGACGGAATGACGCACACAGGAATGAAAAAGTACTTTAAACGAAATCTGCGTCTTTCTAAAAACAAAGAATTGACAGAGGAAATTTAAATAGAGAGTTTTGCCCACGTGTGACAAGATGCACCATGGAAAGTCACTTCACAAGCCCCAGATTTAACACTTCGAGTTTACAATGAGAAATAAAGAGTGGTGAGAAATGGCAAATGAAATGCTGGAAATGTAGGCTGGTATTTATGTCACTTGATAATTAATGACAGGTCTTCTCCATTGTATTCTGCTTCCCTCATTCAAACTCACTATCTTAAATTCTGAAATATGGAAACTAACACTTTCAATTTAAAAGAGCGGTTCTTAGCAGCTTTGTTGGTGAAAAGTCAACGATAAGGCACAACACTTTAATCAAACTTAACCAGTTTTCATCTTTACGCATGTATCAGCAAAACAAAAGTCCTACAATTTAAATGCTTTTGGTTTTAATGTTAAATAGCATAGTTTTTTTTCAGGGTGCTAATGTGATTCATTAGGACAAAATGGAAAGAAAGCTAAAAAGGCAGCTGAACTTTAACAAGACTCCTCCCCTTATGTAAAATTCAATGAAGTAGTGTCCAACTTAATTTTAACAACACATTGTATATGCACTATTTTCATGGAATTTACTAAAGACAAGAAGCTTGAGAAGATACTTATTAGATCTTAGCATTGATTTATACAATAATTGTCTGAAAATAATATTGTCTATGTTTGTGGTATGTTTAAATGTCATAAATGTGACCTTTGTATTATTCTTAAAATTAATCCTTCCTGATGTCAGTGGTAAAAGGACATTAGGTGCTTTTCTTCTTCTTTTATTGATATATTCCTCATTAAAGAAATCTTATTTTCACTCTTCGTCATCTGACAACAAAAAAAGGATGCCTTTGCTTTTCAGAGCAGCAGAGGGAGGGATGGACTTGAAAAAGAAACTAATATTTCTATTTGGTATTTTGCAATGATAAGGACCTATTAAACATGGCTTTAGCCCCATTTATTTATCAGCTGCAAAGGCTCTGTCTCTTTAAAAGCCAGCTAGTATGAACTCATTCTTGGGCACATGAGATTCAAATAAAAACGTAAGAACTTATTACCCATTTTGTCTCCTCTCTCATCATAAAAGTAATGTTAAATATCTTTATGTATATTGAATAAAGATAATGATGGTAAAAAGCATTAGCTGCGCATGGGGATATGTGCACTGTTTCTTCAGGGAGTAGTATACGACAGACAGCAACAGATTAAATTCACACACAGCCGCGCCACCTCACCCGTGTACCGCATCAGACAATACAGAATTAGATGGGGATTTCTGGCATATTTAACATAAAATACTAAAATCTGCGAAAAATGAACATAGGTTGGCTGAAACCTAAAGTCTTCATGAATTAGAGATGGCAGAGATGCTCCTGAGCTGTGGAACTCCAATAATCACCGTTCAAAATGCATTAATCTGTTGCCTGTACTTCCTTTGTGTCTGCAAGCTGCTGTGCACAGATGAACATCCCTTGGCCGCTGTTTCCTTCTGAGCTCCCTACTAAGTTTTTTAGAGTATCCTCTGCCACTTCAGCACACCAACTTAGCCAGAAGGTTCCTTGGTGTTGGCTCGTCATTGGCGTGTTTCACTCATCAGCCGAAGCGAGTTGTGGCTTTTTTACCTTTGTCAGTGGCCCATTTACCCCATTTATTCCAACATCTCCATGTGCCAGCAGGGTTGAAGAGCTGCTTTCTTCCCAGTCTTTAGATGAGACAGGCAGAGATATTTTGCAGACTTCCAGGACTGCATTTTGTTTAAAGACCTGCCCATGATGAAGAAACATAGATTCTTATCCCTTGAAAGTCAGCTTTAAAATAAGAATAATAAATATTTTTCTGTCACTGAGATTTTTATTATTAGCTGAGACTTACCATGATAATGTGCTGCCTGGCTTCCTATTGACTGAGTTTGAAATCTAGGTTACTTTCCAAAGGCTGGTTCCATATGGACCGATTTACTATAGAGAAAATTGCTTTTCATTTTAAGGAGTACATATAACAGACTTTTGCAGTCGGAAATGGAGGAAAGCTATCCTTTGTGCAAGTAATCCTATCTTATCAAATCTGTCTTGCAATAAACCAAGATGGAGGGAGTGATGGATGAGAAATAATTTACTGCTAAGATAACCTTTAGTCTGAGTGAGCCTTGCAAACTGCAGCTCCAAATTATTTATCAGAGTTTACAGAGTTTGTCTTGAATTTGACAAATGCAGACACACCTTAGGCAAAGCTCTGATCGCTTCAACTGAAATCTATAATCACATACATTCATTCTCTACTTCGTCTGTTTTGCATCCTGCTGCCTCTCTGCTGCTTCTGCTAAAATGAAAAAGTTTAAAAATTGTGTTATGAAAAGTTGATATTTTCTGTCTCCTGTCCTTGAATAGTAAAAGACATCATTGTCTAATCAATGGAAATAAAATTTCGTATCCATGATGCTACCAACAGCTTCTTAGACATAGCTCTCCTGTTTTCATAAACAATTCCTGTGACAGTCAGTTAACATTTTCTGATCATTATCTGTCATTACCTACATTTTTAAAACTTGTTTACAGAATTGATTTGGAAACTTTAAGAAACTGAAGTTTTTTCTCTATCAACCTGAAGCATGAGGAGCCATCTGTAATGGAGCCAGTAAAGCTGCTGCATGACAGACTAAAACTCAAGCAACAGAAGGCTATAGCTAACTTTAAAATAAATTTAAATACCTATTTAAAAATGAATAATTGTTTCACTTGTTTATTTATATATATTTATATGATAAAAATGCAACTGCAATTTAGATGAGTTAAAATTACAGGCAGAATCTATAGCACGTGGATTTTGTGTGCAAGGCAATAGAAGTCCTTGAAATCCATAAAAACCAACACTTGAAGATGTGGTCACATAAACTGTGTTTTGACAGCAAAAGAAATGGTCGTCTATTCTATAATGCTGCCTGAGATGCAGCAATGTAAATGTCAAATGGGAAATGTCATTCAAGGGGACAAGGAAACGGAAAGCACAAGGTTCTGATTCTCTCACTACTCGTGCACAACCTTGGCTTAAAGCAATGGATAATCCTTACGAGATCAGGTTATGGTACAAGCCTGAGATAACAAAGAAATGTCAAATTTTTGCAAAGGTCACTCTTGAAAGGTTTAGTAATCTGAAGTAGGTCTTCAGGTGAGGATCACCTCCCCCGTATTTTTAGAGGTGATTAGAGAAAATTGACAAAGTAAAATCAGAAAAGTTCAAAGCCTGTAGGAACACACAGAAGAAGTGAATGGTATATGGAAGAAAATATAAATAGGTTGATTAAGAAAGGCATAATTCAGGTAACATAGCATCAGTAGGAAATTACATAGATGAATGCATTCGTTTCTAAACCACATAGAGAGTAATGCCCTTGCAGGAATGAGACTGACTATCCTGTTCAACCCAAGTGCATTGAGATGCTTGGATGGGAAGTGTACGGATAAAAAAAAAAAACAACAAACGAGCAAAATTGTACTGAATTTTAAAAGAAATCATTTTTTCTTGATTCTTCTAAGAGAAGTTTGGCTTTGCCAATAGTAACAGAATTAACAAGGTCTGCAAGGCCTATCTTCAGTACATAGATATTTATGAGCTCATAGGTATACATTCTCATTGAAATATACCGTGCATCAAAGCATCAAAAGAAGAAGTGGAGTGACCTTGCCTAAACATCCTTACTGCACCGATATACTGTTCCCCACTACATAATCAAATCTATTGGCTGAAAATAAATCAATCGATAGGGGTGCCACCACTTACCTCATATGCAGCTTAATTTTGGGGAGCAGTCTAAGCACTTCATATGTTAAAAGGTTCTCCTGAAAAGTACAGCAGATATTAGCTCAGTTTAATGGCACTGTTCACAGTCATGCATCTATCTTCATCTTTTCTGACTGTTTTTCTTTATAATAAAGCTGTTATAAATCATTGTCTGCAATGGAATTAAATCAAATGATGCATAGCAACTAAAAAGATCAGTGCCATAAAAACTGGCAGACTGGAAAAATATTAACATGAGTACATGACATGCAGACAAGGAAAAGTAGTTTTGAACTTCATCTAGAATACAAAATACGGTATCACAGCAGCTACATGAATTTGGAAGAGCCAAGATATTGGCACTAAATTTCTAAAGGGTGACGCTTTGTACTCCTCAGCCACGAAATGATTCCTCATGGGACTGAGACACGGGATCTTAATTCTTAGGTGGAGATTAAGTAAGATTAGGCAAGGAGCTTGCACTGAACAGGCAGGGAAAGGTGGAGCACTGAAAATCCCTCATGATTTCATGGGTTATTTTATTAAATAGAGTGTTAAATGTTGGTATTTGGGGGCCACTCAAGAAGCCTAGATGACCCAGCACAGTAAATTACTTGTAACCCTTTTCCTCCTGCTCAGAAAAGGTGGAACAAAAAGGAAGAGTAACCCCGAGAGTGAATATTAGCATGGGTACTAATGCCACGAGTTTCTGTAACATATTGTAATTGCTTTCTATTTTAAGTTGATGTTCAAGAAGCAATGATCCATAAAAGTAGCAATTAGTTAATACTTAGATCACTGTACTTCAGATACTATTCCCCCGCAAATTCGTATGTTCTAATTTAAAACTCAGCTAACCGCACAATAGATACCAATCAACTCAAACAAAGCGAAGAGTTTCTTTTCACAAGATCAAGGAGAGAGTATGTGATTAAAACTGAACCTCTGTGTTAAATCAGCCTCCTGGAACTGAAAATCATATAGCCACATCTAAAATAACCATAAATCTGCAAAAGTTAAACGAAGGGGTTTACAGAGTTGCATTAATTCTGTGTTTGTAAAATGCATTTGAAAATACCACATTCAGTTCAATTATAGCTTTCTTTCAGAGACAAAGGCTTACAGGAAGGTTCTCACCTTGTAAAAACACATACATTGCTCATTTCTGTGTGTGCATTAGTGGATATTACTGGGTTCTGCACATTCATAGTGGTAACTTTGTGACAAAGCTCCAAGTCATAATTTAATTAAACTTCCAACTGAAGACTTATTAAGAGGTAAAGTCACCACCTTTCTTTGAACTTCATATTGCTCCATACTACTTACATTTAATTCAGTATTTTTATTGCAATATTTGATAAAAGAAAACTAATTGATCCATACCTGACAAATTTAAAATGTACTCATCATTTAAAAAATTAAAACTTACACATTTCTCCATTATTCTCAACCCATTTTGCTGAGTATTTTCAATGTCTCACATTACAATTCCCTTTTTTGAACAGATACACAATAATACAATTACTGTATTGTACTGCAAAATATTCTCATAAACAATGCCTAAGCCATAGATGTCAAATAAATTAACACTGAATTGCCCTGCCTTTTGTTTTCATTTTTCTCCTTTTTAGCTTACAGAGATAATCCTTAAAGGGTCTCCCAGTCATTATTTTTCAATTAACGTTCTGTTGTCAAACTTTTTGATGGAAAACTCTGGAGGTGTAAAACAGAAAATATACACTCCTGTGAATGTTAGCAGAGAAGGCAGGTAGCTTATGGGAGAAAGGAAGATGTAATTTTGACTCAAAACACTGAGATTCAGAAGCGTCTTGGGGTTCATCACAGTTAAGCAGCCAAGCCAGGCCCAAAGCACCAACCTTGGATTTCAGACATTGGGTCATCTCCACTCAGAGCACATTTTTATTAAAATGGATTGGTAATTATTTTCTTGGCCTCATATGCACATTCAGACTATGCAAAAAAAAAAGAGAGCAACCACTTCTCTCCTCCAAAGCACCTTTCAACGGCCCATGCAAAGGATAACACAAACACGGATATAAGGCTAAGTCTGATGGTGGGTGAAAGATTTTCACTGTCATATATAAAATAACTGGCAAGATTGAAAAACATAATGTGCCTTCTATTTTCTGTGCCTCTGTTTTCTGTTGCTGCAGTTCCATTCTTCATAAAAGCTAATCAGGGGAGATGTTCATTTGGCCATGGCCCACCACACACAAAGGCAGGGAGCTCCAGCTTGGACATAGAGAACCTGGAGGTCATCAAACATCCAGAAGACAAGAAGTTTGCAGACAAGATAAAGCAGAATTCACTGGAACTGTATTTGTCTAGCAGACCTCCACAAGCACTTCATTTTTAAAAACTTGGAGATTACATTAATGAAGCATTTTGTCTGACATTTTTCCTTATGAGCCCTAACTATGAGCTTTACATATACAGTTACAGTTTACCGATTCATACTTATAGTTAATTGATTTATAGTTAACTTCACACATCCTTTCAGTAGGTTTACATGTGTGCAAGTCATGTTGGGCATCCCATCTGCAACTCTGTTCCTGAGTTCATACGCGGTCTTACCAGAAGAACCAGAAGCTCGCTTGCTGAGTGCTGTCATGGGTTCCATCATTGTCCTAACAAAACCAGAAATGTACCATGGAGAAAAAAATTCACATCTCAAGCATTGGAAGAGGCTGCCCAGGGAAGTGGTTGAGTCTCCGTCCCTGGAGGTATTTAAAAGATGGGTGGACATGGTGCTGAGGCACGTGGCTTAGTGGTGGACTTGCCAGTGCTAGGTTAACGCTTGGACTTGATGATCTTAAGTCTCTTCCAACCAAAACGATTCTATGATTCTATGATCTAAGACATATTTAGAAGACAGCCAGCCTGTATATTCTGTCAGTGATGAAACCTGACACTGGTCCCCTGGGGACCTCTTCACCACCTGCAGGTAATCCTGTACATTCCTGCACAGCCTAAACAGGGGGAAAAACAATGGACTAAGGCTCATAAGGATAGTCAGCTCTTTCGTATGGGAATTACTTTATACATCCCATCTTCGAAGGGAAGGAAAGCAGCTGCGTGACAACACAGAGCTCTGCCCCCAAGTGCCAAAGCCACAAGCTGAACAACCAGATTGGTGATGGTGGTCACCCCTGCCCAGAAGCACCCTGACCTCCTCAAAAGCCACCCACTTCCTTCTGTTGCTTTGCGGTGTTATTTTAATCAGTCGAATAGGCAATACAGATGCCAATTATTTTTGCCACGTCATTTAGTTTGCTATCATTTTAATGATATCCATTAATATTTATTTTTGCAGTCTTTCGAACAACAAGCTTACCGCTTTTCAAAACTGAACTGACGTTAAAAGAACCAGCAGGAAAACACCAATAAAGAAAGCTCCTCCAAATCCTGGCATCACTCTTGGCACGTACATTACATTCAGTTTTAGCACAAAGTACACACCAGAGCAATCCTAAATATTCTGGAAACTGCAGCCTAGTTTAATCATAAAAACCAAGACGATTAGACAAATGAGTCATTTTATTTATTACCACCAGAAAACAGAGCATTTTAGTCAACTTCGTAGCACAGAAACTTTGCTGCTGCATTTTTGGAGAGTAGTCAGTAAATGGTTTCTCTCTAGTCATCGTGCCCCACAACGAAACTCCACCTCATCCCGAAGATCTGGGTGAGGTGACAAGCCAGTTAGTAGGATGCTCCCAGAAGCAGGTGGAGAATCTGCCTCATCCTCTGCCTAGCGCTGCAGCCTGCAGAGAGGCGGGGAGCGAACACCAGGCCACTGCAGAAAAGTCAGAGGAATATAATCAGCTTGAGGAATGTTTTATGATACAAAATAGCCTAATCTCATAAAAACTTCACAACTGCGACTTTCCCTGTTCTACCTCATCCTAGACTCAATTTTTCTTCTCTGTGAGTTATTTGCTTACAGTACTCATTCTCTATTTTCAAAGTGCTGATGTGCTTGAATAAGTTGAAGTACAACTTATTTCTGCTTAAAATCTATTAGCATTTTAGTACTGTGAGATTTGCATTATTTTACATTCTGTGTATATTTTCTGAAATCTTAGCACACATCAGTCTGTTTACCTTGGGTGTGTCTGAACACATCTGCTGATTAAATCCTTGTGTAACAATGTAGGCAAGGGATGGTCCAAAGGTAGTTCAAATCATTAAGTTAAAAGTCTAAAATATCTGATATCTTAGTTCTGTCCTAGACGTATAAACACTATACGTGACACTTTGAATGAACTCAATCAAAGGCTATGAAATAGCACCAATTGCTTTGCCTATCAAAATACTGCCAAGCCAGGTACTATCAGATAGCATTTACAGGACATTAGAGGGAAGTGGTGAATTCACCACTTTGAGGTGACACAGAAGGCTTTTGGCAGAACTAGAAAAGACGTGACAGTGCTGGTTAGCTGTGTGACAGTGCCATTCTGACCACTTACATATTAAAAACAAACCGTGTATTATACCTCCACGTTAGCAGGGGTGGCCACCCTGATTTTGTAAGCTTTCAAACTGACAAAGGAGAAGCTCAATATCACGATAGCAAGGCCATATAACAACCAAATTGTGACATGCATCTTTGGAAGGTGGGAAAGGAGTCAACCACAAGGCAATCTCCTCCAGTACATCTCTGTCATCCCTAAATAGTTAAAACACCTTACCACATCTGTCATATTCCTTTACTATGCGCTGTCACTGCACCTACATTTTCACTCGACGTGATAATTCTTAGGCTTCCGAAATCATTCAGGTTCTTCTCGGCTTCTGCATAAATTCAGTCTTCAGGTTAAACCTGGGCCCCAGTCAAATTCACAGCTTCAACTCTCATGAAATATTTTCACCAGCTCTGCACAGGAAAAGCAATAAGGGCTCAGCTGGCTGAGGTTGCTTTTTAGTTTCTGGAGTGTTCAATTATGCAGCAGGAGAAATGAAATGACTTTCAAGTATAAAGCAAGCAGCTTTAAAGAAAAGGAACGTAGACCAGTAAACTGTGGCAGGAAAGGTCAGGGTCCGGTTTCCAGTTTTTTTACTAGAAATACAAAGCAAAAAGGGGTACAAAAAATGGCTAGTGGAACAGGTCAAACATGTAAAATAAAGGAATCTGATGACAATGTTTCTTATTTAATTTTCAAATGCTCTTAGGATGTTTTCTTACGTCAGCATCTTCTTCCCTGTCCTAGTTAGATAACTTGATTAATTAAATGTCCAGCTTTCCTTCCTATGGAAAACACTTTCTGGAATACAGCTGAAGTCCTGATTCACGAAAAGCACCTGAAAATGGTTTACATTGGAAGAGAAATGGTGGACCTTTCACATGGTGCTTGTGAGAACTCTGTGCTTTATGCACCTTTCCCACTCCATTTTCTGCATGAACATCATCTGTTTAGCATTTACAATTCTGCAGGGATTACGACTGTGGCTGTAGCTAACCTAGAGTGAATTGTACCGTAAACGAGCATAAAGTTGCTTTTGCAGTTGAGGAATTTAGCCCACCATTAGACCAAGCTGTGTTGTAAGAGCACAAGAGGCTCCACGCTGCTTGCGCGCAGAAGACGGATTCCCAGTGTGGATAAGGGAATTTCCAGCAGAGGTGCAACGAAATGAAGTATGACCCCCCCATTGCTATCTGGATCACCTCTGGGGAATCCCTCCAGTGACAGGGCAGAAGACGGAGAGCACACATGGCCCTTCACCGGTCCCTTCATGGCCCAGAGATGGTGCAAGAGACATTGTGCTCAGGTCACGGTGGGAAAGCAAAGGAGGGAGCTCAGTGCTTGGCTGTAAAACACTCCCTGCTGGGCTGCTGGAAATCACAGCAACCGACACCATTTTAAATTACATTTCTGAACTGCCCAAATTATGGGATTTTCAAGTCACCTCTGCCTGCCCAGCAGTATGAAGCTGTTTCCACACACACCCCACCCCCCGCAGGGAGCGCAGCAAGGAATCCAGCCAGCCCGTACCCTGCCGGCATGTAACGTGTGGGGGTCTCCTCACAGCTCCAGCCTGGAAAAAACAACTTGTTTTGAACGCTGTGCTAAAGTGTGAGCACAGCACTCCCCAACTGGGCAATAAAATACTAGCAATGAAAATGTGAGGCTGGAACTGGGGGAAAAAGAAGCTCCAAAATTCTGCTGTGTGATGAATGTGAATAATGGGAAAATAGTTGAAGCTTGCACTCCAGATACATTATTTAGACTTGGCTTGTTTGTTTTTCTTAATACGACTGAAGTGATCAAAATCTCTCATTTACAATTTTCAGCTAATCCTTCCACATATGCATTAGACACTGCAATCCTTTTCATAGATGGAATATAATACTTCCTTTGTAATTCATGGATGAGTTTTCTTAATTAAAAAAATGAGGATAAATCACTCCACTCATGTGAACTAGTTATTGTCTTAAATAATAATCACTGTGCCTGGATTCCATCACAATGTATTTTGCTACTGAGCACCCTGTTTTCTTCTTGTTTTATTGGAAATACCGCTCCCACGGTCTCTGTGGAAATGAGCAACATAATGCTTTTATAACGAATACAGATTTTGTACAGTTTGTTCTACTCACTCTGCAGCACATTCTACTTACTGCAGTTCAGGCCTGATCTCAGAAATCTTTGAGTGCACACATTTATGTGCCTGGGAGAAACAGAGAAGCAGGTAATAAAGCGAATCTCCATGCGCCTCCGCTGAACAGTATAAACTTCTCTGCTTCGTTCTTACCTTGCCTGATACAACCGCAGGTAAACAAATGCACCAAAAATTGTATTTGTTGTATGCTTATACCGACTGCATGTCACACTCTTTATTTCACTCGGAGAAAGTAGCGTGAAACCTCCTCCCGCCTTAGAAAGCTTCATGGCACCAGCCATGAGACATCTCCTTTTCACCAGTGGATCGGCGTGGTTTTGCCTTCTGAAAAAGGTGTAATTTGTTCAAGGGCAAAAATATTATTAAGACCCAGCTTTTTTGGAGATGAAAAGTTTAGCATCCCAGTTCTTCAGAAAAGATTGCCTTCAGCAGCTGTGAGCAAAAATGTCTGCATCACTGATCTCTTTCTTCATACCTTCAATGATATACCTAGATGTATGTTAAGGGACATAGAGAGAGATGGGAGGCACTGGAACACCGCTGTCCTGTAAAGGTACACTTTGGGCAATGCCATACCAACCGTACGTTGCGCATCTCTCTGTATTACAGTTCCTCTCTGCTTACATTAGGCACAATTTAATAAAGATATTTAAAAAGTAGCGACACATACCTTATATCGATAGATTAATAACTCATGTCTCTGAACTACTTTGATGATAAGTTTGGTATAGGAGAGTAGACCTGCAATACCTTTCTCATCCCTGATACCAGTTATGTATGTTCCCATTAAAAATAAGCCCATTTAGACTGAGCTAAATGGAACCTGACTGATCTTAATAAATCTGTGACCTTTTGCACTGAGCTGAAGAAAATAATTGCCGTAACATGCTGTTTTACATTCCTTGTTCCTCATTTTGATGCTATCAAAAAGGCTCTGTGTTACAAAAAGGGTTGCTTGGGGTGCTAACAGTATGTTTATTTCATATTTCCATAAATCCATCTTCATTTAATGATTTTGTAGCAGCTGGATTAGCATGATGAGTATAGTTTGGAAAGGAAAGCTGGTCCTGCAGTAAAGACACTAATGTGAAATCCAAGAGGGAGAGATTTAGTTTCTGACTCGACTGCTCACTTTTGGCAAGACTTCGTAAAGTCATTCAAATTCTGTTCTCGATCAGTAAAATGAAGATGATTTCATCTTTGCTTTACCTTGTTCTAGATCAAGTCTGGGCAAGCTGTAGGACAACAGGGCCCCTGGGGCTGCAAGCACT
Organism: Rissa tridactyla; assembly: GCF_028500815.1. Classification (NCBI taxonomy): domain Eukaryota; kingdom Metazoa; phylum Chordata; class Aves; order Charadriiformes; family Laridae; genus Rissa; species Rissa tridactyla. The sequence goes on from NC_071467.1 coordinate 42,488,520, forward strand.
ACTGTGATACAAACAGCTTTCTTTTGGCTGGTATATTTTGATGACAGATAAAAAGCAGTTGGTGTCTGTGGTAACTCTGGATTATATAAATGCCAAAGTTTTTATCAACTCCAGGGTATTTTTATTATAAATTTAGTAGGGAGCAACAAGTTATCATCTTCACTGCTGTGAAAAGTGTTCTCTTTCTTTTTATGCCTCCCTATTTCTTTGTTTCTCAGTCCTCTGTTGCTGAGGAAATATTATCCTCCACTCCTACAGTGATTAATTTTCCTTATATAGTTTTTGTTTTGTAGTATTTTGTCACAATTTTCTAAATTCTCTCCTGCTTTCATCCTCTCTCTGCAAAGAATACTTTCCCCATTAAAAAAAAAAAAGAACTCATACTGGGAATTAGGGAGCTTTCACCTGCTGACACTGGGAAAAGTGAGCTCTTCAAGAAATACTTTCTTAATTACTCCTTCCTTGTATTACTACTCATTCTCTGTGAATATTAGCATCTTTCAGGACGATGGAGAGGACTCTGTGTAGTGGTGTGTGCTACACATAGTGGGAAAAGGGTAAAACAAGTGTCCAGCTGGGACCATCTTCCTACTCCCTACCCTGCTGGGCCCTGGGGACCCTCATACCAACCTCCCTAAGGATGCAGGATGAGGACCAGCAATAGAGAGGAACCAGCCAAAGACTCAAACAGAGGATATGGAGAAGCAGATGAACCAAAGAGCCAGGGATATCTGTAGCACTTTCAACAGCCACAGCTGGATTTCTTCTGCCAAGTGCTGGCTGTGCACAGGTATCTCTCCTTTTTCTCATAAAGTGTCCTTGCACCCATGCATTTCTCTTTCAATCTTTTCCTCTTCCCTGGTCCCCACCAAGAGCTGTAAGACTTATCCATTGTAAAATAACCCCCCTCATTCCTCCTATTCTACACAGAATTTACATGTCTTTTATCTGGTCCTTTTCTGTGCTTTACTCTTACTGCATCCTTTGTCTTTTCCTGTTATAGTCTGTATTTTATCTACAGGGACTATCTGCACCTCTGTACACAGTGAGATTCTGACACTGGCTGGGCTTTCATCACAACCAGACTAAACACAGTAAGTGACACTAAACAGAGTAACGAAGGGCATGGCAGACTGAGTGGCTGAACGGGCAGCCTGAGCACGGACGCTCCTGTGCAGAGCAATGAAAGCAGGAGCCAGTCAGCCCAGGGACATGCGGTGTAGGCTGCAGGAGGAATGATCAGGAGGCTACTGGGCTATCTGTCCCTTCACATCATGCTGACTACTACAGTGCAAGCCAATAAACGATGGCAGAGAAGGTCAGTAATTGACACAGAGGACTAATCTGATGATGTCCATCACTCTGCTTGTAGGGATCATCCTTACAGCAAAAGAGGTACCCAGTGTGTCAGCTCTGGAGTTAGTCAGTGCTTCCCTAACCATCTTAGGCACAAATTTTATAGCATTCCTGCGGATTCAGTGGCATGGCAATTCACTCATTGCTCCAAACGCAGATCCCTCACACACTAATACAAATACACCCACAGGGATGATTTTTGAAATGTCTACCTCTTCTCTTGAGGGTTCACTTACAAAGTTGGCTAATATTACTACGTAAACAGAGAGCCTGATTCTCTTCTCACATACACTGATTATACGCAAGAGCTCTGGTTTTGGCTTGAAGGGATGTATTTCTGACAATCCAGACATTCATTGGAGTGTCCTTAATCTGAGTCAGATAGCTGATGTCGAGACTAACAGGTGGCAGAAAGTGCAATTTCCATACAACAATAGTACTGGATTTTGTGGTAGTTCTGAAGGATAAAGACTGGCTGTATCTCAGTTACCAAACGAGTGTGTGACATCGATATGCTGCAGCATTAGGAAAGGCAAATGAGATCTGAGGAGGTATAAACTGAGGTGTCTTCCTCCTCCAGGGGAGATAATGATGCATTGATGTCCTAACGAAATTTCAACCGACATACTGTGTACTGTTCCCATCACTCATGCCCAGAAATGATGAACTCCAGGTACAGCGAATGCAGAGCAGAACGTTTACGTGAAATGCCCCATCTCAAGACAGAAAGCTGAAGAGCACAGCCTGTTCGCTTCAGCAAAATGAGGACTGGGGAGAATAATCCCACCCCAGAAACAAACCAGGAAGGAAAAAATGGTCTTTGAACTGAAAGACGATGATGATAAAGGATTAATATAAACCAGCTAGAAATAATTTGGGGCTGGAAATAGAAGGTGGCTTCTGACAGTGAAAGAAACACGGCTTGGCACGGCTGGGGCAGAGCCATTTACAAACAAGAGGTGTCAGGGACCAGCGTCACCGTTCTACGCCAGCTCCCCAGGATGTCAAGCAGAGCAGAGCAGTGAGCTGGGCTTGAGAACCTTGCAGAAGTGATTGGGGTTTTGCCTATATCTGGTTCCTTCCTATTTGCATTTTCCTGGTCACCCAAATCATGAAAATAAGGCAAATCTATCCATACTTGTGAAATTCCTGTTTTCAAATGAAAAACCTTGTCTTCTCCCTCCTTCTAGTAAAATCTGCTTCCCTCAAACACAGTGTTTTACACCCGAGGCCCAGGGAGGCAGGAGGCATGCACAGCCCTGGCACCTTCGGTACCAGCGGCTTGGGGTTTTGACAAGTGACAGAGAGACAAGGCGACCAGAAATAAAAACCCCAGCCCACCCCAAAAAAACCCGAAACCAGCCCCGCTTCCCGGCGCTGAGCAACGCTCTGCAGGGAAACTGCGCCTGCCGCCCCGGGGAGCGGGGCTGTCGCCCAGGGGCTACCGCCAGCCACGGGACGCCTCTCCACCACCACCACCCTCCCCGCCCTTTCCCCTCCGCCTGACTCACGCCGATGTCTCATCCCCGCCCGCCCCCGGTGAAAACTTCCCCCGGTAACTTTCCCGGTGCCGGTCCCCCGCTGCCCCCGACGGCAGGGGTACCCCCCCGCTTCGTCCCAAGCCCCGTCGGAGTCACTGACGGCGGGGCATCGTCGCCGGGGGGGGCCGGGCGGGTGGGGGGGTATGTCGTAGGTGCTGCGTCAGCGGGAGCCCGACGGCGATTGGGGGAGGTCGCGCTTTCCCCGCGTTCGCTAATTATAAAGTTCCGCCGCCCGCACCCGCTCCGCTCCGCAGCGGCGGCAGCGGGGGCTCGGCTCGGCTCGGCTCGGCTCGGCGTCCCCCCAGAGCCGCCCTCGCTGAAGCTGTCAGCAGCCGCAGAGCTGCGAGTTCCTCCCCCCTGCCCCCACTTCCAACCTCCCCCTCCCACCCCACCCCCCCCCGGGGTTTCTCCAGGGGCTGCTCGGCCTCGCTATAAATAACAGCGGCTCCGACGCCGAGGCTCCAGCAAGGCGCAGCTCACCCCCAGCAACTCCCGGGAGCCCCGACGGGAGCCTGTGTGTGAGTGAACTGCTCTGCCTGATGGGGGGAGTGAGGTGGGGGCGGGGGACGGGGACCGGGGAAGGGCCGGGGGCGGCTCTGCCGGGGCTGGTGCCCGTCGTCGGGGCGGCTGCTCGGGGCGCTGCGGTGGGAAACCCTTCCCGGGAGGGGCCGCCGTACCGTCCGCGCCGCTCCGCGGCGGGTCTCTGCCCCTGAGGCGTGGATTTTGCGGGATAAAGTGTTTGGGGGCCAACACTTTGACGGGCGCTTCATCCTGCGGGTCCGCCCCCGCTCCGGACGCAGGTCCGTTGCCTTGTACCTGCCAAGCGCCTGCTTACCTTAAGCGCCTACTTACCTCGCAGGCGCAACCCCCGCGGCTCCAAAAAGCGTGTGAGTTACGGGAGTTGCGTGCCACCCAGGATTTGTTTTGAAACCGCGGCGGCCAAACATTTTCGTGCCGCCTTTTCCTGCCCCGAAAGCCGGGAGGGTGGGAAGCCGCGGGGGAGGCGGCTGCCGGCTGACCTCTGCTTCTTGCAGCCCCATGGCGTTGCTGCTGAGACTCGGCTGCTCGCTGCTGGCCCTCAGCACCTGCCTGCTCCCGAGGGCGCGGGCGGACTGCGGCCGCGACTGCGCTGCCTGCGCCTACCGCCTGGGACCCCGCGCCGCCATCCACCCCCTGGTAAGCGGGAGCGGGGACGGGAGTTGGGGCGGGGGGGGAGGGGAGGAGAGACACACGCGACCTCCCCTCCCCGCCTTAACTTTGAGAGGGAGGAAAAGGGGAAGGGGGTAAAAGAGCGAAATAACAAAAATAAGTAGTGGGGGAAGCGGCCGGGGTCGCTCGGAAGACCAGTTTGTGATGGAGGGAGGAATGGGGAGAGGGCGAGGCGCCGACACAAACCCAGCGCCCTCCCCCGTGAGAAGCGCCCCCCAGCCCGCCCGTCCCTGCCGCTGCCCGTCAGCTAGCGGCGGCTTTCGAGGGGGGGGACACCTCGCACCGGGCAGCCCCGGGGGGACAAGGGGAAAAACGAGTGAAAACGTAAGGGAAAAGGGAAATGCGGCCGGAGAGGGCAGCTCTGCAGGGAGAGAAGAGGTCGCTGCCGAGCGCTTCAGCCCCGGCAGGGCGGGGGGAAGCCGGACGGGACGGGGGTCCCGACCCCCGGCCGCGGGCTCCCCGGCAGGATGAGCTCTCTCCAGGCAGGACGGCTGTCGAGCTGAAAAGCGGGGGAATCTGCCTGAAATCTCACAAAAAGTGGGTTTTGAGCCTGGTTTGAGTAGCAATACCTTCTGCTGCTCTTCCTCTTCGCACAGCGGTAGGAATATGCCTGTGAAAGATCGCTTTGGCATTGTCTCCTAAGACAAATCTTGGTAAGAAAACTCCAGAATGCGGGGGGTAGAGGGGGCTGGGTGGGGGGGGTGTATCTGTAGTTTTAATGGTATTGAAATTATTGAGAAGTACAGTCACAAAGGCAACTCAACTTGAAATTTAAGGATCGGGTCAGTGAAAATCTGGAGTCCCTCAGCATGCCCTGAAGAAGCTGGGAACTCAGGCTGCAGAGCCCTTTGCCAGGGGTACCTGCAGTTCCTGACCTCAAATAGATGCTCATTGAGGCATCGTGCTCTTGGTACATCTAAATGATCTGAAAAATTTTGTTCCTGTGATGTAACCAATTATTTGGGAGTACACAAAAGGAAGGATGTGACTCTATTCTTACACAGAATAAGGAATCACTGCTTACTCCAAAAGCACAAGGACTCACTCTCAACCACAGCAGGTTCATAAGGGCAATATTCTTAGGATGGCTAGCAAAACAGTTCCCTATACTTCTTTGCTTACATTAGCTTTCAACCAAACTTTATCTTTAATGTCAACTGGGGAAAAAAGCGGTAGTTTGCTCTTGTGGAGGGAGGGATATGTACTTTTTGGAGTGTATGTTCTGGATGCCTATATTGATAGTCTCTCTTGTACACCTTCACTAATTATTCAAGAAAGAGTCAAAGTCCCATTCAGTAACACCACTTATTAGCTGAATAGGAAAAGAAGCACTGTGCCGTACCTTATGTTCATCATACATGTACAAACAATTTTTAGAAACAATTGTTTCTAGATACTAGCATCTAGTAACATCATAACTGAATTTATCACATCATGTCTGTAAGAGAGAAAATTTATCACATTGTTTCTGGTTATACACACCTATGAGATGACATATGTTCTTTTGGCAAGAGGGGGTTATTAAAACTAATTGAGAAGGGGAAAGACCTATTCTTGCTTTGATTTAGAGCAATTTCAAAGTCAGACTGAAGCTGAGATCCCATTCTCTTTACAGCATAACTATAATATATAGCAATAAGCATGTAGTGCCATTTAAATTAGTGTGTCGCAAATTACATAAATCCCTTTTTCTTCACATTCTCCCTCCCTTATTCACAAATAATATATAAATTTCTCGGAACTATTTCTCAGAATGGCTCAAGAGACAGGTAAGGCCAGAGGTAGAAAGCTGGTCATTTAGCTATTGGAGAGAACTGTGCTGGGGTTTAATTTTACACTTTTAAAGCATATTGAGATCCTTAGAAAACACCTTTCATGGGCAGAATAAGTGTTCTTCTTATTGAAAATATTGATGATTTCTTCTTTAATTATTGTGGTATGAAAACCATGGACAACAAGGAAAAACACCAGATTCATCTTTTTGCAACTGAAGAGTTACAAGAAGTAAATTCCACTGACAGGACAGAGACAGTAGCAAGCTAATGCATATGTTATTATCTTTACAGGACAAGTTATGAAATATGCATACAGGTACTGAAAACGTTTTTTATGTCTTAGCCTGAAAATTAGTCAGAAGGAGCGCAGTTTAGGATTTTTTCTGTCTTTCCAATGGTCGCTACTTTGTATGTCAAACTAGCAAAACCAGAGCTTTGATCCTGCCTAAGAGAGCCTGTATTGCTACATGTGTGTTGGTACAGGAAAGGTCTGTTCCACGAAGAGAAACTAATGGTAACAGGCAGAAATACAGCCTTTAAAGCTATGGAGTGTATTGAAGATACTGAGCGGCACAGTACAGCTGGCTTCTTTGCAATGACAATGCTGTGTAACTTCTTTCCTAAAATTTCTGAGTGTTTTAATTATGAAGATTAAATACACTTCTACACTTCCGTGGTGAGGCAAACCACAAGTGGCTTTTAGCTTCCCAGGAGTAAATAAAAAAAAATAAATAAACATAATGCACCTGAGTGTAAGGGAGGTGCAGGAGCTCCACGTGTGGCTTCCTTTGAAACAGAAACAAGAGTCAGCCTTGACATACAGGACCCACGATCCATCCTGTCTGGTATTCTGTCTCTCAGAGTGGAGACTACTATGTCCTTCCAAGAGGGATATGAAGGACGTCAGAACAGACAGGTACCAAATCAGCTGCCGACAAAGAGTGGTCCTTCCAAGCCACTCACAAAGAGAGGCTCGCTCGTGGTCTTTCAAAAGCAAGTAACACTGAGACAAGGTGGCAGTGAGGTGCTTGTTACTATCAAATCATTTTCAGTAAACCGCATCCATTTTTCAGGCATGTACACTAGAATGTGAAGGAAAGCTGCCTTCTGCCAAAGCCTGGGAGACCTGCAAGGAGCTCCTGCAACTGGCAAAGCTGGATCTTTCTGAGGATGGCAACGTTGCTCCAGGAGACAGGAAAGAGCTGGATGAGAACCATCTGCTTGCAAAGAAGTATGGAGGCTTCATGAAAAGATACGGGGGATTCATGAAGAAAATGGATGAGCTCTATCGGGTAGAACCGGAGGATGAAGCTAACGGAGGAGAAGTCCTGGCTAAGAGGTACGGAGGGTTTATGAAGAAAGACTCGGATGATGATGCCCTTGCTAATTCCTCTGATCTGCTGAAGGAGCTTCTGGGAACAGGGGATAACCCTGAAGCGGGGCATTACCGAGAGATAAATGAAAACGATGGGGACGTCAGCAAAAGGTATGGAGGCTTCATGAGAAGCATAAAGCGCAGCCCCGAACTGGAAGATGAAGCCAAAGAGCTGCAAAAGAGATATGGTGGTTTCATGAGAAGAGTGGGCAGGCCAGAGTGGTGGCTGGATTACCAGAAACGATATGGTGGGTTTCTTAAGCGCTTCGCCGACTCCATTCTCCCTTCAGAAGAAGATGGGGAAACTTATTCCAAAGAGGTCCCAGAGATGGAAAAGAGATATGGTGGATTTATGAGATTTTAATACCTTTCCCTTTATCCCTTTTGTCCTCAATGAGAAAGACTGCCTTACTGGTCATAACTTATTGTAACGTGTTGCTTGTACTGTACAGTTTTTTACTGTCCTTGGTTAATGATGCAACCTGCGATTTGTTGTTTCAGGTTCTGTGTTCTTTCCAGTCAAATAACTAATTTCTCTTTTAGTCAAGTTTCAGTCTGTATTGTAGTTTCCATGCTAGAACAATTTTGATTACTGTATTCATTTTCTTTAAAGAGGAAGTACATCTACAGTAGAGTTGCTTAACTGTATATACAATAAATTCTTCATCCTAACTGCATAAATTCTGAAATGTTATTTATTTTCTCTCAGTCACTTAATCAAACACCATCTCAATTTTTCTTTAAGCAACCAGAGCAATGCCAACCTCTTTTCTCTAATTACAGAATTTGTACTGCACATACAACAGCTGAAACACATTTTTCTCTTTAGTTTTTTTCAGTTTCTTAGAATACTAGAATAATAAATATGCTCTAAAGTGGATATAACTTGATTTGCTCTCACTGCTCTCATTTTATCCAGTTGACAGAATAAATGTCTAAAGCCTAAATTTATAATTCATAGTGTTCAGCCAATTCACATGGAAAAACCACCCCTAAGTGTGTCTGACTTAAATCACTAAAAACACTTCTCCAGCACACAACACAACGCCACGTTTGATTAGTAACACCTTTTATACTCATCCAATATAGGACTATACAGTAGGCCTTAAAGTTACCAACACTAACTCAAAAAGCAGTAAGTCAGCTTGTGCAAAATAAACATGACCCAAAACTGCATAATAAAACTTCAAAATCCTAATTTTACAGAGCACTTGACAAACAGTTTTCCATGGAACAGCTTTGCATTTGATTTCTCAGCTGGTATAAATCACTTTGGCATGAAATATGGGAAACTGCTGGTCAGTCTTTTTTGTTTCAAACAAAGGCAGTATAGGTAAATCTGAGAATAAACAGAAAAACCAACACTGACACTGTAGATCCTTTGGCATTTTCATAGGTGGCACTTATATCAAAGCTCAGCTGGCATCCCAATGTGCATTTCCTTCCATAATTCTGACTGTTCCCATAAGTTACTAGTCTGTGGGCACTTTTCCCGGACCTACTGCTACTAGTTACTGGTTACTTCCCATTTAAATTAACATGATAAAAATTGCTTTGACCACTGACACTGACAATAATTTCACAGTCAAAATCCTCAAAGCTGTTTAGATACCTGAGTGTTGCTGAAATGTTTATGGGATCCAGTTGTCTGAAACCCTCTGTGGCTCTGCATTCAGTATCTGTATTTCAGTTTTGCACAGTGCTGCCTGTTGACACAAAGGGCAAATTGAGGGTCCGACTTTTCTTTAACTTCAAGTCAGCAGGATCTTCTAGGTGCTTAAAAATTAAGCTGTGTTTAAATATGCGCTTCAAAGCCTCATCACATACGATTAGTTGTGATGATTTTTGGCTTGGCCCTTAGGGGATGACATAGGTGGTCTGAAGTGGCCAGAATCCTGATGAAGAGTCCATAAACTGCAACGTGTTCAATCAAAAGCAGGGCACCTATTTTGCTCTTCCTGCTCTACAGAATTGATGACACCACATTTTAAAAGGTAGAAAATACAGATGCCTGTAGAAGCTCCATGGCTTTTTCAGGATTCAGCTGTGTTCCCTACCACCTTTCTAGAGAGTTCTTCAAGATGCCACCAACCACAGGGAAAATCTTCTTCCCGTTCCTTCCCCCCATAGCACCTGCCCAGTAGTTGCTGGAGGACATCAGTCAGGCTCCTGGAACATATCACCTGTGTGGTTTCATCCACAAGGTCCTCAGTTTGTGCACACTGAGCCTGCTCTGCAGTGCAAACCCATGCATGGGATGCAGTGTCAGCAACAGGCTCCAGAAAGAATTAAAATGGCAGTGCAGTTGCATCCTTAATCTATCACTTCAACATTTATTCACGTCTTTTCCCTAAAATTTACTTACCTCTAATATAGTTAAAGAGAGGCCTTGACAGTCTACTAACTAAAACAATCATCGTTGATGCAAAAGGTCTATCAGTTGTCACCCATTGTTCACAGTTAACAAAAAATTCGTTATTTAACGAGGAATAGAACGCCCAAAGCCCTACAGACCTAGTATGTATCTTGGAAAATGAAGTGCTTTGATCTACTAAACCTTCCCATTTATATCAATTTATATAGTAAAAAGAGTACTTGATACAAACATCTAACTGGGATACATGCATGCAACCCAAAACAGGAGTGAAGGCAAGCAAAGTGGAGGAGTAAGTCTCTTCTAAGATTGAACAGTCAGGTGGCAATGTACTTGGAAGGGGGATGCAACTTTGGTTCTCTGAATGAAATAGCAAAGCTGAATAGTCCTCTTTCCTTCCATTATAATTGAAAAACCCTCCAGTCAGACACTTTCTTGCTTTAACAATTATAATTTAAAAGATGTGAAATTAGAATAAGATCTAATTTCGTCTATTGACGTGTAATTTCTTATCTTATGACTTTCAGTTATGCCATCACTCAGAGGCTCTCCAGCACTAAAGTGTTTTAACATTCTCTGTAATTAACATTTCAGATGAAGTCAGCACAAAATGTGCCAGTGAATCAAGCAAGGTTTCCTGAAATCAAATTTATCAAATCACAAATCAAAACTAAGGTTGAAGATAGGGTCTGCTGGGCTGGGAGACGAAAAAGGGCATCTCACTCTTGGTCCAAGTTCTGAAAGGGTCCCCTAATTTTCCTTTTACAACGGGTTCCTGGAACTGTCATTTCATCAGAAGATTATTGTAACAGCTGTATGGTTTTATATAAACAAAAGCAGAAAGGAGGAAAGCCTGATGTCTGGAAAGAAAATTGATTGCAGCAGTATTCTGAAGGAAGAAATGTCACCCTGAGACCAAAAACCAGATACTATATTTTCTTTCCCTGGCCTTTATCATTGCCTTGGCATTTCTACACAGCAACCAATATTCCAGAGTATGATCAAATGTAATATCATTGGTCTGAATACTGAGTAAGTGTAATAAAAACTGAATATGAACAATGAATGCTGGAAGGATGTAGACCAGTCAAGAGATTAATGCTTCTGCATTATGAACAAAAGGAAGAAAAAGATAGTCTAGTTGGGACTAGGCAAGGATGAGTTGGGCTTTTTAATAGGAACTAATTAGAGGAAGGAAGCAAAAAAAAAAAAAAAAAAGAAAAAGGATTTCCTGAACCAAATGGAGTTCACATACAGGAGCCGATCATGAGGGAGACAGAAGGTGATGAATACAATGATTTCTGAACACCAAACTGCATGCAGCTGGAGCTCTGCCTGAAAACATACGCTTAAATCTTGGGATAATGAGGAAAGGTCATAAAGCCATTCCCACATCTCAGATGAACTTGGCATATTCCATGAGCTGAAATATGCAAAGCATAACTTTGAATTTCCTGGTTTTTTTTCTGGTAGATGCACATGTAGCATGATATACTATAATTATTATTACAATAAATATTTTGTAATTATTTCTAAATAAAGGTAATGATTTACTTTACAATTGTTATAACCATATCATAAATACAAGTAATTATAACATCAATGTTGTTAGCTGTTTCAGATGATGTTTCCCAAGATAGAATCTTTATAAGAATCGAAACATGTTGTAATTTAATATACTGAAATAAGTATTATTAAACTGTTCAACATAGACTCTAAATATGCACTGGCTCATTTTAATTCTGAAGGGAACTTAATTAACAAGAACCAAAGTTTGCAATGTATGGTGTATAAGGGTCTGTCTGTCATTAAGGATGGTTTTCAAGGCCTACATATAAGGCAAAACGACAAATTCATAGCACAACTCTACTGTTGTTTATGTATATATCTCAGCGCCACAGAACGGTTTATTTACAGCATTTTTACAGCCCTCAAGCAGAGCTCAAACAGCAAGATTCCTTCTTATGCCAACAGAAGCATCCCAGAATTTGCAACTTAAAAGGCAAATAAATGGTTAAATTCCCTGACCCTAGGCTGCTTTAAGAATGAAGAAATTCCTGGCATGGGTTAGTTGGCCCCGAAAACCATTTTATTTACAATGACGTTCTGGGAATTGGTAGAATCATCGTCCCTGGAAGTATTTAAAAGACAGGCAGACTTAGAGGCTAGAGGTATGGTTTAGTGATGCTTTTTGTCAGTGTTAGGTTGATGGTTGGACTTGATGACCTGAAAGGTCCCTTCCAACCTAGGCCATTCTATGATTCTGACTCAAAGGACCATACCGTATTTCTGGCCTTTCAAAGCACTAAAAAGATCTAAAAAGGTCACACAGAGGACAGTGTAACGACTTCTCTACGAGAGTCTTAAAACGTTCATGCTTCTCTTCAGTTCTCAACAAGATGGGTGATTCAGCCATCACCAAAGAGACCCCTCTGCCTGACTAAGCTTTACAGTCTGGTCTCTTTCTCCAAGAGCATCTGCTTTGGCAGTGCACAGAATTCCTCTCTTCCACTTTCTCTGCAGCCCTAAAACCTCTCGTGGAAATCCCTTTGTAAACCTCCACTCACCACCTTGTCTGAAATTTCAACACCCACAACACTGAGGTCTGCATTCTGACTCAAACCATAAATGCCATTCTATACATTTAACTGGAGCATGACTAAGACCTCCACTTCCAAGTCCTGACTGTGGAGGCTAAGGCCTGAACCAGGAACTCTGGGGTGATTAGGGATAGGGAAGTGCTTCTATCTCTGTACTCAGCGCTGGTGAGACCCAACCTCAGGCACTGTGACGCCTTTTTTGGTCCGCTCGCTACAAGAAAGACAAAACACGTGAGGGCTTGCGGTTGGACTCGAGGATCTTAAGGGTCTTTACTGCCCTAAATGAGTGTGTGCTTCTCTGGTTCTACGATTGATCTTTAAGGTTGCCCGGCGTGGAGTCAGGGTCTGGACTCCATGATCCTCGTGGCTCCCTTCCAACTCAGGCTATGCTACGGTTAGGAGATTGCCATGGGCAAGCAGATGAGAATCGATCCAAAGCAGAGCCCCACGCAAGCTCCTGTGAAGAAAGTGACCTCTTAACCAGTACCCCAGGGCAGCGGGGAGTCGCTGAGCCAGGGGGGTCCCCAGGGCGGGGCCGGTTGCCGGCCGTGCCTCTGATGCGCTGCGTTGCCTGGGACACCACAGGGGACGGGTGACAATGGGGGCAGCTATAAAGGGCAGTACGGCACGGGAGAGCGGTGAGTGGGCTGGCGGGGGGAGGCTGGGCTGGACCAGGGCCGGGGCAGAAACGCCGGACCCCAGGGCGGGGGGGGTGGGTTCTCACCTGGTATCGAGGGTCCGGCCGCTGCCGGCAGCGCCTTGGGCCAGGCATGGTGCCGCCGGCGGGGCTGGGCGCAGGCCTTGCTGCCTCCCCGCTGCCTCGCCCCGACTCCTACCTGCCCCCAGCTCCCTGCGGCTCCCGTCCCCGCTCCCCCCACCGCCCTCTCCCTCCCTCCCTCCCTCCTGGCCCCACTGCCCCTTCTCTCCCTCCTCCTGCAGGCCATGGCTGCCACAATGTCGTTGTCGCTTGCCCTGTTTGTGCAAAGCGTCGTCCAGCGCTGGCTGGTTGCCGGTGAGCAGCTGGACGAGGCCACGCGAGAGCGCGAGCAGCAGCGTGAGGAGCACCTGAGCCAGCGCATGACTCGGGTGCTGCGGGAGCTGGAGCTGGGCGCCCTTGCCTGGGGAGCCCGGCTCTTTGCTGCCTTGCAGCAGTGGCAGTTCTGGGCCACTGCTGCACTCCTGGTCCTGCCCTTTGGGCTCTGCTGCTGGCTGAGGAGATGGAGCCACCAGCCAGGCAGCAGCAGCAAGGAGGGCACTTCCAGAGACACGGCTGACAAGGAGGAGAAGACGGAAGACAGACCCAGTGTTGCCCTGGATGCGCACACCATTTCGGCCAAGCGCCTCCTGGACATCTCAGAATCCTTCACGATGGTGGAGGAACTGGTGGATGAACTTCTCCGTGTCTGCCAAAAACTCTCCAGGAACAGCTTCATGCCACGACTGATGCCAGTCATCGGGGTGGGCAGCACCTTGCAAGGTTGGAGTCCCTGTGAGCAGGATGCCATCTACCGCCTGCTCATGACCCTGAAGCCTCCCCGTGGGCACGCCTTCCACTTGGAGATGGCCACCGCCACCGAGGAGACGCCGGCGAGGAAGTCCAGCCTCCGCGCAGAGCTGCAGTGCACCTGCATGAGGGAGCCGCTGGCGGAGGACATGCTCTGCTTCCTCCACCACCCCCAGGAGGAGCTGAGGCAAAAACAGGGTCCCAGCCTCCTGCGCACCCTCTGCACTGGCCCCTACCTAGACATGGAGAGAACCGCACGCTGGCTCCAGATAGTGGTGAAACACGCCTGGGCGCTTATGGCGCCGTCCACAAACTGCCGTCTAGCGGTGCTGCCCGCCAGGCACTCCTGCAAGCTCCAGCTGACACTCGCTTCCCACAGTACCGTCCTCATTGAGATGACGTTTGGAGTGAAGCAAGGCGACTCGTACGCCTTCCTGAGCTGGGAGTAAGCAGAGACCACCGTTACCGGCAGCAGGTCGTGGCCAGAGAGCTGTGCTGTGGCCGAGGCACAGTTCTTCAGGCACGGGGTCAGCTCCCGGGGAAGCTGCTGCTGCAGAAATGAGTCCATGCCCCTGGGGAGCTTTGCCCTGTGCTAAGACGGCAATAAATCACTTGTTTAACACAGAGACGCTGCGTCCGTGAGTGTCCGGGCATCACTCTGGGGGGGAATGCAGGCGTAGGGTGCTGACAGCTCAGCTGCCACAGAGCCAGGGAGCATTTTGCTCATGGCTTTGGACGGCCATAGGCTTCACTGGGTAATAAGCTGGCTGGCTGGCTGTCCGGGCCCAAGGAGGTGTGGTGAATGGAGTTACATCCAGTTGGCGGCCGGTCACAAACGGTGTTGCCCAGGGCTCCCCCCGGCGGCCTGTTCTCTTTTTAATATCTTTATCAACGATGTGGATGAGGGGATCGAGTGCACCTTCAGTAAGTTTGCAGATGACACCAAGCTGGGCGTCAGTGTTGATGTGCTTGAGGGTAGGAAGGCTCTGCAGAGGGATCTGGACAGGCTGGAGCGCTGGGCCGAGGCCAACGGTGTGAGGTTCCACAAGGCCAAGTGCCGGATCCTGCACTTGGGTCACAACAACCCCATGCAGTGCCGTAGGCTCGGGAAAGAGTCTCTGGAAAGATGTCTGGCGCACAAGGACCTGGGGGTGTTGGTCAAGAGCCAGCTGAAGATGAGCCAGCAGTGTGCCCAGGTGGCCAAGAAGGCCAAGAGCATCCTGGCTTGTCTTGGACATAGTGTGGCCAGCAGGACTGGACATTAGGAAATGTTTTTACACTGAAAGGGTTATTAAGCATTGGAACAGTCTGCCCAGGTAAGTGGTTGAGGCACCATCGCTGGAGGTATTTAAAAGATGGGTAGACATAGTTCTTAGAGTTATAATTAATGAAGGTTTTTGTCAGAGCTAAATTGATGGTTCAACTAGATGATCTGAAAGGTCCCTTCCAACCTAGGCAATTCTATGATTCTATGATTTTTAGATTTTCTTCTTTTAATATTTTGATCATAATCTTTTGCTGCCCACAGTATGAAAAACAGTTATACATATCAACAGGCATGCACTTATTAAACCAAATCTTTATCATAAATGTACTTCATAATATCATACATCTATTGCAGTTATTGACCACTACTCCATCCACCTGATAAGGGTAGGGAGCTATCATGAACATAGCTGTAAGCAAGGAACAGGGTAGCAAAACCAGCTGTAAATCATTAATCTGAGCATTAAATTACTAATCCCATCAGCCTCATTTAAAGCATTTAAACTGACAGTTGCGTATCCAATTAACTGTTGCTATAGCAAACGCAAATGCTTAGAGGTATTTGACAGACAAATCTTTACTGGCCCAGCAGGGATTTAGACTGAATTTATTTAATTAGATTGTGACTTTACCTAAATTGAACATTTACTCTAATCCTTGCTGAAACCAGGGAATGAAATCTCTCAAGGTTAAACAGACATCACAAAAGCACATCACTCTGCTAAATGATTTGTTGAAAGCACTGCACTGCTTCCTCAAGGAGAAGGCAGGCACATCCCTGTACACGTTATCAGTGCTAAACCTTCCCATGTCTGTAGGTACACAGGAGCATCCACGACCTCTTGTCTTTCCACCACTACTCTTTCTCAACAACTTCTCCAGCCCAACAGTGACTGTTCACAAAACATCTTACCAACCCTGTGTTTTCCTACTAAATTTTAATGCACTCCAAGTCTGCAGCGAGATCTGTGTGCAGACCTCTCATCAGAGCTCATCACGATTCCAATCCATATAAAATTACAGGACACTGAGTTATGAAAACTGTTCCTATGCTCCTATGAGAATCTGCGTCTTAACTCTTAGACTTAATGTCTCTGGAAAATATTCTAAAACAATTTTTCAGGTAATGCTTTTTATTTCTCTTACAGCAGAAAACAATGGCAGCAGCAGTATAAATAATAGGTTAATTTATCTCATAAAAGCAGTTGACGCGTATAAGCCACATGAACCTTTCTTGGAACATATACACCAACATTTTTCAATCATGACCCACACTATAAATGGGGTTTACAGTGAGACTTTCATATTTCTCTACATTTCCATCTCACCATCTAGGTGACAAGAGTGCAAAATAGGGCTGAAATTTCAACTGTGCCACATTGCTCCATCTAGAAAAATATTCCATAGAAGAATTTTATTTTATTTTTTTTGTTAATACAGCAGAGCTGTCATGCTATGACAGCTAATGGCACAGTTAATGTGACAAAATCATTCTCAGAAAGCGATTAACTCATTCTTTGCCCATCAGCCAGAAAGAAAGCTGTCAACATCCATCTGAACAGAAGCACTGGAAACTAGTCAAAGCGAAGAACTTCCAAGGGAGCCCATGCATGTTTAAACTTTGCTTACCGAGCTGTGGATCAGCAGACTCAAGGTATGGGAGGTGTTTCCCTCCCAGGTATCCATCATATTGAGTTTCTCTGTAGTAACTGAGAAAAAAATTACTTAAACGAGGTTCTTGGGCTCAATTAAGAGATTCAGAAGTATTAGCTTCTCCCTCTGAATTCTTCAGAGATCCCTTAGACTCAATGAGTTTCACAATCATAAATCACTGCATAAAATGATTCTGTTCACAGCATCACGACCATTCATAACACGTAGAGCCTGCAAATGCCTTTTAAATCTACCCACCTTCACTGTCCCAGCACCAAGCCTTGTGGGCCCTCAAAATGTTAAAGTCACTGGTGAGCCCCGGCCAAAAAAGATGGCAACATGCCAACAGATCTACTCTGCCTTCTTTGTGTAAATGTGAATACCGTCATCATTCGGTTTTCTCAATATCTTAATGAAAAGAGCAATTAAATCACTAACTAACCTTAACCTGAGGCACAATAAATAGGCATAGCAATTGGTAAAGAGAAATTCTTAGAGGAAATATTTTTCTGAATAATACCCCTCACCACCAAAGACACCCGCCCCTCCAATTCCTGCACAGCTTTGAGATCTCCTGTGGTTCGCTGGCACTGTTAGTACATTTCAGCTGTTGTGGTCTCCTGGTCACACTTCTTACTGCCATCATTATTCTCTGTTTGGTGATCTTTACACAATTTGATTATTCAAGTTTGTTAGATGCATTGAGTTGTGCCTTGAGAAAGCTCCAACTCCTATAAAACATAGCAGTTTGTCTGCCTAAGTGCCCAGACATCCATCAGCATATCCCCTTTGCCTTCTGCTCTGTGCTGTCTCACTGCTGTTGGGAGTTCAGAGTCCCTGAACCCAATCCAGAGTCCTTGATCTCAGAAAGTGATCTCAGAAAAGAAGTCCTCCCTGAGTAGGAATACCATGTTTCCTTCCCCTTACCCATCACTATTAGGCTGCACAGTGGCAGCATGACACTGTGTACTGTTCAGTCAGGCTCAAAGAGATCAGACAACCCACTTCTGTAGTCCTCAGCGCTGCTGTCACTAATAGAAGAACTCATTTTTTCAGTATACAAGAAGAAAGGCAAATTATTTAAGAGTACACCCAAGTGCCACATGCAAATAAACAACCCATCCTAGTGCAATAGCCCAATTGCTTATCATACAAGCTGAAAAAGGGTTAAAGAGAGAAAGGAATTTATAGTTCCACAGTCATAAATAATTTCAGTCTTTTCAGTTAATTGGGAAATAGGGAATACAGTTTGACAGAAAGAACTGGTCAGACTACACAAGAAAAGACTTTGTATGTCTAACTAACTTACATAAAACCTCATTCTCCTCCCCAGCTTCTTCTGGGGAATATGGACATTTCACCCTGGGAAGCAAAGCCAATTTTCTTTTTGACCTGCCTACATGTAAGAGAAAACTTTATAATTTTGTCCTCTGATCATTTGCCTTAACTTGTGCCCAAGATGCCTGGCTTTTTCCTTGTGAAGGGCAAGTCAACAGTAGCTTTTCCCAAACAACACGCATTTCTAGGGATTTGAGGTTCTGCAGCTTAAATCCTTAAGTCCCTTCAGGCACAGTAATGCCAAGCTCTGTGCTTTGTGCCCTCATCTTGAGGAATGATGCCATCAGCTGTGTGTTTTCCTTGGAGTGAAGCAGCAGACAAGCACTGGCGCCCTGAGATGTGACTGTGCTATCATAGATACCACATCTGGATAACTCCAGATCATGAGGAGTACAAACCTGGAGCTGGCTAGGCATGTACTCCAGGCACCTTCCCAGTCATGGGGTGCTGTTGCCCTTTGACCGACACTGTAATTACCAACGGGCAGAACATTAAGCAGGGTGAGCTGAGGATGCAGATGAGTAACAGCTTTGAAGACGCGTGTGGCATGCACAGGCCTGCTGAGGGATCCCTACATAGCTGTGGAGATCTGAGCTGCGACGCCTCTGTAGACTCACTGTAGGATGGCTTAAAATCAATAGCTGAGGATTTTCTTTACCGTATTAAAAGTCTTTCCTAAATGCCTATGAAAAATACAAACCCTCCCATAGCTGCAGTAGCCTATAGTTATCATATCTCAACTAATCTGGCTGACTGTGTGATGAAGTATGTTGAACCGATTGGGACAGGGAACTACTGGAGCGAGTCCAGAGAAGGGCAACCAAGATGATTATGGGACTGGAGCACCTCCCTTATGAGGAAAGGCTGAAAGAGCTGGGACTCTTTAGCCTGGAGAAGAGAAGGTTGAGGGGGGACCTGATTAATGTTTACAAGTATCTAAAGGGTGGGTTTAAGGAGGACGGAGCCAGGCTCTTTTCAATGGTTCCCAGCGACAGGACAAGGGGCAATGGGCACAAGCTAGAACATAGGAAGTTCCGTTCAAATACACGGAAAAACTTCTTTACAGTGAGGGTGACAGAGCACTGGAACAGGCTGCCCAGGGAGGTTGTGGAGTCCCCTTCTCTGGAGATTTTCAAGACCCGCCTGGATGCAGCCCTGAGGGATGTGCTTTAGGCAATCCTGCTCTAGCAGGGGAGTTGGACTAGATGATCTCTAGAGGTCCCTTCCAACTCTGAAGATTCCGTGATTCCATGATTCCATGATTAGAAGAAAAGAAAAAACCATAAGAATGGAGGTCCCCTTTTCTCTGTACTATTCCTTGGAAAGAAAGCAGCTCATGCTTTGATTCAGGATACAAGATCCAAGTTTTGTGAGCTGGAACTCCTTTTCCTTTTCATTTATAGGGTGTACAGCCACTTCCCTCATATCCCTGATAAACTTCATCTTGAGGTAGAATGGCAGGTTCACTGCAGAATGTATTCCCGCCCGGCTGCTCTGGTGTAACCCTGAGTTTTGGCCAAAGCTGTTAGAAACAGTATGAACAGAACCAAGATTAAGTCTGTGCTGAGGATTTCATTTCCTTCTGATGAATTAATAAAACCAGTACTTTGATTTCGTAGCTTAAGTCTTAGCTATCTGGCAAAACTTCAGACTGACACCTTTGACCCCCGGTGGATCAAAAGTATGTTTTGACACAGATATTTAGGAGACCATTTGAGCTTTACCTGCCCTTCTGAAAGTTAAAATTATTTAAAAAGGGCTGGAGAGTTAAGGTTGTTGCATACCCTGTGTAGTAAGGGATTCCCACATTCCATCTTGTTTCCCATATTGGATTACTCTTATAAATCAATCACATGGCTGAATTCAGTATCACAGACAGACCCTATAAACTTCTTGTCCAGGTCCTTATAAACCTAGACATTTTCTTTCAATAATATCAATTCACTAACATCACTGAATACTAGAGACCTGCAGAGAGCTGCCTCTCCTCGCCAGGCCTTACTAGTGCTAAATAGTTCACCTTTTGACAAATTAGGCGTCTTTGGATTTTTCTGTTTCTCCAAATATATAAATGCAATCATTACCACATGACCTGCACAACTACATCAGATGTTAGCACTCATATGATATCAAACTACATTTGAAAGTCTGAAATAAAATTCTTCCACAAATTCAGCAGAGATCTAAAGCACTATTAGAGTCCATAGAAATTAGTTTTGTCATAAAATATTAAAATATCACTTGATTTGTCTGTATTTACGAAAGCACTTGTTTGGATTTGTCTGTATTTACGAAAGCACTTGTTTGGCACATCTCTTCGCAGCATGTGAATGGCTTATATTAAGTTTTAAAAAGACAAACAAGCCACTCAGCTGCCCAGTGAAATAATTGTTTGTCAAGCGCTTTAATGAAGTAATCTCGTTCTACTAAATCCTTTTTTTTCCTTTTTGGCAGTGGATTTTTAAGTTTTACATACTGATAATACATGAATGCCTTATTAATATATTGATACATAGTTAATAACTGTTTATAAAAAGCTGTGGAATATAATAATTACTAGGAATTAATAACATATATTGAAAGTATCTATTGCAGCTCAGAGGTCAAATGCATTTCAGTACCATTCACCTCAGCGCCTTGCAAGTAAGCTTCTTCACATTCTCAGTAACAAGAAGGTGTTGGTCAATGTGTAATCCACCAAAAATATTCTAAAGGTCCAGCTGGCTTGAGAACAGGAGGTAATCCTCTCTCGTCTTTGCTACCAATCAAGAGGCCAATAACATGAGTTACACTTTCATTTACAGTGCATGGCCTATAGCAGTTTTAACAATTCATCATATCACAACAAGCGCATACTCACTGAAATATTATGTCGTCTTTATCACCTTGGTAACTCCAAGTGGGCCAGAGGATTTACACCATGCTACATGGGCAGATTTTAGCATGTGTGCTTGACTAATTCTTATGCAGTCAAAAGAGCAGGATAGTCATTTATTGTAGTAGACTTGCTTGGTAGACTTGATAGGCTTCACTTGGTATGCCTGCTATAACTTCTTGTAACACGGAACCATAGAATCATAGAACACCAGGTTGGAAGAGACCTCAAGGATCACCTGGTCCAACCTTACTGGTCTAGACAAGATGGCCCAGCACCCTGTCCAGCTGAATCTTAAAAGTGTCCAATATTGGGGAATCCACCACTTCCCTGGGGAGATTATTCCAACGGCTGATGGTTCTCATTGTGAAAAATGGTCCTCTTGTGTCCAATCTGAATCTCCCACAGACTAACTTGCACCCATTACCCCTCATCTTTTCCGTGTGAATCCTTGTAAAAGGGAGTCTCCGTCTTCTTTGTAGCCACCTTTTAAATACTGGAACTTCTTTTCTCAAGGCTGAACAAACCCAGTTCTCTCAGCCTTTCCTCATATGGCTTCCCAGCCCTTTGATCATCTTGGTGGCCCTTCTCTGGACCCTCTCCAGCACGTCTTTTTTGTATAGCGTATTATGTAGAGTGTATATATATGGACTATATGCAAACTATACTGCATAAAGGTGCATAAAGATGCTGGTGTACTGTCATTTTTAGGTATTCTCAGTTGTGTGGTTGTTTCTGTTCTTAATTTTGCTAGTGGCATACCTTTAACTTTTAAATTGATCTATTTGTGCATTTGCCCTATTTCATATATTTAATAACTGTGTTATGATTAAAACTAATGCTAGCCATCCAAAGGTTTGTTACTGGAAGGTCAATAATAAAAATACATCTCGTAGAATTATTTGTGTGGATTCTCTGGCTGTAGCACTTTAATATTTTTTTTTTCAGTGCAGTCAAATGTAGAAAAATTCATTTCTGTATTTTTCCTGTCACTTGTGAAATGGAGCTTTTGGTACAAGCCATTTGAAGTTCAGTGCAGAGAAAGAGAAGTTCGGGGATAGAGACTAGTTACTGTGCATACAGCAGG
The DNA here is from genome assembly GCF_028500815.1 of Rissa tridactyla. Taxonomy (NCBI): domain Eukaryota; kingdom Metazoa; phylum Chordata; class Aves; order Charadriiformes; family Laridae; genus Rissa; species Rissa tridactyla. Next base: position 42,510,473 of record NC_071467.1, read on the forward strand.
CAGAGGAACAGGTTTCTGTATGACAACAAAATTCAACAATTTGAAACACTGGGACAAAGCCGGGACAAAAAGCCACACAAACACATGATTTCCAAATGCTAAACAAGTCTCTATAGGAGCCATCAAACCTAGCTGGTCGTGAGCAGAATGCAACCTATCCTAAATACACTGTGTGTCCCCCAGGTCCCTTGTCACTTACCACATCCACTCTCTGTCTAAAGCTAGCAATATGAGCTGTAACCCTCCACTATCACACTAAAGCTTCTAATTTAGGTATCTAAATTATTAATCACCAATGTCACCTTGACTACTTATGGAATGACAGCTAGCTGCTCCTTAGGACAGTTCAGTGTAAAAGCAGGGAAGTTATGTGTTTACAGACTTGCACAAGCATGTGCTTTGGAAACTGGCTCCTCTGATACCTTACAGCTTGCAAAGTTCTGGTTGCAACACCATTCCTTACCAATGTGCTTTACCTTGAAAGGTTGTCCTAATAAACAACCTCCTCTGGTTTGTTTCATGACCAGGAATTCATTGCTGAACCATTTCACCTTCCCATAATCTGCTGCTTTTGCCATGTAATTACTGATTACAGCGTAGGACACTTGGAGTCACCTTACCCACCTATTTTGCATTGGTTGGTACCTTGTTTGGAACCACAGTTCGTTGAGGTTTGAGATCTGCCTTCGGCCTCAATAGGTACTTTTCAGTTTCACCTTTTGCTGGCATCTAAATAAAATATGCAACAGTTAATTGTGCATGGAAGTACATCACTTCCATACAATTATTAGCACTGACAGCGTAAAACTTTCCACCATATTTCTTGGCATAAATCACATCAAATTATGTGAACTACCATTTCATTTCAGCTGAAATGAAAAATTTCCCATGAATACCCACGAACTGTAATCTGAATTGTGTTTACAACATAGATGCGTAGACCAGAGCGCACCATGACTTTATTCAAATACTTTCCTTTCTCCGACTTGCCGATAAACAAGACAAGACCTTTAGTATCACTTATTCAAAATGCAAAGTACAGCAAATAAGTAGTGCTCTCTTCATTTGCCTTTTTACATAAACAGTGTGTGGAAGACGTCACGGTGATCGAGACGAGCTGAGAACATAACAGGAAAAGCACAGTTTTAGAGACCTAAGTAGGAACGTGGCTTTCTCTTCAGTCTTGGGGAAAAAATACTGACACCACAGCAGTGTCACAGCTGCGGTTTTAAAGCTGGATAATCGTATGGAAAACTGAGGAACCACAACTGGCCTTTTAAAGATGTGAAACAATGATAATGGGGTGGTTTCACTGATTTATAGGGAGATGCATCTCCCTTTCTGTTCCCATTCCAGTAAGCGGGCAAGCTGGAGAAGAGTAATTTATGATATAAAGTAAGAAGTGTTTAACTTTCTAGCTACAATAAAGTAGTGGCAGAGGAAGGAAAGAGCACTTGCTTTCCAAGTCTTGGCCAGGTTGTTCCGTAGGTCCTAAGGGAGATGCCAACCTGCGAGGCCACCACCCTCCTGCTTCAGGCAGGCGGGTGACGCAGCAGCACGGTTCCCTGGCCCCGGGAGCAGAGGGTGTCGCCCGACAGACGGCTTTGGGAAGTCAACTCGGGACCGACACCCTCCTCCTCAGAGCCAGAGCCGGAGCCGAAGCCCCGGGGCCGGGCAGGGAGGCAGGTGCGGGGCGGCCGGGGCCGGCGGGGAGCTGGGGGCTGCGGGGACCGGGCGGGACGGCGCCGGGGGCAGCCCGCCGGGCTCCGGAGGGGTCGCTCAGCGCTCCGGAGGGAAGCGAGGAGGGGACCGAAGCGGCGGGGAGGCGGGTGTGACCCCCCCGGGGCCGCAGCCCCCGTCAGCGGGATGGGGACGGTGGGGCTGGGTGGGAGCGCCTTCTCCCGAGCCTTGCCTTTCCCATCCTCAAACGCCGTCATGGAAACGGTATGGTCTAAATGCAGGTTCATAACTCACAGGGCCGTGCTTTTCTCTGTGGTTGGTAATTTGCCCACAAATTAAAATAGGCTGTGTGATTTCGGCCACACGGTGTCGGAAAATAGACAAGGTGTAGATAGGTTGCCTGCTTTCCGAAACAGCAGATAATATCTTCTGCTAAGGAGGACACCTTGATATCACAGCAGCGTTTTCGGTACTTTTTTGCTCAGCTAACATCACCTCCCTATGAAAACAAAGTACTCAGTAGCCATTGCCACAACATGCATGTATAAAATGTATGTTACCAAACCTTTCTAAAAACCTAGGAAGCTGATGACTCTGGAACGAAACAGCAGGCGTGTAGGATCTAGCACAATACTTTAATCTTACTAGTAAGAATCCAGCAGTTTTCACAAAACAAGTCTTTAGTAATGTATTTCGTACCTGCACAAAAGAACAATGTGAAAGAAATAGCTGTTTGAAAGTCAATCTCTTCTTTTAGTCAATATCTCAGTGTTTTGAAGGGCCAGTAACATATTGTATTTCTGGGTTTGTATAACAGAAGAGCGGTGTTTGTGCCTGAAAAATCATGTTCAACTTCAGAAGCATCCTGAAGATACTACAGTTCCTGAAATTATTGATTGTTTTAGTTTTTGAGAATTTAATCTTACTCATATTTCCTCCATGCAAAAAAAAATTTGCTGGGGAAATAGTGCTTATTACTGGCTCCGCAAATGGGATTGGAAGGCAGATTGCCTTAAATTTTGCTCCTTTGGGAGCAACCTTGGTTCTTTGGGACATTGATGATGAAGGTAACAAAGAAACAAGCAGATTAGCCGAAAAAAATGGAGCTAAACGAGTGTTTGCCTACCACTGTGACTGCAGCAATAGGGAGGAGGTCTATGAACAGGCAGACAAGGTAAGATACAGCTTCTGGCTTCTGATTTGGCTTCTCATGTCTGATGGTTTTGCTTCTTTTTAATAGTATATGCTATTGAAATTTTTTTTTAGGAACTATACTATTCACTAAACTGAAGTAATCATATAGGGCAATGACTCTTTTTTACGAATAATTTCTAGATGAACTTAAACTATGTTCATAAAAAAGTAACTGGGTTTGATCTCTTCTGTCAAGATCTATCTCTTTCCAGTCTTCATTGTGAGATGGTAACTTCTTTTAGATTAAGAGTATAGTAAAACATACAGCAGAGGTTATCTCCATGTATTAGCTTGTTTAGGCTTTAAAATTTCTTTAACATATCAAGAAATAAAAAAAATAAAATAAAAACATAAAATAAACAAAAAACAGTGGAAATTGTAAGGGGGGAAGAGGTCTTTTTCTTTGTCCCTTTGTTTAGAAAACTGTAGTTCTGTAAGGGTGTAATGGTTTCAAAAACGTCATCAGGACATGACTGTTCTCCAGTCAAATTGCTTGAGCTTCAGTCTATTTTTTGGTCAATCCAGATGGAAAATAAGATAGAGAAGACTCCATTTTAAATGAGACTCTTCTGCTGTGCTGACCTACGCTTTGTAAACTTTTTTTTCCTCTCTTTTATCAGAGCCCAGAAATTGGACATTAAAATAATATTATTAATTTTTACTTGTCCTTTAACTGCATATTGTCCGAAAATATTTCCCAGTATAACCTCACTTATAATCCAGTATCCCGCTCTGCCGTTTCATACAAGGATAATTTCTTCTTTTTACTTAAATACTCAGTATATGTAGTTATATACATGACTCTCAAGTCACGTCTTTGACATTCTGTGTCCGAAGGCATGCATCAGAGAAATTATCTAAAATATTTCATGACGTGTGAATGTTGATACATTGTTTTGGAATAGCCTTGAAATTTAACATTAATTTTGTATGAGTTGTCAGAGGGGTGCTTTGCTTTGTGGTTGTTGCTTTTAATTTTAACCAAAACAGATTAATTCTTTCTGAACGCGGCTATCAAAGTCTGAAATAAGTGTTTGTCCTCAAGACATGTTACCAATGAAAAGTACTTCTAAAGGGTAAGTTGGATTCAGGATCTGTAAGTATCCGGAACTGCAATTCTGCTGCTTGCTGTCAGCAAGGTGTTATTTTACCCGTACTTGCCGGCAGCATTTGGGGCAAAGCCAATTAACAGCGCACAGAAAAAAATGCCATCGGTTGTAGATGTTAAGAACCACAAGTGTTCTTGTGGTATTGGTCGTGCAGTATTTTGTATTGCAGTATTTTGTATGGTATTGTAGTATTAGCTGTGCAGTGCAGGCAAGGACATATCGTGTTACAACAGTACATCTGCAGACATGAGCAGGTTGTTGACTCTTCTGTGCTGACCCAAGACAGAGCGGTCAAGGAGGGCGACCCTTGCCAATTACTTGGGTAGTACAGACGATGTGATCTTCACTGTGAATGCGTCGATTACGACTCCTGCAATTTTGGAGTAAGAATCCCAGTAATTTCAACAATCTTAATATCTGTTATCACTTCCCAGCAAGATGAAAAATTGGTCTGAGCAACTTGTGGTCAGTACTTCAAATGTGACGCTTGATCTTTATTTGGAATTACACTATATATCAAACAGCAATTCTTCTAGAATCCCCTTTTTGCAAGGAAAAATCTCACTTTAGAATTTACTGAAATCGAATCTCTTTAAAAAATAACAGTTTAAATTGGCATCTAATCCCTATTCCCATAAATGATATCTGCTTCTTGCAAAGACACGCACCAGAATGGTTAGTTTAAGCTTATGTAAGTATTTTCTTTGTTGGACTTTCCTGGGGATGCTGAACGTTTTGAAAGGCTTTGTTTGTTCTTAGTTTAACAGAGTCTCAAAATGTTTGTTTTGTGCACTCAAGTATTTCTCAGTCTCCAAACACATTAACCGAATCAGCTGCGGGGCTCCAGCCTGCAGAATGTGCTGTGCCCCTATCAGCAAAGAGTATCTGAAGTGCACAGGCTGACCTGCAAGCAGAAACTCAAAGAGCTGTTTAAAACTCAGGAACTGCTGCTAAGGTGTTAAATTATTGTTAACAATACCAACGTCTTTGTAGGTATTTGCATGCATTGAACAGTCATGATGGAGCCAGAAAATTTTTTTATATCAAAAGTTTTCCAGCTAGGGGCCACCTCCACTCTTGGAAATGCCTGCAACGTTTTGATTGGTAATATGAATAGTCTTGAGCTTGGACACTGATGATAAATCAATAGCAGAAAAGCTAAAGTCATTGCTTTTATTTGGTATATTCACTGCAGAAAAACCTAGGTATTTTCCCATAACAGAAGCTTTCTTTACAGGAAGCAAATTGGATCCTCAAAGTCCCTAAAGAAGAGGTTTTAGAATAAACTGGTGAAGTGAACAGCAAGTAATTTTCAGGATCAGGGTGTGTCCACCAGGGAATTCTGAAGGAAATCAGATATGGATCTGATGAGCTAGAAATTCATGGGATGGGGGGGGGGGGGGAGTGTTATGCTATAACAAGTGTCCAAGGAACGAAGAGTAGGAGATATGCCAGTTTTAAAGAGCATTTGAGAGGACACAAAGAAACTACAAACCTGTCTTACAGAAAATCGGTAGAAATGATAATAAAGAGAAGAATCAATAGATACCTGGAGAAACACATAATGAAGAATAATCAGTTTGACTTTTTCGAAATGGAAGTCAGGCTTCCCACATTTTTTGAGGTAGCGAGTAAACAGGCCAAACGAAGCCAGATTAAGTAAAACACTGCCACTGGGGAAGCTATGTTGTCATGTGAAGAAAAAGAGAACCATCAGCTGGTCTCACACAGTAGTTAAAAGGTACGAGTGGGGAGAAAGTACAGATGTACCCCACAAAGGAAGATTTGGGCATTCCTGCCACTCTCAGCAGTGTCTAGATTTGCATTCGTTTCTGTGGGTGGAAAGGTGCTTGGATCTGAGCCCTGCTTGCCTATGACAAGGAGAAAGCCTGACACAGCTGGAGGAATAGCAAACGAGTCTTCACTGAACACTAAGGTGCCCTGAAAGAGCCAAAGAAAGGTCAAATATTGGGGCATCAGATCCAAGCACCTATTTCCAGATTGCCAGACAGCAGCATATCTGGGATTTTTATGTTTTTGTAGTCATTCCATAATTTTTGAGACATCAAATAACCCTTTGCTTCTAGCACAAAAATCTCTGCAGTGAGGCTGATTCTTAATACTCTAAGTAAATCTTGGCCATCTGCTTTGATACAGATGCAAATCATGGGATAAAATCTTTTTATAACAAACCCAAATGGTGATTTTGGCCTTCTCGCCAAGTGATGTTATCGATTTCCTGGTACATCCTTCTGTACTCAAGGGATAGGTATCCCCCAGGGATCTGCAGTGAATTCTTTCCTGTTCAATCAAAATGATCTGGAAAAGGGGTTGAACAGGGTTGGCTGAGGAATACAGATTCTCACGGTACCAGAAATAGGGGACAAGAAATGTTCAGGTTGCAATTAAAGCATGCTCACGGTGCACACTAAAGCTTTGTAACTCATTACCTTAGGTGCCGATGAAAACCAAAAGTATTCTGGAGTTCAGGAAGCAGTTAGACAACTTCTTGGGGAAAAAAAAATAAACCCATGGGGATATATTACATACAAAGGTATAGATTCCTTATCTCTCTCAGTAAGAAGTTAAGCTGCAGAGTGTGAAAAATTGAGGAGTATGATGGAGGAGACCGTAGAATCCTGGCTCTTTTTTTACTGCTTTCCACCATGAGACGAGGGCTATGAGTCCAGATGGACCTTTGATCTGATGTAGTACAACAGCTCTTAACATAATTCTGTTTCCAGTAGAGATATAAATAACTGCACATATCACTAAACATTTTCATAAATGAAGCACAAGAGGCAAGGGTACCTTCTAAAGCTTTCTGTTTATCCTTTTTTTTATTCAGGTTAGAAATGAAGTTGGGGATGTCACTATTCTAATCAATAATGCTGGCATACTGCTTGGGAAAAAGTTCTGTGACATTCCAGATGCAGATTTTGAAAAGACCTTAAGAGTCAACTTCCTCTCTCAAGTCTGGGTAATGTATTTTTTTCTCTCCCAGGTGACCGAAGGGTACAGGCAAGTATTTTCGTGTGAAAATCACCACGGTGGCACCTAGCTGGGGAACCCAATATGGAATAGGGATGGGGGGAAGATACATCTTTTTAATCATCCTGTAACTGGAGACACACCAAATTGACAGCCTCCCCGCTGTGCCTCAGTAATGTTAACACAAACCTGCCTGGGCACTCTGATAAATCAAAAGTTTGTGCAACGATGTCATGAAACACGCTCTATCTGTAACAGCTGTGGCTGAAGTTAATGCTGACATGGTGGCACGTGACTTTCCTTTCCTGTTTGCTGGCATCAGAAGGCTTTGTCTAATAGACTTGCAGCATTCGTGAAGGCACAACCATGGTTTAGTTGTGGACTTGGCAGTGTTACGTTTACGGTTGGACTCCACGATCTTAAAGGTCTTTTCCAACCTAAATGATTCTATGACTCTGTGCTGCACGTGTTGGTGTCAGTCTTCAGGTCGTGCTTTCATTCCTAGCCACCATCTGCTTAGTGTACACAGAAAATTCGTCTGGATAGTATGTATTACCTTCGCTTTGTTTTCATACCTCTGAGGGAATTTGCTGTTATTTGGGGTCTCAGCTGACCTTTAGGAAGTTTGTTGTGAGGGAGTGTTACTCTTGCCCCCTCTTGCATGTGTTGTTTATATGCCTGAGTGACCAGCCTGCATCAGGGAAAAATGTAGGCTTGCAACTGCCTTGCTAAATGGCATTTCTCAACGGAAAATCATTGCAGATAGAAGTCCTCTAATCATTTCCCAGCCCACAGTGCATCATTCTTCCAAACACTTGAGGCAAAGGGATTAGGAGACATGTTCTTCCTGACAGGCCTGAAGAGACATAGGGCAGGAGGACAGTGACTGTGGGCCCTCAACCCAAAAAAAACATGTACTAGGCACAGACATCTGGAGTCGAATAGACGTTGCAGCATATCTCGGCTATTGAAATATTTTTTTTACTGCTCTTGTCTTTTTTCTTATCTTCCCCCTCATAAAACACTAGCATCCTCCTTCTATAGTTAGTGTCACCCACAGCCGTGGTCTGAGGAGTTGTCACGCGGTTCGGTTTGTAACACATAGGGCCCATAGGCGGCTGAGCTCCCCTCGATGTGTTGACTTCTAGCTCCCTCTTGTGTACCAAATCTTTGGTAATAGTCTCAAGTACACACAAACTGTGAGGAACCAGGAGGCAGAGAAAATACAAACTTTGCTGCTTTTAATTGCACGATTTTAATGGCGACAGATCTTCAGATAGAGGATAGTCATTCAAAGACATTCTGTTCCTTATTTATAAATTCTTACAGAGAAAGAATTACAGTTGAGCTTCTTGTATATTGAAGCCCCAGAAAGCATATCGGGTTGTAAAGCCTAATTTGTAATGTGACATTTTTGGCATGTCTAGTTATAAAGGGTTTTTTTTATGTGTCTTTTAGACTTGCAAGGCCTTTCTTCCAGCCATGATGACCTGTAACCGTGGACACCTGGTTAGCACAGCCAGTGCGGCAGGACTGTTGGGAGTCTACAGAATGTCAGGTTAGTATCCTCCAGTACCATTACAGATGAGGTGTACTCGCCAATAACTTTTCCTGAAGATCTCGTAAATGCTTGGCTTTAGCAGTTTATACTGATATATTGAACACTCAGGAAGAGCCTGCAGATACGAAAGGTAGTGGTGGATTGAAGAGGACGATGGTGGCATGTTGCGTGAATGGCACAGGGAGCTCACTGCAGATTTTACTGTCTGACTGCAGCCTGTCTTCCCTCCACAGAAGAAGGACAATACAGCCACACGTGTGCAGCAGGAGGGAGCCCTGCATACAGGTTGTCTAACACTTTCTCATGGCAGGTTCCATGCAGATGAATGTTCACAGTCCTGAGACACACGTGGGTTACACCTGGAACTGTACACTTAGTTGGAAAATGGTTTTCAGGTCTAGAAGGCATTTTGGGAGAATTTTCATTAAAATTAATTTGAATGAACTGTGTTATATGCTATTTAACAGCTCCATATTCTCAGCTGTTTCCCTCAGGAGAGCTGTCTGCTACAGTCCTGACTATTTCATCAGCCTGGGTCTGCTGCCCAGTCTCACCTCAAGCCTTTCTGGCATCTTAGGTCACCCTATGAGAATGTGAACTTCAGTGTAATAAGTACCTTTTGTTTCTTCTGCTGACTGATGGTGTTACTGTAGTGTTTATTTGCCACCTGTTATCGTTGGGTCAGATTCGGTATTGGTAATAGGTCACATCCAGCTTTCATCATTTAACTGTAAGGCTTCTGAGGGTGGACCTGCCCAACCATGCATTATAACTTTTTACGCCTTAGCACCTATGCATTTTTAGGTTGTATGGTTCCGTCCTCCACTATGGGTGAATCCCCGAAGAATAACAAACTGTCTCTGATGATAGTTTTTGAAGTTATTCTTTTTAACAAAATTGGATTTCATTGTATCTAACAACTATTTTCACACACATTTGAAAAAGCCTGAGGAAACCACATGCAAATTCCTATATTAAAATAAAGTCCTTACAGTCGCAAAATTGTAGAATAATTTGGGAAGGAATCTCTGGAGGTCATCTGGTCCATACCCCCAAATAAAAGCAGGCCCAACTTGCATAAGTTGCATAGACCCTTGTGAGGGCAAATTTTTATTATCTCCAAGGATGGAGTTCCATACATTCATTAAACAATAAAAATCAGACAAAATTGAGTCTTCCTGGGCAAACAGAATGCTATTATAATTGCAGGGCAAATTAGGAGGAGGAGGAGAAGAAGTAAGAGGTTGAAGCAGCATTTCTAAGTAGGGTATTTAGATTTTTACCACTAGAAATAGTTCTTCCGGAAATGTAACCTGTGATATTAAATGGTGAAGACACTCTGAACTGAAAGAATGCCTAGCTTGTCTATGAGTATCTGTAAATGCACATAAAATGTCGAATAAGCTCATCTTCCCATATGTCTCTGTAATGCACTGCAGAAAAAGTCCTCTGGAAAGGATTAATCTTATCTTTAGACTACTGTGTATCAATCATGGGAAGAGCCATTAACCTGCAGAGTTAGTATCACCAATATGCACAGCATCCTTAAAATACTAAGTACAAGACTGCTAATTATATAACTAAGTAATATCAGGGCTTAAATAGTATTACAAAACATTAAATTCTGTATGTAACACTTACTGTGGTGTTTTTGACATATTTTGGATATTTCTTCTTTCTTCGATTTTCAGATTATGCTGGAAGTAAGTATGCAATCATTGGAATGATGGAAGCCTTACATTCGGAACTGTATCATGCAGGAAAACATGGCATTAAAACCACAATCATTTGCCCTGGTTTTGTTAATACTGACCTAGCTAAAGGTTTTCAAACTGAGTAAGTAAAACTTAGATTGTGTACTACTAAATATGTAAAAAATAATCTAGATATGCCATATTTTGTCTCTAGCTCTTATAAGGTTGATTTCCTTTTCAATTCAGTATTTTTGCCTTATTGGCAGATGCAACTGTGTCTCTTGACATAAGAAATCCAAGCCTTGTGTACAATTAATAACTGATGTGCAACAGGGACTGTGTAGTAACCTCACAGTCAAAGAATGGTTAGGGATGCTCAGCAGTATTTAAGGCAACCTTATTTGTCCGTAGAATGGGCGCCGTTGAGGTTCTCTGCCCCAGGTAATTTTGGCACTGTGGCTACAGCTATGGCTGTCAGGATGCTCGTGACCTGTCATTATTAACTATGCCCCGCTACCTGTATTAGCAGGTACTACACTTCTCTGGGTGAGAGTGGCTGTGATGGTAGTATCTGGTGGGTGGCTGTATGGTTGTAGTGATGGGAGGGGCTGCAGGCACCGAATTAGCCATTGCAGTAGAGCAGTACCAGCGATCCTGGCTTTTCAGGGCTCTGCTCCTGCTTCCACCATTCGTCATCCTGTAGTAGCACATATTGAGCAGAGCACAGCCTTTCTCCTGGCTGGAAACAGGCCTGGTCCTGATCTATTTAGCTGTGACCTCAACATCTACAGTAGAAAAGGAGAACGTATGCAGAGGGTGGAACTCTTGTGCATTGAACAGCAGATACTACGGATTAGCTGGAAAGTTTTCAATGCCGCAATCACTGTGGGCATTAAGTTCATTAGGGTCTGAGCAGGGCTTGCACAAAAAGTTACTCATTAGACATTAAAATGCACAATATCACCAAAGTGTTTTCAATTTATTTTGGTGATAGAAGGAACAAAGAGGACTGGAGACTCCTTTTCAAGACTACTTGAGGGGGTGGGAAAAGATTCTTAAATGATTTAATTAAATGATTTCTGCCTTAGAACACATCTCAAAAGTAAATTTTTGTAATTTCATAATTCTTTGTTTCTTGTTTTACCAGAAACTCCCTTTTTCTTCCTGTTTATGATGCTGAGTATGTAGCCAGGAAGATCATTAATGCAATTCAAAAGGAAAAGTTTTATCTGTTCATGCCTCTGATTTTACACTTTCTCACTTTCAAAACGTAAGAATGTGACTCGTCTTCCATCATTGTCTTCCTTCCTTTGCCATATACCTGCAAAATCAGCAGGCAAGTTTAGTAAAAACAGTCCTTTAGTTAATATTCCTGCTGTCAATCCAGTTACATGTGCCCAATTATGAAGAAACAGCGGGTTTAATTTTTAATAATCTAAGCGAATAGCATTCCTCTGGCCACTTCTCCCTCTAATACACGTCTTAAGTTATAGTTGGGCATAGAAATTTCAAAAATTTTCCTGGGATGGGACACTGGGAGCAATACCTGGGCTAGAACTGTCTGCTTCCAGAAGCTGCCTCCACCGCTGGCTGGGCTTTCACGAAGTGGCTTGGTCTGTCATTCATTCCCCCCATTTATAACCGGGGAGCACCAAACGTGTTATTGCCAGACACTAGAAGTATGGAGCACATATAACGAATTTATCATTTCTTTATTTATAGAGTACATTTTTCTAAAAAAGCACAAGGCTAACTTGGTGTTTGTCTCATCAGTCTCATTCCTAGAAAAATGGTACTACTCTTTGAATCTTGCCTTAAGATCCCCAGCGGCCTGGATAAAGCCTTTGGTCGGAAGAAAAAGGATTGAAACCTAAATATTCTGAAGACCTTGAGTGCCTAATTTCTAATTGAAATTTTTCAGTAAAAATTAAATTTGAATCAAGTTCATTCTTTGACAGAAAATTTGCTTCTTGTATGATAGTTGACATTGGTCAGCGTGCAATTTCATCCTTCTTAACTGTCTTTTAATCACTGATTTTTAGCCACAATCCTCTCTCTCATTTCATGATGGCATGCTGCATTTATCTGAGCTCTCAATAAAAGTCAGTAACACCAAGCAGGGATGTTTGACTTCATTTCGTACTCTGAATTCTCAATTTCTGAGCAAAATTTCAGAACGTGGGAAAAACGCACTACTGTTCATGCAGAAAGAGAAAAAAATCCTAACCAACAAAGAGTTTAACATATTTCCCTTTCAGGACCAAAGTCGCACTGCAGTTCACACAAAGCCGACACGAAGCAGGGCGCAGTGGGACCATAGAATCATAGGATGGTTCGGGCTGGAAGGGACCTTAAAGATGATCTAGTTCCAATGCCCCTGCCATGGGCAGGGACACCTCCCACTAGACCAGGTTGCTCAAAGCCCCATCCAGCCTGGCCTTGAACACCTCCAGGGATGGGGCATCCACAGCTTCCCTGGGCAACCTGTTCCCATGCCTCACCACCCTCACAATAAAGAATTTCTTCCTGATATCTAACCTAAATCTACCCTCCTTCAGTTCGAAACCTTTACCCCTCTACCTATCACTACACTCCCTGATAAAGAGTCCCTCCCCATCCTTCCTGTAGGGCCCCCTCTAGGCACTGGAAGACTGCTATAAGGTCTCCTCTGAGCCTTCTCTTGTCCAGGCTGAACAAGAGCAGAGCAGGGATGATGTGCTCTGGCTGGGGAGCCTGTGTCCTAAGAAGAGTGAACTGCTGTGAGCGCTGATGAAGTGTGTGCAGTGCTGTGCTGCTCACCGTGCTCGTCCTTAGCCACGGTTCTACGGGATGTGTGCACCTCCTTTTTCATCCATGGCTAGAGGCCAGTACCGGATCATTTACCAAAGGCTGTGGCTTATAAAGAGCATTTGTAAAATTGTAGTGGTGGCCAAAAAATCATGTGCCTACTCAGAAAGCAAAGATGATGAAGCCCCACAACCAGAGAAAGCAGATAGTAAAAAATCCATTCTAGAAATGACTTATGTGGTAATTAATTGCCTCCATAAATTTTGTAAAACATTCCTACAATGGTATAGTCACAGTTTATAGACACGGTGATGCTCTGCGGTGAGCATCTGCTGTAGGCAGCTGCATGTTGAACCCTGATGTAGTCCATAGGCATCTGACTCCCTTCTCTGACCCTGTAGGCACCTATGTGGCTTTGAAGCACCCTGCTGAGGCCAGATAATTGGGCTCAAGGTGTTGTGTCCCAGCTTAGGTCCCTGAAGTCCTCAGCTGAATCCGGACCCGCAAAGTGGTCCACACAGTTCTCTTTAGTTTCAGTGAGCTTAGTAAAATTACTTAGAAAATTATTGATTTAAGAGTATTGTGAGGAATCTGTGCAAGAAATCTTTTCTGAGTAATTTTTGAAAAATCATTACAATTTGAAATTATGTAGGTATTATGTTAAGCGAGCAAGCAATAACTTTGCATGGACTGTATTGCTTTCAGAGACTGAAACTTCAGTGAGGTAGCCTGTTTGTTAGTGTGAAACAGAACTCTGCTGTAAGTCATGGGGAAAGGAATATACCTCATCTGTTCCTGGAAAACTATGGGCTGGATCTTGTGCAGCATCTCCTCTTATATTTGAAAAGAAGTCACATCCACCTCCTTCAGCTGTCTCTAAATGAAATTAGAACCTAAATGTCCTAAAGTAAAAAATAAATCCCCAAGAGCAGAAGCTCTAAGATTAGTTATGCAAAAGTACGTGTTGGCACTTAATTGATAAAAATCAATCCTCATGCAAATTTTCAGAAAATGCTTATGTAAGACATTCACATTATGTCTGACTATAAAAAATAAATTTGCAGACCAAAACAGGGAATCTACAAAGCATTGTTTATAAAACTCCACAATGAGGAATTAAAGAGAACCTTGACTGTTCATCTATTGCCCGTATTTGTCACCACATTTCTATTGTACTTAACTACCACCATACTTAGGAGCTCCCTTCCAGCTACAAATGCGTATGAGTGCACACTCCCATTAAAAAACTGGTTTTTTAAATCCCAGTGTTTTCGAAGTACACATACATTCAGTAAATTCGTTAAAGCTCCTTGTAGATATTATCGGGAATTTTTTAGCTGAGAGGCAGAGAAAGCTATCTGAAGTTTGGCTCTTTGGAAAACAAGGTTCATGGATTTATATTTTGAAAAACTCTGTAGGTAATCAATAATTGAAATAGAATCATAGAATCATAGAATTGCTGAGGTTGGAAAGGACCTTTAAGATCATCAAGTCCAACCATAAATGTGCTTTTCTTCTCACTCATGAGACAGAAACAACAATTTCAGGTTGTTCCCTGAAAATAACAATCCACTTTTCTCAACTGCAAACAAGTATGTTGAATGTTGGGATTCCTTTATTCCGCATGAACGTTGCAATTTGGCTCTAGATCTATGACTGGTTTTAAGTATGGTTACAGGAGACTACACAAACTGGCATGATGTCGTACTTGTGAGTGTACTGGAGGCCTGAATATGCTTAATATGTAATTTCATTGCTTGTGCTGCAGAGCTCATGAGCAGATGGGAGATATAGATTTTAAAATGCTTTGTGAAATGAGGCTCCCATTTGAAGTAGTTACCTGTTAGTCACGCTAAGATTTGATGGACTAGCCATCATTAAAAATCTGGTATGTCAGGATGAATATTTGCAGCCAAAGAGCACATTTTAAGGGCTCTCCTTCCAGTAGCCCTTTTTTTTGTAGTTCCTTTAACTAAAATATGACAACCTTACCATGGACATTTGCAGTTTTAAGTTTACCACCTACATACACAGGACATGAGAAGATTAAGAATAATATAAAGGACACAATGCTTTATTTTCTAAGCCATATTTCCCCTACTCTGCATAGTCACCCTGCGGAGCCTCATTCTATATTGCCGCAGTCCCAGCCAAGGGCACTCTTTGGCTCCATTTCTTCTGGCTAATCTGCTTGTCTCAAGAAGGAATTTATAAAGCTTATGCTTTCTAAGTCTCAAAATGATCTGTTAGATCTTCTTATCAGCCCTAGAAATCAGGAACTCATTCTTTTCTATGAAAATACCAGAAAAAATATCCCGCTTTTTATTTGTACAGAAAAGAAGCATGGTGGATCCTGTAACACAATTCTAAAACTGTAAGTCAAGACCTTCCTATTAACGTTCAGAAGTAGCAATTGGATGCTGTTCCTGTTTTTTAAGATAAAACTATCTTTTAAGGTAAAATTATCTTTTGTGTTTTGAAACATAGTGTGCCACTTAAGTATCTCAGAGTTACTGACAACTCCCAAGAAATACATGCTTTCCTTCTTTGAGGCTTTCATCTTATTTGTAACTCCTCCACACAAAAACAATGTTGCAGGGAAAATTCTGTTATTTCTGAAGTTGCAAGTGGGACTGGAAGGCAGTTTATCTTCGTTTTTTTCTCCTTTGGGAGCAACCCCGGTTCTCTGCAAAGCCGATGAAGAGGAGCCAGGTGAATTAGCCAGCTTAGCCATTGGCCGAATCTACGTGTGTTGCTGCATTAACAGAGAGATAATCTATGGTATCAGATAAAAAATGGCTTCTTGCTCTTGTTTTATACCCATTAGTAGAACATACATTTTCAGAGCATATTTTGCTTATAGAGGAAGTTGTAGAATCAGGCATCCTATAAAGAACATTAATCATATTCAAATTGTAAGCATTTTGAGGAGAGAATCATTTGAATGATGCTGGGTCACCTTGTAATCTAATAAAAAACTTTAAATAAAAATTAGTGGCAAGCACACATGACTTTAATTTCTCAGCAATTTCTGTAACCTCTTGGATATTTCAGTGCCACTCCACGACACTCCCTGAGCACCTGGTTTCGGCTGTACACAGCACCCTGTGGCTCCCAACTCCCAGAGTATGAAGAAGTGAGATGCTCACTGTAGCACCTTGTCCCATGAAGCGCACAGGCTGGATGGCTCAGCGCAGCTTAGTTCCTGTCCTGCATTAAAGCTCCTTCTGGAGAAAGACTATTTTTAAAGCATCTGCAGAAAGCAGAGAATATTGTACTACACTGAAAGAGGGTAGATTTAGATTAGATGTCAGGAAGAAATTCTTTATGGTGAGGGTGGTGAGGCACTGGAACAGGTTGCCCAGAGAAGCCGTCAATGCCCCATCCCTGGAAGTGTTCAAGGCCAGGCTGGATGGGGCTTTGAGCAACCTGGTCTAGTGGGAGGTGTCCCTGCCCATGGCAGGGGGTTGGAGCTGGATGATCTTTAAGGTCCCTTCCAACCTAAACCATTCTGTGATTCTATGATTCTATGACCATTGCAGTTTTTCATATATGCTCAAATTTTTCATTTGTATAATTAAGCATGTAACAACAGCTTAGAGACACTGATGCATAACTTGCAGCACATCATAGAAACAACTGGACTTTCCCAGAAGTTCTGATAGCTTCTTCTATTTAACCACCTGAATTGGCATTATCCCATTAAATTACAGGACATTCCCAGAACAACCTCAGGCTTTCCAAAGGCCCGATCACCCTCCATGAATGTCAGCCTGGAAAACTCATTATTTTAAGTTACTTAATGAGTTTGTTTGGATCCCAGTTTTGAAGAGTGAAACCCATCTGAAAAAGTAAATGAATAGTACAGTCAAAGAGAAGACCAAAGGAAACAGACAGAAAAAGACAGCACAGCCCAGGGGCCAGTCTGAAGACCTTTACGTGCAAGGTTTCCCTTGAATGCCATCAAGACAATGGTGCTTGTTGGAAACCCAGCCAAAGGTCTCAGGATATCAGATAAGGACAATTCATTTCCATCAGATGCTCCCAGCCCACACAAAGGCTACAGCTGCGTTTGCACACAGACCAGAGCATATTCATGAATATATTGTGGAGAAGATTCCCATTAATTTCACTTTCATGTGTTGAAGCACGTGCTACAGGCATGTTGGTTTCTAGATACTAGGAGCTCCAAGTTTCGCATTATTCTTATTCATGGGTAACCTGTATCTTCTTCTTAGCCTCTGTGTGGAAAGACGTTTAGTTCACAGTTCCCACAATTGTGGAGGAATAAACTTGGAGCTGGAATTCAGAAAACTCCTTGTTCCTCTGTCACTACCTTTGTCTTTGACCAAAAGGTTTAATCCCACTGTTCCAGTATCCTCATTTGTACCCTGGGAAGCACAAAAAATAGTGAAAGTGGCATAAAGTATGTGTAAATGTACTGTCCCTAGTTTTCACTGTTACAAGCAGTGGAAAAGGAGGCTTCATGCTTATACAATTTTTCAGGCTAACGAGAAATAAAATCTTCATCTCTTTACTTTTAGACTTAGAAAAATGTTATTGCTTTCTATATTATCTCATGATTTTCAATACTTCATATAATTTCATGAGGTAGAAAGGCCCAAATCAATCCAAAGAGCTCAGTTATTAACAATCAAAATTCTACCTTAATTACTATTATGGATTTTTCTAGTTTCTTTCTTCAGTCAATACGGTGCCTCTGTTCAATACTTCAGATATTTCAGGATGCCACAGAATGCTAATAAAGAATGACTGTTTTAATTTAAAAAACAATGAATACAGATCTAATTGCCATTTAACATTGCACAGAACTGTTGCTGAAGCCAAATAAATGATCAGATGGCCATCCATTTCATTAACTGAATCTCAGCTGGCAGTACTGCCTGAGGCAGCAGTGATTTAAATAGCCATGAGGCATTGCTCACTGCTTTCATAAACTCCGTGTTTCCCAGGTGTTCATTGATCAAACGTATTGTGTCAGTGGAAGTGGCATTCTAGTGCTCGCTCTGTCCCTTACTCCACTGCTTCTTTCTCAGAAATGTGGTCAGCAAATGAACACATTCATATTTCCAATATCTGGTTTGGGTGCCATTTAAGTCACCATACACCTGATTTCTTATTGCCATCTGGTTTAGATGAATCATACCCAGGAATGCCTTCTCTGCTGCATCGTCCTCAAAGGGAGTCTAGAAAGCTTGTGCCTACGGGTGTATACGACGTAGATGTCTACTTTGGGTCAACTGAATTCCCCAGATAGCAGATCAACCCATAGGGAAGATTCAGAAATTTCAAATGCAATCTTTTTTACTACTCCATTGTAGCAGTTCTTCACTTGAAGCATTGCTTGTCATCCCACCAAGCTGCGGGATGACGATTAAAGGCACTTCTTCATAAAATTGTCCTACCTAACTAGCAGCAGAAGTTCAGACATGCAAGGAAAACATGTTTGCTGTTCCGATATCCACATCTGTAATCTGGGAAGCACAAAAAAAAAAAAAAAATTAGTGTGAGATAACATACATGTATATGTATTGTTTCTATTTTTCACTCACAAGAAACAAAAAGATGATGTAAGGACAGAAACTGTTGCTTTCTTTCTTCCAGTTCTCAATTCTTTAGTCAAAAGGCCCACAAATCTTAAAAAGTCATTATTGAAAATTATAGTTTCAGATCATTACATTTCTACAATACCTTTTTAGATTGTTAGCATTTTTAACTACATACTTATGGCCTTACAAATACAATTTATGAAGTACAGGCAAATCATCAGTTCCACATGAAGAAATTACTCAATAATTAACTCACACTGTTAAATGATTTATTATTTTTTTTACCAAACTCAGCTCCTTCCAGAAGAAGCATTTGTAAAGTAGCAGCAATGATGAGCCAGTACACATTCTGACAAAGCATACGGGAAAAAAATTCAAATGTCTTCTCTTATCTAACCCATCTTACCTGGTAATTGAGAACTACGCAAGTCTTGTGAAATAGTTCCATGTTCTAAGACACTAAGAACTCTGTAGCTCTTCGGATGCTGACAGTGTTGCCCGTGGCTTTGTTCTAGGAACCTCCCTGTATTGCAATAACGCTTCCTTTTGACTGTATAGTCAGCCGAGTTGCATGTGCCTTGCTAAGGCTAAGCTTTCAGGGCACTTTTTCACCAGATGAGTATATCTAAAAATAGATGTTATGAATTTGGTTCTAAATCCCTTTGTTTTTCATTTTAGCAGGAAACACCTAATATAATTTTCAGCTCAATCATAATTGAGCTTCTTGAGGTTTTGACCAACTGTCCTATAAAGAATGATACAAGGGATTTTAGTCTGGTGTTGAAGAAGAGCACATGTATAATTAAAGCAAAGTACATAAATATGAAAGGGGGGATAAATATCAATGGTATGGTTGTAGCTACTAGCCTGTGTGTATCAGAAAGTAGTTTCCCCAAAAGATTTAAATTTCTTGAAATTTCTCTGAGCCAGACACACCAAATTTTAGGACGTGTGCTAAAATCATCTTCTTCAAAGAATTAATTAATGCTTCATTTCTCTACTTTTTTTGGTTTCCCACAGTTAAAAGAGATATTTCATGCAAGCATATACATTCTTCTTTTATATTTACACACATAAAGATACTTTCTTTTCTGCAGTAGACTGGGCTAAGTAGAGCTAAGTGTTGCCTGTCTGCCTGGGATGATATGTCAGGAGGTAACAGGAAATGAGGAATAAGATAGATACTCCTCCAGAATAGGAAAAGAGTTTGAAATAAACCAGAGAGTGTGATAGTCCTGAAAAGGTCTTTGAAAGCTACTTAGAGTCTGACAGCAAATAAACTTAAAGTGGGAAATCAGGCTAGACCTGATGTCTACTTTGTTATCTAAAGTCCTTCCTTATCTATAGTTTACTCCTCCCTGCAAGTTGAAGGAAAAGCAGTGCCTTAACTGCTCAACTGGCAAATCTGAGAGTCCCCACATAAATTAACAGCTGTCAATTAAGAGAAGAGCCATGATTCTAACCATGCCTTTGAATGCAGGAGGTGAGTGCCCGCACTGTGGGCCCATGCAAGGGTGGAAATGGGAAGAAAATTGTTTCCCTTCAATATTTAAGCCATGTTACATAGGGCAGTGCTTGCCTTTTACAGATATGTTTACCACCTGGTAAACTGGTGGTGTTTCTTTAATATACGTAATTCTTCAATATATATAATTTCATGACAGCTGATTGCTTGCTATGCAAAGACGTTACAGTGGCTGTCTAATTAATTATTTCCTTCTATTCTCATTTTTTACAATTTCCTTTCCAAAAGAAGCACATACTTTTACATGAGAGTCAGAAGCCACCGCAAGAACTAAAGTAAGAATCAGGAAGGGAAATGCAATTTCTTTTATATAAGAGAGAAGTTTGTTACATATCATCAGAAGCAATAGACAGAATTCCTACATAAGGAACAACCGAAGTTACTCGTGAATCATGGTGCCTTTTTCACAATGTAAAACTTAGGTGATTTCAACCACACATAATGGCAACTGATGCATTCTTGGGATAAATTCTCAGCACTTTGTACGTGAAAGGCGTGTTTCCAGCTTGGAGATGGCATCACATCTAACGATGCTAATGCTGATTGATTGATTAGTTTTAGTGGTTTGTATTTCACCAAATGCAAAATACCTTTAAAATAGCTCCTTTACTATTATTGCAACATAGATGCATTCAGATACTTTTTAACATAACCTGTCAAAATATCTAAGTGGAAAGTGCAGCAGATTAATATTAGGAGAATTTGAGAATACTACACTTGCAGTATTGTGTTTCTCTTGAGCTGTTAATAGGAAATGTCATCCTTCTGGGAAAATATGATGAAGAAGCATTTAGCATTAACTAGTATTGCATGAAAAACTGAGAGGTGGGACTTCTTTACTCTTAAGTGCACAAGCCCTTTTTTTGTCCTAATATTTTCATGTTTCAACAAAATGTTTTTGCTTCTGGTTTGTTTGCTTTCTTGTTAGAGAATTATCCTTGGTGTTTCTCATGTGCAACTTAAAAATTATCTCGGAGATACTTCAGTCCCTGGGAGTCGTCTTCAAGGCTTTTGTATCGTCCATTTTTCCTCCAGATAGAAAAAGCACTGATGAAGAAGCAGAGCTTCAGATGGTGGTTTGCCTCGAACAGTGATGTGCTTGGAGTGACCCCACTGCTCCAGGTCACTGACAAAGAAAGTGAAAACAGGGACTTACATTAACTGGAGAAAATGAGGCATAAGGAATGTTTGCCTCCGGGCATGGCTGCAGGAGGAGGGAGGAGGGCCACACAGGTAGGGTAGGATTTCTTGCTTACGTGTTGTTATTCCCTAGAAGAGTAAATCTTCCAGGATTACATTTTATTAAATTGAGATATTTGGAAACAGGGATTAAACAAACAGGACTGTGATCTTTTTCTCATTCAACAAGGAAGCTGTAAACAACACTTAAACTGTGTCTAATAAATAGTCGAACGTGCCTTGGAAACTGCTTCACCTTAAGCTTTCCCATAAAACAGATTAGCACCTTGGGTCAAAAATCAGAATTAGGTGTAAAAACTTAAGTTTTCCCCTTTGTCTGCCTGAGACTCAAAATTTCCAAAGGGTAAGAAAGAATAAAAAGCAGGAAACACACTTCTGCTCTTGTCCTTTACCAGTTAAATGCATATCAGCAGCAGTGCCTGGTAATACCCTGGTTTTGGGGATGTGACTAGAAGCAAGGATGGTGTTAGCGTCTCTGCCTCGCTGCTGCCCGGGTGGCACAGCAGGGGTAAAACACTGCTTGTGGTACTCACCACGGCTACAGCCTGAGGACACGGCACCATCTGCCTCCACTTGGCTCTCTGACTGCACTTTCCCCTCAGCTTTGCTGGCTGGGACCTAAATGTTGCTAAAATGTAACAGCGAAATAATATTCCACGGTCTGCAAACATGAGAACATCCATTTTCAAACTCTCCTGGATACTAAATGAAGCCCATTTATTAGAGGTAAAGACTTCAAAGACTCTTTCTTATAAGGAATACTTGTTTCCAGATATATTTTTTCAGCCTGTCATAGTCAGAAAGAACTAATCAGTTTTCCTAAAACGGTAAGCCACAAGAGAGATGAAAAGCAACAAAACAGAAAGCTACACGGAAAAATCTTTTTGTCACCTGTGCCAAACCAGTGCGCAAACTCTCAGGTACGGAAGAACATTTTCACTTGCTTCCCTGGGGGATGCTTTTAAGCAAAGGACAGCAAGGAATTACCATCACAAGTCACAATTTTGCTAGAAAGTGCTAACAGTTTGGCAGAAAGGGGATTTATCCTGAGTGGATGTTGGCAGAATAAATTACTAAACTCTGGATTACAGACAGGTATCTAAGGAAGGAAAGGCACAGAAAGCCCCAGAAAGACACTTAAGAGTTTATACCTCTTTCCCCCTCCCAAAAGTCTGCATAGGTTCGGAGGATTGGATCATCCTCAAGGAACAGGATCCCCTGTTGGAACGGGTCCAGTGGAGGGCCAAGATGATGATCAGAGGGCTGGAGCACCTCTGCTATGAGGACAGACTGAGACAGCTGGGGTTGTTCAGCCTGGAGAAGAAAAGACTCCAAGGAGACCTTATAGCAGCCTTCCAGTACCTAAAGGGGGCCTACAGGAAGGATGGGGAGGGACTCTTCATCAGGGAGTGTAGTGATAGGTAGAGGGGTAATGGCTTCAAGCTGAAAGAGGGTAGATTTAGATTGGATATCAGGAAGAAATTCTTTACTGTGAGGGTGGTGAGACACTGGAACAGGTTGCCCAGGGAAGCTGTGGATGCCCCATCTCTGGAAGTGTTCAAGGCCAGGCTGGATGGGGCTTTGAGCAACCTGGTCTAGTGGGAGGTGTCCCTGCCCATGGCAAGGGGTTGGAACTAGATGATCTTTAAGGTCCCTTCCAACCTAAACCATTCTGTGATTCTATGATTCTGTGATTTGGACCTCTTCTGAAGTACGCTGAGATCCAGACCACAGTGGGGGCTGCTGGAGAGTTCGAGGTTGGCCAGGTAACTCCTCCTGCCCCACACCAATGGAGTATTTTCTGTCGCTGTTCACAGACAAATACAGACACACAGCCATAATTCCCCCCTTCACATTAGAGCATATGAAATTGCTCAGAATTCCCCAGGTATTAGCAGAGATACCTATATTGTATGTCACATCAGATAATTGAGGGCAGCCTCCCAGTTCTCCCTACTCGCTGGCGCTGGGGCTACCAGGTATGTGTGAGGCATCACTGTTCCCCACGCCTGGGTACCTCCCGCAGCTACAGACAGGACAGGCGGAGGTTGATGTCCACATTGTGGCTTCTTCTTCCCAGAATGTCTAGGGATTTGCCCTGCCACAGCGCCAGTCTTCCCACAGGTGACTGGGGTCCAAAAAGCTAAGGATTCTTAGCATATTCATTGGGTTTAAGATTTATTAAAAAAATGCATTCTACTGTAAAAGAAAAACCTTCTTTAGCATCATTCAAATTATATTCAAATAGTCATTAACTTGACCCAGTCTCTTTGAACTGGACCAGCCTTAGCCAGTGTCAACCACCTGGAAAATCGTGTTTAATTCAGCAGCTCCCAAGATACTCTGGAATGTGCTGGAAACCACATCCATGATACCAGCGACCTCCTGCCTCCACACAAATGTGGGGAAAAAATCAGGATCTTGCAGTCGTTTCAAGAAATATGTAGTCTTGCCTCACCAGAAAGGTCTTAGATGACACTGTATCCCCAAACTATGCAATGCTTGACAGAAATATTCTGTTAAAACGGCTAATTCAGTAGAGATACACATTTCCATGTAAGATAAAAGCGTTCCCACCAGTCTGATAAAACCCTGGCCTACTGCTGGCCCACAGTTTACTTTTCCCATCCATCCTGAGGAAAAGGGAACAAGGAAGGAGCAGGTGACTCAGAAAAAGGAAAAGTCTGTCTGTTGGTTGGCACCATTCTTAGCACAAACAGGACAGGTAAAATAGTTGCTTGTGTTTGGAAGCAAGGACAACTCCTCTAAAAAATGCTGTCAGTGAAATTCTCTGACAAAAGTGGGCAAAATACAGGGGTTTCTGGTGCTTTGCATAAACTTTTTTCTTTTTTTAAATCGATCAGGCTGGAAGTGATTTAATAAATAAAAGTTTAAATGTGTGTACGGCTTTTATTCCTAGATGTCCTATTTTTCCTCACAAAAAACACAGAATGAAGGATACCAATTAAACCAGTTGTAGTCTTTCCTGATTTTCACTTCTTAATATTGTGATGTTGTTTGCTTTGTTTGCACGTGAACAACTTCCTTTCCATCACTGACTATCGTAGAAGTGCTCTCCTGAGCTTAAACAGCAGAAGGAATACTCCTGATGACACTCATTTAAATTCAAAGTACATTACACGGAATTGAGGCACGCTTTAAATTGAAGATCTAACTATGCAGCACTTGCTTATCTATACTAAAATGTGTTTGCTCACCTGAATGATCCCGCAGCAGTAAGTATGTGATCTGTCTCACTTAATTTTGGTTATCTGCAGGTGAGGAGGCAGACCCAAGCTACTCATTTCATTGCCTGATTGGCTTCTGATAGCATGAATTGCTTTGCAGCAATTTATTTCTACCAGCAGATGAGGAAGTTTGGATGGATTTCCTATCCTGACGTGCCCATTTAATTGGTGAAACTGGGGTAAAAGAATCCCACCCTATGTTCTTAGTGATATGAGTTCAAATATTTGGACTTTTAACATTAATCACAAAACAGACAGGAAGGATATAGCTAATTTATATCCAAGTTTAAACTGTTATTAAAAAATACACATATCCTATAACTGTATATAATGCCAAACCATTACAATGCTGTTGATATGTTGGATTATTCCTTCTTTCTTCACTTCCTAGATTAGCAATTATTTATAACTAAAAATGTTGTACTATTTGGGCAAGCTGGAAACAATAGATTCTGATTTGAATGTGGCAGGCAATGCAAGCAGTAAAACACCAGATGCTTTTCCTATCATTACTGAATTAGCTACAGGTGTTCAAATTAGTATTTTAGGTAAACAGCCTTCCCCTGGTAAAATCTGCCTCACATCCCTCATTCTGGATGGAGATTGATGCTAAGTGAAAGATTTTATGCTTTACGGGATATTATCCTCGGGAATGCTCTTGGGGTTAGGAATGAGTAGTTCCCATTTCTAAAACAGCTTCAGCGAGCGTGGGCTTGGCTAAATGGATTGCTTCCCCATTTGTTGTTCACAGCTTCAGAAAGGCAAACACGTCATAAGAAATACTGATGAAGATGTGAAGTTTGGCTTCAAAGTCTGATTTTTTTCATCTCTTTATTACCATGCAAATTGGTAGGGTACCTTATAAGGTTCTATGTTAACTAGAAATGCTGGGTTTTCACTTACAAAAACTAAGAACAGAAAATGCTATAGAATAGAAAATGAAGGTCCTTGTATACATAAGCAACTGCCTAAAAAGTAGGGACAACTAGTAAGAGTGAAGAGTTGATTTCCAGAGTGGAGGTGGGCTGCTCGGGGAACCCCAGCGAGACCTGTGCTGGGGGCCATGCTCATTTCATGTGTTTGTTGCTGATCTGGAATCGAGGGTAAAGAGTGAAGTAGCAAAATCAGCTGATGTTATTAAGGATAATTTAATCATTTATTTATGTCCCAGGTATCTACAGTGCAGAAGTGCCAGTTAGCTACCAGCTAAACTAAGGCAAACCAACTAGGTTTGGGTTGGTTTTTTTTTCCCCAGATGAAAACTACCTGAAGTTTTCAAGGTAGTTCATTGAAGGCGTGACTCCCCAAGGGTGGTGTAGATAGCACCACGGCCAGAATGTAAGAGAAAAGAGCAACTCAGTGACTCATTATAACTTTGAAAGCAATTCAAAGGTGATTAATCAGGTAGGAAGACCTTGGGAGACCCTCGCTGTGGCTCTGCCTCCATTGCAATGTCACAGCACTGAAGAGCAGAGGGCTCAGATTTGGAGGTGGGTTGCCTGCTGTCCCTGCATTGCTGAGACTTTACTGCTAGGAGTGATGGCCGAGCCGTATTCATTCTTGGTTTTTGATCTTAGACGCAACGATCCTAAACTCTGCACCCACCAGTTCTACCTGGCTACACACTGGAGGGGTTCAAACCAGAAATGTGCAGTTTATTGCTGGTGAGCCAGGGCTGCTGGATCAACAGGTCATCGTGCATTTCGGTGACCACCAGGTACATGGGCAAGAAGGAGGAAACATGTTATGCACCCTTTGAGCCCACCACTTGGACATAGACCTCACTCACTCAGCTTTACATACCTTTAGGTAGGTGCCTGTACACTAAACGTCAGAGCGTGCTCTGGCACAATGGCATTGGCAGTAGGAGGTTTCTGCAGAGCATTGATGATAACTTTTTGACACAGGTGGTGGAGGAGCCAACAAGGAGAGGTGCGTTGCTGGACCTTGTGCTAACAAACAAAGAAGGACTACTTGGGGATGTAAAGTTTGGGGGTAGCCTTGGCTGAATGGTAGAGTTCAGGATCCTGCATGGAAGAAGCAGGACTAAAAGTACAAGACTTCAGGAGAGCTGTCTTTGGCCTTTTCAAAGACCTACTTGGAGGAATCTTATGGGTTAAGGTAGGGGGGTCCAAAAGAGATGGTTAATATTCAAGTACCACTTCCTCCAAGCTCAAGATCCCTATGAGTAAGGAATCAAGCAAAGGAGGCTCCACACACACACCCCACACCACGCACTCACCCGTACACCAAGGGTTTTCTCTCACCTGTTTGCAACCTGGTACCCTGGCTTATCTCCCATTTGCCACACAGTACCACCTTGGCTGGATCTTCCTTCAGCTCACCAGCTGCTCCCGAAATCACAGAGGGCAGGAGAGGCCACAACCCTGACCCAAAACCTAAACTTGCCCAAAGCCAGTGCCCTGGCATCTGGGGAAGCACACGCTCCCTCGGTTCCTCACAGGGATGGTGCCACGTGCCTGCAGCCCCACGCTGCCAGCCCTCACCCTGAGCGGGGCCATGCACCCCAACACCAGGCCAGCGAGGGGTCTCGCCTGTGCCCCATACCCTGTGGGGTCAGGGACTGCCCCGGGCTGCTAGTGGCCCCCATTCCCTGATCGGCCCACAGAGCCCCCCCTGCATCCACCGCCACTGCCGTTCCTGCCTCAACGCCTCCACTGTTCTATTAACCCTGCCATAATCAGCGGTAGTCAATTTACATTACTTATAAACACACTAATTGCATATTAATGGCTATTTAATTCTATTAAACTGGCATCTCATACTCAAGGAATTTCATGTATTAATATAATACCGTCCAGCCACTTCATCTTTTTTTTTTTTCTTTTTCTATCCTGCAGCATATAATTCCTAGGACGCATCAATTATTTGGAAAGATTCAGATTAGAGATTCACCGACACAGCCCTCGACCGCACCACTTGTTCCCTGAAGGAAGTGGTTATTAGGGAAGGATTATTCTGGGAGAGGGATGAGAGGATGGAAGGTGGAAAGACAGTTCATCACTGAGCTGGGGCCTTGTCGGTGGGTGGAAGAGGGATCGGGAATGGCCCGTGGCCCCAGCCCAGCCCAGCCCAGGGAAAATCCTGGAGAGGAGAGGCAGCCCCGGGGCTGATGGCAGGCACACCGGCAGCCCCTGTACTGTATTTGTATGAGGTAATTTCACAGCCTCTTCACTTACTTCTCAAATCCTGTAGACAAAACTTAAAAGGCAAAAGGTGGGCTTTTTCTTTATTCTCACCCCCTCTCCCCCTCCGCCGCCCCCAGTTGCCAGTGGTTTGTATTTCACTTTCAGCCTGAGACACGTGTTTTTATGGTGAGAGAATTTGTCACTGGAAGAGACTGAGGGGGTCAGTTGTCTTTTCACTCCCTTTTCCTACCCCCTGGCTTCACAAGCCTCGAAACAAGGAGTTCCCCTCTCAATGTCACAATAGATTTGCACAGCAAGAAAGCAATTTAAAGGAAAGAGATTCACATAACACTGTTACAAAACTGTAAGATCCTAGATCCAGCTGATACTTCTAAGACCTTGCCTGGCTGCACCATGCCATGTAAGCACTGTGCACAAAGGAGCTGCCCTCTACTAAATAACAACACCTGTATATTGAAAGCAATACTTTTTCATGAATATTTCAAAGTTTCAGTGAAATTTTCATGTTTGTGAGCTGATAGTATTTTTTGGCTTTTTTAGAAAACTGTCCTGTGTATCAGAAAAACCACGTGCATCTTCTAAAGCATCCTGGAGTCATTCATACGCCTGGGAGTCCTCTTGTATTCTTTTAAGTCTTTTTTAAGACAGCCTTAATAATACTTTAATTAATTGCAAGCCTGGCAATAAGAAAAGACTGGGCACAAGAGTGGAATTGGGAGGGCAAATTGTTGTAAAAGTCCCATTTAAAGTGCAGCAAGATATTTAAAAAGAGAAGCCTGCAATACTGCTAGATCCACAAGATTAGGCATGGGACAAAGCCAGGTCTGTAAGCCCTTGGTAACATGAAATAATAGGAGCCGATGAAGTTGCCCAATGTTTAAAGAGTGAAGAGAAGGTTGAACCGCTGAATGCAAAAGATTTGGGGAGGGAGAGCCACAGCTCCTGAGCATCAGCTGTGCTAAGAGTGATGAAGACTCAGCTATGAACACATAACAGGAATAGTGTTCTCCAGGGCACGATCAAGAGACAAATAAATCACTGGTCTATCTTACACTGGAAAGTCATGTATTTAGGGTCTACTGCAGGAGAGAGTTCCTGTTGTTCTCATTCCAATGCAGGCTTCCTTTGGCATTACACATCTGAGATGTCCTGAATGGAGGTTCTCACCTGCTGCAAACATGAGGACACCCAGGATGTACAGCAGTATCGAAAAATAGGGATGTCCCTGTGGTCCAGGTCTAGTGTTCAGGAAGGCTTAGTTCTTCCTTTTCACGAAGCAGATGAAGCCCCCCATGGAGAGCAGCTACTCAGCAAAATATCCTCAAAAACAAATGAAAAAAAATATGTCCTCGTGCAGACGTGTGGTGTGAAAATCACAGGTGCTTCTGTGCACCTGCCTGAGGGGGTCAGACACCGCGAGACAGATGCAGCCATCCACAGGCTCCGTCACTCCCTGCCTCTGCAAAGCCTGCACGGCATGTGGATATAGTTTACTGGCACATCCAAACCGGAGCGACTGCACAAACATCCTGGAACTAATGTGTAGCTCTCTGGGGCAGAGACACCCACTGTGTGGCTACATACCTTTGTAATACAATCTTTGTACACTCCCTATATGCTTCAGTCTGGAAGAAGAAGTGTTTTCTCCCAATGGAGTTTAGATTCAGTTCAAACACTCTGTTAAGTGGCGTTGCAATTCTTCGTGCTTTTACTTCAGTTTCCGCTGGAAGGCACAAGGATTTCACAGCATGTTATAGCTCCTGACGTGTAACGTCGCACAAGAAAGAAAAAGGGCTTTCCCAGGAACTCTAGCATCCTTTTCAGTTACCGAGGCAGATGATATCCCAGGTAATGTTGGTCGGTCCAGGCGTCATCAGCCTGTCCCAGCGGTGCTGCTCATCTGCCACGAGCTGCAGCTCTTAACATGTTGTGTGTAATGAATATGCTCAGAACTGTCAATTGTAATTGCAGGCATGTATTCCCCATGCAGCCAGCGAAAAGACCTAAGAAAAGGAGACTGAAGGAAGGTAACAAATCTGAAGTACGGCTGAGATTTTGAGACCTCTTTTTGTGTAAATTAAGTCTGCCTTCCCGAAAAAAGAGTCCGTATCGCTGCAAGAAACTGAACATGCAGAGTCCCCTTCAGCTGGCCCAGATTAGGCATGCATTTAGAGAAGCAGAAGCCTGAATATTTATACATAGCACGAGTTAGTAAACATTTGAACAAGTCAGTTACTGTGGGAAAGAGTCCTATAAATTTCATCAGGCTCTGGAAGCAGAGCTGCAGGAGTGTTACTTATTCATTGTTAAAATCTCACAATGTCTGCAGCTGTTCTTACAGATTTTATTGTCAGGGAACTCTGTGAGACTGGAGAATCGATACTGAAATAACGTGTTTTAAAGTATGGAAACTTGAATGTGAAACTTCACCTTTTTTGAAATCCACATTTCTTATTTTATCAGGTGCACGTTTTCGTTTGCTACTTTAGACATAGAGTACGCCATCAGGAAGATCGCACTTGAAGTTCAAGTGGAAAAATGCAGGCACATTTTTACTTAAGCACTTAAGAATGTCTCTTTCCTCTTCACGGTCTCCTTCTTTCTGTCAAATATTGATTAGCAAAATATTGATTGTTACAAACCTGGTAAAAATGTGCAATAAGATAGACTGTCAAGCTCACAGTCATTTTCAGTCTGATTCACAAAGAAAAAGTGTTTTCAAACCTTGTTATGTTTTAGGTGAGTAGGATTCCTATAGAAACACATGCTTCGTATATATTTTTCCAGTCCCATGCATGCATATATTTAGTCCAAGAATTTCCACGAGTCTCAAGCAGAATTCTCTGGCAAAATGCCCTCTGAGGGAGGAATCAACAATTCCGAGTTTCTGAAGCCGCTGTTACTGACTGCTCTCTGCACTACAGGGCTCGATTGAGGGAGGGTCCTTCTTCATCTGCAGCCTGAGAAGGTCTGATCCATCGTGAAGAACAGTGTCGGAAATGTAAATGCAGGATCGTTAAATTTATTACTAAAGAAGACAGTATTCTAGTAATGTCTGAATACCATATTGTAATAACTATATATTAAAATAGATATTGTGAATTTAACAGGGGGTTTTAGATACAATTAAGGGGGTTTTAGATCCCCTTAGAGAGGGGAACATACAATATTTTGGGGGCTAACTAAAAACGTCTCCTCAGTTTGGCACCTTCAAAAGCGATGCTAAACTCTTTCATTTACCTTGCAATCATTCATCGAGTGAAATTACTCAGTTTGTTGAAGACTGACTCACTAAAAGAGAAAAGACTGAAAGCAAATGGCTCTGAAGATCTTAAATACCAGCAATTCAGCCATTTCTATAATTGCATCTAGCCTGTATTCTTGGTCATGTGGATTCATCTGCTTTTGTTGCCTCCTGTGCAAAATCGCAAACATAAAACGAAAATAAAACTGAGACGTAAAGAAATACTGTGAAGTATAACTTAACCATTTCAATTTTAGATTGAATTACTGAGGATGAGGAAGGAGACGGTGACTTCTACAGTTTTATGGGCTAACCGAAATTCTGTATTTGCCACCTCAGTTTTGCACCAAGGAAAACAATAACGCTCATTTTAAATTACTTTGGGATTTTCAACCACCTGGATAACGTCATTGTTCAGAAAAGGAAGGACTGAAACTAGATAGCTTTAAAACATTGGTATGAATAATTTAACTTCTTCTCCAGTCATTAGCAGAATTAATGAGTTATTTAGATTCAGTCCTTGTTTAGGTAATATTTTCTGTATGATACTGAAGATTTTTCAGGATGTTATTCTTAATGTCTGTTAAATAAAATGATGCTGTGAAAATTGCTCTTTACTCTTTCACAAATACAGTTCTATTCATTATTTTTTAAAAAGCACATAACTCACATCGAGTCTCACACTAAATCTAGCTGGACTCAGCTCTTCCTTATTAAACAGTAAAAGTAAGTAAGTCATTTTAATACATATTTACACACTGCATGTAAAACAGTAAAAGAAATACTTTCTCACAAGGTTATTTTTAACTAATCTCTGCATAAACTCTGTAAACTGTGTACTCCATTTGTCAGTAAATAGTTGAAAATTTCTCCTGTTTGTAATTTCTCTCCTCCTCTCTCATGATGTATGGGGCTGTGGAGGATGTTAGATCAACATCTTCAAATAATAGGCCATGAAAATATTTGAATGCAAACAAGCATACCATTAAATAAATAATCAAATAAGAAAGATGAACTATGCTATCATGGAGCAGGCGTAATTTCTTTCCTCTCTAGAAACTAGTTTTCTCAACTGATCTAAGTATAAAACAAATAAAAAAAAATGCATCCTCAAAAATAAACTATGGCCTTGAAGTTTCCCCTTTTCAATCGCATTTTTCTTTTTTTAATGAGTATTCTAAAAATGTCTTTGTTTGCATAATTGGTTGTAATTTCTCAGATTAGAGAGTGATAGAAAGAAATCATAACAAGAATTCCCTGGGTTATGGCGTTCAGCTGCAAATTCCACATCGGTGTGCACAGATATGCACACAGTTATGTATAGGGTCAAATAAAAGGCTCACTAATTTCACGTTTAAATACAGAGAATGTTAGTTCATGTCCCAGAGTCTTCTAGATGCATAAAAGTGACAACAGACAGTCCCGATGCAATTCACATTTCACCACAGAATAGAGAACCAGTATCCTGGCCAACTTCTGAAACGAATTTGCTGTGTCTCAGCCTTTTATTGATCTCTGAAAACTGCAGCAGAGGGTGCCTGGAGAAAAAGCTTCTTGCAAAAGCGAGATCTCACCTCTGGGAAGGGCAGTGGACATCTGGCCAGCTGGACCTGCCTTCTGCCAAAGCACCCCTCAGCTTCACCATCCCAAACTCAGTCCCACACCTGAAGACGCTGGAAAATCAAGATGGCATGCAAACGTGGTGGAGTGAGTCGGTATGGGATAGTAGCTCCTGCAGGCTTCATACTGCTGGGAAAGGGTAAGAACATATAAAGGATAAGAAAAGTGCCAGGAAAGATTCTGTGCTGACTTTGGAATTTACTTAGAGTCTAAAAGAAAATAAGCTCAAATTAACAGTGGCTAGACTTGTTACCATCTTTATTATCTGAGGTTTCAGAAGTGTAATCTTCAGCCTGGCCTTTAGTTTTCAGTAAATCTCCATATGAGTTAAATTAAATAACTGCAAATTAAGTTGTGAAGCTATCATTTAAACTGTGAGTGTTGAAATGTTTTAAACGTGTGTTTTAAATGTTTTAAACTGTGAATGCACGACTTGTTGCATGCTGTTTGTTGTCTCATCTTCTTCCCAAGGGAAGATGCTTGGTCAGTGAAGTGTCGCCTTCTGGTAGAGCTGCTTTTATTATAAATATGTATGGTGCATCAATGTTTTTGCTGGAGAAGGCCAAATAAATGTCTCTTGTACTTTGAACAGAAGGTCAGGTTTGTGACTGTCCTTATATCCCAGGATATTTATTTCACAACCTCAGAGTGGTCTCCAAGAACATTCTGTCTCCTGGACATGCAACTTTTATGACAGAATTTACCCCTACCGAGGTGCAGATAGGGAGCAAATGGTCTGCAGGGACAGACGAGCATAGTTGTCAACACTAAGCTGTAGATGCTTTTTGGCCATTGTGGGAAACCCTGCTGTGATGAGAAGGACCAAATCTTGCTTTTGACTTCATTGTGGGAAGAGATTGCAGGCAGCTGAGGACAGGTCTGATGATACAGTCAAAATAAACAGCATGGCTGAGGGCATTTTATTCTAGGTGAATGGTTCTAAGTGCTGAAAAGCCTTGGTGACCAAATACATCAGACTCTTGTAGCCCAGCCAGGAAGCAAGTGAAGCATGAATAACTGAGTAACGTGTCATTGTCTGCCAGCATGGGATGGGGTCTTCTAGCCAATCAAAGCTCATAGAAAGCATTACTCATGGGCAATGCTATGTCCGAACTTAGCACAATCAAGGAATGCAAAAGGACTTCTAAATTATAGATTCAGTTGATCAATTACAGATGTGGATCGACTAACTCCAAAGTAGACTGCATTTTGCACTCCTCAGAAAGGCTTTCCTCACATCACGACTCTTGCATGGGTTCTGTTTCACACAGCTGTTTTTCATCCTTGGGCTAACTTTGTCCAAGTACAGAGCCAACAAGACAGAAACAGCAGCATGGTTGTACGGAGTAACGAATAGACAGAGCGGTGTATCATCTACCTTTTTCTAGTATTTGAGTTTATGCTGCCTGATCAGTTTAGCCTGATGATAAAAAAGATCCAAGCGAGACTGTTCTTGAACTCCACATGTGAGCAGTTCGATAGTATCTAGTAATTATTCCTCACTGCAAGCCTGCAGAAAG
The DNA here is from genome assembly GCF_028500815.1 of Rissa tridactyla. NCBI lineage: Eukaryota > Metazoa > Chordata > Aves > Charadriiformes > Laridae > Rissa > Rissa tridactyla. The sequence continues at coordinate 42,544,586 of NC_071467.1, forward strand.
GACTCAAAGCAACTCCATTCTCCCGCATCCTTCCCTTTCAGAAGAAACAACTTATTTTCATGGCTGACCATCTCAAGTGCTGTGGGAGGATACAGGAGGGTGTGAATGTGCTAGTTCTCTGTAAGTAGTCATTTCTATTAATGTTAGTGACGTTTAGCCACTCAAGCTAAATGGCTCTGTAGGTCAAATGCCAGCCCCGAGGTCAAGTAATCCTATTTCTTCTGTAGACTAAGTGCTTGCTTGTCAGAACCCACAGGGGGCTGACATGTCATCCATACCTGAGATCTGTAATGGCTGCCATTTCATTTTCTTTAGTTAATTGATCATAATGAAGACTGAAGATTTAGTGACTGGAACAGTTAAATACAATGAACCTGTCAGAATTTTTTTTCAAATTCTTTGTCAGCCATAAGAGTCCTTTACTTTCTCATTCGCAGCACAGAACAAACCACTGTTTGGTCAAAACAGATATTCTGTAGCATTGCTTTATATTTTACACATCTTCGTTGTAACGGAATAGGAAAAAGTAATAATATCTGTTTACTAGTGCTTAGTTGCCTCTGCATAACTACTCAGGAATTTTTGATGGGAAAATATAACTTGCATCAGCAACATTTCTTGACTGAGGAAACTGTGAACGGTAGATGTGCAGCATATACATTGTTGTTAATTCTGTCAGAAGATTATTAAAGCAGTGCAAACAAAGCAAACAAATTACATATTCCAGAAATATTTTTCCTGAATCATTTCAGGCGTCCATTTCCATTCATATCATTCAATATATCGCTACCTATACTAAGCAGAGGCAGTATCTGTTTCCTGCAAATGACTGACACCAGCAATACAGAATAGACAGAATTTCATATACTTTAGGAAAGGCACTACATTGCCTCACAGATCTATTGTTCTTCTTTGAAGGAATCAAGAAGTCTATAAGGGACACAAAGAGAGGAAAAATTAACATAGTCTATACACATACAAAAAAGACATTTGACAGGACTAAAAAAAAATACGCTGACAAGGGCTAGCAGGAAAAGCCCTTGTGTCATTACAATTGTCCAAAAAAACAGGAGACATAGCAGTAAATGCCAGCTGTCACAGACTACATGGAGCACCTCTAGGACCTGTGCTCAGATCCAAAGTGCTCATCATATCCAAGATGACCACAAAAAGGTGTGACCCAGAAGGAGGCATGGCGTGCTGCTGATGCAGTTATACGGCATCATGAGGGCTGAAAACCAAATGCAGAAGAGCCTCAGGAGACTGAGTGACTAAGAACGAAAACAGCAGAGGAAATTACATTTATGTAAACAAATGTAAAATGATACATGAAAACACAATCCTAACTTTGCGTACAAAACTAATGATGGCTGCAAACTGGCTATTACTACTGCAGCGTGAGATTTTAAAGATATAGGTAGTTACATGAAAATATCAACACAAACATCAAATATCAGTGTTGAATAATGATTTTTAAAAAAATAATAAGGGAAATGCTATGAATTTTCAGGAAATTAATAGTGAACAAGACAAAAAATGTCATTATGCCACTGGGTAAAATCAGTTATGTGTATTACAAATACCAGGAGAATGACTGAAAGGGCGTAGCCAAAATGATAAAGTAGAGACAAACCTAGCAAGGATAATTTTGAAACACAGAGTGGCCTTCCTATAAAGAAGAGGTAGAATAGATTAGGATTAATAAACCTGGTGAGGAGACAGCTGGGAATATGATAAGAGGTCTAGAAATCAAGGGTGGCATGAAGAAGGTGAATAGAGAATTTGTTCTAAAATATCTGGGAGACATCAAATGATACTAGCAACAAAATGCACTGTAGATACAAATGTGTATATTGTTATAGCTTCTTTTTCACCAGAAGGGCAGCTGCAAGCTCTCAAATAATCATAGACAATAGATGAGCAGTTTTTATGGTACCTGAATCTACTAGCAACACTTCAATGTTTGCCACTGAATCTTCTTTCTGTCTACTGAGACACCTGAGAAACCACATTCTCTTACTTGACTCCTTGCACATAGATAGAACTTTGGACATTTTTGTGTTGCAACAAGCACGTGAATAATAAGTAGGATGTCAAGCTGCTGAGGTCTACAAACTTAAATCCTCTTCTCCACAAAAATGGGGTGGCCTCAGGGAACAATCCCTGGCCTGTACCGTCCTCGAAACCATAGTCACGCGTTGTCTGGGAGAGTGCTGACTGGTAAGGACAAAAACCGCATCAGGTAGGACACTAATCATGCCACAGTATAGGTGACCATGGGAGAGCGCTCAGGCTCCGATGCTGTTTTCTTTACTAGTACAGATGCAGGCACTGAGAGATGAAAAGGAAAACCAAGGGTATGATGCATCTTTGCACAGTCCCAGGGGAGCCAGGGAAGGCTGTGGTGACTGATCACTTCCTTCTTGTGATTCATGAACTACTTGCTGTAGAACCATTTAAAAAACTCACAGTGTAGAGGTGTTTTCTCTTCTTGTTTATGGAATTCATATCCACAAGTAACCTGGGACGAGGACTGTAGGGGCTTCGTAGACATTTCTGTTTTAAATTTGTGCCATATAGACATCTATCGACCGCCAAAGAATGATAGCAGTGATTCTTTGTAACCATTGTACAGTCCAGAGCTGTGTGAATGATGTCACTGTGTTTGGAATAATTTCTAAATCACATGAAAAATACTCATGGGCTGTACTAAGCACAGCTGAATGTTGCCAGCTTTCATTTCAGGCAGGCAGAATTATCTTTTCTTTTTCACGGGACTTATCACAGAATCATAGACACATTGACTGGAAGGTATCTCTGGAGGTTTCTAACCCAACTTCCTACTCAACACAAGATGGTCAGTCAGGGCTTTGGCTATCTGAGCCTTGAAAATTGGAAGGAGATTCCTCCATCTCCCTGGACTCACTCTCTAGTGCTGCACTATCAGTCTAATAAAGAAATTTTTCCTAATGTCTGTCCTGAACATCCCAGGCCAGAGTCTGTGGTTATTGCACCTTGTTATTAGATGATTAGATGAGGACAAGAACTTCCTGCAACCTGCTGGCCATGCTCCTCCCAGTGTATCCCACTATGCAGTTTGCCTTACTGTCCGCCAGCACACAGTTTTGGCTCAAATATGACTCCAATTTGTCCCCTGTAACACCCAGGTCTTTTCCATCAGGGCTGCGACTCGGGCTGTGGGTATCTCTCTGCTGTTAGAGGAGCATGTCTTTGTGTCCATAAAAATAGACAGGTTGCTTTTTCCACTACATATTCAAACACTGAGTGGGATTCAGCTCTTTTGTGACACAGTTAACAACAAAGTTCAGATGAAAGAAATGTGAATTAACTGATGGGTCAGCAATTATGATTTCGTTTCATTAGGACATGCATCAGGAACCCAAACTGTGGTGACTTATTGTAGGCCTCACCTGTCCTTACTTTCAGCTGATGACTACATAGAAAATGGCTCAGAATAAGAAATGTAATTCTGTTTTCTTAACATGTCCTGGGGAAAAAAAAATGTGGCTTTCAGACAATAAGATTCTGGACAAGTTGAATATATTCATCCAGCTCTACCACTATCTTTTTAACACAGAATGAATTTACCACATAAGATGTGTGAAGTGAGGTATTCTCCAGTGCTCAAGCATTGTAGAAATTGCCAACCCATCAGATAGCTGTTCACTGCCATTACAATCTGTTCCGTACCTGATTCAGAGTGATAAAAGCCTCTCATTGAGATTGTGAGTATATTTGTTTATACTGTATGAGGCTGTGACTGCATAATCACTTTGATAGTCGGTTTCTGTAAATACCAAGTAGCACATATGTTGAAAGCTAGATTTGCTCTTGCAGACCATCTGAAGACCAGCATATTATTTTCAGCAGGGAAGAAAACAGAAGAACTTAAAACTACAATCCATTCCCTAGGAACTGGAAACTTTTCTGAAGAAAAAGTTGTACACAGAAGATCAGCAACATACTGAAGCCAGCAAAAAAATTGAATACATCCCTATTATTCAGAAGCCAAGTTTACCGACTATAAATCTACAGTGAAATGCCTGGAAAACCACACAGTAGACTTTCAGCCTTGACAGTGCTTTTCCCCACTTCTGATGTTTCAGCATCAACAAGCACAGGGCACTGCTCAGACGCTCTGAGTGAAAAATGGTGCCTCTTCCCTATCATTTGTCCAGACAGTATGTGTTTCACTCAGACTTCTCCCCATCACTGTACCCATGTCTACATGTCCGCGTCTATCATGCCCACGTTGTTATTTTTTAATTGTGGAATAGGCTCTTGAGCTCTGTATTCTCCACTTCTGTTTAATTATGAAACAATCAGAAGCAGAAATCATGACAACTGAGACCAAAACTGTCCAAGTTTTCACTGGATAACCAGGCAGTCTGTTGCCCTGTCCTGCTGGATGGGAAGCCCTCCCAATGATATGAGGTTTTCGGAGTCTGACTGCGCTGTGCACACAGGCTGAAAGGATGGGATGCACTGTGCTCACTCCAACGCCATTACCTGGGGCAACCACACCAGTAGGCCTCAACTATCTGTCGGGAAGGCTGAAATTTCTTCTTTTCCACTCAGTTCTGTTCTCTTTTCTTCTCTAAATTTCATAGCCCACTTTTTAATGCATCCAGCAATGACTAAATCAGAGTTCTTCCTACAGACCCTCAGAGGGCCAGCCTGGAAGCTAACCTTCTTTTCATCCCACTCAAAACCATTTCTCTCAGATGAGCCAAACCCCGTACAGAATCGCCTGCTCCCACTTTACCCTCTGACACACCAAAGCCCATCTCTCATGCATTTACAGCAGAGCACCACAGCATCTTTCCTATGCCATGATCTCCCACGGCATGCAAAGTCCTCGTCCTACCAACCAGCCACACAAGGGCTCACAGAGCAGGACTGGGGTGGCAGCACTGCTCTTGACACCAGTGGAAGACCATTAGCAGGACCTCATGTGGAGCCTGCTTCCACCTGCAGCCTATAGCACTACCCACAATACATTACTGTCTAAATTAGCTTAATGCCACCTTCCATGCTGAAATGAAGGAGAATCTTCTCTGCCAAAACCATGATATTTTGCTCCTGAATCCTTTAAAACCTGGTGTTACCGTGAGACATTTACAATAATTCATTGCTACAGATTGTATTGATAGAGGTGGTAGAATAACCGTGTTCTGTTTAGATTATATTTCACTGTGGATTTTGCACTGAAATCAGTGGCCAAATTTCTACACATTCTTTCATCATTCGTACTTTTCCATACCAACAGAGGGAAGGGCTGTGGAAAAGGAATGGAGAAGAGCCCGAAAGGCAGGTATCTTCTGGTGATGGCATTCCATCTTCGCAAAATACTCTACTACTTAGACAGGTTCTTGCAAGTCAAGTGGTGGAAAAGATCAGACATCAAGAACATTCAGCTCTTGTAAATCTTTCAGTTTTACAGTCTGGCTACACTCATACGAAATTCTCCTCAAGACAGTGCTGAAAGTGTGTTACACTCAGCCAGAATCCCCTGACTCTGCACCAACATTTATAAGGTCTGAAGACTTTCCTGGACTGATGAATTTGCTCGGGAAGAGTTGTATTTTAAAGCTGAAGAATATACGCTAAATTTGCCAGTTTGAAAAACAAACTGCGTTTTAACAGAACTAAATAAGACCAATGCCTAGCACGCCAATTTTACTGCTACGTTCTTCTCAGAGCAACTTTGCCTTAAATTGAAATTAGCAAATCCAGATACTAAATTCATTTTAATGATTAAGTTAAAAGGAATCACTCAGTTATATAACAGTTAGTCATCATTTCTAATCTCTTGACCACACTTCAAGAGATAAAAATGCCCTTTTCCTACCGTACCATCATGGATGAACTCTACTATTTGGTTTGAATGGGACTAGTTTAAAGCACCAAAATTAACTGGTTTGTAAGTTGTCTTCAAGACTCCTTTAGGACAACCTACTTTGTTTTTACAAAGGGGAAAGATGAAGATAGGCTTTCCAGCTAGGATAGCAGACTCCAGATCCAAGGAGTTGCATTACTCTGAGCACCAGCTCGGTCACGTCACTTTTATTAGAGCACAAGAGATCATGTTATCATTGGAAAAAATGATAACATCCCTTTGGAGGACTGATAGCCACAAAAAAAACGAAGCCTCATAAAAAGTTCAGTTTCTTTTTCTGAAACTTCTTAACGAGCAAAAAAAAAAAATCTGAGTTTCCAGAACATAGATTTTATATCTTTTTTCACCTAGGGTTTTTTTTTGGTTGTTTTTATTTCCTTTGGTTTGGTTTTTTTTTGGGTTTTTGTTGTCATTTTGGGGTTTTTTTAAGACCATGATAGTTCACTTATTTTGTTTTGGACTCTTGCCAACTGACTCTTTCCAGTTTTTCCACCATTTGCTCTGCTAATTCAACAATACCCAGTAGGTGGCCTCAGTGTATAATGTATTTCTTTACTCTTTTTTTAGTAATTCTGCTTTGCTTTTTTCAGTGCAACAATTCTATTTGACTTGGAGTCTCCTGCTTTTGATCACTTATTTTCAATATTTCAGCATCAGCTATTTTTTAAGTACTAATTCCTTTAAATATTACTCTCTTGGTGAATAAAAAATCATGCAATTGCTAAAGTGCGACTAATGATTTGGAAAAAGAACAAACAAAATCCACACAGTTCTGCTCTGGTTTAGAGACATCACCCATATACTTCATGATTCTCCCTTTACCTGTCATTTTACTTTCCTCAGAGCTTAGAGAAACATTTTCTTTAGAGAATGTGACATATTATCCAGGTCCAGACAGATATACTCATATGGGCTGACAAACACAGATCCTTGGAGTCTTCAGCTCTGGATCTTTCAAAGAACTATTGCTAACGCTTGTGGTTCTCCCACATCTCCATCTTCAGAACTCAATTAACTTTTGGGATACAGACAGTCCCTGCTTATAAACAAGGGTGTTACCTACATTCGTCATCCTGTGTGAATACCCTTTCAGATAGGGAGGTTCCTTTGATATGAAAAGTGTGAAATGCACTCCTGACTGATTGAAGATGTTAATTATCCTATTTCTTGTTCTTGTGGGAAACATTTCTTAGTTTCTGGGCAAGCAAGACTACCTGTAGCTGGGATCACTGACACAACATATTGGCAGCTTTTTGTATTTTCAAAGACCAGAATGAATTAAATGCAAGCATCTGAGACATATTCAAAGTCATGTATCTACCCGTTATCACAAAATAGGAAATTCTGAGCTCTGCCAGTTAGTGGAGTCATTTCTATAATATTTTGCCTTGATAAGACTCCATATTCATTCTACCTTGTCAAACATCATGCAATAAATCCTGCAACACAAGATCAGTTGTCATTTTCACTGTGACCTTCCACACTGAAAGAAGTGCCTGTGTATTTGTGAAACTTATTTGCCAATGAAGTATATTTATCTACCACGGATTTCCCCAAACTTCCTGGCCCTATTTTTTGTAGATAATTGATATGTAAACTCAGTCTTTGGCTATTACCAGTAAGCTAATAAGACAGACAGTCTTATAGTTTCCCTACCATAATGAGGCCTGAAACCAATTTGGCTGGGATCAAGGAAATATGAAGCCTCCAAATATTTCTGGAATTGCCTCACTATAAACTTTTTCAAAAAGGCAGATTGAAACGTTCTATAATAGATGTGACTGTTTGCATCAAGAAGCAGATATTTTTAGATTTGTGTTAACAAGGGCTTCCTAAAGAGAAGTCGGTGTCTGGTCCTATCGTACCCTAACACCACTCTCAGCTAAGCTTGGGATCTTCATTGCCCAACAGTGTGGCCCCAGTACTGTCTTCACTTCAGGCTTCGTTTTCATGTGGATGCTAAGGAAAATGTCTAGTCAAGACAAGTTAACTAGTCAATGTATATAAGTGAGGCTTTATTACATTTTTATTCAGAAGAAAGGCTGTTTTATTTCACAGTAGGCTAAGATATGGTGACCTAAGTTACAACAAATGAGAGCATCTGCATAGAGGTTTAGTGCAACTTAGCATATATGCATCAGTTTATTTCATTTCAACATTCCTGAGTGTCCCAGTGCAGGCAGGTCCTAAGAAAACAGCATTAGTCGAAATGAAAACTTGGGTTTGCATTTGTCCCCTCCATAGCCTGCTCTGCTACCATGGAGACAGACAGCTCTGTCAGAATCTAGTAATCTCATCTTCAAAGAAACAAAAACATTCTTGGTGAAAGAGCCAGCAAAGCTATATTTGCCTTAAATGTGATCTTGTGCCCTTCATTGAAATCCCACTTCATCACAAAAGGAAACAGAACTATTCTCTGTCACCCTTGTTTTCTTCTCACCTCTTTCTCTGAATGGTAATCAGAACTCCTAAATTATAAATTGCTCCGTGGACAGCACAAGTAATCGGCCCTGCACAATGCCCTACATCTCCCCAGCAGCATCATCACAGCACCCCCATTCCCTCTCCTGCATCCCTTCTGCTCCTCAGTGCAACTCTTCCAGCTCTTGCCCACCAAGGGAGGACCCCACAATACCTTCAGTCCAGCCTTGCATGCCCAGCTCAGGCTACTTAGCTCACACCCTTGTTGTCTCCTCTCCATAGCTCCTGCCGGTTTGACAGCACCCTCTCCAGATAGCACGGGAGGACTGGCCAAGTTGTTGGCTGCCTCTCGGAGCCGGCAGTGACTCAATTCTTCCTGCATTTCCCTCAGTTTGACTCTCTTGTCTCCTTCAACTCTTCCCCAAAAGTATGGAAAAGTAACTTCTATGTCTTTCTGCCAAATATTCCTGATTGGAATACCAGCAGGGCAGCCAAAAGACATCCTGGTTAGTAATGCGTCGTCATGATCAGAAGCCAGGCCTGTGAGATGAGCGCCCTGGGGTCCTAACCCAAACTGACAACCAGCTTTCCCTGTGCTCCCCACAAAGGGACTTCACCTCACTCCTTGTTTCTTCATCTACATAATAGAAACATGAAATAACATCAAAACTAATGCTCAGAAAGGTGTTGGGAGTTTAAGACACTGGTTGAATATTGGAAGACTGCTGTTCTTTAGCACTGAAGACAGAACAGAGCAGCTCTTCTAACCCAGAAGAAGATATCGAAATGAAAAAATTAAAACTATATGCAAGTACTTGGGGATATTTTTAAAGAGAAAAGAAGTGACACATGGAAGTTATTTTCATGTTAGCTGGAGAGACATCGAAGGAAATGCAGATTTAACCCTCAGACTGGGAAGAACAGAACTCCAGCACATTCCAGTTTCATGAGATTTAAATAAGCCTCCTCTTCACCACAGAGTAGACGGAGCTTTCACAAGCCATCACAGATCTCAGCTCTGTTTCTTCCAGAAGCTGCTGCCAGAAAATCTTGAGCTCTTATTTCTTTCCTGGAGCACTTTATACCCATATGGTTATACATGATTTGGGTGACTATAGTGATCACAAGCTCTTTGTTAACATACCTGTGCTGTGCATAAATTACTGAGGAGTCACTGGCCTGCACTCATCTTCCAACCAACCCACGGATCTACTCCAATCAATGTAGTGATTTAACTACTGCAATTCATTCTCTGTTTTGATCAGATCTTGGTACAAATTCACTAGGCTGAACCCTTTCCTTTCCAAAGAAAAACAGTCAAGCTAATCACCCCATTATAAGAGGCTTCTCCAGATGAAGCACATCAGGTACCCCAGGTAACCCAGAACTACCGAATCCCAAATTAAACTGATGTCTATGGTATGTCCAGTAACAGAAAATGCGAGATGGAAAGCACCAGCTTTTTACACACTTACAACTTTGCCACTTGCAACAGTTCAATGGGAATTAAAGAGGGTGAGCTGGGAATGCTGCCAGGTGTAAGGATGAGGTATCTGGGGGAAAGGTGAGCAACTAAGTGGAAAGGACAGTGATGTCCCCAATACGTTGTCAGGATTTGGCAGAATTAGACCAAATATTTTGCTTCTCTCACTGGTCCTAACATATTTTAGCTACTTTAAAGTATGACCATTAGCCCCGTTCCACTACAGAGAGGTGTACAAGGAGAGGAAGGATCAGACTAGGATCACATACCAACCATGCACTGAGTTCAGTGTCACTCAGACTTCTGAATTCAGGCAATAACTAGTTAAGATACACACCAAAACCACCTAAGTTCTGCTCTCTTTGAGCAACTGTAGTTTATTTCACATAAATATATTTTTGCCTGTAAAGATTATAGATATTGTTCTAGAATTGAGGCTCTGACACTGTTTCTACCTCATTGATAAATCTAACCGTATGTTTACATAAAACATACTAAACCAAAATGTCCCACAAAACTGTGCACTCAAACTTTTAGTCCTGTACCCACAATTAACCCTGTTAAATTTTAAAACTGTTTTATTTTATTCTCAGCAACATAACTCTTACACAAAGTTATACTTTCACAGGTCCACACCGTGGACCCCCACAACCTCCTCTTCCCTGTTCATCAGCAGCCCTTACAAGACCATGGGAGTCCACCACTGACACATGGTATAAAACTTGGCTGTGGCCATTCTGGATTCCTTAGGGAATCTTTCTTGTCTTCTTTTGATCATATAAATGGGGTGAATCATCTCATGTCCCAATAACAGCTCTCTCAAAATGCTCCAGATAATCCCCTAATCCCTCAATTCAGCATCATCTAAAGATGAGGACACAGCTGGATACCAGCAGACAACAAGTGATTATTGTCCGTTCCGGGAGGCAGAGCTGAGGTTGCATTAGCATGTACCTTGATTCCTCGCTCTGGTTTTCAGAGAACAGAGTGTTATTGAACTGCACATCCTGAAAGAGCGTGAGACATTACAGAGCAATTTTGACAATGTGTTAACACATTTTTCTGCAGTGAAACCAGCAGGATTATTGAGCTAATGACCAAGCTTTTTAAATCACAAGTTCACTCACTTCCCCCTCACCCTTCTGCATGAAATTCTCTCTTCCCTTGTGCGACCATCCCATTCAGAAAAATTGAGACACTATCTCTCATGAGTCTATAACGCACTGCTGTCCCTGTGTTTTCTGGTTTAAGAGCTTATGCATGGTGTTCTTGTTTGCTGTAAACTTAGTCATAAGCCAAACAAGCTTGTATTTTACCTATGCAAACTATTCTGTAGAGTACAAAATATGTACTTTTTCTCCATAAAGAGAAATATGATGGCATTTGAAACTGATGTGGAATATTGGAAAATAACATCCTGCAAAGACTGTAGCCACTTTGAGTTTTGACCTGCAACTGTGCTTCTAAGTGTTGGAAAATAGACAAAGTGAAACCCGAACAGACCGTAGAGAAATGGGAGAAGTTTTAATGGGAGAAGTTTTAATGGACACCTTTTTTATTCAGCTGGTGAAACTCTAATGTGCTTGTGTGCTTGTGCGCAGGACTTGCAAAAGAGTATCTAATTTTCACAAGAAACACCTAGTACTGTGCTCTTATTGGAAAAATGAAAGCTCCTAAAAGTTGCATTTTCATATCAGTAAACAAAGAACAGGACTGTACAGAAAAGACATAAGAAGTTCAAGTATTACAATAATATGGAGTGTAGGACATGTAGAACCATGTGGATAACAAAGAAGGAAAATAAATGTAAAAGAAAAGAAACGTGTTTAAATTAAAAATAAACATTTTACTTCAAGCACCAACAGAAAAATAACCCACAAGGGAAGAAAATCTTCCCTTCCTAGCACACCTAAGTCTCAGAGAAGGTGTGCAACAAGGTGAACACAAGCTTAGGGCTAGAGGAACATTGCCTTGGAAAAGAACCCTTCTTTTCTCCCTTTGACAATAATATAAAGTTATTTTACAGGTGTATCTGTACAAGGTGATGATATATATTTTATGACTAAACTATATTGACCTATATGAGGTAAATAAATCTAGCTACTGCTGATACAAAGTTATCTTAGCCTGTATAAGTCAACAAATATATATCGTTTCAAATCTAAGGCGGCATTTTGACTTCTGCCCGTGCTGAGCTCAGGTTCATATTACACTTCTGAGCCTTCTCATCTCTGATGTCTTCCATTCATCTCCAGTTCTGTCAGGCCTTGAGAGACAGTCACCAGGAACTGGAACGGTAGTGAGGTTAGGTAAGGCTGAACACAGCATGATGACAACCTTGCCTGCTCCATTTCGCACACGTTTAATTACACGAATACGAAAGCCCGGAACTTCCTCATTACATTTGTCCCATTTGTCTTGGTAATAAATCAAATTAAGGTGTGATTTTATTATATGTTAAATATCTTGGTGTGTCTTTTACTGTGGTTGCTACAGGTCCCAAATAAATGAAGGAATGCATCCTTACATCTATGCAGGAGGTGTCAGAACACACAAAATGAAGTTCACAGGATTCATTCATAAAGAAGAAACAGGAGAAACCAAATGAAAGTAGAAATTTGGCACAGGGACTTTCTACAAAGGGACACCAGAGACAAGATGACGAAAACAAGTAGACAAGTAAGAGCTCCACTGTAAGGACTGATTAGTCTGGGCATTAGATCTGAAAACCAGACAGCACTGGCTCAGCTGTTCAGGATAGACAACTGCTGGCTCAACTCCTCAAGGAATCACATGCCTGTCACTGTGTAGGTTTTTCACTTAAGATTTCAGTCATAGGAGATTTAGCCATAATAATAAAATTACACACTGAGGAAATTCCTCTATACTAGTAGAATGTATCTTCTTTAAAATTACATTATTTTGTGAATCATATCAACCCATCAAATATGAAACCTGCGTACTGCACTGATCTTCAAATATTCAACAGTGCCTAGATTTAGACATTCCATGCACAGTTAATGTAATGAGAATATGTCTAAATACATAAGAACGAGATGAAAACTACACTTTCCAACATAATTCTTCATTCGCTGACTAGACTAGACTAGACTAGAACAGAATAGATCAGTTGGAAAGGACCTACAATGATCATCTAGTCCAACTGCCTGACCAATTTGGGACTGAACAAAAGTTAAAGAAAATTATTAAGGACATTGTCCAAATGCCTCTTAAACAGTGACAGGCTTGGGGCATTGACCGCCTCTCTAGTTCCAGTGTTTGACCACCCTCTTGGTGCTGAAACGCTGCAATGTTGTTCTTTTGGATTAAAAGTGATTCATTTGTGGCTTTCTGTGGCTCCACCAAGTATATGCTGTTAAAGGATAGACATAGGTAATTTCCAGCAACACCTAATGACCATCACCTCATAAAGCAGCCACTGTATCTGAGTTATGGCACTCAGAAAGCTTTTAATTATTATTTTTTTTAATTATAGGACCATCAGGAAATAATGTTCAGTATTATAAACTTTGCTAGGGAATATGTTAAACGCTTCAGAGGAGAAGTTAAAAAGACATCCTAGTTTCAAAGTGGTTACAGATCAATTTTCCACATGGCAAAGGGAGTTTGCCAAACATGAAAGAGGTTTACAGGGAAGTACATGAAATAAAACCCAGTGGGTTTCCCTTCCTATTACACCTGAACACAGTGATAGCAGGATAAATATTTGGCAGATGAAGAAACACAGATCTTTTTCTCAAAAAAAACCCCAACCAAACAAAAAAAAAAAACCCAAAACCACACAACAAACAAAGCAAGCAAGCCAGCCTCTGGGCAAATTGTTCTTGAGCGCTTTGCCTCCTACACAAATTTCATTCACGTTTCATTACATGCAGAAACAGCCATATGGTAGTGAGATACAACAGAAACAGAACTGATGAAAAGGTGGACAACAAACATTAGCAAATTGTGGAGACAGACCTAAATATTCGAATGTTCAGCAAGATGTGGGCAGAGTAGATAAGTCAGACATTATCTGTATAGGTTTTGAAAGAATTCTGCCTGTCACCAAGGTATTCCAATAATTTCTTGTTAGAGGAGCTCCGCGCTTTACTGTAACCTTTTAGTATGTTATGGTAAGTAACTTAATGGCTGGCATAATTCAGGCCAGCAGCCTTCCAGTGCCAAGGAAAAGCAGTCAAGGAGGAATGGTGCCAGTAAAATGTTGCTGCTACCCCTCTTCTCCTCCTCACTAGATCCTGTTCAGGCCCATGCATCAGAAGGCTCTCTCATACTGCAGTCCTAACCTGTGTAAGTCAGGCTGGCAAACCGCGATCCTATGTGCTTTATTATCCTAGCTTTGACTACTGTTGTTCCCCCTCCTCACACAGCCTCCTCTGAAGGGGCAGCAGGCATGTGTATCAGAGGTCCTCCTGTCCCTGTTTTCCAGACCTCAGAGAAGGAATGAAGAAAGAAGCAGATCCTGTGGGTCACTAACAATGCATTCTCCATGCTCATACCCCTCATGCTTAAGAGGTTCTCTGGCTTTGCTGTATGGGAACTGATCTGACACCACCCTCTCATAATCTCCTATACATTTCATTGTCCTGGTACTCAAGCGTCTGGCCAACCTCCTCTGCGGAAAGTCTTTCCTTAGATTTCTGAGGTGAATGGGGAATGACTGAGACACGGATAACCATTTTAGTAATGGGACTGGCAAGTGAAGGATTGATGTCCTGGTTTGAGGTAAAACAAAACCAATTTTCTGATTTGTAATTTTACTTTTTAGCTGGGACTCTTCTAACTGACTAAAGTCTGAAATTAACAGCATATTGTTCAGAAACTGATCACTCTCGGAGTGATAAGACCTGATTATACCAAGGAATAGTATGCACAGAGGCTCTTGCTTATACTTATTGCTATAACAAACAAGGTCATCTAACTTCGTTATTTGCCCCATTGGAGGGTCGGAAGCGGAGAAGCATAGAGGGGTCCCACCTACAGGGAGGAGCGGACGGGACAGGTGACCCAAAACTGACCAACGGGGTATTCCACCCCATCTGCATCACGCTCAGTATAAAAGCTGAGGGATCAAAGGGGCAAGGCTGCTCTGGCTCGCTCTTTCTTCAATGGCTGACGTCTGAGGAGGACCCTGTCTGTTCGTCTGCCTTTGATCCCGATCTGAGCATTCCTGACTCTAGTTCCGGAATTCAGCTCCTGTCCATCGCTGACTCCAGTCTGGGACTTTACCTGTGTCTGCTGGTGACGCGATCATCATTTTGGGAGCTGGATACGGTTTTGTATATATTGTATACTTTTTTCTTTAATTTTTATTATTCTATTATTATTTACTATTTTCTAATTTATTATTATTTTCATTAAAGTAGTTTAGTTCTTTTTCTAAACTTGTAAATCTCCTTATCTCTTCCTCTCCTCTCTGGGGGGGGAGGGGGCATCTGTCGTTCTGATTGGCCAATCCGACCAAAACCACAACAATTGATTTATAAGATTTAAAGAGGTGAAATAAAATAAGTTGAAGAGGACAGTAAGGGGGGAAAGAATAAAACAGTGGTCAGCTTGCTGAACAGGAAGGACTGTTGAGTTTTGGGAGCGCTGAGGATAGTAATGCACAAAAAGGGAATGGTGAGAAGAGCTGAGAATCTGTCCTTAAAAAGGTGTGTAGGAGATAACAGCCAAATGACGAATACGTGATGCTTATGAGAATGCTAGAATTACAACATGTGGTAAATACGGATTAGCTAAGGATCTCCAAACTGTTTCACTGGAAGTAGAAAGGACTCCCCTGAAGGAGGAGGGACTGTGATCTGTTTCTCATACCAAGAGCTGAGGAAAGCACGACACCACCAAAGGCAAGGCCGCAGGGAACACAAGGCAAGCCAGGAATTGTGGATGATTTAAGCCTTAAACATCACAGATGTGGAACGAGAGATACCAGCCCTGGCAACATGGAGAAGCAGGTCTGGTTGTAATGTGGCCTGTAACACTGAACCCCGTCAGCGTGAAACTTGCAGGGTGTAAACCCGCTTACATGTAAGCTCCCAGGTGCTCTTCCCACTCATGGAAATGCCACCACAGGGGCACACCTAAGCTCTAGGCTCAGGGAAAACATTTCGGGACCTGCGATACTCTATCAGATGCCAACTGCTTTTTCAGAGCCTGTTGCCCAACTGCCATCATTGACACATGGAGGCTCGTCCGCCCTCAGGGATGTGACTGAGCTTCGCGCCGGGACCGAACGCCCGAACGCCCGGCACCTGAGCCTGCCCGCCTGCTCCGCCGCAGCCACCGGGTGCCATTTTGTGCCACAAGCGGCCCCAACACCTCACGCAGCCTCTGCAGCGGCGCCCCCGCCGCTGCCCAGCCTCCCGCCGCCCAGGCCGGCCGCCCCAGGCGGGGCTCCGGGCCGGGGGACGGCAGCGGCCGCCATGCCGATGCCCGCGCCCGCCCTCGGCCCAGAGACCCAACGGAACCAGCGGCGCCGCGTCCCGCTCCGGGCCGCGCCCCACTCCCCGCGGCCTCGCGTCGGCACTACATTTCCCAGCAGACCCCGGGAGGGGGACGGGGCCGAACGGCGCCGTGTCTGCCGCGGGGGCTGCTGGGAGGAGCCGTTAGCGGGGCGGGGCCCACCGGCCGCCCCTGAGGGGAGCGGAGGGGTGGCGCTGGGTGTCGTTAACTGGTACCGGTGGGCACCTGCAGCCGCCGGTAAAGCTCGGTGGTTGGCATATAACGTCATTGCTTATTGCGTAAGGGATGACGGCGGGGGCGTTGAGAGGGGCCGGCGGGGTTCGGCCCCCTTCCTCCGCCTCCTGTTTTTCCGGGGGCTCAGCGGCTTGGTGCACCGTAGGAAGGAAAGGTTGGGTTCGGTTTGGTTTGGGTTTTTTTTTTTTTGTAGGTGCAAAGCTAAAAGGGAAGGTCCAACAGCCTGGGGAAAAACAAAAAAAGGGAACTCCGCTGACTCAGTCGCCATCGCTACTGGGACCAGTAACGGTAGTGCCAGTCGGTAGGAAGGAGGCGTTCAGCTGTCTCCCAGGTGGTTGTATACATGGGGGAAGCCACTCCTTCCTCTTGAGGGCTGTGGCGCTTCAGGGACCACTTCTAAAAACCATTTATTAAATTTACGATCTCTATAATCGCTTCACAGACATCCTGGGGAGGAACAGCTGTTCAAGAGCTGCCGTGCCTATGGGGTGGGACTTCATGTACGGGCTTTTTTTCCAGATACAAAGGTTGGGCCCTGGGAGGCACATGCTATGGACTGCTCCATCAGGACTTGCAGCAGGCCCTTCCCCACTTCTTACGTGACCTGAGATTAGCAGATACATCACACATCTTTTTGTTTCTTGTGGCTTTTTGGTCTTTTCTAGGAAAGACCAGGAATGTGAAGTTGGTGGCTGAGCGATCTCTTTGGCAATACCTTCCTGAACACTGTTTTCTCACCCAATGTTACAAATAGGCAATCTATCAAATAACCATAAACAAGTGAAACAACACTGTACCCGCAGGTATTTGGGAGTGCAAATTAAAAAATGCAGACAATGTGAAAATGAGAACAGAATCTTTAAAGCTAAGGTTTGGGTTTAGTTGCTTCTAACTGAAAACCTTTGGGACAATACTGCACAATCTGGCCTGTGGATTTTCTTTGCTCAGAAAGTTAGTAGATGACTGTTTTTCTCAAGAAGTTTTGCGTGGCCTGTCGTCTGAAAAAAAAAAAAAAGACAAAAAAAGGATGGAGGTCTCTGTTGAACATGATGGGAAGCTGTTTTCCACCTTCCTTGCTGATCTCCCCTTCATATATTTTTCCATCTCATTTTGCAGATGCCTAGAATTTTTCTAATGGAGCTACAGCTGCACATATGGCAAATTTAAGCCCAGTGAGAAGAGGTTTACTTTTTTAGTTACTGTTGTTATTATGATCCGCAGATGACACAATCCATGAATCACAGTTTAAAATGCAGCAGATAGATAGGCTAATATACATTGTTTTCCAATTCAGTGGTGCCTTCAATAATTAATTGGTTCCTCTAATTGCACAGTATAAATATTATGTGCCTGTACTCTAATGCCTACAAAGGCAGATGATTAGATAAAACCCTGTGACTTTAATTGTACGTGGGTGACATACTAATATGGACAAACTGAAAACATGGACTTTACATACAAAAGGTCTTTCTTAGGGGAAATTCACACAGATTATCCAGAGATCAAAAGGCAGAAAAGTAACATTTCCATAGTTACTCAGAAGCTGTTGTAATGGGTAAGCACGTCAACTGCATTTGCTCCATTTATCCATCGGGACCATTAAACACAAAACTATTTTCTGTGGCTTCAGTCATCCCTGAACTGAATGTGTCTGTAGGCACTGAGGAAATACCACTTGTATGCTTTCCCTGTTACACTCTTTTCCTAAGTACGTGCTGCTGGTTACCCGCGAAGTAAAACACTAGATTAAATAGGTGTTTTGTCTAACACAGCACGGCTGTTCTTCTGTAGAGAACTATGTCACAGCCAGTACTGTATATAGGTACATGACTCAGTCATGCCGGATCAGCAATGTAATTTAGCTTTCTGAAATGAAATGCTTTTTTCTTCAAATTGCTGCTCTGATCAATAAGAACATTCTCCACAATCACTTTATATAAAGTGTCCAATACATAACTTAGCTGACTGCTAATCACTGAAAAGGGGCTTCTGGTAGACAATTACTAGAAACGCTGGTTAATAAGTACACTTTTATGGGTATGCATTTGTTTTATAGATAACCTGCATAAAAGGGTTAAAATTTGCAGCAGGCAAATCAGTCTGATTTCCAGTGTAAGGGCAATTACTTCTGTTTATAACTTCAGGATGGTGTTGACTCGTTATCACCTACTTATTTATTGTCAGAAACTGAACAATCATTCACTTCACCCATGCCATTAGGAATTTTATATTCCTCTATCACACCCCTCCCCTTTCAACTCTCTTCCAAGCTGTTGAAACGTCTCTTAAGCAAAAGCTATTGCATACTGTAACGAGCCTTATCACTCTTCTGCGTACCTTTCAAGTTCTACTAGATCCTACATGGGGGGAAGATGCAGGAGAATTAGTCTTCACTCAGGGTTGAAGATGTGAGTGTGCTATGGATTAAATCATGGCATGATCATTGCTTTCTATTTTATTACTCATTTCTTCCCTGAAAAACTATTACTTCATTTCACATGTTAACTCTCACATTCTTCCCAATGCTCCCACAGCTCTTTCCCTAATTCAGAGACAATTGTTTTGGATTTAGAAAGCAAGTGATTGCCAGTCTGACAGATTTTGAAACAAAGTCCACTCTAAAACCAGGTTCAGTAATCGTGTTTTGTCCAAGCGTAATTTTCAGGGAATGGGAAGGAGGCTGAGGAAATTAACGTTAGTGGAACTACCTTTCAGCTACAGGAAGTTCAATGGGCAACAGTGAAGCTTTTTAAAAATGGTTTTGTTTGGCTTTGAGCTATGGAATTAACACATTATAGATTTTGAGTCTAGAACAGAAAAATATTTCAGAAATTAAATGAGCACTGTGAAATACAGACATTTTAGAAAATATTAGGAACCTACTTCAGATAAATGAGAAATGCCACAGTGTGTGTTAAGATCATATCCTGCATTCAAAAGTAACCAAAAGAAAAAGGGAAAATAATTCTGCCTCTGTAATATTGAGCTGATTTCATAGGATTCTCTGTGGGTGAAGTTTCACACTTAGCTAGGTGATATCTGAAAAAAAAATACATCACAGAAGTCAAAATCTCCTGTAGCTATTCAAAGTCAGTTCTGAAAAAAAGTTTTAATTGAGCACTGTTTTTCTAGGTTTTCTAGTATAAAATACAATGAAAGATAAAGGGCTACCAAAGCAGCGATAAGCTTTTTCCTTAGAGTTAGCTGAGCGTAAAGATCTCCCGGACAGGTTTCCTTTCTTCACAAAATTCATTGGTGTCGATGTATTTTAGAAAGTGAGACTTTTTTTATCATACCACTTTGTGTTGCTGTGGTATCAAGTGCATCAGCCCTTTGTCACCTAACAACATGATGCTCAGTTTCACACCTCAAAGGCCAGGTATAGGAATTAAAATCAGAGCTGGAGTATGACAACAGTGACTTTTTAAAATACAAATACACAAAGATACAACAGTTTATTGTAGGAAAAATGTATTAAAAAATGCAGTGTATGCATTTCAAATAAATGTAGGCAAATTTATGTAAAAAATTAACAAAGTGTAAATATAGTAATTAATATACACCAAAATGTTGTACAACTTACAAAAGGGTTGGGAAATGTGTCTGAAAGAGGTAGACAGGATTTTTTTCCCCCGCTTTTATATTCAAAATGTCTTTTTCCTTATACTCTCTAACTCTCTAACCAATAGCCTCGTTAGTACTCAAGACCTCAAAGTCCTGAATACAAATAATCTCCCTGATTTAGATCAGAATTTTACATCATGAAAACAGTGGCTTGCACTGCGCATAGTATCATATGTACCATGCAGCATAAGCGCGTACCACCGAGGCACATCCAGAACCACCTGGTGGAAATCAGGCCTTATCTTCTTTTGGGCAGCTGTTCAACTCAAATAACTATTAAGTGGACCATAGAAATCCAAATCTGTTAATGGGGGAGAGTGATGTTTAAGTTTGAACCAAACCTGGCAAAGCAAAGGTGATTTAATCCCTGGTTCCTCAGATACCGGCTGGATTACTCAGAAAGTAGCAGGTTTGGGGCTCTTCTGAAGTAACCAGGACAAGGTAGTGAAACATAGTACAAGCCAGTGCACTCCTGTAAATACGTCACGATCAATGTTCATGAACTTACATGTTGTCTGACAAAATGGTTTCACCAAGGTTTTTATCTGTGGATTTTCTGTGCAGCTGAAGACCCTAATAATTTAGAAATGATAGAGAAAAAGGCAAGTTAAAATCCAAAAGCACCAGCACTGGAATTCTGCAAATAGTAGAGACTCAAGGGTCAATGTCATTGCAGCTGGTAACTAAGTATGAGATCATGGACATAAAAGTTAATATAAAAGTATCAGCAGTTTTTCCCTTCATAGCATTTTTCTTCAATTTACAGATCAACAATAAATGCAGAGAAATGTTGCAGCCTTTACTCCTCTCACAACCATTTGCAGCATTATCTCAACTTCTGAGAAATATACAAGCCAAAACTGACTATCACAAGACATGCAAGTACACTCTGGATTTCTTCAGAATAGCCAAAAAAAACCCTGATGCTTAATTATCACATCAGCAGATATCCAAGAGACCACAGTGCACAGAGCTAGAAACTCTCATCTCCTGTAAGACAGCCAGTAATGAAAGATGGGGGGGAAAAGCATAAGTTTCCTTTTTTATGGTAGTTTACAGTGATACGAGTATGGAATGAGGCTGAACACTCAAGAGAATTTGTGACCACGTGTTACAGAGTGCATTAGAGTACACTGAAAGTTTTGTACCTCACTGCCTCCAGAATATTTACCATCTAAAACAAGACGAAAAGCAATAGAGTTCAAAAAGAAGGAAAAGCAGAGAAACTAAGATTAGGTCTGGCACAGAATCATTATCTGTTTTCTTCTCCCCCTATCATTTATCTCCACGTGCAGCCCCTGCCTACCTGCAAGGCTGCCCCAACTTTCCATCCAGGCACAGATCTGCAAGCCCAGATGAGGTATTCATCACGGCCTCACCTGGAGTCTTCCCTCCAGCGCACAGAGGTTTAAATTAGTTCTCTGGTTTGTTATACCCTGCTGTTTCCATCCTGTTTTCCTCCTGTCCCTGCTTATTCCTGTATTAGAACACACTCTCCCACCCACTGCTTTCATGCACAATTAATTAAAACCTTGCTAACTTTTCTTTCTGTTAGCTGGCTATCAGCCTTGCTGCCTCATTTCCCAAACATCACTACAGACCTTGGATCTCTTTTGCTAGTTTTGCTTCCCTGCTGTGTCTCTAATTTTTCCATGTCAGAAACCTTGAATTACTCTTTATTAGGATGAAATTTTTCCAAGTCCCAAATGGTAGGAAGCTGCCTCACTCTGTTTACTATTTAGTGAGGATTATATTATTGTTTACTATTGTATAGCGTTTACTATTTATAGTCTGTTTACTATTCAGTGAGGATTATATTATTGTAAATGATGTTTTAGCCCAATCTCCCCAAGTAACCACTCACAAATACATTTTTTTTCATGGAGAAAGGACGTAACTCTTATTGGCCACTTCCTCCTGCAGTACAGGCAGGTTCTCTGAAAAGTAGAGATACTGTGAGGAATACATACCACAGGCGCATAGGGGAGCATGCAAAAACAGTGAGCAGAGCTACACAACAGCAATCTCTTTGCAGCCAACAATGGCAGGCTACTGATTATCTGTATTCATTGCGCCTCAGTTATAGCTTGTGCATTTGCAAATAAAATCCTAGTGGAGGGATCAGAGAACATGACGCTGCTAGATGAGGTCCTGACTTGCGTACGTATCCAAGGCCACTTGGACACATACTCAATATTTGAGCATACGCTCTTAACGCTTCTGTATCACACTAGAATTACTTGCACGTTTTCTTTCTGAATTAAATGGGTCAGCTCTGGGGGCAGATGCCAGTTCAGCCAATGCTGCCTGCTTACGTGAGTGAGCCCTCAGCTGCCGCTCCCAGCCGGTTCATGCCAAAGCATGTTGGGATCCACAGCCTGAACACTTCTGCACCAGAGGGGATCAGAGTGTGCCAATTCCATCCCCATAGCAGGGAGTTCAATAAAGTTCAGCGCCGTTAGCAAATACAGCTTCAAAGTGGTGATGCTGCTGCTGCCATCCACTTTTACACTGCAGGTTGAGGGTAGTTATCAACAAGGCCAGATACCTATGTTTGTCCACCATGACGCAAAGCTCTGCAGATCTGATGAAGAAATTATAAACAGCTATTTTATTTAAATCCTTCACACCATCATCGTCATAACCCTACCATAACAGAGACTGGCATAGGTTTCCATGTCTGAGGGGCATACACTGCTTTTACCATCAGCAAACACCGGTTAATCCTAAGAGCTGATGTAGCCACCTACAAGGAATAATTGGACTTGAGCATTAGAGGACTAATGTAACAAGCGCTCCTGTCTGTGTAAAGAACGTAATATGAGACACACCCCTGTCTATAATGCTACCTATTGCCAAGGTTAGTGGCTTCTGCCTATGCCACACTTTCACGTCGCATGGGAACTCCAGGTTAGTCTTGTTTTGCACGCTCTTCCCACGCAATCCTCTGTGCTGTCTGGGCACATAGTAATTTGATCACAGAGCTGGCCCAGATGAAAAAGCAAACCCCAAATATTTTCTTGGCAGGGTTTTACTCACCAGTTCTGTTGAGGTTCACCATGCTGCAGTAAAATGCCCAGGGAACGAAAGACAAAGCGTCAGGTCCTGACACCAACCATCACACTGTAAACATAGTTGCTTAACAGGCTGTGAACTCTGGGATCTGGGCATCCAATGGATACATCATGATGGTAACTTCGTGCTGGCACGTTCCTCTTCCCATGAGGATTTGTTCCCTTCTTGATTTGATTTGCAAGGGGTAGAAGCATGCTATTCCGTGCACTAAGCTGCTGGTTATATTTGCTGTGTATGTAGTAAATACCTTGAGCAGAAGATGTTGGTGCAGCACATCTCACCCCCTCACTCTCACTAAACTGGACTTGGCACTCTTCCCACATGTAGTGAATGGGGCACCAGTGGGTAATAGTTTGTCACTTCTACAATTCCTGTATTTTCAATCTGCTGATAGAAGGAACTAGAGTTCAATAAACTCCCGTTAGAGGATAAATATAAGGAAACTCATACGGTAAATGAAAATTCAGAATGTAACTCAGTATTCTGTGTTCAGGATGATGATCCTTCCTTTTGACTGGAGTCTCCTTTGCCTCAGCTGTTTTTCTTCTGCTGGAATAAGTAGAAAAAAGTCAGTTTTGAAGAATTCTGGCTTAGTGGTGTTTGCCCTACTTCCTTCATAGGCAACATGGGAGACATTTGACTTCTATTAGCAAAGCACTAGTTTTCAAAGTAAGACCCACTCCTCTCTGGCCAGTTGCAAAAGGTGACTAAGGACAAGCTTGTGTAGGCTGCAATTGCAATAAGGTACCTGCAATTGCTAAAGCAGCTGACACTGCCATGGGAAAATTATTAGGATTTTACAAGTTTCACAGTAGACATACGGAATAAATCACAGTATATAGGCACCAGTGGTATCACCTGTACTGCCTTTCCTACTTCTTGCCACTTAAAAGAAAGCAGGAAGATCCTAGTAATTTTCCTAGCAGCTGGTACAGTGCTGTGTTTAGTCTTTTAGTATGGAAAAGATGTTGATGTCATAGTGTTTTGGTAGCATTTTTCCCAAGTCTGGGACTCTTCAGTTCCCCATGTTCTGCCAGAGAATGCAGGTGCACAAGGAGTGTAAACCACAAGATGAGGAAGCTTCAACCCTCAGCTGAAACTGCAAATCACCAAGGTAAAGAGCCTGCCTGCCTGGACACAGAAAAAGAATCCAATAAGATGTCAGAAGACCCCGGACAAAAAATCACCATTGGACTAAAAGACGCGTGGGCAGCGCATGGAGGGTGTGTGAGGGGCGGGTGTATGGCTCACGAGGGTATAATTGCCCAGGGATTTCTTTGTCCAAGGTCCCTCTCTTTGGAGGTACCCAGCCTGGGCTGTCCTTGCTGCTGTACCTTTCAATTCAAGTAATTGTTTTATAAAATCTGTCTCCTGAGACTCTGCTGCGGGAAACCTAGGGTTGAGCCTGAAGAAGGAGGAAGCACCTGAGCATAAGCGTGTGTGTGTACAACACCATGAATGGTGTGTGAATGCTTGGGCAGCGGCTTCTCCTTTAACATATTACGCTGTTCCGCTTCAGCGGCTGGGGTAGGTGAGGGGTAATTAGTGCTTTAAACTATTTATCATATTTTGAGTGCTCTGCTAAAAAGAAAAAAAAAAAAAAGATGAGAGCGCTTTTAGGAGAATATAGCTCCAACAAGAAGCCAGGCTGTTGTTGTTTTTTATAGTTCTAAAGTACGGATGAGTATCCTAGTAACCATTGAGTTGCATTTATCCAGCTTAGACCAACCCTTACTCTATTTGCTTTATCCTCATTTGTTGTGACACAACCATAATGAAGATTAAATGGAGATGAAGTCAGGTGAGTGTAATAAAGATACTACCACAGGTTCACATGAAGCATAAATAGCAATTTAGCGTGCTCCTGGTTACACTGTTCCACTAGAGGTGCCAATATCTATCCAACAACAAGTGCCAAGAGTTCTCTGGAAATTAATGTAGGCCAAAATACAGTGCAGCCCTCGGTAAAAAACGTCTACAGCCCAGCAGCACACTTAGGTAGCACAAGTACTACAGGCAAGCAAAAGTGAGAGCACTTACAAAGCTCCTCAAACTTGTTCGTATGACTTGAACGTCCTTGAGTTCCTTTGAAAACATCCAACACGATGTTACACCAAAACGCACAAACGATGCCAGTCTCGGTTCTGCACTCCTGGGATTTTGCCAACACTCACAAATTGGTCCAAAAATAATGTGTGGCAAGAGGGAGACATCTTCATCTAATACAAAATAGGTAGTTCCATTTCTAGATTTGAATCGAGAGTAATGATTCCACTTGGGTCTTCTCTGACCCCAGATTCTGGAAGACCCTAACTTGGCAATCTTTAAAAGGATTTCTTTACCTTAAGGCTGATTTTAGCCTTTCGTCATATGGACTAGTAAACTCAAGGTATTTGATGAGTTCTATTTTGACAAGTATTATTCAGTGAGTTTATTATTTGCAGGAAATCTTTCTACAAGCTGGGGAAAGGAGCCAGGTCTCCCACCATCTAGCCTCCAACTCTGATCACAAGGTCAGTCTGAATGTTAAACGTTATTAATTTCCAAGTATTACTACAAAGCACATATTTTATTCAAACATTTTTGAAAATTAAATGAATGTGGGGTTTTTTTTTTACACTTCCTTGTTTTAAGCAAGCCACTGTAAATAATACAATCCACAAAAAGAAAGCAGCAGCCAATCTCCAATTTCATCAGAAAGGTCTTCCCGTGCCTTTTTGATATTTCTTCCATTTCTTACTGGTGTTACTGCCTTTCATCTGTGCCAGAACCTCTGCACACATTTAGTCCCATTTCAAAGAGAACGAAGAACAGAAAACATTACCCTGTGACTCCTTCAGAAAGAAGAACTTGTTTCCCTACCCACTATGTTTTTGACAAATATTTTTCTGTTATCAGAATAGCTTTACCGTGTCCTAATGTTTCTCCCAGAAAACTTTCTGAAATAATTTGCTCTGTTCCAGCAGTGGCCTATCCCTTTTTAGGACTGGCCTTGTCACCCAAGTACAAAACCTGAGACTCATGATAAGACGTGTATGTCCACATGCGGAATTTCATGAACTTTGCTCAGAGTAGTAGAGATCTAAGTAACTTACCTCTCGGCAATCATCAAACACAATTACCTATACACATAGATAGCAATGTTAACTAAGAGATGTGATCCAACTGGGCATGTAGTGCTAAAGGTTGACGTGTAAGTGCCAGCGTGCTCCACCTTTAGCTGAGAAGGAAGATATTAATCCTTCATATTGTAGTTAGTCAAAGATTAAAATCATCTTTGACCAAGGGTGCATTTGTTGCATAGCATTTGTGTCCTGGGAATTAATTGCCGTTCTTTCAAGGACTTAAATGCCTGCTTGGTGTCAGCATTACTGTGGCGAGTACAGCAAGAGAAGTATTTATTTAAACAGCACAGGACCTTTCAAACCCCTGTTCTTCTCATGGGGAGCCTTTTGCTCAAAGACAAGCAAGCAAATAAAGCAACCTGCTCCCTCACCAGTATGTATCGCCAAGCGTGCTCTCCATCCTTTCTCCTGGAAAATGTTTGTGCACAAGGGGTTTTCAAAATTTCTTTGGAGATTACTGGATCAAACGGCAGATTTTTAAAGCTGCCTAAAGAAGATCAGATTATGAATTGCTGTTCCATATTCTTTATTGTGCAGTATATTAGAATCATAGAATCATGTAGGTTGGAAGGGACCTTTCAGATCATCTGGTCCAACCGTCAACCTAACTCTTGACAAAAATCATCACTAAACCATATCTCTAAGCACTATGTCTGCCCGTCTTTTAAATACCTCCAGGGATGGGGACTCAACCACTTCCCTGGGCAGCCTGTTCCAAAGCTTAATAACACTTTCAGTGTAAAAATTGTTCCTAATAACCAGGCTAAACCTCCCCTGGCGCAACTTGAGGCCGTTTCCTCTTGTCCGATTGCCTGTTACTTGGGAGAAGAGACCGATCCCAACCTCTCTACAACCTCCTTTCAGGTAGTTGTAGAGAGCGATAAGGTCTCCCCTCAGCGTCCTTTTCAGTTAAATTAAATCTAGTCTTTCATGAGGAAGCATTTGTTTAATTGATCAGGTGAAAATAACATTCAGAAAGCTGTGTTCTTGAACTTCTACAGAAGTGTAACAGCAACACAAACATGCCAAGCTGGAAAGGAGGAATATTAATGATCTCAGTGCCACGAAAATACCTTCAGTCATATTTTTTTCTGGTGGTACTAAGCGTCCTCTCCTCATACAACCTTTCCTTGAAGTTGTGAATACTCAGCACCTTACAGTTCTGCTGCTTAAGGATGAGCAAGTTAAAAAAACCTTCCAAAACAATGCTGCTCTAAGAGATGAAGGTATCTATAGCAGTAAATATAGAGCACTTCACCAAATTAGCAAGCTCGTGACTCTGATTGCAGCTAGAACACGTTTTGCAAGCTTAAATGTGTTCTCCGGGGAATGAGAATTCCCTTAGTTCCCTTGAGAGGAAGGCCCCAGGAAGGGCCACATTTGCCAAGTTAAACCTTTTCCATGGAGCATGGCTTCATGCAGGGCTTGGCCTTACAGATCTCCTCACACCCAAGCGTACCCTCCAGTGCAGGTGTCTCTGCGTGGAGCCACAACCACCCCAAGCTCAGTGACTTCTTCACATGGGCTACCCTAAGTCCTGCACCTCCCGGAGCTCAACAGGTTTCTCCAAACTTCCTCCCAGGACAAAATGTGCGCCCTCCTCTCCCTCAGCACCACCCCTCCTCCAGCTCCCCCTGAAGCCCACCTGCACCAGCCCCACGAAATCCACCTTCTCCCACTCCACCGCCTCTCCAACAGACGTTACTTCTCCCCTCACAAAAATCAAAAGGACGTAATAAATACTGCTATCTTTTAAAAGCAAAGCAGGCGGCAGGGGGTAAGGGGAGCTGCCCCGAGAGCCCCCGCCCCACAAGCTGCTCTGTCCTTAGGGCTCTTCTCCCTACTCCGGCCCCAGCGAGGCGCTGAGGCGGCCGGGCGCCTTCACCGGCCCCGGGCCTCGGCTCCCCGTCGCCTGCCCGGGCCGGGCGCGGAGGCTGACAACCCCCCCTCCACCCGCTCCCTCCACCGGGCCGGAGCTCATCCAGCGGCCGTCCCTGGCCCGGCCTCCCGCCCCCGCGGAGCCCTCCCGCTCCGCCCCCGGGCATCCGGTCGTCCCTGCGGCGGGGGCGGACTGCCGGCATAAAGGCCGGGCCGCTGCGCCTCGCTACGCTGTTTGCTTCCTTCGGCCTGCTCGATCCTCCCGGTTGCCCCGGAGCCACCGGGCTACACCACGCTGGGCAGGCAGAGGTACCCACGGCCGCGGGGTCCCTGGGCGGGGGGTCGGGGCAGGTTGCGCCCGGCGGGGGGAGCCGCGTTCCCGGCCTCCTGTCGACCTTGCGAGGGCAGGTCCCGCTGGCGGGGCCGGGGCGGGCAGCGGCGCGTGTCCGGGAGGCGGCCCCGAGGGAGGGCGAGGAGCCGGTCGCCACAGCTGAAAACCGCCTCTAGGGTTGTTTGGGCTTGTGGGTTTTTTTTTAATGACACTAATTGGGGTGGCAGATGAGGTGTACCAAGCGAGAGTAAGGCAGTCCAGCGTCTTCCAGGTGGCGAGGAGGGCACTGCTGCACCTCAGCCCTTGGACGCCCGTGGCTACAGGACTGCTGTAGGGTATTTTTGTGGGCGTCACACACTGCGGATGCAGTGAGCAGATTCATGCTGGCCAGCCTCCGCTCGGGTGGCTGCGTGATCAGCCGTTCATCCCCTTGGCTAGCTGGCATTTGGATGCTGGCCTCAGATCTGCCCTTGTGCCCGGGGAGCGCTGGCAGCCTGCGAGAGCCCACAGGGCTACTACCGTTGGCATGTTTGGCAGCCCCTCCATGCTGGTAAAGTTGTCTGCTCTCGGAAAGAAATCTGCCTGCTAAGCTGTTGTAACACCTCTGGTGCTTCACTACAGTGTAGAAGCCCTCCACATTTATGTCTGTGCAGGTGTAGGCATGTTAAAAAAACCAATACGTGGTGTGAGAAGGGATCTGAGATCTTATGTGTGGCAAGGGTACCCCTGGCTAATTCACCTGTAAGTAGATCCCCGCTCGCTTTAGTTGAGGAGCCGAAATCAGACAAGTGTGTTGGCTGATTTTAATTATCTGTATGGATATGTTTGGTAAGAGTAGCTGGTGTAATTAGCAGCACTAATGCAGTGAACCAGTGAGAATGGTTCCAGTCAAAGCTGGGTCAGGTGAGAGATGTGTCAGTGGAAATTAAGGGTCTCACTAAAGGATGTGGGGTTGGTGTTCTAACACAAAGTCTCCTGTGGTCTGTATGCCTAAACAGCTCTACTTCTCTAAGAGAAAGTCAGTACTTCTCTAAAATCTAATGTGCCTCTGTCCTAGATAAGCCTAATACATGATTATTTTACTTAATAAATTACTGATGTAAGTTCTAAACTGGGTTTAGGTCAAACTGTGTACTATACTTTGAAGGCCATTGCCTCCCTTGTTTTTCCATAGGGACTAACTGTAACATCCTTATCTATTCCGGAGGTACCCATCTCTTTCACATGGAGGATATTAAGTGCATTAAGTTAGTTTAATCAAGTTAAATTCAACAACTGCATTTATTTTAAAGATTTGTTACTTCTGGTTTAGACCCACCAAAGAACTTGTCTTGCAAAAAACTTGCTGGGTTTTTGATGTACATGAAATTTAATAACACTTTTCCTGTGTAACCCTAGCTCTGCTTATATATATAGTAGCTTTATAGCTATGAGAGCCTATTACAGGACATGTCAATGTTGGCCCTAGAAAGATGTTCCTGTGCCTTTTTTGATATTTCTTCCATTTCTTACTGGTGTTACTGCCTTTCATCTGTGCCAGAACCTCTGCACACATTTAGTCCCATTTCAAAGAGAATGAAGAACAGAAAACATTACCCTGTGACTCCTCTTCTTCAGAAAGAAGAATTTGTTTCCCTACCCACTATGTTTTTGACAAATATTTTTCTGTTATCAGAATAGCTTTACTGTGTCCTAATGTTTCTCCCAGAAAACTTTCTGAAATAATTTGCTCTGTTCCAGCAGTGGCCTATCCCTTTTTAGGACTGGCCTTGTCACCTGAGTACAAAACCTGAGACTCATGATAACACGTGTATGTCCACATGCGGAATTTCATGAACTTTGCTCAGAGTAGTAGAGATCTAAGTAACTTACCTCTCGGCAATCGTCAAACACAATTACCTATACACATAGATAGCAATGTTAACTAAGAGATGTGATCCAACTGGGCATGTAGTGCTAAAGGTTGACGTGTAAGCGCCAGCGTGCTCCACCTTTAGCTGAGAAGGAAGATATTAATCCTTCATATTGTAGTTAGTCAAAGATTAAAATCATCTTTGACCGAGGGTGCATTTGTTGCATAGCATTTGTGTCCTGGGAATTAATTGCCGTTCTTTCAAGGACTTAAATGCCTGCTTGGTGTCAGCATTACTGTGGTGAGTACCGATGGTGAAGTTAAACGCATACCTGAGATGGCATGATTCAAGCCCATGACACTTGCTTAATGCAGGGAGGTGAAGGGAAGAAAGTCAACAGCTTTGCAATGCATCCCTAAACAAAACACTGCTCAAATGCAAAAGCAGGCTCTCACCAGTAACGGTACCCCTGGTAGTTGAAAAGCCAGTAGTGATATACAGTAACTTACCTGGTGTGTTTTGGAGATTTATAAGCATATTGTATTCTGAAGCTCCCTATGCTGGCAGTTCTCCAGCAGGGTGGAGACTATGAGTTGGTTTGCATATGATTTCTGAATGACAGGGAGTCCCTACAAAGCAAAAAAAGTCATGGTCCTAAAAGGAGAATTCTTCCTGACCTAAAATAGTAGCTTGTGAGTACTGAAGTTGTTTGATCAAGCCATAAGCTCTGATTTGTAATTGCCATGCATTTCTGCTTAAGATGCTCAAGAGACAACTATCACTCTTTTGATTCTAGTTTTTGAGTCCACATTCTGTCAGAGCAGAGATGGAAACCCATGACATGAGAGGTGGGGAATTTCTAAAGCAGATGAGGGGAGGTGTTTCCTGCCTCTGCCCAATGGTAAATCAATTGTGTGTTGTGTTCTGGAGGGGATTAGGAGCAACCTGGAGATGATACAGAAACAGGACAAATGGGTCAGATGTGCAGATGTAAGCCTATGTATTTTTTTTGAAACAATACTCAGAAGCAGGTTAGAGGAAATACTTAGAATGGATCTGAAAGTGCTCTTCACTTCTGAAATACGCATGTTGGCATTTAATCTCTTTATGGTTTATTCTGTTTAGTAAACGCTTTTATTTTATCAGGTATCTGAAGAAATAGCCTCAAGATGAATTTCTTCCTGGAAACACTCAAAGTCATCGGACTTTCTGTTTATTACATTCTGGAGTCACTAGTGTTCCTTATTGTGCCTAAACGGAAGAAGAGTGTTAGTGGTGAAATAGTATTAATAACAGGAGCGGGAAGTGGCATTGGAAGACTCTTATCTTTAAAGTTTGCCAGCCTTGGAGCCACGGTGGTTCTCTGGGACATTAATCAAGAGGGGCTCAAGGAGACAAGTAGACTGGTCAGAGAAAACGGAGCGGTGGGAGTACACAGTTACATTTGTGACTGTAGCAAAAGGCAGGACATCTACACAGTAGCTGATCAGGTAAAGTATCTTATTTGCATCTTTGACACTAATCTGAGTGCATGCATGTGTGTATGGTAAGTTTTAGTGACCTCAAGGTGAGATTAAAGTTAATTTATTCAGAATGTATTGTGCATGCTACCTATTTTAAGAAGACTGTTTTTTAGAGTTGAATTGTACCTCTGTTCCTTTTTAAAAAAAAAAAAGCTGGTTCTCTTTTTCAGTAGCTAATTTCAACTGGATAGCTTCTCATTCATTCAATTACTGAGCAAACGCTTACTGGTAAAGTGCAGAAAATCAATTTATTGAAGCTAAAGCAGTATTTCAAGTTCTGGCATCCTTTTACCAAAAGTAAACCCTAAAGAGCATACGCTGTAAAAAGGATTAACTGCTTAGGCAATTTTCAAATAATTCCGTGGCTGTGAATAGACTCTTGCAGACTTGCTTTATCAGAATTAATAAATGTATCTTGAAGTCTTAAGTGTTTCTTACTCTCCTTTCCGAAGAGCATTGTGAATGTAGCATGTGGTTAGATATTTTGGGCAGAGTGGTAGAATTGCCAAAAGCTAAAATTGCTTAACAGTTTCCATTATAAAAACCTGTTCTCATTTGCTTAAAATGTTGCTAAACTTAACTGTTGGACTAGAAAGTTTCCACAGTGAGTGTTTGCCTGAGGATGAATTCTTAATAACAATAAAGTTCAGCTGTCTTCAGTAACATCTTTTGACTGAAATAATGTTGCTCTTTTGGTGCTTTTTAAGAAGCTCTAGATTTCTGCTTTTTTTTTCTATCTGTGCAAAAACAACTAGAACAAACTTTCTGGTAAGTGAAGCTTGTGTATGACTTGCAGCTTGTGAGATGCTGGTACTATTGGGTTTGTATTCTGGTAATGCTGATCACCCTTGGTCCCCCTTGCAGCTCTGTTACACCAGCTGAGTTGCACATCTGCTGTACATGCAGAGCAGTTGCGTGTGTATCGTTGCAGGCCTGTAACTGTGCTTCCCACTGAACTGGGAGGAGCGGAGGAGAAGGAAGATGAGGAGGGAGTATTGCAGTGTGAAGGACACTGGAATGAAGAAGGTGGAAACTAACTGTCAGTTTTGAGGACTCAAGGGCTAGCACTTCAGTCCCATGGGGGAAAAGCAGTAGCAAAGCCTTTATGGCCAAACACAAAATGGAGAAGAGGGTGTAGATACGTGTGTGATGCAGGTTAGGGATGTTAAAAACAAAGGTAGACAGGAGTAAAGAAATAAGAGGGTCTTGGTGCATGAGTCCTCACTTATAATCTTCTGTCAGCAGTTCACTAACAGCTGCTCTGCTGACAATCCTCCTGCTGATCCACACAGAAGAAAATACCCTACTACTGTTATTTCAGAAGTGTCATGTCCCGCTGACAACTGATGTAGGACCACGCTGACAACTTTCCCATCGTATTAGTGACAAGAAGGCTGGTATTAGTTAGTGCTTGGTGCCACTGTTTACTTAATGTGCTGTGGTAGACTTTGCAAGATGAGGCAGCCCGGTTCCAGGTTTTGGGGTTTTTTCCCCTGGTGATTCAGCTTCACACAGTGACTTGGAGTTTTGCAAGACTATAGCTAACTAAATTCATGCAGGCAGGGCAGGATATGGTTGAAAACTTTTGCCCAGTAAAACAATCTCAAAGCCAAAATAAAATGTATGTGAACCTTAAATACCTGCTTCTGGTACTCCATCAGCCACACAGAGAGACTGGGGAAAAGTCACTTCAGTAGGAAGAAAACCAAAAAGCCCTGCACATGTGGTGTCCTTGTTCCTTTCCTGTACCAACAGGATGAAGGACAGCTTTTTGCTATCAAGAGCCATAGCTTAAAATTTATTTCTAATGTTCCAGAAGTACCCAACCCCTAAAGGAATGTGGCCTTCTCTGATCTACCCCTCCCTCGAGTTCAGCTAAACTTTAAGAATCTGGGGCTTTGAAAGAGGGAAGTAACTCTGTTCTTTGATCCTCCTACTTGTGAGAAAACGGAAGCTTTTTTCTCATCATCATGTAAAATTGTGTTGGGGCTCACATGTACTTCCAGTATCTCTCTTGCACAGTACTTTTTGCCATATACACTGTTTTTTCTTGCTTGGTAGTCAAGATGACAATTTGCAGTCAGTTCTTCACTGAGAATAAC
This sequence comes from Rissa tridactyla, assembly GCF_028500815.1. NCBI lineage: Eukaryota > Metazoa > Chordata > Aves > Charadriiformes > Laridae > Rissa > Rissa tridactyla. The sequence continues at coordinate 42,578,641 of NC_071467.1, forward strand.
CTTTCCTGTGCAGAGGAGCAACAGTAGAAGCACACTTCCTGGTGGCATTTCATGCTGCCTATAAAATATATGAAATGCTTTCTTCTACCTCCTGTAGGCTGTTATGGAGGGATTTCTGGTTCTTAGAAAGCAGATGCTTTGGGATGCTTTTTGTGAATCATGGGAATTACTTACTATTAAACTTCAATATAAAAACATAAATATAAATGCAGAAACAAAGAGGAAATAGTTTTTATACCTGAAAAAGATGTTTAACCAGATTAGCTGTCTGCATAATGCTTGCCTTACCTAGGTCTGAAATAAACACCTGGAACATGCCTTCCTGTACTGCACCAATGGAGACCTCTAGAGGTCTGAAAAGTTGACATTACACCCCACACATGCACGCACACACCCCCTTAATAGCTAGGGAAAAGGCTTGATAAAGGTCTTCTGTACTTGGCCTCAAAGCAAAGTATGGAAGCCTGGGCTGAGTGTCTTGGCTCTGTCATGCACAGGGGAGGGCTGAGAGGAGAAGGGAATTAAACCAGCCAACTTGCTGAAGAAAAGAGCTGCCACAGCTAGTTAGTGGGGAAGCAGCATCAACAGAGGTGTTGTAAAGCTGGAATTATTTGTCCAGGTTGCAAGAAGGCCCTCAAATCTGGTTTGAATTCCATCCAAAGCATGAATATATCTTGGAAGACTGAGTAGAGACAGATGGCAAAGGAAGAGATTGTTTAGGTTTTCGCCACTAGTTAGAAATGGAATGATCAAGGTTCTGGTTTTATTTCCCTTCTCCCATCCAATCTGAATGCCCCAATCACCAAGTTATTAACTGTATGTACCACATCACCCCCACCTCTGTCCATCTTTTGTTCACACAAAAGAAGTGTGACCACCTATTAAGGTATTTGTTATTTGCCTCAAAGGGTAGATTTGGGGTACTGGTCCAGTCTTCCAAATTGCTAGATCATCTGGCATGAGGCAGTATTAAAGCAGCATTTGCTAATGATTACATTTATATCTCTGAATGCATGCTAGTCTTAATTTGTGATGAGGGGTACATACTCAGGTTGCTGACTAGAACAACTTGTCTAAGGCTACCTATGGAGATCATGTAGTGCTGCTTCAGAAATATTTAAATTGTTACATGACAACTTTTTGAGAGGTGAACAGACAGACAAGAATGTGTGAGTAATGACTGAGGTGGAGAGGGGCTCTGGCTGATGAATTTATTATAAAAGCTGTTCTGTATAATCCTACAAAGGCTCCTTTCTGTTTTTTAAACCCTTACTTAACAAAAGTAGGTGAAATTGGAGCAAGTTTAAGGAAGGTGAGTAAGTTAAGCGGGAATAGAGGATAGGTAGTAAATTATCCTCTAATTCTTTACTAGCTATACGGGCTAGTCTATCTCGTCTGCCTGTTGATTCTTCAGTTGCTGTAAGCACCTTACAAAGGAAATGCCATTAAGAAATGAGGTTCTGTAATCTGCAACCACATGGCAAGACTGCATAAAACCAACATGGTTTCCCAAAGCTACTGATCAGCACATGTTTACCACTTGATCTGAAAATCATGAATTAAACAACATAAGGAGCACTGATTTCCTTTTTGCCAGATATCTCAGGTTAATAAACTGTACTTCAAATACTGCATTAAATATTTTCATTCTCCTTTTGAGAGCTGGCCCCAATATCTTGATATCAGATGGCCTACGGTTGTTCTCTCAAGTGAGTCTGTTCATGGAAGTCCTCAGTCTGGAGCTAAAATGAGAACTATACTTAGAATCATTGAATAGTTTGGGTTGGAAGGGACCTTTAAAGGTCATCTAGTCCACACACACCCCCCCGGCAATGAGCAGGGACATCTTCAACTAGATCAGGTTGCTCAGAGCCCCCTCCAACCTGACCTTGAATGTTTCCAGGGGTGAGGCATCCACAACTTCTCTGGGTAACCTGTTCCAGTGTCTCACCACCCTCACCGTAAAGAATTTCTTCCTAATATCTAGTCTAAATCTGCCCTCTTCTAGTTTAAAACCATGACCCCTTGTTCTATCACTACATGCCTTTGTAAAAAGTCCCTCTCCAGCTTTCTTCTAGGTCCCCTTTAGGTACTGGAAGGCAGCAGTAAGGTGTCCCTGGAGCCTTCTCTTCTCCAGGCTGAACGACCCCAACTCTCTCAGCCTGTCCTCGCAGGAGAGGTGCTCTAGCCCTCAGATCATTTTTGTGGCCCTCCACTGGACCCGCTCCAACAGGTCCATGTCTTTCCTGTGCTGAGGGCTCCAGCGCTGGACACAGTACTTCAGGTGGGGTCTCACCAGAGTGAGGGCAGAATCCCCTCCCTTGACCTGCTGGCCATGCTTCTTTTGTTGCAGCCCAGGATATGGTTGGCTTTCTGGGCTGTGAGTGCACATTGCTGGCTCATGTCCAGCTTTTCATCCACCAGTACCTTCCAAGTCCTTCTTGGCAGGGCTGCTCTCAATCCCTTCATCCCCCAGCTTGTATTGATACTGGGGCTTGCCCCGACCCAAGTGCAGGACCTTGCACTTGGCCTTGTTGAACGTCATGAGGTCTGCACAGGCACGCCTCTTGAGCTTGCCCATGTCCCTCTGGATGGCATCCTGTCCCTCAGGCATGTTAGCTGCACCACTCATCTCAGTGTCATCCGCAAACTTGCTGAGGATGCACTCAATCCTGCTGTCTGTGTTATTGATGAAGATTAAACGGTACAAGTCCCAGTACAGACCCCTGAGAGACACCACTTGCCACCAGTCTCCATCCAGACATTGAGCCATTGACCACTGCCCTCTGGATGCCACTGTCCAACCAATTTTCATCCACTGAACAGTCTACCCATCAAATCCATACCTCTCCAATTTAGAGAAAAGGATGTTTTGGGGGACCATGTCTTCCTCTTACTGAACTAAATGTGTTGATATTATTCTTTAGCCAACTTACTTTCTGGGAACCATCTTACAAGGCTTCTTGAAGCAAATATGCTAGAAACAAGCTTCCGCACCGTGAGCCCCAGAAGCTTATAAGGCTTTTGCCTTCTGTGAATGCACGTGTTCTAAAATCTTCCTTTATTCAGAACCTTGCAGCTTTTGTTTAATTTTCATAACAAACTACTACTCTTCCCACGGGTTTTTTATTTCTTGTGCTGTCGTGAGGGCGAGCGTCAATGGAGACATGGTGTCCTTTCAGGCTGTCTTCATCAGAAATAAACTTGTAAAAAAAACTTTTTCGTTTAGTAAGATAAGCTCTTAAGTTTCTGTAAAGTTGCTTGAAGTAGTCAAGATACTTGAATAAATAAAAAGGTTGTAAGGAGGAAATTAATTTTGCAGGTGGTTTTTCTCACTGCCTGTGCGGAATACTGCTGATCGAATGTGACTGCCCATTCTAATTCCAACAGACTGAGGGCAGAAAACTCCACCTCCTCCCCCAGAAAGTCTGGTTTAACACGCGTGCTGCGTAACACAAGTTACTGCTGGTGAAAAACTACCACGTAATGCATGTCAGTGTTTAACAGTCACAATCAGAAGTGGAAAACAGCATGGACAATCTTGAAATAGCAGAAATATTAAGATTCTATTAAGTAGCTGCTGCTCTGTCCAATGGGAGAGATGAATCTGTGGACTGTTTGGACGCAGGCAATTAACAGTGCCAACAGGGAATCCAGTTTTCCTTCTGCTCGTCAAAAGACTCAAGTACTGTGCAAGCTGGCTTCAGCCTTCAAGTCATGTGGCAGCACGGCTTCTGTGCTCAAGCTGCTCTGTGGAAAACGCAAGAGGATTTGAGTACAATGCAAGGAACGTCGCAAGTGAAAGTTTAGGTATTACAGCCCTCACGTAGATTTGATGTACCTCCTTCTGGTAAACACAAAAAGAATTGCTCATTGGTTTTTAGATGGGTTTACTGTAGGAAAATCCTTGTTGAATGAGTTAAGCTCTCTGCAATAGAGACTTAGCTGGAACAATTGCAGCAAGAACCAGAGGTGCTGAAAGCAGAAGCCTGCGTGGAGCTGTTGGGCTCCACACTTCCAAAGAAAGTCCAGCTGTAAGCTCAGCTCTAAAAAGGCATCAGGTGAGAATGTGCAAGAACCTGGATCTGTAACAAGCATAATAAGTTCAACTTAGTTGAAATGTGCGATATTTCTATTTCTCATGTTTTCATATATAAAATTTGGAAAGCGTGTATTTATTGCATAATATCTTGAGCCTTTTTGTTTTAGGTTAAAAAAGAAGTTGGTGACGTTACCATCCTAGTCAACAATGCTGGTATTGTAACTGGGAAGACGTTTATTGATTCTCCAGAATCACTTGTGGAAAAAAGCATGGAAGTGAACATAATGGCACACTTCTGGGTAATACCTGTACTTTGCATATACATACAGCATCATCATAAAACATCCTTTTAGCATGTTTTCATTGTTAATTTTGTCTTTTGGAATTGAGGAAAATATGCAAGGATATGTAAGGATGCTCCTTGTAAGTTCAGACAGAAATGATGCAAGAAATTACTTTCTATGCCTGGGAGTCTGTAAAATAAAAAAAAAGTGGAAGAATGGATCCTTTGGGAACTTCTGGGGTAGGTAGGTGGAAGCAAAATTGCTTCATATTTAGAAATGCTCTTAAGAGCTGAAATTTACCATCTGATAAATTCTGAAGCTAGTCATATGTTATAATCCCTCAATATTAATTGCCATGAAGCAGGTCCAGCCTAAAAGTTGCTGCTCTAGTAACAGAGAAGTGTTCAGTTCTGTTAGTGTTCGAATTGCTTTGTGGTTATGACAGTTTCAGTGAGAAAAAACACACGTTCAGACAATGCTCTTAATAAGTGGGGCGTTTGTCCAAAATGAGTAACTTAATTTGCCTTTTCTTCCTTCCAGGGAAGGCAGGTCATCTATATGATATTCCTATCATAAAGAATTGGAAAGGGGATATTAAAACATGCTCCAGGTTTTTCGTAAATAAATTTAATCACAAAGATTAAACGAATTTAATAGAAGGAAGACATGAAATTCAAATTTTTGCCATTTTACAAAATTTGCAGTGAACGCTTAGTTCTCATTTGAAACACTGCAGTGCTGAGCTTTAGGCTGTAAGAAACTTAACAACTAGCTGAAGCTGTATCTGTAGCTTTCAGCAAGTTACCATCTGTCTTTGGTGTTGAGGAGAAAGTGGTACTGGTGGGGCCTGGAACATCCCACCTTAGTAGTTGAAGGTTACAGTTCAAACAACAAACTCCTTTTGCCCCTCCTCCCCCCTTTCCATAATGGAAGGGAGGGAAGCTGTAGGGACACTTTAAAAACAAGACTTTCAAAATATTATAGTATATAGTTTACTTAGTAAAATATTTCATTGCAACTCTTGTGTACATTGCAGACTTACAAAGCCTTCCTCCCAGCAATGGTGGCCGCTAACCACGGACACTTGGTTAGTATTGCAAGCGCAGCGGGAATTATTGGAGTCAATGGTCTTTCAGGTAGTGTATTAAATCTTACATTCATTTAAACAATTAATTTGATTTAAGCTGCAATCAATACTCATGAAAAAAGAAATCCTAATTTTGAGTTTCTGGGTCTTTGTGTATAGGTAAAGCAAACGGACATACTTTCAAACCAGCTGACCTTAAATAGACCATTTATTTCAAAAGAGTTTTCCAGATGCTCAGTAGTGCCGTGAAACAGGTTTTTCTGTCAAGGCAGTTAGAGGATCTAGGAGCCAGACAGAATTTTGGAATCTGAGAACTTCAATGTTGTTAAATTTAACCTGAAGATATTTGGTGGGGAATAGGCCCCTTTCTTTTTTCTTCTTTTCCCCCAAGGATGTTCTCAAGTGAAGCAGAGTCCTGCACAGGTTTCCCTAACTCAAAGAACTACTAAAATACAGATGTGATACAGAGGTAGAGGTGCGATACCTCTTTTTGCATTCTCTGTCTCTCAGCAATTCATTCAAGAGGACCCATACAGTTATTGAAAGAAAGTGTTGAGATTAGGGCAAACTCAGAAGGCATTTCTGGAAAACACATGCAAAGGGGGAGGAAAATGAAATAAGGCGACATAGCAGTAAAAGAAATCTAGCTTCAAGGCAGTGATAATGAAGACTAATTGAGTTTCAAGTTGAAACCACATTAGAGAGTCTTGAAAGCTTGAGTTTGATGCATGAGAAGCTAGTGCATGGATTCAAAGATAAGGTGTGGTATGAAAAGATAATTTCATTTGCTATTGTTCAGTAGAGGGTGGAAAGACGATAGCAGGGATGCAATGAGAAACCCTCTGGCTGCCAGTCTGGAACAACAGTTAAATTAGGAAAGGGAAATTAAAAGGAGTAAATTGCATCAAAGGTAAATTTTATTAGTAACCTCATGCTGAAAACAGTTCCTACTCTGTTGTAAAGTATTGTATTATCAGACAGTAATTTCCTGCAGATACTGCATATGTATCATACTATATCTATCTCATTTCTCTACTATTTCTTTAGTACAGTGCTGCTGTTGTATACTGTAAAAAAGACCTGTGGCTACTTAGCTTATTTAGTAGAGCGTAGCTTTGTACCTGTTCCCTCTCAAAAGCTGTTACTGCTCCTGGGTACATGTTCAGTGGTAGGACTCACTGAACCTGTTTGGTAAAGTTGATTTGGTAAATTAAAATGTTTAACTGCAATTAATGTTCTATTTATTTTACAGATTACTGTGCAAGTAAATTTGCAGCAGTTGGTTTTGCAGAGTCAGTTGATTTCGAGATGAGAGTTCTGGAAAAGTCTGGTATTAAAACCACAATTGTGTGTCCTTACTTCATAAACACAGGAATGTTTGATGGCTGTAAAAGCAAGTGAGTAAACTCTTGTGAGGTTTTTATGCAAGGTGCATGTTTAGCATGTTACATACTCCTGTTTCCTTTATGAAAATCATGAGCTAGGCTTTTCTCTGCTTGTGTTATTTTTAGGGCCTCAGATGGGCGTTAACAAGTGCTGTGCAGTGACTGGGCAACCCAAATGGCAAAGCCCTCAGTACTTTACTATTCATTTAAGCTCAAATGTGAAACGTTAATTGGTGTCCTTTCCTCTGCAGAAGCCAAATGCTCTTGCTGTCCTCTTTGGCTTCTAAACCCCCATTCATCTCCTGAAATCAGTGGCATAGCTTTGCTCAGTATGCTTGTATAATGACAAATTTAGGAGCCGAATAAAAGCCTAGTGTGTCATAATGTGAGGACTATGTGGATTTGTCTTATGAGAGGTCATAGGGATCATAGAGATCAAGGGAAAATAACAATGGCCACTCACTCTCTAGCATAATGAAGCTTCTGTTGTTCATGGGATTTGTGGTATTTATTTCTTCTTTCAGTTGAATAACTGCAAAATGGAGACTTACTTTGAGTAAAATGTGAATCCAAAGCAATTTGTATTACAGTAAGAAATGTCTTCTCTTCCAGGTGGCCAAGGCTGCTTCCTGGTCTGGAGCCAGAGTTTGTGGCTGAGAAGATAATGACTGCTATTCGGCGGGACCAAGAAATATTGCTGATACCACGCAGTCTTTATTTTTTACTCGTTTTGAAACAGTAAGTATTTCCTTCTTTTCCTCTCTTCCTTTTCTGTCCAGAGATGTTTCAGTTATGTTTTTGACCAAAAGTGCAAACCAGGCTTCTACTTGGTGGTGATAATTTTCATTAAGTTCTGCACATTTCTGGAGTTTTCTTTTTTTTGTTTCTAGGGGTTCAGTCTACCCTTGGATCATAGAACAAAGACAGAAATGTCTGTCTGTGACTTGCTGACTCCGTTGGGGTGCAGTTTTACTGTGGGCTGTAGAGAAGGGGCCTGCTCCTCAGTAGCTGCGTACCTGGTGTCATGCCCCAGCATTAGGGCAATTCTGACTCTGTTGCGAGCCAGGTTGGAAAACTGATCTGTCTAATAACTCAGGCTACCAAATGAGTGTAATGGATATTTTGAGAGGAGCGGTGGTCCTATATTTTAGAGAGTACACTGTCTTTGCCAATATTAGCCAGGTAAAACTAATTCTGTGGTAAAACTGCACAACTCTTCTGATGTCTGTTTTGTTTTGTTTTGTTTTTTCGTCTTCTTCTTCAACTCCCCTACCTTACAGTGTCCTACCAGTGAAACTGACTGTTCTCTTTTTGGACTATTTTGGAAACCTCCGTATCATGGATAGCTTCAAAGGTCGCACGAAGAAGGACTGAAAAAGCATAAGATTCAGAGACCAGCAACTCTAAAGTGGACCTTGTTAAAGGTGGTGGTGGGAGAGGCCTGCTTCTCTAGCAGCTGTGAACTTAAGGTGCCTCACTTCTCATTAGTAACAATTTTTAAGGAAATTGCTTTTTATTTTGCTCTTAATCACCAGCTTTCACTTAAACTATTTTTTTAATCCAGTGAACTGATTTCTTTTCACCTCATTATGGAAATGCATTAATTGAAGTTAGTTCCTTTGGTCATGTCTGTTATAATGCCTTAAATGATCCTGCATCACAAACTAATAATGGGCAACTTTGGGGAGAGGAGGGACCAAGAAACCACATGTATTTGGCAGGGAGACAGGAAAACCTTTACTGGACCTGACTTCTCACTGCCCTTCACTGGACTGTGAGGAGGGGCTGTGCTGCCAGTACCGTTACCACTCTCTGGGAAGCTGAGGAATTCAGGAGTTTCCTGAAACAACAGATTCAAATGTATACAAATGGAAGTTTTGTGAAATGAAAATATGTGCCGTGTTGGTGCAAAACCAATGAAATGTATTAATTTCTGGAGGTGGTGATCTTGGGACTCACAGATGGCTATGGATGTCAGGATGGGGAGGGGAAAGGATGTAAATTATGTATTTGTGTTGCTAATCTACTTTTTGTCTCATTTATTTTAAAAGCTAGAACTATGACTGCAACTTTGTAGTGAAAGATTTTCTATCTTCTAAGTGCAATACTTTAAGAACAATTTTAAATTTTCATCTCCTAAGCAGAATAAACTTGTAGTTATAAAGTGTAAGACTGCCAGTCTAAGTGGGCCGTCAGACATCTTGCTAAGTAAGACACTGAGCTACTAAAAGCAAAGATAATACATTGTATAATCGGGGCTTCTCTTGGGTTTATTTCAGAAAGGAATGGTGCTGATGGAACTGGAGGGAATGGGATTGTTACACCCATAGCCTGAGTAACAGCATTATGTTTTGCTTCTCTGAATTGGGTGGCAGGTTGCCTTGTGTCTACAGAGACATGTTTTACTTTCTCTTTACTGTTAGGACTATCCATTTATTTTGGACATAGGCTGAGAAGGTCTTGCCCTTTTTGACAATGGCTGCTTAGAAAACTGAAAGCCCCTTTGACTTTTGGTAAATCAAAAATGAGAAAAAGAAAGATTATGCTTTAAATGTATGCCATTTATGCACATGCTGGCTAAGCCCACCTCATGTCACGGTCCTCTTCTGGCAGTTGGTAACACCTGCAAACTAAGGCTAAAATGCATTAGCATGCAATTAATTGAAGGACAGTATGGAGAAAAGGGTGATTTCTTTAATGGGTTGGGTTTTTTTTCCACAGTGGCCTACAAACTACCTTTATTTCCCTTGTCTATACAATTAGTGAGGTTTACCAGCGAAGTTTACATAGACCTACTTTACTACTGATGAGCAAGAAACAGAGTAAAACAAATGTGTTAAAAATGGCCTTACCTTTATATGATGGATTAATGAGAGTCAGAATTCAGACTGAAGAAGAAAAGATTTGTCTTACTATCCTTTCAGATTTGCAGATTTTCTGCCTCAGAAATTCTGCTGATTTTACACTATACTTCAGGAAATGTAACTTACTAATTAGAAAACAGATCTTACCTAAATATGCTGTCCTTATGTACATTGCACTGTTCGCTGGTAATAAAGTCAATCACTAATAACTGTGTGGTCTATCTGTGTCTTGCAGACTCTTCACCTTTTTATGCTAACAGAGCATATTTTTCCTCCTAACTATGAAACACTAGGTGTGCAGGGCTCTGGAGCAAAGGAGAAGAGAAATGGATTTTCCATACGAACAGTATGGATCAAACTCCAGCTCTTGTCAGAGCAAGTAGCTTTTCATTCTTAGCGTCTCCACGAATATGTTCTGCTGAGGGAAACTGAAAGCAGTGAGCCTGGCTGTGGGATTTGTGGATTCTCAGCAGTTCCAGGTTTGTGACACCACTAGAAGGATCTTACCTGATAATCTGTGCCAGAGAAGTACATGCCCAGAGGGATTTTGTACTTCACAGAATCATTGAGCTTGGACAGGACCTCTACTCAGAGCAAGGTCAATTAGAGCATGTTGCTTAATACTGTGTTGAGTCAAGTTTTGAATATTTCTAAGGCTGGAGGCAACTTGTTCCAGTGTTTGTTCACACTCAGTTTAAAAACAAGTAAATGAAAATCATGTTTAAATTGAATGTACTTTTTTCTAATTTGTGCCTGTTGCCTCTTGTCCTTTCAGCGGATACCACTAAGAGTCTGGCTCTGTGTTTTACACCTTCCCATCAGGTACCTGTGCACATCGGGCCTGAGCCTTTTCTTCTCTAGACTGAGCAGTCCCAGCTCTCAACTACTCCTTGTGCAACAGGTGCTCCAGTACGTTAATTGTCTTTGCAGCCCTTCACTGGACTCACTCCAGTATGTTCATATCTGTAGAAGAGTAGGTGTGACTTTTAGAGACCGAGTTCTGTAATAGGTTGAGCATGAGGTTGAGGTTTTCAGTGGTGCCCAGGGACAGGAAAAGAGGTAATGGGCACAAACTTGAACATAGGAAGTTCCACCTAAACATGAGGAGGAACTTTACTTTGAGGGTGGCAGAGCACTGGAACAGGCTGCCCAGAGAGGTGGGCGTTTTGTCTCCATTTCTGGAGACGTTTAAAACCCGCCTGGACGCGTTCCTGTGCCACCTGCTGTAGGTGACCCTGCTCTGGCAGGGCGGTTGGACTGGACTAGATGATCTCCAGAGGTCCCTTCCAACTGCTATCATTCTGTGATTCTGTGCAAAATCTGTCATGCAGAGCTCCACTAGAAAATCTCTGTTAGCTAGATGTCCTGGTAGGAGTACACAAATACTGCTTTCGTGCAAGTGTGCTGCTACCACTTTGAATGTTATGGTCACCGTCAAATTACTTTGTGTGACCGGAGAACAATAGCCTATCCTCTTGGTGGTTTTGATCTCCCACCTCTCCTGAGATGGCATGGCAGATAATGTAGAATTGTATCCTGGAGGTCAGGTAGCACAAATCCTTTTTCCTGTGTTCAGGGGGTTGTATGGGTTGAGTGTTTGGATCTTCAAGTGACATATGAACTTCTTGAGATAAAAGATGGCACGCTTCCAGCATAGCAGTGATCTTGATTGATTGCTTTCCTGATGCCAAGGAGGACTCTTTCCTCCTGCTCTCTGCAAGAAAACTCCTCACAGAGGGATTGCTGTGAGACCCAAACAAGAATATAAACGTGAAATGGAAGGGCATCTCATTTGTTGACAGCAGCATGGCTGACAACAGCAGGGGACTGCTTTCTGAAGTACCTCAGGCAGCTCCCACAAAGGAATTCCTGGTTTCTTGACCATTACTTGAAATTCTAAATAGTCTCTAACAAAATGACTGGGTCCTAAATTTTACTGGGGTGGCTGTATTGGCTTGGTAATCTCTGATACAGTGATTCAAAGACAGGCCAGAACATGGTATTTTGTTGCCTGTTGTGTTTCTTTTCCATGTGAGTTCATATTCCTGTGGTAGCAGAAATCTTACCATCCTCTAGTGCTTCAAAGCACAGAGAATATGATTTTTTTTTGACACTAACTTGATCCTCTGAACAAGACCAAGGAAGAAAACAACAGCAGCGACAACAACTAAAAGCAGCTGAGGTACAGGCTCTATTATTATTTACAGGGTAGCACCCTGGCTGCTAAGAACCCACACTCAGGAGACAATGGCATGTTCACATCTTTTTTTTGTTCACCCAGCCACAAGGCTAGCCTTTTTGCCATGATTTTTTTAGAACATGACATGGAAATAATGGATTTTTCACATCCGAAGGAAGAGGTGTTGCATTATTTTCACTGCGGAGGCCTGTCCCGTGTTCTCTCGTATACTTATCCTTTTTGTCTTAGTGTATTAAAGCCACAAAGATGTACCATGAACATCTATCCATGTTCTCCACCTGAATTATAGGTTAGTTTGTTGGGTTTTTGCTTTTTAATAGTGTTCTCTTCATATCCAAAAAGGAGCACTAAAAGTGCACATAGATCGAGGGAACAAGCTAGGAGAGATGTCTGGGGATCACACCATTCCTTGGCTGAAGATTTTGGAGGAGGTATAATAGAACTATCCTCCTTCTTCTTCTTCTTTCCCCACTGTATAAGCAAGCAAGAAGCTTTGACTTTTGTTGGGATGCACTGATAATAGCTGCTAATCAGGGGCAGAATGATCCTGCATCTAACTTTCATCAACTAAATATTCATGGCACTGCGTCAGTAACGACTTACTAGCACTTCAAAATCTCTGGAAATTCCTTGGCTCTCATACTATTACCACTCCCAATTTGAACTGTAAGGAGACTCGGATGGAAAATATTAAGAACCTTTGTATTTTGTCTGCGTAGAGAAAGGACTGCTACAAATTGACTGCTGTTATCTTAGAGCTTTTTAACGAAGACTAGCAAAACGGATTGATTGTAAATGGTGTATAATCCCTTAAGAAATAAGATCCCTCTTAACAAAAGCAATTCTCTTATGAGAAAAAAGTAATACCTGTAAACTTACATACACATAAATTGTGCTTAACTTTAGAATAAAGTTAATAGAATGGTAAACAGTTAGCTTCGCTAATCTGGAGACTTCCAACATTAAAATGGCTGATGGTTTGAAAATGAATTGAGGTAGAAAGACAAAAAAAGGCAAATCACGGTCAGTACGATGCAAACAGTACTTGTTTGGCTCCAAGATTTGTGTTTGCTGTCATGCGACTAAGCACACAGCTTAGCAGTGGCTTTCCACTGAGGTTGGAAGGGTATTGGAGTGCACAGCATCGCACGCCACTTAGAGATGTCTGTGTACCCTTACATTTGTTTTTCTGCAGATACTTGGATATCTGCATTCTGCATGTGGTGAAGTTTTGGAACATTATGTCTCAACATCATTACGTCTCCATGTAAGAACATCAAATAGCATCAAGTCCAATGTCTGCTACCCCAGACAATGGAATATTGTTTGATACTAAAGATGTGGGGTGTTCGTGGAAAAATATGTGAAAGAATGCCTTTGAGTAGATCTCATATCTGTTTCTCAAACAACATGCTTATCATAAGACTAATTTGAAGGTTTATTGAGAGACAATAAGCACGATTATATGAGCAAACCTGGCTCATATCGGGATTCTGCCACATCCTTGGACCTTCCTCCGCAAAAATGTTAACAATCAGACTTGTTCCAAAAGTAAGAATTGATAGAATTACACTTGTTCATTTAGCTTGGTCCTGCCAGGTGATAAACCCTCTGGCTTTGCTACAGTGAGGAGTTACACAGATACATAACTTTGAATAATCCTTTTTGGCACTGTTTTCTCTACCCTACACGACTGAGAATTTAACCATCATTGTGCAACCATTGGTTTGCAGGAGGATTTTGGCTCAGAGGACCCTGACAAAGATGATAGGAAATATCTGTTGGGAAAGGGTGATCTGGCTAACCAGCTCCACAGGGGCCATGATACTGCTGCTCTCCATGGGGAGGGAGGGAGAGCTGAAGATGTGCTTCTCTTGAGGATGGAGCCAATCCCCAAAATATATTAAGCCGTATAACAGAGAGTCCAAAGTAAACAACATCCAGCAAAATAATTGCCATTGTAGGTAAAGCTCTGTTTTTTCCTTTGCACTTACTGAATTCTGTCCTCTTGATGGTGGGCAGCCAAAGTAACCAGCTGTGACTCTACTTTCTTCAAACTTCAGCTGCTCAAGGAACTGTTGCTGGTTAGATTAAGTAGTACAACTCTGTACCACAGCAGGTAGAGAACAAAATGCATCCTGTTTCTTGCCAAGGTTCATGGCAAAGACTCGGAGATGATCTTCTCACAATATCTGCTCGCTTGTCAGCAGGGGTGGTTGGTGCTACTGTCGCTGACAACAGGCAGCCGGCTTGTACACTTCTTTGACTGTTAAGGGAAAGAACGTACCGACACTGAAATAGTCCAAAAGGCCCATTGACTGCATTAATTAAAAATTATTGTGGTAAACTATGGTTTTGTATCTCTCAGAGCTTCTGTTTCTAAAGGACACTTAGACTGACCACATAGTGACAGGAGGTTCCCCATGTTTTTCTCCCTGGCAGCTGGTTGGACACATGCAGTCCCGTGGGCACGCAGAGCCTGGCAAGTTTTCTATATGTTTTTTAGTTTTTCTCCTGTCTTCCTCCACCATCACCAATCCAGAAAACAGTAATTTGAAACAGCAAGATTTCTGATGGCTTTTCTAGATCTTGTCTCTTTTGGGGAACAATCTCTCCGGTTAGAAATACTCCATTACTTTCCATGTCGCCAACTGGAAAACAGTGAGACATTCCCTGACCAGTATTTCTCCAGTCACATTGTACATGAGCTATTCACCGACTGGTTTTCTGCTAAAGGAAGCTTTAGCAATGCCTGTGAAAAGCCCTATCATGCACGAGCAGTTGCACAAGGAAGCTTTTATTAAACAAGATCTCAACAGGGACTGTTGAAGGCACAGTAAAATCTGTGCAACGGCTTCTAATTGCAGTGAATCTAGATGTACAAGCAGGAAAATCCTCCCAGCTGCAGAAGACAATTTTCTTGCTCGTCTGCCTTGACAGCTCACTCTTGCTTGAGGAAATGGAGCCAAGCCACCACTTTTAGCACTTCAGCAGGTGATTCACCAGCAGCTGAGTCATCCCCGTCCAAGGCTAGCACATCCAAAACCCAGGGAGGGGTGGATGGCTGGGAGAAGGTACATAACAAACCGTCCTCCACTAATTCGTGCCATCTGGGAGTGACAGTCCATAGGCCTGCAACTTTATTTGCAAAATATTGTTTACAAGTTTTATTACAAAGTCCATAGGGAAAAAGACTTAATTTTATTTAACAATTCATCATCATTACACAAACTGTTGTTCTGGATTCGGCTTCAGAAAACAGGAAGCAGTACTCATAAGACTGGTTTGTCAAGCTTTTTTTTTTTTTGCAGACTTTTGTTGTTAAGAAGTCAAACAATTAGATGGGAACACTGGAATTGAACCCACTGTCATGTAGTTGGAGTCTTTTGGTGTTAGAGGTCTCTCTGGTGAGCCACAGAGGACATAAGCTGTTGCAGAGTCTTGACTCATCACTTTGGTTGGTGGTAACCCAGGCTTACACGGGAGGTCTCCTCACCTAAATGTTCATAACTGAACAGGAGGGCAGAGATCACGAATGGTTATCTGTGAGCAGATGCCGGGCGATGCTCACGTGTCCCAGTACTTGCACAATCCCTTTGCTTAAGTGTGAAATTACGTAAAACCAGTCATTAACCCCACAGAAGCTGTTCCCTTTAGCCTGCTGGGTTAGCAAATTTGATCAGTGCAGTGAAGGATCCAGCAAGGAACTGGCAGAAGGTTGAAGAGGAGACTGTCCCTGGGCAAGGGGATGGGGTAAAAGCAGCAGGGTGTCCCCATTTGAAAATGGTGAGCTGGTAGATAGCTCAGCCCTACAATTTAACTCACAACATTTTGTTTATTGATCTCAGATACCACTTTAAAAAAAAAAACGGAAGCAAATCAGTAATATTTAGTTGCTTTCTATCTGCTGCAACCAACAATTAAACACCAAACTTTGCAAGATAAGGATAGACAGAGGATTATTCATTAACCCAGAGTGCAGAAAAAGCAAATTCACAGACTTTGTAATGCTTTAGAACACTTGGCTACAGTCAAAATACGTCTTAAAAATCACTTTGATCTGTAGTTTCCACTAAAAAGGAGCATCCACCCCACTTCCACTCTGACCGTGCAGCCTGGGTTGTAAACAGTTTCTACCATCAAGGATGGGCGTTAACGGAGTGGACACGCTTGCCTTCTCAAAGAAAAGGCAAACTTTGGCTTTACCTCAAGACAAGAAAATTGGACTAGAACTTAGGCTCCAGGTTCCCAAATCAGCTCAGTTTCTGTAAGGGAGCATAAGCGGAGGCAAAATTTTCCCTTGTCCTCTCTCCCTTTTTGCCCCCACTTCACCAGACACAAGGAAGAGACAGGAATTTAGCATGTGGTGCAGGTTCCCGAGGAACTTAAATGAAGGTTTAAAAACATCAGGAGTGTGATATGAGAAGTTAAAGGTCAGGATTTGAGATGTATCGAGTGGTTGGGCATTTCCGTACTACGAGTAGAGCCTGAGGCATACCCAGAGGGCCAACACTCATAGGGAAGAAGCACTGCTTAAAATCACAGCTTTCCATTGTGAAAACCTCATCGGAAACTCATAATGTTTGGGCCCGGGTCTGTGGATACAAGAGTCCTGTGAGGATGCCACAGGTCTACAACGAATAGGACACAGACCGCAGTGTTCCCGATCCATGTGCTCTAATGGAATCTATCAACCGTGATTGAGGCTCCAGACTTTGCCATTTACTGATGTGGGAACTTTGATACTACAGGAGCATATGAATTTCTAAAAGTTATTTGAAAAAGTGAAGTATCTGTGGCCTAGGTCTGCTTTTTTTTTTTTTTTAAATCCAGATTTTACGTTAGCATTAAAACCCCTATTCTAGAGGATTTTTTTTTAGATAAAAACATAGCTCTGTTAATAAATACCAAGACAAGTCTGCAAATACTCTCAAATATTTTTTTTTCCATTCTGTTTCCTCTTGCTTGAATTATCCTCACAAACGATACTTCACTTAGTAACATCCAAATAGTTTAAACAGATCTCAAAGAAGGAAGGGGGGGGGGAACACACTTACTTCTAGTTTTGAGAGCTAAAATGTGATCACTTCACCAGAGAGAAAACATGCACATGATCATACACGTGCAGGGAACACCGACATGTAAATGCCTACTCAGATGTGTGGTGGTTTCCTCTCTGGTTTTGCTCTGGTTTTTTTTGTTTGGTGTTTTGTTTTGGGGTTTTTTTTAGGGGAATGAAGCCTAGAAGTTTGAACAATGAAACCACTGGTACAGGTTTACCTGGGAAACTACCTGTCTTCTTAATAGGGTTAGAGATGGCTTCTGCAGAGGTGCCATTAGCTGCTGTTCCTTGCATCAATTTTTTTCAGCACAGCTGGTAGAACATGGTCTGTTGTGAGGAATATGGAAGTCATTTTTCTGCTCTTGGTTAATAAAATCTTAGCTGTCCTTGATGGTGGGGCAAAATTCAGGGCAAACATAAGGAGCACAGAGCTACCGCCAGATGTCTCTTTTTTTTTTTTTTTTTTCTTCTCTCAAGAATTAGGTTTTCATAGTGCCCGAGGAACAAAAGTACCAGTTACATGATCCGGCTTCTTAGGAATAGAAAAAATACTTTGGTTTCCTACTGTCTACTGAATCAAAATACAGTTTAACTCTGCTGGGTGGCCAGAGGTTGTGGATACTTTCTTTTCAATGTCTGTAGGTGAAGTTCACGTTCAGTGATGCTGTTTGCTACAGCCCCACAGCCCCAGATAAGTTGTTCGGAGCAGATGACGCACCTGCTAATAAGCAGGATGTCACACTTGCATCTCTCTCAAACGGCTTGGATTCTGTTTAGCAGAGAGAGAACATTTCAAAAGGCTCTTATCCTCATTTACGGAAACTTGTGACATTCTGAGGTTCATTTGGAGGAAGAATAACGTCTAAACTCCCTGACAAAAGCAATGCATTTTCTTACACATAACTAGCATTTGATATTTAAGTGTTTCTCATCCATCTCACAGAAGTGAACTTTAGGTCAGATATTGTGGATGTTTCTCAATAAATTAATACCATTTTATGGACCCAGTGACAGACATCTTGTTATTGGGTTATATTAGTGGATAATACTCTTAATAGAAGAGAAATTAAAATAAAATAAAAATAAAATAAAATGAGGTTATTAAATGAAACAACAACAACCAGTTGTCCTTCATTTTGAAGTGTCCAGATTTAAGAAATTGCTTTTAGAAGCTTTTTTCTGTCGTCAGAGTTGCTAAACTTTAAGAATAACCAAATTGAATCAAAATATGCTCCTAATTTTAAAAGAACCAAATCTAAACTCCTTTTTAACAAAAACAGGTGACTAGGAAGAAAACCAATATTGTTTCAGCTTCAGAAACCAGGAAATTATGGTACATTCTAAGGAATATGTATATTAAGAAACATAAAATTAACTTGGCAAACAGACACCCTCACAACCAAATGCTAATATTTCAAAACAACATTAATTTCTATCTCACTTTGCTAACAAACTCTTATTCCAGTGGCTGAAGCAGTGACATCTAACATGGGTTTGCCCGATTATTTCGCATAACATCAAGAAAGACTTATTAAGCCCTAACAAAACAGAGCAGCCAGCATATGCTGGGGGACGAAGGTAGAAGTGGTAGGTTAAAGTGGGATCACAGGCAGTGAAACAAAGGGCTTGTGGATGCCTTACTCTAAGAAAAGCCCATGCTAAGGACCTGCCTGCACGATACAGTGTGACATTGTCATTCCGGCAGTCTAATCAGCTGTGTTGCACACCGGGAGAGTGCTACCTACCCAGAAACACCAGGACATATTAAACAATTGCTGTAAAGTAAGTAAGGGGAATATAAACAGAGTCTTCTTCCTATATCTCTGAAAGAAATCTGATCTTTATGCAGCGCTTCGGGGGTTTGAGGTAAGGAGGGGAAGGCTGTAACATTTTTTTTTTTCTTTGACTGCATCATTTTAAGGTCATTTGGATAAATACCGCAGGAGTCAACATTATCTGTGAGCTGCCTGACAGGCTCTGTGTGTGTGTGGGACAAAATCCAAAGCACATGATCTGTAATGTCTCATCCAAGACCCACTGTGACAATACAGCATATCCCGCATCCCACACGCATCTTTCAGTAGAGAAAGGGACATAGGGAGGCAGCTTCTGGAAAAAAAAATAAAATTAAAAATATTCCTTTCTTACGGCACAATCATCTCTCTTTGGAGAAATCACACTTAATTATAAAAAGCACCCAACTTTTGTGGTTCTCAGCCTTTGGGGATACAGAGATGACTTGCTGTCTGTTAACGTTGAAAACTGTAT
This sequence comes from Rissa tridactyla, assembly GCF_028500815.1. Lineage (NCBI taxonomy): Eukaryota > Metazoa > Chordata > Aves > Charadriiformes > Laridae > Rissa > Rissa tridactyla. The sequence continues at coordinate 42,597,833 of NC_071467.1, forward strand.
TGAATATGAGCTTTTGAAAGAAGAACTCCGCGTACACCAGAGCATTCACTCCCCACGGAAGGGTTTCTGCATGTGAATTTAACACGGTGAATGGTTCCCCGCGTTAGAAACACCAGAAATTACTGTGAGATTGGAAGCAAGAGTCCTAGGACACTTTCTGGTGCGGTGACAACTTCCTAGTCCAGCCCGCCTCGGGTTTTTATCCCCAGTGAGATGGAAAGCAGGGAGCTGGGCATATGAAATAGTTCACCTTTCTTTGGCTTTATTTCAAATTATGATATTATTATTTTTTAAGTTTCAGGGATGGGTTGTGTAGCACAGTATGGATCCCTGCTTTAAAACCCTGGAGAAGGAGCAGTTCTGCAGTAACTGCTGCCGCCGCGCTCCCATCGGAGCCGCCCTCTTTCGGCGGGAAACCTCCCAACGCCACTGGCTCCGCTCCTTCCCCTCCAAAAGACCGCGTGAACCGGAGAGCTCAGTAAGCACCAAATTATACTGCCCTAATAAAAATAAATTTCTTGGCAAACTACTGGATTTGGCTCCATGCAGTTTGATGAAAAGCAGTTTATTAAATTAAGTCAATTTGCTTACCTAAGATTTGCTGATTATGTTCTTGCAACGCCACATGTCGAATGTCCTTTTAAAGGCTTGTGCAAGAACATCTGCGAGCCTCCTGTGTCAGAAACATCTCAAAAATACTAATCCCTCACTGAGCAGAAAACGTTGCTTCTCTTGGGTTAGCGCAGAATCCAGCAATGTGAAAGCTGAACTGAAATAAATCACGAGGAGAACCTTGCGCATAAAATCATTCTCTACAAGTCAGCAGCAATTCTAGACCCGATAGAGGATGCAAAGAAAAACATAAATTAATCTGCTAACGTTTTAAATTAGCAAATTACTCAAATTTTAGAAACAGGGTCAGCCTCTTGCTGCTTTACAGAGCCCAATTGGTACCAATAATCAGCAATAAATGACCTCACCAGCACTTTCAAAAATGACCAGTCTGCATTTCCAGACCCGTACAAAGTCTGTACCTGTTTGGGTCCAACTGAGATTTCCCTGACACAGGGAGAGGCTGTTCGCAAACATCCAGCTTGACAGCAGCTTCTCCGGCAGGCCCATCTCCTGCAGCTGCCAACTGGAGACCGGGAGAGATACGGATGCTCTCTGCCAGCTCCCGACTGGCAATTTTTCTACACCGCGGAAAACCAAAGCGTTTCGTGAACTCTTCTTGTGTCCCACAGCAACCCTAAAAGAGCTGAGGTGTTAAAAGTATTTATTAACGTAATTGATTCTCAGGGTTTTGAACATTAAAATTTAAAGGGCAGAAACCTGAAAATTTCTTTTAATGCACAGGTAGGTAAAACCTACCAGCGAGCCTTTTCAGTGCTTTTCTGCTCCTCATACACATGTTCTTGCAGCACTTAATTGCAATGTGATCACACCCAGGACTAAGACTGGTATGCCGTCAAGAAGCCTATTTAAACTGCCCAACTGGAGATGTGAGGAAATTGTGGCTCCTTCTGGGTTTTATCTGCTTTTAGCTGCCTGCCACCTGGAGAATGACAGCCCTCATGTAGTCACAGCTTTGAATACCTAAGCCCCTTTTTCAGGCACAGAAAGCCTTTGCTCCCCGTCTTTTGTTGCTCACGCAGACACCCTGGCATTGTCCCTTCCAGCCCAGGAGCACAAGTGGGGCTGCAGCTGCACAGCGAGGTGCCCAGGGGTCCAGCTGGGCTGAAAAGCAATGGTCCTCCCTTTCCCCCTCCATTTTCCCTTTGCTATTTTGCGGCTGGATACATTCCCCAGGCTGGAGCCCTGCACCACCACTGATGGTGGGGATCACAGAGAGGCACGAGTCGGAGGGCAGGAACAAGGGACTTGCAACGGCAGTTGCTGGAGGGAATCACTGAAAGCGTGACCAGCAAGTAACACCCTGCAGAAAAATACACGTCTGCCTGCTCACCCACACCCTAGCAGAGTTCACAATTGCTCCCCAGGGCTGATGGAGTGAAATGTTTATTCCGTAAATCGCAGCAATGCCGAGGTGGGGACAGACACCCAGCACTGCCAGCACCAAAGGGCAAAGCAGAACACGAAGCACCAGGGACTTCTGATAGCCAAGTGTTTGGCACCCACAGGCTCTAGACGTCTGAGCACAGAGACAGCCAACAGGGGGACAGGCCTTCAGGGATCTACATTTTAAATCTGAGAGTCAAAGTGGTTCTTCCATCCTGTATAGGACGAGACCAGGATATCTTAAACTGTCGTCTTTAACTTATTTAAGGAATTGCTTTTGATTATCTGTCAAGCAGAATACTAAAACACAGCATTTCTCAGACCATCGGTAACATCTGTTCAAATTCATTCACCACGAAGAAACCTAGAGCCAAAGGCGACTGATACTGCAAGATACAGCAAATTGATAGCGCACCACCCTACTTTAGGATCTGTCCCTTTATCTTCATTCCATCCTTTTGTTACCTACGCATTGAAGCAAGCGCTGTACGGCTAACATATTCCAGTGCAGCAACTTCCCCCAATTCCACTATTTAACAAAAATCAGGAGAAAATACCACAAAACTCCTGTCATCCTACTTTTCACATGCAACCACATTCACTGACCACTTCAACAGTCGCACTCAAATTGAGAGCCACGGACTGCTCTGGAGTCCGCACATTTCAAGGTAGGAAAAGTTTTGAGACATGTGGCACAAGAATAATAATAAAAAACAATAATATTACCAGCAGGCTTTTTCTGTGAAAACATTGCAAAATCCTTTTTTGTCAAAACAGTTGCGATCTTTTATCATCAATGAAAAAGGTTTAGATTCTTCATAGGTTTTTGAGTGTTTGCAAGCTCGAGCTGATGCCCCCTATTTCTGCTGTTAGCCTAACTTTGTCTTACAGCTGTGAATTGCTTTCACTATGTTCAGTGAGTACCTCTTTTCTGTCTTGAGCATAATCTTTTTTTGTAGTACAGAGAAAAAGCTAAACCAGAAATCAATATCTGTGGTTATGTTTACCATAAAAGGGTAAAAACATTTTCCAGGTAAAATAAGAGTTTGGCAATAACAGAAAACATTTGTTACACAGCAGCTTCAAAAGGTGGCTCATAACTTGTATCTACTGATGTGACCCAGAAGAAATATGAAATAGAAAGAGGCAGCAAGATGTTTTTGAAACTGTTTGAAAATGAAAACAATGTTAGAGAAAACAGCAAGGATTGAGCAACTTTCATTTTTGTTTCAGTCTGCGTTCTGCCAAAGTCGCTTAAATATCAGGAAGTGTTTGCAGCGCACAGCTGTTTATCAAAGTAAAATAGGTAAAGAGGTAGCCCAAGGGCTGTGGGACATTTAAGAGAGAGCAATGATTGGAAGAACAGTGCAACGCAAAACCTAATTCGCCAACAATTAACATTTGGGTTTGAAATAAAAACAAAACCAACAACAGCAGCAGGTTCTGGAATAGCTCCAGATAGATTTCTATAGGGTTGGGGCTCCAGACAGAATCTACTCAAACTGAATGTTGAAAAAAAAAAAAAAACAACAAAAAAAACCCCAAACAAACAAAAAAAACCACCCCAAAACCAAACCATGCAGCCCCTGAAAGAGGGAGGCTGTGAATATAAGCAATCTTTTGGCATATAAAGGACCCAGACATTAATGCAAATATCACAATTTACTTAGCGACAGGGCAATAAGCCTACATGTAGAAAACAATTCTTAAAGTTTATTTTAAAATAACATTCTTGGAGAAAAACAGATGTATGCCTAGCTTCATTGACAATGAAGACTTTATTAGCTGTAAAAAAAATACCACCAAAAGAAACTTCTTTTCTATTGATGGAAGAGCCCTGTCACCCAACGTGTCTGATTTTATTAGCTATTATGCAATAAATTAAGGAATTACTCCCACAGACAGCATTGGGAGAAAGCATTTCATATTAAACGGCCCTCACGTCTCTCCTCAGAAGGGATTTTTTTAGGGAAGGAACGGCTAATAATAATTAGGCCATCTGCCACATTACTTCAGTAACAGAAAGACATGAAAATCTCCGTCTAAGCAACTTCAGTATTATTTTTACGGCTTCTCTGGTGCCACAGCTGTGTACAGCACTCTACAAACTAATAAGAAATGGCAGGTTGCTGCTCAAGGAGCTGACAGCCCGAATTAAACATGATGCACCACCATACAATAAACGAGACTAGAAAGCTTTTTTGAAAAAGGGCTACCAGAACTTTAAAAAAAAAAATATAAGGGGCTACCTAATTATCTTCTTATATAGATACACATGTAGTCTTAAGAGTTTGCTGCTAGAGAAGCCTTGGTTTTTTTTAAATAACAGGGAATTAGCTACAGGAGTGCATTTTTGGGTAGAAGGGGAAGATAGTGTTGTAGAAAACAGATATTTAGGAAAAAAATAATCTGTTATATAATGCATATATGAGCTGGGAAGATATTCCAGCCACAGCTAATAGAAATTAGCTTGTGACAGAGATGACTAGGCAAAAGGCAATTAGGGAAGATAATGCCGTAGAATGGAACCTCCAAGATGAACTTTGAATCTCAGGCATGGATGGTGATCACAGCATAACAAGACAGGATGGGAAGCAGTGTAATTAATAAAAGAAAGAAGGTAATATAGAAATCAGGAGATGAAACAGTACTGCGCCCAAGGGGGAAAAAAAATAATAAAAATAACATAATAGGAGAACGGTGTCCACAGGGCAGAACGTAGCATCAGTGTGAGGAAGACAAGAGGTTCGACTTATTGAAAGGGACGCTGAAGGGAGAGACAGGCAAGTTGCAAAGGAATTTCAAATTAGCTGCCTTCAGTTTGGCAGCTCAATTGTCAAAAGGGAAGTAATCATGTGTGATTTGAGAATCATTATGTCAAAGGCTTTAAAACCTACTACAGTTTTATTTCAATGACTCACTGCATTTAATCAGTATAAATACAGTACTTCCCCTCTTACCTTTTTTTAATCAAATAGGCTGCAAAAATTAGAAGAAATCTGTAGTATGCTTGTTTTACTTTTTAGTACTTTAGTACTTAACGGAAGTATTTCCTCCAGTTGCAGGCTTTCATTCTCTTGCAAAAATTTGAGGCAATAGTGTACTATTTTTACAAACTTTTTTCCACACTCCGATTACTTTTTTTCATAGCTATTTTGGAAGACAGACTTTAAAGATGCAGATACTTTTAGCATGAGTTAAGGGCTGCCTCCAAAGGCATTAGAGTAGAGTAACATTGTATACTCTGAATTCCTCTTACCTGTTGTACAGAAGTTTTAAGGAAACCTCCCCTATATGTACGTCCTCAGTCACACAGGGGCGTGTACGTTTTATTAGGAGAAGACCATGAAAAAGACTCGGAGCTGCAGCACATGCGACTCCCTGCCTTTCAAAGCTTCGGCTATTAAACCCAAAGGAGTTTTCAGGACACTAGAGCTAGACGACTTTGTCCTAATGCCTTCAAGAGCACAGACTCATCCCAATTGTGGCAGCAGCAAACTTCCAGAGCCCAGCACACGAAGGCCTTACGCTGTAGAGTAACAGGAAGGTAAGATGGTAAATGTAGAGATGGGAGCCTGGACATTCACCTGGGCCTGGCAGAGAGCCCGTAGCTGCTGCTCAGTTGCGATCAAGTGACCACAGTGAAAAATACTCTTTCAAGGATCATATTCCAAAGCTCCTCAGGCTGCACAGAAACCTATTTTCCAGCAGTGATTTAGACTCATCCTCCTCCTCTTTTTATAGTGTACAGACAACACCAATCTTCCCTTTCTCCTTCATGGATTCTGCTATCTCTGCGGGAAGAGGCTAAAAAAACTCAAAAGAGCCAGTAGTGGGTGGAGTGATTCTGTTTTCATACAGTCTGTTGTGCAACAGCACCATCCAGCTGTCAAGCAAAAAATAATGAAACAATAATGCCACTATCCAGATTTGATCCTTATACCACAAGCAAAAATGAAGAATTACAACTATTAAATGAAAGAAAACCCACGGGTCTTTTCCCTGCTTCTGAATTAATTACATTGTGTCCACTGTGTTATGTTTTCTGGGTTAGCACACAAGCAAAACTAAGAATTCAACCCAGTTTATTCCTGCCCAGTAAGACTGGCAAGCTATGGCTTACCTCTGTGTTTCAGTGAAGTGTGGAATATAAGCTCTCAGGTATGAGGAAGAGACCATTTTCTTTGGCTCACAACCAACAGTTAATCACACTACAAAAATTAATGGAAAAACCTCAACCATTTCATACATAAGAGCCTATGTTTTAGCTATCAACTAACCACTCTTAAGCTTCAGTGGTGAAAGGAAGAACAGCAGTGTCCAGTAAGGGAGGAAAAATGATGAGAACTCAGACTTAACTAATGGATTACTCGAGAGGCATTATAACATAAGGAAGAAAACTTGTGCTTTCCCAGATTTTCGTAAGTTGTGTTCTTTAACAGTAACTATAAGGCATATGGAATTGAAACAAATGGAATTGAAACAAATGGCATTCCCCACAATAGATGACTGATTACCTGAATTAAATCCACGAGGTCACTGTTTAAATTGCCCTCAATTCTTCACTAAACCCATTTTTGTTGTAACACTCACAGGGAGCCTATCATGTGTGTCCACTGATGATGAGGAAGTCTAATATTAGAATACTGTTCTTGCATTACATGTGCCTTAGCCTGTCCTGTGATCCCACATTCTTTGACACTTGAAAGCAGGGAATGCATCTCCTTTTCTGACTTTCTGAAGTCCAGTCCTGGTTCTTTACAAACACTTTACAAAGCAGTACAAGGTATCTTGAAGTCTAAAGATACATCATTCATCCTTTAAAAGGAAACAAAAACAATAGCAACTTTTGAAGTAAATATTGGCAGGGAAAAAAATTGTGAATGCAACAATTAACCTAGGAGAAAGGGCATTTCTACACTCAAAGAAAACTTGGAAGGAAAACCTAGGATAAGTGAGATGACTTTGAGGAACTTAAGCTTATGCAAGGAAGAATCAGCATAATCATATCAAGAGGAGATGCCGCTTTTCTTGCGTGGAACTAAAACATACAGTAGACTTTAATATAAGCCCAGAATATAAGCGCACAACAACAGGAAAACAACAAGCACTAGAATAGTAGCCAAAGCCATAGGAGCAAAGAACATGCCCAAAGATACAGCAGAGGTGCCAAATGACAAACCTGTGCCAAGTGGGAGAGAAGGTGCCCTTAGACAAGCAAGACAGCAAAACCAGAAGAGTCCAGAGAGAGACACAGCCCTAAGGAGAAGGGGACAATCAGCTCCCCAAAAACTGCAGATGAGCAAGATCAAACAGAGGCATGGACAATGAGGAAGTAGTTTGGCTAAGTTTGACTAGCAACAGCAAGTTCTCCTCTCACTAAGACAGGGAGAGCAGAGAACACAAGACCTTCAAGGGGAGCTGTATTAGAAAGTTATTGCAGGAGTTCATTAGATCAGACACAGAACAGAGTTATTAGGAAAAAAAAAGCTAGAATGAGAATGGACAAAAATGCTCACATCAGTAAAAAAGAATTGGTGCCAAATGTGAAAAGAAAAAAAAGAGACTGGTATGTAGGAGGGTATTGGAAGAAGGTGGCAAGGAGGTGGTGGTCAAGAGAGAACCTTTGACTCTATAATGAAAATTTATTCTCTGTTCCACAAGAAAAAAAAAGTCAGCAAAGTTTGAATTTTAAGTGCAGAGAAAGTAATTCAAAATAAAGAATGTGATGATCTTCATTGAAGAAAGCTTATTTCCCTTGCCAGGAACTGAGCAGAGAACTTGTGTCACGGCTTGGAGGCTGCACAGCTACGCTCAGAGAACTGCATACTCAAAAGGCAGAGAGTTACACACTCATTCCAATAACAGAAAGGGTAGAATCAATCCATTTCAAAATGCAGATGTATAAGCAGAACAGATAGAAAGAAGCAGAGGAGGAAAAGCAGATCTCCATTAGTTACCAGTCAGGTCAAATAACAAGGGGAAAGGTGGAAACAGCATAAAAATCCCACTCAGCATAGAAATAGGCCTCCAGTGGAAAGAAAGAAGACAAGCCAGACAGAAGGAGAAACAGGAAGCCATGAAGTCTTTCCAAAACAGTCTAAATAGAGACAACACTTTTACACCATCCTCCATGAGGTCAGCCAGAGTTCTGCCAACTTGATCGCAGTAAGTCCTAAAGGATTTCACATGGAACTTGAGCTCATGACAGTGTTTTTTCTGTTTCACCACAGGGTGCAAGCTTTTAAGCCAGGACATCTGAAGGTACTAAAGGTAAGAAAACGGCGTTTCCATCAGACAGCAACCTGTTCACGCTTACTAGTTGTTCAGTTTAGTTAAGGAATCTAACTTAAGATTAGAGTACCAGTTTGACTGAGCTTTGTAGTCTTGTATGAGTAAGCATTTCCAAACCCAGGGCTTCAGCTGTCCCGAGAGCTAGATAGATGTACTATAGTTAAACCTGCCATGTCACTCAGAGTATATGTTTACATGTCTACAAGTCCCTCTGCCTCCCCGCCAGCAAAGTATCTATTTACTACCCACAGAAAGTACTATTCAGTTCAGACCTGAGGAGTTCAGTTCTATCTTCATCAACCTCTCTAACCTTGTAACAAGCAAAGCTTGCAGATCTGATTTATTGCAAGCTTCTGCTGTCACTGATGAGTGCAGTAGCAGACCTACTGACATAACTTGTTGGATTCGGGATTTTAGTTCATGATGTGTCTTATTTAAACCAGGGACACAAAATACAACTCATGTGAAAATAGTGATAGGATCACACCTGATAAACCCAGAATATTAGGCATAATAGCTGGATACAAGAAACATGTTGCACATATCAGCCTCTCAACCTGCTCCATCCTTAGATCAACACTGCAACACGCACCAACACTCCTCTTTTCAAACAGACTTTCTGAGAGTCCCATTAATTTTATATTTAGCATTTCACAGCAAATTAGTTTCTACTTCCAAAGTGTCTAGACATAAGCTGTGTTGATACCCATGTCTTCCAGTGACGGGCCAAGTTCCCATGACATGGAATATGAATAAAACAAAGAAGTTCTATTCTAGAAAGCTCACACATTTCAAAATTTAAGAGCTTATTTTAATCCAAGATATGGCAACTGTAAAGTCCAGTTCACAAAAAGGCCGTTAAGTCTTCATATGTACAGTGAAAACAGTCAATCAGTGTAAGTTTCTGGTCAGTAGGGCTTCCCCATTGATTCCAATATTTTCTTTCTCTCTTCTGCTGTGGGCATCTCCGGTTTCACACCATTTCTTTTCCTCTGCATCATAATGTCATGCTGAAAACAGAAGAAAGTGACCATGAGAACACAGATTTCTCAAAATTCTCTGCCTCTGAGCTCCAAATGAATAAGATTCTTTAACAGAAGTACTCTTTATATACCAGGAGCCAGATACTCTAAGTCTGATTAGCAGATAACTAAATGTACTAGTATTCAATTGATGACATCTGATAGTTTACCTTGCCGCTTCAGAAGATAGTGAAATTACAGTATTTCCATTACACCATATAAGACTGATGTGCAATTGTCTGTAAGCAGTTTTTTGGTAGTTTGCACAATTATTTAAAGATTTAGCTTAAAGTCTCTTCACTACTATGGCATAAAGCAAGAAAATAGCAGAGGACAGCTTAACTACACATAGTTCCTCATGATACTTTTCTACCATAAGAGAGGAAATACGGACACCACCAAATAAGAATGAACTCTTCCTAATTTTTATCTTAGGTTAAAGTAAACATGACCCAAACCAATGGAAAAACAGATGAACTTAACTCAGTACTTTTTCATTATATCCACTGAAAACAGGACTTATTACTAGAAACATCTGACTCAAATTCAGAGGGAAACAACTCAGGTACTGCAAGAACAAAGAACACTGACTTGCAATTTAAGAGGGTAAACTCCGGGGAACCAAGTACTTTGATGTGCATCTGCTTAAGTCTTCCAGCAACACATATCGGGACTACCTAGGCCTGCAAGTCACCATAAAAACAGCTGCAGTCAGCACTCGCTAGGTCTGAAGAGTTCAGAAATCGGTGTGTCAGAAATAATGTACTTAAAGCAAAGCATGGAGTAAAATTTAGAAAAATCTACTGCGCTTACCCAGAATTTCCTGCAGCTTTTGTACTTCAAAAAATAAGCAGTACACATATCCTTCTTATAGTTGTTGTCATCCATGCATTTTCTAGAGGCATCTGTTTCCTTTAATAGGGAAAACATACTTCAGAGCTGAGGGAAGTTACTGTGCTCAGTGTCTAAAAATTCTAACAAGTCCCAGAATATCTATGAAGATAGGAGGCAGCTTCTCAGATGAAAGAATGCTATCAAAGAGAGCAGAGGAACATCTATCACAAAGGATAATCTGTAATACCAAGCAATGACTTCATTTAGAGATAACACACATGAGTACTCTTCAAATAGTAAGGATAGGGTCCACAGAATACTTGTTTACAAAGATGCTTGGTATAACCCACAAAAGACACTTAAAAATCAACAAAGCTTGTCTAACCAGGATTTCAGGCTCTGGTTTTACAGGCAGAAAAATGAAGAGATTCCTATCAGTTGTACTAGTCCTATTTATGAGGAATTACTGGTTGTTATTTCACATGTAGCGTAACAGATGTTTTTCAGCTTTTCCCACCTTCAGACTCTTCAAGAAACTTTTCATGCAAAATGCCAATACAAGAGTGCTATCCACAAAGAAATCCTCTAGAAATTGTATTATTTAACTTTGAAACATACAAAGAGAAATCCCAATTTGATCATCTTACCGCTACACATGGATTTATATCATGGTCTCTAAGCTGTTGTGCATGCCTGGACATTCTAGACAGACACTCGGCTAGAAACAGAAAAGAAACAGGTTAAGTATCTACTTTTAACAATAAATCAGGATTAAGTCTGAACTACAGCATGTAATAAAGGCCTTACAATAAGGTACACAGTTTGGTTGCCTGTAAAAAAAGAAAAACACACCATCACAAAACTTCTTTTACAAAATGTTATTTCAAAAGCACTAACAGCAAGACAACTCAGGCAAATTCAGCCTGTCACCAAGACTGCTCACTCCCTGATAAATTCCTGCAGAGAATGGAGCCACTGTGGTGACTCTCATACCAGCCTGTCATAGCATTAAGGAAGTGAACGTGTCCAGGAGAAGCAGTTCTACAGAAGCTGTTCACAGCCAACACACTGTAGACACTTCAATTAGTAGCGTGGGGGAGCAACATACAAGTAAACTTTTCCGGATTTGTGCCTACTCCTTAGCTGGATCACATCTCTATCTTCACTGAGCTTTCCCAGGTGTAACAAGTGCCCTACCACCTCCTGTGTTGCTGTACGTTAACAGAAAAAGAAATGGCTTCACCACAAGGAGGGACCAGATCCACTTGCACTGTGTATGACAGCTTGAATCACATTTTTCACCAGTTTATTAGTTTGACACTGACTCTAGGAACTTTAAGCTTGAGAGACAGAGTTCAGCGCCAAGAACCTACACTGATCCAAGATGATGACATCAAGATGAACAGCAGACCCTCATTCCCTTTACTACTTCCCATACATTGCCTCTGGCACACATATGGCCATGGAGGTATTTTTCCAAACAAATACTAAATCTAACCAAAAATAAATTAATGTTGACCAGATGATTGTTTGAGCCAATGCAGGCAGAAACACAGGACTGAGGAAGAGTGCGCTCTTTCCAGCAAATTAAAGTACAGCTGATGAAGGAAACTGTGAAAGAACATCCTTGCTTGATCTTGTTGGGTGGTTTTTTCCTAAAGACATTGCTACTAATCGTAAACTTAAACCTCTTTCTGTTCATGTTAGAGATTGATAACTGCAAGTTTGCAGTAAATTGCAAATCCTGTTCTTAGCGGCTCACAGACAGAAAACAATATTTTAGAGGAAGGTTCTTCTTTGAGTAAGCTATTCCAGGTGAATGAGCCCTACATTTTACATCCTGTGCAAGTATACTCTCCTGGTGCTTGGAGTATTTTTTTGCATGCCACATGACCGCTTTCTGCAAATGGGCCTTTTGAAGAACAGCACCAGGAAACCCTTCCACTTACCTTTGAGAAGTATCCAGTGTTTAAGTTAACTTTACAAGCTAGGCAAATGTTTGCTTTTTTGGGGTGCAAGAGGATTTTTGATCAGGCACTTCCAACTCAAATGGAAACAAAAGCATGTAGAACAATAGCATCACTCAGACTTCAAGGAGGAGGGGGAAGAAGTAGAAGAAAACAAAAGCAGCATATCACTATGCCTCATCTAAGTCAGTACCACAGACACAACATTTTCAGAGGTTTGTTTGTGTCCGTGTTACAGCTCTGTTTCATTGACATTAGAGGCATAAGTATCACTTAAGCAGACATGCCTCAAGGTGTACGGTATCAGACTGACTTCAGCCTTACTCTCTAAAAGAGTCCTAGGATGTGTCATCGATGTCCATTATACAAGCTACAATTAACATTTTCAGTTTGATTACACTAGAGACCGCAACCGTGCCCAGTTTAAAGGAACAATGCACACAATGCATTAAACACCTACTTAATGAACAGGCAGTTCGGGTTCTCCCGAACCTCCTTAGTTTAGAGTAGGCAAATGCTTAAACATACTTAGCACTACCAAAAAGGTCCGACAGCTCCTGCGCGCGTTTCCTCTCTCTCCCTCTCTCCCAAGCACTTCAGGATTTGAAACATTAGCGGCGCGAAGGGCAGGCAGGTCACACCGAAGCGCTGCTGCCCGCCTGAATGAGCAGTTGAGCAGGAAGGGAGCTTCCCCCCCTCCAGTTTCGCCCATGCACAGGCTGCCTGCCCTTCCTGCTTTCAAGATTACAGGTCTGAGCCCGACCACAACCCAAGGCTTGTCTATTCCACAGTCCTTAATTACGCTTTGACACTTTAACAGTTGTAAACTGTACCACAGAGAAATACATTTGTTGCGCGCGCTCTTTAACCCTAGGGCTTTTCCAGTTCATAAACCATCAGGATATTTTTCTACAGGCTCCCTCCCATTGAAAAGCGCTTGTGTTTTTTTTTAAACGCGCATATACATACAGCATTGCTAATTACGCTGCAATACAGACCAGCTTGTCAAACCTTAAACCCTGGAGCGAAGGCCGTATAAAAATCCGACTTTTTTTTTTATCGCTATGACAGCGGGACGAGCGGGGGGCGGCAGCCGGCGGGTCGGGACGCTCGGCAGGGCCGAGCCGCCTCAGCCTCCATAAGCGGGCTGGGGGGCAGGTCAGGTGCGGCGAGGCCGGGCGGGCGGGCCGCCACCGGGCCGGACAGCGCCGGGGCCACGCCGGCGCCCTCCCGTCACCCGGCCCCCACCTTCCCCCCACCGGCGGGGGAGCCCCGGCGCCCCTTTCTTCCCCCTTCCCCGCCTCACCTCGCCTCACGCGGGTAACGGCCGCCGCCCCAACAGCCGCCGGTGCCCAACGGCCGGCGCCCGCAGCCGCCTCCCCTCAGCACTACCTGCCGCCGGAGCGCGGTGCCCGGGTCCCGCCGGGGCCCCCGCGCCCTCCCGCCGGGCCAGGCAGGGCTCCCCCAGCCAGCCGGCGGATGAAGGGCGAGCGGAGTCTTCCCGCCCCCGGCGAGGAAAGGCGAAGCGGCGGCCGGCCGCAGGCAAGGCGGACGAGGGCAGCGCGGGTCGCCGGCGGCAGCACTCACCTCCGTCGCCGGCCGCGTCCGCGGGAGCCCAGAGCAGGAGGGGGGCAGCCCGTCTCCAATTCGAAAGACGTCAGCGGCTCGGGCAGCCCGCTTAAGTACGGGCGCAGCCTACCCCGCTCCCGGCCTCGCGGCTCCCCCCGGCCCAGCGCCGCCACCGCCCACGCCCCGGCGGCGCTGAGTGGCAAGGCCGGGCCGCCAATGGCGGCGGCGGCGGGCCCGCCCCGGCCTTGAGCGGCGCTGCCTTCCACCAACGGGGCGGGCGGCGCGGGCGGCAGGCGCCGGCGGCGGGGCGCGGCCGCGGTCCTGACTGACGGGGGGAGGCGTCCAACCCGCGGTGCGTGTGGGCGGCGGGCGGTGTGGGCGCGGCGTGTGCGGCAGGCTGGGCTGCACCGCAGCGCATACACTACAATGGCTGCTGGAAAGACGGGAAAGCAAACAATTTCCAGGCCCGCCGCGTCCAGCCCGAAATATGGGGAAAAAATTACAGAAAAATCGGAGAACACTGTAAAGGGTGGAAACGGGGCGCAGAGGGGATGCTGAGGCTCCCGCGGTGAGTCTGCTGCGGGTTTGGGGGGCAGGCGCCGGGGTTTAGCAGGGAAATATCAGGGTTATTTAAATTATGAAGGGGGAGGAGGAGAAGGAGGGGGGAGAGCAGAGAGGAGCAGCGAGCAGTGAGGAAAAGTTTGTGTTAACCATCCCTGCTTTCCATCCCTCTCCCCCCCATCTCCCGCAGCCCCCCGCCGCCCCGCGTCGGACCCCCCCACCGGAGGGGAAAAAGCAGGGGAGGGGAGGCGAGCGGTGCCCCCCCCCCCCTCCACCCCCCACCCCTTCCCCTCCCTCGGAGGGAGAAAGAGATGATTTTCAGGAGGAAAAAAAAAAGAAAAAAAAAACCCTCTCTCAGGAGTTTTCTCCACTCCTCCCCTCCCTCCCCGCGGCGCTATGTTGGTTCGCGAGCGAGCGGGCGAGGCAGCGGTCTGCCCGGGGGACGGCAGGAGGGCGCGGGGTGCCCGCCGCCGACCCCCGCGGCGGGCCGAGGCCGGGGCCGCGGCGGCGGCGCGGGGCAGGGGCAAGGAGCCGGGAGCGGGAGCTGCGCGGCCGCCCCCTCCCCTCCTCGCCTCTCCGGAGCCTGTGCTGTGAATGCAGTGACAGCGGCGAGAGCGGGCGAGAGGGAGCGGAAGACATTAGAGACCGCGGTGCCGAAAAATGAGGGAAAAAATTAATATAAATTCGCCCCTCGCCTCAAACCGGCCGAATTTCGCACAGAAATTTCCCCCGTGGACCCGGCTACCCGTGGGGTGTCCTCTGGACCTGGCGGCTGCGTCTTTGGGGGGATCCGGAGTGACTTTGGGGCACTCGACCCCCCTTTTCCGTCGTTTTTTGGACAAAAGTTTTTTTTTTCGTAATAAAGAAACGAATTTGCCTGCTCTCCCACTCCGAGTGGCCCAGAAGCTTTTCCCTTCCCCATCGGTGTGTGTTTAGAGAAAAGTGTGAACCCAAGTAAGTGCCGAGTCGTGTTGCATTGGGGAGGGGGGTTTGCTAACTGAAAGCAGGAGAGATCCGGAGAGAGAGAGAGAGAGAGCAGGGACAGCTTGTTGTCAGTATCATAAACAACCAAAATGGAGGGAGAACTGAGGCATATAACAAAATAAAAATCAGAAAAAAATGCCAAAAAATACCTAAAAATCGGGGCTGCTCCCCCTTTTCTTCCTCAAGGTAATAGAATAAAACCCGTGTCTTCCCGAGACCGTTTTAAGGTTTCAGGGAGCAAGGAGTTAATATTTATTATTTTTTTTTTTGTTGATGAATTCTTTGGAAAGGCAAAAGCCTCTTATAACTCGCCACCGACAATGAGAAAACGTGAAAATCGCTTTCAGGAGAGAGAGAGGTAGGGGGAGATGATAGTGCAGAAAGTGCATAACTTGGGGGTAATGTGGAGTGATCCTAGATAAGATAAATGCTGTATGTGCTGCTTTATAACTTCCTTTTTTAATGCTTTTTTGTACGTTTGGGGGGGGGGGTTGGAGATGGGGGCTCCTTTCTTTTCCTCTTTTTTTTTTTTTTTCCTTTCCCTTTTTTTTTTTTTTTTTTCGGACCGGAATGTAATGCCTTTGTAGTGTCACTTTCCTGATCTAATTAGGATGTGTGAGGCAAAGAGTAAACCTTTCCGGTTTATAAAGTGCGTTTTCGTTGCCTTTGAATTTCAAGTTTTCCTGGTGGCTCCCTCCTCTATTTAAACTGGATTCTTCAGAGTAGTATGGGGTTGAGGTAGTGCTCCATAGAGAAAGCGGAGAGGGCTCAGGGGCAGGGCACCTCTTCTGCGGGTGGTTGCTGATTTCCCTGGCACGTTCAGTTCACCTGTTTGTCTCCTACAAAGAATGTATTCTGCAGTCTCCTCGTTTTATTTATATAAAATAATGATGCCTCATCTCGCCTCACGTTGAAGTTAATGCGAAAGTGCTGCTGATGTTGGTTCCACGTGGGATCACGGACATAGCAGGGCATTTTAAAGAGACAGCTTCTCTTTTCCTAGGGTTATCATCACCTCTGCAGCACCTCTGCCTCTGGCAGAGGGATGGTTCGTTGTTGGTTTTTTTTAATGGAGAGGTATCAAATCGGCCCTGGGCTGATAAATAAAGGCAGAATAATGGGGGGAAACGTGCAGATTCGTTTGGATCAAAGCAATTCTTTTGTGTGTAGCAGGTCTTCAGGGGAGTTTTCTTGGTGTGTTAATGAGAATGCTGTGTTTTGGAGAGCGTTTTTTGGAATGGGTGTTGCAGAAATGAAATAGTCTCAGGTTGTTTAATATTAAAAACTAGTGCTGTTTGCTAGCTGTGAATTCCCTGGGAGGAGACCTATGTGCATAGGGCAGTTTCACAGACATTTTGTAAAAGTTGTGGAGTGTGTTATTTTTGCTTTTGTTGGGGACACCTCAGTTTGTTGACAAGTACTGTAGAGCTTCTTCTATACTTCTATCTTCTGAACAGTCCCAAAAGGTTTTGAAAGTAGTGAAAATAACTGTAGGTTTTAATTGGCCAAACCAGGGGCTTTTTACAAGTACACCTTAGCTGTGTAATTATAACATCACTTGGAAGAATTGCCTCTGGCTTTGTTTAAAAAAAGAAAAAACATCCTAACTGCGGTCTAGTTTCATGTATATGTGTGCATGTGTGTGTGCATGCATGCTTTTAGCATGGGTTCTGGCTGATACAGTTTTTTGCTTAATTTTTAGCTTGTAAATGTTTAACTGTAATGATGTGAAATGCTCTGCTTGTCCCTATTATCTCTTGTGTATTTTAATTTTCAGTGAAATATCCCATTAAAAAAAACCAACATTGCCTCTTAACATGGCAATTTGATATTTTTATGAGGAGTTAGGATGTTTCCTTTACACATGCCTTGTTTTTGTAGTCTTTGTATTTAATTCTAGATTAAAAATTGCATACAGGTATATGGTTCTCAAGCGGGAATATGGAGTACTGAACTTGTAGGGAGGCTATTTCAGCAAATGTTTTCTTTGAACTTGTGGAAGTTGAGTATCAGTTGTGATAGCCCTCTGTGTTGAATAGCATGTGTTCACAAATGATCTGTACCTTTTCTGCAAGTGTGACCAAAGAAGCTGTTGCACAGTAGTTGTTGACTAGGCTGTTCTTGTGGTTAGAGATTTTGGAAGAAAGCTTGGAGTTTTTCAGCAACTCACAGTTGTGAAAATTAAATCACATTAACTACTCTTAGGCTAGGCAAAAATGCTCATTAAGGAAGAAAGATTAATCAGTTTGTATAAAGGAATGAAATTGAACATTTTTCCAACACTGTCTTTTATGGTTTAGAGATATCTTTTATAGTTAGCAAGAATTCATACTTCAAAGCTCCTTTCCAAATATTTCTTACACTGATCTCTTCTTTTTATTGACTGAAATAACATTATCCTGAAATGCTTAGAAATTTGATAAATTAATAGCAGTACACCATGTGTTGGTGTTCTCAGTGTACCAGGGTAGACAGATAGTAGTAGATATACAGAACTAACTTTAATAAACTAGTTAATGGTACTGAGAACAGTATTTAAGAATTCTTCAAATACTGTGTCTGTGACCATCAGTATGAAGTGTTTAATGTGTTACTGCATTTTAACCTAATTAAGAGCTTCTAAATCATTAATATTGTAATGCTGAAAATAGGTATAGGCACTGATAATAACAACATGAAAGAAGCACATGTTGTGGAGTATATTTCTTTACTTACAGTTATGTGTTACAAAGTAAATTCAGTGTATCCAACCATAGTACAAAATTCAGGACATAGGCAGGAGGAAGAGGAAAGGGTGTTCTCACAGAATTTGATACCCCTCTAAACTGGGTTTAGTTTTGAGGTATAATCCAGATGGGGGTAATAATAGCAGAAGATAAATGTTGTTTAGGATTGGTTTTTACAAACTTACTTACTCTCTTTTTGTAGAAAATTGAATTCTTCTTACAGGGATGATGTGGTGTTTAATAAAAATAGAAATAACTTTCAAAGCTTCCTTACTTCTAAGAGTTAAGATAATCTTCTCTATTATATGTTGTTCCCGTTCTGTACATGATTCAGTATGATTTTTTCAAGATTTTCTAAAATTAAAACACCTGAGGAAACAAATAGTATGGGCTGTTGTTGGTAAAGTTATCCTGCTTTTTGTAGGTAAACTGGGGAGCTGTAAATGTATTAAAATCCTTCTTAGATACTTATCAATCCTATTCAATAATGTTTAAAAGTTAATAACTACAGTATGCTACAACAGTACAGCAAATAACAGGAATATAAATTGACATGCATTCAGCTTCTTTTGAATGCTTAGTTCAAATGTGTCTGTTGGTGTGTACTTTTCATTTAGTAATCATCCTGAAAAATGAGTTTCCCAATGTAGAACTTTGAGATTTAAATTAAGAAACTTTTAAAAAGTTTGTGTAATTCCAAAAGGCGCTGCATACAAAGTGCAGCCACTTCTAATGGTCGTCCATCTCTGCAGCTAGTCAGTCAAAATGGTGCCCTTAAGTCTCCTCCTTTCAGGGTAGTGCATGTGTTTTAAAATTAATGGGTTAAAGAGGGCACTGCTGATATTCTAAATAAACCACTGTTTGTAACTGTTCAAGGTTGTTTTATTAAAAGTGATGTTTTATTTCAGAGTCTAAACCATAATTTTAAAAATTTTTTTATCTATAACTTCTTATATCTTTAAAACCAGTTTTTGTCAGCAAATGCCTTTTGGGAGGGTTCTTGAACAAGTTTGTCTGTTTACTAAGGGGAGATATTCTGGAAAATGTGAAATATGTTAGAGCAATTAGACCATTCTCAAATCAGTGTAGAGTTAAAAGGAGCTAGCAGCCACCACCACCAACGTGACAGAGCACTTGCTTTCAAGGAGATATTCTCCAAATATCTGCTACTAGTGAGGTTTTAGCTTGCATTGCTTCTGAAAGAAATGTACAGTATCTGTCCACTGAACTGTTAAAGCATCTTTAACCAATTACCAAATGTTTAGGTAGCCTTAAAAAAACTATTTAAAAATAATTCAAATATTAGAACAAAGTAACATTTTGTATTGAACAAATGTAAAATGTTTAAATTTCTGAAGTGTAGGGTTTTTTTTTTTCATTTATCTGACCATTTTGATAATATAGAGTTGTATATTTTTCCTGCTAATCGAAAAATCACATCTAGAATTTAATTAAATTTATATTGATTTTTAAACTGTGCGAACTTGTAGCTTGAATGTAAAACATTGATTAACTCTCAATATAATCACTTATACAGCTGCCTATATTTTATTTTTAATTTTTCAAGGCATATAGTGACCCTTTATCTCAAATTTAATAGATTGCAGTTACTAATGCATTTTAAATGAACAGTTGTACACCAAACATCAAATGCAAAAAATTCTAATTGTACGCAAGTTATGAAAACCTAATACTGAACAGAACTGGTCACCATTACTGCAAGTTCAGTTTTACTTTTATTTAGATTGGCTTGTTAAAGTATTTTTTGTCTCCTTCAGTGTCAGTGTTCACCTGTTATTGTCTCATCTTAGAAGGACAAATTATCAGAAATGAATAGAATTGGAGGGGTTTTAAAATTTTTGACAAGATATAACATGCTTTTAAAAATAGTTATGTGATAACCATTATAAAGGATGGGGCCTTCTCATAGGATATATTAAAAATGTTAATATTTAAATGGACCCTGCCTGTCTTGTAAACAGTTGCTCTAGGATCATGGCATTAAAATTAAACACCTTACACAGGGTTTTGAGATGACTGCATAAGTACATATTTGACACTGAAGAGTGAAAAAGCTTATATAGTTATTCTCAAGTTGAAGGGATAAATCAGTTTGTATTATAGCCTTCTTTGGAATAACTTCTGTCCCTGTCCTACTTCAGTGTCTGTCCAGAGTGTAGAGATACCTTGTCAAATACATTAAAATACATGGCCAGAATGATGGGCTATTTTACACGTAGCCAACCCTGGCGGTTTTGATAGACTTACAAGGGGGCATGAAGAGAGTAGAATGTGGCCCAATGTCCATAATTCTATTTTATTTGTTTAAAGGAAAGGAAAAAGAAAAAAAAAAACAGGGCTGAACCTAGTATAAAACCAAAAAATGAGATAGATAAAACAAATCATTGTAGATAAGTGTGGCTATAATACACAGAACAGTAACTCAGAACTCCAAAGTAGAACAGCTCAAATCAGCTTTGAGAAGTCAAGTGGGAATCAGGAAAATAAAACCTAGAATTGCCATCAGATGCTATTAAGAAATAACTACGTAAAGGAACTTGGAAAAATGCAAAAAGTGTCTGTTACAGTAAACTGAATTGCTATAATCTTCTTTTGCACTTAATGTGCTAAATTCCTCTCTCAAAGGAGAATATCCCTAGAAATCAGATTAGAAAGTGTTTAAAGGGAATTATTTGTCAAAGTTGTTTTTTTTTACTGAAGGTAGGATAACTAATAATCTCTTCCATATTGCTGAAATAATAGTTTATTTGATATCATTTAACCATGCAGATTGCACAAAGACTTACATATTGTACAGGTAGTTTACCTGGTAGCCTGACACTGTGTATCACTAACTTCCATGCTAAAAGCTTTTCTTTATGGTTGTGGGTCACATTACACTTTGGAGACTGCCGAATCTGAAGTATTTCTCATGAAATAAGATGTAGATGGTTGATTTTGTCTTATGCGCATTTACTGTCAATTGCCAAGTAATCAAAAAGCAAGGAGAATGTCAGAGAGCTGGTCTTCCCTCTTCATGTACTGAGTATGTATTTGTATGCCACAGGGTATCAGATTTACTAGTGCATGAGTTCTCTAAAAAGCCCTGCAAATCATCTGGTTCTGAATTAATGGTATCCCATTACACTAAATGTTTGAACAGCAGAAAGACCCTGTGTATGCAAATCAGATTTTCATGTCCCCAGTGCATGTCCCTTCTAATAAAACTGTTTATTGTGTGGTATATGTATTTATCATGAATGTTACATTTATATGTAATATAGATACACACACACGCATGCACATGTTAAGGAAACATCTGTCTGTTTAGGTAGAATGTCTTGTCTTTTGAATCAGTTGTGATATAGGATTTTTTTTTAGGAGACCTTTTTGAAGAAAAGGCAGGAAGAGAGATTCTGGTAGCTTACTATTAAATTTTAATCAAGCCTGTATAGTTAGTAATAAAACATTTACAAGTTTGTAAATGTTAAGTTTCTTCAAACTCTTACTGTCACGTGTGGAATTTTCATTTATACTAATTGTGCATTTACTACAGATGCCTACATGCAAGGCTTAATAATAATACTGTATTTATCACATGGAAGTATAGATACAATATAAATATGTAAAAGTAGAAATTGCCTACAGCTGGTCTTATGTTTTTGTAAGATGATGCACTACAAAGGCATAAATTTATGGTGTTAGCTACCTGTTATCAGTTACTGGTGCTCATCCCCTCACAAGTACTTTAGGAAGAGGGAGCATTAAACTACAATAAAACAAATGTAAAATCCTGTCAGGGTTTTGTGCGCTGTTTAAAAGCTAGACATTGTTCAATCTTACTTTGTTCACTGGAAGTTATTGTGGTCAATGCGTGCATAATTTGTTTCATCTAAAACACTAGGAAACTGTGAAACCACGTAGCTTAGAGAAGAGCTTAGCCATAGCTGATCACAATAAATGCCAATTAGTTTGAATCTGTAGGCTTTTTTTGCTTTGGACTTGACAGTTTTCTTTAATTCTTGTGAATACTGGGATTGTGTTTAGTCTAAACCACTTCTAATTATACTCCAGCACAAACATATAGCTTATGGCTATATTTTAATCAGTTTCAGAAAAAGTAATAAAAATATTACTGCATCTGTCAAAGGATGGTGTTGCTACATGCTATTTTAAATGGTGTTTAAGTACAGTTATAAGCATACCAGTACAATGAAATCAGCTGTATTCCTAAACAACAAAGTTACATTATTTGTTACTTAAAAAGTTAGCGAGAATCATAATATGTTAATTATCCTAATTATTCAGGCTGGGTTTAATATGTGCTTAAGTTGCTTTAAAAAGCATATATGAAATATTTATATCAAATTCATTTAATTTCTCAGTACTTGTAAAATATAATGTTTTCCCAGTTGTAATTTTAAAGGGTTTTTGTCTTAGCTGTACAAGCATACCCTTTTCTTTTGTATACAATCTTTTCTGAACCCAGCAGTTCTTTCACTTTTTTAAAACTCTTTAGTTCTCTCAAAATGAATTTGTGTCCCATTAAGTGTTGATATTGATCTTTTTTGTACTAGAGAAATTGTGCTGAGGAGTACTGTGGAATTAACTTGTGCTGATGATGCTACAAGTGTAAACATTTGGTGCAGAGTAACAAGGGAAACTTAATCATAGTGGTATTTGGATGGTGGGAATAGTCCCAAACTATGTTAAACTAGCCTACGAGGAAAAGATGTCAGCTTTTGCAGCCTTGTAGCCTTAATCAAGTATGTGGTATCACTCTTTTTCCTAAGAAATACTCAAACACACTCCTAGCATCAATTGCTGTAGAAGGCAAACAGAAATCTAGATTACACTTTCAGAAATGATAAACTATTAAATAAGTTTATTGGAAAAAAAATCTGGGTTTAGAGGTTTACCGTGTAGTATAATAGTATTTTACCTTTGAAAAGTTGACCACTTCAGAATATTTGAGAACAAGTTAAGTAAAGTCCATCTTGAGTAATACATTTTGGTTTCTAGTACATTTTTTATCTATGCATCATGTAAAACAAACTTCTTACTCTTCATTATACTTAAATATTTGTACTGAAAGGAGAGTGCATTTAAGCAGTTTTAAACTGTGTTGATTACTTGTGCAATTGATTGAAGTAGAAAAGTGCTTTAGTTTGGGGAAGGTTGAGCGTGTATTATTAATTTTTATTTTTCTGTAGTTTGCCTAATAAAAATACCGAACATCAAAGGAGACTGGATCTTTCTTCAAGCCTTGAGTGAAAAGGGAGGTGTGGTCAGGAAGGGGTTCTGATGACTTAAATCACTGCCCCTCAGTCTCTCAAAATATTTAAATCCTATGAATTTGTGGTTTCAGTCACACAGTAATGTTGCAAACTCGAAACTGATAATATATTCAGTTATCTTGAGATGAACTCCACAATTCTTCGTTAGGCAGACTGAATTCCCTAAAGGTTTTGTCTGAATAAGTACTTGAGTATTGTACTGTTTGTTCCAGTTTTCATCAGGAATCAAGCCATAGGAAGTCTCTCAAATCTGAGTAAACCCTCAAAGACTTCACGGATGCCCTGAACCTCCCTTATTCCTGTCATAGTTTTAGTTGTTAAACTGTGGTTGAAGGTCAAATAAGCCTTTCTGCGAAGCGTCCGACTTTTATCATAAAGGAGGTGGTTTGATATTTGGTGGTAGCTTTAACATGAAAGTTTTATGTAGGAAGCTTAACAAAAAAGCTTAAAGGCAGGCAGAAATTTGCTGTCAGGTTGCAAGTGCTCTGTAACTGTTATGTGAAGTAGTGCTTAAATCGCATTTGTTTCCTTGAGATAGTAAGGTTCATAGTTTGAAGAAGACAGAGCTTAACTGATTTGTTAATTCTTCCTTCCCGAACAAACATAAAAATTTACCACCACTTTTGCTGCCAGCAATGTTCTGAAGATTATTCATCCATATCTATCTATATGGATGAGTATATATATAGATATTTATCTTCAATATTTTTGTAACTTAGGCCGAGATCATGATGTATTTGTATCCCGCTTATGAATGAACTGTTACTTAGCAACTTTGTAAATTCATGATGTCATTTTTTGTTTGGGGATACATCTGAGAGAGTATGTAGTCACAAATACCTATATTCCCCTGCCTTGTGCATGGCAGAGCTCAGGCCTGAAGAGCAAGTATTCTACCTTGTTGGTTTGGGTATTTTTAGATGGGTTATGCGGAGATAAAAATTTATTCTTTTTTCTCCCCTCCACTTGTTGCATTCATCAATTGTTTAGCAAGTCTGTTTCTTGATATTTGTTGAGTATTTTGCAGTGGCTGGCAAAGTTATTAAATGACCTGAACTACAGAATTTGTAGATGGAACAGGGAGACTTTTTTCCTGTCTGATCTTGACCAGATTATTTGGAAGTTTCCTTGGCCTCTTCAACAGTGCTTTGCTATAAATCAAAACAAATTAAATTGAACAAACAGTCAATAAAAATGCATCTCCCAGGTTCCTCTGGCAAAGCTTACTAAAATCCAGTTGGATGCTGACAATTCTTTTCACTGTGACCTTCAAGATATTCAGCCTCTACTTCATGCTTTCCTAATATCATCATTTCCATCTATCAAATTCTAGGTAGTTCATTAGTAAACTACAGTGCTAACTGTAGAGTCTGTAATGCTGACATTTTAAGTCTGTCTCAGAATGAGAGATCTATGTTAAAGTTGAAATGCTTCTCAGGGAGCAAGGGGTATTTTCCCATCTGCTTTTTTTATTGCAAGATGCATTTGAGATTGTTTCAGGTGGCACTCATGAAAAGGGGTGATCTTTCAGGTTGTCAAGAATCAAGCTGTTCAGGGTTTTGGGGTTTTTTTGGGTTTTTTTGTTTTTTTTTCTTATGGGTTAAAACCAGTATTTTTTTTTAGCATCATTCAGAAACTGGTGGTCATTGAGGGTGCATCATGGAACAGTAGAGTCATGTGCTTCTCAGCAGGGGATGCTGCTTAATGATGGAACGGCAATGTCCTGAATGTGGAAGGAGCAGAATTGCAGTGAAGGATTGGTGTCTTTCTACAGTGTGAACAGGGAACCGCTTTACTCTGGCTTTTACAAATAAATTAATTAATTGTTTGAAATAAGATCCTTCCTTCACTCACTGAAATTTTTATTTTTTCCTGCACTATCAAAAATGGACACTTCAGGACGATTTTTACAAGTCTGTCAACTTGAAAGGACAATTAATGTAGTCACATATGAAGTTAGAGTGTTTGAAAAGGACAAAAATCCTTTTACTAAAGATCTTTAAAAAATATCATCAGATTAGTATAGTATTTTTCTTTGCTTTAAAGACAATTAAATTTTTTTTCATCGAGTAAATAATACTTAGATGTTGTAGGAGACGGATTTAACAATAACTTGGATCTCTCAGTAAGGAAATGTGTGTTATATATTTTTGAAAATAATGCATAATCTAAATTTAGAAGAATGTAGTTTTCTTTGACAAAACCATCTGAATTTGATGAAAGCAAAAAAAAAAAAAATATGTTGTGTCCGTGGACATCCATAACTTCTTTTTTTTTTTGAGGTAAAAAGGTTAGGTACCTAGACATGCACAGCTAATGAGAACCCTGCCATGATTATTTCTGGGAGCTGTACAAACACAAAACTCTTCCACTGCATTCAGATAGTGCATGATAAAGTGCTTTCTAAGGTTAGTGAGTTTGTTGGTTTTGTGGGTTTGAATTCAGAATCAAAAGCAATACATAGAAAAGTGATACGGTACTGACTTGGTAGCACACAGTATTTTAGTCCAGTGTTGGAAGTGTATGTTATAAAACCTGAATGTAGATGTTACATGGCTGTGGAGTTGACTTTCTAGTAATATGGATTATACCTAGGAAAACAAGTGTTTTGTTTTGTCAGAATTACCATTTCCCTCTGGTGTATTTACTTTTAATTGAATTCTGCTCTGTGATTATTTTTTTTTTGTTATTTGCACAAAATTGTGCTCATGCTTTTTCCTCCAAACAAATACAAATAGCATTATACTCCTGCTGTGATTATTATGCCTAACACCTCTGACTCAGCAGATCAAAAGTTATGTTTATTGGAAAACAGGATTAATGTTTTATACTTTTTTGTAGACTACGTAAAAATAGCTGTGTCAAAAAAAGATTATTGCTTTTAACATGCTAATCCACTAAACCATTATACATCATTCTGTAGGCAGTGTTTTTATTCCAGGCAGTGTCTTCTTACTAGAGTCCATCTGAAAGGTTTCAGGTTATCACAGAAATATATCCGTAAACTTAAATTCTTAAGGAGAGAGGCTTCTTTAATAGAATGCATAATATGTGCATTATCAAATTGCAGCCTTTTTTCCAAGATTTTTTTTATATGTCAGCATGGTTTGGCCTGCTTTAAGGCATTGTGGTTATTTGAGACAAATTGCTGATTAAAAATGGCATACGCAAAAATAGTTTCTCAGTGTGGAGGGGTACCAATTCATAATTTTAATATAGAGTATTATATTGTAGTAGCCAAACACCTGAATGGAGTGCCCTACTGATTATGGGAAAGGTAGGGTAAAGGAGGATGAGAATTTATGCCATCTGGATTGGAGACTCCGAGATTCATCTGGATTAGTAGTTTCAATTGCTAATTTTGTCCCATGTTCCTCTGCCACTTTGTTTTCTGAAGTTGAATTTTCCTCATTCAATTTTTGCAATTGTATACTGTTGCTGTGTAAAGAGTCACGCAAACGTGGGGAGCGGCTATTCTGACTTGGCAGAAAATTCTGTAAAGTGCAAAAAATACAACCGAAAAATATAGTTCTGCCTTATCTCTTGACTTCAGAAATCTTAGATGTTACTCATAAGAGCAGTAGATATGTATGAGTCTGAAATTTGACTATAGGTTGACTGCCTCTGTGTACATCAGCGACTAGAATTTTTTAGACATTAAATACCAATACAAGGAACTTGCTTGTACTTAGTTGAATTACAGTGCAAAGTTGTCTGAAACAGCTTAACAATAACCATTTTCATTTAGTTTTACAAATGCTAATTCAGAATGGTACAACATGAGTGTAAAGTTTAGATAGTTGTTACTACTTGATACCCTATTCTGTCTAGTTACGGAGCTCTATGTAATGTTATCTGACAGATTAGAGTATTTAACTTGAAAATGTGCTGCTGCTCAACTGGTGAGCAGCGACGTTGCCTACTGTGATTTCTTACTGGCAAGAAGTCTATAAAGACCATTTTAAGGCAAGCTTGGCTGTACTTGAAACTAATAAGGGTTAGGTAAGGTGTGACACGCTGCTTTCTTCCTTAGGCACACTAAAACCTTTTGCAATTCGGGCCAAGATATTTTTGAACTGGAGAAGTACGTTTCATATAATCTAAAAGACTCCTTGGTTTTGGTGGCATTGGCCTTACACCTTGAAGTATGATTCTGTGGGGTTTTTGTTATGCTGGTAGTCTATAAACACGCATGACTAGAGCATCATACACTGTGTTGTCGGTCACTTCCATATACAACCATCTGCAAAGAACAGTGCCATCATGAGACACAGGGAGAATACGAGGAAGAATATGTGAGATAAAGTAAAGTGAGACATCATAGGGCCTACATTGAGGATGCAGTGAGTCTAAAGAAGATTATCCTCATAGTGTTTTGCTGTAAGGCTGTATACTGTTTGTATGTGATATTACTTCCTACGTAGTGCCTGTAGATTCTGTTAATAAATAAAATATTTTCAACAAGGAATTTTATCTGTCAGTAGAGAGAAGTGCTGTATGGAAGTAACTGTGCCAGTCTTTATGTAAATTGTTTTTAAATAGACTGTTGAATAAGGTGGTGTTCCAAACAGTCACAGTTTAAAATCCTGATAAGGAAGGAATTGTTGTAAAGTGTTTTGCTCCAAAGCTGTATACTGAATCGTCCTGGCAGATAAGAGTTCTTAGTTCTTCCAGGGCTGGATTTTCACTGAACTATTAGATAAAGTTACCTACATTTGAAGCGATTCCTGAAGTTAGCCTAACTGGAGTGAAAACAATAATCCTGAAAACCGGTACATAAATCACTCTATGGAGTTGGGTTGTTAACTGCATTAGTAAAAAATATGTTCTTTGGCTTACTGGTTTAAATTAAAAAAAAAAATAAATTCAAGAAAAAATCAAACCAACAAACACCTAGAGTTTTGTGTGTGATTAGTATAGGGTATTACTCAAGTTATATGTATGGGCAGTGCAGAAACAGAGAATGTCTCTAAATTCAGCAAGTGGTGTGTGTTGCTCTAAAGGCAGCAAGTGACTCATGTGACTGTCTTAGCAGCTGGGCAGCAAGATTAGAGAGCTACTACGTACACATTCCCTTACTGAGGGGTCCAAGCTATTGCTAAATGAAGTTGTATCACTGCCAACTACTGAATAACGGGCATATGAAAATATAGTAAATAAGTGTGTCATCAGGTTAGTGCAGTAGTTATTTCAGACAGTTGTTAAAGTGAAGGAAAAACCCCAGCTTTTCCAAGATTCTTATTGAAAATATTTTTGTCGTTTTTCAAAGACTCTAACTTCGTATGAGGTTACACGTTAATTGTCCCTTTCAATTTGCAGATTTGCAAAAGTCATCTTGAAATGGCTGTTTCTGACACTGCAGGAACAAAAATGAGAATGTTAGTGAGTGAAGAATCTTATTCCAAAGAACTCATTTATTTGTAAAAGTACTAAAAATATGCTTGTATCATGAAGTATTTTGATTTGAACTGAAATTGGCAAAGCGTATACTTCTTGGTCACTTGCTAATTTGAAGACTTATTCATGATGTTATTCCTCATGTATTTCCTAATTGTAAGAATTTGTGAAGTTTGTTCCAAATTGTCTTTAAGTTTTCCTGGCGTGCCAGTATGGATTAGTGGAATATGTATTCTTTTTTTTTTTTTTTATGTTTCCCTAATCTAATTTTTTTTCTTCTACTCAGATACTTGCTGTTCTTAAGAGTTGCTAAACATTTGTGAATGCTTTGTCCTTTATATATATATATATATAAAATTTACAATTACACATTGATATTTCAACTATTATTTATGGATTTAAACTCAAAAGTGTCACCCTGTCAAAGATCTCTTTAGGACTAACCTTCATAAGAACTCCTTTTGGTCTTGAGGACCAGAGGACATACGCTTTACTGTTGCAATCAAGTAAATTGATACAGAAGTCAAGAAGACAAGGATATGAAGCTCCTTAGTCCTATTTTTAGTGTCAACTTTCAGACCATAATTATGTTTTAAAGATGAGAACATATTTACTGAAGAGGAGCTTTTATATTTAAAAAGCCAAGACATGTGAGATGTCAAGCCCATGATAAATTCCTTATAGCAGAAGAGGACCTGAAGAAAGTGTGTTCCTAGCCATCATCACTGTGTCCCACTGCCCTCAAAAAGATTAAACTGGTTGCTATTCTTCTTCAGGTTTTCTGGATTTCTGCTTTCTCTCTTTTCCTGTCTAGTAGTGACTTGTTTCCCATCTTGTTAGTCTCGCATGTTTATTCCAAGTTTGTGCAGTTTTCCTCAACAATGGTTTTCATTTATATCTCTTAAGAAAAAATGGAGAGCAGAAAATAAGGTTGTCCAGTCGCAAGTTGTCAGTGCATCTGAAAACTATCTTCTCAAGGTAGACTATTATTTTGATAATACTTCAAAACACCTTGTTGATCTGGCTGTTTTATTTTTGCATGTGTTTAGATTTCTTCATATCAAGCCTGTTATTGTTTAGTATTTTGAAATCTTTGATTTATAGGAAATGTTCAGTTTGTTTTTAGTTTTGATTCATCCTCCCCTGCATGTTTCATTACTACTATTTTTTTTTCAATGTACTATTTCCCCGTATGAGATTGCTTTTCTACTCTGCTTTCATTATTTTTCAGTCCCATATTACTCATCAGTTGCAAAAGAGAAATCTTTGTGTCTTTATTTCTACACCGCTTAGTCTGATGGTGCTCTGTGACATAGTAGCACTAGGAAATAGAAGGATACTTGTGTTATTGGTAAGTAGTTTATAGATAAAGCACTAGCAGCTTGTGGCTGAGGATATACCTGCAAAATATGTCAATCCTCTGACCACTTGAATGCTTCAGTGGATTCTTGTGTGCTGTTCTTAACACATTCCTTGAGATGAACCATCAGAAATGTCCCATCTGCCAACAGAGTTTCAGGTCCTGGGTCTTGCTGCCCTGTGTCGTGCCACAGCAGCTACTGGGGCTTGGGCTTCTCGCCCACCAGGGAAGAACTCTGCCGTACTGCAGGTTGTGTTGAGCTACTTCCCTTTCTTCTGTGGCATGCTCTGTTTGTTTAGAGCACCTTTTGCACAGCTGGAAGAATTATATAAATAAACAGCTGTCCTGAGAGGTTATTTGCGTGAACTTGGACTTTGGCTTGTTTGTTTGTTCCTTTCAGAATTACACCCAGAATTTCTTAGCTGCAAATTTGTGCTGCTTGACTGAACTGAAGAGGGAAGTGTCTTCTCATAGATTCTAAGAAGGAAAGCTCTTAAACTACCTCTATCCAAAAATACAATATCTTCTTTAATAAATTTCATTTCCAAATGGACAAGGAGAAAGATCAGCCAAAAAAAATCTCGGTTTTGTGCAGGATTGCCTCTTGTAAGCAGGCTTGGTTCAAGAAAGGAATAGGAAAGAGTCTTGCTTGATATAATTGTCCTCCTCCTGCTCCCTCATGACATTCTCTTCCTAGGATGGGGGATTATTGTGGTGTTTGCTTCTTAGGGCTGTTAGAAAATCATGGATATTTTGGAGGAAGTTGAGATGCTGTTTCTGATGCTATTTCTGTCCTTCTGTTGAGAGTTTTGCAGTGTTACTGTGGTGGTGTGTGCCACCTGCCCAATATCCTTTCCTTTGACAGGAAGACCGACAACTAAGAAGAAAAAATGTTTTGGGGGAAGTTGGTAGCTCTTTTATAAAAACGCTCCGCCTGTGCTCTCTGACAGCATTTCTTACGGCTAGAGTTGCATACCTTTCACCGCTTTCCTTGCGCTGGCAAGTTGGCTCAAAGTTTTAAGTTGATCAGAAGTGACTCTTCAGCTCGTCAGTATCAGATGTGATCTCGGTATTTGGTTCTTTTAAGGAGTGACAAGCTTCCCGGTGTGATGAGAGAGAATTTCAGTAGCTGCCGTTGGAAAGAGAGAAATCTTGTTTCTGGTATCCTCTGAAAAGGAAGCCTTCTGGGGTAAGCTGAAAAGTAAAGCATGGGAAGGATCGGAGCCTAGATAACTGAAGCACTCTTCTCCAGTAACTATAGATACTGTGGTCTTTCACAGGAGAGCAGTGGACAGGAAGAATGTTTGTTTCTAAGCACTGATGACCGGGTAAGAATAAATAGAACTAAAGGAGGCTTTCGGAGTTGTATTGCTTTGTTCATGTCTAAAAAAAAAAAGAAAAAAAAGTAGCATCCATTTTTAGGATTCAGGGTACTAGAGGCTGAAAAGGAAAACACAGCAGGCATCTGTCCTTCCCCTGACAAGTTTACAGCGTTACTCGAAGTAGGAGAACTGAGACATGTGGAAAGGGAGGGGGAAAAAGCAGCTAAATTACTTGCGGTTGCAAATATGCACCCTGTTTAATTTTGTGTGTTAATTTAACAACAGTGTCTGACACTACTGTTTTTTAATAAAGTAGTTAATTCATCTGTCCCTCATGTACACATAGCCGAATTATGTTCCTCTCAGTCATTGCCATGGGCACTCCTGTGCTGTCCTTCTTTTCAGGCCGTGGATCACTGAAGGCAAATACCTGGTGGGATGCTAGTTCACAGAGCTGTATGTATCCCGCAGATGGGAGTTCACAAGCCAGTTTGCTGGCTGGAAAACTTATACATGGATCTTGACAATGGAACATATTTATGCAGAGTTCTGGTATGCTCCCTAGCACGTTTGATGTTTTGCCTCAGGCTCTGGATACTTTGAGAAATCCTGCCCTACAGCCACAGTCCATACCCTCGTGAAATACCTTGCTGCATGTATGTTGTTTCTCACTCTTGTGATGGAGAGACACTACGTGTCCAACCTGCATCATGAAACTTGTACTCCAAGCACCTTGAAACCAAAGCAGGAGAGCCTGCAGTGCATGCACAGGATAAAATGCAGAGTGAGAATAAAGTAAATGGCTCCTGTGTTTTTTCTGAGGGTTGTTTTTTTTTAAGAATCAAGTTCCTGTGCTATTTTTTGGGAGAACCTGTTTTGAGATTACTAGGCCGAGTTTTTCAAAACCATTGTCTTCATAATCTGTTTAGAATGCAGGTTTCACTACCTTCCACTGCAGCTGCAGGCACTAAGTATTTCTGCAAATCACTCCTTATAGACCCATGCCAAGGACCTGGAAAGTTAATGACATCTCTGTAGCATTCAGTTTAAATGACACAGAGATCTCTAGTAGAATCTGAGTTCTCTAGGTCAGCGTTCAATTATCTGACTCAAAAGATTGTGTTCTGAATGACTAAAGGGCTTGTGGAATAAGTAATCAAGAATTTGGGTAGAGTTCACAGGAATGACAGCTCTACCTCTATCCCTGTCTGCTTTCACGTCTCCATCCCAAAGGACAGGGGTTCAAAACTCTAAGAGAAGGAAAAGTAGAAAAGTCTGCCACGATCTTTTGACGCAGACAGAACTTTTTTTACATAAACCTTTATTTTTTTTGAAATGACTGTACTGTTTTGAATGAATAAAACGTGAAGAAACAAAACACTGAAGCAGACACTAACTTGTGAAATTTCAGCCCAAACAATGGCACTTTGGCAAAGCTGTAAGTTGTCTTATGTAGAGGAGTTTGTCTTGTAATGGCAAATGTTTGGCAGCACAGTGAAATGTGATCCTCCTCATTCTGCCAATAGTAAAATATGCTGGATTTGAGTTAGCATTTGTACCTACTGACAGCAGCGTCGGTTCTTGTGTAAATTAACAGAGGAATTGTCCTGCTTTCAAATCAAGAGTTGTTAGGGAACTGTTATCACGGGTTTTACCACTGACATGACAAATACCTCTTTTAATCAACCTGATAAATGCTGATCAAATTCTATGTTTGCGTTTTATTTAGTAAGAATAATTACACTTGTATGCATATCAAAGCCAGTTGTTCTGTTTCTGACGGTGGCAAAATGAAAGGTGTGGTGAAAGGCACAGGAGCAGGGCAAGCGTGTAGGGATGGCTTTCCCAGAGTATTCGCTGATCTTCAATAATTTGCTTGTCAAAGGCTTCCTGAGCCAGATGCGGTATGTTTGTATTTACTAACACTTAACTGGACTCTTTCCATGAACTTTTTCCTGTGACCTTGTGAGCCTCTGTAAACTCTTAAGTGTCTAAACACCCTGTGGCAAGGCATTCCACAGCAGAAACGTGTGAAGAGCAGGTACATTTCCTTCTTGAGCCCGTGTCCTCGTCGTGTGATTTCACATCTTCAGCTTGGAAGAGGCAGTAACCACCAGTCTGTTCAGCTTTGTCTGTCAGTCTCTAGCTACTTGATATACCTGGTATACTTGGTATACCTGCATGCTGTTCGGTCCTGTCTCCCTTATCTACATGTTTGTTGATTCCTTCAGAGAACTCCACTTGCTTCATAGAGCGTGATTTCCTTTTGCAAAAGTTGTGTTCCCTCTTCAACAATGTGTTTGTTGATGAATCCCTGACTGAGCCAAATGTGTCTGTCTCTGTGAAACTATATAGATACACTTGTGAACTAGTTACATTTTTTTCCCTCTATTCGCATCCCTGTCTTCTGACATGTAAACTTAAAGCCAGTGTTTTGTTGTCTAGGAACCCTTTTATTTTCTGGCCTAAACTCAATTATGGTGAGCTTATACTTACTGTTTATGCCAGCCTTGCTGTTTGTCTCATTGGTGTACTTACTAAGACCTTTTGGGTTTGTTGTTTTTTTCTTTTGTCAGATGTTTTGTTTTGCTATCCCAAATAAATCTTTTGTGAATGTATAGTACCAGACTTATACATAGCATTCCCAGGAAGATCTTGGTTGTCCGCTATAATGGTATGTGTATGTCCCTTTCTGCACTGGAAATACAGCTGATTTTTGAAATCATTATGTTTTCTTTCTTCTGAACCAGGTCTCTCTAGTGACTTTTACCAGCTGCTTATAGGATGATTATACACAAACCTTTTGCTGCTACTTCCAACTAGTGATTTGTCACTTTTCAGCAGAAACCTCTAGTCTCTAAGTGCGGTGCTCTGTCCTTTGTTGATACTTTTCATTCCCTTTATGTCGTGGCTGTCCTTAAGATTTGTTACAGTTTTTCTTGTGCGTTGTTTCAGTATGCGCTGTACTTCTGGTACCTCCTAGTTCTGTATTTTCTACACATTTTTCTAGTGCCCACTTAAAGGCACGAAGAAATTCTAAATGAAAATGTTCACTCAAAAAAGACAGAAGACCAATCTTGGCAGAAATCCATAAATAACATCCTTCAACCTTTCAGAAAGAAATCTGTTGTCATCTCCTCTTGATCTGCTGCTTTTCCTGCCATACTATTCTTGAACTAACCCCGCTCTTCTCAGCCTGCTCAGGTGGTAGTGTATCAGATTTCTTACTGAGTGAGATGAGAACTGTTGTGCTTCCTTTGTATAAAGGCTATTTTGTCATGTTGCAGAAAAGTTGGATGTTTGACATGGTTCAGCTTTTAAAAATCGTGTTACATTTTATTCGATTTTCTCTTTGCGTTCCTGTTTTCATTCTTTCTTTGAAAACATGCTCCAAGCAGGAGGCCGTGCTATCATCATGAATTGTATGTCCAGATAATTTTTCTCTACCTTTCCTCAATACTGAAATGTTGCAAAAAATATTTATTTGGATTTGATGCTGTTCTGAGACTCTTCCAGCTTGTTACATGGCAGCCTTGCTTTCTGTTGAATCAGAAGATAGTATTTCAATATGAAAAGTAATGTTATATAAATATAGTAGATACTTTTTTTTTTTTTTTTTTTTTTAAATTCACACTTCAGAAGCCCC
The DNA here is from genome assembly GCF_028500815.1 of Rissa tridactyla. Classification (NCBI taxonomy): domain Eukaryota; kingdom Metazoa; phylum Chordata; class Aves; order Charadriiformes; family Laridae; genus Rissa; species Rissa tridactyla. The sequence continues at coordinate 42,632,831 of NC_071467.1, forward strand.
TGTGTTGGTCTCTGTGGTTGGTAGCCATCTGTGGTGCAGAAGACTGTAAACTTCTACCTTATTTTCACTGTAGTGGGAATAGTGAGTTGAAGCAATTGCCCAGGGCTTCTCTCTGTTGTGAGTGTAGATGTTTGGCAGACTTAGTTCTGACCAAGTTTATTCAAGGAGATATATGCACCGCCAGTAATATGAACTTAGTCATTTAGTACCTCTCATCACCCTTGCTAAGGTGAGACCGTCTTGTAGTGCTGTGATGCTCCGTTCATGCTCAATGCTCAATCTGTTCTGCCAGGTTGTTCCTCTCACCGCACTGTTGGACGCTGTGTCCGTGAGACAGAGGTGATGCTAAATCCCCTTGTTTATCAGGGTGCTGAAATTTCTGCTGCTTCTGACTCTGAACTGCTTCTCAATCGGGTTAGTGCCAATTGGTGATTTGCAGTTTGGGTTAGAGCTGCAGGAATTCTAACCAGTTCATCCCCGTACTTCAGATGGCTCATCCTGCCTCCTTCTGTGCTGACACTAAGCCACGACAAAGACTTAGACTGCAGAGAAACAGTCTGCATTTTTTCTGTAGGGTTAATTTGGCCGTTTTAACTTTCTAGGGTTAATCTGACTATTTTAGCTCTCTGACCTGGGACGCTGTGTGGCCAGACAAGCACCAGTGCAAGAAGGAAGGGGAGGAAGCCACATAACTGTAATTGTTTCAGTGTGGAGGAACCTTTAAAATAACTAAGCTCTGGACAGGCTGACAGAATGCTGTCCTGTGCTCTGTTCAACATGTCAGCTGGACAAATGTGTCCATCTCCAATCCTGAAACCTTGGCCAAAGTGCTGTGCCAGAGCTGTTAGCCCTCTGCCTCCAAGTTGCTCATGGTCACTTGAGCCTGGCACTGCTTTTGCCGCACAGCCTGGCCTCCAGCAAGGAGGTGGCTTGTGTCCGGCCACCTTTGGTTGTTGGCTAGTCATGGTTGCCTCAGCCTATGGTTGACCCAGTAAACAAGGTGCTTGCTTAGGTGGAGTAACCTAATTCTGGAGATAGCTGCTTTGCTTTTGGGATTGGGTCCAGAGATGAGAAGGTAACTGCTGAAGCTACTTGCCAAGGCAGCTATCAAATCTGATGAGGGATCAGGCCTTGAGGTTAACTGGCAGCAATTATCTGTACCATAGCTATATCCACGCTGAGTGATTCCTCAGTGTTTTCTTTTGTGTTGTTCTTGGTTTGGGTTTGGGTTTTTTTGTGGTTTTTTTTTTTTAAACAAAACAAAAAGGTGATGTCTCACAGTGCTGGTTTCTGTGGCCCTATAATTCAAGGGAAGTATCAGCCCTCTCCTTTGCACGTACAGCCTTTTGGGTACAAACCCTAGAGTTCTGGTGACAGCTGTGATAACAATGAGACTGAAATACAGATGTCTGAAAAGTTCTCACATTCTCCCCTGCTTTGGTAAAGAAACAATTGATTTCAGAAAGGGTCATACTGAAATCATCAGGCCGTTGTACCTGTTTTGGTAGTGTTGTGTCATTTTTCTTAGCCGTTCCTTTGCATAACCGTAACTCTTTTTGACCATTTTGTACCCGGCCCTTCAGCAGATGTTTCCCCCCAGTGCTAGTCGTGGTGGCAGCTTGTGCTAACTGGCAGGGCTGGGAGACAGCAGTGTGTTTGGCAGGGGTGGTGGGGGGAGGGATGTGGAAGACCATCATCACCAGGGGTCAGAAATAAGTGTATTGTGTGTGGTCGACAATATGTAACAAGTGTGGTTTAGCAAGATGAGCTTCCAGCTCTCACCGCAGGAGAAGGAGATGCATACCTGTCTTTACTCTAGCAGATTTTTGCGATATGATAGGAGGCAGGAAAGAAAGGTAATTTCTACAGCCAAGTTTTTATGTGTTACTTTCTCATGTGTTCTTAATGATGGAAAGCTTGGGTGGGTGCCGTGCTGTCAGACTGCATTACCCAGCGTTAGCTGGTCCTGAATCCACGCTTCGTGTTCACAAGTATTTATTTTTTCTTAAAGACTGCTCGTTTGTGCAGTTACGAACACTGATGGCACGGGCACAACATCTCCCTTGAGTACCCTCTGGTACTCAGGTTTGGGTAAGCAGGGCAGTTGCAGTTCAAAATTTGTAGTTGTAACATTATCTGTTAGAAGTGGAAAAAAAAATCCTGCTAAAACAAGTAGCGTAGACCACACTAGATCTGCTTCAGATAAGTCTGCCCATTATTGTGTGCAATTAGACCAAGTGTTTTAAAAGATTAGTAGATATTATAAGAGATTGATTAGTGGTAGGAAGTAAGGCTACCAGTGAAATTTTTCTTCTAGAGTCCGCATGCAAAGATCTCTTATTAAAATTTATCCAGTTGTTTAGCTTTTCCTAACAGAAAGTTCAGAGGTCATGGAAACAAGTGCAGTATGAAATTTCAAACCCAATAGTCACCTGCTTTTACAGAAAAATAGTTGTGTTCCCTCATTTTGGAAGGCAACACAGTTATTTAAGTAATACTTTGTGCTGTCAAGATATGCCCCTGTTTGTTTGCATTCGTGTGTATTCCAAACTGTTTTGATTTTTGTTTTAGTAATTGTATTTTTAGCTGTAGAAGCCTGTACAGGCACCCAAGGATTTCATTGACTTTCTTTCTGACGACTTTTTCCTAAGAAAAGGTGACCATACCAAGTCTGTGAATAATCCTCTCTGTATTCCAATCTGTTGGACAGTGAGCGTTGCCTTGCAGAACTGCTGCCTTGCCTCTAGTTTGCTTCACTTAGCTTTTTAGGCCCCCTTCTCCTCTTCACAGGATTCTCCGTTTTGGGGATTTTTTTACCAACTTGTCACCTTTCAGCTAAAGGGAAGGCGAGGGGAGGCAATTGCTTTCTTATACCTGTTTCGTTAAGAGAGCCTTGTTGTTCCTAATCCACCTATAATTTGTTTCTGTTTCCTCTTTCTTACTTTCCTTTTGCCTCCTTTCTCTGAACCTCCTCACCTTCATTCCCATCACTCCTCCATCCCCGATCTTTGGGTTTGGAAGAAGCCAGGAGGTGTGGTTAGATGGCAGAAGAGCTCAGTTATTACTTACACAGGGAAACTTCATCCTGTCCAACAAGTATGCTATTCGTAGCCTTGAGGGATATATCTAAAGGGCACAGAGTTTCCACTCAAAATGTAAGTAGATTAGATTATGTATACATATTTGTTGTGAGTTGGCAGGTATCCTAGTGCCCGAGGTCTTAAAACGTATACTTTGCTATACTCAAGGCAAGCTCAACTGCATGTTTCCATAGATGCTCTGGAGAGATGGGAGGGTGCTGTTTGGAGTTCACAAAAGTGTTATCCTCTCTAGATCTGATACAACACAGGAATTCTGACTACTGTTCTGTCTAGTCCTGTATTTTGTCTTGATATTAGCTACTATCAGATGCTTCAAGGGGTGGTATAACCCTAAGATACAGAGGAGAAGATCGTCTCTTACTTAACTCTCTGCTGGTTTGGATTTTGTTCTGAAAAAAGAGGGTTGGTATTATTTTTTCTGAAGCCCTCTTGAAATCGTATTATAATTCTGGATGATCCAGTTATCTATATGAATCTTGTCTGTGTAACTGTATGCTACCTTCTCACAGTAAATCTCACAGGCTAATACTTTGCTGTTTAATAAACACCAGTACTTTAATTTTTGTTTAAAATCTGCTGTGCTGTGGTTTTATTGAATGTCTCTCGCTGTCATAAGAACAGATGAAACCATCTGAGCAAGTTACTCTACTGCTCATAATTTTAATAGTTTTATCTTGTTGTCTTGTTTAAAGAAAATACCAAAACAAAACATAAAAATGCAGGCCCAAAATGCAGGTGCTGCAGATGTGCTGGAGGGAGCTGTGAATTTAAACCAGCTGTATTTTATGAAATTCTGTTTGGTATGGCACTTTTCCTTATAAGGTCCAATGACCAATTGTTTTGATTATTTAGAAGGAAAAAATTCCATGAGAACTGTTACTGAAAATGACTAACTTGGCATTAGTGATCTGTCGCTCTCTTACAGCATTTGATGCAATACTGAAGTTAATTAAGATAGCTGAAATATCCAGTTAGCCGCTCAGTGCTTCAGCTGTTCATATGTGACCTGTTTATTACATTTTCTTGTAAATTGCTAATGATATCTGTAAATAAATACTCCTTCTATTTGTAGTGGTCTCTTCTTAACATCCAGGCCTTTGTAAATAAAGAACAGCCTGTGTATCTAATAGAAAGCTCGAACACTTGATTCACGGCGCACAGTGACCGATGGGCTTTTGCAGTGCGGAGCTGAAGTGATTCTGCCAGTTTTGCCATACAAGCGGTGAAACCTTTGAAGGAGGAGCGCAGCGCTGCGATTGCTAATGCTCGGTGGAGGATCTGCAGGGGTGAAGCGGCTAGGGCTGCACGTTAGAAACCAGGGGTGGTCAGGTCAGGTTGCAAGAGAAGGGCATATTTGACAGAGAGGTAGGCTGGATTTATTTGAGTGGGTTTGTTTCTTTATTTAAGCAAGGATTGGAGAGTGATAAAAATGCAGCAGCTGATGCGCAGTAGTTACAAGCTGCTTTTGCTCAAAATTGCAGAGGGGCATGCGAGAGAGATGGGATCGGGACTTAGCAGATCTGAAATGTACGTCCACATGACCCATTCTTTTGGCATCTCAGTGACTTAGAGAAGATGTGCTTGAAAACAGTTACTACGGTCACTCAGACCCGTTTGTGTTATCTATTAGTCTCTTAAAGGCAGAGGATGAAGAATAACCTGTTGTGGGGATTTTTTTTACCTTCTGCATGATATTCTTCCTGTATGTTGAAAAAAAAGATTTACCCTAACTGTTTGTTTCCGTTTGAAACTGCATGCAAAATTTACTGCATTTTCTTTTTTTTACTTCTATTTTCCTTTTCTAAGTATGGAAACATAGGATTCACTCAAGCAGATAATAGGTAGAATTGTCCCTTTGTGAACCTTAAAATGGAGGTAGTGAGAAAGAATGTCTAGGCTGTTGAGCACTGGGAAATAATTAACAAAAACAATTTACTATGGCTTAGTCCACAGTGGGATGTTACCTTGAACACGCTTCAGTTCGTCTTACAGCATCATGTGTCCATGCTGAACTTAATTCTCAAAGTTATATCAAAAAGGACTGCTTACTGTAGTAAATGCAGTAAATGCTTGTTGTGGTGAATTGGTGTCCGCTCTAAGGTTTCTTTGGGTTAATTGACTATGATGTGCTGGAGTTTGTGTTTCTTCCCACCTGGCTCACCACCCGTGTCCTCCTTTACTCCAGGATCATCCTGACTGGAGGTAAATGCTCCATACACACTGGCAGGTAGCCAAGAGTGCTGCTCTTTGTGGTGGGGGTTGTGAGCAAGTTGCTTGTAACGATTGATTAGTTTTGAAGAGTCTGCCAAGGTTCTGGTGGCCTCCGGTTTGTGTATGTCTGACCCTGCTCGGATACGGATCATTACGGGATGGACAGGTACAGGTCACTGCCTGCATAAATGAAAGTGAGAGAGCACACCTGGACCTGGCCTCGGGGATGAATCAACTCAAAGGACCACAAAGGATGTAGCAGAAGACTAAGAAACGCAACGGATGCTTGATCAGTGCCCTCATATGTGCTCTGGGCTGTGGTTTTGCAAGTGACATTGCCACTGAATCCAGGAGTGATTTCCCCCCCCTCACTCCCTCCTCGCCCCAAGTGGTGCTGCACAGTGCCACAGCAGAGGCCTGAGGTAACCGGGTAAAAACCCAGCAAATAAAGGTCAGTAGCCTCACCTATACCATAGTGTCCAGCTGGGACTGGGCCTGCTGCAAGCACTGTGACTCATCAGACGTGAACAATACCCAAGAAACGGCTACAGGATCCTGCAGAGGCTGGAGGAGGAAACCGATCCAGTAAGTATTGCATGCCCAATTGCACAATAACTTCACAGGAGGGTTTGAACTACGTTTTCTGGAGCAGAGCTCTCTGGCTCAGGTAGCAGCCTTCCCCTTGCTGTTTAACTAAGCCGTTCTCAGAAGATCAGACTCTTGTTTTATTTATTTCTTGTGGGCTCCTCATCCACATAGATGCACTGTCACTCACTGACCACTGCAAACTTCTGCACTCTTGCTACTGTCCCTGCATCCCTTCATTTCTCTTACCTTCTCACCCAGAGTAACATCCTTTAATGTTGATATCCCCTACCCCAAATTTTTTGCATGTCAAATACAGCAAATTCTCTTCCATCTTCACTCAGCTAACCTTGCCTAGTTATCAGTCCTGCTGTACTGAAGGACTTTTCAGAAACTTTACTGTATCACTTCCATTGTACCTCCGTGTCTTCTCCTTCCTCTAAATCTCTGCACTTTCTACCCACTCTGTAAAAGATCCATCCCATGAGGAGTAGCATCAAGTTATCTTCACTCCCAAGTCTTTGCAACTCTGTCCCGTAGCTACCTTGCCCTATTTGGGAAACCTCGAGATCTCTAGAAAGAGAGGTGTCCCTGCTCTTGGTGTCATCTCAGAGCACGCTGCCTACTCCCTGCCTGCCTTGGGCAGCCCTGGGGCTCTGAGGAAGGCAGGGAGCGGGCAGCTGAGATAGGCACAGCAAGGAACACCCCCATCCCAGCTGAGCCAGAGCCAGGCAGGGCTCACCTCCACGCTCCGCGGAGCTCCGATCCTCATATGAGTGCAAGGGGAGAGAGTTTGAAGGCTGGAGTGAACCGCGTGTTCAGGGGGATGCACAGCCATAGAGAATGGGTGGCATTACATGGGACTCTGTGTTTCCTCCTGCTGCTGCCTACACCCCTGCCCATGCGACGTCCTTCAGTTTAACCAGTGTTGGTTTGCCTTCCTCCCAGTCAGGGTCATCTGTCACATCTGTGCTGCTGAATCAGGGCTTAGTTGTCTCTCCAGTACCTGACTCCACAAATACAAGAGCTCTTGATCGCTCTCTTTGATGCTTTTGCATTTTTCATATTGTGCTTTTTGTTGTTTGGTTTTTGTGGGTTTTGGGTTTTGTTTTGGTTTTTTTAACTCTTGCTCCCATCCCCCAAATGGCATCCTCTCATGAGTCTCACTTTAAAGCTTTAACGGTATATTTCTTTGCTGTGCCAAGTCCCAAACACGAGTTGCACTTTTCTGCCTCCTTTCTCAGCTGATTTGATCTCCTCTCATTTCCTCCTCACTAATGACAGCCTTCCCCAGCTTTGGTTATGCTGCCCCCCTGCTCCAGACTTTAGTCATGCTCAGAGTGTTTATAAATCTTAATGCAGTCTCAAATATAAAGCTGTGCTGTCACGGAGTTTCATTAGCGTGCTCAATCTTTGCTGAGGGTGAAGTACACAAGGAATTTTGAACTGCTTTGCTGTTCTGAAACTTATTTATTAGAGTGAGTTTGTGGATATATAACAACTGCTACAGAATTTTCTTGATTTTGCAGTGTACAGTAATGTGTAGGAGCCATAAAAAGATGTGTGGGAGGGAGGGTTTGACACAAATATTGCAGGTAAAGGATGCACTGGGGTTTTTCATTCTTTTTCTTTATTTTTTTCTTCTTTTTTTTCCCTTTTTTTTTCTTTTCTTTCCTTTGAGGCAAGGCTTCTCTTGCACTCCTGAATGAAGTTTGTTGATAGGTAGCCTTGCAGTGTATTATCGCAGTTTGCCTGTTGCCTTTATAAATGAGGCCCTGAAAGTCTCCCAGGAATTTGCTAGGGAGTAATATTCCTCAGCATAAGGACAGCTAGTCGCACATGTGTGCAGTTACAAATGTAATGCCTACTGTTTTTTTTTCTTTAAAAAAAAAACGACACAAAGGCAGAGCCCTTTATACTGAAATGCCTATCCAACAGTGTCTGACCATTTCAAGTTTTGAAACAATAGCAACCAACTTACCCCATTACGTATGTCCCAGAAAAACCTACAACAGCATATGTAGTATGTGGAAGTAATTTGGAAGGCATCTTGCAGTTTTGAAGGGAACACGGTGAAAAGAAAAGTTGGGGGAAAAGAATTTGGATGTGGTCATGAGGGAAGAAACTAGTTAGCAGTATTAAAATAGAGTTTGTAATGAGTGGGGTGACTAGTAACATCTTTTATTTTTTCTGATTTCTCTTAGCACATAAAAAAGCTGCAGCCCATATGAAGAGGGGAATTATTAGCTAAAAGATAGACATCAGATTTCAGAAGATAAATGAAAGGTGGATCTGAACCTTGACATTGTCAGCTCAGCTCAGCGGGAGGTTGCAAAGGCAAAGTGGTGAGAGGAGGGTTTCCTGGAGAACTCCCGGAAGACTGAAATGGATTATGCGATTCTGGAAGGGGACAAGAAACAGGCAATACAAAGGTGCTAAACATAAAACAGTTGTAATAAAATGCTGGTCAAGCACTTCACTTCCAACACTCTGCAACACATAGGAGATGTTCCATATTGAGACCACTATGTCAGTTGCGCTAATTAGAAATGTTGCCTGACAGTATTCGGCTCTTGTGTACATCATCTAGAGGAGCACTTCTTGCACGACCTACTTTGCTCTTAAGGTTGTTGTCTTTTCATTGAAAAAGCACCATCAGCTACATCAGTAAATAAATCCATTTTCTAAACACCTGTCTGAAAAATAATTGAACACATGACTATTGTAAAACTCATCTCTTCACAACTTTTTAAAAATAAAATTAAACTAAAACATACCTTTTGATTATAAATTTTTTTCTAGCCTACAGTTACTTTCCCACAGTGTGAAAGGAGCTGAGGTGTCTTATTGGAGAGCACTTAGAGGAATATGTTCTCCGGGACTCACAAAAGCATCTCCATTTCATGTTTCCATCTGCCCTCCAGGATTTTTTCCCATATCGTGCATGAAACATTGATGCATACCATACAGTCATAAGACTATTTTTATTCCATTTTTTTTGTCATCATCTTCCTTCCACCTTTCTGGAAGCCTGCCCCACTGGCAGTCTGCAGCTGTTCAAGGCAAAGTCTTGCATGTGCTTTATCTCCCATTATTTAATGTAGGCTTGGAAATAAGGGAAGCAGAGTCTGCTAAATTGCTTTTATTTAAAAAAAAAAAAAAAAAGAGCTGTTAAATGCCCTGATGTCTTGGACTGTGGAGAACAAAAATTACCTTGCAGGACATAGTTCTTTCATTGTAGACCACCCATTATTAGTATTGGTGAATGCTTACTGTGGTGATCTGTGTCCGGCAGGACTGTGAAGGAATATGCCAGTGTGTTGATAAAGTCTGAAGCCTGTGTGTTTGGGAGGTGGAGCCGGGGTAGAGTAGGGCAACAAGTACGTGTCTCACCACCTGCTTCTGTGCCAGTTGGGAACCCTATCCCTTCAAAGCTATCCGTGACCTCCTGTGAAATGACAGACATGGAGAAACCTCCTTGTGCTACTGTCAGCCTTCCTGACTTGGTTGCCCTGCCAATAACAAGCTGATTACCTTGTGATTTAATGGTAAAGTTGTTTGGTGACTGCATCGTTATGACATTTCATCAGGCTGGCAGGAGCTCCCAGGTTGGTTTTCTGTTGGTGCGGCTCCAGGGCATAATCTGTGTGGACTTCTGGCAAGTTCTGCTTCTGCTGCCTGAAACTAGTAGTTGCTGCCAGTCACCTGAATCCAAAAATTGTACTCCAGGTAACTGTTCTGGATACTAACTGCCTGGCTTCATCTCCCTCTGCTGTGTTCAATCATGTAGCTCTAAATTATGCATGAATGCTTTTAATTGTTCATTAACCTGGCATAAAATCTCAGAATTCTTAAGATGTGCATCTCAAAATGCATTGCATGACAAACTGAAGCAGAGCACTGTAAGTGCTCAACATGCCGAATGGGAGGTGGGAACAAATGCAGAGCTATGTACTTACCTCATTAACAAGGATGTTCTCATAGCAAAATGGCACGCAAACACTCTGTGAAGTCACAGTAATCAGAGTAAGCTGATGAGGTGTATGCTAATGTCATTGCGTAGACAAAGCTGGTACGTATTGTCTGCACTGTGCAGGTTCTGGAAGGCTCACTCATTACAGCTTTGAAGAGGGATTTGCTTTGGCGTTACCCTAAGTATTCTGCATCTTTAGTTATCCTTTCTGAAGGCTTTTGTGGTTTTAATACAGTCATCCAGCATCACAGCTGTAGCAGTAGTAGCAAAGACCATAGTGACTAAATGTGACACTTCTTATTTAATGTAATGTTACAATAATCTATGAAGTATTTTCAGGTAGAACAGCAGTTCCTTGACTGTAGGGTGTATTGGAAGATCAGTGGCTGCTTGGAAATTGGGCACTCTTTCTTATTTGTAGGTTTTCTCTGGGGGCTGGGATAAGAGGCAGAGGAGATGGGGCAACTGAGATCAGCATTTTAATTGGAATAGCTCCAATAAATCATATGAAAATCCAAGGTTACGAAAAAAAGCAATGCTAAACCCTGTCACAGTTTTTGCCCCCGGGCAATGTTGTTCAGGCAGTGTGATTCAGGGCAGGATTGGGCGTCCGCTATGTTCTTTGGAATACTGTGTGGTTACCAGCTACACACAGGATTCGGTGTGTGTACTGGGGACTTTATTTCAGTCCTTCACGAGTTGTCATTTTGTCCCAGATGTGAGCTTCCCAACCATCTAACCCAACCTCATGAGGGAAACGTCAGTTCTGTGAAGGGTCTTGTCCTAGTACAGTCCTTGCAGCTTCTATGTGGTAGTACAATTTTTTTTTTCCAAAGAACACCACCTTCCCCATCTTAGTTAAGCTTAAGTTGGCCAGGTGGGTAAGTATTATCCTTTTCCTTTTCCTTGACAAAAATTGAGGTATGGTAGAGGATTTTTCCAAGCCCAAACGATGAATCACTGGTTGGATTACTGTAGTCCCATGTTTTCTGACTTCTAGTCCATCCTTATTTTACAGACTTTGCTATTTAAAACCTGTCCCTGCCTTCTGGCATCCTGTTAATTTCTCCAGCACAGCCAGTTCCTTTGTGCTGTCTGCCTAGCAGACCTTTAAGTGAAATTACTGAGCTCTTTGGTGAGGTTTACTTTTTCTTCTTCAATGAGGAGCACAGCACAAAGTGGAGTGACTGGTGGCTGCTTTTTTCTGTGTTGTTCCAGTTCAGACCGTCTTTCTCTGACCGATCACTACCTGCACAGGATTGTGTTGTGTGGTGATGTATGCAAGTGGAGTTCATCTTGAATTCCACCGATGTCATTGTGATTTCCAGCTGGCAGACTGGAGCTCCAGAAACCCTTTTACTTGACCCATTACTGAAACTGTTAAAAACATCTTGCATTACGATTCAGGTTAGATGACTGTCTCAAAAAAGAAAAACTTGTAACTTCCTATCCTGTCTAGTTGTGCTCTGCAACCTGATTTTCTTGTTTAAATGGTACATCCTAAAGTATTCAGGTGTAGAAAAAATCATCTGAAATGTAAGTATGTAAAATCATGGTTTCAGGGGTGGTCTGGACCAGGCAGGCCTGCACCAGGCAAATCTGAAATCTGTCTGCGGCAATTTTGGTAGATGCTATAATAAAGCACAGACTTGGTCTCCAGCAGGGTAGGTATGATTATTTGGGAAGAGTCAAAGCAGCATTTGTAAGAGTCCTGTCTTAGGGAGTTGGAGTTTTTTAGAGGCATCAGCAAGAACTGAAGATGTTTTGGTTCAAAAATCAAAGTGAACTTTATCAGGAGGGCATTTTTAAGGAAACTAAGGAGCCATAATGTAAGAGGGAAGGTCTTTGCACAAGTAAATGACAGATTAAAAGGTAGGATCAAAGGGTAGAAGTAGAAGGTCAATTCTCAGTTTTGGGAGGGTCCCAGTTACGTTCCCCAGAGATCTGAACTGTTCAACACAGTCATAAATGGTATCAGTAAGGGGATGAGCAATTGTGTGAGCAAGTTTACTATGAAGAAGAGAGCCAGGTGTGGAGAACAGTAGAAGGACATTAAAGTGCTGAGGACTGTGCAACAAAATGGGTCATGAAATTCAGTGTAGATAAATGAGGATAACAAAGGATTCTGGGTTTGAACTGAGTAAGAGTAATCTTACTCCATTGAGGAGTAAGATTTGGGGATTGTGACTGGTGATTCTGTGAGATCATGAGTTCATTGGTCACCAAACACAACCCAAATGTCAGATGAAATAAATATAGAATAAAATTGAGAATGTCATTACAGGAGTGTATGGTTTGGTTGCCTCCTGAGTGCTGTGTGCACTTCTGGAGCCTTCATCTCAGAAAGGATTTATTAGAAGTGGAAGAGGCTTAGAAAAGGTCAGCAAGGATGATGAGCTACGTGGGGTGCCTTCCACTTTCTTCCTAGAACACTTCTATAACCTGGGACTGTGGTCTGGGAAAGGAATTAATTGAAGGCAATGTTATGGACATCTGCAGAGGAAGGAAGAGGCAGACTAACCACTGCCTTTCAAAACAAGAACATACACAGTTAGGAAGGAAGGCAGATTCAGAGCCCTCAAAAGGAAGAGGTTCTTCATAAAATCAGTAGTGGAAAGACCTGTGGGATGACTTTTTGAAGGTGTGCTGTAGATATTAGAAATTGATAAGGTTTTCAGGGGGAGTGTGGACTATTGCTTGGAAGGGTGATGTGCTGAAAGTTGCTAAAATAACAGAAACCACATATGGCTCAGGAAGTCCCTGACATCAATGAAGTTGGAGGTCAGAAGAGCATCAGTGAGAAATATCACATGTTCGTGACCTGTTCTGTACTTTTGGCTATTACTGGAGGCAGAATACTGGCCTAGATGTACCATTAATCTAGCCTGCCCACCTAGTCTCATTTTAAGATGTTTTGGGACAAAGGAAAACAAAGTTCCTTACAAACATCAATTACTTCTTGATCATATTGGTGTATGATCTTATGAGCACCTTTAGGATGTGTGTTTGTGTTTACTTGTACATATACAGGATTTGCTTCTGATTTTATTAAAAAAATGACATGGTCTTATATGCAGATTAAATAGTAACCAAAGTTTGCTTTCACAGAAGCATCATCACTTTAAAAATGGATGCAGATTATTCTTGGCAAGGGTGTGGTGGTGGTGGTGTGATTCCAAAATACATGAAAGCACTTTTGCAGGTTTTGAACGTTCTAACAGTAATTATAGTATCAACGTTATTTGTATCACAGCCTCTCCAAAGTTTTTAGAAAAACATCTATGCAGTGCCATAGAGATTCTTAAAAAGCCCATAAAACCACAATCATCAGATGGGTTAACTCTGGGCAGCTCTTGTTTCCTTTAATTTAGTATATAATCAGGAACCCTTTGGAACATTTAGTAACCAAAAGTGAGCCCTCAAGATTTGAAGTGGACCTAAGTAATTTGAAATAATAAGAGCCCACAAAGAGATGCTGGATAGTATTGTGATTTTTTTTTTCCTTTAAATTACAGACTATTAGGTCATGATAAAATAAATGTTGGTAAGCTCATGTTCTACTTTTCCAGAACTTAAAAAGAAAAAAAAAAAAAAGACTGGCATGATAGAGTTTTTCTTCTATATTCTGAAAAAGGTTATGTAATACTCTTTCTAGTGTAGCATATTATAAGAATGACTTATTTTCTAAAATTAAAAATCTGGTTGTCCAAATTTCAACACTGTAGTACAGCTTTCAAGAATTGCAAATAGTCTTATGATCATGAAAAAAACCAACATGCTGTATTTAATAGTCAAATCTATATAAATACCTATTTTTGTATGATGGCTACTGTCCCACAGCAACCTAGTTGTTTTTTCCTCCAAATGCTTGCTTTATTAATTTCTAAAAGGTATGTATATTTAATAGATGTTCACTAGTGGAATCTGTATATTTACTGCCCAGAAGAAAAGAAATGGGTTTAATAATTTTAGTGCATTTGTTCCCCTTGCTACCCATATTCACACTAGTTTGAAAGGACCAGGGGTTTTTCCTGCTCGACTCTATGCACTTTCAGTAAGTTTCTCTGTTTTGTGGATGTTTAAAAAAAAAACAACAAACAAACCACCAACCAAAAAAGCACAGAGACTTTGTTAAAATTTTGAATTGATGAAATATCTTAACTCTTGTATTTTTCTACCTTCTGTATGATATTCTTTGCAGCATAATCATTATTCTGCATACAGTAGATACTAGTAATGTGCTGTCACTAACTGTAGACTACAATGGGTGCCTGGTTTTAGTTTTCAGTGCTTATGTTATTTCATTATGTTCTAGATGTTAGGCTGTTTCCCTGAGGGGTAAAATCTTATGTGTTATTATCTCTAAGTCATTCTTATGTTTATACCTCAGATCGCTGGATAGATATGTTCACTGTTTTGCCCACATCATTCTGTTTTCCTGCAGCAGCTTTCCCTGGCAGTTCTCCTGCTGCATGCTTGGATTTGGTTGTATCTTCCTCCAGCCTGTGGGTGCTCTCGCTGCTCTCCTACTGCATTCCCTTGGCCACCCCTCTATACTTCTAGGCTAGAGCTTGAATCCGTGGAGAAGGATTTCTCTGAACTTAGCTGCCTGCTATAAGGAGAAGTCCTGAAGTTCAAGATAAATACAGCCTTGTATATATTAAAACAAAAACAAAAACAAAACCACAACCCAACCAAAAAAACAAAGTATCTGTTCTTTTGTGATTAGTTTGCATATGTGTGTGTGCTCCCCTTACGTGGAACACTACAGTAGGGCCAGTGCCTACATCTTTGAATGGTTATTTACAATAACTGGTGTCCAAAACCGCGAAAGGCCAAGTGGCTTCACCTGCCTCTCAATGCCATCTTGTCTCCTCTGGGCCCTCGGTGTGGACCCCTTTGTCTTTTCACATCTCTCCATCAGCTTGTGAGAGAGCAGGAGCTGTAAAACCCCAGTCGATTCCCGGCTGTTGTCAGGTAAGTGTACCTGTTGGCTGTCATCTTCTCGCTGCCTGCCATAGGAAAGGCCACAGTGGCTGGAGGCAGAGCTCCAGGGGATTGAGATCTGTCCCTCCTGCCATTTGGCAGTGCCATGTTTATAGACAGTCGTGCCAGGTGTCTTCTTTGCTTAGGGGAGAAACATGTGCATACATGTTTCTTGCTGATCAAATCTCTTTCAAATTACACAATAAAACAGGCAGAAAATTAAATGAAGGATCATTTCATGAAAGTGCAGGCATGAGCCGCTCCTGGCCTAGGCAGGCTCCCTGGTCAAACCCCCACCTTCTGGTTAACAGCCTCACCCCAGCAATGCCCATTCTTCCCCCTTCTTGTCCTCCAGCATCAAAGCTTCAGCCTGAGCTTCCAGATGTAGGAGAACTCAGGCCACAGAGAGACACCTTCCTTTGTTGTCCCCTTCCCCCTCCAGCCATGTCCAGCCAAGAACAAATGTGACAGAATCGGCATCTTCCTACCAAAGGCAGGATTTTCCTTCTAAACACAGGCATCAAAGGTGAACAGTCATCAATACTTCAACATCTTTGCCAGTTAAGCATGGATTTTTCTTACCTGCTTGATTATTTCCATTGGTGGGATCAATTTCTCCAGCCGAGATGCTCCCTTTCTGAAGGTTAATTCTCCATAAGAGGGTTGGCAGCTGGACCTTCTGCTACCTGCAGCTACTCTGAGGTGAGTCTTCTGCTGCAAAACATCTGGCATTTTTCTACAAAGTCAGTCAGATGTACCGCTCACTCCGAGGTCAGTGCAAGTGTGCAGCTGGCACGTTGATCCTTAATGATCCAGGAAGGATGTCTGAGCCTTGCAGGGCTGCAGGTCCCAGTGTGCTATCCTGGAGCGGTGCAGGCACTTTGCCACTTGCACCCTCAGGCCCTTCCAACAACCGTCCCAGCAGAGATGTCTGAGGGAAGGAGGGTTAAATCTACACCTCCACAAACTGAACTGCCGAGCGAGAGGCTGGTGCGTAAGCCCACAGCACAAGGAAAGCAGGAGGAGGTGAAGTGATGCTCTTTCTTTGGTTGCCTTAACCCAGGGATCTTCAGGAGCTCTGGCAACATCTGTGGAATTTTAACAGCCCCGGCTGAGCAGGCCAGGTGTGGTGAGATTTGTAGTTCGGTTCTCTGTAGTGGAGGTGCTGGCTGACTGTCACTTTGGCTCTTTGAGCCACAGTTAAGTGCCCGCGTTGACTGTCTCTTCCTGATGCTTCCTGCAGCGCAGCTCCCCCTGCTATCCCTGACTGCTCGGACACAGCAGGTTTCCTCTGTCAGTAGTTTTTTAGTCAGGTGACTAAAAAAGATACAGGAAAGAAGAAAAATGGTGACTTTATACTATAGTAATTGTGGCTCTTCCAGGCACCTTCTGCATCGAGGGACCACAAGAGATCTCTTGTCCTTCGCTCTGAAGGAGTCTTTACTGGTGACAACCTGAGAGAGGTTAGACAGGGGCATCCTGAGCTTAGTTTGCTCCATTACCACCCTGAGCAGCAGCAGCGACTCCTGGCTTCCTTGGGCTGCACGTGTTCATCCTCCTCCCCAAACCAGGGTGCCAGCCTGTGTTTCACCTTTCCCATCCTCAGACTGCGCTCCCAGCTAGGACATCAGCTCTTGCCCACATATTTCTCTCCCATGGCCCTGCTCCCTTTCACCAGCCACAGCAAACCGTGCCAGCTCCTCCACATCAGCATCTCAAACCCCGAGACGGAAGCACGGGTTTGGGGGCGGCGGGGCTGCAGCGGCCACTGAAGAGGGAGGTTGCCGCTTCCCAAGGCAGCACGTTGATGGCAGTGGCACACGTAATGGCTTTTGCCCCACAGGGTGAGTGAGGAGCAGAGCTGGGAGCTGCCATTGCTGCAGGTGGCATTGGGTGGTGCGATGGTGTGTGTGGCACAGTTCGGGAGACCTCTGCCTTACACCGCTGCCGGTAGAGGTTAGGAGGGGTCACAGGCACAGCCAGGATGGACATTACTCTCTTCAGAGAACTTGATCCTGTTCATGTGAGTGTGTGCTCACCTGGAATCTGCTGTGTGGACAGCACTTCTTAAAGAATTGCACTTTCCATAAGGTAAGTAACCGCTTCTCATTTTGTTTCCTTAAACAAATATTTAAAACCCAGGGTGACTCTGTAATACTATTAAATCCTTAATTAATTCCTCTGTTACTATGATTCTAATGTTTCTAGGACCCTTCCTCTGGTTTAAAACTGATCAATTTCAGGAACTGTAGTTAGATTCACTGTGCTGTATACAAGCTGCAATGACAGATACTGTGTTCTCAATGCTGTATTCTCATTACTGCTCTCTTGTTTTAAAAGAAAATAACCATGAAACTGGTGTTTTTCTTTACTGTGCTTGGACACTCTTAAGAAAAGTAAGAAATGCAAGTCAGGAGGAGGATTATTGGTTGTATTCGTGTAATGTCTTCATTATCCTTTTAGTTTAGATATCAAATAACGTTTTAAAACATTTTCAAGTGCAGCTATTTTTTCAGATTTTTAAAGATGAACTGTGAGTTTTGAAAAAAAGTATGTTACTCTTTTTTAATGGTAAAACCAGGAATAAATGATTTAGCTTAGGGTCTGGGGGCTCTTTTTTTTTCTTTTTTTTTCCTTTGACTCCTTAGATGGTAGAAATTCAGATATTGTGTAACCTGGAATTATCAGGGTGTTTGGAGAGTTAGCAAAATTAGTGCCTCACAAATACTGGAAGATCTGAAAAATTCTAACAATCATAATCTGACAAATTACAGAAGTCGTATTTTGTTACTAGTTCCCAAGTGGGTTTGGGGCATGTGCCTGTGACAATGCTTTTTGCAGTGTGATGCTTCTCAACTTCGTATGGAGAATAATTTGAGCTTTGTTGCTCATTAAAAATTGTTCCTAACTCATCTAGTTGAGAAGAAAACTTAATGACATTGTAACTATAAGCTGTTACGAGAAGAATGGTACATCTTTGTCCAGTATTCTGCCTCAGAGATTTTCTAGCACCAAAAACTCCTGAGAAAGGTCATCTAAAGATCAGCATTATCATGGACAACTTTTGTATTGTGTGCATAAGGAAAAGTCTTTTATCTAGTAGGTAACTTACTGTTGCAAAGCATAGAAATTTTTTTGTTTTCTATTTCACTTAATCCTGTCAAATGTAGCAGATGTTTTCATTATTCATACAGAGTTATCCCCTTTTGTGTGTATGTTGTTAAGCTCTTTGCTTAATAATGGTCTTGTAGAAATTAAGATCCCAGCTAAGTGTAGGTACAGCATTGCCCTCATCTGGATCCACTGCATTGTGATATTGCAATATTCATAAGGTAATGAATAAGAGTACCTGACCTTCCTCCTTCATTCCCTTCAGCATTTTAAGTACATCTGGTGTTTATCTTGCTTATTTACTTGTTGCAGTTGCTTCAGTTTCCCCTGATAAAATAGTCTTTCCATGCCTCTAATGACCCATCTCTGAAGGCACGTGCTTTTTGCTAGAGTGACTTTAGATGTGTAGTGAGAACTGAGTACCATAAGCATTTAAGAGAAAAAGTTGAATACTGTTGAGAGGGCATTATAATATTTTTGGGGTAGAATTTGGGGGTTTTTTTATTGGAACAGGAAATAGTCTGTAAATAGCAATGGTGGAGGGATGAAGTGCATGAGGACTTAGTCTGTTACCTTTATGTGGCTGACTTAAATATTGTCTGCTTATTGTGAGCTACGTTAGTAGAAACATCTGGATAATGAAGCTCTTCCTTTCTGCTACAATAGCGGAAGATGCTGAGCTAAGCATTGCAGGATAGCTAATTTATAAGGGTCTTGCTGGGAGAGGGAGAGAAGAGTCGTCAGCATTTTATCGCCGAAACAAGGTGATTTGGGGACCTCCAAAAGAGGTGGTGAGGGTTGTGTCCCCTCTTTCCCTCATTAGTTGAAAGCAAAGCTTTCACTTTTTCTTTGGGTACCGGAGCTGTTTCTACCTCCTGCCTGTATGTACGAAACCACAAACAAATGTTTCTCAGCTGTCGGAGAGCTTCTGTCGGTTGCTCTGAAGCACTTTTGCCTTTAATAGGTGTTCAAGGACGCTGGTTTGCTAACGTTCGTGCTTACCAGCAGAGGAGGCTGGGGCTGTGCGAAGCTGAACTTGGTACCGAAAGGAAGAATATTTTACTGGAGTGAATGGGAAGTGAGAAGGGAAAATGGTTTGTGTGGGGGGAAATATTACATTACTCTGGGGCTTCCTGCCAAATATCTTCAGTCTGTTCTGCCACGTGGGGTATGTGCAATGTATAGGGCTTCGCCCTTACACATCCGGAAGAGTTGGAGGGGATAAACCTCCCCGTTACAATGAGGCATTGAACATGTTTTCCGTGTATACCTGTGTCATCCAGGAGGCCTTCTAGCAAGAAAAGGAAGACGTGCTGCAAATTTACAAAAGGATGGTGGCAAGGGAAAAGGGAGATAGAAGGGAAATTCCAGAAGGGCCCTCTGGATTTGCTCAGGCACACCTAGACTTGCCCTCTATTGGGACTTACCTGTAGCATGTACATCGTTAAGAGGTGCTATTATTTTTTTTAAATTAATTTTATTTTCCTTTGCAGGTGACCTTTTAAGCTGCTATTTCCTGTATAATTAAGCTGAATGAAGGCATTAGGTTCTAGTAAAGTTGGGCCTAATCCAGAAATCTTCTCTTATTCAGTCCTTTCTGAGTAAGAAACCCAAGTCTGGGCCCAGCATTTTACATGTTTCGCTGTTATTTCTAAATTATTTGTGGTCTGTGGATTTTTTTGTTTTGTTTTTAACTTTATTGAAAACTCCTTTGCTTTTGTCTAATTTTATCTCTTTATATGTTACTGTCCAGCGTAGCGTTAGGTGAAACGATGTAAGTATACTGCAAATTGAAGTGTATAATTGCTACTGATAATGCAAGAACGATTGATTCCTACAGTTTATAATTAACAGTACATAATGTTCTGTGCATGGGTTGGATCTATCCCTTTTAACTTTGCCTTTCCGATTCTTTCCAACCCCTGGTCTTGCCGCATCCCAGCCTTTCTGAATATACTACTTTCGCTGGAGTCTAGTCCGTTCTTCCTTTTGTTTTTCAGACCAGTAAAAATGGGAAGTACTGGATTCTGGTTTCCTCCAAGAAGAGTCAGCGGAACTGGTTAAGACCAAAATCTGAGGACTTTAGTGGGCAAACATCAGGTGTGCATTGAACAGAGGCTGCTTTAATCCTACTTTAAGTATATGCTTCTTTTAAAATAGTAGTATATATGAGCTTTTGTGTAATGTGTTTGTTATATTTGATACATATAATCATTCATCCTGCAGTTGTGAAAGCACCAGTAAGAGTGAGGATTTTAAGTGATAATATGTTGAGACACAAACAGGCAGTATTACTCATAAAATTCTTTCAGCTGGTCTTTGGAAAGTGTAATATTTGAGGATCAGTGTTTTTTTAAGTTTTATCTCCATTGCTCAGTCTATATATCCACAAGAAAAAAAGAAAGTGGTTATATCTATTCAGAGATCAATACTGAAGTTCTTAATTGCCTCATCTGTTGAGAAATGGTACTGAGATAATAGTGCGTACATGTTTTTTAATAAAACTCTGTCATTGTCAAAGATTGGATCCACACTATATTTGTTCTGATGATGCATTTTTGAGGACACTTAAACACAGTTCAAAGTCAGCTTAATTAGTTTCATAGAAGAACAAAACCTGAATTCTTCATCCATGTGAATGTTCTGAGTCACTCTGGTACAGCAAGTAGGTTACCTGAAGTTTTGGAGAAGGTAATGGTGTTATATTGGCCTGAATATAGGATGGCCTTCAGCCTGTTGCATGATCTTTGCATCAAGAAAAGGAGTGAGAAGTTGTCAGAGTTGTTAATTTAACAGTTAAGCCTCATATGCTGTTCCATAACAAACACTGCTTTTGGCCTCACATCAGACCTTGCATATTACCCTTCTGCATGGCCTAATATCCTGCATCTCCCCAGCTTGATGCATGTTCAGTTCCTCCCCCCACCTGCCCCCAGAATTACCAGCTCACCCCTATCCTTGTGTCCTTAGATATTCCCAACCCCTATGCTGCGTTCCCTGGCCCCACAGCCCTATCCTGGTTCTGCCTGTTGTCCCTCCCTGCAGCAGCTCATCCTCTCTCCCTGTATCCTGCCAGCTGTGCCCGCTTCCCTTGTCACCGGCTGGCCACAGAGGCCACTTGCTGCTGAGCCCTGGACCCAGCATGACCAAATTAACCACACTCCCCTGCAGCAGACTATGGAGGCAGTTCCCTTGCCCTTCACCACTAATGCTGCCTGCCCTGCCTCAGGCTAGGCGTGGATTTGGCAGGGAGGCAAAATGGGTCATAGCCCTTTCTTACCCCATTGAGCCTGTAGGTGCAGTAGCCACGCAGCGAGGGCCACCACTGCTGCACTGTGGGCTCTGTGTGGCGGGTCTCATATAGGTGCCTGTGGGGTATAGATAATACCCTGTGTAAGTGTAGATCAGGTTGGATTATTCTTTCTCTCCCTCCAAACTTCATTTGTCAGGAGATATTAAGCTAAAATGATATTTCATTCTATATTCAGGCCAATATGCATAGAAGACCGGTGTGTTAATTTACAGGAAAGGAAAATTAATTTTATTACCGGATTCTGATTAAGGCATATATTGAAAAAAATCTTTCAATCCACAAATATATCACAACTTTGATGTGAATCAGACCCACCTTTTGATTACATTGGTGGCTTCATTGAAGTCTTTGGAACTGGTCTTCATTTACTTTTATTGCAGAAAATTATTGCTCCCAAGTCTCCAAACAACTCTTTCATTTTTTTCACTTATGAAATAGATAGTTGATTATGAGAAAGAAGATAAAATTAAGCTGATACTTTGAAGACCTGTGCATGTTCACACTCATGGAACTGATGTCTCCAAGCTTCGTCCCATGAGTGGGAATGAGTCCAAGACAAATCTGAAATCATAAGAGTCCTTAGAGAAACACCTTTTCTGTCACTGGGTATCTTTAAGGAGGTTAGTGGTTCCATATAAAATTTGGGGGAGTAAAGGTGGTCTTACAAAACTTCTTGCTTAAAGAAAGTAGTCTAGTTTAACTTGCCATTCGAGAACTTTAGGGTTGAAAGGCAGCAGATTTCCATCTTGGTGTTCCAGTGCTTCTCTCCTTTTGTAAAGACAAGAGAAAAGTTATGGGGAGGAGGGAAGAAGAGGCATAGGAAAAGACATACTCTGTGTACACGTTTCAGTCTGAAGATTTCATAAAATGCAGATGTTAAAGAGGGGCATCCCCTTTTCCCCCTCCCTGCCGCTCCTGTCCTGCCATGCATTGAGAAAAAACACAAGCTCTCCTTTCTCCTCACTTTCTCCTGAGGCCACGCTGGGGCTCTTGCAAGGACCGTTGAGTTTTGCCGCCATCACACCTGAGCGCTGCTCTCTGCTCCCCTCTGGAGTGGTTGGCCCCCTCCCTCTCCGCTGAGCCTCGGTGGGGGATGAGGACAGCTGAGACCGGGCCCAGGCCACCTCCAAGCCATCCCGCCTCCCCTGACCCAGTCCATTTTGTTTATCGGGGAGGCGGCGTTAGGCTGGAGCAGCTGCGGCCTGGTGCTCCCTGCCCGGCTCCACCTGTTCCAGCAGCTGCTGCCTTCCCCTTGCCCTGCTGCTGGGGGCTGTGGGGGCGGCTGGCCGCCGAGCCCCCAGCCCGGCCGCTGCCCCCGGCCTCCATGACGCCTGGCCCAGCCGCCCCTCGCGCAGCTGCCCCAGACAAGGCCATGGTGGACAGCAGCTGCCAGCCGTGACACCGGGGCCGGGGCGGAGAATCGCTGCTTTCGAGAGAAAAGCCAAATTCGGGGGCTTTCTGGCCCTGCCAAACGCTGGTGTTGAGTGCCGTCCTCCTGCCATCCTCCTCCTCGCCCCCGCTGCCGCAGACCTCCCGCTCGGCCCTTCCCATAACAGGCAGCACTGAATTTTGGTATCTGTACTAGCAATTGTGCACCAATGATGGGGGGGGGGGGGGGGGCGGAAAGGCTGTCGGCTACTCCTTACAAAGGAGGGCTGTTGAGTGCCCCATAATGGCAGGCGCCCAGTTGCTACTATATGTTACCAGATGATGAATTCAAAGCTGTTCGCCCACGGGTCAGACACAAGCGTCACGCACCTCCTGTAGCTGAAAGCCTCCAGTTTAGTTCACGGTTCGCAATACCGAGAGCCTCCACCCTCAGCCAGCCTAAATCCGGACGCTTACAGCCCCCACGTCTTGGCAGGGTAGCGTGAGGAGGGGTGGGGGTCTCCAGGGCCGGGCTGATAAAAACCCTGATCTACCTGATCTGTCCCTAATTCGTGGGATTTCTGTTGTTAACATGTCAAGTCTCGGTTAGCAGAGGGTAAGTTTACAGGAGAATTTCACCTGGCGTTAGCGATCATCGGCAGGGCGTACATTTTACTAGAGCAGAGGCAGTAATGACGGTGAGGAGGTACACCCCAGAACATGAGCTTTGCCCCCTCAGACTGTCACTGTGGGTACCGCTCCTTTTCGCGCAGGTTTTCAAACATTTCAAGGCTTACAGATTTTCGCTTTGATGCCCGTGTGCCTGCCTGCCTGCGTGCGTGCGTGCGTGCGGATGTCTGTGCGAACACCACAGGCGCAGCTGTAATTCCTTCGAAATCGGAAGCTGCCAAAAGCTGCCGGGGTAGGTAGGCTCTTTGCCTGATGCCTCCCGTAACCCGACAGAAACTTTGCTGTTCTCCATACGGTGCCTGAGGGGAAGGTTGCGAGGTGTGATTTCAGGGCATATGTGGATCTGTTCATCCTGAGCAATGCATTTTAAGAGTTGCAGCAAATAGTGTAAAGAAACCTGCAGGTATTACATTAGACCAGCTGAACCTAATTTTATTTTTAAGTTTTATTCAGAAGCATCACATAGCAAGTAAACTTCAAAATCTAAGTTTAGTTACAAACTAGTTGTTTCTTATTTTTTTTTTCCAGTCCCCTTTTGCTTTCTTTTACGACCACATGAAACTTGAGAAGCCATCTAAAGCTAAATCATTTAGTGGAGTTGGGCAATTCCCAAGTGTCCAACAAGAAGGCCTGGTTTAGGCTGCGATGGCCACTGTCATTCCTGGTGATTTGTCAGAAGTAAGAGATACCCAGAAAGTCCCTTCAGGGAAACGTAAGCGTGGTGAAACCAAACCAAGAAAAAACTTTCCTTGCCAACTGTGTGACAAGGCCTTTAACAGTGTTGAGAAATTAAAGGTTCACTCATACTCTCACACAGGAGAGAGGCCCTACAAGTGCACACAACAAGACTGCACCAAGGCCTTTGTTTCTAAGTACAAATTACTAAGGTATTAAACTCTATTTATCTTTCAGATTATATTATCTATTTTATGTTGGCCGTGTTAAGCCGTGTAAAAGTATATATTTGTGTACGCCTTCAGCTGATTGCAGAGAGGATGTGTTAATTAAAGTAGCCATTGGATTGTTTCTAGAATTCTAAATTACCTAAGTTTGCAAGCTAATGTCTTTGATTTTGTTTCTTAATTTGTTTTCTGCTTTTGTTTTCTGTTTGTTTGTTTGTTGTTTTGTTTTGTTTTTTTAAATGAGCATAGAATTTTCATTTGTATAAGGAATTGTCACAAGAAAAAGAGTATGGACTGAAAATTTTTTGGCTATGGACTTTTACACAAGTACTTTCATACTTGCCCATATACCCCTGTTACAGTAGCTAAAACCCACCAAAACTAAAGTGTCGATTTAAGAGAAATGCCTCGCGTTTTGCTATATTTAAATTTGTCAAACTGTCTTTGTAGTGTCATGCTTTCAGTTAAAAGGTTCTGTTGCAAAGCAGCCCTTAGTGTAGTATTTAGCTGCCATTAAAAAATGAGCACATGTGTTTTTTGATCAAAATAATTACTTACAGAATATATCTGTGTTTAAAGGCATATGGCTACTCATTCTCCTGAGAAAACCCACAAGTGTAATTATTGTGAGAAAATGTTTCACCGAAAAGATCACCTAAAGAATCACCTACATACACACAATCCCAACAAAGAGGCCTTTAAGTGTGAAGAATGTGGAAAGAACTACAATACCAAGCTTGGGTTCAAACGTCACCTGGCTTTGCATGCTGCAACAAGCGGTGACCTCACCTGTAAGGTATGTTTGCAGACTTTTGAAAGCACAGGAGTGCTGCTGGAGCACCTAAAAACTCATGCAGGCAAGTCATCGGGTGGAGTGAAGGAGAAAAAACACCAGTGTGAACACTGTGATCGTCGGTTCTACACCCGAAAGGATGTCCGTAGACACATGGTAGTGCACACTGGAAGAAAGGACTTCCTCTGTCAGTACTGTGCACAGAGATTTGGGCGGAAGGATCACCTCACGCGCCACATGAAGAAAAGTCACAACCAAGAACTTTTGAAGGTCAAAACAGAGCCAATGGACCTTCTAGATCCCTTTACCTGCAATGTTTCTGTGCCTATTAAGGATGAGCTGCTTCCAGTGATGTCTTTACCTTCCAGTGAACTGACATCAAAGCCATTTACAAACACTTTGCAATTAAATCTCTACAACACTCAGATTCAGTCCATGCAGAGTTCTGCATCTGCACACCAAATGGTTGCCACATCGTTGCCATTGGGGATGCCTTGTCCAATAGATATGGAGTCTGTCCACCCTTCTCACCAGCTATCGTTGAAATATCCGCTCGGTACTACCTCATACGCAATTTCTATGCCTGAGAAAGAACAGCCATTGAAAGGGGAAATCGAAAGTTACTTAATGGAGTTGCAAAGTGGTATGCCTTCTTCATCCCAGGATTCTCAAGCATCTTCATCAAAACTAGGGCTGGATCCACAAGTAGGGACACTAGATGATGGGTCTGGGGAGGTTTCCCTTTCCAAGGGCTCCGTTCCTATTAGCGAACCTCTAAACACCCCGTCGTTGGACTTTTCTCAGCTGTTCAACTTCATACCTGTAAACGGCCCTCCTTACAATCCTTCTGTTTCAGTGGGAAACCTCGGAATGAGTTATACGCAAGAGGAGGCACATTCTTCTATGACTCAACTTCCACCGCACACCCAGGATCCACAAGATCCTAGCAATAGTATAGGTCTTGGGTCTCTGCACTCGTTGTCTGCAGCTTTCACAAGCAGTCTAAGCACAACCACCACCCTACCGCGATTTCATCAAGCTTTCCAATAGGATGTACAAAGCTGGCTTGTTACTGTCTATTTGTAGAAATGCCTTAGGTGACCATTTTTAACTTAGTGCCTACTATAAGACATTATAAATTCTCTGCTTTTGTACAGTACCAATCTCATGAAGCCAGTAAGAAATTTAAATTAACTTTTTAAAAATGTTTTGAAAGTGTTTATTCTCAGCTGTGTTTACTTCGTTGTTTTGTTGGGTTTTTTTTAAAAAAAACAGTCTCATTGTATTGTTTTCAGTTTCACTGCCAATTGACACATTTAAAATGTTCAGTAGAAAGTCATCCCAAGCAAACTCTCAACACTCATACCTTTTTAAAAACTTTTTCAGCCATACCAGCTATTCCGTTTTACTGATGTCAGTGGTAGAACTACCACTTTTACCTTTTAATATATTTTACTATTTGCAAAGAATCCAGTTTAAATATGTATCACAAAGATTTGGGAAAAAAATTATCCAGTCCATTTCCAAACAAAACCTCTTCCCAAATGGTGACACATCTGATCTGTTCTACAATGACAAATCTAAATTTTTTAAGTAAATATAGAATTCAGACTTTTCTGAAAACTCGTGTGTGTATATATAAAAGTCCATATATACACACGTACTTATATATAGCATTTTGACTTGTATTGAAGTCATTATAAAAGGTGTTAAGAATTTTGCCATTTTCTGGCTTAAAATTTTGTGGCCTGTTATGAATAATGGAAGAAAAATAATTTAGTTTAATTCTCTAAAATCATGGCTGAACAGAATTTCAACAGAGAATCTCTGCTTGCCTAAATGACAAATGTTTCAAGTTGAATTTGGAACTGTGTTGTTGTGCTTTCATGACTCTGGTAGAGGGGAAACAGGCAAATGGCTGATCTTGAAATATAAAAGTGTTGTAATGTAGTAATGCAGAATATTTTGTCGCAGTTTTTGTTTTAATTCTTAACTTGCTGTTTTTTCTCTTTAGTAGCATAGAAAGAGTACTGCATAGGAATCTTCCAATAGTGTATTCACATTTGTAGGCATCAGTCTTCTCCCAGCTGCCACCGCCAAAGGGTGGATCAAGTCCAGCCAGAAAGTGTGTATCTATTTTCAGTTCAAAACTAGTGTGCAGTCAGAGAGTGAATGTAAATTTGCAAATACCAGGTTTTTTTGGTTTTGTTTTTTTTTTATTGGAATGATCTTTTCAGTTGTGTTACACGGTGTGTTATGTCCTCCTAAGCAACAAGTTAGATGTTAATCACACTTTCTACACCTGGGTACTTGGTTAGGGACTTTTTGCCCATTGCCAAGATTTAAAGACAGGACTCTTAGGAGTGAAGTAAAAGCATATTGCTTACACCACTTTTACCTAATGCAATATATTCTATTCCCCAATCCCTAATAACCAAAAGAGGAAAAAGAAAACAACAAAACTCAACCCTGCGATGCATGAAAGCAAACTAGATTTGTTGTATTTCAACAATAACATTCTTTTCCTTGTCATTTTTGTACAAGGAATTAAAAAATAGAAATCAAGTACAGTAGTATCTTTCAAACAATAATGAGGATTCATACAAGGTTTTAAGTGGTTAAACTAAATATACTTCACAGAAACAAAAGTTGCTCCCATTTAAGGAGCTCATGCTCCGGATGTTTTATCAGTAGCTCCTACGTTGTTTTTTTTTTAATTCTAGGAGCAATATGCAGGTGTAGTTTTACTATTTTATACATATGTGTATTTAAATTTTATTACTGAAAGATAACATTTTTATAAATGTGTTTGTGTTCCAAAGGCATTAAAATAAGGATGTATTAATAAGGAAAATACCTTTTGAAATTCTGCAAACTACTCCTACATTTTGGATTTAGGAGCACGTTATCTCAAAGTGGGCTTTTAGCTCTGCTTCATGACTGCTTCCTCTGGTTTCTGTGAAACAGATTGCTCGCTTACTTACATCTTTAGTTGAATGATTTGTTCAATATTGCTTTTTTTCTCTTCACCTTTCTAAAGGAAAGAAAAACACAGATGAACAGAGCACAAGGTGAATGCAACCGAATGTAACTCTAGTTTAAATCAGCAACCGTAACGTATCTAGGAAGAACTCGGGTTTATTCTCAATCCTTTAACTCAATCTGAGATGAAGATAAATGGACTTAGTTCCTCCAGTGGGTTATGCCCCTCGTGGAGCCGAGCATCTGCAACTCCCCCTGCAGCAGAGGAAAATTGCGAGCGCTCGGCATCCCGCAGCGTGGCCAGGCAGCGCTGCCCGTCCTGGGCAGCCTCCGGCACATGAATTCCCAATCCGTAGCGACTGTTTATCAGTCTCAGTTTCCAATTAGACTTCATTAAAAAAAAAAAAAAAGGCAAAACAAAACCCAGCAGACGCTTTGCCAACACCCGTTTCTTAGTGCGTAGCCAGAATCCTTACTACTTTGTTCGTGCCTTAGCTTCCTGAAAAGGGATTGACATTTCACTTTGGAGTTAGATGTACATTTCACGTGAGAAATAGGGACCTCAGACAAGATATTGAACCTCATTCAAGTCAGGGTTTCGGCGGGTGGCTGCACCGAGCGTGTTTGCCACTGAACTAGGATGTGCGGTAAGGCGGAAGCAGCCCGACACTGTAAGCAATACTACCACCACCAGCGTGCTTTTGGATATCACTTAGGCAGAGTCGATATTGGCCACTACTAAACCGTCAGTTTTTAAACCCTGGTTTCTCGATTTCAGGCGGATTCTTGGCGGGAGGGGGGAGGGCTGGCTGATCGTGCACCACACTTTGTGCAACTTCTAAATTTCTAGTAAGGTTTGTTTTTTTAAAAATATATATATTTTTGTGTACTTGTTGCTTGTGCTTTATTTAGTAGTAAATTGTGGAATAGAGTGATTTATTGTTAATTTGGCAGTAGCGGTTTTTAAAAACCATATACTGACTGAAACATGAGCCAGAGCTGATTGCTTTATTAAGCTAATAATGAATGTTAAGAGTACATATTTTCAGGATCATTTGCCTAGTGAGCTAAACATGTATTATAGGCCAATATTTTTTAAAATAAAGCTTGGTCAACCTCTATGTTACACATATTACAAGATATAGCACTTTCAAAAAGAAAACGTAAACCTTTTAAGAAAATTTCTTACAGGTTATGCTTTTTATTATAAAACCTTTTATTATAATTTGTTTCAAGTGCCATTAGATTACATATATGTAGGCCTTTGGTATAATGCTTTGTGTACAAAATGGTAGACATTGTAATTTTAAACAGGTACATTTTTACAGTGTTTTCTTATCAATTTGCTATATTGCACAGAACCAGTGTGTCTTTCTTAAGGGTTTTACAATGGTTTTTACTAGGTTTACATGTTTCAAACTACACTGTCTTCTACTGCCATTTTGAATACCAGTCAAAAAAAAAAATTAGGAGTTTGTCCTCGCCAATTGCAAACTGTGTCCTCTGGAGTTCTGGATGGTAAACTATGGCAAAAATGTTTAACATGCAGTATTTGATACAGATTATTTTTTTTTTATCATACCCTATCATCGCTATGCTGCTGTCTTAGTTAACTTAGGGCCTGATCCTGCATCCGTAAAGGTCGAGGGGAGCAGGATTGCATCCTTCGTTATGTCTGTCTCATACACTGGTTTAGCAGCTCATCCTGTATTCTTCTCAGTCTATAGACAAGCCTCTGAAGTAAGTGTACTTATCTGGTATGTAGTGAAGCGTATAGGCTTAGCTGCCCGTCCTGCATCCTCCCAGTGTGCAATTAAAACCACAGCCTCCTTAGCATCACGCGCAACGTACAGAGAACGCCACAGTAGTTCAAAATGTGTTTGGATAGTCCCAAAGCTTTTATGCAATAAGGGTGTCTTACTTTTGTTGGAAGGCAGTGTCTTTTGATAACAGTTATCTAGCCCTGGAAGTGACACAGAACTATTGCTAATCATATGTAAACACTTTTCAGTATAAGCTTCAGTGGTACAGTTGAACCAGAGTGAATGTTTATCTCCTCAGAAACACTCCTGCAATATTGTTATATTGGATCATGCTGCTAATGTAACTTGGGATACAACTCCTCTCATGGTGCTACAAACCTCCCTGTCTCATTCAGATGTATTTTTACCCATAGAAAAAAGGACTATACTAGACCTATAGTTGTATGATATATTTTTATACTGTGACTTAATTTGTCATTAATGAACTTTGTGCAACACCACAATGTATTCATATGCACTTGCAAAAGTAAAATTGTGGACATGCAAATTTAAAACGCTGACAAGCCCAGCTCTTGTTCATAAAAATAGGTGACTGCTAGTTAAAATTAAATGTGGGCTTTTTATATGGTGTGGAGTGAAGAACATACTATATGTTACTAAAAGCCTTTGAATTCAGACAAAAACTGGGAAAAGTTTATTGGGGAATGATGACACACCCAAACCTGACTTGGATTGCTGAAATTATATTTTTAGCTAGTGGAAAAATTGTTTGGACTTGTATGCTAAAATGTTTTTATGATAAAAGTTTTGAGTCAAAAATAGAGGAAAAAAAAAAAACCAGAACACAGAAAACCCTGCATTCCAGACTGAATTTGTATATGTTTCTTGCATTTAAAATTTGCTATCCTGTGATATGGGAAATTGAGTTGCTTATCATGTATATGTACTTTAAAATGTATTCACAAACTACTGTTGTATTTGTATAAAATATAGACAAAAAGATTGCATATATATTTTTGTGTATAAGCTCTGTAAAATAGCAATCACATTATGAAGCTGCAGCAGAACTTCATTTTAAACATTCACATCCAAAGAAACAGACTATTTATTGTCCACATACCCTGATTATAAAATATACCTTGCTGCTATTAAACAATAGTGCTGCAGCTTCTTGTGGCCTACAGTGTTATGTTTGCTGTACAAAAATATGTGAACTCCACAAAATATATCAATAAAATTACAGAATGGTTTTAGTTAATGAATAACTTATGCCTGGCATTTCAATAGATAATCTCGATCTGCATGTTTGGGATTACAATAAGTAATTACAGAATACATCCAGTTTTACTGGGTGTACCTGTTCCGAGTTTGCGAAGGTACAACTGTCTAATTTATGACTGGTAAAATGTCAGTTTTTCAGAAAATCTTAAAGCATAAGTGTCTGTGTTTCATGATTTCACCGAGGAACAAATTGGATGATGCTACTGCAACTGTGTCTGTGACGAGACAGATCTGAGTTGAAGAAGCAATTGAGTTTGCCATCAAATTGCACTTTGAAATGCTGTGAGACACTGGAAGGTGAGTTTGGGGTTTCCGTAGTGGCAGCGCTCGTTTGGGAGAAGTAGGTGAGTGAACCTCCATCATTTCAGATAAATGCAAGTAATTTACATCGATTGTTACGGTTTGCAGGGTAAACTGTAGGGATGCGGCGTGTGTTAGCCACAGGGTATGGATTGTCTCTGGAATATTTCCAGGAGGAATTCTGTTGCTTTGATCCCATAGACCTGCCGTCTGCCTGTGACACTGCGGAGGAAGTCTGACTGTAATGCGGGGGGGGAAGGTGCAGCACAGCCAGACAAGCAGCCTCTCTGCTCCTTCCACACCGTTGTTCCCTAGCGTAGGCTGTTTGCCAGCAAAGAAAAAGACTTAGCATTTCACATTTCGTTGGTTTTTGGAGTATACTGTCTTAACATCCTCAGCATTGTCTGGGTTTTCCTCCTTTGGGGTTCCTCTCTTTTCCAAGTCTTGACTTTTTAGATTTCTTGCTGTAACCCAGCCTGAGATAAATGATTGTTACAGAGAGTTGTTGGCTTTCGCCTTCTCCGTACATGGACATTTTTCCTTTCTTGCAATCCCTACCCCTTTCCCCTGCACTGACATCACTTCTGTGTCACAGGTTTCTGACTGGCTTCAGAGGGTTGGCCTTGTTATATTGACAGTCAGAAGCTCTACAGATGCTCTACAGTAAGAAATACTCTGCAAAACCATTTATTCCCTGCCCCGGGAGAAAACCACCCCATTGTGTCTCTATTACAGCTGATCTCACTGTTACTGAATTAACATGTCCTCCTTCCAAACGGACACTTTCTAGAAACTCTGTCAGCCTCTGGAATAAGTGGAATGTGATTGCATGGATGATGTCTGTGTTATATCCAGAGATCTCTTGAGAGGTGCAGTCCCTCCAGTGCTTTCCTTGTTAAATTCAGAGCCACAGGCATTGTCCCTTCTCTCTCTCCTGTAACCACCTCTTTCCAAAACTTGCATAAGAAAGTACAGAAACATGATCCTTCAGTACCCTCTATACCTGATCTCGCTGTCCTCCAGGAGTGCAAGAGGAAGACTATTCCATTTTTTCCCCTTTCACTCTCCTTTTCCTTCCCACGTATAAGCATGCCCTAGGATAAAGGATGGTTTTTTGACAGGGAAATCCAGAACTGATCCAGAGCTGCTGCTGGACTAGCAAGAACTGGGCAGCTATGTGCTCTTGGCTTCCCCACTTTGCAAATCAAAACATTGTATTAAATCAGATAGAAATTAAGTTTCCCAGAGGAGCAGTTGCCGTAGTTGGCACAGCAAGGGTTTGCCATCACAAGCAGGCAGCAAGTAGGACAGCAAGATAAGCTGTATTACAAAATTTTGTCTGTGCTTAAAAGTTTGAGAAGTGTATTGGAGGATTAACTGCTGCTTATCATCATGAGCCGGGGCCTTTAGCAAATAAACAGCAACGCTGTATTGCTCTGTTTTGAACAACAGTGGAGATAGTGGTGATGGAAATGACAGACCCCAGCAGTAGCGTGGAGTTTCAAGTTCCTGCTCATGTGCTGTATCCCAGGTAATTCAGTATAAACTTCCTCTACTCCTAATAAAGGTGTAACGTCTTGCCCAGTGTTTTTATTTTTATATAATTCTATTTATTTGTTTTAATGGTCTGTGTGTCCTCAAGAAATGAACACTTTCAGAGAAATAAGTATTTAATTATATTTTTTTTAACAGTTGTGTTCTTCATTGTCGTCATCATCCCACAACCTTGTCTCCTTCAGGGATATTTGTGTCATAAAATCACCAGCTACAAAGCTAGTTTGCCTCAGAGGGGCCTGAAGAGACATCAGGTATCAGCTGAGCACTCTGAAAACAGGACTGTAGTAAAATGTGGCTGGGCTGGAAATCATTGGAACTTATCCTTGATAGTTTGCCCGTGGCGCTGATTTTCACTGTTGCGCTGAACTGCAACGTGCAAAGAAGAAGAATGGTTGAGTCATTTCATATAAATCGGTCAGATCTCTGCGTGATGTGTGTAAAATAATGCAGAGACCTGCAATAGTCACAGTTTCTGAAAATCAGTACATTGCTTAAACCTTTGTGTATGCATGTGTGTGTGTGTATAGATGTATGTGTCTGCCTATGTGTACGTGTATGTATGCCATGGGAGGGCAGCAGTCAAACCTGGGAAGGCTGAGAACTTAGTTTTATTTGGTTTTGGTTTACTTCAGCAAGTTTTAAGTCTAAAGTGTTTATGTTTTACAAGTCCAAAATGAATCATGCAATTTGTAAAGGTTACCTCCTAGTTAACACAGTGTGTGGTTTACCAGGCAAGTGGGAAGTTTCTTCCAAATACTTGATTAATCTATGAGAGACAGCAATTTATCTATGGGGTGCACAGACTGCTGCGAGGAAGGTGTTTGTCAGCTCTCCTTGTGTAGAATTAGATACAATTCCAGCAGAAGAGTTCTGTAAGCTGTGTCTCGTTAAGCTCAATTCTGTCTTACTGCCTTTGTGTTAAATTATTTCACGCATGGTCATGGATAAATCCTTAAATTTGCTCACAAGTACTTAACATTGACGATGAAAATAAAATACAGACTCTGTATGGCTAAGGGGGCATGCTGTAAATGAGCAACATCAGAGCTCTGACATAGAAATATCAACTATCAAACATTAATGACAAATAAACACAGACTAACCCCCCAAACTCACTGAAGTGTGTCCTCACCTAAAAATTGTCCCCTCTTAATTTGTCAGTGTCTGACTCCTTAACCAATAAAGCACAGAATTGCCCAATAGTTTACGCGCGCTCTTCAGCTTAGGCGTATTTTTCTTCAGCAGTATTTTTACAAGAATCTTCTTCTTACTCACTAATGCAATCCATGTAACAATGTACTTACACTGTATGACCCATTTTAATCAGGCGGGTTTCATACGCTATAACTTAGGGCAACTTCTGATAATTTGCAGTGGCCCACCAGAATCATAGAATCACAGAACGGTTCAGGTTGGAAGGGACCTTAAAGATCATCTAGTTCCAACCCCCGGCCATGGGCAGGGACACCTCCCACTAGACCAGGCTGCTCAAAGCCCCATCCAGCCTGGCCTTGAACACTTCCAGGGATGGGGCATCCACAGCTCCTCTGGGCAACCAGTTCCAGCGTCTCAACACCCTCTGAGTGAAGAATTTCTTCCTGATGTCTAATCTAAATCTACCCTCTTCTAGTTTGAAGCCATTACCCCTTGTCCTATTGCTACATGCCCTTATAAAAAGTCTCTCTCCAGCTTTCCTGTAGGCCCCCTGCAGATACTGGAAAACCACTTCTAAGGCCTCCTCAGAGCCTTCTTTTCTCCAGGCTGAACAACCCCAGCTCTCTCAGTCTGTCCTCATAGGAGAGGTGCTCCAGCCCTCTGATCATCTTTGTGGCCCTCCTCCATGGCCCTCCTCCACCGCTCCAACAGGTCCATGTCCTTCTTATTTTGGGGGCCCCAGAGCTGGACACAGTTTTATGTCTAGAAAGTATTGCTACGGGCATCTCACAATGTATTATCTTTATCCCTAAGTTTTGGGATGTTATTCTGTAGCAGCAGGTCACAGATTGTTATCCCTGGTCCGTTTGTGGTCACTGAGGCCCCAGTAAATTAGCTGTGAAACCTCCCCTGCCTTGCCAGTGCCTCCAGTTAGAGCCTCAGTGCTTTCAGGTAAGGAGAGCCCTTGCTTCGTTCTCTTGAACACACGGAGTAACCTTACTGGGAAGGAAAAAATCATCAAGCAGCTGTTTGGCAAAGTGTGTTTGAAATTTGATCTTATTATTTATAAACTAGCGTTTAACCTTTTTAAATGTTTACTGTTATTATGTCTTAGTTCCAAAGATCAGCAGTAAAATGGCATCACAATTCTTGCAACGCAATTTATTCTTCGCATTTGGGTTTACCTCTGACTGCTTGAATGAAAAGCTGCTTGCATTTACTATTCCAAGGTGTCATTTGCCTCACCAAAACAACCAAACTCTGAAACATGAACTTGATTCTTTTCTGGCTTGTGCTTGTTGTTAAAAAAAATAAAATGGTTAATCAGTGCCTTGTCTTCAGAGCAAGCCTGTGTATGGACTGGCTTCAAATAATGGTATCGCTTACACCTGTGCGATTGATCATCTCAGAACTGCTTTCAGGCACCTCTGAATATCATTTGAGGTCTATGAGGTGTGACTGGAGGCAGCATTTGGACCATGAAACACTATATGCGTAAGGAAGAATGTACGTTCATCATCAAATCCTAACCTGAGATCACAGGGACTGACAGTAAATGGAGAAAAGAGAAAATTTTGATTTGAAACTGGGAAGAAAACCTCTCAGAAGTCACTAAGGCACAGGCTAAGGAACTGTGTTGTTTTGAGAGTAGGACTGTAATTTAAGTACTTAAGAGAGAAATTTGTCAAGAGATAAATCTTTAGCAAGATTATAAAATAATTTAGTAGAAATAAAATGCTACCTCTATATTGCAAAGCAGTTCTCAGAAGCCACTGGACAGCCAGGCCTTCAAGGGTTTGTTACATGGTGCACCAACCAAATGTACAAAGAAATAAAGTAATGATTGTGAAGAGGAATATAACTACACTCTTCAGCTCTCTGAAATCAGTTCCAGTCCCCAGTTCTGTCCTTCTCCTGTTCTAGACAAAGCTTTGGCTCTTGAGAACCATAATCAACGATGCATCTTGATCAAAATGAAACTCTGATGTTTGGTTTGTGTCCTCTGTTGTGGTGGGTTACATCCATATCAGTCCTCTAAGGCCCTCGATATCAGGGCTGACTTCTTCTGACCAGCAACTCAAAGACCAGCAGTAGTAACTAACAGTAACAGCAAACAATGAGTTTCTATATTCCTGATATGTAAGTGAAATATAAACGGGTGAACTGAGCGAGACTGGTTCTGTGTTCCTGCTCAGCTGGAAGCACAGATTAGGCTGGGCAGCTGTTGCAGCATCAGACGCGTGGGCATGTTTCGTTTGTGGAAATACAACACACAAACTTGGAATAAAACCATCGCTGCCGCAGGTTACGGTAGCTGTGACGTATTGCATAGCTGTGACATATTGCAGCCCTGGGGACGCAGGCTCTGTGTTTCCCTCTTGTCACTTGTAGAAGTTCCTGTTGCATTCTCTGCTGATGACTTCTGGTTCATGCAGCTTCCATTTCGCTTGAGGAAATAGCAGGGAAATGGCAACAGTGTGGTTGGAGGCTGCCGTGGGTGCTGGTGCGGTGCTGTGGGTTCCCCTGGGGAAGGGGCAGCTTGTCCCCAGCAGACCTGTTCCCCTCTGAAATGGGGGACACCCCGTGGCTTCCTCCTCCAGCACTGCTGGAGCTAAGCGGGGCTGTGAAGTGTCGCAAGGACATCCCAGAGCAGTTGTGTCTCTGGGCCGAGTCATCAATGGATTACAGGAAAATAACATTTATTAAGATCAAACGACTGCTTGCTTTTACATCTGCTCTGGTCCTCAGCACTCAGCTTGAGACAGGACAGTAAGTTACATTAAGTCTGTTTAGATCCCAAAATACGCCCATCTTCCTGTTCAAAAACTCAGTGTATTCCCCAAGAACAATACAACATCCCTGCCATGACAGGGGCAAAATAGAAAGTTTTTTAGCAGAAAAGGGTAACAGGAAAATTACTAAAACAGGGACAACTGAAACGGGACAGGAGGGGGGAGGCGGAGCAAGGAGTTTCAAAAAATTAGTAGGGGAGGTCTGGTATATCCTTCGGGATGAGATTTCAACCAAATACATTTGGGAACAGTCCTAACTCTCTGTTTTACAAACATAGATCTCTGATTTACAAACAGAGATACAAACTATCTCCATAGAATCATAGAATAGTTTGGGTTGGAAGGGACCTTTAAATGTCATCTAGTCCAGCCCCCCCTGCAATAAGCAGGGACGTCTTCAACTAGATCAGGTTGCTCAGAGCCGCCTCCAACCTGACCTTGAGTGTTTCCAGGGATGAGGCATCTACTACCTCTCTGGGCAACTTGTTCCAGTGTTTCACCACCCTTATTGTGAAATATTTCTTCTTTATATCTAGTCTAAATCTACCCTCTTTTAGCTTAAATCCATTACACACAGGCCCTGTCCTATCACAACAGGCCCTGCTAAAAACTTTATCCCCATCTTTCCTGTAGGCAGCCTTTACTACTGAAAGGCCGCAGTGTCTGCCCAGAGCCTTCTCTTCTCCAGGCTGAACAACCCCAGCTCTCTCAGCCTGTCCTCACAGGAGAGGTGCCCCAGCCCTCTGGTCATCTTCATGGCCCTCCTCTGGACCTGCTCCAAAAGTTCCATGTCGTTCTTATGTTGGGGGGCCCCAGAGCTGGACACAGTACTCCAGGTGGGGTCTCACCAGAGCGGAGTAGAGGGGCAGAATCCCCTCCATCGCCCTGCTGGCCATGCTTCTTTTGATGCAGCCGAGGATAAGGTTAGCTCTCTGGGCTGAGTACACATTGCCGGCTTGTGTTGAGCTTCTCACCCACCAGTACCCCCAACTCCTTCTGGGCAGGGCTGCTCTCAATCCCTTCAGCCCCCAGCCTGTATTGATATTGGGAGTTGCCCCAATCCACATGCAGGACCTTGCACTTGGCCTTGTTGAACCTCATGAGGTTCACACGGGCCCACTTTTTGAGACTGTCCAGGTCCCTCTGGATGTCCCATCCCTCAGGAATGTCAACCACACCACTCAGCTTGGGGTCATCTGCAATCTTGCTGAGGCACTTGATCCTGCTGTCTACATCATTGATGAAGACATTAAGCAGTACTGGTACCAATACAGACCACTGAGGGAGACCACTTGTCACCAGTCTCCATCTGGACATTGAGCTGTTGACCATTACCCTCTGGATGCAACCCTCCAACCAATTCCTCATCCACCAAACAGTCCACCCACCAAATCTGTATCTCCCCAATTTAGAGAGAAGGATGTTGTGGGAGATCATGTCAAAGGCCTTACAGAAGTCCAGATAGACAATGTCCGTAGCTTTTCCCTTATCTACTGATGTAGTCACTCCATCACAGAAGGCCACTAGGTTGGTCAGGCAGGACTTCACCATATCCAGACTTGTCCAGATATGTTCCTATAATTGTCAGCTTAACAGGTCCATTCTCAGGCCCTTCACCCACACATCCTTCTACCTACTCCCTCAAC
Organism: Rissa tridactyla; assembly: GCF_028500815.1. Classification (NCBI taxonomy): domain Eukaryota; kingdom Metazoa; phylum Chordata; class Aves; order Charadriiformes; family Laridae; genus Rissa; species Rissa tridactyla. Next base: position 42,671,340 of record NC_071467.1, read on the forward strand.
CAGCTTTCCCTTTGAACCTTCTCTGCCACCTTCACCCGGTGAGAACAGGTTGTAACAAGTGCACTTCTCCCATGAGAAGGCTGAAGTTCTCAGAGAATTCATAGCAGACATTGCTTCCCTGCTTTTGTATGCTATATGGCACAGAAGTCCATGCAAGAACTGGAGCCCTAATAGTGCTCAGAAAATAGGCATAAAAAAATCCTTTCTCTCTCCAGTATAGCTTCATCTGCTTACTGCAGCTTTTCATTTCCATCACAACTCACCTACCCAGGAAAAATTCTCTGCAATGATCAGAAAAGTGAAGACTTTTGCATACAAGCATATTACAGTGCTGCTCAAAAAAAGGAGTGTAAAATACCTGTTGCCTCCATGGCTTACTTTACTGCATATTTAAAACTACACTAAAACTCTTTTTGTCTCCCCCCCCAGCCCCAAAGCATCCCTGCATAACTGATGTTGAATCAGTGCCTCGGGCCAGAGAGCTGCCCCTAGGAGAGGACAGCAGCAGGGTATTACCTGTCTGGCTTGTGCTTTACAACAGAAAGCTTGTAGGGTGTGATAGCACCAGAGGAGTCCAGGCGTCTCTTGTACCATTAAGAGTCCCCCCTGGGAGGGCAAGGAAAGAGGAACCTTGTGTTGTAAGGCAGTCCCATCTGCAGGGACCCTCCCACACAGGGCCACTGAGTGTCTAACTCCTGGCACTCTCACTTGTTAACAACTCCTGTAATGTGTATTAATGCCTATTTATCTAGTTCTTCCCCAGACTATCTGTTTCACACTGGCAGGTGATAACCCAAATTCCCCATTCTCATTCATCTCTGGTTTAGGTTTACTTCCCTGTGAATTGCAATGACAAATTTCTCCTGATAGTCCTAAGTCTCAGTACCGGGGAAGATCTCCATCGCTGATTTGCTACACTGATGCCTTTGAAACCCTCTGACTGAGCTGATACAGAGTTCCAGTAGGGTCAAAAGATGTCTTTGGGACATTATGTTTGGCTGTTGAGGTGAACAACTGAACCCATCTCAAGGTGGAGAACACTCCAGTTCTGCTTGCACATGTTCTGAGCACCCTTGAAACATCCCTCAGCATGTCTGTGCGGCACCTTCCTCATCCAGAGAAACAAAAAGTGAACAGAAAACACCAGGAAAACTGCAGGAACTGCCTGCGGAGCCAGTGCTGCCCAGAGGTAAACTCTGGAGAAACAGGCACTGCCAATCTTTGAAGTCCCTTGGCAGCATCTGTATTGGCAAAGCCAACATCCAGAGGGAAGTTCTGCAGGGCAAGGAGATGGGAAATGGCAAGCAAGCTTTCTAAGATATTTGTCAGCGCGTACATAAACATACTTACTGGAATATTCAAAAGCACTTAGCTGTATAGTTCTCATGAGTGTGCTCTGATGCACGGGCAGTACAGCAGGTACCAAACACTGAGGCAGTTAGCGTGAGCACTGTGAATATGTGAAAGCAGGGTCAAAAGAGCAAAAGCCCCTCTGAAAAGACACTGGGACCAGCAAGGCAAAATTGTGCTTGTTTGATTTCTGCCAGAACAGCTCTGTAAATTTAGCAACAAGTTTACTAAGGAAGATCCACATAAAATACACACCTGTAATAACTGTGGGGGGGTGTGTGATGGGATGATGACCAAATATTTATGTATAATTCTAGTTACTGTATCCAATGGGTGATACAGAGCAATCATTTGACTTTATGGTGCTATTGAGGCTGCTGTCCTGCATGGGCAGAGTTGAGCAGCCAAACCAGTCCCCTTGTCCCAGTCATGTTTAACCGGTAAGTTTCTACAAACACACTTTTGTATTTGGTTATGCCTGCCACAGCCTCCTCAAATGCTAGCACTCGCCATTTCAGCTGCTTCCTCTGACAATGACTTTGAGCTGTTTAGTGCATCTGACGATGATCGCTCCTACCTGGAGCCATGGTGAAACGCATTCACCAATCACTGCTTCATTTACTCCCAGGGCATTTTGCTAGAGGTATTCAATGGTCAGAATGCCTGTCTTTTCTCTTGAGATTAGAAATCGTGTGAAATACATATGACTTAATATCTTTTTAGCTTTAAATCCATTTGCCTTGACTTTCTAGAGATTTACTTCAGGGTTGGAGAAGAATGTTTCCAGGTGAGCCTGATTGGGTTCAGCGAGTTGTGACAGATGCAGTTCATTTGGGGGTGGGAGGGAGAATGGCAAGAGAGGATAAAAGGCTTTGGAAGCTGCTGTAGAGCCCTTTCTGTCAGGGGAAACTTTCCAGTTTTCTGTCTTAGTAACTGAGTAACTAACTGCCTGTTGTTTTCTCTATCTTATTATGCCATCACCTATTCCTCTTAACTGTTTTCTTCCTTTGGAGTTTTCCCCATCTGTGGATTTGCGACCCTGCAGCAGCCCCTTAGTTATCCCTGGCAAAGACAGCAAAAACTTCCTGGGGGGAATTCCTGCAGCCAGGACTCGCCGCTTGCCTCCCCGCCTGGCCTGGTGCTCCATCGACTGGGATCAGCTCTGCCTCCTGCAGCCCTTAGGCTCTGGAGGCTTCGGTTCTGTCTACAAAGCCACCTACCACGGTGCAACTGTGGCTGTGAAGCAGGTGAAGAAGAGCAGCAAAAACCGGCTGGCATCACGACAGAGCTTTTGGGCTGAGCTGAACGTAGCCCGGCTGCAGCACAATAATGTGGTACGTGTGGTGGCTGCCAGCACGTGTGCCCCGGCCAGCCAGAACAGCCTGGGCACCATCATTATGGAGTATGTGGGCAACATCACCCTGCACCATGTAATTTATGGCACCGGTGACGTGTGGAGACAGGGTGAGGACGACGAAGGAGGATGTGGAAGGAAGGCCCTGAGCATGGAAGAGGCTGTGTGCTATGCTTGTGACATTATGACCGGCTTAGCCTTTCTTCACTCGCTGGGCATTGTGCACTTGGACCTGAAGCCTGCAAACATCTTCATCACTGAGCAGGGAGTGTGCAAGATTGGAGACTTCGGGTGCTCCCAGAAACTGGAGGAGGGCTTGTCCCAGAGCCCCCATGTTTGCCAGCAAGGGGGCACGTACACGCACCGTGCCCCCGAGCTCCTCAAGGGGGAGAGGGTCACTGCCAAAGCAGACATCTACTCATTTGCTATCACCCTCTGGCAAATTGTCATGCGAGAGCAGCCCTACCAGGGTGAGCGGCAGTACGTGCTCTACGCTGTGGTAGCCTATAACTTACGCCCTTCGCTGGCTGCTGCTGTTTTCCACGAGTCACCTGTGGGCCAGAGACTCCAGGGCATCATTAGCTGCTGCTGGAATGCTAAGGTCGAGGAGCGCCTGAGTGCAGCCCAGCTGCTCCCCAGCCTCAGGGCCCTTAAGGCCAGCCTCTAGGAAAACTCAGAACTCTTAATGTTTCTTTTATTGTCGATTTTTCTCTCCTTCCGCCTTTCCTCCAAGTGTTTAGCCCCTGCGTGATCTAAAGGCTTTATTGCTGGTTTTTATACTTAAAAAAAAAAAAAAAAAGAAACTGCTTTGTTCTAAGAAGATTATAAATAAAGAGATTTAACAAAACTGTGGGGTTTTTACCGTGGGGGGGGGTAAGGAGCAAGGATCAAGATGTTGGCAAATAGGACTTTTTCTGGTTGATCTGTTGTGTGCTGCCTTGCTCAGGGAGAAAGTGGGGAATGTGATGTGCAGAAAGTAAGTTGTTTTCAAATAAGTGAAGTACAAAAAAGGGCTGCTTTTAGAAGGTTCTTTGTACATAATACCTTTCGGTATTTCCAAAATGTCAGATAGGAGTAGTTCTTTACACTAGCTAGGTTTGTGCATTGGAGCTTTTCCTCTTCATTTACCAAGGAATGAGTACGCATCACAAATCAACGAATGCAGAAAAAATAAGTCGAGTGTCGGTGGCTTTCTTTTCTTGTTCTTAAATCCACTAAATTTCAATAACTATGCTGTTTTCTGAAACACGAAGTGTGAACTACCCAATCTCCCCATTGAAGTAAGGAACCTTTCTCACAGTCTAAGGCTGTTAAGAGTAAGAAGATACATTAACAATCTGTGCTTTTATAAGGCCTCCATGCTACCAGGTGTGTTAGATGCAAGTTGCTAGTTGGTGTATTGTAAATTTTGGTATCTGAAGTACTGTAAGAGCATCTTGTGTGGAATAGAAACTTCCCAGGTTTTGGAGGTACAGAGGGAGTTTAAAAAAAAAAAAAAAAAAAAATTTGAAAAACATGAAGGGAGATGTATAGGTACAAAACCCTCATATATCAGGGGAAGGGGAGGATTACTTGCCCTTCATGATGCATGGGTCGGTATTAGACAAGATACTGGACGTACTGAAAAGGAAGATTGCTTAAAGCAGTAATAATGATACTCCACAGGTGCTCAAAGCATACACTATTGAACTATCCTCTGTGCTGCTTATGTCTGATCTACTATCTTTCCTAATCTGGTTGTAACATGTCTGGGAAAGGAAGTTCTGTAGGCAATGCTGAAGAAAAAGAGCTCTGATCCCTGATTTATCAGAACTGATAATTATCGATCCGAAATCTCAGCCCTTATCTGGAGCTACGAAGATCCAACTGCTGTAGCTAATACTGCCGTCCTGCTCAAAGACTTGCTTCTTTTTAAGACAGGACAAAGAGTGATGTTTCAGTCAAATTGTTTTTCTTCTTTCCCTTTCCTCCCCCTTGCTTCCATTCTGGAAAAAAATCCCAAAGGAATTCAGCCAGTTTCCTGATTTCTGACACACATCTGTTCTTAGCCCCGTGAAATCCTGGAAATGAGCAACTATGTGAATTTGAGAGGATTCTGTAGGTCTTTATGGTATTTGGGTTGGTCATTAAAATTAATGGTTTATAAAGCATATCTAAGCTTAACTATTTCCTGCTCTTCTGTCCCCCTTAAGTAGAACTGTAAAATGCCGGGTGGAATCAAAAACCCTAAGGTAAATTCTGGAATAAGTTTCCTGTGTTTTCTCTGTCAAAATAATTATGCTGTAGAGCCAGAACTTATGGGGTTTTTGTGTTATGTAACTTTTTTTAATAAACTATAAATAGCTTATAAAAGTTATCATAATAAGACACTTACCTCTTAAAATTATTAGCTGAGGGCATGTAAGATAAAATTTTGGATAAAGCCACTGGCATGCCTTACCTTAACATGTTTCCCCACTCTTCAAAAGAATATAATAAAAAATTGCAATTAAAGTTTTTTTAGTAGTTCCTAGGTGCCTATGTGTTGTATTTATTTTGCCAACCTAGGTAGCTTGTTGCTTAAACTGTTAGAAATTTAATGGTACTTTGGAACCAGTAAGTGCTACTCGAGTCTCTGTGAAAAATCAAGCACCCTTCAAATTCTCTGTCATACTTCACAGAAGAATACTGAATGGCCAAGCCCTATTCTTGAAGCATAATCAGCTCTGCAGATGTCTCCGTCGATTTTACTGGATTCTCTCTTTTGAGAGCTAGTAAGAACTTTGCACAGCCCTCAAGATGTAGGCACATCATTATCTGCTGTCATCATGATGTGTTTTATTTTTTAGTAGCTTCTAAGATTTGATTTGCTTCTTTTTGATTGCTAATGAGCTTTGAGCTAATACTAATCAAGAAACATCTCAGGCATGGTAGCTCAGAATCCATGGTTCTATGTGATGAGGATTATTTTGCCTGTGTGCCTCACTTTACATCAACCTACCTTGGATCTCCTTCTGCCAGTTTGTAGCTGGCCCTCGCACTCACCGCCCTAACTAACTCCAGCATCAGCAAATTTGTTTATCTTACGGGTCACTTTCTCGCACTTCATTTATGGGTTTGCTGAGCAGTACAGGACCCTGTGAAACACCCGTGGACGCTTTCTCTAGTTGAGAAAACTGACACTTTACCCTCCGCTCCTATCTTTTGACTTATCCAGCCCAGGATTTTCTCTCCTAAACGTGTCTACTTAGTACCTTTAAAATGTTTGCGGTGAAGGGTTTTTCAAATACCTTTGGGAACCCAAAGGGAACATATTAACCATCTCCTGCTCTGCACGCTGTTGGTGCTCCTCAAGAATTCTAATATAATTCAACACAGTTGTGAAGCACAACTCCTTCCAACCAAAGCAATATTGGTTCCTCCTAAACAAATAATATCTATGTGTCTGTTAATTCCTTTAATATAGTATCTGCTAATGTATCTTGTACAGATGTCAATCATGTAATTAGAAAAGTTATTTCTTAAAGACTTCCATGGGATATGGTCCTGGAGAGAAGAGAGGGCACCTAGTTGATTTTCAAGGATTGTCTTCTCCAAGCTCAAGACTGGTCCATCCCAATGAGCAGGAAATCAAGCAAAGGTGGCAGGATGCCTCTGGGGATAAACAAGGAGTTCCTGATTAAACTCAAACATAAAAAAAAACCCAAACATGCAAGAGCTGAGAGACCAATGGGAAATTGGGAGCAAAGAAGACTTACTGTTGGCAAAGAAGGATGCACTCACAAATGCTGATGGAACTCACTGATATCACTGTGAGGGCACTCATGATTATCTTTGGAAGGTCGTGGTGGTCAGGAGAGATTCCTGAGGACTGGAAGAAAGCAAATCTCACTCCTACCTGCAAGATGACCAAAACAGAGGATCTGGAAAACTACAAGCCAGTCAACCTCACCTAAATCCCTGGAGAAAGCGGTGGAACAAAAAATTCTGGAAACCATTGCCAAAAGTATGAAGGACAGCAAGTGATTGGGAGTAGTTGTCATGGATTTATGAAGACCAACCTGGTAGCCTTCTGCAATGAGATTACTGGCTGCTGGATGAGGGGAGAGCAGTGGCTGTTGCTTATCTTGACCTTAGTCTGGGTTTTGGCATTGTTTCCCATTACATCCTTATAGAGAAACTGATGAAGTACAGGCTAGGTAGTGAAAACTGAAAACTATCTGAGCTGGTGGGCTCAAAGGGTTGTGATCAGTGGCATGAAGTCCAGCAGGAGACCAGTCACTAGCCACATATCCCAGAGATCGATACTGGGCCCAGTACAGGTTAATATCTCCATTCATGGCCTGGATGATGGGACAGAGTGCACCCTCAGCAAGTTTGCAAGATGATCATAACAACACGTGTATTGCTGAGACACCCTATGTAGGGGAAAACACTTGTGAAGTTTGCTTTCAGCCTCCCGAGAGGGAAACAAACAAGTTCGCTCACTGTTCTGTTTAGCTTTTCCAGCACACAAAGTTTCTATAGTCTTAAGACTGCACTGCTGTGCATCTCCTATGGTATATGTATGTCTGTTTTCTCTGGTACTGAATTCTGCCACCGGTCACAAGATTTGCTGAGGTTTCATCAGGGAAAGCTTGGAGAAAGGTTTCCCTGTACAAGCGTTCAAAGCAAGGAGTAATAAAAGTGCACCTGACATGCAGAGGAACAGAGAGGCAGAATTGAACCCAGTGTTTCATGGCCAAAGAGATGTATTCAGGTGTCTCCGGAGCAGTGAGATGCTTTCCAAGAACACAGACTTCCATCTTTCTCTCCCACATAGTGTTGGTAAGGCCTTTTATGAAGCTTTAATCTGAAAAGTAGAAGACTCAAGCTCACAGCCTTATTCTATCTGATGGGAAAAGAAAAATCCATATTAATTAAAAATTATGCAGGTTCTCTGAAGACCAGCTGGATCAAGTCACATAAGTTCTAGGTGAGTCCAATGTGGAGATCTGGTCAGAAACAGAAGAATTAGTCCATGAGACATACTCTCCAGTAGCACATGGCTGATCCTACATTAAGATTTGAGATGCCCTGAACATATCAAATAAATTCACATCTATGCCTTTGTGTTCTCACTAGTGATGAATGAGAGCAAACAGAATATCTGTTACCCACACACTCAGCATTGCTCAGGGAGGCCTTATCGCTCTCTACAACTACCTGAAAGGAGGTTGTAGCGAGGTGGGGGTTGGTCTCTTCTCCCGAGTAACAGGCGATAGGACAAGAGCAAATGGCATCAAGTTGCACCAGGGGAGGTTTAAATTGGATATTAGGAAAAAATTCTACACCGAAAGGATTATTAAGCATTGGAAGAGGCTGCCCAGGGAAGTGGTTGAGTCCCCATCCCTGGAGGTATTTAAAAGACGGGCAGACATAGTGCTTAGAGGTATGGTTTAGTGATAGGTTTTGTCAGAGTTAGGTTGATGATTGGACTCGATGATCTGAAATGTCCCTTCCAACCTAGGCAATTCTATGATTCAATTCTATGATACAGAATTGGATGGAGTGGTCAACACCTCAGATGGTTGTGCTGGTATTCAGAGGGATCTTACCAAGCTGGATGGGAATAAATGCAGCAAACTGCAAAGTCGGGCACCTGGTGGAGGATAACCCCATGCAGGAGTACAGGCTGGGGGCCGACTGGCTGGCTGGAAAGCAGCTTTGCCGGAATGGACCTGGAGCTCCTGGAGAACCAAGCTGAACACGAGCCAGTGATGCACCCTTGTGGCAAAGGCGACCAACAGCGTCTGGGGGTGCTCTACCAAGGGTGCTGCCAGCTCTCCCAGAGCATTGCCAGAAGAGATTATGCACCTCTGCTCACTCAGCCCTGGCAAGACACATCTGCAGCTCTGTGACCAACTCTGCCAGAAAAAGAAAGTCATGGATGTACTGGACCAGGAGTGCAGCAAAGGGCCATTAAACCGATTAGGGGATTGGAATCTTTGCATGTGAGGAGAGGCTGAGGGATGGGACCGTTCAGCGTGGGAAGAGAAGGCTCAGGGGAATCTTACCAATTTGTATAAATACTGATGGGAGGCAGCAAAGATGGAGCCAGTCTCAGTGGTATCCAGTGACGGGACAAGATGCAATGGACAGAAACTGAAGCACAGGAAACTCCATTTAAATGCAGGAGGAAAAATTTTTACTGTGGGGGTGGTCAAACACTGAAACAGGTTGCCCAGAGAGGCTGGGGAGTCTTCATCCTTGGAAATGTTCAGAACCCAACTGGACGCGGTACTGAGCAAGCTGTTCTAGTTGACCCTGCTCTGAACAGGGGGTTGGACTAGAAAATCTCCAGAGGTCCCTTCCAACCACAAAAGTTCTGCAATTATAATAACATTTATAGATGCTTGAATTTCAGACAGCTCCTGAGTTCTCCTACAAAAATGTTTCTACTATGAGCCTATTTTGTGTTTCCTCCAGGGACAACACACATGCAAGGAACACACCTTGATTCTTTGCAATAGCTTTGTTGTCTTGGTGGGGATCAGGTTTCAATGATGAGGGGTTTTTTGGTTTGGTTTGTTTTTTCTTTTAAAAACCTAACTTCAGTAGATCTATCAGAAAGGCTTGACAAATTTCTTGTTCTTGATATTCTGAAAATTAAAAATTATGGGGTTATGTTAGTTCCTTGAAGTTTTTTTTCCATCTATTTTTATATTTAGTTCACCACAGTTTCAGCCTTTCCATTTTCTTCATCTGGACATGGCTTCAGGTTTTTAAAAGATGCCTTCTTGCTTCTAGAGCTGGCATAAAAGCTAATGAGTGTAACTGCAGATTGCTCTTTAACTTTGTCACACTTGCACACCTTCATATAAAATTTTAGCAGAAGCCACATGATGCTAGCAGAGCAGTTGCAGACAATTGTGTTACAACTGTTATGGGCTTCTGTTCATCCGAATTTTCCCCCAAGTCTTTCTAGAAGCTGGTTTTTTTCTTTATCTCTCCTTCCCCATACACATGTATGCAGCCCAGTTCCAGATGGTTAGCAAGACATGGTTATAAGTCAAGATAAACCTTAAGGGCTATTTGTACCTACTTAATTTATTCTCCTCTTTCCTGAAACTGATCACCAGCAGCTTGATCAGCCTAAACAGAAGATTTATTGATGGCCTGGAGAAAGTGCTGCAACCAGGTAACTGCAGTTTATCAACATCTTGCTGTGCTTTCTGACCATGAAACACTTGTGAAGCCAGTGGTGAGGATCCTTTGTGTATACATATAGAGAGGTATGTACAAAAGTATAATGAGTTTGGAAGGCTGAACTAGCATTCATGTCCTGGTTGGCTCAGTAGGGTCTAGTAAATTCGGAAGTATGGGATGCAATATTGCACAGATTAAGATGATGCAGCATCAGTGTAAGTCTGGGCACAGTGGTATTGTCATGTGTCTTTTGGCTGTGCCCTCCGGCCCTCTACCAGCCAGGTATGCTTTCTTCAGGGCATGAGATATTTGATGCTAAGAACAGGCTGGACATCCTCAAATAAGAGTGACCTTGCATCTTGGCAGTGCTTTTAGGAAGGGACAAATCCTCATTTGTCCTAACTGGCAGATGTCAGATCTCTCACGTCTTACCATCGACCAAGTTCCACAGCTTGATATAATTATTTTCCTTGGCAACTAAACTATTCTTATATTTAGGTTTGGGGTTTTTTTTATAGCAGCAACTTAAGTGCCATTTCTGGGACGCTGGGATGCCCTGACACAGTGGCCATTTTCCCAAGGTGAGCTGTTATTTTGGTTTTGTTTTATGTTCTCTGTTCATAAGTAGCACACGCTGCCTTTCAGACTTCCAGCCCTGCAGCACTGAGAGCTAACTATTCAAAACCAGGTGCATTAGCTCCTGCCTCATAGCAGTCTGGGGTAACCACAGCCTGCACGGAAACTTCAGCTAGTTCTCATCAATCTCCCAGTACCGAACTACCAAATCTGGCTGCATTTACTAATTTCAGAAAGTACATATGAAGAAGATACTGTAGAGTGCTTCCACTCTCATGTCTAATCACCAACGGCAGTAGCTCTGGACATCTTAACCATATGAGAGTGTTACATTTTGTGCTTTCTTGGTTATACAGATATCACCATCTACTAAGGGAAAGCATAAACTAAAAATCCTAATTCTGTCCTTTTTTCTTTTTTTTTTTATAACCCATGTCATCCACCACCCCCAACCTCCCCCACGTGTCTCCTCTTTTCCCTCAAATCGGCACATGTGCAAAACTTGACAGGATGCAGTTAAGAAAGAGATTTTATGTCATTTTATCTAATTCAAACTGAATCCCCAGGTAAGAGCCAATACCAGTTAGTGCTGAAATGGTTTAGGTCAAAATTAAGCTTTTTCATGCTTTTCTTCACAATGAAAAGCAATTTCCACGTGCTCTCTTGAATTCTGTGAAATGCAACAATTACTTTAGCAGTCAAGTGATTATAAGACAAGAAAAGACAGCTAGAAGCATGGGAAGTATGCAATTGTAATAAACAGTTTCGAGGAAGAATGAGAAAGGAGGAAGAGGAAAAGCATGGAAGTGTAATTTCATCGTTCTGCATTACTCTTCACTTACTATAGCTATTACTGAAGGTTTAGGGTCTTTGGTTGCCAAATAGAAATGTCGACAGATATTTCATCAACAGTTTTTTTTTAAAAAAAGTAAGCGTAAGCTACAATTCTGGTGCTATTCTCTTTATTTGGGTGTGGGGTGGGTGGGAGTATTACAGTTAAGCATATTTGATAATTAACCGGGGAACAGTTATCTGTTTCTCTTTGATGTAGCCTCTGGCTTCCCATCAACGAGGAGCCTCTGTAACCCTGCTCCTGGCTTGTTCTGATGTTTGCTTCACTTTCCTTGGAGGCTTCCTCAGTGCTCATTTACTTCATATTCTTTTTTTTTTTTCCTTTTTTTTTTTTTTTATGGTGTCATGCTTTATCTCAACCCAGAAAGAAAGAGATAGCAACACTATCTTCAAATGATAAAAATACTGTATCACTTGGAGGTGGGCACATCCTTAATACAGCAGGTGGAATGGGAAGCATGAAGATGTAAGTGTGAAGATGTGTGAGTTGTGTCTGTATTCTGTGGTAAGATATGTCTGCAGCAAAGAAAACAAAACAAAACAAAACAATGTTTTATAGAATATACTACAAATATTTGTAAATTCAATGCGACTTAAGTGGATGCTTAGTATTTGACTTGTATATCAAATTTTGCAGCATTAGCATCTGTGTTTATAAATTCATCCACTAGAACAAAGATGAAAATAGGGGTAGAAAATGAACAGTTATTTTTAAAATTAACTGTACTTTGAACATGTTGCTTATACTTTATTTTAGCCTTTTATCTGCTGCAAATACCTTAATGCAGTGCTCAAAGAGCCTCTTTCTATGCTTCAGTTAACCCAGCTGCCAAATATTTGTCTGCCTGTCAAACGAAAAGCCTTAAAAACCAGTTAAAGAAGGAAAATGGAACAACAAAAAAAGTCTACTGGCATCTATCCCAGTCTGCCATCAGCTAAGGATGCCATGGGACGATCTGATAGTAGAGGCACCATCTGCCCCTGGACTTCTCGGAGCACGAGGCTGAGTTTCTCTCTTTACCCAGCCTGAAGTTCAATAGCCTGAGTGTTCGGCAGAGCAGGGAGGTGATCGCATTTGCCTTTGCAGGGCACCTGGGATAATAGGGTAATTCATAACTTAATAAATATTCTACTGCACATGTGCCAGGCTACAAAGAGTAAAGTAGGCTGCAAATTGGAAAGGTAAATGTCCAACTCTTTTTAAGTTACTCCCCCCAGAAAGGGCGGAAGGAAAACCAGTTTTATTTTCAAGCCATGTCTTTTTCTCCACCACTTGCTTAAAAAATGGTGAAAGGGTTTTGACTCAGATATGGCCCAAGTGAAGCTGGCCCCAGAGACAAGTATAGAAAGTTGCACCTGAACAGAGCTAGTAAAAAAGCTGAGTGTAAATACGGGAACTGATAGGCTGGAGAGGCTGGATTTTTTTCTTTAATAGTAGTTACTAGCATAGATTATGTAATACAGTAAGTTTAGAGAGGTATCATATACTTCGTCCACATCCTTGTTACTCTCTTATCTAACAGTTCCATTAAAATGGTTTGCAGATAATGCAAAAGCCACACACAAAGCTTTTGAAGGAACATATTGTTGGACTGGCATGACAGTAGACGAATGTCAACCAGATTTCTCTTTGTAGTGACAAAGTGAAGTGACAGAACTTCTCCAGACCTCTCCTAAAGTTGTCAATCCTTATATAGCTTTTGGGAGTGAAATTATTGCTATTATATGTTTTCTAATTTAAAGGGGAGAAAAAGGATATTCTTAAAATTTAATTAATCATTCCTGTCAACAGCTGACTTTCAGAGGAAATAAATTTCTTTAAATTTTTTAAAATGTTTTTACGCTTGCATAGTTCATTTAAAAAGTTGTGTATTGAATTGCAAATAGCATTTGAAAAAGCTCCCTAACCACAAAAATTAGCACTACCCGACCAGTCATAGCAAGGGTGGTACGGAAGAGCCATTCGCACAGGGAGACAAGGGAGGTGGCTGCGGGAGGCAGGGAGACAAGCCAGAAACAGGCAGAGGGGCGACGCCCCCCAAAATGAACCTATTTTCTACAAGCCTTTAAATCAGTGAAGCTCTCGTTGAAAAATAAGTTTATGGTGGCATGTGAACTCCCGCTAGAGCTACTTGCCCACTGGTCCACTGTCAGGACCCCGAGTGACTTAAACTAAGGGTCTTGAACTAGTGCTTAAAATGAGACAAAGCCACTGATCCAGTTCAGAGCCATCACCCATTACCACCAGGTCGTAGCAGTCTCTTGTTTAGTAAAAAGAAGCGTAGCCTTCCCCCTCGCTCCCAGCCCCCCCCCAAACCCAACTGTCCTGGCCCATCAAAATGAAAAACTGGCTCATTTTAAATGCTCTGTAAACCATCACCAGCCCCCAAACTGCCTGCGAGTTTTTTTCTTTCTTTTCTTGATGATTGCACTGTGTGCTAATTATGATGATGATTAGTTAGATTAGTTAGAAATCATTTAGCAATGTATGCTAGTACACAAGTAATGGGGGATTCATTGTTGGAATAGCGATTTCTTTCACATAGAGAAGATTTTAAGAGCAAAAAGCTCAGTTTTCTATATCAAAGATGTGTTGGGGTTTTTTTTCAGGAGGGAGGAGAATCAATCTCTAGGTATTAGCATAAGCATTTGTGCCTGCCAGAACAAAGTGGTTGGCTCCACCTCCCACCAGGAACATTTCAGAGGAGCGTATGAGAAGCATTTCTTCCTCTGAACATGTAAGGGAGGACAAAAAGGAAATATACCTGCTGCAAGGGTGCGGGAAGGGGGCCTTTGATAGAACAAAGTACCTGCTGGGTGCTCTCAGAAACATCTTCTAGCAGTCATAATTATTGAAAAATTATTTTGTAATATACATATTGTGTACTTAAAATAAAAACATGAGATCATAATGCTGAAAAAATTCAAAGTATTAATATTTCTTGTCATTTTTTTCAGGGGATGTGGCTACCATACTCAAAACCGCCTTCTGTGTATACCACAATAATTAATTTTATGTGCCTAAAAATTGAATGCTTGACCACAACGCTCTTAAGAGCTAATTCTATCTTTTCCTCAGTTTTAGACCAGCAGACAATACTGCTCCCCTTGATCTGCGTCTGGAAAACCTGTTGCTAGAGTTTTCCCTGTGCACGGAGGTAGGAATGTTGGAAGTGCGATCGCGTGCATCTGCATATAGTTGCTCTTACAACATTTAAGTCATTATTGCAGGGGAGAAAGACTTTTCTAGTTTATATTATTTCCTGGGAGACTAACCAAACCATATTCCATATTTGTAACAATGATGTTTTACAGACTGGTGTGAAAGCTCATTTACAAGCCCTATTTTCGTTACAAGTGAAGTAGGGACTTCTGCTGTATATTTAGGTGAAAGACAAATTTAATAGAGTTGCTGTACTCTCCTGTAAGCTGTTCTCTGAAACAGAACTGCTGGGTCTTCTATGAAATGACATTACAGCCTCTACGGTTGTTGTTCCTGCCCCCCTACCGCAACCTCATAATTTCTACGTAGTAAGCTGCAGCTGCCACTTTGCCACATTAGCTTTTTTGAGAAGTTAGCAAGCCCTTTGAAACCAAAACTTCTTAATATTTGATGCTTCTTGGATCACTTTCATGTTACATTGTGGATCTGACCAGCTGTTCCGAACAATCACAGTGTAATGATTTCCTCGGTGGCTAATAATTCCTTTTTCTAAACACATCTTTAACACCACGGTATCTCCTTTAGTTCCAGGTCCTAAGTTTTATGTTATTGTTCCTGTTTCTGTCAGGTTTTGAGTAATTTAACTTGGCTAGTTCACAGAGGGTCAGGTCACAACAGGAGAAGCATTACTGAATTGGCTTCAGTCTTTCTTTACAGGTGCCAGGGTTGGGAAGGGCATCTCTTCGCAAGTCCCACAGAAGTCAATCTGACACCTGGATGTAATCTAGATAAAACTGTGAGATGCAACTAATATCCTGGTCTAATAGTCCTGTACCATCAAGATGGTGATTCCCCCTTGCTTTAAATCTCATCACCATCTGCAGCAAGTATTTGCTAAATTTTGTGCTTGATCATCATCTGAAAACCAGTTGGATGAAGGATATAACAAAGAAGAAACTAATCTTAAAGGGATGAGGAAAAACTTCTCAAGTTAAAAAAACCACATGATGCAGTGATGCATTCTATATGAAGAGAAGTTTTTCCTCTAGTTGTAAGGCAGTGTGAGGTCAGGATCATTCCTTGAATTATCCCTGCTCCATGATAGAGAGGCAGCACAAGCACCGTGAAACAATCCCCTCCTCTGTCTCGCCAAAGAATTAGTTTAGATTAAACTGCTCTTTGGAAGAAAAAAATGTCATCAGTGACTTCATAACTGGGCTCTAAAACAGTAAGCAAAAATATACGTGAACTACATATATTGGTAAACATAATTGCTGAAAAATTAATCAATGTTTTCTTCCTCAAGACAGACACCCAACCATGCAGACGCCCTGCTGCTGGTAGCTTCCCACAAAGTCTGTGCCGGAGGCAGACATAAGGAGAGAAGACAACTCCGAAATCTTTATTAGCACAGTGTTGCAAGAGTTCGTACGTACAAGCATGTACCGCTAGTTCCTAAACACTCCGAGTACAAAGCGTCCATAGAGAAGCCAGTGAGTGAATGTAGCAAACCAGCCTGCGTCCTGCAAGCTATTTCCAATTCAGTTGTTAGAAGAGCTCGCTATGTTCAAAGAGTCCCATGGATATTATTTGAGCAGATGCCACTTTTCAGCATGTGCTACAAACTATTGCAGTCTTCTTGAACTGTCTGTTATTTCAAAATAAAACAGATCGTGACCAACAGTGCTGAGCGGTGCTGCCTCAAGTGGCCAAATCTGGATTGGAGAGATTTGCGTAGTTTGGGATACATCTTTTAAACTTCATTAACCTTTCCACACATGAAGTCTTCCAAGGTGATTTCCAAAATGAAAACTGGATGCAAAAATACCAGTTTTGTTTGTGTGCCCACTAGTTCTGCTTTCACTGCACTGATGCTGGGGATTTTTTGCACAGGAGTTGCATGTCGTCCCCCCCCCCCGGGCCTTGGTAACATGGTTTGGATAACAACAGATGATACGGTAGGAATGTGAGTGTAAATAGTGTGTGAGAATAGAATACCCAAATCGGCATGTTCTGAGAGGATGTTTGCCCAAAACTTGATAACGCTAAGAGGAAATTAACAGTAACAAAGCTTGCTTAAAACAATGACCACCCAGATTAAACAGTAACCAGGGGATTAGATACCCTGAGAAAAGAAGTTAGCTTGAGAAGCAGCATGAGAATTTGTGATTGTTGGCAGAAACCTTGGGGTGGGAAAGCAGTACCAGAGGAGCGGGCATCATCGCTTCTAAGGCCGGACTGCTTCCTCCATGTCTCACACGGTAAGTAGCTGCCACCCCACTCCCAGCATAGGCTGGGGGACTGACAGGATGCAGCGCAGCAGCAGGAACAGCCCTCTCAGGATTGCGTGTGGGAGCTCACAGGGTACGCTTTCACTGGCACATGGATTAGCTGCACGGGTACGCCTGCCCACATCTCCAACAAAAGGGATTAAGAGACAGGGGAATCTACGTTCCCAAAAGTGTGAGTCTGCATTTGTCGTCACGCTTCTTGCAAGAGAGGGGATGTGCATATAGAACTGCGTGAATACATAAGTGGGCTCAGTTGTAGAAAGGTACATAAGAAATTCGTAGGTGCTTAAGAACACTCTGTAAGCATCTAGTGTTGTGATTTCTGTTGTATTGCTGACATGGATCCACAATATATAGTTCACTGATTGCTGGCAAATTACACGTGGCTAATCAATAAACCGCATTGGTGCTGTCAAGACGATGCAAGTTGCACAGTTATTCTCTGCAAAAAGTCGTTTCACTATTACAAATTTTACAGAAGCATCACATCCACAGAGCAAGGAGTGGAGAGGCAACAAACATTCTTCTGGACAAGCAGAGAAGACATAATTAATCCGTTTGAAAAAAATCATAAGATTGAACTAGAGGAGGACAAATTCAAACAATATCCTCCTGAAAGCAGCCCAGATGTACAATCCCTGTTTCAGTCCTGAGTGTTCAAAGACATACTGCAGTGATCTGTCACAGATTCAGTGTCACTCTAACGTATTGGCAACTATGGATTTTTTTGTCACTGTGATTTGTGTCAGAAGAACAAGGCAAAACAGGCTGACACAGGAGAAGTTTTGCTCTGTCCAGGTCACTGATATCAGAAGCCAAGTGTATTATCTCTCAGGCGTAAAGTACATATTTAGAAGGAAAGAGCTCATAGTGATAAGTATGAAGTTCATGCTGCCCACTTGAAAAAGTCTCTTAACAATCAATATTTGCAGCAACATTTGTCAACAGTAAAGGTCTCCGTCAAAGCACAATTGCTCCAAGTCACGGATCTAGTTCATGTTTTCCATGCTTGCATGAGGAACTTCTAAGGTAAAGAGAGCCTAGTATTTTGAGGGGGGGGGTGTTGCATTTTTATATGAAAGTTTAGAAAATTTAAAATGGACAGGCCAGGTGCAATCTGAGAACTCCAGCTGCAGACTGGTGCTGATGCACTGTCCGTTCTGTCCGTCTGCTACCTGCAGAGAACATTAGTTGCCAGTTAGCAACTGCCCACCTACCCAAACCCATCTTTAAGAAGGGGATATCTTCAGTTCCAGTGGGCTTGCTGGAAGTTTCAATAGCCAAGGCACCTGGAGACATAATAAATACAGATGTTCGAAACCTAGAGAAAACAAAGGGATTTTAACAGGTAACTGCTAACTGCTGAGCAAAGAAGTTGGAGGAGCGTTCTGAGACATGATACCACTGAGCAACTTCAAGTTAACACAAGAGGACCAGCAGATATCTAGAATTAAGACCAAGCAGATGCTGAAGTCTTTCTTAAAAGGCTTGAAAATAGCTTTTATTGGATTGCTGCTGACTGGTTTAGATACTCCAGCACCTACTGATGATTTCCTGAGAGGCCACAAGTATGATCCTGCTTCACGGGTATTTTATGACCAGAAGTTCAAACAAAATCTTTAGAACCGTGTTCAGATCTCAAAGCCCTTGGAGAAGGAAGTGATTTGCAAGTAAATAGGAATATATTTTGGCAATGTTAATCACCATTGAAAGCAAAGACCAGAGGCATCAGGCTGGCATAACCCAGGTAGCTTCCAGGGAGCTGCCCATGTCAAATAATCACTATGAAAAATGACAAAGCAGATTTAAGGAAGCTACTGCGAGCCCTGCCAAAACCATCCACAGGCCACCTGCGTGAAATAAATAGAATAAATCTACTCAAATGAATAAATGGTGTTCACAAGCCAATTTGCAAAGCCTGGGGAGTATGTCTGTCCTTTCAACCACCCAAAGGTGCATCACCAGAAGACAGAAGAAGCCTTCATTTTGAGAAGTTATTACAATATTTTAGAAGATGCTGAGTGACAGCAGCCACACGCTCATTCAGTTAACTCTTCAGTCACATAGGCAGACTCATACCAGGATCTACTCTTGAATTATGACCGCTGTGATCCTACAAGAACATTTAAGAGATCTCCTCAAAGATCCTTTTTGTCACATGAAAAAATGAAGACAGACGGTTAATTGACATCTAGACTAAATGGATTTAGATTTATAGAACATTGGGACATCTTTTCTGGATAAAAAAAAACCTGTATAATTTAGCCTGTCACAGATGAGAAAAAAAAAACAACAAACCTTCCCAGGCAAAACTTAACAAGATTAAATGCAATGGCATTAAGTAGCTAAAGAATTGGGTGACCATGCATTTAGCACAAAGTAAAGATGATCATGCTAAAATTAAACAAACGACCACAAACCTGATGAGAATCTAACTCCCTAGACATACATATTTAATTAATAGGAACCGAATTACTAATTTGGAAGCATAAATTGAATCTAACTGGTTTCACTGTAAGCTAATGGAAAAATTAATGGAAGCAAAATATTCAGTTAGTTACTCAGGACTGTTTCTGAAGGACAAACTGATCAAAGAGAGGGAGGAAAAAAACCCTAGTAATCTATAAAAAACAAAATAAAGTCAGAAAGTGTCATGAATGCACATGGAACAATATTCTGTGTGATAAATAAGGAAATTAGGTATTAAGTTGTTTCTCCTACAGGCTACTACTAAGTCATGTTAAAAGCATGTCTTGCTTCTTAATCATTTATCTTTCAATTACGTGACATGAGGAAAACACTCCTGGAAACTTCATCTAAAAAGCACATGCCAACAGTGTATTAAAAGTCTGAACTCACAATCTCATAACTAAAGTTAGTAGTAGCTGGGGAGAAAAACCTACATTAAAACCAATATGTAACCACAGAAAAAGCAGGCATTGTGCAAAATACAAATCAGAAGCTAAGAATGGTAAAATATTCAGAAGGTAAGCAAAAAGTTGTATTTACAATGGATGTGAAGAACACTCATGTGAATAACACGAAAGAGTTTGTTGGGGGTTTTTTACAGCGTATTTCACAGAAAGCAGGAAGTTCAGATAAATTTCTGTTCTACATTTGTGGAGAAAACCAACATGTATCAGAAAATTCTAACAATAGCTAAGGAAAGCCTTAAACATAGGAACAGAAGTAAGGCGGTTTTTAAAGCAGCAGCTCCAGATAGCCTGCATCCAAGAATTTTAAGAGCTGGCAAAGGAGACTTGTGTGCTATTAATGTGGATTTTCCATAAGCTTTGAGAAATCTGGGGAAGCTCAGGAAAAAAAAAAAAAAACCTCAAAGAAAGCTGAGGTGGTGCCAATACTAGAAAAAAAAAAAGTAAGAAAGGAACAAATTCAGGAACTTAGTGTCAACCTTGCATTAATCCCAGGGGAAAAAATAACTGTATTCTTGATATAGGAACAAGAAATAAATGAGGAAATTCTACTTAAATTGCACAGCTTAAATGTAGGGAAAACGTATCTCTTCAAGATTGACCTTTTTTCCTCACACATTCACAGCATATATTTGGTAGACAACAGGAACAGTATTGATAGAACACATTTATACATTGACTTGTTCAGTAGGACACAGATAAACTGGCATAACTGTGCACATATAGTTCATAATAAGTAAATTAAAACTAAGGTTACAGGTCTGAGTCATCAAGGAGGAGTCAGTCAGACATATTTCTAATTGAATCCCACAGGAATTAGTTCTTGGCAGCAATCTACTCAATATTTTATCTGGAAATAAAGTTCACTAAGGACATTCATAAGAGCTCTAAGTAAATAACGTAGCAAGATTGCTGATTGGGAACAATCATGATCAATGGGAGGTCATATATTTAAGAGTGATAAATATAAACCACTTATAGATGGAAAGTTTCCTCAGTAAGTAGCTGGAATAGCTGATAACAGAGTAAACATGGGTTCCTTATGCATAAGTGAGTTCAAAATTGTTAATGTAATTGTTAAATGGCTCAGAAAACAAACCACCAGAACTAAATGCTGCTTTCATTGCAGGGAGAGAGAGGCCAGAGAAACAGGACTATCATCAAAACAGATTTTTCTGTTCATCAAAACTGATCTCCACTGGCAAAAGACATTGCTGCATGTCAGGAAGCAGGAACAGGATGATAACTTCTGTATCCATGTTTGTTGGAACTGCTTTATCAGAATATAGCATCTAGTCCAAAAAAGTTATTAGTAAACCAGAGATTTCAAAGAGCAAGTGCAAACAATCCAAGTGCAAAACACATCTAAAATTGATGGAATAACAGAATAATTGGCATAGAAAAGTTTAAGTCCATTACATGAGGTTTAAGGACTATATGAAGACCTATAAAGCCTTTGGTAGGGGAAAAGTGCAGTGTGATAGCTGAAAGTAAGTTCATATTGAAACACCAAGCGGGCTTTTTTGAATAACTGTAGTAATTACTAAGCTTTCAAAGGTGACTGTAGCTTTGCTAACATCATACGTATCTACAATTACTGTACGAAACTCCAAACTAGAATTAAAATATCTTTTTAAAAAGATAATCGCAGTGACCTTACTATAGGCCATCATTTCATAACATCATCTTCTCCAGTTCCATAAATCTGTCAAGTAGTGATGAAACTAGAGACAAGCACACTCTCAGCAAAATGCTTGTTTTGGGACTGGCAGTTATCAGCGTCCCAGGCGAATCAATGACTGTTCTCCTTAAAAAGACAACCCTCCAATGCCCAATCTCAATAAGTAAAGGGACTTCAATAAGCAAAATGAGGTTAGGTTCTTAAATTAAAAAAATGAACTAAACCAGCATTTTTACTTCAAGTTTCTGCTCTTGCACCTCCATTTTCAGCAATGGCGAAAAAGGGAAAAAAAGGGGGGGGAATAAAGGAAAAAAGGCTTAGAAGGGAATGGGCTCGCTATCCCTGATAGCCACAAGGACTCGTTCGTACGCCAAACCCCGGCACTGCCCCCAGCAGAAAGCCGCAGCCGCCGGTGAAGGCACCGAGAGCCGAAGTGCGCTGTCCCACTGCCGGGGACGGCAGCCCCACCGACCACCCTCACCATGGAGACCGGCCCGCTCGCCACAAACCGCGGCAGACCCCGGAGCTCAGCCCTGCCGCCCCTACCCCTCACTGCCCGGCCCGGGCCGCTCCCGGCCCCTTTCTCCCCGCTGTCGGGGCCACCACCGCCCGCCGCGCGGGAGGCCCGACCGACCCGGCTTCCCCACCCCGGCGCTTCCGGGCCCCGCCTCGGCGGGTGAAAGGTCCCGCAGCGCCCGGATGGAGGCGGTGCCGCCGCTCGCCGTATATAAGAGCCCCGCCACCACGCTGCCCTCCTCTACGCCGCCGCCGCCGTCGCCTCCTGGCTCACCGCTGTTCGCTGGGCCCCGCGCCGCCCCTCGCCCGGGAATAAGTCGGTCAGGAAGGCTCCGCTGCCGCCATGGTGAGGCGGGAGGCGCCGGGGAGGGAAGGCGGGGGGGAGAGGGGCCGCTGCCGCCTCAGTGCTGGCAGGGTGGCATGGCTGCAGGCTTGGGCGGCGTGGCTGCAGGCCCGGGCGGCCGCGTGTGCCCCGCCGGTGCCGGCCGTCGCCTGGGCCTCGGCGCCGGGGGAGGGAGGTTCCTGAAGGATCCCCTACTGCCGGGGCTGCTCCCGGAGCCCCCGATAGCCGGGGTGCCGCAGGCCGGGGCCTTGCGTCGGCTTCCCCCCGCTCCCTAGCCGGCCGGCCCGCAGCAGGCCGCGGCGGTTCCTGCGCGTAGGGCGCCCCGTGGGGAGCGGAGCCTGCGGGGGGGGAGGCGAGCCCAGCCCGGCGTGAGGGGTGGCGGCGGGGCCCCCTGCCTCGTTTGCCCTAAAAATCGGCTTTTATGAGAGGAACGTGCGGCCCTTCGTACGGCAGGTGGTACCTCGTCAGTGTGAGAAACGCTGTATTTCATCCACGGCCTTTCTTTAAGGTTTTTCTGCCTCCGTATTTTCGCTTTTATCTTCTTTCGTCAGTTCACTTGGTCCATATTAACGCCCAATTTTTTGCCAGCGTTTAATTGCAAAAGCTCTTCTAATCAGTCTCCCGAGTGGCCGAATTACTCTTTCTGGCCAGATGCCTCTTGTTCTCCCCGTTTAGGTTGTTGCTGTTTTGTCGATATCTTTGTAATTTGATTCATTAAGCTGTAAGATATGTGAAATCTGAAATGTGTTTAATTTTGAGGACGAGGAGTGTTTGTGGCTGGACAGCCTGCTCTGTATAAGCAAACCAGGGAGGGATGTTCTTGCAGCTTCCCACTGTGAGATGCAGCTAGACACTAAAAAATTGCTTTTCTGCAGAGCAGTTAGGGCCTTTTGCCCTTCCTTTCTGTGCCCACCATTTCTTCGATGCCACTGTACCCTTTGGATGTGTCATCCGGTCAGTAAAATAAAACAGTCCCATAGCTAACTTGTTCTTTGCTCTTTGGAAGTCTGTTTTTAAGAGGCTGCAGATTGCGTTAGTTGGTGTGGACTTGTAGTGTCTGATATTTGCAACCTCAATGTTTTTTAGGCGTTTAAAGATACTGGCAAAGCACCTGTGGAACAAGAGGTAGCAATTCATCGCATTAGAATTACTTTGACAAGTCGCAATGTAAAATCACTTGAGAAGGGTGAGTGATGCTTTTTTTTCTTTTTTAACTGGGGTAGCTTATTAAGTAATGAATGATATATACGATATAATGTATTGCCAAACCAAATGTATTGAAACCAGTTGTAATTAAAGATGTTAGCGTTTGCCGGTTTGTGACTTGGCTAACAAAGTCAACCTAAAGTGCTTCGTACACTGATGACTAGATTCTAATTTATTTTTTAATTGGAAGCTAGTGTTTGGGGTTTTTCATCATACTGAAAACTTCATGTTGTAGTGACTAACTTAAGAGAATGCAGCCTCATCCCTTTAGTTCTTGGGGGCGTTTTAGTTGTCACTATTTGAGTGTACAAGAACTGAAAGGCACCGGTTTCTTGATTGCTATTTTGTCACTCTTTTTTTCAAGAGTTTAGTTTAGACAGTTAATATTCTCTAAGAAACTATTTAATCTTGTTTAGGAACTGGCTTTGCCAGTGTTTTAATCATATAATGTAAATGTTGTGGGAGCACTGTTGGATGCAGGATCTTCAGGCTGATAACAGCTTAAATACAGCTTAAACTTGGAATAATGGATTTTGCCTACTGTTGTTACATGATTTTGCTCACCATGGCGTAACGCTTCCACTTGTATATGGTTGGCTATGAGGATAACCCATAAAATGAATGGCAATGATCACTTCATACGCTATTCTGAGCCAACATCTTGTTTCACTTGAGAAAACAAGTAAAAAAAAAAAAAAACTCACAAACCTGAGCTGTTTTGTATTATTTTTTTTTCAGTCTGTGCTGACTTGATCAGAGGTGCTAAGGAAAAAAACCTAAAGGTGAAAGGACCTGTTCGCATGCCCACCAAGGTACTTAGTGCTGTTTTCCTGTCTTAAAAATTTGTTTTTCTGCAGGTGTGCAAGTAAAACATCTCTTTAAAAAAAAAAAAGTTGAGATGAAAAGCACTACTACTAAATTGAGGATGACCCAGTGTAAACAGATAATGACTTCACAAATTGCTTTGACACTTGAGGCAACTGTTCAGTGCAAAACACGTTGGACACAGAAGGGGGGGTTTGTCCTTCAATTTATTTTAATCATAATTTTTTTTTTCAAATTAAATATAGGGAAGAGATACTAACATCTCAAGATGTAATACATCATAATAATAAAACAAGATGAGAATACATCTCAAGAAGTAACTTTCCAATGACATAGATGCCATACAGTATTTGTAGGTGGACTGATTTGATTGTAGATTAGTCTTCTGCGGGCATCAACTAAATACCCCGTGTTGATGATTTTTCTTCAGACTCTGCGAATCACGACCAGGAAGACGCCTTGTGGGGAAGGTTCCAAGACCTGGGATCGTTTCCAAATGCGTATCCATAAGCGGCTCATTGACTTACACAGCCCTTCTGAGATCGTGAAGCAGATCACTTCTATCAGCATTGAACCAGGTGTAGAAGTTGAAGTTACTATTGCCGATGCCTAAATGGTGGTCATCGTTGAATAAAGTTGATTTACAAATTTTCATCACTGCTTGTTTTTATATGCGTGTCAAGAGTCTTGAGTAGCCCTGTGATGCTTTTCATGAAGAAGGACAACAGAGATCATAATCAAAAAGCTGTGCGAGAGGATTGTATGATATTTAAGGAAGAATGTGCCAGTTGTAAACGTCAGGAAGATGAAACTTGGGCTTTATGGTTTCATTGGAGGTTGGTGACTGTATGGGTGTGCAGCACTTAAATTATTAAAAATACATTTTCTGAAAAGGATTTAACTTTCGCTGAAATCTTAGTCTATACCCAGACAAAGCAGTAGCATTAAAATGGATGTTTAGGTAAATTACCAAGTTTTCAACTCTGGCTGTGCAAGGCTGAGCTAACACTTAGCTTATTTGGCTTCCCCCACCCGTGCTTTTCACAAAGGATACTGAGGATGTTAGTTACATAATTCATAATTTGTGGTGAATATGTCGAATTTGGCAAGTTCTTTCTTTAGACTTGCATGTAGAGTCACAAAACTAAGCTGTGGAACGCTCTAGTTGTCTTTCTAGGTTTAGATTTTCATAGATTTGAATATGAAAGGCAATATTTAAGGTAAGCTTCATAGATAAAGCAATAAAACAACCATTTTCATTGCTGCTACTTAGGCCTCTCAAGTTTGGTGGTGGCTTTTTTTTTTTTTCTTCTGCAAACTCATGCTTAAAGGAACTATGATCAATTCTTAAACCTACAAGACATAAAGTCCTGAGTTAAATGAAAGAATACTGTTTTGTTGCATAGAATCATAGAATAGTTTGGGTTGGAAGGGACCTTTAAAGGTCATCTGCAATTCATCCATTTAAGACTGGGTTGCTGCTTCTGCTTCAAGCATAGGAGAGAACTTTAATTCTAATTAAACAGAAGTTAGGAAAAATGTGGTTGTGTGGACCTTGAGGTCCCATTTGTATTTGCTAAGACCTAAAACGGTGGCCAAAGCTTGAGCTTACTCAGGGGATTCAAGAGTTCCTCATCTGCCCACTTCTCTCAATGTCATTCAATGTAAAGCCTTAGAGGGATTCTGTCCCTCTAGTTAGCAGGCTCGAGAGCTTTGGTTGAAGGGAGAGATTGCAGAATCACAGAACTGTAAGAGTTGTGAGGGACCTTTGGAGATCATCTAGTCCAGTCCCCCTGCCAGAGCAGGTTCACCAAGAGCAGGCTGGACAGGAAAGCATCCAGGCGGGTTTTGAATATCTCCAGAGAAGGGAGACTCCACAACCAAGATGAGAAACTTACTTGCATTTACACACATGGATTGCAACAAGCCCACTTTCTTGAGAAACATTTCAAACTATGAGAAGGGAAAAAAAACACCCTATGTCTTCCTAAAGGTCAGCTTCTGCTACTACATTATAAGTAGGAGCTGCCTGACAAATACTTCTAGCCTTAGTTCTAAAATTATTTGCATCCTATGGGGTGCTCTGAAAAGCTTGGTAAGAACTTGACTGCGTGATGTGAGTTGGATTAAAAGGGGGTCAATGGGGGAACAAGTAACAGACTGGAAGTATTACCAGCTGAGGACGACTGACCTTTGTATGCCATCAGCTATGAACTTTCACCCAAGGAGTCTTCCCTATGCTTAATCCAACAGCCCTCTGACCGAAAGCACTTGGGGGGACCGAGGGCAGGCTGGTGGGCTTTAGCATCACTTCTGCCTTTGGTCTTCCCTCTTGGTCAAAACCCATAGCTATGAAACAGCCTTTTACCAGCTCACAGCTGGTGGTACCCCTGGCTTAACACCCTTAAATGTACCTAAATGACCTGAAGGCCCATCTATGTTCTCTGGGCAGATGTGTCTCTTTGAAAACAAGTTTTCATTGGTCTCTTGAGCGTGTTTCTCTTTTCTGTGAGCTTTTGAGCGCGCTTCTCCCTTGTCACCTGCCTCCAACTTCAACTCCTCGGGACAAAGGCAACTTTGCCTCCGCGCCTGGGTCTTGTCCCGTGCGGACACGAAGCCGCCTCCCTGCTCTGTTAAGAGACGGTTTTTCCCACCCGGAGAGCGGATCGTTTTCTCGGCGGCGGTGTCGGACCGCAGGCTCCCGGCGTCCCGTTCCGCCACCGCCCGCCCTCCCGCCAATCCCCGGGGCACGGCGCCCGCTCCGCCCGCGTGTAACCCGCACGCTTCGCGTTGCGTTTGTTTACCACAACCCCGCCTGCTCTCGCGGCGGTTACGTAACACCCACAATAACTTTATATAACTGCTTCGATGGAAAATATTTAGGTATCCGCGTCTCCCCTTCTCCCCCCGCCTCGCCCCAGTCAGGCAAGACACCCCTCCTCTGGCCGCTAAGCCGCCGCTGTCGGCGCCGCCGTACTTCGCCGCTCAAGCCCCTTCCTTATTAGTATTGCCTAATTAAAAACGATAAATAAATCTGCGTCACGAGCACGCGCTGCAGGCGGCCCCCCCACCAACCCCGGCCCGCTCCCCCCGTTCCCGGCCCCCCCCTCCCCGGTCCCGCCGGCGGCGGCGCCGCTGCCTTGCGCTGTGTGACGGCGCCCCCTGCCGGCCGGCGGGAGATACGCCACCCCACCCCCGCTCCCTCCCCTTCGGCCAATCAGCGCCCGCCTCCCCTCGCCCAAATGCCCGCGGCGGGCGGGGGGATGTTTGGCGGGCTCCCGCGCGCGGCAAGGTAGCGGCCGTTGGCGCGCGGCTGGCGGCCGGCGTTGCGCTGAGGCGGCCTTGCCCGCCCGGTTCCCCCTGCGCCGTCCCTGCCCCGTGTGCGAACGGGGCCTTGCCTGGCCGGCGGTTCGTCGAGGCAGGGCACGCTGGCCTAGGGGGCTGAGGGCGGGGAGTGCGGGCCTGGGCTTGGTGGCCGAGGCCCTGGCGCCTGGGGAGTGTTGAGCCCTTCGTGGTGGGGGCGAGGGAGGTGTTACAGGCAGTGGCCCAGTGCTTGCAGGTGGAGAGTAATGCCCAAAAGAGGCAGTTAGTATGCTTTCACTGGCACGTTTCTTAATATAACCCAACTGTCAGTGGTTTATTTCAGGTCCTTTCATACTCCCAAGCTTCTTTAGAAGCCTGTATTTTCTTCAGAACTGCATGTTTATATACAAGCTACCCCAATCTCTATTTTGCTTTTGCCTGTTCTGTGAGAAAATGATGGATTTTTCTTTTTTTTTCTTTCCTCCTTACAAGTTCCTTTGCACACAACAATGGATGATGAGGGGAAAAGCTATGTTTCTGCAGAAGTATCTGATACATTGGAATCAGTTTCTCTTCTGAATGTAGTGGGTAAACCCTCACCTATGGAGTCAACAGTATTGGCTAATACAGAGGAACAGGAGGTGTGAATTGGTTTTGTAATATGTTTTCTGATTATACTCTTTTTAAGCTTTAATTCTAGCAGATATTTCTTTGGTAAGAACTGCTGTATTCCCGTGTCCCCAAAATGCATTTGATTCTTCTGCTTACTTCTCATTGCTTACAAATACATCATAGCCAGTAGCAGATGCAGATGGTCAGCGCTACATGATGCATTGTGCTAAATTTTTGAGACGTTTGGGACTTCTTTACTTTTGAGAAGTAGAGGACATCACTAATTGCACTTTGAATGTAATCTGACTCTAGCCTTCTTTAGTAAGCTAAAAAAGGATATAGATCCTTATGGAAAGCTTGGTAGGTGCTTGGAAGTAAAAATCTATAATCCTGTGCTGCAGTATGCTTTTGAAGATAGTGTAGCCGTCTCTGCTTTTTTAGAATGCTAGGTCTCCTTACTGACTTCCCTCAGGTGACTTGATTTTGTATAATTAGTGGAGTGCTGGTCATGGGAGGGCTGTGGAAACCTAGCAAATCCATCTGCTGGATGAACAAGTTGTCAAAACAGGGACTCTGAAGCTCTGTGAGAAAGGAAGGAATGCTGGGATCCCTCTAAAAATCTCCCTGCTACTATTGCTTCACCTGGATGGGGAGACCTTTGTGTAATGGTATGGGCTGGAAAAGCCTACCATAGCAACTGAGAACTGTTTCATGGTTGTTGCTGTGAGGAAGATGAGGGGCTGGTGCTTGGATGGTGGTAATGAAGCGGTTTCTTGAGGGCAAGGATGTGTCAATCTATTAACTGACCATGCTCTGTACAAAATGGAAGTGCAGTACTGCAGAGCAGCTGTTAAAAAATACAGCTTAAATTCAATACAGAGGGAGACCAGAAGGTGGAAGCAGTGCAGTTTATGCCTCCGATAGTGTGCTCTTTTAAAATCAAAATCTTGGCTTTGTCATAAAAGAACAGTAAGGGGGGGGGGGCAGAACGGGACAAAAAAGGGGTTACTTGAGGACATTAGGAGGTAAAGAAGCAAATTAAACCTTAGGATCTGAACTTCACAAGGAAGGAGAAAGTGAGGCAGTAAGATAAAATAGGGAATATTGCATCAGGGATGTATGTTGATATGATTTGGGGGTGTTCTGTTTAAAAAGTATCCATTGTAATGCTGTATATTTTTTTTTAATGAATAGGCATATCAACCTTTGAAAGTCTTCTTGAGAGTGAGGCCCTTTTCTGTAACAGATCTTGAAAACCGTGAATCTCAGGTTAGTTATAAAATTAAGAAATAAATTTTTCTTCTCCCCCAAAGGACACTAGTTTTGTAAGCTGGAACTTTATTTTTATAAAAGCCATGTGCTGCCTTCAAATAGAATTAGTGTATACCTGGATAAAGGTGATTTATTTTTTTTTCATGACAATAGTTACTGATTTGCGTAGTACACCTGTAGCTCTGCAAAATTCCACGGGGTATGTTATTTAAGAGTTGGTGTCACTCTGGACCCTACAGTGTTCAAGAAACAAAGGAGGTTCATGGCAGAGATTATACCAGCTCTAGGAGGAATTCAGGTGTCTGACCCTTGAGTTTCTTTGGAATGCCTGAATAGTCTGCCACCTGTCTTGGTGACTTGCTGCTCATCCTGTCAAACTTTTTTATAACCTTTACAGTTTATACTGTCAGATTCAGAATGCTTCACTGTTTTACACACATGTACACATGCAAAAGCACAGAAATATTCATCCTCACCCCTGCCCCCATATATTGCGAATACTGATGCAAAGAATTCATTTAGCTGTCCTTGGAGGACAAGGTCTCTGCAGTGTATCGCTCAGCCCTCACGTTTGTGGAGTCTCAAAGGCAGTCTGATAGACCTCTTGTTCCCGACCTGTTTGAAGAAGAATTCAATATTAGTTTTGGTTTGCTTCTTGCAATTTGCTTTTTTAAAACATATCCTTGCATTTAATCTTCCAGAGTTGGAACCTTTTGTATTTTTTTCACTTGGGTTATTTTTTTTTCCCCTCAACTTACATTCATCTTTCCCTAGGCAGTTCTTGTTGAGTAGTATGCACTGCCATAGCTCTAGTTTGGTATTATTCATCAATCTGAGCTGGCTGTAAGGGTAAATGGATTTACAAAATCAATTTGTTTTACAAGTTGGTTATGTTATTTCTCTTTGGAATGGGAAATTTCTGACTACCTGACCATTAGTGAAACTACTTATTTTTAAAAGCAGGGAGGGAGGAAAAAAGTTAGTGTTGAAGTTCGTACTAGATTTTTTAAAGTTCTTGTCTTTATGTAGTTCATGATGAAATAGTTGATCTTCCAACTGTTAGCTGTATAACCTGTTTTACATGATATGAAGGCTTTTTCCTCAGCTTCCAACGACTATGAATGCTTGAAAGATCTTCAACTTCGATGATTTCTCTTAACTAGCACCTCAATCTGTGAGGAAGATGCTTGGTAAAAAATGAAAAAAACCCCCACAAACCCAAAAAGCAAGCAACAAAAAACCCCCTTACTATCTCTGTAATCAATGAGAGATCAATTTAATTTTTAGGTCCTTTTTCCTCCGTGCCATGCATAATTTTCAGGAAAGCATCTTTGTTCCAAATACGCAACAGGAAAAGAAAAAAAAAGTGGAACCCAAGCCCTATTTCCTGTAGCTGCAAACTGATGCTTTAAACATAGACAGTTCACAGCTTAACTGATCTGTTGTTGCTTATAGAGATAATGATTTTCGCAAGTAAAGCGTAAGAGCTTTGGATGAAATTCTGTACTTCTCATACAACTGCCAGTGGTTCTCAAGAGTCACCCGTGAGAGAACAGGAAGTTGTGTTCTTTGGATATAAACAATGTGTACAGAGCCAGAAATGGTCCAACGCCTGCCAGCTTACCTGCGGGGTTAGTTGAGGGGAGACAAGAGTGACGTGTTACTAGCTGGATTCCAGCTCTGCAGATCTGACTACTTGAAGGCCTTCACTCATGAGCATCTATGGGGCTGCAGATGTTGTATTCTTCTGTAGCTCTCTAGGATTTAGTATGTCTGACTTGCATTTCTGTTCCTGGAAGTGTGGGAGGAATGTTAAAGAGTATATGGGTTGAAAGCCTGGCACACTGAGCAAGTGATTGGTCTAAATTCAGTACCCAGCTTCTTAGAGCCTCTATACCAGTTGATAAACACTTGTTAATTGAGACTCCTAGAAAGAGCAGTACTTCCTATGTACATATTACACATGGATTATTAGTCTTACTGGCTCTGGCCAGTCTCTGAACACAAATGTCAGATTTATTTACAATCAATCCCTGTGGCTGATGCTTCAAGACACTGTTAAGCTATACTGGTAGTTCAGTTTGTATTTTTGGTAGCGTGTCTGGTGTAAAACAAATTTTCCTGAAACTGCATTCTACATTTATCTAGTTAGTGAGTGCTAGGTAACTGCATCTCACACCTACTTAAATGAGAAGTGGCAGTTAAAGCTAATTCCCTTTTCTTCGTTACTGGTAACACCATCTATTAATCAAAGGATAGTGCTTCAAGCTTATTTTACTTGACTTACGCTGGTCATAGTTTTTTTCACACTGAAAATAATTGAAGTGGAAAATCAGTAGATAGCTTTGTTGTCATAGCTGGGATTGTGCAAGCCACAATCACAAAAAACCAGGGTTTAGAAAGCATTAAGAAAAAAAACAATGTTGCTGAAAGGAATCCTAGAAAAATTTTTTACCTCTTAAAAAGCTCCAGATAATTGCCTTAACTTTGTCTACACTCTGTCTTTCTTGTGAAGTGGATATCTCTGTAGTTGTTACATGTGTCAAGAGTGATTGTCTGTAAACTTTGCAACTCTCTAACTCTGGTAAATAGATGAAAACACTAGGGGTTTTGGTGGTGGTGTTTGGGTTTGGTTTTTTTTTCAGATAGTTTTCTTCCGAAATTTTATGTGGTGTTTTGATTTACCTTGTCTTCTTTTTTTTTTTTTAAGAGTTGTGTAACTATTGAAGATCCCCAGACAGTAATTCTTAATGCACCCAAAGAATCTTCTGCAATGAAAAACAGTGAAAGAGGGATTGGTCATTCTGTGCACAGGTTCACATTTTCTCAGGTAGGCAAGCTTTTTTCCTAATTTTTAGTTATAGTTTGTTGTTTTCCACTGTAATGGTAAAATTGAATTTTCTACTATATCATGCAATGTGATTTCTCTTCTTTGAAATACATGTGGTGGTAGTTGCCTTAAAAATGACAGACTGCTTATTATTTACTGCTAGGCTGTCAAGAAAGCTCTATTACAAGGGAGGTCCCTATTAGGTAAGACTAGGTGAAGCTTCCTTGGTAACTCTTTTTTATTTGCTTATATGCAACAGAAGCTTCTCATAGGCGCAGACTTACAGTGGTTTGGCTGCTCCTGCAGATGCCCTCATCTGGGAAGCGTTATGGGAAATAACCTGTTTAAAGGGACTTATGTAAGCCTGTGTTTAGGGACTTAATTTTGAAAGAATAGCAGCTTAACTGCTTAAACCTTCTATACTGGAAGTAAGTTTCTTAACTCTATTACCTACTGCAAGAACTTCCATTCTTACAGTATCAAAACATAAACAGCTCCATGCATTGAGTAACTTACTTAAACTGTTGTAATGCTGATCTTCTCATCTGTTATGGATGACCAGTACAGAGTGAGGAGGGAGTCACCAGCAGAGCTCTTGAAAGTGTCCACTAAGTAGTATGTTCTCAGTGGCATTCTGAGTAGTTTATCTTAAGAATAGGAAAATATTCAAAACCAAGTGCAAGCCTGAGTGCCTCTCAGAATTAAGCAGGCATCCTGTGAGAACCCAAAGGAAAACATTGACTTAGAAGGGGTTCAGTCAAGACAGAAAACTAAGCTCTCTCTGAAAAACTAGTCGCTCTTAATCAGTGCTTAATATTTTGATATATTAAACTTCTTTGTGCTGCTTATCATTCTTCTTTTTTTCTTTCCTTTCTCTTCTTCCAACCCCCACCCCTTCTCCAAGGTCTTTGGACCAGAAACTACTCAGAGTGAATTTTTTGAAGGCTCAATGAAAGACATAGTAAGAGCATATGTTAATGGAGTGAATGGGCTGGTGTTTACTTACGGGGTTACAAATGCAGGCAAGACATTCACTATCCAAGGTATAAAATGTTTGCCAAAAATCATATATAACAACCAAGTCAAAATCCAATGAGAAGTTAGTATGAATGTCTACAATTATGTTTTGTTATTTTTAAGGGACTTCAAAAGATTTTGGTATTTTACCTCGCTCACTTGATGTGATTTTTAACCACATAAGGGGAAGACATTACCTGAAGATGAACTTCAAACCATATTTGAGCAATGATATTAAGAAACTAGAAGATGCACAAGTTAAGCAAGAAGAAGCCATAAAAACTGCTATTCTTGCATCACTGAAAGAGGTCAGTGACCAAATACTTCCTTGTTACTGAATGAAGCTTCTTAAAAACTTCCTAACAGACTATCTTTAATAAAATCTCTGTTTCACTATTGATTCTTTAGATCTATCTAAATCTACAGTATGGATACTTGGTGAACCTTGGAATAATAAGGCAACTGGCTGTTTTTGGAGCTCAGGGTAAACTGGAAGAACTTTCTGCATCAGGCAGCACACAGTTCAAACCAAAAACCATTGCAAAGCCTGTATTTCCATAGAGGAGCAATTCTGATACTGTGGTGACACTAGCCCTTGAAAAGTCTCTGAGAGCTGACCTATCTAGAACTCGCTTCTTGTTAAGTGACTCTTCTTTTGGGTCAGGTTTCCAGGCTGGATCTCTGGGCAGTTGCTCAAATTTCAGTACTAGCTCAGGAGAGTTGATGGCAATGTCTTAGCAGGGGCATCAAAGAAGGCGGAAGAGTCCCTTTTGGTGGAAGACAGTCTTGAAGCAGATTATAAAGTTGGTAAACCTGTGATTCGTGTAACTTCATAAAAAAACTTTTCTGATACAGCAAGTGAAGTGAGATGCCACAAAATGAGTTTCCTAAAAGGATTACAGCCTGCTTTAGAGGATTGTATGTATCTTTTACTTTGGTCTCTGAAGATTGTAGTTAGAATAGAGGAGTGTTTACGGTGGCAGCCTCCCGTTCTTATTATCTAGTCTTTTCTGTTTCCATTGCAAGAAATGGATCTTGCCAGAAAATGGGCACCCTTGTGTGTGTGTGACTGTTTTATACTTCTAAGCCCAGTTGCAAATTGTCACAAGATGTCTGGCTGTTTTTCCTGATGTTCAGAACACCTTTAAACTGAACTGTGAGTGTACTGCATTTTGGGATTATCATACAAAGCAGCACTGAACGAATTCTGGGAGGTATAGAAGCAATGATTAACTGGGTTTTCTTTTTTCCATGGTCTTTAATACCAATGTTGTTGAAGCTGAAATGTTGTAGCACTAAAAGAATATCCTTCTGTGAATCATATTCATATATAAAGTTCCACTCTAAATTCTATTGCTTAATTTAAACTCTGCAAATGGAACTTTGTTTAGTCTGAGTCTGGTTAACTTTTGAGGAAAGACCTCGGATGAAAAATCTAAAAGATGCTAAAGATCGCATATTTATTTTGAGAGTGTCTTAAAAAGGTCATTTGCACTGTGTGTGTGTATGCATAGGGGGTGAGGGTCTTAAAGGAAAAAGACAGGTAGATAGTAGGTAAATATTTTTAAAAACTTTATGGAACTTACAAGCTTGCAAGAAGGAACAAGCAGGAGCTCAAGGTCTAGAAAAGGAGGTCAATATCTTGTTTTGAAGATAACTCTATACTTTACAAATATTCCTTTCTGTTATATCAGTCTGACTTTATTAATAGTTTAGTTACTGAATGTTGCAGTAGGTGATCTAGATGCTGCTCCTGCACTCCACTGAAGGGCAAGCAAGACTCCACCATCAGGAAAGAAAGGCAAAAACGTATCTAGAAAATAATACATGGCAAAACCTTGCTTATGTGTTGTGGTGCTTCCATAGTGATAGCTCAGCTATCGCCAGTACTAGAGCTGTGCTTCGTGATAGCTTGTGAATAGCCTCACTGTTTGGATGTTCACTCAAGCTTGTAATCTGAGAGCAGATATGTTTTGGTGGGCTTGGTTTTGGTTTACACGGATTTCTGTAGGCACTTTTCCCAGGCTCAGTTTACATGTCATGCAGAAAGAGCCTGCTGTTCCTTTCATTCTGTCAGTTTAAACTGCTCTGAGTTACTGCAGTACTCTAGCGTTTAATGTTCTACTGTTTGTTTTCTATACAGTACTGCTGCAAAAACTCTTGCTTGGCATGGTTCACACCCTCTCTTTCCTTCCCTTTATTTGTTCTATTCACTGGATGAAATACTGGGTTTTACTGGATTAAAAGTAAATACTGCTTTACTTGCATTCCTATTCCCACCTGTCCTCATATTTCCTACTAAATGTCAGCTTCTGTCGCTGGCAAACAATGTCAGTTCCTGTTCCCACTTGTTTTCAGGCTGTCGTCTTCATGTTCTTTACTGTATTTGGTCTTATGATTTGAAGAACAGCATAGCAACATAGCTAATTAACTCAGTTTTGTTGAAATACCTTTACAAAAACTTACCACGTGCAAAAGTAGTGGTACTGGGTTTTTTACATTCTTTTACACTTTTGACATGCATAGATATGCCATGCACATCAGTCCCTTATTCTTCTTTGTATGTTACAAACAGAATGAACAGAAGCCATACTTGTGGTTATACTTGTAACTTCTCAAGCAACATAAATGTGTAGACAGGGCAGTCTTTGCAAAATAGTAATTTATAAAATAAATGACAACAAAATCATATGCTATTTGTCTTTAAAATGGAAGATTGGAAAGTATGGCTTCATACTTTTCTGTTAGTAAAAAATACGGTTTGGATATATCAAGTGAGTAACATAAACATCAGTAGACAATCCATGACAAACTTAGCCCTGCATTCTAATAGTTAGCATTAAGGTTTACTTCTTTGAATCTGGTTCCCTCTTCTACTCTAGGATAACCCTTCATCAGGATTGTGTTTTGGGAAATCAGAGTGAATGTTCTAATGTATAAAATATGGAGAGGGAGGTAGTATGTGGAGGTGTTGGAGTCTCTGAATAATGGGTGTTGCTACTTGATTACAACAGTTTTCCTAGCAGTAATTTGAAGCCTATGTTTTGACAAGTCTTGTCAGGTTTATAAATAATTTTGTTGATGTAAAGAAATTCAGCAAGTGTGTGTACTTAAAGAAACTGAGCTGTTATCTATACAGGATTTTTAATGGCCTTTTAATTCAGTCTGAACTAAACCAAGACAGACTGTTGGTTTATCAGATCTTTAAGTCCTTTATGAAGCTATTATTTCACTCTGCCTGAAGTCTTAAAGTAAGTTTGACTCAAACTCTCACAGACCTGGTGCTTTGCAAAAGTGATCAGCAACAAGCAAGCAAATTAGGAATCTCTGATGCTTTAGTGTCTCTGCTGCCCACCACCCTGCCATCTGACCCTGAAAGAAACTTACTTCTCCAGTTCTTTTGGTTGACTGAAATACCATTCAGTGGTTCATAAAAACATTTTGAGCTGTCGCAATCTGACATTGTCAGTCTGATCTTGGTTCTCCCAGAACTGTAAAGTCAGTCTACTTTGTTAGCAGCAGCTGGCCTCTAAAACAGATTGGTGGGAGTAGCAGAGAGCAATAATTCTTGTGAGGGAAGACCTTTATTGATTCTAGCTTTGTATTGTTAAAAACATTTCATTTGCAGCCAGGCTTAACACTTAATACTACTGTAATATTTAAATCTTAAATAGTGGAATTACTGTCATTTTTTTTACTTCTGCTATTCTCATAGTCTGTTCATGTGGATGTAACGGTCTCTTATTTTCTCAAGGAGACAGAAAGCATCTCAAATACTATTACAAATATGTGTGATGTGGAGTCAGCTGCTTCCAACTGTACTTCAAAAAGTGTTTCTTCTGATTCACTAGGTAAAATAAAGTGGAAAAATTCTGTGGGGAAAAAAATAACAGAAATTTTGGAACATAAGTGGGTAATTATTGGTGGATTAAAAAGTATCTGTACTACAAAGTAAAGGTACATAGTTTGTAACCAAATTTTAATGGTTCAGCTTGGGAGACAGAGTAACAATGTAAACATATTTTGACAGCTTTTCTCCTTTTTTGGGACGAGGGAGGGTTAGTTCTGCAAAGTTAACACAGAAGCGGCTGGAAACTTGCGGTAGAGGGGGCAATACCTTAGAACTTGGGCATGTTCTGGTTACATGTGACTGCTGAGAGGTTTGAATGTTCTTGGGTAAACTCAGAGTACTGTGTATCTCATTGTACAACACAGATATCTACAAGCCTTCTCCTTTTAGTAGGTTCTATATACTGCAATTAAAATTTATCAATGAGTTGTTTGGTCATTGAACTCTCTCTGTTTTGGGTTAGCAGAGAGCAACTTTGTTCCGCTTGATGTATATAGGACTAATATACACCAAAGAACACAAGCGTCTGTGTGGATTTCTTTTTGTGAAATTTATAATGAATATGTGTATGATCTATTAAATGTATTATCTACATCAAAAACTCAGAAGCGCAGAGTCTTAAGAATTTGTGAGGATCAAGGAGGAAATTCCTATGTTAAAGGTAATAATACTGTTTTATGACCTTGGCAGTTTCACAGAATTTCTTTGATGATCAGATGTGTATGTAAAAGTTTCTTTTCACAGACTTAAAGTGGATTAACATTCAGAGCACTGAAGAAGCCTGCAAAATACTAAAAATAGGAAACAAGAACCGAAGCTTTGCTTGTACTAGAATGAATGAGCAATCAAGTAGGAGGTTTGTTCCTCTAATTATAAGCATATGCTGTCCCTTTCCTTTTAAGGGGAGGGGGGAGGGGAAGGGAGAAGAAGACTTTAGAATATGTTTGAAATGAGCCACTCTTTTAATAATGGCTTAAGACTTTCCTTGATTATTCTGGTTTTATTATAAAATTCTTTCTGGAAGAAAGCTAGGAGAGGGTCTATGTCTTTAATAGTAGCTGGACTTGGGTTGCTATTCATGGCTTTGGACAACCAAAAAGCTCAAATCCCATTAATTTTTGAGTGCCAACAGGGCACTTGACAAATGCTAATGGTGCTGAGTGGGAATGGCTGTGTGAGGATGTTGAAGGAAAAGCTGGACAGTTCTTCATCACTAGCAGTATAATTCTTGGAAACCTGGAGTCTGTCAGTAGGGGATGTAGGAAGGAGCAAGTTGTGCAGTACCTTTCAGTGCTGCTTGATTATCTAGATGCTTTTAGATTGCTGTGTTCTACCTGAGCTTACTTGGTATCTTAAGAATTAAGCCCCCATGTCTGGGAGACAGAACAGGGAGAATCTGTTGGGAGGAAATAAAGAGAAGGTGGTATACTTTCTGTTGAAAATGCCTTCTTACTTGATTTTAATGCTATCAGTAACTTGTCCTTTAGGTGTGGAAGGGCCATGTTGTATATTTAGCTAGTATAATCATAGTGTTGCTAAGCCTGCTTTTTCCTCTAAAAAGCAAGAGTTACACTGTTCTGTGTTGGCTAAAGACAGATGCTATTAAATTTCACACTATGATTCCACCTGAATTTCACTCAAACCTAAAGAAGTGCAGGAAAGAACTGTGTTTTTCTGGTGGAGTTTTGTGCCTAGAATGTTGTCTTTTTGCTCCAGAGAACATGCTAACTTCCACTTAGCTTGTTTCTAAATTGTGTTTTTGATTTGTTTTTCTCTTTAGAAACTTCATTCTTAACTTACGCTTCCTCATTTACTGGATAAACTGGGGACAGGGCACTCCTGGTTCTGGGATTTTCTGTTTTGTTTCAGACAGCATATGTCCACTGCCTTTGTAGCTTGATGCTACAGTAACTGGATTTTTAAGTGTTACAAATTCAGCCTTTCTAGAAAACAGAGTAATTTGAAAACTAAACAAATAACTGTGTATGTTGAGGTAGGCAATATTACAGGACTGTCAAACCTTAACTTACTCTCCTCCTCCATCGCCTCTAAGAAGTTAATTCCTCAGATTTACAGAGTTCAAATACTGTCCAAAGTTTGTATACTATGAGTACTCATCTTTTGATTAGTAGACTTAAGTGAACTGGCTTGTTCATTCTCCAAGACAGCTTGTAGGCTTCATGTGATATTTTTCCTTCTCCTGTATTGAAATAAATGGAAAGTCACAACATGCAACTTTTATTGCTGCTTTTTGTTGCTGAATGCAAAGGTAACTAATGTAAATTAGTGAATGAATTCTTGTTCTTTCTTCAGCACTGCACTTTCTGTAGCATACAAATTTTAATTTGCTTCAGTGACTGCTTAATTTTCATAGCTGTGGTTATTAAAAAGGACTTCTTTCTATTCCAGTCACAGTATATTTTCGATAAGGCTGCTAAGGCTAACTGATGAGCATCAGCCGTGTGTTCTTGGAGTTTCAGAGTAAGTGAATGCTTCATCTCATTACCATAATGTAAATACTTTAGAAAAGTTGATAAAGTGTAAGCATGCTAAACTGGTGAACTTTCTTTTAATAAACAAATCCTCTGAGAACTGAGGAGGAAATCAAAACTTCACTGGCTGCATAAAACTGACTGGAAACCTGATCGGGACAGGCATCGAAGCGTTTCCTTATCTCTTTTATTCTGTTAAGGTTTCACTGAAGGAATCTGTTACAACTCTGTCAGTCGTATGTAAATTGAGGGAAATATATGTATATTGTCTTAAATAAAGGGGAGGTGGGGCCAGAATAGTACTAGGTAATACCACACTGTATATTCTGGTAAGCAGAATTCAAATGGCTGGCTGATAGAAGCCAGTGTCTAAAGTTGGAGTGCTGTAGTTAGTGCTGAAGACCCAAGGTGCAAGCTATGCCAAGTGTATCTTTCTGCTTTGGGACCAGACTAGAGTTTATGGGTTGAATGTTTGTGGTACTATGTTTGATGTGCTCCTGGAATAGAAGTTTTAGTCTATCATCAAAAAACAATGCAGGTGACATGCTCTGGGACTGCTCCATAGTACAATCTACAGTAAGAGAGGATCATCAGGTGATATGCTTAAAAACTCTTCTTGTGATCTAAAATGCTAATGTAGGTGTACCCAGTGAAAGCAGTGCTAAGTCCTTACACCTCTCTGTTCTTTTGTGATTTAGAGGAAGTGGCTTAATCTTTTGTCTTCAAGCCATTTAGATAGCTTTTTTAGTTTGTTTTTTTTTTTTCCCTGATTAATTGCCTGTTTAGTTTGATATGGAAAAATGAGGACAGTCCTGTAACAGTGTTTTAATTCAGTCCTAGCTCCTACTGATTTGTCTCTTGTCTCTGCTAAGCAGAGATGGTAATAACTATACCTCATTGAGATAACACCTTTTAATATCAGATGTTATGGTGATAAATACTCTAAGGAGAGATAACTTGAGGAAATGACTGCATCTGTATTCCTTACTGTTCCCTGTCTTGGTGTATTCCCTGAGCAAAGCTTGCAGCAGCTGTTAGATGAATGAGAGAGTTTGTATGTTGCTTAAGGAAGAAAAAAAGCTCTTTGTCTTGTACTGAAAAGGATGAAGATCATAAGATCATAGCCTTTCACACAGTTGAAATACGTGCCTTTTTAATATGTATAGTGTTAATATGTACTTATTTCAGCTGTGTGAAAGGCTATAATCTTACAGAGGTGTTATTTTATGTAAATAAATGTATGTATAAGTGAGTAATAGTTGGGTTACATAAATTATATAACTTCTAGAGCTTCCTGTACTTCAAGGGTTTTCTTAATAAAAAGTCAAAGTGATTAAATTCCTTGATTATTGAGGATAGTTGTCTCTGATTGTGACCTATTGTACTACGAGGGGCAACTCAGTGACCTGAGTTTAGTAGTACATAATTGCTGTAGCCAAAGAAAGAGCTCTAAGGTGATCTGTGAAGGACTTCTGGCCTCTTATTTGCCATAGTGAACAAATGGTTCTGCATTCAAAAGGGGCAGACTGCAGTGTATTAAGCGTACTACTATCCTGCAATCCTCTGTGCTGGAACTGGTGAAGGTGACAGTCAAAGTGCTTCTGTAGCAAAGCCCCACTTATGCAAAACTGTTTCAGAAATTCCTTGTACCTTGTCTGGAAGTACTTACTTTAGGATTGCAACAAAATTTGGGTTCCTAAGCTGAATTCTTTATGTAAGAATGCCTGCAAAGCTTAAATGAATGCTACAAGCAGACTTCTTTGAATGTGCTGAATAGACTGTCTTAGGAGCAGCAATCTTACTCAAGTATCTTTATATACAATGGGAAGATAGAGAGGTTAGTGCTGGTATCCTAAATACCTTGTGTAGTGCCTTTGGGACAAAACATCGATATTAAAGTAGAATTTATTCTGTGATCTAGGTAGGCTGAAATGAGTCACTCGTTTACACTTTGGACACGTAAAGAAATAAAAAGACATGCAGTTCTATTTTCATACTGTTTAGAAACAAGTTTATATGTGTGCTCTGGATAATTCTTTCCTGCAGGTTGTCTTTCTGTGACTTGGCTGGATCGGAGAGGTGTAATAAAACACAAGCCTTTGGAGACAGACTAAAAGAAGCAGGAAATATTAATAATTCTCTTCATATCCTTGGAAAATGCATTGCAGCACTGAAGCAAAATCAAAATCCAAAGTAAGTGACAACTTGTAAAAAACAT
The DNA here is from genome assembly GCF_028500815.1 of Rissa tridactyla. Classification (NCBI taxonomy): domain Eukaryota; kingdom Metazoa; phylum Chordata; class Aves; order Charadriiformes; family Laridae; genus Rissa; species Rissa tridactyla. The sequence goes on from NC_071467.1 coordinate 42,713,191, forward strand.
GCTGAGTTTTGGGTTGAAAACCTAAGTATCCCTTTATGTTTCTGCAAGGGACTTGTGTGGTCAGAGGAAAATGGAAACCAACAAAATCTTGTAAGCCTTCTTTATTACAGATGTCACTGGAATACTCGAAATGAACATTCTTTTTCTAAAACTGTCGTTTGTGCAGAATAAAAAGGGACAATTTGCCTGAAACTACCAAGCATTTTTATTGTGTGTGTGAACAATACTCTATGTGTACAAAGCTCCTGTTTTGTCCTCTTCCCTTCCACCTCCAAGTTATACTATTACCTCCAAGGTAGAGTCATCAGACAGGACAGGACAGATGTCCTGTACTTTAGCTTTTGGCTTGTTCCAGTATCTACTTTGTAACACTAGGGAACTGTGAAGCAGACACTATACTACTTTTACTTTAATTACTTCAGTTTCTTGGAGAGTGTATGAGATCCAGGAAAGAACTTACTCTTTAATGTGAAATAGTTTAGGCTTAAATATGAGCATCCTACTGCATCTCTTTCCTGAAAGACAGAAACATAATTAAGCTGAGTTATGGTATCACACAATCTTACAATTTTTTTATTTCACAATTTTATTATTTTTTTCTCAATAAGGATGAAGCCAAGCTACATTCCATTCAGAGAGAGCAAATTGACTCGTCTGTTTCAGCCATTCTTTTGTGGAAAAGGCAAAGCTTGTATGATTGTAAACATTAATCAGCATGCTTCCACATATGATGAAACACTACATGTAATGAAATTTTCAGCTATAGCCAAACAGGTAAGAGTGCATCTACTTTCTCTGCTATTCTGCATTCTTTTTTACTATTGACTTGTGAAATGATTGGGTTGTATTGACTTGAGTGTGACTAGGACTTTTGATGCATCATATTAATTCTTCTGCATGTGGCTTCCTCTAAAAGGCTTACAGTAGTCTTGCCCATCCTCAAACCTGTCTGTGGTAAGAAGTTAGGACCGCTGCATTTGTCTGTGGCTTGTTCAGTTTTACGCTATGGACATTCTGCATGGTAAAAAAAAAAAAAAAAAAAAAAAACAACAAAAAAAAACCCAAAGTAGTCAGGGCACTTCCAGATATGACTGGTTATACCATCTGAGCAAATGCAAGATTTCGATTCAAGATTTTGAGGAATTGTTTAACCTCTGTGCAGTTAAGCATCTGTTGCACAAAATGACAATTGTTTAAAACTTCTTGGACAGCTAGTGGTGATAGACAAAGTAGCAGCCTCTTACTTTGTAGTCTGAATGAGATCTCTTGTGCCTGCATTACTCCTATTTGGCTAAGTGCAAGTAATTAATAACAGACAAAAAGGGAAGACTTTTTTTGTATGTTAATGCTTGACAGGAGTGTATTCCTCTCCTTTGAAAGCAAAACCCCTCTGCTAAATCTGCCTGCTTTCATGTTTCCTGCTAGCTCTGCTTGTCAGCCTCCCTTTACATTGAGGACTTGGGGCTGATGGTACTGTGTTTCATGGCAGAAATGAAGTTCATTTCTAGTCTGGAACCATGGATTAGTTCTGACGTGTTCCAAGTCTGTAATGGCATGTCTAATATGATCTTAGAGAAAGACTCTTCTAATTCTGTTCAGATGCAACTTTCATCATAAGATAAGAGTGTGCACTGAGGAGATAGGCTTCTATGATATGTTGTCCTATGACATACATACTTAAAAACTTTAAATAGCATGAATTGCTGAATCCTGGTCACAGTATTTCAGGAAGGAGCAAATGTTTTAGGGATTTGCTGCTTTTCATTAACTTTCCAGGAAATTACACCAAAACCCTATATTTTAGGGGGACAGAAAGCACCTTTCTAGACAAGTATACTAAGTTTGTTAGTAGATAATTTTTCCCATTTTAACTTTGTTAGAGTACTGAAGTCTTATATTTGTATTGATAGATGTTTTTGTCTATTAAGACAAGTAAAATTTTGTTAATGTTCTTGTAATCATTAAATATACTGTAAATACAACAATGCATTCATGCCACTTCTTCCTAATATTCTGATACCTGCAATATTGACAGCATTGATAAATCAGTGTGTTTAACTCTGGATTTTCCAGGTAATCCAGACAATCCTACCCAAAAGTTTTGGTTATTTTCCACCCAAGCTAGTTGGAGGTGATGGCAAACCTATCATGTGCTTTGATGCTAACACATCTGTAGATGACTTTCCTGACAGTACTGAAACCTCCATGGAAGAGGAAGTGGACATCACCATTCTGAGTCATGAGGTAGATACACATCTACTCAAGTGGTCTAGTTCTGAGGGAACAAGTGTAGTTGTGGAAGTCTGCCTGTGGCTTTCTGGGTAGGTCAAGTGCTAAATTTGGAGTTCAACCAATTGCTCAACAAGTAGAGTAAGGAAGCAGTATGTGTGTTTAAAACAATATTATTTAGTCATTTGTGTGTGCTTTTGAGACCGGCAGGAACAAGTTAAGATGCAGCATTTTAAAAACAATGCTATACAATCTAATAGCAATAAGCTGTAAAAATCAAGTAGGCTTTATGCCAGACAGTTGTAAAAATTAATATTTAAATGCTAAAACATTAGTACAATTTGTGATAGCAGAAACCATCAAGATGAAGAAAGGCTGTCTTTGCTGTAGAAATTGATGTTTGAAAGTGCTTAACCCTTGGTGCAGCCCTCCCTGAAAATATAGGCTTGTAGAAATTCCCCCTGTGGATGGCTGTCTGTATCCGTATGTCATTTGACATGCATTATCAATGTGTGTTTCTAGCTTGTTTTCTGAACCGAAATATGTTAAATTTAGGATCTTTTGAAAACTGCTGAGAACTTAAAGGAGAAACTTGTTGCAGAAAGGCAAAGTAAACTGCTTCTGGAGGCGAAGATACGTAAAGAGATGGCAGAAGCAATGTTCCGACAGCTGTTGGAAACAGAGGAAGCCTGGAGGCAAGTCCTCTTCGAGACTGAAAGGATTCCACACATATAAATGCATACATATATACACACATATATGCAAGACGTGTATTCATATTATTTAAAGAAGTGAGGGCTGGACAGTTTCTGATGAAAAGGGAAGAAAAAAACATTAAAATAAACTTGTACAGATCGGCCTCTTCCTGTGTACAATGAAAAAGTAATGCTGCTTTCTTGTTGAACTTCTCTCTATTTAATTTATAAATACTGGAGGTTGTCCTGACTCGTTATTAGTATCTAGCAAAGGTAGAAGACACTTATAGGTGCCCCACTGAGGCTTGTGATTGTTCCAAAACTTGAACTTGCTCATGTTAACATGCATGCATGTGCTTAAGATAGTTTGAGTTGTATCTCTGAGCTCTCCCTCTGGATTCTTGCTTCTGGATGACTTCTGAACCTTTGTCAGTTCACTGTCTTATAAATGACTATGTATGCCTGCACCGATGTTACTAACTTGGGGATTTTTTTCAAGCTGAAGCTGAATTTACTTCCTCTTAATTCCTCTCTTCTTGAAATTAGTTTCCTGATGTTTGAATTGCTAGCAGAGACTAACTCCAAGTTAAGTTGCCGGCTGAACATGCTATAGTTTAACACCTGCACTGATGTTTAAAATTGTTTGGGTACCTTTGACCAAACACATGAAACAGCAGTGATACTTTTTATCTTTTGAGGTGATGTTCTGTGTCGCTGCTGGGTCATTTTTTTTAAATTGTGACAAGAGTAATGTGTAATGTATTGAAATAATAAGGCAAATTTGGCATATATCTTTAATGGAAAAAAAAAAACCCCAACAATATGAAAGACACCCCTCAGAAACATGCTTCAAATATCAGGTCTAATTTGCTGTAGTAATATCTATCACTACATGTTGGTGGATTTTTTTTTAATAAAGCTTTTGTTTGCAAATCTTAAGTATGCGTTCTTCTGAAGCACTTTTCTTGGTATATGCCAAATAGAAGTTATGCCGTGTTGCAAGTCTGTAGGATCATTGAGAATAAAAAGGAGAAAAGGGAGAAAAGTAATTCTTGGTCTCTCAACTTCACAATTTATGATTAGATGAATAATTTTGATACTGCCACTTGAACACATGTAGTCAAATTGTAATAGCTGGAATGATAATATACTAAATAACACTAACGTGTTCTCCTCAGCAACCGCTTGGAAGATATGAAAGACAGTTACGAAGAAAAACTGGAGAGCAAATTTGACATGTATAAAGAGGCCCTCAAGAAACATGCATATGTGTGTGCAATGGAACAGATTGAAGACCATTATGTTCCCATAGAAGAATTTCTAGCTGAACAACAGAAAGTTGAGGTATGACTTGACTGCTGTTAAAAAAAATGTGTGCTAGTCTTTTAACTGTAAATTTTGCTTTTCCTTAACAGAACCATTCAGGAATCTTAAATGTAACACTGAACAGTCAAAATAACTAGGAATTCAGCCTAGCTTTTCTGGTTTTCCAATGCTAACTGTAAGGATAGAGATCTCTTCTGTCTAACACTACCTGTACTGTATACCTGAACTTTCTGATCTTTGAGGGGACAGTTCAGTTAAATCCAAGTCATCTTTATCTCTGTAGTGCAATGATTGGAACACCTAGAGGAATGTTGTAGACAGCAGTCTGGCTTTGTGGAGATCCTTGGGATTGTAGAGTGTCTAGTAAAAATTTAGTCTGAAAGGGCTGGTGGGGAATTCGGTACAGGGTAGCTGTTTTAATTATAATGGATCTGTGCTCTGAAGGTCTAGAGAGAGGACTGTGGGATAAGAAACTGTGATGAGAAATCAAACTTTATATAGGAGATAACTTAATCTCTTGAATGTACTTATACCTACAACTGCTCAGAGTTGGCATCAGTAAGTTGCTATTCCTTTTGAAACTGAGCCATGTTAGCCATGTGCAACTCTGTCTTTACTTGTAGCTTCTACTTAGATAGCTAAGTGTATCCAGGCAACAAATGAGACCTGTGAGTCTGTATTTTCAGAAGGTCTTTAGTGGAAGAGTAAAACAACTGTGGTGTACACCAGAGGTGCTTTCTCACCACACTGTCCTGTCCAGGAACTGATAAGACATCTCACTCCACTGGTAGGCAGGTTCCTATCAAGACATGAGGGAAGTGGGGTTTCTGTTGTAAATTGTGATATGTAAACATTTCTGCTTTTAGAGCTCTCCATTCAGGTGCTGACAAGCAACACTGTATTGTGTCACGGCCTCTGTTTTTACAGCTCCTTTGCGCTTGTCTCTTTTCTCCCCTTAGACACTGGTTTTATGTTCGCTTAACCCCTAGCTGTAGACTATGTTGGCATAGAGGAAAAGTTTTAATAGTGCTCTCTGTATTTATAGCTGCCTCTTACACTGTCCACAAAGCTGCATAAGGGAAAATTCAAAGAACAAGATAGTCTTGGTAGCAAGTCAGATAAGAAACTGATGAAATACCTAAGGTGTAAAACTCTTAATTGACAAATGAAAGCACAACATGAAATTGAAGCGAGCAGCTTGAGAGAACCAGAATTAGATTAATAACTTTTCTTAATGGTGACACGCGTTTGCTTTCTCACTCTGAAATACCATCCTAGCAGTCTGACAGGTACTGAAAAAGAGATTGAGATTAAAATTTAGGTCTATGAAATATATTCTTCCTTATTTATCAGGCTAACTGGCAACAGTGTTTAACAGATGCACTAAAGTTTCCTTTCTGCCCTATGGTTACTTTTAATACAGTTTGGAAATTCGGAAGATTGGAAGAGTTGACTCCTGTGTAAAGGAACTTCTTCCTACAAGGTCTCATGATCTGAGTGTTGCTCCTTACTGTGGTTTCTCAACCATAACCATCACAACTTCCATCTGGAATGATTTTAAAACTGCATATCTATATGTAGTATAATTGAAGGACGTGCAGTAGTGCATCAGGTTAAGCAGAAATTTAGACAAATTATACCATGTGCCCTTCTTTTTTTCAGGATAGGGAGAGTAAAATACTGCAATTGGAAAGGCAACTTGATGAACAGTCAAGGAGGCTGTTGGCTCTGGGAAGTCCAAATTCAGATATACTGACTACTGACAATAACATGGAACTAGGTAGGAATCTAATCTGGATATTCAAAGTTCATTTTACCTTTGGTAATGTGTATAATCCCAAGCAAACCTTTCTTTTGCCTGTAGATCTTATGAACAAGACGATGAAGAGAGCCAATGAAGGACTGCAGAAACAATGCAAGGAGAAAGAAGAGGTAGCTCTTGCTTAATATTTAACAAATCTGGAGATAACGGTCCTAAACTCTGTTATGGTTCAAAGCTTAAAGATTGGCACTGTAGACAAAAGCATGAAGATTCCTGCAAATTGGCATCAAGTTTACAAAAAAGCCCTTGCCCAATTGTGGATGACTTTTGCTAGAGATTAGCTGTGTTCTGGCTTTATTCTTTACTGAAAGAGTGGTCAGGCACTGGAACAGCCTGCCCAGGGAGGTGGTTGAGTCACCATCCCTAGAGGTATTTGAGAAACCTCTAGATTTGGCACTTCAGGGCATGCTCTAGTGGCAGAGATTACAGGGGTTTTTTTATGTGTGTGTATGGTTGGACTCAATGATCTCAAAGGTCCTTTCCAACCATGAAGATTCAATGATTCTAGTTTGTAAAGGCATCTACTACTATAACAAGTCACATGGTGAACATGACGTGAGTTGGGAGAAGGGAAGTATAAAGCCTTGTATTGGAATTTGTTGTAAACATTGCTGTCACGGCCTCAGTGCTTTCCTTCCTGAAATGCTGCCTGCTCATGCACAGGGGAACAGTTACAGAATCTGGTAACAGTTTCAATCTAGAGCCAAAATAGTGCCTTAAACCACTCCTTTCTGTAAGGACTGAACTCCACTATCCCCTTTAAACTTAAGTAAAGGGTAATGTCTCTGTTCTTCAAACCAGCAAGATCCCTGCGCTCTGAATAGCGTGTAGAGGTGGAAATTACGAGCTTCATGGTCTGTTATGGAAAACAAATACTAATTGTTTTTAGGTATGCACTTTAGCCTATACCTTGAATAAACTTCTTGTAAGGCTGCTGTTTGTCTCTCACATTTTAAGAGGATGGGGAGGAGGAAAGAGACAAGCCTTGCTCCTTTTGCTAATAACAAATAGGAGCAGGGGTTGGAGAAATACTTCCAGATGGTTCTAATACACCATGTAAATGGAAAGTGAACTTAAATCCTTTCTATTGAGAAAATGTAGTCCAAAAATAACTGTTTTGTTACCAAGTCTAAAGTCTCATGTTATGGCCCCTGGCGTTTGTTTTCCACTCCTGTTGTTGAGAGGTCTACATAAATTTTCATTTCCTATGTAAATTTTGATTTTTTGATGCTAGAAATTTTGGGGTTTATACTTGATATGGGGATACAGTATTGATTGTTTTGTGTGGCTAGAAAGTGTTAGAATGATGGGACTGCTGCCTGGCAATAACTGAAGTGAGCGAAGTTTAACTCAATTGGTTCCATCAGTGCCTTTCTGTGGCTTTGCCTCGCATATCTGTACGTGTGTGATGAGTAATTCAATACTTCTTGTTTTTCCTCCCATTCAGCCATTACATATGGGCAAACGGTTTTTTTGGCAAACTAGATATTTTCCCTCCAACCTCATATCATTAGGTTACTTCTACAACACTAATTTTGCTGGTTCAGAGTTTCTTTTCCCTGTTAGGACTTGATCCATCAATATTCCCATCAGAAAGGTGAGGTCTTCTGTTGTAACTGTGCTCCAGTTCATTATATAAATACTGTTAATGAGATGACAGCATTCTTTTAACTACACTTACTTTAAAGGAGCAGACCGTTCCGCTTAGTCTGTGCTGCAGTTCTTTGACTGACTGGTCTGTGTAAATCTGTTAGCTTCAGCACAATGGTACATTACTACTCCAGCTGTATTTTATGACCAGAAATGATGGGTTGGGACACAAGGGGTTGAGAGAAGCAGGGTTTATCTTCATTGCTTTGATCTGGGGAGTTTGCACTGTTCAATATTAATCAGAAATGCTTATAGTTTCTCTGTGAGTTCTGTTCATAAACAAAATTCATGTAAAATATGCTGTCTGGAGCTCCAGTGTCTATGGGTTTTATTTTCAGCTTATAAAATCTCTGAAGTTTAAAATACAGAAATTAAATGAGACCCTGCTAGAAGCTAATGAAGGCTACAGAAAAATGGCAGAAGAGAACAGTCAACTGAAGCATACAATTGTGCTCAAGGTTTGTCAACAATTTAAAAGCAAATTTAATATGGCTTGTATCTATAGTTGTATTGGAAGTTTCTGTGTCATTGTACATGTAAAAACACCATTCAGTCTTATTAATTTATTTTGAAGTTAGCATAATGTTTTTACTTAAGTTCGTTTTTTTGCATTCTTTTTTTCTGTCCCTAACTTCCTGAATTATGAGCTCAGAGCCCCTGTGTTTCACTCCTTCACTTTGTGTCTTGTAAGACAAGACTCATTTTTCAATTTAAATGATAGACTTGGTCAATAGAGTAACTTTGTGCTGACAATTCTTGCTAATCTAAAGATGCCACAAATTACTGTCAAGCAAAGAAAACACTACTCAGAACACTAGTCATGAAGTGTTTTGCTGAGGGCAAGCAGTCAGTACACAAATGTTACTGCAACAAGACCTAAGGATCTATGGCTTTAAAGCTATGCTGACAGTCCTGCAGAGGTGGCCATGCTGGATAAGAGATACAGGCAGGTAAAATACTTAATACTGAAACAGAAGGAAATCTTCCTTCAAAAGCAGGGACTTCATAAAGATGATAGCATCTGACCTCAGGCATCAACTAGGATCCTACATAAAAAAAGAGGGAATTTTGAACACTTGACACTTTGCATCTATGTCTCATTTGTGACCTGCAAATGAAGCAAGGCAGATATAAGACTGCTTAGTGATGTTTTCTTTGGGTAATTTAATTACCTTCTGCATGCTTTTAAGTCTAAGGCTGAGAATGAAAATTATTAATCTTGAATTTTGTTTCTTAATTGGTTCTGAGACATAAGAAGGTGACTTTTTGTTAACCACAGGGATTAGAGAGCATCTTTATGACACTGTATTCTGCCCACTCAAAGCATTTTTTCAGTCCTGGTTAGCAGACTTCAGACTATAGTAAGAGTTTAGATTTGACCAGTTTTGCTTTCAGTAATCGCAGCTTAAGACAGGGAAGCCTTCCTTATTTGGTTCCTAGAACACCAGCAATTCTTTGCAAAGTATGGCTAAGTGTTTTAGCATCAACTTCTTCTGTCAGACTTGGTCTCTAACTAGATCTGATAGCCCCATAGCTTGCTGTTCTCTAAATTACATAGCAGTAATTCAGAAGAAATGGGTACTAAATAGCCATTTGGCATAGTAATTACAGGGGTGTTTACTGGTATAGTAAAATAAACTGAAACAGAAAATGAACTACATGAAAAAGGCTTTGGAGTGTTCACATTCCTTATCCTCATAGGAACAAGAAATGAATAGTCTTCAGAACTGGGCTAAACGTGTTCTTGAGCTTGAAGAAACAGTCTCTTCCCTGCAAAAAGAACTTGACGAAAAGAAAAAGCATTTCTCTATAGAGGAGGCAAAACAGCCAAAACCTAAGAGAGGTTTGTTGTCTAACCTGAAATCCACAGTAGCAACTACTGCTAGTACACCTCTTGGTAAAGGCTGGGGGAAGTATGAAGATGCTTCATCCTCTTCAAGAAAACAAGTACTGTTTGCTCATAAAGCAAAAGAATAATATTTGATGAATGAAAGTATGCAATTACTGGAGTTCTTTATCAATCTCAAACTGCTGGTATCTTTTTCTCAGTCTAGATGCCATCTTGACTGTCATGTTAACTAACAAAAATGATTAATACAGAACTCTTAATTGAATCAGGGTTGAATATAGAACTAAACCTGTGCTTTTACTGTTGGTATAGGGATGTGATTTGATATATATATATATATATATATAAATATATATATATATAAAAACACTTTTAATTCTTGAGTAACTGCTATCATGGTCTTCTATACTGATAAATGTGTGATTCATGTGGGATGGCATGCTCGTCATTTGCTGCTCTTGTTACCTTTTTAAATTAAGTATTTTCGTTGCTGGTTCCTGGAAATCAGATGGCTTTTAGGATTAATCTCAAGTAGTTAAAATAGCTTGGTTCTTCAGTTAATATTCTGGCTTTGATCTGGAAAGTGCTATATTGGTACCAAACTGAGCAAATTGCTAAACATAAGGTCTCACAAAAGAGGCAATAAAATGAGGTCTTATCTGCCTCCTTGCTATTTTTCAGCTAACTTGGCTTTGTAAAGGAACTTGTTTTGATATCATTTGAATTTCCACTAAGATTATGCATTAAACTTTAAAAAATCTATTTATAATAAAATTTTCCATTGCTAAATTAAGCTCTGACTGTTCATTTTATAAAGGTGAGAAAATCAGTGAAATCAAGATAAGGAAAGATCATAAACCTAGAGGCCAAATGATCATAGTGATTGACACATGACGGTCTCGAGTTGAATCTAGTAACTCAATGAAGGAAGACTGGAGCATGATAAAATTTGAAATAGCTTTCTTAGAGCCATTTCAGTCAATGAGGGTGAGAGTTTATTCTAACTACTGTGGAAGTACCATGCCTGTAAGTGCTGGAGGATTGCTTTAGAACAAGGCAGAATCCATAAGTAAATTGGATTGTTCAGTCCCTGTAATGCTGTTTCTTGTAGTGGAAGGGGACCCAGTTCAGAGCAAGAACCTCACCCTCCCTGTGGAGACACTAGGTGGTGCAGCATTCCTGTGCGCCACCAAGAGCAGACCTTCTCTGGTGTGAATGTTCTTGCCAGGTCTCTTGAGTTTTGGCTTGGTGCGTGCAAATGCAGTGATAAATAATCAATCTGACATGTCTTTAACCAGGCTGGAGATGTAGCACCTGAGCCAGTGCAGGTCTCACGTTGTTTCTGTTAAATATAGGTTATCTGACTGCAGTAGTTCTACAGGCCTATAATCCCTGCAGTGCAGAACTTCTAAAATTTTATTCTACTCCCACACAAATTATTCCAGCTATTAAGAACACTTTGGGGTGTAGTGATACAATACACTGAGTGTTGATTCCTTGAATAAAAAGCTGTTACATGCAAATTGCTCTAAGAACAGCAATGCTTAAACAGAAGTTAAAAAAAATAATCTCAACAGGCTAATGCTGGAAACTTTCTATAATACCATTTCAAATGATCTAGCGCTACACCTTGACAGTCTGTCATGTGTCTGAGCGTGTATGTTAGCAATTTTATGTAACTAACTATAACCTTTTATTCTGTGAGCAACTGCTCTTTCCATGTTCCCTCCTACTTCCCAGAGCTCTGTGATTGGCTACAGAAAATGGTTTGAAAGACAAGTTTGTTATCTTAAGCTATTTTTTTTTAACTTAAAATAAAATGAAGCCTGTAGTGAAGTACTGACCATTCTTAACTGTAATGTTTTCCAAGGAGTGGCAATGGACTGTGTTGCTATTACACTAAAGACTTCTGAGAAGCTGTTTTAAAGGACAGCTGAGGGCTGACTTCCTTTCCTCCTGCCCTCCAGACCACAAAGAAATGCTAACAAGGATGCAGAAAGCTTCCTAAAGCTGAATGGATGTAGGGAAAGCAGAACCATTAATATTTACCATTGCAAAATAATCTTGTTACTGGTGATGAACAGATGTTCCCCTGTTCCACTTGAAGCTATCGCTCTGCATAGAACATCAGCCATTTGTTTTATCTCAAATTACTACCATACGACTTGCTTCAGATTAAGTGTTTATTAAAATTAAAAATCACATTACAATAGAAACTATTTACATATTTAACTGATAGTCCGCTTAAACTGCACAGTTTGACTGAAGGAAGCCAATCGAAAAGACAAGCAATTAATATTTATGCTGCTGAACTTCAACTGCAGGCACACTGAAGCTTTATCAAAAGGGTTTTAAGCTTCTGCAAAGTACCATTTGCCTAAATAACTGGTCTGAGGGGTGGCAAAGATTTACTGGGTTTCAGTTGTAAGAACCAGTGTCACCTTGGAAAAAAAAAAGTAATCTATGCTGTAGTTACATTGCAAATGCACTAGCCCAGCTGTTTTGTTAAGTAATTTGATAGAACAATTCAATATGTAGATCTGAGCAAACTGCATTCACTTTTATGAATTAAGTTTGTTGCTCAGTATATAAATCTATAGTGTCACTGCAATGTAACTTGATATCTTATTGCGTATTTCCACAAATTGTTTTTGATAGTGCTAGAGCTAGTTTTAGCTTTAAAACAGATTTGAGGTTAGTTGATTAAAGCAGCAAAAATTTAAGGAATATTCTTGAATAATCACAGAGGATTAAAAATTAAGATTAAAATATTTTCACTGGTAACAGTCTCAGGGACGGCAATGAAAGTATTAACTTCCTTCAACATCCTGTGCTTTCCCGTGGTCTTCAGATGATGACTTTGGCCTTGTGGGAAACTGAAAGTTGAATAGAGCTAGGTGTGCTGCCGCTTCTGTCATTGTGTGTGCTCATATTGCACTTTGGCATCTGTGATGGCTGTGTGATGCTTGGAAAATGATTTTAAATTCAATATGAGTAATACAGCGGTAGAACAGAATCGTCTTCAGTGTAAAGAATTACATACATAACCCTTCCTTAAAGGAAACCATGGCACCATTTAGAAAGCCTTACAAGAGGTGACAGTACTCCAGCTACTACTGTGAAATAACAAGGATATAAAAATAATTTTCACAATATGCTGTATTTGAAAAAAGATGATTTAAGAACACCACCATGTCTTAAATCTTTAAGTTCTCCTTCATGACTTTTTCTTTTGGAAACAGCTGTTCATGCATCTTCTCGCCCCTTTTGTAAAGGTCTCCTTGTAATGTATTCCGTGACTTAGGTCCTAAGAAGGCTTTGTCAGGCTGTACCAGTGCATGATCCCTTTCCTTCCTTTTTTCCTCCCCACCCCAAAAAGCCTGTTTGGTTTGGGATGTTTCTGCAGATGCAAAACGGAACACGTAAGGAGAACTTCAATCTTTAGAGGAACTGTTTTAACCAAATAAAAACATTATTATTTCTTTGCAGAATTACTCTTTCCTTTAGCATTTCAGCTTCCACACTCGGTTAAGACATCCAAACTCGTGAAGGAATTGGTTTGAGCAGTCTGTCCAAATAATAGTCTGTGCCAATGATGCATGTCAATAGAAAAAATCGTTCTTTGTTCTATGGCTGTTGTTGATACTGCCCTTCTGTTGCTGTGTAGAAATCATCAAGCACACTCTGTAGATAATCAAATGTTGGCCTCTCTTCTGCTTTGTCTTTCCAGCATGTTTTCATGATATCGTAAAGCTCGGCTGGACAAGTTTCCATGCGTGGCATTCGGTACCCACGCTGAAGAGCAACCATCACATCTGAATTGCTCATACCTTCAATAGAAAAAGAAAGTTTTGATGAAATTATTTCAATTCCTGAAGAAACGATTCTTTCTTTTTTATTTACTTCACTCTAAAGCTCTTCACCCAATAATACAAGGCTATTACGACTTATTAAAGGGAGCTACTAATATGAGTTCGATAAACAAGGCTGAGGTGTGCACCGGCACCAAGGGACTTGCTTTGAAAATCCTGGAGGAAGATTTCTGTTTCCTAAGTTGAGTGTAGCAACCTCTTTAGTGCCAAATCTAATGAGACTGTGGAAGAGATCATAATTCTTGTCTCCAGAACCAGCTTCGTCCTGTTCCTCTGACCAGTCCTGCCACTGTTTATTCTGCTTCCAGCTGGGGTGAGATTCACAGCAAAAACCCACCCTGGCATCTGCCTTTGTCTCCAGCTGCAGAGCTTTTAGCCTGCTCACTGTAGACCCTATCCATAGTGAGACAAAGGGCAGCCTACCTGTTTGACCCCGCTCTGAATCACCCTGCACAATGTAGTAACGCACTTTCAGATTTTCTTCTACATCAGCTTTTCTGTAAGTGCTGCTGATTGCGAGATACTGGACATGGTCACTCGTGATGTCATTACTTGTAACAGGCAATTTCCCCTCCTTTCTTCCTCATCCTATTCCTATTGCGCAAACCCATCTTGCCAGCTGTGCTGAGCATTACTTTGTTTCCCCATTCCAGTTTTCTTTCAGAGGATAAGAACTCTTAACTACCAGCAGTGCATCCTGAGCCTCGTGTGCCAACTAATGTCATGTGAGACAGGCCTGCCCTGGACTCCATCCTCTGCCTCTCTTTTTTTTTCCCCCACCCTTACCCTCCATTTTTACATCCTTGAGAGATTGGTTCACAGATCGATTTCAACACCTGCTCTCAGAAGGTCAGCTACAGCAGGGCCAACAAAAAGGCTCAACACTTTCTACACAGAAAGCTGCCTTCCAGCTTGTCCCATCCTCTGCAAATCTTATGCAACCCAGTGGAGTAATTGTGCCAGGATTACCTTCTCCAGGACACAGATGCTAAGCTTTCTGTACTCCAGTGAATGCTATTTCTTCTGATGACTGAGCATGCAGGAAGCACCTGTGCTTCAGCCTAGATATTTGCTACCACCAGTGAAGCCTTTCCCTGTATCGAGAAGGGTATTCCAGACCCCGCAGCCGCTGGCCGCTCCTCAGGCCAAATGTTCCACATGGTGCAGTTCTGCCTAAGACTACAGTTTCTCATGGTTTTTCTCAGGGAACTCGGCCTCCGGTGGGGTGCGTGCATGGTGTTCACTGCTCCCGCTTGCACCAGTTCCCTATAGGTGCAGGGAGAGCAGCTACACTCTGCCAAGAGGAGGCAGGACGGGTCCTGCCTGAAGAAAAGTCTTGGATGCAGATGTGCATCCAAGTATTGGGTGACCATACAGCTCTGTTGCTGCAGACGGTGCGGACCTTTGTACGTGTTACCTGACTACTAAAGCTATGACTTAAGCCACTTGGCAGGTAAGGACACCTTTGAATTACAGCCAAATGACAACTTTATCCAATATAACTACTTTGATTATCCAAGATGACTAAAGTTCATATAGTTGACTTCAGTTCAAGCCTTTTGGCTTTAACCTATTCTGGAAATATTGTCAGCCATGAAATCTGTGTCTGGCTCAGAGTGCTTACTTTGAGTACATCTTTTGTATTTTCAGTTCCGCTTTGGAAGGAGGAGTGACATTTTCCTGAGCTAATACTGCACACGTGTGTAGAAAAACAGTATTTTGAAGGTAGCAGTGGAATGGCGTGTTGTCACAGAATAAGGAATTACTGCTATATAAAGACAAAATAAACACAGGAAGAAAGGCAATAAAGCATTTTATAGGGAAGAGCAATCTGACTCCTTGAGCTTAAGGAAATGGATTGTATATAACGTATGCAGTAAAATAGTTATTCACATTATGCAAAGTCTTAGCTGACTGCGTGCTGCTACATGAGAACTGCTGCTACTGGAATTTTGTGCAGAACAGGACCGATTCTGTGGGTTTAAGTACTTTATAGGATTGTGCTTAGATCTAGCGTCTGCAGGACTGATTGATTGTCACATTCTGAATGCCAAGGACAAAGCCTGTGTTTCAGCTAGCCTGCAGGAAAAACTGTTAAATAATCATTTAAGTTCACAGGGCAAAAATGAAGAGACTTTTCTCAGGATTTCATAGTAAATACGTCATGAACATACTTGCATATGTTTGGGGGTTTATTTAAAACAAAAAGGCTTACCTGTCTACCCCACAGTCCAGGTAGTATTCTCAAAATAGCTACTTGTTTAACTTTTTTTTTGGTTATCACTTTTTTTCTTTTTTTCTGTCTAGGGAATTACCTGTCTCATCAAAACTACGTCCTAATCAGTAAAAGAAATGTATCCCACGTGCAGATTTGTGACACTTACAGCCTCTTAAATGCTAGCAAAGGACATTGGCTCTAAAGGGTTGGTACATGTCTCTTAATTTATGTTGTGGTACCTCTTAAGCTTCACAGATAAAGACATATTTCCTTATGTTAGAGGCCGGGAAATGATGTGACCACAATGGTATGGAGGAAGAATCCCACTGCACAGAAAATGGCATATCTTGTGAAGAGCAGCGGACGTAATTGGAATGCAAGTATAGATGTTGCCCGTATTTGACATACTATATAATGACCTGGAAATTAGTTTTAACAGCCAATTCAACTTATTTTCCCAGAGATTCAGATACTTGTTTCATATTTCTGAGGTAGTTCCTTAAACTATAGTCCCACTAATTGCTTTGAGTTTCTCAGGAAGAGAAACAGCTGTTGTAATTTAAGAACAAAGATCACAAAAGACCCAAGTTTCTTGGCTGGAAATGCTTCCTACCAAGTTGCCTGCCTAGATTTTCTTTACGGGTATTAACTACTTGCCAGTTTCAACTCAAACTGTTTCATATGCAGCTTTATGCTGAATACCGGCTAGTTGCTGGTTAATAATTGAGAACAATTATTTAATTTAAACAAGCATTCCTGTTAGAATTGAATAATCAATTTACTGTTTCTCTCCAGTGGCCATTGGTTACAACCTACCACTAAGTTACTCTTGCCATGCTGGGGTAATTTGCCCAAACCTGTCACATCTCTTCGTGTAAAGTAAATTGGGCACTTATTTATTTTGCTGTCCTTCTGATTCCTCAGTATCAACTTTCAGTCTAATAGGCTATTTCAATGTAAACTTCTATTTAAAATAGACATATATCCCTCTTCCAGTTTAATCCAAGCAATGCCTGCAAACTATTAAAACCTTCCAGTATGCAATCAAGAGGCTTCCGTTTCTAATTGCTGGTTGACAAATGAATTCATAGTGTATGGCCTATTTATGGTGCTCATAAAAATGCTCCCA
This sequence comes from Rissa tridactyla, assembly GCF_028500815.1. Classification (NCBI taxonomy): domain Eukaryota; kingdom Metazoa; phylum Chordata; class Aves; order Charadriiformes; family Laridae; genus Rissa; species Rissa tridactyla. Next base: position 42,729,981 of record NC_071467.1, read on the forward strand.
CGCTTAAAAAAAATATTGCCCAGACTTCCACTAGAAGGGACATTTTCCCACGGTCTGCTCTACAGATTGGTTTTGTTTTTAAAATAAAAATATGATATGCTTTATGGAGGTGAAGAGAGAGCAGACTTAGCTGCAGAATTAAGTATTGGATTGGGGTTTGTATTTTTGTACTGCTGGTTTCCAGGTGAGCTTGTAGGTTTGCTCAGCGAAGGACAATTTTCAAGGCATCCAGAAATAACTTGGTGAGCCCAGCTCAACGTAGGCAACTGTCTGGATACATAGACATGTACTAACAGGAAAAAAAAAAGATATCTCAACTGTGGGAAGAGCCATGCATTACTCGGCAGCGTAGAACTCCCATCTGATCCTTCCTGGGAACATGAGCAGTGTTCAGAATAGCTTTGGGAGGACCTGCTACTCAGTCACATATTTTATAGCCCTTACCTAAAAACCAACCCGGAGCACATGTTTAAACACTTAGCTGTGCAAGCAGCCCTATCACCTCTCGAAGTTTAAGGGGGTTACCCTTGAGCTTAAGTGCTTTCTTGGACTGGAACCTTACCGAGCAATGAGAGTGTCTGGTTTTGCTCTACCTCTTTTACGGGAAGTTGATATGTTCTTCCATAACGTAGCGTAAAGTTGGCTGCCCTCACCCCTTCCCTGCTACCTGTCTCCCTGTGCCCAGAGGTGTTGAGCCTACTGTCATTTCAGGTCCTGGGACTCGGGTCTCGCAGGTCTGCCCCTGTGAACATCTCCAGCAGTTCAGGATGCAGAGCTGAACCTGAATTCCAGCAGCTCAGGAAGTGGTGGTGAGAATGTTTTCACTGTTTAAATAGCAAGAGCTGCTGCACTGGATGCGTTGGGAAAGCTTTGCTGGGATGAAATATCTGTCTCCCTTTACTGCCTGTAAACTGCAGGATCCTACGGGTTCTTCTCATGAGTCACTCCGTCTACGAGGTGTGCAGTACAGGTGAATACAGCTGTACTTTCCCCATTTGCCCACAAGATAAGAGAATTTAGGTTAATTTTCCATAACCTCAGTAAGCTTAAATGAATGCCGTCTGCTGCCCCGAGTTAATCAGCTATGCCTGAGATGTGACAATTTTGCGTGCGAAAATACCCTTCATACAAGTTGTTTCTGTGCGCTGGAAACATTAGTATGTATTTTGTTTAACAGAAAGTAAAATGAAACATAAAGCACGTAACCCTTTCACAGCTACTTAACGCAGCTGTGATTGATGTACTCCTATGTGGTCGTGTACCTGAGCTGTATGGAACAATGAAGAGTAAATATTCCTAGTGGTACATCAACACTGTTTTAGGGTCTGCTTTCATATTTGTTTAGATTAGCCAACGCTGACAAATTATTACAGCCTATTTGCTCGTGAAGACACACTTAGTACTTTCACATATTACGATACTAAAAAACCCCAGCAGCTTACACAGCACCATTAGAGACTGTGCTGCTGACTGTATAGCTGGGATCTGTGACAGTTCAGCATTTGAATTCACCTTTTGAATATATAAAAATGACTACATGTTTATGGTGCTTTTAGTCTGTCTGCTAAAATTCACCCCAGAGAGGTTTCAAAGCAATAACATTCCTGTAAGATGTTTTCCAAATCACTGCTGTCACTACTGTCAGATGGTATTGTCTTTGCTTTTTAACACCAAAGTATAAATACAGACTAACAGCATAAACGCACGCCCGTACCTGGATAAGGAATCTTTCCATATGTAACGATTTCATACAGGAGAATCCCAAATGACCACACATCAGATTTAATAGTGAAAGATCCATAGTTTATTGCCTCCGGTGCTGTCCATTTAATAGGGAATTTTGCACCTACAAAAAAAGTACAGTCTCAATCAGTCAAAGGCAAATTTAAACACTCGATACCAAGTCACTAAAAGGTCTCAAACGACTTGGCTACGATACCCCAAAATTAGCAAAGTTACCAGGAACTCCTTCTGTCAGAGTGTTATCAGCAGAGATGTGCTGCAAGACGCACGTTGCCACACTGCATGTCCTGTGTCAGAGGTGCAGATAAGATGCCGAAAGTTACGTAGCACCTTTTGACTCTTACGTATAGTTAATTTTTGCTAAAATTACAGTCACCGTTTTCCCTTCTGCCCAGTGTTCGGGCAACAATCTTACAATTCCCATCAGCTGGAACTTCGCACAACTTAAGCTTTTCCTATCTCAAAGAAAGTCAGTCCAGCTGCAACACACACTTTAACTCATTTCACATTCAGCCATAGATACAAAAGCAGTAGCAAGTCATATCTTAAAAAGTCATATCTTCAAATACTGTCTTTCATGTCTAATTAACTGATTCCAGAAAATCCCAGTTAAATAAGAAAAGTTCAAGTAGCCCTTGTTGGGGAATATTACATTAGCTCTTCAGACAACGAAGCGAAACACAAGCATGTATTTCTCTCTATGCCCTTTTTAGCCTGCTCTATCATTCTGGCACAAAACACCTGGGAAGCTAGGAAACTTTTCTGAATGGCAGAAAACACATCAAAGAAACTCGGCATAAAGAATTTATAACCTGAAATGTTCGTTTAATCAACATACAATGTCCAGAGCTAGCTAAGAAACACAGATATGGGTTCTGCACCTCTGAAAACAGCTTAAGCAGGCCCTTCCCTCTGATCTATTGAATTACTGTTACCCAGTGGCTTCTGAATAGCTCATCTTCCTTTCATCTCAGCCGTAGTGCATTGTTCTCTTTCTTCTTCACACCTTAGTTCTTCCCCTCTCGTCCTACATTACCCCAGTTTCCACCCAGACTGTGTGAAAATGTGAGGTAGCGTCTTTTAAAACGAGAGGGGGAAACCCAGCCAACAAACCTGCTCCAAAAAGTCACCCTAATGCCATCTGTGCGTGGAAGCAGAAACGAAAAAAACTTTCCACTACAACGAATTGACTAGGCGCTGCCTGAAAGGAGCCTTGACAACATTAGCAAAACTCAAACAAATAGCTTCAATAGTGTCATGTCCCCTCTTGCCAGTCCTGACCCTGCTGCGACGTTACCTGCCATCCGTGTGCGGAGCCCGCCGGCGTCCCCACACCTAGCAGCAACGCTGCTGAACGCGCAAATCAATGCTGCAGCTCCTAAAGCAGCTTCAAAAGACAGCGAGTTCTTCTAAAGGTTTCCTTGTTATCAGCAACTACACCTGCTAGGGCCCCTTCCTTTCCCTAAGTGAAAGGAGGTGGATGAGGCACTTAAGGACGTGAAGGGAAAATGAGATCATATTTTCTTGGCGTTTAATTCAGTGGGATGGAAGCTGTCGGTGTGCAATTAATTTGTCCAATTTAGAAAAATTCGTGTGCAGTTCAGTACTTTCAATTTTCTTTGTTTTTCAAATTTATTTAAAATAAACATATTTATTTAAATAAATACATTTATTTAAAATAAATAAAAAGCCTGGGGAGCACAGAAATATTTTTTATTTTTTATTTATAATAAATAAAATTTATTTATATTTTTATATTTATATTTTATATTTAAATATAAATTAAAAATAATAATAAAAATAATTTTATTATTATTTTCCTTATTTATTTTAAAAGTTGTTGACATCGGAACGCTGCCTCTAGGAAGTTGTTACGGCATTTTCTGTCCTTGGTGACCATGTTATTGTTAGGTACAGCCTCGCTGCCTCCCAGAAGCTGAAGTTTTAAGGACAAAAATAAAAATACATACCTTCCCTTGCTGTATATTCGTTGTCTTCGATGACTCTCGCTAGTCCAAAATCAGCGATTTTGCACATCAGTAAGTCCGAAACCAGAACATTCGCTGCTCTCAAATCTCGATGGATATAATTTTTTCTTTCTATGTATGCCATCCCTTCTGCGATCTGTAACCAAAGAAACAACTGCTTTGATATTTCAACACCTCACACCACCATCTTTCAAGGTATCAGCAAAGCCGCATCCATTTATTCATTACTGGTATCTTTGGAGCACTTTTATAGATGGAAGCAAGGAAAGAGTGACTGCCGTGAAAAACCTATACGTAGATCCAGTCCTGCCAAGCAATACTTACAGTAGCCGCTTCAAAAGAATTGTTTGGGTGAATAACAGCTGGCAGGATTAGAGAGACGTGTATTAGAGACATTTCCTGTACCAAAATCAAAACCTTCCTCAGATTTCTACTAAAATAGTCTCTTCCCCAAATTACTAACCAGTTTATTTTCCAAATACTAAGGAAATGGAAGGAATTAATAACTTAAACAAGATATGGATGTTCTTTAAAAGGCTGATAAAGCAACAGTGCAGAGAGAGTTAAAAAAAAAACCCAACAATTTTCTGTTTACTCAGTATGGGCCTGGACAATCAGGAAACAATTACTAAGATATGGCAAACAATTTTATCTTTATTTTCTTCTACAGCACCGTGTACCTGTTCACACACGAGGAGTGTTTGGCAACAGCCAGCTCTCAGATACTATCATAAGTAAACTTAATTTGTATTTCAGCAGCCCAAATTAATTTCCAAGCCAAATTAAAGATGATTAACGTCCTCAAAATATGCACTGGGAATGATTTTTTCAGTATTTGCCCAGACTAAAGGTTTCTTTTTTTTCCCCCCCTGTAGAAAAACATTTTGCTTTTAAGTAAAAAAGAAACTGAAATAATAGTTTCTAAACTCAGAGCAATAAAACTGATGTCGAAAAGATTGAGAGGATCTAGGAAAAAAAGAGAAATAAAGCCAGTGCTGGTGAGCTGGCAGTTTTTCTCTCTGTTGTAAGACTCTGGGTCATTCCCGGGCCAGGCCCACGGTCCGACCTGTGCTGCAGGTACCTCTCCCGGCTGCCTGTGGGTGGGTGACAGGCAGCTCGCTCTCGGCCGCGCACTTTGGGGAACGCACCGGCTCCCAGATTGGCTGGTGAAGCAGCAGTAAAGCAGTAGGTCTCCGGTGCCAGTCCCCAGCACACCCATAGCCGGGATCTTCCCCCTCCACCTCGGGAGAAGACAAGCGCACGCACCCCTTCTCGGCGCCAGAGGTGCTCGTTTCAGCCGTGCAGCAAAGCGGGCAGGAGCACCTGACCCAATTTTAAGACAACTTTAACATAACTTCTGCTTATCCATTTTTAAAAAGTCCCCGAGGGGTACCGCGAAGGCACACACTGCCACCGCTTACAACACAAAACCACACGGTCTTCGTTCCTCTTTTTCGGTTTAGGCAATGGAAAAATAGAGCCACTTGCCCTCCCACCTCCTCCCACTGCAAACCTCTTCTTACAAACCCATATAGTCTGCAGACGGGGCGTTACATTGCCCTTGTATGATGCGGGGGGGTTCTCACACTAGCCCAGAAAGAAACTCGGGTGATGAAGAGAATGAAGAACACCTGCATTTCACATTTTCTAGAAATAAGTAAGATGTTTCATAATGAAGGAAGCAGCTACTAGTGAATGATTGCCACAGAGAGTCTTACTAGAGACTGACAGACAAAACAGAGGAGTATTTGATTAGATCCTGCTCTGCCTCTCTCTCCTCCCCATGCAGTTACTTCGGGGAGGACCGAGAGATGAAAGGGAAGGTTTTGCTGTAAGATCAATGCTGAGATTGGACTGGCCAGCTTGGCAGATAGGACCAAAATGGAGACAGGTCCACTAACGTCACCAAAAATACATCAACCATCACGAAGGAATCGATCTTCCTCCTAATTCCCTGCACGGATCTAACATTTGGGCGAACTGCTGGCTGAGGAATGAAGAACGACTTCATGAAAGAGACATTCGTTTACAAGCCCATCCAAGCAAAGCCATCGGAAAGACCATTTTATTTCCTTGTGTTTGTGCCAGATTCAGTGAAGTCATCATCTGAGTAGTCACAAACGAAGAATGTGACCTCAAACGATCCATTAAGTTTTCAGCAAATACAAACTGCATTTCCGTGAAATTCCACAACACTAGTTTTAACTGCAGTAAACCAGAGAAATTGAAAGAAGCCAGGTATGTGCAAGCATTTGGGCACGCGAAAAATTCCCAAGTAGGAAAAGAATAATGGGCAAGGAATTTTGAATGGGAGAAGGAGGGGAAACACAGCGACTGGACAACTGAACTCACACATCTGGTCACTTTAAGCCTTTGCTTTGGAAAAGAAAAAGAAAAAAAAAAGGATTTTTTAAATCAAGGGAATGGGTGCCAAAGCCCATGTAATAATTCTTTATGATAATTGTTGGGTTTCATTGCCAAATGATATGTTAAAAGTAGAGAAATTCACAGGAACAAAAGAAGATTAAAGCCCTCTTCCCGTTCTTTTAATGATCGTTGGTACCTGCCAAGACTGTTCGGCTAGACATAACTACTACTCGGGAGCAGGATGGTAAAGCTAATTTGGGCTTCTGGAATATGTTTTGTGGCCTTTAAGAGAGGATTCTGCCTACACTGCAGAAGTGTTAGTACCAAGGAGGCATCAAGTTTCCCCTTTGCCTTTAATGAACTACTGACATGCTTCTTGAATCCTTTTACAATCAACCAACAAATCTCTAAATACTAGGAACTAGGCACCCAGGGTCAGAATGGAAGAAAAGTTTTCTGGAAGGAATAAGCCACTCCACAAGACGGCCTCCGTACTGTAAAGCTTCAGCTGAAAGCCACGCCATAACTGAATGATTGGGAGCCGCGGTTCTGCAGACAGCTCTGTCACCCATTTGGGGCGAGATTTCAACTGGCGCTGCTCTTTGCTCTCTCTTTCTGCTCTTTCTACCTGTAAAGCAGGGTAATTACTTAACTTTCCAGAACACTCGTGGGTCATTTCACAAATAGGTATAAAACCCTTTCAAAATCCTGATAGAAAATGGTAGCAAAACCACGGCGCATAGGAGGATGCTTTGAAAACATTGCATTCCCTACTTTCTGACCCATTCTTTCAGCTTCTGAAGGTGTTCCGGGAAAGAGGCAAAAGCAGCAGAGGACTTTGAAGTAGGGAGGGGAGAACCTACTGTCACAGAAGAGCTACACCGCCTGAAAAGCAGACTTCCCTGGTGCAACATCACAGCTGACATTAAAGGGCACAGAGAGGGATGGGCAGTTCTGTGCTTTTTTTTTTTCTCAAAAGGTGAAACTCCGTATTATAATTTATTATTTTTTTTTCTGCAAAACCAGAGAACTTCTGGATTCCTTCATAGCTCCGTTTTTTCAACTCAAAGACACACTTGATTTCAACTTCCATTCCGAAGCTGTGTGACCCTCTTTTGCAAGACTAATTTCAAACCGGGCGTGTTTTACACATAGGTTGTGATGCTGTTTCTTCATGCAGAGAGCGGGTTACGGCAACGCGCGTAAGGGATTCCACTTGCACATTTCTAGGCCGTATGTAAAAATGTGGAATACTGAAGAGGCCAGATGGCTTTGTTTGGGGCCAGCCCGATAGGATGTTTTCACATCGTGCTGAGAATGCATTATATCATGCTGAGGAGGAAAACTAAGTGACAGGGGTCGAGAAATAGAGTGGAATAAAAATGAATGGGAACGAAAGAATGGCCAAAGATTTATATTTTTTTCAGGAAAGCAAATTTTAAACCAACTGGAGGGCTGACAGGTACAGCCTCATGGGAAAAAAGTCTCAGGAGCAACTACACCATCAAAAAAACCCAGCAATTACAAGTGCAAGGGCAAATCACGCTTATTGTAAAGACAGTGCCTGATGAGAAAAATTTGGCCAAATCTTGTGTGGTCAGAAACACACAAAAATTATAAAGTCAAATTACAAAATATAAAAAAATGCCCCAATACAATAAAAATCAGAAGAGACCACCCACACAAACTGGTACAAACAGTAAGTATAAGCAAGGAAACTACAGGTGCATTACTAATAGAACAAGACCAAGGAAAACACTCACATTAAATGAATGATTAAATTAAATGATGCAGAAGACTACACGCAAATGGTACAGAGAACTTTTTACATGCCCGCCTTTGCCCCATTCTCCACTGAAAGGGCCAAGGGTGCGCACATGGTTAACATGAATGACAAAGGGGTAAATAAGAAGACAGGATGGAAAAGGGAAAGAACCGGGTTAGGACAGTTTTCATGGATACATGTAGTTTATGAGACACCTGAAAACTGTCAGTAAATCCAAACTCACACATCGTCACTCAGAGAAAAAAATATAAGTGATGGATCAGTATATCAGTGATGGATCAGCTTATATTTGTTAGAAATTAAGTCAACTCCAGGAAAAAAGAAAAGCTGTGACCTACAGTTTCCAAAATATTGAGAACACTAGGCTAAGAACCTCCCCAATCCTCTCCAGCCCTATTTTAAACCAAACTTATGTAGAAATGATTACTTAGAGATGGTTTAGGTGTACTTTTAACAGATTTTGTGTTGGCAGATGTGGCTTCTTACTCTTTTCAGGATCCGAACTATAAAACTACATATGAAACCGCAGGCAGTAGAAGGCAGGGATTTGTGAATAAAGGCAGCTTCGAAATTCCCTCTGTATCGCTGCTGCCTGCGAGACAAGCGGGGCTGAACTGCTGCACTCGCTCCCCGGGGCTGGGATGCCGCCCCTGAGGGCCCAGCCGCGAACAGGACATCCCGGCAGCATCCCTCCTCCTTTGCTCGGCGGGTGAGGGATGGTGGCCTCAAAGCTGCTCTTGGCTGCCCACCAGCTCAGGCGCAGGGATGCAGGATGCTCCTGCCAAAGCAGGTAAACCAGCCCAAAAACCAGGTTGGAAATGAGTCCAAAGCCCTTAGGGTGGGAGGGAGCATCCTGCTGGTGAAGTTTAAGCAGAGGAAATAACGGAGCATATCCTGAGGTTCACACTGCCTTAAATTTGGTAATTCTTAGCTCCTAGGGAAAGAGCCTCACTAAAAACAGTCTGCAGTTTTGAAAGGTTTGAAGCAAACAGGTGTTATTGATCTGGACAAGATTGTCTTTGGGATTAACCAAACCCAGGTTTCTTTCATAGAATAGAATCACAGAATTGCCTAGTTTGGAAGGGACCTTTCAGATCATCTAGTTCAACCATCAACCTAACTCTGACAAAAACCATCACTAAACCATATCTCCAAGCACTATGTCTTTCAATAACGTCCAGACACATAAAAAAATAAAATGTACTTCTTGATCGCAGAGTTTTCAAAAAGAGAGTTCACCTTCACGTGACTCTGTCTATGAAGGGGTGTAGACCCTTTGTATGTGGCAGTGCTAACCTAGTACCTAGTTTGGACTCGATGATCTTAAAGGTCTCTTCCAACCAAAACGATTCTATGATTCTATCCGGCAACTGAAAACTGTTGCAAAATAGTCACATTTTAATCTTCAAGTGACATATCAGTGTAACACCAATTTTCAGTTTGCAGCAGTGCTTATGCTAAAGGTGAATTCAGGAAAGGCTGCAAAAATGTATTTCACTTGCTCCATCCAGTCAAGAGCTATGCAGTCAAAGCAGACTCAGGGAAACAAAGGATTACTAAAGTAACATATATAATTATACACTGGTACATTAGAGGATATCATTAAAAATGACAGAAACCTGAAAAGGAATATAGCAAGACTGCAGCAGAAATCTCCCAATGCCAAATAAGAGTTAAATTCATTCTGATTTAGGACTTCCCCTTTTCCCCTTAAAAAAGAAAGCAGAGAGAGAGATTAAAGCACTGCATCAAAAATCTCTATTAATTTTATTCTAAGTGTATCATAATTTTAATTTGTAGCCTTAGAAAGCAGAAAGAAAAGGATAAGAGTTGCCAATGAAGTTGTAGATCATCGAAGAATTAATGGAAATATCAGCACTGCATGGGAAAGAGGACGGACTGTTTTTACGACAAAGCTTTGACCAGTTTGAAAGTGATGATGTGAGTATGTTCAGTAACAACTGATATCATTTTCCTGACCACAGCCACCATACATGTGTGTGCTACACGGTAGATAACGGATTTGCGTAAGAAGCAGGAAGAGCCTACACATGCAAAAGGTTCACTGAATTTGCATCGTACGTTTTTGGCAGCTCTCATCAAACAGAAGCACGTACGATGTCAAGAACCGTGAAACAAAGAATCGGGAGCTTTTTGGGTTAATTACCTCTAGGGCACGATGAAAACCAACTAGTAAAATCTAGAGTTTGACAGTCGCTTTAGCGCTGAAGGAGCTAGGCGGTTGCCTGTAGTCAACCAAAAGGAATATGGGCAATGTCCACTCGGATTGTCTTGGCCTGCTGCATTAGCAAGATGTGGCCGTATAGCTTGTGGACAAAGCGATGAAATTTGCTTACCCTCCAACTCGTAACTGGGAGCCACCAGCACCTTTGGGTTCCCTGAGCCCGCCGGCTGAGCTGATGGGCAGGAAGGGGAACGAAAGGAACCGCTTGCCAACCGCCTTGCCAAACGTACGGCAGTTGCGAGACCAGCCGGTGAGGTTGCCGTGCTGCTGACCCAGGCACCAGCAGTGGTCACGCAGGAAGGGAAACAGGCTCAGATTTTGCCTTCTCCGTATTCCTGGCTGTTTCTGGCATGTCTGACATATGGACAATTCTGCCAACTTCTACGGGAGATGCCGAAGCTCTGCTCGGTACTAAAGCAGGCAGTATGTGCTTGAAGATGTTTGCAAAACTCAGCTTCCTGTAAAACACACTCCTTTCAGAGACTTCTAGCATTCATCTCTAGTGGCCAAAATCATCCTTGCCAGGGATAGTTAAGACTAGGTCTCTCCAGCCCCTACTCATATGCACTAATTAAAACACAAAAGAGAAACTTCAGCTCTTTCAGAGGGCAGACTGCTTTTAGAAACTGAGCTGGACCACCTGCCTAGCAAGCATTTTCTTGCCATGTTTTCCACAAGCCTAATTTCACAAATTGTGATTGTGAAAAAATAAGCCAATCCTCAGCTACCATTTGTTGCATTTTCAGTCTTTCTGAGAAGCTGCGACAGTCTGGTAAAGTGCCTTGCCAGAATGCTGTGGTTAGACAGTCATGAAGGGCTCAAGTGTGGGTCCACCAAGGCAAAAAAATATGCCTGATCTTATTTAAGTAGTTCACCATCAGGTTCCTACCATGCTTTTTTTTTTTTAACCTCTTCTGAGACATAGATCTCCAAATTTCTTTCCCCTTAGGCTGTACAGAGAGGTTTACACCACTGTTGTAAGAATAAATTAGTGTTCCATTTGTACAAACCAGAGCCATACCAAAAATACTAGGCACACTTTATGTTCTCCTTCATATACCGCCTACATTCTGGAAAAGCGTGATCCACGGGTCTGCAGTAAAATTGCCATTAACTTATCAGTAGGCCAACAGAATTTGAAAATATTTTTGTCTCTCTTTTGCCCTAAAGACCATCAATTAATGTTCAGACTGTCAGAGTTGGAGAAGACCAGTGGAACATCTGCGTTGATCAGAGGGAAATCTCCGGTCTGAGAACTACACGCAGCCTGCAAGTCTATTCCACACAGTCCTGTTATTACCCAGTGGCATTAAGGACTTTTTACAAATGTGCTCAAAAACCCTATGCATTCTTTCCATAAGAAAAATCCCGGTATCTCCGTTCCAAAGTTTTGTTTGGGCTGTGGCTAGACACCCTCAGAGAAGCCTTCCTGAACATCCCTTTAAGATCGCTCTGCAACCCAATGCATGGCTCGCGCACAGGAATTTCTGTTGATAGTCTACGTCTCACGTGAAGAGAGGGACTTCTCCTATCACCCGTGCTGCACAAGGTCCTGACCTCTGAGGCCAAGTGCAAGAACCAGCTCTGAGAGGTTGTTGTCAGGTCAGGGTGACAAGCGATCCCCATTTCAAGTGACCCAACCTTCAAAGCTTTGTAAACGACAATCACTGAGCCCTGTCATCTTGGAAGTGATTTACCCAAGTTGTACACAGAGTTGCTTTCTAGTTCATTAAGCTTTTTCAGCCTTAAATTTCTGAAAACACAATATCCCTAACTCCAATAAAAGGGTCTGCTATAAAACTACATGTGCTTTCCTCTCCGCATCCTAGGTCTCTTTTCATGCCACTGGTCATAGATGTTCTTCTCTCCCTTGAGTTTTAAACACTATTTTCAAAGCTATGTTTTGGGTTTTTTTCCCTGCCCACTGTTATTCATCTCTCCAGATGACGACCTGGGATCCAGCAGGTTTTCCACATCTACAAAGCTTTTGCCCCACTAAATTCTCAAGGACAAGTTACCCAAAGAGTTCAGAAAACTTAGAAAGCCTATAGCTACACCGGACCGATAATTATAGCAAAATTGGCTCCTGTGTTGAATCTATGTTACATAAAAATTTATATTTGATATATTGAACATCTGTTTTATGTGATATATAATACATCATAGAATAGAATAGTTCCAGTTGGGAAAGACCTCCAGTGATCATGTAGTCCAATTGCTTGACCACTTCAGGCCACTTAAATCAAAAGTTAAAGCATGTTGTCAAGGGCATTGTCCAAATGCCTCTCAAACACTGACAGGCTTGGGGCATCGCCCACCTCTCTAGGAAGCCTGTACCGGTGTTTGACCACCCTCTCAGTAAAGAAATGATTCCTAATATCTAAACTTATACTTATTTATATAGTAATAGCTATATGAAACAGTTATATAATTACCTTATAGGGAATTTTTGATATAAATCACTAATGTTTTATTACATCTTTTTAAAGCTTTCTTGCCTTTCCTTCTGGATTGTAACAAATTAGTTTAACAGAGTAAAACAGTCCGCAAACTCTAACGTATCTTGAAAAGCCTGAAAGGCTGGTGAAACAATAACCTATTAGAAATGCCTTCATTGCCTATTAGTAACATCAGTTACAACTTGTGAAAGCACAATCTTTACTAATTTTCTATATGCCTCCCTGGACATCGAACGCTGGCAACTGTCCGAGGCGAAACAGTGGGCCCCACCGACCTTTGGTTCAGGCTTTGACACACAAATCACTCTGGGGTCTCTCTCAACAAATTTCGTTTATGACATGGGATAACTTGTATATTTTGAAACACTCATCTCAGTTCATCAATCAGATACTAGTACCCGAAACATCATTTGAATAGATTTCATTTATTTCTCAGTAATTTACGTAAGAATTTGAAACCAGCGATAGTCCCTTGAGGTTAAGAGAAGTCTGACCAACTGACCTAACTTGACAAGTAAAAATGACACATTTAATGCTGAAGGAATCTTGCAAGCACAAAATCACAAACCTGTACTTATGCTTTCAACTCACAGCCGCCCGAACTGAAAGCGGCCTTTCCACAAAGGAAAGCGGCTGCGTACCGCTGCCATCTAAGCAGGCCACCAGCAGTATCGAAGAGGTAAGCCTAACTTCACATACTCCCTTTGAAACCTCTTTTATCTATTCCCTCCTTTCAAGTAACCTTATTTACTCAGACCAAAACTTCTTTGAAAATTAAATTTTTTTTTTTTTTTTTCAAAAACACCACCTTAGGATAAAGTTGCCCGGCATGAGTTTCAGACCACAAATGCCATTAATTTTCAGCATATTTCTTAAAATTTACCTGAGCAGAGAAGTCAATTAGCTTTGGAAGCAACAATTTACTTCCTTCATCGCTCTTCAGAAAATCCAGCAAGCTTCCTGTGACAACAGAGAAAACATTAAGTCAGTGCAGTTTATTACCAAAATAAAGGTCGCGCCAGATCCCCACTTTTCTGGACCACAAAATTTTTGCAGTGAAGTGTTTTGATGTATTTTCAAGTTGACTAAAGTAAGGCAGTCTCTTTACATGATTTAACAGTAACATCCAAATCAGCATGTTGGGCATCCGAGTTTTGACGTTTTCCTGGGCGTAGAAAACTCCCATCAGACCATACCTTAGGTCAGTGGTGGTGAGTCTGGTAAACACCCTAATCTACAGAATATCAGGAAAGCTGCCTTAGGAGAACCACACACATCAATCCTTTCCAAGTCATAAAGAATAAGTGGCTCAACACTTGTTTACGAAGTCATCAGCAGAATTGCTTGAAAAGAGAACAAACCAAGAAAAAATACCACCCAAGACAACCTGAGAAGGAAACCTCACCTATTTTGTGTAGTAACGCTCTAATAAAGGTTGTCCTTTTCTAGGAGGGCAGCCGTCCTTGCAGGACCACTCATCGCTCACCTTATTACGCACGTATTTATCAATTCAAGGGCCACATAAGGCCATTTCTAAGGTTTGTTTTAATTGCCTTGCTATTACACCAGACACAAAAGTTAGGTAGGGACCCCAAAGGAACCAAAGCTATTTGGGGGGTTATGCTCTGCATCTTTAACAATTAAAAATGCTGCATTTAAGACAACTGTAAAAATAGCTTATTTCCCAAATGCAGCAATGAATCATAAAATTAAAGCTTCAGCCCTCCTCTAGGATAGGGGCTCCTTCACTTTATATCAGAGCATTCAAAAGAAGAACACCAAAATCCCAAGTTTGCCTTTTTTTATTCCTTCCTTTATAAAGAAAGGGGACTGATTTATGAGAAGCAGAAAAGTTCACTAAAACATTGCTTGCAGATCCAATGTTATTCTCACCTTTAGCCATGAATTCTGTTATAATATAAATAGGCTCTTCTTTGGTCACTACAGCATAAAGCCTAACGAGCTTATCATGCTGAAGTGTTTTCATGAGGTTGGCTTCCTCCAGGAAGGCTTGCACAGACATCGTTCCAGGCTTCAGAGTCTTCACAGCCACTTTCGTACTATTATGATAGTAACCTAAAAGGAGGGAATACGATCAGCGCCCTTGAAGTCACCGTGCCACACAGTGCCCCGACTAGTAGGCATTGTAAAGCAGGTGAGGGTGGATTCCAGTAATAGCTGAGAGTCTGAGAGCAAGTGCCAGATGTAGCGCAAATATTTACACTAAAATTCCTTTTTGTTTTGCAACTGATACAACACTGCGGCGAACAACAATCCATTCCCTATTTTCAGAAATCAGTTATCTGAAAAGAAATATAAAGCAAGCAAACTATCTTCCTTCATACCGAGTTTTCATTTACAAGTAGTGCATAAAACATTCAAACAGTCAGAAGATGTTTTAATGAATGTCCACATAAATTGTCGCAGAATCTAATGGATTGCTTTCAAGATTCTGGAGCATCTTTAAATACGATGATTATAACCATTTTATGCATGCCAGTCTCGTGCTTATAATCCTTTCTGTAACCTTCAGTACTCAGAGCATTACGGGAAAGGGCAGTCGAATGAGCGCTCCCATGACCAACAAACATACGCCACCAGGACTGCAGTCCTGCAGTCTTCAGAGCAAGACTTAAAATGTGATAACTCCTTATGGCATAGCCCATGCCCAGAGTGGAAGAGACTGTAGCTGTTTCACTTCTCTGTTTATCAAATCTTCTAAAGGTAATATTCTCATTCTATAAAAAGCAACCATCAGTGAAGAGAAAAGCAGTGAATTATTACCTGCTTTAATGGTTTGCAAACATTAAATAAATGTTAAAATAGCATTAAAAAACCAATAGAGTAGCAAGCACTGTTCCTAAAGTTTATCTTGTGAAGTCATTTAATTTGAAAAAGAAAGGAGGGAGGGAGAGTGAGAGAGAAAGAAGGATATAAACACACCTTCTTCATAACATTTCAGGTTTACAGAATGCTTCAGTAATATCAATCCCCAGCCTTTTGTCCCCAACCGTACCCATGTCAACATTGCAAAAATATTTCTCGGAAGAGGTAAGACTTCAATGACTCAAGGAAATAGCCTCACTTCCTTATTCAGCAACAATCCAGACAGTATTACCACGACGGCTACACCTTTAAATTGGAGTCCACAATTTCCTTGTACCTAAGATTTATCATCTAAACTTAAGAAATCAGTGGCAAAGCAAGAAACTAATTTCTGGATCGTAAGTGATTGCTCTAACCACTGCGTCTTCCATCACCTGTCTTAAAGAAGGATCATTGCCTGAGAAAAGCCACTGTATCTATCACAAATTATTCACCTCCAAAATATTAAATATATTTTTCCAACGACAATCAGGTCAAAGCATAACAACGATATGCTTCTGGATGATCTAATAATAAGAAATGACAACTACGGGTCAAATTCTGCTGTTATAGCTCAGGTATACAATTTATATCCACCAGAAAAGATGTTAAATACATGTCTTTCTGCTTAAGAAGAAGACAGCTTATTTGCACCGTTTCTACTATTCCATCACATACCATAAAGCAGGGCACTAGTACCACTAACAATTTGTTGAATACTCTACTGAACATACTAATTAATATCACTATTTCTGTGAAGCAATCGTGACCAACACGCTTAACATGAACTATGTAACAGCACTTCACATTCACTGAAGTGATCCATCAAACTAGGGTTCTACTTGCAGAAAGTTTATGTTACTACAACACCTGAGCGATACTGAAATTTTCTGCCAAAAGAGTCTCCCCTGACCTTCTGGTGGTAACACACAAAGCAAATTAGCTGATGAGAGCAGTGGAGAGATTTGATCCTGATCTCTCTCAAGTTCACTTATTTCATCAGGTATTGGGAAGGATGGGACACCAAAACAGTGAGGAAAGGTTGTCGTGAACTCTATGAGCACACACAATGGTGCCTGTAAGAAATGGACAGTCTGGCAAAACCGGAATTTGTTACCTCATTCCCTCACCCATTACAAGAAAAACCAGTGTTAGCTTGATATGGGCTGAGGACCACACCAGACCTGAACCCTCACAGAACACAAGTCCCTGTCTTGCAGCTAAGCAGGTGCCACCTTGCCATTTGGGAGAAAGCTCCTGTCATCTGTGAGTCCAAAGTAGCAGAGTAAGAACATGGGGGAGGATTATATTAGGATAGGAGGCTAGACAGACCTGGAGGAGGCAGCAACTTTTTAGTATGCATCTGTACCACCCCATCTTAACAAAGTCTCAGTCCTCGTGGCAGGGCACTTATCATTACCATGAGAACCTCCATGCTAGTTTCTGTAAAGATTGTCTGCTTTTGCAGGCGCACTCTTACTGTACAGGTAAGAAACCGCAGCCCTTGTGCAGGCGGAGGGAAAACTGGTGACGTCCAAGTGTTTCAGCGAGTGACAGCAAATTTAATGTTCAATCTGCATCACAGAAGTATTCCAGTGACACGCAGGGAGCTGTGGGAAGGGGTGGCTACAGCACTGCATCGCCCCTGCTTCGAACAGTGCCTGGGGCTCCGAACCTTCACTAACGTCTGCCTTGGCTGAACTGAACCTGGCTCCAGGTGTAAACCCACCACTTGCTGTGTCATGGTGTTCCTTGCCATGTGATATGAATGGACTTACGGTCAGTTTGCTGCCTAAACATTAATTAAAAAAGATAGGTAAGCAATGAAGTTCTTGCCTACATCTAGAACACCTGACATAACGTTCAGAGTCTTTGCAACTGACATTCAGCTCATGGATGTGCTGTAAAAAAGTATTTGCCATACCGATGAGATGAGTTTTCTTGGTTCATTTTAGATGTCTCTGATTTTTCTAACAGCTGCATAAGAAAATACACCTCCAAAACGGGCATTATGTATATTCTAATTTGGGAGTTACCGAATGAGAGAGTCTTTTACACCTGAGATGCAAGCAAAATGTGCCTCATTAATAAAATACACCATAATGGCTCCATTTGGCTTGTTAACTTTTCTCTTAGCCCTGCTTGAGAATTCCTTTCATGGATTATTAATACCCCAGAGCATTATGGTTCACATCGTATCAGTGCACACTAGAAACAAAAATGCATAAAACATAGACCCTGCTCTGGCAGTGCTACACTGGTTCATCACATCACTAAAGAAGCTGCCCAGATGCACTGAACTCCACGGTCAAGAACCCTTTCGTACCACCACAGGAAGCAAATCTCTCTGCAGTTTAAGCTTCTGTTAAAATTTGAACATGCTGCAAGCAATAATATATGCAAGTCTGAGGAATGTCGTGATGTCTTACACAGAGAGATGTCTTACACAGTTCTTCCCTATATCACAGAATCACACAATGGTAGGGGTTGGAAGGGACCTCTGGAGATCATCTGGTCCAACCCCCCTGCCAGAGCAGGGTCACCTACAGCAGGTTGCACAGGAACGTGTCCAGGAGGGTTTTGAATGTCTCCAGAGCTGGAGACTCCACCACCTCTCTGGGCAGCCCGTTCCAGTGCCCTGCCACCCTCAGGGTAAAGAAGTTCCTCCTCATGTTTAGGTGGAACTTCCTGTGCTCAAGTTTGTGCCCGTTAGAATCCTCAAAAAATTGTTGGTGTTTCAGGTATTTATTTTGGAGTTGATTGTGATTATTTTGACAGAGTAGTAACCTGGACAGCCAGGTTGCCACTAAACTCGCATTGGCTTAATCAGGCCAAGCTGTGACATGAATTTATAACAGACAATAATGAGGATGAGCATACCATTCCAAGTCCTATGAGGAGAGGCTGAGGGAGCTGGGCATGTTTAGCTTGGAGAAGAGGAGGCTGAGGGGAGACCTCATTGCCCTCTGCAACTACCTGAAAGGAGGTTGGAGAGAGGTGGGTGTTGTCCTCTTCTCCCAGGTGAATAATGACAGGACCAGAGGAAATGGTCTGAAGTTGTGGCAGGGGAGATTTAGATTAGACATTAGGAAGAATTACTTTACTGAAAGAGTGGTCAAGCACTGGAACGGCCTGCCCAGGGAGGTGCTTGAGTCACCATCCCTAGAGGTATTAAAGAAACGTCTAGATTTGGCACTTCAGGGCATGCTCTAGTGGCAGAGATTGTAGGGGTTTGGGGTTTTGTGTGTGTGTATGGTTGGACTCGATGATCTCAAAGGTCCTTTCCAACCATGAAGATTCTATGATTCTATGATTTCTGACCACAACTCCAGGCCTGAAGATGAAACAACTTTGTGAACAAGCCTACAAGAGGCAGCTTTCTACTTCCTCTGCTTTCACAGTATTTCCCTGCAAGGTTATACTGGGAACAACCTGTTTGAGCTACAGAGGTACGGCACTGTTAGAAGCCAGATAATGTCTCAGGCTGTTACGACTGCAGGAGGTACAGTATTTCCGAGATGCTCACTGGGGAAGAGACTGAGGAACAGCAGCTTCTCCGCATCCTATTGTATGTCAGCACATCACTCCTCCTTCACCAACTACAGCTGTCACTCAGCTGAAGAGCAGAGGAATGCAACAGTAGCTCCACCTCTAGCTCATCTCCATACAGCCCATTAAATGTGAAGGCAAAAAAGCACAGGCTGCAGCTTTCTAACTGCTTCCGTGGTGCAGGGCATAAAATGTGAACACCACTCTGCCATGCTGGTTTTTTTTTCATCTATCATGTCAGCACAGCTGATGCCCAAAACACACACATAAACACTGACTTGGTATACTAAAACCAGAAAGTCTTTATAAAATGTATAAAATTACACATTGCTGTAATGAAGAGAGAAATGAAATGCACTTGGAAGTGATACACAAAACACACAAAACTGAGAAATCGATGATCCTTCATAGCAAGTTTTCTCTCTGTAGAAGAAACTCTTCACAGAGCTGGAGGAGAGTCACCTGCCCACTTTGTAAGTGACACAGATTCTCTGCACAGGTCACACAGGAGCACAGCCGAGAGCTTGGGGGACATGGGGGTCTGCTTTTTGTTCCTTAGTCCTCCCATAATATAAGCTGACTCCCTCCAAAATGTGCAAGAGGAAGATGTCAACTTGGAAACACAAAGGGTACTTATGGACAAACCGGAAAGAAAAGACCATAAGAGATATGCTGGCATATCTTCATGATGCAGTAACAGTATTCTCTCTGTCTTCCCATATATCACAGAATCACAGAAGGGTTGAGGTTGAAAGGGGCCTCTGCAGGGCATCTGGTCCAACCCCCCTGATCAAGCAGGGCCACCTAGAGCTGGTTGTCCAGGACTGTGTCCAGTTGGCTTTTGAATATCTCCAAGGATGTTCCAAGGATATCCAAGACTCCACAACCTCTCTGGGCAATCTCTGCCAGCACTTGGTCACTCACACAGTGAAAATGGTTTTCCTGATCTTCAGAGGGAACCTCATGTGCTTCAGTTTGTGCCCATTGCCTCTGGTCCCGTCACTGGGCACCACTAAAAAGAGCCGGGCTCCATCCTCTTTGCACCCTCCCTTCAGGTATTTACATACATTGATAAGACCCCCCTGAGCCTTCTCTCCAGGCCGAACAGTCCCAGGTCTCTCGGCCTTTCTTCACAGGACAGGTGCTCCTCCCTTCATCGTCTTTGTGGCCCTTCACTGGACTCTCTCCAGTAGCTCTGTTTCTCTACTGGGGAGTCCAGTTCCTCCAAATGGGACAATGTTCCCTCTGAAACCACAATTCCAAGTACCCTTTATCAAGAAGAAACGTAGGTAGTAATTAAACCATGGAACGCTATTTCTCTCTAATTCACACTATGGCTGAAAAATCATTTTGCTCTGTATGAGGAGAGACGTTAACAACCCGCTCTCTAATCAGGAGAGAAACGACGAGGTTATTTCTCCATACCCCTACACAGCTCCTGATGCCCCTGGTTGATCATTACAACACACAGTGTTTGTTGACGCCCGCCGCTGCACAGCTGACCTAATACGTCTTTTCCAGCTTCAGCTTCCTTGGTTCTAAGATTAACCAGGCTCCTGATTCGAGAGGGCCTGCGCCATGCAAATCAGCCTCTCTCGCTTCAGAAAGAAAGCGGAGAAGAGGAAACACAGCCATCGCTTTCACAGTACATTAATTTTTCTCACAGTGCGGCAATTCAGATGCAGGGGTTAGGCCCAATTTAGATGTTAAAAGAATGACACAAACAAGAGGAAACATCTTGAACCAGAAACACCCTTTTAAAGTTTTACGCCTCTGTGTGGGCATGTGCAGAAGTAGTCACTTCCCAAAATGATTTACATTTTTCAAGCAGGCAATAAACTTCTGCCACTAAGTCTTTCATAGTGTTTCAGTGTCAGTTAAACATTTCTTGGCCTGTTTTATTAGACAGAAAAAACCTGCACAGAGGCTGACGCTTGTCTTAACTAGTATGTAAATTGTCACTCGTGTATCATAGCTAGAAGGTTTCTTAAACCTTTTCTTGTGAAGGCAGATAAAAGGTTGAATTTGGCTATATTATATTACAGAGATGCGTTGCTTGCATTTTTAACATGATTTATGTCAAAAGATTGCACCTATGACTGGATTAGAGCTTTCTGATTGACGCTATAGCTGTGTGTGGAATTTGCTACTCAAACAACACTCCTCTGTGCTCTGCTTTTCTAAAGGAGAGCGTCTCTCCAACGCAATGACATTCCTGTTAGCCTGCTGCACTCCCGAGCATCATCAGAGACCCCTTCATAATTTTACATCTTCTAGTAAGTTTTGGGATATGCTATTAAGTTGCTCAGAAATGTCTTGCCTATAGCATCTTGTTTAAAAAATAAAGCAAAACAAAACAAAAAAAGCAACTAAAAAACCCCATTCCATTAATAATTTTATAACTATTTTAATATAACCTCCAAAAAGGAGTTCAGGGAAGGGTTGAGACAACGATCTAGCCTGAAAAAAACACCATAATGAAGACTTTGGGAGAAAGGTATAGTTTACCTCAAATAAGATGGTAACCATTAACAAGCGTGTAAGTAATGAATAGCACACAAAACCTGCAATATGGAACCCAAAAGAATACTCAGATCCCTGAATAGACAGCATTTCAAAAGCAAGAGGATTAAATATCTTTGCAGACATGTGATTAGAAAGCGGTCATAGCCCCTTGCTGCAGGAGCTCACTGAGGCTGAGAAAATAAGATTGTTTATAAGCAAAGCTAATTATGGTTATAATAATCAGTGCTATCGTTGTTTGCTGGGTATATATCAACATTTTCAACTTGTAAGTCTTACAACACTTTCATTACTGGGGACCTGCATGATAGTTCAAGGCAGAGGGTGATCAATTTCTAATCTTCTTACTACATAAGTCGCCTACTTTCTCAGCAGCATTCTGGCGGGTAATAATCTCGGATTAAGTGTCCCCGTTTTTCACCCAGTGTGGCAGTCCCATGCATTATATTGCAGCCTCTTCTTTACCAAGAGACAACGAAAACTCTATACATAATTCACCAAAAGACATGATTTCTTTCTATTTCCAGTTCTTTTCCACTTTCTGATTTGAAACAAAGTTCTGAGATGCCCACTGATTTTGAGAGTCAGGAGTCACATCTTAATATAACCTACTTCCCCCACAAAACACAACCAAAAAAAACCCTGTTGTCTTCAACCCTCTAAATTACAGTGCTTACTCAGTCATTATTTTTTCCTTTAAAAGACACCAAAGGATTTCTTCCATGACGTCAGATATCTTCCCCCTCCCAAACCCCCTCTCCTCACAAGAAGGTATACTCTGGCCTTGACTTTGCGGATTTACAAGGTTATCGGACCAAGTTCACATCCACTCCTATTGTGAATGACTCCGAAATGACACTTCTTTCAGCAGATTTAAATGCTCTTTCCAAAGGAACGAACTTACCCATCCAGACTTCTCCAAACTGACCAGCTCCCAGTTTCTTCACTAATTTAATTGATTCCCGTGGAATTTCCCATGCGTCTTTATCCCATGGTTTTTGAGGCTTGGGACTAATACAAGCTTTCTCCAACTTTCTGCATAAGCCATCTGATTGCTCTGTTTTTCAAAGGAAAAACAAAATAGGAAGTCTGTTACACTTCTGTTCCTTGTGACTTGAGACAAACATTACTTAATTGCAGGTGTGCACTGCACAAAATAATTTTCAAAATAATCAGGTGTTTTGATGAAAATGTAACCTTTCTGGTGCTCTCACTTAACTTTAAGCACCTCTGAACTGAAATTTGGTATTCCGATACAAATTTAATAAAGAAGTGTCACGTGCATCTGGCTACCATCAGATTATTAAGGGTTTTTTAGTACAATTCGTACCAACTAAATAAAATATAAGATACGTTTACTGTCAGTATGTTGATGATGATGTACACTGGAGTCAGGCTTGGAACCTGTATTCTGAATTTGTCATTAAATTTTCGTACAGCATTGTTTCAGACGCATGTGCATGCAAGCATAAGTAGGTCACAATTAGTTTTTCTCTCCAGACACAGAGCAGCTACAACTTTAATACAAATGTAGAATAATTCTCAGGTTTTCCAGCTGTGCCAAAGAATTACCACACACGTCTGACAATTCAGAGAAATCTCATAGCCAAGTCTCAATGCAGCTTTGAAAAATCACTACGTGATTTTCTGTCCTACATTTTTCATCTCTGTCTTCCCAGTTACAAGACTAAAACCACATATTTTGGAGCTACCCAACAGGAGGTTTTGCAGAACGAAAAGTCACTTTCGTAGCTAAAACATAGGTAGAAACTTGTCCCTTCCTCCCCCAGGCCTTTTTTTTTTTTTTTTTTTTTTTAAATAATGAATGTATACATTCTATGTGGGTACAATTTTCTTTCTTTGAAGTCAATGGACTTTTACTTCCTTCAAAATGCCATTCACAATAAATAAACAAACAAACAAATAAAAAAAAATACAGGAAAAATAAAAACAATTCCACATCCAACACCGCAAGAAGATATTCACAAGTCTATACGTATTTCTGCTAATTGTGAATGCTAATTTACTTTCAAATACAGAATTTATTTATTTACAATGCAGTCAATTCTTACTGTAGTTTCACATCATCATAACTTTGATGAAGTGTTTTATAAAGCTATTCTTTACTTGACAATGGTATGCTGCAGAGCAAGCAGTGTTAGGTCTGATTATGATAACAACGTTACTTGGGTTCCAAGCAGTTTTACTTTATCTTTGATAATATGCATGCCTGGGTTATTTAGGAAAAAAAAAAAAAAAAAAGATGAAAAGCTTTGAAACAAAACAAGAAAGCATTTCTTTTCCTTTACAGGAAATAATGGCTGTATTCTATTAAGTAATCCACAAACCCATTCAACTTACTTTGATAATGTTTGATCATATCGTTGATGTTGGGAAAAGTTATTCTGGGAGAGATGTAAAATCCTCCATTGTCTAGACTCCTAATTTTGTAGTGCTTAATAACGTCGCCGTGCTGTGGGTCATAGTCTCTTATGGAGAGAGAATAGCTGCCTGCAGAGAAAGAAAGAACGATCATTAGGAGATAGCAAAAGTCTACAGCGTCCACACATATACAGTTGAGCCTAACAAAATCACCTTTTTATCTGTTTTTCTTTTTACTCCCTTATTTCCTCAAAAAGCATTTTGCAATCAACAGGAGGAAGTTGGCCAATAGCCGGTCGTGAACTGGTCACCAAAATGCTTACAGTCACACTTTTCAATCTTATTCAACAAAGCTAGGAGTTCCATAAGCCCGACAGCTCCACGTCCAAAGCCCACTTCTGCAGCAGGTCCCCCCAGCTAGAGTGGGAAAACAAGGCCAGGGCTGTCACACTCCTCACGCAGAAGCTGGAATTCAGAGACCAGCATTTCGGAAAAGGAAGACGCTGGATGTCACAGACCAAACAAAAGGGTACCTTGGAGGTGGCTTGAGGCACAGAGGAGGGAGGGCAGATCTCTTAGTCCTAGGGAGCCTAACCTCCGCTGACATTTAAGATGTGGCAGCAGAGCATCTACCCTCAACTACAGAGCTCTTCGTTTCTTCTACTTGTACAATTCTTGTCCATTTTCAACTGACAAGAAACCACCTCAGCACCTTCCCTCTCCCCACACACAGATCCAGTGACAGAAGGGGATAGGAAGAAATGTTTTGGGGGTACTTTGTCTTACTTTCAGCAGCCAATGTTGAATTTAGGAGTCTTCCATTGAGAACTTCATTTAGGAGTCTTCATGTGAGAGCAAAGAAACAACTATATGGGCCCATTACAGAGAGGTACCTAATCAATGTTAGGGCCAGAAAACCAATGCCTGTGGAGGCGATAGACATTCAATTTGATGAAGGGATTCATGCATCTTTCTCTGGAGGACACAGTGTTAGAGTACCCAGCTGGAGAATCCAGTCAGGCTGTTGTCAGAGTCCAGACACAGAACCTCCTATTCTTTTCTGAAAATCTCAGCCAAAGAGTCTGGAGACTTCACTAAGCTTTACAGTACAAAGAGCTCTGTCTATAGCAGAAACCTTTACCAAAAAGCTTTTGGAAAAAAAAATCACACTAATCACATGACAGTGCAGAAGTATAAACCCCTTATTATGCACTAAGTACATTTTAAAACTTGTAGCAATGGATACAGACCCAATAATGGAAGACTATAAAATGCAGCATCTGCTGTTTACAATGAAAAATGTCCTTTAGTAAAGGAATCACAAATGTTAGGAAGGGAAAAGATCTCTGCATTCATTCCTGCTACTTGTCAGTGTAACCACACATGCAGACATACACACACACATTTTTTTTTTTTTCCTAACTCAACTTTGGGTGTGAACCTGAAGCTCTCTCTCTTGTCTCTTTTCCTGGTGATTTTCTTATCCTTCTCACTCCTACAGAACTGGAGAAAAGTCACGCAATAGGACACATGAGGACTATGCCACACCCAGTGCCACTTCATGCCAATTTTTGTGAAGACTGACTGTATGTTTTTAATTCAATTCCAAAGTAACCCACCCCAAAGCCTACCTTTTAATGTTTCACTTTCCCTGATAAGGAAAGCTCCAGGACCATTTCCAGGAGCCAGGAGTTGTCTTTCGGCATCTTTTCGGGTTATGTCTTTGAAGAACCATCTGAAAAAAATTTCAGAGAGTTAGAACCATTTCTTTCCCCCACAAAGGATACACCACCAGGGTGAAGAAGTAATTTTCCAGGATTTAGTGCTTGGGAGAACTCACTCTTCTGTTTCCAAGGTGTTTACTTTTGCTACGTAGTTGCTGGGAATGAAGCCTTCTTTCCTCGTTGTGAGAGATTTTGCTCTCCACCATTCTCCCAGCCTGAAAAACAGAAACAACACTAGTATTCACAGGAAAGGAAAATTATAAAGCGTTATTTGGCTTCTACTGTGCTGAGAGCTTCACCCGCGCTGCAGAGAGAAGCAGCATCTTTTCTCTGAACTCAAGCCCCCTTCGAAGCCATTGGCTCCACCACATCAATGTTTGGTCGCTGTTGCCAAGGGCAGCTGCCAAGTCCTACCAACAGCTCCACATGCATTTGTGTTTGCACATATAAGGGAGCTCCCTTACCATTAATACACTCATGTTTTGACTAGGATACCAAAAAATTATAAAGGTAATTAGATGAGTCCAAAGAAAAACTACAATACAATCAGTACAGTCATACTTACTCCTCAATAACTTTCAATTTTTCTCCTTTTTTGAAGGACAAGTCATCTTCATGAATGCCATCATAGGGATACAAAGCTACCACAATGACTCCATGCTCCTCTGTTTCTACAAAGGCAGAAAGCCAAAGGCGCGTTTGCATTATTTTGCAGGCTGACATGGGCACAGCACACAGCAGTTAAGATTCCTACGAAAACATACCTTCGGTGATGAACCGCTGTCCTGGTAAGAGCTGTGCTTCTTGATTTGCCTACAATAAAATATGTCTTTAATTAAGCAGTTTTAGATCTTTGCGACAATCTTACATTACAATTACATATTATTCAGTTGCTTTGGTATCATCTTACACGCCTTAAATTAAAAGGAAATGCTCCAATCTCTTCCCACCATTCTTCCAAAGATAAAAATACAGTAAGTCCCCACTAGATTTTGAATTGAGCAGCTCAGACCTCGGGAAGTTGTGACACAAGATGTGGGGAGGAAGTTCGCAGCTTTGTGTCATCTGCTGATGAGGATTTATGCAGGGCGCTTTAACAGGACAGTTACTAACACGTAGCTGTCATGCTAAAGAATTAAAAGCACAGTTATGCTGCTAAGATCGTGCAAGACAAAAGAAGTAATTAAAAAGAAAAAAAAGTAAATGGTAGTTTGTGATGTGTGTACGGAGAGCACGGTGAGAGCACGGTGAGCCCACCGCGTCAGCTGGTGAGAGGGGAGAGAAGGGCGGCCCTCACTCGCGGAGGCACAGAACAAAAGGTACCAGTCAATCTGCAAAATATCAAACCCACTTGGTAGCCGCTGGGATTCCCCTTCCTTTCTAATGCCAGGCAGCACACACGGAACCACCATGAGGCTGTTCCTCCTGCAGCAGAGTGCTGCTCCCTGTGCCCTCCACTCCCCTCCTGTCCTTACCTATGTCCCTCGTGCCACGTCGAGTAGTGGCCTTCAGGGAATAAAAGGAAAGTTGACCAGAGCTGGTGAAGAACCGCCCGTGATTATCTCAGCCTTTTTAAACAGCCCTTTTAAACAGAACAATTAACACCTGGATCCCACAGCTATTAGAAACGCAACAGCGATGCTTTTAAAAATGGTTCTAAACTACTTCAGGTTTTCTAAAGTCACCTAGCATTCTTCTACAGACGTAGCTATACCTAGACCAAGCATCTCCAAGGATTACGGTTTTCATGCAGAAAACTATCACAAACATAACAAAGTAATTAAGCAACAAACCACTGATTTTTATTTTTTAGTTCTTTAAGTACTTATTCGTTGAGGGTGAACTGCACAACACTAAGAGCCCAATTGTGTACTAATGATCGTTTGAATTTCCTCATGCATGTGCTTTGGATTGAAATTTAAGTTATGCCAGTCATGCTTTGATCTTGCTACTGGAATTCTCCCCTGAGACTATCTACTTACTGGCCTTTGCTGTTTATTGGACGTTGGATCCCTCACATAAATAGTTCGTTCAGTTTTACGTACTGGTTGATTCTTCAAATCTAGCCCATCTCCATGCTGATTCTCTTTCCTTTTTGATTTTATACATCCCATATTTCCTGTTGGAATAAAAAAGGTGTTAAACAAAAAACATTATGCCATAAACCAAGCCGTTTGCCATGCAATCATCTGGGCTATGCAGCAAAAACCTGATTCCTTTTAATACACAATAGTCCACGGGGAGAACAACTGAAGGTTAGGAACACACACTGAAAGCTCTTTTCTGCTGCAAAGGGAAGAAATGACTTCTTGTCTCGATCCACAGATGAAGTAAATATTTCAAAATAGTTATTTACCATTTCAGTATTTTCAGATTTATCATCTTTTCTCCCCAATGGCCCCTCTCACCCCCCCGAAACCCCTTACATCTTTCTGATACTTCTGTGAGCTTCAGAATAGATATAAGAAAAATGGAATTACTGTAGCGACAACTTATTTCTGTACGTTTTAGAGAAAAGGCTGCTTTGGAAGACGTAGAAAAAAACTCCAGTCCGAATGATGAGAAGTGCAGCTGGATCTAGCGACACCTGTATCTCCCCACTTCATTTTGCCTATGCCAGGCTAGCAGGGAGCTCCCAGTGATTCAAATCCCCATCTCGCATGAGGCTGATGACTTGTGCAGTCCCAGCTCCATGGCAGATACGCTGCTACTGTGACCTTCGGTAATGAATCTCTTTGTTCAAACAGGCCTGTTACGGCAGCCTAAAACAGCCGATGTGTGTATCAGTGACGGCAAATCACCACGCAAGTATTTCTTCTTCAATACAATTTAGAAGGATAATCCTTCTCAGGGTGTGCATCCGTGCTAAATCAGATGAGATACAGCTGTTAGCATCTACATGACTGGAACCTGACTGCTAATCCCCTGATGTAATTACATAGCACTTCAGCAAGCACATATACAACATTATCTCCATATTCCTCCCTCAGAGGACAGTAATCATACTTACTCTTCAAAGAATCCACCATGAATGCTTTTCAAACCTCCCCTTCCTTCCTCTCTCCCTCCTTTCAGGTCAGTGCTCTAATGCTAGGTTCACAGCCACACTTTCCCTTGCAGGCACACACTCTCACTCCCCCCCCTGCCCTAATTAATCTTTAAAGCCAGTTCTTTGAAGAACAATGTAAAACCTAGAATGAGAGCTCAGTGAACGTCCGGGCTCAAGTAAACCAGCACTGACTAAAACACAGCTGGAAAAGATAAAGCAGATCCTACCACCCTATACTGCACCCCACCTATACCTTCATCTCTGGGTTAGAAAAGGTCATCATAGTAAACAGTTAAAGTTGTAGAGGTGTCCACCCGCAGACACAACTGTTTCAATGGGACGGTGCCTTACACACCTGTAGGTAGGAAAATTAGCCGGATCGCTCTGGGTTCATATTAAGACTTATACTTTTGTAACAACACTGATAATAATCATAATCCTAACTAAGTATAACAATAAGCCAAGGCCACAAACACTCCCTTGTGGCAGGTCTCAACTTCCCACATCACCTTCATTTAATTTCCCATCCTGCCCTCGAGGAAGCACCACATAACGACAGACGCACTGTCCTATCCATGGGCTGAACGCTGCCTTCTAAAAATGAGAGGAGGGTACCTCCTCACCTACCATTTCTGCAAATTATTTCTCACCCATTGCTAACAAATCTGGGCTGTCTGTGAGATTTCAGCAGCGATGCAGCGAACTGTGATACGAGCTTAAAAGCAGCATGAGAACTCACTGCTCCCCTTGCTGTCTTCTCTTGAAATAAAAATAAAAGGAATCATACAGAAAATCAATAGGCACTGACCAGGCATCACCATCCCACAGAGGCAGAGAATACAGTTTCCTCTTCTTGTGTGTCAACATTTCAGCATTCCCATACTCGTTTGAAGGCACTGGGGGGCACCTTCAACCAGGATCTTCCCTTAGAAGCAAACACCTTTAATGCTTAATTTCAGCTTGTGAAAACACCCACTGGAAGATTTTTTTCCAAATTCTCCACTCTACATGGGTTACATACTAGGTGTTTTGAAATACCGAGAAGGATTTTATTTATTCATTTATTTACAATTGCGGATATATAGAAGAGTCTTGTCCTGCAGTTAATGGTTCACAGGGAATTTCTGCACACTCACAGCCACGCTGGTGTTGGCATGCCCACCCTAGACATCAGGAAGCCCAGTGTTTAATTACCTGCTGCATCTGCAAGATCAGGTATTGAGCCACCTCATTGCTAACCTTTTTGCTCTTGAATAGTTCTGCTTCTACAGGACAAACAGCTAAAGTGGAGGACATAAGGTAATTTGATCTAAGTTGTCAGCCAAAAATCCCTTTCCCTATCGCTGTAAGAAAGCTGAAGATATCTTTAGAGACTGCAGCTTGCCCAGTGCTGGTGTAAACTCAGGGAAAAGCATTTTTACTCAGATTTTTTTTTTTTTCCTGCAGCTTAAAGAACATGAACAGCTGTAACATAAGCCCGCTGTGAGGTTGTGCCGGTAAGCTCAAGGTTAGCATTTGTTGGTGACAGTATCAACAAGGGATCAGTAATACCACTGTGCAGGTGCCCTGTAGCCCCACAGAAGCCCACTCGGTGCCACGTGAAATCACACAAATGCAGCATGCCAGATAACACATGTGGTGGCACCAACCACAGAGAAGATTCTGAGTCTCATCGTGAAGCACAGGTTTTTGGTTTTTTCCTCATGGAGATGACAGCCCGGGATCCTCACAGGACTTACCTTGGTCTAGATTAGCAAAAAGCCCCAACAGTTGGTGCTGAAGCCCATAGCTGCTTCAAGGGGGGGTTATTGCCCTGTTCACTCCAGTATAGCCCCAAGGACTGAACGCTCAGTAGGAGCAAGACCACAGTAAGGGTTTATTTAAAGGTAATCCTCACACTGCATCTTCCTAAAGCGGTCTCAGTCTTGCACTCTGAGTCTGCTCCACAACATGAACCACAGCCCAGCAAGTGGGGACAACTGCTTCAGGAGTGGGATCCTGATCTAACTAAAATGCTGATGTAGACACATCCTGAGAGTATCAGCTTCTTTATGAAACAAGCTTCTTAAATCTTGCAAAAGAAACATATGAAAAATATGCAGTAACGTAAAACGAATGTTTAGCACTTTATACATATCAATATAGTTAAGTTTATGACATGTAATTTAACATTTAATTTTCTGACCTTATGTATTTCTAAACAAGTATAGGCAGACAACGGAGACACAGCATAAACAAAGTTGAAAAATAGTTTTTAAGCAGTAGAAACTGGATCAATGAGCACATGTTCTTTTGATACTGTGAAACAAAAGATTTTTGAACTCTTCAAAGAGGCCACAGGATCTTAAATTTGTATATGCTAGCTCTCTGTAAAGCTGTGTGCACTGCATTCCAGATGGCACATTTAAAATTCCATAAGATCAGTCCTATGCCCAAGGCAAACGTAACTGTCTTGGTTTCAAAAGCTTCTGCTCAGTGATTGCTCAGTTCATCTGCAATGCCAGATTTATTAGTTTCCAGCGCAGCATTATACATTTCTACTGCAGTCTAATCTGGGTCTTTCCCACGGTTTTGAACACGGTATCAACGTAAAGATTCATAGGGCCAGTATAAACAGCAAGTACCGATGGGAGAGTTTCAATGGATTTCAATGGATTTCAAAATACCAAATGCCATATGATTACCAAAGTTAACTTCACAAACATTCAACCATACAAAAAAGAAACTCTGAAGTATAAAAGGTGTATGCAGTGCACACCTTTCTGAGTTTATAGAGTAGTCATAAGGAAAATTTGAAGGGGGGAAGTTCATTCAGGCATAAATAAAATATTTCACTTGGTGTAAAATGTTTATTTGCATAGCTCTCTGTTGCCGTATCACAATGAGCATCACGGACGCGTATTGTGCAGGTATACAGAGAAAAAGAATATGGTAAGCAAAGAGCAATCCAGAGAGGGCAGCAGCGTTAGAAAAGAAGCTATGTTATTGTTTGGCAGAGATAAAAATAATTTAGATATCAGAAGAAATGCTGCCAGTCCCTACTCAGCCGTTTCCCATTCCAACAGATTCGCAACACAGGAGCTATTTCTTTTCATCCATGCTTCTCATTGACTGTCCTGTCCGCACCTCCAGACATGAAAGATAAATATTCAATTAAAAGAAACTCTGCATAACACAGCTGCTAACTTTTATAAACAGATAACTAAAAAAGTATCAGCTCCTCTTTTAACAAAGAGCATATTGTATTTAATGGCTAAAAGGCAAGGACAGGTACTTGAGTTGACATTTCCAGCATGGTGATAAGAATCTGAGCTCAGGCAGCCTTTGAAAAGCCAGAGGAGTATCCTAAGAACCATCACACAGAGCCTCTGGAGCAGGTTGTTCCACAGACACCGATTTTGATGCCTACAGAGGCATTTGCCTTGAATTTTCCCTCTGAATCCCCCATTTCATCTTGGGTCTTAATTTCAAAGCAGATTACGGGGGGGGGGGGGGGGCTTGTGCAACATTTTTCCAGGGTTAAAAGCTGCTGTCTATCCCCAAAACACTGTTGCTTTTTCTGCCTTTTGCTGTTATTACCAGCCAAGCAATGTGTCTAAAGCCACAATACTTCCCACTGCGAGCAGTCAAGTTTCGTGTGACCGTCGCCCATCCATCCACCACCAGCAGCGTGCGAGGTTTCATTTCCTCCCAGCGCTTATCTTCTGCATCATCTACAAAGCCAATCTCGTTTTTCTTTTTGCTCATGGTCACGATTGTTCTCCTCCCTGTGATTCTCTTACATACAATATTTACCGCGCACATTAGTTAACCATTTTCTAAAAATCCACCTGACGTGTCCGGGATTTTCTTCATCTGAGTTATGTCTTCATGACAATGACTCTGAAATCCTCGCAGATTTTTCAACAGTTTAGCGTGGCTTCATTCTAATCTTTGCAGAAAATGCAAACTTTTAAAAAAACAACTAGCATAGATTATACTTTGCCTTTTCCAATAATAAAGTAACTTTAAAAAGAATTAGAACGACAACACTGACTACACAAGCAACTCTATTTTATCAAATAAATATCTGTTGTTCAAAAGGTCAGTAATTGGGTACAGAAACACCAATTCTGTGGGTGGCTTAGACTTTTAACAGATATAGACATATATATTTTAACAGATACATAAAAAAATAATTTGTATTCAATTGCAATGTTTATAAGCAGTAAACTCTTCATTTAAGCCACAACACTTCTTACGCATACATATATAAAAGTTTTTCCTTAGCAGTACAAATAAGAGAGAGAATGCACATTAAGATGTACAAAGAAAAAAAAAATTTAAAAAAATCAAGACCCCCCAAATCATTCTGAGTCTTGAACATCGTTCTGTATTTAAGCTTCTGAATCAAAGAACAGGAAGCAATTGTTTACACCTACATATAAAAAAAACAACTGGTTTTAAATCTGGAGCTTTAAAGCAGCTTAGAGAGCAGTGCAGTAAATAATTTTATTTTTTAACACCTCTTTCAAAAATTCAAAAGAATACCTTTTCCCTCCTCCGTTTTAGACTTTTCATTCTGGACTTTAATGTCAGCTGGTACGCTGCTACTTCACAAGTTACAAAGCCAGAGGTAACAGAGTGATGCCTTCACCAGATCTCCTGAATAATTGAGAATGTGAGACTTCTCCGCATCACTCTCAAGGTCAAGGCAGAAGTGTCTCAAAAACCAAACAAACTCAGATGATCAACTTAGATCTAAAACTGCTGGGGAGGAAGAATCGTAAGCCCACTCTGCCCAAGGACACAAGGCTTTTTCAGTACCTTCACTCAACTTTCTACATCACTTCAATCAACTGCTCGAGTTTCCCATTCCATGAAAAAAAATGGGAAAAATATGAAATTTAAGGAATTCATTTATCTTAACCTTTACTGCTGACTCTCTCTCTATGTTGACCTGCTTCCACATCATCTGCAAAACCTGAGTGTTGCACTGATCTTCTATACCTCTGTTACTGGGACTGTGAGGAGGGGCATCTCCGAGGGGCCTCAGAAACCTGGGTTCATTTCTGACCCATCATCACACGGTGCAGAACGGCAAAGCAACCTCCAAGGAACCCGGAGGAGAAGTTTAATTTGAGGTGGCAGAGCTCAGCAAAGCCTCATCAGCACTGTTCTATACGTATTTGTGCCAGTGAAGATGTGGTTACCAGACCAGAGTGCGAATAAGAGTGACAAAAATAAATTTTCTGTGGCTGGGACTAATGTGAAAGAATTAAACTGGAGAGCAACTGAACAGAAGTGGATTCCTGATCCTTGGTTGTCTCACAAATGACCACTTTTTATGTTGTTCAGCCTTGTACCTGCAATTCATCACATATATATACAATATGTATTTATATATTTAATAATATAATATACTATATATATACACCGTGAGTCCTGACTTCCTGGTAACTTTCATCGAATTAGATTCTTGCAAACACAGAAATCCTGGGTCAGCTTTCATCTTGGGCTTGTTTCACTTCCTACATCTTGTTTTTGCACTGGAGACCAACTAGGGGAACTTAAGCAGTTTGTCCTTCCCTCGCCTTTCTGCTGAAAATGCTATGGATGTCTCGGTCACTCCCCGTCTCATGTACTTTAATCTATGTTTTTTAAATTTAACTTATTTCTATAGGTCCAGATTACATCATCCATATGCCTCCCAAACTGAATTTATCCCTCATATGATACGCATATACATGGGCGTATAAAATTCCTGCCACGTGAGAAGCAGTAGTCCTTCTGACAGCATTTTTTAAAAAGGAGAAAATTTGAGGAATTCTTTAGCTGCTTTGATCTTTTGGGGGGAAAAGGTGAGACAAAGCTGAAACAATATTTTGACATACATATAAACAGGCAAAGAAGAGAAACAAGTTAATCCCTAGTGTAACCATCAAAACCCAAATAGTAGTGTTGTGGAAAAGTTTGCAACAAGAATGTTACTGTGAGATTTCCTCAAACTTACTCTCATTTAAGTCAAACCCTCAAATTTTCCAAGGGTGCACTTCTATCAGAGCAAGGTAACAGTGATATCTTGTTTATCACAATCGCATCGTACAAGCTCAGAAACGAGTTTGCCAAGCTCCATTTTTACAGAGGTTAATGGGTGGTGGTAAGAACAAAATATTATTGCTCACTCCACTTGGCTTAGAAGCTGTGTCCTAATTCCCAGTAAGCACGTTTTGGGGACAATAATGGCATTTAGCCCTTCATCCTCTTAGGCGATTAGGAAGAAGTCACATCTCTTTCAGTCTCTTTTCTAGGCTTTAAAGACCAAACCCTCTCAGTCTTTTCCATTTCCACTGGTTATCCTCGGAGCCCTTCTCCACATCTGTTTCAGTTTGAACTCACCCCTCTAAAGGGCAGGAGGCTGGAGTTGGTCGGGTGTTCCAAGATGACATTCAACAATGCTTTGCAAGAAATAATATTTCTATTTCTTCCATCTACAGAAATACATCACCCAATAAATTTCAGCAATTAATTTATTATTTTCACACTTCCATCAATCATGCTAGCCTTTATAATCCCCTCGTGATCAGTTAAGGCACTCAACTTTGTTTCATTTTTCATAATGACAAACTGTTGTCACAGCAGATTTTCCTCTCCTGTCTCCAGTAGCATGACCTGGCACCCTGATATTAAATTTCTCCCCATTATTTTGCCAGACCGTTCTTTCTGCATGATGCTTTCAGATGCCCGTGTGTTTGTAATACTTCCTAATATCACAAGGGGACTCCTTACTTTTTCACTGCAAATGACGGTGTTAAAAGGAAAAAAAAAAAGGTCTTAATGTAATGCTAATGCAACATTAGGCAACAGAGAGTGGTATTGCCAAGAGTTTGGGGAAGTGCAGCAGACAGGCACCGCCACCCTGTTCAGCTTCTTTCACGGTTCCTTCCTCAGCAATTGTGACCAAGACAAATTCTATTTTGTCCATGCTACCTCAGATTATTTTTTAGGGTCTTCCTGTATCAGTTACAGAAGGTACCACGCTGGCACCTTCATGCTCTCCAACACTTACATCCTACTGCAGTTATAAATCAGTCATGTTTCTATTTTCTCCGCAACACTGGGTTTTAAGCCCTGCACCAGTATTTCTATTCCTTCTCTTTAGAGCTGAGATTTCCAACATTAGCACACAAATATCTCAGTCTGACCAAACCAATCTGGGTTGGTAGAAACCTTTCTTGAACTCATTACCTAGCTGACTGCTGTTCTTGATGACGTTCCTGACACTCATTCTTCCACCCTTTGGCGTCCTGTTTTCCTTTCTCACATTGGCCTGCATATTGAAATCAGGGGTAGACCTATGCAACATTAATAATTCAACTCCATTTCCTAATTTAAAGATTTTTTCAATCAAAATTCGAGTTAGAACAGGGGAAAAAAGGTGTGCTGCCATCTGACTACAGTGGAAGTGGTCTGTGTATTACATCATACAGCAAAGATCCCCCAACAGTTGACACTGGACCAGGAAACTTCTGGCGAGATAAAATACCTGGTGTTGTCGTATTAATGATGTATTGATGTGTTTCATTGCACACATGGCAGAAACCCGTTATCCTGTACCCCCTCCTTTTTTTTTTTTTTTTACTTATTAGTCCAGGCCTTTTAGCTGTGTAATAACCAACATTAATTAATGCATTGCTATACTAAATAGAAAATAAGTGACTCAAGTTATCACACCTCAAACTCCCAAGCATGAACTGATCCGATACAGTTATATGGAAACCAGGTGTGGTCAGGTGGGGTTTGAGGATTATGTACTTTCCTCCGCAGCCTTTGAAATAGGAGTGCTTTGGTAAGACGAACCGTATCGGTTCAGGTAAACAGTTTTGTGTATTCAAATGATACTAATCCACAGTCCAACCTTTGTGTGTCTGTCCTTTAAGTCTTGGAGGCGAGAATAAGTCTATTCCATGCTCAGGTAAATGATACATGATCTTTGTTGGAACTCATAAATGATAGCATAACATGTATTTACTTTACTGTGGGGGTGGTGAGGCACTGGAACAGGTTGCCCAGGGAGGCTGTGGATGCCCCATCCCTGGAAGTGTTCAAGGCCAGGCTGGATGGGGCTTTGAGCAGCCTGGTCTAGTGGGAGGTGTCCCTGCCCGTGGCAGGGGGGTTGGAACTAGGTGATCTTTAAGGTCCTGTCCAACCTGAACCATTCTATGATTCTATGATATATAATAAATAACATCATCGCTGATGACATGAAAGGTAGCTCTAGCAGGCGTGGGGGGCCTTGACCAAGAAAGAAGCATCTTATATTTTTCTATAAATCCACCACAGTTTTTGTCTAGATTTCTTAAAAGCTTCGTTTCATGCAGGAACTTTGGCAACAGAAAAAAAAAAAAAATTAGAATAAAAAAATAAAGAAGAAATACTGAAAATAACTAATGTAATCATGATAGTATAATAACCTTATAATATCTGTAAAAGGATGGAAATAAAATTCTGAAACAAAACAGTACATTGACATGAAGCAGGTTATAATTTATACAAACTACTGATCCTTTCCCTTGTTTATGCAATTGAAGAAAAATACCAAAAGATAAGAAAGTTAATCCACACAAGATTGTGATTTTGTTAACATTGCATAAAAGACTTTATATATTATGCCAATGTTCCAGATTCACGTAGTCAGTGGTTTTGGCACTGATTTTAAACCGAGTCTTACATTAAGGTAACATCTGTTTTATGACCTTATAGCACTCGCGTCATTTTATTACAATCATTTGCCTCAACTGCATCCTCTAGAATTTTGAATCAATATCAACAGTGAAATAATTCACTTTGCCAGCCCTCAGGCAACTGCGTCTTCCATTTCCTCAACTTTTTTCCACCGTACTGTATGTTTTGAGGATAGGGAAAAAGGTCAAATAACACCCGAATTTGTCAAAACAGAATAAACTTCTATCAAGTTCTTCAAAAGGATCATATGAAATGGAACAGAGAAAAACTGTACCAACACGTTAACCAACTTAAAGGGAAGGTTCCCAAAATACTTTACAGACCTAAAAGTGTTACGCAAACTATTAGTAAAAATATCATTTTCTTTACAAGTAAAAAACTTCACTCTGTGAACTTCAGTAATGACAAAGAACCATATAACCAAATCTCCATTTCCAGATGAAAATTTGGCCAACTACATTGAAGAGGAAAGTAATTTTTCCTAAGGATTAGGAAGTGTCCCACTCCAGCTAGCAAACCCCAAGGACTACGTCTACATTCCAAGCTGAGTGTATCTATGACTTGCATACAATTTTTTCAGCTTTAAATTGATGACTTTGGCCAACAATGGCAGTATGCTAAAGGTTCAGTAGTCTAATGTTTGCCCTGAGCTTTATAGATGTCCATGTCTACCAGTAGTACAAAGATCCTTCTCCTGTCCCTTTTTAATGACTAGAGCAATGACTGTGGCATAGGAAAATGAGAAACTACCTACAAAACCAACAAGGTTTTGGACCGAGGTCCAGGAGTAGCCCAAATTACATCATCCTTATAAAAAGTGACATGACAGAAGGGCAGAAGGACAAGCTTCACACTGTTCCTTTGGAGAACACAGGTCTGGGACCTATCCTTCTTCACTCCCAACAGGACTTACCTAGCTCCTCTCTCTCCTCCTCTTCTTCACAGACACGCAGTTAGCCTCCCAAAATAAGGTGTAGTTGAGAGGCATGGAACAAGGGTTCCTTCATCAGTAGAACAGTCCAAAATGCCTACTTTATACACATGGTGGTTTTACTCAGGTGTTGAGTTCAACCTACCCATCAATGTACTTGAAGGCAAAGGCACAGCCACACAAACAAATTACACTGAGTAACAAGCGGCCCTGCATGAGCTACTTTGCAGTACCTAATGTCTACATTTACTACGTGATACATGCAAGAGAAATCAGAGTTAGCTTGTCCTGGTTTCATTGAGCCTCAGAAAATGGAGTGAGCAGCTTGCTAACGTTTAATGAGTTTGGGGAAAATTAAGGTTTCTCTTTAATATCATCATCAGGCTGCACCCCAGCTAGCTCTTCAACTGAAATTTGTTGCTCTGTCCACCCCCTCCAGAAGACACATAGGAAGGTATATTTGCAGGTAGCAGCTCATACTTGAAACCTTCGTCTCATTCAAGAAAGGCAGCCTAATGCTTAACCTCCACATGCCTGGACAGAGGTATTGACAGCATGTTTGTTAGGGAAAATCATTAATAGCTACTATGACTAAGGGGAGAAGATGGTTACTTATGAACATGGCCTTCAACTAGTTAAAGTTGTTGTTGGCAATAAAGAGTCTTTTGCAGATGTGATCTCTTGCTTTGAGATGTGCCTGTAATTCAAACCCATGGCTATACTGAGTAAACAGCACTCAAAAATTATGAAATTATCACAACGTGTCAAGGAAAACGTGATGGAGGACAGCAAATTCACAGCCAACAAATCCTGATGAAGGTTTCGAGGGTGGCCTCATAGAAAGTATACCACTTCTCCTTTGGGTTTATCTTCTGTTTTCAGTGTGTTTAATAAAAGGGGGAAAGAGGGAGCAGATCATTAGTGCATATTAGCTTTTGCTCACTCAAATTCAGGTAACCATATCCCCATGGAATAAATCGGCTTACCTGGTTTTACGCACTCTACAATCTACTTTCAACATGGGTTAAGATAGTTATGACTGAATTAATGCAGAATGACTTCTGCGTCCATGGATCCTAACTCGGTGCTAGCCTGGTTACACTGTCACTCACATTACCTTGCACCACGCTGCATTTACCATCCTGCTCCATTGCTCAGAGGGCTTCTTCATCTGCTGTCACCTCCACGTTTAAATGCTGACACATCCTCACGACCAAACTTGCAACTTAAACATAGGATTCTTGTTATAATCACATCGTATTGTGCCTTGGGCACTTGTCTAAAGCACTGAATTTCCCAAATAACTCACAAAAGAAAAACAGATTTTTATTTCACCCTTTTCAAATGCCAGTATATAGCTGGGTTGCAAAAAAAGGTTACTTCTCCAGCAGACTGTTTTGTGTTTCATTAGCTGTACAGCACTAGACGTACACAGAGGAACTCTCCTGAAACACAGGGTGTTGTACTGGGGTACCTAATATGGTTTTAAGAATGAACTCTAGGCTCAGATGAAAATTTAGGGTTAAATCATTCATGCCGATGTGGGCTAACACTCTTAGTCAGAGTCCAGTTTCTCCTGGAAGTTTGCAAACCTTGGACAAGTTTTCTTAAGTCACAAGAGGAAGTTGCAAGAGTTCTCGAAAAAAACCAACCAGACACTGTCAAATCCGGTGCCAGTAAATTACACTAGCAAAAAATGAAATTTTGTGCTATTTAATCTTTACAGGGATAACAGAAGAACATTCAGCACTAATTGTGTAAGTATTCCTGTGAGGAACCACTTTGTCGTGTTCTCACTGGCGTTAAGCAGCAGAACCTCCCTTAACTTCAAGGGTGTACTCCAGGTTCCGGCACTTCAAAGAGGTGTATTTATAAATCATTTATTTTACTTAATTTTAAACTCTGTGTTAATTATATTCATTTGACAGGCATGTTCCAGTTGATTTCTCACCCAGCTTAGTAAACCGTTCTAAGCAACTGTTGCAAAATACATGCAGGGGCACCAAAGGATATTGTCTGACCCAACAGTTTGCTGCAAACATGATAAATAGAACTTGAAGAGCTATACCATGACAATTTTTGGAGCTTTTCAGATTAAGTCCTTGAGAACAGTTTGGTTTTTTCGATAACTTTTTTTTTTTTTAAAACACTCTGCATAAGCCTACTAAAGATATCCCGAAGGACTGCAAATTTCCACCAATTCAAGTCTGAAAGCCTGACATATAAACAAAAAAGCACACTTTAACTCAAGTCTCGTGAAACTACATGCTTAAGCTGGAGTGACAGTAAGAGTGTAAAAGGAAAAACGTCACTGAACAAACATGGAGTAGGACTTCACATCCAAGTTTCTAAGCTTGCTTTTCACGTTTGTTGCACACAACGAGCATGAATATGAAGTTTCTCTAAAGTTAATAAGAATTAAAAATATTTTACATACTTTCTATTTTCAGAGAGGAGTGAGAGTGGGAATGTGGAAACTCGCTTTTGAGGAAGGGTTGCGAATGGCTGGTGTGACGGTTCACTTCATTGTTCCTGCTTCAAACGTTTCAAGGAAGAACTGGAGACCTTGGGTTTTAAACGCATGTATGTCTTTGCAAATGATCTTTCTCAAGGGCAAGAATGAACACAGAGCTCCCCACATCAGCGGGACAACAGCTATGCGAGAATATCATGTTGATTAAAGTTCTTTTAAATTTGAGAGAAGCTATTCTACTCCAAATAGAAGTTCTGAGTGGAGGACTGACTTGAAGAAGCATTCTGCATTTGCTCAATATGTTAATTTATTTCATTTTCAGAAACTGATGAATACTTTGACTGCTGCTACTATTTTGACTTTGCCTTCATGTTTCTTGTTTTCTCTCTCTAAAAACAATCAACATGGTTGTATTCACAACGTATCGTTACTGGATTGCACAGCATTTAGTATTTTGTGTTGTTTCTAGCCCTGCTTAACGGTCAAGAGCCTTGCAATTGGTAGCAGACGAAAACCTAGCAGTAACAACCACAGTAAAGTTCCACTCAACCAGGTTCTGAGCCTGTAAGTGACTGCACACAACTTGCAGGAGCTCTGCAGACTTTGAGAGACTCAGGCCAGGGCTTTCTAAACAAAGTGCAGAACACGGACCCTAGTGAGTATGATGCACGATAATTACGTCAGATTTTGATTCACTGGAGGTCCCTGACACACATTCATGCCGCAGACTGCAAGAATTTCACGGTACTATTATTACGACCATACTGGCTGCTCATTTAAGTTTATAACCTTTGTAACT
Organism: Rissa tridactyla; assembly: GCF_028500815.1. NCBI lineage: Eukaryota > Metazoa > Chordata > Aves > Charadriiformes > Laridae > Rissa > Rissa tridactyla. Next base: position 42,771,588 of record NC_071467.1, read on the forward strand.
TAAAATATCAAATATATAGCTCATAGGCAGGCCACGTGATTGCACTGTACCTAATAAAAACATCTTAAGGCTGTGCACAAGCCCCATGGTTTATACGCGACTTTAGCACTCGTAGACCATGCAGCTCCCTTTCCAAGGAAGAACAAAGAGTAAATCAGTGTTCACAATGTTTGTTTCAAGAGAACTGTAATGAGTCCACAAGGAAATTACGTTTGAATTACAGAGAATTAAATGTTGTGCAAAAAAGTCACTTTAAAAACAAGTAAGACTGCTTGATTGTTGGGCACATGTGGGAAGTTCTCAGGACAACACAAACTATATGAGAAAAGGTGTAGGAGAGGAGGCTGAAATCCCTGAGAGGTCAGAACTGGGGTCGATGCTGAGAAATAAATAGAGAGAAGACTGTAGAAGCAGAGAGATAAAAGGAGAAAAAACAACTACGTAAGAATGCAAAGGACGATAACTAATGGGGTAGAGACAAGTATAGTCCCTAGGAAAGCACATAATCTCAATCAGCATGACAAGACACAGAACATGTAATAACAAAATATAGTCACGTCACTGAAACTGTTCTGTGCTCAAAAGAGAAATGACTTTTCTGTGTCATACCACACCAAGCATCTTGCTTTCATTGCGGGAGCAAGGAAAAGGACTTTTCACCCACCTAAACCTAGCAGAAGACTGCCATTGTACATAGTCAAATATATTACAGAAGATAATACTGTTCTGATCTCTGATTTAAATAAGCTATTCAAATGCTGAATTTTGCATTTTATGACACTTGTATCTAATGCCCTCAGACTTGCTCAAATGTTCCATCAAAAGCAGAAACGTCTCACCTGAAGCACCTTTTTCCCCACTTGTTCACTCCATCAGCCAAATCTCCTTTCTGCTGGTGCTGGCTCTGCTGAAGTTGGTTCTTCAAAACTTGCAATGCCTTCCCAAAGCTAAATTTCTTAAGTTTCATTTTCTGTGTGGACAGAGCATATGGGGCATGTCGACACCGAGGAGCACAGCACGGAAATCCTGGAACATGAGCTGTTGCCTTAGCACCACACCCACACAATACCAAACTTTGGTTTCTTCTTCACAAGCCAGCACGCATGCCGATAAGACCACGCTCTGCTTCACCCAACCAGGTGGATTTACAAGGAGGGCCAATGCTGGCTCAAAAACCTTTCACATGTGCCACTAGACGGCACAGATAAACCTCCTGCATAAAACAGAAATAAAACTTGACCAGAAAAGGTCACAGAACAGCAGACAAAGGGGTAGAAGACAATCCACGTTGACCATTTTCAAGATAGAAAATAACCTGTTCCAAGAAAGGTTGAGGTCACCATTTTAAATCAGATGTGGCAAACAGTGGTAGTTGGCTCTAAAGTTAGATCACATCTATATATAATACATGCTCTAGACAGAAAAGTCATCTTGGCAATCTGTAGAAGTACAAAGCTGCCCTGTAAGGAGGCACAGGCTTCTTAAAACACCGTGAAGACCATGCTGGTACTGTCAGGTTGGTACTCCATTGGACTTCACACCTCTTCGAGAGGCTGGGGGGACGTATTTCTGGCCACATATTCCCTGATAGGGTAGCACAAGTAGATTACAAATTATAATTAGATTATGAAAGGTACTGGGACTTATTTTTCTGGAAGGGGAAGAAGTTGCTGCACAGAGATCTAAATCAAGAGATGAACTAAACGGCTTATACCAGTGACAGTCCTGAAGACAAAGCTGGAGAGAAAGAAACGACAGAATGGTGTTGGGGAAATTAACGACTGGAGAAGAGAAAAGGAAACAGCGGTAGGAAGGGAGTACTGCTAAGGCAGGATAAAGACTAAAACATGTTGTTTTCCAGGAAACTGGGGAGAAAAACCCCCAAACACAGCATTATTAGTAATGAAGACACTTGAAGCAGTGTGGCTCTGAGACTTTTTCAGACACACCGGTAAGTGTCATGGCAGACGGATGGGAACTGCCTACAAGGAAATTTAGTGGAAACTTTTCAGAAGAGGCAAGCTCTCCTGGTCAGGCCTAGTGGCAATACTGCTCTCCACCACCTGCCTAGCAGAAACCATCAATGAGGCTGTCTACATCCCTAGAGAAACTGGCTTAGCATTCACCTCGATATGGCCCGGTGCTTCTCCGCCGGCGCCTGGAGAGCTGCTGCAATCTCTCTCACAGCCAGTGCAAGTGCAGCTGGAAACCAGCGACAGACCAAAGGCCTCACAAGACAGAAAAAGGAAGACAAAGTGCCATGCCAGCAACACAGCCAGAGAGCTGCTTCAAAGGCAAGTTTTCCTACACCCCTCACAGGCTGCGACGCTTCCCTCAAGCCTTTGCATAGCTTAGCACATCTTTTGCAACGGTAGGTCTGTAGTTACAAAAATGTACTTTGACTCCCATTTGCATGCTCTGCTACGCCGTAACGGTGCATTCAAATGACTCTTGCAATGTATTCTGAACAAGTAGAACCCAGAACATCCAACGGAGGATTTCCTCTTTCTCCTGCCCAGCCCCTTCCTGTGTGTTTACCCAAAGCTTTCAGTTCCTCAGTGGCGCTGACACCAGCTCTGGCGATCCCTTAACCCTGTTCTCCAGCTCTCGCCCGCTCACACCTGAATCCCAGCCACCCCGGGGCATTCAGCACTCAAGGAAGGTTTTAGAAATCCCGTAGGGGACACATGGTAAGGCTGGGGTTGCCCTGAAACAAAACATGTTCTGTCCACTGGATCTAATGAATGTAAGCCTCATCATGCCAGCAAAGGCATACTCACACGGGCAATTTCAACAAATGCAATAGAGGTACTACTACCCAGGTCTTATCCGACTCCATTGATACTACTGGGAAATAATTTCTTTTTCTGAATAGAGTAAAACTTAGTTATAGGTCAGACCTACCGATTTATAAATACGTTATCATTATGTAGGAATTCACTCAAACATACTCTTTACCTTTCAATATTAATTTTGTTCTAAGCCCCAAGTCTTACACGGAAAAAACGAACCCTCTTAGCAGCCAAATATACTTCTGCGCTAACTCCTGTAGTAGCATATTGTTTCAGTTTCTGCCCAAGAAAAAGCCTGAACAAGACTTCATCAAAAAATTGATCAAACAGGTTTGTGTACACCGATCTGTACAAACTAATGAAGGAAACATGAAAAGCACAGCAATATCTTACAGAAGCCACATCAGAAAGCCCACTTGACAGACATATGTTTTTGTCGACAAGCTTCCTGAAACGGCTTTCTGTTAAACCAACAAAGGAGTAGTTAAGAACACGTCCCAGAAGGACCCCACTCCCTCCAAACTTTTATCACGTCCTGACTTCTAGTAGCCCTCTAAAATAGAGAAAACTGCAGTGAAGATCATTCCAGAAGAGGAGCTGCATCCCGTACATCAACCCCTGTGGTGAGCTATCACAACGTGCTATCACAGGCACTTTCCAAGAAATGGCTTGGTCACAAGAACGCGCATAGTAAAGAGCAGGCCTTTGCAAGTTAAAGCAGCAAATTCTACAACACATCAGCCACAACTTAGACAGGAAAAAGTAGCCTCACGCTATACACAGCAGAGACCGTAGACGAAGAAGGACACACTGTTCAGACTGTTTATCATTTGATCCCTTTGAACTGACAAAGTAAGATAGTACGCTGCGCAAACACAGGAACCAATTGTAGATACTTAAGATGCCAGCAGTTTGAAAAGGATAGATGAGGCTGACCTAAAGGACGGCAAATACTGGCCTGCATGGTGCCAGCCTCCCCTTTTCCCCCCAGAGAAATGAGGTTTACCCATTCTCCCCTTCACCCTTCCCTGGTCTCCTCCTCCTTCTGTCCCCAGCAAAGTGCTGTCAAAATACCATCTCTCTTCTGACGTTCAGCTGACAAAAATAACTAAACTATTTACCTCTGTGAGTACTTCTTCAGGGCACACAACAAATACAAGTGTATCATAAATATTTGGAGGAAATGTTTCCAACGCAAGATGAATCCTGCCTTTACATTTTGTTCCATGAATTCACATTTTCAGGAAAGATGCCGAACACGACTGCCAATGATTCAACCTCGGAAATTACAGCATTTAATGACAATGTCAACAGGAAACGTATTTGAATCAGGCAAAAATAAATATGAAAGCACAGACCTCTCCATCCTTCCCTGAAGGACAATTAAGTTTAAACTAGGAAGAGTCACACTAAGGACAATTACATCGTATTTATTTGCCTTTTATTAGTAGCAGCTGATTTCTTTGCGACGCTACCATTGCTGTTTACAGTATGGCAGTCTCCTTCTCCTTGTATGCCTCACTAAAGACTGTTTTCATACGAATGTAATTTTACATTTTTTATCAACGTAGGTTCCTGTGGCATGGCTTGGCAAGTCTGGAAGCCATTCTCCCTATACATACTTGCATAGATATAGATATAGATGATATAGATACGGATATATCGAGGAGACACAAATAAATGGCAGAAATAGGAAGCAGGGATATGAGCAGCAGGAGAAAAATCCTAATTCTCAGCTGGGCAACTGGTTCTTCTCCAAAATTAAGCTGTTCTTCTCAGAGACAGAAATCCCATAGGGGTAAAATAACAATAAATACTACTTAACAGAGTCACGTGGTTTGGTGGAATTCTTTACACACCCAGCTTCATAGCTTCAGAAGGAAGTATCACCTACTGCACACAAAGCTCACACAACCCTCAGGATTCCCAGCCAGCGGATTCTCCTCCCATCCCTTGCATTAGCACGTGACAGCTCACATCCTTCAGGGATCACTGGTGCTACAGAAACACATCTCTGCGTGCAGCCGTGCTACCAGAGCAGAGGGCTAGGAGTCCTAGCCTACACCTAATGCCCAACCCATGCCTTTTTAAAATTTATTTATTAAATATTATAATTATTTATTCCGCATCTGGTTGTTTTCTGTGTTCATTCAGTTTTGCAAAGGGGTCCCTGAACCCTGAAAGTAAAACTGGCTCTACAGTTCCCCGAACACAAGAAATAAAGTTGCTCAGTCATTACGAATATGCACGTATGGAAAGAAGGAAAGACCTCACCCCCTCCCCAGATCATCTAGCCCTTTGAGAAAAATAAAAATTGGTTCATGGTCCACATCTTTCCACCCAAAAACCTTGAAGATGCTCATTAAGATTCCAAATAACATGTGAAGTACAGATAGGAAAACATCTCCTTTTTGTGACAGAAATGGAATCACATCTGAGATCAAATACCTCAGTTCTTCAACTTTCCTGAACAGCTACAGAGAGGACAAACGCTGCTCTCTGATGTGCAGCACAAGAACGGCCAGAGGTAGCGTCTCTGGTCTTCTGAGCCGCCGCGCTCTCAGCTGAGAGTTGAGAGAGCTGAGCCAGGAGGACCTGGGACCTTTTTCATTGCCCATTTTATGAATTGCTTCCCGCAACACCTGACCTTCCGTGATGCCATTTATCTTACAAGACCCAACAAGGCCATAGAAAGATGGCTCACTTCAATTACGTCGATAAAATGGGGGGGGGGGGGGGGAGTATTGTGAAAGAGTTGCTTATGCATTCATAAAGACACGCAGGAAAGAATTTCGCAGTTATGGAAATACTCTTGAAAGGGTAGCATTAAAAACCGGAATATTAAACGTCTTAAAGGCAATGGGGTTTAACTTCGTATGCGAAAGTTTCATAATTCGTTGCATTGTCAGAAAAAATCATTGCACAACTCCACTGGTCAAGGAACTTACAAAGAAAGGCCTAAGCCTTACCTTGTCCTCTGTATAATTATATACTCAAAAAAAACCTCCAGGAGAAAAGCAGAACAACTTCAAGCCAGCTACTGTACAAAGATGATCGTTCTACACCACTATAGTTAAATATAGATAGATCTCAACAGCACACAATTAAAATAGACCTTTATGTTATTTAATCAAGAATTCTTTTCTAACTAGTCTGCAGCTCACGAAGCTGAAACGGATAAAGAAAAAGAGCTATAAATCTCAGAAGAGATCTATAGAATGAGACATCTGTTGATCTCAGAGTTCATTGATTTTAATCCTCACACAAGATTTCATAAATCTAACTGATTTCTAGCCTGTTGCTACTTTCTTAGAGAAAATGGTTTGATTTTTTCTCATCCATACTTTCCGCCTTGCTGATGGTACCTATTATAAAGATACAAAGTCACAACACATAAAAGATAAGTAACACCTACTCTGCATTCAGTACTGGATTGGAAACAATTCACACAAACACAATTTGACTATCCTTTCGGTAAAACTGAGCTACATTTTCCCAACATAGCTTTGCAATTTCCCAACAAAAATCTTCCTCTTTTTTTTTTTTTTTTTTAATAACCCTTTAGCAATACTACGATAAGCGCAGACTTATCTACCTGGAACTCACACTTTACAGATACTTGCAACTAACATCAAGATACCTAAATTACATAAGTATTACAGGTACTCTATGGGATCAAGCTAAAAAAATGTAATTTCCCATTTGTATTAGAATGTGCTAAAATACGTTAAGATTGGTCAGACTGTTTCTTTTTTTGTTTCAAAGGTGGAAATGAAAGGCAAGAGATGAGATATTGATTTGGGGTTTCAGATGTTTCGGATGAAATAACAGAATGAGAGCTCACCCTTTGTGCTCCCTATGTATACCCACAATACAGATCTGGCTAAACAAGTTCTAAGTGTTAATCTCTTAGGTCAGGTCTTCGGTGCCAACAGAGGTCAACGAGGCAGCGAGATGAGTTCCTGCAAACCCATTCACTGCAAACACATAAAAGATGCCATTTCAACAGAAACTCTAACTGCTTTACTGAAGGTACAGCATCAACTAGGGAGATCTAGCTTGACTTTCAGATCCTAAATTAAAATTGGAAGGAGAAAACCCCTCAAGACCATTCCTTAGGCATACAGTACCGTTACAGGCATAGTCAGCAAGAAACACCATGCAGCAAACATCACAATACCATTTTCTCGTCTTTCTTTTAAGCTAAGGCACATTTGAACATACAGTTAAGAGGAAGCAGCTGTAACTTGGAAGACGCTCCCGGAATGACCCTCCTAGAGAAAAAGCGGTGTAAGAAGGAATATCCAGAGGCCAGATTGTCTCCACTAAGTCAAAGCTCTCGCCTTGGCTTGAGACACGGGCTGCAGGCTTTGATCAGATAATTTTACACGCTTGCCGGCACGAAACAGCCAGAAGGCACCCGAGCACTCAGAAGCAAGCGGCAAGAAGTAAATCGCCCTTTTGAATTTTTTTTGTTTTGTTTTGTTTTGTTTTTTCCTTACAAATGCCGTATTTCCTTCAAGACCCCATCCGCTCCTACCGGGAAGGTGAGGCGGCAGCGGCACCTCCTCCGGCAGGCAGAAGGGAAGGCAAACCGCCCCGCAAAGCGCCGTCTACCCGCCGTGCCGCGCCGGGGACACGGAGGCAGCCCGGCCACCCCCCCGCCCGCTGCGCCCCCGCGGGAGAAGCCGGGGCTGCCTCCCCCCGCCCCTTCACGCCAGCACTTACTTTCCCGGGTGCGAAAGTTGCGCGGCAGCCAGTGAACTCCACGGTGACGGGCGGCAGAGCGGGGTGTCCCGGGGCCGGTGTGGGAGCGGAGCGGAGCGGAGCGGAGCCGGGGCGCGGTGCTGCTCCCCGCCGGCCGGGAGAGGGGCGGGGGGGGGCGGGAGTGGGGGGGGGGGGGTGTTCGGCCGGCGGAGGAACCGCGCAGGGCGGCCGGCGGTTGGCTCGCATCCTCTGCGGGCTTGAACTTCCTGCTGCCGGCTTCGATTTGCATGCGGGGCTGCCAGGGGAGAGCGGGGCCGGGGGGGGGGCAAAGGCGGGCGACGGGGAGGCGCAGCTCCGCCGGCTGGGGCGCGGAGCGGAGGCAGTGATGGGAGAGAGGGGGGACAGGAGATGTGGAAGGGAGAGAGGGAGGGAGGGAGCGAGGCAGTGATGGGGGAGAGTGGGGGGGACAAGAGATGTGGAAGGGGGGTCGTGCCGGGGGTAGGATTCTGCCGGGCTGCGTCGAGGTTGGAGCCCCCCTCTGCCCCACAGCAAACTTCATGCGGTGGGTTAGGGTTAGCCTCCGGGAAAAGCTACAACTGCGTAAACCGGCGTTAGTCCGAGAGGCAAAACAGAAAAAAAAAAAAAAGGCTGTCTTGTTCCACCAACAGCCTAAAAAAAACCCATCGTGAACATCTCCAAAACTCAACTATAGCAACTTCTAACGTTCGTTGGAAGCTGGGTTGGAAGAAAACAAAGAACAAGTAAAGTTATCTTTTAATTTTTCTTTTCTTTCTTTTTTTTTTTTTTTTTAAAGAATGATTTCCTAGCCCGTTGAAAAGTGAAAGAAAATCTCATAGGTCAGCAAAACAGGAAATATGAATGTGTGGACATAACACCCAGAGGATGCAGCTGAAAAGCTCTACGAGAAGTGGAGTCACAGTGTCATACGTGTACTGCCAGACCACCTGGACGAGGTCGAGTCGTGGAGATTTCAAAGGCAGAATTTCAAAAGAAAAGCATTTAAGCTTTCCATATAAAGTGTTGAAGACAGTGGAACAAGTTTGGGGGACAATCAAAGTGGTACTAGGTACAAGATCATAGATTCATAGAATTGTCTAGGTTGGAAGGGACCTTTAAGATCACTGAGTCCAACCATCAACCTAACACTGCCAAAAACACCACTAAACCATGTCCCTCAGCACCACGTCTACCCAACTTTTAAATACCTCCAGGGATGGTGATTCCACCACTTCCTGGGCAGCCTGTTCCAATCTCTCTACCCTTTCTTGAAGTCCACCAATAGGGCCTAACTATGAGTTTCAGCAGACTGGGGAGCTGGTGAGGACTTCCAGCAGGGCAACCAAATAGCTGAAAATGGCTCAATGCAGCTCACACCCAGGGGTTTAAGAACCTGAATCATGTCCAGGAAAGCAAACTCTGATATCAGGACTTACAGGTCTTTGGCACTGATGTAAAGGGCTGCCGCACACGGCCATGTGCAACTGGCACAATCACTGTAGTATGTCTGCAGTCCCATCTCGAGGCTGTGACTCCAGCACACACGCCACTGCCTTGATCCACTCGAAGACTCAGTCTGTAGAAGCAGTCAGAATATCATCTGTCATATTTCTAAATGAGTCCCAGATGTCCCTGAGCTCTGAAAAGTGGAGGGCAATAGGTGCTTGTCTTCATTGAATTAGATCATCAATGGTTAAAATAATGCCATGTAGATACTCATACTAAGACCAGCCTCTAAAAATATTGTAGGATAAGACAGTACGGAATTCCTTCAAGTTCTATTAAAAAGTTGGTGAATGTTTTCTCCCTTCCCCCATCTTATTTAAAGGTGTTTTAAAAAGAAAAAAGAAAAAAGAAAAGAAAAAAACCAAACCACAAAACAACATTTTTCCCCATGAAAAGTTTATACAAAAATGAAAGATCTGATTTAATTTATGTTGTCTTGGGTTTGGGGATTTTTTTTTTTTTTGTTGGGAATTTGGATTACAAAATGTTATGCAAAATGAGCTATTTCTATTTGGAAGTGCTATCACAGAGGCTCAAGAAAATTTTCTGTTAGTGCCTCATCTAAGTACCTTGATCTTCGATCTTTCTTCTTCAAGAGGAGAAATGGTGCACAGAACCCACATCTGTCTTGGCCTCCCTCTTTTCCTCCTTATTTCTTCTTTTCATTATCAAGCACTCTGATGGGCTCAAAATTCATCTTCTCCTCTCAAAGCATTAGTGTAAATAAAACAAAATTTAATTTTATAAATGTGTAATAGAGTCCATCAGTCTAGTAAATACAATCTTACTTATAACATGAATCATTCGGAAAAATAAAAAAAGTGCTGAATTACCCTCAATAGGCTGCTGTGCAATATGGGATTCAGGAGGCATAGCACAAACTCATCAGTCCTGCCCCAAAAGAACTAAGATGAAGAAGGGATGGGGTATAGTAAATATACTGTGCTTTATAAGAAGAAAAAAACAAAGACAGGTTGTTAGTATCATTTGAAAGAAGTCATGGCTTTATGTATCCTCGTTCCTGCTGGTAAGAGTAATATGTACAAAATGCACCTTGGAAAGCGTAAGCAGGAAAGAAAGTCCCTCTCTTATTATATATTTGCCAAGGGATTAAAAAAAAGCTGGTTCCAGCCTCACTACGTTTGTAGGTCTGCTGTTAGTCACATGTTTTAAAATGTCTTTGTGTATAGATCAAGAAAGTTGGTGGGTGGTGTAAAATGGGGCAAGAAAGAAACTTCAACCCTGCCACTGAAGTGGAAGTCCTTGTATGTGAGTCACGTTAGCCAGCTAGCCTTCATGCTCAGCAATTGATTTTCCGCTTTGGGCCAGCTTGACTCCCAGACTTTGTCCCTGCTGCTGAATTAAGCACGGCTGCAAGACATTGCTCCAGTACAGCGGCCAGCTGGCGCTGTAAGAGTCCATGTCCCTGCTCTTGGCATTCAGAACACAAGGACTACACCAAACTGGTGTCTGAACATTCCCTGGCCCAGGTTAACTTCCAGATGAGCTCTGGACATTTTTTGAGTGTGGTAAGTGGCCAGGGCCAGGGATCAATCCAGCAATTTGGCAGTAGACTCAGGAATGTCCAGGCAAGTTTCCTTGGGCATCGTTAATTCCTGGCCTATAGGTAGTCCTATAGACTCCAAACCAACCCAGCTACTCACCCATGTAGGTAGCTGCTGGTCGTTGTTTGGGTTGCGTCCGTGAGTATGTAGTGGCACAAACTGGAGGGGATAGTGGCTCTGGGCAGTAAATTAAACCTTGTCACGGACAATGAAAACAGACAGCAGACTTTGCTCCGTGTTTTCAAATGTTCCTTAAACTCATCGTTGCACACTTTCTACAGTCTGCTTGAATGCAAGAGCAGAGCAGTAATAGAAGAATACTAGTTAGTTATGCAAGCATAGGTGGCCCGGCCAGAGCGGTAATTTGAGAGAGATCCCAAGGAACACCTGGGTTCATTCAATTACAAAAAAGCAGGGAAAAGATCACTTTGTTCAAAAATAGATTTACAAGGATTTAAAGTCTTCTCAGAAGAACAGGGAAAGAGAGAGCAAAGACCCACATAAAACTAAAACATTGAGACATCTGGCCTTTTTGAATGAGCTAGAGTTTTGGAAACTCGTTCCCAATTGGTTGACGCAGTAAAATGTCTTTTCTTGAGAAATTCCAGCATTTACATGGTCACCGCCTGCATTGTTTTTCTGTATTTTATTTCTTCCTCAAGGGATTATCATTAAGTAGTTAAAGTCCAAATTGTTAACCTGCTTTGTAAAAATTGTAGCAATTTTTAAACAAGTAGTGAAGAGTGGATTATAAAAAATGAGATCCAAGTCACATGCTTGTTCTTCACACAATGTTGTTGGAGAAAAAAAAAAAACCTAACAAAAAAAACCCAGAAAAGAAAAGCTGTATGTTTTGGCATTCCTTTTGCATTGCTTCCTTTCTTCTTGTAACCTAAAATTTTAGAGAAAGCCATATAGACCTAGGTATGAAGAATATTTACAAATTTTATTCTAAGAAATGCACTTGTCTTGTGATAAAGGTGGTTTGCTTCTGTTTGTTTGTTCAAAGAAAAAAAATATAGGAAATAAATGTTACTTTCAAGTATGAAGCAACCAGTCAATGCATCCTTATGTGTGGATATTCATCAGTTCCTGTTCTTGTTTCCAGTTTGGAGCATGGGAAAATAAGTTTTGTGACATTAAAGAGAAATGAAAACAAACAAACAAACAAAATCTTAGTTTTTAAGGGTAGTTCCATTGTGATTCTTTGAAATTCATCACACACTAATTTATGATCTTGACTAATTTTATGGCTAAAAGTTTTGAAATAATTTAAAAAGTCTTTGGGGAATAATACACAGATCCCTATACTGACTGAGCCTGCATTTGGCCTGTTGTTCAGACTAACGCTACACATACTCAGTAGGTTAAAGTAGGGAAAGCTGCCATCTTTCCTGTAGACAGTGGTCTGCCTAATGCACAGCCACTTACATTTTATTACACTGGCATTTTCTGGCCATAAATCCTCAATTCACTTTTTTTTTTATTTCATCTTATTAATTCCCATGAATGAGCCATAATAATACAGCATATAGAAGCATTTGCCTTGAGATACTCTAATTCTGAAAGTTAAGAAAAAGCTGTTTCTTCTGTGTCTTTGCTAATTTTAAATATTTTTTTTTCACCTGCCATTACCCTTTTTTATACACAGGAATCTTTCCCATTTTGCTTCCACTCGTTTCGTGGCTGCGAGCAGAAAAATTGCTCGTTTGCGAATCAAAACATGTCCAACACTGGAAGCCAGTTTGAGACCCGGCTGCAACGAGCTAGGTTGTGCTGGACTGGTGCCTATCCTGATGGAGACTGAAAATGGCCTACGTGTGCTCTACAGAACATCCCAATTGCCTTTTCTGTAGAAATGACAGCTCAAATAAAAGGTCGTCTTGGTTCTCAAGAATATCATCTTACTCACAGAGCCAAGAAAAGCAGCTGAACCAATGAGTTCTTCGCAGCTCATTCAGGTAGGCAATAGTAAGGGTGAGCTGACAAACAAGTGGTTCCAGGAGCCCTTTGCTTTCAAAGATTGGGGGGCATTTGCAGAAATTCTTCTTGGTCTGAAGATGCTGCCCACAGCATTAAAGAATGTGTTGAATTTATTCTTAATCTAGTACACAGATCTGTGATATTTATTTACCCGGAAGAACAGATTTGAGCTAATTCAGGAGCAGGTGTATGATCATTTCAAATTAGCAGGATTACACAGTGGTGATATATTTGTTTGGTTTTTTTGTTGGCTGCCTTGTACTCCAAGTGTTACGCCTGGTATCACCAGCCTGGACGGGTGTCTAGCCTGCATCTGGCCTGTCCTGTACCACATGAATTCATAGAATCATAGAATGGTTTAGGTTGGAAGGGACCTTAAAGATCATCCAGTTCCAACCCCCCTGCCATGGGCAGGGACACCTCCCACTAGACCAGGCTGCTCAAAGCCCCATCCAGCCTGGCCTTGAACACTTCCAGGGATGGGGCATCCACAGCCTCCCTGGGCAACCTGTTCCAGTGTCTCACCACCCTCAGAGTGAAAAATTTCTTCCTAATAGCTAATCTAAGTCTACCCTCTTCCAGTTTAAAACTGTTACTCTTCATCCTTTTGCTCCACTCCCTGGTAAGTCCCTCCCCATCTCTCCTGTAGGCCCCCTTTAGGTACTGGAAGGCTGCTATAAGGTCTCCCTGGGGCCTTCTCTTCTGCAGGCTGAACAACCCCAACTCTCTCAGCCTGTCTTTATAGGAGAGATGCTCCAGCCCTCTGATCATCTTTGTGGCCCTAATTGACTTGTTAGTTCACAAGCAACATGGTGTTTCTGGAGGCAGCTTCCAGAGTGGGATGCTGTCAACGTGTAGCTTTCCCTTTCCAACATTAGCCAGTTGCTATGGAAAATTGCCTTACAGAGAGACAGCGGACCATCGTTAGCATCTCTGCTGTGCAAGAGTAACGCAGTGTTCAAGCTGCTCCTGAACAGCTGCAGTAGCAGTAGGAAGACAGTCCTGTTCCTGGTCACAGCCACGACAGCAGTATGAGGCATCCCTGCACCAAGCACAGCTTTCATTTTCCTCCAGGACAGTGCAGAGCATCAGGCAACACTTGTGCACATTGACTTAATGAAGTCAGAGCTGGTAGCATTGATGAAAACTTTTGGTACCAATCAGAGTTACCAACCCCCTCCCCTTGTTGCACAGGGTTTGTGAGAAATAGCTCTTACCTGGGATAAGATAGTTATCAGTGGAGTGCCGCTGAGCATCAAGAAGAAGGTTGCCTTGGTTATAGGAAACCTGGGAGCACATAACTTTTGCTGGGGTGTTACCCATCAGCCTGGGCTTGGGAAGTTGACAACTACCTGTGTGAGTTAGGAGGTAACACCTGCCACCCATAAAGTTCTCAGCATGCACCCTTTGATGGACATGAGGATGTGTTGGAAGGCTGTGCTACCTCTAACAGCAAAATGGTAGGGTGATCTCTTTATTCCCTGTCTCCTTATCTAGCACAATTTTCGATCAGCAGGAATCCCAAGAGGAGCCATCACGGACCATTACAGATACGTTACTGCTGTCAAGCTCAGGCTGGCTGGTCTGGCAATGCATATGGCACTCATATCTTTCCTGTCTCCTGCCCGTCCTGTGTTGTGCAGCCATGCCAAGTGCAAACAGGCTGCTGAGCCCATTTGGAGTGATGGAGTTACTGAATCACTCTAATACTGGATGAGCTTGCTTACCTCATCTTGCATTTAGCAGCAACCTACCTGTTGCTAGAACCTCTTGCGTTGCCACCTCAGGTAAGGCTTCAGAACGGCTGTGCAACATGTCTAAAAGAATGCTGGAAGTCTACTAAACTGTCTTCTGGACCAATCTCCTGTTTGCATGCTGTGTCCCTCACAAAAACCCAGGGAGCCAAAAGAGCAGATGGTGGCAGGGTAGGAGTACGAGTGGAACTACAGCCAGTCCCTCCACCAGCTGCAGCTCACTCGTTTCCCGTGAAAACTGGGAGGGTCACATTGTCAGGGACAACCTGACTAATTGTTTTCTGCCGAGTGGTTGACAGCTGTTTGCTGTAACTTGAAATCACGCATATGTCGGACATGAGCAGTAAATCAGCTTTTCTCTGACTTTCCTGTTCCCAGTTGCCGTTTCCCCCTGAAGCCCTTTGTATCCCGTTCTTGGAGCCAGGCCCGACTGGCTTTGAAATCCCAGCTGTGCCGGCCCATCCATTGCAGCTCTGCAGCTCTTTGCCCCAGGCTTTGAAATGCTTGAAATTTCAGCCCTTAACATCTCTGCTGCCATCCAGCCCTGCCGTGCGAGACCCCAAATAATACTCTCAGCTGGAAGCAAATGAAAAGTAGAAAGTAATTGAAAAACAAAGGCAAAAAAGAAAACCAAATTTTGAATAAAATGACACAGCAGCTATTTCCAGACATACTTGAAGTGTGGCAGACGGGCACTGCCCAAGTTCTTGTCTGGGATGAGGTTGTAGCAAGAATCTCACGCAGTGTCTCCTGCAGGTAATGCCTGCTCTATTAGCAGTTGTTCGTTAGCAGCTGCTGAGCCTTGGGTAAGTCATTTGGTGTGGAGGTGTTTAGGATGGGATATGAAGTGCTGAGGAAGGCTACGTCTGAGGTGCTAGGAGCTTCTGAGGGAACAGGAATTACTGGCGCTCATTATGGCCGATACCAACCTCCTCTGAGTCTATAGTAGCACTTGTGATCTCAACAGCACCTGTGTTTGTCACCTGGCTCCACTTTTTGGAAGTCCTAGGATACTTTATTTAGTCTGTTCTTTCTTATCATCACAACTACCTCTTTCCTGTAGCCACACATTTGCTGCCAGAGAACTGCCCAGCCTCTTGATTGTCATGCACACCCTGTACTTGCTGTTCTGTGTTCTGCCACAGTCAGCAGAGTTCGTTTAGTAAGAGAATAAAAGTAATCCTTGTTCTTTCCTTAGCTAGACAGGTTTTTAACATTTCCAAAGGTTATTTGAAGGTCTACACCAGCAGCTTGTGCCCTGACTGGATCAGCTCAACCACTGGCAGCTTCCATGTGCATATTCTTTGGATAGGTTGCTCCTAAACCATGAAGGGCTGTGGATTGGAGTCAGTGAGGGATTGCAAACCTCTGTTAGTGTTAGACCTGGGGGGAAGGAGACCTCCTAGGATGAGTGGAAGCGTATACATTTCTGAAGGATGCATGGCATGATCTACTGCCTTTGAGACAGAAAATACATGGACTTGCAACAAGGTAGAGGGCAATGAAGGTAGATTTCTCCACTGATGAAACCTCTTCTTCTTTATAGATAAGCCTATCTCTTGATAATGTGGCAAGTGGCTGTTTCCAAGGGAGCGGACTACTGGGGATGAGAGAACAATACTGGGACATACTGGGCTCACAGACCTGGAAGGCTTGCAAGAGTATGACATGCAATTCAACCTGACACAAAGTATGGCGGTGAGGGATCAGAGGGACACTCGAGTTGGTAATGGGGAGGTACAATATGGCGCAAGCCTGGGACAAACCAAGGCAGAAGCCTCTGGCACAAACTTAGGTGCATGCAAGGGTTAGGGAACAGCATTCCTCAGGTACTAGTTAGTTTGTTAGTAAAGCACTTGAGACCACAATGAATGCCTAAAAAATGCTGAGATAACCCAGGGGAAACAAAACAAAAAAGCCTCCTTGGAGCATTTGGGATAGATGGTGCTTTTGGCTACCAAGAGCATTTAATTTCTCCTTGGCTGTCTTTTCCATGTGGCCAGGTTTGGTTTTGTGCTCAAACTTATCCTCTACCTTAAAAGGAGTGACCTCATGTACAACAGAGGGAAATCCTAGATCCTTTGCCGTGGAGTTTCTTTTCTTCTCTGAAAGTACGTGTGTGCTCCCTCTCAGAATATGGTCCACCACCGTAATGACAGTAAACCTGTCAGCACCTGTCCTTTGCTTTCCACTGCTGCACCTAACCACCTCGCAGAACTTCTCAGACACATGTCTTTTGCCCTCAACTTTCCCAAGTCCCTTTGATGTCCATCCCCACTGAAGCATCTGTGGAAAATGGCAAACTGTATCTTGATGTGTATTGCCCACAAAGGCCTACAGCGTGGTGCAGTGTAAGGGGTGGTTCCAGAGGAACATCAGCTGTATTTATGGCTTGCATGGATTTATGGCTTGACTTCAGTTAGGATGGCTGTGAGTCAGTGACAGTGCTGTATTGGCAAACTGGTTGTGTGAACGCCGAGGCCAAGGCAAGGGTTGAGGAAAAGATCTGATGAAGAGATCTGATGCAAGGCAGGAATCTAGGGTAAGATCTATGACAAAGAAGCCAACTGGTGAGGTCCATTAGAGGTGGCCAACACATGTAAGATTGCAAGCTTGCAGGTGACATTCAAGGATCATTATCTTTGAACAGAATGAGCTGGGCAGAGGCAAGAGGCCATCGGGGCAGACTTTTGGGATGGCACTAGCTGGGAGAGCGCCACTGAATTTATACTACAGCAAAGCCAGTTTAAAATTCGTTGATATGAGTTTAATCCATCAAAGCTTTCTCCTATGTGTATCAGGGCAGTGCTTTGCATTAGATGACCACCGCAATTTTGGTCCAGTAATATTTAAAATAAGGTTTACCGTTGTAATAGACCACAGCCTTAGAGGCAAGGGTGGCACTATAAATACAACTCAAATGTCAAAAGCAATTTTAGACTGAGCTCTGGGGAGATTAGGCTAATCTTGTAGATGGCATGCATGCTAAGAGGTGTTTGATTAACTAAATTAATTGTCATCCTGATGAAGTAAAATGGCAAGCATATGGACATTTTTTTTTTGTGGTCTGTACTGTAACATGAACCTTTATTAAACGGCTGCCATGAACAAGTCAAACAGTTCACACTACTAAGACGAGGTTATTAGCGCAAACTGCAACTAGGCTCCGCACATGTGCACACAGTGCTGTCACTAAGGCAGCCCTCTTGTTCATAAAGTGAAATTTAAGTGAGCTGGGACTCAGAAATAAATCATTTGCCCACAAAAAGAAACACAGAGGTGCACTGTATAGTCCCCCAATATGTACAAATGCATACATTACATTAGGTATGCAAATTCCCTAATGATAAGTGTGCCTAATTTGCTATTTGTGTGTATATGTCAACATTTCTTCAGGTGCAGCTGTGAGGGTGCTTGTGAAATGTGCGAGCCCAGAGATAAACTGAACGAACCCAATCTTTAACGTTCTTAACTAAAACGTGATATGCAGTAGATTCTAATCTACTATCTATATTACTGTAGAAACAGTTTTTCTAACCTTATGATTTGTGCTAAATAAAGCTGGTGAAATTAGATAGATAGAAAAAAAATTGGGTCCTGAGAAATCAAAAGGATGATACATCTCTTCCAAGTCTTTCACCTCCCAGGAAGGCCACCAAATAGGGTGCTACAGGGAGAGCAGAGGGTATCAGAACCATGCAGAAGAAGTGTAGATGCTAAGGGACTCCCAGCACCTTGGATATTGTCGCCAAAAGAGCTCAACTTGATTGCATCTCTTTCAGGATCTTAAATGGGCTCAAATGTGTTACAGCTGACCATATCTGACTCTGCACGAGTCTGACGCCTACTTCTATGAGTCTCTACTTCTCTAACTTCTGATTTCCTCTTCAGCTGGCATTTAGACTTAATAAGATTATACAGAGCTATGAAGATTTTAGCTCTTCCTGTACATTTTCTAATGCTTTTTATTGATAACATTATTATCTCAGTATAGATAACAGTTTTGGATAATTGTTGACATTTATTTAGATGATTAAGCAGATCAATTAGTCATAAAAAGATTTAAAAAGTGGAAAAAAACACACTCACAGAAGAGATAGGTATATGATTCATAATTTGCAGGTATAGCTGAAAACGTAAAATATCTACTTGACCAAGTAATACGCTAAATGAGAAAAAAAACCCAAACTATCAGACAGTCCCTAATGCTATACACCAGATTAGATTTGTAGATAAATACACCAATATTTTCTCTTTAAAAAGGCAAATGTGCTTTTTTTCGAATGAATAATATGCACATATTCTAAAACATGGTAGCTGTTGTCCCATTGCTCGGTGACATTACTCAAGATGCCGCTCTGCTTTGCCATCATCTCTGCACGAATGTAGCGCCTTGTCAGGGACTGACATTACCAGGCCTCCAAAGGAGCTGCCCGCCCTGATGTGTCAAATCAATGTCTGCCAACTATGGTGATGGGGTCATTGAGCAACAGCCGGTGGATCTGTCAAGCTCATGATCAGAGGAATGGTTCACAGCAGTCCCAAAGCAGTAGAAGACATTTCTACTGGTGACAGCTACAGCCCTGACGACCATTTTGAGCAAAAACTGCCAAGCGACTTTTATGCCACTAAACTTGAAAGCGGTTTCCAGAAGATGAGGATGCTTCAAAACAAATGGGAATGGGACTGCACAGCAAGCTCATGGCCATGACTGCTACAATAAAGAAAATCAAAGAATGAGATCCTGAGCATCACTGTCTGCCACCCGTGCGTCTCTGTCTCAGAGTTGTCTTACTTAGACATCTGTGTTCATGGGAGACTAAGTCTAATGCAAAACCTAGTATCACTCACTTTTCTTGGTAACTATCTCATGTGAATAACGTCCTGTTTCGTCATCTCCATAATTTATGCACGCTACTGCAAAATTAATTTGATTTTCAGTAAGACATTTTGGGTCAACACTAACCTTTAAAATGAATCAGAGGAACAACAGCTCTCAGATAAAAGCTTTTTGGGCCAACTTCTTGAGGTGTTCTAGTGACAACTACTACAGGGCACAGCTGGAACTGTGTGGCCACTTTCTTTGTGCTATTCTTTTGCCTTCCCACCTTCCATTTTCTTTTGGATACAGTGTCCTAATTGCTCTTGCCTTTGCTTTTTTGAAGGTTTTCCTCCACTTTCTCCTTTGCCTCCTACCTTTTCTCCTATCATATTATCTTTTACCTGTTCCCCATCAGCGATCAATTTGCATATTGGAGCGGGTTCAGCAAAGAGCCACAAAGATGATTGGAAAAATGGATCACATGATGTATGAGGAGAAGCTGAGACCTGTGTTTGTCATGGAGAAGAGGTGGGTTGGTGAAAGTCTAATCATACTCTTCAGCTACTTGAAGATGTGTAATAGAGAAGATGACAGATTCTTGGAGGTGCAGAGTGAAATTACAAGAGGCAATGCTCAAAGTTACAGCAATAAAAATTCCAGATGGATCTAAGGAAAAATATTTTCTCCATGAGAGTGGTTAAACCTGCAACAGGTGCCTAGAGAGCCTGTAGGATCTCCATGCTTGGAGATACTCAAAACTACTAGTCAGGGCCCTCAGCAACCTGACCTAACTTTGAAGCTAGCCCTGACTTGAGTGGGAAGTTGAATTCCAACGAAAACTATTCTGTGATTCTGTCTTCAAATCTCTTTAGTCTGCTAATCTCCATTTTCTTAAGGCCTTCTTCTCAAGTAAGCTTCCCTTTAATCCATGCCGCTCAAGCCTCCTGTCCTACCTGGTCAGCCATCAGCAACACTGACCCAAAAGTGCGTTTGATTCATGTGCACACTTTCCTCTCTGCAATTTTTCATCATGCTCTCCCATATCCGGTTGTCTTTGGACTGGAAGAAGTTACTTTAGCTCTGAGCCGCTCTGCAGGTAACGGCTGGAAGAAATCTGTTGAACAATAAGAAAACTGAGAGTCACATTCCGTTTGTTGCATACGAGGTTGAGCCCACCCATCCCAATTGCATCCAGATGCTGTATCCAGTGTTCGCTTAGGACAGCGCTGTCTTAGACTGTGTGCAGCTATTTCACTGCTTGATATTTGAAAGCCAGATTTAGAAAAGTGACCCTTAACGTCCAATTTAGTGTAATGAATAGAACAGCAAAAACATGATGAAAAAACATAAAACCGCAACAAAGATATTAAGACACATTTGTTCTCATCCACATATATCACCAAGGCAAAGTGTATGAAAGAAAAAAGACTATTAATTGCATTGGCTTAACCTCGCCTGCCAAAGCAAAACTTCCATACTCACTTAAAGACTGAATGGCATTTAAAAATCAAAGTAGTAAATATCTGAGAACTGCATGGTAGCTGTACTCAGTAGAATGTTGTTTCTTGAAAGGCAAATTATGAATAGCAGTTTTGGCAAGAGTCTGGGTTTGACTACCAACAACAGTATTAACTTGCTATTATGGCATGCAGGGCAAAGTTTAGGCTACTTGCTAATTATAAGTACAGACAGAGACCCAACAAGATGATGCTTCCTGAAAGAACTAGCCCAGAATAGAGACTGCCTAGGATTATAAAAATATTAAATTATAGCACTTAGAAATGTTGTTGGCCAGACAGATCCCTCAGACATGGCAGTTAAAGTCTTCAAGGACTAAGTAGTCCATGTGCTTTTGATCTCGTGGCTTCCCCATCATCTATGCAGTGGAGAATATGAACAAAGATAAACAGGAACCAGTGTGGGCTACTTCTTTAAAAAGAGAAAGACTGAAAATCTCTGTGAAGGAGTCCCACGAGATTCCCACTGCTCAAAGAAACCGCCAGGTTGAATGAGACAGCCAGAAGAAAGAGGGACTCAGAGGGGTGTTGAGGACTTCTCCACTGAGCAGCCACACTTTGGTGGTATGTGCCAGGAGGGAGCAGACAACGATCTCCCAAGACTTTGTGGACCCTCAGATGAGGAGCATGTGAATGTGATGAGGTTTGGAGGGATGCCAGAGCCCCCGGTCATGGGGGGAATCTTCAGCCAGATTCCCAGGACCACTTTCCTGGGTGTCATACTTGTGAGGGGGAGTATGTCTGCCACACTGTACTGTGGCAGGACGTGAATGCAAAGAAAGGCAGAGGCAGATGTTCGCAAGGCACAAAGAGGTCTGTAGGACAGTCTGATGATTATCATTCAGCCAGCTGCTGCGGGGAACGGAAGGTGATGCAGAGTAGGGGTGTTCAACCCAGCCTTGGCTCCAAGGCGGTGAGGAAGCACCTGCACAGGACAGCCACAGTGTGCACCTACCTCTGCCAACAGCTGCCTACAGCCTTCTGAGGCTGAGCGCATCAGCCAGGATCAAACTCCTGTGCAGAGGAGTCCTTCAGTGGCTGCTGGAGCCTTGTGCAGGCACAGGCCATGGCTGCTGGGAGGCAACACCATGTCACCTCCTTAAATGCTGCCGCTCTGCAGCTCCAGGCTCCCTCACTGGGACTGTCCAGCCCCAGGAGACTGGGGAGAAGCCGAACCATGAAAGACCAGTCTCCTTTGTTTCCTTATCATTCTCCTGCACTACCTGTAAACCACGATGTGAACCCTGAGGATGGTTTGCATTGTATTTAAGGATGGGGACAGTGGTGAGCTCCATATAAGTCATCCATGAGTTCTTGGATGGTGATGCATTTTGGCTAGACTGAAGGAAGATAGATATGGACAGTAGGTGGAGAATTACACACTCTCGATAAATGTAAAAACTAACAGCAGCATAACACAAACTCTGTTTCCCTTCCCAGCATCACTATTTATTTTCTGTGCCAATTTAAAAAAAAAAAAACTTTTCAATTGACGACTCAGAAAATGCTCAGTATTTGTGTTAATTGGCTCAACTGTGTCAGTTGTCAAAGGTAAAGCAAACAGGTACAACCCTATCCTGGTGTATTAGTTGTGCCTGAAGGACAAAGAGAAGTAGAGGATTACAGTGATTACACCAGACTGGGTGACGGGAACGTAACAGAAAATTGATACCACAGTCACCACCAACAAACACTGAAAGCAGGTTAGTAGGTAAACTAAAGAGAGTTCCCAGCTATTACAGAAACACAAATACCATCTGGAACAAAGCAACACTTTCCTGTGGCATTTTTCATAGCATATTTTACTAAGCCGGCTAAATCAAAGGTTTTGGAGAACAATTGCGTGAGAACAATTAGGACACAGAGATAAGGTTCAGGTAATATTCGAAGGAAAGCAAGGAAAACCCAAGTTATTCTAGAAGGCTATCGCAATTTACAGGGAGAAAAAGGAAAGGCTGTATATGCTACTAGTCTCAAACAGCCTCAAGAAAGGCTGCAGAGCCTGAAGCTGGATGAAAGAAGAGCTCAAGGGTTAGAAGGGCCATGAAGAAATTGATAGTAACCTTTATCTTTTGGCCAAGGCTAGAAAGTAGCGTTTCAACTGGTTCCTGGAATTAATAGGTTAAAGCTTTTTCACCCACACCAGCATTAACTAACTGTAATAGGACTTTGAGGTTTGGAGCTGGGGCTTTTTGAGGATAAGTAAACATACATACGTGTCAATCCGGAGACAGTCCCTGCCCCAGAGATTTCCTAGTCTAGACGTCTATGCTGATGTGGAAAGTAGATAGGGAGCAGAAGATGTGCTGTTGACAAAAACAGTTGTGAAACAGATGGCACTGGGAGAGAGCAGGAGAACTGGTGATTGAAAAGTGGGGAAAAAAAGTTGGCCAATATAAAGAGAAACAAGATGCCTGCTGCCAATATACCTGTGACCAGATCAGGAAAAGACTCAAAGAATGAGGGAGTGGGAGAAGTGTGCATGAGAGGTATGTAAAAGAACTACAGGAAACTTCTCACCCTGGAGAGAACGTTGATGTAAATAGCGAACAAAACCACAGAGCCTCATCTTTATTGTTCTGCCTGCTGAGGCTGTATCTGTATGGCAGAGAGAGGAAGAACAGTGCCAGAATTAAACACGCATGATAGCAGTTAGACACTGACTTTTTCTCGTTTCACTGTCAGATCAGATCATGAAGTTATGAGACTTATTTATTGACAGATTTGGTTCCTGGTAATTATTAATGGGGTTTATTGAAACCACCACAACTGAAGTGCTACGTACTGTGTAAACACAGAAAGTCATTTCCTGACACTAAGTAAAGGACAATAATAATAATAATAATAATAATAAATATGCTCAGTGGCAATGAAAAATGAAATAAAATCCTCTGTAACCCAGTAACACATCACTATTCAATTTTCATCAGCCAACTGCTTCTGAGTGTCACAGTAGGGAAAAGTCTTGAAAAGGGATTTTGAGGAAGAAAATGAATTTCAGGAGATTCCAGTTATTTAATGTGAAGTCGTGCCTCTGAAATTCTGTAAGGAATTATTACTGAAAGTTAGGCTTTATTCATTTGTTATCTCTCCACTAATTCACTTTCACTTGGTCTGTCATCACAAATCTGTCTGTTTAATTTTGGGTGATTCTATATGTATCCACACAGACACGCAAACTGTCTCTCAGGCTTACTCTAAGACTAGATGTTTATCTGTCTGATATCACACTTTTTTTCCCCAAGGCCTTTGGGTAAGATCAGATTGACTTTTGATAGATCTAAGGTTCAAAGCTCTGTTTGTACTTGCAGATAGAGTAGAAAGAGGAAGGCAATTTTTTTTTGGCCAGTTTTTCAACTTTTCCTTCTTTCTCTGTTACCTTTAAATATGCCAACTCTATGACCAGAATTATTACGTTCTCGTTTATCGTTTGCTTTTGTTGGGAGCAGGATTTGTTTGGTTTCTGTTATGCCACTCTTACTGGTGTTCTGGTCAGCTATACCCCTTTATCCAGAAGAAAGAAGATACATCTCAGAAATCCTTCTGCTGGCATTCAAGAGCTACAAAAAATGGTTGGGGGACACTAGTTTGGAAACTGTGGGTGAGAGAAAGGACTGCTGGCACAGAAGCCCCCCCTTCCAGGTCTTTTCCAGGAAAGCTCCGGTGAAGACTCATAGCCACGCTCTCCCTCTGATGCTAGTAACTCCTGAAACTCCTCCACGAAGCCAAAGGCTCCAGAAAATAATATCAGCTTCTCTAACTTCCCTCAGGAGGCTTTGCCTTTGAATTCCCTGCTGCTGGCCAGGAGGAGACCACAATCTATCTGCCTATCTCGGTACTGAGGTTGGTAGTCACCCCAAGAGGTGACTTGTGACTTCCCTCTCCTGATGCAGGAGAGGATCCAGGCATAGAGGAGTGCCCGGACAGGACTCCACTGCCACTTTCTTCCCTATTTCACTATTTCTGTTATAGGAACAAAAAAAAGCAGAAGTTAAAGAAACTGCACAACGGTTACAGGATGTCCTGTTGCATTTATCTAGCAATGCAGGCGAATGACTCACACAAAATATTTGATGATCGGAAACTATTATGTTTTTCTTTCTTTCTCACATTTCTTCCTGAAAATATAAAGCATTCAAACTCTGAAACACAGTTACAGGCGACATCTTAAAGCTTTATGAATTCAAGGAAAGAATAGGGAAACTAAGTCTGTCTTTGAAAGCTTATTGTAGTCCAGAAAAAAAATCACGTGACAAAAATGTGCCTGCCCATCTCTGAAAGCGGTGTTACATGAAAGCGAATCGTGTCATCCAGATCACTGGAAAAAAGTCCTGACCAGAGCATATTCTTCGACATGGATTATATATGGAATTTATTATCCTGATCCTTTTTATTTAATAAAGAGTTGTCTACCCACAATTCACACCACCATTAACAATCTTAAACTGTTCCTAGTTTGTGTTTTACAGAACCCAGCGCAAGGTTACTCACCTATGAGTGTCCAGGATGTATTTTACTGGCACGTGGCCCACGCACAGCTGTGGGGACACTCGGTGTTTGCTTCCTACCTTTGTCACATCTCCTCTGCATCAGCCTGGGAGGGGGGAATCCTGAATCCAAGCCCCTGCTCCAGGGGACGTACAAAGTAGATGGAGATCGGTTACAAAGCCTGGTTGTGCATGGCCCTGTACGGACCCGTCTGAAAGAGTTGTCAGTCCAACACAGACAAGAAGAGGAAATACAATTATCATCATTTCATACAGAAAAAAATGGAGGAACTGTTACAGTCACTTTCCCAAGGCCATGCGGGAAGTCTGTGAGAATGGAGCCTATTTCCACAGAGTACCAGTGTAATAGCCTGAGCAATCAGCATTCAAGGAAGAAGAGCCTATGAGCCCTCTATTAAAAGTACAGAGACAACAAGCCGTGTGTCAATTGTGAGCATATCCAGCACACATTGCGTTAGGCTCACTATCAGCACACACTTTCGGACTTGTAAAGGAAAAAAAATAATCATAAACATGGCTGATTGGGGATGAGAGCAAAGACTGCTAGAGAATCTTTCACTAGGAATCAATTTTTTGTGTGGTTGTGTCTAAGAAGCAACCAAGAAATGTTAGACATGGTAACCCAAGAGGAGTGAATAGAAGGTCACAATGACCATCAGATGATTTTATTTATCTTCAGGATTTAAGACTGTCTTGCTTCACATTTTCTCAGCGACCACAAAGCTAGAAATTTACATCTGATTTTTTTCATTGTGTTAATGAAGTCAAGATTATCATGTGGTTCCTCGATTACCATCAGCAGGAGAATTAAGAAAACATCAGATCCCATGACATTCACGAGATTGTGAGAGTTGATAGGACTGGCTCTAAGCACACAGAATTATCTCTACATGCTAAGCTTATTTTTGGTACAGAGCGGTCAGCTATTTCTGGGTAAACTTTCTACCTCTGTCTCTTGCTTAGAAGAAGGAATTTCTCAGTGCTATGCAATAGAGCGATAGGAAATGGCAGTTCCTGTCCCAGGGACAAGGCAGAAAAAAAGGTGGGAGGCAGAAGAAGAACAATTTAAGCCGCTCAACAGCTTGGCCAGACACTGAGCTCAGTTCTGATTTTCAATTCAGAGCTTTGGACCCCAGCACCATTTACTTCGAAGATATTGTTTTATAAAAGTCCACCAGGTTATGCAAAGCAAGGCATAACTAAAGGCAGTCTAAGAATATCGTACTTAAAACTCACAAAGTCCGTGTCTTAAAAAGTCCTTTTATGGGCCTTTTCCAAAATAATAGCTCCCTCAGGCTCAAATGCCTCATACCCAAGTAAAGATTTTGTTTAATTCATAAAGAAGTTGATTTGTCTGCTAGATTGTTTCCCATGGATCAGCCTGTTTGCAAACACAAAACATACCGGCATCCAGCTGGGTGTTACTGCTGCCAATTTCAAGACAATAAATGGTTCAGTACAGAGCAAAATTCAAAACTTTTATTCCACAGAGCAATAAAAGCAGTAGACATTGCCTACTGACACACTGCCAGAGTAAATATTACCTACTGTATAAGTTTCCATCCAGAGCTTTCATCAGGTCAAAGTACAACGACAAGCATTATCAAGCTTTACACTGCATTAGAAGAGTTTTCATGAATGATTGAAAAAACATTTTAATTACATTTTCAAACATGTTACTCATGGCATCTTAACGAGCTATAATCTCCCTCAGCTGCAGTGTATAATGAGTTGGCACTGCTCTCTTGAAGACAGGGAGTTTTGGTGGGGATCAAGCCTTCAGGAAAGAGTTAAATGGCTTCTGTGGCATTTCTGGCACCCCAAGACAGGTATCCCCAGCACATAAAAAACAAGGGGAAATATCTGAGTTCAGCACATCTGCAACGTGTCCCCTGCCAGCAGCCAAGCCAGGAGAAGGGTTTTGAGCTCACTGTTATTATTTGGTTGTTGTTTGCTTTATTAATACATCCAACTGCAAGAGAAAGGAGGCACATTGGTTGTATGGAGCAAGTGGACCATTGGTAAGTTAGGTTTGGGAGCTGTCTCCTAGTGCTGGTGGAAACACTACAAATAGACCTGCTAGAAATCAAATAAGTGTGCTAGAAATAGGAGAATTTGTACATGTTTTCCTTAAAAATAAACCCAGTATGTTCTAGCCTTGTCCATTTAATAAAAAGTAAGTTTTGCTCTTTCTGCACCTTCAGTAAAGTCACATACCAGTTTGCAGCTCCATCTTGCAGTCAGAGCAAGATGTCCCGTGTGCAAATACACCCAGGCAGGGATCAACAGGCATGGTTCTGTCCTGAGCTCCAGTATGGCCACTGCACCTCTCCCCACTCTGGGTGTTAAATGGAGGATGCATTTGCTGTTTGAGCCATTTCAGCTGTTGCACAGATAGAAAACCCCATATCAGCTGTGGGAAAAACCCCAGGCTTTGCAGTAAGCCTGGAAGGGGAAGAGACTTGGTTGGTGGCAAACCCAAGGTGTGAAGTGAGTGTCAAACCTGATGACTTGTCGTAAGGAATATCTGCCAGCAGCTCCTTTACTTTCATAGAGTAAGAAAACCATCTGAGATGCTTCATCTGGCAATAGGAGAGCAGCAAAATGCTGGGTAGTTAACAAGGTAAACAGGCTGTAGCTTCTGAATAGCATGTGTAGCATGTGTAGTCTGGTGAGGGGGACAACAGTTTTACCTAATGAAATACAGTTGAGTGTGCCACAGTTTGAGGGCTCTAAGCATCTCCCAGTCATTACAAAGGCAGATTTTGATTCTCTCTAAGAAAATTATATTCCCCAGCCGGGAGATGGACCATAAAATGCATATGGAGCCTCCTAACGAGGCTTTAAAAGAAATTAATTTGGTCACTTCTATTAGATAATCCAATCTCTTTTCCTCGGTTCAATGCAAGTCTTTGTGGCCCATCTTCCAAGGTTTCAGCTGGTCTGGATTTTTTGTTTTCTTTCTTTGGTTTCTTCTTCCTTTGAAACATCCCTCTAGAGCTTTCTCCAGTGAAATACCATGAATTTTTCAGGAAAACATTTTTCTGGTTTAATAACATACTTTAAGCTGTTGTTGCATCCAGCAGTGCCACACTGTCAAATCCTCCCTTCTCTTTGCTTTTATTGACTTGCACTGTTACTTTCCTTCTTTTTAGGTCAGACTCAGACTTATTATTTTTTTTTTAAAGGTAGTTTTTAAAAGCAAGAGTTTTCCCTGCTCTCCCCACTGCTCACCAGCTTTGTTTTCGGCTAGATGGGCGCGCACGGCATTTTCAGGCTGCTCCATGCTGTAGCCTGGCAATGATCCGAAGTGTCCTCTCCCAGGGCTGGGGAATGCGTGCACAATTGGTAGGAAACGTAAGAGCGGCCCAGGAGGGGCTCATACCGAAGCTGTTCATTAGGGACGCTTCCAGTAAATGCGCTCCACAGCAACATGCCAAGTGATGGGAATTGCTTAGGGACCGCGTTTTTTATTTCAGTCAAAAAAAGGCACTCCTTTGCAAGACGTATCATTTGGTGGGAGAGAAACTCTGAAGAAACAACAGGAACAAGCCACAGAAGAGACAGCAGCAGGAAGGATGGTCTTTGGGACATCAGGAGTTAAAACCAGGAGGTTGTAATCTATTTATGGAAAAGAGCTAGGAGCTTTGTGTATGTGGTAACCAGCCCCAGCTCTCGGAGCCATCGAGGTGGCAGAATCCAACTCGGAATGCTAATTACTGTAACTGAAGAATGAGTATACTTATTATCTGATATAAAGCAGTTTTAGAAACACCCACAGTTTTAAAATAATAGTAATAACAGTAATTGAAAACATGAACTGACAAGTCACTAACAACCCATTATATCACAGCAGCGTGGAAGAGCCTCATACCTTTACACAGCACCCTTCTGCCAATCCCTGATGAATATACACACCCCAACGTGGTCTAAAGAGCTGCTGCCCAGAAGATGTTACAATATGTCACAGCCCAACACCCAAATCGTGGTGTTTCTGCTAGGTCTTTTGTTACTGGAGTAAGGTGGGACTCAAAAAAACCCCTATTAGTAGCTGGCTTCAAAAAGACATACAGGTTTGTCCCTTGGTGTAAATCAAATCCACTTTTCTGAGCTACCTGTTTTCACTTGGACCCAGATGGAGGTCTCAGACTTCCCGTATTTGGGCTCAGATGGGATAAGGATAAAACTTAAGGACCCCAGGAGCTAAAAGACTGGCCGTATTTATCACACAGAGGAGTGATTCAGAAAGCGCGTTCCACAGACACTCATGGCTTGAGCCAGAAGTCTCAGGGAAGCACCTTCTCCCCAGGGAGCTGCAGCTCGTCCTTGCCTGTGTGTCTCCTGAGCCAAGGAAGGTGAGGTGAGGGAGGAGGACGTGAGTCCCACGTTGCTCTCTGTTTCCTCAGCCTGCCTTGAAAGGCAAAAAAGGCAAAAAGTTTTGCAAAGAAGCAAGAAACTTAGTTAAATTCAGACTGGACATGGTAGGAGAATAAAAAATTTTTTAAAAAAAGCAAAAAAAAAGCTTTCTTTTCTTCCAGCTATTCTTGTCTTCATTTCATGGAATTCAATTTTTGGAAGTAGTAGCATAACACAACTGAGAAAACAGCCACATAAAAGTTCCCCCTCCCTATTCCACATTGGCATTTGGCAGCTCGAGGATACCTTATCCTGTGGCTGCCCATGGAGCAAAGGAAGTGGGAGGAGGAAGAGGGAACATGTTTGCATTCCTTGTACTTTCTGATTTCGGAATTTGAATCTGATATAATCTAGAGGATGATCCCAGTCTCTAATTAGCCCCAGAGCTAATGAGCACTGTAAGTCGGCTTGTCTTCCTACAGCCCTTCTGCGTGCCCTACGCCAAGAGCGGCTCGGCCCCATCCAGGCTCGCCGTTTCCTCCAGATTTGTGCAACCTTGGAAGATGAGATCGATCCAGACCGTCGTCCTGATCATTCAGTTGCGCAGAGGTGGCTGGGGAATCGGGGCCCGACATCGTCAGCGTTTTCCCCTGAGCTCGCACCAGGGATGTGGTTTGCAAGTTTCCATCTGCGGACGGGCCCAGCCTGCTTGCTGCCATGCACGATGCGGTTACGCTTTGCTCTCTCCTTGCGTCTTTCCGGATGCCTGCCATCTGGCAGGCCCCGCTCACGTTTACGGGGCTCTGCGAAGAGGGTGACGGATTTGCTTTGCCACCGGCCGCACAAACGCGCACATTGTACGGGGCTGGCGGCGTGCCTGGCTTCTCCCAGCGATAGCGTAGCCCACCCATTCTGTTCATCTCAACCCGGATGCATAATCGGCTTAGCGTACAATAATAATTCATTCGTATTTCAAAACAATCTTGCCCTACTTGCTACCACTTCATTAATTCCTTAGACTGAGTTGCATCATTTCTTTTCGGAGTTACACCCAGCAGCTCCACTCCTGCATCGCGGATCCAGAGCTGCCCGGTCCTGAGCACAGAGAGCATCCGTGCGCGCTGGGTGCCTCACAAGACTGAGACGGATGGGAAGGAGGTGGAGGTAGGGTGTGAGATAACCTATCTAGATAACTGTGGTGTTTACATAGCAGCATCTGATATTTTAGGAAAACCCACAGTAGATACATAATCAACAGAATAGTGTTTATTGTTAAACTAATTTCTGAGCCAACACCTCTAAGGGTGCAGCTCTCACATGAGGTGATGGTCTGAAAGGTCCCTTCCAACCTAGACAAGTCTATGATTCTGTGATTCTACGGCATATTGTTTTAGTCCATAGAAAATGCCATGGAAAGGAAAGAATGATAATTTTGGAGAGGCAGCCAGGATTTGGGTGTTCCCTGTCCTGTGCCGTGCCAGGGAACGCTCCAGTTCCCCGCTGCCTTTTGCTGCTTGAAACCAGCCCTGCCGGCGGGGTGGGGGAGCAGCCCTGTACCCCCCACATTCGCAGGGCCCCTGCCTGCAGCTGGCGGGCGCTGCTTGCACGGTCCCGGCTGGGACAGCTGTGCCCTACAGAATGAGATGCTGGTAGCTTGCCAGCCAGCCTCAAATCACTCCGCTCAAACCGAAATGAATTTTAAAGTGAAGGCAAAGCGAAATTATGTTGACATGCAAAGTAGAAGCGTTCAGTTGCTGTCTGTAGAGACAGGCAGACATAGAAATGAAGAGAAGAATCACAGATGTCTAGCAGTGATTTTTTTTTTTTAATTTATTTTTTTTTAAGCTCCAGTTAGCCCTCCAGTTCTTCCAGCCAGAGAGCACTGGGGTGCTGAGCTGGAGTTCCGTCACTGAGTAAGGCACCCGTTATCTCCAGGTATCTCTAGACCAATAGTTTATTTTAATTTTGTGGTTGCCGCCCTTACCGTGGCTCACACGGCAGCGTAGTTTTGGAGCATACAAGCTGCATTCTTGTCAGGGAAAACGTAGCCAGAAGATCACCTTGACCACCAGTGCGCACTCGGCCCACAGGACTGGTTTAGAGCTGCTCTGTGATAAAACCCCAGCGCCGTGTGCCGCACGGGGCCTCTGTGCTGGCTGTTTTCCTCTCTAGCCCCCTTCCTAGGGTGCTGCGTTGCCCATGGGCACCTCGCTGTAGTAACCTCCCCCTGCATGGCAGGACACTGATTTTGGGATTGGAATCTGGGTTGCCCCTGGTAGGAAGGCGACATCTCAAAAAGAAACCTGGGAATCTCTCCTTGGCTACAAGGAAAGGATCTGGGGCTCGTGGCATCCGCGGTACGAAGTAAGCGTTCAGCGAGAATAACCAGGCATCAGCAAGAAGTCATGACTTCAAAACTTCTCCTGTATACTCTTACATACATTGTCTGTTCAGTGCTCTTTGTGTTAACCCCCAATGGTCTTAGCAAATACATTTTATAGTGCAAGCAGCAAACTGCAGCATTGCTATTTTCTCTTATGACCAGAAAGCTAACAGTTATCACACCTCAGCAGCTGTGTCACCGCCTCAGGCCACTGACTCATTTTGACCTGTTTTTAATGAAAAACTAACCAGGAAAGGGCAGCACAGGTGCTAGCCTGCATAGACGGGGGCTGGCCGCCGGCTGTGCTACCTCCTTCCCCTGTCTGTCTTCAGAGACCCATGGGGAGCTTGAAGTGTTTCAGATGCTGTGAAGAGGCTACCCGGTACCGCCCTGCTGCCTATTCGGGTCACATTGGCCAGTTACTCTTTACCCCCAACACAGGACAGCTGGCTCCCAGGCCTACCAGCTGAAGCATCTGTCGTGTTTTTCCCAAAAGTGCAGTTTGCCTGGTGTGCTACCGTGCTTGGGAGTCCTGCTGTGGCCAGCACAGAGCAGCTCGGGTATTTGCTTCCTCTGCAATAAACTGTGGAAAATGATACCGCTGGTGAGGATCCTAGCATTGCCGCTCGGCGTGCAGTCTCAAAATCATGACCTGACACCTGTCACCAAGGTCTTCTGATCACTCTTCTTGCGTAAACGAAAAATAAAAAGTTCCCTGCGCGGCCCGAAAGGCAATACAAAACTCACATTGCAGATGGGGAGAGGAAAGGAAGAGGCAGTGTTTGCCTAATACAGCCTGGAGTCCAGCAGGAATCTGAGCTTTTCTTAATATTCCTTTATCTAAGTTATTGTGAATTGCCATGGATTATGCCATTCATCTTTGCCCACGATGGTCCTGCTGTGCAAGGCGGCAGCACCTTTAGCATCAGCAAACCTGAGCAGTAATCCAGGTCTGCTCCCAGGCATTCCCTCAAACACCTGCACTAGCCTGGGCGCGATGATCTGCTTTTTCTTTCTCTCTTAAAACTCATGAACTTTCTGCAAGATCGAATACCTATAAACCATGATCTGTAAATTCTGGCTCTTTCTTTTTTTCTCACCCAAGCAGTTGACTTCTGAGCGGGGACGCACCGCTCCTTGCAATTTCTTCTCCTGGCAGTTTCCCCAGGTCCCTAATCCCCACTGCTTGTCATGTCTGCCCACATGCTCTGAGCTGGGCAAATACTTGGGTTCACTTCTCTCATGGTTCAGAGCTGCCGAACAGCTGCTCATCGCTGGTTCCTCCTCTGGGCTGAGTTGAGCTCATGAATCTTCTAGGGTTTTCTGAGTCTTCTGTGCTGGCATAGCTCATTTTTCTTTCAGCTAACCATACCGTGTTAATTTTGCCAAATCGGCCAAATTGGATTTCTTCTTGGCAGACCTTGATTCTGCGGCCACCGCTTCCATTTGCGAACTGGTTTTCTACTTGCCAAGAGATTGAATGATTTCTCTGCTTTGAATTTTTATAACAAGTGACAATACTTTTGGGTTAGGTCATTTTTCTCATTAACAGAGAAAATAAACGCGCAAGAAGTCAGACTGTTTCCTGCTTTAATTTATCTATAATAATTGCCCCCAGTTCTTTAAGCAAAGCTGATAAACCAGAGCAGCAGCAGAGGCAAGCAGCGTGGTCAATCCCAAATGCTGAAAAATCACGTCAGCCTTTCTTCATCTCTGCGCCTCAGGCCAAAACATGAGGCCGACCTGCCTACCAAGCAATTGCGAAATAGTTACATTTTGGACATTCTTATCTGATTTCTGAACTATTATAATGCATCCAGGTCTTGTTTCTGTGTCAGCTGTTTTTGTTTGGTTTTGTGTTGTTTTTTTTTTTTAACTGCAAAGACTACAGATTTATTTTTAGATGAAAGCTCCTCTTTTTTTTTTTTTTTCAGACAATGCTCTTTACAAGCTGCATGAAAGAGCCAAAGACTGCCATTAACGTCACACAACTTGGCAGCAAGAGCCAAAGTGGACACAAAGAGTGTCTCTCGCAGAAGCTGCAATCCAGGCACCACGGTGCTCAGCTCTGCAGCCTGAACGCGGCCCCGTTGGCCCCGTGCTCTGTCCTGCTCCCACAACTCGGCTCTTTCCTCAGCCATCAGGAGAACTTGCTTGGAGGAGATGTCCCATGACCACAGAGGTGCTTCTCAAACCTGACTCTTAACAGCCCCTCTTCCAGGCAGGGTTGATGAACACCCTAGCTGGTTGTTTCTGTATTAGGTGAACCACCACCACGAGACTCGCTTTTCTGGGGAGAACTGGGCTTCTCGGCCTCAAAACCCAGGACCGAAAGCACTTCCCAGGGTGCAGTTTCTCCTGCAGCAGGAGCCGCAGCCCTGGGGTTCCCCGCGGAGACGCAGCCCGGGGAACTCCAGCTTCCCGTTTGGGGGCGGTCGCTTTTCAGAAGCACAGGTCTGAGCCCGGGCTGCAGATAACACTGCATCTGCTGCCAGCATCCAAAGGCTCTGAGGTCCAAGGGAACCCACAGAAATCATCCCCGTACCGGCATGGATGTTTGGCATGGGCAGTCCCCCTCCAGAGCGACCCTCCGGGGTGATGGGCTTAAGAGTTTGGAGCTCTCCTGAGCGAAGCTGCCCGTGTTTCACCTTCCTAGGCAGACTTTCAGATTAAGTTCGCGTACACCAGAAAGCAAAGCGTACAATTTGCTCCTCTGTTTGACATAATCACAGGCTGTCCCGGTGCCTGGAACAGTTTAATGAATACCTTAGGACGGGTTTTGCTGTCAGATCATAATACTGCCTCTCGCAAAAGCTCTTGCCACTGTCACCATCGCTGTGTCCGACACTGTGACAGTGTGAAGAGCCCCCAGAGCTCTAGGTAGCGTCGCACCAATATGTATTTATTCAACCTGTTTCAACCTGCAATAACTATGCAGAGGAATATCCTCTCTGACGGCCCGCCCTTTGGCCACGTTTTTGGGATAAAAGATTGGGGAAAGGTAATTTCATTACTCCTCACACAGCGAAGGCACGCTCTCAGCCTCTTCACTCATGCTTATGCAATGCTAAAGCTCTGGTGGTGCCATTGCACTCCTCTAGTAAACCACAGGGGTTTCACAAGAAGGTTGCAGCGCAGCCTTGAGAAAAAGGAAGAAAAAGAGCCAGAGAGAGAGCTGGGAAGGATCGTGCTGTCATCAAACCCAGACTGCGTCCAACAGTACTTTGTTTTTTTCCCCTCAGCAGTCTGAGAACCCAGAAACCCAGAGCGACGTTTTGGGTTTTCAGTGAAGCCCGAGCTGCTGGGAAGCTCTTTGAAACTCGCTACACTTCTGGAACTTCTTGAGGTGACAGGCCAAGACCTCAGAGATGTGCCGAAAGGAAGAGCTCAGAAAACGCATTTGCATGAGACTTGAAGAAGGGTACACACGGGGCTGATGGCAAAACCACGGACCCTGACAGCTAGAGATGCCCCTGTTGTGACATGTGCTAGAAAGACACCGATCCTCGGGTCTTTATATGGAGAAACCTGTGACTGACTCTAAGGTTGCTTGAAGGAGAAGGTAAATGGTGAGACCCTGCTGTAGGTGCCAGGGGTTGTTTGGCAGAGCTGCGTGCGCAGCCCGGCTGGGGAATTCCCCGGCACAGGGAAACCCTCGAGCAGGGCCTGTTTTGTCTCCGATGATGGGCTGCTGCCCTCCCTGCCTCTGCCCCTGGCAACAGCCCCGCTCACAGCATCGCTCAGGCACGACCTTTAGGAGACACCACAGGGACACGTAGAGATGGACACCAAGCCCTGAGGTGGACAAGCCCTGTTTGCAGGCTCAGCCTTTTCTCCTGCCTCCTCCCTCCACACAGCCAGGGTTTTCACTGCTTGGGTAACTCTCCAGCCTCACCAAATTCAATTACTCCAGCTGGATTTAGCCATTCCTGTTGCTTCCTTTCAGCTAATGATGACTTCTGCAGCCTCCCAAGTAACAAGATTCTGGAAAGGAGATTGTACAGAATTGGGGGTCAATTTATTCTCCCAAGTAACAAGTGATAGGACAAGAGGAAATGGCCTCAAGTTGCGCCACAGGAGGTTTAAACTGGATATTAGGAAAAATTTCTACACCCAAAGGGTTATCAAACATTGGAAGAGGCTGGCCAGGGAAGTGGTTGAGTCCCCATCCCTGGAGGTATTTAAAAGACGGGTAGACATGGTGCTGAGGGACATGGTGGTTTTGTCAATGTTAGGCTGATGTTTGGACTTGATGATCTGAAAGGTCCCTTCCAACCTAGGCCATTCTATGATTCTTTTTTGTTTTTTTCCTTTCATATGAATTATTTTGGACATTTGGGGGACTTCACTTAACCGAATCAATACAGCATCACTCTTACCAGTGCCTCACCGGCGTGTGTATATGGGCAATACCCTGCCCTGACGGAGCAGGCCGGAGCGCTTGGCAGCTTCACTGCCTGACAGCTGAAACAGGAGAGGGTCTGAATCCCTTTCAAGCCTGGTTTTAGAGCATTTATTCCTTCCTCACTGCACCACACGCTTGCAAAAACATCTCTGTTCTGTTTTCACATAGAAATTTAAAACTTCCTCGCCACTGAAAATCAGGGTTCTTTTTTTAAATACTGTGGACTGCACCATGGTATTCCAGTGGCAGGAATACTGAGATTTTTGTGTTGAAAAGGCTAAACTAGCAATGCTAAATTACTTCATGCTACATGTTAGGACTACCCTCTTCCTTGGTATTTGGAGGTGGAAAGCTTCACGAGTGAGGGGAAGACATTTAAAGCACACTGAGTATGAGGCACAGGAAAGCAGAGAGAGTAAATCAAGTGAAAATGACCCAATTTTCTACTGATTTGTTCAATGAGTTACTGCAAGTAATTTTTTCCTTGTGCTATTTATGGAGTTTCCCTCTTTTAAATGTTACCACGGTCACTGTGGTGTAACATTAATTTGTTTATATAACCCCCGAGTTGCCCATGTAGACCCAGATGTTATTTCAGAACCACTACACTTGGGGGAAGATTTTCTAAAACCTGCACATTAAAACTTTATGGAACAGTGATTTTTTACCATAACACTAATGGGGCCTCCATCAGAGAAGGGCACAACGCTGACCGTCCTACCATGAAGAGATGGTTGCTCAGCTCCGCTGATGCTCTGGTCCCCTTGAGCCTGCAATTAGGCTTCAGCCTTGTAACGTGCTTGTTTTTAACTGCACGTTCCACCGCTCCCCTCCATACGGTGCACCAGAAACCGATGGGCTCGGTTTAATGCTGGATTTAATTAAGATAAACCTAAGAGATCAGAATCTCGAGAGCACAGTGGAAAGTAGAAACCAGTATATATTCACTGCATTTAGCCCAAATATCAACTTAAAAAAAAAAATAAAATCTGCATTTTTCCTATAGCTTATTTTGTGGCTTAAAATCAGGAAAAGATGAAACCTCTACGAGTATTTACTTTA
Source organism: Rissa tridactyla (assembly GCF_028500815.1). NCBI lineage: Eukaryota > Metazoa > Chordata > Aves > Charadriiformes > Laridae > Rissa > Rissa tridactyla. Next base: position 42,808,966 of record NC_071467.1, read on the forward strand.
CAGTAGCAACATAAATTCTTTGTAGCCTAATATATTATATGCAAAATGCTACATGAGTCTCAACAAGGTAGTAAAACTCTGAGCATAAGATACCCAGAAATTTAACCGCATCTCAGCCCAAGTTAACTTTTTTATTTTTCTAGAATATAAAGCAGTTACGCTTTACAGAAACTCATGCCATGAATGAAGCTGTCCTCCATTAAGCGTTTGTTGGTTGAAATTATCAACAACAAAGTAAAACTACTTGTACGTATTTTAGGCTTAACAGATGGACTGATTCACAGCCCTGAGGAACTTCACCTGTTTCGTGTGAGTGGGAAGCTGAGGGCAAACACTTATCGAAACTGAGCAGAGTGTATTCTTACTTCAAGTTGTACTTTAAAAAAAAATAATTGGAAAAAAAAAAAGAGCTTTTGTACTTTGTTACAGAGAGAAACAGCCATGAGCAAGGATGTTCTTCTACTTTTGGTGCTTCGTGTGCTTGCAAAGCTCAGCAGAGACGTTTGAGAAATCGTTCCGTCTAACCAGTAAGTGCATGATATTGGAAGTAAACATTACAACAGTAAATGTTGGACCTTTTATGTCATATTTCAGCTTCCACATTTTACATATTTGGCACTGAACAAAACCTGACTACTCTCCTGAAGATAGAAGTGAATTCACTGTTATTTCCCCCATAGAAGTTCCTTTCACAGAAGCCACATCAGCAAGATCTCAAAATGCTTCTACAGCTAGTCCTCTTAACTTTAGGGAGGAAAAGAGGACCAAAGAGGACGACACAGTGTTCCTGTAAGCAGTAATGAGCGCAATATAGTCAAATTTTAGTGTACAGAGTACTGTGACATACACAGTATAAAGTAATTTATTCCTCATTTGTCCTTATGACTCTTTCTTGGATTTTTTTCTTTTTGTAGCTTGTAGTGAATATTTAACAGCATCATTAGATTCATGCACCACTGCCGCAGCAGGTTTGGACCTCCTGTACTACTAGCACCCTTGCCAACCTCCCCTGCTTCCAAGTAGCAAACTTCTAAGGAATACTGAAGCGCAGATTATTTCTTTCCTTTACTATTCCCTTTAAATACTGACAGAGTCTGGCATGATTACAGCACTTCTTCCTTGCCACAGTACAGTGGCAAAATGCAGTGATACAAATCAGTCAAATTACCTAAAATACCTTACACGAAGCATGGATGTAAGGGTCATTAACAGTTTAGCACTTGTCTGGTACTGGATGGACAGTAAAGTTAGAAAAAAAAACAACGATGTCCCAAGTGCTATTTTACTGCGTAACAAACTTGCACTGAGACGGGTTGTACATGTGTTTTTTTAACATCCTGTACACACACAAACGCTTCAGTCCAACCGATTTGAAGAGCTGGAATTCATTCCTTACAGGGGGAAAAAAAATAATCCTCTTATTTGGTTATTCTACACAGTTATTCTAGAGAGTTTTGTTTTTCAGCACTAATGCATGGTTTAGTGCTTAGTCTCTGCTGCATTCAGCATCCTGCTGCACTCCAAGCAAAGGAGAAGCAGCACTAATTTATTATCTTAGGAACTATACACCTACACTCTTACCTCAAAAACATGTTCAAAATTGGTCTTGGGTACTTACTGTAAGTGCATGTCAGTGAGAGCTCCATATCCATGCCCTAGACGCTTCTCACCTGCCTCCTCTCCTGCTTGGAGACATGCCCAAAAACCACTCTTGCCCCACCAAAGCCCGAGTGGGAGCACAGAGCCCTCACCAGAGAGATCCAGGCTGCCTCTGCCCTCCCTGAAGACCGGGGCCAGGATCCAAAAGGCCTCAAAAAGAGGGGGACACACATGCCCCTCTGGTTACTGAGGCAAGCCTCCCGTCCAAAGGTTCCTTCAAAATATCTTTGTAATGAAGAGGGCTGGCAAGGAGGAAAAAAATAAAATTAAATAAAGCCAGAGGGTAAAGCTCTGCTGCCAGCCACAAACATGTCCCGCTTCTCTCCCTGTGCTGGAACAAGCCGGAACACTCACTGATAAGAAGTATGTGGACCTTTGTCCTACAAAGAAAAGCTGAAGGGGTTTCTCAGGGAGCCAGAGAGGTGAAACCGGGTTAACCTCTGGTGGTGCAGCTGACCGTCCAGTTCCACCTGATGTTCAGATGCTTTTGTTTCTCAAGCACTGGGAGCAGTTCTTGACACACAGCGGCGTTCAGGCTATTCTTTTTGACCCTGTGAATGCTCCAAACCGGAGCAAGTACAGAAGTAGCACATGCGAGAGTTGCAAAAAAAATCCTGAACTTCCCTTCAACTGATTGGACTTGAACCTCGCAAGACTGCATTTTATAAAGGTCTCTTTTCCTATCTTCACAGCTCCTCTACGTCTACAATTTTGTGAAAATTATTATAAAACATTTATTGACAGGAGCAATAAACAGAACAAATTTCTGTAAACAGAAATTAAAAGCGGAAAATGGCTTGAAGTCATTTTTGACCAGCCAGCTGTACAAAAGCTTAAGCAAAGCAGTAGTCAGGGAGGCTGGGTTTAGAAGAACCCACACTGAGTTCAAGAGGTGTCATGCCTTATTAGATCACCAAAATAAGCTGTTATCGTCTTCAGTTTGTTGTTGAGAAAATTTTGTTCTATTTCAACTTTCCCTCCCGGCCCTGCTAAGGAAGCCACCTGAAAAACAAAGAGCAAACAACAAATCAATCAATGCACAGGAAAAGAGGCAAACCCCCGAACTTTTTATTCCCGTGAAATACCACATAAGCCACATCTTTGCTCTGTGACTGGTGACAATGCTCCTTGGCACCTAATGCCTCTGCTCCTCTTTCCATGTCTCCTCTTACTCACAGAAGTGGCTTGTGGCTTTCTTGTGACTGAAAAATCCCCCTCACGCCAAGCCATGAAAATAAGAGGACTTCAGAACTAAAGATAAATACTCATCGTTTCACATGCCATGCTGAGGCAAGGGATGCTAGACTCTGGTTTGCAGGCTACTTTGAGGGCATTTGAGACACCCCCCGGTTGGGGCAAAAAGCAAGCTGTAAACTGTGCTTTGAAGGCGTCAAAAATCCAACATTTTGGCAGAAGAGTAAAACCAAATCCCGGAATTAGGAAGCATAAAGATTGCACTGAAGGAGGCAGGGGGGAGAACAACCCAAACAAAACAACCCCAAAACCCCAAACAGGCAGAGGACCTCACAAACCCCATTTTTTTTGTTGTTGCTGTTGCAAGCTGTTGTGTGCACCGGAGTGTCGGGCAGTGCTGAGGGCAAGGCTGCGGGCAGCTGAGGAACTGCAGGCAGGGAGAGCCCGTCGGGCAGTGCTGGTCCCAGCTCTTGTGTTTACGATCACTGGAGTGAGAATTTCACCGTTCATGCTCTGTTGCCCGAGCCCGGTGCACACCTTTAATGCTCAACAATTACAAACAGACAACGTTTCACAGCAGACTTTGCATTTTGGACTGGAGCGTGCAATACCTTCTCCTCCTCCGGTCCTACTCATGACCCCTTTGAGGGACCGACAGCTGCACAAGGCTGCCTGTTTCTCACCAGGACAGACCGCGCAGACAGAAGGAAAAGAACGCCACCAAAATTCAGTGTTGACTGCTTTTCTCCCCACATCGCAGACCCTGAGGACCTGTGCTGTAGTAGCGTCCCTGCTCCACAGCCAGTTCTGCTCCATGCTGCCGTTTTCCCTGCCGGCTGCAGGAAAACTATTTCTACAGTTCCCTGTGCAGGGGAACTCCCCAGGCAGGCAAAGTGATCAAGGTCTACAAGCCTGCAGTAGATTTTAACTGATCTTTGAACCAAGAAGTCCGTGACGTTAGCAACTGAAACTTAAAGTTCAGGTTGCGTTATTAACACTTCTAAACTCCTTGGAGACTTGACTCTGTAACGCAGGTTTATATTTAAACATGCTGAACTTCCTCTATTTTACTGTAAGTAAAAAACCAGCCTGCTATCAAAAGGAAATAACAGATTAATCTAAATTATACTTTGAACTTTTATTGACTTGTCCAGAAAATTACCACACTTATTTAAATCAAGCATTTACTTTTCTGTTTTGGTTTTTTTTCCCCCCCCTCTCCCTTTCCATTTTTTTTCATTTCTGCAGACAAAAACAAAAGCGTGAGTGGTTTCTTCATCCTTCAATTTAATGGTAATGGGAAAAAAATCTCCACCTTCTTGTCAAAAAGGAACCTGCCACTTAAGTAAAAAAGCAGAAGCTGGCTGACTTATAAATAGCACAAGAATCTGAAATTGGCAAGTGATCAGGAATGTTAATTTCCCAACTTATCTTTTCTTACTTGAAATCCTAAAAGCAGTTACCATTGTGGGGCAATCCATACTTTTTTCTAGGAAGACGTTAAGTTTGTACTTTTAATTTATTACGAAATAAAGCTGGAACGTCCCTTCCAAAACGCGTTAGAGGCTTTGCACTTTATAGCTAATGTTGTTTAACTATTCTAAAATATTAACTGGATTAGTCAACTTAATATAAGAATACTGAAATTACTGTCTCGAGGTTACATACTCCCGCTTTCAGGGCACAATTTGTGTCACTAACATATACACATATGACTAATGCATTGATATTAAACACAAGTGTTCAGTAAATATTTCTCTTCGAAGACCAATAAAGCAAAATGTTTCGTTGGTAACACAGGCAAATGCTGAGGGGTGGCATCCACCAAAGGGCACCCGAGAAGTGACATACGCTGTGTCTAGTCTCTAAGTGTTAAATCCAGAATAACGAAGACTAATTTCAAATGACTGCTGAAAGTATTTGATAAACCCAACGGTGACAAAAATCTAATGAGCACAGGGGCTTGGCAGGGACGGATCCAGCACCGCGTACTCTCTCAACCCCGCCCTCATATTCAGAGGAAACGCAGATCCTCTGCAACGATGCTTATTTGTAAATTGCTGGAGGTTGCAAATTTAATTACATAGGAGTTGCCAAGTTTTCCTCAGAAGGGTCCAGTCAACCCTGACAGCTTAACAAGGGAAAGCTGCCACACACCAAGCTCCAGAAAGGTGCCAGCTTGGCGGAGGGATGCCCTCTAAAAACTGGAGAGGATTAAGGAACGATGCTTTGACAAAAAACAAAGGTGCTTACCTATATTTAGAAATACTGACACACATCTGTTTCTGAAGTGAACTACAGTGGTGAGTACAGAAAGGCTTAGTTTCTTTAAAACACCGGACGAGTCCAAAATTTGTTTACTTTTCCTGTGCAAACACAACAATTCCCTGCTGGCAATTCTCCTCATCCTGGCTTATTCTTTAGCCCAAACCCATGTAACTCAGGGGGGCAGAGGCAAAGGATGCAGCTTCAGTGGACACCTTCCTGCATCCCTCTCACCTGGATACTTCATCCTTCCTTTCAGTGACTGCTGATGGAAATAGTCCACACCTACGGACACAGAGCATTCAAAATGCAGCCAGCAGGTTTGGTCTCAAGTTTAAAATAGGAGACATCAGAAAAAGAAATACGAAAAGGGAAACGAACATGGAAGATTACTTCAGGAGCACAAGTTGCTTAAGGTACAAACTTTTTTTATATTATTCAGGTGTATTTTTGAACTCAAAGGTTTTCCTGATGGCCTTGCAGTTTTGTTTTTTTTTTTAAATCATCCTTTAGTAAAGCACCTTCCTATCTGTTCCAGCCACCAGCAAAGGTTACCGTGGATAAAAAGCTCTATCATCATTTTTTCCCTCCTCCAAGAAAGGAGGGAAATTTCTCTCATACCTTTTCTATGGTATGAGAAATATAAGCTTTTTGGCTTAATAGGCAGTCACACAAGGACACTGTGATTCATTTCATTTTACAGAATGCTAGTAAAAAGAAGAAACCCCTCCCCCCTCAACCAACCTAAAGGCTAGGGGAAAATAAAAACCCAACGCACTTGAAAAAAAAAAAAGGCAATGGTATTCTTTACACTGAACATAATAAAACAAAATGCACTCAGGCAGCACTTTTCAAGATGCACATCTTTAGGTCAATTACACCACTGCCACACTGGTGCTGCCACCTTTTGACAGGCTGGAGATATCATTATTTTATTTTTTTTTAAATTGAGGTGGGCAAACTACAATTCAGGATTTAAGTGCTAAGAGCTTTAGAAATATTGAAGTCCAGAAGTGCCACTCCGGCTTGGTGTATGCTGGGGGTATCTTCTGACTTTATCTTTTATCAAGGAGAGAGAAAAGATGTGAGTTTAAAGTGGGCTGCTTAAAAGCTGCCGTTATTAACATGATAGTCACAGCTGAAGCGTACACAATTACGTTCACCTAGAAATTATCAGTCTGCAAAACACATCAACCCACAGTCTTTTACCTGCCAACTCCCCTAATACCCAAGCATCTTAAAAATACAATCAATCTGAGTTCAGCTCCCGGCCTCTCACTCCCTGCTTTACTCACTGTTGTATTTACTCCTAAATAAACACAACGTTGCTTGGCAGGTCCCATTTGGCTAGGTCTCCAGTCTAAAAATGACAGCTAAATCAAAGCGGCCAGTGGTAGTTTTACTAGTCAGCCTCCCATCAGATATCTTACATCACAGAGGCTAGCATATATTCTTTAATTAAACTGATGTCTCTGGTATGATTTTCTGTTCTCCGGCTGACACCAGGTAGAATTAAAATAATAAAATAAATTAGTTAGTTTTACCCATCTTTCCACTCGCTTCATTGACCAGTCATTTGTAACAACTGGACTTTCAAGAACATCTTCCCACCCAAACACTAGACTTGCAGATAGAACAGGGCTTTGGTGTCTAACTCTAGATTATCCCAAACTGAGCGACAAAGATGAGGTGGCAACAAAGGCAAGAAAAAAAGTACAGTACCTACATGATGCGTATTCTTTGTATGACTATCAGGGTCAAGAGCACTTTGCTTAATTCTGGGCTCAGGGAATCACTCTACACACTAGACAATCAACAAAAGGTAATTTGTCTCTTCTGGCAGTATTTGGAATAAAAACCAGGTCTCAGACACCAACATTTAGGACAGCAAAAGTTCCAACAACAGGGAAATTTCACTAAATTAGGCAGATCTATCACATAGCAAAAAAACCAAACACCTGTCTCCAAAACCCAAGAAACTCCAAACCCAGGGATTATGGTTTTGCAGCAGTCATCAAACCTTCAAATAGTAAAGACGCACACAAGATTTTCAATACAAACACAGGAAAAGGTCTGAAAAATGACTGGTAAAAAAAAAAAAAAGAATTAACAACAGTGCGTAAAGACTAATGTAAACCTTTCCCTGCCTCCTACCCTGCTTCAGTTTTTAAAAACACAGCATCTTGAGTGAACAAATGCAGCCTGTAAGATCTTCCTAGTGGGGACCGACTGTGTTACAAAACTATACAAGACCAAGCAGACTGCCAAAAGGTCAGCTCATGATGGACGGAACTACAACTGGCTGGTAACAAATAAATCACTAGCTAGTTTAAGTGGAGAGAGGCTGCCAATTTGCATTATGATCCCAGTTTATATAGTTCCAGTCAACCAGCAGGCATCGCATGGGAAAATACCATAAATAATATAGCTAGAAGAGCATATGACCATGAACACCTTGCTAGTGCACAGAATTTATCACTTCCCACCGGATCTCTCACACATCTGTGAAGTGTCGCACCACGTCCACCACAGAGCTGCTCTCATGCAGTGCACCCTCCCAGTGCCACCACTGTTGCATCCCCAAGCGGTACATTCACTGCTTTTCAAAAACACCACCGGCAGACAAATACCAGTGTAGCCCCCCAGAACTGAAGCAGTATTAATATACTCCTGACTGGTAGTATCCACACCATCCCCCCTTTCACAAAAGGTTGTGAAAAAAAAAACAACCTTAAAGAAAAGACTTGGATGTTAAGATGCTGCAAAGAGATGGGTATCAACAAGGGTGTCACGTGAACTACTTAACAGGCACTATTAATTAAACAATGTATTTTTTTAAACTATGTGCACATACATATATACAATAATTCCTGATTATTCCTCAACTAAAAATAGTATTTTGAAAGATTGATTCGACGTAATTATGGACCTGTATGCATTACAAATTTTGTAACAAGTACATGCTTGTAAACCAGGAGATTTGGTGCAATTAAATGAGATGTTTCACATTTCTGCTAAATGCACCAACCCTATTCCAGTGGTTCGCTGCTCCCTCTCGAGGCAGAAGTACAGAAGTTCATTTCTCCTCTTCCACTTAGTGACTTTTGTAAGGGAATTCAAAGAACCCCATCTCTCTCTCTCTCTCTGAGACTAACTCTACACAGAAAAGGCTGTGCCTGCAGACATAATAAGCACTGGTTTTGCAATAAAATCCCGTGGAACATGGCTGGATGTCTTGTTTACCAATAAGGCAATGAACATCAAGTCCTCCGACGCAGCTAGGGCAAGGTCAGCTACCACCCCCTTTCACACCAGCAGCAGGATCCCTATTCTACGTCAAGTCTATAACTGTAAAAAGCAGCACAGATTTTCTGTTAAATTTGCACCACCTTAACTAAAGGTTAAACACTTTTTATCGTAACGTTGCTTCAACTGCTGGGCATTTTTTTCCATTTGTGCTTGAGATCTACTGTTAGACAAGCAAACTTGCACTGATACACTGGCTTACAGTCAGTATAAGCATCTTTGTGGAAGTTTGCAATTGCACTTAAGTCAGCTTCTAAATCAATTTTAATTGACAAAGCACACAAGCACACCTCAGTTGTAGACTCAAGCCAGTCAACAAGAGACAAGAGGCAGAGTGCTTAAGTTTTAACAACTGCCACCTTACACGTTCAGCGTGTTTGACCACCTCCCCGGGGAGCTAAGCGATCTCTGAAAGCCTTACATGTGTAGGAGCACACAGAGTTAATTTCTGAGGACACAGAAGACGCAAATCTTACATGCCTGAGCAATGTTATCACAAATCAAACTTAGGTTTTTAAGTTTCCGCTCAAATCTAAGGCACCAGATAATCTGTTCAGCAAATATTGCTTTATCCAAGTTACTCAGTTTTCAGGTATCAACCTCCTGCACAAAATATTTAAGATCATCAAGCTTTTATAGGCCCCTAGAGTTTATGGATTACATTAATCAGCCAAGCTACATCACTACACCTTAGAACTGGTGTCCACAGGCCCTTGTCAAGGCAGCTGTTGCAGCAGAAGCTGCCCTATCTGGTCCATGAGAAAAGTAAGGTACATGAGAACTGTGGGCAAAACCATGAGCAAACTGAGAATACAACCGTCTACACTAACCATGTAGGAACTTCAATGATAAGTCTGTTTTTCTGGAGATTCACACCCCTGGAAGTGTAGTGGCAGTAAATTCAGAATCTTCTTCATTTTTAAGTGTCAAGAGTGATGGGAGCCAAACCCATAACCAGTCTCCTTTGGGCTAGAGTGCCCACTAAGGTCACATTTGGGATGGTCATGTTTGACACACCTCTGTCCACACAGGATTAAGACTAATTTTCCCTAAACAGTGGGCTAGATCCACGTTCTCAGATCATCAACCTTTAGTTGTTTTTTTTTTTTTTTTTTTTTTTTTTTTTTTTTTTTTTTTCCTTATACTGGCACAATCTCTAGAGAAAGGCATGAGGAGCTGACTTCTTTTCTTAAGAGTAGCCCATAGCCTGGACGACTGAAATGAACCCAGGCCTACAGCCACGTGCTTTTAACAACTCAGCCATGACCACAAAGCCATGTTTTTGAGCAACAGCAGTTATTCCTCAGCCATTTAAGCAAAGGCAAACCCATGGAGGTACATCAAGGGTCACTTAAGAGCACATCAAAAACATCCATAGCCAAATGGAGCAAGATGTAGAGGTGGCAAGACACCTCACCCAACCACGCAGAGGTGCTGAGCTTTACTGCAGGAACAGGCACAGGCCTGCGGATAGTACTCTTAGATGCTTTTGTGGGAACGTAAGTGAACCATAGATGCCTTTTCCCATTTATAAATACAGTAAAAAGTGCTCATGAGCAGAGCAGAAACCTGGTAAGGTAATTTTTCATCATAGGAATGAAGCATTTGATAAAATGCAGTGGTTAGAAGTTGAAACTAGAGAAACACTTCCTAAAGTTAAGGTCCCTAATCACATATTCATAAGCAGAGAAACTGCCTAAAGTTAAGCTCCCTAATCACATATTCATAAGCCACTTTGACATGTCACTGGCCTGAAATGCAAAAAGCAACGGAATCATCACCTGCTGTATAAATGGTGCTGTGCATAGCACAGGCTCATAGTGTGCTAATACTCAGGCCATGTGAATTTCAGCCTGTTTCTCAAGCCAGCTGTTTGCCACCAACAGTTCTGCGAGCCACCATGTGGATTGAGACTTTGCCTGCTCTAAGTAAGACACAGCTTTTGGAAAAACAGGAAATAAACCTGGGAAGTTCTGTGGCATGTTGCAGGTGAGGAGCACATCTGACGGCTCTCTTCTTTGCAAAAAGCTACAAGACGTAATTAACATAGAAAATACACAGAGGAAACTAAACCAGACACTCAGGGGAATTGTTACAGTCATCTAATTACTTTTAAAAAATTCTAATGAAATTCTCTAACACAAAAAAAAAACCCACACCAGTGAAACAAATGGTGTGTTTATCAAGTCAGCGACAAATTTAACCATCTAATCACTGCAATGTGAGCAGCCTATGCGGAACCACACACTTGTGTGGACAGCATCAGTACCACCTCTGGGGGCACGACATTTGTCTCTGCTCTGCTAATCAGTGATAGTAGTGATTGCAGGCTGTACAATGATTTCCTGCAACTCCTTCATAAACTGAAAGCCACGAAAGTTTAGGACTCAGCAACTTACCGGACAGTTGGTTAAAATATTTTTTCTTTTGTAATGATGTATCTGTCTGGCACTCAAGAAATGTACTAGCTTTGGATCTTCTCTAAGAACCTCCAATCTGTTGCTTTATGAAGGAACAGTATCAAAATCATGGAAATAATCTACTATTCCTATTTCTAAATATATCAAGAGTACTGCAAACACAGAAATCGCCTAACATAAGGTTCCAACTTAAAACAAAAGACCCCTCCCATATTCAGCTGAACAGACTTAAAAGTTTGAAGTTTGTGCTTATAATACTTCTGTTTTAAGCCAGCTGAGCTTTCTATAGTTACCAAGCCCTTATTGAGTAACACACCTGGTCAATGTCGGCGTTCCGAGGTAGAAAATACACAATATTGTTTGTGATCTTCTTGGAGAGCCTGAAGATTTCAAATGTAGAAGGCAGTAAAGGAAAAAACAAGAATGGGGAAAGAGAAGTTGCTTTATATTCATTAATTTTGAAAATATGTCCCAAATTCAGTTATTATGCAATTAAATTATAGTTAGTCTTCTGGGTGTACGAGTTAGATACTCTTCTAAAATGCAGAAATTAGTATTGTCTAAATGTAGAAATTCTATTTTACCGTTATTGCCCTAGAAAGTAGAAAAAACCCCATAGCAGGTGCTATGATTGAGTGTAGTTTGAGTAAGATATTCTAAGATATACCTTTTATAAATCAATTAAAAAGTGGAATTAATGACAAAGTCTAGCTCATGTAACTAATTATTACCTATATATACACACCACATGGCTATTTGATTACTTCAGGATATTTTAATAAAATAATATAAAGGACTTAAAACTGCTGAATTAATGCTTTAAGTTAAGAAGCTACTACAATTCTCTAAGGAATTTTTTGCTTTTAAAAATAACTTTAAGACTTTTTTTTAAAAAAATTATAATAATACTTAATTTTAGGTGGTCAAAGTCATATAGCTGAGGCTGGGGGGAAGCGGACTAAACAAATGTGGCACATGTGGGACTTCAGCTGCTGGTCATATCATCCACAATCAGCCAACTCGACATGCAAAGCCCATGTCAAGAGAGGGAGGAGAAGAGAGAAAGAAAACCACTCGTAAATGACTGAAAATCACAACAATGAGTAACTTTGAAAGGATATCCGTCTGGGCAAATCATGGTTTGGATATCGAAGATTTCGGCAGTGGCATAGTCAGGGCCCCCCCAGGGTGGGCTGAGGAACACAACATCTGCTTGCAGGTCAGCAGCCAGCACCATGAAGTCTCCGCACACGAATTCTATCTGATCCGCCACACCGTAGACCTCAGCATTGTTCCGTGCAAGACTGAGCTTCTCGGGATCAATATCAATAGCGATCACTGCAAATGAAAGAGAGAGCAAATGCACAGGTTGATGTGAACTGCGAATGCCACCTGACCACCAAAAGGCTGTTTCAGAAGGAAGGTGTTCTTCTGCAGCCACCAGATACAAGTCACATCTATAATCTACTGTTGTGCGGTGAGTGACTACTTCAGTTTTGTAGGTCATGGTAGACATGAAGCTACGGTTCCTCAGAGAGGAAGAACCTGCCCCTGCGTGGCAGAAGCAGAGGTTTCACCAAGAGCAGAACCACTGCATTGACAAACCAGCAAGGGAAGCCACACAGCCAAGACTGGGAAGGCTCAGCTGGTGTTGCAAAGCTAGAGAGCTTTAGCTTTTGGCAGTCATACATCTACTACTGTGACAATCCTCCATCTCAGCTCAAGTAATGGACAGGTAAGGCTGTCCACCTAAGAGAGGAAGTCCTCCTTAGGAGGAAACCTTAGCTGTCAGGAGCCTGACAACTTAAATGATGTCAATTAGAAACTTACTCTTCTCCATTTTAAAGATAAAACATGTATCTGTGGTTGATCACATTGTACTGAAAATTGAGTTTAAAAAACCCACCCAACAATGCAGGACAAGAGAGATGAGACAAGGGCAGTACATAATCACAGAAATAAAAATTTGTCCAGGAAATACAAAAAGCTAAGTGAAATTTAGAAAATATTTATAGAATGGATCATAGCCTACCAAACTTCATGCAGCAGAAGCTGCCGTTTGTCTTGCTCAGAAATTACTCAGAAGCATTAGATGAGCTGGTATTGATGAGTAGAGGAACACGAGGTAGTCAATGTCTTTACGGAAAGCACTCTCAATGTTTCACTGCAATTTCATTAGCTGGCAACAGGAACTTAGACTAATACTAAGTTATCATCACTTTTCTGTATTTGGTTCTGCTGCACCTGCAGGTGATCCCATTTTAAGTACTATTCACACATAACCTGCTTTTGAGTACACAGACTTAGCGTAACAATTGGGAAAACCATCAGTTTTGTGGCATCTCCGCAGGTCAGCGCTGCAAACAAAACTCAACTTTTACCAGCAATCTTCAGTTTATCTGACAGACTAGTTACTATGCCACATAAAAATAACTGACTAGTACAACACAAATCCAACTCTGACTGAAAATAGAAAAGTAGTTTTATAGGTCCTTTTTAAAAACACAGAACTCATATTGTGAGTCTGATGAAGCAAAAAAGCTTGTTGCTTTAGAAGCACTGAAAAAATTATAAAAAAAAAATAATCAGCAAACAGAGTTGTGGAATAATTACTAAATTGGCCAAGAATACAAAAATACAGCGTTGTTCACACATTAAGGAAAGTCATAAAATCAAGAGGCTTCTGAGGTAGAATACAGCCGCAGCTGGCACGCGAAGAATGCAACATCTGTGATCCCCTGTACTAAGTTGTTTGCGAAACTACACGATGGATGGAACGGAACGCACTTGTTCCGTGGCCTTCCCTTGTGACAAATAGCAGATATGGGGACGAGATGGTACTACGGAACAGATAAGCAGCCTACACGCTACCCGAGCCAACATTTCGTCAGATGTTGATGAAATGCTGTCCTTTGTGCGAACTTTGCTCACTACAATGTACCAAAACACACCTCCATCCTGGAGACTATCCGCCCCTGAGGTGCGAACACTCCTCCTTGAGTACCTTAATCATAATAAAAGTACATATGACTAAAGTCACTCAAACTCCACTTCGAAAATAGAAAAATAGTATAAAAATAGCCCAAGAGAGAGGGGATGCCAGGGAAGACACCATCGCGAAGAATTCCATTGCTGATTTCTGGTATCAGTCGACAGGCTGAGCCTTTCTTCCCCCCCATAGGGATGCCTTTGGGTAAGACTTCGACTACACCGAGTGCTTTCTCGGGGACTTAGAAATTTCTCTAGAGAATCTTTACCCTACATTTATAGCCAGGCTGTATCGTTTATAATTTTGTCGCGCGTTTTGTATACTTAACAATATCTTTATTTGCACGTGCTTTGTAGACAGTGTATTTATCACCGGCAATCCTAAAGAACCTGTATATCTGTTGTTTAAATAAACTGCTCTGTTGAAGTAGCTGGTCGTTTTGCTTTCTCACTGAACGCGACCAAAGACTCGAGAGTGGCCGTGCTAGTTCAGGAGCACAACTAGACTGAAGGTGCAGTCCACTATTACTGTATCCAAATCGTAATAGTTCAATACATATTAAAAGCGATTGGACTAATAGTGCTGACTTGGGCATCACTCAGAATTTAAACCTAGCTGCACCTAGCCTCCCACCTCGGTGAGGAGTGTTAGAACGCAAGGGGGTTTATCTTCTGCCAAAACCGCTTGGCCCCTTTTCACGCAACAAGAGTGCATACCCAAATTTTTAGGGAGAAACAAAATAATACAATACAATATATACAACACCTGCTTACCTCTTTTTGAGGTCAGTGCAAACTGAATAGCGTTTCCTCCAACCCCACAGAATGCATCCACTATGATATCGCAGTTGAATGACTGGCTAACGCGGACGGCAATATGCTCAGCTATTTTCTCAGGAGTAACAGAAAACCAACCCTCTGCAAAGGAAAGGGAAGAAGTGTATTTTCGCCTCTTATTTCAAGGTCACCTGAATTAAAAACAGCCAACCAACCTCCCCAACAACTGAAGGTTTAGCATTAATCTCAACAATTTTGGCTTAGTGCATTCAACCAGGAAATGGAGGCTTTGAAGATGATAAACTCTGGTCAGTCTGGCAATCTGCTAAGCAAACAAAGTCTCGCTGAAGCAAACAGATAGGCCTGAATCTCAGTAAATGCTTTGTTGAACTTCGTGCTGAGGACTCCATCTTATCAAGGACAAGCCCACTGAGACAGCCATGAAAAACTTTATACACCAGAATTATGCTCTGTAACAAACAGAACCAGAAATATATTCTCTCTTATCTGACTTGTTGTTTTCTTTACAGCGATGTCTGGTCTGCCAAATAATCTACATGTTTATGTGGGAGAGCATTAGAAGTGAAAGGCTTACAAACCCAAGACACAAAAACGCAGTAATCCTAATTCCTCCTTTACCTATAAATTTATGGTCTGGAAGCGGTTTTCCTGCAAACATGGAAAAAAAAACCCCAAACTTTGAAACTGACTGCTGAAAGTCAGAACAAAACTAAATCCATCAGCATTTTTGGAAGTCTCACAAAATTATTTTAGAAAATATAGAAATCAAGCTTCTGAAAAAGTCCTGACCAAGCATAATTTGGGTACAATATGATCTTCAGCAAACACTAGGACTAATGCAAACAAGGGTGTCCCATGCCAGAAGGTCTACTGAAGTCCAAGACTTCTGTTCGCCTGCACGCTGGGGGATGGAATTTATCCAGAGGTGCTAACGCATGCTCAGTAACGCTCCTCTTATAAGGAAATCAGTAATAAACTGCGAGAAGGGCCACAAGTTTGGATACATCTTACACCACCAATTCAGTGCACTCTGCACTAAACACACCTCTGTCTAGTTTAATTCCCTCATCAAACCGCGAGAACAGCCGGTAGCGTTGTGCCCAGTACTTGGCCAGCTCCGGATCAGCAGCAATCTCAGCAGGTATAGCTCCCAGTGCAATTTTATTCCTTCTCCTCCTTTTTTTCTCCTTCTTCTTTGTGGTAATTTTTTCATCTACAGCTGGAAGACACTGCAAAAGTTAACAATCACTGTTCTTGCAGGCTAGCAATGTAATTGGTAGGTAGGTGACAGTTAAGACATAAGAGAGTTAAGACAAACTGTTCATGTTTTAACAACACTGCTAAATGTCCGTAATTACTGTTTGCCAGATTATGCAAATTAGTGGTTTAAGTTAAAAAAGAGCATCCTATATTTCCAGGGTATAGTGTTACCTGACAGGTAAACAGTCACAGTCCTAAAAATCGTAACACTTCACCCATTATTTAAGAGCCTTAAAAGGCTAGCCATCATCTTCAACTGATGGTAATGAACTCTACATAGTAAGCAAACAAGTGGATCAGAGACCAATTTAATGCCCTTATTTACATAAGGAACAAGAATCAATCTGGACAGGAGTTTTACAGTAGAAATCTAACATAACTGAATTACTGCAGGAAGAATTAAACTATATGTAGAAACCTGAATAATCCCGTTTTCCTTTGTTTAGAGTGTTAAATAGAAAAGTTCCTAATATAATTATTTTTTTCCCTAGAAAATAATTTCAACAACACATGCTCCCCAAAGCTCAGCACTGTGCATCTGAGAACCCCAAACGTGATGGTCTGTGCATCTACTTGAAGTTAATCACCCTCATCCTTACAGGGGAAAAAGGGTATGAATTTGAGACCCGTTAGATCACATCTAGGATCAACAATGACTGTTTATCTATAAAGAAATACTGCCAATGTTAGAAACAAGATCTGGGATTCTGGCGCTCCAGGAATAACCTACTGCTGCTAGCACAGCTCTCAATTTGCCTTATTACCCCTTGGACCTAACGAGTCTCTCTGGATAAAGAGAATAAGTAAATTCCACACAATACTGCCTTCCCAAATTGCAGCGTTAAGTCCACTGCCAATTAATTTCCAGTTTGTGGGAAACTGATGTACCTTCACTGACATCCTCTGTCTCTGCTCGGAGATAATCGGGAATATCCAAGCGGACTAGCTGCCGCCCGCAGCCATGCTCCTGCTTGCTGGCAGCCTGGCCATTGGAGCCACTTGCTGCTGCATCCTGTGCTTCCTCCTCAAGGTTACTCCCTCCAGGTTCTGTGAAGACCACGCTGGAGGATGGTGGCTCTTGGTTTTCAGCATTCAGTGTCACAGTTTGTGTGGCAGTAACACCTTCCTGATCCTCCGAGTCGCTGCTCGAGGATGATGCTTCCGCTTTACGCTGAGGGCAGGTTGTCTGGGATGTGGCTTCCTCCCCAGGCTTATTAACCCGCTTTAAGAACTTCTCCACCTGAGATTGTCAAATCACATGGACGATTAGACTGTTAACCAGCTTACTTTTGAACTCTAAGGCTAGTTTAAAAGCATTAGAGTTCAAAAGAACCTGCCATGCACACACTCTCAACCATGTGTATTTTGAAAAAAATAGAATAGGCATAGTCAAAAAATTCAGGATACACAAGTCCTTAATTCTGCTCCCTTTTTACAACATTTCGAAAACAAGTTGTCATTGTGAACTAGATACCAACTGCCTGCAAAAGAGGAAATCCACAAAAACCAACTGATAAATATGGTTACATTCTCAAGTAATATCTGAAACATAGTCAGATGGCTGAGGACTACTACTTTTTAATTAACTATCTTGTCTCTGATCCGCATTCAAAGAAGCAATCAGGCAGAGAATTCTGCCTTCCAGGTTTGGATAAACAGGTAAAATTAACTTCATACATTAGCTGCATCAGCTCTAAGATGTACCAAATGGTGCATGTGCTAAAGGGTTCTGCCGAAAGGGTTCCTCAAAGTCTGAGGAAATTTATGAATTTTTTTTTTCTTCACATAACTAAAATTGCTCTTGAACTACACTGGCCTCAGGTGATCAAGCCTTTGATAAAAAATTATATAGCAATGGGACTGGAGTTCAATGCAGTATGTGCTGTCACCACCAGAAAAGAGCATTTTGCACTTGGTGTTAAGGCCAAGCATCCCAGGAGGCAAATTAACATTGAAAATCTGAGGTAACAGATTTTAAAGAGACTCAACTAAGAAAACGAGTGACCAAGTTTTTCTACTAATTTCTAACTTCTGAGTTAAAAAAACAAACGCATAAAGTTATAGGTGAAAATAAATGCAGGTAGAGGTGTAAGCAAAAGCATTGATACACATTACTAAGAACACCAGTTACATGAAATACACTAACCTATACAAACATTTTTCTCTAACTGCTGAAGTGCCAGCACTAAAACAAATGCCCTCACATGCCTTTTAAAATCAGAGACACTTTTAGTAACTACAGAAACCTACACACACCTCTAAAAGAACGATGCACCCAGATGTTAAGAATGACTTTCACATAACTTCGCCATTAAGCTTGCATTCCTCTTGATAGATTGCCAAGAGTCCACCAAGGTCCTTCCATATCCACCCTAAACTAACTACTCTTCACCTAAGCATGGAAATTAAAAAAAAAAAAAAGAAAGAAAAAAGAATAACAAGCAGTGGACTGACACTCAAAAAATGCCACCTACTCTGGACAATTAATATTTTCATTTTGTAATTCAACAACAGCTAAGGGAGCAGATAAATCTATGAATTACAGCAACACTAACAATTAAACCTACCTTTTTCAAAGTTTTACTTTTTTTGCAAGATGTTTCAGATTCCTCTGTAAAGAAGATGTGTGTGGTTTTGCTCTTCCTTGGTTTACGCATATCCAAGAATCGGGACGTGAGTTTTGCCTTTTTCTCCAAGTACTGCACACTTCGGTGGGTGAAATCTGGAATTCCACCATACCTGAAATTTAAAAAAAAAAAAAATTAAAAAAAGGACTTGGTTAATTTCTAATCTGGAGGCCTTTATATGAATGCTGATGTCTACAGAAAATTATTTAGACTAAATTATTTCTTTGAGACATTTGCTCCACTCTTAAAATATACGTCACTGGATGTAGCTGCAAAACAATGCACCCTCATGAAAACTTTTAAATATTTTTATTTGAAAATGTTTACCCGAATTGGTTTTAGATTTTTTTTTTTCTCATAGGTGTATAACGTTAGGTGGAAGCAATTTCCCAGACCAGCCTGAAGAATAGCAATGAAAAAATATCTTGATTAATAGAATGAAATGTCTTTTGAAGATTCTTTACAGCCACCAAAACCAGCTACTTTGGTCTCCTGGCAAATGCAATAACGAAAAAAAAAAAAAGGGAAATCTGAATCTGGGCAATTCACTTTAATAATTTTTATAAAATAGAATAGAGATTGTCAACTACAAAACATACTCCTCTTTGAAACATATATATATATATGTACTAAACAACTTGCACCTTGCAGAAGCACTAAACCTAAGCTACAGTCCACCTGTGCCCTATGAAATTTCACTGGTCAATACCCTGGCAACACTTTATCAGTAGAGCAATATTTTATTAGCATAAAGAAGCATCATTCCAATATGAAACAGCTAATAATTATGATCTAAGCTCACAGGACTCCAAACTGAGAGGACCATTCATTGTCAGAGCCTCTGAGCTCTAATTTAAGTAGCTGACCAGCCATTTAACACTTACACAACTGCAACTACCTTATGAGTTAAGCTTCTGTTTCAAAGCACTTTTCTTCTTCTTTAATTAGTGTCTGAAACTTTGCATCTCTCTCTCTAGCCAAAGGATGAAAATTTTATTAGAAGCAGAGACTAACTTTGGGAATCATCTTCAAAATTTTAACGGCATAGGAATGGAAACAAATGGTTTATTTGAATAATAACAAGAGAGGTGACTTATGAATAAATCCCAAGCTCCTCATAAGCATTTACTTTTGTCCTGTGCCACACTTGAAACCCAAAACAGAGCAGGTCTCCTCAGGATCTTCTACTGGGTTCTCATCCACATCCAGTTCATGGCTAGGAAAAAATGCAGATGACAGAGTTACTTACTGTAAAAAACACAATTTTTACAGATAAACCATACGTGCATAAGCACATACTTTTTCCTTTTTTTTTTTTTTTTTACCCAATTCTAGGGATGTATATCCTTCTATCAGGGTTATAATATTCCAACTGTTACAAATGACCTCTTAAAATGTTTACTATCAAGACCTACATGGAACTGATGAAGACAGTGTTTGTTCACTCTATTTCCAAATTACCTTCGTCACCTATTATGTTATCTATATTATTATCTATTATTAATGCTATGGCAACTGCAAAATATTAGAACAAAACCAAAGCTACATGATTAGCAGAGAGTAATTCCATCCATCCCTTCACCTTTGACCTTGTAAATTTATTAGAGAGGGAGACCTATCTTGCCATCTTTGAGGCTATAAATTTTTAGAGAAGAAAGAAAAAGATTGTGACAAGGCAGAGATTACCTATTTTATGATTGCCAGAGCACTGAGCAGTTTACTGGCAGCATACAATTCAGTTAAACAACACAAATTATTTACTATAGTTCTTGTATTGTCTACACTAATTAGACCTACATAAGCAAGTTGTCCTATCCGATTTAACAATCTTGTATACTTCACTGGCACAAGAATAGTACTGTCACCTTGCACAATCATTAAGGCCATATATTGTTTTCATAAAGCAGCAGAAGAGAAGAAATATCTCCCCGCTTGTTGCCAGGTAAAGTGATAAGCAGTGATGGAAGACTGGTTTTGTACTGAAGTTTTAACTCACAATCGCAAGCAAACAAACAGTTTCTATAAATCAGGAGGCTTCTGGACCCGGGCTTCTTGAGAAAAAAGCTCATCTAATTTTCATGACTTGCCTTCTCTTGATTTTGGCATGTCTGTATTCAGGGGGCTCTTCATCCTCATCTTCATCTTGGTCACGAAGCAGCAACTGTTCTTTGTCATTTGAATTCGAGCTACATGACCCCTGCGAACCTAAAAAAGATAGATGAGATCACATTTTCCTTCTGCATAAATAAATTCCTTATTTTTCCTGTCCCCAAAGTATGTCTGCGGGTTGTCCTGAATCTGACAAATAAGGCTTAAGTGCCAAACATGCATAGCTTTACCTGTCTTTGTTTGAGGGACAACATACCAATGCAGGCTTCCAGTATTAGTTACGCTGCAGAGCTAATAATCTTAAGCAGGACCAACTTCAAATTATCTCAGCTCTCCAAGAAAAATAAAATGCCTACAAGGCACAAATTCAAAACACTTTCTTCCTTGTGCGTAGATTTTGTTTCTATTTCATTAGCTATGCAAAGATATTCACATACATTTAACAAGAGAGGATTCCAACACTCCTCTCATTTCTTCTTGGAAAGGAGATTTTCCTTTCACCTCTCCCATTCCAACTATGCTGTAGGATCAAGATGGGACCACACCTGCTTCTTCCTTCCTTAGGAAGTCACTAGCAGCAGACTCAAGAGGTTTCTGACCAAACTGAAGCCCCAGGCTGCTGACACTTGACTCACATGCTTCATCCCTCCTTCTGAGCGGGAGAAACCATAGAACAACCAGGAAAGATGTTAGGCTGCTGCTTACAGCGAATGCTGTCAGGAAGAACTGGCAGGCAACCGAGATGTCTCTCTCCTTTCTCTGCACGCTGAACTAGCTGACAAAAACGTCTCCAGCCCAGTCTTGTACCTCCCTCACAGAAGCTCTTCCAGTAACGTAAGGAAAAGCCACTGTCTTCTACCATACTACTACGTTACCTGGCACTTTCACTTGTTAGCACTAGCTGTGAACGTATGAATTTGGGGTTGTAAGGATGACTGCAGCTCACTGACTAATTGATAACTTAATGCTGGAAAGGACCTCTGGAAGACATCTGGTCCACTACAACAAAACAAGAGTTTATTTTCATGTATGTCATTTTTAGACAGAAGGCAAAAAAAAACCAAAACACCAACCCCGGAACTGCAGAACTTTTTTTCCCCCCTCAAAAAGATGATCTTAAAATTTGTCAGATTCATGAGAACATCAAACCTGAATTTTCATTCATTTTAGACAATCAGTGATAAGAGACATCAGCTGAATGACACAGCTGCAATATCAATACTAACATAAATAAATACACACTAACAATGCTCTCTCACCACCTTCTGTAGTACCTTTAAACATTTACAAAGAACATGAAAACAGCATAAGACAGACATGCCCTTGTTTCTTATATATGACCACCTAGAGAAATTCTAGAAGAATCAATTTTAGCCGATCTTGTATTACCTGACTGGTTAACGCTTTTATTTTCACAAGATGCACTCCTTTTCCTGTTTGCTCCATCACAGGGCTCCTTCCGGCTTTCACTGTCAGATGAACTACGCTCTTGAGGACCTTGGTGGGCTACTGTTAGAGCGGCACTGCTCTGCTCCACTTCCTCCAAATTCAGATTTAAATTACAAATCCCAGAGATTATTTCACTGTGGGGTTCAGCACTTGAAGGGAGTGTTTCTTCGCTTCTGGTGACAGAGGGAGACAGCTCCAAGCTCAGCGCTTCACTGTGTTCAGCCCCTAGGTTAACCAAGTCCATTTTTTCTGAAAAACGTGTCTCCTGGGTAACCCCATTAGCTTCCACGACATCACCGTGTGAGCTCTCAATAGTCCATCCTTGACTTGTCCAGTACTGAAACTGCTCCCAGTAATACCAGTACAGTTCACTGTAATGCTGCTCCCACTCCTCCATGGTGTCTGGACTATTCCAAGGCTCAGAAGCTGTGGTGGTCTCAGACGATGAGACCTCCTGATGCTTCTCCAGCCAACTTTGCCAAAGAAGGCCCTCTCCATACTCGCTCCAGTACTTCTCCCATTTTTCTTTAAGTTCACTGGGTAAAGCCTTACTTGCAAGACTTTCTGAACTTTCACAGTTCCCTTCACTTACATCCTGAGGTTTGCTGCTCTTCTCACATTGCTCTGTAGCTAGGGCCAGCTCACCAGGAATGGACTGGATACGACCATCACACGCTTGATCCTGGCATTCCTGTCCCATTTTATCCTCATGTTTTTTCTGTAACTCTTTTTTCTTCTTCTTTTTCTTTTTCATAATCTTCATGTTACTCCTCTTTCTATAATTTTCTGTTGCCTGAATATAATGGAAAAACAGACTTAGAAGTCCACAGTGTATATGCAGTCTTTTGTCCTCTCTCCAAGCACGTTTCTGTTTCTGTTGTAACCCTCCCTCTTACTGCAACCCTGCCGTTAGCTTTCTCCCCACAAAAGGTTGTAGGGTTTATGGGTCTGATAGGGCTCCGCTGCATAACCTTGGCTGAGGTTTCTGAGGAAGCTGTGAGAAAGTCTATAGAAAGACACACACACAAAAAGGCAGAATTACAGACCGAAGTGGGGCTGCTGAGAGGGAAGCCATTAGTAGCTCAAGGATTCAGAAGGAAAGACATCAACATGAAACATCATCAAGTCCTAAAGGGAGGTTGGTCAGGAATTGAGGGGTCACTGGGCTGAGCTCAACAGTAAAACACTATCTCCGTAACATCAAGGACCTGTTTCGAGGGGCCATGGAGGCTCAGTCGCCTGGTATCTGCCTGGCCAGCAAACAGTGTTGAGGTGTCTTAGTAGGGTAGTGCTGAGCCTAACAGATTGTTAAATCCTTGCCTATCTTTGAGTGCTTTAAACAAAAAGACATTGCTTTATACTCATAAGCTCTGTAAATCCTGCAGCTGAATTTCTGCATGCCTGAAGACATTGACCCAAAAGAGGGGTGTAATATTCTTCCCATCTGAAGATCTCCAAGTTGGCTGACAAACACAAGGAAACAGCCTCCTCTCCAAACAGGTGGGCCTTTCATTTGTGCAATACAACCATTTCACTTGTTACAACAAACTCAGACTCCTACAGTTGTCTAGTGGAACAGAAGACAGAAACCTGTTATCAAAAGGAAACACTAAGGTAACTTGTTGGTTTCATCAAATACAACTTCACTTGTTTTAATGGGACTTCCTGTGCTTACAGATGTATAACAACATAAAAACATCCAAGAAAAATAAGTTGTTCTATCAAATAAATCTGCCCATTTTTTTCATAAACTGCCCAATTAAGTTTGGCAGGTAAAAAGGCGGTGGTGATGAGGGATGACAACACACATGGGCAAAAGACCACAAACGTACATACATTACTCCGAGGGTTCATCAGCTACAATCCCTAGATTTGTTGCATTGATTAATGCATAAGGTAGACTACAGAGAAGTTAGGTTCAGCGATCTGGCATTAATCTTTCATCCACATCCCTCTTAATGTCACGTGAATAAATGCAGTGCAAAGCACAATGCTTAGTAGTAATCTAGTAAAAACAGACATTATTTTCTCATTAAACTTATTTGCAGTATTACTACATAGCAACAGAAATCATGCATATACTTTAGCCTTGAAGCTGGACGCCTGTAAGTCTATTTACATGCCATCAACTAAAATCATGTACAGGCTTCTCCTATTTATTTACAAATTAATCAGGTCAGAACCAGAGTGCTCTGCACAAAAGCAATCTCTCACTGCCAGGGAGGTCTGTATTCTACAGAATGGACAAAGTGGATATCCCTCTGTCTTTTTCTCATCTGTGCACAACTTCGGTCTTTACGTAAAGCTCAACCACTACCTACAGGAAGTGGAGCAACCAAGCCTCCCTCCTGCCCTTTGGAACAGCCCGGCTTTATCACTGCAAGGGGGATCTAAGGAACTAGCTTTTCATATTAGTATCTAAAGCTAAATGGTTAAAGCAGACAGTGTGAATACGGGTGCTCAGGTTTGAGTGTACTAGTTGTTCTGAAGCAGAGCATCAACATTACCATGACTGTTTTAAACTAAATCTCTCCAGTAACAAGAGCAGTACAGAGATGGAAGCATAAAGCACAGCCTGACCTTGTTTAGTCAAACTGGCAGGTGCATTTTACAAATGGCACAGATCACGGTGCTGCATGTTGTTACAAGTATGCGAGGCAGGCAGCTTAAAGCCCGCTCGGATACATTTCCATGAACTGCAGTCTCAAAAACAACCGAGGAGCAGACATGCACCTATGTCTGGAAACACAAAGTAAACACAACAAATAAAGCAAATAAATATTTACCACAATATCCCTGTGGGCTGACTGCCCACCAAACTGAAGAGGCAATCCCATACTCTTCATGAGCTCGGCCTCCGAGTCTAGTTCAACTTCTTCCAGGTCAAGAGCATGATTAATATTCACCTTTAATGTAGCATTGGGACAACGGTTCTCCTCTTCAGATGCTTGTTCCTCCCCTATTAACAAATTATATTAAGTGAATATGAGCTGGTTCCAATACCTCAGTGCAACAGCACGGCCCACAAAAATTAGCAGAACTACCCCTTAAGCTTCCTTTCCCACTTAAAATTTTCATCATAAGTATTTAATTTCTGCATAACTATCAGTAGGAATCAAAATCTAACTTCAACAGCCAAAACACTGCACTGGATCTGGCTGGAACCCCCCCCCCAGACAGCACGATGTTTTGGATCTGTGACTAAAACAATGTGGATAACACATGGAGGTTTTGGCTATCGCTGAGCGGTGCTTGCACAGCATCGTAATGTTCTCTTCTCCCCACTCTGCCCCCTCCCAGCGAGTGGGCTGCGGTGGGCAAGAGACTGAGAGGGAACACAGCTGGGACTGCTGACCCAAAGTGGCTGAAGGGATAGTGAATACTGTGTAATGTGATGCTGGACAATAAAAACTGGGGTAAAGGGTGTGGGTGCTTGGGGTCAACCCACCACAAACATTCACATCAATAACTTGCAGAGCAAACTACAGTAACGCCCAACGAACAACTGAAAAAACAGTATTAGGAAAAGAAAATGCTTTACAGGAGTTCTTTTGGCATGTATCAGAGCAAGCTTAAAATACAAAAAACTGCTGGTTTCAAAAAAAATCTTTCAAAAAACACACTAAGATAATACACTTTTACAACAATAATACATATGAACTACAGAACACAATTATCTCAGAAATAACAATCAACTATTGAAATACTGCTTGAAATACACATCTATCAAATTTTTAAGCAACATCATATATATATATAAAATGACATATACCACTCAAAAAGTAGGAACTCTATATTGATGAAACTTAAGAAATACAAAATCTCTTAACACATTTGATTAAAAAAAACCACTTAAGTTTTTCAGTTTTGTCAGGATATATTTACTGCCAAATTATCACACAGCACAAGACTCTTCTGTTTTTAACTGGTAACTCTCCCACAATTCAGTCATATATGCACAAAACCATGGTTTATTTTCTCCTTCTTCACTTCACTCACATTGCCTCCATCTAACCTGTGCTATTCACTCTCAGCTTCTACGGACATTCTTTTCTGTTCAGACTCCCTCCTTTCAAATCAAACCATTATATGACGCTGTGGCTAGGAAGACAGCAATGGAAAAATCAGATACCATAGGAATTATGTTCAGATAGGCATGCGTGAGGAATTCGGGAGGACAGAGCAAGGGACTGGTGTTGAATCTGCCAGGGCATACACCATGATTATCCCTAAAATACAAGCAAGCAGGAAGAGGCTTACTCCTCCAGTCCTCCTCACATGATTCCTAATGTACATGCAAATCATAATTTTCCCCATCAGGGGTACTGCTTCTTCTCTGCTTCTAGCCCAGCAGATGAATCAGTGACAGCCAATGTCCTAGACTGGGGTAGTGGCAGCAGGACAGTATTACTCCCAGGCAAACATCTAGGATTTGCAGACCCTCTGTTACATAATTAATTTTGAGCTAGGGAAGTTGAAATTATGATTTCAGAGCAGGTCAGGCACTTGTGAGATAATCTGCTCTGTGCACCAAGCAGAGACTACGTGAGCTGCTGAATCTGTGCAAACAGGAATAAGCATCGCACCTGGTTTGACACAGACTTCCACATCAAGATTATAGTAACTTGAAAGTTATGCTAGTGCTAAGTTATTGTTCACATCCATCCCCATAACAAAAGTACAGAAAAGCCAGAAATAAGAATGAAACTATGGGTTAGCAGTTATACAGTCCTACTGTAGCTTAAGTAAACACACATAACTCATTTTAACTGCACATCATTTTGCACAGTACATTTTATTACCTTACCTGTACTGTCATTGTCATCTTTGACATAAAATCCTTTTAATCCCAGTTTATATAATCTTCGATCTCTGTAAAAATGAAGAGTGCCATTGATGAAGAAGGTCATTATTAAAAGATATATCTATTATTTTTTTTTTTTTTACAGTAAAAACAATCCTTCCGTGGAATGACCTCCCCAGGGATGTGGCAGAGTCCCCATCACTGGAGGGATGCAATCAGACAGGGTGCGAGAAAACCTCATCTGAGCTTCCTTTCCCATAAAATGTTAGCCCAGATGATGTTTTGAGGTCCCTTCCCACCTGGGCTGCTCTGTGATTCTGAACACAAGAAGCTAAGAAAAATATGAAAAAGGCAGCATTTTAAAGCCTGATGCAAAAAGCCCACGTGGGAGATGTTCAGAAAACGTTGCTGCTACACAGAATACCCGGGAATCAAATTTTTGGCCCACAAAATGTTCTGCTGAAGTGGGTGGAATTTAGTGCCTGCAGTCCCAAACTGCAAATATTTCAGCCCCCACACAACGCTGAGGGCACTGCATCTCCGCCAAGTGCCTCAGCTAAACACCGAGCGTACTTTAACACCAAAAAATCTCCGGTAACGGCCATGGCATCTCCCATCCGCAGAGGAAGGGACCAAAAGTTCCGCTATCCCAAATCACCCATCTCCTGCGACAGACCGCCCCTCAGCAACATCCCCCTCCCTCGCCCTCCCTGGCAAACCCCCTCCCCCTCTCCGGCTCGGGGAGGCCCGGGGCAGCAGGAGCGGACGGGGAGGGAGCGGACACCGAGAGGTGAGGGGGCCCCGACCGGCGGGGCCGCGGCTGCCCGCCGGGCCGGGCCCGCTCCAGTAAGGCCCCCCCCCCGCGGGAACCAGCGTACGGTTGGGTGGGCTTTCCCTCGCGTCCTGCCCCGCCATCGCCAGTATCGCTTGGTCAGCACAACCTATACGAAGCGCGGCCCTTCCCCGAGCCCCCCCTCCGCCCCCAGCGGAAACCTCCCCGGGCCACGGGGTACGCGGACACGCAGGGCCGGCGAGGCCGCTACTCACTCGACGAAGGCGCGGGAGCAGAGGCAGAGGATGCTGTGGGCCGGCCCCGCCCGCAGCAGCAGCTCCGCCACAAGCCGCCCCCGCGGGTCCTGCACCATCCCTACGGGAAGACCCACGCCGCCGCACCGGCCCGCCGCCGCCGCCTTCCGCCGGATCTGCCCTCAGCGCCGGCACCGCCCCGCCACCGCGCGGGGTCGGCCGAGGGGGCGGGCGGAGCCGAGTGGAGCCGAGTGGAGCCGAGCGGAGCCGAGTGGAGCCGAGCGGAGCCGAGTCCAGCCGAGCCGAGCGGAGCCGCGCCGTCCGGGGTAGGGGGGCGCCAGCCGCGGCGGTGGCGGTGTCTCCGCTCCAGGCGCATCTGTGGCGGATGGAGCGGTGCACCTCGCTCGTAGAGAGAAGCAGCGATGCATGTATTGATCTTTAACAAAGTTTGATGGTAAATGCGACAGTGTTTTTAACAAGATTCGAGGTGGCGAGGCACACTGGGTTATTTACTGCACAGAGGACAGGGTCAGAGAGAGCTGTCAGGGAGACCCTCCCTTTGAGTCAAGGTTCCAGAGAGCACCCCCTTGCTTTCTAAACCTCTCAGAGAGGAATCTAGGTGCCGCTGGATCCAGTCCTAGTCCTGGACTTGGTCAACGGTTTATATCTAAAGGATTATACATGCACAATCAAGCCTTTGTATCGCTTAGCTAAGATTTCAAAGTTTAGCGTGCTATTAGTCACTGAGGATCTGTTGGCGGCAAGGAATCTCTCAATCTCGAGAAGGAACCTTGAGCAGCATCCCTACCCAAGGGGAGATCCTGGTGTGCAGCCTGCTGCTGTGTGGGAGAGCTCAAAGAGCTCTTGGGCTGTTCACTATTTATGGGGGTAAGATGATTGACCTATTTTTTTATGCATATTGACCACAGTACCAATATTGCTTAAGTTAGCCCTTGGCTATTGTGTTGTTTTCTGTCTCACCGAAACCACGCTGAGCCCCGGATGCTGCCATCATCACTAGACGCACCCATGGTGACCACCACGGGTGGTTATCGCTTGGGCAGGGTTACAGGAGATAAAGATCAGGCTGGCTCCTGGGGAGAGGGAGCACACCGGCACAGCATCCGCTGCACCCAAGTTGGGGGTTCAGCTTTTAGCATCTTACTTCGCCCATCGGCGTCCCAGGCTACCCAGCTGCAGAGTAGATGGGCTTGTGAGAGCTGCAGTTGGGGGTGCCTGTGCGAGCGCAGCCATAGATCTGCACTGGGGACCAGCAACGCGTGATACCGTACAGTGACACGGGTGTCACAGTGTTTTGCTCCCAGACCTCTTTCCTGTGGAGTCCTGCTTCAGGCACCGGATGAGATACAACCTAGGAAAACATTGTTGTGGATCTGGGAGACCTGCTGACCCATTGTGAGAGTTGGAGGGTGTTTAGAATAGGAGGGTGGAAGGAGAGAAGGGAAGGTGCAGTGTTGAGCAGACCACAGGATGCTACCCTGTAGAATTAGATTTTATCCTTGCCTCTACTGCAAAGACTTTATATGCACAGGGTTTGAGAGATTTCCAACGTAAAACACTGACCGATGGACTATTCAGCTCTACTTAGATTATCGAGCACTTATCTAAAATGCATGAAATCCATGTCTCTCTGAAGACCATTACAAAGCCTTCCTAGACATCACTGGGCCAGGATTCCTCAGATTATAATTATGGACTTTGTGATCTCTTCTTACCTGCTAGGCTGCCTACTGGACACTGGGAGAGTATTAGAAAAAAGTGTATCATACGTGCCTGCCCTGCTTTTAGGCCTTCTGTGAGGCATTTGCTTGTGACAAGCTGGGATCCTGGGCTTTACATTAACTACATTCAATGCATGATGTGCTGTGTGGTTTGTCTGCTGTGCTGTCTCCTTCCCTTTGCATCGGTACATTTTGGCTAACAGGGCTATACAGCCTCATGAGGGTGCAAGATGTCCTCAGGGTTTTTAAGAGGCTTCATGTAGGAAATATGCAAAGGCGAGTTTGGAGGCAGACGGACTGACTGTTCAGGTGATAGTAGCACGACTACCATCCAACAACAAATTCCATCCACTTACAGAAAAAAATATCTTAAAATCAATTGTATCCTGAATCATGCACCATCTTACATCTGATATAATCCAAAATATTAAATGCCATCATTAGTCAGGACTTGTATATATCTATTGCTACAGTAATTAAATACTTCAGAAATCCAGGGAAAGATTACACCGCTTCTAGCACTTGTATGGGTATAACTGCATTTGCAATTAGGGTGCTACATCACCTTCATATTTCAAAACTGAAAACGCAGTAAAATAAAAATCTTTCAACACAAGTTGTTTAGCAACAGCCAAATGCTGAGTCTATAAAAGTTGAATTGTGAATTGCAAAACATTTTGAGATTTATTATACTCCTCTGCTTAAGGAAACAATACTACATTTCAAGTGAAATGCAGAGAATACTTTTGTATAAGAACAAGATGGCTGTTCTTTTATAATATCCAAGCCCGACATCCTGCAGCCCCCAGGAGCAGCAGTTGAGGCTAGACATACGTGGGAATGCCTCCTAATACTCTCCCATTCCCCAGCCATCTACAGCTGATGGCATATGGTTTCTACCTGTTTAGTAAAACAGTGGAATTTTCCTTATCGTTCTTGTCCAGATTTCCCCCGGACCCATCATCTAGCAGTGAACTGCACAGATCTATCAGATGTTGCATGAGAAGTCACCTTTTGCCCTTCCAACCCTTACCATTCTGTGATTCTGTGATCCTGTGATTCTCCCAGCTTCAAGTGATGCTTTCTGTATTGGAAGAGTGAGCAATTGATCCATAGTCAGCTACCGTGTTGCTGGGTTTTATAGATGTCGGTCGTATTCCTTATAATCTATCTCTTTTCCAAGCTGACAAGCCCTGGCCATATTCGATGTTCCTTCTCTGGGAGCCAGTCCATGCCTCTGGTTTTTCTCGTTACTGTTTTCTGACCATTTTCTAGTTGTACTATATCCTAGTAGCGATATCCCCTCTGGACCAGGACTGTGCTGATAGGTCTGACCTAAGCGGGACAGTGCACGTGGAGTGTGATTTTTAAATGTTTTAAACATTTAAATGATGATTGTAAAATGTTACACTTCAACTAGCAAAAAGATGCTTGAAACAATGCTTGTTTCAGTTTAGCTTGCGCTGGCAAATAACATGTTTAAGCTAAAGGAAAACAAGCCATCCTTAAAAAATATCCACTTATGGGATGCAACTAATTAAAAAGTCATATGTAATGAAGCTGGTTTAAGTTTGTACTTGTGGGAAAACAATGGACTGCTGTGCATTGAGTTGGTACAGGGTCGATACGTCCTTCCACTGGAACCCGAAATGATTTACATGATCCACAGGAATGAAGCCAAAGCAGCCAGCAGCTCTATAGCCGGCTTCCCAGGCTGCCCGCCCTCCTCTGCCCGCCCTTGCTTTCCTCTGGCAGCTCCTGGTGTGAAAGGCCTCCTTCTCCGCTTCCCTCGCCTATTTTCTGCTCCTTGTTCCCTGCTCTCACACACCGCCTTGGGCCCCACCTTCAAAGCCCTTCCTAGACCTATCTGTTGCTATTTTTATATGTATATATTTCTCAGGTGACAGTGAAGACCTCCGCTTCCTGGTGATCCTGGCGTTGCTGCTTTTATCTCTGCTTCTCAGAATGTGACCTTGCCTCCAGCTAACTTTAAAGCTCTTCATTATTTCCTTCTTTTTAAATCCCTTTTCAAGGCTAACTTCCATGACAGATACTGACCAAGTAATAATAAGTTGATAGATGCTGAGAATAGCATTCTTAGCTGTTAAAAATGAAACAAAAGCAAATATATCCAATGTGTATAAAATAGAAGATATTCTCACAGTAACTCTTACCTGCTGGTGTAATTCTGAGCTCCAGCCCTACCTGGATGTCTCCCTTATCATGTATGAGAAGTGCTGGAGAAATAAGGCAAATATTTCTGCATCAACCTGTGGTTTATTATATGTTTATGTAAGAACTTACAGGAAAGAACCTTCATTGTTTTCCTGGAGGAAATTATTGGATTATATATGTATCTGAATATAACTGAAACCCAAGTCATTTATCAATGTCTTGGTTTATAAACAGAAGATAAGATTAAATCCAGTATTTAAATAGAGTAAAATTTTCTAAGTTACGTGTTACAAAAGACAAGTAATTCTGTCATCTTTCTCTAGTGGGTAAGCTGAGAGAAATATTTGAGAGTGTTTAACTCAATGTACTGTATTCTCTCTTAGCAGGAAGGGATATCTGGGCCTGAATGTCATACATGAGAATCTCTAATCTCTGCAATTTATATATCAGAAGAATTGATTCAGCTGAAGTATCTGGATGACTTTCTGCAATGCGTGCCCTGGTTCTGGCCAATCCAAATGCCTGTTATAATGTGTTTTGTACCTGAGGTTTTTCTGCCTGGTATTCTGTACCTTTTCAGTCCTTTGCTTCCCATTTACAAAAGAAACTATGGCTTAAAGGGACGTTGTTCCAATGAACTGTGGGACAGAAGGCCACAAACGGTGACATATCTCTGGAACTCGTATGGAAAATTATGGCATGGCAAGTGAGGGTTTTTTCTTTTAGCTTGAAAATAGTCTGTAATAAAGAGGAGGAGATGGAGGAAATGTTATTTCTCCAGTTGCCGATGTCCACAGAAGGATGCACAATTGGCTTAAGCTTCAGAGACCCTCCAGTCCTCTAAAAATGTATTTGCCAATGTATAAATGACCAGATACTCAAATATTATTCATGACTTGCAGAACTAGACATCTCTCAGTATTATGCCCTTTTCACTTTTTTTTTTTTTAAAGACTGGAGTCCACTAAGCAAATGCAAATCATAAGGTCAAGGTAGTTTGACATATGATTTTGTGACTATCTGTGAGACACTTAGATATGAGTGATCAGGCACATAAGAAAATAATTTTATGTACCAGCATTGTCGCAGTGAGAATTAAACTCTTAGAGTCCCACTTCTAATTCTTGTTCATATTTTTTTGCTTTTATTTTGAAATACATGATGCCATCCCAGCTAGATTACATATTTGCTTTAAATAGTTGATGAGCCAAACAAATGTTTAAAAGGAAACAAAGCAAACATGGTATCCAGGCATGTTATTTAGGTCTGTTACTTACTATATGGTGCATTTTTTATCCATTAATTGTCACCTTAAAGGCACCTTAAGTCTCAGCCTTCTAGTAATGGGCAGAATCCTCTAATTATGCTGTAGCTGTATTCAGATTGTGTCATTAGACAAATCTGTGGGAGATGCAGCTTCTTGCAATCATTGTGGTTGCCTTAGCTGTTATGGTTTGTTCGGTATTTGGAATTACAGTGAAATAACAACACTGTTAAACAGTAATTACATGGCTTTCACAGAAGTGAAGCAAAAGTGTTTAAGAGAAAGTCTATTCAAAAAGAAGAAATAAAGGGGTGCTTTGGTGACAGCTCCATGTCCTTTGATTACAGGACAGAATATGAATTTTAATTGCTCTTATTTTTATACAGTGAAGGGCTCTGGGGTTTTTGGTGTTGTTTTGTTTTCTTTTGGTTTGTTTTCGTGTTTTGTTTTGTTTGTTTGTTTGTTTTTTTTGTTTGGGTGTTTTTCGTTGTTTTGTTGTATTTTGTTTTGGTTTTTTTGTGGTGGTCATGTCTTTCCTGTTTATTTTTCTGTATAAACCAGGCCAAATATATATGTGACATTTCACCAGAGTGGAGAAATTGCCACAGAATAGATAACTGGTTTATTGCAGCACTGGGGAGTCCCATCACTTATTGCTGATACCTTTAGTCCCTACATAAAGAATCTTCTAGCTCACGCTTGGAGGCAAAAGCCAGAAAGGCTAGAAAAATAACAGACAACTTTTATAATGCTTGTACCATGGATTTGTTTGTCCCTGGCTCCATATGTCTTCACAGCCCAAACGAATACTGTCAGTGCCTGCTGTCTTCAAAGCACCTTTGAATCCTGTGGGAACCACAATTAATTGGAACGGTACCTGTTCGGTCTTGCCAGTTATCAGACGCTGTTAATCTAATACTTCTGTTTCTGCCCTTTGTAGTCTTTGCTTTAACTTTTTATATTCTTTTTTTTATGTACGGTAGTACATGCAGTTAAATCATATCCAGTTACATAGTCCTAGATGATGGGCCAGACCATTTATTTTACGAGCAGCCACTATTCATTGGCACCTTTCGAAGGGCTGCTCATGTAGTTTAAGCCAGAGGAGACCATGTCCTAAGACTGTGAACACATCGGGGACATCTTAAAAAATTAGTTTGAAGATGTGTAGCTTTAATTCTTCTTTACCATGAAGTATATTTCTTTTATAATTGGGTTAGTTTTTATAGGTACAGCCTTCTGTGATTATTCCTATAAGGAAGATTTATAGTGCTTCATTACAGCTCCGTTTTCCAATGTAGCTCTGAAAATAATAACTTTATGTTTCTCTGGTGCTTACTAATTTTCACTTGCATGTTTGTGGACTTTTTGGCATTGTATAAGAGGCCTAATCATATACCTGTTATACTAAATAGTATGTACATGCTGAGTAAAAAGATTGTTTCTAATCTAAAGAGTGGGTAGCAGCTTTGTGTAAAGAATGCAAGACTTCTTATGCTTGCAGGCCAAAAAATGATGTCAAAGAAAGACAAATCAAAGGACATGGCCATAGGCAAGAGCTTATAGAAGCAATTAATTTTTCACCTCAACAGCCACCACTGACCACAAAACAAGATCCTACTGGTTTAAGTAACTGCAGGGTAACAAAACTAATCTAAAGGATCTAGCCTCACAAGAAAACAGGGTGGAAAATTAGGGACATGCCCTTGCCTATCTGCAGTAAAGCAGTTTAATGTTAGTGCTTCCCTAATAAAGAGGAGGTCTTCCATACAGGGGTTTTCCTCTGACACTGAACTTGTTCCTGCTGGGGTCCTGCTCTGCAGATGCCAGGATGCCCTCACTTGCCGCTTACATCAGGGCACGCTTTAGCATTAATAGGCTGGCCACTTGCTAGAGCTCCTTTTTATGTTAAAACTTACAGTAACCAGCGACTATCGTTTTCTTTCTGTTCAATTCATAACAATTTTATGTGTATTTCTTTCATGGTACATTTGTATTACATGTTTTAACTTTATTTGCTATGTTTCATGATTAGTATTTTTAGTAAAATTCTAGGGGACGGGTTGTTTCTCTGGAACTAATCATTGAACCATCTTGCTTCCCAGGTGATATTTGGGGATCCAAAAGCTTTAGCTGCATTTTTCTTTTCAATGTTTTTGCTGAATGGGAAACTTTTATTTCATTCTGCTCTTTCTGCACTCTCTTAGCCCATCAAGTATTTTTAATTTCCTTAGTTACAGCACATGAGTATGAGAAACTATAGACTGTTCATCTGTGAGGTGTTTCCCCAAATTCAGTGGTTTGGCTGCAAATAATACTGATGTATGTGAGGAGAGACTACCTACTGAAATATAATTTACAAATAAGAAGTTTCCTTTCTCCGTTACAAGCTCATACTAAAGGGTAACCCCATATAGAGAGAAATGGCACAGGAATGCACCAAACCAGCAACTGACTTTGAGATGAAGAGCAATATAATTAGAGGATCAAGAAGGAGCTCGTTAGTCCCTAACTACATTTATGCTAGGAAATGAAGTAGTCAATCATCTGAGTTAAAGAGCTATTGTAACTTGAGTGTGATTCAGGGGTACTTAAGCTAATTGCTTACTGGTTTTTTAATAGCACAGGACTTTTTTAACACAAGGGAGTGTGGCAGGGGAGACTTGCTCGATTTACGTGGTTTAACTCAAATTAGGATCAAAGTGGTTTCCAGATTTATTAATGACACGTAATTAGCCGGCAGTCAGTGAACTTCACTTTCTGGATCAATACCAGCAGGCCAACAGATAAACCAAAGTACAAAACACTTGCAAGATGCTGAAAAGCACCTACAAGTTTCTAAACACCCTAATCCCCACCATTTCTAATCCCACAGGTGCACGCTCACGTGTGCACACCCCTTTCTTACAGGTGTGGGGGGGTGACAAGCGCACCCCCATAACATTTTATATTCTTGACAGGCGAGGAGCTTTGTGGGGTGGAAGAAATGCCAGATGGTCCATCACTCACCATGGAGCCATCCCTGCTGACTCCTTGTTCTTCGCTGCTGGTTTATCCAGCCAGAGGCACAGGCTCTGCCACTCTGTAGCCGGTCATTTCACATTTGAAATGCCAGGGAAATAGTCTCATTTGATGAGAGAATGCTAAGTAAGGAATATTTTAGATTAAAATATCTTGATGAAGCTCACAGATAAATATGCACCTACAGTGATTCTGGTAAGTAACACAAAGAGATGAACCAAAGGGGCTGTTATTCCAGTCTCTTCAGCCATGGCCAACCGTAGCTAATGAAGGCTAAGGAAAAAAAATAAGAATAAGCCATGTATGCTATGGTAGTTCCCCAGATAAATTTGAATTACATATATTCTGTTTTGTTTTCTATTTATTTTCTTGTAATTGACAGCATTTAATTTGCTGTTGACCATAATCAACCATGGGACTTGGGAATAATATTTTCACAGAAATATCTATTGAAAGTTTTGGATCTCTTTCCTGAATGACTCTCACAGCCTATACCAAACTGACCTTATTTATCACTACAGAAATGGTGTAACTTTTAATGTCTTAGGAAATCTGTGGTGTCCTATTGCTCACTATTGCTAATGGAGCATAGCTTTCCAGAAACCCTTAATACTGCATTATTAACATAAAACATAGCAGTAGCAGTGCCCTTTCTCCTGCTCTGTGTCTCTTTTATTAACATTACATGTTACCTAATGTATATGCAAGAAATTTCCTTTTCATCCTCTTTCCATGCATCTTGGTTTTTCAGAGCTTTTAAAATACCGTTTCCCCGATCCAGTTGTGAGCACCATTTCTGTTAAGGACTCCCAAAAGTGAAGGAAGAGGTGTGTGGTAGGGACAGGGGAGAAAGGGCTGAGGACTTACTGAACCCAGTTAGCCACCAGAGAAAACGTGACGGTGGATGACATCCTAGAAATAATGCAAGGTAAATAATGTACTTTTAAATCGGTTTTATTCTTGACTCTTAGTCACTAAAATAAAGTTCTTCTAGCCGTGCCCAGGTGAGGACTTAGCAAGGGGATGAGGCAGCGAAGGGTGTTACTGTGCTTACCAGTTCAGCGATGTTGCCCTGCTGGGAATTACCATCCCCGCAGCTCTACTTAGGAGGGAGAGCATTTGTTCGGTTCACCAGAGACAAAATGAGCTGGATAAGTCTAATAGGTGAATCAGTAGGGTGAACCAAATAGGCCAATTTAGTTCGAAACGGGCCAGGAGCGCCCACACGATCTGTTTCACCGGCCGGGCTGTGGGAGCAGCAGCTTCTGGCAGAAAGGCAGCAGCAGCAGCTGCCGGGGCAGAAGGTTTTCCTTGGGGCCCTTGGGATGCAGGAAAGCCTTCAAAAAAAATTACTTGGTGTTCAGCATGATGAAATACTTGCCATGTATGTATAAAAGTATAAATTATGAAGGATCTAGTTTCTCATTCTACAAGACCTCTTGCCTTCAGTACAAACCCAGCAAAGAGGTAGAGGTGAAATATTTGATGAAAATCACATTTCTTTTTCATGTATACATTCAAAGGATAAAATTTCATTATCAATAAACAGATATTCTGTTCTGGTTTGATGTGCATCAGGCTGTTTGTGCTGTGAAACAGCCTCTAACTGCTTTTTGCCTGCAACTACAAAAGTGCAGAATATTCCTTATATATAGCTGAACACTTCAGAGAGGTATTCATTCTTCCTTCTTGAAGTTTTCTTTCCTTGTCTCCTGGTGCTTCATGTTTGCTGCAGTTCCAGTATCTCCTAATTATTTATCCCGTATCTCTTTCTGCTTTTATGATATGGGGAAGACCTCACGTACATAACAATCATTGAGAATGAACTGGATATAAACACCAGTCCTATGGGCTCCGTATCGGCAAACTTCTTCAGAGGAATTAAGCTATTGTCAAATATAACAGGTAACATGTCTGTAGCTAGAAATGAATTTCTTCAAAATGAATTTCTTAGGAGTTTCTCTCCAAATGCTGCCTGTATAACTGCATTTCCAGATTAGAAAATAAATTCTAAAGCCTTTTAGATGATGTATTTTACCTGTGTATGTCATGAATATAAAGACTGAAGTTGCTGCAGCTACCAGATGTGTTTGGTTTTCTTTTTTCACTTCTTAACAGGCAAAAATTGCAATTCAGACTCTAAGAAACAGATATGATAAGCCACCAGGAAACATGCTAAGAGCTTTATTAGAAAGATTTTATGAACATCAGGAAGTTGACTAGCATATTTTAATATGCTGAAATACTTTATCCAAGAAGTCTTCAAACTAATTAATTG
The DNA here is from genome assembly GCF_028500815.1 of Rissa tridactyla. Classification (NCBI taxonomy): domain Eukaryota; kingdom Metazoa; phylum Chordata; class Aves; order Charadriiformes; family Laridae; genus Rissa; species Rissa tridactyla. Next base: position 42,847,351 of record NC_071467.1, read on the forward strand.
ATAGATCTTGTGATATTTTAAGGGAGAAGTTTTAATTCTTTAATAGATTTATTTAAATGTATTTGTTTTTAAAGTCCAAGTCACTGTACTCATAGTTGATTTCCTTCTCTATATAAAATGTCTGAAGTATATTCTCTATTCCAGCTTGTCAACCTTGATGAGCTTGTACCTTCTTTGACCTCTAGTTGCCACAGACTTTAAGTAGCATTTGGTCTGGGTCTTGAGAAATCCTATTCTTCCTTATTTTTGTTTCTCTTGGCCTCTGAGGCTGCTTCTAGACAGGACAAGAGACCTTCTTATGGGGTGGGAATGTAACAGTAAAGTCACAGGGACTGAAATTTTTGTTTTTTGTTGAACTGCTCTTCCATTTAACATCACAAAGGTTTCCTGTATAGACAGTTTCTGTCTATTTTAGCTAAACATCAAAAAACTTACTACCTGTTTTCCAAACAAGAAACACAGAATCAGGCAATCTGAATCATAGAAAGAGTTTATCACAAAAAAACCTAAGTTTAGAAAGAGAATTTGAGGCAGCATTTGGTAAGCCATTACTCTCATCCCTCTATTTTTCCATTAGTGTTATTTTAATGTGTGTTATTACTACATTGCTGGTTTTGTTACCAACATTTTTACCTTAGTGTGAATTTATATTTCATAACATGCTTGTTTTTAGCAGTGGTTTTAGCAAAAGGTACCTATATCCTAAAGTAACATGGAGAGAAGGTATCCTTTATGTTGCTACTATATGGGAACTAACCAAAAAAAGGATAGTGGTTTTTTACCAGTTTCATATGTATGTTTGTTTTGGGGTGGGTTTTTTTTGTTTGGTTTTGTTTTGTTTTGTTGAGGTTTTTTTGTTTTTGTTTTGTTTTTTTTAAGGAGACAACCTCAATGGATTTGTTTTATTTAATGGAGTTTGGGTTTTTGCTTTTTTTTTTTTTAATCCTCGGTAGCTTAATAAATACAATTTCATAGGAGGTTTAATGTGTATATTTTGAGCTCTTGTTAATTGAAAGGTTGGGATGTTCTTTTGATACTGCTTTACACAGGTCCGAACAAAACTAACCAGTCTGCCATATCAGGTTTTTAATTAGTGTGACTGTGGCAGTATCAAACAGTAGTGCAGTTTGGATATATGCCCTGTAGGATGCCCTGTAAGCCTGTGTTTCGTCTGGATCAGGCATGGTCACTCATTTCTTCTGAATTAAAAAAAGGCAGAGGAGGGGAGGGAAGAGGAAGAATCCTTAGTCCTTTTTCCTGGGCCATTTCTCTACATCCTTTAAGACTTCTAGGACTTTGGCACATGAATGCAATTCAAGACACAAGACAGAGCTCACTGGACAGGGCATCACATCAGGTCCTACCACAGTGATTAGAAAAGCTGTTTCCACTGGAAACCCACACTGATGATTTGGTTTTTCTAATTCAGTTACGCTAAATCTTACTTAAGTGGTAGATTGATTTATTCTCTGCTCTTCATTTAAGGTGAAATACTATATTCCCCAAAACAAGGGTAAATGCAAAACCGTAATGATGAGTCCAGCTGCTTTGGGAGGCAGTACTTTATTTGAGAAGTGGCATGTGTGGATGGATGAGACTTGCCATTCAACCAAGAGAAGGATGTTTCAGTATCTCCTAGCAGCAGTGGCTTGTAACCCTGAGAGTGGCCTGGGGGAATGTGGCTTTGGATCATGGTGCTGGCCAAAAAAGGTTTTGAATTGTGAGTGGGGAAGATTTCCCTAGTTGCTTGAGTCTTTCAGTGTTTGGAAAAGCAAAACTCTCTACTGTATGATAAAATTATTCACATTTGTGTGATTTTAGCAGCCATTTCTTTTAACCTGCAAGTCCTTAAACATTTTGCCTAAATGAAGTTTATGCAAGGAAAAAGCTTAAAAAGTCCAAGGCAGAGATCTGAAGAAAATTCCTGGTTTTGGTCTCTCAACAGCTTCATACCAGGGTAATAACCTGTCCTGGTTATGCTAGAGCAAATATACTGTAGCTGTAGAAAGAGGGATAAGTTTTCATGTTAAAACATGGTTAGAATATTAAATGTATGGTGGCTGGCGTTTTCGATTTGGTTTTTTGGTTTGGGTTTGTTGGTTTTTTTCCCCAGGCTTGTATCTGGAAATTCCCCAGAAACCAGAAAAACAGATGCAAAAAAAAAAACTGTCTGTCTGGGCAGCTGCCATCTGTGTTGGTGCCAGTGGATGGGGTTGTCTCAGTGCTGGCCCTGCTGTGGCTCTGGTGATTTCTTCCAGTGTTACTGATGTATAAGGTTGGGGTCTCGAACACTTTGCAAAGCCACATGGAAGAGACGTCAGCATTCAGACTTGTTTTTATGGTGGTTTGGCTCAGTGGCTAAGTTCTGCCAGGTTTACTGCAAACAACCATAATAGCCCAAACACGTTTGGCCTCATGATAAGCAGATCAGGAGATAAGACACGCTTTCTTGTAGCAAGGAGGTCGGCATAAAGCCTGAAGGTGTCCTCCAGGGCCATCAATCATCTCGCAGTCTTTATCCTCTTTTATAGCGATCAGAAACAGCACAGCTTGCAAATTTATCATAGCCTTATCCATTAGCAAATCTGTGCGTAAACAGTGTACATTAACCAACGATGTAGGGAGCTCTGCAGTACCTGCTGAGACCTTCTCTTGCTCTTAGGAAGAGGAATAGTATAGGAGAGCTCGATGTAGGTAAAATTTCACAAATGTATATTGTGGGTCTTACATATAATCATTAAAGCATTACGCATAGAGTTATGAAAGGGTCGAGATACAGGGACCAGTATCTGCAAAGATAAATTGAAAGACAGTATTAAAATATGATTGCGGGCAACCAGAAGAGAGACAGTGTGATTCAGAGCATTAGCAAGTGGCACAGAATATGGCACATCTTGCTTCCAATTTCATCCTTGACTAATGACTGAAAGCTGTTGCCATCTTCATTTAAGCTGTTTGCCACCTTCATATAAGCTGTTTGCAGCTGTTGTCCTGTCTGATTTGCTAACAAGCAGGGAGACTGAATTACATGGCCCTTAAGGTGGGCCTTACAGGTCCACGTTAAAGTACCAGTATAGGGAAGCTTGTGCTGACACTGTATTTGCTAAACATGTGGAGCTTGAAAAAAAAAAGAAAAGAAAAGCTTCAGTTTCCAGGGTGCCAGTCTGTATCCTAATCCCACACATAACGGAGAACCCCTAGATGTCTTACTGAAATCAATATGACAATTCCATATGTGTGTGTGTGTATGTTTTATATGTATTCTTATATATGTGTGTGAAGTTCATAGATATTGGCCACAGCCTCACTAAAATCTATGAAAAAACTTCCACTGATTTCAAAAGGAAACAGTATGAGCTGTAAGTACGAATTACTTTTTTACCTAGAAGGTGAAGCCCTTGTTTGTTAGAGCAGTTAATTCTGTTGTCGGAGTACCTAAGAAAGAGGAATAAATAAGACCAATAAATAATTACTAGAGGTAGCACAGTTAGCACAGGGGGAAGAATCTGCAGTCATACAAGAATGCTATTCCTGATAATAAAATATAAATATAGAAAAATAATGTGGTTTAATACATGAAATAAAAACCTCATTTTATTAGACGATGTCTGAAGGTGACAGTCACAAATCAGAAAATACATATATCTGAAACTTCTACCTTGCTTCGGGTTTGGGAAGAAATATCAGAAGAGAGCTCTGGAAGAAAACTAATTAAAGAAGAAAGTAGAACATAAATCAATTTTGTGATGGTTTGCAATTACAATGTAAACAAATCAGTTTTGTACCTCTGATGTGATAAGAATACAGAAAGTAGCTTAACGGTGAATCATATGTATTCAGCCAGTCTCTGTTGTCATGCCGATACCTCCGTGGGTAGCAACTGTGGATAACACCAGCCCCCAAATAAAAAAGCTGTAAGCCTAACTAGAGAGATTTTATCTTGTCTGTATTAAATGTCTCAGTTACAGCTTGAAGTCCAGGGCTCCGGGACGATGTGCATTATTTGATAGGGGCTCCCAGAAATACCACCTTGCCACCGTGCACGGTGAGCCCTGGGAGAGTGGGTGATGCTAAATACAGAATTGTGAAACTAAGCAAGAAACTACAGACCTCTTACTTTGAAATTAGTTTGTCAACAACATCTTAAATAAATCAGTTAAAAAATGTGTGTCTCTTTCTTTGGCTTATTCTTTCCATATTTAGGCAAGGTGATTGTGGAAAATATAAGGATGTGTGGATGGTACCGTTTTGGATGATCGGAACCATTCCCTGTCAGGGCACTGGAGACAAAAGGAAATTAGCTGGCTGGGCTGTGGTTTCAGTTTGTGGCCATGAAGGAAACAAAATAGTGGTTGAAGAGTTGAATTAAGAACAGGAGACAATATTTGTCCTAACGTGAGAGGCTCTGTAACTGAGTGAAGTGATGGTTCATCGAGCAATCAACACACCAAGTCAGCAGTGACCGCCCCTGACCGGCTGCTTGTCATCGCTCAGAACACCAGAGCTGATGCAAACAGAAAACGTGTTTCTTCAAGCAGAGTCTGTGCTCCCTCTGAGAGCAAAAGGAAGTGCGTTGTGAGTGCCGCACTTCATCGTTTCACAATGAATTGCGTTAAAATTGGCTGTGGGTTTCACTTTTTCCAATGCTAGGCACAGCATAAAACTGATAATGTAACCATAAAGCTACACAAGACATCAGAAATAGGTCCTCCCCATGAGACATCAGAAATAGGTCCTCTCTCTTGGCTCAGTCGCAGGCGTTCTGGGAAGACAGGTCTTGCAGGAAGTCCAGCACTACCAGAGCCAGGCGTTTCAGTCCACCCTGCCTCGTGGAAGATGCTGTGGCAACAGTTTGACCGCAGCCTGACTGACTCCCTGCTGCCTGTTACAGCAATCAGTCCGAGCTTTCCACCCACCTGACATTTCCCCTGGGAGCACTGAACACTAAGACAGCAACAGCTGCCACGTGAAGGGTTTGGAGTCTTCAGAGCAGGCATGGTGTTTGGGTGGAGGAAGGCTGGCTGGGGCTCCGAAGGTCATTCAGTTTGCACTTTGAATGTGAATCCGGTAGCATTAAGTGTTGGGGACTTTCGATGGCACCGTAGGTTCTGCAGAACTGTGCCGGAATACGTGCTGATGACCTGTACAGTGGCTCTTAGTCCAGTCTAATCTGCATTTCAAAAATGGGTGGGTTTCTGTAGGACCATTAAAAGGACAGTCTAGGTAGTTCAGTACCTCCCCTTGCCACTTCTTCAGCCCCCTCCGAGGAGCAGGAGCTGAAGGAAGTGCAATAGGACAGTGTTGACAAGGAAGAATGGTTAGTACAGAGAGAAGGAAGACAAAAAAACAGAGCTGGATGTGAAGATGGGCACAGCCAGCTGCCCAGACCTTGCTCATCCCTGCCTCTCCTTTAGAGCCTCTTCTGACCACAGTAAGCTGCTGATGGCACCCATTCAGCATGTCGCTCGGGTGGCATTACATGTTAGTTTGCAGGTCGTCCTCTCCCAGAAGAAGGTTGGTAGTGTGAAGCCTGGGGCTAGGAGACGGGTGGCTGCGCTGCAGCTGAACCCAGGCCACCACCAGTGAGACAGGCTGGACAGGGAGGTCCCAGCAGGCTCCCCTGTGATGCTTCACATGATGCTGCTCTCCTGAGCTTCGGGGCAGATGGTGGAAGAGGCCAAAGTGGAGGCTGGAAGGATCTGAGCAGAAGCACTCTCAATGCAGGTTAATACCAGCCTTGAAGGGGAGGAGCTTCTCCTGCCCGAGAGCTGGTCTCTTGGCTTCTGGGGCTGGGTTTGAGGGTACAGGAGGGTCCTGGTATAGTGACAAGCATGGGGGGATTTTCTGTTGACTGAGTAGTTGGGGCAGTGGGTGGAAAAAAGAGGAGCCATGGCACTTGTGCACACAACAGGTGGCTTCAAAGGCATAAATAAGGGACTTCAAAGGAGAGGAAAGATCTGAGAAGAAAGCAGGACCTTTCACATAATGTGCAAGTGCTGTGGGATGCTCTGGGCAAGGTATCATTTGAATCAGGTATCAGATAAAGTGAGGGACATTTAAGAATCTGGGAAATGTCGGCTGTGCAATACCTGATACAAAAGCCTGCAGATGACATCCTGCTAATCTTCAGGCACCCGCACGTAGGCGATGAGAGAACAGACTACCAAACTGATTTTTAAAATGAAAATAAATCCCACATGAGCAGACTATTCTGGAAACACCATCTTTATGGCATTTCAATAGATTTTGCAAGAATTCCTGTAGTGTCCAGGCCAGAATAAGAAGAGATGTAAAGCTAGACATCAGCCGCACAGCGTGGCAGTTCGTGAATTTATTTTTCCTTCCAAAGCAGTTCTGTGCATACAGATGCTTCACTTCCAGCACTTAAAGAAAAACCCTAGTAAGTGATTTTTCACTGTGGCGTTCACTCATCTCCCTTGCTGTTATCAGTGGGATTTGGGCTGTCCGTACCACAGCACGGGTAGCTCGTGCGACTCTGCAAGCAGGAGGTATTTTGCCAGTGGCTTTCAAACATCTTTGCTGATAGAGGCATAATATCGGGTGTTACTACAGTGACTGCAGGGAAATGATTACAGTTTCTGCTGCTTATCTGTTCCCAGTAGGATTCATTTACTTCAGCTTCTTTTACCTGCCAAGCCTTGGCCATGTTATTTTATTACCTCTCGCTTTCTTTTTTCCTCTAACACGTCTTCGTCCCCGCTCCTTAGCACAGTAAATCCTACTACTTATTAGTGACATTCTAAGTTGTAACCTCTGTTAGCTGTCCTGGGCTCCTTCCCAGGCTACTTTCGGCTTCAATCGTTTTGGAAAAGCACTTGCAGGACATCTGTGCAGCTTTGAACTCGGTGTTCAGAAGCTAAAACCAAACAAAGATCTTACAGTGCACTGGGCTGTAACCTGCTGCCCTGAGAAACTGCTTCAGAACATCCCTTTGGGTTTGTTAGTAGAGTGCTTTTAAAGCAATTTTGACTTGAAATTTCCAAATGAATATTCTTGCAGGTTTACAGCGACATACATATTTTACTACTTATTTTATACCACAGCTGGTCAGAAAATAGGCTTTCATTTCTACCATTTACTTTTACTTTTATTTTCATTTTTTATCTTTTTTTTTCTCCTGATCTGGGGACAAACATTTTAAAAGTACAGTCTTTTGCTGAAAGGGAAGTCCATGATACATCATTTGAAAAACTCAAATAGACCAAAATGTTTTCAAAGCCAAATACGCTTCTGAACTCTCTAGCAGCCCAGATTAATAAAAAGCATGTCTAACAGTGTGTCCAAAACCAAAAAAGAAAAAAAAAGTTTGCTGGAATTTAGGAGACAAGAAAAATTTCTTCTAAAATCCTCTTGAATTTCCAAGAGAATGCTTTTGTCTTTTAGAACTTGCATTGCCTGAACAGCATTGGAAACGTTCTTTCAAATCACCTCTATTTAAAATGTGAAGCAGTATGTAATGAGTGACTATAACTTCTTTTAAAATAGCTTTTTTACTTAAAAATAAAAATATTTCCTGGGCTTTACAGTTGCTTTTTATTAGGAATTAGATATAAGAGATGTTCTCTGCCAACAGATTTTTTTGTACAAAAGGGACTGTCCAGTATCGTCTAGTTATTGTATCTCCTTCCAAGGGAAACATATATTAGGTATTTTTCTGGAAAAAGTATTTCTTTGAGCTGGCAGAACCCTCGGCATCTGCTGAATATTGCTAAAATGTCACAAAATCCAAGAGAATGTAAAGCCTGTAACTGTTCAGTCGTCTTCTTTGTACGCTTCAGAAGATGCTGCAGGAAGTCTGTGAGAATTCTTGATTTTTGAGCTGAAAATGGAAGCGCAGTCTCACATGAGGCTTTCAGACTGCAGGAAATGAAAGTCCCAGTGCTATCCAGAAAACAAACAAAAGGACTGTCCACAGATAGATTGCCTTTCTTTACCAGTTGGTTTTTTTTTAAAGAATTTGGAAATTGTGTGTGTGTGTTTTGCTTTTAGGATTGCCCTTTTTATGAGGAGTCTTTTTTTGCTTCTACATTTCTGAATTAAGGGCAAATTTCTTTGGTCACCTTCCTCTTTGGACGTGCATGTGCAATGCTTGCTTCTTTTTAATCATGACAACCAGAGAAGTTAAACATGAATTTTAATATCTCTAATACAAAGTAGCTGCCTGCTCTTGATTGTATTGTATGCACAAATACTGTGTTGTGCATAGACCAAGAGACAAATAAAATCTCAGGTGCAGGTTACTTAAGCAGCTTCTTTGCAAAGTGAAATGAAAAGTTTGATCACAAAAATGGGTGATGCTAGGACAATCTCTTGTGCTCAGCTGTGTGATGATTTCATATTCACCTTGTCAATTTTCTAACTTGAAAATTATTCTTCCTTCATGTGCTCATTTATTTTGGTGTTATTTTTATGTGTGAATTTAAATTCCAAACGATAACATGGTACATATATTCATGTATTCATAAATTATACAAACTAGTGCTAAAAAAGCTGTTATTGAATTGGCTTGTAATAACTACACAAATGTCACAGAAGCAATATAATTAACGAATTCTAGACCTCTGTAACAAAATGCGCATCACACGAGCAAAGCATGCCATATGCTATGCTTTTGGTTTGTCTTCACAGCGTTTTGACCGCACTGGCATTCTGAAATGTTTGACTGCCAAGACTCAATGATAATTGCTGAAATATTTAATTCTTGACTGCTCGCTGAATATTGACTAATGTATACTTTCATGTACCGTGTCCTCAGCATGTTGTAAGGAGTTCCACTGCAGGATGCCTTGCCTGAAGCTGTTATTGGAAGTATTGCGTTCTGAGCACCTGACTGTTCGTGAACAGTGTGATGCAGAAACCGCACTGGAGGGACCTTTGCTTATTGCTTATTACCACGATACCGTTCTTATGGATCACAGTTGATTTCTGCATTAGCACAGGCTGGCTCTGCCACTCGGCAGCTAATCGCTTTATCAGCAGGATACCAGGTAAATACTTCTGGGGTAAATAAGATGATTAGTGCCTAAATTTGTAATCTAAATTCAGACACCACCTCCATACCGCAATATACAGAATGGATTTTCCATTTTTCTCTTCAGTGTTCCACTTATGCTTGATTCAGACACAGCTACTGTCAGCTGGAAGAATTAATTACTTAATTATTTTTACAATCATTTGATGTCAGAGTTGCAAGCAAAAGTATGAACCATTTTAAATAACCTTGTATATCAGCATAACAAATGGATTTCATATACAGTAATTAAATCATGCCACGCTGCTGTGTACAAGCAGAAAAGGCAAATACAGGTTTTAAGAACTGTGCAAAAGAAAAAGGTGACAGCATAGCTTTGGCAGAAGCAAGAGGAGTCTGGAGCCAACTTACTCAAAGAATGACCCAGGCAGGAGATGTAATTCAGTCCGAGGATTCAGACTCAGCTCTCTGTGACCTAGAGTCCTGTTTGGTGCATCACATCTGTGGCTTAGAGCTTCGAGAAGGTTGGTTTTGAGCTGCAAGACAGTACCTGAGCTATAGCCATGGAAGATAAGAAAAGTAATAACATGGGCAAAGTGTAATTATTGAGGTGGTAATTGCTAGTAACTGAGGGAGAGAAAATAGCAAGGAAAAAAAATAGAGAATTGGAAGACAATGATGAGCATGTTAAGCATGCTTAGCTTAGTTGCATGTTAGTACCAGCTATTTATCCGTTGTGTTAGCCAATAAATAATTGCTGAGTACACTTGAGCTGTATATATACCACTTGTAAAATCTCTCTGAGTGATGAAACATGACCAAACCTGTAGAGTGAGAGCTATTGTGGGTCTCTCTATAATCTGCTATGTGCATATGAGAGAGTCTGTCGTCCATCCAAGCGGCTGGATTGGTTAGAAAGCTGCCTGTGTTCTGTCTTCTGCCTTGTGATGCCTCAAGAGAGCAAAATAGACTTGTCTTTTACAGCATGAGCATATATCTTTACGACATACATATTTTCCCTTTGTAAATTGACGCCAGCTTAGAAACATGCCATGCTTCTCCATGAAATAACCTCTGGGTTTAAAATCCTGCAATTCTACTTTTCTGTAGAATTACAGGGACATTTTTATTTTTGCAGGTGAACCAAGTTCACATTGCACATGTTTGGCACAGTGCTCCTAATCTGCATATATTTTGTATGTTTGATTCTTCTGTCAGTCTGCTTATCAGATATGTGATTGTATTGCTATTTCAGGACAAGGCATAGATAATCTAGCAATAATTAATTTTGTATGCATCTTCATCTCCGGTTATTAGAACAGACACGTCCATCATTTCTACAGTCTGCCCTAGGACCTGTTTTTATTTGAGCCTTTATCCCTTCTTTATCCATTCTTCTATTAATATATCTCAAGTAATTTAATATAGTATGCTTACAGTATATAGCCATCAAGAATAGATCATTTACTATATAATATTATATTATAGGTTCACTCAGTTTCAGTTGATATCTGTAAAAAGTAGACCAATGAATTTATATTACCTTAAACACAAAGATTCCTTTAATTCCAGGAAGGGGAATTGTATTCATTAACAGAAAAGGGGTGTATCTAGAACAGGGCACAAACAACGTGTTTTTTCTTAAGAGATAATGTTAATGTTTTTTCATTCTCTGAGAGAGGCAATAGGCGATGCTATTCAGGAAGGCCATGCAAGCCTGGCCATTTTCTGCAGTCTTTTGCTGGTGTATTTCCATAGCATGCAGAAACATGTTAGAGTGTTAAAGGTACATTTCTGCCTGTCCTTTTTTTGCACCTCTTTAAGGACCAGTTATTCATGACTTTGTCTAATCCCTTTTCGAACCTATTGACGCCCTCTGCCTTTATAAGCTTCTTGGTAGCAAATTCCAGAAGTCACTGTCTGCTGTGTAATCAAGTATTTCCTTTTATCTTTATTTAAGGTCCCTTCCAACCTAAACCTAAACCTTTCCTGCTGCCTTCGTGACAGGATAAACCTCAACCACATTCCTCTCGGCCTTCTCCTCTGGAAACTGAGGACTCTCAGGTTTTTGTGCCTCCTCAAAAGATAGCTGTTTCATTCTCTTATCATTTGAGTTGCCTTTCTCTATATCCTTTCTAACTTGACTATGCCCTTGTGAGATATGGCTATACAAACTACACAAATTACTCAAGCTTTGAGTGCATCATATTTTTGTATGGTCACAAAATGACACCCTCTGTCTTGTTTTTTGATTGCCACTAAACAGTCAGGTAATGATTTCAAACAACCGTCAACGACAATGCCAGGATCTCTGTTTTGCCTTGTGACTTAAACGTAAGTTTCTTCAAAAAGCACTTTGCAACTAATCACAAACAAACAGCTTTCAATCATTGTAATTTATCAGTAAAATGTGCTGTGAATTATTCAAGGAACTGGCTCTAAAACTGATTTTGAACTACTTCTATTGAAAATATTGACCACTTAATACAGGGAATAAATTAAATCAGTACAAGTGTTACCAGAAAGAAAAGTATCTCCCTAATAACATTTCAAAATTTAATTGACAGATAGGAATCTTAACACTGAAAATTCTAAGTTGTTAAGAGACATATACAGGAGGCTGGTCTCTTAAGGATAAACATTGCCTAAACTTCAAGACAACAGGGTGCAAAGCGAAGGTCTCCTTGCACCTCCAGGTGGGAGTACCAGGATAAACACAGGCTCAGGAGTATCAGGATAAACACCAGAGAGCTGTGCCTCAAAGACAAGCCCTTCCTTTATAATCTTACTGCTAAGATGAAACTGCATTAAAAGTAGAGGAGGCAGATATACGTAACTCGTCATATCCTATCTTGGCAATGAGATCTGACTTTAACTTGATTTTCTTACTCTGTGTTTATCTTAACCAGTCTAACATTACACCCTGTAGTCAGTGCTGCCAGCGGTGAGAGGTCCACCATTTCTACAGTTCTTGCTTACAGCCTTTGGTTTTCTCTACTTTAACGTTGCCTCGTGGCCTAACTTGGATAGAAACTTAGAATAGAATGTGTAATTTGGACTACTAAAAGGTCTATTACTATTATTACTTCCCGCCTGCTGCTTTCTCTGAGAATGCCTTCCACTTTCTCTCTGGATCAGGTGCAGAACTTTTTGTGTTTATCTGGTACTTGGCATAACTGGGTTCTCAGTCCTGTCCTTTTAGATACTGTTTAGGTGTTACACTGGGGTAAAACAGACTCTGAAGAAGACAGAAAAGAAGGAGAGGTAGCATAGAACACACCACTGGCAAATAGCATCAGGCATAAGTGGTGAAGCTGCTGGGAAGGGATCAGGTGAGATTTCACCTTGCTTTCAAGAAAAATATTCTAACCAAATATAGACCAAGATGCCCCAATATCTGCCCCGAGATTTACAGCCAGATTGATAACAAAAATCTGCTAGCAACATACAGGTCGAAGGGAATGTTGCAGCCAGTTGCAATACATGGGTTATCACCAGAGAGGCTGAGATAAAACACAAGGAAGGGTGAGGAATTTAATTTCATCTGCTTAAAGTATATGACCTTTTGATCCAGATTAAATAAAGAAAAAAAACCCCACACGTAGAGTTAAACAGGAAGGAGATTTATTTAAGTTAAAGGACAATATTGGCACAAGATAAAATACATGTAAACTGCAAACCGTATCTGAAAACCAAGTTCTGGAATAATGTCTTAAATAGAGTCCTAAGTGTGAAAAACCTAAAGGGTTTTAAAACTGAGTTTAAAAGATTTTCAGAAAGATTATATAGAAGATCCTCAAAGAGAAAATTAAGTTCATGTGTTACTACCTCCAAAAGGGCAAGCTTTATTTACATTTGTGTAACAGAACGCAAACATTATATTGATCTCATGTGTCGGCTTCTGCCTTGTCTTTGGAGCAGGGCAGGAGGCTCTTCTCCCCTTTTCCTAATCTTTCGCCCTCTTCCTCCCGCCCCCCCCCCCCCCAACCCTGGGCTTGCAGGACAAAATCTCTTTGTGTTTCTATTGACATTACAACTGCCGAGGTGTGTTTGTGGTGTACACTGCTTATATGCTCAGCATTAATCTGGTTTGCCAGAGTTGCAGTCAACAGAGAATTTTTCCCTAAGTCAGTTTTTCAGGGACAACAGGTTTTTCCCACCATCTGGGAGTTTTCTTCAACAAATTCCTTCTTGTTGCAGATAACTCTGTCATTGACAACTCCCTTAATCTGTCCTGCTCTTGTCCTGTGACACTTAATTGCTATGGCTCTTGACCTCTTATTAAAATTCTTAAGCTCGGTGACGTGGAAGTGTCATGTGTTGTTGCAAGTGGAGTAGATGCTCTGTGGGCTTTTTCGGTAGCCATCTGCCTGTACCTGAGATTTATGCAGAATGGATTTGCCCCCCTTACTCTTTTCAGTTCTATGTTTATGTATTAAAAATGGGACTTGAATAGCTTGTTCCTATTAGGGTTTTTCTTCGCACTGAAGGCTTGTTTATTTTCCTGGAAAGTAGAAGTTTCATCTCTGCTGAACACAGCAGAAATGAAACAGAAAGACAACAATATTTATCCCACCTAATTTTACATGTTTAGATTTGTTTGATCCAGCTCTCCTTGATAAGAGAGACTGAGGAAACTTAACCATTGGGAAGGTTTCAGAAAAAGATGTTGCAACAAAGCAAGTTTGATTTGGACACAGAGACTACCTTTTGGACATCTTGCTTTTCTCAAGAAGGATGTCACCTAGTGAATCAACCGTGGTTGGTTACTGACTCATCTCCTGCTTGAATTAGCTACCAGAATCCAAAAGGCTGTCCACTACTGTTCTGAATCCGTCAGAAGATTCGGACAATCAAAAGGGAGATATCTGAAAACAGAATTAGAAGGGTAGTAGTTAATTCAGTGGGTAGTCAGAAACAGATACATTTTAAAAGGAGTAAGAGAAGGAGAGATGAAGTTACAGTATTTTACTGTTGTACATATTTGATCCCTATAGTTTTTAAACTCTTCAATACAGATAAAATTCTGGTGGCTTTACAATAAACTTTATGCGGTTTGGCTAAAATTCAGAGTTTGAATAGAGAATGTTACAATGCTAAGGTTTGGGCTGGATATCAAAGAGATATCCACTCTGGACTAGCTGCAAATTTTTTCTCTTGTCTGAATAAGATTGGATGGGATAAAAGCATTGCATCAGAAACATTACTCCTCTTGCCTGAGTAAAGAAAATCCCTAGCTGTACCTCAGGGTCTTTGTTCTCCCTAGAGAGGGTGACCATAGGTCCTCCACGGACAGGAGACATTGGACTCTGAAGCAGTTCTGAGGAATCAGGCAGCCTCAAGTCTCTTGCAGTTTCTCTACAGGCCAAGGAAAAATATAAAAAGAAAACCACCGAGGAAGCATAATTCAGCTTACGTATATTCTTTGAGCAGAAAAAATTATCAACCAGATCAAACTTTTTGCCAAACGTTAAAAATCCCATTTTTTTAAAAAGAAAAGGATTGCTTGTTGCTTTTTCCTGTTTGGGTTTATTTGTTCAAAACTCTGATGTGGTTTGTTCATATGGCAAATGAAGTGTCTCTTATTTGTACTCCTGAGTAAGTTGTCTGTGTTTGGTTTTACCAAGCAATTAATTTTAAATGCTATTTACTGAGAAGAAAAAAGACAATAAAAAATACTTACCACTAAATTCATTACCATTACATTACAAGGAAGAGAGAATTTACAAATCAAAACAATGTTCTTCAAGCAGGAAAGGAAAAGAAAGTGGAGCTGTGTACAAAACCTCACATTGCACCATTATTGAAATTATGATTACGGAATTTAAAAGATATTTTCAGTAGATATTAATCTTATTCCTGATCATAATTTCTGAAGAAAAATAATAGTGAGAAGTATGGTTGTGAATTTATAGAAGATTTAAAAAAAAAAACCCAAACAGTTCTGGACTTGCATTTCATCAAAAGCAGTTAAAAATGCAATCCAGATTTAGCTCGTGAAAACTGAGGGAACTGTGTTCACACTTCTGGTAACAAATCACATGTTGTAGAAGAAATGTCCGTGCAAAATGTGACCATTCATTTGGTTTCTCTTCTACTGATATATCAAGATCAGTCCATCAGTTGCTCTTTATCAAGAACCTTGCTTGAGAAACTGCCATGATCTCAGGATGACCAAAAAAATCCAAAATCAAAACTCTTTTAAGCAATTACGAATGAAATGTAATCTTATAGCCTTCCACAAAATATATTTGGAGATCTATACTCTTTGAGATGCCACTCTTGAGATGCCACTGACCTTCTGCAGTAACTATTACTTTCTAGGAATGCAAGGACTCAGACAAGTGTCTTGTCACTTAGCGGAGCTGCATGAAGGTCCACGAAGGCTGCAGGAACACTCAAGAGCTGAATACTATCTCTCTGAAATAACTTAGGAAAAACACACAGTTACAAAATGCAAAGAAGACTTAAAAAAAGTCCCCAGACCCAGAAATCAGTAAGATACATTTTGGGGAAGAGAAGGAGGCAAAACAACCCTATGTATTAGTATTATGGTTACACAATCAGGAAATTACAGATATATTTAAATTCATTTGTCAGAAAAATCTGTGAACCCATCATCGAAGTGGTGGTCAAAGAGCAACTTTAAAAATGCACTTTTACAAATTCAAGCCTAGATATGGGCTTGAATCCCACAGGGAATTCCTATGGGATTCAAGGGAGGATTTTGCCAGCCAAGGTCCTAAGATTGTCTGAAGAACTACAAATGCTTTGTTGCAAGCAAGAAAATACGTAGGATAAGAAATACATTAATAGGGAAACACTCCCAGTTAATGGGTTCTAGTGGCAGACCGTAAGTATTTCAGGGGAAAGTCATGGGATTGAGTCCTGATTCCTCCAGACTGCAGAGCCGCCCGCTTTCTTAAAATGACTTTGAGTCAGAGATAATCAGAGATGGCTGAACTTCCTTTAGAGCAGGAATGGACAAGATGACCTCTCAGGTCTCTGCACTGCATTTTTATAATTTTACACTATATCTCAGATTTTTTTTTACAGGAATTCCACTGAATTTTATGTGAATCTGCTTAGAATTTGGATATGGTGTGATAATTGGGGAGGATGATAATAGGGTGGATATTCTGAGATCAGGACACTATGAGTCTCAGCAGCCAATGCTTTTGAACATTTCAGACCACTGTTGCTATTTTGTTCAAAATCTTGACCATCCTTTTGTGGCCATATGGCGTACAACATCAGAGATGAAAAAGACATTTTACCCTCCAACCCATGGATTTCTTTTCATAACCAATTGGGAAAAGTGCCAATTACCACCATATGCATGATTTTTAGAAGTGCCTGAGGACTTCTTTAAGCTTTATGCAGTAATAGTAACATGTCAATAGAACAGGAGTTTCTAACCTACCAGACGTCCAATTGTTGTATTGTAATGAATTCCGTCCGAAACTGCCTCTAACCTCCCTCAAAGTCTCCATTTATGCTGAGCATAACCATTTCACTAGCTTTCTCCAGCTTTAAACGTAAGGCAGGCTACTTTTTCTGAATCTGGTGCCAGACGTTTAACTCTAAGCAATTAAAATGTCCCTTTTAAGTCATGAGGAGTAATTCTGTGTCAGATGAGGAAAAGAAAATCTTCATTAACAAATGGAAGGAGTGGAATATGAAGCAGTAAACTTGTATTAAAATACATCTAGTCCCACGGAATTTCGACAGATTATTTCAACAGGCAGGGAAATACATCTGTAATGCACATAAAACACTTAGGACATCTTAATCTGGTTTCGTAGAGTTTACAAGTCATTTATACAAACAAGCACTAAATAGAAAGGACGTTAAGATTTGCTAATGTAAAGTCACAAATTGCCAATCTTGGGCTCACTACTGCAACATTAGCTGATCTCTTTAGTAGAGGAACATAGTATAATTTTCCTGTCATAAGACACACGTATTAGTTGGTGCAAGTGGGTGCAGATGCACGAAGGCCCTAAAGGTGCTAAAAATCCTTTTGTTTTTAACATCACTGTACTGTTGTTATTCTAAAACTTATTATTAAATAGTTTTTTTTATGAAACTATTTTTTGGAAAAGAACAAAAACCAGAAGCTCAGTCTGTATCTAGACATATGTAAAATATATAAAGGAAATGAAATATATTGATGCAGAAAGGCTCTATACAATGTCAACTATTACACAATATTATTTACAGGCACTGCTCTACCCGGGATGATTAATAAGGTTATTTCCACATCTGGGCGGTGTTAATGGAAGAGTTAATTATTTATTATAACTTTGATTAAACTGTTTACGAAGTATGACTTTAATATCAGCTCTACAACTTATAGTGTCTAGATAAATGGCATTCCTATTGGTTTCAAAGATGGTCTTGACCCACAGATGTGAAATCAATTAGTGGTTTGTTCTCTCACTTTTACTTTAATGATCCTGGTAAGTTCTGACCAGGATACGAAAGGAACTTGAATCTCGAAGAAGTCCATGACTTTACAGCTTCTCATAATGGCCACACTTGTGATGGTCAGGAGATGCTTTTTCACTGAGCCATCATCACATGGAGGCACGCCACTGAGGCAAGAAATCTGAGAAAATAAAAGTCTACTCAAATCTTTTTTTTTTTTCTTATCTGCTACTTTGAGCTGCACATTTGGAAGAACTGTCTTGCTGGGTGAATGATTCAGACAAAGACGCTGTTCTGATAATGCTACAGGGTATAGGAGACAAGTCTTTTGTTAGGGGTCTTTGGACTATATTGCTCTAAAGCAGAACTTCTGAAACTCCTGTTAACTGAGTAGGCTACCGAGCATTCTACCTATAGCTCATGATGTTGTAGATGTAGCTCATGATGTTGTACCTTAAAATATATACCTTAAGAATATAAAGAAAATTAATAAGAACAAAAGAAAATGAAAAGAACATAAGAAAATGTATTTTTAGTATATTTTTCCTGATTCAGGGAATTAAAAAGGACATCTTTTTTTCAGGTACTCTTTGATTCATTAATTCAACTACGTGTTCTCAAATATAAACAATAAAAATTTCAGTAGCTTCCCACCTGAGGATGACAGGAGTAAGGACATCCTTCCAGGAGCAATGGTATTTTGTTTGCAATTTCAGTTGTTAGGTTCGGAGTTATGTGGACAACCAGTACCCTTGATGGCTGGAAACAAGAATGATATCAGCTGTGGGGCTGAGTCACGGAGCAGACAGGCAGTCCCAAGGCCTAGGGCAGCAGCTGAAAGAGGACATTAATTCAAGATGAAATCTATAATACCGTGACTAAATCATCAGGGAGTGCACACTTTAGGACTCATCTTTTACCTAACAATTACAGGTAATAACAGAGCATTTAAAAGAATATAGGTATTTTTTATAAGCTTCCACCAGAATTATTTCACTCCTTAAGGATGAACAAACTTTTCCTTGTCTGTCGAAGATCAGTAAGCTAGGACTGTTTCTGACATGAGACAGTCCTGAGCCTCTCTCCTGTATCAAAGCTGCTACCGTGTTAAAAACTAGCCAGACTATGCCAACTGTTAGGTATTCTCAGCAGCAAAGTGCGTGCTATCCATGTGCCCGTTCGCACGCTGGTGTGCTGGTCTTCAGACCTCCAAGAGTTTTCAGTCTTACAGAGTACGTAGATCGTGATCCCTCCTGCTCCCTTCATGCCCACTGCGTGAGTTTGTGGGATGGAAAATATCTGGCATCAGCCAGGCTCTCTCCTGATGCCAAAATCCCAGAATCTATATTCTTAGTAGATTCCGGAATGAAAGGAAGAATGGCAAGAAATAAATATCCATAAAGGCAATACATTTCAAAGGACTGCAGCTGGGGGAAATCACTTTCTTTTTTACTTCCAAGTGGCTGTTTATATGCCTATTAACTTCATGAGAGACCTTCAGGAGCTGTTCACACTTACTAAGTGATGGGTTTCATAATTCCCGAGGCAAATAAGAAACGTGGAAGCCTTTATCACCAGTGGAAGTCCTTCCGCAGGGCTCAGTAGTGGCAGGGTGGTCGGAAGCAGTATGGATGCAATTACAGATGGGACATGGGCAATGTGAGAAAGGCGGTACACATCCTCAGTACGCTGAGACCACAGATGCAGCTTGAACTCTGGTGGTGTGGGCTGTGATGACAGAGGACACTTACATCCGCCTTAGCAGTGTCATAACAAGCCTGGATGCAATCTGCTCCTTAGTTACGCTTTCTCAATGCGGAGGTGACTGTACCTCTGGATTTCTTGGCTGCTAATGTGATCAGCTTCCCAGGCCATCTGAAAAAAATAGTGTTGAGGAGGTAAAAAGAGATGGCTTTCTGCATATCTGCAGCATACACCTCCGCCTCAGACTTGCAAGGTTTAGAAAAGAGCAGAGGTAATTTAATTCTCTGATCAAATTTTAACATCTGGGAAAAATTTGTCTCAGAAGTACCGAACCAAAAAAGAATACTACATTTGAAGAAGCAGTCATGCTGGTCTTGATCTCTTCAAACCTCATGGCAGCTGTTATCATCTAGGAAAACATCTTCCTGAATAGGCTCTTTCTGGTGGTGCCCGGGGACAGGACAAGAGGTAATGGGCACAAACTTGAGCATAGGAAGTTCCACCTAAACATGAGGAGGAACTTCTTTACTTTGAGGGTGGCAGAGCACTGGCACAGGCTGCCCAGAGAGGTGGTGGAGTCTCCATCTCTGGAGACATTCAAAACCCATCTGGACGCGTTCCTGTGCAGCCTGCTCTAGGTGACCCTGCTCTGGCAGGGGGGTTGGACCAGATGATCTCCAGAGGTCCCTTCCAACACTACCATTCTGTGATTCTGTAATATATTGAATGATGAATATATTTCCAGGGCTTAAAAGGTGGATCCAGGAAGGCTGTGAATACTGACATCAGGCCTTGACAAGTGACAGTCTTTTACAGATGGGAACAAGTTGGCTAATCCCTTAAAAAAGTTGTGTGTAATTAGATATGAAAATATTGACATATATATATTTGTGGAAATATTGAAAAATAGAAATGCCATACAGTGGCCCGAGTTAACTACCAGATGAGCTACCAGATGATATAGTTCTTGACTGACCTAAAATAATGGTAGACTCCTTCAATTCTAACTGAGAGTTCAGGATGATTAAAAAAAATAATTGAGCTGATGGACAGGTCCAAGAACACATTAGACTGGTAAGCTGGAGTATTTTTTGAAATAAGTTTCATGGATGCATTTTGATAGTTAGTGAGCACTTCTTTCAGAAGGGAAGAACAAGGATTCTATGAATGCAGATGAGCAGCCATTTGAGACGTTATGTCAGGCATCCGTGGGTTGGGATGGAAGAGCACCACAGATTTCTGTGCTAGTAATTTGGAAGGAAAAAGGCAAACTCCAGGGATTTATCACTGAAAAAGACAGTGAAATTTCATATGAAAACCACTTACTTAGTTCTTCTTTCTGTTTCATCCAGAATAAAATGTCAGGGAATATGCACGCTAAATTACCAAGTACCATTTTAATCACGACATCCAAGAACTTATTGGATTGACCAAGATTCCATCATTTTCTCAAAGGCAAAACTGGCAATCGGTGATGAGAATATCTCTGGCCAGTTCTTGTTACCTCCTATCTATCTTCCGGCAACCAGGGACAAAAGAAACAGAACTACATTGAAGTGCTTTGTCCAGATGAAGGCTATCATCCTTAACTGGAAATACCATCTTAGCTCCTGCTGGTCAATGACTTGAATAGACTTTTCTGTGGCTCAGACTCCTTATCTGGAAATATCTTCCAGGAAATCACTTCATGAACTCTGGAAAAAAACTCTAGTTATCCAGACAGGAAAAGGAAATTAGTTCAATCCTCAAACAGGGGGAAGCAGTACTTATTACAGAACACTCCCAGAAGGAAAGACAAGAAGGAGGATGATTTTTGTGATGCAAGTGATTTGATTCCAGGTGGCTCAGCATAGGCACATTCACATGGTAGGCATGAGAATGAATCTGTATGAAAATACAATAATATTTAAAAAAATGAACTGCATTTTAAATATGAATTACATATTTTTAGAGAATACTTATTTTAGACCCATCTCTAAGACTAAGCCCTAGAGATATATGAATGGTAGGCAGCTTTTCAGGTGTCCTCACACTGCTGGAGTATGGTAAAATGAGCTCAAATGTGGATGAGAACCAAGGATCTTGCTCTGTTGAATTGGCAGTGCTATTAGAAATGTCTGTGGCACAGTGAATAAAGTAAAACCAGTTTAAATGCAGAGTAAAATCAGCTTAAATATAGTTTAACACACTGCAGCGTGTCTACTGAATTCAGATTCTATTCTGAAACACGACTGTGCAAAAGATTATATTTTTTCCTTCATGGATGGCTCTACTGTAGAAACACATTGAGTTAATTTTTTTTTAAAAAGTTTTTATTAGTAGCCATTGCAGCTACAAATGTAACCTTAGGTACCAGTAAATTTAAGACGGAATAAAGTCACTGTGTTGTAAATCAGCGATTTAATTCCTTACTAGTCAGCGAGGTCTTGAAAAATCCTAGTTTGATGAGGTACAAAGTGTGGCTGATCACTGAAATTCTAGAAATTGAAAATCTAGAAAAAAATAACTAAGTTCAAGAAGCACTTTGGTACTTTTTGTGAAAGGAAAAGGGGATTGAAAGACATGCAGGGGAGAACAATGGTTTAAAGCAGTCTAATAAAGAAAGTATCATGGTTTGGATTCACTTTCTTATTCCTAAAATATAAGCTTAATTTTCCCCCCCATTTTTCAGATTCCTTTCCATTAATAGCATTGCTTTTGCAAAATTACTTGAAATCATGATTTATTATTGTTTTATTGCAAAGATTACTTCATTTTACGTACTCCTGAAGAGCTCCTAATATTTTTTTCATGCGCCAGGAACTGAACATCTAAAATTGCAAGACAGAAAATGCATGTGCATCTGTGATTACTACTAATTTTAATGGAACATTAAAGTGCTTTAATTCATCATCTTTCAATCCCTCCCAACAGACCAATCCTTTATCTTCTGATATGTCTGTTTGCTTTACAGAAGACTCATTACAAAATAATAATAATAATAATAATAATCATCTTGTAGTGTTGTGGGGTAATCTCTATGGCCAGATTTTTTGTAGACTGATATAGACAAACATCTATGAAGACACCAACATAGGAGGCACTGCCTTAAACAAGGGGATGGACCTGATCACCTCCTGAGGTGTCCTCATCCTTTCCAGTCCTCTCCTCATTATCCTCTGCTCTGGCCACAGAGGGTTGCCACTCTACTTCCTAGAATAGAAGGATTTTGTCTGTGGTGTGATACCAGAAATCATTGTCATTGCCCTTCTCTGGTTTAATCTATCAGGTAGGGTTGAATTCAGTTCTTCTGTCTTTTAGAGACAGAAAAGTCTGGCCCACCAGTGATACTAAATCCTAGTCTCAAATATATGAAAATATAAAACAGTCTAGATGTTTTGCTATTGTCTGTGTGAAAGGGTGGCTTACTGAAGACATGGTTCAAATCTCTCAGTGACACTGGACCAAGCATGTTATGCAGGCATTAATCTGTTGTACTTTGTATCATAAGAAAAACTGCCCAAGTAAGAAACTTGACTACCGCTTCTGATTTCTCATCAACCAACAAATGAGGTTTGTCCCACTTCTGGCTGCGTTTTCTGTTTTTATTTAAGAATGAAACACTCCTGCAATCTGAAATGAAGCTACAATATTTTCTCATTTGTCTTTAAATATATTCCCCTATGAGAAGAAGTGTGTTCTCTAACGTTCAGATTCTCAAAAAACTCAATCAAGCTTTAACCTTTACTATCTGCTGCGGTTTAGTCAAGATTATAATTCATATATTGATGCAGAATGATGCATTTTCTTAATGATGCAGGAGAAAGCATTTATAACATTTTCATTTTAGGCAGAGTATTTGAAGTTACAGTTTCATAAATGTCCAAATGAAAATTATTTGATAGTACACGAGAAGATGTTAGGAAAAAAAAACTCCACAAAATCAAAGAATGTCTTGTTGAGCACTTTTCTCTTAAATTCCTGAAGCATAAGGCATCCTAGACAGATCCATTCAGCAAAACCCATGCTCCTGTAAGGTTTTATGACCCTCAAGCCTTTCGGAAGGCTTCCTTGTTTGGTGTGTACATCCTGCGTGGGCAAGCTGAAAGGGTGTATAAGGAGGCATGTCACCCACACTTGATATTACAGCTCATCTACTTCATTTTCATCCGTGCAAATTCTACCCACTTAGGCAATTGCTACATATACACCCACTCAACTGCCTGCAATAGAAAGAATGCTATTATTACAGTATTTAACTGAAGTAATAACTAGAGCAAGGCCACCTAACCTCTTGACAATCAGGACCTGAATTTATTACAATGTTTATTTTGGGATTTGATGGTGAATATGGTTTATAACGCTTGAAGTGGTGCAAAATCATCCAGGAGCAATGGGACCATCAATTAGACTGCTCTGAAGTGGAGACCTCAGCCCTGACTGTAGTCCAGCCATGGTACGAGCTGTACAGCCCCACGTAAAGGAGAGTGTTGAATGAGATAAGGCTCTTTTACTGTCTCTATATGTACATGAGTTTAGAAAATAACCGTGTATTTGGGTGCACATAATAGTTAATAGATATGTAATTTGCATACACGTCTGTCAGTAACATCACCGCAGGGCAAGTACATTAAGTACACTTCAGTCTTGCTAAAAGATGTACACTTATGGTCATCACTAGTATTTTGACTGCTCACACCAGCACTGGGCTTGGTTCATTCTGCCCAGAATGACGCTGAGTTATCAGAGAAACTATGTACGTGTGGTTTTGCTGCAGTACCACATGAATGTTGCAAGCCAGAAAACAGTGTGTAACTACTGCAAACATTTCTGAACCTCTGTGTGTATTTGGGGTGTATCTTTTTTCCTCCCTCTTTGAACTTTCTGACAGCAGCTTGTGACACGATTGTCATGGTCTAGAGGCAAAACTGAAGTATATCTATCCTACAGGTTATACACAGCTCTTGTTGGACTTTACCAACTGTTTATTGAGCTTTTAGCCATTCACACGAAGGCTAAACAGTCCACTGTGAAGCTGGAGTGAATGGAAGGAAATCACCAGATATATTTCTGATCTGCATCTAGGCGGACCTACTATGAAACGTAAAAAATGCAACGTGCTTATGTTCAAAAAGAGCATCACCTTTTAATTTCTAAACATCTGCAAAGACTCTGACCTCTCTATATACTATAATTTCTCACGATACACAGCATTGATCAAACTTCAACTAAGCAGAACAACTCATTCTATTTCCCCTACCTCTAGGCACAAAAATAGCTCAAGGCTATCAGTGCAGGCAATGAAATTTTATGGCAACAACTGAATTCCAGGAGACTGGAGGGAGAGAGAAGTGCAAGGAAGTGGAGGTTGTGGGAAGGAAGAGTGCTAGTTGTGAAACATCAGTGGGGTTTTACAGATATAAAGGTGAGTAAGAAGGCTGGGGAGCAGTCTTTTTTTAAAAGGAGCCACAGTGTGTAAAAGAGCTGGGAATGGACGGTGGCATTTACAGATAATGATGCTAGGGAGAGTCAATAGGGTTTTGGGTCAATGAAAGAATGCTGGGAAAGGTGCACCTAATCAGAGAGGGAAGCTTTCATTGGTGACATTGTGATAAACTGGGCAAAGAAACTAGGAACCAAGGTGACAGAGACAAGGAAGGAGTTGTTCAAGTGAGATGGATTGATGTTGAGAACAGAAAGAGAGACATGTGGAAAGGAAAGAGAGAATCTCAGCCTAAGAACTAGTTCTGGGAAAAAAGAATAGGGAGTAAGAATCACGCAGACTGAGATGAGATAAGAAAGTTAGGGAGTGAAGGAAAATGATACGAACGTCAGTAGAGTAGAGCTATATTGGAAAAGAATGCAGAGGACACTTGCAAAATATTAAGGTATAGACAAAAGAGAGACAACAATACCTGCTAAAGACCAATTTTCTTTACAAATTGGAAGAGACACAAAAATTCCTGATGATTTGTCACATCTCTGTTACCAAAGAACGATCTGCTGAAAACCATTAATAAAGTATGTATGACAAGAAGGCAGGAGGAAAACCTATCGTATAGTGAAGGGTGACACTTCCGCCAAGTGGCAAACTCCAGCTGCAGTGGTTAGAAGGTCTCCAACCTTGTGGGCTGAGAACCACTGTCCCTGCCAGTAATTAGACCCTGAATCTGGAGCCAGCTGGCCTCCATCAACAGCTATGAAAGGGAAGAGTAACGAGATTGAGGATATGAAAAAGAAATGGGGACGCTTGAGTGGAAATGCAGCCTTGGCTCTCATGATCTTGCATATGTAAGAGGGATGGCTTACACAGAGTACTGCATCTGGACCAAGGAGCTCTCCCTGGAGCTAGGACTAAGTACTCTGTGTCCTTCTGCTTCAGGGCAAATGAACTGAGTTAGCTTTTAGACCAAAAAATATTAATGTCAAGGGATTTTCTGTTTTTCCTCCAGGTCAGCAATGATATTTGCAAGAACAGGCTAAGGCTCAGTTCTGCCCGTTTTACATAGGCAAGAAGTGAATAAGCTTTCACACATAATGTCTGTATTCCCCTGCCTGGGCAATATAGCTCCTCACACCATCTACAGCCAGCAAATTCAATCCATCTAACAGAGTTCCAAGAATGTTATTGGGGATGTTTCCTTCAGGATCTAAGGAAAAAGCAGTATTCTTTATCTGCTCCTTTTTCTTCATCTGCACCAGTGAAACACCTCTCCTAGAAAACAAAAAATAATTACTCTTTGTCTCAGCTCCCACCTCTACTGCTTCCAAGAGTGCTTGCAAACAATCCCACAGCTGTGGTACTATCTTGACTCCCACATTTTATCATCGGTGATTGATACCTCTAGAATATCAATTCTGAAGGAACAAAAAAAACAGGCTTCAAGTTCAGCTTGTTGACTCTTGAGACCTCCAAGACAGCCATCTCTTCCCATCACTCTGCAACATTACTGGCTGAAATAAGATCCAGTGTAAAGACCCACGAAGGCCACCACTTGCTCCAGAATGGGGTCAGTAGCAATTGGTAATCCTGTCTAGGTCCTGGTATTCATGCACAAGCAAGTATTAAGAGACAGGAGGCAAGACTGAGGCACTTTTTTTGAACCAGGACTAAGTAATCAGTTTCTTTTAGGTAAGGAACTTTCCAGCCTCCAAATGCAAAAGGTCACTTTATGTTAAGCACAGAATCATAGACTCATAGAATCATTTAAGTTGGAAAAGACCATTAAGATCGAGTCCAACCATCCACCTAACACTGCCAAGTCCACCACTAAACCACGTCCCTCAGCACGACATCTACCCATCTTTTAAATGCCTCCAGGGATGGGGACTCAACCACTTCCCTGGGCAGCCTCTTCCAATGCTTAATAACCCTTTTTGTGAAGAAATTTTTCCAAATATCCAACCTAAACCTCCCCTGGCGCAACTTGAGGTCATTTCCTCTTGTCTGATCGCCTGTTACCTGGGAGAAGAGGCTGAACCCCACTTCTCTACAACCTCCCTTCAGGTAGTTGAGAGCCATAAGGTCTCCCCTCAGCCTCCTTTTCTCCAGGCTAAACAATCCCAGCTCCCTCAGCCACTCCTCATAAGACTTGTTCTCCAGACCCCTCACCAGCTTCGTTGCCCTTCTCTGGACCTGCTCCAGCACCTCAATGCCTGGGACCACTAACTTTCTGTAACCTATTTATTTCAACTTCCAAATAGCAGTAGAAATTATGTTAATTCTCTCGTAAACAGATTCATAACCTCTTTTTTCTTGCTAGAAATCTTATCTGAATATAAAACATGCTAAAGTTATGGACTGGCCATTAACACTCATTTATTCTATGCTTTGACTGACCTTTAACTGAGTTGGTTTTTTCCCTTCTCACCCTCAAAATTACTTAACAGCAAGAGTTATATATCGTTTGAAATTTCATTTTGCTATGTTAAAAAAAAGCCACATGCCTCTGTCTTATTCTCCTAAAACAAGGTAATGCATGTCTGTCATCCTTTGGACTCTTTTCTGTTCTTTCAATCTAAATTAATCTGTATAAACAAGAAGGAAATATAATTAAATACAATATTTCAAAGAAGATCTCAGTAATGCCTTCTATGCTGGCTGTAACACTTCACTAATCCTACCAGGAATTCTTGTAAGATAAACCCTAAGGTTATACTTACCCCTTCCATAGCTTCATCCCATTGGCAGTATTGCCTGGCAGGATTTACAGTTAGACAATCAAACATGAGTTTACCGTTTCTCCACATCTTGAACTACTATTTTCTTAACATGTATTGGTCTGGAACACACTGTGCAGTGCAGAACACAGAAGACTCCTAATTGTTCTTATTTTCTCAAATACAGATGCTAAATTTGCTATTCTTCAGTTATCTGGTATTCTTAACTTCATGAAGCTACTAAAAACCCCTTAGTACTGGGCCTGCATTTAACATCTGCCAGACATTGTTCTTGTGTAGATTGAGAAAACTAACTAGTTCTATCCTTAAAGTTTCTGAACCTCGATTTTTCATTCCAACTTTGTAATTCCTGCACCTTCATCTTTATTATCAATCTACCAACGCTCCACCTCATTGCCTTTATTCCAAATTAGAGCTAAGTACTTTTTCAGACCTCTTAATTTTTTATTTCTATCTCACCTTCATTGGTTGCTACTTTTGTTTTTATCTGAAGGCAGAAAATCTTGACTGTTATTTTTTTCCCCCTGTTTAATATATGCTTCCAATTCACAAGACACAGTTTATTATACCAAGCAGTTTCTTTTGCTCCACTTTTCATAGAACCTTTATATTCACAATAATACACATTGTACACTAGGTATTCATACAATTATTTTGGAACATTCTTTCTAAAATTTTGGCCCATTGCTTCACCTAAAAAATCCAGACTGTTGAAATTTTGCATCTCTTTAGTCTTTTCAAACTCTCTGAGATTCAAATGCCTAAATTCTGATTTCATGTAATGTTGAATTCCTCAGAGTAGTTTTATCCATCATTAGAAATCTCCCTTCATATCCAAATCTGCTGCTGAAGACCCATACCAGATTCCTAAAAATACTCTGAAAATACTCATACCATTCTTCAAGATGACTCTAAAGAAAAAAAAAATCAGAAGGAAAAGCAAAGATAACAATGCAAATATTTTTTAACATACAATGCTATTCAATACTGTTTACTGCAATGCATTTTTCAATATCCATGTTATCATGATTGTTATTTCATTATAGTTCTGTTCTTCAATTGCAGTTTTAATTCTTTCATTTCCATTCAGATTCTTTGCACAATAATACGTTGTCATGCAAATACAAGGAACAAAACACATGCAAACAGAACAAAACACTCTACTTTGGCTCCATATGGTGTTGGCCAGTAAGCATTATGTACAACCTTTTTTCTGTCTGCACTGATCATCTAAATGTACTTTTACCACTTAAAGACTTTATATCTGCATTCTATTGACCTCTCTACTAGCAAAACCCCTTTTCCAATGATTATGCTGCTTCATGCTAGGCAAGGAATACCAAGTTTTTCCTAAATGTCTCCCCTCACGAGAAAAGCTGTTATTGAACAAGTCTGCCTTGAGCCACAAAAGCCAGAAGCCAGCAGAAAAACATCACTGGTGGATCACTTCCCCTGAAACCCAGCTACGGCACAGCGTATGTACGGGAAGAAATGTACCACAGCCATGCATTTTATTTCATGGGAGACACACAAGGGCTGCAACGGGGATGAATGTGGATACAAGAGGAGACAGTCAGTTTGGAGCACTGCTTGCTATCTTCAGCATCTTCTGAAGAGCAGGTGGCAAGCCAATCTGCTTGTGTCAGCTGAAATCAAAACTCTCAAAAGTTTGGAGGGACTCTTGCTGTTGAAGAATCCTCTTTGGGAATAAATCCTGCCAGACAATTATTGCAAATCTCCTTTACAGTTTCACTGAATATGCTCACTTAGTCCTCTGAGCATTTTCAAGTTTGGGTGAATCTTTCGAAAAGCAGTGTCACACTGTGGACAGCAGCGGGTGGACAATTCCACCTTCCTTCAGGACCTGTTTCAGTCCTGAATCAGTATGCACTATCCTGGAAGAGACCAACTCCAAGTTCTCTCTCAGAAGCCTTTTCATTCTTAAGAAGTTGGCTCTAATAATAAATACATTTTTTCAGTATTCACCTGGGAAACTAGGTTGTGGGTTCCTCTCCTCTTCATTTGCAAATCACTGTTATTCCTCAATTTCTTGTTCCATATCAAATCAAATGATGAAATTCTATCACCTGTCTTAAGTCAGATTCATCCTTTTCTGAACTTAAAAATTGGTACCTATTGGGGTTATCAGTCTAAATATGACCTCTCTCATAGTAGCCATAGGGTGAACAACAGTACAACTGAAGGGTATTACGTTTCAGGTTTCCTCTGCTTAATTTAGCCACAATAGCACGGCCTAGCTGCCTTTTATTTAATTATACCCCAAACCTGTGTGACACCCAGTTCTCCTAAACTTTTTAAAGGGATTCTTTCCTTTGCAAAACCATTGTACGTTCTCAACTCGGGAGTCAGCGCCGCTGCCTGAAAGTTTCCTTAATCAATGCACACAGCAATTGACTGGAGGCACGTCCCGGGGAGGCTTCATTCTTCCGAGCAGAGCGCAGGTATCGGAGCCTTATGAGTGGTGATGGGAATCCGTGTGGGAAGCCGTGCAAACACTGAAATCCACTACCTGCAGCAGTTTTAAATCCCATCTACCTGTGGGATGTACTGCCTGAAGTGCCCGGCATTTCGAAGCGGCTGGAGAGGAAACACTCCAGGCCGAGCCGCAGACTTCCACCCCCGTCTGCAGCCACAGCTGAAGCAGCCAGGACGCCCTTAAACCCGGTGCTCCCGAGACAGAGCCTCCTCGCAGGCTTCTTCGTGGGCAACTCTCCCCCGGTGCCCATGAGGGAGTGGGAAGGGGTGTCCCGGCCTCCGCCGCGGACGGGGAGACCTCGGAGGGGTCCGGGAGCGGCCGCTTCCCCGCGTCCTAGCGAAGGAAAGGGCAGAGGGGGGCTGAGGGTGCGAAGCCACCGACGGCACGAAGCCACCGAAGGCTCCGCGCTTTCCCCGTCCCCTTGCGATGGGAAGCGGCGCCTCCATCCCGCTCCTCCCGGGCTCAGCCCCCGCCGCCGCCGCCTCCCAGTCCCAGA
Organism: Rissa tridactyla; assembly: GCF_028500815.1. Lineage (NCBI taxonomy): Eukaryota > Metazoa > Chordata > Aves > Charadriiformes > Laridae > Rissa > Rissa tridactyla. The sequence goes on from NC_071467.1 coordinate 42,877,630, forward strand.
GATTTATTTATTTTTTAATCGGTGAAGAATTAAACATGGAGATTTGGGCGCGGAGCCCACTGGGGATGCCAGGCACGGCCCCGCCTCTCCGGGCCCGGGCGCGGGGGCGGCGGCGCGTTTATCCCGGGCCGGGGCCGCGTGCGCGGGGCGTTTTGTGAGGGCAGCCGCCGCCGCCGCGGGCAGGTGAGCGGGGCCGGCGGCGCGAGGCGGAGGGCGGCCGTGACGTCAGGCCGCGGCGGGCGCGAGGACCCGGTGCGGGGGGGCTGGGGGGGTGGCGGAGGCCCGGCCCCCCGCGGAGAGCCGTCGCCGGGGTGGGGGGTCCGGCGGCGCGGCGGTACCGTGTGCCTGGGCAGCCATCCGTCCTCGGGGGCCCTCAACACCAGGCGTTGGGGAAAAATCCCGAGTTTTCGCAGGTTAATGACGTTTCCAGGCGAAGACAAGGGATAAATGTAGGTGTCGGGCACTTGCTGTATCTCACTTGTGCCTGAGCGTGACCTGTTGGAGTGGGTCCAGAGGAGGCCACAAAGGTGATGAGAGGGTTGGAGCACCTCTGCTGTGAGGACAGGCTGAGAGAGTTGGGGTTGTTCAGCCTGGAGAAGAGAAGGCCCCAGGGAGACCTTATAGCGGCCTTCCAGTACCTAAAGGAGGCCTAAGGGAGAGATGGGGAGGGACTTCTTACAAGGGCATGTAGTGATAGGACGAGGGGTACTTGCTTCCAACAGGAAGAGGGGAAATTTAGATTAGATATTAGGAAGAGATTCTTTTCTCTGAGGGTGGTGAGGCACTGGAACAGGTTGCCCAGGGAAGCTGTGGATGCCCCATCCCTGGAAGTGTTCGAGGCCAGGCTGGATGGGGCTTTGAGCAGCCTGGTCTAGTGAGAGGTGTCCCAGCCCATGGCAGGGGGTTTGGAACTAGATGATCTTTAAGGTCCCTTTCAACCTAAACCATGCTGTGATTCTATGATGGGTACCACGACTGATCCCATGCTTCATACATGCTCTCCCAGCTCCCACCAGCCACATTTGTGGGAACTGAGCTGAGCGCTGATGCCCACCCAGGGATAGCTCCTCCTCATCTCCACGTGGTGGATCAAACCTGAGGGGGAATTCAGTTCATCCGATTTGCTGGGGCTCTAAGAGAATAAATGGGAAACCACAGGTACCCTTGGTGGGTGCAAAAGCAGGAATAGCCACGGAAAGCAGAGGACTGGCCATTGTAATAGCTGATGGTTTCTATTTTGGGAGGGGGATAGATCTTTCAGTTTTGAGGTGGATGTGCTGATAATCCATAGAGGTAGGGAAAGCTGTAGAAACAGCAGCGTACAAGATGGGTGGATTTATGGAGGCAAATGAAATGGGTGGTGTCAGTGTGAGACCAGCAAAAGAACTGTGGAACTGCCACAAAAAAATCTGGGAAATGTATAATTGTAATTTCATTTAGATTGAAAGGCAAAGTGCAGAGTTGTAACTGTTAGATTACTCCTCTTGTGAAACAGAGCAGTTGAGTTTGACAGAAGAGAAAACAGGAGCCTGCTACAAGAAAGCAGATGTCAAAAAATTCTCTGTAGAAGTGTTTCCAGCTACTTTTCACTCATCTTCCCATGAGGCTCTGCTAAACTTACTGCCAAGAACAAACTGGTGAGCAGCAAGACCAAGAGTATCCACTCTTTATACATGGCTGCAAGTCAGCTACAAGGTTTTAATTTTGATGCCATAGTTCTCTTGTGATAGCTTTGTTGTTGCACTTCCATTCTCTGGAATTATAGTGTTGATAAGATTATCCTTATCAACAAAGGATGCTTCAGCAAGAGCTCAGGATCTGAGCGACTTGTACAGGAGATTTTGTTGGAAGGGGAGCTCCCCTTTAAGTAGGGAGACATTAGTTCTGTCTCCTTCTGACATCACCTGTAATTTTACATTGTAGATACAGCTATTACTCTGGAATTCGATATGCTTTATAGGTGGAGCCCAAACAAACATCTCGCATGTCAACACAGATGTTGTTCTCTAGAAGAACAATGGAATTACTCAGAATGGTAACGCTTCAAGTCCATCGCTAGATAAGATGAGATAAATATAGACAATTTAAAAAATGTTCATTCACAAAACCCTATGCCCACTTGTTAACCTTTTATGGGATGTTCAGTATTGAAGAACACGGGAACTGGCTCAGATTTGATAAAAGCAGCAGAGAAATTTCTGTCTTAAATTTTGAGTCTTGGGGCAAACCAGAGCAGTTACGAGTAAACATGGCGGTAACACTCTTGCATTGCCTTCCAGTGCATAATGAAGCAGTTCTTTAGTAATAGCCTTGCAATAGGCATTCAAATAGTTATGTAATAATTTCCTATATGGTGTTTGATAGAAAGGATGCTTCAAAATTGTGTTTGTGATCTCAGCAAGGGGCTGGTGAGAGATAGCCAGTAGAACATGGCAGAAATAGAAGTTCTGTCCTGTTGTAGTCCTCTGATGTTATACTGGCAGTACAGAAGGATACATTTACCATGTTGGACTCACATCATATGGTCCAAAAACCAAGGTCAGGGTTCAGTGATCAGCATTTATTCTTTCTTTATGCAATGTTGGAGGTAGTGTACAACTGAGCTGTGGGAGCAGGAACTGAAACCTGGCTGAACACCCAACTTCCAGAAAAAGCCATGCTGCTTCTAGTTTTTCCTCAGTCGGTCAATCATTTATTCTTTCTCCACTCTGGCTTGGATTCAACTGGAATGATGTTGAATTAACTTGTATCCCACCCACCCAGCTAGCTGGCATCAAATGAACTCACTCTGTGTGTACCTAACTACTTTCAAGTGTTCTCAGCCAAATAAAAAAAATACTTTTGCACATTTTTTGCTTTCTAAAGCTTTTTTTTAGTGTCTATATCGAACTTAATATCAGAAATAACTAAGTTATTATGGTTATTTATACTGTAGTCTGTGAGAAAACAAGGTTAACATAGTGGTCTTCCAGTCAGCATATAATTTTCTGTTACATAAAAATTGGGATGGAGGAAGAAAAATCAGTGGAATGTTAGATTGTTTACATTGATCAATGTAAACATCCTATTAATATTATGAGAAAATTCTGAAAATTCTGAATAATGTCCGTCATAGACTCAGTTCTCATTTGATGGGGATTCTATCGCTAATGGATACTTTTTTGTCATGCCAGTTGATGACATTGTTCATTTCGTATGTGCTCCATTTTAAAAAGCTTTATTTTTTAATGAAAATGTCAAGTGGCATTGGTAATACACTTTCGTAATCCCCATAGGCCAACTTCGGTTCGGGCTGTTCCCAAGAGTGGTTTTTGCTTGTGCCAGCATTTTCACAGTCACCTTGTTAGCAGGGAGCCAGCTGATGCTGCAGGAGACCAGGTTGGTTGTGAGAACATATGGTGAGGGGCTGGTGGAAGGGCGAGTTCCAAGCAGCAGCTCCTGTGTGGCTTAAAGTGACTCTTTGACAAGCCCCTAGCAAAACTGTATGTGCATGACACCTGCACAAGCTATTAAACCTCTAGCTTCCTCCAAGAATGGAGGTCCATTTGTTTACAAGGTCAGTTTCCCACAAAATTATAATGAGTAGCATCAGTTACCTTTGTCACATACCAGCTTTTCAGTCATCTTGCCAGCGAGTTATCTGGCTGCTGAGTCTGCAGTTACTTGTGTTTGGGGACTTCGGAATAATCCACTGGATTTTCCCTAGTCTTTCAAGAGTTACTGAAAATGAGTATCAGGAGGCCAGAGGGAATTTCAGGTGTTTTTTAAAAGAATGTTAGGTACAAGAAGATACCTGGACATGTTAATTTTAGAATGTTGGTAGATTATATGATCTCTTGATCACCAGGTTCCAGTCAGTGATCAACATACCTAAATTAATCCCCATATCATGTAAGGGTTAGTATTGGTACATTTATCATAGAATCATAGAATTGTTAGGGTTGGAAGGGACCTTAAAGATCACCCACTTACAACCCCCCTGCCGTGGGCAGGGACATGTCCCACTAGATCAGGTTGCTCAGAGCCCCATCCAGCCTGGCCTTAAAAAATTCCAGGGATGGGGCTTCCACCACTATCAGTGTGGACATTTTACCTGCAATCTTAAGCCAGTTTTGCTACTGGCTGTAGTAGTCTGTGTTCCCAGTCTGTAACCCCCATAACGATGCAAAATCCATTCCCTCCCATCACCCTCTGTTGCAGGCTGAAGGAGTCCAGGAGAAGGCCGTGTTAAGGGCTTGCCTTAGGCTACTGAATCAGAAATATTGCGTACTTAGAATAACTCGTTCAGCCTTCTCCTGGGCTCTGTCAGCACAGCATGCTTTGCAGGCACTGAGGATTTGTAGACCTTGCTCTTATCATCAACTTTAAACAATTAATAACTTCTTTAGTAGCAACACACCATCAGCTTTATCCTTCTTAAATGCCTTCTAAGCAGAGATTTTAATATCGGAATCATGCAGACTATTCCTTTTATTTCTTTTATGTTATTGATAAAATCTCTTTTCAGTGAGAACTTCGAGCTCTTCCTGTATCTTAGACAGGCAACAGTCTCCAGGATATAAACAATTCCATATTAATTCTTGCCACATTCTTCGCCACATTGGTTTCGTTTGTTTGTGCCATGCTGAGCATCATTTAATACAATGCTTGCTTCCTTTGAGCTCCTGGTTTACTATCCTTCCAGCTTGTGCTTTACTTATTAACCTGTCTTTACCTCAACCCACGAGTTTTTGCACTTTTACGCTTCTGATTCTCTCCCCCATCCCAGTGCGGGGGAGTGAGATGGGGTTAAATCACGACAGTCCTTTCTGGTGCCCAACGTGGAGTTTGAAGGGTTTGAGATAAGGACAGATTTGGTTGGAGTGTGTGAGACCGAGTTTATAGCTGTTTATAGCTGTAGCTGCTCTTTGCTTTTGCCGTTTGCTCTAGTCCTGGTCACCTGTAACTCTGAAGGGAGCTGTGCCTGACGCCAGTCCACCCCTGTATTCTACCCAGGGCTTCAAAGAAGAAAAACAAATGTGGAGTGGGTAGCATATAACAGGTTTGCTCATATAAGTATGCAGCTGAAGACATAAAGCCAGAAAAGTCTGGACTTGCTGTACTTTATGATCTTGGCACCAGCTGTGGCAATTACGATTTGGTTCTTGTAGGTACTTGTTCTGGTGTTAGAGCAGAAAAATTTACTCATTAAACAAGTAGTAACCTGTTTGAGGCGAATAAAAGCCGTATTCAGTTACAGATTACTGAACCTGATTGCAATGTTTAAATCTCTGGCTGATGCTTCAGAATCTTAAAATCAGCCAGCGATGGTGAAACCATCAGAGAAACCACTACCCGCCACCAGGCAGGCAGGGTTGGCTGTAGGAACAGACCAAGTAGGGAGCTGCATGTGGCAAACGTATCACTAGGGCCATGGAGCCCACTTGGCCTTTGCCATGGCTGGAAGATCTGAAAGAAGAGTGCGTTGGCATGGTTGTGTGGATGAAGGGTGAAGAGTTGCTTTTCACAGTGCTACCAGCAGTAACAAATGCTGTCCCAGTCACCTCCAGGCCTCAGGAAGGAGCCACGGCTTCCCAGGTTTTGCTTGCCATCTCTTCAGCTGCTCATTCCACTGTTTTTTCCCCTCGTTGTCGGCTGCTGCCAAAATGAGAGGGACCAGAAGCCCAGCCTGGACTCTCTGCAGAGGAACAGGAGAGCCCAGACCTCTGGTAGCAGTTGTCTTGGCTAACGCTGCTGAAAATACTTATCATTCACCCTCTTTTGAGCTTCTAAAAAGCAAGCCATATTTATACAGAGAAATCATGTGATCAGCCATATTGCATGGATCCCGAGGCTTCCTTGGACTCCAGCCCTTGTCCTTTGAGCCCCTATTATCGGGCTGTATAAAAAAGATCCATAAATAGACAGGATAATCTCATCACCCTTTACAGGCAATTGTGGATGGTGATTGCCAGCAAGTATCTTAGTATGACAGAGAGAGACAAAATGTTTCACTCTGTGCTCTACCAAAATAGGCATCAGGTATATCTACAGTAAAATTTTTTCCTAAATTGAGAAACTACCATGATCAGAGGCCTTTTATTTACTTATTTATTTATTTTCTCCTCCATGCAGGACATGATAGGTGGAAAAGAATCCTGCGCTTCAGGCCAGATACCGATGACTGACCTGAGCTGCCTTGCCTATGTACTGGAAGAATGGACTGTTGTGGAGCTCCTGAAGAAATACCTTTTTCATATAGTCATTGCCTCACTGACAATGAGTGCAATATTATTTGTTTTTATAGTTCCTTTAACAATCCTTTTTTTCATTTACCTTAGTAATATTTTGCTTTTGATATATCAGAGGAACAGTGAGGTAAAAGCAGACCCCTTGAGTGAAGTTTGGGATAGTGCAAGGAAAACTATAGCAAGCTTTTGGGATATATATGCAAGAATATGGCATGGTAAGTATGACATGACTTGTCTGAAGCTTCGAATTACAATAAATAGTAAATACGCATAAGTTTTAATTTATTTTTATTTCTTCCAAATGGATGCAAAGAAATTATATTTATTATACTTTGTATAGCATCTGTATGATTACAATATATAACAGGCAGAATGAAACGGAGAAATTAGTTTATATAGCGTAAATTTCTCTAAGTGGATAGGCAGGTGCACTTCTTCTTATATGGTATGACTGAAGCGCAGTGTTAATGTTAGTTCTAGTAATGTAACTGCAAAGGAGATGTGTGATTTATCTTTTATCTTAGTGTCTGTTTAAAACCCACTTAGTAAATGATCAAAACACAACTAGTTGGAAATGCAATTAGTGTATTTTTAGTTGGTGAAAACTACTTTGGGTTATGGCAATTGAAAATAATTTTAAGAGCTGTATGGACAAAGAAAAAATTAGATACCACATTTAAGTTTGTACCGTGGCAGAATTTAAAAGTAATCTGATTTTTCAGTTTCATTACACTCAGCCTTCAGATACTTTCAGCACACCCTGCTCCCTAGGAAAATCCCCAGCTGCTTGCTAGGCTCTTGTTTTTCTCATGGATGTAGTTTAAGGCTATGAGAAAGACTTAAATTTGCTGCCCTAAGGATGAAGAATAACAGGTTGTTACCTGTGGTGTTATCCTTCGTCACAGCTTTTTCCCTTAATCTTTGAACATCCTGCAGTATAAAATTTTCTCTACCTCTTCCTAGGACTCTGCCTGCTCCGTTCCCATCCTTCTCCCTGAAGGGCTCGTGTCAGGAGCTGTAGCGGGGATGGAGATGAAGGCAGACAAGGTGGAATAGAGCTCTTAGCTGGTAGAAGCTGTGGCTTTCCCAAGCCTTTGTAGACATTCTCCTCCTGCTCTGGCTCCACCTCAAACCTAAATCAAACATAGAAAGAACCAGGAGAGGGATATACAGTATTCTGTGGCTGTGAGGAAATTCCCTTCCACTCTGAAGTGAACACACTTAACTCATGGAGAGAAGCTCTCTTTGGGATTCTGATGGATTCTGGTTTGGACTTAAACATCTCAACCAGAGAAACTTTTTATTATGCAGATTCCAAACCTTTTCATTCTGCCTGACAGAATGGAGAGTCACACTTCCATATTTCATGAAAGCATCCTGACTGGTGGTTTGCCTCTCATTCTGAGGATGAAGCGGTTTCACACCAATATAGTTGTGGGGTTTTTTATTATTGCGCTTTGGACTGGGAAAACTTTCTAATGGGAAATAATTCATTTAGTTCCCTCACTGGGGGAAATGTCAGGTTCTAGCGATTAAACTGATCAACAAGTTAGTCCACCTGTGGTGTTTAAAGGTCCTTCTCTTTGCTGTTGACCAAAAGTTTCATCCAGAATTTAATTAATGTAAAAGCTACTGCAGAGGCTTTCACAACTCTCTGAAAGTCATACAACAAAGGACAGTAAACGGTTTTCTTTAAATTGCCAGATGACTTACAGCTATCATTGTCAGTGCGTTGCTTTCCATTCCAAACAGGTTATGAGCTTCATGGTGTGGAAAACTTACCAGAAGGACCGGGCATTCTTGTGTATTACCATGGAGCTATTCCTATAGACTACCTTTACTTTTTGTCTAGGCTGTTTCTCTGGAAGAAAAGACTTTGTCTGTCAGTCGCTGATCATTTTGTCTTTCGTTTACCAGGTAAGAACATATTCTCTTGTACTTAAGCATGCTGGATTTACCTAGCCTGTTAGTGGTTTTGGTGAAACTTACATTTATTACACTTTCAAGAAAGCTTTTAAACTGAAAGACTGCTTTTAGACTTTTAAACTAAAAGCTGGTAGATGCAGATGGGCAAACAGGGTAGAACATCCTGTCTTTTAGGTGAAAGGTCATAAAAATGCTGGTAGACCCTCCAAAGGGAGCCTCCAAATAGACATTATATAATCCTGTTGGGATGAAACGTCATGCCTCAGTAGAAAGTGTAGGATGGGACTATATTATTGACCTAATGCTGGCTGGTCAGCAATGGGCCGTGAGGGCAGAAGAGCCCAGTAAAGGGGAGGGCCCTCTACACTGAGTAGCTATTGCAGTAGGATATGACATCAAATCTATCTTTTGACCAAAGCCTGGAGTAGGGCACAAAACTTGTTTGTAGATTCTGCTGTTGAAAAGAGCTCTGTAATACTGACCACAGAATATTCAACACATTGTAAACCGAGACAGAAATACGTAATTCCTTGTGAAAAGGAGAAGATACAGAAAAGCCAACCTCATTTGTTTTTAGAAGAACAAGGTATAAAGAAGGAGCATTCAGAAGGAATAGCATGGAGATTATTTAAAGACACCTTTACACCACTTATATTAAAAATTATTATAATACTAAAGAGTGAGTGAGGCTATTTAAAAGTTGAAGGACATGCTTCAGAAAAGGAAGTTGTGTTCAAACACTGAAAACAAAGAGCATAAACTCAAGTAAGTTTGATGCAAGAACATATTGTGGCATCCCTAGAAAGATGGTAAGGAAGAATTTGCTAAAGGCATACTTAGTAAATACTGTGTAGTACTAAACACATCAGAAGCATGAAGTCATCAAGAGATGACTGGCTTTTAAGAGGACCTCTAAAGGAAGGTAAAGCTTAGCAGAATGTTGCAAAGGAGTCTTCTTTTTTAAGGGATAAATGAGAGGGAACTGTTTCAAATTGAAGTGTCCGTAGCACAGATTTTTATTACAAATGTACAGCAAACTATAGTCAAGACAAAGCAACACTCTCATCTGTGCAATTTTTCTGGACTATTGATGCGCATGTAATATATTGCATGAATTATGTTCATGCTAGAGGAACAGAAGGTGGGAAATATATGGTATCAACCTATAAAAAGGCTACCAAAAAGGCATCTGGTAAAAAAGACGACAAATAATGGAGATTAGGCCTCCCCATTTGCTGCATTAGTAGAAAATGTGGTTAAAAGTAATAGAATGAGTGAAACTTCTCCCTAACCTTCTCTTGCTGTACCATACTTACCTGCTTTTTGCAGAGAAATGTTGCATTTCACAGATCATTTTTTTAAAGAACGCTTCTGAGCATATGCTGAACCTCAATCTGTTGGATTAATTACAGTTATAGGAGGAGTCTTCTTGTGAATGAATAACTGTTTAAAAGGTAGGAAATAAAGGGTAGAAATAAATAGCTCATTTTCACGAAGAAACAGAATTCACCAGGTATACCGACAAAAATCAGTGCTGGAACCTATATTGTTCAAAATAATCATAATCTAGACGAGTAGTGAGGTTACAGAGCTTTACACTGGCCATTTTTTTTCAAGGCAGTAAAAGCCCACACAGGGAGCACTGAATCACTGGCTGATTAAATGGCAGATGAAACTCAGCATTAGTTATAATGCAGTGCAGAAGTTAAAAAAAGAAAAAAAGAAACCCAAGTTTAAAGACATAAATTTTAAACACTTTAAAGTTTCTAGATGACATTAGGAATATGTCAGCTTAAGTCTCAGCAATTGCCGAAAGGCAAACAGAATTTTAGGCTTAGCATGAAAAAGAAGAAACAAAATACCATTATGTACTCAAAATGCATGTGGTGCCCACGTCTTCAGTACTGTGTGGAATTCTGGTCTCCCCATCTCAGAAAAGCTGCGAAATAATAAGGATACAAAGAAGGACAAGGATAAGGCATGGCTTCCTTTGAAAAGTCAGTACCTAGGATAGAAGTTTTGCGTGATTGAGGGATATAAAACTCTGTGTGACCTGGCAAAGGGGGATAAGAAGTGATAATACATTAATGCGATACATCATAATTCTTAACAGGCAAAAGTTTGAAAGCCACGCAAAGGAAGAACCTGTTCACTTAATAAGGATATGGCATTCCTGGCTGCAGGATAAAACAGGAATTCATATGAGTTCACAATGTGATTAAACAAAGTCAACATCTGTCTTTGGCAGAAAGATTTATTAAACACGATGCCTTGAATAAGTTTAAATACAATTCAATTTCAAGATGCGGCACTGTGTTTTCCACTGTTTTCCAAAGTTTCTGTTGCAGACCTTTGTCAAAGGTGCAGTGCTAGACCCCAGTTCTGGCGGTCCATAGCTGCTGTTTGCATTTATTGATATAAACAATTTCTTTTCAAACCATGCTGTTGGAACAGTGAATTTGAAGACTTGTGTGCTGAAGCTCTCTATGGGAGTTCCAAACGGATCGATTCAAAATGTGAAGATAATATAAGAAAGCATAGGGTGCTTCTGTGGTTCTCAGTCTTTTGGAGAAATCCCAATTATGGAAAGAAAGGAAGGAGATTCACCAAACTGTTCATGCACTTCTGAAACTGCCTGCTAACTTCTGCCATTCATGTGTCTTAAGAGTCATACAGCAGTCCAATTTAACCCACGTAGTTTGCAATTTAATCACAAAATACTAAATTTAACAACTCAAAACGTCCACGTTTAAAATGTTAAGCATCACATTTTAAAACAACACTAAAAATAGTTGCTTTTCAGGTATGTATTTTTGTAGTAATCCTTATTGTACTAAAATGTTATATTTCTCTATTAAAATATTTAAAAAGGAGGAGGGAGGAATAGATGTTTATTTTCAGATTTCTAGCTATGATGCACAAGTTTCGATTGCATGGATGGTGTTTTGATAATTAAGGAAAATAGCATGTGGAGGCATTAGTTTATTGAGATGCTCCTGATAAGCTGGTTCATCTTCACAACATTTGGGCAAAAAAGCTGTCACGTATTTGTCATTTTGCCAATATTTACTTTGTAGGCGTTTTACTTCCCTCGTACAAATTTGCCTTAAACTAAATATATAGCTATTAGATTTTCATTTAGCTGTAATCTTGTTCGTACATGCAAGCAGTATTTGTGATACGCATTTGCTACTTACTTATTGCAGGACTTAAATTATTATTGGAAGTGACGGGTGTTATGCCAGGTACAAGGGAGGAATGTCTCATTGCACTGAAGAATGGACACTTGGTGTCCATCTCACCAGGTGGAGTTAGAGAAGCATTATTCAGTGACGAAAGTTATCAACTCCTGTGGGGAAACCGAAAAGGCTTTGCTCAGGTCGCTTTAGATGCAAAAGTGGTGAGTACTATGTTACCAATCCCAGTTTATGCTTATTGCATACATGCTTCATTATAAAATACAGCTTAAGAGTGTTTGTTGGAAAACCTTCCAGACAGAAGTAGTAGTTCAGGAGTAAAGATTTCTTTTCCTTTTCCCACCATTTTCCTCAAGCACATTAATCCACAGGGAGCAAGGGTTTTATAGAATTGTATAGCTTTTTCTTGATGGTATCCATCAAGAAAGGCATCCATCTCTACAGCTCCATGTCTACAGTTCCATCATGCAGGCATCCAATTTCTTTTCTTGACTGTTATTTCAGGAATCTTCACTGGGGTCCCTTCTTGATATTGCTGTCTTTTTTCTCATCCTACTAGACTGGACTCATCCTACTAGACTTTTAGCCTAGATCTGTACCTTACATCTACATACACAGTCATTTTCTTATGGCTCTTTAATGTGTTATCCTTATCTTTCTTTCTTCTCATACATTCTGGGAAGGTCCAGGATTTTGTTCTTACCCTTACTTCATGTTTGTGAAAGATTGCATCGACTAACACAAGATGTGTCTGTATCAGTGCCTGAATTTGAGTTATGTGTGCACTTTTGAAACAGTTTTTCCATCTCCCTCCCTTACCATGCTTTCATTCACATCATGGAATGTGTTAGAATACTGGAGCTGCATTCCTTTTGGATGAAACTAAACCAGAAGTGGGACCTAATACTCTCCAGCTGCAAAGAGGCATTCAGTCAGTGGTACCAGACAATAATCAGTTCTACATAAAAACAGTGCACTGAAATATGTTCAGTGCTGATGTCAGATCCTCAGCATCCTCTAGGGATGTGCTTCTGTTGCTTTGCACTCCACTCCTGTACACTTGGCCGCAGTTTCAGTTGTATTTTCTAGATGGATGATGATCTACAAATACAAACTTCTACCATTGGCTCTGGCTTCTTCCATCTAATTCCACATGTGAGACTGTTTCTCTGATACAGTCTCTGGGAGATAATTTTGTTTGGGATGGCATAGAGCTGAAAGAGCAGCAACCCTGTCTTTTTCCTACTTGCCACTTCCCATCATCATCACCACTAGAGATGAGTTTTCTGTCTTAATTTAGACTTAGCATACCTAGCGCTCTTTGAGTCTGACAATACTGGTACACATCCAGGCTTCATCTGTTCTGTCATGGGCTTTCTGCTGCTTTATCATGAATTGCACAACCATCATTTTTCTTTACATTCTTACGAACATCTTCTCAATTGCGGTGCTCTTGTTTGGCCTTCTGCATAAATGTAATCCTTTTCTGTCTATATAGGAGAATCTGAACAGGGAGTTGAGTTCTTCCCATAAAACTTGAATTTCTTACCAGCCCTTTCAGGTTTTTGTGCAGTTATATCTCGTTCTTACCCCATCCAGTTTGTTGCTTCTCAAACTTTGCTTTGGTCTCTTGTGCTAAAGCTCCTACTACGAAGTACCTAAGGCTGCAAAATGAACGCTTTGGGGTGATATTTCTTCACAACTTCACCTGTCTCTGTGGGGACAGATCTTGTGGAGAGTTAATTAAACACTAGAATAAATTTAGGGGCATTGACCCGATGGATAAAGTAATTTTAGGCTGGGAATCTTATTTCTACCTCTTTGTCTTCTTTGTGGCCTTTTAAAAGTCAGGTTTTGTGTGCTCCTGTTCCCCCTCCTGTCACAATACTTCATAAGTTGTATGGGCCTGTATACCGCCACTACTAGGAAAATATCAGAATGTGAATATGATAAACCCATTCAAATTCATATGGGCATGTTGAATTCCTTTGTAGTCTTCCCTCCTATATATTAATTTAATAATATACTCAAACAGTTAGAAAGAGGTGTCACTTTAACAACTTGACCAATTTTCTAATCATTTTGTTTTCGTATCTGTCTTTCAAGCTACTTCAAACATTTGAACAATCTGTTGCCAGATGTTTTCACTTCACTTGGAATGTTAAAGTGTTATTCTACAATGTAATAAGTTTTCTTTTTAAATAAAAATGGAATTTAAAAATCTGAGTGCCCTTAATATAGAGTGCCACCCTGATCAGAACACATCACAAAATTCCTTGCTAGTAATCATCTTAATCTTTCCAGTCTTCCATAATTTTGAAGCACGTGAAAATAGCTGAATAGTAGTACCTAAAATTGTTTGCACCTTCTGTTGACACTGTTTGTGGTTTTTTTTTTTTATTTAATTAATTGGGTATTCATTGAGGATAAGGTTCTAGCAGTGTGAAAGGTTCTTGTGGTCGTTTGGTAAAACAGTTACTACATAGGATTATCTGTTACCTGGAGGGCAGAGGGAATATTTTCTCCTTTGACACCTACTAGCCTGAGCTCCCCTTCATTGTGAGTGCTGCTGGCTCTCCTATCACTTATTATTGCACTCATTGACAGTTGGTTGTTTTAATGATCAGGAGGTCTGCCTGGATCCCAGGACGGTGGGCATCACTTAATTAGCTTGCAGGCTCCACTGAATTTTGGGCAGCCGGTATTTCTCTGGAAATCTGTGATCAGACACACCTTAGATAACTGCACAGGGTGGGCAATATTAACCTCATCTACCATTTCTTATATAAAGTTAGGCCCATAGTAGTAACTGGATTCCATCTTTTGACAAATCTGGAGTTTGATTGTTTGTTCTTGCTGCATCCTTTTCAATACTGGCCAATCCAGTCTTGTAGGTTGACTGAAGACTGGGGATAGACTTATCTAAATATCAGAACTTGCTCTATAATGTAGCGGTTCATGTATGTTTTGCTAATACTTACTTGGATCCTGGATGAGGGCAAGAGAGGACTAGAAGTGCCTTGCTTTGAATTTATTCTGCATACAGTGTAGCCATCAACCAAAGAACCACACACACTTTACAGTATTCATAATGACTACATGGTGGTTCGTAACCCGCCACAAGTGACTCGAATGGGGATTTCCAGACAAAAATGACTTTATATATGAATAGACACTCCCATTCTTATAATGTTATGGAAGTTCAACAGTTCTTCCACTGAAAAAGTTGAATTAAAGCAAACAAGGAATAGTTTCTGCTTCAGTCCTTGCCTGCAGGTGTCCACATTCAGTTTGCACTTCATCTTGTATAACTACTCTGCTTACTTAGGGTCAGAGAAGGAGATTGTTACTATTTAATGTAATGTTCTGACTCAATGAACTTCTGAGACATATGTTTGTCTCAGGTGAATTTATGTAGGCCAGGGGCCTGAGCTTCAGAAATACCCTCTGTTTCTGGCTGGAGTTTGACAGGCTTAATGGGGAGGAGTCATCGTTTCTGAATTCTGCATTTTATCTGTGCCAAAAATTTGGTTAAAATCTAGTTAGGTAAAAGATAAACAGGGACTACAGTTTATAAAATTCTTTAAAAATATAATAACTCCACGCACCAGTACACGCTGGGGGTTGACCAGTATGTGCAGGGTGTTGGGACCAGTCCAGAGGTCCCCTTCAACTTCGTTGTCCTGTGATTCTGTGATTTTCAAGCTGGCCAGGTGTGATCCAGCTCAGTTCCAGCACAGCAAATCTAAATCTGGGGGTTACTTGCAGCTCTCTCTGATCATGTTGCTTTACAGACACAAGATTTTATGTGTGTACCTGTTTTTATCAGCTTAGGGACTGAATGCTGCCACACACTCTGCACTTCATTGCCTGATCATTGTATGCAAGTAACTTTTGTAGCTGCCAGATTTCTTTATAGCCTAAGATAAGTTTCTCTTGCACTGTTCCTAAAATTTTAAGTGTTTTGTCTGTATGATAGGTGGGTTTCAAACATTTTAAATGTTAGATATACAGTATTCAACCAATAGCTGAAGCTGTGTGGTATTTTTAGTGTCCAGTAATTGGATGCTTTTAAAAGATGTTACTGATCATTTTTTAAGAATTTATTTCTAAAAATTTTCCATAATTTCTCATTCTGAAGGGTTTACTATTACAATTTTATGTATGTTTGATATTTTTGTTATCTGTCAGTTTTTTTTCCTTGAAATGGTTTCCATCGCTTTGAGTTCTTTATTAGGCTCTAGTTAGGTCTCTTTTGTGCTTCTTTTCTCCTCGCCCTGTGGTTTCTGTTCTGTGGTAGTGATTATTAACAGCATAAAGGGGTTCTTTCGTTACCTTCTAGACAAGTCATTCCAACAACATGCTCAAAATACGGTTTCAATAAAAACGAAAAGGGACAATAGAGGGGGAAAAAGTCAATGTACGTATGGATAAAATCACTGTTAGTTTGTTTACAAACTATGAAATCTTACCCCAGGCTGTAAGATGTGACTGTTTCAAGTTCAGCTATCTCAAGTGTCTTTCTTTTAAGTCACAATAATGAAGTGAACTTGTTCTGTAGCTGCCTCAGGATCTGCCCTCCAGAAGGTGTGTAGTCCAGGTCAATGAGGACGTACAAATGCCTTATTTGTCCAAGGGATCTGCAGAATTTTTTTTCGCCACTGGGGTGCTATCCAAATATTACTGCTTCAGTGAGACCTTACTTTGGGAAGCGGATGAGATGAGCCAAACGTGAATGTCTGCTTGCTTTCTGCAAGACTTTATGAGCTGAAAACTTTCCTATTCACCACACATGATGTAAGCTTTAGACAGAGAAACTGCAAAACTTTGTGTTTCAGTCAGCAGTACTGCAATAAATATATAACATACAAGTTATTTTTTTAGAATCTCAGTTAACTTTTATAATGGACGTTCAAAATGAAAGGTATAAACCTCTAATATAATGTCAGTCATTTTCCTTACAGATGGTGACTTTAAAACAGTAATGCTTGTGTGAGCTGAGAAACGGAATTTGATTTCTATTCTGGAGTTTATTTTTTATAACAAGATTCCTTGTTTGCTACCTAACTGACTGATAAATATCCTCTGTATTCAAGTGATTTTCTTAGTTGCATTAACAGGCACTAAAACAAAAATTCAAACTTGGTATTACATTTCCACCTTTTTGGTTTTTTTTGTGATTTCTTAGCCCATCATTCCAATGTATACTCAAAATGTCCGGGAAGGATATAGGATGTTTAAAGAAAGAAGTAAGAACTTTAAAATATATTTTAAATATTTGGAATATTTTCTCCACTTCTCTCTCTGATTTCTTTTTCCTTAGATTTTGCTTTTCAGACTTCTGCTTACTTTGGATTCTCTAACACGCTTGCTGTGGGTCAGGAGTATCTCAAATATGGAAATAGCTTGTGTATACCTGGTTTGTGCTGTGTGATTTGGTTCTTTAATGCAGTCTTATTTCAGTGATCTGTTAAGTCTATCGAGCTTTGTTTTGGTGGACAGTTACCTAAATCTTGTCATTTCTTCTTGACTGTCAGACAAAGCATGCATTTTTAAGAAGTCTTACATATTAATCAGTTTCAAGTTTGGATTGTGTTTTCCATGACTATAATCTCACTTTTTCCTCCCTTAAACTATTTCAGGAATTTTTAGACAGTTGTATGAAAGTACTCGATTGCCGTTTACTCCTCCGTATGGAGGACTTCCCGTTAAATTTCGCACGTACATTGGGGAGCCAATCCCTTACGATCCAAATATAACTACAGAGGAATTAGTTGAGAAGGTAAGTTAACTCCTTGCAATATTAAAACACGCACTTTGCCCTCTATTATACATGCATTTAAAACTAGTTTTTTGTGTGCTTGAATAAAGACAAATACGCTTTCACTAGCTTGTTAAAGCAATGGGCAGTTGAGCTCCAGAATTATTTAACGTACAGATACCTACAAGTATGTATTGACATAGTAATAGTTGATTGGGATGCCCTCATCCTTTCAGAATGTGAGCTCTCTCTTCTTGGGATGCTAACTTTGTTTCTCCCATGCCTTTGATAACTGAAATGTAAATTATGTTTTAAGTTCAGTTTTCAGTAACTCGGAAAATAGATTTCATATATAACAAATACCTTTGAGAATCTTCTCTAAGTAACATAAGGCTCTAGAAACAAAGAGCTTTGGTCTCATGGTCAAAAGAAAAGTGTTAAAAAAATAATTTGCATCCAAAATATAAAAATATTTTGAGTACCTACAGCTTGGTGAAATCAGTGGTGCCCAGGAGCATAAAAACACTTATAGAGCCAAGGTTTAAGCATTTTTCAAAATAGTAATATACAGAAAATGCACTTTTAAAAATGTTTCATACAAGATGAAAGGAGGGCTTAATGCAAAAAAAAAAGTATAAAATCTGCTATGGCCTAGGAATACACAGATCAAAACACCTGTTAGGAATCACTGATATAAAGAACACTTTACTGCCCCCCAAAAGTTGCAAGAAGGCTAGCTTTTCTTTCTTTTTTTTTTTTTTTTTCCCTTTTTTTAAGGATCTACTGCAGATTATTCTGGGCTTCACAGCAGTGAAACCAGAAAGACAGGTTTGGTCTGTTAGAAGGGAGCTGCCCCAGCAAGCTATCGAGTTTGGTCTTTGCAGGTTTAGGAGACTGGAAGCAGTATTAGTGCTAAGACTGCCCTTGCGGTTATCCATATTCTTGTATTTTCGGGGAACAGTATTCTGTGTACCTGCAAAACTGAAATTGAAATTTCCCATGATATTGATTTACGTTACTAAGTCAAGCCTTTGAACACCCACTTCAGTGGGAGTATGGTTAGGTCTTCATAGAATGGTTTGGGTTGGAAGGGACCTTAAAGATCACCTACTCCCAACCCCAATGCCAGGGGCAGGGACACCTCCCACTAGACCAGGCTGCTCAAAGCCCCATCCAGCCTGGCCTTGAGCACTTCCAGGGATGGGGCATCCACAACTTCCTTGGGCAACCTGTTCCAGTGTCTCACCACCCCGAGTGAAAAATTTCTTCCTGATACCTAATCTAAATCTACCCTCTTCCTGTTTGAAGCAAGTACCCCTCGTCCTATCACTACATGCCCTCGTAAAAAAGTCCCTCCCCATCTCTCCCTTAGGCCCCCTTTAGGTACTGGAAGGCCGCTATAAGGTCTCCCTGGGGCCTTCTCTTCTGCAGGCTGAACAACCCCAACTCTCAGCGGGTCCCCATAGAAGAGGTGCTCCAGCCCTCTGATCATCTTCTGTGCCTTGTATTAGTTACAAAAATGCAAACTTGAATGAGGTTTGAGATGAGTAGTGGCCTATCTGATCCTGCCCTGAAAAGGAGTCAGGATGTGAATTTGTCAGGAAAGGTTTGGCTACTCTTTTCTTATATTCCCAGTGATATTCTACCATCAATCTGGGGTTGGTCCCTGGAGTATGCATCCACCTGTACTTCAAGCTTAAGTACGTGAGGAAAAACTAAGGGAGATTATTTCTTGTCCCTAGTAGAAATACAGAAAATTTTATGCATTCTCTTCACAATCTTGCATTTGAATCTCACGTAGAGTAAAAATGAGGAGAATTTAGATACGAATTCTCTTATTATGTGCATGCTGAGTATGATACAATTACAGAAGAATTCATGTTGGGAAGGACAGGCGGAGGTCCCTACTCCAAATTCCTGGTCCCAGCAAGGTCAGCTATGAGATCAGATGAGGTTTGTCAGGCTTTATCTAGTGCTTTTCCATCCCAGCGGTCAGGGACAGAGATCGCACAAACTTAATGTTTGCGTGTGTTAAAGGCTACTTGGACTTAGTAATGCCCAGGTTTGATAAATCCCAATAATTTGACTCTATCCAAACTACAGTCAGTGTTTTTAGTCCTTTCCTTTCCAAGGAAAGCATCATGTGGACAACTAGCTAATATAAAAGACAACTTTTTTATTAAAGTAGATCTTATATGTGAATTTCCCAATACCTCTTGAATCTCTGAGTAGTCATCACTGATTATACTGTTCTTCCTTGCATAAGCAGGTGTGCGAAGGCAACTTTCTCTTCTCTTTTCAGACAAAGACTGCCGTCCAGGCTCTCATAAGCAAGCACCAAACAATACCAGGCAGCATATGGAAAGCTTTACTGGAGCGATTTGATAAACGTCATAAAAGTGATTAGAATGCTTATGTTTATTTCCTTGTTTTTACAGCATACAGTAAAAAACAATGTCCTACAGCAATGATTACTAATAATTGGTGTTCAACCAGTTTAATTTAAGAGTTTCTACAAATTCGACAGAATAAAACAATTAACCTCTTGAAGGTTCCCTTGTGTCTTTGAGCGTGTTGTGAAGTCAGACAGGCTGAAGAAGAAAACTTAAATGTAATAGCAATGCAACAGCTAACTTCCCCAAAAGGGAATCGTGTATGCAGTATTAGCCTGGTTGCTAAAACAAGTATGTACATACACCTGAGAGCCTCCGAAGTTTTGTCTAGATCTGTGGTTTTATGTTTTGAGCAGTTCATTCTTGGAGGAGAACCTCAGAGTGGGTGTTGTCCCACGCAAGTCCACACCTCGGTGGGCACCTTCCCTGTCAGACCCCATGCAAGACAGTGTCAGAAGAGAAACTGTCTCGCTTTAGCTAATGAACTACTGCTTAGACCATTTTTCTAGAGAGACTATACAGAGAAATAATCCCATTAAACCAGATACTAGACTCCTACAAACACATCGGCTTTGGGGTTTGGTACTCTGGAAAGTAGGAATGCTGCATCCAAGACTTTGCCCTTTATTTCTCTCTCTCAGAGAAAAAAAGCTTTAGTTAAGTGTAGCACTATGCAAATACATGTAGAAAGTAGTTTCACGCCTGAGCTGGTACACTCATGCGCTATTGCATCATACAATACTAGTTTAGTGGATGAGGCTGCCCCCAGCCTGAGAATCCATGCATCACAGTGCCTTTACAGTACAAATGTGCTGTACTCACCTAGATGTCTCAGGGAGCAGCGTACTTAGGTAATGCAACCCTGAGACTTATCATCACTGGTGGTTTGCCCCAAAATGCAGTAGTGCGACACTGTCATCCCCATATGGACTGAACCTAAATGCCTGTTTGGAAAGGTGGACCTAGGCAGCATTGTCTTCCTAATACAACGTGCAGAATACTGAAAGTCACTACAAAGCAGAATGTGTTTGTACAAGCTGTGGGATGTTACTGGTGGGAGTGGGAGAACTTTGTGTAATCTATGCGCTATGCCATTAAATGCAACCAAGTCTGTTAACTTCAGACACCAAGAAAGGTAAATTTTGTGCGTCACTCTTCCTTCTTGTATTTTTAATACCTATATAATCTTTCCCCTCTACGTCCTAAAACTTCATGTAGCATCTAAGGAAATATATACATTTGCCCATTGTCACTAGAAAACTAAATCTACTCTGTGGATTAAAATAAATCTATTCTCTTCCCATGCTGCTTCTCCACAAATATTTCTTGCATGTCTGAAGAAGGGAGCAGGACACACAGGTGAGTTATTTCCCCAGAACAAAAAGACAAGAATCCTGTCCTGAAAAAAGAACCCTCAAATCCATCTTAGGACATAGGAATGCTTACTTGAACACCTTAACTCTAATTGCTGTATACAAGCAGAAAGATTTTTCTCCCAGCAGAGACTCAACATGCATAGGAGATGATAAACTAAAGCAAATCAAGATGCTGTCTGATACGCCTGGACGTGAACAGGAATTCAAACCATGCAGTCTTACAGGGTGCACTCCGACAATATAAGCTAAAATTCAAAGCCTGAGCTTAAGTCAAGTGAGAAAAGGAACTAAAAGAAAAGGCTATCAAATATTAAAATGGACACAGATGAAAAAGCAAGAGGAACCGAGAGTAATCAGGGCCTGAAAGCATTCAGCATTCCTTGTATTGCAGAAACTGCAGGACTAGACAGCACCCATCTCTGACTATCCTATTTTTCAAGCACATTAGCATCATCAGTCTCTCCTGTAAGCTCCTTTAGGTACTGGAAGGCTGCTGTAAGGTCTCCCTGGGGCCTTCTCTTCTCCAGGCTGAACAACCCCAGCTCTCTCAGCCTGTCCCCACAGCAGAGATGCTCCAGCCCTCTGATCATCTTCATGGCCCTCCTCTGAACCCACTCCAACAGGTCCATGTACTTCCTATGTTGGGGGTCCCAGAGCTGGACGCACTACTCCAGCTGGGGCCTCACCAGAGCAGAGTAGAGGGGCAGAATCCCCTCCCTCGCCCTGCTGGCCATGCTGCTGGGGACGTAGCCCAGGATGCCGCTGGCCTTCTGGGCTTCGAGCGCACATTGGCGGCTCGTGTGCAGCTTCTCATCCACCACCAACACCTCCAAGTCGTTCTTGGGGTGAGTTACACCCAGGCGGGGAGTTAGATGAGAGAGCGACACCGAACACCGGCAGTCTTGACCGTCAGGGCCCGGTGGGTGCCCGGCCCAGCCGAGAAACGCGCGACGCCTCCCGCCGGTCGGCGGATAAAGCGCGCCCCCTGGCGGCGCCCACTCCTCCCCCGCCGGAAGCGCCGGTCGGTGCGTGCCGGACGCGGTCCGGGCGGCTCCCGCGCCCCCGGCGGCGCGGAGTTCCCCTCTCTCCTCCTCTCACACCGCCGACCTCCTTACCTCCGCGCGCCCCCGCTCGCCGCTGCCGCCGCCTCCCCCGCTCCCGCCCGCCGCGGCGGTGCGGTGCCCTCCCGCCTCCGCCCCGCCCTGGAGAGCCGCCCTTAGCCTGGCCGCCCCGCGGGCACCCGGCCTCCGCGGGGGCGGCGGGCGGAGAAGTAAAACCAGGCCCCGGCAGGGACGCGGGGCTGGATCTGGAGCCGCCGCCGCCGGGGGAAGGTGAGCGGGAGCCGCCGGGCGGGCTGGGGGGTTGCCTGCCCCGTCCCGGGCCTGGCCCCGGCCCCGCAGGTCCCCGGACGGGAGGTGGCTTGCCTTGGCCACCACCGAGCTTGGGGCCTTGCTGTGACTGCCGTCGGGACGGGGACTGCGGCCGGAGCGCCGTAGCGGGGAGGCGGGAGGCCGGGGGTCGCTTCACGGGGCAGGCGGGCCGGATTGTCCCCTTCCAGCCGGGCAGTAAAACCTCGGCCCCCGCCAGCCCCCTGCGGGAGGAACCGCTGTCTCCTGTCACGGCAGCAAGAAGCCGGCCGGTTCTTGCGTGAAAACAAGGGCAAAAAGCACCCCCTTGACTGCCAGGACCTGTGCAGTGGCAGAAGCCGTTGGCAGGGTTATCAAGGTCTTCTGGGTTCTTTTTGTGTTTGAGGTGGCATGGCTAGTTCTGGTGGAAATGCTCTCCGTATCCGAGTGATGCCGTGGGGCGCCGTGTGCTTCTGGTGGCAGGGGCACGTCCTAGCTGTTGCTTTTCGGTGCCTGCCTGAGTTTGGGGGTACTGGAATGTTTTCCAGAGGTTCCACTTACACATTTCATATACGTGCTGAAATCAGTCACGCTGCACATGGTTTACAGCAGAATATGGTGCTTTCCATAACTGCTCCTTCTGGCACGATCAGTAGGGGCTCGGTTAACCCAGTGTCTGCCAACTGCAGCTGAAGACCACTCTTGTAGCTGATCAAGGACTTTTCTGGGTCATATGCTAGAAATCAGTGAAAGAAACTGCATGTTAGCCTTGTTTCCACTTCACCGTCAGTGTAAAGCCTTAAGCATAAATATAAGTCAGTGTGCACTATCATTAGTCAAATGAGAAACTGCGTCTTTTTCATCTAGTGAAAATGTATGTAAGCTGCTCTATTAGAAAGTTAGAACTTAAATTAAAAATACTTAGTTTGAACTGCATAACAGGAAATGTGTTAACGATGTTGGTTAAAATAAAGTCCTTTATGGGACTCGTCCTTTGAAGGCACGCTCGTATTACTCTGCCTGTAAGTTGGCTAAGGATGGGACTCAGTAGTACTGCACCCCATTGTAGTTTTTAGATGAGGATGGTGACAGATGTCAGAAAACCTCTGACAAGGAGGGCAGGATAGTCCCTCTTTGCTTGGATGAGGCCCTAATCAGAGTGATGTTGCTGTTAGTAGCGTATATGAACTATGTTGGACCTGTATTCAATGTGGAGCATCCTGTGCTTTTTGTGATCATGGAGACATGGTCTTCCCTTCTTCCCTGCCATTGCCTTTGGCAGGGTGTTCAGTGTGGCGGCAACGTAAATCACTCTTGAGCTTGGATACATAGTATTTTTGTGTCCATACCATTGGTTATCAGAAAAAAATGCTCAACTTGTTATGGGGGAAGCAAAATTACAGGACAGGTGTCCACCACAGGACTGGTAGACGGTAAGTCAAATATGAGTAAGGATGGCTTTTTGGGCTACGTTAGCAAGGCTATAGCCATTACATGAGGAAGTATTTATTACCCTCTTTTCAGCACTTTTGAGACCACAACTTGAGTTTAGAGCCCCACAAATACAAGAAAGATGCTGACGAACTGGAAAGGGTGCAGAGAAGGGCCACCAACATTGTAAGGTGGCTGGAGCACATGGTGTCTGTGGAGAGGTGGAGGGAGCTGTGTGTGTTTAGCCTGAAGGAGAGAGGCCTTAAAGGGGATCTTACCACTGCTCTTAATGAGTGGTTTTAGAGAGGGGGGAGTTAGACTCTTCTCAGCAAAGGGACAGGAGGCAACAGATACAAATTGCAGTAAAGGGAATTCTAACTAGAATAAGAAAAAACATTTTCACCATGAAGGTGGTCAAGCACTGGATCAGGGGGAGTGGGATCTCCATCCATGGAGATATTACAAACCAGACTGGACATGGCCCCGAGCAACCTGATCTAACTCCTTAGTTAGCAAGAGGTCAGACAAGTGCTGTCCAATGAGGCTTTCCAGCATAAGTTATTCTATGATTCCCTTCAAGATGAGGAAACAGCGTTGTTCAGAGTAGAGCTGACTGTCCCTAAGATTAGATGTTACCTCTGTGGTTGGCAGCAAAGATGATGTCGGATTTTAATTTCTATTACAGGTTAGTGCATAGATATGCAAGTAAACTTGTAAAACTGTGATGATTGCATTTGAGATATTGCATCTAACATTACAGGCAAGAGGACAAGCAATATTTTGCAAGGCTGACATGTGTGGACAGGACTTTAAATTTACTTGATGAGAATTTTGTGTTTGGAGAAAGCCATAAACAATTAAAAATGTAATAGGCGGGAGCGTATACCTTTTAAGTAAACTTCAAAGCTATGTAATCACCTCTGAGTTTTGAAAAATGTTTCTGTGCCAATGCTCCATATGGTTCTGTAGCTAGTAGGTGGAACCACTGGAGAAGTCCAGGCATAACAATCTGATAAATACTGTAGTGTTGAATGCTACTCCTAAATCCTGCTTGGTCTCACAAGTTGTGTTTCTTGTACTTGCTGTGGGTGTTTGCTGCCTGACAGGTTCTGGAGTTCGGCTCTGGCAGCTGGAATGAGAAAGAGCTTTCTCTTGCTCTCCCACACGCTCGCTCTCTCCCTCCCTTCCTTTCCCCCTAATTCACACTCCCAAGCACATGTGCATGAAATCAGTGAAGTGCATGTCACTAATGCTACGTGCTTATACATCGCTGAAGATAAATTAGCTGCTCCTCACATTGTCCTCAAGAACATCCGGAGGAGCAAAATGTTGTAAGCTGGAATTAGTGGAACAGGTATGGATCGTGGGAGCAAAGTCCTTGTCACGAGATCAGCTTTCTTCTCATTAATAGGAGTTATCTTGAGCTATGTGGGTAGAGGCCGATTTCAAAACAGAAGGAAAAGGAACATCCTTGCTCTATCAGAATGGGAGGAAAAATTGAGACTGAGTGAGATGAATTATGCTGTAGTACATGTTTCAACATCTCATAGCAAACGTGGAGTAAAATTGATTGCTTTGTAGTTTTTGTTGTCGTTGGGGATTAGCAAAATTATCTCCCTAATTTCAGTCACTTGTTGCTTGCAGAAACAGAGGAAGAGTAAAGGAGTGATAGACATATGTCTTTCTAGGCATAGGAACTGTGTGATCACATATGTTGTAATAAAAAACCAAAACACAGCAACTCCAAGCTTAGGTTCTTGCAGAAATTTTTGTTCTTAATCCGTTTGTCTCTACAAGTCTACGTTATAGTTGCAACATGTTTTTTGTCTTGGTCCTAACAGTTACTGTCTTGACCAAAACTTTATACTAGACTAGGACAATTTTTGTCCCCCAAGGTATTATTTCTGTTGTTCTAGAACTGTAGCTAAGATAGCCAAGCATACAGGTTGTCTCTTGTTTGTAAGATTAAGCGAATAGCAAGTTTTCCCCTAAATTGTACAAAGCTAAGAAAAAAGTATTGCCACAGAATTATAGAAAGCCTGAAATACCAGCCCAGAGAGGTCTAGCCCTGAAATTTCTTAGGAGCTGGCACTGGAGAAGAGAGATTCTTGCACATAGGCACGGTAAAGCCAGAGCAGTTAAAACTTTGGGATGACTTCTTCTGATCTTTTTTCCTTGTCCTTTCGGCTGCCTCTCTGTGTTGTGCTCTGGGACTTGGTGTTTCACTATGTGTAAATTTCCAGGTACAGTTAAAGGTGTCTAAAGGAGTGAGACTTGCTTATTTAAGACCATCTGCTTCTGAGTCATTGTATGCTTGTGGTTAGTGGAAGTGTTTGGTAGGTTTTTTTATAGAGCTGGATTTGAGATTGTGCCGTGTCCTGTTGTAGTGCGTGCTTGGGAGAAGGTTTTGAGTGTACTGTGTAGAACAGTAAATCAGACTAATCAATACGTCTTTCTGAAAATTGATAATACAGTATAAACTGTTATTGGTAACAGTAGAAATGTTCTGGATCGGTGTAAACGGAACAGTTTTTAATGAGATAAAATCTTAGCCTGAGATTACACAATTGCACTATCTTTCTCAATTAGAATGGTCAGTATTTCCACTACACAAAAGAAAAGGACTGAAAAAATCAAGTAAAAATTTTGCTGTATGAACCATTATGTTTCTCCTAGGTGCTGCTGTGATGTGGGATAAACGGTATACGAATAAAATGCATCAGAGAGGTTCTTGTATGATTAAACAGTATAGGCAGGTCTGTCTTTTTTGAGGATTTATTCATCGTTATTCATTCCTTTTTTGTGTTTTTTTTTTTTTGTGTGTGTTTTTTTTTTTTAGTGAAACAGGAGATGATAGGTGGAAATGAATCCTGTACTGCAGGACCGATACCTATGTCCTACCTAACCTGCCTGACTTACATTCTGGGAGAATGGACTGGCGTGGAGCATATTGAAGATTATCTGAGTTATGCAGTCTACCTTCTATGGGTGCTTTTTCCACTCGCAGTGGTTTTGCTACTTCCAGGAGTTCTCGTCATCCTCTTCTACACTTCCATTCTCCTTCTTCATATTTATAAAAGGAAGAATGAACTAAAGGAAGCTTATTCCCATGATGTTTGGGACGGTGCAAGACAAATGTTGGCTACCCTATGGGATGGACATGGAAGAATATGGCATGGTAAGCAAGATCTAACTTCTTATTAAAAACTGCTGAAGCTCTTATTCCTGGTTTACCTTTCAGGATTATCAGTATATATCTGATTGTTGCTGCCGTTGCATGAAATCTAAAATTCAGGCCAATTTTTTGTTTTGTTTTGTTAATGACTGCCAGAGGTGCTTGGGAGCAAAAAAAAAGCCATTGAGACTTTTTTGGATGTAATATTTTTTGTCTTATGCATTTGTTCCTTTGCTGCTACAAAATGAGATCTTTCATCCAATTGAATATATATATATGCAATTTTTTAAATTTTTAAATTTTTTTTTCTTTTTTACTCTTTATAACTACTACCAGATTTCCTCATTCCAGGAGGACCTGAAGTGATCGCTATGTTAAAAATTAGATCAATTATCTATATTATTTCAGAGTCAATGTATGAACACTGAATGTGAAATGCCAGATCCCTGATAGCCAGTATGTCAGCACATGTTAGGATAATTTAATTGCACTTAACCAGTCTTATACATATAATGCCAAATGATGGCTGAAAAGAGCACTTAGTGTCAGTTCACTCACTAGTTGGTACTTCAAATTGACTTTAGAGCCCAAAACTGTTACAGAATCATACTTTTTTATTTTCTTTCTGTCTATGTATTTTTGACAACTACTTTCTCTACTAGAATGTCAAAACTAAGGGCTTGGTTCCTTGTCTTTCTACTATTATTTCTTTTATAAAGACAGACTTAATAAATCATTTGGCTTTTTTTCCCTAAGGAAACCATAAGCCTCTCTCGGAACCATTCAGTCTAGATGCAGCTAAAGGAGAAAGAGATGTTTAAGAGCAATTTACATAAAGAACAAATCCTTCTTGAAAATCATCTCTATTTGTTCTCTAGTCAAAGGGAAGCGGGTTTTTAAGGCATTGATAACCAGATGGTGCAGCGGCTGTATCAGATAGGCTTTGTAAGACTAAGATGTAACTTTCAAATCTAGCAAAGTACACTAGATCAAAATCAACAGCTACATCAAAAAGCTTAAAATGCTCACTTCACAATAAAAAGCTATTTACTTTTTTCATAAGAAAATGATTTTTAAGGCCTTGGCTCTTTTCATCTTTAGTCACTTTCTCTTTTTATAAGGTCTAACTTTTTATTTGCACAGAAAAGATTCTTACCCCGTCCCTCATCGACAGTTGTGACTTTTTTCTGCCCTGCCAGCTGCTTCCATGTTCTCTATACACTTCTCTTGCTAAAGAACAAAATATTTTGTGATTATTTTTCTCCCCACTTGATTAGTCAATATCTCATAGGAAGAACTTTTCATCCTGAAATCTCACATCATTGGACACCCCTCCTCCCTAAAAAAAACCAACCCCACAACCCAAAAGCCCAAAACCAAACTTCAAAACTGGTGTGTGATACTTGTAACTTTACATGTATTATGCAAATGCTAGATGTAGGTATCATTCTGGTTATGAATGGCTGGCATGGAGCACATTTAGTGGTCACTTGGGGTGGTAGAGATGATGTGCTTGCAATATATTGTAGCTCCACAGGTATAGAAATTGAAATAGAGGGAGAAGAGCCAAGAGTACCTTACAATGGAATTGTAATTGTAGACCTGATTAACTTTGGAAGAAGAGACAGGGCTTGGGTTGGGTTTTTTTTGGTTGTGGGTTTTTTTTGTTTATTTAAAAACCCAGAAGATACTGTAACGCTATTGCTCGATATTAGCTGAATATGTTCTATTCTGATGTGTTTTGATAATTTGTGTTAACTGAATATATTCTGCACTGTTAATTAGAAAAGTAAGTTCAGTATGAAACTCATGTGTATTTGGGTATGTTTCAATTAAGCATACAAGGCCCCAAATAGCTTTTAGTACTTGGTGATGGGAAAACGGAGAAAGTATAACTCTGAGGGAATTAAGAAAGATAAGCTTCATATCCTGGAGTAAAAGGAGACATGTAAATGGATTCTGTCATGTCATATCTTTTTAAACAATTACTGGTGGCAATGAACTTCGAAATACTTGTCTTTCACCACTCCTATCCATTCTTTATTCTGATTTCTCTTGAATGATTGTTTCAGGGGGCCCTGCAGCCTTGAAGACAGTGAACTGAAAAAATAAGGAAAAATTATATAGTTCAAGACAGTGAGACTGGGTGTTTCGTTTTCAGTTTTTTTTGTTGTTTTCCTTTCTTTGGATGCGGCTCTTCTGCTTGAAATGAAACTTGTATTTCCAGTGAAAGCAACTCAGTAAATGCTGCAAGTCACCTCTTGACTTTTTAGCAGTCACTTTGCTTTTACATCTTCTCAATGGCTATGGGTTTCACTTTGACGACGCAAGTTGGTTTCTTTGGGATAGAATTGTATCACACTTTGACATCTGTTATGCATTTAAATCCTGACAGGTTATGAGCTTCATGGTACCGAAAATATTCCTGAAGGACCAGGGCTTATTGTGTTTTATCACGGAGCTACTCCTGCTGACTATGTCTATTTCATGGCTAGACTTCTTATACAATGGAAGAGAACGTGCCACGTAGTAGCTGATCATTTTGTCTTTAGATTACCAGGTAACATACTTCATTATAAACAATCAGTTAATCAGTTTGAGAACTCTTTTCTTTTTTTTTTTTTTTTTTTTTACCATGTAATTAATAAAAATTGTGCTACAGGATCACAGCTCTCAGAACAGACATTCAGACAAATTTAGTGAAAGTGCTGAAGTACAGCTGTCTGTAACATGTTCTTTACAAACAAGAATGAGTTTATGAGACTGCCCCATGCAAGGATGGGTCATACTCCTGCCTGGGCAATACCTTCCAACAACTCTACGGTGTTTAGAAACAAAGAGAAGGAGATCATAGGAAAAACAGTTGTCTCTGTATAATCAATAGCAAAGATCATTAATAAGATGCTTCTTTTTTAATTAATATAGGCAGAATGAGTGGTATAACCTGATAAACTGTTAACTTAATTAGAAAAGTAAGTTCAGTAGGAACTGTTTGGAAGCAATGCCCTTAAAGCTGACAGTATTACGCTGGGGAGACAATGTATTTTTGTATCCCACCCAGTTGAGTATGGTGGGTGGTGGAATGTGTCC
The DNA here is from genome assembly GCF_028500815.1 of Rissa tridactyla. Classification (NCBI taxonomy): domain Eukaryota; kingdom Metazoa; phylum Chordata; class Aves; order Charadriiformes; family Laridae; genus Rissa; species Rissa tridactyla. The sequence continues at coordinate 42,907,555 of NC_071467.1, forward strand.
TCAAGAAGAATCTTTTCAGAAATCTTTTTTGGAGGAAAGCTGTAGAAGTGTCCAACAAGTTTGTGTGAAACAAGAGGTGAAACATGAAGAAAATGAAAAATATGTTTAGGGTAAGATTTTGGCTGGACAACCTAGGGAAAACACTGCTGATTGGTGAAATTAATTATGTGAGGGGTTTGGGGTTTGTGTGTGTGAAATACAGTAGTACCAGTTCTTTTCCCAAGTACCCAGTTCTTTCCCTTTTTAGTTTGTGATTAAAATCTTATAATTATTTTTGTGAATTTACAGGGGTGTGCTGTAGCGTACTGATGCTTTTAGTGGAAACCACTTATATCAGAAAACTGTCTTTTTGCCAGTATAGTTTTATTTCAGCCTTAATTCCTGAAAACTGAACTTTTTCATACTGGTAACAGTATGGCTTTGCCTCTACAACTGCTTTTGCCAACAGACTAGGATTTGTTAGTTGATTATCAAATCTTTTGCATACAGCTGACTAACGTAGCCTGTTTTGTAATTTAGATTTGGCTCCGTATTATATCTGTTAATACTTAGGCACAGTTGCTTATCAAATGGGAGATTATTTTGGTTTTCTCCATTGCTGCTTTGAAATGAGGTTCTTAGTGTGAGTATACTTATGTGTCCTGCAAATACTATTTCGTAGCATTGCAGAGAGATCTGGCTGAATGGTCTTGAAGAATTGGGTTCAGCGGTACAACATCTAGCTAACAGCTGGTTACTACAGGCATTCCTCAGGGACTGATACCGGGACCAGCGCTGCTTTATGTTTTTATTGCACACCTGAATGAGGGGTTGGAGTGTGCTCACAGGAAGTTCACTGATGATACCAAACTGGGGAAGCAGTTGATACACTGGGGGTTAGAGCTGGTATTTGGAGTGCCTTCACTGAAACAACATGAAGTTCAGCAAAAGCAACTGTGAAGCTGTGCATCTGGGATGGAGCAATCCCATGCTACAGTACTCTGGGTGAAAGGTGGCTTTGCAAGAAAAGACTTTGGCATTCTAGTGGACAACAAGTTGAACGTGAGTCAGCAGCGTGCCCTTGCAGCAAAGATGATGAACTGCATGTTGAGCTTTTTCTAGCATGAATGTAGCCAGCAGTTTGAGTGAAGAGGTTTTTTTTTCCCTTGGCTTGGCACCTGTGCAAGCACATCTCGCAATATGGTGTCCAGTACAAGACAGATTTTGACCCACTGGAGTGTGTTCAGTGGATGATGGGGGTCTGGAGCACACAATGTATGAAGAGAGGCTGGGAGAACTTGATTTATTTGAACTGTACCAGATAAAGGTGACAGAAGATATTGCTGTCATCAGTGACCTAACGGAAGGGTGCAGAGAAGAGGGATTCAGACTCTTCTCAAAGGTGCACAGCGATAGGATGAGAAGCAACAGAGACAAGTTGCAACACAGGAAATTTTGATTAGACGTGTAGAAAGGTGTTTTACCATGAAGGGTGATCAGATACATGAATAGATTGCCCGGACAAGTTGGGGAATCTCCATCCCTGGAGACTTTCAAAACTCCACTGGGTGAGGCCCTGAGCAGCCTGATCTAGTTGGACCCGCTTTGGGTGGGAGGCTGGACTAGATGACCTTCAGAGGTCCCTGCCAACCTACATAATTCTCTGGTTATGTGAAGACAAGCCCAAAGACCCCAAAAAACGTTCTGGATTGTGTTTCAAATTCTGCACAGTATTGTGTGACTGGCACTTCTGTTGTAAATCAAACCAGAAAGACTGCCATAATTTTATCCTAGTACCAAGACTTCCTGATCTTGATGAAGTCTTCATATTAAATTGGTTGCCTTTTCAGAAGATGTTTTAGTTAACCAAAAGTTATTATGCTCAATGCAGGAGAAGTGTGGGGCCCGTGGGGTAAGGGGTGGGTTTGGGGAGTCAGTAGGCTGTTAGACACACTTGGATTAGATTCTTTAATGGTCCTTCTGTTTTTATGATTATTAGATCTATGAATAGCTCTGAGGAATGGTTTGTCCCATGAATCTGAATCTCAGGTCCATGCCAGTATGCAATTGCCAGTGCGCAGTCTCTTTGCGTCCTCTGCATTGGGCACTGCTTCCTGAATTAACTGCGGTTAACTGGAGTGCGTTTGTAAAACGTTGCTGTGCCTCCTAAGGGATGCGTGAGCCTGCAAGGGGTCTGCAACATGCCTCTCCCTACTGCTTACTCTTGAAAGATACAGCTTGATAACTTAGGGGAGGGAATCTAACCTAATAGGAGACCTCCTATAGGTAGCTGGAGATTCCTGCTGAACATTGCCTAACGCATCTTTATTTCATGTTGACACAAAAGGAGATTACTTCATTGTCTCAATTTCTGCTGTATCAATACTATGTATGGTTCTGTTGCTTGTGTTTTGCGGCAGGATGTGAAATATGGTGCTGCAGCTTCTTTCTTTCATTTTTCTTTTAAATACTGGAGGTTAGTCACAGAAAAAAAACATATTCCAATTGTTTCTGGTTCTTTTAGATTCTTAGCTGTGTAAACCTCGGGAGTACATTGATTTCTGTGAGGTTTAGTTAAGAGAAATCTTTCCCAAAAAGTGCAGCGAGGACTGAGATTTCACTTGTTTTCTTCTCCATCACCCTTTCCTATAGTATGGGCCATGTCTGCTTCCTAGAGTCATCTGGGAGCCCTCTTTAAAAGGTTGTCTGCTATTTTAGGGATCTAAGACAGTCTGTCTCCTGTAATGTCCCAGAGGAAAGGAGCTGTGGCTTCTTGTCTGTTCCATACACAAAGTGTTGCAAAGTGTCTTGTGGACTACGGGTACCTACAGTTGTGAAAGGTTGGGTTCAAAGGTCTAAATGATTCCTCTCTGTCTATGGTCCTAAAGGTTAACCATAGAAAAACACTGACATCCTTGCCATCTTGTGTCCAGCTAGCTGATAGCTGTGATGTTACGGTCACTGGGACTAAGTTAGACAAATGTATATAGTGCACTTACTGAGATAAGTGTTAAATGCATTACCAGGTACTCTCCAAAGGGTTTTCAAACATTGGTGCAGACACAATATTGTGGAATACAGGAGAAGAGTGTGCTGGGGCAAAGGGCAGAGCCCTGGCTGAACTGTGGAATAAAATTAATTTTTGGACTTCTCGTTATTTGAAAAAAAATCAGCATCCCTTCATGCTGTGGAAGGGTGAAAGAGTGTCTAGATAATTTTGAGAGTTGTTTTGCTGTTTAAAGTGGAAAAACAGATTCTTGGTCACTTTCATGCAACAGCCAGGTGCCACCCAGTGTTTCTTCTGACTCCATGATAACTGTTATTTTGGGCACAGAGTACCCTGGCTGTCCTTTCAGGGCCACTGCACTAGTTCCTGTCTCTCTGCTGCTCTGATGGAGCCAGGTTCTTCCTCTTTGCTGCTGGAGCAGAGATATTGATAGTAATGTATGATGTGCTGGCGAGGCTAGGAGGTACAGCTCAGAATATAAGGTTTAACTAAAAGTCAAGGGGGAAATACAGCCGAGAAATTTTGTGAAGACTTGAAACCCCAACCCGTCACTATTCTGTATTACAAATTTTTGCCTGTATTCTGTTTATATTCTGTTCTTTTTTTTCCTGACCTATGAACTAGACAGACTCATGGTGTTGCTGTATCACACACACACGCACCTGCCCCCCATCCCTTCCATAGCATGGCCGGTGCAGAAAGGAAAACTATCTTCACAGCTTCTGCTTCCTTGGAGTTCCCGTTCCAGCTTAGCTCAACACTTCTCATGACTGTTTTGTCTCTCTCCTGAACTCACTGACAGAAAGGGCTTAGAGACAGGCAGCTTCCTACCGCCAGGTACATTCCAGAGAGCTTTAAATAGTTTGGGAATATAAAACATTGTAAAAACCAGCTAATTAATATTCCACAAACAAAGAACCTGAGCGAAATCAAATTACTTTAGGAAAACTCTACTTCAGCTGTCCTCTGCGCAGATGCTACGAGGTGAAGACTCGTAGTGTCACTTGCAGCGTTCGTGGCAGGCACAACAGAATATGAGACACGTGTAACAGAGCTTGTGTTCTGTTGTTCTGTTTATGCACAGATCCCGATTGTGTATAGATAAAAATCAGAAGTAATTATACTCACGCCAACTACAAAGACTAGTTAGAGATCAGAATTTAGTTGAGAATAAAATAATGACATGCTGCCTCATGCTTTCCTTCCCAAACCCTTAGTTTATGTGAGCTGTAGAGAAGACGAACCTCTGTCTTCTTCACTATATTTGGACTCTTCTTCAGTATGTGTTTGTGTGTTCATAGTAACAACTATTAATTTGTTAACCTGACGTTAAAAAAATGAAGATCTGTTATTGAGGGCCAAACTCGACTAGATCAGTTCTGTGTCCTTATCTATGGCTGATAAGTTTGTTTGCCTCAATGGAAAACTTCCAACAAAGAGAAGTAGTCTTTCCTATGATGCTCAGTCATCTAAAGTTCCCATTTTGGTATGGAGTATTCATAAATACTGTATAAATTTAAAATTTATTGAATCAAGTGAACATGATTAATTTGCTGCAAACAGGTTTTTGCTAGTTACGTTCTTTCATACTAGACTGGTTGTCTAAATTGATCAGGTATGGTCCCATTTGAAGCAAATTTTTGATGTTCTGCTATTTCTTGAAGAGTAGGGTCAGTATGACATTTTAAATTCAAGATGATAAGAGGACTTCATGTAACTTTACAGTTAAAAACTTCAGTAAATGAAAAGGTTAACCTAAGATGATGATTCTATGAAGAGGAATGTACCCAATCCAGGCTTGTCAGATGCCTCTTTATGTGACAGACCATCCGAGTACTCACAGACCGAACCAGGGAGTCAATTCCTGCAGTGATCTGTAACTCAGAGAATGCTGCATTTTCTTCATCATTCTCCTTCTTGTGTGCAGACTGCTCCTGGTTTGCCAAGGTTAACAAAATGAAAAACCACAACAACTTGCTGGTATTTCCTCTTGTTGCATTTTGTTAGGACTGTGCTACATTTGAAAAGTAGAGCTCCGGCAAGGAGCCAGTGCCCTGGATCTGACTTAATAAGCCCTTTGGAGGGACACATGAAAGATAGCACAGAGTGCTTGCCATTTTTTTCCAGTTTAGTCCTGATTGTGAGATAGCACCTATGACAAAAAGCCACTGAAAACCCTAAATCTTCACTTTTTAGACCAAAATTTGTAAGCAGGACTTAATGCTTCAGTCCCTCTAGAAACATCTTTGATTTGGGTTACAGGTTATTAGACAAGTAAGTTTTAGCCATTGTGTTCTGTGTTGGGAATCTGTACTCGATGGTAGTATGAATTTACGCTTTCTGAATTAATATTATCTTACCCTACAGGTTTTAAAATATTACTTGATGTACATGGAGTTATGCATGGACCAAGAGAAGAATGTGTTAATGCTCTGAAGAAGGGCTGTCTGCTAGCCATTGCCCCAGGTGGAGTTCGGGAAGCACTCTTTAGTGATGAAATGTATACTATTATCTGGGGTGATCGGAAGGGCTTTGCTCAGGTGGCCATTGATGCAAAAGTGGTAAGTATGACAGATCACAGAAGAGAAGCAAAGATTTACTACTTATTAGTACTTTCTTGCTCGGAAAGCTGTTTCGATAATCATATATTTGGTGTTACATTGCTGAGTGTCATGAGTATCGTCTACTTGCTCTCGTAACTACATTTCAAGACATTTTGTTGCTTTTGATAAGGCTTTGGAGTCAGCTAAGAATAGTGTGGTCAGGAGATCCAGAGTTTAAAACAATGAGAGATGAAATCCAGGATAGTTTCTATGTTACAGGCTCGTGCTGTTTTACACATACCTGGTCAGAATTGTGGTGGCTCAACCCCTGACCAGAACGGTTGGAAGCCACCATACATCAACATTTCTGTTTCCCCTGTTGCTGAAGTATACTGTGACCCCACACAGCACAGACTCACTGGCACGATGTACTGTACTGGCATTTTATGGTAGTAAGTGATATCTAGGGCACACAGCACCAGTAGGAGATGCTGTTCGCTAGTGTGAACTGTCTCTTTAATTCTAATATATAGCATTGTGCTTGGTCAGCAGGCAGATAATTATTCATATGGGACCAACTGTGAAAGGTACATAAGTGTGTGATATATTTGAATTGTAACTATTTTAATAATCACTTCAGAGTCCCTCTCATTCTATATTTGTATTTGAAAGATGTGTGCATATGTCTGTAGGTCTGCGTATACCTAATTTGAAAGTAAGTCTCACACCAAGAGTTTTATATTTAGGTACGTCAAAGAGAGACTAGTTAAATCTCTGGATTTTATACAGAAATAGAATACTTTTAAGACCCAATTTTAAGTGTGTGTCACTTTTCTCAGGAGGAAAATAAGACTGTTTAGACAGGATACTTTCAACAGATTTAGATTTTACTAACGTATTATAATGGCACACGAAAGGCCATACTTGGGATTCAACTATGGTTGTACTAGTTATATTTATCTTTCTGAATATGCGTTCAGTTCCTTTTATGCACTCATAAAGGTCTTGCAGCTTCATTCCCTCCCTAAAAAAATCCTGAGAGATGTAGTAGAATAGGAATGGTGTCAGAGGCAGGCTGAAAGTGGGGTAAATATCTTTATTTAGATTAAAGATTGAGTTACCTTTAATCATAAGCATAACTCCTCATGGAAAGAAAAATGTGTCTAAAACATCGGAAAAATGTGTCTAAAACTGGGACCTTCAACTTGTTGAAGTTGTCTCATTTCAACAGTTTGTTTGCCAGAATTTTTGTCATATAAACCAACTTGGTACATACAAAAATCTCTACCTCTGTGTCAGAAGTAAGATGTTCCAGATAAGATGGTTCTAGAATAAAGAAGTTTGTTACCATTCAGTTTAGGCAACTGCACTTCCTTTTTATTCTCTATAATTGCATTGGATTATTTACAGACTTCCCCGCCCTCCCCTCCCCTCAAAAAAACCCCAAAACGCCAACTTGATACCTGTTTCATTTACTAGCTCATCTCCATGCTTGTCTAAAAGAGTTTGAAAGAATCTGAATGTTTGAAAATCCCATAAAGAGTTGTGCATTTCTGATGATGCTATGTATAGTGAGTACATACTATAAAATGATATTTAAAAACTTCGTGTAGTAGTCGACCCCCTCCCAGTTCTTGTAAACCTTGACAGCTTTTTGCAAGTTCAAAAACAGCAATAAAACCTTGAAATATTCAACACCATTCCAAATATTCATCAGCGGAAATAAGTCATGGACATGTATTGAATATGGCACATCATTCATGAAGCAATTCAGTCAGCATAGCAGAGATGAATCAGACAAGTTTAGGGTCCCAATCCTGTGAATTCTTCCCTTTGAGCATAACTACAAATTAGGTTAAGAGGTTTAACCACTTAAATCACAACTGTGCAAACACTGCTAGACGAGGGGAGGCCTAAATGCTCCATAGGTTCTGAAATCCTGGACTGCTTTGAAAAATGGACTTGCTGAAACAGTGACTCACTGAAATCTCATGGTATTCTCCAACTTTAGACCTCATGGCAGAAGGTCTCGGAAGAATGTGAGAATACTTGTTTTGCTTTCTGTATGTCCTTGTCTGAGAAACACTTCTGAAATTAATTTGCTTGTTGGGTTTAAGTGAGGTAGAAGTATTTTAGATAGTGCTATCTTCATTAAATTCTTAATTATTTTTTTTCCCTCCTAGCCCATCATTCCTATGTTTACACAAAATGTTCGAGAAGGCGTTAGGACATTAGGAGGAATAAGTAAGATCTTTTCTATTTTTTCGTAGTTTATTTTCCCATATGTGTTTAGCCTATCTCTCTAGAAATAACCCCCCTATAAATTTCAGACTTGTCACAGCCTTGTTTCTGTAGGTTTTCTCTCTGGTAGAGTTCAGAGATGTTATTAAGATTTAATATCAGAATTAGATGTGGTATTGGCTCATCTAAGTTACTCTCCACATAACAGTGTGCCTTCACAGAAGCAGTAGAAGAAAGGAAAAAGGAGCCAGAAAAAGGCAGATGGATTTAGAGCACTCTTTTTCTCGCTTATATCTGCTAGGCCAACTCTAGGTTTTCCGCTGTCTGTTAAGAAGCAAAGCAAACAGGGGTTTGCAGGGGATGTGTAATTTCTTTAAATTTCCTCCTAAAGCTCTGTGCTTACACCTCTACCTGTACTTAAACTTTGAATGGTTTGAGATATATTTAGTCTGCGGTTGGTCTGCTGTTCAGCACTAGACCTGCGGTTCCTCAGAAAACTCTGCATTTGCCTGTTCTCTTTCCTCATCTCTATGGGACTTCCAGCCAGCACACGAGTAGATGGGTATGTGTCTGAAGGGTTCACCTCTGGGATGATTAGATGCCTGCATTTCTGCTGATCTGCTAGTGTTAAACCCTCTTTTTTTGTTTTCTCCAACTTACTATCTAGCAGAAAGGGCCTGAACAGTCTCCTCCATGCCACGTGTTCTGCCTCAAGTATGGCATCATCATCTTCATCAGAGGACTGCAAGGCAAAACAATTCTGTTTCCCCCTCTAATTAAAAGCTATATATTGCATGGAGAAAGCCAAGGCATCAGATGTAGATGTGCAGAATAATTCACACGTTTGTCAGATTCTACAACAATTATTGCTGTGTTCAGGAGACTCTTCCCAAACAAGCAGAAATTGAAGCCAAAATCATTCGTGCTACTTGTATTCTACAGCAGAGGTGCTAGAGAAATTGAATTTTGATCATTGAAAGCATTACTCCGGTTTCGTAGTTTTGGAATATTCTTTGTCCTTGTAAGTTGTGTACAGAAATTTTCACATCTTGCGCAGTAAAGATTTTCTTATGCCAATGCCTCAGTTAAAGGAATTTTTTGTCTAAAGTTAAAGAGAGAATATTAGCACCCATTCTGCAAGGAATCTGGTCTGAGCGCATTTGGGCCAGATGCTTAGAACGTGGCATGTGGGGAAGATGATGTGTCCTCTTAGCACTGATTGAAATACCTGCATTTTCTCTCTTTTTATATTGTTTCACTGCAACCGGTGTGTCATCTGAAAGAGCAATTCAGTGTTTTAGCATGACTTTTTTTGGCAGATAAGACTCTTTCTGATCTTCTAGACCTTGGCAGGACTGAACAGAACAGTCTTCCAATACTAGTTTCTTACGATAACCTGTAAAATTAGCTGAACTGTAGCCTGTATTGTGTAGCGTTCCCTTCTTCTCCAGAGCGGCAGCTACTGGATTTTTCTCCTCGTCTTCCTTCTCTTTGCAGCTATTCTTTGGAGGAGAGATTTCATGCCAAGTTAGGGTGGAAACAAGTCTGATGTTAGCATTAACGCAGCAAATGAAAGTCAAGGGTAGAATAGAACTTGAGATGACACGTTGTTTGAGAATCTGGGTCAGGGGCTGGATTACTTGACAAGCCAGTTTCAGTTTTAAAGAAATACTGGGAAAAAAACCCTACATAATAATCTCAGTCTCTCTCTCTCTCTCTCTCTTTCTTTCTCTGTCCTTTCCACCCTCCCTTTTCCTTCTCCTACTTTCCCTCTTCCCCCCTAAATTTTTTCACATTAGAAATACTTAGGTCACTATATGAACGTATTAGATTGCCAATAGTTCCTGTGTACGGTGGGTTTCCAGTCAAGCTTCGTACTTTTATTGGAGAACCCATTCCATATGATCCAAATATAACCGCTGAGGAACTAACTGCAAAGGTAAGATAGATATGCATATATATATTTAAAATATTGACTGTTCTGATAGAAAACACTGGAATATTCTTGTCAAGTGATTTCTACCTTGAATCTGGTTATAGAAGTTGGTGGAATCATGGTAAACTTTGGACTTGCTTAACACTGATTGCCCTTCCTTAATGCTATCAGTTTATTACTACACCTTGCACATGTTCTAGGCCTTTTAAAGTCAATACTGCACTATATATTTGCTTCGAGAAACAACTTGCTTTAGGGACTGAAGAAGTTCAGTCGCATAAGACTTCTCTGGGTTGATAAAGACGTAAGCACCTCACCCAGAGAAAGTGTTCTGGTTCTTGGTCTTTTCAGAAAGATACTAATGAAGCCTTTCAAATATAGCAAATCTGTGTTCGCAAACTGTTGAAATTCCATACAATAAAAAATTAAAGGTAAATCATTTCATTGCTTTGTCCAGTGTGTTTCCATTTCTATTTCCTCCAATTTCTCAGCCAACAAATTAACTTTTGAATGATCCCCTAGTTCAGGTTTATAGAAAGGATTGTCAGGTCCTCGTGTTCATTCAGTTTATTAATAGATTTCACAGTGCAGAGATGTAAAACAGTTAAGTGATGGAGCAGTCAGATGGAGGGGGCTGAAATAGCTGTTTTTGAAAGCTCCACAGATGGTCACTTTTAGCATTCTGAAAACTTCCCTTGAGAGAAAGAGATTTTTCTTTTTGACCATGCAGGTGCCAGTTCAGTTGTCTCTCCTCATCTGTTTACCCCCTGATTAGATCTCTGCAAAGTGACATCTTAAAATGTTTATCTGCATTATCTTATGCCCTGGTTGTGGAAAACTGATTGTTTCTTTTGGGGGTTCAGTCTGACAGGACTTTAGAACTGTTCGCTCTCAGGACAGAACGTGAGTTTAAATGACTTTCAGACATGCTTTGGCATCTTGCATTTGTGCCAACCCTCACTTGTTTCTGACTTAAGTGCAAATTCTGCTAGATAAGGCCCCTAGAGTGTGAATCCCCTAGAATCCTAGTCAGAGTGATTTTAAAGTTGTATTTCATGTTTCAGGGTATGGCACAGCATGTGTTTTCCAATTATATATAGAAAAATTAAGCTCAAATTTTTTACCTAATAGAAATTTTAGATCTGTAGAGACACTTAGGACCAGATCTATAAAGAGATGTGGGCTGGAACCTTCTCCCAGGACTTAACAGTTGATCACATACTTCACGTAAACAGCGGGAGCTTGTACCAAGTATCAGTTCTCCCCTTGCTGACCGCTGGTTTATAAAGGCAAATAGTTCTCTGTTCTGTCTCTGGCCTTAAGAATTCGGTAGTCTGGGCTTCTCCAGGCGGAATAGGAAGGTTGCACAAGCCAAATGTGCGGAGACACAATTGTGTTTCCAGTGCTGCTTCTGAGCACGTGTCGAAGCAAAGTTCTTGCACAGTGCAAAGTGTTACTGATGCAAACCTGGGCATAGGCAGAAGCTTCTGAGTTGCGGTACAGCACACAGGCACTGACATGCTTATAGATCTAGGTCTCTTCATTAATTTACTTCATCGTCATTTTGCTATTGCGTATCACTAATAGAGCTTGTGAACACAGCTACCAGAGATAAACGATACTAGTTCGTTTGGCTGTTTCTTGGCAGTGATTCCACAAATGCATCCTGTGGGTTTAAATATGGAAAAATAGTATTTTGAACTTGCAGTGATTCTGCGACATTTGCAAGGATGAAAAAGAGCCTAGAAATTGTGTTAATGTAGGAACAATATAAAGATGACTTAATCTGACCAAAAACTTTTCTCTTCCCTTACAGACAAAAGCCGCAGTCCAAGCTCTAATAGAAAAACATCAGAAAATACCAGGAAATATATTTAGGGCTTTAATGGAACGATTTCAAACACAAAAGAAAGAAGATTAAGGTCTTCTCAGCAAACTACTATTTAGTTATAATATTCTTAAAGTCGTATTTGTAACTTATTCATTCTTCTAATAATAGGTTTTAATACTGTCCTAATGATACTGCTGTATAATTTAAGATATAAGACAATTTCCCTTGCCCTTCCCCCTGTCCAGTATCAAGCTCAGGAACCCAAACTTCAAATCATTCATAATGTGGCAAAGTTTAGTTTTTGATAAATGCATTCCTAACTTGAAAGTGGTTTTGGTTTTGTTTTGGTTTGGTTTTTTTTTGGGGGGGGTTCCCCACTTCCCCCCCACCCCCCCCCCCCACCCCCGGCTTCTCTTTAACCTGAATGTTAGACCTGTTGTAGAGCTACAAGTCTTACTGTCTTGATCGTCATCGCTGTAACTAGGTTTTGCAGGCCAGGTTAATGCCGTAGAGCATTTATGAAAACTTTCTTTAGGTTGTTACTCTTGTGCTGCTGGAAAACAGTCAACCTTCTGTGGCCTGCAGAACCTTGAGCTATGTCTGCAAAACCTACGGTGGAAAGTATCTGGTTTTACTGCCGTAAGCTCAGAAAGAGTTTGCGGGAGTGAAAATTGATTAGAGAACTGAAGTGAACCAAGGAAGCTGGTTACAGAAACCGCTCCAGTGCGGTGAATGGGAACCCTACGGCACAGCTGCTATGCCAAGCAGAGCCATATTAGCTGCCTGCCCGTGAGCAGAGAGTTGTCCCGTACACTTCTCGGTGAATCTGCAAATTCTGCTTTGAAAGAATGAGCCAAGCATTTAAACTTTAAGAAGTGGAAATGAGAGTACTGTTTAGTAACATGAGCTCATAAAGCTTTATTTTGCAGGAAAGAAAAAAATTAGTGTGACATTCCTTTTAGAAGACAAAGTTCTTTTGAAAAACGGGATAAACATTCCTAAATACCCTTTGAATCTAGTATGTGTGTAAACTGTTAAACCTCCATATTCTTCAAACACACTTACTTACGTAAGTTACTAAATCAGGGTTGAGAGGGAAATCCTATGTACTTTCCTTAAGTGAAAACAATTGAATGAACAGGAAAGAGTTGCAGGATTGGGCTTTTGTGCACTTACAGTAAATTATATTATTCTATTTTTTCTGAACTAAAGCCTACACTTTTATTGTCCAAATAGGAAATATCTGAAATATTTCTTCTGTTTGCCAGCAAGTTTAATCTGCGGTTCTTAAATTAACATCTGGGAACTCTTTAGTTTTGGGATGAGGACAAGATCCTTAAGGAAAGACAAAAGAGGTTTTTGCTGGATTACGTGGTCTTCTTTCAATAGTGATGGAGTTTGACCCTTTCTTAAAAAAAAAAAAACACACACCAAAACCCAACAACAAAAACCCCCCCGAGTTTTGAAAAAGTAGTTGTATTCAATTTAGTATCCATTCCTCCCACCATTTAAGCACATACTTTGCGTTATACTCTTTAAAATGTATAAATTAGTGAGATAATATAAGTGCATGTGGATGATGCCCTATGTTAGAAAAATACCACGTTATGGGAAAGAGTCTATAAATTATGGTTTATGAAAAGCAAAAAGCTTACGTATTTTATGATGTTATTTTATATCAAAAGCATTTTATGTGGTGCTGAATTAAATTTTTTAAAGCCTGGGGAAGAATCATGTTATATAAAAGCAAATGCCCATTCGGAAGTTTTATAAATGACTTGGGTTTTATTTGAAGGCAAGATGGCGTTCTTTTTGATTTATCAGAATGCTTTAAAAAATATTATGTTAACACAGTATGTCATTAAAAGTGAGAATGCCAAATTCCTATGTTGGAGTATATTTTAAGTATGACTTCGTTTTTACTATCCATCTTGAGGAAAATGCACATCAGTCTATATTGGGGAATTCTCAAAGGCAGCTGAACGTATTTCGTGTTGAGGTTGCGTATATGTAAAAGAAAACTCAGTCTAAAAGGTTCTGTTAGCCATGAACAGACATTTGCAATCTGAGATTTTGTAAAACTTATTTTACTAAATATGTGGGCTGTTTGATGCAATTTTGTCCCTTTAAGTATTGAAAGATGAGTATAAAAAATGAAGGGCAGTATTGGTACTCTTTAAGTGTTCATATTTGTATAGGCCTTTCATATTTATTTCTCTGTATAAAAAAATGTATAGAAGACACCTTTCAAATAAAATTGACAACTGGAACAGGCTTCTGAAGTTTTGTGTTGCGTTTGAACTAAATGAAATTATACGCGCTAAACCTTCAGTGGTTTTGAGCAGCACGTGATACCCTTCAGAATCTCCTCTTTCCTACTGTCTGAATAGGAGTGGGAGCATCAAAGCCCCAGAAGGAGTGAATTAAAGGAAAAATAATTCAGACAACAGTGGAATAAAGGACAAAAGTCACATAAACAATAAGGTCTGAGTTTTAATAGTTGTGATCAGTGCTGCGGGAGGCTTTACGAGGCATTGCAATACCACTTTAGTTACATTTAAGATTCCACAATGGAAAATACGTCATAAATACTGACTAGCAAGGTTTATTTAGACATACTTGATGTGTGAATGACTATCTACTTTATTTCATTGAAAAATGAAATAAAATTTCATTTTTCCTCCCTTCCTCCCTGGAGGGAGACTCTTGCAAGTAAAGTTATAGGCCAGGCTTCCATTCAGCTGATTTTGTTTACTGTGCGTCAGGCAGAAGGAAAAATTTAAAGGAAATTTTAGCATTAGACTAGAACGCTGATCGCCTGGTTAGCCTTTGGATACGCTGAAGACATTCCAGGTTTCTCCATGCAACAACATAACCGGGATATGTGTTTTTAGGTTGTTTGGAAGTAGAAATAGCCTGACTGCTGTACTGGCAGGTATCTGTCATTATCTCTCAGCAAGACCCAAATCTCCTGTTGTGTAATAGCAGAGCATGGTCTGAACATCTATTAGGATGCTTTCATATGAAATTAATCACTGCAAATGCAAGGTAGAGCAGTTAATCAGCACTGTCAACACAATTGTGTGGTTCACCCGGTATTGGGTTTGCTGTACAAGTAATACCATCATGTTGCTTCATCCTATTAGTCTGTAGAGAAAGATACAGCTCTGGTGACACTTAAGGTGTCACCTCTACAGTGCAAAATCCCTGTTAAGCCTGTCGTAGATGGTAGACTGCTTTTTTTTGGTGTTATTTTTGCACCAAAAAATTACGGTACCAAAAGTAAATGTGGAAGTGCATGAAATTGCTACATGCGTGTAGTAGCACAGAAAATACGTGTTAAGTATGATCAGCCTTCAAAACACATCTGCTGAAACTTCATGGGACAATCTGATGTCACTTACTTTCTTAGTTCTGTTCCCTTTATGTCTGTGAAGGTGCTTGCCAGCAACAAAGATGTGTTTCTACAATACAGATCAGTGATGCTAAGGCCTTTTTTGTATATTTTTTTTTTTCATTCAGAACTAGCCAAAACGAATGGTAGTCTCAACGCAAGTTACTTTTCCCATTATGGGTTATTTCCAGTATTTGCTTGCCTGCTTTTTTTGAGTAATTCTGTTTTGCACAGACGGTTGCAAATTTACCGCTTACTACCTTGAATTGTGCCACAGCATACACTGAGTGCACACCATATGTCGCTTTCTGAAACATTTTAAAATTGTTATAATGATCTCTTCATGTCAGAAAATTGGCCACAAAAGTGTCACGAACTTATGGACTGCAGGGAGAATGTTTTTAAAAACAAAAGTGTTTGCTTATGCTTCTCGCTTTTTTTTTTTGTGTGTGTGTGCGTGTGTGTGAAACATTGCAAGAAGGTAGGATGCCATTTGTAATTAACATCAGGCCGCGTATCTAAGGCAGACCCAATATTTTTTTTCCCCACCGTGGAGCTGAGTTGGCTGTTGTGGAGCAGAGCTTACACCACCAGGCCCTGTGCTGCAGCCATCGCGTGAGCGAGAGCCCCGCCGCTCCCTGCCGTCCGCGCTGGTTACTGTAATGAGAGAGCGCAGCATCGTTCTTCAAATCACCTTTGGCTCCTGTTTTCTAGCTAAAACCACCGCATGCTCGGGAAACATGAGATGCCGAAGTTCGAACAAAATACAGAGGGAAGTATTGTATTATTCAGAGAAGATCTTAAAAGTTGGAAAAAAAAATAAAAGGCAAGAAATTGAACCAGTTTTACCTAATCCCTTTTAACGGGAAACAGAATGTGCCAAACATCAGGGACGGTAGGAATTTACAATTTTGTGTCATCTTTACAGGGAATTTGTGACAGATGAATTGGGGTGGATCCTGTTGCAGATGTGGCCGATCTTCACATATTCCAGACTGGGGTTTGCTTTTCTTTTTATTCCTACAGCGTTCTCTTATGGTCAGGTCTGTGCTGAGCTCAGAGCAGCTCCAGTCTTCCTTCAGTTACTTCTTAAGTGGGAATAGAAATGGAGACCCCAGAGAACACTTGTTGGTTCTCGTTTTGATCTATTTGAAGGCTACCAAAGGTACCTAGAAACATTTCTGAGCTCCTATTTCACCTGCTGTGATGGAGCTGCCAGCTCTCCAGACACTTCTTTAATGATTAGGTTTCTCCTTACTATATAACACTCTCCTGTCAGACCCACCAAAGCTTTTGAAGTGTTCTGTCCATTCAGAAATGGATTAATTTTCTTTTGCCCATCATGCAGTGGATTAAATTTCTTACCTAGCAGGCACAACGGTTGCAGGCTTTCTTGGTTAATTTTTTTTGCCATGGATTTACACTTTCGAGACAGACTTTCTGGTGTCTTGATCATGCTTTGTGACAACAGGCTTGAGGGAAAAGGCTGACTGCAACTTGGCTCAGTCCCTGAAGGTATTAATATAAACCAAGCCCCACAACTGCAATAAGCACACACAACCCCCAAACTAGTTTTGGTAATCCTAATTCTGGGAAATCTTGAGTCACATTTACAGAAACAAAACTTTTTATAGAAACAAACTCCTTTTTCTCTTTGCAAAACCTGGCATCGGCACCTCTGATGGTGTTTTCAGGACTGAAGTTGCCATCGGAGTTGATCTGTGACACTCGTTTGGGAGGAGCAGCCTCAGGAGAAGACCTCAGCAGCCCTCGGGGCCTGGCTGGAGCAAGCTATAAGCCAGTAGACTCTAGCGGAAGGTATGTAGTAGTCAACACTGTATTAGGCTTATTCATCAAGTAGCAGCATGTCAAGGGTTGCTATTTCCCCTCGAAACCAAGCTAGCAGCCATGCTTGGTACCCATTTCTTCTCTCCATCACTAGTCTTGGTCTATATTCTGTCCTGCAGACTTCCCGGCTCCCCACGATGATACCCAGGATCATTCAGGACAAGGCTTGAACCACACAAAAGCTTTGCCTTTGCAGAGCGGGCAGGGGAAGGGGCAGCAGCCACCCTGTTTTGAATGCCTCAAGTGCCCTGAAAGATGATGTTCAGCCCAGGGCTGGCTCAGGTGTGGCCAAAGAGATGCAAGAAGTTAGAGCTGAGGAGCTAAAGTAAGTTCTGGTCTTCGTGCTCATCGTGGTGCCACCTTTAAGATCCCCACAGAGAGGAAAGGTAAGGGAAGACGGCTGTTCTAACAGAAGGGAAAGCTTTATATAGAGAGCCTCTGGTATTTTTCTGTCATACGTACAGTATCCACAAATACCATTTCTGGGAGGCAATAAGCTTTCTGCGTAGCAGCTGTAATAAATGAACCAACAGACGCTCTCATACTATGCAGTTTACTGCACCCTTCTGGTGCAGCGGCCAGGTCGTATGTAGATCTGAAGTTGTGCTGAACGTCCAAGTTGCTTTGGTCACTCCATGCCCAGCGCCTCATTTGCAAAGCTCTCCTCAGGAGCCAGCGGATGTACGGTTTGACAAGCAGTTAAAATTGGAGGATGGCTTTTGCTGCTGTCTGCAGCGAGGTGAGTCAGGAGAACTCGGCACATGGGCGGCTAAGCACCCACGAACGCCCAAAAACACACTGCAAGGCGCAACGGGAGTTGAGAGCTGACCTAAAAAGGCAGCCAGAAAATCTCAGCCGTTGGAATGCATTCATCTGTCTTTCTTGAGTTTCTTAACTCTTAATGTCTTCTGACCATTAATGGCTACAGGACCAGATACTGTCTGACTTTATTCTTGACACAGGAGCACAGGTATGTGTACGTGTATGTGTGCGATGCCCTGATTCCTCAGTATAAACGGGAGCATGGAACCTATTTTAGCTGCTGTTGCAAGGCGAATAGCAGACCATTATTATTCAATCCACCTGAGCTTTGTAAATGTCAAGATGATATCATTCACGCTTGCTTTGTCATTATTATGCTTAATCATTTTTTATTAGCTGGTGAACCAAGTGGTTTCTGTAGATGTGCTGATTTCTAACAGGTCGACTCTTCAAACCATGCAGCAAAACATGGATAGCAAACAAATAAAGGTTTCTGGAGCATAAGCTCCTAGTTTTAATGCACATTTCTATAAGCGTAGGAACTAAGTCTATAAGAACATTTTCATCAATGAGGAGTTTGCCCACCTCTGAGGATTTGGGCCCCATTTCCAACGTCTAAAATAGGACAGCCATTTGTGTTAGCAGTATGCTCACATCAGGGCACATAAAACCAGAAACGCTCAGCGTCCAGCCTATTTGCAATACCAACATTCCTGAGCTCCAGGGTAAAACACAGAGGACTGGCAGGTTTGAAAACGAGGGAAACTGATACACTCAAATATAAAGGTGCAGTTTCACCTGTAGAGGGGAGACCTCCTGAAGAAGACTGGAATTTTTATATCGTGCCTTTCCTTCAGAAGCAGCTTCATTTCTTTGGCAAGCTATCCTGTTTCGATGGTCCCTCCACCTCTCCAGGCAGCGCGCCAGGCAAGAGACGGAGACGGGCCGTCGAAGGGAGACACGTGAGCCTGTAGTATTGGCTCTTTTGGGACAGAATGAGGACCTGCTTCCATCAAATTTAATCAGATTTAATACTCATCTGCTGGAAACAGCTACTCTTTTGCAACTGGGGAGAGGAGAAGGGGTTTGGCTGAGCACAGGCAGGCTGCACAGGGAGAAGGTGGTGGTGAATCATCCCAATATAAATGTGCGGCTGCTGGGGTGGGGCGAAGTCAATTTTGAGAGGTGCAGCAAGTGTTGGCAGCTGTGTGAAATACATGAATAAATCAAATGAAGAAAACATGACTGGCTCCAGGTAATTCGTATGCGCGTGATCCACATTTCCCGTCCCAGTGTCCCATATTGTTCTGTGACCGTGCCGGGTTTACCTTATATTGCAGCAGAAAAAAGATGAAGGTTTATTTCTCCCAGGAATCCACTTGTGTCACAACAGCCCATCTGTAATGGAAATGTTTGATCCTGCACAGGATGCTGGGCTGTTTTTTTTTTTCTTTCCTTTCCTTTCCATGACATACATTTTGCCCCTTCGTTAAGTGAGCAGTGCTGCCCCATTACAACCATCCTACTAAAAATCACCAATTTCAACTCCTGCCATCACAGACATGGGTTAATATTGAGCAAGGTGGGTTATCTTAAGTTAGAAGGTCTGTCAAAGTGCAAGATGGCTCAGCATGGCTTAGATAGTTATGCCCCTTTTTAAGATGAAAGGAAAACTCTTTTTATATGCCCAATCCCCAAAGGCATTTGCCTTGGTGAGTCTGAAAGGAGCCCTGTCTGCCCACCTCTTGAAGTTAGGTCTGCGGTTTCACACTTACAATACAGAAGCCATAACGCATAGCATGGAATAACCCCAAAATTGCATCACCTCTGGAGGCATCTGAGGGCAACTGAAGGAAGGATCTTTGCACAGGGAAGTTTACAGTGAAAAGGGAAAGGTTTTGCTAACATTTTGGCCCACTTTTTTTTCATTTTTTCCCCCCAGGCATCTTGTCTGGAGGTTTGCAGCCGGTGTTTCTGATGTCAGAAACAATAATGGCATGGGGGAATTTAAAAGCGTTGCTGCCTTGGCACAAGCAGAGAATCACATTGCTGAAGCAGAGGTTGTTCCCCTGAACACTTCACCTGAGCATCCCTGAGCATTCACCCCAAATCCTGCCTCCGCGTCCCTACAAGCTGCAGGACGAGCCCGGCGCCCGCCGCGTGCCGGCTGAGATGGCAGCATGGCGAGCTGGCACGGGGGCAGCCACTTACTCCTGCAGCCTGACGTGGTCTGAAAAAGCCCTCTTTGCGGCCCCTGCTTAAACAAAAAAACCAAACAGATGCCTGGGACCTGGAAAGTGCCGGGACATGGGGCGCTGCCCTGCCGTGGGTAGAAGCTCAGCGCTGGCAAGGCAGAAGGTGACGGTGCCCGGCTCCATGACTCACCTCCCCACCACGTCTGACGGCCCCTATCTCCTCGCTGGCTCTGCCTTCTCCTGCTGCGCGATCTGATCTGTACGCTTACACCTGGACCCCGGGGTACAGCATCTTTGTGTATTTGTCCCAGGCAGCTGTAAGATAAGTAGCAGAGAGATCCTGAGCCCAGAAGCTTCTCTGCTTTCTTCCCCTTACACCAGCTGCCTTCACAAGACGCGAAGCATCTCCCTTGAGATCTGCCTTCCTGGATGGATTCGAATGGCATCTCTCTAGTACTTCTTTTAAATCGAGGTAGTAGATAATGCAGAGCAAATTACTGCTTCTGATAACTCAGGTTTCAGAGAAATGTCAGATGTCTTCAAGGCAAACTGTAACGAACACAAGACTTCCATGTTCTTCCAAGATTTTTTTGTGGTTTTTTTTTTTTTTCTCTATGGCTGCCCTGTTTTTCTTCCTCTTCCTTTAGGAAATATGAGAAGTATGATCTCAAAAGATGTTGCAAGTGTGCATGCAAGAAAAAGTACTCCAAAGGATAAAAGTGCAACCAAACACTTCCCTTCCGATTTTAATTGTGCTTCAGGCAGGAGCAGAAAGAGAGTATATTATCCCTGTGCACAGTCAGAAGCATCCTGCAGCACAGACTGCTGGCAAAAAAGAATTATCTATGCAAGAAAAGTTAATTAAAGAAAAGGTTTCATGAGATCTGCGTTCAAAACAATGTTGAAAGAAGTTACATTTAAAATTGAGGCTTCTCATGTCCTACTTGCGTGCACTATCAGGGGAATGGCATATCTGATTGGAAATACAGAGCAGTGACTTCCCAGCCAGCGCTCAGGGAGGGGACGCGCTGTGCTGGACCAGATCATTAGCCCGCGTTGCCATCTAAACCAAGGCACACACTGCAAATTCCTGCCAGGCAGCTTGCTCTTGTGCAGCTCCGTCGGGCTGCGCAGCGGGTGAGACGAATCCAGACCAAGCAGCAACGCCCCTGTGCTGAGCTGGAGGCACAAGACCCTTTTAAAAGGGCAGAAGCCACAGGTGACATTGTGTAGGTGGCTGGGTAATGGGATCGGGCAGGAGCAGAAATGGTCTTTTTGGTTCCTTGCGCCCTCATGAAGTCCCACCATCATGAGGAAAAGCAAACGGTGTGCCAGAAATCCAGCTGAGCGCTGAGACCCAAGGACCACACTCTTTGGATCCTCGAATTTCCGATAACGTTTCTTGTTCAATTGTGTATTTTCTGAAGACGTCTGATTCTAGCAATCCATACAGGGAAATGAACACCAAAACTTTTACTCTGTAATTCTGTCGGTAACGAAGCCTCACAGAGGTGCTCTACAGGCAAGGTAAATTAATTTTATATGCTAGAAAATATGCCGCTTTAATGAAATCCTGTCCCATTAGGGTGTTGAAGAAGCCATTATCACTGAAATCTCATGTCTTACAAGCACGGAATAACAGTTTGGAATAAGGTGATGTGCCCAAATGTGAAAAACTGCTAACTACATAAATAGAATAG
The DNA here is from genome assembly GCF_028500815.1 of Rissa tridactyla. NCBI lineage: Eukaryota > Metazoa > Chordata > Aves > Charadriiformes > Laridae > Rissa > Rissa tridactyla. Next base: position 42,928,991 of record NC_071467.1, read on the forward strand.
AGTGGGATAGTTGTAAGATCAGATGGATCAGATGGAGTCCCTGGGGAGGGACTCCTTATCAGGGAGTGGAGCGATAGGACGAGGGGTAACAGTTTTAAACTGAAAGAGGGGAGATTTAGATTAGGTATTAGGAAGAGATCCTTTACTGTGAGGGTGGTGAGGCATGGGAACAGGTTGCCCAGGGAGGCTGTGGATGCCCCATCCCTGGAAGTGTTCAAGGCCAGGCTGGATGGGGCTTTGAGCAGCCTGGTCTAGTGGGAGGTGTCCCTGCCCATGGCAGGGGGTTGGAACTAGATGGTCTTTAAGGTCCCTTCCAACCTAAACCATTCTGTGATTCTGTGATTCTGTGATCAGATATAGAGGCAAAAGGTGATCTAAAGGCTAAACTTGATTCATTATTAGCTACAAGTCACATGTAGGAGTTCATACTGTTTTAAACAAAGATAATACCATGAGGTATGTTTACTCTTAATTGCCAATAATGTCCTGCCTGCTGGCACTTGAGGCAAAGAGGGGGGTGCTGTAGCCCCTGTGTGACCACCACTGCTTCTCACAAGAGGCAAACCAGCCCATTTCCACCTTTATACCATAACACAGGACTTAAGCTTCAACCTCATTTTTCCTTTACAGATAGAATACACAGCACTGTGTATTCTGCTCACATGGGTTTGATATTTGGAGATGCTCATTAAAGGATATCATTAAGGCACGCTATATGCTTTATGCTATAGCAGAGTTTAAGCGCATGGCAATTATTTGCATTCCTTGGAGGTGGTGAGTGCTCTAGGACATCACGGCCCAGCTAAGGCAGGGTCTCCTTATTTTTTGTGGTCTCATTATTGTGGGGTGGTTTTTTAGATTTTAAAATATGGGCTAGGTGGAGTCACACACAAAAGTCAAAGAAATTCCAAGTCAGCACAATAGATCCTGCAGTGAAACAGTTGCCAAAAGATGGCACAGGGTACCTAACATAATACTGACCAGTCAGAGAAGCTGAGAGATGGGTTAATTTTTCTGCTTTTATCAGGACATTGTTAGGACATTCCTCGGGACATCAGATGTCTGACGAAATGCCACACAGCTGTAACGTAACCACACAGCCCCTGTCCCGCTGCTGCACCAACACGGTCGGGCGGAACCAAAAATTGGCACGAAAAGGTGACAGCATTTGAAATGTAGACTCAAACATAACAGATGGCAAGCACAGCCCAAAGCGAAAACAGATCCCCAAAGGAAAACATAAAACCAAATATCAGCAACAAACGGGCATTTAAAATAAACAAACAAACAAACAAACAAACACAGAAAGAAAATGCCTTAAAGGGAGAACCTTGGAAGAGTTACAGAATCATCAGACAAGGAAAAAAAAAAAAAAGATCATTAGGGGAAACGTGCACTAAGGAGGGGCTGAGTTGCACAATGCTGCTCCCTCAGTCTGAAGGAGCCTCCAGATGCTCCCTCTTACTCTCACGTAACTACAGGTTGTGAAATAGCTGGTTTGCAGAGGGTGGCTAAGCTGAGGCCGATTGTGGTGCCTCTTGTCTCACACCGGCCCAGGGAAGAGAAACTACATTCGTTTTACTCTAATGGTGGATCCACTGGCATGGCAGAAGGGTGCACTAAGCTAACAGATGGAATAAAGTAGGGCCATTCCAATGAAGATATAGAGGAACTACTAACAGGGACTACTGCCAGAGCCCCACTAGTCATAGATGTTAAAAATGAAGTTAGGTCAGTGTCTAAATGACCTTTGGATTTTCATGGATTGTTCAAATTCCAAATCTGGATTGCTATAGTCTTTACAGACACAGGAAATTTAAAATTAATATAAGATTAACTTGCTTAAAACTATGACATAGTTTGGAGATGAACTGCAGCAGCCCACAATACCAGTAACAATCCATTAGCTCAATTCCAATATTTATAATAGTAGTGTATTTAAGCTTATCCTTCCATGTTTTGGGACATGGTCAATGATCACCTTCCATAAACTGGTCCACTTGGTTAATAATGTAAGTCCCGTGAGTGTAAATCGCAGTCACACAGCAGCGGGAAGCACCACGTATTTCTTGGGTGCGATCATGGCGTTACAGTTTATGCTCAGAGCAGTTAACAAGAGCCCGATTAAAAACAAACGACTTGGTTACTGGAAGACACAGTAAATATGAACATCATTTTTTCCTCATTTGTTTTTTGGGTGTAGCCTCCTGCGAATGAGAAATCTTTCCATCTTGGAAAGATGCTTCAGAACAGCCGTGAAGCCGACGATGTGCATGGCCGGGTGTGCTAGGTGGCAGCAAACGCAGCGAAAGCCACCCCTTCAGCCAGCCTGGCTCTACATCCTCTGGAGCTACGCTTCTGACAGCAAATCGAGCTCCCTTCCCCTTGCCCAGTGAAAAGAAGAGCAGACGGGCACACAAGAATAACGTTGATGTAAACTGGTTCAAATATGCATTATTCTGTGGACAAAATACTTTGGAGCCTAGTGTGCTTTAGAACTCACTCAGCCCAAAAACATGCCGGAGAGCAGGTTTCCAACCCATCTTCACATCAAATTCACCTGTGGTTCTGTGCTTGGCCATGGGTCTGAAATGCTCCTGCAGCAAAAATACTACACAATATCAGTACTTACTTCCCTGCTTTCCAGCCTCCTTGATGAAGTCACTGAACGAGTGCATTTTATACCTGTGCATCATTCAGGAGAATAACTTCTCATCCCTAATCTCCCTTTCCGAGTTTCCCATTGCTGTGGTAGGCAAGCATGGCTCCTTCCCATGCACACGGGTCTCTAGGTGCATTATTAGCAGTATTAAGTCAAGCATCACACTAGATCCCAAGCTAAGTAATACAGGACAAAAACCCTGCTTGGATAATTTTACCGAGGCATTTGGGGATTTTATTACCAAGTCCCTATACTTAGTTTTTAAGCATGGATTTGTTTTTTTTCTGGAACTATAGATACTTCTGTCTTAAGACAGGAAAGACAAGAACTGCTCTGAATAAGCACTTTTCAAGCCTCTTGCAAAATTCTTCTGTTTCTTTCCTATGTTAAGAATGTAATTAAACTCTCTGCTATCTTTGTGCAGCCTAAAAAGAAACTGCTTTGCTTCTTTCATGCAGAAACTTGACATTAAAAGCACCCTGAAGAAATTTTTTGCCCTGGAGGTTAATAATTTGCCTAAGTCCATGAAAAGTAAATCCCTTTCACCCTAAGCTAGCTAGTCCCACGCCATGGCAACTACCCACCCAGTTAATGTGTCCCACACAGCCCCGCATTTGTGGAGAGGAGTAGGAAGCCACATTAGAGGTCTCCAGCTCCTTTCAGAGACACCTAAATGCAAGGACAAGATCTTCAGGTGGAGACTCCTGGCCTCAGAAAGGGTGGTCAGCCCAGTCACCCCACTTGCTCAAGGCAAGTGTCCCTCTGGGGGTGTGGGACAGCAGAGAAGACCAAAAATTCTCCTTGTGCTATCTTTCTTGGGGCTGCCGTTTCACCTCACCAATTATCTGCTTATGGGGTGTCATCAAATGACTTCCCAGTGCTCAAGACTGTGGCTTTGATGTCTTCTGCCCCCTGGTTCACACGTTCAGGTAAGAAAATTATTTAAGACTGTGTTTTTATTACTTGCCTTTTGGTTTCTGAGCCTTTGGTGGGGAGTCACAGGGTTACAGAGATGGGATTTAGGACTCGTTTGAAATAAGACAGCTATGAGTAGTGTTGCTGGGCTGCTGCTCCCTCCATTATGCTTTGCCAAGCTACAATAACAAACTACTCCTTTCATACCCTCAGCCAAACAACAAGATACCTGTGAAAAACAAAACCTTGAAGAATCTGTCTGTCACATATCATCCTTACTTGCAGTCAAATTCATTTACCCAATATAGATAGAGAGATATATATATAAATTTTTTTTCCTTTCCTTTCCTCTCTTTGAACTTATACTAATTATTTAGTTTTTTGGTGGATTGTTTCCCCCTGGTCTTCCTTTCTTGGTCACCTGAGGGAGGCCAAGAAGCAGGACAGAAACGCTGAGAGGTCTGGGCGCTGGCCTTCATTGCACAAACTTTGGGTGCTACTTGGGGTGACATTGCACATACAAATGTGGCAATGAAGTCCAAGAAGGCTATTAAGGCCATTGAAGATGCTGCCAAAGACAGCAACAACTTGTGTAATAGTTTAATGATTAAAGCACTTGCCCAGGAGGCAGAAGCAGAAGAAACTAAACCCTTCTTAACCGGAGAGGGTTTGAACACAGTAAGATCAAGGAAGCGGCTGCATCTTCCCCAGAGTTTTTCGTAATTATTGGGCTTGGGACAAGACTGGGGTGAGGCTCAGCTCGCCCTCCCCCACTACTCGATGCTGCTCACTGAATGGCAATGCTTTCAGGAGTCTGATGGGGGAATAAAAGCAGCAAAGCACCTTCTTCTGTCCTGTGTTTCTACACTCCTCGACAGCCCTGAGAGCAGAGCCCAGAAATCCCCATTGCTGGCGGCAGGGTCGGGCTCCTCTTGCTTCTCCCCTCCTTGGTGCCACAGGCTTGCCAGGGGAACGGCTTGGGAGTGTGGCACCATATCAGAGAGCACTTTGGCTCCGAGGGGCCAAAAAGCGAGGAGGACCTGCTGGCCCGTTCCCTGGGCAAAGGCAGCTTTTTTGGAGGTCTCCCTTCAAGACAGCCCTGAGGACCTCACCCACGGTGGCCAGAGCACCCTGTTCTGCTGCTCTGGGCAAGGTGCCTGTCGGGCTATCTGGTGGCTTCCTGGGGGTCCCTGCTGGGACAATAACTGTAAAATTGTCCAAGTCCCGGGTTGGACTCCCAGCCTGGGAGGCATTTGCGTCACTCCTGCACTCAGGGATGGGGGCTCCTGTGATAATACTGCCTAGAATCACAGAATAATTAACAGTGGAAAGGATCTCTGGAGATCATCTGTCCCAAACCGTTGTGCAAGCTGGGTCAACTTTTGTCTTGTTTGGTAATAATTTCAGAAACTCAACAGTTAGCATCCTTTAGCCGATCCACCAGGATAAAAGAGTTTTAAAAAGACTCTAGAGTCATGGTAAAATGACCACAGTGTACTTTATTTAATGATTTTGGTACCTTGTGTTGCAATAAAATAAAAAAAATCTACAAAATCCAAATATATAAAATTTTCAAGTTTTCCTTTTCAGTTTTACAAGAAAAATCAAGTTGTAACCAAGGAAATTTGTTAGTATGAAGCACTACTTTCAACTTCATTTCATCACAAATTGCAACTTACTTAACAGACCAAAAGAACTATGGTACTGCAGTACATCAAATACTTCACACACTGTGTTCTTTACTATAGCACATGTAACCTCTGCCGCGGGAGGCAGCGGTCTCTAGCCAATAAAGACACTCTTCACAATCTGAACTCTAAAGGAATGTTTGTATACATGGATTCAGAATATATATATTTACAGGAAGATTTTTTTTAATAACTATTTTGATTCTTCATTTCAAATAAAATACCAAATACATTTTTACAATGTTTACAAGTCAAAGCACAAGTTCTGCAATGATTATCATTCACCTCAAGTCACTGTGCTTGTACTGAGGGGGGTATCTACACTGTTCCATAAACACAAATGTGATCTTCCATCACTTTATTTCCGCAACGGTGACTAGGGAGTATAAGCACAGTAACAATTATTTTAGCACAATCAGTGTATAATGCAACAGTTTACAACAGAGAACTGAGAAACTATTGGTCCGTTCTGTTCAATTTGCTGTTTATCTGCCAACTGTTACGTTAGTCTTTGTCACATAAATTGTGTACAAGAGAAGAGTTAAATAACACAACTTGAATAGGAAAGAGCACACATTTTTTAAGGCAAATTAATAAGCAGCTTATGGTTTTTTTTGTTAAACTATACCCCAACAGAACCTAAAAAAAAAAATGTATGTTCTGCAACTGTCAATAATTATGTCTTGTTAAATTGATCTCCTCTAGAAATTGATCAACATGGCTTTGAACCTGGTTATTCAAAATGGAAATAACTCCTCCCCCCAAATCCCCAAATATAGAAAGTGCATGACTTTACATGTGCCAAAAACAAAACAAAAGGCAGCTGAGGTAGTTAGATGTAAAATGTATTTACGAAAAGTAACTTAAAAACCAAACCCAGAACATATATAGTAAAAATCCACTCATTTGGAATTTATTTCATATCATGCAACAACGGAAAGCAGGAAACTTCATGATTTCTGAAAAAAAAAAATTAGTAATAATAATATAGGAATGAACATAGAATATACTATTGGAATTTTAATTTCAAGTATTTGTATGTGCATTTTTTTTACAGGCTTTTTATAGTATTAGGAAGTCATTTACTTTTTCTCAGGCATCACATGAGATCTGGTCTACCACTGGGACTGCAGCTCCTGGAAGGCAGAAATACACTGCGAGTGCCTGAAGATGCACCACCACATGTCCCTGGAGGCACCACCATCTCAGCTTGGGTCAAGACCCATCTTCCACCCGGGCCACTTGAGAATCACAGGGCCAGGGGTCCTGTTCCTACGTCTCTCGGGACTGATGGGACAGATGTCCTAGGAGCCTGCCTAGGATGTAGCCACACACCTGGACCTATGTGGGACGTGGCCACATGGTGGGGATCCCCCAGGTGATGTTCCTGCAGAGCCTGTGTTACACACCCAGCCCAGGCAGAGGCCCTGCGCACCACGCACTCCCCAAAGAGAGGATCAGCCTCCATCTTGGACCACAGAGTCCCCTTGGGCCTTCCTGCCCGCACCCAGCACCACTGCATTTCAACCCTCACGGCTGGCGAGAGGGATGGTGGTCCCCCTCCTGCAGACACGACAGTCTCCAAGAAAGTGTTGGCTTGAGCCCACTCAGGATGAGCAGGGACTTGGGCTCGCATCACGGTCCCAGAGCTCCAGCTAACAGCCCCTGGCACAGAGGCAGCCCTGGCTTTCCCCTCCATTCCTGTCTAGGAAGAGGAGCGGGCGGTTTTTCTCTACCGAAATGTGCAACTCCAGTGTGCAGGTGCAAGAAGAGACTTCAGGCTCTGGGAATGAATTTCACAAAAAAAAGCCTGCTTCTAGGAGACACGCAAATTTGGAGATGTGTTTCTGCCTTCAGTAGCAACTACCTAATACACGCCATTACTGAACGCTCAATGTGCTGCTGGCTCTTCTGAGTCCTGCTGTCAGATCCCCCTGCTGGTGGTCACAACTTGGGTACATGCAATTCGGTATCATCAATTCTGCGCTAGGCACCTCACCTGAAGAAACCACAGCAGGGAGCAACACAAACTCAAATGGTTTTGGTGTTTTGTTTTTTTTTTAATTGGCCTGTGAAAACGTAAGGTTTCTACTTCTGAAGTGTGCGCATATGGTTTACATAAAACCTATGAAAGTGAAAAAATTATTTGTGCCTTCTTTCATTTTTGTTTTCTATTAAACAAGGAAAACCTGAAACTCCTATTTATTTTTTTTTGTCTTAATTTTACCTTTCTATGCTCCCTGTATTTTATTTTCAAAAGTGACATGTGGTTTTGACCAGCTTTATCTCTGGCAGCCCAAAATGTGGAGTCACTGATGTTCACAGTGTGCTGAACCTATATACAAAGTTGGCAGAGCCACTGGTAATTGCCAATTACACTTGCACATCCTGCACATCGTTTTTAATTTTCCCTGCACTTGCCACAGAACTAAGTGGAAAATTAGAAAATGGAGCGTGAGATTTCTTGGCATGGTACGGTACTGCAGCTTTCCCCAAAATGTTTGTCAGGAGTTCCTGCTAAGTTGTTTGGATTTTTTGGGGGGCGGGAGGGAGTGGGCCTGTAAGAATGTCAGGTTCTAAGAGAAGTCAAGGCTTTATAGTTTTATGTAAATCTAAACAGAAAAAGATATTCTGATTTTAAAGGGGAGAAAAGTATTTTTTCAGGCCTAATTTCATAAAACACAAAGATGCTAAAAGGCACATCTTTGAATTGGATGTAAATATCTTTTATCTTCACGTGAAGCAACAGCAAAGGCAATCTTTTGTTCTTTTCCTATGCATATCAGTTTGCAAAGGACAGAAAACCGCAAACCGCATCTTTGAGTGGCACCAGCTGATGAACTTTGTGTTCTTCTCACTGACCTCTACAGACTAGGCATGATGTTTCAGTGTTTTGGCACGGTGGTATCTGACATACGTAGGCACCCTCTTCACTGCGTCATAACTTCTGTTCACCACCTTTCCTTTTCACAGAGGCATGCTACAAATAACGTCCCCAAGTCTCAGGGCTCTCACAGGCAGCCTCTGCCCCAAGAAGAAGCAGTCCCTCTCCCCATCACCAGTTCAGCTGTGTCAGTGGCAGCCACTGGAGAAACTGGAAGAAAAGAGGATCGACCTGCACCTGCCTGATCCTACCCTTGCGCCATTGATTGAGGTGCCTCTGTCCCCTTTCTGTGTGACCCAGCACTAAAGACTGAGATGAGACTTGTCAGGATCCAAATCCTAGATCCATTTTCTGGGGTTTCAGTGGTAAAAGCATGACAGGCAAGTATCATGGAGGGCTGGGGTGGCAGGCTGGTGGGGAGAGCAGGGGGGCTCTTGCTTGAGCTTAGGATAAAATTTCACCTCCCCAACTTGTCCACTTTTTCCTCTGCTGCCCTAAAGCCCCGTGACTTAGGCTGTACAGAGAGATGGGGATTTTTCTTGAAATCAAAATGTATAGCTTAAAGGATATTTTTTTTTCCACAGAAAATATTAAAATATAATTGATATATTAATAAGCCATCTGAAAATTTAAACAGCTATTTTATTTTTTTTCCTGGAATCCAGCCAGGTATTGTGGCCTCATCCAGTGACTAGAAGAATTGGAAGAACTAGAAATGCTTCAGTATTCTTTCCATGGACTGTTTCTTAATACAAAGCCTGATATTCCTTCCTCAGACATTTTCATTGACTTAGCCTAATCAGTGTTGGGTGCACAATGACTAACAGTTTCACTTGATAGTAAAGTTAAAGTGAGCTGTAAAATAATTATTGGAGATGCCTTAAAAATGAATTTCACTTGGAGAGGCATTGTGAAATTTAAAAGCAAAATGCCCGAATGCTTACTCCTGGGGCTTATTGGACTCCATTAAAGTAAAAAGGAAGTTATCCATTTGCTATGGTGGACCTTCAGGGAAGCCTTTATGATTATAAACTGCCTGTAATCAAAGCAAATCCCGGTATAATAAATGCTCCTGTCCAGAGTGCTGGTGTAAATATGAGTTATTAACGTGTTCACCAGGCAAAATTTCTCTATCAATCCTTTAAAAGTGTCTTTTGGTTTTTTTTTTGTTTGCTTTTTATTCTTTTTTTTGCTTAGCTGTAGATTATTCAAGACGGTTTTGTAAGCACAACTGCTATCAAGTTTGTCCTTTAGGATCATTTGCCTCACATGAAATTGCTTTGGAAGGCTCACCTGTATTACTAATAACCTAGAAACACCTTTGCACACATTTCCCCAAAACAAATCAAATTCACCAGGCAGTCTGAAAACAAACTTTGATTCTGTGTCTTAAGATATGAAGGGTGGAAGCATGCACAAATTAATTAGCCTAATCTGAGTATACATTTTGCTGTAATGACTAGAGAATATGCTCTTTTTAATTACTATTGCATTTATTAATATTTTTTGTAGGAAACTATTTGGAATGTCCAATGCGAATTAACTGACATGCTCCTTGCACATCACAAATTTCAAGAGAACAAGGTACAGTGTACAATGTAGAGTGAGGAAGAACAATTAAAGTTAGGTTTTATTTTTTTTTCTTTGCCCCCCCCCTTTTTTTTTTTTAAATACAAGAAGATTACAGGGAGCTGCACAAAGTTTTAAAGCATAGCTGTACTCCGGAAAATTACTACAAAACCAGCATGGTAAGGAACTGTGTTTATTGCATCCCAGTGGTACCATTTCCAATGCACTTGGCTTACAGTAAGAAGATGACTCTCCCATTTGCTAATGCCATGGGTCAAATCCAGAAGTCAAACTGAGTTTTGCACGGCTCTGCAGCGTAAGAAGTAACAATTGTTGTGTTAGCATTCGATTAAAGAGGCAAGTAAGCAAGCATGGGAAGAAGAACAGAGCCAGCTTCCGCTGTTGAAACAGCCTTATACATGGAATGGCACCTGCAGGAAAATACAGTGATGCTCATTTGTTAGAATAAACATTAGCTTGTTAATAATACACAACTCAAAGAATAGACAGGAAAACATCCATCCCCTCAAGCTGAACAAATTACGCAGGGGACAGCTTCTGCCCTTGAGAATCAATGGGAACTGACTTAAAGGAACTGCAGTCCTGTTAAAGAAGAACTGCAGTGGGACGGCAGATCTTTGTTTGTTAATCCAACACGATCCTCAGTTAGTGGCTGTTCTGTGAGTCAGAAATGACCTCAGAAACAAAAGATATTTACTTCTAGGTTGCTATGGGCATATACCAAGGCTTTGGAATGACGAAATAAAATCAGTTGAGCTAAAAAATATGACAGCTATCTTTGAAAATGTTCCTGCTTCGCACTTGATAAAATTGCTTCAGTATTTACATCTTTAACTTGCTTTTCCTTCTCTAACTATAGAGGTTATCTCAATAGTCAGGTGTTACGCAAAGGAATTTTTGAGTTTTTTACTATGACATGAGAAAAGAAAGTCTGTTAAATAACCTGAGCGTTTTCTTCTCTGATCAGTGGGGGTTGCATTTGAGACTCAGAAGCACAGGAGGAAAACGGAAGCAAGGAAAAAATATCAGAACAGTAGTTAGTAAATTTTGCGAACTTGTTTGAGTAGATCTTTGAAGAAAACAGACCTGTTATGACGTGCTACGCTTACAGATCATGCATGAGGCTATGGATGCCTCCATAATGATTTCTGCTGAAATCAGCGTGATACTGCTCCTGCTTCTAAACAAGCAAAAATTGATAATTTAAAAGATGGTTGAAAGTCCTTCAGCAGTGATTTCCATGATGAGCTGGGTGACAGAATACCTGAGCATGAACAAATACTATGACGACACACCTACTCTAAGGATTCACAGCTGTTCCCTTATTATAATAAGGCTTTTACCACACCTTCTATTGATCTTCCCTATTTTTTTCCTGCTGTACACCTTTAAAAATGTACCCACTCCCCACCACCCCCCCGTGTATGTGCTCCTCAGCTGTGCAGGAACAAGTTGCTGTGAGGACTATCAGCCCTAAAGGAACGTGGACTTGCAAATCCAGTATTTGCTTACGGATGTACTGCATGAGAAGCTGAGAGCATGAGAAAATGCACAAGCACTTGAACAACACCAAGCCTATAATATTCCATACACAGAAAAGCCCATTTTCTGAGCCTATTTTAAACCCTTGTGGAAGCCATCTGAGATTTATCCTCTGTAAAGAAAATAATTTAAAAAAAAGGTTTTTGACCTATAATCTATTATAAAGATCTATGCTTTCTAAATTTAACAATCACTGGCATAACAGCCATACAAAATCCTTGTCTCCCAGGCCTTAGTTTGAGACACCTTTATATCTTATTGCTAATAAACAACTCCTGTCAATAGCAATGACATTATATCTAAAAAGTATCTTTCACTGTCTCCCTGCATGTTCCAGTGAGTTTGTATTGTATCTAGAACTTTCTCAGTCAACATCTTTCGAGAGGAGAGAGTAATTGCACCATAAATAGTTATTTTGGCATTAAGGTTTGTTGGTCGGGGTTTTTTTTTGCTGTTAAAAGACTCTGCTCCTCCCTTTATCCACTGAAACAGCAGGGGCAGTTTTTCCACAGTGTTTCACTAAAATCTCTTAATCCTGACCAGAGGAATCACTTCTTTGCTTTCGTGTTTTTTTGATCTCTGGCCTCCCTGCTAAGGTTACCAGTGGAGATGCTTCCACGATAAAAAGTATGTACAGATCACTCATTGACGTACATACACGTGCATCCCGTGCAGACGGACTGCGGGGGGGGGGGGGGGGGGGGGAGCTGTGGCAGCACCCTGATTGAAAACTCCGTACCAGGAAGGGATACAGACAAGCCATGAGCTGTTGCCGAGTCCCCTGTTGCTGTAACTGTGTTCCTCTAAGTACCAGAGTTACGTTAAATATTAAACCACCCATGTGTTCCGACTGATTTTTATAAACTGCAAGTGTACTAACCTACATCCTTCCCGCTTATGAAAGGACTTAAAACGCCTTGCCATTCTTTATTCAGAGATCAGGTTCCGTATAGGCAACATTGGATTGTTTTTCCCTTCTGCGTCACGTCAAAGTATCTAAAATCCACCTGTATGTTAAAAGCAACAAATAAAATATTTTCGCCGCTCATTCACCCAGTTCTTAGTGCTGTTGCTAAATGTGGTGTGGTTTTTGTTACAGTCATTTCTCCAGGATAAGCTGTTCCACAACCAGCACAGTCATCTCAGAAATGAAATTGTACTGCTGCTGGGTAGAATGACTTTTTGGTTGATATGGAAATAGATGACCAGAAAGAAATTTGGCCAGTTCCCCATCGATGGCAACTAGAGCTGTCTCAATCCCAGCAATCCTCTTTTAAATACAGCTCCTTGCATGCATAAAACAAATCAAATGGATGAATTATTCATAAGATGAATGACGAAAGCTTAGCTAGGATGATTTTACTAATGTTGCATTTCTTCTAGATGTCTCTTTCCAGTGTGGGCACCCGGCTGAACACAGCTAACAACGGCTTTCTTTCCCCCCCCTCAACTGATTAATGTTTGCTCACGGGAGCTTGATTACTGTATTACAAGTCACAAATTTGCAAGATTAAAAATGTCTGTTGAATTAATTAGCTGCAAATCAACCTAAGCAAAGCTTGACAAGTTCCAAGCTGTTCCAATAAAATAAAAAAGGAGGAATCAATAGCAGCCACAAATACATGACAATATGCTGGCACTTTGCGACTATAAATAGTGGCAGCTGCCTTCTCTGCTGACAAAGGAAGATTTTTCATTGTCCACACAGTGCTGTCTAAAGGCTAAATCCTGCCCAGATCGGTGCGGCAGTCCCACTGATGGCTGAAGTGCTCTCAGTGAAATATCTCCCGTGGGCCAGCCCGATAACCCAGGGGGAGCTGGAGACGAGCTGCCTACTTTGTCTTCCCTTTCAGCAAGAACAAACCTCCACGGTGCCAGCGCCGCGACCGATCACAGCACATGTGGACGCTGGCCGACAAGAAGGCTCTGTGTGTCCCAAAATGGGAACGCAGGGAATGATGTTGGGAGTCATTGGTAACTACATTTGAACTTTCCCTCTGTAGCTACTGCTGTTGTCTGACCCAGTCACTGCGACAATTTTAGATCTATCTGTCCATAACTCAGATCCTGTTGGAAAGCGACTATATTTTTCAAACGCTGTCCTTAATGTGGAATGGTGACACAGGTCAGGAACTCAAGACGTATACTTGAGCTTCAATGCAGGAAGTGCCTTCACTGGCTAGTAAACTTTTCCTCAGCTTCATAAGATTTAGTATTCATTTTTATCAAATGTTGTCTAAGAAGCGATCTGGGATACACAGACAATAATGCAGAACACACATTAAAAAAAGCATCAGTAATTAAAATTTCAGAAATAGCTACTGTGTGTTCATGGTACATTTAAATTCACTGGGGCGTTGTTTTCAAATACATGCATTTGAAATTTATCTTCAGTACGTAATCCAGGAACTAACAAATCTTTCCTTCTGACAGCACGTATCAGGCAACTGCATATGTGTTGGATAACAAACACTCTTTAGTGTTCTTCAGTCAAAATTCAAGTAAACCATCCTAATTATTGCAGGTTATTTCCTTCATGAACTACTGACATTGATAACTGATACTCAGTGAAACAAATGCAATCAACATTAAATGAAGCAAAGGTTTAATTGATCCCTTTGCATTTGCCCGTATGTTTTCCCCCTTGATTAACTAAATGCAATAAATCCTTATTTATTTTGTACAATTTTTTTCCCCCCACCCTGTTCTTTTACCAAAATATTTAAGATGATGACATATAGCATTAGACATATTTCCTCCACAACTTTTCATTAAAGTACTGGCATAATACATTGCAAATCTGTCTCCAATAATGACTGGAATGTGTTTTCCAATAATGTTCTTTTCTTTTTGCAGTTATCAGTTGATTACACTTGACGACAATGCTCCTGATGCTTTTTTTTTAGGCTTAGAATTTAAATGAACTATAAGATTAAATCCTAATAGAATCTCAGGACTCATTTTCATGTGTATACACACACACAGCACACACACACATATACGTGTATATATCTATAGTAATGCATTTGATACTGTAAATTTGCTCCCAAGTATGAGACATGAGCCTATTATTTTTATTATGAGCAAAACAAACACTTTCACAAAGAGTACTCTTTATAGCATGCTCTGAACTGTGGGCACTGAACTTCTTGCATTTGCCATAACCTGGGCAATTTGCACACAACTCCGATTCAAACGTACCATCCAGAGGAACCACGTCTACTCCACACGCTTCACTAGTCAGCATGCAGCCAGTTTGCCCTTTGCTCAGCTCAAACTGATCTCTGCTCGGCAAAAGAACTGGGATCGCAAAGGGCGCACACCACAGGCTCAGGAAAAGCTCCATGGTGTAGCTCTGGTGCACGCACAAAGTCTGCCTGAGCTCCAACGAGAAACCAGGTGAACGTGGCCAGAGGCGCAAACAGTGCATTAATAGACCTGATTCAAGGCAGCGCGTAGAGATTCAGGCTTTGTCACAGTGCTAACCATGATCATACAGCTTTTGGTCAGGCTGGAAGGTGAGCAGAGTGATTTTGCATCTGCCTCGATTCTTTTCCAGGCTGGACGCAGGCGATGGCACTGGACGTGCACAACAACTTCGGAGTCCTCAGCACTAAGGGGACGGGATGCATCAAAATACTAGAAGTATGTCTACATTGCACAGGATAACCTTTCAGTTTTCCACAAAGAGGAAGGACAGCCTCAAAATAAGAGGGAGGGAGCGTACCCTTCTCCTCAGTAGCGTGCAGCCCTATAGCCTTCCCCTGAGATATAGTAGCTAGAGATATGAATCATTGCTAGCTGAAGAGATAACTGAGCCTGGCTCTCCCCATGGTTTCCGCTTACCACACAACTACTGCTGGAAAAGCAGTCATGGGTATTTCTGTGCAAAGCTCCGTCTGATAGCACCTCAGAGGACCCGAGTCCTTCAGGTAAGATGGGCAAAAGAACGCCTTCTTGGGGGATCTTGGCAGACTTAGGTGGCAGATAGGAGCTGAGCTACTCTGTGCTGCCAACACCGAGGTGTTTCTGACCAACTCCTGGAGCCAAATTGTAGGTGCTTGAACCTTTAGCATAAAAAGTTGAGGAGCTCCTGGTTAGTGCAGATTGGAGGATCACAGTATTAGCCCTGAGGCCCCTGATGTGCCTGTGCTGACCTCTGCGTGTGTGCTGCATCTTGCCAGGTATCTGGTCACCGTGTGTTGTGGTTTTTGTCCAGCCCATGCACGTGGTTTTCCTCTCTGTGGGCTCTTTGGTGGATGAGGTGGGGGAGACAGTGCCAGACTATACCCACGTCTTGCGCCAAGCGGGCTCGTAACACAGCCTACATCTTTCTTGCCTTAGCACTACGTCATGTCTGTGAAGGCTCTTCTAGACGTTCAACTGGCAGCAATTTTACCATGAGGAAATCACTTGTTGGTGAACTTCTGTTCTGCAGTACCTTTTACATGCAAGGTGGCTGAGCGGACAAACCTGTTTCACACTAGAAATGCTCTTGTGAGGTTTAGTTCAATGCAAAAAAAACGCCACCCGAGCCCGATGCTTTGTTAAAAGGATGTGGCCTTTCCTACATCAGAACAGATTCCTTGTGTGGAAAAGCTGCTAGCATGCCTAGGGCTACAGCATGCCCAGAAGTAAGATCCAGAAGCAATTGCTTCCAAAGATATCTGAACTAAGAGGCTGAAATCTACAGACACAGAAAATGTTCGTATCCATAGCAGTCATGTCTTTGTTTCTCTGAATGTAGCATTTAATTACATTGACAAATCCATTACGTTTTTAAGTTTATCCCAGCCATTCACAGAGATGGAGAGTTTTCGTTACATTTTAAAATGTCTTGGCCTTGCATGTAGAGGTTTAAATTTGATCTTTCTATTAGTTGGCCACTTATCTCACAATTTCTTGTAAATTTGTCAATGAATACAGCATCTCTAACTCTGTTGCAATTACACACAAGCTTCTCTCTTACCTCTCTAGCTCACGCAAATCACCCCATAAATGTGCTGAAAAGACCTTTTTCCCCTGCATCTTGCGTACCTATCTCTTTGCTCCAGAATTCAGAGCAGAAACATGGCTTACTAACAGGCGTATAAGATCCTCTGCATAAGAATTAGATGCTAAGCATTCAGAACAAAACCTAAGCACAGGAGCCGAGCTTACGTGTTTAGAAAAAGTTCCTTTTAATGAATGCACTGGTCAGCAATTGGCTTTTGTAAGGATCACTGGAAACAACTGGTTTCATAGACATATTTCAAAGTCTCCTTAAAAGTATCACCAAATGGCAACTCGGTCAAAATGGGTATATTCTTAAATGTTTGAAATAAAAGGAAAGAAGAAGAAGAAATGCTTTGATTCATGCTGAGAGAGCACTAAGTTTAGAATACGTATTTCTGGCTGAGCCAAGTGACATTCAGGGGTTCTGCTATGAAGCAGATCTCCAGCTGACTTCAGTTAGGAACTAGGAAGTGAAGACTTTCACTATCGTGGTCTGAATTCATGCAGTTATTCACCCAAGGCCAGGAGCCTGATCTTCTCATATTCATACCAGTGTAACTGTGAAGAAACCCCACCAAACACCTGCAGTGAGGTCACTATGGTCACACAAATGGTCCCAGGGGACCCCTCACATGTTAAAGAAAGCTTTGCAAGGGATCTGTAGATCAGTGACTCTATTCCCCTAACCTTGCGTGAGCAAGGCTTTACGAGGTCAACCCCATCTCTCCTGTAATGAAATCTGCTCGTACCAGATGTGAGAAATCATCTCGGAAGCAGATCACTCAGCAATTTGCAGCCAAATGAAAATGATGACGGAATTTGTTTCAAAAAAATCACTACATGTGAATTGCAGTACTCTCTTGCAGGTTTTTTTAATTCCCAGATTTTAAAGAATCGGTTCTCATTTTGCACTTTATCGGTTTTATCAGAATAAAGAGGAATGGATTCAATGCCATAATGAAAAGACATAGTTCTATAAACAATCAAGGGAGGATTTCATAACATAATGTCTCTGGTATATAAATGGCTGTTTGCCACTTACTCCATTTGGCTTTCTGCTGAGAGCATGGGCTTCATGCGAGCTAGTCTAATTGCTACAATTAGCAAAATTAAATGGCTTATTGTGTATTTAGACAATTCTTCCCACATTCTGCATTGTTATACTACAGAATTAGTAATTACAGTGTTGGGCTTGTAAATTCATGGACACGTGTTGTGATTATTTTCATCACGCACCCCTTGTAGGGACTCAACCTAAATATGCTTGTGTAGATGGATGCACAAATGCAATTTACTCCACTTCCCACCAGGCACAGGAGCAAGAGAGGCAGCAGTAGGACCCCAGCAATCTGCTGAAGTCTTTTCCTTGGCATTGTGCAGGCAGTGCAGGGGAGGGCAGAGTAAATCACCGCATCTCAGTCACTCCAGATTGCACGACTTCAGGGAGGGAACGGAGAAAGGGCAGTGGCTTTGGGAGCTGAAATCACTGGCAGAGCCGACTAAAACTCAGTACAGCGCCACTTTTAAGGCTTCTAAGGAGTTGTACGATCGAATCACAAACACTTCAAAACTGTTTAATTTGGGTTCTAAAAAACCCAACAGGCTAGCTGTGAATATTTGCTGGCCAGTAAAAAGTAAATGAATACATTGTGTGATGGGGAGTCTCTTTGCAAATAAAGCAGCACTTGTACTTCTAGTATGACTGATGAATTGCTATTTGGGGACATATCGATATATTGGCCAGACTATTGTACATTTTAAACAAATTTGGGTTTAATAGCTATTCACCACAAATTAAAAATGGCAGCTCCAATAAAATTTTAATTTAACTCCTCTGCTTAAAAGTTTACAAAATCAGGCAACTGAGGTCTAGCATTTAATTTTGGAAGGAAAATTTTCTCCAATGTTATAGAAATTTACTAATAGAAAATTTGTTGATTTGCCAGTGAAAATATTGTTTGTATAACATCAAGCCCATACAATCCAAGCAAAGAAACATTTTTCTAGCACATGAAGCATATTTAAACTGATGTAAACAAAAGTGGGAATGAGTTTTTTCATCATGAAATCTGCAGAAAAAAAGTATTGCACATATTCTCAAAGAATTCAATTTTCTAAAAAAAGATTATCCTATTACAGAACAAATAACTTCTCTTTTAAAATAAGACAAAAGGTTTATCTTACATTTTCTTATATGTTTTCTGAATGAACATGGGTATGCATTACCTCTCCTTGAATTAGAGTAGTAAATACTACTTAAATTGTCTTTTCTGTAACATACAAATCCATAACTCTCAAAAACTTTAGGACCAAGTCTTTAACCAGAGAAGTTACCATTAAATCAGCCAGCAAATCTGTTTGTTTCACTAGACAATGCTTACATAATTCTTACTTCTAACAAAGAGATGTGATTGTTTTTCTTTACCAGAATATAATTATGAACTTTTTTATTTTCCTGTATTCTAGAATGAAATTTAAACGACCTGATTTTTTCATTATTTCAAAAGCAAAAGTCAATTTTTTTTACAATTTTTGTTTTTTGCTATTGCTGTCTTAACTGAACTTTATTGATTTTAAAACTGTCTGTGGTAAAAAGAATAGTGCATATTGATTATTAACTGTCCATAAGGCCATCATGGGATTTCAACGTGGACTGTATTTAATCTTGACAACTTCTATAAAAAATTCTTGCAGCTTTTAATGTGACTGTTCACAGCAATGCAAATTAAGAAACCGTCCATGTAGTCATTTGAGTGTTAAGACTTCAATGGCCATCCTGTTCTCAGCGCAAGTATCACTGACGTTATGAACGTAACAAAGCAAGATTTTGGAGAGCAAATTTTGACTCGATATAAAATGAGTTCTCCCCTTTCCTCAAACAGTCGGATTGAATTCTGAAGACAAGCCGTGTATACGCACTGCCATGTACGGCGCTGTGCACTCAGACCCCGCAGTAGTTTGCTTAAGATAAATTTACAAACATTATCCAAAAAAATAAAAATGCTGGGAGAGTAAAGAAAGTAAATGCTAGATATTAAAACCCACATGGACAAATAACGCCTCTATGGCCTTCCTTCCAAAACCAAACAAGAGCAAATCAAAGAAACTCACCCCAAACCTTCTTCAGAAACCTTGCAATACAAGAACTGGTCCAGACCGAAAACCTTTAAATTCTGTACCAAGCAACGTTTCTTCACTTCTGTAAGGCCTGACCAAAAGGCTCCCAGCTCCGAGGAACAGCAAGGCAGGATGAGAGGGACATCACAAGAGGACAAACCTCACTGGTAGCTGCAATGCTGCCCCTCTCCCCAGGAGGTGCTGGAGGGAGGTGGGAGCTCGGGAGCACCGCCCACTTTGCCTAACTCATGCTAAAATTTCCGAGTTGTTAAAGAAGCAGCAAACACATCAAACTGTTTCCAAAAGAAACCCTCAAATCTTGGATTATAAAGCCTCCCATTTGCCTTGTTTGTAAAGAAAAACAGCAATTTCCTTGTGCGAGCTAGCGTTTGATTCTGGAGGGAAGGCTCTTCTGAATTTGACAGGAAAAAGGACTTGCTCCCAAAATCTTTTTTAAGTAGTTCTTGCAGTGGTATATTTTCTGACAAAATATGAGTGCTTTTCTCTGAAAAATCAGCTATATCTCCATGGAGGCAAGGGCAATCACTTTGTAAAAAGCTTCAGGTTTGGACTATCAAAGTATTATTTTATTTAAAAAATTATTGTAGAGGCAGCTGGCCACTGCTTAATTTGAAAATACCTAAGAAACCCTTGAAGCATGGGTGTTTTCTGCTCTGTGTAAAGTTCCCTCTGCCTTGCAGATTCCTGCACTTTCACAGATGTTTTGTTTTGAGGAACTCGCCCCAGCAAAGAACAACAGGTATCGAACATTTCACTAATAAAAAAAGTCAACATTAAAAATGGCTAATTGAACGCATACAAATAAACATAGGCTGTGTAACCTCGGCCATTTCATAGTACAAATATTAATTATAGGAAAGACTGAAATTTACCTAGCAGCATATACAGCAGTGACTGCAGTGGATATACCTGACAGTGAAGGTTACAATACCAATCATCAGGTCTTCTCCATCCTGACAATGCCATTTACAACAGTAACTCTTCAGTTCTGCTTCGCTCTCCTAAAATGGATGGAAATAGTTATAGCAAATTGTTTCTTATGGAATCGCTTGGTGTCTTTACAAGCCACTTACATTTGAAGCAGGATCCACGGTTTATAGAGTATTCTAAAAGTACCCATGTAGGCTTTCATATGGCATTACACTGCAAAACAAATCCATAATGTGTGAAAACCAGGTTTATATCAACCTGCAGAAGCCAGTTGATAAAATTCATGGACCAATTCTTAAAATCTAAGCTATAAAGAGAATGAAATGTATTAAAAGATTTGAGGTTTATAAAAAGTAACCTTTTTATACCATATTTTTACTTTACAAAAATACTGAAATTATTCATGAGTTTTTCACTCTGCACCAGCTTTAAAAAAAATACTATCAAATTTTGACTTGCACCTTTAATGCATTTGAAAGCACCATCAGGGGATACTTTTAACATAAAGGAGGATACCATTGACTAGATTTAGGGAGGTATTTAAAACCCAAAAGCTTGCAGCAAAAGCACTCTACTACAAGAGATTCAACATAATTTTTAGACGTATCTGTACACAAGTCTTGGACAGGCAGAAGAGGGTCTTCCACATAACTTGCTTATATTATACTTCGGTGAATATACTTACTAAGAGGTGGCTGAAAGCCTTTACAAGACATCACTTTCACCTTGCGTGGGAAAAATCAGAGCTGTCTCTACATGTTGAGAACTTGATCGGTCTTTCCTGCTTCTAGTTCTGGTAGGGCTCGTGCCGCTCGTTATCTGTCCTTCAGGCAATGTCAACCTTGCAGTTATACAATGTTTGGCACTAGAAGGGTATGGCATGTCACAGTCTCTTGTCACCCCTGCATACATTCACACACTGAATCGCGCATTCTCAGTCCTGAAACAGAGAAGTTTCAGCGTGTTCATCTCCTCGTAGTTTCTTCTGAAATATCTGAATGGTGTCCTCCAAAAAGTTTAGAATACGAAAACTATACTTCCCTGTTCTTTTACATATATATATATTTTTTGCAAATTGAACACTGAATCATGATTATCATTTAATTTACATCACTACGTGCGAGAGCTCCATATTGCTCCTGAAAACCAGAAGTGAGCTGCATAGGATTTCTGTTGAAAGTAACATAAAGAACTTAAATTCCATTTTAAAAGACTTTGAAATTCCACAGAAAAGAAACAGTTCTTATTAATGCTTATGACCTAATTAATCAGAATTTAGTTTATTTTCCATTGACAGCCTTACAAACATGATGATGTATCTTTTTAATCAAGAAATATTTTGCAAACCTATTCTAACATGAATGGTTGATTTATGGGAGTGTTGAAGACTACTATGCTCCTATTTTTTCTCCAGAAAACAGTTTTCATAACAGCAACACTGTGTGCTACAGTTTTGTTATTTTTGAAAAAGATTTGCTTGTTGGTTTGTTTTTGCCATTGATTATGCAAATATCAATCATTCATTTCTAAAATAAAATGCACTACTGGCTAAAGTTGAAAGCTCTGGTCAGAGCCTTCCTATGGGTTTGACTGTAAGTACCGTGCAGTCAGAGTTTCATAGCAGCAAGGAGTTGTGGGCGAGTTTCCCCAGCTGAAGTAACTGATCTGTATGTGTGGGTTGGGGCTTGGGGGTTTTTTTGAGGCTTTCAGGTGCTGCTGCTGTATCAGTGTCCTGCAGACAGACTGCACACAGTGGATCAAATGATAATCATGATGATAGCCAGACTAAGAACACTACAGCTTGCTGCTCTACTTGCAGTACGCAGTTTAGTTATTCCTACAGCCCTACTGTCAACCCTTAATTTGGACTGTAACATTGGAGCTTCTTCGAGCTCTGTTTTTGTTTCATTTATAATGTGGTTTCATATTCCAAGCGCTCCTGGATAAGGGCATCATCTTTATACTGTAGCCGTGGAGGAGCAGGGGAACATTCAAATGCTAAGATTGCCTTCCTCAGGCTCCTGTCCAACACATGTCTCTCCCACGCTGGATACCTGTTCCTGAACAGATCGATTTTTATGACAGATTCCTCAATCCTTGGTGGCCGGGATGAAGGTGTGGACGGTGCAGTGGGCCTCACCTGAAACACAGGCACACACCCATCCCTCTCCGCGAATTTTTGATCCCGCTCGCTCGTGACACTCCGGTTGTTGGAGATGGACCGTAGAGTGTTTGTGGCCACTTCTGGGGGTAGGGTGAAGGCAGTGGCAGGGTCCTCACAAGCACAGCTTGGCGACTGCCCGAACCTTGGTCCATTGGGGTGAAAGAAGGCATAGTACATTAGCATAAAAACAATGCCTGTTAAAAAGCTGCTGAACACTACACACAGTGCTGGTATGGCAAATGCATCAGAGATTGGTGGGGCCTTGTACAGATACCAGAGAGCACTCAAGGCGGTGTTTTCTAAAAGGATCACAAAATAGTAAATGAAAAGCCTACAGCGTGTCCTTCCTTCCTTGACATTGAACCAGCTGAAGATATAGATTATCCCAACGACCATGTCGAAAACTATCTCCTCCCATTTAGTGATGCAAAACTCTGTCTCGCAGTGGACGATCCAGAAGGTCATGATGCACCAGTGCAGCACGATGAAAATCCCGAAGTACAGCTGGAAAACCGAGGCAAACAGAGCAAAAGTAATGACCCTTGCTGCAATTGTGAAGAAATGCCAGCAAAACTGGATTATAACAGCCATATAACTGATGGGTTTCTTGTCATCACGGGAGTCGCGGAGGGCCTTTTGGTAGGAAGCCAAAGCCCAAGCCAGGGATACGAGAGATGCTGCAGCAGTAAGACCTAGGAGGAAACAGGAGATGCAGACAAGGCATAATTAGTATAGCAGCACTTGGTTGAAACCGGTGAGATCCTTGCTGCTTTAAATGCGTTCTCCACCACTGACATAATAAAATCTCTTCCTTCTCCTTTAGCTCAGCCAGCACTGAGAAATGGACCTCCACTGCCGAGATTTCATTGGCCTTACAACTTTGTATACACACAAACAAGAGTGGCTATCAAACGACATTCTGAAATGCTTCTCTAGCAATTTCATGTCTGAAACAAATTAATTAATTCACAACTTTGAGCAAGTCGGGAATAGGTGCCTCTGTCAGCTGGGTGATTTAACAGGATCTACTGTGGTTATTGTTTTAAAGAAAGAATATGAATTTTATGATTTTGATAAGCCATTAAAGAAGCCTAATATAAAGCAACCAAGTCTTTCTAATTAAGATGTCAGCATCACATAAACTAATCTTCATTTTTAAAATAATGTAACTCTTGTTAGATCAAAATTTAAACTAACTGCCTTACTCTTGCTGAGGGAAAAAATGTCGAACATTTTGATATTGCCACCTCTTTTAAACAGAATTTTAATAAGTAGAAAATATAAAAAATTTATCTTCTTTCAGTTTGAACTTAAATCAATTTTAGAAATGTTGTAATTTTCTACTGAATTAAAATTCTGAGTATAGATGCTCCTAAAGTAGGGAGTTATGACTTAATGTTCATATAGCCATTCGATCTCCCATATAACATAGAATTGCCTATTTATAAGGCCATGAACTATAAAGTCTCTGGAAAACCTGTCAAATATTTTTCACAAAAAGAATTCAATGTAAAATTATTTCTCATCAGATTTTCAAACATTATTTTTGTGGTAATAATTCCTATTCACTTTGAAGCACAAAAACTGTAAAACATTTTTTTTTAAAAATACCTTTCTGTGCTTATTTTGAATGTGTATTACCCTTTTTTCCTCAACTGAGTTTGATTGTTGTCGGTAGATAAACTTAAAAACAAAGTTGCTTTGCAACTGAATCTAATTTTTAAACTAATCTGTTACTTCCATACACTACCAGAAAAATACCTTAAATTCCCATTTAAGAAGTTATATAGTTCAGCATAATTATTCAAATGCTTAACACTTACACAGCATTCTGTTAGAAATGAATGATAATTCTTCTTTACTAGAAGATTAATTTTTGTTTACTTACGACTCATACCAAGCTGCTTTGGATGGAAATGGGGATTCAATTGAAATGCAAAACCCCAGCCTTTCAAGTGTATTTATTATTTAAATAACATTGCAATAAACATGTTGTGTACAGAGGAAAAACGTATCAAACATTTTATACTTAAAACTGCTTTATTACGAAAGCAAATTTTATATACAGTTAATGAATGAATTCATAAGTCTCAGCATCCCAGGCTGAGAATTTATTCATAGACCATTTAAAGATAATGATGCTTCAGCTCACTCCATTTCTAAGCAGTTCCCTAACTTTGAACTAGTAATTGAAGTAAATCAAACTGAAATGAAGAAAACATTTATTTTGTCTGCTGTTAAAACCTGTTTAATCATTTCAACAAGCTTTGGTTCTGGATGCATAGACAATATTTTTCTTCCCATTAAATAGCTTTCTTTAGGAATTTACCATCAAGAGTATATTACTTAAATACAATAAATTTTATGCAAATACAGAGTGGTAAATTTAAGCCTAAATAGATGTTGCTATTCGCTTTTGAAAAAAAAAAAAGTTTATTTTAAAAGAGAAAAATGTAGGTTATGGAAATAATGCCTGATTCTGAAGGCAAAAATTCTATTTAAGCAGTCCACCTGGCTTGACACACTAAGATTTTGCTCGGTAAGTAGTACAGAGGGATTCATTGCTTTCAGGAGGGATTGTGTTTGCCAACGTTCCTCCCTCAGTCACTTGCAGGGTGCTAATTATGTTGTGAGCTCCCATGAATCCGTGAATTTAAAAAACCTTTGTTTTAAAAATAAAAACAATAATGAACAATCAGCAGAAAACCAGAACAAACTTAGGATTCCAGGGAGAGTTTTTAATAAAACTTCATCATTTTTCTTCCCACGCAGATGCCTGGATGCCAAAACACCAATGCTACTTCTGGAATCCTCCTTCACAGAGAGAATAAACTATCAGCAATGAAGACAGGAAGGAGATGTGGTGTAAATTGTTATTTTCATTTCTGACATGTATATTCGCTTTTCACGCTGGGCTGCCTTTCAGTGACCATTATCTCAGGAGACAACACTAACAGCTGAAAACGTAAGTTCTCGTTTTCCTGTAGGAATGTTTTAAGTATTGAAAAACCACAGTTCATTTCCCTTATGAAATGCAAAGTTTGGAAAGGTAGATGAATAGGATAAAGGATAAGAGTATCTTTCAATACAAATGAGACACTCTGAACAAGAGCTCAAAAATAGCATTATCAGCACAGGAAAGAATAATGTGAGAGAGAAATCCATATATTTTCTTTGCAAATCTAACTTTAATGACCTCACATGCTCCCCCAGAGGCTTGTAGAGATATCATCAGTTTTGCATTAGGAGGTGTAAAATCATTCAATAATGCACACAGAATGTTCCAAATAAAATGTTAAAATTCATAGGAATTTCCAATATTCTAACCCTAATTAATTCATAGTCATTGTCTGGGACAGAAAGAAGCAAGTACAATAGAAAGGTAATTCTGTTATTTAAATAGTGATTAATAGGGAAACATCCTTTGCTTTTACAGAACAAACTCAGGGATACTGGCATACAGGAGAGAAAAGGAGACAAGGGAATGTACCAAACGAAAGAGCTGCCAGATAAAGTATTATGTATCCACTCTTGTGCTATTGGCAATGGTGTTAGGGATATAGAATTAAGATAAGGCTAAATGCTTCATGGGCACCATCCATTCTTCTTCATTGATGAGACCAAGCACTAAGGAATTATTAAAAGTATAATTAATAATGAGAACGATAATGTAAAAGTTATGTAAATGGCGGTTTGCTAACAAATGTCACTATATAAATAATTCACTGGGAATGGTGAGAGATAAAGTGAATTATTGTAGCACTGAATGGATAATTCATTAATTAAAACATATTGATGCATTTGCTGAGTATGTGCTCATATAAACCTCTTTATCCCTATTTTGTGGAATCATAGAGTCATAGAATTGTTAAAGTTGGAAGGGACCTTAAAGATCATCTAGTTCCAACCCCCCTGCCATGGGCAGGGACATCTCCCAGTAGACCAGGTTGCTCAAAGCCCCATCCAGCCTGTTGAACACATCCAGGAATGGGGCATCCACAACTTCCCTGGGCAACCTGTTCCAGTGCCTCACCACCCTCACAGTAAAGAATTTCTTCCTAATATCTAATCTATATCTACCTTTTTTCAGTTTAAAACCGTTATCCCTCATTCCTATCACTACACTCCCCATCTTTCCTGTAGGCCCCCTTTAGGTACTGGAGGCTGCTATAAGGTCTCCCCAGAGTCTTCTCTTCTCCAGGCTGAAAAACTCTAACTCTCTCAGCCTATCTTCAAAGGAGAGGTGCTCCAGCCCTCTGATCGTCTTCGTGACCCTCCTCTGGACTTGGGCTCCAACAGGTCTTTATTGTGTTGGGGCCCCAGAGCTGGACACAGTACTCCAGGTGGGGTCTCACAAGAGCAGAGTAGAGGGGGAGAGTCACCTCCCTCAACCTGCTGGCCATGCTTCTTTTGATGCAGCCCAGTTGGTTTTCTGGCCTGCAAGCGCACGTTGCCAGGTCATGTTGAGATTCTCATCAACCAACACCCCCAAGTCCTTCTCCTCAGGGCTGCTCTCAATCCATTCTCCACCCAGCCTGTGTTTGTGCTTGGGATTGCCCTGACCTGGGTGCAGGACCTTGCACTTGGCCTTGTTGAACTTCATGAGGTTTGCACGGGCTCACCTCTCAAGCATGTCAAGGTCTCTCTGGATGGCATCCCTTCCCTCCAGTGTGCCAACAGTTTGTTGTTGTCTATAGTTTGGTGTTGTCTACAAACTTGCTGAGAGTGCACTCAATCCCACTGTCTATGTCGCTGTCAAAGAAGTTAAACAGTGCTGGTCCCAATACTGACTACTGAGGAACACTATTCGTCACTGCTCACCACTTGACATTGAGCCGTTGACTGCAACTCTTTGAGTGCAACCATACAGCCAATTCCTTATCCACTGACTGATCCATCTGTCAAATCCATGTCTCTCTAAATTTAGGGACAAGGATGTTATGCGGGACAGTGTCAAATGCTTTGCACAAGTCCAGGTAGACGATGCCTCTATCTGGTAGAACTGAGGGATAAGCTCTTCCCTTATCCACCAACACTGTAACCCCATCGTAAAAGGCCACCAAATTTTTCAGACACGATTTACCTTTAGTGAATCCATGCTGGCCATCACCATTCACCTCCTTATTTCCACATGCCTTAGCATAGTTTCCAGGAGGATCTGCTCCATGGTCTAGCCAGGCTCGGAGGTGAGACTGACTGGCCTGTAGTTCCCCAGATCTTCCTTTTTTCCCTTTTTAAAAATAGTGGTTATGTTTCCTCTTTTCCAGTCAGTGGGACCTTCACTGCACTGCCATACCTTCTCAAATATGATAGATGGTGTCTTAGCAAATTCATCTGCCAGTTCCCTCAGGACCCACAGACACATCTCATCAGGTCCCGTGGATTTGTGCACCTTCAGGTTGCTTAGATGGTCTCAAACCCGATCTCCTACAGTGGGCAGTTCTTCATTCTCCTAGTCCCTGCCTTTGCCTTTTGTGACTTAGTGTGGTTAGAGCACTTACAGGTGAAGACTGAGGCAAAAAATTCATTGAGTACCTCCGCCTTCAAAAGAAGAAATAAAATAAATTTCTATTACTATCAAAACAAAACTTTAAAGGCACTAACATGGCACCAGGAAAAAAGGATGTCCTATAGACCTAATGGAAAACAAATAATTTGTAACAATGCAGGTGGTTTAACTTCAGCAGTTGGAAAAGATTATTTGCCATTCAGAAATGAACAGAGAAGACTGGACTGTGATCTGTGGAGCCACCGTTCATGAAGGACAAGAATCAACTTTCCTGCTTGCTCAGCTGCAGCCTCCACACTCTCTTTGGGTGCTGCAGCAGCCTTCTGGTGTATTTGAGAGTCTCATATATCAGGGTCTTGTATTTAGGGTCTTGATCTTGGAAATAAGGATTAACTAGCCATTCTCAGTGAATACGTACTCAAGAAACTATGTGCTCATCCGTTACAGACTCTTAAAAGTCCAGGAAAGCATGAATTCTGTAAAACGGCCTTGGGAAACATGAAAGCATGTTCCTGTTTCTTCCTTTTCTAAAGCTGAACATTCAAATTTTTTCCACAGTATATGATTTGGTCTCCAAAGTTCTGTCCTGAAGAGGAAAGAAATACAGGCTTGGCCCCGGAAAAAGACCACTTCACATACTGCATCAGGTGAATGATGCTCTTTGCTTCTAAAATGGACACCTGAAAAACTCTGAATAGCAATTAGTTGGGACTGTACCTACCCACTTCCAGCCTTTGTAGCTTAGCCCCTGTACAACAGTCTCAATAGTGAGACCAGTCAATAATGCATTGTATTAGGACAACATTCTGTCAGGAACTAATTAAAATCTGTTCTGAGTGAAAAAGACAATTCAGCCTCTTTTATTCTGTTAACTGTTTGCATTACTTAATTATATTATTTGTAAAAAGGAATCACAACTTTGTAATTACAGATGAGTTTCCGATGTCCTTAAGATAGCGCACTTCCTGTCGGAAAACAAAGAACAGAATTGCCTTGATTGAACTACAATTTTAACTCCTTTCTCTGGGAATGATTCATTTCTCCATATATGTGAGATGTTCTTGCCTTTTATAGAGTGTGGCATATCTGTACTGGTACTTTAAATATAATACATAATACACTGTAATGAGCTACAGCTCATTAAAGACAAGAATGTCTTTAAAAAACCACAACATGACTTTCACAAATGAAAGCAAACATATATGAGGGAAAAGAAAACGTATACAGAGATGGATACACTCACAAATGTAATATTATTTCAGGGAAGCAAGCTCAAATAGCTACGGGAGAGCCAATGAAGTTCTCCTCAACATTATTTGCGAGAAATCTGACTGAAATGTTTTGTTCGTGAGTAATCCAAATAGAATTGCTCACAACAGATAAGGGTTTTCCATATTACATCTCTGCTTGGCAATTCACAACTTAATTATATCCTGCTGACACTTCTGCCTTTGCATTATGGTTCTTGCAATTTATTTAACTCTGAGGAAAACAATTCAATGTCTAAGCAGCATATAGGATTTACTAGCTTGTATTTTTCTCCCACTCCCACAATATAATCTTTAGACTAGGGTGTAACTGAAAAAAATATGGGTCTCATTCTCAAGCTAATTTTATCTTACTCCTGATTTGTACTTGAGAGAGTAAAGACATATTCAGGTCCATAATCTCCTTCTTTTCTAACTACATCAGTCCATAAATCCTATATAGAGTAAGCACAGAACACCTCAGGTCAGCTGGAAACCCTACAAATGAATGAACTGATCAGAGAATGTGCTTCTTGATATTCAACCTTATTTCAGAAATCAAATTCCTGCCAAGGCTTCTGTCTCCGCTTCATCCTCCTTTTTAGACTTGTACTCATCTCACCATTTCCAGGAATAAATTAATGTAAAAGCAGGAATACCAAACACAGCAGGACATCTGAGCATGACATCATTGCCTGGGATCTGGGACTATCAAACATTTTTTCAGGAAGCCTATTTTTATGAGTTTTGTAGCCAGTTGGAGAAGTGACAGAAAAGCAACCAAGCTTCCAGGTGCTTCTCTGAACCAAAGCCAAAGCTCTCTAACGTTTCTAGTCCCCCTTAAGACCTTAATCCTATAGGAAACAGTATATCATGACTGCATCCCTTCAGCTTCAGAAAATGGCTTGCTATATTTACTTGGCTTTTGCCACGCCGCTCTGCAAGTATAGCCACCAGCTTGACGTTCACGTGGAGACTTTGCAGGCAGCTTGACAATAGGCTATGGGGTTCTACACTATTTTTTTTTATTCCCATACACTAGTAGGGTGATTTACAACATGGTATAAATACTGTGCTTCCATATGTGGTCTCTGCACAGGACATTTTGCATGCTTCAGGAGCAGCTTTTGATCATATCAGAGACTGTGTGTCCAGGTTCTCAGTATGTGTTTCATGCTCATGGGTCTCATTCCCTGACCAATACTGTGAGATGAAACCTAAAGATGAAGCTGACTTTTTTATGCTTTCCTACTATCTAAAGGGATAATAATATAAACTCTTGCTCTTTCCTGGGTTATTTTCTTCCTTGATGCCTGCAGATGTAGCCTCCTGGGGTAAGCTGTAGCACTGTACTGTAATATCCATATTGGAATTGGTCCTTACAGCCTTAAGTGTCTGTCATTAAGTTTCATAATTAGGAACATTTCATGTACAAGGATCCTTGCTGGCACATTTCATTTTTCAGAAGAGGGACGCACCACTAACTTAATGTCTACAGGCAGGTTCAACCCCCTAAAACGTGCTGTATGCTGATCTTAACCTATATTTTTCTATACTCCAAGGTTTGTGACCTTGTTGTCCAGGGTCATTCTCCATAAGCATGTTGCAAACATAATCCTATTACGTTCCCACATCAGCAAGTTTTTCTTACGTTAGCTGTCCTAAATCATAGTCAAAGGCTTTCAGTGCAAGTGAAACAAGCTGCTTGAGGTCAGAAGGAGAGACTTTTTTCTTCTTTCTTAGATGCCACTAGATCTGATTATGCCCAGATAGAAAAGGCACCTTACTGAAATATTCCACTTCTGGAGTTTCCCGTAGACTGTTTGCCACTCACAAACATGGGAGTGACAGCGTCTGAGCATGAGTCCCTAGTAGTTCATATTTCCAGTGTTTGCCACAGGCTGCATTCAGAACTGGGGATATTCAAGGCAATGTAGATGGTTTCATCACCTCATGTGCCAACGTTTGGCTTAACTTTCTCCCACTGTGTACTGGGGTTGGGTAATGCAGCATAAGGGATGACAGGAAATATAAATCAGATTTTGTTGAAATATAAGTCAGATTTACACCTACAATTACTTCTAAGTGTTACGTAAGGCTTAGAGAACATGCTACCATATAAAGGAATATTTTTTCCCGTGATTTCTTTCATCCGCTTTCTGTAGATACTTCTGGTGAGATAACTTCCAGCTGTTTCTTTAATTTGGCTCTCCGCAACAACTTTACCTTTGCCCTGCAAGTCTAGAAACATGATATATATTAAATGTTACTTTCAATCTTACTCATTTTACCTACTCCTAATTTTTTTCCCAGGGGTGGTTTGGACTTTGTCCAAAGTCCACTGACAAAAGGTTGACTGTTGTATTGGCTTATTGAACCTTTAGCAGATTCTTATGGTCTGTACCAGACACTTGCCTAATGTTTTACCTCTTGCTGCACTCAAGATTATATCCACCTTAGCAAACCTAACAGTTAGACTTACTTCAGCTGAGCTGCAATCCTGGTTATAGCTTTAAGCAGATATACAACTGAATGATGGTCATAATTTTATTTCAAGCTAAAATCAAGAATAGGCTTCCTTTGCCTCTCCCCCAAATACAAACCAAGACTTTTATGCAAATTTTGTTGTTAGTCTCGCAGGAATTCTTTTGGAAACTGAATAAAATATATTACAGATAAAGAAGTCAATTTAGCATGCACGGGCCACAAGAACTGTGAAATCTGGACCTCTTCTGTCTTTCAAGATACCACAGTCAGTAATTCAGGCCTCCCTTTCTTCACAGACAGCTAATGATGAAAGGGTTTTGGGGCACAACAATGAAAAGCTCTACTAGCTTCTCATCAATCTGTAGAAGTAGTTGACTCTTTAAGATACTTGAACTGAAGTCACACTGCCAGAATATGCTAGCTAATGCCAGTTACTAGCTGACTGAGCATCATGGGTGGTCTCTTGTCCTCGCTCACAAGTACATTTTCCTAATATTTGTTAGTTTCTTGTTCTAATAAAGATGTGTTATATTTATAACTTACAATTCAGGAGTCCGTATTAGCCACTAATCAAGCCTAGTCCTTCACAGGCAGTGACAACCGTCAGGTACTCATCTACGTCATGCAGTCTGTATGCCGCCGGGCTTGGCAAGACAGCAAGAGATCATTTCGCCTGTTAGGAAGCTAAACTTAGACTTATGTACTTTCACAGCTAGATGCCTTGTCTGTTAGGTAATTTGGTATCTTTATATTCCAGTGAAGTATGTGCAGCATAAACATACCCACTGACTCCAGGCTCATTTCCATGATTTGTACACTTCTTCTTAGGCAAAAAGTGCTTTTGATGTCTTGAAGTTGCTGCAAGTAACTTATAGAAATCAAGGGATTATCTGGAGACTGCAGCAACGCCAAACAGAACAAAACCTCTGCCATTAGCTCTTGACAACATCATGATAACATGATGTTAAGCTAAAGACAGGGTACCGTCTATGTGAGAAGGCTCCACCTGCACTGCTTGGTCCAATGCACTGCATGTATGGACATCTTCCATAAAGTCAACAACAGAAGCAGTAGCATTTCTCCCTGCTATGCAACAGGAGAAAGAGAAAAACATGTAGTCTACTAGACACATGCAAAATCCTGTTAAAAAATAAGGTTTGAGGAAAAGTCTTTCCTTTGATCCACGTTTCTGGGATTTTACCTTTATTTTTCTGTCGAGCTTTTATATGCTTTTGCTTGCGCAACTTCTGGGCAAAGTTCCTCTTGGTATATTCTACTGATTTGGAGGAACCAGCCACACAGATTTTCATTCCATGGCTGCTAACAAGATCAACTGGAACTCTACTATTGGAAACACTTTGGGATAAAAAAAAAGAGATCATAGAATCATAGAACACCAGGTTGGAAGGGACCTCAAGGATCACCTGGTCCAATCTTTCTTGACAAAAACACAGTCTAGACAAGATGGCCCAGCACCCTGTCCAGCTGAATCTTAAAAGTGTCCAATGTTGGGGAATCCACCACTTCCAACGGCTGATTGTTCTCATTGCGAAAATTGTCCTCTTGTGGCCAATTGGAATCTCCCCTGGAGTAACTTGTACCCATTACCCCTTGTATTTTCCATGTGACTCCTTCTAAAAGGGGAGTCTCCGTCTTCTTTGTAGTCACCCTTTAAATACTGGAACATGGTGATAAGATCTCCCCCAAGCCTTCTTTTCTCAAGGCTGAACAAACCCAATTATCTCAGTCTTTCCTCATATGGCAGGCTTCCCAGTCCTTTGATCATCTTGGTGGTCCTTCTCTGGACCCTCTCCAGCCTGTCCACATCTTTTGTGCATACCGGAGACCAAAACTTAACACAATATTCCAGGAGCGGCCTGACAAGCTCTGAGTGGGATGATGACTTCTTTATCTCTGCTGGTGATGTCCTTGTAGATGCAGCCCAGCATCCTGTTGTCTTTCTTTGCTGCCGCAGCACACTCTTCACTCACATTGAGTCCCAGGTCCCTTTCCACATAGGTGCTCCCCAGACAGGTAGATCCCAAACTGTGCTGCACTCCTGGATTATGTTTTCCCAGGTGCAAGACCTTACACTTGTCCTTGTTGAACTTCATAAGGTTCTTGTTAGCCCACTCTTCCAGCCTATCTAGGTCTTCCTGCAGGATGGTTGTCTCTTCTGAAGTGTCCACTTCGCCACTCAGTTTGGTATCAGCAAGCTTCATCAGGGTACGCTTGATCCAGATCACTTATGGAGACATGAAACAGCTTTGGGCCCACTATTTACCCCCGAGGGACCCCACTTGTGACAGGCTGCCAGTTTGAAAAGGAGCTATTTGCCACCATCCTCTGTGTGTGGCCTGACAGCCAGTTCCCCACTCACCGCACAGACCACTTGTTTAGACTGTAACACACCCAATTCTGTAGGAGGAGGCTGTGGGGAACCATGTTGAAAGCCTTGGTGAAATCCAGGTTGGTGATGTCCACCAGTCACCCCACATCAACCGAGCACGTTACTTTGTCGTAGATGTACACAGTAAATGCCATTTAGATGATTTCAGTCTTTTATGAAAACAAAATATATTTTTTCTTTAGGCATATTTGTTTCTTTTTCACAGTCACTGTGGTCACCTGTCCTAAGGTCTCTTTGCCGCGTCCTTCCCAGACCATGGGGCAGTGGCCTGCCAGACGGCGGGGGCTGGCTCGGGGCTGCTGCAGGCCTGCACCGACCCCCTACATCAAAAGATGGCAGGAAAGTAGAACTTCAGGGTAACAGCTCTCAAACCGAGAGTATGAAAGCAGTACACGATTTGGAAATAAATCCGTTGAAGTGAAAACACGGTGGTGCTACAAACAGTATTGGTTTCCTAATCAATTTTGCATTAAACTGTTTTCTAACGTACTGGGTGTCGGTGCTGGCAGCGGGCAGGGGGACACGTGGGGTGGCCTCCATGAGGAGAGGCCAGGGGCTGCCCTGTGCTGGTCACAGCTGCATCCAGCTGGTTCCAGCCGGTTCCGGACAGCTCCAAATGAGCCACGGCAGGGCACAGCTGAGCCCATGAGACAAGACAGTAGTGCCTCTGGGAAAACATATTTAAGAAAGGACAAAAACACCCGATAGGCAGAGGAGGAGGTAGGACAGCAGTGTAAGCACCAGGGTGAGAGAAGAAGGAGGGGTAGGAGGCTCTTCAGACACCTGTGGGAGAGGACCCCCATGGGGCAGGCATTTGCCCACAGCCTGTGAAGGACCACGGTGGAGCAGATATCCACCCTGCAACCCATGGATATTTCTTGAAGGAAAATGCTGCCCGTGGAGAGCCCACACTGGAGCAGGTTTATCTTGAAGGAACTGTATCCCATGGGAGGGACACCATGCTGGAGAAGAGGAAAAGTGTGAGGAGGAAGGAGCAGGAGAGACAAACTGTTATGGACTGACTGCAACGCCCCCCATTCCCATCATCCTGCACCATGCGGGGGAAGGAGGTGGAGGGATCAGGAATGAAGGAGTGAAGCTGAGGCTGGTAAAAACAAGATGCAGGGGGAAGGTGGTGTTTTAATTTGTCTTTGTTTCTCACTATCCACATCTATTTTAACTGGCAATGTCAAGTCTGTTTTGCCCGTGATGGTAACTGGTAAGGGATTCCCCTGTCTTTACCCCAACCCACAAGGTTTTTCATCCTTTTTTCGCCCCCTGCCCTGTTGAGAAGGGCAGTAAGTGAGCTGCTGACTGCCATCCAAGGTCAACCCACCACATGTAATCCTCTCACAGCAATATATCTTTGCATGCACAAACTGTACATACGGTCATTAAAAAGCGATACTCAGGCTTCAAGGGCCAGGCTGTACCTGTTCCTTCCAGGACTACGCAAGAAAGACTTTTTCCTTGCACAAGGATACATGGAAACATACCTCAAACTTCCATAAACCCTCCTTCCCCTGAAGGGCGTCCTGACACCTGCCAACACCCTACAAGGCACTGGCTGCCTCAGAGAATGGGTGTCTGAGAATATCAAAGCTGCCACATAATTTCCTGAGATAAATCTTAGGAATCGGAGGATGTGGGAGCAGAATGCACCTAATACCCAGGAGGACTGGAAAGTTACTACAATAACAGTTTTTGTATGCCTGCAGACAAAAGTATAAATTCTACAAAAAGGAAGTAAGTATCAACATTTGCTTGTTTTAGTTTAACATAGTCACAACAAATTTACAATTATTTTTTTTATAGTGAAACATAGACAAAATTTGATACTTCAGTGTTTCATAGATATAGATACATATCTAAAGTGAGACAGCACAGTACAAGCCACAGAGCTTTGCCTCATGAACACTGAGCAAATCCCATACTTGTGTTAAAATGGGTGCATAAGAATTCAGAAGTTTCAAACAAGGGAGAAAACATTCTTCCAAGGAATATTTACTTTCACTTTAAAATTGCACGCGTTTTTTTTCAGTCTGACTTTATCTGCCTTTGATTTTCAGCCACTGATTTGGCTGAAGTTCCATAGAGTTCAAACAACTTCAGCATAACATTTCATGGACCTTCAGGATTTTAAAAGCAAAGGTTTCAAGGACATCAGTTTTTCACTTAGAAGCCCTCGGTACCTTTGAAACAGCATAATGTCAGGACATCCTTAGAGGCATAGTCTCTGGCGGATCCAAACTATCTCTTCTAGGTATTTTTTTCAAGAGATACTGAATATCACAAAATGCACATATAACACTGGCTCTAGAAATGTATATTGAGGATTTGGAAGAGGAAGGGCTAAATCAATATTTCAAATACACCAGAGGTTTATTTTTTTAATATATTGTACTAGTAGTGGCCAGCATCTAACAGAGAGAAGACTAGGAGCCAAGACATATTTTGGCATGAAAAATATCACAGATACCTTATACTAAATCTTATTACAAATCAATAGCATGGGATCAGGTCACTGGCAACAAAACACTGACTCCATGCAGAAAGATAGCACGGGGCCTTTGCTCCCCTT
Source organism: Rissa tridactyla (assembly GCF_028500815.1). Lineage (NCBI taxonomy): Eukaryota > Metazoa > Chordata > Aves > Charadriiformes > Laridae > Rissa > Rissa tridactyla. The sequence continues at coordinate 42,965,733 of NC_071467.1, forward strand.
AAATCTCCTTAAGCCATAAGTTTAGGATTGGCTTTCAGTGTTTCATAGGCTTGTATTGGCTTTCTGAAAGGGGATAAATTTCAGCCTCATTAAGCAACTGATATTTTTCCCACTTGTACATTAAAGTCGTTCTGAAGTTAGTACCTTATTTGACACAATTTGTCCAAGAAATATTTTATATATATAGCATTTTTCTGTGTATGCCTTTTAAGCTTCTCTAAGCTTTTCAGCTCTGAGAGATGCTGAGGATAATGCCTGATATGGTGCTCAGGGACAAAAGGCAATTAGTATCACTCTGAAAAGGAAATCGATTTAGCATTTGTGCAATCCCTCTTAGCAGAGGGAAAACTGGAGCTGTTAGCTTTGTCTGATAAATGACACTATTTAAGTTTCCTCTGGATCAAACTGAAATATTACAGTTCTCACTCTTTGTTATGTTTGTTTCACTTTGAAAAACTTCAAATACATTTTCACAATAATTCATTAAATAGACTTATTTGTCTGTTAGTGGAAAAGGAATCACAACCTCCTCTCCCCGCTCCCAAAAGAAAATCCATATATTCACCTACTGTGCAGATAATGTAGATTGAAGCAAAGTCTAACTGACCGATTTGAAGAATATTCAGCATATTCTGGGAAGTCTGGAGATTAATTCTGGTTCTACCTCATGCCCAGTTTTGGATTATTTCAGATCTTATGTTTATGTCTTTGTTTATATCATAGTTATAAAGCCATTTGTTATCAGTAAGGAACCTCTACAACAATATCTCTGCCTACCTCTGATATATCTAGAATATGTTCACATGATATACACAGGAAAATATTATGTATCTGTCTACACTTTATAGGTACAGTATATTTAGGTTTATATACTACATACAGACAGATAAACTGGCACAACTTGAAGACTCCAAGAAAATTAATGACTCAACATTTCCTCTGAAAAGTTTTTTCAACATTTATATGTGGTTTATGCCAAAAAAAATTGCACCTCATTGCAAGATTAAATTAATGTAATTTCAATTTCTGGTGCTTGTCTGAAAAACTGAAAAAGCTTTCCTGGCTCCTGCTATCAAACATTTTTTTCATGTACGAGTACCCATAGAGGGTGATCAAAATACTTCTTCAGCCTTTTCCCAATATTCCTTCTACACCCATGGATCAAAATAAGGCTCGAAGCCACAACTTGATCCTGAGATCTCACAAAAAAAGCTCTTCTCTCTGCTGATTGCTATGCCATCTTCTGAATTACTGGTTTTTTAGACATAGGTTTTCCCATCCTACAGGTGTAGTCTATGTTTCTGATTCCCAAATACAATTTTCTGTATTAAAATATCATGCATCAAGAAATGGATAGAGTATGAAGAGCTGTCTCTAAAGAATAGCCACAAGCAGGTTGAAAGCTTATGGGTCTGGGTAACAAGACCTAACATTCATGAAACCATTGCTTGCAGAATTCTACTATTAGCCTCTAATTTTTTGTTAGCTGAGTATGCAGTTAACCTTTCTATTATACTGAATTAATGTCAGGCTAATCTATACTTATTTTTTAGCTCTGTACACATTTTCTTTTATTGTTTTAAGACTTGTTTTTTTAATCATCTGCACATCCATCTGCTCCATGGTAATTTTTGAGAATGAGCGAGTGATTTCAACAGAATTTGACACAGAAATAGATGTCTCAAAGATACCAAGTTCTGTAAAGTTCAGGGACAACGGCAGGTAGAGGAGAGTCCAAAGAAACGTTCCCACTGAAAGGAAAGTGGACTTCAGGCATTTTTATGCTTGAATTTCAGGCCTTTTTATGCCTTAAGGCATTTTTATTCTAAGAGCCAGGGACCAATTAGTAAGTGAATAAATATGTTCCTGGCAGCTGGCAAATCCACATAGATATAACTTTGAGCGAACCCCAGCAGATATTGCCTCTTACCCATCCAAACCCAAAGTCATGAGACAGAACTGGGAACAAGGCAGGGAGTGAACAGTACAGTGTGGCAATCCAGGGAATCTGAGGAAAAACTGGAGGTATTTGAGGACTAGGAGACACTGTGTGAGAAGGCTATGAGGACATTACGTGTTTATTCCTACAGCAGGGATACAAAGAAGCCAATAGGAAATGAGGCTTCATTATTTTTGCTGCTTGAGAAAACTATCAAATTATATTAATAGGCACTCTGCTTTTCTGGAATTCACCTGCTTCTCCAATATTTTGTGAAAAATGATTGTTTCAGTGTCTATAGACATCTGCAACAGGGTCCTCCAAGCTGGAGACAGTATAGTTCAGGCTGGAAATAGAACGCAAACAGGGCCCTGTAACTGGAACCCGAAGACTCAGATCATGTTTTAGAGATTACTGAGCATCTAACTCAAAGAGCAAATAAATGGTTATTAGTTTTACACCAGTATGACTTTAAATCAGGTTATCTGCAGACTCAAAGGGGGAAGTGGCAGTCAGCTGCATACCTAATATTTATTTGATAAATTGGTTTGTTGATATGGTGTGACAGCAGATTAGCAAGGCATTTTTTCTGACACTGAAGATGAACAAGAAGTTATTAATTCCCATCGCTGGCACATTTTTACAAACAGAATAACAATAATAAAGCATTTGATCTACACTAGTAACCTAACTAAACAATTTGATACAAAAATCCAGTCTTTCCTCAACAACAGCAGCAGTAGCAACAACTGATAAAAGCCCAGAAGCAGTAACTCTAAACCCATTAGTGAATACACGAGACTAACAAAATGCCTCCACACTGGTCCACCTTCACCATCCTGATTTGGAGAGGAAACAGGGTGGAACACGTGCCTGTGATTAGGGTGGGGAGTGAGGATATGCTATTTCCCTTCATCTTGGGTAGTTGTTTGGATGTGCAGCAGTGAATGACTCTTCATTCAGCCTGCAGAAAAAAGCTTATCTCTGCTACTACTACATTTAGATAACTTGTCCCTCTCAGTCCATTAAAGACATAGCTATTCCTTAGAAAACAGGGTTCACGGAAAGCCCTCTGAGCCATGCCACAAATACGCAGCCAAACAAAGAATCAAAACTAAACCCATGACAAACAAACATCACATTTCAAGATTTGAAAGTTAATATGGAAATACGCTTCAAAGAGTTCATGTTCACAGTTATTGCAAGAAAAAGTGTCATGATCTATTTGAGTCGATGATCTTCCACAGAGCAATGAAGTTTATAATTGCAGTTCTTATTAGAATAAATGCAAAATAACTTTCCCCAAACAGTCGGGCCCTGGTGGGAAAAAAATATTCCACATTAATCAGAAATCCATTCAGTATGCATGCAGATTGTCTCTACAAGTTTTAATGTTAGGATACCAAAATAAGCTACATTTTGAGATATTAGAATTTAATTTGAACTCTATGAACTTTACGGCCCGGTTATACTCTAATGGATTTAATATTTTTCTGTTAGTATTACTGACTGGTTTGGAACAACGTATTATGGACATTGATACTAGTTTAGGGAATAAATGCAATAGTCTTGCAATAACTTAGTATACTTAAATTATTATTATTATTTTATTTCAATCTTAACATGGTTTGGGAGGCAGGAGACAGAGACTTTGTTTTGTTTAGGATTAGAACAATGTATGAGTACAAATTTATTTAGAGGTTTCCCTTATTCTGCTTTTGAAAAGTAAGGTCTATTGAGGTGCAAGAGTGTGAGTCAATTTATGCTTTCTCACATACTCAATGCTTCCTTCTCCTCTCACAAAATAACTGCCATAAACGATAGTTTAAACATCTCATCCATTTGAATTCTGCATCTTTTCCTTCCAGTGTTTCTGCCCCTAAAAGTCTTCAGCGTCACCTGCCTCCCACATATTCCTTGAGACACCCCTCTTTCCTCTTTGCCACCTTTTTTGCGAGGTTTTCAAACTACTTTTTTCCCAGTGCTCCTCATATGTCTTGCTTTTCCACAGGCTCCCCAACTCCTATATTTGTTTTCTGTACAGGTGCCCTGAACCCCCAGCCTGCCTCCTCCCTTCCCATGCCCATTTTACCTAACGTCTCCACAGTCCCCGCGATGGTCCCAGCACTGGGACGAGGTGCCCAGGCCTCTGCTTTTAGATACTGGGACCGGGACATTGACACCATACCAGTCTGAATGTGTTGTGGTCCACCATAAAACCTAAACAGCTACCACCTTGTGCTCACTTCTCTCGGCAGCAGGCTGACCCGGCAGCTCACTGCTCTGATTTCCAGCCTGTAGTCACCGGCAGCTTGTCCCTATTTGTTATTCTTCAGGCCTTCCCGCAAGTCAGCTGTTCTGCTTTCCTTAACAGCCAGTTCTTTCAAAATCCTGTTAAACAACTGCAGTGTTTTGGGTTGGGTTTTTTGGGGTTTTTTTGTTTGTTTGGTTGGTTGGTTGGTTTTTTTTAAAAAGATCCTCCTACAGCAATGAATTCCATAGGAAACTAATATTCTTGTTAATTTTAAAGAAAGTGTTAGTTTTATTAACTGCTTCATATTTTAACATGAGATGTCATTCCGAGGACAAAGGTCTGTTTGTGTGAGTTAACTATCAAGTCAGCAAGAGGATTCACTGCTTCTTAGTTTTTCCAAAGCAGCCCTCATAATCTAAGGCATTTCAATTCACTTTCTTCTATTCTGACTAGCGCTCCTACTTGCTGAATTACGACATCAGAATAACCTCTGCCCTGTGCCTCTATTCATTTTTATTACCTGCCTTTCTCATAATGAGGTGAGAAAAACCCAAATACAACAGTCAGGTAATCAACGCAAAGTTCTGTAGAATGGAGGGATATATTTGTAATTATTTGCTGCCACATTGTATTTCTGTCTGCATTAAAATAACTTATGCTATTCACAGAGTATCTAGATCCTTAAATTCATAATTTTACATTAAAATAGATAAAGATAGATACCCTGTTGTCAGGGCAATTGCAAGAGTTCATAAACTGCGTACCTCAAAGGCTTATAGGAAATACGAGTGATATTCCTGCAAAAGATGTGTCTGACGATATTGAGTTAGTAAAACACATTATTTCTGTCCCCAGTATAGAATTCCCTCTCCTTTATCTATGCTGAAAAGGTGACAAAATTTCCCCTTATAGCTCCATTGTATTCCTCTAAGCTCTTCAAGCTGAGCAACATATTAGCTCCCAGAACGTGCGTATTCCTGTGAATGGGATATTTTAACAGTGCTTTGCAGATCTAGCACCTTTTCTCAAAATATTTTAGTATTCTCTATAGTCATTACCTCAGTCTTAAAATAGCTCATGAAGAATGTCAGTATGACATCCATTTTCCTGACGGATGAACTATGGAAAGAGGAACTGAATGATTTGCCTGAAATATCAATGTACAAAGCCTTTTCAAGAAGAGGAACCCAGGAGTTTTAAAGCAGAGTCTATTACCCTAGCCACAAAGAAGATGCCTTCAGTGGCACCTCAGTAGCACTTTGCAGCAGACTCCTTGGCCAAACTTTCAAGCAACAAATTAGCTGTCTGCATTGGTACTGTGCTTATCGGTGGGCTCGAGCACCATTGTCCATGAGCCAGCATTACAATCTCTGCCCGCATGGCAAAAGCTAGCTTATCAGCATAGAGTTGGATCATCAGAAACTTGTTTCTTGAGTGATCAAGTTACCAAAAAGATAAACAACTTGTATATTTGAGAAGCCGGTTGAGTCCCACTTAATCTAGCAAAAGCAACTGGGCTTTGAAAATAGGTCAAAGGAACAAGGATATTTTCAAATTAGCCTTCAACAGTACTGGGCAGTGACAGGGATTTCGTTCTCACAAGCACATGGCTAGAACAGTTACAATTCAGAATGATCACAATTAGCTTTTCTCAAGAGCTATATAAACAAAACCAAGGTATCAACAGCTGTCTACATCCTAGATCAAGAAGTGCTTAGTTTATCTTCTTACAACTGCAGGTGAAGTTCTGTGCCTGTGCTTACCCACGATGGTGTTTAACCGCTATCTTTCGAGCATGCTGAGAATGCCTGCCACAAACACTGGCACGCCTCTGGGGGAGTATGAGGGAAATTTTCTTGGAGCTTTTTCAAACTTAGATGCCACTCACAAGATTATCACAGCGGTGATAGATTTGCTCAAGACTTCACATTTGTGCAAACAAACTTCTAATGGGTTTCATGCTAATCCACTGGCAATAACTGCTAGACTAACTAATTCTTCTTAGATTAGTTTTACAGAAGTGTAAAATTTCAACAGTTTCCCTCATCTGAAGGAGACTTGAGGAATGGGTATTTATGAGCATAAATTCTATGAATCATTAGCAAAATTTGGTTTACTAAACCCTATGGGCCTTTTGAAAATGTCTTCTCTGATATACTTAATACAATTATTCAATCAAACACTGTGACTTGAATTTATTATTTCTGGCCAATGGCACATTCCAGCACAGTCACATCTGGTACTCCTGTACTTGTTGCCATAGGGTACATACTCTGCTGTTTAAATAGCAATTTAACAGCAGCACTAGCTAAATACGGATATTGGCTTAAATCCATATTTTGTGAAATATTCAAGATGAATGGAGGCGAAGATTTGCTACTTGTCTTTAAAAAATTCTTTTGCATTTTTAGAACAGAAATCAAGCAGCAATTTTATTGGCATATTTGTAAGTAGAATATTAACAAATTTCCCTAACTCTATAAAACCTAATGTATACTAGGTATCACCAACTTGAACATAATTATTACAGCACTGCAATAATGTCCTCAAAATAGATAGACGTCTACAGTGTGAGCACTTAAGCTCACATAATGAATGCCAGGCTATCATACAATTATTACTCTGCACAGTGTATAATTACAGAAACTGGAGAATATTCTGGGCTTGCAGTTTCTCTATTGTTGGACTGTTTGGTAAACTTGACTGGCAGGTTCTCTGTTAATTTTTTTTTAACCAGCAGGGAATCGAGTCGTGCAGTCACTTTGAGTGACAGCTAAAGAAAACTGACTAATAAGCGAACACCCCACACTGCATTTTAAAAATGCAAACTCCATCCAGAAAAAGGAACTGAAGTAGCCAATTTGTATAATAAATGACTTTATAAGGCATGCATGATAACAGAACTGAGGAAAAATGGGATGCCAATCCAGGTGGGCTGCACGCAGCAGGCATCCACAGCACAGCACAGCACAGGATGCTTTTATATCCTGAAAGGCAAACACCACATACCTTAGCTAAAATGCCAATTAATTAAATAAATAAATAGTTAATAGAATTAGTTTGCTCATTTTTTGTTTTCTGGGATGAAATTAATCAAAGCACCCTTTGCACCTTTGAAGATAAATGCTTAAATAATCACACATATTTGTCATTGGCAATGTAGGTCCTCGGCCCTCAAAGCAGATGGAGGGCGCAATGAGGGAGGTTGTCAATATGTTAACCTGGTATAAATTAAAGCAGCTTGAAGGTGGCTGTCATTTGCCTTTGCTGATGGCAGTTTTAAAGGACTATTGATTCAGCTGATGAGCTGTGGAGGAGTGTAGCCACGTCGCCTTTCCTGGGGCCATGCTCTTTGCACGGGAGGGAACAGCTACTCCGGAGCATCAGGGGATCGTTGCACACTGGAAAGCTCTCCTCCAGTCCCTGGCTGCGAATTAAGGGCTGCTCTGTGGTGGGAGTAATTGCCTGTGTTTGTGAAATAGGTCAGCAATGCAAGGCTCTTCCCTCAGTTACAAAGCAACACCCCAGAAAACCACCTAAGCTAAATGTCTGAGAGAGAAAAGAGTGAGAAAGGGAGGAAAGAAAGTGGAACCAAGGTGTAAGCAACTAGAAAATACCTGTGATTCTTTCTGTGAGGAAAACCGGGGCTCTCCAGAATTGCTTTCACTACAGGCCCATAGTCACATGGGAGGAAAAGGGTACTGCAAAGGAACATAAAGAGCTGTTTCTTAATACAGTTCTCTTTCTTGTGCTGATCGTACTTGCCAACATTTTACCTCAGGGGTAAAACTTTTTACTTTTGTTCACTGAATGGTGACCCATGGTACATAAGGTGCAAAGGCAACACATAACACAATAAGATTTGAGTCATGTCAATTCCGGCATAAGAAAGACTTTAGTTGAAATTTGTGAAAAGTCCTGGTTCCAGTTTCAAAAGTAACTTAAACTTGGATCTTTGGCAGTATTTAGGTACTTAACCTCCCTGATGTCAGTGGGAATCAGACACCTAAGCACTTCAGATGAAATCCTATGGTCCAAGATCTCCACATTTAACAATAACATTGATTTTAAGTTTGCTCTGAGACCCCTACTACAGCGCAAAATAAACCCTTATGTTGACTCCTCAGTGCCAGTTCCAATTCAAGTTGGAAAGCTCTTTTGAACTTGCGAGTATGACATTGACCATCACCAGTTCCTTCCTCCTCTTGCAGTGTGGGTAGGGATTACACAAGTATGCATGTCTCAGGATGTCCAGAACCACAAGCCACACAGCTCTTTCTTCTTGATATCCAAGTCTTCTTATACTTTCTTTGTGGAAGAGCACTCACTGCAAATATGAAGCACTTGTGCAGCCCACTATATGAAGCAAGTGAAAAAGGCTATCTTACATTGCTTGGTCTCATTAAGAGTGGGCTGATGGTTGCTGCTAATGTCAGGGTTGATATTTTCTAGAAAAGTTGAAATGGCACAACCTGAATGCCTTTTTTTACCTAGGATTTAGGTGCTGATAATTTTTTCATTGTTTTTACCATATATCTCATAACTGGGCCTTAAAATATAATTATTGTTCCAAGGCTAGCATATAGTAACAATGTCCTAATGTAATACTGACTTCTGTTCCTTCTTTATATCACTTCACACTTAGCGCTTGGCATTTCTTTAGAAGCAGATGCTGCTGTGGCTTGTGCAGAGACAAAAACAGATTCAATGTCTCAAGCATTTCCTGCCAAAGAAGACTGACTACCGTTTTTGAATTGTGAAGACTAAAAAGTTTTGGAAATGTAACCTGAGGGCACGTTGACCTGGTCCCTTGCTGAGGACATATTCACTGCCTGTCTGGGAAAATTACACTTTCCCCAAGAATTGAACTATGTTTTCAACGCTATTTTTTTTTCTGCTAACTTTAAAATGTTCAGCCTTGCTCTGCTGTTTCCAGGGGCAGACAAAGAGGCTCCATCTAGCTAAGGTACTTGTATACCCTTTTCTGCCCTTGGTCAGTCATGGACTTCCTTTTTCTCTTTGCTGAAGCTCCTCCTTAAACAACAATAGAAATAAATGAAAAATCCAAGATAAGGTAAAAACACCATTAGAACAACCTCCAGGAGGGAGAACCCTGTAAAGTGACAGTGAATGCATGTAAGGACTCTTTCCAACTACTGAAGACCTAAGCACAGTCACATGAGAATTTTCCTCAAGTGCACAAGGGCTGCATGCTAACTAACCATAGGCATAGACAGGTCGAACTACCTACCATGAAATCCAGGCCAATGCAAAGAGGAACTCATTCAAAGCACAGCATAGTAACATTCTGGCATATCCTCCCAGGGTCACTTTGCCCAAAACACAGCACGGTCCCCAATCTGACCATTACTGGCAAAGACAAAGGATATCTAAACAAGTAGATATGGCCAACTTTTCTTCTGAATTAACGGGATACAGAGGAACAGAAGAAGCAGCAATATATCAATCTGTTTCACTAATGTACTGAAACATCAAATGGCAAGCCCAGAAAAAATTTAAAAATTCTACCCATGATTCTGACAGAGATGAAATTATTGCCTGCTTGCTGTTTGTGATTATCTTCTGCAATCCAAAGGAACACTGTGTCATAAGTGTCTTTTTAAAACAATTTTGGGTTTTACTCAGAAAAATTTCAAAAGATTTTGAACACACTTCAGGAATTTTCGAGGTTAATTGTCAAATCCTACATGACACCATGTCAACTTCTCTGTGGTAAATATAGGCTTTTGATCAGCAGACTGTCAACTGTATTTATTTATAAGTCAGTGTTCCTAGAAACACATCTAAAGGCTATACTTAGAGGTTGTGCCACAATACTGCAGTGCTGCAAAAACTGGTCACACATGGAGGTAAATGGTTTTGAAAGCTTAACCCTCCTCAGCCGTGATGTGCTCTGACATCCTGTGGGTGCCAACTGGCTCCAGACAACACCAGAGAGGAAGAGCTGTGGGTATGTCAGGAAAGGAGACAGCTGCTTATTTGGATGAAAATTTACGGCTTAAAATGCTAGGATGGAAAATCTGTAGGGTGTTGTAGGAAGGTCAATGATATGGATGTTAAGACCAGGAATAGGCTCACAACTGACTTAATCCTGAGTGAGTTTTATGCCTGAGCTCATGAATATTTATTCTAAGTGATCAATTATTTATATTAGATAGTATTTAAGTATATTTACTATAAATATATTTTGCATACAGTACTCGTTAAAAAATATAAGGCATCTAGCACAGTCACCCTAGACAACCATGCAAAATTTTCCAAAAGATTTTCAAGATCTAATTTAATGCAGACTTAAAATAAATGTGTCTCACACTCATCTGTCCTGAGACAATCTCCTAAGCAAATATGAACTGAGTGTCAGTTAATCCAGTTTGTGATGCACTCCTCTTTCTCAGCTAATAGAGCCTACACTATCAAACAACCCTCTCAGTTAAAGTCTCCTCAATATTTATGGTTGAACCTCAAACACCCTTGTGAAGTATCATTATGTCTCTATTCTCATTTTATAAATTAAAAACTGAGACATACATAGACTCCTTTAAGAGAAGTAGCTTATTTAATCAGTTCCTTTGATAATTTCGGGCACTGGTGAACCGTCAGTTCATCTCATTCTCTCCATGTAGCCAGGTTAGCTATTTTTAGAAATGAAATGCAATCTGACTCGAGTCTTTGTGCTTGGTTTACGATATCGAGGTAAAACTTAATGGTGAGAGACATACAGACAGCTGGACCTTAATTTCTATGAAACTGCAACTGTCCAAACCAACAGAGCAACCTCTGGGAAAAGCTGCAAGATGAATCCATTTTCCCATGTCTGAGGTCCTTCCTTTTCTACAGGGCTGTATTTTCTCTGGCTAAGAACAGCTAATTACAAGGGTCAAGACTATTTTACAGGAAGCCTCACACTTTTCCCCTTAAGCTCATCAATAAATCTTCAAATGCATGCAGTGCCCTGATATTTCCGAAAGTGTGTTCCGTGGGGACAAAAAGCTAAGAATAAAATGAATGAAAAAAACCCACCCAACAGATACGGTATAACTGATAATATGAGTCACATATAGTCCAAGGTAGAAATACATAGCTTTGTCACTCTCCAGGGAATGAAAGAAAAAAACCTGTAGGGCAGTGTTTATGTATCCTTATTCATGCTAGACAGCATTGTCCTGTTCCCACAGTAGCAGCACTACTCAGGATCATTGTAAGGATACAAGAAGCTGTCCTTAATGATACTTAACATGGTTGAGAATAAGAAAAATACTTTTTCACAGAAAAGTATTGTGATGTTCACAAAGGTACAATTGAGAGACAAACAACCTGTCCATGGCATGTTAACTCTCTGCAGGACCAGATTGTTCAGCTTGTTTGTTACGTAGAAATGGAATCGCGATAGTATACGTTCATTAAAAACATTGATTAAAAAAATAAAATTTGAGGAGAAGTCATTCACTCATGGTCAAATCTACACACTTTTTTCCTTTGTAGGGTGTTTTTGTAAACAATCTAAAAATAAGAAAGTCTTGTCAAAAAGAAGCTTTGAAAGAAAATGTTGCCCATAAGGGTTACTAAAAGAGAAAGTAAATTCAAAAGAAGTATGGTCTGCCCTGAGCGGGACAAAACAGAAGCAGCAGGTAATTGCATACAGGCAGATGCAGGCTTACCAGTGAAGCTAAGTCATCTCTAGTGTCTTCATTTCAGACCCCCCAGTATGGTGGATGGTCCTCCGTTGTGGGATATGACTGAGGCCGTGCAGCTCTGCAGCACCATTTCCCTGTGTAACCATGCCCCCACCTTTCCCCGCTCCTTCTGGCAGCCTACGCTGGCTCACCCAGCCTTATCTGAGCAGGACTGACTCTTATGATGGTGTTGAGGGAGCATCCTCAAAGATAATGGTCCTGAGAGGACCATTGTTAAGGTCAGGATAAGTTTCAGATGGCTGATGTAATTTCTGCAGGGGAATTAGGGTGATGGAAACCTGGGCCTTGCTGTTGAGAGGCAAAAAGCATTGATGAGTCCTGCAGGAGTGGATTTTTGCTTATTTAGTTGATAGAAGTATTAGAAACCATATAATATTTAGGTGGCTGATTAAACAGGCACAGACACCATCTTGTGATAATTTCCCACTTTGTTAGAGTCTTTTTAAAGTACCTGATCACCTGCAAAGAACAGTGGCGATGACTCATTATTTTTTATTAACAGCAAAGCAAAAGAAAAAACTCTCACACATAAATACCAGTGAAGAGAGATTAAGATGACAGGAGTTGCCACACTGGCTCAGGCAAAGGCGCATGGAACCTCGTACCTCTGGCAACGGCCCAGATCTATCACCTAGGGAAAAGTACATAAATAGGACAGCTATACTCCCCTCTTTCCCCAAATGTGGATGTATGTTTTAGCTACTTTCTCCCTTTCTCTTCCATGACCGCTCCCAGCTTCTTTTTGGACTTGTGTAACAGTTATCTCCCAATATATCCTCTAGCAAGGAGCTCCACACCTTAAATACGCTCTCTGTGAAAAGCCACATCCGTTTAATCATTCTGAACCTACCATCTGCTAACTTCCCTCCTTAGTCATCAGACCTTGTACCAAAAGAAACTTCAAACCATCGGTCACTCCTCATTGCCCTCACAAGTTCTTATTTGATATACATAACTTTAGTTTTCAGAAAAGGCTGAAAACATGGCCCATGTGTGTTTGATATCTTCAATGTAATAACACATCTACTTCTGTCCTGGGAAGGGAAGGGAAGGGAAGGGAAGGGAAGGGAAGGGAAGGGAAGGGAAGGGAAAGGGAAGGGAAAGGGAAGGGAAAGGGAGACAAGAGGAGAGGAGAGGAGAGGAGAGGAGAGGAGGAGGGGAGAGGAGAGGAGAGGAGAGGAGAGGAGAGGAGAGGAGAGGAGAGGAGAGGAGAGGAGAGGAGAGGAGAGGAGAGGAGAGGAGAGGAGAAGCTGCCACTAGGACAAAGAAGAGACTGCAGAGCTGAATCAGGCACCGTAGGATTGACTCATCCCTGGTGGAGGGTGGACAAAAGCCAATGCTGGGTTTTTCCTGCTGCATAGCGGGCTCTTCCAGTCAGAAAGATGAGGCAGAAAATGACACAGCTTTTCAGTGAACTCCCTAAGGATGAGACCAAAACAAAACATCTGCATGTATACTACTTTTCTATGTATTTACTAATCTTCATTTTTATACATTGTAATCATCAGTGAAACAGTTGACAAAGTCATCTCAGTTCAAAAACTGCCTCTAAACACCTAATAACACATTGACGCAAAGGAGATATTTCACAGTGCTCAACATCCTTTATTCAGACCTTCCGCAAACACAGGCACAGATCACTTTCTTGATCTGGAGTTGTTTTAATTTACTTCATAACTATAGGGATTAGGAACTTTAGAAATAACTAAACTGAGATTCTGGAGAACAAAATGTCAGCCTCAAACAAGAGCAAGTTACTCATCTGAACTGAGCTTCTGGCAGGAGCAGCAGAAGCTTTAATGTGAGCTTTTTTTTACTTTATTCTCTGTTTCTGAGTCTGTATAATTCTCACAGCATACACTAATGCATCAGACACAACCTGTTGATGAGGGAAGATACTGGAAGAGAATCAGGTCTATTTAAGTCAGTAGACTCTCACGTATTTTTATAGACACAAGAAATAAAATGATAAAATGGAAGTCTGAAACACACCAGTTGCTCAGTATTGCTCACTATCTCTGTTTATGAGCCAATGAAGTTTGAGGCATCAGGCCTGCTGATGTCATTTATAGGAAGAATCAAAGAAGTTAAGAAAACAGTTAGAAAGAAACACATAACTCGAACATGTACCTTTGCAACAGGCTTGCATGGAAGGCAAAAAGAAGCTATTAAGCCTGTTTACCTGAACTTCTTTTATTACTAGATTATCTTTTCCTGCTCCCTCCAGAAAATAAGAAGAACGGAGAACTGAAGTCTGCTTGTAAGAGAAGCGATTATGTTGAATTGGCTGAAGAACACGGTGAAGTCAACAGAATGTGTACAGGACCTGCTGCCCTCAAAGTCCCTAAATGCTGCTAACTAGGGCAATTGTCCTAGAATCAATTTTGGAAATTAGGCAATTTTTTTAAAGTGTTGGCCCTAGAGCTGTTACAGTATTATATTCTGAACCAGCAGTTCCAATTGGCTTTGGAAAGTATTGGTGACATGTACTTTAGCATTAGGGCCCATGCAACAAATTTTTATTTTCCTGTAGCAGTTCCATGCATGTATTTCTATGGGTTGTATTAGAAATTTCCCCACTGGTTCACAGAGGGGCTATGTAAGTATATGTCGTAGGGACTGAAACTGTCACTGTTTTCTTGGCAATGTTTGCCAGCTTGTGCCTTTCTCGCATCGTTGCACAGAACTTCATCACAAGTGGCGTTCTGCAATAAGAGCAACGTACACTGTTGTAGACACTACCAGCTGAAAATATGTACAGAGAATATATATATATTCAGTATGTTGTACTGTTACAGCACATAGTAATGAACACTAAAAAAAGTTTATCTCAGTAAGCCTTGTTTGTAACTCAGGAAAAAAAGGAATCCTCAATCTGGAAGAATCTATGTAATTAATTTCCATTGTATGGAGTCTGAATGGTTTGCTATTTGAATGGAATACAATGCTCACCTTAGTTATGGCAGCCACTTGTTCAACACATCAATTTTATTCTTATAAAGACATATAGTTCTTCAGCAGAGGAAATGGCATGTTTCTGATCCACTTGCACTGCCTGAATGACATACTAGATGATGTAGTGGAAGTTTTCTCTTTCTTTATGGTGACTGAGTGTGGCAATCGGAGCCTTTGTACTGAGGCAGGCTTAGACTGTTTATCAGACAAGTCCTGACACATTTCAATATAACGTCACTGACAGTATCTCGTAGAAAGGTTAGCTTTGTTTTGCTTCCTTGTTTTCCAGTAGTTGACGGCCAGGCCAGCTCTGATTCAATGGGTCATAAATATATCTTTTAGTCAGTTGATAGGACATGTTTATATCAAAACCATATGTACGAGTCATTGCTTTATTACGAAGAATTATTAATTACTGCATTATTTAGATTCATAGCGCAAACAGGTTTCTGCCCCACAGTCTGGGTATTTTCGTGTCATTTAATTTCACAATTAATCTAGTCCCTTAGGCTCAACTATAAATGCTCTGACAAATCAGAAATTAAATAAAATCCTAGGCACTACACCTAGCTTCCTCTATAAATACCTTATGCTAAAGATGAGCTTTCCAGAGAGTTTGTGAGATAACTAATACAGGCCTTAATGGACTGTGTAGGAGACCCGGTCTAGAGCTCAGAAGTTTATCATGAAGAGTATTTGGCCAAATGCACTTATGTCAATAGAGTTGCAGTGCTTCAGCAATACCAGCCGCAACAGTAAGAAATGCATTGCACCAAATTACTTAGCCTAAAAATGATAACGGCTGTTGTTCTGACATGTTACTTGAAAGAGAAACCATGGAGAAGTCTTGTTTCCTGAGTTATTTTGGTATCCCTGCCTACTGTGTGGTGTGCAAGAGGGTGAGAGACTGAAGTCTTCAATGACAGCAAGAGATTGCACTTAAGTGGACACCTAAAAGCAAAAGAAATTGCATTTTATTATAGGTAGACAGAGCAGAAGGATGCCAGTATATTCACCGGTGATACAAATCACGTCATCCTTATTTGCTAATACCAGTATGATCCCTTGCGATCTCTGCCAGCTTTTCTCCATTTATCACCTTTCAGTCTGGATTGATTCATACATCCCTCCTACAGAACACACAGCTGGGAGTACATCACATCTACTCATAATCCATATTAAACAGACCTCATGACAGGAGAGCAATTACCCGCAGCTACTCATTAGGTCCTGCCAGAGGACAAAACCAGAACAATGTAAGGACCGTATCACCTGCCCTGTTAGGACCTGCAGTGTCTCTTTCATAATAATAGTTCACAGCTTCTCACACATCTAGAAGAATCAGAGCTTGTAACTTGTCCTTTCTGCTGCCAGGAACAGGTGAACAGGTCATGCAACTTCTTTTCCACATTCAGATTTCAATCAGAGAAACTGATGAAAACCATAAGCCAAAATTACCCTGGCAACTCCTCACAAAAAACCTCCATATAAAAGTGGAGGAAAAGCAATTCAGAGACTAGTCCAGAACTTTCACCATGAAGTGTCGAGAGTTTTCGTGCAAAGCTGAATAGCTTAATCTATTTCCTTTCAGGAGAAGCACTCACAGTCTCCAACAACCATGGGTACGTGGCCTTCACAGTCTGGTAGGTGAAAGACATTATAGAACATGCATTGATATACTTAAAAGTTGACTCAATGACTGGTGTTTTTCCAGTACTGTTTTTAGGACAGTATAGATTTTCTCTGGCTATTCATCTGCAAGTCTATGAGGAAGAATAAAAGACAGTAATGAAATTGTAGAAATGTTCAAGATAACATCTTACTGCCAACTACTGAAGCAATAGCGATAGAAAAACTGTTCCCATTCACTGTTGTAATAATTCACCAAGAATATGACTGTGATAAACAGATAAACTTTGTAGTGCTGCT
Source organism: Rissa tridactyla (assembly GCF_028500815.1). Classification (NCBI taxonomy): domain Eukaryota; kingdom Metazoa; phylum Chordata; class Aves; order Charadriiformes; family Laridae; genus Rissa; species Rissa tridactyla. The sequence continues at coordinate 42,982,525 of NC_071467.1, forward strand.
TCATGGCCAGTGAATTTGGGGCTTTCTGAATTAACTAGGTTATAGAAAAAAAAGCATCATCTCAGAGAAAACTCTGCCTCTGGTTGCCGAAAATACATCATACAGCTTGGTAGCAGAAGCATTATAAGTATATCCTGATTGTAAACATTATTCATTGGGAATACTAAATGGAAATTGGAGCTGATTCGTCCCAGGGTTGTCTTATCAAAAAGCATCAAAGATATATTAGTGAAAAAAAGTAGCATGGTGCCAGCTTGTATTATCGTTCTCTGTTCTGGATTAATATAGTCTTTTAGTCCTGGCAAATTTTAACAGCCAAATGGCTCCTTAGATAAGAAGAGTTAAATGGAAACAGTAATTAAGCATGCAATAACTTTAAGATTCCTCATGGACGGTTGTTGCATTTCTAATTCCAATGTTTCTTTTATTCACAAACCCCCAAGTGTTTTTTGGCTACCAGGTAGGCATTTAAAAGAAGTAATACAGTGTTTACATGATGTGGATGATCTCTGGTACAGTTGCTTAATTAAACAGTAAGGTTTACACAGGCACAGCCCAAGGCACAAAGCTCTATTTGAATTAGATCCTGGCTATGAGACAGCCATCAGGGTCTGGAAAAAGTATGCTTAAACTAACAGCTCCTTTTTATTAGTTGGCAGGCATATCAGTGGTAAGGTATATCCAGTGAGAGACCCTAGAGTCTGAAAACTCATTTTTGCATTTTGGTGAGCAGAATTAGAAAGAATTCACCTAAAGGTTTTCTGCTGGATTTGTGCATGGATCTTGTTTACATTTTTATGTTGGGTATAGTTTCCAAAGTAACTGTAAGGTGTGCATTTTATAATGGTAAAGTTTTATGTAATATCTATCTCTTTTGAAATTGCCATAAGGATATCCATGTTGGCCAAGACTTGAAAGATTAAACTCTATAGCTAAAAAATATGAAGATAGTACAGCCTGAGCTAAAAAATTCAGATTTTCTAGGTAGCACTGTAAGAAACTAGGCACAGGTGCAAGGAGACCTGCTACATACTCCCTAATGGGATGCACAATTTATTATCAAACCCAGTCTCAACTGAAACCAGTTAATACCTTACACTGATATATTTCTACTGCAAAGGCTTTCAGGACCTTTGGTCCTTATGTAAGAATACTTACATTTTCCAATTAAATAAGAAATATAGGTAGTAATAATATTACTTATGTTTGCCAGTGTAGGCTGACATTACATTTGACAGTGTAAGCTGTAATTATAGAGAAAATTTATTGGAAATGATTCATTCGCAGCCTACTTAAAGATTAGATCTTTCTCTCTTGCCTCTGAGGATTTTATAAACTATGGGTGGCCAAACTAGGTCAGATCTAGAATCAGTTTAAAGGTGCTATGAAAAGTAAGATATTCTATTTGAATGCCTCAATGTAAAGTTTTGGTCTCACTTTTATTCAAGTATTTCAATTAGGCTGAAATATAAGTCTATAAAGAGACTTCAAAAGGGCTTTTCATAACTTATGAAAGTTTAGTAGAAAAAATATTTGAAATATAAGCGTGATATTTCTCCATATGTATTAAAAGGTTCTGCTAACATTATGAGGTTATAATATTATTCAGTGTAACTTCAAACAAATGACTTCAGGCTCCTCTAGAAACCCCAGCTACAACTACAATTGATTTATGGAAGTAGCCAGGCATACAGTGCATGCACAGCATGATTTTGGCTCATGAACTTGATGAACACTTGATTAGCAACTGTGGCTATTAACCATTTTCCACTTGCCAGAAACATAAGACAGCACAATGTTGTCTTCCTTCTTCTTGCCCGCACCCTTGTCCAGTTTTCTGCAGGCCACTGCAATATTGGGGCAACAAGCTTGTGTAAGTCTTTGAGCCTTCATCCAGCCCCTTTAATAGCAAGGCTTTACATTAAGGTCATGTTGGGTTTTAAATTGGTACAAAAGGGTGTTACACTTGAGCTTGGTTAATAGGGCCATAAATATCATCCGGTTTACCACATTTGGCCTCCCATTCCCCTGTACTTTGCCTGCTGTGGGTTAGCGATGCGATTGCACAGGAAAGCCTTTTCTTAGCTCTGGAAAGGTAACAAGAGAAGTTGCCTTGATTTTCTCATACCCTGGTGATGTAAAGACAGTTAGATATCATGCTACCTATGTGCTCTATGGACATGAAACAGTTCAAATGTGTCTGTTGAGAGTGGATCCGATAAGCACCTGTTTCAGCTGTTAAAAGGACTTATACAACCAGGAGCAATGCTTGGAATATAACAAAAGTTATATCATTCAAAGGTAGTGTTAAATCTCTCTAATGCATTTTTAAAAGGAATGTCAGACTCATTTCTAAGAGCTTCTTTGACAGTGCTGATAGTTCTGTGATTAACCAGGCTCTTTACAGAGAGACTCAACAGTGTGCAGTCACATAAGGGTCACCACAGATATTAAGAGTTTCTGATAAAAGCTTAAGTGAGTAACTCATTTATGCCAACAAGTTACTCATCTAAGGCTATATCGTTTCCATTTGTTTTAGGGTAACAGTCATCTGCACATCTAAATATGCTTCAAATATTGATTTCTTGATACTCTCCACAGTGTGAGATTTTTTTGTTTTATGATTACTTTTATCAGGCTACAGCATTAGAAAGTCCTGATGTCAAAAAAGTCTTGTCTTTCCTTTCCTGTCTTGCACTACTCTTAAAAATGCCATCTTTAAGAATGAACAAGGAGCTTATTAATACTCCCAAGTATTCAAGGGTAGAAAAGCCTTTCAAAGAAAAGATAAGGATCTCCCAAAGGACAGTGGCATGCTCACATTTCATATAGGATGAAAACGAACAGTGGACAGAATAAGAGACACTTCAGATCTGAATTCTAAACTCGGTGAACATGGATTTTCATTGTTGGTAAAACTAAAGGAGAGTGAGAGAGCTATCTAAGGAAAAAAATCACAGCATAGACCATATAATCATCAGTTCTATTATTCTCCCAACTTAGAAATACATTAAGCAGCCATGAAAAAACAGAGGGAAAGACTGGTGATCATTTTCGTCTTACAACTAAAATTTGCTTACACAGGCTATCATCATTAGTACAGGCTTTCTCTAAAGATGCCTTTTAAATAAAGCAGCTCCAAATCTGTAGCTCTAGGGATTTTGGTAGGGCTATAGAAAATCATGCTTCAGTGACTCAGTAAATCTGGGTCCGAGGTGCTTTGTACTGGCCTGTATGGCCCAAAGTGCTAAGGTGTTTCTCAACACGCATCTCTAATTCTTCCAAGGTTCCTCCCACCTTTCTTTAGTATCATGACTACTTAAGTAACAGACTAGTCCATCTCTGGACCATTTTCAGTTTTCCTTGCATCTCACTAGGATTCCAGTATTTGAGTGAAATAAGATATAAAATTTAAGGCCTTAGAGATATTCTAGGTATTGTAGACATTGCTGACCCAGGAATTAAGGACCCTGGGTTTTAAACTTTGTGCTGGATGAAAATGGGATATTCACTTTATTTAGCTGAAGTCACCTTCCCTGAGTGTAAAATGGAGGTAATAAGAAGAAGATATGCATAGTTACTGTGGATGAAAAGCAAATATAGGAAAAGTTCATTCCTAAAATGAAGCAGGTGAAGATACTGTCATGGATTATGAGTACAGGTGTCTGGGGAACCCGTGACTTATGCCAGAGCTTTAAAGTCTTCAATAGCTAGAGAAATTCCTAAAAAGCTGGGGAGACTAGTGCTGCAACAGCAGCAATGTTGTCTTCTCTGAGAGAGAAGGACGGTACGTGACAGCATTTACTTCTCCAAGCACAGTGAAGCAGGTGACTTGCCTGGATGTAGAAGCTTATAAGGACCATAATTTAAGTAGAGTCGATTCTTCTTCTGTACCCAAAACCCTGATTAATATTTCAATCTGAAGAAACTGCCAGATAATCATTTCAATTGGCCATTACCTCAGCTGGCAGACAAAAAAGGACTGCAAAGCTCATGCTATTGCCTAGAACACTGGGGGCTGCAGTGTAGGTCTAAGATGAAAAGTGGTTAGGCTAGGGAGGGCACCATCCTTCCAGAGAAGGAAATTAGGTCTGTTGGAAACTGGGTAGAAAACATAGCTCACTCTATATTGACAACTTCACCCACAGTCACCCCAAAGATTCAGCCCCTGTGATGCTGTGTGTTGCAGCGCGATCCCCAGCACTGAGATGGGTGCCTTGCTCTCAGCTTAGGTGAGGTACGAAATGAGGTGAGGCAGATGCTTAAGGAGTGATCCCTAAGAGCCTGCATGCTGGTTGAACCAGTTGGAAATGCTGAGGAAAGTGCTGAATTACAAAACCTCCTGGGCTTAGGAACTTGAAGAAACTGGTATTTGCAACCAGATGAGGCTGAGATGGGTCCACGCAGTCAGGACAGCAAGCACTGGGAGACTGCAGAGCACCAAGGGCGACATGGCTGGTTCGGAGGTTTTTTGTTTTGGTGAACTGACCATTTGGAGCAAGATGCTTACACTGTGCCTTACAACGTAACAAGTCATTTTAATCTTCAAAGTGCTGTACAAAATAAGTAATCCTTGCTGAGCCTATGTGAAGTGCGTTCAGTTTTTCAGTTACTACTGAGATGAGTGCACCGTGCAGGTTTTGGTAAGGAAATTTAATGCCTTAATTGTATCTAAGGTGCGAACAATGCAGGGGGGAGGTTAGGAAACGAGCACGAGGTCTTACAGTGACTCAGAGGCTGAGACTATACTGAAAATCAGACATTTTGGAGCTATTGTGCGTAACTCTGCATTATTCTGTTCCCTAGCTGATTCAGGTCACTCAAAATGGGAGTAAAGTAAAACGGGAACACAGTAAAATGTTTAGATTCAGATTTTAAACTTCTAAGCTCAATGAAAGTAAACCATTACCCATTAAGACTGAAATAAAGACAGACTCATGTTCAGACCAGACCTATGGTTAGTCTTCAAACAGCATAAATCTATATACTTTTAGCTCAATTGCTGATTGGCTTTACCAGTCAAAGGTTGCCTTTTGTTAATGAATAACTCACACTGTAAATTATGGATATGAGTTTTGCATTGAAAACTATTTTTTCTTGTGTGAAAAGACTAGAGGAAAGAATGTAATACAAGCAAAGATTTGATTTTATCTCAGCATCTCCTCTACCCTTTCTTGATATCAGAGCAAAAAAGTTCCTGTCCAGCCGGTGCTGAAGACTGAATACCTTCTTTTTGATTTTCATAATGACAGTAAAGTTGGCCAAACCATTTATAAAACATAAGCATTTGGTTTCATTCATTCAGGCACATTCAGATATTCTCCCTGTACTTTTACATTTGACCTTCTCTAAGTGAAACTCCAATTTAACTAACAGCTTTCTGATTAAACGAGGCTTTTTAGGTGGACACTGGGAACTTCTACTCCAGGAAAACAGGGGTGAGGTCTTCCAGCCCACCTCTCCTCTTTTCCACAGGGCTCCCAGGCTCCTACTCCATCCTGTTCACTCCTGCACGTCCCTTGTGCCAGCAGCAACACTTTGCAGTTGGTGGTTTGGAAAGATGATCTGGCTGAAAACTAATACATTTTGTTTGTGCATAGGGTTAGTTTCAGCAGGGTCTGCGTGGCCTCCAAAGCCCTGTCACTAGACAATGGAAAGGTAGTAAACGTCTGCCAAGAAGACGGGGAGAGGACTGAGCATTTAATTAGTAATGTGACTTTAAATTGGCATAAGTGCCTTGTGATACTGGCCCTAAAAATGAATTTTAGGTAACAATTGCTTTTGCTTTCCTACTTGGAGCAAATACTAAATAGAAAAATGCTTTAAAAAGCATTAATGTGTTGCTGTCTCTGGATCTCAGTGTGAAGCATCTTCTCGGTCTTCAGCTATTTCATTTCAGTGATCAGAGGCCACTGTTATCTGAAAGATGTACAAAGTCTGCTTTGGCAGAGCTAAAGTTTCTGAACAGCTGTCTTGAAAAATGCCATTTGTAAATGAAAAAAATAAGATCTTTCCTTCTATTAGAGTGTTGAAAGACATTTATCAGCTATATATTCCTTAGCAGAGACTTTATAACAATTAAGATGGCCCACATGCAGCTGAATGCCTAGATGAATGCTTAACTTCAAACAATCAAATACACCCAAATTTAGGAAAGTACTTGAGGTGAATTTCATTTATAACGAGCTTTGATAAAAGCATTCAAATGCTTAAAGCCAAGTACCTGTTTAAGGATTTTGCTGAACTAGAGTCTAAAGGAGAAATATAGATTTGAAGGATCAATACAGTCATCTACAAAGAACTGAGCAATAACACATGGAGTGTCAGGGATGAATTTTTTATTTTTTCTTCAATTGGTTTATATTTTCTAAACCTGTGGTTTTAATGGCTGAAGGTCTGGTCCCACATACTTTCTCCTCACCAACAACACTGACTTAAAAAGTTCTTACCTTCTTTCTCTCCCCTTGCCCCTACATGCCTTAAACTTCACCTCATCTTCAGAAACATCTCTATTATTAAGGAAGCCTTTGAGGAAAACAGGAGTTTAAAAACTTTGATCACTTAAGTTATCCAGTTTAGAAGGTAATGCCATAAGCAGCTGCACCAGCACAAGTGCCAGTGGTCAGCTTCAAGAAGGGACAGGAAGAAATAGGTTGCTTTGAAAATTATCTTGTGGTTACAGGCTGAATTTGAGTGACCAGTTTACAAGCCCAGAAGTTCTCAGCATCATTTAATAGAGAGAAAAAGTTGTGGGTGCCTTTCTACTGCTTATGCAAATGATTAGTTTACATGCAAATTAAAGGCTGGCTTTGGATTCCTTTAAAAATGATGCATTAAGCGTGGTTCTTTGATGAAAAGTTACTGGAAGAACAATATTGCAAGAAAAGTATGGGGCAGGGTTTGTTTCTTTCAAATGCAGTCTACTTAATATACAACTTAAAGATGTGCTCCTTTTGCTGCCAGTAATGCAAATTCAGGATACTTTTAAAAGCGACACTAGTGTCTTACTTCAGCGACTCTGAGAATCGTGTATGTACCTGAAATTTAGGGCTAAATCCTGCTTCATAGAAAAATCTCTTGGTGCTCTTTTGTAAGAGTAAGGAGCAAAAACTTCCCTAGGACTGACACACTGCTGACTGACAAAGAACTATGACCATCATAATCAAACATGCATTGAGTTTCGGGGCAAAACTAGATGTTTCTCCCAGCTGTTTAGAGGGAAAAATAGGAAGAAGTACCCTTTCTTTCCCCAGCAGTGCTAGAGGTGTTGTTTAGAGGTGTCTGAAATCTGAGATGAGAGTCATCAATTACTTAGATGATGCACAAGCTGAAACAGCAGCACCCTTTGCAGGTTTGGTAGAAGCTCAAGGACCATTTGGGTAAAGGCTGGTATGGTGCTTAAGTATTGTGTTCAACTTTGCACAGCTTAAACTGGTCGATCACAAATGACAGCTGCATGAAACTGCAATAAAGGAAAACCAGATTAATGGTTTATAATTAGACTCAGACTGTGTCACCCTGGCTCTTCTGGAAGAATTTTTTGCAGAAGCAAACAGACTATCCATGGAGTACAGTGAAGGAACTTCACAACGTAACTTAGGCACCAAATTTGGTAAAAATTACAGAAGAAGTGGAAAATGTTAGTTGTTTCTAAGCATACTCAGAAAACCTAATACAGTTTAAAAAACAGAATATGTATGCTTGGTTACTTTACAATCCAAAATAACCATGTGAGCTTGAATCGACAAAAAACTGGGGGGAGAAAAGAGGCAATTCAAGCTGCATGATGAACAAAAAGTATTAAGTTGGCTGTGGTTTTTGTAGGGGTTGCTATTTTCTTCCTTTAGAAGAAGGATTGAGATCAGCTGTGAGTCGTGTCATTATCTACAATTCTTTTAACAGCAGCATGGAGAAAAGCTGCCAAAGCATTTAAAATTAATTCAATCAGGCTAAGAGGAGTATGTCAAACTGACTTCTTTGCCTGCAAATTACAAAATTATCTGTAGTTAAAATTAGTTTCTAACTATCTTGGGGAGGGAGGAGATGAGCTCCTAAAACTACTGTATGCTGTGATGAGGCTGTGATGTAGGCTGGGCCCATCAGCAGTACTTGCAAAGTCACTTGCTGGTGGTAGAGCTGCTGAGGTGCATATGTGCTGCACATGTGATAACCACTGCAAGACAAAGGAGGCGATAATAGTAACTGTAAACTATGAATAGCAGGTTATTATCATGAAAAAAAGAAAATAATGTAGACATTGAATTCCCTTCTCTTTTTCTCTTCAAAAATCAGCATAGCATAGCCTGCTTAATTCTTGTGTATAGTAAAATTAATTTTTTGACTTATTACTACTAGCTAGAAATGTCAATAAAATTTCCCTTAGCAAATTTGGTTTCAGTCACACCTATCTCCTGATTACTGTTCTTCAGCACAGGGACCATTACAGTCAATTACATTGTTATCTGACTCAAACATGTCGACAGCTCAGTCAGTGACTTTAATTACTTTCTCATCAAAGCCATGCTGGACAGTCTCTGCATTTTCTTCTTTGCCTCCTAGGACATCATAAAGGACAAATGATTTTTGCATCCCGTTCATCAAACACGACAGGAAATCTTTTAGTTTAGTTATCTCCAGTCAGGTTCTACAAAAAACTGTACGTATGTCTGGATTGGCAATGGGCTCATATCCCTTGAGATCTGACAGGCATTGTAAACACTTAGCTTCATGGATTATTTTCGGAAACAATAGGCAAAAATGCAAATCTTCACCCACAGAATCTGAAATCAATATATTAACAGAATCCTTTTGTTAAATTAGTCGCTTCACAATACCAAAATGTTTTCAAGTGGTCTCCACTGGAATGGAGATTCACAAGATCCTGTGCTTACATGCTGATTAATTGTGCTTTGCTTTAGCCTTTCCAGAACTACTGGATGGGGTACATATTTTTTTTCCGACTGAGTAGGACTTTTGGTCCTAGCTGTAACTGCCAAGACACCAATCTGCAGGGTTAATTTCTAGTTTGCTCTAGAAATTTGAAGCATCACACCAAAAAAAAAAGCTCAAACTGTTTGTAGATTATTTTGAATGTTCAGTGAACTTGATAATCATAGAAACATAGAATGGTTTGGGTCAGCAGGGACCTTAAAGATCATCCTAATTCCAACAGGGACACCTCATACTAGACCAGGTTGCTCAAAGCCCCATCCAACCTGGCCTTGAACACTTCCAGGGATGGGGCATCCACAACTTCTCTGGGCAACCTGTTCCAGTGCTTCACCACCCCCACAGTAAAGAATTTCTTTCTGATATCTAATCTAAATCTACCCTCTTTTAGCTGAAAGCCATTATCCCTTGTCTTATCACTGCATGCCCTTTTAAAAAGTCCATCTCCAGCTTTCCTGTAGGCCTCCTTCAGATACCACTGTAGAAGGCCACTATAAAAGGTCTTCCTGGAGCCTTCTCTTCTCCAGGCTGAACAACCCCAACTGTCTCAGCCTGTCGCCATAGAAGAGGTGCTCCAGCCCTCTGATCATCTTCGTGGCCCTCCTCCGGACTTGTACCAACAGGTCCACGTCCTTCTTATGTTGGGGGCTATAGAGCTGGATGCAGTACTCCAGATGGGATCTCACCAGAGCAGAGTGGAGGGGCAGAATCCCCTCTCTCGCCCTGCTGGCCACGGTTCTTTTGATGCAGCCCAGGATATGTCTGGTTTCCTGGGTTGTGAGCGCACATTGCCGGTTTATGTTGAGCTTCTCATTCACCAACACCCCCAACTCTTTCTCTTCAGGGCTGCTCTCAATCCATTCTCCACCCAGCCTGTATTTGTGCTTGGGATTGCCCTGAGCCATGTGCAGGACCTTGCACTTGGCCTTGTTGAACTTCAGTAATACTTAAGTACTTCTTATTGTTACTAAAGTCAATGAACACATGGATAAACAGGATGCAATTACTGGATGTTCATATCAGGATGTTGCGTTATTATTGTAGAAAGCAGGGCAGATACCTATATCAGATGCATCTCATAAAACACATCTCAGATATCTCAAAAGAATTGCCCCATGGGGCAATAATTAAAACTTTTTTATCAAGAACACTTATTTCCACAGAAGGTATACTGCAAATGTCACTGATTCCCTTTTGATAGCTACAGCTGCCAGTCCATGCATCTAAAGGGGGCATTTGAGCGAATGTTTGAATAAAAATAATCATGGCCTCAGATGGAAAAAAATTCTATGAAATTATAGTCTAAATACTGTTGCCTTTAGAGCAGACTGATCTGCAGCTGTTCATTTCATGAACAGATTTAGACACATGCAATCAGGGTGAGAACTGCTCAGAGATGTGATAGCTCTCTGACTGCAGAAGGGACAATTATTCCTATAGGGTTTCTAGAATCAATGAATTACTGAGGTTGGAGGGACCTGGGTCACCTAATCAAACTAGTGCTCAAAGCAGGATCAACACTGAATACAAGCCAGGCTGTTCAGGGCTTTTGAAAATCTCCAAGGAGGAAGGGTTCACAACCTCTCTGGACAACCTGTTCCATGATTAATTCTCTTCTTGCTGAATTTCTTTTTCCCTCTTATATACAGTCAGAACATCTCCTGTTTCCATTTATGATCACTAGTTCTCATACTCCTGGTGTGCAACACAGAGAAGAACCTGCCAAGAGGAGCAAGCAATATTTCCTACACATTTTCCCTAAGTATCTCTCCTACTGGCCACTGTCAGAAATAAATTATAGGTGTAGCAGAGCCTTTAGTTTCATCAAGTACAGTGCCTCATGTTCCTATGACAGAACCTCTACTACTTTTCTATATAGACCACTGAATAGTAATTACTAGTTTGTTTGTTTTTTAACACTTTGCTCAGCAATGGCTGATGTATAGAAACACAGCAAAACAAGGGTCTAAACTACAAAGTGAGAGATTACAAAAGTTGTTTAAGGCATTAAATGCTTTACATGTTGTAATTTAGAAAGATGAATTTAATTTTCTTGATAAAACAGCACAGGAGAAACAGGGATTTGTTAGCAAATGTGTCTCTGCGACTCTGAACTGGAAAGTATCGTCTCCCACCACTCTCGCACTCTCGCATCTCTGCTCTTGTATAAACGTGCAAGAAGAAGAAACTGCAAGCGGTACGATGGAGGTGGGGATGCATGATTACAACCACCCCCACGCTGGGAGGCACCCAGGCGTTGCTGAAAGAAACAACAGGTTCAGACCTGTAGGAGTGCAGACTCGAGGTGATGTCAAAGCTGTTGAAACTAGTGACTTGACTGGTTTGTTAACAGATGAGCTGGAAGCATGTGTACCATCAAGGGTTTGGGTAACGTAATAGAGTGCTATCACATAACAAGACGACTGGTTCAATGGGATTTACTCAAACAGAATTTTGATCAGGGATTAAAGTGGGCTGGTATTGAGTTTATGATCTGAGCACACTCTTGATTTCTTCACACAGAGTTCACATAGGCTAGCAGAGTCAACTCAAATGTACCATTTAAATATGCCAAATTCATTTTGGAGTTTATGTTGCATATAAAGGCACATGGGGCACTGGGATTTCTCTACTAAGGCGTAAAGAGAAAGTGCTGCACTGCCTTTTGTCCACTATTCTTTTGTAACCTCTGCCTTCATCTCCTTTATACTTAGGATTTTTAGCCTGTGCTGTAAAACCTGCTACTTATTTAAAGAAAAAAATAGTTTAGGATAAGTTTTTTGGGAGAAACAATACCTTTTATTATACCAACTTCGCTTATATCCTTAGAGTATCATGCTCATGTTATTATTTGCAATTTTCATAGGAAAGAGAAAAGTGGATTGGATGCCATTCTTGGAACTGGGATCGTCATTGTCTCTGCCAACCCATTCACTTGGCATTTTCAAAAGAAAGAGATTTGAAGTAAATGTTATGCAAAAAGGTTGCTGGAACATTTATTCAAATTGAAAGAATGCCCAAATGCACTCTAAAATCATTGTTTCTTATAAACACAAAGATATAAATACACTTTAGAAGCATAAAGTAAGCATGGCAGATCTTTTGCTCTTTTTTATTTTAATTCCTTAACTTTTAAATTTTAATTTGGTTTATAAAACAAATAGTGGTGGAGTTTTTTTGTTTGTTTTGGCTTTTATTGAGGTAGTGCATGGAAAAACACATGTTTTTGCAGTTATAAAAAAGTACAATCATGAAGGCACTAGAAATAGGATGCTGGAAATTGGCACAGATTTCACAGTTGTGCTCTGGGCTTCCTTTTTTATTCTGGACAAATATATAAAAGCCCTAATACCCTTTTCCTCCAAACTTTGTCTGTTTACATACCATTTTCATTTGAGAAGAGACTATAACCTACCAAATGAAGGCAGAGTACAACATGGACCGAGAGAGTAAGAAAATGCAAATCCTACTCTATTCACTGTAACTGCATGCACTGAACAGGCAAGGGACAAATTATTTGCTGTTTTGCATTTTCCCCTGAATTTTCGCCCTGAATACACAATTATTTTGTCCAGGAAGCTGCAGAAAACTTCTACAAGGTCACAGACAAGCAAGCTTCATAGGCATTTGTGTGTGGCTTAAGGGTTTCCAAATTTTAACATTTAGAATATTCAGCAGTGGTGCCACTTAAACTGGTTTAAGCAGTCACCACCCTTCCTGCCCTGAACTCATTGCCACCTCCACCCTGTTGTCATGGCACATGTGAAAGCACAGCTCTGCAGCAAACTGGATCACAGATGTCATCCAGACAAAAGCAAAACAATTTCTGTCCAAGTTATTGTTCAGCAGAATCAGTTCTGCCCAAACACGGAGAGAGGTTTTTTATATAAAATTGTGGAGTGACTGCTCTTGGAGCACATTACTGGGCACACGGGGAAGAAAGTGATTTGGAACAGCCAGCATAGATTGACCAAGGGTAGATCATACCCGACCAACTTGATTGCTTCCCACACTAAAATGGTGAGGATACTGGGCAAAGGAGACCAATGGATGTTATTTACTTAGACTGTAGCAAAGCCTTCATCTCTGTCTGCAACAGTATTCCTGCATTTGAGTTGGCATGTTGTAGTCTGGAAGGGTGGAAAACTGAGTGGGTAAAGAAATTGGTTGGATGGTTGGGCTCAGAAGGTTAATGGATTGTACTTTACCTGGAGGCTAGTGAGAAGCAGAGCATCACAGCGGTCTGTCCTGAGACCTTCACATCTTTATCAATAACCTGGAGGATGCGACACTGCACATTCATCAGAGGCGCAGATGACACCAACCTGGGGGGATCAGTCAATATACTCAAAGGCAGGGCTGCCATCCAGAGGGACCTGGACACGCTGGAGAAACGGGCCAACAAGAAACTTATGAAATTCAGTAAGAACAGCATAGTCCTGCTCCTGGAAAGGAAGAATGGCTGTCAGGAATGCAGGCTGGGGACAGACTCATGGGAGAGCAGCTCTAATGAAGAGGCCCTGAGGCCCATGCCAGACAGCAAATGGCACATGAGTTCCATGCGCCCTGGTGGAGTGGCATCCTGAGTGGTACCGCTAACAGCACAGCCTGTAGATTGAGTGAACTGATGATCCCGTTTTATGTAGAACTTGTTCAGGCACACGTACATACTGCATCCAATTTTGGGCCCCCAATACATGAAATGCATCAATCAACTGGAGTGAGTTCAGTAGAAGGTCACTGAGCTGGTCAGGGGCTGGAGCACTGGTCCTGTGAGGAGATGCTGCAGGACCAGGGCTTGTTCAGCCTGAAGAACCAACGAGGAGATCATCAATCAGATGGAGCCAGGCTGTTCACAGAGGTACAAGGTGGGAGGATGAAGGCAATGGGCTTACGTTGAAACAAGGGAGGTTCAAACTGGACATAACAAAAAACCTTTTTTTCCCATGAGGACAGAGAGGCAGTGGCACAGGCTACCCAGAGCGGTTGTACAGTCCCCATCTTTAGAAATTTTCAAGACCTGACTGGATAAATCCCTGAGCAGAGGTCCCTTCCAACCTCAGTGAGTGTGTGACTCACACCAGAGTCAGGGAATGCTTGAAGTGGCTCTGCTACAGACCAAGCTCTGGCAGCGGGGTTGGACTAGATGATCTCCAGAGGTCCCTTCCAACCCTACCATTCTGTGATTCTGTGTGAAAGTGTGCCATTTATCCCCAGGATCAAGCAGTTGGGACATACCATGTCAGCAAATGAAACACAATGCTTTCATCCCTTAAAAACACATGAAAAAGGAATACTGTGGATCATACTTTATACATTAACAATTACTGGATAAGCAACACAAAGAACTTCACCACCAGAGTTGGTGTTTATCCTTCTGTCTCTATATAGTCTATATTTTTGAGTATTTATTTCTATGAGTACTCAAAGTTATCACTGCTTGAGAGGTTTACCCCAAGCAAAAATTACTCTGTACAGAGTGTTTGTTACTGTATTGCATACATTGCTTAGCTGTCTCAACAGTGCAGAGAGTAACATCTTTAAGAAGCTCTTAGAGGGCCAGAACTGGTTATAAGGGTGTGGAGAGGTCCACATTGCGCAGCACTGATTATCAGAAATCAGATAGTCAATGTAGCTGATCTCTACAGGCTCACTGATGCTGAGTGACTGCAGTACAACACATGCATAAAACTATCTTGGATGTATTAGGACATAATTGCTCTGTTGTGCTTGTGAGCATTGTACTTCAAGAAATGGAAAAAATGCTGGATTTAAAAGAAAAATAAATATCAATACTTCACAATTCTAATGGACCCTCCCATAAGGCTTGAGACATGGATTACCGATGTTCCTTTCACAGTATTTTGTAAGGCAGGCATGCGTGATCCTCACCTTTTCAGATGAAGAAACAGATGCACTGAGATTGAATGGCTTGCGCAGGATCACATGTAAAATCTGTGATGGAATCACAATGAAAACCCACATATTAAGGGCAGCATGTCCTGTGCCTTTCTAAGCTTATCTTTTGTTATCTTTCGTTGCTAAATTAGAAGGTTACTGGGTCAGAGAAGCTGCTTTCTTATCTACCTGTTAGCCACCAAATACAATCTACCTTAGTACCAGTGTTATTCCTTAATATGCTATCTGTGTACAAACATGGATATCAGCGTTCACCCTCCCAGGCAGTATTTGCCATTGGAATGGAGGCACTGTGAAAGATGCTGATATTCACCCAGCTCTGGTCTCCTCTCGTAATTTAGCCTTGTATGAGAAGAAAAAGAAAAAGGGAACTTGGGAAAGGGAGAGCAAGAGAGAAAGCAGGCAAAGAAGAGGAACACCATGGAGAATGCAGATGGAAAGGAATATGGAAAGAAAAAATACGAAAACCTAAAGAGGAAGGAGTATAGGAAGGGAGAGGAGAGAAATAGAAACCAGAAGTAAAAGATAGCCAAGAAGGAAGAAAAGAAGGAAAGAGAAGAAAGCATAGCAAGAGGAGAGATGAGGAGAGAGGGAGAGATCACAGAGGAGTGATAGAACCTGGTATCTGAACCTGGTTATGTGTATTAACTAAATAAATTTAACAGAACTAAATAAACTACCTTTGTTTCAATGTCTAATTTCATGGATTAACATGGAATATAAATGCAAAATGGCTTGAAAGTTATGGCCTTAATTTCCAAATTATATTAGAAAAAATAAAATATGAAAAGCAAAGATTAATATTAACAGTCACACCGGGCCCTACACATTCCAGCCTGATATGTATAGTATACTTCCCAGAGACAAACTTGTGTTTGGTATAACAAAATGTGGAGAGTTTATTGCATGGTTCCCTGCATCTCCCAAAGCAAACCCATAAAAAAATGCACTCAAAGTATTGTATTGCGCAATAGATGGAAAGTGCATCATGGATCAGCTTTATGATACTTTTTTGCTAGACTCTTGCAAAATGCCTTTGAAATTCCTTCCAGAATAGATACAGCAACTTTTACCTTGTGCACCACCATAGGAACAGCTATTGCTATTTTTATTTAATTAATTTAAACTGTCATAGCTTCTTTTTAAGATGTGATAACTCATTGGGAGTTTAAAACATTTGTAACACATTTTTTTTCAACTTAACAGAGCAACTGGAACATTAATAACAATAAAAAAAGAAATCTGAGATGTACTTTCCTACATTCTGTCTAAGCCTAAGCAAATGAATTTAGAGAATGTATTTTCAAGTGAAACAGAGCATCATATATAGATACTTCTGTATCCAGCTGGAAGTAAAGTATTTGCATTAAAAGAAGATTAAAATCTACTTGGCAGAAATTTTTTATACAGACATGCTGAGAGGAACTGATACCATTACACCATAGTATTAAAAAATACCGGCTCAAAATCCGGCAAATTGCAGAGATTAGTCAATGAAGAAGGAAATGTGAAAGTTTAATTTAATGGAGAAAGATAACTTAATGTAATCATCTCTTTCTTGGTTTTCCTTTCTGGTGCAGATATACTTTGCTCATTCTCTTCCTTGTCATTTTTGAAGTCAGTTCAGCTTGCCTTCCCATGAAAGTTTCTTACGTCCTTTCAACAAAGTAACAGAGGTGAAATATCACGTCTTTATCCGTGTTCAGACAGTGGGTGGGCACTACGTCCCTTTGCCTTAGTTTAGTATTTCATACATATATATTCCATCTCTAACTTTTCCCATTTAGAAGTATTGACTACTTTCATACTTCTGGGTGAAGTATTGCCTTTCTTCTTGCAAGGGCAAGGACACTGACATCGATTCTCATCAATCTTTAATTTAAAGAGGACAATATAATGGAAACATTATGTGCACACTTGTCTGCCCTCAGCTGTGCGATTCATCGTAATCACAGAACGTTTAAAACACGTTTTCAACTGAGAATGCCCCTTCTGGGGAAATGACAGGTGGGGTTTTTTGAGGTTTGCCCTATAGGACATGGTAGACAAGAAAACCGAGATTAAACAAAAATGGAGTTAAGGAAAAATCCTAAGTACATCAGCCTCCTAGAAACTTTGCTGTCACTACTTTTCAAAGGTGACCCAACATAAGCCTGCAATGCAGGTCAGATGCTACCAAAAGACAGGAGTTTAATCCAGATGATCCTTGTGCCTGCTGTGTGAGGGGAAGGCGTGGGACAGGGAATATTTGTCATTCCCAGACAGCAAAGAACAACAACCAAAGCCATAGAAACCCTGGGAAATCCAGTAGTGAGGCATTGCTCTGAGGCTGACACCCAGCTTGATGCAAGACATTCCTCCTCAGATTAAGGTACATAGAGAAGAAATAAGAGAGACTACCGTACGCGACCGGGCACAAATGCTTCTGTGCCCCATGCTGACCTCACCTGGCTACTACAAAGACCAGGATCACCCCAACCTGTTTCTGTGCACCCAGTCTTCAACTAAGAGTTATTCTCTGTGTTTAGAAAGGATGCACATGTCTGAAAGGTGAATTATTCCTTTACTCCACATCATGGCACCTGATTTCCCAGGCTGCAGGGAATAGGTCTGGTTTTGATTGGGGCCATTCAGTAAGAATAAATGTGAAACATGGAGTTGTATCATGATTCCTATTCCCCCAAAATGAAGCATATAATTTTACGTTTTAACCACGCTACTAAAACATCCCAGCCTGGTTTAGACCAGCTCCTTCCAGCCTGCTCAGCAGCGGGGGCCTGTCCGAGAGGAGGTGGAGGGCTCTGGCTGATACCCCGTGCCGAGCTCCCTCCCAGCACCCGCTCCAAGCCAGGACAGAGCTGCTGAAAACAAACCCACAACACCGTCACAAGAGCGACTGAAGCAAGGTCAAACTCGTGATGGGTGATGGTGGTGTTACAACAGTTGTTAGGAAATGCTTGTTTCACTCAGGTGATGGCTGAGAGGGATCTACCACAGGACAAAACAAAGATCATTAAAAAACATTTGCAGTTATTTCTCAGATTGGTCCTAGAACTCCTTTCTCTTTGGTTAACCCTCTTCTGCCCTCACACAGGCACCAGTAAAATTGATTTTTAATCTGCTCATAGTTTCAAAGGGACCACATGTTGATATCAGGAAAAAGAGGGAGGATACTTTCTAGATATTATTTCTGAGGGTTCAAGAAGGAGAATGGTAGGTTGAGGAAAGAAAAGAAAATTGTTTCAGAGATCAGCGCATGAACATTTCAAGGCTTGAAATAAATTTCAATGTATATTACCTATTTTGAAAACCAAATTTGAATTTTCAAATGCAGACTGTCCTCAACTTATTTTAAATACTTAAAAATATACTCATCGAAGCCAGTTCAGCTTAGACAAATAGAAAACAAATGAACACATCACTGTTCCTTGGGGCCTGATTTGGTTAGTCTTGGTCTGATTTTTCAAAAGTTACCACACTATGTATATTATTTTGAAGTTGGGAAATGTTTAAGCATTATTTCATAGCTAGGGTACCCAGAAGTAAAGAAACGCAGTTTAAAAATTACATACATCCACAGCCTGCACTATATTCACATTATAAAGGCGGGAAAGAGTGGATGGCATTTTGATTACGGCTGTGTATGTCAGCAGGAAATAGAGGGTGCATGTCTGGTGAATCACAAGATTGGATATAAATAGCTTTATTTAGTCACTAGTACAATTAATCACGTGTGTGTGTGTGTATGTATATAACTATATAAACTATTTATAGATTGAAAATTTTCAGTAGATACATACACACAGTTTTGCATGCGTGCACTCAAACACAACATACCTGATGTTCACAGAACAAAATGGTCACAGTAATTAACAACCCAGAGCGTGAAACTCACTCACTGCTGCCTGTCTGATGGTATCACTGCAAACTCCTTTATCACATGTTTCTGATCGTAGGTGCGAGGCAGAAGCCTGGTAGGCAAGGGCGCAGGGTCACACACAGGCAGGCTCCTTCCCTGTGGGAATGACCTGACTCTGGTTCTGCTGTCCCCCCACCACGTGGCCCATCAATCCCAACGCCAAGGAAGCAGGTGAGGAGGATTTTTCCAGGCTCCCTTTCCTTCTCCTGGGCTCAGACTCCCTCTCCTGGCCTCCGGCACCGATGCACCCTTGTCCCCCTTTCCCTGGTTAATCCTGTCCCAGGGAGTAAATGTCGCTTCAATGTCACTGCTCCCCACCCACAGAAACTTGGGGTCCACTTCCCAGGGCTCCAGCACAGCACCTGCTTGTGTCAATATGGACCTGCCTGTTGCTGTTTTCCTGTATTTTCCCCATAGCGCACGGCCAGCCAACACAGGTGTTACCAGAGCAAGGTAACACTTCACAGCATGGGGGTCTGAAGGGATGTCACATCCCAGACTTCCCTCTTTTGAGTCCCTTCTATGGGTATCAGGGTGATGAGACGAGCTGACACCTTACCTATAGGCACTTGCTGGCAAATGCCTCTGATTAGCAGTGTGTCCAGCTCCTCTGGTTTTATCATGGTATGTATTATATTCTGCCCACTCTTAGCGTCAAACAATATTACTATTTCATTCTTGCAAAATTTCCCATTTTCAGAATAGTCCCCGCTCAGAAGAGGTAAGATGCGGGCACTGCTGACTGCACATGCTGCAGCCCTAGTAAAACGAGCATCAGTTCCCACTGTTTCCAGGGAGACAGAAGGCCCTTAGACAAGATTTATTTGGGGGTTACACAAATAACTGTAGAGGAGATAAGACTGGATGATGTAAAGGAGCAAGAAAATGGACATAGAGAATGGTGGTGGATATAAAGCAATAAGAAGTAGACGAAAAAACCCTGATGCAGTACAGGAAAATGTCTAGACTGGTGAATAAAGTGGTCCATGAGCTGTTGTCTGGCCCTGAGGTCGACTTCACTTGCATCCCTATAGTTATAATCTTCTTTCTGCTCCACCTCCATCTCCCCAAAACCCCAAACCCAGACAAGCAGGGCAGTCTCATCCAAACTTCCCTCTGGAAGCAGACCCCGGGTCTGTGCTAATTGCCTGAACAGCGTAGCCATCTCCTGGGAGAGTGCTGGCGGCTTGGTTGGGGGAGGGGGGCACCGTATACCAACGTTCACCACACCTTGGTCCTCTTTCATGTACTTGGGTACATTAGATATAGATGTAGATGTAGATGTAGATGTAGATAGAGATAGAGATACAAATATGGAGAATGTGACAACTGACAACAGAAGTGGGAAATACAGGCCACAAACAGATGTGGAGAACCACAGAAGTCAGGACCAGTGGAGAAGCAGGAAAAAGCATTATTTGGACAGCTTTCTGGACAGGCTAATTGCTGTGGGATGCAGTAGGGTAGCAAGGCAGATCCTCACCTAAGCAAAGGAAAACAAAGCAGCCTTAAAGCAACGGACAGGGAAGCCACTTACATGCATAGGGGTTGACTTATTGTTGAAGTTTGAACCTGAGATGACCACAGACAAATTTGAAGTTGTTAACTTCACTCTGGAAGTGAAATTATAACAAGATAAGCAAAATCAATGCCATTAAGAAGCTCTCATGATTTGTAAGCCAATCTCATGATTTTTTTTGAAGTAACACACTCGTCCTTAACACCTCACTTTGGCACTGATGAGAGCAGCAAGAAGGATCAAATTGTTCATCTCAGTAGCCTGCTACTATCGGTGAGCAGTGTATGTAACTGTGGCGTGGTCCAAAAGCATCATTCACCTAGTGACATAGTTACCAGATCACTAAAACAGAATTTACATGCTACAAAGCATTTAAAGTTCGTGAAAAATTTCTTTGTGCCTTCTGTGCATATGCCGGTGCTCCTGCCTACCTTTGCTGAGGTTATGGGTGAGATCAGAAGTGCAGGCTAACTAACTTTTCCATTCTAGATTATAAGTCCAGAGTCTCAATGTCAATTAGAGGGACAGGTGACTACGGAAGAGGCAGTCAAAATCCCTTCCATTCTCAGGTCAGTAAAAGTGCTCATACTGGGCCTGGCTGGGATGGAGTTAACTTTCCTCATATCAGCCCATATGGTGCTGTGTTTTGGATTTTTGGCTAAAAGTGTTGATGACATGCCAAGGTTTTGGCTATTGCTGAGCAGTACTTGCACAGCACCAGGGCTTTCTCTTTTTCCTATTATGCTCCCCATCTCCCCTCCCATGGGAAGCAGGCTGGGGGTGAGCAAGAAGCTGGAAGGGGACACAGCTGGGACAGCTGACCCGAACTGGCCAAAGGGATAGTCCATAGCATATATCATGATGCTCAGCAACTAGAACTGCAGTAGAGGAAGAAGGATGTTGGGGATTTTGCTTTCAAAGGTGGACATTGCTCAGAGACTGGCTGGGCATCGATCTGCTTGTGGAAGCTGGTCAGTGATAGCCTTTGCATCACTAATATATATTTTTTTCTCTTTCCTTCACTTATTAAGCTGTCTTTATCTCAACTTTCAGGAGTTTTCTTGCTTTTGCTCTTCCTATTCTCTCCCCTGTCCTCCTAGAGGAGGGAGGAGAAGTGAGCAAGCAGTTGTGTTGGTGTTTGGCTGCTGGCCAGGGTCAACTCACTACACAAGGATTTTATCCCAGCCTCATAAAAATTTTACCAAAGTGGAAGGAATTTGTTATGCAGATTTTTCTGTCGTGCATAGAAACACATAAAATATCTATTTAAAATACTATTTTGTTAATAGAAAGGAAAAATTAATTGAGAGGTGATTTAATGGCCAGCTTGACTGTAGATTTTAATATTGTAATATACACTTAACCAAAATTGTCTTCAATTATATCCCAAAATTTAAAATAAGCATACACCGCAGAAAAGCTACATTTTCTAACCAACCTTTTACCTATATGATAGTAACACTAATCAACATACCCAACTTATTTCAATGACCGCACAGGAAAATCTTGCAGTGACCCATCTGAAGTAATTTTTTTCAACAGAGATCAAAAACCTTGGATATATAAAAGCACAGATAAATTTTTGCTCCAGTTGCTGCTTGCTACAAAGACTCAGACATAAAACAGAGAAAATGAATGTCCTTCCTTATCTGAAAATTTTACTTCTCAGAATGAGCGTATTTATTGGATTGGACATAGTGTCATTATCTTTTAACAATCTTTGTGAAATTAAGTTTGTACATCCTATACCTTTTGCTCAATTACGTCTTTAATCTACAGTGATTCGATCAGTATTATTTTCTGCTTCTAAAGTCCTGTTTTGGTAATGATTTCTGGAACCAGATTGGAGTGCTGCCCCAATCCGGGACACTGTGGTTGTCCATGATATAGTAGAACAAATGGGCATCATCTGCAAACCATGTCCCAGACAGTGGATTAGGAAAGCTAAAAAGCCTTTAGGAAATGAAACTAATTTTCTCTATTACTACAATGTAAGATAGTTATTACCTATGATTTTTTCTTAAACAAGCTGTAGTGGCATAGGAACCCATCATCCATCTTTCAATCAGGAAAAATTACATGGAAAAAATGTAAAGAAATTACACATTGCACAGATTCCCATACATTGTATGATAGCCATTGTAACAGTAAATAGTCTTCTGAAGCTTCCTTTTTTAATGCCAAAATTAACTATGAAATTAATTCATGATAGTCACCTGCACAGAAGTTTTTTTAATGCAACGCTTTCTTTTGGATGTGCCCTTCTAGTGAGAATTTCCCTTCCCTAACCTGCAAAGTCCTGGTGGTGGCACAGGGTACAGGCTCAGGGGAGATGAGCTGCCTGGGCACCAGCTCACCCAGTACTGGCCCAGCAGTCCTGCTGCTCTCTACCCTCAGAGTTAGTAAAACCAGCCTCCGTCTCTTAGGGGCCACTGGGCTGCAGCATGAATATGCTGTTATTGGACAGAGGGGGAAGTATTGATGAAACATGGTTTGAAAGGCAGATTCCAGAATCAGAGAAATAAGCAGAGTTTCCTCTCTTGCAGAGGGAGACTCCTACCTCCCCCATTTATCAATTTGCCTTATCCACTTGCTGCTCAGAGATGCAGGAACATGATCTGTCTTAGCAAGGATCTCTTCTTCTTCCCTATTCTAACCCAACGCTCTTCCCTATCCCAACTCTCTGGCTCTGTTCTGAAGAGTTTATGCAGACTTATGGCAACCTCATAGATTTTATACCTCATAAAACTTTTCTGCATAAAGGATTTTGATAAATAGAAGGCTCGGGGGATCTTGTTAATGTATATAAATACCTGAAGGGATTGCGTAAAGAAAATGTACCCAGACTCTTCTCAGTGATGCCCAGTGGTAGGACAAGAGTCAATGGGTACAAACTGGAACATAGGATTGAACACTTTGAACACTAATCCCCGCTTTGTTTTTACTGTGAGGGCCATTGAACATCAAACAGGTTGCCCAGAGAGGCTGTGGAGTGTCCATACTAGGAAACATTCAAAACCTGACAGGACATGGTCCAGGGCAACAGGCTCTAGGTGATGGCCCTGCTTTGAGTAAGGGAATTTGACTAGATGATCCCCAGAGGTCTCTTCCACCCTCAACTAGTCTGTGATTTTGTGATTTGCTGTTTGTTTCTTCTCCTAACTATTTGGGGAAGGAATTTGGGACCCTTGGTTTTTAGTTAGTTTTGCAGCCAGCCATCCAAGGCACACAAACCTACAAACATAGATTTACAAAACCACTAAGAGATTCATGAATGCTTCTGTGTATCTGGATTTGACATTCCTCTGCTCCGTTCTGGACCAGTTCTGCTCACTTCAGGAGGTGTTTTAACTTTACCTGCACGACTGGTATCAGTGGGGATCTTCTACCACATTGTAGATGATAAATCCAGTGGTTCAGTGTAGCTGGCTTATGCCTGGATACAAGGAATGAAACACCTGCATACAAGACCCCCCTGGGAAACTGCCCTCAGGGACAAGGGAGCAGAATAGAGCTGGCAGATCTTTAAGGACACTTTCCACACAGTGCAAGAGCTCTCAATCCCCAGGTGTAAGAAATCAGGAAAGGAAACAAGAGACTGGCATGGCTGAGTTGACACCTGCTGGTCAAACTAAAGGGCAAGAAGGAAATGCACAGGCAGTGGAAGCAGGGACAGGTATCCAGGGAAAAGTATAGGGATGCTGCCTGGTTGTGTAGGGATGGGGTCAGGAAGGCCAAGGTGCAGCTGAAGGTGAACCTTCAAGGGGTTCAAGGGATGCAAAGAATAATAAAAAGGGTTTCTACAGGTGTGTCAGCCAGAAAAGGAAGGTCAAAGAAAGCATACCTCACCTGATGAGCAAGACTGGCAAACTGGTAAAAACAGATGAGGAGAAGGCTGAGGAACTCAACAACTTTTTTCCCTCAGTCCTTACCAGCCACCTCTCTCCCCACACCTCTCGAGTGGATACACAGTAAGACAAGGACGGGGGGAGCAGTCCCTCCCACTGTAAGAGAAGATCAAGTTCATGACCACCTGAGGAACCTGAACATACTGAAGTCTATGGGACCTGATGAAATGCATCCCAGAGTCCTGAGGGCATTGACTGATGTAGTTGCCAGGCCACTGTCCATGATATTTGAAAAGTCCCAGCAGTCAGGTGGAGTCCCTGGTGACTGGAAAACAGGAAACATTGCACCCATTTTTAAAAAGGGTAGAAAGAAGGACCATGGGAACTACTGACCTGTCAGCCTCACCTCTGTGCCTGGGACAATCATGGAATAGATCCTCCTAGAAGCTACACTAAGGCACATGGAGGACAGGGTGGTGATTAGAGACAGCCAGCATGGCTTCATCAAGGTCAAGTCTTGCCTGACCAACCTAGTGGCCTTCTATGATGGAATGACTACATCAGTGGAGAAGGGAAGAGCTACGGATACCATCTATCTGGACTTCTGTAAGGCCTTTGACATGGCCCCCACAACATCCTGCTTTCTAAATTGGAGAGATACGGATTTGATGGGTGGACTGTTTTGTGGATGAGGAACTGGTTGGAGGGTCGCATCCAGAGGGTCAACTTGATGTTGTACTAAACAGATCTTTTTGTTTGCACAGTCTGTCTTCCTCTGATCAGTCTCCAGCTTATCAGACCTTTAGCCTGGAAGGCTCACCACTATATTGTGCAAAGCCTTCAAAAATCTGCTTAGGGTTTTCTTCCTCCTAAATCCTCTTCTGTCATTTGCTTCACTGCCACCATGACAGCTTAAAGCTAATCTTTAATGTTTCTGTCCCAGTCATCTCCTACTTTCCTACCATGCATAAGTCTTTCTCCTGATAGATACCTGCCAGACCCTAGTTCTCAAAACCAAATCACTTGGCAATGCTTTAGCGATTTCTTGATTTAGCCATTACATTTTCTGACTTTCTCCCCATGGATGAATTTCTGACCCCCCACACGGATGACTCCAGTCCATACGTATTCCTGTTTCAGACGATGGTTTACTCATCCCTGAGCATGACCTGCAGCTTCTCAATATTTTGCATATCACGTTCAAACGTTGTCACCCTGCTGTTTTTGTCTTTTCAAAGCTTGCCCCAGTCATCTGGCATCTCACCCCACACACCATCAGTGATGTACCCCTGTTCTGCTCATGTTTAGTGCACAGAAATAGGTTGCAGCTTATCTTCTTCATATCACCAGCAACGTCCTGTACAACTTTAATAGGCAACCGAGGGAAAGGGGACAGAGGGCACCAGACTGCATAACGGTTGTGAAGTGACCAGGGTGGTGCATCCCCGCCCACTGTTTTAGGTAGATGATATGTCAAGGGGCATTTCCCTGTCCTTCTCCCCTCCTGTATGCTGGGCAGCAGGGCTTCACACAAAGGAGGTGCAGACGAGTGCCTCCTGTTAGGCTTACAGCTGCCATAAAGCATGATATCCACACAAGTACCACACAGGGAAAATGAACACAAAGACAAGGATGGATGTTTGCTACAAAGCCATACTGCCAGTTAGGTGAGTATTGCAGAGCTATCTTCACGTTTGTGACCCAGCTGTAATGTAGCAGCAGCTTCTGGTTCACAAGTGTCTGGAAGGGGATGATGTCTTAAGCTTTTGCTTACAAAAGCAAAAGTGTTTGTGTTACCAAGGTATGATGAAGGGAAGTCTAAGGCCATTGAGGTTGAATAAATAAATGTAAACCTGGGAGAGCTGCCCTCGTGCCAGTCCTTGTGCCACAGGGGGAGGCACTCCAGGGCACTTGATCTTGCACTGAGC
The DNA here is from genome assembly GCF_028500815.1 of Rissa tridactyla. Taxonomy (NCBI): domain Eukaryota; kingdom Metazoa; phylum Chordata; class Aves; order Charadriiformes; family Laridae; genus Rissa; species Rissa tridactyla. Next base: position 43,008,607 of record NC_071467.1, read on the forward strand.
TCTTCAGCTCTCGCAGTGTTGAGTTTCTAAGTGGCTCTTCACTTTTGTTCCTTTATAAGGATCCTATTAAGTTGTGGTCAAGAGGTCTGCAGTGATAGCCAGCTCTAGCCACCAGACAAGAGAGCAGATGGTGATATGGCTTGAAGATTTTTTCAGGAAAGCCGATGTAATGGTTATTTAAACCCACAATACCCTGATCCCTACCCCAATGAACTTACCATCTTGTTGAAACAAGACCTGTCACATTCCTCCTCATAACTCTCATCACGATTATCTCATTTACTGTCTTCCATTTCTCTCTCTGCCTCTGCTTTCACAAAAATACAGCTCCCCATTGTCCATCAGCCCACATCTTCTTGACGCTCTTTTGTAGTCTCTCTGGTCTCTTTCATTCACAGCAAGAACTTAATAATAAAATACCTGGATTCAGAACAAAACTATCCTCTTTTTCAGTCTTCCTCAAATCTTATCTCCATGCGATAGGTAAGGCAGCTGACAACCTATGAATCTGTTTATTATATTCAGTGGTAACAACCAGACTGTTTTTCTGTCCTTTCAATTTTTTTTATGTTTCTACTTTGTCCTCCATATGTTCTAACTCACTATGTCTTACCGCTTTCAGTGTATGTAGGGATGGCACATAGCACAATTTGGCAAGCTTGACAAGTACTTATAAATGCTACCTCAATGCACAATACTAATTAAAGAGAAGAAAGGAATTTCTTACAATAATTTCTATATATTCCTATACGTACCTTGACAGAACCCAGCTTGCTTAAATGCCTTTCAGCCTTCTGGTACTTTCCTATAAAGACTGTTATGGTACATCCTCTGATTCCAATTTCTCATCTTTATGTTCTGAAAGTCACACTTTGAATTTCAGCTTCAAAAGACGAGATATCATGAAAGAGACACTGTTGAAATTGTAGCTCTAGTAGCCCATTTGTGAGAAGAAAACAGGATGCTTTCATGTATTAACTTATTTGACAAAGATGCTCTGTTCTGTTCTGAATTCATACACTTTGAATCAAACCAAGAAACTAGAATTTTGATTTAACAGCATAAACTACTCCAAATTTCCTGGAAAAGTTTGAACTATAGTGATCTTTTAGCTGAACAGTACTTGAGTCTGGAAAGCAATCAGTATTTGAGTTTGAGTTTGTTATGCAACCAGGAGCAAAAGCATTTCAGGCAACTTGAATTTTACAGTGAACAATTTGCATTGTACTGTAACCACTTTGTTGCTGCATGGTGTAGTGTCCCTGCATACCGCTGCTCTCTTCATCATTGGAAGCTTGATTTCTCATTGCTTTGCACCTCTTAAAGTGGTTTATGGCTGTGTAAAGTGTATATTTAAAAAATACCGTTTCGGTTTAAACATATTTCATACCTGCTTTGGGCAGGATGTGGAGAACAGGCTTTATATGTCACTCCAGATGTCCATTACCGTAGACATCATGATCTCTTAACTTACTAACTCTGTCACATTTGGAACCATAAAAGCATCTTTTTTTCCCCCATACTCATTTCAGGAACCAGTGCCTTGATCCATCAAAAGTGCATTTTTAAAGTAGTTAACTTGCTTGACTCTTGCAACGCCATCTCTTTTTTCCCATAATGACATCATAAAGGGAATATAAAGAAGTTTACATAGGGCAGATGGCACCTCTGGGGCTGAGGGGATACCCTGCCAGTGTGCTCCTTACTCTCAGCTTGTTATATGGAAGCTGGAGGTTCCTGTATTCCAAAATGTGTAAACATGGCAGACACCAGCTGGTTCCTGAGGTAGTTATTAGGGAAGACAGAAAATGCGGGAGATACTGAATCTCGGTCCACAAAACCATTACCTCAAGGAATGCATTTTCATTTTTGCAGTAGCCGGATCATTAGATGACAGGGCAAGAAAAAAAAAAATCTACTTTAATCAGAGCTTTGTGAAGTGTGTTAATTATCTACAGGGGACAAGATGCTACAATGAAAGACTGGTTTAAACTCCCTTTTCTGAGACTCTGGGGCTTGCATTTGTTCTGAGTGAGCAGTGTGTTGGGTAGGGACTCCGGGGTAAACCTAGAGTGGATGTGTTTTGTGATCAGTGGACTGTGTAATGAAATACTGATGCAATATATTTCCCTTTTTCTGCAGGGGGCTCCTTCTGGGATTGGATGCAGCTACGTTTGATATTATAAGGAATTTAAAACGTGTGCATATCTTTTCCTAAAAAACAGGTATGAATTTTGATGCACTGACTATTTATTATGTGTGGAGTTGTTTATTTCCAAGCAATAAAATAAATCTGCCGCGCTATGCTTTCTTTTAGCAGTTTGGAGCTGTATTGTATGCACACCATGTATTAGCAGCCCCAGCAAGAAAGCTAAAGAAGCCAGTGGGGATGAGCAAAGCAGCCCAACCACTGCAAGCCTACATGACTACTCCTTTGCTATAGCCTCCTGCTCATTCGTCTCTGTATCCAGTCGCTTCCAGCATCCCCTGCACCCATCTGTTCTACGGGTTCCTGGTAGTATATTTACTACCACAGATGTGAAGGACAAAGTTTGACCTGAATTCCCATTTGTTTTTTTCAGCTTCATAAACTCTAGATTATATGCCCAGCGGCATCTATTCAACCCCCAGCTATTCCGATGAAAGCCACCAGAGCGCTTCTAGGTCTCTCCTGCAAGAACAAGCCTGATGTTCCCCAGCGCCTCTCTCAAGTAGGTGCTTAAAACGCTGAAGTCTACGCTTTGAACTGTTAGAGTCATCCTCTCCTTCCCTCCCTCCTTCATGCTCTTCAGGGCAAACAGTTTACAGCAGCTGTATAACTGTGTAACTCCAGTGTACAACTTCTCAGCGCCTCAGACATCACGGAGGACCAAGGTCACCATCCCACCGGAGGTTCGATCAGAGCACTGTTCCCTCTAAGGGGAACTCCCCAAAAGCGCATTTGCAGGACGCTTACAGCTGCGTAGCCTGGAGCTGGGGCTGGGCAAGTGAAGCAGGGCCAGCTCTGGTCCAAGAACCATAAATTGTGGTCGTGGGCTACCCGAGCTGTATCGACGTTTCTCCCGGTGGCTCCCGGCCGGGCTCTCACTAGATGGCACTGCGATGCTGCTGTGGGGGAACGTTTCCCAGCACCGGGACGTTTCTCTGCCTGCTCTCTCTCAAAGTTTGTCTGAATGAAGTCTAAACCAAGCTATGAAGGCTTTTCCGTACGCGTTGACAGTGCAAGAAAAATAGGATCTGCCAGCTGGATAGTTCTCTTCCCTCTCTCTACAGTGAATAAAGCACCGAATAGAATTCTTCTGGGCTGTTTCTTCTAGCAGGCGCAGGGAGACTGGTTGTTTCTCTCACATAAAAAAATCTGTGTGGCCTGTAGGAGTGAAAAATTATGCTTCACAGTGCACTTGCCTTAATTTTGAATTGTACGCAGAGTTATACCAAGTATTTTAGGAGATCCTTGTGCTCACAAATTTTTGCACCTTTCAGAATTCTTCAAAATAGAGCTGACCTGTCATGGAGACCTCCTTCTAGTGTCTCTAGAAACTTCCCTCGCAGACTGAACACGGACATGCAGCAGCTGATAAACAACAGCATCCCTGATGTAATGGGGAGAGGCTGGAATTTCTTGATTCCACACACGACTAAGCCAGATGGACACAAACTACTCATTACAGACCATGTCAGAGAAGCTGCATGAAAGACAGGCTGGAAATAGATGAAATTCCATTTTAATTGCAGAGGCATCACCTTTGGCTAAAATGGGGCATGGAGATGCTAAGTAAACAATGATGCTAGAGGCAACACCAGCCTTTTCACATTCCACTTCTCAAAAGTGAAGAAATAAACATGCTGTATTAGCAAGGCTTCGCGCCTGGATATCTGAAGGTAGCATTAAACTCTTGGATGAATTATAAATTAATACACTGTTCAAGCGTTAGAAAAATATATGGGATTAATTGCAAATGTGACCTGGGATCCTTGGCCTAGAAGCTGTCCTCAGCTTAATGAAACTCCTAGAAAAGCCTTTGTTGCGATAACAAAGCAGCACTATCTGTGTATGCTGAATAAACAGTTCAATTGTAGAGGTGGATCATATTCTGACTGAATAAGACTTCACGTCTATTGACCTATTTGGCAAAGACTAAGAAGCGATGTTTTAAAATCCATACTGTACAGGAAATTTCAACTGTCATTATGGTAATTTTTGAAGATGTTACACCTGATTATGCATCTTTTTTGGAAGGAATATAAAGCATCGCTCCCAAGAAAATTTCTAATATTAGGATGATGACTTAGTATATACACACACACACATGTGCAGATACATGTGGCTTTGTAAGCCTGTGTTGGTAGTATGTCCTTGATTTTAATCTGACTTTTTAGGGAGTTTAATCAGGGTAGAGATATATTCTGAGCTAACATCGGAGGGAGAAAAGATCTTTGGAAGGTGTATGGTCGTTTCTCACAAGTGAGTTGACAGGGAGTTTCTGGAAAGGAGTGGTCACAGTTGTGATAGGGAAACAGCCTTGTGCTTCCTCACCACAAGACAGATTTTAGCAGATCCTAGAAAGGTCTCGCCGTTTCCTGAACTCCGCTTGTTTATCGGAGCTGTCGCGTCCGTTAAGATGAGCTTTTAAATAAGCTCTCATTATGTAGTCACCTCAACAAATGGCTAAAGAAAGCAATCCTGGGCAACCTTTCCAAATGTGTTCCTCTCTACAGCTTTTGTATAATTGTCATCCTAATCAATACCTGAGTAATTGAAATCCTCCGAGATCAAAGTTGTGACCTTCTGACTGCCCTCTTTCCTGATCTACTTTCTCTAACTCCTGTAGAGGAGGATACCAACATCCAGAGTCAGATGATTGGCTTTGTTGTCCTAAATGCTAACCACTCTGCCTCCGCTGGGTCAGTCCAAATATATCCCCTCTTTGTAAGCTCAATATCAGCCTTTCATTTCCTGCTTTGAAATCTAGGTATCGCTTTACATGTTGAAAAATAATAAATCTACTGGTGTTCCTCCACACAAGATGAAATTGCATTTTTTATCATAATTTAAGCATACTTTTTAGGCTTAATAGCTATTTTTGTAATTTTGAGGGGGAAAAAAAATCACGTTGCTACCCATCCAGTCTCATTTCTTATCTGGTTTTGCTTCTCCTGGCAGTGAAATCTTGGCCGCAATGTGAGCAATGATAAACTTAATGTGAACTGAGTGGCTTGAAGATTTTTCCTTGTAAGTTTTTTTATGGTATTCCCAGTGGATTTAGATGCAATTAGATTATTTTAAAAGCCTGATACTAATAGTTACTTTAGTTAATTTTTATTTTCAACATAATACAATAGAAAGTTTTCAATTGTGTAGTTCATTAACAAATCATCAGGAAACTGATGATTTGTTAAAATCATAAAAAAAACCCTGTGTAAAATCAAGGTTTTCTGCAAGCATATGTTTTTCAAATGTTTGAGACTTTGTAGTTTACAGGAGAAAAATATCCTCAGTCCCAAGAACCTGAAACTTAAAACTTCAATTTTGTAACAGAAGCCAGATGCCTGACTCCACCTGGATCCTCAATGAAATCAGCAGGTCTGTGTGGTGTAGGAATTACACAAATCCCATTTCCAGACTCAGTATACACTCACGATGAAACAGTAAAAGACACTGGCAGCTTGTATGGGCTCAAGGGATATAGCAATAATAAACATTTTGGCATATATTTTAAAGTTCTGTTAGTTTCTTTTTTCAACCAGAAATTTAGTAATTGCTTTTTTAAAAAACTTATGTGGCTTTTCTATGTATTTCAGTGCGTATAAGGTGGTAGCCTTAGGAATGATTTTCATGCATTAGGAAAGAACTGCAAATAAAGCATGTTACCACTAAAAAAAAGGATGGTGCATTACACTGAGTACTAGAGAAGCATGTAGGACTATGACAGGCTCTGTATATTAAACATTTTCATGGATTTCCTTTTTGCAGTAGGGCAGTTCTCGAGGTATCATAACATAGGACTGATTCATATTCAACAATCTGCTCCTTCAGATAAGAAACATTTCATTTAGGATTTTTGAAGACTTAAAATAATTTGTTTTGTACAAATTTTATCTTAGAGTTTTGTGGTTTGCACTTGATCTATTATTTTTTCTAAGCTATTCATAAGTCTTAAATGTCAAAAATTTTCCAGTCCGTCTGGGGAGATTGCTAGTCATCAGAACTTCTTCTTCCAAGACCTGTGTTAAGTGTGCTTTTTTCCTCCTTTGTCTTTAATTTATTCTTGGTTGTTGAAAAATCAGATCTTCTGATTAATCAGCTTGAAGCTGCTGAAGTAAGGGAAGTTAGGCCTCTCCTTTCGTAATTACTTAATGAAGGATTTTTCCATTATTTGTGTCACTTGCATAATCTCTCACAGTAACAACAATATCTATCCAAAACATAAAAGATCCATCAAGCAAAACTAGCTAGACATAATCCAGGCTCCCTGGCACCATGTACCTTCAATTTACTGATTATTTCAATCCAATATACTTCAGAAACAACTTCACAGCTCAGGCCTCGTTCGCTCTATTAGCCTCCTTTTTATTTGATTTGAAATCACTCTAAAGGTAAGAAATCATGCTAGCTGCTAGATACTATCTGTTAATTGCTCCTGCAGATAACGAGCACCCTAAGGGGCAAAAAAGGTTACAAGGCCTATAGAGACGCATCAGAAATGCATAATTTATGCTTCTTCCAGCAGTTAACATTGCTGTGTTTCTGTGTGCACAGTCTATCTGGTGCTGTTCAGCCTCCAGCTTTTTAGCTGTTTCATTTTTGGATGGTTCACCATTAAACAAACTAGTGAAACCTCTGAAAATCTCCTTAGGGCTTTTTCCTCCTAAATCCTCTTCTGTCATATGCCTCAATTATTTGATGGTGAAGGAATTTCCATTTCCCTGGCCTTTGTTCCTCTCCTCGCTTCCCCACTTCCAATCCAAAATAAGTGCCAAGTGGTGAAAAGTGTTTAAAATAATTAATTTGGCATCTTGTACAGCTTGATTGCAAAGCAGGAATTATTAGCACAAATGAGCAATGCCTGTAGGACCTTTGATGTAATTGTTGTTTTGTTTATGCTGACAAAGTATAATGTTTGCATTTTGTTATTCCGTTGTTATTAACATCTTTGAGACAGGGAAGATATGCCTTCAGTATACAAGAAGCATTTATAATTATTAGAACAAGAACTCTAAAGTGTAGTGCAAGATCTGCACGCCCCATGTCTGCCTGTGAGAACCAGTTAAACCAGAAGCCAGGTATTTCATATTTCATCCCTGGAAAACCAGTTTCTTTAGGCATGCCCCTTCTACTAAGTGTTTGCAATACAACCACTTGCAATCAAGCGGTCTTAGCTGGCCTCCGTGCTCTTCTCCTTTGCCCCAACAGTTCTCTGAAGCAGCTGATGGACGTTGGTGGTGCCTGCGTTGGTCTACTCAAACAATCTCGCCGATGAAATCTCATGTATCTTCTGATTCACTGAATTCAGATTGTGTCTCTGCCAGTATGAATTAGACAAACCAGTTGTACGAGGGTACTCCCAAGGTGTCATATTGGAGCATTTTCTGTACAGGGCTGCGAGGCTGATCTTGTCCTTGGAGGGCAGCACTCTGTCATTTCTGAGGGCGGCCTAGATATTATAACTCACTGTATGACCTGTAGCAGTATTAAGTCACAGACATTTGCAGTGTCTCTCCTTGCTGTGGGTTTGACACAAAACTGCCATGAGTCCAACTTCTTTTCACTCTAAACTAACTTTTAGCTTAGTCCTGGGTGATAATGCAGGAAAACTTTTCATGGTGGAGGAATTAAAAATTTCTCAGATTCTAAAGCAATGCAAACTCCTGGCATGTGCATGGAGCCATGCGAAAGCTCTCTCTGTAAATTTTTCAAGCAGCTGTCTTGCATTGAAAGATGTAGAGACAGTGAATGTGTGTCCATCTCCCTTGATTTTAGCCATCTTAAAGTCAGACACTGAAACTAAATTAATTACCTGGGCTCCACTTCTAGTTCATGGAGAGAAGTGAGAGTATCCATAGAGTAAGTCATCTCACCTATATTAGGTGCCCCTCAAGAAAGAAAGAATGGTCTTCAGGTGCCTCTTGCTCTTAATTGGCTAAAAAGTAAATTAAACAGGACATCTAACTTTTAAACAGAACTGTAGTTCAGTGAGACTAATTCCACCCTTAACATGCAGTTTCCTTGGTATCATCTCCACAGTTCAGCAAGGTATTTAAACACCCGCCCAGCTTTCCACAGCGGAATAACTCTAATCACATGGACTGCCTTAAGTATCTTGTTATACCAGGACTCGATGGTTTCTTGAACTGAATGCTTGACACTCTGTGTGGCTGACTCTTAGACCCCAGGCTGCTTGTTTATGACACTAATTCTCTAGCTTTCTTGAGCAGTAGCATTGGTATTTCAGAGGGCAAATGGAAAAAAAAAGTTCTCATTTCTTGGTATTTTTGAAAGACTTATATAGCATGATTTACTGCCACGTTGTGTGCTGCATGTCTGACTAAGAGTTTGAATTATTTCTGCTTTCCTTTGCCTAAACGTTTTAAATTTATTTATTCTGTGCTGTTATTTACCGAGACTGTTTTATCTAACTCTGTTAAGTGTTCTGGGACACAGATGGTATGAAATGCTCCACACATAATAAAGACTCATTGTTCAGGCAGCTCCCATGGCAGTTGATGGTAGAGATTACAGTACTGGGCCATAAATTGTATCAGTATTGTGTAAGCAGGATATTGTTGACACTTGATGTTCCCAATTAAAAAAAAATACAAAAAAAACCTTGTCAGTTTTTTGAGCAGCTTCCAATGATTTCTTCACATGGGAATCTAAGGAGCATATACAGACAGTTGACTTCTCTCTGTTTTGTGTATTGCTGATTTCAGGCAAACTTTTCCTCTACAACTGACTGAGGAATATCTAGTTTAAGACAGTTTTTCTCTCTCGTTGACCTAACTATACATTTTCTTGCATAAAACTCCTGCTGATGACAAGAAGAATTGGATATTCAGAGCAGTATCTATAAGAAGGTGTGGATCCAAAGTCCACTGAAACCAATGGAAAACCAAGTGCCCATCCAAGCAGACAGCAGAAAGGAGAACATTGCTAAAACCAGCCCATTGGAGATAGCTTGAATTCTGGCAGAAAACAAAACAAGCCAAAACAAATGTCATCTCATTTAATATACAACTCAGAAGAAGAACCTGAGCCAGATGATCAATGATGTTTGAGAGCATTGGCATATTCCACCAGAATCCATCTAAAATAATCACCCACAGTAACCCTGTGACAGTGGATGATGCCTGTGAAGCATAACGCAAAATCACTGAGCCGAACTGAACCCATACCTGAGCCAAAACCAAAGCAAACCGTTGTTTATCAAGAAACAAAGATGAACCCAAACTGCTAGTGTGAAATCTTTGTATGGTTCCCTTGTGCCCTCCCCAGTGTCAGATGCCTGTACCCCTGGGCTTGTTCCGATGCCCCCAGTATGGTGGGGGAGCAGCCTGCTCCTGAGCGATGCCAGGCTGGCTGTCCTGCAGGACACAGATCTGCTTGGCATGCTCATTGAGGCTCACAGGAGCATTGCCACTGACATGGACGGCAGAAGAGACTGCTCCCAATACCCACAGGTTTTACAACACGAGTTACATCGGGGGGGTCAGCTGGAGGTGACCTGTGTGGATGGGACCCCATGGGCAGTGCTAAGCAGGAGTGAAGGCTATGCTTCTGCAGGCTGCTGTGAGCGTTGGGTACTGATCATGGTGCCGGTGGGTGTTACAATTGTTCTAGAAAGCTATCTTGTATGGAAGAAAAGATATGCACCACATGCTTTTCTTCAGCATAATCATAGAATGGTTTGGGTTGGAAGGGACCTTAAGTTGTTCCAACCCCCCCTGCCATGGGCAGGGACACCTCCCACTAGACCAGGTTGCTCAAAGCCCCATCCAGCCTGGCCTTGAACACTTCCAGGGATGGGGCATCCACAGCCTCCCTGGGCAACCTGTTCCAGTGCCTCACCGCCCTCACAGTAAAGAATGTCTCCCTAATATCTCATCTAAATCTCCTCTCTTTCAGTTTAAAACCAATACCCATCCTCCTATCACTACACTCCCTGATAAAGAGTCCCTCCCCATCCTTCCTGCAGCCACCCTTCTGGTACTGGAAGGCTGCTATAAGGTCTCCCTGGAGCCTCCTCTTCTCGAGGCTGAACAACACCAGCTCTCTCAGCCTGTCTTCCTAGGAGAGGTGCTCCAGCCCCCTCATCATCTTTGTGGCCCTCCTCTGGACCCGTTCCAACAGGTCCATGTCCTTCCTGTGCTGAGGACTCCAGAGCTGGACACAGTACTCCAGGTGGGGTCTCACCAGAGCGGAGCAGAGGTGATAATGTTGCAGAAGGACTCAGTCCCACAATGTCTCACAATAGATTTGAGTGAAGCTTGCATAGGGATGAGAATTAAAATGTAAGTTAAAGTCTGCTGGGTCAGTTATGTGCTTGCACTCTGCCGGCCAGTACCTTTATCTGTTTGCCTCTCTCTTCTCCTCTCAGAACAGCACATTTCTGCTATTTTAGATCTAGCTTTTCGGTATCTCTGGGTTATAGCACTTTGTGGCAGCAAGAAGGTATAATTTTAGCATATTTTAGTTTTTATGCTGTGCTCTCGATCTGCCTCCTCACCTCCTTTTGTTCTTTTTCTCTTAAGCAGAAAGGCAACAGAAAAGAGACACCGAAGAAAATGAATACTGCTCCCTGACAACAAAATCTAGAGCCAACTGTTGCAGTCAGTTTTAATTTGCATTCCCTGGTGAAACCCTGAAGCTTACTGGGACATGGAAATACACAGGCTATAGCAATTTATGCTCATGCACATAACTACTGTTATTTTTACTTCTTTTTCCTCGCAGTTGTTTAAAGGAAATGTTAGCAGAGATGCAGACTTCTGCCAAACCCACATAGCTTTTAGGATGCCCATGTGCAGGGTGAATTCTCAGTCCTGAGTGAGGAGAGATGGGCACATTTCTCTTGCCCCAGCTGGAGAACAATACAGATTTAGCGCCTGTTTGCCCAGAAATCTCTAATCTCACTCCCGAGTCCCTCCACACATAAATACATGAACCACTCTGGGCAGTTTGCCTATTCTTGTCTCACTTTGGACACAGTTAGATGACGATTGCTTATTTTGGTCAATTATTGTTTTATGTTTTGTAGCTTAGTATTGGTTCATTTGTTTCTTCGTGTTTCATTGCAGGAGAGTGAGTTTGGTGACCCAAATACATCCCTTCTCATCCGACACCTGACATCCTTTAACTATTGGGAGAGGCCATGATAAAAACACACTGTGAATTGTACCATTACAGCCTTTGTAATGGCTTTAGGGAGCTGAACATATTTTAATGATTGTATGCAAAGACACTCGTCAGCTAAAGCGTCTATTTTTGACAACAGAAATACTGGTTGAAAGCATCACCTCCCTTTTCTTCAAAATTTATGTTATTGTCTTTAAAACCAGCATCTTCTGCAAATGACAGGGAGGGAAAAGTGTGTTTGCAAGAGGGAATGGAGGGGAGGACAGGAAGGAGGAGGAAACAGGATTTGTCACTGTGGACTAATAAGCCAGAGAATGAATGTTTGGGCAGTAGTGCCTAACTGGAACCAGCATCAAACAGTCACTGCAAAAAAACTAATAAACATTTTAGCACTCACCAGTGAAGTGCTAATGAATTTGTATGTATGTTTTTGTGCCCATACGAGGGAAGCAATCAAAAACTAAATATTAGTTAGTTAATTCATACTATCCTTAAAGAAAGATTTTGTTCCTCTTGGTCATCTTATCAGGCAGCAAAAATGTAGACCCACTTATAAGTAGGCTCACAGTCTGATGGGCATGAGATAGTTCAATAAAGGAGCAAAAATGAAAGAAAAATCTAATTGTGATTATTTTTTAAAGAAATATATATATTCAAAAGCCATTCATGATTTTATGGCGCTAATTAATGGAGTCAAGAAAGTATTGTAAATTGCAAAATATCTTGTGACTGGATTATTATTAGTCACAAGACTACAAGATTTCACAGGATATCATAAAAAGACTCACAAATATTTTCACAGATTTCAACATTATATGATTTCAGGTTTTTAATGGGGCAAGCTGTCATTTGGGTCAATTTAGACAATTCCTCCGTAAACATAACATATTTACAAACACATAAGTGTAAACTTTTTTTTAAGTTACAAATGCTTATCCTTTTGAAAAGCAGACTCCCTATTTATATGCTTAACTATGAATCCCTTTTCCTAACTTTAGATACCCAATTTTTAAAGTGTTTCTCAAAGCAACAGGTTATTGGTGTGCATCCCAAACACTTGATCTAAAAGTCTGGTGTTCTCTTCGTTATATTCCAGCTTTCCTCAGACTCCAGATCTTTATCTTCTCTCTTTTCAGACTTGGCAGTGGAGACATTTGGCAAAGTTTTCTATACATTTCTTGGGATCAGGAATTTGGTATCTAAGAACCATTCCATAGTCTTGCCAGCAGTGCTATTTCATTTCATGGCAGGTACGGCTCATATATAAAAAAACGTGTGAAAACCTCTAACTGGAATTCTCTCTTGGTTAAGGACTTTGTTCTACAAATTACTCATGTTAAGATATTTGTCTAACCATCTTCTACAATACCTTTCAATTTTACTTTTAACTTCTTTATATGCTGTGATCCATCTCTTCTGTTTCAAGGCTGCTTAAAGAACTCTCTTGTTAGCATCAATTCTGGAAACTGGTTCACAGTGTGTACAGATATCCAGACTGTCAAAACAGGAGATAGTTTTAAGTGTCTGGTCTTCCTAATTTGTTCTTCAGAGACAATTTAAATACTTCTGAATGTAGAATCTGAAAGACTTGGTCTTGGTGACTGGTCCCTATTGACGAAACGTCGACTAGGAGAAAAAAAAAGGCCCATAATGCAGAAGAGTTCCCCAAGTGTGGTAACAAATGAATGTAAGACAAGTCAGCTGCACTGGACTCATAGGCCAGCTATTTCTTTTGTCTTGCTGATAACAACCAGTGCAAGACACTTCACTGAAAGGTATAAGAAATTCTACAATAAGCAGTTCAGGAATATCCTGCCATCAAGAAAAGGGCTTTTTCTACTTCAGGAAACAGAACTCTGAAAGATACAAGTGTGTAAATACTTCCCAAATGGTTGGATTGTAAGCATTTGCTGTCAGAATTCTGATGATGATGATTATTATTATTATTAAGGTTCTTCAATCCTTGGTCACCCTTACTGGTTGCTTGGCCTCAGTCATACTTTATAACAAAGGGGTACCTTATACAGGCTAAAGGTTTAAAGAGAGCAGTTTCTCTATACACAATTTTGATTTTGCCACCGTTCAATTTACCAGTCCTTTAGCTTTCATGTGCGGTGAAGTATGGCTGATGTGCTTTCCTAAAGATCACTTGCAGCTCTGTACGTTTTACCCAGTTGATCTTTTCAGAAGAGCTTTTTTTCAAAGCTCTGTTCATTCTCGCTGCCTCACTTGCGTCTCGGCTTCAGAAACAAACACAGGACCCTATCTGTGGGGAACCAGATTTTCTTACCCTCTTACATTTAAGCTTTTACATACTGGGAAGCCTTTCATACAGACATGAACTGGGATCTTCAAATCTTTAGATTGCTGTGGGTCTTGGCCCATGTCCTTGTTCAAGCCTCAGCTAAAAGTGAACTTTTACAGCTGTTTGAAGTCATTGAGAATCGAAATTTAGAAGTGAAATGCTGACACCACCTTCCCCATTACAGCATTTAGCTGCTTCTGTCATGCTGCAATCAGCCTTGTATTGTAAGCGTCTGTGTTGTGCGCCTCTCTGATCTAAACATTTGTTAGCTTAAAATATCAATTCAATTGCAATCCATTATGCTCTGCTCAGAAAACCCATCTGGCTCCAAAGGCTGCTGCCACATGATGTGCTGCTGCTGCTGCGAAGGCAGAGACCTGATTCTGCCCTTGCTTGCACCGCTCTGCATCTCAAGGAAAGGCACTGAAGCAGGTGAAAATGAACCGCCCCAGAGCAGGTGTGGGGAATGAGTTAGCCAGGTGTATGGCTTCATCATGCACTCCTTCCACCTTGGCTTCCCAGTTTTGTTGCTACCCTCATTATCAAGGAAGTGAAATTCAAAGTCTGGGGGAAAAAAAAGAACATCAAAAACCAGAAAACACCTTTGGATTTCTTCTCGAGGAGATGATTGTAACCCCATTTCTTTCCTGCTGAATCACCATGCAAGACACTTTCAGGCATTTCTGACACAGCTCTTTAAAACAAAACTGACTCCATAGGAGTGGAAAGTAAAATCATGCTTTTTAAAGGAAATGCCAAGAAAAAGATATAAAATATTCATTACTTACTTAGAAGAATAACTTTTTACTGCAAACCATTTTAGTGTCTATTGTGCTTGCAGGTGAAAATACCTGACTAAAAACCTCTAGATGAGAGTCTTGGTCTCACGGCGCGCCTATGAGATCTGCTGGGACTACAGTGGGTCTGAAGAAAAGACACAGGAAATCATTTTCAGTTTACCGTTGCCTTGGACTCACGTTGCATGTTTTCTGCCTTCTGCTGAGCAAAACCAGCAAAGAGCCCAGTTCCCTAGAAAAGCAGTTATGTTATGTGCTATATATAGGTAATAAGGATGACAAGCTGCTATGAGCACCCAGAGAGTAAATGCTACCATGCCACTTCGAATCAGGATCAAGAAGATCACCGGAGCTCGTTTTTTTATGGCTTTGGGGCATCTTATTTATTAAAAGCTTCATTACCAAGAACGACTAACCTAGGTGTTCAAAATGAGCTCTGAACACCTTTCTGTGGCACGAGAGACCTGGGAAAGATCCAATTTGACTAGACGGTGTATGAACAGCTCTTTCCTATCTGTCCACCTTTCCAGTGATAATGAACCACTCCACACATTTTTCCACAGAGCAGGAAAGAGAATATGAGAGTACCGAAGGCACTCGTTAAAACCTGAAAACAGCCTGAAGTTGCATAAGCTTTCCGAGGGCTTTGATGCAGGGGTGGCAGCAGATGGCTGAAGGAGGGGTACACCCCATCGTTCGCTTGCCCCTGTGACGGGGACGACAGCACGGCTCACGAAGCAGCCCCTGAGCCACCGCAGATTTTAGCGCAGCATAAAACAGTAAGCTGAGATGGGGGTTAGTTTATTTAATTTCACAGACTGAAAACGGCAGCGAATCAGGTGGTTTTTCATGAGTCATCCGGTTGTTCCCACCGCCGGGGACGTGGCAGCAGCCTTGGAGCGATACGGCCGCTGGCAGAGGGGACTTGCTGCTGCTGATCTCTGTCACACGTGAGTCCCAAAAGCCCTGTGGCCCCAGTGCCCAGCACCTGCAGGATGCCCCTGATCAGCCCCTTGGCCACTCTCTGACCCCGCCGCAGGGTTCTGGGTCCTCCTGGTGACACCATGTGGGCGCTCCAGGAGGGTGCCACTGCCGGAGCTCCTGCAAAACCCTGTGACAGTCCCGGGTGGCTGCTGGAGGGTGACAGGGAGGAGGACCATTTGTGCCTGTGCCAGGAAAGACACACTGAGAAAAGATTCGGTTCACGCTTTCGGCTCGATTATGTGAGAATGGAAGAATTCCTCTGCACCTTGAAATGTCTGCAGGGTGGGAAAGAGCATGCAGACGCGGTGTCTATTAAATGTAACGGACTGGGATCAATAGTGATTCAGTAGCCTCATATCATGAGCTTCTTCCTGCCCAGGCTGTTTAACTCATGAGAGCACAGTGGCCACCCATGCGCAAACGATGGGCTAAATGCCTCAATCAAAACTAAAACTAGAAATTCTGTCTTCTGGTGTAGCACAAAACCCATTAATGATTCATTTTTAAATTGTATTCATTACATAGAGAGAACAGAATATAGTTTACCACTTTATTAACTGGCGCAGTGCAAAAAATAACACCCACAGGAAAAAAGAAAGGATTTTAAAGTTATTGTCATTATAATTTAGTTAGGGAAACCAAAAACTAATAAAATATATTTAATAGATTTGTATCCCCATTAGGTTAGGTAGAATATCAAGCCTAACACAAAAGACAGCTATTTAATACCTTTTTGTAAAACAATGGTCCTGTAAAGTCCAATCCAGTGAATAGTCTTTATTCATGAAAGCAGTTCCACTGACTCCAGTGAGCAGGCATCTGCAGTGGTGACCCTCCTATGCCAGACCGGACCTTTTGTTTGATTGTAGCACTGGCTATTAATTGATACTTGCAAAACTCTGAGCACAAAATGAATGCAATGGGTTTTGTTGATACTTGTAGTTCAATATTCACCTAGAATATTCGCAACAGAAAAATACTAATACCTCTAAAAATAATGTATAGATACTAATTTCCACAGGTGATTTCATCACCTGTATTATATCCCGTATACAACTAAACTTGAACTTCATGCAAGACACATTTTAAAATATGCAGTCCCACTTTGACCTGCAACTTTCAGCTAACAGAAAGGATTACTCTTCTGGTAAATTTTGGCAAAAAGAGGAATTTTGCACATAAGCCAAAAGGTACAGGATGAATAAGGGGGAAGGATATCATGGGTCAACAAAGAAAATGGCTGAGAAAATTTCAGATCGATGCATTTGGAGTGAAGCTGGATGGGTACGTTGGCTCCCTGCCTGAAGCTTTAAAGGCCACTGCATGATGAAGAATTCACATTAATTCTTATCTTTGCACTATTGTGCAGGTTTTGGGTAAGATACAATCACGACTGAGATTTCTCACTGCTATATTAGACACAAGAAAGATTTTTCTGTGCCAAGCATGCATCACTTTTTTCCACCCCTGAACAAAAGTACCAGTCATAGAAAACATAGTAACCCAAAACGAAACTAGGAATTTGTTCTTTAGCGAATGTGCTTTTAGCACAACAAAAATGGAACAGAAGGATATGCCACTAACTTTCTGACATTCCCCAACAGATAAAATTCAGTGTGTAGGCAATACATCACGCTTACAGAAACTAAGTGCACTATTTTGTGTCTCAGGCTGTCTTTACCACTATGTATATCTTAGCAGCTTCGTGGAGCCACTATTAAACTTAAAAACCTGTAGATAACCTGAAAGTAATTTTGGTGGGGCATTTTGGTTTTTTTTTTGCCATTCCCCCCAGCCATAAGGAATTTCTCTTCACAATACCTTCAGGCTCATAATAATCTTAAAGCCTGGACCCATCAGAAGGGAGCAGCTGATGCGCTGGAGGGCAGGGCTGCCCTGCAAAGGGATCTCAGCAGGCTGAGAGCAGCCTCACAAAAACCTGCAAAGGCAAAGGCAAAGCCCTGCGTGACCATATCATTCCTGGCCCCCAGTACAAGAAAGACTTTGACAAACTGGAGCAAAGCCAGCGGAGGGCCAGTGAGTTGGTTAGGGCCTGGAGCACACAGTGCATGAGGTGGGTTTGTGTAGCCTGGAGAGAGGGATAGTGGAGAGGGGTATGAGGCAAGGGGAGAGATCTAATACCATTTTCTCCTACCTAAAGGGGAATTATAGAGAAAAAGCAGATAAACTTTTCTTAGAGGTGCACAGTGGAAGGACAAGAGGCAACAGTCACAAATCACAGTGAGGAAAATTCTGATCTGCTGTAAGGAAAGAAATTTTTACCAGGGTGGTGAGCACTGGTATAGTTCACCCATCAAGGCTGTGGGATCTCCATCCACACAAGCACACAAAACATGAACAGGCATGGCCCTGAGGAACCTGATCTATCTTTGAAGATGGCTCTGCTTCAAGTAGGGTTTGGACTAGATGATACTCCAACCTAACTTGCCACATTGTGTACATTAGTTCTTTTACATAAACTTGTATTGACATATCATAGAATCATAGAATTGTTTAGGTTGGAAAAGACCCCTAGGATCATCGAGTCCAACCATCATCTCCACTCTACAAAGTTCTCCCCTACACCATATCCCCTAACACCACATCTAAATGACTCTTAAACACATTCAGGGATGGTGACTCCACCACCTCCCTGGGCAGCCTATTCCAGTGCCTAACCACTCTTTCTGTGAAGAATTTTTTCCTAATGTCCAGCCTAAACCTACCCTGCTGCAGCTTGAACCCATTCCCTCTTGTTCTATCACTAATTACCTGTGAGAAGAAACCAGCACCAACTCTACAATGTCCTTTCAAGTAGTTGTAGAGAGTGATGAGGTCTCCCCTCAGCCTCCTCTTCCTCAAACTAAACAGTCCCAGCTCCTTCAATCGCTCCTCATAAGATTTATTCTCCAGGCCCTTCACCAGCTTTGTTGCCCTCCTCTGCACTCGCTCCAGCACCTCGATATCTCTCTCGTATTGAGGTGCCCAGAACTGGACACAATACTTAAGGTGTGGCCTCACCAGTGCTGAGTACAGGGGGACAATCACCTCCCTATTCTGCTGGTCACACTATTTCTAATACAAGCCAGGATGCCATTGGCCCTCTTGGCCACCTGGGCACACTGCTGGCTCATGTTCAGCCACTTGTCAATTAGAACCCCCAGGTCCTTTTCTGCCAGGCAGCTCTCCAGCCACACTTCCCCAAGCCTGTAGCGATGCATGGGGTTGTATCATACCTATAGATAGATGAATGGACAAGGACAGGACATCTGGAAACACAGGAAATAAAGGCAGGGGTGCAGGACATAAACCACTATAGGATTACAGAAACACCATGGACTTGTAATCACTCCCCAGACATAGCTACTGAAGGGGAACTGGTATTCAGAGAAGATGGAAATGATGGTAGAAGCAGTGACCGTGAATGGAATGACAGACTGAAATTTCAGAAACGGATCCCTGATAAAACAGATTCTGTTTGCATACGAAATTTATTTGGGCAAAGTTAGTGGAAAGTTGTTAAGAGTCTGCTGTAGAAGTTCAGAGTTAAATTTGGATATGGATAGAGATGTTCAAACTGTTATTACACAGAAATTCTGCAGAGAATTGTCTCATTATGGCAGACTCCCGTTTCTCAGATATAGGCTGGAGAACAAATATTACTGAAGGCAGCCCAGATATTAATTTTTGAGACATGGCCTACCCCCTATATCAAGACCACCTCCATAAGGAAGAAAATATGGGTTACAGTTGTAGGCAACTCCCCTCTGAAGGGAACAGAGGGTCCAATATGCCAGACAGACCATTGTCTTAGAATCATAGAATAGTTTGGGTTGGAAGGGACCTTAAAGATCATCTAGTTTCAACCTCCCTGCCATGGGCAGGGACACCTCCCACTAGACCAGGTTGCTCAAAGCCCCATCCAACCTGGCCTTGAAAACCTCGAGGGTTGGGGGAAACACACCTTCTATGGACAACCTGTTCCAGTGCCTCACCGCCCTCACAGTAAAGAATTTCTTCCTGATATTTAATCTAAATCTCCCCTCTTTCAGTTTAAAACTGTTACCCATCCTCCTATCACTACACTTCCTGATAAAGAATCCCTCCCCATGTTTCACCTTTAGGTACTGGAAGGGCGCTACAAGGTCTCCCTGGAGCCTTCTCTTCTCCAGGCTGAACAACCCCAGCTCTCTCAGTCTGTCTTCAAAGGAGAGGTGCTCCAGCCCTCTGGTCATCTTCATGGGCCTCCTCTGGACTCACTCCAACAGGTCCATGTCCTTCTGATATTGGGGGCCCCAGAGCTGGACACACAGCAGAGTAGAGGGGCAAAATCACCTCCCTCTACCTGCTGGCCATGCTTCTCTTGAAGCAGCCCAGGATACAGTTGGCTTTCTGGGCTGCCAGTGCACATTGCTGGCTCATGTCCAGCTTTTCATCTACCAGTATACCTAAGTCCTTCTCCTCAGGGCTGCTCTCAATCTCTTCATTGCCCAGCCTATATTGAAAACAGGGGTTGCCCTGATCCAGGTGAACCTCATGAGGTTCACACAGGCCCGCTTCCTGAGCTTGTCCATGACCCTCTGGATAGTATCCTGTCCCTCAGGCCTGTCAATCACACCAAACGTGTGCAAACTTGCTGAGGGTGCACTTGATCCCACTGTCTATGTCATGGATGAAGATATAAAACAGTACTGGTTCCAACACCTAAGGGACACGACTTGCCACCAGTCTCCATCTGGACACTGAGACAGATCATGAGAACCACAGAGTCTAGGCTAACTTGTTATCTTTCTTTTGTAACCCCTTTCTCAACAAATAAAATGTGTCAGATCTAATCTATCACAACTTTGGCAGAATGGTGATTACCATGCTAATTGGAAAGTACTGGTGAGAAACTTGAGAAGATGGGGATTAGCAGAAGATAGCTAAGGTAGGTGAAGGAACTAGTTAAGAAAGATACTGCAGGATTATGTTGAAATGCTATTGAAAAACCCTTGGTCTTGAGTAGGATTACAATTACTTTTTTCAGTACTCATTACCCTTGGAACCAATCTTGTCTGAATATTTCTCTTCATGACCTTGGTTTTAAATAGTAATATACTAATAAGGTTTTGGGAGACATTATCAATGCAGAAAATGAGAGTGATATGTGGAAAAATCAGGAGTACCTTGCAGGCTGGAAAAGTAGAAGTGAGATGAAATTTCATTACGTGCATTTAGTTGCTAATAATATTTCTTAATATAATTGAAGCCTCATCAGGGTGACATGACACCAGAAGAGCCTGTGTGTTTTAAGGGATCATGAAATAACTAGGATTAACCAGTGCGATGCCTGAGTCAACAGGGAATTACAATACTAGATCCTTCCTAGTGAGATACTGCCATGAGAAATATGAGAGCTCTGGAGAAATGTAACATGGAGTACTCTGTACAGCCTTGGTCATCCATATTCACCAAAGATGAATTCAGACTGGAACTGATGAAGGGAAAGTCTGTGAAGACCATCAAGAGAATGCAGAACCTCTCGTAAGATGAGAGAACGTGCAGCAGGAGGAATGATTCTTACTTTCCCATCAAAGTGCCTCTTATTCCCTAATCCCCTCTGTCTATCACAATAGTCCCACTGGACGGGGATAGCAGTGCAGTGCCTTGTCTGGAAGGATGCATATTTGGATTGGCTGGTGCCTGACAAAAAGAATAACGGCTGAAGTCTGCCTGCTCTTCCCTTTAGTGGAGGCTCTCATTTGTCTTTTTTTTCCTCTGACTTGTCTGCTTTTTTCACAACATTTAAAGAAACATAATTATCTTTGAGATGTTGCTTGTTCTTTTATATTTGATTGAAACAGTGCAACGGATCAGAAGTTCTAAAAAGTCAGGACTGAAGGACAGAAATGGACTACATAATCACATGAAGCTCATTTCCTTAGGGAACAAGTGTAAAAACAGGGATGGCACAAGAATAAATAGGGACATGCTGCTGATGAAATTAAAAAGGCAGGACAGCAGCAGCAGGTCTCTATCAATCAGAGAATTAAACTTCCAACTGGAATATTAGATACAAAGGGTATAACTAGTTTTAAGATTGTAATCAGGTTATGAAATGGATTATATGACATGATCGCCTTCAGGAAGTCCTCTTCTGTCCTATCAGAAGCCAGGGTGTGCTAATACGATGCCTCCATCCTAATGAGTGCAAGATAACATTTTAAGATTTGCAAAGGGGCCTACAGATCAGTTTGAAAGTCATTTGCAGAAGACACATTCACTTCATAGTATATCATATTTGTTCATCCTTGTCACTGAAAATCTTTTTCGCCAAGTTGCAGGCAGACTATTGCTTTCTCTGCTTTTCTTTCCCTCTGGAAAGCCTGGGTGCTGGACTGCAGTGGTGCAGAACCTTGTCAGTACAGAGAAAAGCAGTGGCAGCTTGCCCAGAACTCAAGCGCTGCACCTTATTTCCATACAAATATACATTGAATTGTGTAAGATTTTACACCAGAATTCCTGTTCTTATTTATTTATTTATTTTATTTAAAGAGCACTGCAAATGCAGGCAGCCCTTTACAGAGCAATCCAAAATTGCTGTGAAGGTCATATAAAAAGAAAAGCCATGTAAAAGCATAGCCTTGTCCTCACATGAAAAATTGTAAAGACTTAAATGAATGTCAGTTTATTGCGCTGATATGAAAAGAGTTTGAATTCCTGATGCATGAGGATGAGCTTTGCCAGAGGACTTTTTAATGAACTAGCTAACACATAATTTCCTTTTGCCAGATAAAGTTAGGACCTATCAGCCACGTCACAAACTCCTAGCAAGTCTCTGAACTTGTTCAGTTCAGGCAGGAACAGCAATTTGTTTGGGCTAGAAGGACTGGAGAGCGATGCTTGGTGTCACTACGAACTTTTGTACGCTGGCTGCGGTGTTGGCATATGAACAGTGCAGGAGTTTCCAACACAGCTGGCAGAAAATGGGAAAATGGTCATCCAGGGAGATTTTGTGGAAATGCAGTTTCAGCAGAATCCAGCAGCTCTATGGGAGTGGGGTGACTTCAATGAAACTTGATGAATTTATAAATTGTTCTGAACTTCTCATTTTGCTTCTACACTACCGTCAGTCTATATTAAGAACTGCAGCTTTATATGATATAAACTTTGATTAGACTTTGATTAAACTTTGATAGAGACTTTGATTAATAGGACTGTATGGAGAAGCCAGAACAAACCCCCCAGGGGCTGATGAAGAAAAAAATGTCAAGCGCTGACTAGCCAGCATAATATGCAGTAAACAGGAGTGAGAAGCTAATCTATAATTTAAACAATGTGTTAATTAATACAGCATAAATAATGAAATCTGTGGTAAATCCAGGAAGTAATCTTGTCTACCTGCTCATCTAGAAGCAGCTAGAACACCATGCCCTTGAGTAAGATGACACTATGCTAACGGATAGGAGTCCCTTTCCAATCAGATGATCAGCAGGATTTTTTGCTTGCTGGTTTTTACTAATTTTAAGATGGGAAGTCTTTCTAAAATCAAATGGCACAGTGGGAAAATCGAAGGAAGTAAAAGGGGAGTGCCAAGGCATGACTGCCAGTCTGCAGGCATGATTCCAAACCGAGGTGCCACAGAAAGGGACGGCCCTGACCTTCCCCACCCACCCGTGTTCCCCCAGCCTACCCAGGGCTGGCACCACCAGTCGTGTGACACCCCCTTGCCCCAGGGAGTACAGCTGGATCCCACTGAGTAAGCAACGGGGAAAACAAACGTGTCCAAGGGACCCGGTGTGCAGCCATGGGAATGCCAGTGACGTGACCGGAGCACGCAGCTTGGGTGAGGTGCCAGCAAGAAATTCCATCATTAAATCACAGATTTTCAGGGGCAGCCTGCAGGTATATTGGCTTCAAGTGACTGCGGAATAACCCCACTGAGCCAACTTGCCAGTGCAGGTCTGCCTGTCACTTTGTCAGTCCTAAGACCTGTCGGGACAGCAGAGCAAATGCAGTGAGATGTGGCCACTTATGCTGGATGTCCAGGGACCCAACCAAGGAAGAGTCTTGTAGCCTTTAGACTGATCTTACTGTGTCAGCAAATCTGCCTAATATTTAGTCTATGGCAGTTTATCGTGGAAGAGTTTGTTTTTATAGCAGACTGCGAAACTACCGCTTCTCTGCTAAATGGCTTGAAGGGTGGAGGCATTTTTAAGGGAATTACTTGCAGCCTTCTGAATTTATTGGGGTAATCCAATAATCCAAACACTTTCAACTCTGGCATTTTGGTTCCCTGTGACCTGGAGGTAGATCCAGTGCAGGACCTGCTTGCACAGCCCTGGGAGCACAACTGAAAACAAGGGGCGAGGGGCCCAGGTCCACAAGGAGTTTCAGGTGGTTGGTGTATGTAGGTTGGCACTGAGATCAGGTGCCCACCCTGGCCTCCAGGATATGGCTGTTAGACTGTTTCTGGGAGCTGAACTAGCTCACCTGTGGATGGTTCAGACACTTCTGTCCACATATATGCCCTTATGCGAACAGACGGATGCGGATGAGCACCAGTTGTTTCAGTAGACTTTCTGCCATTGCTCCTCCCCCATGCAGAGCTGCCCCGTTCCTCGTAAAGTTCCCACCCAGGACAGGACTGGCGAAGCTAGTGACTCCCACTATGAAGCTGCTTAGGAGATGACCCTCCTACAGAGTAACTAAGGGAGAGGAGAAAGAAACAAAAAAAAAAAGCCAAAAAAAGAAAAAAACCAATACAATTTGGAAGTGCTGCTGGCTCAGCAGAGAAGTTGCTGTGGGAGTGCTCTGCTCAGAGCACATGAAGAGAAAGGAAAGGAAACAGACTCCCATGAGGAAAAGACTGAGGAATTACTTATTTTCAAGGCACATCTGTCTTCTAGAGAGTAGATATTTCTTCAAACACAAAGGAACCACCAGGGTGGAAAAGGTGGAGGTAATAGCAGGGTTAGACCAGCTCCAGCTTAGTCCAGCAACATACTGAAGTTGTTCATCTTCTTGAGGAATTAGCCCTGAGACATCATCAGCTTCCCGCATAAGCCGTTTCTCTCCTTCCACTCTGGGAGGGACATGGCTGCTCGTTGTAGGCAGAATATGAATGATCATCACCTTTAATTGTGCCAGTTTTGATGAAATCTTAGATTTTTAGATAATAATTTAGAGATTGTTTTATCGATACTCAGGGTTCTCTGGGTGCCAACGCAGAAGAGAGATGCCACTCCACAATGACTTTCTGTGGCCTCCTGCATAAGCAGTGCTCTGCTGCGGCAGTCATGGTACAGTGGTACACAATCCTTGCTAGAAGTTTACCTTGCAGTTTTTTAATTCATGCTTGGGGAGCCCAGGCAAGTGCTAAAGGATCCTTGTGGTGCATCCTCTGGGCTTTTGGAGTGGCCCTCTCTGCAGTGGACGGAAGACTGAGAGGGAAGGTTTCACACACATCACGCAATATTTTGCTTGATCTTCATAAGGACGTATGTACATGCCTGTATGTACTTCTTACCTTGATTAGCAGTGTTTAAGGATGGAAATAAGAAATAATCTACACCCAGCCAACACACATTGCAAAACGGGGACTCTTCAGTCACATTGACAGCATTCTCCTGTTGGGAATGATGCTATTTTGGTCCATTTGGAATGCAAAATATGCAATTTCCTAAATAAAATATTTATCAGTTTTTCTTGAGGACATTAATGGCTTGATATTAGAAATACCCTGCTTGTAGACCAAAACATTTCCAGTATCATTCATTTCCCATGCCAAATTTGTGGTTTGTGATGGAAGTATACTTTTTAAGAATGTGGACCAGCGATGGCACTTATCAATTGCCATGATAACTTCGTCCTGTGGGACAGAGAACTAAAAGGATAACAATAAAAAACAAGTAGTGTTCTCTAAACAAAGAAAATCAATCAAACACTCTGCTTATTGATCCATGTTAGAAATCTCTATAACAGGCTGAGTGAGCGGACAGCCAGCCGAAGCATATACTTTATGGCTAGGCCTTTTAAAACACCCAGTTGTAGCCCGATACCACTGAGGGAAATTATGCTCTCCTTATGCAGCCCCACAGCAAATCTACCATCCTATAGCACAATGCATTATCCTTAACATGTCTTTAAAACCAGAGAGAGAACAGAAAAAGGATTTTCACAGCTGGCAATGTACTAAAACATATTAGCTTTCATCAGGAGAATATAATGGTACTACTGTTTAAGGAAATGCTACAACCTTGTTTAATTTTTTTAGTTTTTTTAAAAGGAGCCTATTCTCTTTGGAAGATGGAAGAAAATGGGGGAAGAGAGGATGTGTAAATATTTTCATCCTTTTCAGCTGAAATCCATAATTATAGTCTTATTCCTTTCTGGTTTCTGATACATAGATTTCACGGAGCTGACTGCAGGCTTCAGGAACCATTTTTGCCTTTTAAATTGAAGCATTTTGGGTTTTCTCTAATTAACTACCACTTGCAGAGTACATCGCAGGCTTAGTGCCTACTCACCAGCACATTTCTCATAGACAGATCTGTTATTGCACTAAAATGAGGGCGAGAGGCCTTCTGTATTAATAGTTTATGAAGATAGCTAAATTACAGCTGACCATACAGTATTCTGGCTATGTTCTTCTCCTAAGCCTCTCTCTGGACTCTCTTTTTCTGGGGGGACAAAGCTTCTTGAAGTGATAATACCCTCTTCTGAATTATAATAGTTTGGACTGGTTGGTGTGGGGCAGTATCATTTTGAGAAATAGCTGTAGGAAGTGCTTAGGCAACCTTCCTCGTACAGAGCACCAACTAATTAAAATAGATACTTTGGCTTTCTTTTCCCCTTAAGGTGACAGAGTTTTAGATCTAAAGAAACAAAACCAAAAAACACAGGAAGCAGGACAGCTGTTATTAGACGTCAGTTCAAAGGGGAGGGAAATGAAAAGCCTCTGATTTATCCACAGGAAGCCGCCCAGGATGAAGGTTACCCACTTTGTTCCCAGTCCTTTTTCACCAGATCAGTTACTCATAATAAGCTAACTAGACCCAGAGCTTCTTGGAGCAAGGTGCTGTGCTGCCACAGTTTTATCTTGTACAGTGGCAAGCACATGAGTTTTTTCTTAAAAACAAATGGCAAAAACGCTACATTTCCTTCCTCCCTCTGCCCCTCCGCTCCTCCTCCCCTCCTCCCTTCACGCCTTATTGCCTCATGACATTTGTGTCACCTTCTGGATCCCAAGTTCTCATTCGCCTCGTTCCCTTGCTAATGATTTCTGCCCAGGTGCAGCCATAAGGCAAAACAATGGTGCAACACAAAAGGAAAGCTGTCAGGTAAGCAGAAGTAGCATCAAAAGAGCAGCAGAGAAGGAGATATTCTTATATCTGTATCGTTGACTGACAAAACCCTATGGCAGGACATATGCCTGCATTTACCATTTTAGTGAAAGAAGTAATCAAGTAATCATGCTTGCTGAAAGCGTCAACCTTAGAAGGAAACCCAGATCTTGAAGGTATGAGTATTATTGTAATGCTCAGGAGCTGACTTGTACTATTTCAGATAAACATGTCTGAGAACTGATGGACATGCACTCCATAGACACTGGCATTTTCTTCACAGAATAGCTGTTTTCTGCTGTGCCGTTCTCTGTTTTGCATAATACCGTATGAACCTCATTACTGCAGTTTGGAGGGTTTTGAACATTCACAGAAAGAAGCATAGGGAGAAGAGCAATAGTTTGATTGATGCAATTTTCACATTGGCCCAGTGGATAATCAGAAGTCTTCTATTAGAACTCTTCTATTACAAGGACATGCAGAAAGCAAAACATTATAAATCCTACCCACAACCCAGGGCCAATAAGAAAGGCTAAAAAAGCTCCAACAGCACAGGCTTTCTTGACAGAGTCATTGTTAACAGCTTAATAGCTGCTAGCAGGCAAGATCAGCTCTTATGCCAGCAGTACACGGCACACAGCAGTTTGAAGGATAAATACGTATGCATAGAAATGACATCTTCCTAAAATGATAAAAAACAAATAGATTAAATGAACCCCTACCTTGGAGAGCCTGGAGTGTGCGAGTCTGTACAACAATACAGAGCTGCAGGACCAGCTGTGGTGCACTTTCCAGAAACGTGGCTAGCAAATGCAGCATACTCACATCTGCATACTCATACACCATTTTCCAATAAAACCGCCACCTGTCATTCTCTCCGCTCCGTCGACTCCGGATACCCAAGTATATTGTGTGGAAATACCTGGAAATAAAAGAAAGAGGTTACAGAAATGCAGAACGACATTTTACAGGTAACACTTCTGCTTGAAAATAACAAACGTTTTTTCAATGTACTTCAAAATAATGAACTTTCTTTTAAAAGGAATATCATACTGCAATTTATAATAGTTGCTGTGATAAGCGTAAGCTAAACTGAAGACAAGACTTTCCTTCATAAAACCATTTTAAAAGCTTAGCATTGTCTTATTTGTTAAATAGTGTTACTTTCAAGGACCCAGTATTCTGAATTGAAATATAAGGGGCATGTGTTGATTATATGGCCTCCCTCAGAGGTTTTTCAAATAATGGGGGGAAAAATGTTGATTCTGCAATGGTCCCTACTCAGAACCTGCAAAGGACTGATCTCCTTTCTGTGTGGCTCTATGTGGACTCGGAAGACCACCCGCACTGCAAGCCTGGGGTGGTCTTGGCCTGCAGCCCTGCTATGGCTGAGCTCATCGTCCTGCTTTTCCACCCATCTAATGCATTGAATGTCATATATCAGGTACTGCCAAATGTATAGTGCTTTTCCTCATAGTTTGATTATTTTAGGAGGAGAGAAGATCTAGCTGTGAGTTCCTATTTTAGGAGGAGCGGAGATCTGGCTGCGAGTTCCCTTGGTGATTAGAAGTGACTCACTATGAGAGCTCCCGTGCAGCACCAGCAGTAAGAAGCAGCAGGAGCCAAGAGCCCAACAGGCTGCTGCCGCTGCTGGCAGCAGTAACCAGCAGATGAGAGAAGTTAAGGGTCAGAAAGCACGTGTCAGCTCTGGCGGCCTGTGCAAGCAGGGGGACAAACACCTGGCGACCAGCCAATTAAATAGATGTCAGCGGGCGCAGGAGCAAATGAGTGGTTTTAGGAAGCAAGGGATGTCTTATGGTGGCCAAGCTACCCGGCTGCTGAGATGCTTTTCGTGGCCCTTGCAGAGCTTGCAGCGGCCTCCCATGAGACACCTGTGTTACAACACAACGACCCCTCTGGGTGGCCTTTGATCTGCTTTATTATTCTAATCTGCTCTCTGTTATTCCGTGTAAGAAAATCCAGGGTCCCATCTTGCTCCCACAAGGGAGCTGGCTGAAAAAAGGCTGGCTGAAAAAAGAGTCTCACTTAATGAAAAATTCTGAAGACTAAGATACTGTCTTGCATCAGGGTGACTTGTGTCCTACCGCAGTGCCCCTTTGGGCTACTAACTGATGTGGATCTCTGTTTCTCTTTTTCTCGATGTATCTTTCACGTCCTGGTCCTGAAAGCATTTCCTTATGATCATTTTAATATATTTTCACAGCACTTTTTTTTTTTCCAGTGAGGTTATATTTTCTAGTGAGGAAAAATTTTGGTAAATTTTAACCACTTCCAATATTGTTTTAATCAGTTAAGATAAAACACGTCAGTATTTCTCCTCCTTTTCACAAGTCCTTGTCTTAAAACCCTTTTCATAACTGGTGGAGCACGATGAATTGTGGCACTTCTTTAAATATAGACTGCATGCAACCCTTCACGCCTCTTCTGTTCACTTGTAACTCTGGTGGTATATTCTACTGATGAGAAGATTTGTGGCCTCTGACTGGCAGAACAGCCCAAGATTCCAGCTGCCCCCTCAAGGAATGACCACTGTGCTGGTACCCAATGAACCCTTGTACCCAATGCACACACCACTGCGGAGCAGCAGCTTTACTCAGGAATACGCACCAAACAAAACCAGGGAGTAGCACAGAGAAACAGCTGAGAGGCCAGATCTGAGCCTGCAGCATTTCTCTTGACAGTGCACATCATAGCAATATAAAAGGAAAACACATTAAATTCACATTTAAATTAAAATCACAGCAGGTGGCTTTGAATTTTATCAAAGTCCCATGTGGGAGTGAAGCAGCAATGAACTGCTCAGAGCCTGAGACCACAAAGGTACAGTAAACAAGACACCAACTCTAAGTCTCGTGCAAAACACTGAGCTGGTCTAGACGGGCAGAGTCTGATGGGATAACAGGGGGTCTCCGATGTCCTCAGGGTTAGGTAAAGTGAAATGGCCTGCTGCCCAGATCTGAAAGAAGCCACTGAGCTGGAAAGGCATCTTTTGCCACGTAGTTCTGCTAATGGGGTCTGCTGGACCCCCAGGTTTTCAGTCACAGTCAGCTGAATTGTTTCTAGACCTCTCATTAGTGTCCTGCCGAACAATGGGGACAGGTAAGACTTGGATTTCCTTCTGCAGTTTGTTTTTTTGAGTGGGGTTTTTCTGGCCTGCCTCATATGCCCTCCCAAGGGGCACACCTGGGAATCTTGCACATAGTGGGCACAAAGCGTCTTCAGCATCCTTCTTTTGAGATATGACTAACCCTTGCTATAAATACATAAAGTAGCTTTGGCTGACGAGGGTTGTGCCAGGAGGCTCTAGCTCTGCCAATGGAGCCATCTGCAACTTCAGTTCTACAGCATTTGTGCAAAAAATAGTTTTCCGATTATGAAAATGACATGCTGTGCCAGGCAACATTCCCTAGGGTTCTTTACCTGCTCTATAGAGTGGTTGTGCATGGCAAATATGTTGTGATTAATGAGCCCTTATGGAAATATTTCCTCTCCCATTGCACTTTATTGTGAAACACTGGCAGTGAGTTATTGGGGACTGGGGAATCATTGCTCTTTGTCTACTTAGCTCTCTGCAATTTAGACACAAGAGGCAGAGAAGGAAGGCACTTTCTCTTTTTACACACTGGGGACCAAATTTCAGCCTAGGGTGGTATTTTTTTCTGTCCTATCAATTTTGGCCAAATTAATTGCAGGCTGAAATGAGCATTTACACACATAATTACTGTCACTGATTTATAGGCCCAATCAGGCGATTAGACAGCTAAACATTCTCATTTGCATCCACAATTAATTGCACCACCAATTGATGTTAGGTGTGCAAATTAGCAGTTATTAAAATAAAAAGATGGTCTTATAAAATGCTTCATAAATCAAAGACAATTTTTTCCCCATAGTGAAAAAAAAAAAATAATCAGGGAAAGTGCTTTTCTTGTTGTGGTTTCCAAATATAGCTTAACACTGCAGTAATGACACATTCCATTTTATATATATATGCATTATGTAATTGCATCTCAGACACCCTCACTGGAGTCCTATTGTCAGCAAATGCTATACAGACACACTCAGAGGTAGTTCCTGCCCTGAAAAGTTTTTATATTTTGGTCTTCTGGAGCCATTTTGGTTAAACTCATATTTTTCTGTGAGCCTACGTTGTGTGTCTTATATACAGTTATTCCAGAAAGACAATAAGAAGTAAAAACAGCTCTGCATAGGAAAATATCTTACGTTCATTGTAGGGTTAACTGATGCCAATGAAAATGAAAGAGCAGATGTAAATGTTATTATTTTGGTTGTGATTGCATCTAGAGGGCTCAACTACAGTCTTGTGCAGGTGCTGTACATATATATAAGAACTGGCTGTCCATTTCCCCAAAGAGCATTTAACTGACATGAAAAGAAATGACAAGGAGTGAAGAACCGAGAGTTAGAGCACCGGAAGAAGGAGGCAAAAAACCGAGGGTTTTAAACTGAAAGAGGGGAGATTTAGATGAGATATCAGGAAGAAATTCTTTACTGTGAGGGCGGTGAGGCACTGGAACAGGTTGTCCAGGGAAGTTGTGGATGCCCCATCCCTGGAAATGTTCAAGGCCAGGCTGGATGGGGCTTTGAGCAGCCTGGTCTAGTGGGAGGTGTCCCTGCCCATGGCAGGGGGTTGGAACTAGATGATCTTTAAGGTCTCTTCCAGGTCCCTTCCAACTCTAACCATTCTATGAATGGAAAGTATGGTAACAATACCACCTAGTAAAGTAACTACTTCATCTAATAAATCAAGGTAGTCCATTAAAGTTTCTGATTTCATTAGAAAAGTAAAAAAACCCAAACACACAACAAACAAAACCTCTACCCCAAAAAAACCTTTCACAATTTCATAGCTCTCATTTTTGTGGAGAAAAGCTTAGAGATAACTGAGTTTCCTAAAGTTCTTAAAGTTAGAAGACTATAAAATGTACTATGAAAAAGCATTATGAAATCTTATTATTTTTAAATTACTTTTTTTTTCTTTTATTTTTTTTTTTTTAAGCCAGGACACTGATTGGGTTGTCAACACTGATATAAACAAGCTTACTATTTAGAATGAAGACAATGGAGCAGGAAGCAGTACTTCCTATATCGCTGATAATCAGATGGCAATGTATATATCATTATTTGAGGCTTAATGTCTTTTTTACCCTCTGGAGGAAATGGAGATGCTTCAGCATTTAATTGTTTTAATTTATTTCAGTACATCACACAGCAAAGTATACAGACCACTGATAAAGCATAACCCTGAAGGATATAAATCTGAGACAACATCACAAGTGATGTTCTTTTTTCCATTATATCAATGAGGGAAGGCAGTAAAGTTAAAAAAAAAAAACAACCCAAAACAAACAGAAAAGCAGGTTAGCTCTTGCGCTGCCTACAAGAAGTGTTGAAGGTGCAAGACAAATAGAGGCAAAAAATTACCTGTATTTGTAGTTGTGGAAAAAATTTATTTCTGTACTAGGGAAAGAGACATTCATTCTGACCAAACGGTGGGTCTCCAATGTTTCCAAAATCAAGAGTCCTCTTTCTGTTCCAGGTTTACACACCAGACTTGAGGATGGTAAGCACAGACTGAGACACCTAGATTTGAAATACTTCTCATGACATTTCAATTACATGATTAAAGCATGGCCAATTGTGCATTTAATTGAGATGTGGTGGTGTAATTATATGATAATACCAAATATTTATAGGAGTGCTTTTCAAGTTTAAAGTGCTTTACAAACATTAATTGATTAACTGGGATGAATGTAAATAATCTCACAGGGTTCATTCCCCAGGAATTGGCAGCTGACCAACCTAACACCTTCCTGCAGGAGCAAGGTATAGCTTTTACTCAGCAGACTCAAATCCAGGTGGAATTTAATAAACCCATGATGGGGATGAATTGCCCTTTTCTTGTGTGGAGAAAAATCTCACTCCTTTCTCCCTTATTCTTTGGAATGTGATATTCTGTCCTGAATTTGTGGATAAAAAACATTATCCTCAGCTCTTGCTCCAATACAAGGTAGGCAATGAGGCCCCCAGAATAATTTCCAAATGGGAGGCAAGTCCTCAGTCAGATATTTTGGAAGAGAGAGTTGAGATGCCAGTGGCATCTGGACTAAAGGTTTCCAACCTGACTGCAGGTCACCTAGTCTTTTATAAAAGGCCTTCGGTGAATATCCTGGTATCTGAAACTGAAGAGGCTTTTGGCACTGATTTCACAGAGCTTGGGTTTTTACCCAGTTTACTTCATGGTAGTGGCTGTCATTTAGGCCCATTACTTTTTGCTATGAAATTATTTCAGAAGCTGCTCCATTATGCTTCACAAACACTATTCTTTTTAGTACAGACATCTGATGCTTATAATAAGTGGAACAGAGAAACCGAACCCTGATTGCTGGTGGATGTGTTGTTCCCATGTGTGTGGGACTGAATTGTTCTTGCTGCACATAGTTTGGCTCAGTCAACGACTTTCAGTCTTCTGAGCTCCTCTGGGCTTCTCATCCCAAAGTCTGCCATTTGCCCTTACCTCCTTTCTTCCAGTCCCACAATTTATTGCAAACCTTTAGCTGCAAATTGATATTTTGGAGATTTGGAAGAGTTATATTCAATTGCTTTTTATTTAGACAGTGTGCACGAGCGTGTGCATACTCAAGCGGAGTGCCATATGCAAGTCCAGTCTGACTATGGCTCTGAGCACTTCTTACTACAGATTTTCACCTTAATGAAACCATCCATCTGATGGTAATATACACAGCTCTAGAAAAAAGTCTTCCGTTTAGAAGTGTCAAAGACTATATTGCTACCATGTGCTTAATCTAAAAAGTCCTTAGGATGATACACATGAATGAGAGACTATTTGCACTCTTTGGAAAAAATGAAAATGTTCTGATTTCATGCCTCATGTAGTCCATATTTATTACAATTGCCTAAGTCAGTAGAGGACATTTGCTTATGTTACATAATCTACTGAAACATTTGGGAGAAGATCAAAAGTCATTAATGGCTAGTTGTAGCAGTCCTAGACATTTATTCTGATGCCTAATTTGCCCCTGTATCAAACAGTACATTAAACAATTTAGCCGTACCATAAACAGTTGTTCTTTCTGTGTTTGAGGTGTGGAGAATAAAAATCACTACTGCAGAGCTAAAAAACAGTAGAATAAACAGCAATTCAGATAAGTGGTATTTTCTTCTGTTGCTTAGTTACCAGAGAAAACTTAACTGTATTTGTATCTCAACAGTATTTGCTGTGTTAAATAACAACAGATTGTTCTATTTTGCTTCTTATGTGCCTTTTTATTAGGTGTGCCTGAATACTTAAAAAAAGAAAAAAAAGACTCTTTAGCAGGAATACTTTCTTCCTTATCGGTATGTGTTAATGCGTATTCTTTTTGTTCTGAAGAAATGGACAAATCCCTTCAGTTTTAATTCCTTTCTCTAGGAATGAACAAGCAGCCAACTTCTAATTTTCCAATCAAATTATTTTTTGATGGGAGCATTAAGGTTTAATGTGCAAAAGGAAACTGAAATGCATTCTGTAGCACAGCAGTGACCAAAGCTTGTCCAACCAAGCACGGTGCTGGCAATTTACCAGCAGTCAAAAGTCTGGGCTTAATTTACTTTAAATTATGAGTGCAGCATCCTCATCTGTGTCACTGAGATGAGATCCATGTGAGGACAGACCCCACTGGGGAATATTTCATCATAAGAGACATTAAAAGACTTATTTCCAGAATATACCTCCATTACAAAGATAAAAAACAAACTCCAACTTCTTGTATTTAATTTTCCCTTGCAATATTTAAGATATCAGCGAAATATCTCCTTTACTACCTTTAACGCAAAGCAAGGCACTTTATGAGCATAAACAGAATGATTACATCTGTTTCATTATGACCTATAAAGCATTCCCCAGCATCTTCCATGACTGGGTGATCCTTCCCAAATGACCATGAGTTGTATTACAGCAGCATTTTACGGTCATCTAAATTTTTATGGCCATCTGAATTTAGCTACTATCTGAATTCCCCAGACGTAACCAGTCATCCCCGGCACCTTCCTTTCCTTTCCTGACGTGGCCAAACTGCGGACTTACAGCATGTGAACCGCGGGTGTCAGGAGATGGTAGGACCCAGGTAGGTACAGGTTTAACGAGGAGAAGGCAGGGTGCTCTACAGAAATCCCTGGTGCCCCCGGCTCCTCTACTAACCCCCCTCACCTGTGGGGTACGGCTGCTCGGTCCCACTGCTCAGGCTACGGTGGGATTCAACCCTCCGGGAGGCAAAGGCCCCCTCCGGGAAACAAATCTCCTTGTACTGGCAGAGAGGTGCAGCTTGCGTGCTTGCACTGAATGCCACAGATGCCCAGCTGTCCCGTGCTAGCACCCCTCTGGCTTTACAGTGTTTTCTTCTCCCTTCCTTTCCTCTGCACCCTGCAGATTCTGGTGAGACAGGCAGCAAACCCCCTGCCTACGCACACAGCGCGGTGATACCCCCACACCACGGCCGCCATGTGCTGCCACCACATCAGGCAGAAGCACCCCTGCAAGTCTGCCGTTTAGTTTAATCATTTCCGTGTTTCTCTTTTCCGAACTGGGATACTCCCAGCATGCGCTTGCCTCCCAGGGATCCCCATGAGCCCATCGGCTCTGTGGCATCCCGACTGGCCTGGGAGTCCCCGTGCTGCCAGGCTGCCCCTGCTGTGTCTGTGGTGCTCGTCCTCCTGCCAGCTTCCCCCTCCACAGTGCCAGGGCCCAGGGGCAGATGGAGCTGGGTGGCTGCGGACCCATCCGGCAAACAGCTGATGGTGTCACCGCCGGTGACAGGGATGGCTTAACCTTGTCATACAGTCATTGGCTGCAGCTCCTCAAGATGCTGCCCTGATACTTCTCCGTAGTGAACATTAGTGCATTTTTTTGCGCTAATCAACTATGGGATAGAATTGAAAAGGAGAATGAAGAAGTGAAATGAAAAAAAAATATTTATCATGGTGTGCTGCAGCTGTCTATAGCTTTGTATCTGTCTATAGCTTTGTATCTCAGAGTTTCTTCACCAGGCATTGCCACTGGTGCTGCGTAACAGCTGCCCTTCCTGTTTCAATCAGGGCACAAGGCCTTTTAGACACATTCAGCAGCACAACAAAGAAGTTCTACTGCGCTCTCATTTCCTGCACGGCACCGCACACCTGTGTGCTCTTTAACCACGGCCACCGCTTCACCAAAAGCTGATGAAATCGCTTTGGGCCTCAGAGGCCCCTTGGTTTCCACCTGTGGGAAACACTGGAGGTTCTTAGGTATGGTAGAGGCTGCAGCCCTGGAAGTGGTGCCTGTGTGAGATGAGACACCTGAGGGCAAGCAGCTTCCTGAGAGAGCAGAGATCTGCCCTGTTTCGCATCCTCTGAGATACCAAGGGCTTTCCTGCTGTGTTGAAAGGGTCCATACAGGCTTGCTGAAGCAAACTCAACTGCACTCAACTGAAACTGCTAGGAAAGCATGGCTTTATTGATAAATGCCAGGGCACTCAAAAAGCTACATTAAAATCCTGATTCACAGCCTGCTGTGTGACTGTCTCCTTTTGGTTTTCTTCCCACAGCCTTACACATTTTTGGTGGTGCCCCAGTGGAAGGCTGTCTCTGTCCTATGAATAAGAGTTGAGAACTCCAACCAATAGTGGTTTACACTGAATTTCTTTCTCCTCTTCTCCTCCCTTCCTCCCCATGTCATATTTTAATTTGCTTCTAAGCCTGTCTGCCTGTTAGTCACCCCGAAGCACCCTGGGAACTGAATCCTGGTTTGCCTCTGTGTCTCAGTCTGGAGGTATCAAGAAGAATCAGGGAGCAGAAAAGCACAGAATCTCCCAGGGAGCTTCAGGCATTCCCTGGAAAGGCAATTAGTCATGGCCAAGGATCTGTACCACGCAGCTGTCACAGGAATATAATCATTATCATAGGCATCCTCTCTTCACCCGCCCCTGGGGCTGCAGCAGGAGCTGAGTGGTTTCCCTGTTCCTTCCCAGCTATGACAGAATTATGATGATAGCCCTTGGAAATGGTCCCAAGACCCGCCTCGTGAGACTGGCGAGGGAGACGCACCTGTCTCCTGACCACCTGTTTGACTGCACTTGAAGAATGGACCACTTGTAGAAGTGGGCACAGCTGGAGGACAGTGTCTCTGGCTTCTTCTCAGCTCGGGGCACCAGGCGCATTTCCCAGCTCTTCAGAGAAGCATCCGGCCAGCATCCCATCACCACATAAGGATAAGACCAGGATAAGGCATCAAGAACCCTTTGCCTACCTTACCACATATTAGTTTCCAGAGGAGTAAAGTGTACAACAGCACACTCTGAAAAACAGCGTCCCATGGCTGGAGAACTTGCTGTCTGGAGACAGGCTCTTCTCCTGGGCACCAGTGTTTATTATTCACTCTGCACACAGGGAGATGCTCAGGCCCCTCCAGGGGGAGCAAGTCTCTCCCAGCATCCATCTCTCAGACCCATTTCCAGAGGGACATGGGCTATTTATCGATCTGAACAGTCCACAAGGGAGGGTTCAACATGGAGGTGGAGCACTAGAGCACCTAGTGGGGTAAATACCCTTGAGTATTCCTGTGCCAGTTCATGACTAGCTTTGTTAGGGAACTCTTCAGTGGCAAGCTCTCAAACTCATGGTCAAACTCACCATCTGGAAGAGGGAACGCCTTCATGCCATTATTCACTAGAATCCATGCTGTTTGTGGCTCTCTCTGATGTCTCTGATAAATTAAGTAGATGAATCTGCCTGCAGAATAAGCAACTTTCCAGTGTCAACTTCCACAGAACAAAAGCAGGCAGCTGTGATTTCCTTGGTGCAGGAAAGGAAAAAATTGCATGTTTAAAGCAGAGGAGATGCCTGCAGTATCTTTTGCAAAAGCCGAGAGAAGCAACAGCAGTACAAATACTAGAGAATCAGGATGGCTAGGCGTAGAGGCTATATTTTATCTCCGCAGACGAAATATAATTTGTTTCCTTCCACATACACATCTTTCTTTCATGACCACCGGTGTGTGCCAGGATGAATCTGGGTTGTGTCACTCTGGGGGCCTAGCACGTAATCTCACACTATGAAACAGCAGGAGCTAGCTGCCTCCACTAACCAGTAAAAATGAACTATTGCCAACCTTCCCCTTCCCTCCTCCAAAAAACCTTCCAAATTGCTTATAAGAGCTTTTATAGGACCTGCTTGCTCTTTCTGGCTCAGAGAAAACACACAACTGAGAATTCTGTTTGGAAATATCTATGCTGTAAATAACTTTTTTATTCATCCTATTTATATAGCAGTCTACGCTTCAGCTTTTTCTTTTGAAGTACTCAGGAAAAGCTATTAGCTAATCCTCTGATATAAAATTCCTAATAAGTCAAATGTTCATTGTTTGGATGGAGCAATCTATAAGCATTCAGGAAGCAATGTGGGATTAGTCACTCATTAAGATATGGACAGACAGCGCTCATGTGATCTTTATGTGATATTCGAATGGCTGTCAGTGTTATTTAACAGGAATTCAGGCTAACTTCCTGTTGGTGCTTATAAGTGGTCCTGACTAATGGAGAATGCACTTTAATGTTGCCTGCTTGAAGAATTTTATATAAGATTCAATTCAAAACCAAATTTGCCAGCTAATAGTATTAGTAGTGCTGAACAGCATCTCACAAAGAAATGGTCCTGAATATCAAGCTGAACACTGTACCATGCAGTATATCTGTGTGCTTTGCAAACGTAGTATGCAGAAATCTTTGGAATAAAGTTTCTTGCTTGGGTTTTGCCTAGGGGAAAAGCTCTAGGGCAAATGGCAGCATTTTCATTTCAGCCTTTCATCAATGCCCATAGGCCAAATCCAAAGGGCGTCAGTGAGAAAAAGACCCTGAAGAATCTAGTGGGAATTTTGCCAACTTACAGACCTCCCAGTTTGCCCCCTTATCAATATATTATAGAAAAGATGAAGGAATATGAAGGTTGACATGCTGACAGCAACATACAAACCAAAGGAGAAAATAACATGAGCTGGCAAGACAGCAATTACTTTTAGGGCTTGAAAGCAAACTGTGGTCATTAGAGATCTACAGTTTTTAGTCTAACTGGAATTCTCAATTCCAGTATTAGCTCCATCTTAAAATATAGCTCAAAACCCAAGAAGCACTGAAGGATAGTGCCTATGGGAACAAATGCTTCAAGAAATAGCTCGTATCAAAGGGCACAAATTTATAACAAATGCTGAGGCTGACTCTGAATTCAACAGCCATTTTGTCCATAAAGTTATTCAGAAAAGAGGGCAGAGATAACCCAGGCATGCAACAAGAATGAAGAAAGATTTTTTCCTATGGCAGAAATTCCCTAGACAAACAGGAGAAAAGAGACCGACCACATCAATCTCTTTTATACTATATATTGAGAAGGACAACCTAAGGGGCAGATGAACATAATGGCCATTGAAAGAGGCAGCACAAAATAGTCAGGAGTGTCAGAGCCTTATACACATATCACATGTTACCTTTTAGCTCAGAAAAGATTCATTCATGTGCAGCAGGAGCAACTTCAATGAAAAGTCCATTTAAGAAAAAAATTACTTTAAAAAAATCTGTATGATCCATATGAGTTAGTTTACACAGACAGTTACCTCCATTTAATTGGAAATAGGAATTTTCAATGGTTGATTTAAGCACTTAAACTCTTGACTTGCAGGTGGCTTCCCTTGGTTTAGGATTGATTAAGAACCAGTTTAAGGTAACCTGAAATAAGCCAGTAGCACTGAATTAGTCTCCACCCAAACATTCGAAAAAATATAGGTAAGATTTGGCCTATGAACATTTTTTTAAATACTATTTTTAGTTGGGTGTAAGACCAGTAAAGTTTTGCAACACAAAACACAATCATATTTGCATACAGATGCATATGTATAAGCTTGTCATTCCCTTGCAGTTTAGGCATCTTGTTCCAGTAGAGAAGGATATAACATCTGATAGAAGGCTTGTAAAACTTGGGAGACCATACCGTTGAAATGCTACAAATATACCTAAACAAACACAAAATCTCTGTGCAGGTAAGTCCCCAACTGTTGTACCTATATGTACAAACAAAGAGCATCACTTTTAAATATTAAGTCTGAATTCACTGGCACCCTGAAAATCAGTATAATTAAGAGCCTGATGTAGCATAGGAGTGCTTTCAAGAGGGTAAAACTGGACAGGGGGTTGCCAGGAGCCATAGGGCCATCTGCTCCTCCCCAGGGTGAGGGGGAAATGCCAGAGCTGGAAGGCTTATCTGGGAAAGGTGGAGGGAACTCTTGCTCTCCACAAAGCATCCAGCACTATCCCTTTGCACCTGGTCAGGAAACATTCCCCAGCGCTGGTTTCCCCAAATGCAATGCAGGTTAAAAGAGCTCTGAAGGGTATCTCCAAACACTACTTTGACCGTGGTATGCCCATTGAGACTGGTAAACTTAGGGTGATCTGCTTCATCCTTCCATTACAATCTTAATCACAGAATCACAGAATGGCTGAGGTTGGAAGGGGCCTCTGGAGGTCATCTTGGCCAACTCCCATACTCAAGCAGGGCCATCACCTAGACACAGTTTCCTAGGAGCATGTCCAGACAGCTTTTGAATATCTCCAAGGATGGAGACTCCAGAACCTTCCCGAGCAACCTCTGCCAGTGCTCAGTCACCCTCACAGTCAAAGGGTTTCTTGATGTTCAGAGGGAACCTCCTGTGTTTCAGTTTGTGCGCATTGCCTCTAGTCCTGTCACTGGGCACCACTGAAAAGAGCCTGGCTCCATCCTCTTTGCACCCCTCTTTCAGGTATATAAGATCACCCCTGAGCCATCTCCTCTCTACGCTAAACAGTCCCAGCGTTCTCAGCCTTTCCTCAAAAGAGGGATGCTCCAGTCCCTTCATCAGCTTTGTGGCCTTTCGCTGGACTCTCTCCAGTAGCTCTACATCTCTCTTGTACTGGACAGCCCACAACAGGACACAGCACTCCAGCTGTGGCCTCATCAGTGCTGAGTAGAGGGGCAGGATCAACTTCCTCAACCAGCCGGCAACACTCCTCCTAATGCAGCCCAGGACACCATTTGCATTCCTTGCTGCAAGGGCACTCTGCTGGCTGATCTTCAACTTGGTGTCCACTGGGACCTCCAGGTCCTTTTCTGCCAAGCTTCTTTCCAGCTGGGTGGGTCCCAGCATATACTGGTGCATGGGGTTGTTCCTCCCCAGGTGCAGGACTCTGCACACTCCTTGTTGAAGTTCATGAGGTTCCTATTGGCCCACACCTCCAGCCTGTTGAGGTCCCTCTGGATGGCAGCATGACTCTCTGGTGTATCATCCACTCCTCCCAGGTTTGTGACATTAGCAAACTTGCTGACGGATGATGGGGCAGAGTCTGACCCATCATCCAAGTCATGGATGTAAGATGGATGTAACACCTCTCAAGATGTTAAACAGGAGCAGAGCCAGCATTGACCCCTGGGGTACACTGCTAGTTACTGGTCTCCAGATAGATTTCATGCCACTGTTACAACCCTTTGAGCTCAGCTGTTCAGCCAGTTTTCAATCCACCTCACTGACTGATTCTCCAGGCCATACTTCATCAGCTTCTCTGCGAGGATCTTATGGGAGACAGTGTCAAAAGCCTTGCTGGTCTAGGTAGACAATATCCACTGCTGT
The DNA here is from genome assembly GCF_028500815.1 of Rissa tridactyla. Classification (NCBI taxonomy): domain Eukaryota; kingdom Metazoa; phylum Chordata; class Aves; order Charadriiformes; family Laridae; genus Rissa; species Rissa tridactyla. The sequence goes on from NC_071467.1 coordinate 43,050,095, forward strand.
CCCCTCACTGACCAGGCCGGTCATTTCATTGTGGAAGGTTAATACTAGAACTATGAAGAGATCAGTATGGCAGAATTTATGGTCAGGTTTATAGGTACAGCATTGGTGAAAAAAGCAAAAGCTTACAAGTAACTTAAATATTAAAAAAAATTGAATTCTAGCATCTGTATAGCAAGCAGATAGCTCTTTAACTACCTGTTCCTGCCACCAAAAATCCCTCAAGCATATGGCAGATGCCAGAGCTGGAATTCCTTATTCAGACTGACACTCCTTCTCCAAAATGACACCTGCTACAAGTCTGATTCTTGGCCTAGACTTTACAGATTACGACTTCTTCAAGGAACATATGATACATGTCTTCATAGCTCTTTGCACAGTGAATAAAAATGCTCTCAAAATCCTAAGGGCAACTGAAGTTATACATAATGCTAACAATACTACTGTTAATAATAATAATTACAAGGCTGTTTGGCATTACTTGCTTAAATTGAAAACCATTTATATTAATCCAGAGAGAAAATTGCATGAACTTCCTTTAACCTTTGGAAACCATTAAGAAATTCAGTATTTTTGGCTAATTATGGTTACAATTCATAGGGCCTGCATGCCTTCTATGTTAGCTAGGTAAAATACCAGTGTCTCCACGACATTTCCTTCCTCTATGGATCCCCATCACCCAAGTGCAGAACTGGGCTTTCCATGTGTGTGGCATCTCTGAATGTAAGGAGTATTTGAGGTGAAGGTGATAGGGATGTAAGTGTGCCTGATAAAGGAGGTAATAAAAACTACAAACTGTTCTTCTCAGCTTTTCAAGAGTACAATTAAGAACTTGCTCTATCTGCTGGTCTAGGTGAGACCAGAAGCTAAAAGAGCTTGGGAAAGCAGGAAAAAGTAATTTTGCAGGTTTTTTTTTTTTTAATGAGAACATTATAAAGAGAAGCTTTCCCCTTTTAGACCTTGCCGTTTCCTTTCTAACAGGAATCTGTATGATTGCTGCTGGCTCCCAGGCCATACATATGGCCTTGGTTTCCAGAGGAAAGTAACAAAGAAGGAATATAACTCAGAAGAGTGCTTCTATACACAGAAATGTGCACGTATAGGAGGGGTAAAGGAAACATAAAGTGATACATTGAAAAGTTCCACCTGGGTGCTCCAAAGAAAGCGAGGGACTCCTGACAGGTTAAGAGGGTGGAAGACCATGCAGGTGGCTTCCCTACACCCACAGCCACGGTTGGTCCCTATGTGTGCCTTGGCACATGCACCATATTCCTGGAATTTTCAGTCTTCCACGCTCTGCTGGAAAATAAATTGTTTAGGTCTAGGAGGGATTACTAAAGCTAGCTCTACCAAAGACCTGTGTATTAGTGTTCAAAGATGCATATCATTTCCTACAGCTAGAGGCAGCCATTTAGATTTGGCAGATGTTATTTTATTTGTTCAGGCTGAAAGGTCACTATAATTCTGCCGGCTTTATTTTCCGTATTTAAAATGTCACCCCAAACAGGTAGCTAAGGTAACGCATTTGCTTTCTACATGTCTTTTACCACTTTCCATGTCAGAGAAGGTCTTTTATGTCTTAGGAATGCTAATTAAGTTTGAGAACTGGTCTCTGAAAAACACACTCGAAGAAAGTGAAGCACCTTTTTAAGATGATTGTCTCAGTTCCAAGGGTGTTTGATTCTATTGTTTTTCTAAGGGCTGTGACGTGTTTGCTTCTGGCAGCATTTCTGTGCTCTCTCAAAGCATCTCTTCATGCAAGAAGGCAATTATAATGATCTGAAAGGTTTCCTGCTACTGTCCTCCATTTCTGTGCTCACATTTACTTGTGTCTGCAATTTGCACCTACAGAAATACACGACTAATGTGACCCTGTGCTTTGAAGGCCATTTCAAAAAAAACAATTAAAGTCATGGCTATATGGAAGCCTACATCGATCTATCTGTTGATACCCACCCTCCACGAATCCTGGCTGTGCAAACCCACTCCCTCCTTCACACCAGCTCCTGCACACGGCTGAATCTGTGCTGAGATGTTTCAACATGTCATGCAGGTCAAGAACTACCCATTTTCCTCATTTAATTTCGGTTAGTTTTCTGTCATCTTAGCATGCTGAAATGGCTTTGTGAGGATGACAGAGCACCAGAACCACAGAGAGAGGCAAAAGAACAGTAAGCCATGGACAAAGGCAGGTGGGACCACATCATCCAGCACTTTGAGGGAGTCCCACTGCCATGACACGGCAGCTTCATTTATTGGAAAGACCTCGTTGGCTCCAACGATGCAGTTTTGCCTTGACATATTTCCCTGGGGAATACTTCAATTCTTTTTCTAATTAGAAACCCCCTACCTTTTACTGACATTTGAAATGCAGGTATCTAAATGCATTTAAACTGGCATGCTGGTCAAATATGGCTAACTGTACTCCAGAGACTCCTGTCTGCTTATTAACTAACTTATACCAGGCACATAACAGTAATAAAGATCTCTCTGTGCATTGTTTAATTCAGTACACTGCAATTTTATTTTTTTTTTCAAACTGAAGAGTTAAAGCTCTCGTTTTGTGTTACAAATTACTTGAAAGGAAGAGAAAAACATTCTGGTATTGAGGTATATTTCTGAATAGTTTACTTCATACATTCTGTTTTTCCATCTTGTCCTTGTCAAGATGGTCATGAAAGCAAAAAGACCAAAAAGAGTCTCTACAGAAGAATACTTATTTTCCTTGTAAAATACACTAATGATCAATGCCGTCTCTAAGGACCCATGGTTCTTTCTTCCTTATTGTTGTGCATGTTCTAAACCAACCTGCAGACTGGCATGATATACTTGTGAAGCACTGAAGGCCTAGGTCAAGATAAAGACCATCATTCACTGTTTTAATTTGCTTTTGAAATTAAATTTGAAAAAGACTGCAGAAAATCTGTTCCTGTGCCAAGGGTTTCCTTTTGTACTGACTATTTAAGTATTTTTACAAATGCATTTTTATCCCTTTTTTTCCTTCCTGACCGCATGGTTTGAACACACAGGTCAATGTGACCTTACAGCTTCCTAGGGGAAAATTAGTTGCAGAGAGATGGCACGCAAAGAAAGAGACACTGACAAAAAATCAGTGGGTTTTCTGCAAAACACATTTACTGTTTCTTGGCAGTCTTTGCCCTCAACTCCCACCTTTGCTTTAGTAGCATCTGCTGTGATTTTCTTATCTTGCACTGAGTGGTTCAACCAGAATTTCATTATTTGGAAAGTGCATTCCATTCACTAATGTGTATCTGATTAAACTTGGCTCCAGATTACCTTAAGTTAGAAGCACATTATAGCTACATCTTCACAGAACACTAAAACATCCCACTTCCCAGAAAGCATTGGCAGAGGCCCAACTCCTACTGAAATCACCAGGACTGAGACTTCTAGCTTCCTTTAAATATTGGGTCAGATCAATAAAAAAGGGACAGGCTGAGGATTATATATATACAGGCGTAGACATATATGCATGGACACGCATCCCATATATACAACACTATTATACATCTGCTGGACACTCTACAGGAGTCTGCATGCCTGTGACCTAACTGTTTTGTCCAGAAGCAGCCTGAGATTTAACAAAACTGTTTGAGGGAAACGAAGGCAAAAACCAGAGGGAACATCGATCGAAGCTCTCCCAGCTAAATCCACCGAAATGGTAAATCCAGGAAGCTCAGCCAAAGGCAAAGAACAAGCCCCAGGCTGCTTCTCCAGCCTGCCCACCTTGCGGGATCAGTTCCCCCTGTGGTCCCCAGGCTCTTCCCTGTGCGCGACTTCCCTGGACTGAATGGAGTCCACGGTACCTTCCTCATGCTACAATCCAGTGTCTGTCTGTAAATGTGTCTGCTACACCTCCTTCCCCTGCAGGGGTGAATCTGGCATTTAGCATTAAATTGCCATAGCTAGGCTTAGACAACTTTGTCTAAAAGATGAGCGGATTAAAAACAAGGGAACCTGTTGAATGGTCTTTGCCATTCCAAATGAAAACCACACAAATAAGCAAATAAACAAAAAAACCAAACGTGCTGAACGAGCCAGTCCAAATCCCTTCATTTAGCTGGCTTTCAACATTGTTTTTTTCACACTCTTGGACTTCAGTATATCAAGCAGGCCTGGAAACCGATGAAACAAATTTCAGCACTCTGGGAATCTGGCCTACGTTTGCAACGGGTGGACCTTAACTAGGCACAGGGAGTGCCAGAAGTTATAAAGAAGACAGATCCTCTTGAGACCTCCAAATTAATTTTAATGAACTGAGGAATTTGACTAAGCTCCTGTTAAGCTTTTCACATTTGAAACTGCTGTTTCAAGGGAAACCTGTGGGGTTTCATCCATCTCTATCTTCTTGGCTTGATTTGAACTGTATCCTGGTGACAAGGGGAAACACTTCAAGCAGGAGGGAGGAAATGCTCTAAACGATTAGCATCAGGAATGAGGAAAATTCAGTCCCAATTCTCATTTCTTATATCTCTCGTAAACTTGCAGAATCACTTAAGTGGAGATAGGTTAACAACATACTCGGTACAAAAGATAAGACAGAGATCCGCAAAAAGCAAGTGTGCTCATAGAGTTAAATGCAACTCAATTAAGCACCTACAGCCAAGAGACTGATGAAAATCTTGACTACCCCTCTGAGGAAAAAACAATTGTGTGGTATCTCCAGTTTCATCCAAGAGGAACGCCAGAATTATGGCAATGCCCAGAGCTGCTACCACACCAGCCCAGCTGAGTGTCTCAGTATCTCCTCCTTGCTCTTGTCCATATGGGATGTACCAAAATCTACATGCCTACCACTCCCGCACGGACCCAATCCTGGCTATACGCCCAGCACACAAAATGCCCCTTGGTCCCCCATTCTATTTTTCTGGCCCAAATACATTTAGTGATCAAAAGCAGAGCGTGCTCCTACTGCAAACCTTTCCCATGGCCTTCTGGCTGAATAACTCCCAAGAGAGGTGAGACTGGGGCTTGAATCCCTGCCGGCTGGGGAGGACCTGCAGGAAGCCCACGCACTCCCTGCACAGTGCTCTGCCCACCACACTGCAGGCTGGCCCTGTTACAACTTCTGTAGTTTTAAGACAATTACCAAGAACCAGCAGCTAATTTTCAGCATCCAGTAGGTAAGCAAAAGCAGATGTGCCTTCAGATACCTCCTCAGTATTTCCTCCTAAGTGTCGAAGGTAACACGAGACAGGCCATTAATTCTAATGCAATATAGTAGCTTTATCTCCTTGTACATCTCTCATCGTCTCTATATGGGAATGGTACTGTTCAGTAACATTGTAGGTATATTTGAAGGCTAATTAAATTAGGATCTCAAAATACTAGCTACCTGGGATAGCAGGTGCTATATAAGTGAAAGAGATTATATTTAAAATGTCACGTTAAGGAAAATTTTTTTCTTCAGAAGATTATCTCACTGAAGTCCTCAATGTGTTTTAAAGTTGAAATTTCATTAACAAGTTGTCAACACCAACCCCTCCTCCCCAAACCCTCTCTTTTCCCTCCCACAACCCTCTCTTTTCCCACTCTTTCCCCAAAACACCAGCCATCTTGAAGCATCTAGAATGGCAAAGGAAAACCCGGCATTCTTAAAAGAGGAAAAGAATCAAAGTAGGCAACAGGAAAAGTTTCTTTTTAGGGCTAAAAATTCTTCACTGTCTCACACGTACAAAGTTACCTTATACACAAACACACATACGAACACACTCGCAGAATGCGTATGTACATGCTTGACAGCTAAATTTATGCACACAAATACGATTACAGGTTAAATGAAACAAAATACTGCTTCAGTAGCAAAGAAGAAATGACGGGGGACTTTTTACCCACCTTGTTCCTCCAGTTTAAACTCTTTCTAAGCCTCATTTTCTGCTCATTAAATTAATGAGTTAGCAGAGCACTGGTTCTAGTTCTTCTAAAGTGGCTAGATGCAAGTAAGGACCCTACCAATTCAATTTTGACCAGGAAAATAATTGCTTCACAGTAGACACTGGTTATAAATCAAAATTGCATGATTCCTCTCACATTTCAGGAAATAATAGCACTGTGTCCATTCCAAGAAAGTCATGGCAATCTCAGGTACTTCCTAATGAAGACTGCTACCCTCCATCTGTATCACATCAGGCACTATTTTCTCCCTTGTCTCCTCTCGTACATTACAGTTTCCAACAGTTATTAAATGCATCCTGGCCAGCCATTCTTTTAAATTAGCATCCCCCATAAGAGGCAATATCCTCCTGAATTCCCCCAAGAACCATTGCAGCTGTAATCTGCACTTAATATTGAATTTGCACCAGAGAAATTCATTAGCTACGAATGGTATAAGACTTCCTTTATGCATGCTTTCATTTCATTCATCCAAAACCACCATAGTCCTTGGCTGCAGCAAACAAATTTGGCCTCTTCCCAATAAAATCAATTGTTAACGCACATACTGAAAAAAGTCCTATGTATTCAAAAAGGATTAGTTACAGCTTGGACCCAGAGATTTTATCCTGCTGAATATCTTTTTAGGCTTTGGCAATGCCTTGTAGGTTGAAAAACCCTGTTATACACATACTGCAATACTCATCCCACTTACATTCTTAGAAAAATCTGGGAATATGACACAGAACTGACGTAATAGTTTTAGACAGGATTATAGCCTACAATTCTAAAATCAGAGCTATGTAGAAATTGGACAGATTTCAAATGTTCAAATATTCCTTCCTCCAACAGTAATATGAATACTGAAGTAGTAGCAGACCTGTTGTAGTTTTATATATATACAACATAGCAAATAACACTCTTCTATATATACACATGCATACACACATACATACAAATATTTTCTGTGTTCTTGGCAATTTTGTGTTAATACTTGATGTTATGACATTGTCACCCAAAACAGGTAGCAAAACTAATGTCATGCCCTTTAAAAGTCTTTTAAAATTGTAATCAATTACACCCTCTTTGAGATCCCAACAAATAGGAGAGAGCCTGAAAAATTACGTCTTGCAAAGCTTAAACTGAGACGCAGACAAGGGGTAGACTGACTTGAGCACTGCAGCATTCATGAACTAAATAATTTGTCACTGCATGTCTTAAACGTAATGAAATCTTGAAAAATGACTTTTCCTTTTACACCTTTTTCCCATAAGGAATGTAGCTACATACAGTATAATTATAGTAGCATAACTATATACAGAAATTCTCCAGCCCTCCATTTTAAAGGATACAAAAAATCCTGTACCTCTATACCTTTCAAGAATGACTGTGCATTAACAGAACCACTGAAAGCAATTATCACGGTAATCTAGGACTCTCGATAGTTAAATTACATCATCTGACACATATGGGGATAGGATGGTTCAACACTTGCTATTGCGTATTTTGTAGTGAGCAGACTCGGAAAATATAGTTTCCTCTGTATATTAAAAAGGCTTATTTAAACCTGATTCATTTTTTTGGATAGGCAAATCCCCAAGGAGATCAAGGCTTTTCTAAAATGCACTCATCAAAATTATGAGAATTCAAAGACATACGTGTAATACAGAGTAGATTTGTCAGGGGGCTGAAGGAGCTACATTCCTATAGTCCTTCCTTTTCCTCCTTAGCATGGGTTTCTGCAGGCCATATAAACCAGGCCCAAACTGTGGCTGTAGCCTAAAGTTAAGATATATTAATGCACTGTATGGCTGACGCCTTTCAGAAGTAAAGTAGTCTTAAACTGAAATCATCAGGAGCAATAGAAGCTCAGTGTCTCCTTTAACTCATTTTTGCTCAACTGCTTTTATTTGAAAAATTCGGATACAGGTATCCATATGCAAAGTAATAGGCCAAAAATCTCACCGTCCTACTTTACAGTATAAAGATGAATCAGTAGCAGTTCTGCCTGTATCAATGTAATTACACCAGTATTTGACCTAGACTTGCATAAAGCAGGGTAAAAGTAGAATCACATCCCAGATCCAAAACTTCTTTCCTATTTTACACTTCTTTTTATACTTCTGAATTATTTCTCATGAGTGCAAGTGTGCCTTCTCCTCTTCTTCATACTTTCTGTATCACCAGATGACATTACTAAACCCAAATTAAACAAAAGTTCTATTTTGGCGATCATTAGCATACATCCAGGAACTTTATATCTCAATGGGGAATCAATCTGTGACCTTTTAATGTATGTATTCTTAGTTTGTAACCACTATTAATACCCTGAATTTTCATTCAAATACAATTACAATGATGTGACCTCCTCATAATGCATCTGATTAGTCTTCCAGTCTGCATAAATGTCTATTGCAGTCAATAGGTTAGATGGATATAGCAAATCTAAATGGATCATTCAAAGGACCAACTTCAATTTTATATTTTCCAGTTTATAACTGAAATATTTCAGCTATAAAGGCAGTGAATTAAGGGCATTACTGGAATAGTGCTCCCTTGCACTCCTCAACCTCCCTCAAGCAATAGACTGAAAATTCAGGTATCAATAATAAAAATATTGTTTGAACTTGTGTACCTCTATTTTGTTCTGTTATAACCCTGGAGCTTACACACTTCACCTGCGAGCAAGAAAATACAGTAAAGGGATGTGTTTGGCAGCTGCCTTCTCTATTTAAAATGTCAGGTTCACATTTTCAACTATCGCCATCAATTCTAAGGCAGTAGTTAAACTAGTCTAGCTTGTGGGGTGGGAAAAACATACCAGGCTCAATCTTCCATGTCTGATCTACAGGAAGAGCATGAGAAGTCCTGCTATCCTAATAGTTTTTGCATTGTATGCAAATTGTCTTGTATGCGTATTGTCTTGTATGTTTTTTTTCTGTGTTCAGGTCTTAGTAGCATCAGCACTTTCCTTTACAGTTCAGATTCACCAATTTATTCACTAAATTCTTCAATTCTTTCTAGACTATACTTTTAGACACTTTACCTCAAAAAAAGCATTTTTAAAGATGCTCAGGTAATTTTATTAGCTTGCTGGTGTTTTATTTTTTGTCAGAAGTTTCATTTGCCCTGCATGTTCCAGATAGAAAACTTGTGTGAGAATAATTATAACTGAAACAAATTTTATTAAAATATTGTTTGCTCTGGAATTATGAGCATGGGTATTTCATTTCACTGACGCACATTTTGGTTTCTTGTTTCATTTCTTTGTATGATACAAATATTTAAACTGCTAGAGTGCCCAGCTGTTGCACACAGAGCATACACCAAGGACTGTCATGCTGGTTACCAGACTGCATAATTTGTCTGCCTTGACCAGAATCCAATGAGAAACCCTTCTTACTTCAGAGTAAAATCCACACATGCAGGCAAGTCAGTTTTCTTGACTTGTGGTGAATCTTGAAGGCTGAAGTACTTTGCAAATAAACTTCAGAAGCTTCTGTGGTGCCTAATGAGGACATCATTTGCTAAAAAAGTGAAGAACTCACACACTTGAGTGAGCTGGTGCAATTTTCTCTTCCAAAACACATTATTTTCTACAAGTCTGTGATGAATTTCAACTACCACAAATCTTCTGATTAAGTGCTGTATTTACGCAACCAACTGAACCTCATTACTGTCTCCTGTTTCAGAGTGCACCTTGGCAGGGTTTTAGTCTTCATGTCGCCTTCATGTCGTGCCTTCACCCAAAGAGAAAACACTCAGACGCAGGCAGTAGCTTTCTGTAGAACATTTGTGATCATCTTGACACATACTGGATTGCAATAGGCTCAAGATTTTTTTTCATGCTCCTTCTGGAACAATGAGGGTGGGAGACAAAGACTGATGATCTTCCCTTCAACAATGTTGTTTAGAAAATATTTAGAAACAAGTTTTTCAGGAGGAGAATATCAAAACCATATTGTGTGCATATTTAATTTTTCACATTTCTGGAACAAAAAGGCACAGTTCTGCTGGTCTTTCTATGCCAGCTTGTCTCTACAGACACCTGCTCACCCATGCTGACCACTTAGAGCTTTTCAGATTTACTTTCAACTTTAACTCTCAATTGGTAAAACAAGGTTTTCAGCGTCTTGAAAATGAGGAACAGGGCTTTTTAAGCTGACAGCTGCTTCCACTTTCTTCACAATGTACACCAAGATGATCTCATTCGTGAAGCCATTATGATGTCTGATATGGATTTAAGATAGACTAATATATTAATGCAGGAAAAAATCCTAACACTACATATTAGTTCCATTTATCTTACATTTGGTGTTGACCTTAGTTAAGTTAATAAGGAAGACAGAGTTTCATTGTCCTTTTTGTTTGGGATTAATCTCATACTTAGTTATTCTCAGATCTTACCACATCTCATTTTACTCTTTGGTCATTAGTGCACACGTGGATCATCAGTCCTTCTACAATGCCCTGGAGAAAGCTGGTAATTAACCTACTTCCACACTGACCATAAACCATCTATAGCTCCTCTTTATTTCCCTCAGTCAGTTTATAATCTGTAACACTGCTTTACTTTGGGCCTGCCTACCTTGAATACTTAATTTCCTTAAATACCTCTGACAAAACTGTATCAAGATCGCAGGGGTATGGCTGGATTTGTCTTTCTCAGTGCAGTAGCACTGTGACGGCACAGCTGGTTCCTAAGAAGCCTAGAAAGAGTTAGTGGGGTTTTGAAGGTCTGTGGGGAGGAAGCAAATCAAGAAAAGGCTAATTTGGGTTATGGGATACATGGATAGTAGAAAAGATGAATGAATTTTCACAGAAGTATGTGAAGGGCTTGTTTTGTCTCCCCTGCAGCATGGCCTCTCCGAGTGCTCCTTGTTGCTTATCCCTCTGGTAATACTTATCCTCACTCTACCCAGAGAAACTGCTGAAATCTCTCTTCTGACTCCAGCCTGACGCCGAAGGAGGCCTGCACCGTTCTCCTGTGCAACATCCCCCAGCCATTGCCTTGTGCCTCAGACCCTGCCAGGGGCTGGGAAAAGGAGCAGGAGCAGAACTGGAAAGGGAGGGGCCTTTTCCTGGAACAGTTGATTTAGGCTGTCTTTTTGTCATAGGCAAAGTCATATGTTGCTCCAAATGGCCCCCTGCCCTGGACAGCCTCCTATGATGACAAATGCCATCCACCCTCTTAGAGACTTTTGGCACAGTCTTTTCAAAAGTCTAGATAAAGAACTGGCTCGCAAAATGCTTTCTGCTATTTCAATGACGGATTCAAATTCTACGAGATTAGTAAGATTAGATTTTTTTGTTCACGGAAGCCTGACTGATTTGCATCTATTGTATCATGCTTAGTTTAATGTCTTATAGGCTCGAGCTAGCTTTTTTCAACTAATGTTCCTGATCAGTGCTTTATGTTCCTCAGGTCACTCCTAATAATTTTTTTTTAAGATAAGTGTAGTACTTGTTACACTCCAGGGCTGTAATTGACTCCAGCATGAAGCTATGCTTTTATCAGCAGCTCAGTCACTTTCTTCTCAAACATCCCTGTAATTCCTGCATGAGTGGTGGCTTGGCCCACTATCTAATTTCTACTGCTAGTTTATTCTACTGCTCCATTTTTGAACATCTCATCGCCCATTACGCCTAGTTCTCACTTGCAAAAACAAGTGTTACAGTAGGAGTATATGCACCATCGTCTATGACAGGCACTAATGCAAAGTCATAATCAAGCTGCTTTGAAATTACACTTCAGAACTGCCTTCCTCTGACTCAGGGCTTTGACTGCAGGAACTAAAGGATAAATAACTGCGCTCTCTTCTCCTCTCAGCTGGATGCAGGCAATCATCCTCTGAAGACGTGGCCACAGCCGAGGCAGGATGCTGGAGCAGGGAGTGCAGGTTACCTGGTAGAGCTGAGAAAACTCTCTTTCTCCTGGTGTTTTCTGACTTGTCTGTGTGTTTAGAGGTAGAACACTTGTGTCATGGTGACCAGATTGTGACCAGATTTGAGGGAAGGAAGAAGTAAATGTCAACCTGTGGACCATTACCCCTTGAGAGACAGTGAGGGTGTAAGAACCTGCCTCCCTCTGTACCATGGTCACAACCTACTTCCCAGGAATGGCATGGCACTTTTCGAAAACCCATGGTGTTGTGGGGATGCAGGACATCTGTGTTGCACACTCTTCTCGTGACACTCTGTAATTCTGGGAGATTTTTACCTTACATATAGGAATGTTGGGAAGGAAAGCATTTTGCGGCGGCTGGTGTAGCAGACACAGGCTGGCTTTTCCTCTGGTCTCTTCTGGATTATTACATCTATTACATGGTTGGCTGTGTTTGCAGGAACAGGCTCAATGATCCATGAACTGTCATCCACTCCTGTGGGGAATAATTGGGGATAGCAGGAACAAAATCTCTGCTATTTTAGAGAATTTGGGATTCTTGTTCCCCGTTTCCCTTGTGTGCTGCAAGAGTTGCTGTGAATTCTTCAGCTTCTCCCAAGCTTTCAGAGGTGTTAAAAGGTTTGCTGGGCTTGCAGACCTGTCTGGAACTCAGAGATATTAAAAAATAGTAACAGAATGGCTAGATGAAAGAACAAAGGGCTGCAAGCCAGAATCTGTCCTTTGCCAGATGGTCATCTTAATAATACTTTGCATAAATCTGGCATTAGGAACTTGTACTTTGGCCTCTAAAGTGGATACATATCATTAATACTGTTTTACAAAAGGAGAAGCTGAGGATTGAAGAGGTACATTCAGTGGCCACAACATCACTAAACACTTAACGTGAGTAATGCCAAGAATTTTTACACATAGGTTATGCACAAAAGGTCTTAATGGCTACACTGCATTCATGGAAATCCTTGGAGTAAACTGTGGTCAAAGAAATCACAATATGTCTCAGCAGCCACACTATAAACCCGAGCTAAAGGAGATTCCTGACTTTAGACCTAGAGATCTGTACAGCTGCTTTTGGGTATTAGAGTTTCCTCCACAGCTTACGATACAGGGTGCTGTAATTCAGTCAAGAGCTAGAGCCAAGCAGCACGGTAGAGTTCAGCACTGACGCAGGAACCGCGGCATGTACTTCACCCAGTGTGCCTCAACAGGTTGGTAGATTTTTGTGAACATGCTCAGCTCACACCCTCCATGGGCAGATATCAGCCTGTTTCTGCCCATGCTGCAAGCAGACATCAGCTTATTTTGCCCATACTCCAAGGCAGAAAAAAGAGGCCATGACCATACAACCTTGGGCTTGGAATTAAGCTGACAAACTCATCTTTCCTTAAATCTCATCATGCAGGCCTAAGCAAGGGACCAATATGGATGATATTCTCCGTCTCTAGTTATGTGTTGACATCTGCCCTAAAACACAACGAGTAAGCCTATCTTCAATCTCTCTCTTCTACAGTAACCTCTCAGCAGACTTCAGAGCTTCATCCTTCCCATTTGGTAGTGGATATAATTTTGAAAGCATGCAGAGCTGTGCCTTTAATGCATTACTCAGTAAAACATCTTGCAAGAACACTGCAAAACGTCTAAATCCAAACTGTACTTCACTTTAGCTCCTTTATGTTCAGTGTGATTTGTCCCTCGGCATTCAAGTACAATTTGATACAAAGGATACTTTAATAAGCATTTAGGGCACTGTTTCCGAACCAAAGGGTCACAAATGCAGGAGGACAGTGAAAAGAAATCAGGGTGACATGAAGTACTGTAAATTTTATTATATTATAAAGCAGAGAGAATGCTGTTTTCCAATTCTGCACACATAGCCTAGCCATTCAAGGTCAAATAATCTGTTAACCTCTCCAAACAGACACATGAACATAAGCTTCCATATCCTTCTTGTTACTATGGATATATTCTTTGTTCTTACACTTACAGTAAGTGGAAAGAAATCATAAAAAATTGATTAAGACTTTGTCAAGTTGAAAAGCCTAGGAACACTCTTCCAATTTATGTTTTAAGAAGAAAAAAGCCTGGAAATATTTAATCTACAAACAGCTGCTGAAAATGGTGAGTTAATAGGAAAGACTTTTCTTTTCTTTGAAAAAACAGGCTTAAATGACAATACATAGAAATAATAATCACTTTTATACTTTGGAAAAAAGTAGCATAAAAATAGTGATGCTTTAAGTAATGTAGATATAAAAGTCTCAGTAAGTACAGCTTAACTGTGATATACTGCTATGTAACTCCTATTTATGCTAATGGGTATCTCCTAAATACTTTACTGAGTACAGTGAGAAAAAAACTTACGGTATAAAACAAAATAAGCAGAAGTGATTCTCACATGGCATGTACACCCAGCTGACCCCGCTTCAGCTCTGAAGTGCCTATACATTTGCAAATGCTGCTTACAGAGAGATGTTCAGGGAGCCAACTGAAGATCATAATACAAATAATGGGTTTTGGGTATCACCTGTACTTCCAATAAACCAGTTATAAACCAGCTAAGTACCAGTGAAGTACTGGGACATATTTTTGTAATTCAAACAAATGAGAATCAGAGACAGGAGTATACGGGGGAAGAGAAAGCACCTGCTGCAATATTAAAAACAGAGGTATTAAGAGCAAAGAGGTAAACTTCCCATCATGTCACCCATACACATAAATAACTTTCTTTTACTGCTGAATCACAAAGGAAATGGGCATGCAGTGGCAGAGTCGCTTTGTTTAACACAAACTACTTAAGGATTATACATAGAAAAATACGGTATCATACAGAGTTTGGCATCTGTTTTTGCAGCTGTCACACTAGCCCTGCAAGGGAGCATTTGGAGCTGCAAAAGAGGCCAAAGGGGACTATATTCCACACAATCATCACCAGGAAAACAGGGTGCCAAGTGGGTATTTGAGTCAAATTTATAAACCAACTTGCTTTAGAACAGTGCTTCTATTTTTAACACGCAGGGATGAGCCAAGAAACACTGAGATCATGCATTACAGATTACAGAAAGATACGGTATTGCCCTAAGTTTCTCCCCAGTGCTCTTAAATATTTGAGCTTGGAGGTGATGTTCAGCTTTGGGGTAAGTAAGTTCATCTTCATTTAGAAAAGGAATAAAATGGGAACAGCTTACAATAATTCAAAATAAGTGCTTTTTTAAAAAGTATCATTCCCTGTCAGAGACTGCTTAGTAATTTATAAATTATTTTGGCAGGCACTGATGATTAAATGATCTAGGTCTTCACTTAAATAAAATGAGCCATGCCTTTTAGTTCAATGTTTAACATTTTGCATTATGCAAATGTCACAAGAGAGTACTAGAATGATGTTCCTCTCTGCCCAAGACAATATAACACCTGACTCAAGTTCTCCAGGTATCTATTGGACAAATTTTAATATTCTAGACTGCAGAAACCCAAGTGAAGATTCCTTCATTGAGATACTTAATATTTTTTTAAATCTTAAATTTTTAGAAAAGCAGTGGAAGTCTCTAGTTTTACACACAGATCACTGTTTTGGTTTCTGATTTAGAAATTCTTAATAACATTCATGCAGTTGTATACGGAGCTGTTAGTATCACTGATTTGTATCAGCCTTTATTTAATGAGTTTCTCAGTATTTTAAACAGTAAAACACAAATTTACGCTGAGGATTTTCATTGTGCTTTTCAGTAAGATCAAAATATGTGTCTGTTTGTTAGAGTAAATTAAAGAGAATCATATAAAACTACCATATAACAGTGAATAAACATACACAAATTTATCAAGCATATGCAAATTTATCACATTATTTGGCCCAACTTGTAAAGTTCTGATCACCCCGTCACCTCATTTATGACTTTATCCAAAGTTCACTGAAATTTGTGTGTGCAAAGCTGCAGCATCAGTGGAAGACCTTAATATAAAAACCACGCAGAAACCAGCTAGCTACCTTGTACCATCAGCCTGTGTAACGGCTTGCTGCTTACCACAGCTTCCGGAACACGGGGTTCAGCAAATCTTTTTTTTCCCATAATAGAGAACATTTTAACAGTGCAACAGGACAGCTTTCAGCATGGGCACAAACACGTGTGATCTCCTCATGCTGATAATTCACGCTCAAAACAGCTATTTGGAACAGCTAAAGACCCGCTTTCCTCCGTCTGACTCTTACATACCATTGTGGCATTCATGCTGCATGTTATGCAAGGTTAAAATCCAGGGTTGGAACCCCATCCTGGCTTCTATTTAAATCCCCAGCCTAGACACTTGTCTCTTGACCCTTGTTTTTTAAGCATACTACTCTTCCAAGGTCATACTAAGGTCCTCCAAGCACATCAGCAAGGCGAGGGAGCTTGTTTTGGTCTTTATACTCTGAGAACAGGCTTGCCTGCAGCAATTCTATTTCAAGTATCCTCATTCCCAGGTCAGTACAGCCTATTTTTATTGTGAATTTTCCTTGCCTCCCTGCCACACATATTTACCCTTGGACAACACCTAGTTCTCAACCTCACCAGTATTCATCTGCTGCTTCGCAAGTTGTCAAATGACTACTCAGGCGCTAAAAAACCCAACCAAGTCTCTCTAGAGTCTTAATTTAAGTGTTAGCAGGGAGCTGAAAATTAGCAGTAACGTTCCTGCCTGCAGCTACGAAAAAAATTGTGAGAACTGACATTTTAATGATTGCTAAGAACGGCTGTGTAGCAAGTTTGCTAGTTGCTCTCCATTCCACCTTCACTGCCAACGCCGGATGCGTAAGCACTGAACCTACATTCCTGCAATTTCTCTCTTGAGGGTAGGAACCTGAGCTACAAATGCAACGTTGGACGGTAAATGCCCATGTCAAGTAAGTTGGTGAGGCCCAGCAATCTGCTCAGAAAACTCTAGAATGTTCCCACATTGCTGGCTACACTGTGGAAAGTTTTACAGGCTGCTGTTTCTGAGCGCGCT
This sequence comes from Rissa tridactyla, assembly GCF_028500815.1. Lineage (NCBI taxonomy): Eukaryota > Metazoa > Chordata > Aves > Charadriiformes > Laridae > Rissa > Rissa tridactyla. Next base: position 43,066,866 of record NC_071467.1, read on the forward strand.
GGTCCACAAAGCTCTTTCTCAGAAATTCCAGCTCAGTCATCTTCTTCAGCACCTGCTGTTTGTAACTTTTACCTCCCTGATCCACTGGAAACTCCTCTATAGGTTTTTTTAAGCTGACGATCTCTGCTCAGGCACTCATTTTTAGGTCCCTGTTCTCAGCCTTTGAGAACTTATTGCCTCTTTGATGCTGACTTCGCAGCTATATCCTATACAACCATAAACGGTGCTTGCTCTGATGAATGCTTTTAAATCAGTTGTGCGTGCTTTTCACTTTCAAATCATCTTCCCACTCGCACTTGGTGTATGCGACTGCTTCCCTGTCAGGCTAACAGCTGGTTCACAATCCACAGACAGTGCCTCTCAGCATTTGCCTTGATAAGGCTGACTTTCTACGACCACCCGATAGAATTGGCTGCCAAAACCAAGACGAGAAATACTTCAAATGTCAAGTTTACTAATCTGCTCAGGGATCTAACCCTGGCACCCTTCTGATATTTGCCTTGTCTGCCGTTTGCCACCACACCGCCAGTCAAAATCCACTCATGTTCTGCTCAAGGTGCAGTGGTGTGCAACCATGCTGCTCAGATACTGTGTGACCCAAATCCTATCTCCGTGCTGCCACCACTGAGCAACATCACTCTGCTGCCCATTTCACCGTGCAGGTTTTTCATCTTGAGGACCAACACAACCCCAGCTTGCCATTGTAGCTTTCTTACCCTCCTCTCTCCTTCCACTTTGTTTCAAATCCCAGGGTCCTTGATGGTCAATTTAGCTATGCCATAACTTCTTAGTGGCACAGTAGCATCTTGCCAGCAGACAGAATGGGTCCCAATCTGCTTCTGTGTTGAAAGCCTATCATTCAGATAACAGATTTTGATAGACTGCATTACCTCTGGTCCCTCCTAAATTGCTGTTGGCCACAGTCAATGTGTAGCCAGCACCCACAGCCGGGCTTTCAGGACAATCTGTGTTGGCTAGGTGGCCAGGTGCACATTATGATTAACTGCACAGGGGACGATCTGCTGGCCAGGGTGGCTCTAAACACACTGAACACTGCCAAATTGTCATGGTTTGGTTTGGCCAGTTGTGCACATGCTAAAAATAAAATGACAGCAGTAGACACTGGGAAAAGCACTTAACTCCAGACAGAAATCTGTAGTGACAAGTATTAAAATCTCACGTCAAAAAATTTAATCAAGGACATGATAGGTCCAGCTGAACTCAGAGCCCAGGAGCGCTTTCCATCTCCCGGCTCTGACTATGCACCTTGGCTGCATGTCAGCCCAAGGCCGAGGACGTGGGTGGGATGGGGACAGTCACCCTGTGCCCCGGCAGGTCTGTATGACCGGGAGTTAAGGCTGCCAGGCACAGTACTGAACACATCGCTCCTGCGGTTTGGGCACTGTGTGACATAAAACACTGCAGAAAGCAATACAAGCTGGAGAATTCCTATCTTCTTTACAAATAGCTTTCTCTACGTGAACTTTGACATCTTTTAATTACGGTGAGAAGTTTTCAATAACAAAGAAGATACTTGAGATACTAGAGGGATACTTAGAAGGGTACTACAGGGATACTAGGTTTGGCGGAACATGGACAACTTTAGAGATAAAATGAGCAACAACCCTCAAAATATGAGGCATTTGAGAGGTATTGGAGTAAGTGCCTACAGCAGTTTATGAACAGATTCAGAGATGATGGTTCACAGTTCACCTATAAAACTGTAAATAGTTTTGAGAGAAAGATTAATTTCACAGAACATCTTGGAAGTGCACTGTTCAGCTGTGATATTCTTCAAAAAGTTAAATGCATTTGTACTGTCTAATACAAATATACAGGGGGAAAAAAATCTTTTTACTGGAATGAGTAATCACTACATGGTGTTTAGCAGCGCAATTCTCCCTTTAATTGTCTGTTCCCTACTGATGACTGTTTCAGTGATTCAAGAACAAATATCAAAGAATAAATAAAGCGGATGCAAGAGATTTCTTAATACTAACACCTAGGCTGCACTTTATAGATGAAATCTCAGACAATTCAATCGTTACATAACAAACATTCTCATGGCAATTTGGGAATTGCTCTAGACGAAGGCTGATTTCTCTCTCCTCTGCCTAGCCCCACCATAGCTTAATCATATTCTACTTCTGACTTAAGTTGCAGCACCTCACTGGCAACATAACAGGCATCGATAGTGTCTCGAAGGCAACGGAAAGTGTCCTCTCTGAAGCACTGCAAAACTGAGTCATGTATAGTAATGACCATCTATAAAATAATTAAAAAGTCACTCGTAATTTACACATGCATTTCAAAGAACAAATCCTTACAGTGCCTAAAGAAAACAAAACCTGCCATCTTTCTCTTTGTGTGGCTCCCAGGAAGGCAATGGGATTTTGGGTGCATGCGTATCTTAGTCTGATGCCTTCCCTCCATACATCATGTACCAACTGAACACACCGAACACAAAGGCATGGCTACAGTGACAGGGGAGCATCAGCAGCTCACCCATTCTCACCATCCCTCCAGGCTTGTTTCTCTTCAGTTTTTCCCTCAGGAGCATTCAGACTGTGCCCTTGTTCTCTCCTCTGCCTCCAGACGTGATAGGGGCCTCTTTGCCTCTGTTGAGAGTCACCAGAGCCAACCTCTTGTTCCCCTGATACGCTGGAAGCCTGCAAATGAGGTGGAATTTGCAGCAGTCTGCTTTCAATTGTACACACCAGCTGGTGGCAGGAGGACTTCTGCTTGCTATGGTATGCCTTGTACCATTTCTGTCTGCACCTTAATTCATATATTTGATGGACCCTACCTACATCACACTTTAAACCTAGTGATATCATAACTTATTTTTAAATTATGATATCACTAGAATTTACCATTCCATAAAAGCCACAGATAACTCATTAGCCTTGCTACAGACATATATTTTGTGACCTGAAGACTCCACTCTCCTCACTTAGTTTGATCTCCTGAATGACAGAGGCTAAAAAGAATATCACCCAGCAATTAGGTGAGAGGGCTCCATTTTTTCCTCCAGGAACTGTTTTCTCCTAGTATTAAGTACCAACACCAAACTCACATTGAACTCAGGTCTCATATGATTTTTACAAACAGCAGCTGTCGCAGTGCCTTGTCATTAACATGTGATTGACATGAGGAACACGGCTCCTCCAGTGTGAGGCAACATGACAGCAGTGCAAACGGCGCAAGAACCCAATACACCCGTATCATCCATGAAACTACATCCTGAAATTACACATCCCGAATAACAGCCTCAAGAGTCAGTTTAGCGCAGCACTGGCATCAAAGGTAGCATACCCAGACCTGTACAGATACGACCTGAGAAGATACAGGCCATGCAAAGGGAGCTTTAAGAGGGCCCAGGTTGTTGATATGAACAGAAGATGGACAACAAAAGCCTTCTCTTAGTTTCTGAGGAACACATACTTTGTTATTAGTGCTCTAATTACACTCTTAATTTGATTTAAGTCCAAATGAAACCCTGAGCCATGCTCTCATTAAAGAACACTTATATTCCTATACTCTTTAGCTACGCAGCTAATTTTAAATGGCTGGAAGATAAATTAATTGCATTAATTTTAATAACATTTCATTTGGAAGTCTAGGAGAAAACTAAATGAGACCTGTTGAACAGATAATGGTGTAAACATTTTCTTCATTCACTGATTTATTAGGGAGATTCAATGCAATGCAAGCAGTTCCCCTATTAGAAAGGCTGCATGGCGTGGACCATGACCATGTGCAGAAACAAAACTGCACATTTTTCCTTCCTGCAACAGCCCGACTACAGGGGACTGTCACGGTCCCCTGAGGCTGCTCTGAGCGGACTGCCCTGACTGGACACATATCCAGCCGAGACCGATTAGACAAGAAAAACAAGGTCATTCATGCTACTTCCCTTTTTAATGATACTAATTTAAAAATTAAAATTCTCGATTGGGGTTTTGCTACTGCCATTTAGAGCAGTAAATAGAACGTACCTAACTACTACCCACTTAAAATTGAGGTTTTAAAGTTTAAAATACTACTTTTGCATACTCCCTGAAAAAAATTGCAAACATTTTATAATTTGAGTTCTGAAGGCTTTCAAAAACTCAAGATTTGTTTTGCAATCTCAAATTTTTCAAAATTTATTTTATTGAAAGGTTTTCTTTTCATTTTCCGAACCTTGCTTCAGGACATGAAATGGACTGACAATGTAAACAAGATCCGCTATGATCTAAAATCAAAGGCTGGATATGCAGTTAGGCCAGTATATATTAATGGCCTACTCATTAAACTCATTGAAAAAAAAAAAAAAAAGAATGATCAGCTCGGACTAGCTTGAAAGTTTTTTCCCTGCAAAATATAAGATCCAAAGATTTTGTTAGGTATCAAGTCAAGGATAGAAGTGTTTCCTGGCGCAAAACTTCAAACACATGTGTCCACCTCCCAGTTGAATGTCCTACCCACCACTCTACTGAATCACAGTCTGCATGTCCCTGAATATTTAGTTTGTCCATGACAAGGACTAATTTGGTTGCAATTACAACTACTGTGGCATTTTAAATAGGGCAATCTACCAGGAAAGAGGAGGCACAAGTTTCAGGCAGTCCTGCATCCTATTCCACAATGCTTCTCATATTAAAACTAATTTTTCTGGCTCCTGCATAGCAGGATCAGTCTAAGTAGCATGTCAGATATGGTCTCAGTTGCCTCAATAAAATCTTTCCATCCTAACTTGATTTTTCCTCTCATGGGTGTTGCACATTGACTACTGCAATGATTCCCCTGCAGTTATTTAATTAGAGCCTAATCTTACCTTCTCACACAGAGCAAGACTTTCTGCCCTAGTATTCATAAACGGCAGCCAGCTATTTGGCAGCACCGTTGTTTTTGCTGGTAAAAGCAGTTTTTCCTCTTTAGCACCTCTCTGGGGTGGGATGTGCCGTTCACTTCCCCGCAGCCTCCCTGCTGCCGCTGTAGCCAGCCGCACAGCAAAGGGCGCGGGTAACAAAAACAAAGTCCATGGTCCAGGGTCACCTCACAGCCAAGAGCCGCACCAGGAACCAGGGGGAAGAGGCAGGAGGAGGAGGAGGCAGGGGCTGATGCTGCAGCACGCTCACTGCTGGGGAAAGGGCTGCCCCTTCATCACCAGCCCGGGAAGGAGAATAAAGCCAAGAGGAATTCCTCTGGGGTAGTTACCAGTTTGTATCACGCTAGGGCACTGTGAGGCTGTGAAGTGCTCACCTGGCGACAAGTCTCCATTACAAGCGTTTGGCCACTTAACTCTTATCATCATCAACCTGTTCAAATTAAAGGCATTTCTTGTGTTTCTAAAGTGAATAAGGAAAAAGTACATCACAAGCAAAGTCCAGACACTTCCCTTGGGAATGTCTTCATAACATTCAGTGGGACCTGAATCCAATGCACAAAGTGCAGAACAGGCTATACTGCTGGTAAAGGAGGTTAGAATAACATTGAGTTTTTAAAAATACTACCCTGTAAATTCTTCTACTTAGAGAGAAAAGCAGGTATGGTTAGGCAGATTCTCTCGAGTGTCTACAAGGCTCCATATAATGCACAGGGGGAAAATATACTTTTCCTTACACCACTTCTGTGATTTCCAGTTTTTCTTCTGTTACTCACTCATTTTTACATTATATTAACAGACCAGATCTTCCCTACCATCTTTGGCAGCCTTTTAGGTTTCATGTTCACCTTCTGTAAGCCCTAAAAAGTATGCAGGTTACTTTATTGGAATAAAAGCACTCATGTTTCCTTGGGACTTTGCCTACTTCTGGTTTGGAGCAAGAAGCGTGCAAACCACATGTAGCAGCCAGAAGGGATCTAAGCAAAAGTGCAGGATCATTCAGAAAGCTAGTACAGACACAGAACATACATAACCTCCTTTCCACCATGAATGTGCTGAAGGCATCTTCCTGTAAGCAATGATTGTGGGAACATCTTCAAATATAAAACTGCATGCCAGCGCCGTATTAAGAGGCACCTCTGGAAATGAGGCAGAATTATCAGTCAACATTTTGTACTAATGCAACATGGAAGTTGTAGCAAAATGAAACGATCTTCCATCACACTTCCACTGCCATCTGATTTCTGCTACCGGGTGGAGTTTTGAGTGTAATATATGGGGGGAAAAAATGTTAACTGTATTACTGATCTGAATTAAATGTGCTGTAATCAGACTTTGCACTCTCATGCCATACCAATGCGCTTTCTGCGCAGTAGGAGATGGAGAAACCCACAGCCTGTCTAGCTTGACACCTCCTGAAATATTAGGCTGGGGATACTGTCCCAGCTGCAGATGAACAAGTGGGGAAAAAATGCAGAAGTAAGCTTAGGGGGAAAAGAGTGACTGTCCCAATGAGAAAGAGAGGCTGTTGGTGTCCATAAGCACAACATACAAACCAAGTTGAGGAACACACTCAGGAATCAGGCCAAAAACTGCTCTTCACAGAAGTTCAAATGGGAAAGACGATCCCAAAAGAAGAAGCAGAGCCAGGATAAGCAAGGGCAAGCAGAAACGAGATCTACCTTAAGGCCTGCAGAAGGCAAGACAAGGAGCCGAGAGGAGAAAGGAAAAGGCAGTCAGTGATGTTCAGAAGAAGCAGTCAGAGCAGGTTCCCCGTCAGTCCACAAGTTCCCAGAGCATCTCCTACTGCAACAACAGCGCTTTGGGCACAGCCTCTCTGCAGAGCACTCAGAAGTCAATAACCTGGAGAGTGATTGCCCTCAGCTAGCAACAGCTAATTACAGAGATCATTCAAGGCAATCATTGACATATGTACCAAAGTTCTTTTTTTTTTCTTTTTTGCTAAGCGCCTATAACAACTTTACACTTTTCTCAGACCCACCCTAAATCTTTTGAAATTCCAAGAAGGAATGGACACAAAAGACCTCAAAATCCCCAAACCCTATTGCTCCCAAAAGAACAAAGGTATGGTTTTGTCTCAGTTCAATCTACTGTTTTGTCATTTTTATACTACCCCATACTTTATTGAATAATCCATTTGTGAGTCAGTATAATTCTGAATAGCCTCTACTGAGAAACTGAGTAAATATGTGATTTAATGGCTTCTATAAAAAAGTGCTATAAGCATCCTCCTGTACTATTCGTTATCCATAAGTGGGAACTGGGTTTATGGCATCCTAGCACCCTGTGCAAATTTTTGTGCATGATCTTTTAGTAAAACAGCCCAGACAGCAATAACCTGGTGTTGGACATATTTCCAAGAGCTCTGAATTGGTGGCAAAGAACATTTAAAAGCAATACTTAAATCACAACATGCAAGGGAGAGACCAAAACAAAGCCTTCTCCTCTTCAGCAAAATACTAAATGAAGCCTTTTGGAGAACATTGATCTTCCTATGCTTTTTCCTGACTTAGCTTTTTGACTTTTTTTTTCTTTTCCAGAGGTCTTTTGTCAACTTGCATTGAAAGTTTTACCTGCGTAAAGCTGGCCTCAAAGTGGTAACACCAGGCAGCCTGAGAGTTTAATGCTGGATTCCCATGCCTTTCGAACGGTTTTTCGCCTTTTCCCTTTCAATCAGCTTGGAAGGAAGAAGAGGACAGAAGTCTGCCTAATTGCTGATGCCATTTTGTGATCAAGTATTGCCTATTTACAGGGCATTTTTGATGCTGTGTACTTGTGCCCTAACCTGACCCAATTTTGTGTTATATCTTGATGGTACTTGGTGTGCTGGGATTATTCAGAACACTGCACTTTTTGGAAGAAGCCAACAGGCATTTCTGAGTGTGACTGTTCACAAGCACCCGAATGTACTGCACCAGATAACCCTAAGCATGTGCTTTACTGACAGAAGACCTGCCTACAACTCAGATTTTAAAACAAAACACATCATCTGTGTGGGGACTTACTGCCTTTCATTGCACGGTTATGTTGGACCTTCATTTTCCACACTCCTACTCCGCTACTTAGTCATGGAGAACACTGCTGTTTCAGCAACGTTATTTAACCCATATTTTAATAGTTACAACCATCTGCGGAACGGAAGCAGGCTTGGGGTTGAGTCTTAGATTTGTATTCGCTGTGTCATCTTGAGCAACACTGCTCTTGTGGCTCTGGTTTTCCATACAGAAAAATGTAAGGATAAATACTACACTTTTATGGGGGCTGGAGAAGAAAAAGAGCTTCACTTTGAATTGAAATCAATTAAAAACTGAAAAGTTGCCAAATTCAACTGTGAATCTAAGAAATCTATCCCTTGCGTGTTTCTGAAAGATACATTAAGTATTTTTTGGGTGCTTATTTCTATCAGTCTGTGACATATGTGGATGCACAAACTTAAAAATCATCTTGGAAAGCACAGCATTAAAAGTCTCCGTCTCCTTTTAAGATTTCATAACCAGTTGGAGGCACCTGGAATGAAATACGCTGTGGTGCCTGGAAAGAGGAATCTGTGACTGCTTCCCACAGGCTCAAGGGAGAATTGTAATGGGCTCTATGCTCCACAGCCAAAGTTAGCCCCAAAATGTGCAAGGTCCCTTGTAAGACTTTGAAATAAAGTATTCCACAGCAGGAATGAGAAAAGAGAGAGACAAAAGTGTCTCCTATGTGTCCATCTTAAAGACTATTATTTGCCTGTCACTTCATGGAGGAAATACGACGATTCAGGACAAGAAATGCTCTAAGCTGATTGTATATGATTTTACAGGTACATTGGCACAACGTAAGTTATCCTCATTCCCTACATTTTATGGGATATAATTTTCCTAATCTGCAAATTTAGCAATTAATAAAAAATAAACAATCAAGTAAATATATTTTATACTCAAAATTAAACAACTTATACTGTACAGTAACTATTTCTGATCATGCTATTTTCTATAGTTAAGAATGATTAATTTTTTTTCCCCTACATTCTTCTGCTTCTCAGAAACAGTTTTGGGTTTTTTAACATGTGTTTTACAAATACAATTTTCATTTGAACAGAAGTTAATAGCAGGAAAATCTCATTTTAAGAAGTTAGCTTGCCCAGAAGGAACCCTGTCTCTAACCGGAGCACTATTGGCTCATCTCAGATGGAAGGCAGACCCACACATTGGGATAACATTTTGGGGGGATGCCTTTGGAAAAACGGTAAGTGAAACTCTAAATGAAAGAACTGCTGCAGTCCTGAAACATTTTGCAGATGGGAGAATCAGCTTCCTGACAAGTCCTTTTACAAATGATTCAGTGGAAACATTTAAAGAACATTGTGCCACCTTAATTAGAGTGGTTGCCATATGTAACTTGTATCTCTTAATTGTAGTAGAACTCTTTCAGTCTTGATCTAGTGTTGTAAGATAAATTTGAGTAGTAGGTGTGTTTTTTAATTTTGTATTATTTTAACATCCACTGATGCTGACAGAAACTGGGATCCATTTCATCACTTTTTCAAAACTGTAATAAGAAAGCTATGGTCCAAAAGGGCTTGTATATGGCAGACAAAAAGTGCACAGAGAAAAAGATTCGAACAGCTTGGCATCAGATCAAATGGCCAGCAGAGTTGGAAATAGACCCCAGGTCTCTGACACCCCAGTCCAGACTTGTATGATCTGATCTCTCCTGCCTCATTTATTTACATCAGCGTTTACTGTCTGCTGCTTAACTGAATTACAGAATCCACATCAACAGCTGGGGCTCACAAGCTGGATATATATTTTTAATAAGAAATGTTTAAAATCTTTATTTTAATTGTCAGTGGTCATACATCTTGCACTAGCTTGCTTCCTTTTCTGAACATGAATGTACACTGCTTCCATTTATTAAGTTACTGATCATTCATCTAAGGATAGGGAGGGCAGTAATGGCACTCATGATAACAAAAATCAATAGAGCTGTAAATAAGCTTTGCTACAGCTCCTAAGAATTTTAAGTCATTCATTATGTAGAAACATACAGTGCCAGCCAAGGAAATGCACTGGCTTTCTACGCTAGTTTCTACATTTGTCCTCTAGTTGTACCTGTCACCTTCTACTTACAGATCAGAAGAGAGGATTGTGTGGACTTTGTAAAGGCAATGAATGTGTTGCCAACCCAATTGCATATATAATGATTTTGCTGAATAGACAGAGGGATAATGATAATCAGCGTGTTTCCATACAGCCGTAGGGACTTCTCTGTTTCCGTTACATTCTGCCTTTTGGATCAAATCTCTTTTCCAAACTGCTAGACAGGTTTTCCAAAGGCCTTCAGGAAGAACAGAATAAGTCATTTCAATAAATTCCAGTCACATTTTGGCCTACGGAAGGACAGTTAAAACATTCAGGCCATATATAGTTTACACCTCTAATATCAGAAGGTGAAACATCAGAGTGTAAAAGGACAAGCCCCCACACGGGAAAAAGCATTTGGGAAATAAAACTGCTGCTTAAAATGTGCTAAAACTGAGACCTTGAATTTGAAGCTTTTTAGAAGGGCAGTGAGCAGAAGGGGAATTTGACAATCTCACTGGGGTATTCCTGGGCAGGAGGAGACTCAAGTACTGTAGAGCTAAGAAGGTTAAATACATTGGCCACAGACCGCACCACTTTCCATTTTGCCTTAAGAAAACCAAAACACACTATGGGGTAGTGCAAGAGTGCATCAAGAGACAAGACAGGAGAGGAAAAGGCACGGCATTTTGAGGTCCTCTTCCAAGTATCTGAGCAAAGTAGCACTGTAAACCATATCTCATGCCATTTAATACATTCAGCTCTTTTGATCAAGAAGCAGAACCTTGGAAAATTTCCACAGACATGTTAGCAGGGAACACTGCCTAATTGCCAAAATATGTATACTTTAGTTTAAATTGATTTGACTTTTTCTTACTTGCAACATGACTTTCCAGCACATACATTTTTGCAGAACAACTTGGACTCTATGGGGTTCAATAAATACAGTGAAAAAATGTGAGGTACTAGAAATCCTGATAATCTTGATATGTCTCTCAGAAGACTATGAAAGAAAGCTGGATTTGATCACCTGCCAAAGAACAGAGGAAAAGGTCTTCAAGCTAAATCTTACTGGATCAAAGATGACATCTGACCACTAAGAAACAAATCCTTTACAGTTTAGTAAGTAGCAAAGCCTAAATAACTCCACCAGAGCACCATATATTAACACACACCTGACAACTTTGCCAACAGGAGCTCTTACTATTTAATCATAGAGGAATTTGGGGCTTAGCCTACCGGGCAGACATATAAATATTTTCTGAGAAGAAAGAAAACCTAGAATTTCTATGCAGAGAGCACACACACTTTGTTTCCCCATACCTCTACACACAGTGGAAAGAGATCTGAAGAGAGTCAGGTATTTTCAGTCTGTGACTGAACACACAAACTCAACTTTCTCATGTCAGGCTCAGATCGCCTGTATTAATTTAAGCGTGATGTTCACAGTGGCTGAGTTCCCTCAGCTCCATCTGGAGTCAAAGGGTCCAGCACTCGTAAATAAATAAGCAAGGAGATCAGACTCCCATGGCTGGTCAGTCAGATTTACTACTAGAAATCATAGCAGATACTTTCCCAGTGCAGCTATCCACAAGGAGCAGTTTATCTCCTAATCTGGGACTCATTTAGGGAGTCATTAAAGGAAGAAGATTTAACTTGAAGAATGCTTTTGTCCTAGATACCTACAAACACATTTATCTCAGAGCCCAGGTGCCCCTGTTAATTGGCACTGACTTTATAAGAGTCCATAAGAATATTCATAGAATCGAAAACATATTTCTAAATGATTCATGTTGCAAATCCTCAATTACCCATTTGCAGCACAATTACCATATTAAATGTGCGACGATATGTGCACTCTTCATTATGTTCAATGTCATCCTTTATTCTATTTATAGGCCAAAAACTGGATCTTAAACAGACATATCAACTTCTGGGAAGCTTTGTCATAATTTTAGTCACTGAAATCTTGATTAAGAGTTTGGATTTTAAAAAAAACCAACAGTTTGTCTGACTGGAAAACCATCCTATAGGCAAGAAAATAGAAATACTGATGTAAGTTTATAAAACAGATAAACTTTTCCTTGAACTGCCAGCATGAAGCAGTATCTAGCATCCAAAACCTAGATTCCGGAGACCCTGTAGTACCCGAAATTCTCAGGTAAGATTTCATCACAGGCATCACCCTAATACAACAAAATTTAATGTATGCACCATTTCACAATTCCTCCCACACACGTTCGTTGCACGCGGCTTATGCAATGTGTCTCACTTACTTCAGAATCCCCAAGCTGAAACTGCTGAGCCATATGTGGCTTGAAAATAGCTCCAGTGCAGCTCCAGTTTGGGAGATACAGCCTGTGATTAATAAATGGTATGCCTGGCAGGACGGCCGCTGGGTAACATTTTATTGCTACGGCACAAGATTACAGCCTTGTCGTGCCCTACAGACAACTTTTGGAGACTGGCCTGACACTCCTGGGACACTCTTATGGGAAGCAGTGTAGACTGCTTCTCAGCATCCCTGCATCTGCCTTCTGGCCCAGCAGTTGGCTTAGAGAGCACACGAACCTCTGAAGAGCCGGGAAAACTTCTGCTGAAAATTACACTCGGTATATGAACAGACTAACTTCAGCATTGGCCAACAGCATTCTGGCTTGTATCAGGAGTAGCATGGCCAGCAGGAGCAGGGAAGTGATCGTGCCTCTGTACTCGGCACTGGTAAGGCCTCACCTCGAGTGCTGTGTTCAGTTCTGGGCCCCTCTGTACAAGAGGGACATTGAAGTGCTGGAGCGTGTCCAGAGGAGAGCTACCAGGCTGGTGAGGGGTCTGGAGACCAGGTCATATGAGGAGAGGCTGAGGGAGCTGGGCATGTTTAGCTTGGAGAAGAGGAGGCTGAGGGGAGACCTCATTGCCCTCTACAACTACCTGAAAGGAGGTTGGAGAGAGGTGGGTGTTGGCCTCTTCTCCCAGGTGAATAATGACAGGACCAGAGGAAATGGTCTGAGGTTGCGGAAGGGGAGGTTTAGATTAGATATTAGGAAGATATGAGGAAGTAAAGGCACTGGAAAAGCCTGCCCAGGGAGGTGGTTGAGTCACCATCCCTAGAGGTATTTAAGAAACGGGGCATGCTCTAGTGGCAGAGATTGTAGGGGTTTGGGTTTTTTTGTGTGTGTATGGTTGGACTCGATGATCTTAAAGGTTTTTTCCAACCATGAAGATTCTATGATTCTATGATTCAGTTCATGAAGAGGGGGGTGAGAATTGCATGGAAAGTCAAGTAACAACCAAATGAAAATAAAACAAAGCAAACACTGCTGAGAGACAAAAGTGATGATGGAGTATACCTATACCTTTTGAGTTTGTGAATATTTTAGTGTATGTGATACAAAAAGTTCATATTGCTGTATCATTGGGAGTTATTGTGTCGACTTTTAAAGAACAGCTGAGAGCTAAATGCAGCTTTCTTCTGTACAATCCAAAAGTTAATGTCTTCAGCTAGCCTGAGCACCTACTTCTTTGAAAACCAAGACTATGTCTTCTTAGAACTTATTTTCAGTATCATGCAGCCAGATTAGTATTGTGGTAATTGAAATCCTGACAATTTTTTGGTAGGTACTCCTCAAATACAAGTCCTAAAAGCAGCTAAAAGGCCAGACTCAGGAGATCTTGAAAGGCCACAGAGGATCAAAGCTAAATCAAACCTACTTAACTCTGTGAGAAAAATGGTAGATTTAGGCAAAACAATAGATATTTAAACTTTGCCTTTTTGACCTGTTCCTGCCTGCTTGTTATCGTCTAACAGAGAAAAATACTTTCCTTTGGAGAAGCTGGTCTCCATGACTATATTTTCATGGAAATCATAGGTCTGAGAAAAATCTATAACCAAAAGCCTCTTCAATAATACAATTGCTAAACAGGGGAACCCATTATCTATTGATCCAGCTAAACAACACAGTGACTACTGTGTTTCCACTCATTTAGAAGCTTCGGTCAGGCCAATAATCCAGAAAGAGGTATTCACAGGAGAAAATCTGAAACACTGCATGGTCATCTCGTTACAGTCAGCTCTGTATCATTGCTGCACAGTGTGAGAGCATGGCTGAGTGATCAGGCTGAAGGACTGGGTGGTCTAGAAACATTTCCTTGTTTCATATCACAGAACCTGTGGCTACTACTGTACTAGCAAGTAATGTGGTCTGAGACCCCACCTGTAAGTCAACTGTCATAGAATCAAAGAATGATAGAACGGTTTGGGTTGGAAGGGACCTTAAAGATCACCCACTTACAACGCCCCTGCCATGGGCAGGGACACCTCCCACTAGACCAGGCTGCTCAAAGCCCCATCCAGTCTGGCCTTGAACACTTCCAGGGATGGGGCATCCACAGCCTCCCTGGGCAACCGGTTCCAGTGCCTCACCAGTAAAGAATTTCTTCATAATATCCAATCTAAATCTACCCTCCCTCAGTTTAAAACCATTACCCCTTGTCCTATCATTACACTCCTTGATAAAGAGTACCTCCCCAACTCCCCTGTAGGCCCCCTTCAGGTACTGGAAGGCTGCTATAAGGTCTCCCTGGAGCCTTCTCTTCTCCAGGCTGAACAACCCCAGCTCTCTCAACCTGTCCATTGGGAATGCGCCTGTGACCAGTCATGTTCATGGCTATCTCTAATCTGCTATGGGAGTGATACCTGGCCCATGCCAAAGGTTTGCCAGGGATGAGGCTAATGGTACAGACAATTGCATGCTGGCGTTTTGCTCCTGCTTCATTATGAGTATATACACAGCTAATGCAACCTGGTGTCTGAGTCCCGATGCCTGGCAAGGACATGCCACTGACATCTTCAGCTGTCACCCACCTACTGTCCAGCTTCCAATACTCCTAGATTAGGGTCCCTGGACACCTGAGTTTCCACCACTGATCAGCTCAAAAGACATTTAAACTTCAGTTCCTGTAGCCCTCCCTTGTGTGGACATGCCCTGAGGGTACCAAACACACTTAACATCCTGCATTAGGTATGTCACGGCTGGCAGGAGGGGCAGGAAGCCTGCTACCCAAATCAGGGGAGTACAGGTAAATAAATGCAAAGAGCTAAGAGGGAGCATAAAACTGAACTATTTTTGACAACAGAGCATGGGCTACTTAAATACTGGATCTGACTTAGATGCTCAGTTCCAGCAGTTATTGATGCTTGAGGACAAGATGTGAAGACAGAGATGTGACATCCACCTTGGCCTGCCAGACATCCTCACAACCTCAGGTACTGAGATTCCTCCCTCTCTTGTACACATCTCTCCCATCTCACTGCTGACTATTTTACAGGGCTTCCCACTCAGCTAGCCATTTTCTGCAAACCTTTCCTTGAAATTCCTCCTGTGCGTGGTATTGGGAGCCTGTGCACAGGTTGTGCACAGGATTGAAAATCCTGCTGTATACAAGCCAACAAGAGTAAGCTGTTGCAACGGGGAGGAGAATAATGGTAAAATATCACTAAACATGGACTTTGGGAACCTGTAAGGACATATGCAATCAATGTGCACATACGTGCCCAAATGGATGTGCTCACACAATTGAATGTAACACATGCTAAGGCCCTGTCTGCACTGTGAAAATATAAATGGTGGTACTCAGGCTATCCCTATATCTAGTACAGATGCAAAAACCAGCACAAAGTACAACTGTAATCAGGGCAGCTTAATTTAGTAATGAACTCTGATTTACTCTGAGAGCTGCAGTCAGCAATTTCCAATTTGACAAAATATTCATGCAGAGATATTCCTACCACTAACCCAGTTTTAGCATAAATGGTATTTAATGAAAAATGAGTGATGAGCAGTAAATATTGATAATAGAAACTGGAAGGGAAGGAGGAATACAAAATTAAATATCATAAAGGGAAAGCAAATAACCTGTTTTGACAATCTTTTTTTCTCATATTTTTTTCTCCTGTGGAGAGAAAATCAGTAAAAGATCGAAAGAAATACCAGAAGCTTTGGAACTTTGCATGTAGAAATGCTTGAGGGTCACTGCCATCCTCCCAGCCCTCTGCAGAATTTTGATAATTTGATGCAATCTGGAAGCGCTTTAGTGCCAAAGAACAGTGGCTGCCTTCCATCACCCGAGTCTACTGATCTGCTTTACAGGTTCAGTGATTTAGCCCTTCCTTAAGATTAATGCTATTCTTGCACTTCTTCTTCTCGAGGAAGATCTTTTTCTTTACTGTGATTATGAATGAGTGAGTGAATAATTTTAGGGAATAATTTAGCCCCATGTTTACCTTGCAAAATATCTGCAAGCAGATTGTAATTTCCTTCAATTTAGAATTCAAATGTATTTATTTGATGCATTTTTTTTCTTCTGTGGATTAATCATTAAATTATTTGCTGTATTTGATATCTGAACTGTGCAGTTTCACTGCATTGGTCAAACAAGTCACACCATCTTATTTCAGTCTATATTGTGCTGCAAGATCTTCACCTGTGCCAGTATTAAACAAAACCCCCACATCTATTCAGGCATATGACTTTGCAACAATGCTTTTGAAGAATTACATGGGTAAAACTTGGTTTCTTGGAAGCTGAGGAAGCAGCAAGGGAAGAAAGCATGGCTGACATGCTTCCTGAAAAGCTGGAACAAATATTCAGTGAAATACTTACAAAGTGGACTTGAAAGAGAAGACTTGAAAGGTGGCATTTAGAAACCTTAGTTCAAATGTCTGTGAAGACTCCAGCACAGCTGCCTTCTAACATGGCAACACCAAGGCCCCCTGGGCACTCTCAGGTCACAGACCTCCCCTGGGGGCGAGAGATGTGCACCTGGGCGCATGCCGAAATCCCAAATGCCTCTAGGTCTGGCTATGTAACTCGGTACGGTCATCTACAGCATTCAAACTACCTCGAGCAAATCTACCCTGCCCTTTGTTGCATTTTTTTTTCATTTTGTGATTTTTTTGTTAGGGTTTTGATGGTTTTTTGGTTTGGTTTGGTTTGGGTTTTTTTAAGGTTGGCAGGCTCCCAGCAGGATGAATTTCCCCCCTCTGTTACATCTCTAACACCTCCCTCTCTCTGCACCGCTCTCCTGGGGAGAAAGGCACAAGGGAGGAACAGCACCCAGAGATCTTGCTCTGTTGCTGTGTCGCTCTAGTGCTGCCCCCAGGGACAGTCAATCTGGCTGACAACAAAGGGCTTATTAGGCTGTGCCTGCCTACTGCGACCACGCTACCTGCAAAACCTGGGCAGGCATCTGCCTGGTGTTGTACTGAGCGATCAGAGACCTCACAGAAACGGATCTGAAGGTGATTGCCCACCAGCTACTGAAAACCTCTAGATGGTGGGTGGGAACAGCAGAAAGGTCACGCAAATCACATCCCTGGAGGACCCCAGCCAGGGAACCATTACTATGTAGGGCTAAATTATCACTGTGCATTGACCTTCATTGAAGTTGAACCCTGGACAAACCACAGACATTTGCAAATTGGAAGAAATTTTGTCAGACCAGCTGTTGGAAAGTCATTAATACTTTAGAATAGTTGGCAACCATCTAATTAAATCAGAGAATACTACTGCAGCGATAAGGAAAATGTAATGCTAAGTTGCTTTAGACAGGAAAAAAAAAAAGAAAAAAAAAAAGATGCCAAGACTGGGGTAAGTACATTTGCCTACATACCAATGAACTTTCCCCTGTCAGGCTGCAATAGAGTCCTTAGTATAAACGTGTATTTGGCACTTGTCTTAGAAAAGTTGAGTACTATTCAGCGTTGTTCCATTTGGGCATTCCTAACCCTGGAGCTGCAGAAAGACAGCTCATGCTGAGTAAGACAAATGCTGGCACCAGGTACATGACTTACGCATTGAAGGGCAGGGCACCATATAAGCTTAAGAACCAAAGAACACCTAGGACACTTCTGTCATTACAGATTTTATTTTTCATCCTGTGCCAGATAGAAATGGGTCATTTGCTTTGTCAGAGGAAGTGATTTTAAAGAGTTACTTAGCAGCATACTATAAGGTAAGCATTCAACAACGTAATACACTGCTTTCTCATTTCAGGGTACATATTGTCTTACACTGTCTCTTATGAATCCTCCAATTGGTCCTCCTTTTGGTCCTTCTCAGGAAGGAAATGTTCCCACGCTACTGCCATGTCATCAAGAATTTGTTGTTTATTCCCTCCAGTTACTTTTTATTTGCACTTCCATGTGGTCCTCCACATCCTTCCTTCTCTCCTTTCTGTTATGTTTTAAAAAAAGAGTAGGAATCCTTCACTCCTGAAGTTGGGCACTACTAGTGGTAGTCCAGATTTTTTAACTTTCTCCTTGTTAGTGTTTATATTGCAGTTACTTTTTTTTCCTGTGTGTGTTTACTGCTCCCATAACCTACACCTTTACATAGATGTCTCTGGTATGCAAATGCTCGCAAAAGCAGTAGCAGGAAGAGTCAAGGTGGCAACACAAACTGATGCATTTTCACAAGCATCATTCACATCAAGGCGATACTACTTATTTGCTACCTGGTAGCAATGACAGGGCTTGTTAATTGCTTGGCTCCTGCCAACATGCAATTTCTTTACAATCTCTGCCCATAAATATATTTATTTAGACCTTTAAAATCTTAATTAAATCAAACACTAGGCATATTAAACAGAAACCTTGGCCAAATACAAAACTAAACAACAAGCAATATTACTTTTAGGAATAGAGCACTTGGAAAGCTGGCTCTTAACTGCCAAGAAAGTATTTGTTACGATGAGGCAATACAGTTTTCCTTTAAAAATGCAATGATCAAAAAATGTATGTATTTTGTGGAATTATGTTGACTGACAAGTTGCTTTTCAATGGAAGAAAATCAAACGTCAGATTTCAATAGTAGTTGATTCATGCTTTTTAAGCTATTCAGCTTTAATACTAATTAGGTGCCTACAGCTGACGTTATTTTTAAATTTTATATATAATGTTGCATTAGAAAACCCAAAACCATCAGCGCTTCTGTTGGAGACAATCAATGAGAAGAGAAAGAAATGTCTGTTTCATGAGAAACTGAAATTTGGGGTTTCTTTCCATTTCACATTAGCACAAATCTGCCACCAACCTACGCTCCAAATGTTGGAATTCTGCACAGATTTGAAATATCTGTTTCCTACCAACTCTGGTTTCTATTACTGCATTAGTCAAAGCCTTCCATTCGGTAGCCACTGCTCCCTCCACAAGAAAAAGCCTTAAAGACATAAGCAAGTCTTCCACAAGTAAGAGGAGGTGGCACAGGTGGGCCTAAAAAGCAAGCCTAACGCTGAGTCCAGCTCCTCTTTGGGAACTCCCTGCAGACAAACCTCTGTACATCAGAAGAGTGTCATCTCCAGCACGTGAGATGCAGACAGAGCTGGCTGACAAGCAGGACACCCCGATGGGCAGAAAAGGGATTTGTTTTTTTTTCTGTTGTTATTGAGTCTCATTTTAGTCAAAATGGGACTAAATGCAAATGTTTCGATCTTTCCAGAGAACCAGAATCCCCCTGAGCCTTGCAGCTGCTTGGTGAAAGCGACTTTTCCATCAGACTTGCTGCTGATGCCGTCAGGGAAATAGAGGCTCCTCTTTTAAACTCTGCTTTGGTTTTGCGGAACATTTCATCAAACACAGCACATTCTGAATCAGAGAATTCTGCCCCCAGGAACGAGCACTTCAGGATGAAACTTTGTTTTATCAGACATTTCCTGAACATGGTACTCAGAGACACTCAAGAACTGCTGTATCAGATGAGTAGGAGGAAGCTTTATTCAGCAATCAGGACCCAAACTCAGTGTTTGCACTCAAAGGCAAATTGAACTGAGGCATCTATTCTTTTCTGGCTTTATAATCGTGGTGTCCTGCTGTTTCCTTCACTAGAGGTTTTTAATCTCATCTGGTCACTTTTTAATCAAGACTACTTTTAGAGCATAATTGTGTACTATATTTGCCAGTTAATTTGATCCTGAAATACTACCTCTTCTGCAAAAATGCAGGATGTTTCACATATAATGCACAAGGAGATGGCAGTCAGCTTAAAATGGGAGTTTGCAAAGATCACACGTTTCCTGCAATCAGCTTGCTCTACCTGTGCTGTGAGCCTCACCACTAGCAAAACTTCCTTTGCTATCAGTGAACTCTTTGACAAGTTAGGTATGCACGACAGTGCCTTTAAGAAGGATGTTTTCACGGATATCCTTTTGCTTATGGTCATTTTAAGTAGAAATCTCTTGTACAGTAAGGTGCCATCACTTAGCAGAAGTGCTTACATTGTCATGCCATCCTTAAAAACAGCAGAGTCTCCCAAACTTGGGAAGCTGTCATTGATTGCCACCTAATCCAAGCTTCAAATTTAACTCTTACGCGTAATCAGGGGTTCTCAATTTATGAAATATTATGCGCTTCTATGGACTTAACGTAGTAATGTGGAAATGTATATGATCAGGAAGGATCACATTTGCACCACGTGCAGAACTTTGCTCTTCAGGGTCATTGTACTGCCTAGGCCTCCCCAGCCAGGGGCTGCATCTCAGGAGTGCCCTGAAATATAACAAAGGATAATGTCATGCCAGGAAGCATTTCATAACCGGAAAGTTGAGAGCTGATACGTGGTTTAGCTTAAGTTTGTTAAATTAAGAGTTTTAGGAAAGTCCTGTTAATGCAAGTAGACACAAGATCTGCAGAGAGGGACAGTAAACAAAGTGAAATGTTGCCCTTTGTATGGTTCCTATTTTGGCAGGCAAAATCAGGCTTGTCAAAGAGTCTGATAACTGAATTGTCCTAACACTATCTGGCACTTCTATTTAAGCCAGCAGCACATTAGCATGGGAAACATCTTTAGGTGAAAATAAAACAAGAATGATACTTATCACTTATTTTATTTCTTTTTATCTCCTTTGCTAATCTAGTGCCATCAAACTTGACTTTGTGTCAAAATCAGAAAACACCTGTTCCTGGGCAGTTTACAATATAAAATATTCTCTGTGTGTGCATGTGTGAAATAAATATGCAAAAGATCTTTGGTTTTATCTGTTAATCTTCCACATAACACAAATGAGATGAACAGTATCTAGAGTGCAAAATGAGGATGACAGACAGGATTGTGTGCATACAAATTGGACTATATCCAAAGAGCCCTTATAATATCTGGAATAAAAAACTTTTGACCAGTCTACTTTAGCAGTGCGTTTTGCAGGGAATCACTTACTGGGAGTTACAGTCTCCTCACTGAAAGCACTGGAGATGATTTTCGTTGCAGAGTTTTTGCATAAATACAGTGATTGAGAGAAGCACAGCCCAAGCTTGTCTCTTGCAGTGTGATGGAGGTTTTAAAACTATCTACAAGAACAGAGAATGATGGTCCCCTCAAGCATAATCAGTTTATCATGGTTTTATTCCTTTTACGATCCTAGGATTCTGCAGAGAGGTACAGTTTTAAGGATAAGAAGCCTGTCCATTCTGAGTGGTGATTTAGAATAAGAAGTAAAGTTAACGCTGCATGTACTTCAGAGTCTTTCCTAAGCTACTAAATTATACACAAGACTAGCAGGGAGATGTTGTTAGTAGCTTTATCTTTAAAAAAACCCTCACCTGTATTGTTTTGTCTCTGAAAGCAGAACAAAGAGAGGAAGAAAAAAAGACAGAAAAAGAAGAAAGGGGGGGAAAAAAAGAAAAAGAAGAAAGTCAACCTAGACTCATTGACATAATACAGCACTAAACGACTGACTAAACCAAATTCTCATTCTGCTATAATTCTTTAGACATACATGACCGTGACATGCATGAACCATAGTCTGCAATTGCAAATCACATTATTAATAACAGCAGTTATATTCTTGTTGAAGAGTCCTTTATTTTAGCAGCTATGCAACTCATTTCAATAGGGTCTTGACAGGAGTATGCTACTACTCTGTATGTTATTTCAGATGTGGGGGTGAAAAATATGAGTACAAAAGGTATGATTCCGTGAGAGGAGTTTATTGAGTCCTTGGGGTCACCATTGAACTACAGGTAGAAAACCCCAATTGCTACATTGCCATAATTTGCTCAGGTATTTGCCTCTTTCCGTGAAAAATGCATACGCTTTTATCTCAGCCCCCAAAGAGGATAGGATAAACTAAATGTGCTTTCCTCATCTAGCCATAAAACTGAAAAACATACGCTTTTGCATTATAGAAGCAGTATATTACGCTCGCTACACCATTTTGTTAACTCTGTGATAGTATCTGGCTGATGTCTAGGTTACTTAGCATAAGCAATCACAATCTATCCATTATGCTAAATGAATAATAATATCTTGTGGGCTATGAAACGACAGAAATTCATAGTTTCATAGACTTTGAACAGGTTTTTGCTGATGCAGGAATATGAAGTTCCACGGTTGAATACGCATTCGTCTTTAAGTGAACACTAAACTAGAAAAAATGCACATGTTTGTATACTCGTTCTTTGCCTTCAGGAGAAAATGAAATTTAAAAAGTAGTCAAAAGAATTTCCTGTCAAAATTAACATGTAAGTATGGTGACGTGCACCCTATTTCTTCGTAGCTATAACTGAAATGTCTTCCACCTAAGACTAGAAAAATACTGTTTGATCTAGCGTGGGTTGCTTCACAGAAGGGCCAAACTCCTCCCTCTATAAGGATCAGCTTAATTGCACCTTTTCATCTGACTGGAGCAGCTTTTGCAAATACGAAATAAAAGCAGTCCATTCAATGATATGATACAAGATGTCATATTTTATTATCCCTTCTTTTGTATGCCTCTAATAGTTTCCCCAGTGGCACCACGAAGCCTCTACTCCCATCAACAATTTGAGATTGGACCCCTCAGTCATATTTAAAAAAAAAATTCAAGTTCCTGGGACTGTAAGAAGCTGAATGGGAACTCTCTGAACAGACCAGCTGTTGCTGATATGTAAAATGAAATTCAATAACCCCCATTAGGGTTCATTTATAGTAGCTGTTGATAACAGCTACTCTGTATTTAATGAGTGTTGGCTTCTTTTAAAACATTAATCAAAATCTAGTGAGTCACCCTAGGTATGAAAATAATGTCAAGTACCAGATTTGTAGAGCTGCATCTACCAAAAGTAGGTCTTTTGAGGTACATACCTTATCTTACTGCCACAACCCACAACATAAATAAGAATGGCTACGCATAAAACATTAACAAATGCTGGTCCTATATTTATAGATTTAAAAAAATTTAGTCACAGCTTGAGTTTGCAATATTACAAACTGAAGGGCAATTAAACCATTTATATGCAATTTTAATTCTGCTTACAGAAGCTGAGTAGCACAGCTGGAGCCACGTCTCTGTAATTCTACCACAGGATGGCTATACTACATTAAATGAAGAAAAAAAAAAAACCCACCCTCAATTTCTCAGACTATCACAGAACAGTAACTGCTTCTTCCAAGAAGGCACTTGGTCATTTAAAACCAGTGACATGGCATCCCTAAAAAAAATTAATTTGATCAATATCATCAATAGAGATGTTCAGAACTCAAAATTCCCATACTGTTGGTAAAGTCAATATTTAAGAAGAGTTTCGTTTCAGATTGGAAAGATAGATGTTTCTGGGTAGGGATGCTTTCTCAGAATGCATATGAGGGGAGGGAGAAAGAACTATACATGTTAGTCGGATTTTTCCAAATTAAG
Source organism: Rissa tridactyla (assembly GCF_028500815.1). Lineage (NCBI taxonomy): Eukaryota > Metazoa > Chordata > Aves > Charadriiformes > Laridae > Rissa > Rissa tridactyla. The sequence continues at coordinate 43,090,482 of NC_071467.1, forward strand.
ATAGAGATCCCATTTATGAAATGCTGTAAACAATAAATCCTGCAAATTTGACATTACAGCTACCAATAATCCCAAATAAAAAAAAAAAAAAACAAAAAAACCAAACCCCCCCAAACCAAAAAACAAAGCACATGAAGCATTCAAAAAATATACAGAAATCAACATTTTAGCAGGCTAACACCTGTCCTTCTGCAGCCAGCGTGACGCTGACCTAAAGCTATGAAGCTGGCCTAAATTACTTATTATGTAGATTCTAGCTTATTCAACACATTTATACTGCCTCCTGACCCAGCACCACGCAGCCTGGGTGTGCAGGACCCAGTCTTAGGGGGCTTCACCACAGCCCTAATTCCCTGACACCTCAAGGTACTGGCGTGGCTCGCAAAACCCTGCTTCTCCCCAGGTGGCTCTCAGGCTCAGAGCGGTCCTTGCTCCCAGGCCACCTCTGAGCAGAAGACCTGAGAAGTGATGGGAAAGGTTTCAGCCAGGCAAAGCATGAGGAATCAATGAAGGCCAGCTGGTTAGATGACCATTAAAACCAACTGACTCAATTCTTCAAAACGCTGCGTTTCAGCAAATAGCCTTCCCTGTCCCTCCTCCTCACCCTCAATAGCAGAAAGAGATTATTGTTTTTGTCAGAAAAGCTCTTGACCAGATTTGAGAAGTCTGCAGAGAATAGGTGACTTGGTTCTTTAATGAACTTTTTACATAATCCCTCTCTGACTGCCAATTTGTTTTATGTAATAAATGAAAAGGTTAAGGATCAAATGAAATCATGCAGAGAATTACTTCAAGGCTCATAGCATCACCAGTACTTTATACAAAAAGTCAAAAAAGCAGCAAAACAGTCTTTTAAGAGTCTAGACAAATGATTATTTTAACCAGTAATCACAAGTGAATTCCACCACCATAAAAAGACGTTAAAATCTTTAGGAGGCATAAAGTTCGGTCTCGGGCTACATAACCTGCCAAATTTTACATTAACGAACGGTCAGGAGCAAACAGGGATGTCAAATATTTTATACCAGAGCCATTAAGTGCTTTGAAAATACAGTGGTAAAACCTTTCATTACTACCCACCACTAAAAGGAAAAAGTGTAAAAATAAGAGTGATATGTCCTAAAAGTTAAAGCTTTTGTACAGCTTCTCCGTAATGTCATGTCAAGGCCAAACCTCAAAGAAGATACAGGAACTCCCCTGTTAAAGGTTAGAGTAATCAGCCCCCAAAATGAAAAGTATACACAGATTAGTAGTAGTTTGATCTTTTTTCTGATTGAAAAAGTTCCTCGGTATAATGATTTTTTAAGTGCTAGAGGTTATTATGTATTTTAAATTATAATTATTTTGCATCTCCCTTCTTAGAAATAAAAAAATATTGTTATATGGATCTAGGATAAAAGGAGATCACATAAATGTGCTCACAGGTTTGGAATCTCACTTTGAAGAAACAGTATAAACTCATATATGTGCTTTGGGAGAAGGGCAACTACTATTCAGATAACTCTGGACAAAAAAGGTAAATATTTTTAACAGCATGTCACAATTCACAGATAAAAGAAATGTCTATCACTCATATCCAAGGGACCTGAGAACAGGAAGGACCAAGCTTGTCCTGGGCATGTGGAGGATCGCCATATTTAATAATTTTAATGTGATTTGAACACAAGCAAAGCAGCATCTGCGAGCTCAACTCAAGACAGTGCATTTGGTGACCGTGGCAAATATCCAAGGACTCCAAAGGAATGTGAAGAGACTCCATTCAGTAGGTTATGATACGCTTTCACCAAACCCTTCCCTGTGAAAATGCATTTTGTGAAGTCCATGGGGGTTTTTTCAAATAGGTCAAATGGAATCAGGTTTATACAATTCAATCTCATTGACTTGTCCAGTTCTTTAAAATAGAAAGCAGAAATTGGATGCTTAATGGGGAAAAACAAAACACTCCCCCTGCCTCCCAAACACACACGACCACTTCTGTTTCCTCAACCCCTCCTAAAAAGTCAGAGCCCCCTCCACGTGTGAGCTGTTCATGCTTTTAAGCAAGTCCTTCTCTATACCTTAGGTTAGGAGTTATTTAGGAATATTATCCAAAACAAAACTATTGGCTTGAGGAGGTGGTGTGATATATCAAAATGTGTCAGATACAGATCTGTTGCTCTTTGTCCCTGAACATCACGATAAACTAGTGGCGGTGAAATATAGAAATGTATCTCGATCCATCAAAACAATCTGCTCTGAAGCTGTATTGCTCAGACAGAACAGTACATTAACAACAGGGCAGAAGGAATAAGTAGGCTGTTGCACCTTCTGGACGAAGGAGTTCATGTAGAGTCTGAGAAAAGGTTGTACATGTGACTCCTCCCTCCAGCAATAAGGTTCATTATACAAAATTTCTCCTTGGCAAGGGTAACATGAAATTTTGCCATTCGCAATATTCATACCGCAGGAGACTCATGCCATTTTCATTCAACCATCTGGCCACAGAACATTGTTTTTCAGGGTATTATCCAGTCTGCTCAAATTTAGATATTGCATCACCTCAGTTTTACGTGTTTGGCGAGGGAAGGCTGTTTAGTTTGCCCAGCTTCTCTACAAGTCAATGGAGAGACTCAGGTACCTTTGAAGACTTGCAAAAGTATATCCAGTCTTGCTAGCTTATGTATTTCTCCTTTTTTCCTGCCAATATATGGAAGTCAGGCATTTCCAGACAACATCAATCCAGTTTGCTTAAATGAGGGGTTCAAGTTTTTCACTGAAATCACAGGAAGCTAAAGGAAAATTTTTGGACGGCTCCATTCACTTATTCCACAGAGCGGTGGCACTACACTGAACCGTGTTGGCAATAAAAATGTGTGAAAGAAGTGGAAGATCTGGATGCCAGGCTATATTCAGCCTGATCAGAGCTGAGGTCATGTCTCAGGACAGTGGCCTAGTGAGAGTTCTTTAGACACCACGTCACTGTGTCCAGCACATTGAAGGGGGGCAAGTGCTGCAAGACCTCAAGTCGAGCTTATTAGTTAAAACATCCAGTTGTGAGAGGACTTATTTACACATTTCCCATTAAACCATGTCCTTGTCATATTGCTTATCACCAAGGACAGAAACTTAGAACCCATCCCTCTCCCTCCCAGCACCGTCCTCATATAAGGTGAAGCCAGACACGGACATCACAGAGTCTAGTATTTGGGGCTTTTTGGTTCAGGTACCTTTCTGCCTCATCTTAGACTGTGATATACCTTTTGGCACTCAATTACCCAGAAAGAAACGCTCTTCTGTGCATACAGACTTGACAAAATGTTAGTGCCTAGGAAATACTGAGACTACATGGGAGGCATCTAATGAATTTCAATGCCTGATGGATTTAATAGCCTTACTAAGTAAGCAGGCTGGATCAGCGTCTAGGACTCATCAGGGTTTAAACACTCTAATTCAATTGTAGGCAGGATTTAGGCAGACTGGATCATAGCCTCTCTTTTTTCATGTCCTTAAAGCAAGAAGTAGCAATGAATACTCCAAATTGCAGTCCATAAAGGTATTTTAACAGTTCACAGTGACAAGCTTCACCAGAAGGCAAGTTTCTGACTCCATATGCGTATATATGTTTGCTTACATTAGCAGTAGTCAGCCGAGATCTAACAGAAACTCTATATAAAATAAGCTGACAAGTTTTTAAGGGTTAAGAGACTCCAGAGCTATCAAACACGAACAACTTGCTCCCACTCTTCTAGTTATGCTACAGAGCATGTTTGCCATGCTTAGAAGCTTGTATATCAAAAGGGTAAAAATGAATGAAAAATTCTCTCTGTCAAGGCCAGATACTGCCTGAGACAGAGCTCTTGAGCAGTTAAACTTTTATAGTGTAGAAAGACAAGGGAATATACCAGATCTATACATGAAGGTTTATCGTTCTTGCAAAAATCTGTGATAGTATGCCTTGCTCACGCTCTTTAAACCAAATGATGCTTTCCTTTATGAATGCATATTGTATCTACTGTCGATCCCACCTTCCAAAACAGAAGACTTGCAAACACAAAATCAAGTGATCAAGCAATAAACCTGCTAATTTAAACATCTTTGCTACACAAGCCGCTGAAGATTTGAGCTCAAATTTCTTTCAGTCTATGAAATCACCTCAAGGAAATTAAGACAACAGGCTTCATACATAAGTGGTGTGCACTTTTAAGAGATCAGAAACACAGTTTGCCCTATAACTCTGCCATTCTCACCTGCAATATTGTACGCAGAGCTTGTTACTCCTTTCAAAGAGAATATTGCTGAACTAATGGAGATGCTCAAGGAAAAGAGATGAGAACGCTTTTCATAAAGAAAAAAACTTCTGTCCATGAGTATAATTGGAAAATACTGGTGCTGTCAGCTCAGTCAAAGAAACAGGAATGATACTAGTACAGAATATGTAAGTAATTGATGTTTTGCTTTGCCTGCAGAACAAAGGGCTACATTCACAAGACTTGAGAAACAGGTAAAGACTTATAATCTCAGTTCATTCCTCAATTTCTGCTATTGCTACAAACAGAAGAATTCAGATCTTACACTGTTCCTTCCCTCTCAGTGTATATCAGGTTGAGTTAGGGAACAATTTCCAAGGAGACTCAGAAAAGCTCTTCCCAGCGTGTTGTTCAGGCTGGCAGTTAAGGCATTCTCTTCCAAAGACGAAAGATATGGGCTGAAATCCACCCAGCAGAAGAGGGGGTTAAGCCCAGGCCTTCCACGCTTTGGTAACTATTGCTCTCAGTTATGTATGATAAAGAACCACTGTTTTGTAAAAATTAGTAAATTAAGCAAAATAGTTTTGGAATGACCAATTTTTTGGTTCTTTTTTTCCAGTTCATATTCATGACAGCGAAACAGAATATAAATATACAAAATAATTCATGTAGAAGGAAAGGTAGAATGTGAAAACAGGAGTGCAGTCATAAACACTAAGTGAAAGGGCACCCAGTGAAACAGAAAAAATAATATTGCTGAATATTCAAAACAGTTATATGAAAATGCTTGTTTGACATGCTATGCAATGAAACTATAGAATTAATTTCCCCCATGAATTCTTGAGGTCAGGAATGTAAAAGTCGAAGAAAAACACTTATACAGACAACAAAATCTGAACTATTATGGTGCAATTTTTTGGCAGTAGCACTGATTCTCAATTTTCCAGATTTAAGTCAAACTCCTATCAATCAGAAGGAAACTAGAAATAGTCTTTGCCTTGATTAAACTGGATTCTCACATCCTTTTTCTGAAAAAAAAAATGCCCTAGATAGTGCCTGAGAATAATTAGACTTTCTTAACATGGAATCTGATGTAAAATGACTATGTCGATGTTCCCATATAATTTTGTTGTCAAAGATACCATAAACACAACTTCTAGCCCATGTTAAAGGCCAAATTCTTTCAAGTCTAAATTTTGTACCAATGGCTTTTCTGTACAATTAGCCAAACTAGAATCACAGCCCTGCTTTATTTTGGAGTCAAGTTCTCTGTTTCATGACCATTAGTTTAAAAAAAAAAAAAATGGAAAGAAAGAAAAAGGTATGACCATTAGGAAGAGTGCATAGCTTTCAGGAGAATGTCATGGGAAAGTGGTTTTTCAGAAGCATGCTGGAAAGATTATCCTGGGAAAATTGAAACATTTATACATTATAGAAGCAGCCCTTCTCTTTATTCCAGCCATCAAATACCTGAAATAGATTTGTAGTCAGCACATCACAAAATAGATGAGCCTGTAGTCAAATTTGCTTTTATCATTGAAGTATATGATCCTGTTTGGCAATGTTATACCACTAAACTGAATTCACATTTAAGTCACAACTTTGGCATGCTACATATCTCAGATAGCCTATTCTGCTTCAGTTTTCAAGCCTGACTACCATCATGTCATTTTGCTTTTCATGGCTATCCCTAAGAGGAGACAATAAAGCTTTCCTATCTTACAAAGAGTTACCATCAATAAATTTAAATGCTGAAATGCCACTGATCATAAGAATACAGAATACTTTTCTGAAATAAGAAATTCAGGCAGCACTATTTTTTAAACGGAATATTAAATGTTTCTTTCCATAAAAATCTACTGAACCAAATATAAGTGCGAGCAAGAGAAACCAGACTGTGGCAAGTCTAGACAAAGGCTGGACAGGATGAAAAACACAGAAGCACGTTTGATACAGAGCTACTCTCCATCGCTATCTTGAAATTTCATAAATTTTAGCATCTTCTTCACATGGCATTTCAAAGGTAGTCCATTAGATATATACTCATGATCTTATAGCCCCCCAAAATGGCAAAAGATTGTATGAACATACTGTGGGATCCAGCGGCCATAGTGTTTATGCATGTATGTCACAAACCCCAGCTGGCTCTCTCCTTTTCTGGCTGAATCTGCTCTTAACACAATCTCATGGCACTAGACCAAGCCAAGGGACATTATGATAAGACTATGAAACAGTCAGACATTCCAGTAATCTGAGGCAAGTTTTTCTCATAAGGGAGGAATCGAAGTTATAAATATGCAATAATGGGAAGATAGGCCTAGCACACCACTTTTTCTTCTGGTAAGAAAAAGCAAATAGTACCGTGAACTACAGTTGCTATGCAGTAGCTCTATAACTCTGCTTGCTGGAGCTGATCAGTGTGTTCTCTTGAAAAAGAAAAAAGAATTATGATGACTGAAATTGGAAGCTAAAAAATCCCCACTTCATCATGAGCTTGACTTTAAAACAAATACCTCAACTTGGATTTAGACTGCTTTTTAAAAACACAGCATTGATAAAAATTGAAAAATCTTTATAATTAATTCTAAATTGAAAGGGGGGGGGGAAGTTTCCTCTGCTAGAGGAACAACTCTGCAAAACCAAGGTGGATTCAAGAAATGCTCTGGTGTTTATGAATCTTCATTTTCGTGCTAAATCTTTGGGCCAAAATTCAGGTGTAGCTATAAAAGAATGACATACTGTACTGAACTCAGTGGATCTTCGTAGTACGATGGGGTGAGAATACTGGGCAAGGCTAACACAGCTCCTATGTACGATCCATGCAGGGGGGAAAAACAAAGGCAAAAACAAGCCCTACACCAACCTCTGTGGTGGGTCGGCAGGAATTTTAAGCAAGGGGTAGCACACTGTAGTCATAAATCAAACCCCAGTTTTAGTCACCTGGATATTCATAGTCACCAAGTGCCTTTCTTGTAGGTCTTCCTGAATTGGCACTACCGGCTGGGAAAGAGCCACGGAGCATCCCGGCGCAGAGAGCCATGGACACAAAGAGGCCAGAAGAGAAACAGGCTCTGCTGTGGCAGCCTCACACTCAGCCTCCCTTAACAAGGATACCCATCGCTCGACACAGTCACCTCACAGAGTACCGCAGCCTCAGAACAAAGAGAAATAAAAAACACCTCCTCCCACCCCCGAGCAGCCTGGGTCTCTGAGCAAGCTCGAGGAGCCATTTGAGAAAGGACTGCGAAGAGTATCTCCTAGCAGATTTGAATATTAAACAAGCAATTATATTCTCCCTGGCCCTGCAGACTATCAAGAAAATTGTTGCATTACTCAGAGTTGTCCTACATACATTCCTACTCACGTACTAAATACCCATTTAACCTGAAGTTCAGGTTGCTGAAATAATTAATACAATCCTACATTAAACACCAATATTACAGTCTAAGTAAAACAAACAAACTAACCTAAAACTCCAGGACTGAAAATGATCAGGGATGTTATTGCATATAAAGTACAATTAATGCTGTTACTGAGTCTTTTTTCAAACACAGGAGAACTAGCAAAAGAGCAGTCCCTCTGCTCCCGCTTACAGTCACTAATCATGCATTTCAGAGTTAGGCGATGTCAGAATAAAGGTTGCCTGTGCAAAATTAATCCAGTCCCTTTGGGTATACACATTATGGTACACTCTTGTAATTACACATTCACACGCTGTTTTTCCCCTCAGGACCACTGCTGTATTCAGTTCACAGGAAGGAAGAGGGCTCTGCTAAAAATCAGCTGGACAAGCTTCTCTTTCTCTTTTGTTTCCTCCTCCAGGGTCGATACGTGGTCCTGTGCCGCTGTTTTTAATGCCTGCTGCCCAACCTTGCTCCAGTAACAGAACCAGCATCCTCCTGGGCTTTTCAGCGGGGCTCATCACTGTGATACTCTAATGGTTCACATATATTAACCGATTTATTTTCTGAACACCCCTCTGGCTGAGGTAGCATTATAACTGCCTCTATTTGCCAAGTGAGGAGCTGCGTCATTTGGAAATTCAGGTGTGAAGTTTCCACTCACTTTCAGCAGGCATAAACCATGAGTTAATGAATTCAGCTGAGCACCCGAGAAAAAAAAAGAACACATGCAATCAGTGCCCATTTGTGGAGGTCTGGTCCAAAAGATTTATCTAGCATTCTTATATAAAACTTATGGCAGTTAGGGAATCCAGGTTCACAAAGGAAAATTTAACTGCCTTGAACCTGAAACTCTCTTTCTGCGCTGCCTTGTGCCATTCAGAAATGTTCAAATTTCACAGCAGATTAAAAGGCATTTTACAGAAAAATGAGCTCCATTACTGCATGGTCTGGATTCACTCCCTCTCCCTCCCTCGCTCTCAGAAATTTGGATTGCATTGGCAATGTGCTCCTCCAGCATCGCCACATGACTCCGTTTGCTCCAGTGCTCTCTTTCTTACTCTGGATTCTTCACTATCCCTTCGATCCACACCACAGGCCCAGGCTTCAAGCTTTCCCAGTCTCTCCCCCTCAAACAACTTATCCCGAATTTAGCTTGTTTTGTCTAACCGTTCTCATCTACTTTTCCTTCTTTTACCTCAGTCCCTTCTTTTTCCACCCAAGTCCCTGCACTGTCACTGCCAGGTCATCCTCTGCACCTTTGTCCAGTTAGTCCTTTCCCTCGTTCGCCAGTTCCATCTCTCTGACTGTTTTTCACAGTCAGGCTCTTCCCAAATCCTTTTCAACTTTCATTGCCCTCTCCTCGTCATCTCTTCCCCTACCACTAGTTTTGATGGGAGAATAATTTTATTCCAAACACACTCAAAATCCTGTTAAAATTTCGGACAGACATGATATCTCTTGACAGTAAGTTATAGGAATATGCAGCTCCTGCTGGTCTCTGCAGAGCCTCATACCTGCACAAATAAATAACTTTAATACAATTTTTACAAAACTTTCATATAATGTTAGTGAAACTTAATATCTTCACTTAATAGCACATATATGGGGAAGGAGACTGCCTTTCAGCGTCAGCCTTTTAGGTACGATGCTCCTCTGAAAGAATACTTACATCTGCAGGAGCTGGGGACAGTTTTATGCCTAAATGTCTTGTGGTATGATGAAACCTTATATTGACCTATGCACTTCTTCAGCCAGAGACATTCGGTCAATTTTCTTACATAAATCATATCTGTTTGTGATTTTCAAAGTGTGAATAGTAATGAAGTTGCATTTATGATGCTTAATTTGATTTTTAATTTGGCCTCTGTGGGTCAGTGCCTCAGAGAACTGCTGCTGTTGATAGGCATCATCATGTGAAGAAGTCTGCATTCAGGCCAGCTGTGTTTATGTATCAATCACACTGGTATCATACAATGGAGAAAATCACAAATTTCTCTCTAATTGTGGCAGCTGTGTTCAGTGAAGTGTCCAAATTAGAAACGACCTATAAAAGACTGTATTACTTGTAAAAGGAATGTGCTCTGGGGAATTTTCTACACAATAGAATATTTTGGGAGCAAGCTTTCAAAACAAATAGGAGATCACACATGAATAAAACCCATGAATGATGCATGTAACCATGAATGAACTTTCTGAATGTATCATTGTGCCCTTTGATAGAAAATATTTCTCAAAAGTCTCAAAACATTTGAGTTTCAAGTCCCAGTAAAACCGGGTGAAGCAGGACCTCACAAATAAAAAATAATATTAAAGCGCAGTTTTTAAAGACAAAGGTAAGAATATTCTGCAAACATTGAAGCTAAAGCTCTGTGTACACTGAAAGGGAAAACGTAGCTTCTGCAGCATAGGTTGTCAAACGAAAAAGCATTACCTCATCAGGAGATCTGAATCCAGGAATTCCAGCCAATTTGCTAGTCTACCTGGTGGTTTTGTCAGATAAATGCTGGATTTATTTATAAATTACATCTAAAGTCTTCTGTTGTGCCACACAGACCTCACTGACAGAAGGATTTACTGAAAATGCTGTGCTGTGGAATCAATGAAACTCATCTCGTAAAAACAATACATGACAAGAAAATTCACATATGTTTTTAGATATACTTTAAAATTTTTTCAGTTTATTTTTTATTCAAAACATTGGCTTCCCAGAAGTTTCACTGTTTTCTATATGTTCAAGAAAGTAGATTTGTGGAGATTTCAGCATTCAGTATTTTTTCTATTTCATATAGCTCGCACCACAATAATAACCTTGGTGCTTGCTTCACTGACTGCCTAAAATACTTATAGAAGAAAATAAATTTAAAATGACTGAAGCCTCTCTTGACTTCCAGAATAAAATAAAAAAAAGTTTTAAAATTTTTGAGTGAATCACACTCTGACAATGTTTGGAATATGAATGACGTGGGTCTGGGTTACAGCAGATTTGTTGCAGAAAGATTTAAATAGAACATTCAATTTGTGGTTTAGTACTGCAGCACTCTGGGTATTTTTTGCTAACTCCCCAAAATATGACTGAATTCTCTGTCTCCTAAATATAAATTCCACCATCAAGTAGACCATTAAGGTTATCTTTATATAAAGCAACCCACAATTTAAGGAAAGCTGTATATTCCCATAGACTTAGAAACATTGTCTAGATGAAATCTTCATAAGAGGGCGCCTTTCTGCTTGAAGAAAGCTCGCTCAAAGACTTCTTAAAAATGGGGTTTGGACAAAATGAAATGGTTCTCCAAAAAGAACTCTGTGTAGTTTCACCCAAGACCCATCTCAAGTCTTTTCCAATGGACGATGGAACAGAAAGGACAAGAATCGCGGATATTCCAGAGGAAGGATCAGAACTCAGTGATATTGGGAATTTCAAGGACTAGCCCAAATTCAATCCTATGAAATTTAATACATACAAACATGCTTGGGCAAAAAAATATCAAGTATACCAATAAATGAGTAACGGCATGCCAGACAGGAATAGGACTAGGACCAACAGCAGATTATGATCAAACAGGGATGAACAGCATGATGATGTTGCACATACATATCCAGAAGTAAACCTTCTGGTGTGCTTACTTAGTGCTGACACAGCTGGAATACCATCTCTGTTTTTGCCCAAATCATAGTAAGACAGTGATAGGGAGATTCGGGAGAGTCCAGAAAACAGTAGCAGAAATGGTCAGATCAGGTGTTTGGAAACACAGCACTATGAGGAAAAACTGGAAGACTTAACATTGGTTCAACATGGACTATGAACAAGAATGGACATGTAAATATGAAGGCAGATGTTACGAAGAAGATAGGGAGAGCATTTCACTAAATTCTCTAAGTCTGCTGCAATAATACTATATTAAGCATACAAATAATAATTGGATACTGGGTACTCACCCACTATGGTGGTTAGTCCTTCTAGCTTATTATTTTTTTCCCTAGACTAGGTAGAGACCCAACCACGTAAATTTGTGACTCTGAAATACTATTATGCAGCACATTGATGGAAACATAAATTCACAGAATCACAGAATCACAGAATCTTCATGGTTGGAAAGGACCCTTAAGATCATCGAGTCCAACCAAACAACCTACAATCTCTGCCACTAGAGCATGCCCTGAAGTGCCACATCTAGACGTTACTTGAATACCTCTAGGGATGGTGACTCAACCACCTCCCTGGGCAGGCTGTTCCAGTGCCTGACCACTCTTTCAGTAAAGTAATTCTTCCTAATATCTAATCTAAACCTCCCCTGCCGCAACTTCAGACCATTTCCTCTGGTCCTGTCATTATTCACCTGGGAGAAGAGGCCAACACCCACCTCTCTCCAGCCTCCTTTCAGGTAGTTGTAGAGGGCAATGAGGTCTCCCCTCAGCCTCCTCTTCTCCAAGCTAAACATGCCCAGCTCCCTCAGCCTCTCCTCATATGACCTGGTCTCCAGACCCCTCACCAGCCTGGTAGCTCTCCTCTGGACACGCTCCAGCACCTCAATGTCCCCCTTGTACAGAGGGGCCCAGAACTGAACACAGTACTCGAGGTGAGGCCTTACCAGGGCCGAGTACAGAGCCACGATCACTTCCCTGCTTCTGCTGGCCATGCTACTCCTGATACAAGCCAGCATGCTGTTGGCCTTCTTGGCCACCTGGGCACACTGCTGGCTCATGTTAAGCTGGCCGTCCACCAGCACCCCCAGGTCCTTTTCTGCTGGGCAGCTTTCCAGCCACTCTGCCCCAAGCCTGTAGCGCTGCTTGGGGTTGTTGTGACCAAAATGCAGGACCCAGCACTTGGCCTTATTAAACCTCATACAGTTGGCCTTGGCCCATCGATCCAGCCTGTCCAGGTCCCTCTGTAGAGCCTTCCTACCCTCAAGCAGATCAACACTCCCACCTAGTTTGGTGTCGTCTGCAAACTTATTGAGGGTGCACTCAATCCCCTCATCCAGATCATTGATAAAGATATTAAACAAAACTGTCCCCAAAACTGAGCCCTGAGGGACACCACTGGTGACTGGCCGCCAAGAGGATTTCACCCCATTAATCACAACTCTCTGGGCATGGCCATCCAGCCAGTTTTTAACCCAGCGAAGAGTACACTTGTCTATGCCATGATTCGCCAGCTTCTCCAGGAGAATGCAGTGGGGGACGGTGTCAAAGGCCTTACCAAAGTCCAGATAGACAACGTCCACCGCCTTCCCCACATCCGTAAGGCGGGTCACATGGTCATAGAAAGAGATCAGGTTGGTTAAGCAGGACCTCCCTTTCCTAAACCCATGCTGGCTGGCCCTGATCCCTTGGCTGCCCTGCACTTGCCGTGAGAGCTCACTCAGGATGATCCTCTCCATGATATTTCCTGGTATCGACGTCAGGCTGACAGGCCTGTAGTTCCCCGGATCCTCCTCCGACCCTTCTTCTAGATGGGCGTCACATTAGCCACCCTCCAGTCATCTGGCACCTCCCCCGTTGACCAGGATTGTTGATAAATGATGGAGAGAGGCTTGGTGAGCTCTCCTGCCAGCTCCCCGAGTACTCTTGGGTGAATCCCATCCAGCCCCATAGACTTATGTGCGTCTAGGTGCAGAAGCAGATCATTGACTACTTCCTCCTGGATAATGGGTGGGTTGTTCTGCTCTCCATCCTTATCTTCCAGCTCAAGAGGCTGAACACCCTGGGGATACCTGGTCTGACTATTGAAGACGGAGGCAAAGAAGGCATTAAGTATCTCGGCCTTCTCCTTGTCATTGGCTGCAACTTTCCCCCCAGCATCCAGTAAGGGATGGAGATTCTCCCTGGCTTTCTTTTTGTTGATGTATTTATAAAAGCTTTTTTTGTTGTCCTTAATGTTAGTGGCCAAGTTGAGCTCCATCTGGGCTTTTGCCTTCCTAATTTTCTCTCTGTATAACCTAACGAGATCTCTGTACTCCTCCTGAGTATTACATAAACAGGTCTGAGGTTAGGTCTGAGGTGAACATTTTCTGAGGTTAGGACTAACCCTCAGCATTTGTAGGAGGAAGATGTGCATGCCTGAAAGATGTAGGCCCATGAACGTGCACTATATTCAGACACAGCTTGGGCTGTTGAAGGAAAGAAACATATTTCTGTTGATGTCTCATATAGAGGGTTCAGGATGCAGTGAAGCACCACCTCTGTCAGGAAGGGCCCTCTTTCTGGGACAGGTCTCCATCGCATCATTATGCATAGTCCTGCCATCTGTACAACTCAGGCCCTGCAGAAAAGGTGGTGTGATTCAGGGAAAATTGGCTTAAACGCTTTTCTGTAACCTTTCTGTTCAAGCCTGGACAGGCTTCAGTCACGTGTTTTATGCTGTCTAAGCTAACCTCTGCCTCATAGCTGAGGGCAAGATCATTTTGCAGCTCCTGGCAAAGACCTTGAGGTACATCCTCCAGCTGCGTCTTCAGAGAACAAGCCGTAGCTGCAGTTCCTTTTCACGAGGGAGGCTGGCTGGGTCACGTTCCACTAACGACTTCTTGCAACAAAGACTCACTCACATAAATGGGGCACCCCACAGAGAATAAAAGGATAATAGGATCTCCCGTGCTTGAATAAGAGGCTGGAGCTTTTATTCACATTTTAACTTGCTTCATTAAAAAATCCTGATTACTTCTGGAGTGTGGTCCTATCTCCCTCGGGACAAACATGCCATGAGAACAAAATTCATTTTCAGTGTGACTCTCTTTTAGCAGCAATGTCTTGCTTTTTGTTGTCTCAATGGGAAAACAGTTTGTGCAACAAGTGCTAAAAATGCAAGCAGTTTAAATCTAAGAGCAGGCACTTCTTTGCACTGAATAATGGTTAAAACAATAGATTTGTGAGAAATATATCTTAAAGTTGACTTCCTTAGAACAGTTGCAAAATGTATGTGATATCTTCACATGTTTGAAGAAAGGCTGCATTTTGCTGAAATACTGATCCTCATGCCTAAGCAAAAGGCAGAGATTTTTTTTTTTCCATTTGCAGTGCTGTCATTAGAATATCAATTTTAGGAAAAATAAAAAAAAAAGAATAGAAATAAAAAGCCTGTAATTCATAGAGAAACTCAGAAACTGATAGGTATACTTTTAACTTGCCACTTCCAATTCTTCAGCTACACATATTTTTTCAAACTCAACTAGCTAGTTTGCTGGTTTAATTATGTATATAATTGTAAAGCACTGTTGTGAATTTAGTCTCTATTATGTTCGCTGTGTTTGGTACTCTGTAGTTGTCTTCCATGCTGCAACATTACTTCAGACCACCCTGGACTGAAATGTAATCTTCTTGGATGCTTTTTCGCTGCCACGTAATCACACACCATTCAATCATTTTAGACTGCTATCTACTTCTCACTCTCTTCAGCAACTCTAATGGACGACTTGTCTGTTCATTCCAACTTCACGACGTATTGCACCCAATAATACATGTTTCCATCTGACTAGCAGTAAGTAACACGGAAGCAATACAGACGTTTGCATCGCATTCAGCTCACTCACAGCAGTGCACTTGATCCAACGCAATTCTACCTGACACGGTGTTCGTTTACGCGAGTTCAATTTGCAGCCTGTATTTGATTTCTCCTTACAAAATTTGTTGTGAAGCTTGCTGGCGCTTTCTTTTCTTACCAGATTGTTGGAAAATTACAGGTAAAAGACAAAATGTAAATATAAAATCCATATACATGTACACAAGGGCAATAATTTTTTTACTGGTTTTGTTCCCTTTTAAGAGGAACCAAAATTTAAAAGCAGAGGAAAAAGAATTGTCTTCGTATTTACGTTAAGTCAACATATACATGTTTCAATTCTAGTACGGCTACTGAGACTTAGAGGAAAACCTAAGGCCAGTATTTTCTCTCATGGTAAATCTTCATAGAATAAAAATTGACCTTTTCTTATATAGCTTAAATCTTTGGAACCATATATTAACTCAAATATACAGAAAGTGCACATGAGTTCTGTCACAACAAATCAACGAGTAAGAGACACAGAGAGAAGACAAATGCAGTGTGAAGAAAGGAAAACAACACTTGCATCATTTAAATATTTACATTATACGTGAAAAATACATCACATGCCCCCCAGTTTACGTGGTCCGACAGTTTTAAAGCACAGGAGGCTGATGTGGATGAAGGTAACAGGAAGCTGAACAAACCCAGAGATAAAGTCTTTTCATTGAACGGTGCCTGGAGCTATTAATTGGAGAAGATTGCTACTTGACAACATCTAGCCTAGCAAATACTTTTTTTTTCCCCCATTCTTCCCTTTTGAAAGCAGGCAGAGAAAAAAGAAAGGCTGGCGATGAAGATGAATGGGGTTATCACCAGAAGCCTGAGAGAGTTCTGAAAAGGAAAAAAATCACAACATCTGCGGTTTGTGGGTTGTTTGTGAAAGTAGCTGAGCTGAACAGCATTTCCCAAAGCTTGGGAAAAAAGATTAAGATTCATGTGAGAGCAAAGATGTGCTTTGAAGCTTTCTTGCTTTTTACCATTTGCTTTGCTGACCCTTAAGCAAGCAGCTAAATAATGTTCTGTTTTGAATAAATTCCTTCTGACTTGCTTTAATTTACTCGCAGGTATGAAAAACAGGACCAAGGTAGTTGAGGTGGAGCACTGAGGTGAAAGAGCCGTATACCAGAAGTGAAGCCCTTCAAAAGTCGCATAAAAAATTATTTCGTTCTTTTTTTACCCAAAGTGACTGAAGCACTTCTGAAGTACAGCTGAAATAGCCTTCTTAAAGGCTGTAAAGCAGCAACAGTAATAACAAAAAATAGAGTTCTCCCTGCGTTTCCCTTTGCCATTTAACACATATATGGATGGATGGCTTCTATTAGCATCACAGGAGAAATCCATCCACAGTTGATAGCACCTAGTCCACTGTGCAAAGGCCTCAATCACACATCATTGTTCAGTAGCCCCTCCACTCAATAGCCAATATCAAAATGTAGTATTCAGAAACCTGTATAAAGCATACACGTTTCACATGCAGTGCATAATACAAGGCAAAACATCTCAGCATGGTGATTCAAAAACCCAACACATTTAAACAATGAAGTGCCCAGAGCTTGCTCACCAGACATGCTTAGCACAGAGATGTACCTGGCGTTCCATTTCTCTCCTAAGCTCAAGCAGCTGACTCAGTGCTACAGACCAGCATCTCAGGCCACCAAAGACACAAAGCCTCATTCTCTGCCGAAGAAGAACTGCCCCCACCTCGAAAAACCAACCCAAGAAACCCTTCCTTTTTACGACAAGGGAGTATTTTAAATTATATTCTAAAACACAGCTGGGTTTTATACTCAGCTGAGACCAGTCTGTAAGGTTACATCTTTGTGATTAAAATCACTCTCAGACAAGGGACACATCCAATTTTCTTCTTCCAGCATGAGGCATTTCAAAGCTGAGCGTGCTGCAACCACCAAGTTAAAAGGGTCTGAAAATCACCCTTTTCTTATTGAGGCTGAGACTACTGAATGAATCCACAGAGATTTCACAGAACCAAGGGTAAAGACCCCAGGACTGCCTCCTCCCAGCATGGTTCCTGCTTGAAACACGTGAATGTTATATAAAAGACAGGTACTACCATTACTTTCTCTGATGGGTCCATTTAAAAGAGTGCCTACCCTGTCTCCTCATGCGAAGGGCCTGAATCCATTATTAATTATCAACAGTTATCCTAGCGTATTAATAGTGTGTGGTAGAAGTACTACGGATGCATTACCATGCTGCAACCTTCAGCTGTTCTTTAAAACCTTTTGAAAAGTACTTTTGTCATAATCAGAGTCATTAAAATGCTCTTATTAGCAGAATACCACCTGCTGATGTTCATTCTCTGCAACTGGAAAAGCATTAGAGGCTGGAATCTCTGAACACAACAATTTTGAATGGCGCCAGTGTTAAAACTGATCGTAAACTCTGTCAACGCTCAGTGTGAAAAGACACAGTTTCGGAGCCAAATCTTCCTATAACTCCTGTCAGTGCCTCCAAGTGATGTAGGCTGTAATGGTTTCCTCAGTTGCCTTCCGTCTGTAGAGGGAAGGCAAGGACTGAGCAAAGCAGAGCAAACTGGGGCAGGGGTAAACTCCTGGGAATAACTGCTGCAGTTCCTCTTCCCCATTCCCAGTCACACTGTCTGTGGGTTGCCACTGAACTCAAGCACCGGGATCAAGTAATCTTGCCCAGCTGCTAAATTGAATTTACAGGCACAGACTGAATATTCACCCCTCTACCCATCGAAAAATGCTTAAAGAAAAAAAAAAAGGGAAAAAGAAAAGGCTTATACCATATACTTCTGACACACGAGAAATGCAATAATCAAGTCCTTTAGAAGACGCTTGATCTTCTTTTACCACCCATGCAAATCACACGTCAATACTAAATAGCCAAACCCCCTAAAAGGCAGAATATTTTCAGACCTCTCTCATTCAGATTTGAGTTTACTGACATCTACTGGTTGTTCTGACTCATATCTTCATTTGCCAGTGGAATTAGAGGTGGGTCAGTTTTGCACTGCAGTAACTCCAGGGACTTCAACGGCATGAGCCACATAAGGGAAAACCGGTCCTTTCTGTCCCTATGTATAATACACAAAATCTAATTTGCATGCATTACTTCTAAAAATTATCTTTCTAAAAGTATGATTCATTGATAAGGCACCTATTAAAATACTTCAGGTAAAAGGACACACGGTGGAATACAGTTACCAAATTCAAAACCAGCCCCCCTAAGTACTTTTCCCGTTTGTGAAACCCAAGAAGAATCCAAGGAGAATCCTCCTTTAACCAGGCAACATGTGCTTTACAAAGAAACACTGCCTGTAGAATACAATTAATAAAATGATCTATTGGACCACAAGAATTAGTTAGATGGATGCTATCACAGCGTATTTTGCAAACTTATACAGAAACAGATCACTTTGTTCAGTATAATGAGATGATTCACTAGCACCCATTAACTATTTAGAAAAAGAATACTTTCCTCCAGCTAGTACTCTACAAAAAATTTTAGGCAAACAGAAAATAAGCAATATTGACTGAAAAACAACAGATGACACATTTATTCAATGTGATCAATGTTGTGGGAATTTTTCCAACTGAAATCTCAATGGTTTTGTCACCTCTCCTGAAAGACAGCAATTTTTGGGAAGTTGCACATCCTTCTGTTGTGCCTCAGTATTGGTTAAATACAGTCTGGGAAACACTACGGCCTCTTGACTCAAAATCAAGAAATGCTCTCTGAAATACTGTCTGAAAGGAGAGGAAGTCAGGGTTGGCTCTTTGCGTAAACATAGTCAGTCAATATGAATACCAAAATTTGATTCACCTTTAAAGAATTTCAGAATCACAAATTTTCTTTATTATAAAAAATTCTCCTAGGACTTGAAATAATCTTCCAAGAGAAATATTCAGAAGCTTACCACTTTGTTTAATACTAACTTAGCTAAAGCATTCACAGGAATGTTTCACAGGAAACATTTTCTCTCTCAGATTAACTTGAGAAGAGCCAATAGACGATTCAGTTTATGACTTTAGGATGTTTTCCTACCAAAACTGACTGTTCTCCTAAAATCAGCCAATGCTTTCTGACATCATCAAAAGTAGAGCAAGTAGCAAGGCTCATAACAAAGTGGCATTCTCCCACTAGCAATGAGGAAAGAATTTTGGTTTCCTGAAATTTCATTTTTCCCTTTCTCTCTTGCACACTGAAATCTTCCAATAAAAGTATCATAGACATTAAAAGTATTTACCTCTGTCACTGTTCTTAAATAGGCAGCTTGTAAAATATAACAATGGAGTACTGGATAGGTGTCTGCTTTAAATGAATCATACTTCCATGAGATCAGTTCCTCAGTGGAATAATTTTAGATACCTGGATTATTTAGGTCGAATTTCCTAAATTTTAGAGAGGAAGAGCTAGAAAGAGCTACTGGTCTCTTGTGGATGAGCAGTTGAAATAGAATACTCATTTTTGAAGAGCGATGCAAAATAAATATGCATCAAACTGAAGGCAAATCATGGGATTTCAGGGAAAAAAAAGTCTCAAAGAAACCCAGGAGAGATGAAGAATATCTGAGTACACGCTTAAGAGTTGGGCAGTTCACTATCAAAAGCAGCTCAGCTTCAGTTCATACATTCATAGTCCAGAGATGAATCAGAAAAATTCAAATTAATATTCTAATAAACTAAGAAGTATGTATTTAGGCTTATCTATATTCTGTACCACATGCTGAGAAGGGCGTTCCAAAATTCTGTTATCACCCTTCTCTGAATATATACAAAAAAAAGTTTTTACAGTGTCAGACAATACTGAATGCCAGAAAATTCTCATGGTGTTGCATTGCCAAATAATATCCCTTTTGTTCCATTCTGTTAGGTGCTACCCAAGATGGCAAGGGCAAATTAGGAAGCTCAGTAATATCACAGATAAATGCTCCTTTTAAATATGGAAATGCATTCTACAGCTCCCAAAATAAATTCTCAGATGAACACACATCATCCCGTGAAGTTTAATTAACTAGTGTTTGGTTTTTTTAAAAACAGCAGCCTTTTTGGAACAGTATATAGAAGCTTCTTCAGCTGGCTACTGAAATGTTCAAGGCCTAATTTTTCCTCTGTGAAAAAAACACACTGCTTTCTGAAAACTTCACTGGTCAAATCCTCTAGCATGAAACTATGAGCGAGTTATAAAACAACATATTTTCATGAATAAAATGTCATTGGCACATAATCTTGCTAACAGAACTGAATGAGGGGTAACCCACTAACTTACCTGGAGAATCAAGCATCTTGTATTTTGGCCTGATTTTTTGTTTATAAGTAACTTTAATTCTGTCATGTAATCCTTCATCCATATTACTAAGACAAAATTGCTCTCCAGTATATAATTAAAGTTTTATCTTTTAGGACAAAACACTGAGATAAAAAGTCAGTTGTCAGAATGACAAACATCAGCTGCTATTATTGTTTATTATTGGAGAGAGACAGACACCAATGGCGTGGTTGCAGTCATTCTTGGGGAGGATCTTCTGATTCCAGTATGTGAGAAGCACAAAACAGAGCCATAAAGCATGGTGCCTAGATTACAAGCAGCAAAACATTCATATTTTAACATGTGAGAAGCATCATTTTAGCACTATGAACAATGCAGCATCATTATAAACGTGATAAAGGAGATGACTAAAAAGAAAATGTACTCACAATAATAATTTTCTGTTTTCCTATTTTCTACAAACCGTTCTGAAGCCTTCTTCAGTGGTCTGAACTCCCATGTAAAGAACGTCAACACTATCTGAAAACCCAGTCAACACAGCCCCTGAGTTCCAACTAGAAATTACCAAAAGCTATGGAGATCAGGAGGTCTATAGGTAATACACTCTTTAAAGGAACACAAGCCAAGACCAAACTTCACAAGGTAAAATGAAATTGTAGTGCTGTAGATGGATGTCTAAGCTCATCCTAAATGAAGTTAGTGGGATACCAGAAGCAGTGTAAATGCCATTAACGTGGCATGCTCCATTGGTTAAAATGCCTAAGAGGGGAGCTACTCTGAGTGCCTAATATAGCCCCTTTTTTAATATAGCCCCCTGCAGAAACAACTGCTTTCAAGACCCAGACTCTGCCTTTGCATGATTGTATAGACTGCAGTTCATTTTTGTAAACAGATGAAGTGTATTTTTTAAGGACGAGCAGTTATTTCAGGAGCAATATATATTTTAAGAGTTTGTCGCTGTAAATAAAGGTAGCAAAATTACCCAGTGGCTATTTTAGCCACCTTCAAAGATGGAGATAAGCAGAACATATTGGCTAACGTTGAGAAGAAAAAGGTAATTATATGTTTGGCCATTATAAAAAAATGATACTCAGTTTTCCATCAGTGCCATCTTCGCCCATCTGTGAATAAGACCAAAAATCCAAGTAATAATAGGATATCACAGATTTTTGGGGATAGGTTGCCTTTTAGAATTACCACACCAATTACACATAAAATCACAGAATATTATGCTTCCCCACCAATTACACCAACTTCCCTATTCTTGACTGTTGGCATTTATTAATAAACATAACCTTGCTCTAGAGCCTCTTATTGGTAAACCTCAAAGCGCTTTTCAGTATTGGTATTGTTAACTCTTTATTCTTGGAGACAGTGAAGCAGAGGAAAAAGTGATTTCTTCATTTCTCTGGTGAGATACTCAAGGGGAAAAGAAAGAAAGAGGGGTGATTAAGGATGTTCTTCAAAAATGACAGGGAGTTCAGTATTAAAGATACTATCCAAATAGCAAGATCTTTGACTTCAATGTCCAAATCATACTCTTTTAGCTCATCCCTAGCAGAAATCTTAGACCTCCTGAAGGAGCGATGAATGCCCTGTCAAATTTCCACCTAAAAAACACACAGTGTCTTTTAGAAGAGGCCTGCTTTATTTGGACAATAGTGGGAAGAACAATGTCTAATCTTTTAGCAGTAAAGATACTGAATTCAAAATTGAGCAATAATAATCCAAGAAGAATTTTTTACCGTGGTTTGTTTTTAGTAAACCGTGCAGAACCATATTGGAAACCTACAGTATTCCATCACCTGAAGGAGTGACAGAATGAACTCAAGCATCTTTCTCATACTTAGAATCCTGTAATATTTCAAAAGACACCTCTTTCCCATGTTTATTGTTTCTCAGTGATCACAGATGAAGAATATCACAGTCAGAAAGACAGATTTTATTTAGTCCTGCAAATAAAATCTGGAATTTGAAAAGCAAGCTGTGTTCCTCATGATCATTTATCAGCAAGATTTTGACATTCACAACTTCATTAAATAACTTTGCCAGTGACACAAGACAGACCAATGTTCTTGTTATCCTGCAAGGCATCATCACTATCAGCATCACTGAAAGGGTGAAAGGTTTCCAAAAGAATGGCTCTTTTTATTAAAGGGAAGGAGTTGCAATTTAATTCTGAATACACACACAGAGCAGACCGATGAAGAAAAGATCATTTAAAAAAGCACAAAAAAGCCACCATCACCAGTGTGAGCCCCATTTAAACAATACAGACATTATTTAATCCTGTTCCTATTTTAAATAGTACCCCCAAATTGCCATTAGAGCTTTTTTGAGACATTAAACATAGTTCTCACCCCAAGGAGTTTACGATCTAATATAGAACAAAGAATCCTATGCAAAAAGGAATTGTTTCAACTAAAAATAACAAACTATATGATTCTTATATCTGTTTTAGATGTATAACGAAATAACAGTCCGACAGCCCAATTAAAACAAAATTTTCTTCAGAATGTATGAAGATGGACAAAGTGAATAGTTTGGTTTTTTTAATGCAAGGGAACCACAGTACATTATAGCAAAACATTTACATTTATTCTTTGATACTGACTGACTGCTGTTGGAACAGGTGACCAAAAACCAGAAAAAGCATATAATCTATAGGCAAGAAGCTAACAAAAACTTGTGCATGTTTTCAGGTTATCTATACTCAGGCATACATAAGAGTGTTAAAAATATAATAACAGTATGATCATTAGAAAACATATTTACAATTTTTAAAAGGTTGGTAACACTGTTGCCTTCACAAAAGAGAATTGCACATGGATTTGTAAAACTATAGCATTCTCTCTGTCAAATAGATGGTAAATCCTTTTTGAAAGTACTTATCTAATCTGAAGGCTATTATATTCTTTTTTTTCAGGTTCAGGTATCATGTTGGATCATTGAATTTATTTGCAAAATGCAACACAGAAAATACAATGCAGTGATATGGCTAATATCTGAATTTAGTACAAATACGTTCTGAGATCAGATTGCCACTATTTTCAACTTCAAAAAAACAAGGGGACACTCTGTTCTTGGATGTACAATTGCTACTCTTAATGAATTCCAAAGGCATTAAAAAATGAATCAGTGGAAGCTATGTGAGTAAAGAAATACAGTATACCTATGTGGAACCTCTCCACCTCCCAAATTGCTGATGAAACATAAGAACATTTGGAGCTAACTTTTCAGCGAGGACTAGGTGAAGCTACAATGAGAGGAGACTTTAGCAGAAAAGAAATCCACAATGGACACCAAACACCAATATAAATTCTCCTGGAAAAAATGGCCACTACTGTGCCTAACGAAGCTGAACTTCTCTGCAAACTTTGCCTTTTCTGTGCCTGCAGAGTTCGCCTAAATGTCTTAACCAGGGTAAGTGGAGGTAAGCCCTTACTCTGCAGCTTGTCACTCTTCATTGAAAGAGACTGTGGAGCTGCTCCAGAGTGAACTCAGTGACTGAATTAAATATTTAGGATCAACCAAGAGTAGCGTATTTCCGTGTGAAACAGCCAGAGCAAACCTGACAAGTCTCATACAATCTGCATTCAGCATAAGACTCACTTCTGCTCCTTCTCCATTCTCCTGTTTCCCTCTGTGGTACCAGCCGTGGAGGGGAGCATCTGCCTCAGCCTGGCATGTTGAGTATCACTCCATGACTTGAGCTTACTACCTGGTACAAGTACCTAATTCTCCCCCAGCTCATTGAAGGACCCTATATGCTGGACACGACTCTCCAGTGAATTTCCATAACCCGTGTTTTCCAGAGCTGCATGCACCTGGCAGGTAGGTCCTGCCATGTTTTAGGGATGAGGTGTGACAATGTGCTACAGTGCAAACTGTCAGGGCTCTGTGCTCGAAGAAACCCCAAGAGAATCCAGATTTTCCTCTGCTACAGCCTAACATGGCCCCTCTCCATCAAGTGACCTTGCACACATGAACCATGCACAAGCAGCCAGGCGCACATTTCCACATGCAGGTCTTGCATGTTGAATGAGAGATAAATGGAGATATCTGCTGAAATTCAGAAATCCATTTAAGAAGAAAAACCAAAATCATGGAACTGTAGAATAATGTCAGTAGGAAAGGCCTAATGGAGGTCATCTGGTTCTACTGGGTCATCTGGGGCCAACTTTTAAGTTATATCAGGTTGCTCAGGGCCTTGTCCAGTCACATTTTAAATGTCTGCAAGAATGGAGACCCCGCAAGCTCTCTGTGTAACTTGCCCTCATGTTTGACCACCCTTAAGGTGAAAAGCTTGTTCCTTTTGCCTGGTTGAGACTCGTGTCCGTTACTTCTCATTCTTTCACTGCACACCTCCGAGTCTGTCCTCTACCATGAGGTAGCTGAAGTCAGAAATTAGATTCCCCCTTCTTCTCTTCTTCTGCTCTTTTTTCTCTTCATACATCATATGCCCCAGCAACCAAATATGCATCATAGATATAATGCAAAATGGTTAAAACTGCTGGTTCTGTTTTTAAGACTGATTCTGTTGGCCTCAACTAAATATGCAGTACAATATAAGCACAAGTGTTTCACCAGTGCAAAGTTAATTGGGATAACTGTACGTCTCATAGTATACCTATACCACACTATGAGCACTTGTGCTCATATTGGTGCTACACTCGTTCCTGGAGGATGCTGAGATTTTTGGTAAGCTCTGAATTATTTTCAGCTGACCTGCAGAACAACTTGCCCATCCTTCCTAAACATCCACAGAGCTGCAGGAAGGCAACAGAAAACTACCAGCAATGCAGTGGAATTAGCTGGTGTCCTCTCCACAGGGCAGTTACACCAACAAGCAACGAACTGACCTACCTCAAGTTTCAGCCTATACTTCCTGATGTGTTTATTAACTCAAATTAGGAAAAAGGCACATGGCATTCACCTTTGGGTTTTTATCTATGGACTTAACTTGCACATTAATAGTCCCAGACTTCATTTTGAAGAAAAGCAAACAACACACACACACACACACAAAGGAAAAGAAAGGCTCCACGATTAAACTGAAAGGCTGCACAGATTAATTTTACTGTGCAGTTTTGCTCTCCGTAAATGGTCAGGGATAAGATCTGACTCTTGGAATAGATTTTCAGACTTAACTCAGAATTTCCTAGTTTGGTCAAAGCAGTTAATTTAGAACCCCCCAGTGACTAAAATGTAATCTGCAGCTTTCATTTTACAAGCTAATACACAGATTGAATGCCATTATCATTTTTCTTTGTAATATAGGCTGCTGGAAACTATATTTCTTTTTTTAATTGTGCAGAACTTAGGAAGCGGGATGCTAAAAGACATTTTTTAAACATTCTTTGATAAAATCCCACTAAATCAGCCCCACGTCACCTCATGCATGCTCAGTATATCTGCATGATGAGGAGGGGTCCACAGCAGCAGCCATCATCATGTACATCACAACTTAATACTACCAGAGGGGCTACATTTAGTGTCCCAGGTGTTTAACCTGGGTATAGAACAACCACTTCACTAATAAAACAGAGGTAGAGAGCTGTACAGAATGGAGAGGGTGGCACAAGTAGGGAAGGGATAAGAGCCACTTTTTCTGGACCCACTCCCCAGCTCACACTCTCAAAAGAAGTATGTGCTGCTGCTCCAAATAAAGAACTCTTAAATGCCAAAAGAGGGGCATCAGCACCACCACCAGCCAGCTGAACGTGCTTTGTGGGAAGAAATACGCCAAGCTATAACTCCAGCAGATTTTGAATTTGCATTCTCTCTGCATTCTGAATTGCAGCTCTCTCCGCAGGCTAGAGAGAGAGGAGCAGGATGTAAGACACACGCCAACAGATGTAATATCATTTGTTTTATTCTAATAGGTAAGCTGGCATGGGTAATTTTCAGATCAATTTTCTTCCCAACACAAATTTAGGTACAGACCTGCAGTAATTCTGTTTCAGTGACTGGCACCGCGCTTGTGGAGGGCGGCTGTTATTTAGCGAAGATTCAGACTTTCATCTTGTTACACATTCCACGGTCCACTCAGCCGGGTCGCAAGTGCAAGCCAGAGTGTCCGATAGAAAACCTTCAGGGTGCTAAGGCTTTGCCCCAAAGAAACAGTGGAGAAAATATATTCCAGAAGGGTCAAGAGAGAAGAGAAAAAAGATAAGGAAACAATCGTATGTATAAACTGAATGTTTAAATCTTTTTCCTCCTGGAAATGTAAAATGACAGTTCGGGTGAATAGCTCTCACATGATGCTGTCACCCTTCATTCTGCAACTCCAGCTGAACGACGTCTAACAGAAAGCTCCTTTCACCTCACCTTCAGGGATTAGATTTTTGGAGAATACTTAGGTAACTTCTAATAGATGAACGTTAAAGGCATTCCAATCTGTAATGCAAGGGATGTTCTAACTGACAAATGCCTTATGGTTTATTCCTATATACTGCTAATGCACTGCAGTGTATAGTAGTAGCTATCAGCTTGTAAGACCTCATTATATCAATATGCAATAAATCACTGTCCTTTCTTACTAGTAAGAAAATGTAGAACTGAAATGCGTGATATCTGATATACCATCATTCACAGCACTATCTATGTACAGCCCATCCCTAATATGTATAACCACCATTAAGCATCTTCCCTGGTAGTTTTCAGGACTGGGCTTCTGTATGGCAAGCTCTTTGTCAAAGGACTGTATCATAGGTACAGTGTTACACAGAATAATACAGCTATTATTGCTTGCTTGAAGTTCTATTCATTTTAAAAGTAATTTTGTTTCCATCTTGCCTTGCACCACATTTAAAAAAAAAACACCACTTATCAGACAGACATTGGAAAGGCAGAGCAAAACAACACAGTACCAACACGGAGATACCAATGAATGGTCTAAACCTGATCCAAGCCTGTGCACTCTAATTACATTAGCATGATGCTTCTTCTAGTGTCTGGACTATCCTCTACATGGTAATTCTTGACCTGAAGAGTCCATGGTCTGAAAAAACAAAGCCATACATGGAAAATGGGAAGAGAAGAGCAGCAAAATACTAGTATTCCTCAAGTCCATGAAGCCTGTCATGAGCACATCAGCATGTGCTAGACCATCAGGGTTAATAACAGGAATGAAATGACCGGGGTAATAACAGGCACAGGTTTTGCTAGGCTCATGCAGTTGTGCTTTTGTCGAGATTTGTGATTACCTTCTATATTGCTTGCTAGGCCAAGGTAGTACGAATATTAAAAAGTAACTTAAGCTAGCCACTACTAAGCAATACCATCACTTAGTTTTAAAAAAACTAAGTTAAAAAAACATCACTTGGTTTTAAAAAGTTGTCTCTCTCTGTCCTAGGTATAACTATTCTGCAAACATACTGCAGATATTTATTTCCATACCAGTCAGGCTCTTCAGTAAAAATATTACTTTTTAACACCTCTTTTGTACAAAGAAAAGCACAAGTTGCAGATGGGCACACAAACAATCTTTCAGGAGGTAAGACGAGTCAAGGCCAGCATCTCAGGGAGGAGGATAGTTAGACTCAATGGCAGGAATGCAAATCTGTTAGTTACCTGATGTAGAGTTAAGCAGTAGCAATGCAAGTTTTAACCAATCTCAGTAGTGTCTAAACGCTTCAATTCAAGTTTCTAAAGTAATAACAAGCATTCATGTCCCCTCTGTTATCTAGCCTTGTTAATTGCTCTGTGTAAAGATACTAAGTTGTAGAAAATACCTGCGTGGATGCCAGGTGCCACTCTTCAACATTAAAAAGAAGTTTTGTTTTGTTTGCTTGTTTGCTTCTGCAGAAGTACCTCTATGTGTTTTGTAGCTATTCTGGTACGAAGATTACTCCCTCATAATAAAATTGATGGGTTATCCTGAAATTTAGGACATTTGTGGTGGCTGGTGAAAAAGCTTTGCGGAGCTCTTGCTTAGAATTTTGCTGCCCTAAAGAACTCTGAATTATGAAAATCTTGTAAATGGAGCTTCTCTGAAAGGCTAGGTGTAGAGGAATGCACCTAGTGCATGAGGAAGGTCTTTTTCCAGGCTGTAGAGTGAGACTGAAACCCTAATTTATCACTCACATTAATACGGTAGATTAGCGTGCTATGTGGCATACATTTCTCAAACCCAGAGAGTCACTGTAAATTGTCAAGACAGCTATTCAGGTAAGTCAGCTAATGCACATGGACACAACTATATGTGATAAGGGATGGTTCTCTTCTGCGCAGGATGCCAGACTGGGGAGCGGGGACACGGCAGAGTCAGAAGCATGACCTTGCCAAACTGAGGCCTCCCTCGTAACCTCGATTCCCAAAACCTAGGGGAAAATGGAAAGTCACAGCGCAGGGTTACTCTGGCTCTGCCAGCTCTCATTGCTGGTGAGGGCTGTGGCAATTTCCCGTGCTAGGCAAGGGAGCAGGCGGGCTCCTTGCCAGCAAATGAAGAGCAGGGAACGGGGGTTTAGGATCAGCTCAGTTTCATGCAGTAAGTGGAAATGGGAGGGTGAGATACACTGAGAAGAAAAAGAGTGTGGAAAGCTCTTAGCGATTATAATCTGCCAAACTGATATCCAGTGCCCACAAGAATTCTTTATCTTTGTTTACACAGATATTATTGCTCCACGTTTGCAACACTACAAAGATGAGGGGCACAAAGTATACATCTGAACATCATAAAGCTATTTAGATCATGTACAGTCCGTGTACATAGGAATAGTCGTTTTCTGTCAAAAACGTACTATGATTTAGTTTTTGTCACTTCCCAGTAAAATTTTTACTGTCTTTTTTCCCTGTTATACAAAGAGCTGTTATACTAAGAATAATAGGTCTTTCTTTGGGGTTTGGTGATCTAAAACATTGGGTGAGTACAGAAAACCCAGTATAAACCTCAGATGAGTTTGAGGGGAGGACAGTATTGCTCAAAATTAAAGAATTTACTGTGAATTGCACAAAACACTTTAGCCTGGATCAGCAAAGCGTTTCCCCTAGCCCCTGGTGAAATCTGCTTGTTTGGGCAAACGACCCACTGAAAAAAATTTTGCCTGGCTCCACATCTAGTAGTACTTTGTATTCTGTAAAGCCTCGCTAGATTTATGTCCAACAAGAAGATTTGAGCTTGTCTATTGGATTTACATCACAGTCGCCTATTAAAGCCCTATCTTGTAATCTGATCTGAGCTAATGACATGTAGGCTCTCTCCGAATCCTCCTGCCATGTTAGTGCTACACATGAGTAGGGAGGCTTTTCTCCGCATTAAACTGCATGACTGAAACTCTCAACATTTTTTTGCTTATATTTCAGGAGGGGGGTCTCAGACTGGGATAACCTTGACTGACTCCCTGTAACCTTGGGCAAATCACCTCACCCTTGCACGGCTCATTTTAATCTTCTTTTAAACACGAATAAAACACTGGAGAGCACTTTTATGTCTTTGGATGAGAGACTTAATCTAGTACAAAGTATTTTTATTTAATATCAGAATATAGCTTTCAGAGTAACATCTTATATGGAGTGGAAAATTATGATCTTATATAATCTGTTGTATACGGGCACTGACAGCTTATCCTTGAGGGTCTGGCAAGAAATAACTATGAGAAGGTAATGGCTGTGCAGAATATTTTTCTCTAGCCATGACACATCCCCTAGGACACAAAGGTCTCAGCAATTAGTTTTGTTCCTCTTTTGAGAAAAATACATTAACCAATATTGGGGAAATCCTGTAGTCACTTGGGGCAAATGCACCCAAAGCCCAACTGCTTTTCTGTATTGGCAGAATTTTTTTGTTATTCCAGTCCCTAAATGGCCATATTAGCCCCTTACAACATAAGCATAATGAATGAGTGAATGAGGCACTATTTTGTGTAAACTTCCCTACAGGCACCGGATTAGTTCTGGTTATATTTTGACCACAATCCAATCAAGAGCTCAAGCTCAAACTCAGCCAGTAGATCAGTGCAAGTCTACTCCCATTCACATGACCAGGGCAAACTCCTGGATGTTGGTGGGGTGGAAGCTTCGCTCCCTCCATTTGGATAGGAGGTGCATGCTGAGCCTGGACCATACACCTCTGGATATCATGTGGTTGTGCAAGAACCATGCTGGAAGGGCTCTGAGATGATACACCACAAAAGCAGAAGAAATTTATAGCATGTGAGCTTTATACGCTTATTTAAAAGTACGTACATTTGCAGAGCACCAACCCAACAACAACCTCCTTCATTCAACACATTTCTGGGGCTAAGAAATACTCCATACCCTAGACCAGCAGCTAGACTTAACGAACAGGACTCTAAGTAAAACTCCATCAGCATGGAGTGTGTTGAAGGGAGTTTAGCTGAAAACCGCAATTGAGCACATATTTATGGAAATGCTTCACCATACTACTGGGAGACAAACAGAGCAACTCATAGGTGGGTACCAAGTAAATACTTGCAGGCTGGGGGCTTTAATGAGTTCTTTGCAGTCTTCCAAGTCTTTTCTTCAGAAAATGTCTCTGAAGAGAAGACAGTTTATAACACAAGACAGCAGAATATTCTCTGGGAATTTGAGGTATAACAAGCAGACCTGAAGAGAACAAAAGCACAAAGAACATACAAGAAAGTGCAAACCCTTCTAAACTAATCACACTGCAAACACTTTCAAGTTAAGGCTGTGCTCCTCTGGTGTATTTCTGCATATATTGAAGTGTCTTGGTGGGAAAAAAAAATTGCATATAAAATAATAATAACCTTTCTGAAAGCATTTTTCTCTAATTTTATAATCAGAAATCGGACTAGAAGAAGGGATAGCCAATTCAGAGATGTGTTCGTTCAGAAAAGGGCAAGAGAATCTTAGAAAGACCATTCTGGTTTTATCTCTTTTTTTAGTGGCACTTTTTGGTAGTGTTCTGGTTATTCACTTTCACCATCAGCCGGCCAAGTCAATAAACTGTGGGTCACGCGTGGGAGAGCTGATAAATGAACAACTAGAAGGATTTAAATTTAATGTCAGCTTCTCCATTAGCGAAATATTCAAAGTATGGGAATACAGAAATAGTGAGCGTTGAATCAGAAATAACAGTGACACAGCTGGTGTTCCACAAATAAATAACCTAAGGAAATTTGTTTCTACTCAAATGGAGAAGAGATAGTAAATAAATATTACCTGTAAATAAATCTCTTGCAAATGCTTTTGTAAAACAAACAAACCTTTCCAACCCAGTAAATGCAGACATTTATTTGCATGCCGCTGAAGCCAAAAATCTTGAATAATTTTGGCCATTAGAGTGTACTTACTCTGCATCTATTTGTCCTTTCCTTTAAATAGAAAGCTAATACTCCATTCTCCCTTGAAGGCTTATTAGACGATAAAATGCCAAAGGATAAAACAAACACAAATTAAATGGTGGTAGGAATCCCAAGAGAAGAGTAATTCAGTTACATTTTGGGGGGTTTTAATTGCTGGTAAATTACACTTCTGAAATCATGTTCAGAGGATGAAATGGTTTTTGCTCTGCTTTGTAAACCATTTTTCACATTTTTCAGGCATGAAGCCAACTGAATACAATGACACATAGAACTCGTAGGATCTGCACTGACCATACACTCATTGGCATAGAAGAAGAGTTCAAAGCATGCGGTATATTCATTGAAAGAAAAAAATTTGCTTCGTATATTTTTCCAGCTTATCTGAATGCCCCTTCTTCGCTCTCTACTCAGTTACACTCCAGTTTTCAAGCACAAAAACAATCATGGTAAATTGACCATAAGCAAAAAGAAGCAAAGAAATTAAATCAAAACCTGACGATACCTGACCACGTTACTTCCAATTTAAAAGAAAAAAATATTCATTTTTCAAATATTATATTGCTTGTGTAGCTCTATGCCCCTCCACCCCCAAGTGAAAATACTGCAAAGTATTTGGTTAGCGAATGGCAATTTTCCAGGGCATGGCCCTGTTTTCTCACTTAACTTCACTCATAACTGATGCCTTACATTGTTAAGGTCAACTTTCAAGTATCAAATACCAACTGTAGAGCATAGGTACTTTTATTAAAAAACAAACAAACCACAACATGTAATGGCTACAAGAGTTGGAAGGGAGAAAGGTGAAGCTATTTCAACGTTTGGTAGCTCGTGTGACAAGTGATCAGTAATAATACTTGTGGTGAAAGGGAAACAAATGCTTTGTTATGCAAAGGAGGCGACTATTCTTGACACACCTGTGTGTGTATCTATCTGTGCATTACAGCACTTTAGTTATAGACTGGGATGCACTGAATATTAATAGAGGTCAAGGAAAACAAATTTTTCCCCATACTTAATGTTCTTAGCTCTTAAATGCCTAACTCTAATCCTTTGAGAGATAAATGTTATAAATGAGGACTGTTCACAGATGATCCATCCCCTGACTCTTAAAAGTAAGATCCACGCTAAGGTGGATCTTATAACAAGGGTTTGTCTTTGGTATTTTTCTTGATTATTGCTATACAGAATAAAACTATTGTTAGATAGTAGGGCTCAATCATGTGAGTACTTACAAATATCATGAGTCATCCCACTAATAGCAGTGAAGTTAAATAAATGGAAGTCACACTAAAAGCAGAGATGGTGACAAAAATGTGTTGCTCATGGGATCTGTCAAAGCTCCGCCCCCACAGCTTCCCAGAGACCAGGGGACAGAAGGGAGGAGCAAGCTTTTCAGGAACTGAAGGTTACCACACTGGACTGTGGTGTGTTAAGAGTTTGTTTTTTTCCTGATACAACTACAGATTTGTTAAGCTAACCTATTTTCTCTCTTGGCATAGTCATTCAGATCCTAAGACCTTGCTAATTTTGGTTGATTTATACATGATTGTCCTACCAGTTTACACACCTCCTTCTGACAGTCTCAGACATTAAAAACAAGTAATGCACCACCCCACCCCCCAAAGAACAAGTTGTTGTTGCTGTTTTTAAATGGTTTTATCTAAATGAAAGGAATCAGAAAAAAAAAAGATTAATATTTCAGTGGATTAAATTCCATTGCCCTTTAACCATATGAGAATTCTTTTTAAGCCAAGGCAATATTTGCTGTTTTACTGGCATTATGAAGGGATGGCAATGTTTATGCTAATTTACA
Organism: Rissa tridactyla; assembly: GCF_028500815.1. Classification (NCBI taxonomy): domain Eukaryota; kingdom Metazoa; phylum Chordata; class Aves; order Charadriiformes; family Laridae; genus Rissa; species Rissa tridactyla. Next base: position 43,124,012 of record NC_071467.1, read on the forward strand.
ATGCACAGAAGAAAAGGTCTTTTGATCAGAGCTTTTTATTTTCATCACTTTGATTGACTGTCAACTATACTAATTATCATAGAACCATTGATCATCTTTTGCTGCTAACTAGGAAATGTTGACATGTTTTCTGTGGCACTATTTAGCATGCAAATTTAAGAAGAAATGGTGCTAGACCTCATAGGCAAAATTTTTACATCCGCATCATTTCAGGGACAGTCAACAGCTATTTAAGAATAAAATAAAGTTTAACTGGGCAAAGTTCACGGAAACAACATGTAGAGTAAAGAAATGGAGCAGTAGACAGTACGGAAATGCTTCCTATTTATTTGTACTCATATTCACTCTACACCTTTCTTCCTGAAATCCATTCCCTACCCAAATCCAGATCCTGAAGTAAAAAAGAAGAATTTGATTTTCCAAAAAAATTATTAAAGACATTTCATAACTAAGAATAAACTGCAGGTTCAGAATAACTTTTTCAAACAGCATTTGTTGATATTTTTCCAAAGTCCACTTTGCTTTAAAAAATATTAGATTTTATCAGAAAAGGTTTTTATCCTTTATGCGCCAATCATATATATCAGAAAAAAGAAAATAAAAAAAATATAATACACCTCAGAGAAGGAACTAGACACAATACTTATCCACAGTTTAAATGGGTACACTGTAGACTGTGGAGATGCATCTACTACACTGGTGATAAATTTAGCCTTATATCTTGTAATCAGTCCATAAAAAGTTTGTGTAATGGCATGGAATCAACAGCCCTATTTACTTCCTTAGCAACTTTGTTAAGGCAAATACCAAAAAAATCACTTAAACTGACCAGTCAATTCTTTTAAATCCACTAAAGACTCCCAAAGTTATTACCATTTCAGCAGAAAACCCCTAAACCTGTGAAATACAAGAGGCATTGTCAATCACATCAATAAAAACACACTGCAATGGAGTATTTAGGATTTAAACTAATCACAGCACTTCTAGCAAGTGCCATCCGTGCTGAATCTCAGAGAATGGTAACCTCAAGAAAGGTTTGAGAGATGTTGGGGATGTGCAATAATTATACAGGAAAGATCTTTGTTTTTCTAAAGAATAAAATTTAATTTCTTCTACATGTCACGGGAGAGCCTGAGACATCCTACAGTCATCATATCTTGTCAGAATTTTTGGTAATTTTGAAAATTTTTTTACATGCCAGATAGGTCCCTGGTGACCTCTGCATACTTTCTGAAGAGGAGGGTCATGTGCATGCTGAATGAAGAAAGGGGAAAAGGCACAGCAAGAAAAAGTAAAACAATTTGAACACACCCAGGTGTTCTTTCCAGTATCTCCTGTCGAAGCCAAAATTATCCGTTTGACCCCATGGTCACATGTACGAGAGACAAGCGATATGAGTTCACTCTGTGGACAATCCCTAAACTATACACAGTTTTTATTTAAAAAAAAAACAAACTTCATAGGTCTAAGAAAGACATTTTCTCTTTATGGAAATACACCTGCATTATTTGTCTAATGGGGGACAAATGCCTCTTTGGGGAGGACCACTTCTCTGATGCACCCTACTCACAGTTGCAGAAGTTTGGGAGCCATAATGTCATTCTTGTTTGGTTAGCAGCCTCAGCTGTCCTTAACCCTCTCTGCCAATTCAGAGAGAAGATAGATGCTAATTTTCAGTTGCAAATTGTAATCTGCTTGTAACAATATTCATGGAAAGAATTTATATTACCAGCATATTTTATCAAATTATATTCTTCCCTCACAGAAAAGCATTTTTTCTGGTATCTTTGAAAACAGCATTAAAGACAATTCTTTCTGATTACTGTCAACACTGAAATGTCTCATGTGGTTTTATAACTACCCTAGCTTTGAAATTTGGATTTTTTTTAATTCCTCCTACTCCCTTCAAATCATTTTCTTTAAAAACATTAGAGATACCTTTAAAGGCAAGGGGAGAAATAACGTAGAAGTGTTTTTAGTCTCCTCCTTGTACTTTAGAATCCCCTCATTTTCTTAGGCCAAAAGCCGCACAAAATTGTGAAATTAACCTGAGACTGCTGTCACTTTTATTCCATATTTAGTAAAAAAAAAGGCTGTTTGTTTCTTTTTAATGGATGAAAGTCTTTAAAAAAACCCTACTGACACTAGGCGGGTATAAGAAAGTTTATTGTGCCTTAACTTCGAGGTATCTAGGCCTTTGATGTGAAAGATTAGAAAAAGGACTTTAAAAAACAGTTGTAAAGATCAGCAAATGTAGCAGACTTTGAATAACAATATCTATGCTACTTTCTAGAAACCAAATTCTATCCTTCTGTAGTTACATGAGTTGGCTTGATGCTGCATGCAAGTCTGAATGTAAAAATTCCTGAAAAAGTAGCTTAAATTTTCTTGTAGCTGGGAAGCCATGTTTGCCAGTGGAGTGTATTTATTAAGTTAAATCCCCAGAAACCAATATGGTTCAGCCAAGGAAGCTGAGAGACAGAAGATGGGATGAGGCACAAGACCAAGAAAAAGTCAATACCTAGATTAAACCTGTAAAAATGCCCCATTCTTAATCAATGTTTTATTCAACCACTTTATTCAGAGTTGTAAACGATGTTTTAAATATATTAATTGCATGAGTAAAGACTCATGTCACTACAGTAGAGCAGAGATGCCCTAAATGAGGGGCAGCACCCTATAGTGCCTCACCATGTGTACAGACATACCAAAAGCCAGCTCTTGCGTCACCCAGTTTATCACCTACTCTGGTAACTAAAGCACAGGAAAAGCAATATTGCCCCTGCTTTAGTAATAAAAGCAGAGGGCATGTCTGGAGGTTTTATAGGAGCAGATATGGGAGTTTATCCCAATCTATATTTTTGTTATACTACTCAGTTCTTTAAGCACAAAAATCGCTTATTTACACTGCAGAGTCAGCCTGGCCAGAGCAGGCAAACTGGAGCCCAGCTTAGTGTAACTGTTGTGGGTCTGGCTGGGATGGAGTTACCCTTCCCCACAGCAGCCCTCATAGCGCTGTGCTTTGTAGCTGAAGTTAGAAAGGTGTTGGTAACACACCAGTATTTTGGGTACTGCTGAGCAGCGCTCGAACAGCATCAAGCCTGTCTCTCCAACCACCTCCCACTAAAACACCAGTAGGCTGGGGGTGGGCAAGAGGAGGAGGGGCATTCGTTATTACGCTTATCTTTTGAAGCAACCACTACACGTACTGAGACCGTACTTCCCAGGAAGTGGCTGGACACCACCACCACTGCTGACGGACAGTTGAGAATAAATCTTTTTGCTTTGCTTTGCTTTCATGCAAAAGCCTTTCCTTTTCTTAATTAAATTGCCTTTATCTCAACCCACAAGTTTTTAAATCTTATTTTCTCTCCCTGTCCCTCTGAGAAAGGGGAGTGAGAGAGCGGCTTGGCGGGCACTTGGCAGTCAGTCATCATCAACCTACCACAATAATACATAAATACCAATCATGTGTAACGTATACATTAACAGAATTATGAAACTTTCCTTGCTTTATCATCAGAGCTTTATCACCAGGTTTGCTGAAGGATCTTTATTTTAGAGAGTCCTACAGCGAGAAATTTCTTTGAAGATGGTTAAACAACACAACTGCATTTAGTAGTTTGCACATACTCTGTAAGGTAAAACTTTTAATTATAAAATGACCAAAGTTGATTCGGAAGTTGCTGAGTGACAGCAGCTATAGTGGCATTCTATTTAATTTCAACAGCCAGCTTTTAGTATTGAGAGATGTTTTAGGGGCAAAGGTATTATTTTGAACAGTTAAAACCTACTCCTGTTGAACTGTCAATGGAAGCATATGGTGTTTATGAACTAAAGATGGCATTACATTTTTTCATCAAGCTACAATAGTATTTAGCCAAATATCTTTGTTCTAATTCACATGCTGTATTAACTAATGTGATACTATTGATGAAATTTTTCATTTAGCAGCATTGCACAAAGTCAGATTTCAGATCCATAAATAACAGTTTTACAGCAGTTTGTGACAAATAATACAGTCCTTACAGCTGACCTTGCTGGTTTTAGAAGGACTTGACATATAATTCCTCAGGTCCCTTTCACTGCTACAGACATAACTTTTCCCCATCTTTAAGTATGTCTAACAGCTAAAACGTGCAATTTACTTTTATAGTCTTTATGCCTTTATATTTTTTCTAACATCAAGATGTCTGAATAGGCTACTTAATCCCTTCAGGATCCTTCAGAGAAACCTTGGCATTGCCTCTGAAGAGGCTGTATTTTATGCAATACAGTTTACTCATGCAGAAGGAAAGGCACAGTGAACTTGCAGTGTTCACGGCTGCAGCGATTAGCCCCATTCCTTCTGTGGGTTATCCATTCTTTCCCTTCCTAACTCTGAGTATCTGAAACTCTCCACATGACATCAACTTTAGTCTTACTCCCTATTGTTAATCTTTGTTTTTACAAAATTGTTACAATGAAAAATGAAAAATAATCAGGAAAATTATATACAATGTCTTTCAACCTACTTAAACTCCCTTAGGGACAGAAAGAGATGAAGTCCTACCCTTCATGCTGGGAACTTAGATGTAAAATTTGATAACCAAGAAAGGAGAAATCCAGAAGAACAACATATTTCACCTGCCTGTTCTGCCTGGACAGTGTAAAAAAAATGACTGAGCAGAAACCTTCCAGCTTCAATGCCTGTGTCTACCCTGCACTTGACTGGGCAAGAAAAGGCAGAGTTATGGTGCGCTGTATAAGCCATCTGCCTTTTAACAGCACAACTGTATCATGGATGGCTTGCAGGCAGCTTAAGACTCCCAATCCTCTGCTGGCACAGATACGCTAAATCCGCTCTCTCAGTCACAAGTTTCAAGTAGATATATAAGTCCACTGACTTGTTGCTGCTTTGCATTTGTATTGGTCTAAGTGGGAGGATCAGCCTGACGTGAGAATGGGTGGCATGGAAAGGACTCGCTGTGAAATGTTGTAACTGTCATTTGATTTTTCCAACAAAATTGATATTCATCAAAAGTTAAGAAGATACATTTTCTGACTGAGCTGTGACCTACCCACAAATTAATTTTTCCATCAGATGCTGCATCACCTTAAACAATGTTGAGAGATATTAGTTGTTTAGCTTAAATAAGTTTTAATTAGAATAAATTACTTAGGTTTATAATATGGTGTGATTTATGCTGTTTGCTTAGCTTTACTTAGCATAAGTAGCTAGATTTGCTCAAGCCTGTAGGCTGCAATAGAGTTAGTTTTCTGTGTAATTTTCCGAGCAGCTGGTACAGTCTGTGTTTAGCCTTTTAGTATAAGAAAAACATTGATAATACACTGATGTTTTGGTAGTGTTCTCCCTAAGTCTGGGACTTTACCGTTCCCCGTGTTCTGCCAGCGAGTGCAGGTGCACAACAAGCCTAAACCAGAAGATAAGGAGGCTCCAATCATCAGCAGAGATGGCAAATCAACAAGATAAGAGCAGTCAACAGCCTGCCTGGACACAGAAAATGAAACCAAGAAGGTGTTGAAACACCCCAGACCAAAAATCACCATTGGGCTAAAAGACGTGTGAAGAGCGTGTGAGGGGTGGGTGTACGGATCACAAGTGTATAATTGCCCAGGGATTTCTCTGTTCAACATCCCTCTCCGGAGGTACCCAGCCCCAGCTGACTCTGCTACTGTACCTTTCAACAAAATTATTTAATTTTATAAAATCTGACGCCTGAGACTCTGCCGTGGGAAACCTAGGGTTGAGCCTGCAGAAGGAGGGAATGTGCCTGACATGAAGAGTGTGCGTTTGTGTGTATGTGGAGTCAGAAGTGGCACCCGTCGGCTCACTGGGGTCACCCACTGCAAAGGGACCCTGGTCCAGGCACTGAAAGACTCAGGTGTTGTGTGTGCGACTGCTTGGACAGTGTGTGAATGCTCAGGCAGCGGCTTCTCCTTTAACAACAATAATAAGCAATAGTAATATTTGTAAACTGGACATTTGTGAATTCTGAACACAGTTTATTATTTGTGAGTACTTTTCAAGGTCAACTTTTCCCACCCTTCCTCACATCCAGTACAAATTATTCACTTGTGTCACATCGTCATCAAGAAATACCAATCAAAACCAAGGCAAGACAGTCCCTGTATGAATATGCGGTGGAAGAGTCTCTGCTCAAGGAAGTTCAGGCTAAACCAACAAAACGAACTGCGCACTGAGGCAGAGGGGGAGAACCAGTGCTGAGTTTTGAGTAAAGTCTCAGCAGTCTGACGTCTGCACTCTCCCACAGAGAAAGCACCGCTGGGAAAATAACTAACTCCTGAATACCACACAGCCTGAGCTGGAATCGCAAAACGTAACTCCACTAGCCTTGAAAGGACTGTTCCAAAATGTCTAAGTGACAATGCAAAAGTTTTCCTAACAAAACCCTATGTAAATCAAATTGTCTTGAGCAGTTAAAGCCCCGTAATTTTCAGTAATTAGTAAGTAAAAGAACTCATTTTTAATAGTGTTTACTTTTGTGATACTCTCTAATTAGCTTATAAAGCATTAAAAATACTGTATAAAATGTGTGGAAAAGGAATTGAACATTAATTAGTTTTTAACATTCACTACTTTTTGTTTATTTTAAACAGTGTATTATGTGCCTTCAAAATATTCATAATATACTGTAATGTTCGTAGGTTTTTAGTGTCATTGCATAACAGAAGTTTTTTGAAGTCTTAATAAAGTAAGACAGTTATGGAGAATCCTTGAAAAATTTTGGAGCATCGCCTTTTATATATATACACATAGCCAGAGTCTTAGTCCCTTGACTTGCTTCTACGTACTGTTCTTATATGGAAATCAATATTTCTTTCCAACATACGCTTTTCCACATTTCTTCTCAGCATGAAAGCATTGTAAGGGGTTCTCTCTACCCACAGCTCATTTCTTGCCCTTATGCTACAGTTTGTCATCTGCTGAGTTGTGCCAGTATGGCTGTTTATGGGCTATTCCATAAACCAGGTCACAAAGCTCAGCCTGAGTAAAAACAACCTTGTTCCAACATCTGCAACAAGGACATGGTTCAGGAGAAATGTTTAAAGTTGCGAATAAACTTTCTGAATAAACTTAAGTGCTGAGAGAGCTTCTAGCATGTGCTATTATATGTGCAGTTGTTATCCTATATATTGATAACATTCTGTCTGAATCTCTGAAGTTGACTCAAAGTAACAGTTCCAGCATTTAACCTTAGTTATTTCCAGGATTATCTAGATGACAGGTGTGGTACAGCTGCCTGTGTCTTGCTTACAGATCCTGTCTGTGTTAATGAAATTGCTGTTTCACTGAATACTTCTGGGTAGACAGAATTGACCAACGTTATGTCATGTCTCTCGCTAGCCAAGAATAAGGGAAAGTCCCTTGCTAGGAAGACCTATTTAAGTGGAAACACCTCAGAATAATGAGATACCTCAGAAAATCCCCCTTGGGGGGATTCTCTGAAGGAAACAGGCTAGGAGGAGTGGAATTTCCTCAAAAGCAAAACAAAGACCAGACATATTGCTGGGTTTCAGAGGCCTCAAAGCACAAACGACTTGAAAGGAACTGAGATTCTCAATGTCACAAGAAAAAGAACAGAAGACAGCTCTGCTGCCTTTACACAAGCGTCTACTGTAATTATCAGACCAGGGATGAGGTAAATTGGCTACACAGAGGAATAAGACAGTGTCCTATAACTCAAATGGGTATAGCAAGGGGACCAGTCACGGATCCCAGGCATGACAGTCACTACTACTAATCACACTCAAAAAGAGGTGAAGAAAAGCTAAGGAAAACACGTAAGGATCTGCTGCTTTGTTCAAATGTGCACACTCCTTTTATCAGTTAGAGAGGATTCCCTTTCTCCCTGGCCAAAGGTTTTCTTTCTGGTCAGTTCAGCTTTCAGATGTCCTTTACCAGCTGATCTATGAACATAAAAACGACCATGTCGCTGGGGCTCTGGAGGATGTTTAGGGTGTCCTTCCTTAGGGGTTTTGGCTTTGATCAGGAGCATGTTTCCAAAGCGAACCTCCCAGCTGTTCCCATTTACTCTTTAAGGAGGGACATTTATCAGTTGATCATGAAGAGGTCTCAGGGCATGCAACCAGATATCTTTTGGACGTAAAAAAACCCCAAAGCTGTGCTGCAGAGTGCACCTAATCCACTTCAATTGTTAGTGGAGAGATAGTCCAAAGAGAAACGAGGGAAATGCTGTCAGGGCAGACAGACATGAGAATTTCAGGAATGTTTCGCTCCAGAGACTGGCTCCTCTTGCGCTGCTGCGCTAGCTAATGCAGGCACAGCCATACAGATCTCCACAGCCAGAGATCCTAGGACAGATGCGATCATTTCAGCACAGGGGTGATGCTGGGGCCTGTGCCTGAGGAGCTTCCCAAGACTCTAGAAAATTTAAAAGGCTCCAGGTGCAGCGGTGCAACAACCTGGCACGGGGCAGTTGACAACACGTGCATGCAAAAATCTTCTGATTTTTGCAGCTAGGGTCCTTCAGTTTCAAATTTACCCATTTCAAAAATGCCACTGCTCTGTTTACATCTCATTTGATTGAAATAACTTGTTGCTATTTTAGATTTAATCATAATCTCCAGAATAATGTAATTCCTATTAAAATACACGTATTCTGAAGATTATCAGACTGACATGGAGAATTTGGTAAAAGTACCCAAGGGAGCTCTCCCATGGACTAAGAAGAAAGGATGACTGAGACAATCCATCAACATAAATTTAAGCTGTATAAATATTTTTATCTTGCAAGATAACTCACCAAGAATTAAGTGTTCTCTGCACCAATCATGACAGTACGTTTTATGCAGAGTTTTGTTGGGTTACTTTCCTTCATTTTAAAATTTTCTTTCAGAAGCCAACAGCTAATTTGTTAAAGGAAATTCGACTGGTCTTAAGTAAGCTACTTTTTATTTCACTACAATGCTGTATTAATGGGAATAACATAAACGATAATGGAATTAAGAACTCGGTAAAAGCTCGAACAACATCCCCTTACATCAGACTAATTCCAGTGTGTTTCTGTAGTAATCTGTTCTGCACCACTCCAGTGTGCTTATGCAATCAGAGCAAAGAGCTGTTACCAAGGAAACCAATCAACCCAAGACCCCTTGTGTGTGAAAAATGCAGATATTTAACACCAAAAATCCCATACAGAATCACTTCAAATAGCAACCCAGACTGGACCTACCTCTGACATTTATAAGTTCATGCAAATCTGGCAGTTGCTGTTCTGACCTTTCAGTTAAATCATTTTGCAGCTGCGGACTGAATAAGAAAATTTCTGTTAAAAAAAATATATTAAAAAACGTATTGGTCCAACACACAAAAAAGTTTATCCAATGTTATTAATTACAACAAAAAGGCAAACAACAGAATCATATCCCACAATTAATTCTCTGTTGTTTTCATTAAGCCTGTAATCAAAAAACCTTGGTCCGCTCTCAGTGCTGGCCAGTGGAACAACAATCCTATTGCACAGAATGAACCAATACAAACCCTTGGTATCAATGGACAGGCTAATAATTAAAAAAAGGGCTTAACTTGTACTCTTCCTACCTTATGGTAAGAAGCTTCTTTCCAGAGCCGCTAATCACAGTTAGCTAGTTAGCAGACGGTAATGCCCAAATTCCTGAACTACGTACGTATTTATTGTAAAGGGCTACAGGACTGGATACTAGGTTAGCTGCATTCCCCAGCAATGCACAGACTCAGATTCTACGCAGGGAGAAGCAGAGATGCAAAGACCCTTGTTCATCAGGACTTGAGTTCTTAAAATTACCACTAATTTTGCTAACAGACATGGCTAACTGCAGACGCTCAGCAATAGTGAACCTAAGTCTGTATGCACATAGATGAAATTTAAATAAATTGTTTTAATTTTCTGGTTTCTTCTATACTCCTTTGAAGTTTGTTTCTGGAGATACTGTCTGCAACTGCAAGGACTAAAACTCAAAGTAAATGTCTCCTAAGCTCCACATCTCACATAACTGGAGATTTAAGAACAGCTTTTTGCTAAGAGAGAGAAATTGCTGTCCATAGACACTGAGAGTTCTTAAGTGACAATTAAGTCCTCCAGAAGTAATTTATGAAAACACAGGAGTATTACTTAAAATATATGTATAAATGGCGCAGAGCTACCTTTTGTGGAAGTAAAGACCATTAGCTTTGTAGAACATAATCTTGAAAATGAGTCTGTACTGTAATATGCATAGTACAATTTACGGTCTCTGACAATCACTGATAATATCTTGTTGTAGGACCGTACCTGTAAAGGACACACTGTAGATAGAAAGATTAAATTGGAAATTAATTCCTTACCGAACAACAGACGGCCTGAAATGGAAAGATTCTGAACATATGGAACTAACAAATACTAATCAAGCTTAACAGAAATTTGCATGCTTCAGGGGATTTAACAATAGCTCTAAATCATTTGTGTTACTAAATATGCACACACTGCTTTACAGAAATCAAACCTTTCAGTTAACTTCATTTGTGCTAATAAAAGTCACAAAAAACTATGGCTGGCCTACTCCACTGGCAGAAAGCAGCATCAGAGTTCGGAGGCAGCTGCGCAAAGCCCCAGATCACCTTGATTTTTTTCAGTGCAGGAGTGAAATAGTTTTCACTCATGTATCTGTCATGTTTAAGAGAGACGCATCACATGGTAGGAAACCAACCCATGTTTCTGGAACTGCGTAAACAGTTTAATGTAAGCCAATGTTTTGTTATAGTTAAATTAATGTATGTAAATACAAAGAGAGAGCCTGTCTTAAGGTTTCCCTGAAGCTATGTTGGCCCCAACTGCCTCTTATCTACTATCTTCCTGAAGTCAACGAGCTTAAGTGGTTATCTAGCAGTAAAAACCAAAAAAATTTAAAGGGCATAGTTGCTTTTATCACCTCCTCTTCCACGGTAAATTTTACTTCATTCTGTTCTAGCATATAACATGGATGAAACACAGAAATAGATTAACCTGAAGTGTTCTACTGTTTGCTCTTACAGATTTCTGTAAGCTCTCAAAGCAGCGGCCCGTCCCTCCGCCCGGCCACGCTCCAACAAAACGTGAGTTTTCAGTTTTCCCTCACACATGACACGGATCTCTTCTTCTGAAAGGAGTTCAGCACAGATCATAAGAAAGCCACCTTGACTGGTTTTGCACCAACTGAATGGATTTCTAATATTGGGAATCCAACTACGATCTGCCGTGTGAAAGAAAAGAGGCAACTCAGGGTCTGGGGCTGAAGGAAGGGGCCACTGTGGGAGTATTTTTGCTTTTTGGGGACTGGGGGAGTGTTTTGTTTCAAGAAGTAAGGCACAATGCCCAGTGGAGAAAGTAAGATCTGGTGCAGTCCTAAATCTCTGTCGGACAAAGCAAATGATGAATATCGCTTTCTTTTAAAAACAGAAATTTTCATAGAATCATAAAATCATAATTTTGAGCATTTCAAGAGCATTGCTACATATCTAGCACAGAATCAATGTGAAGAGCATTTGCCAGGTTTGTTTGGATGTTCCTCCTCTTCCCGTGGCCAAATTGAAAGTGAGCTAACTGGTAGTTTGGGGGCTCTGCAGAGGACTCTATCTTGTGTTATCAGAGCATTAAATAAAGCGCTTTCTCTTTTGGTGTGCACAATATTAATTTATCCCTTCCTTTTTGAACTAAATAACCAACATATTGCCATATAATACATTGAACATTTCATTCTTTGTAATAGTCACTTCTTTTGCTGAAGATGTACACGATCGTAACTTTTTAATTTTTTAATCGGGAAAGACAACTGCACTGAGTTATAGTAAGTGTCTCCAAATTACTTCTGTGGAAGCTGACATGGGAAAAGTGCTGGCCCTCATAAACTAGCCTGGGTTTGGAAAGTTGAACTGGGTGTTTTCTGCTTCCCACATAGTCCCTGTTGTATCTGAAGATCACACTGCAGTCAGCAGGATAGTCTTAAGACGCCCAGGCTAGCTGTGAATGAAGTGGTGTGGGTACCAACCTAATTAGGGGTATTGGCACAGAGCTCAGCATGGCCAAATTCACCCTGCTGTGAAGCAGGTTACCCAAGAAGAAGGGTATGAATGTCTTTCATCATGCAGGTGTGGGCATTTTTGGTGTGTTTTTTTGTTGGATATTTTTTTTTTTGGTATCCAAGCCGGTTAATTTAGCTCAAGCACCTCAATACTGCAATGCAGAGTAGCTACGTGTATCTGTAGTTAACAAAGCTGTTCACGCTACCTCAGCTAGAACAGAATTCAATACACTCCCTTGTAGTTTAATCATTCCTTCCATGCTAGCACAAACTGTAGTAACATAAATTTATTTCAGTAACATAAGCAGATGAGTCCTGGCTGCGTCGCAAGTAGCAAGTCCATTAATTCATCTTTATCACATTTTATGCTTGTGCTCATTCTTACATCTCTTTTTTTCAAGGAAAAACAAAGGCAGCATTACCGTAGAAGACGTCCTCACACGGAAGTGAATCAGCAAAAACTATCATCTACCTTGTCGACGTGCTCTAACAAGTCCATGTGTTTACGGACCATACCCTCAGAGCCACCAGGCTTTTTTCATCTCGTCCACCTCCTCGCACCACAAATAGGAACAGATTCCCGTCAGCAGCCAGACTCTGGGAACCCAAGTCACGCTACACAATGCCTTATTATATGGAAAAAAGCTAACTACATAAGTGTGAAGATATTATCAAAAAAGCGTCTTCCTCTGTTAGCAGGAATATAATCACGGCTGACCTGTGTGCAGTGAAGGTGTTAATGGAAGACATAACCACAAGTATATTTTTGAGCTCACTATGTTAATAGCGCACACATTTTGGTCCATTACGAGAAAAGAAGAGTATTAGTTTCCAGCATGCTGCAAAGGAAATCCTGAAGGGTGAAAACTCAACGCTTTTCACAGAAAAAGCCTTCTCCAGCCGGACACTTAATCGAAATATTTTACAGCAATACTTGCAAAATAAAAGCAAATATTTATTTTATATTAATGACCATTAACTCACTAGACCCTAGTTCAATAAACTATGCTTTACTAAAAGTAGAAGAGGAAGACTGACTAACGAGGAAGTTTCAAATAATATGAAAAATTGTATTAAATGAATAAAATAATGAAAATAAAATGAAAAAATATAAAATAAAATGATTAGTGTATTCATTCTTTTGTGACCAACTGGATTAAGTGCACTGAAATCTTTAACTGACTTGAAAATTTTGGTCTGAGGCTTTTGAAAACAGGCTTTGACAGATGTTCCTACTTTCAGTTACAGCTCAAGTTGAAATATTAGATAAGACAATACACATTATGAAAGGTTACACAATATATACACTTAATATCATGGGAGATGGATTCAAAAGAAAAAGATAGGAAGTTTTATTTCATTACTATCACTTAAGACCAAAATTTAAGATTTGTATGCGTGAATCAACTGACTAAAACAGCACTGATTAAAAGTCACTGACCACTGTTTAGCTGGTAAAAGCTCATTTATTGTCGAATTCAGTTGGGTAAATGTTTGCTGAGCTCGCTGAATTACAGACCAAAAAGTGACCAAATCATTATAAAACTGTCATCAGAGGACCACTGGGCAAGACTTGCTTTTTGTATGAAATAACAGTAATTGCTGTAATATGTATTAGCCCTCTATTGAAGAACCGGAATATTTTAATAACTGTATTTGAAGCATGATTCACGGAATCACGGAATCACGGAATCACGGAATCTTCAGAGTTGGAAGGGACCTCTAGAGATCATCTAGTCCAACTCCCCCGCTAGAGCAGGATTGCCTAAAGCACATCGCTCAGGGCTGCATCCAGGCGGGTCTTGAAAATCTCCAGAGAAGGGGACTCCACAACCTCCCTGGGCAGCCTGTTCCAGTGCTCTGTCACCCTCACTGTAAAGAAGTTTTTCCGTGTATTTGAACGGAACTTCCTATGTTCTAGCTTGTGCCCATTGCCCCTTGTCCTGTCGCTGGGAACCATTGAAAAGAGCCTGGCTCCGTCCTCCTTAAACCCACCCTTTAGATACTTGTAAACATTAATCAGGTCCCCCCTCAACCTTCTCTTCTCCAGGCTAAAGAGTCCCAGCTCTTTCAGCCTTTCCTCATAAGGGAGGTGCTCCAGTCCCATAATCATCTTGGTTGCCCTACGCTGGACTCGCTCCAGTAGTTCCCTGTCCCTCTTGAACTGGGGAGCCCAAAACTGGACACATGATTCCTACTAGTTAGTGAAAATCTTGAGCAAATAATGTTCATTGGCATTGTTTAAAATATAAAAAACCTTAGTCTTGAAAATTAATTACAATTTAATACAGAAAATCAACTGAAATTAAAGACATATAATGAAGTTCCTGTGTACTTGAAAGAGGACTTTTAATGTACACTTGTACATTACAAGAACTAATGACAGCTAGAGTAACACACAGGGAAAACAGGCCATATTATCAGGACAATGAATATGTCTGTTGGAATTTGAAAGTCATTGCATGAAATAATGTAAACCATAACAATTATTTATGTCAACTTTTACATTAATCTATGTGGAATTAGCAAGCAAAACTGCTTGCTTTCTTTTAAGTATTCACTCAGGAATTTACATTTTGTTTTTATCACACTCTAGGAAAGCTTTCTTCATCATTAGCCTAGTTTTTACACTGCACTGCTTCAAAATGTTAAGTCAGATTCATAAAAAAAGTAATAAGTTTAGAACATTTTGTCTATATAGATTTTTCCACTGCCTTATCAAGGTATGCAATCTGTATGCAATTTACATAAACCAAACTTCCAGGCTTAATTGGCAAAGCAAAGGCAAATCTCTACAACCTTTAAAAATTATGAACTGCATTTTCAAGAGACCAGGATCCAGCTTGCCTTACAGTGGTTCTGCCTAAGCAAATCAATTGTAGGTGCACTTCTGGAATTCAGTCCTAGAGATTTTGGGTTTTGTTTTTTTTTTTTTATAATATGCGCAGATTTTTTACTGTGGACCATAATTCACACAACAAACACTTTAGTCAACACTGAGATAAAAAATAAAAAACCTAAATATATATACATTCATATGTATGAATGTATATGTATGAATGTGTATGTATAAGCACAAACATATATACACACACACATATATATATGAAAAGATATGAAAAGACCTGAGCAATCAGGTGGAAATAAAAGATGCATCCAAATTTCCTGAAGCTTGTTTTGACCTAGGAACATGTAAAAATTTGTTCTTAGCGAGGGCTTTTCTAAATTAAAAATGCATTCACAGTATTTAACTAGCTGCTGCCACTTCTGATTCAGGTCTTTGTTTTGACCAGGAAGCAAAGAGCTGAAGCATCGCTGGAGTCAGCAAAAGACTGCAGAAACAGCAATCAAATGACTCAGCATTTAATAGCAGATGCCTGCTAAGACGTTGCTTATCTGAATCAGAAGACGAATTATAGTTTATGTAGATGAGAAATAGGAATATTCTTCTTGCAGCGGACAAAACTGTTCCTTTTGCCACGGTATGGTGTGCAATTAGCTAATAAGAAGTGGAGAAATCACATTGAGACCAGTTTGACTGTTATAACGAGAAGGAAATAAATGCTATTTACCCACTTTCTTTGCAATATATAAATAAAAAGTTGGCTGCCCCTGAAAGCCCATAATTGCACCAGCAAAAGAATCTAATTTAGCCATAATATCAGGGTAGCATATGCAATGACACTAAAACTTCCTATACAATACCAGAATTTTTCTTCAACCATTGACTACGCGAGCAATCACGACCTTGGGTCAGAGGTTTATCTAGCCCAAATGCTTTTTTTCATCTCTGTCTTCTTTGCAACAGCACTAGTAATTCCTTCACTGCTAATTGCCATGTGGACACCTGTCCACTTGGAACTCTATTAAGAATATTGGGTTCGTTTCATATGCAATTGCAAATCCATCACATAGCAATGATTCCGGCTACTGTCAACCTAGGTGGCTTCAAACCAACAACCAAAATAAAGTGAAAACCTTGACCTCCTTCCATTATGTAGAGCCACTAAATTAAGTTTAATCTGTCATCTGTGGCACTACGTGGCAGCTGCTGGGAGAATATCCAAGTTTTTGCAAGTCTTGGAAGTATGACAGCATCAGATAACTGCAAGAAACAGCCCTTTACACTCGTAACTCACATCCCGACTCCAGCATATTTAGTGCTGCTAAGGGAGAATTTCCCAAGAACTTCCCCCCCTTAAAAAGGGGCAATTTCGAGGGCAGGGGAAGAAGAGAGGGAGAAAGAAGAAGAGAGTGGTATTTCTGCATTTCTTTTAATACATTCTAACTACTCCAACTACATGGCATACAACTGCCCAACAAAGGGAAGGAAATAGAAGGGTAAATTTTCATTGTGGTGCACAGGGGTTTAATTATACGACTCCCATAAATGTTAATGGGAATCACATGATCCCATCCTTGTACAGTGCAATTAAAATTCACCCAAGAGTATCAATCATTTCTCAGAAAAGGTAGTTTAACACAGCTAAATGCTGAGATTAAAAAAGGTGTGCAGAGCGGAGAGAAGCACTGGATGTGAAGGCTCGTTTGGGAACACATCCAGGAGAATACGAAAAACTCAAATTCTGTCATGATCTCTAAAGGGATGAGATGAGGACAAAAAAGAAAAAGAAGAGACAGCAGATCTTTTACAGATAAGAAATCCTGGTGCAAACAGTCTCCACAGATACAAACTCAATTTAGTTTAAGAATATTATAGCTAGGAGAATAGTTAGGGTGAAAATAGCAAGGGGGATCCTGAAGTCTGTAGTACTAGATTTTCCCAGATTTACCCAATGTAAATGGGTGTCATAAGTGAAAAAATAGCTTTAACTGTGAATGTCAACAGGCAGCTCATAACTGGGTGTATGTGTGTGTGGGAGCATGGGGGCGGGGAAGAATGTCCAAAACTAAAATTCTGAGTCCTCAAGCAGAAGCCTGCTGCTCGCTAGTTGCAACTGGTACGAGCTAGGAGAAAATTTCAGTAACACCTGGGCTAAACAAAAGTGGCATGTCCTGAATCCTTCTATTAATAAGGAGACATGAAGCAGAGTCACCAATTAGGAGGCTGATCACGTGTTGTGCTTCTGCACAGAGACTATTTAGACTGGGAAATCAGGGGTTTGGGTTCTGGAGAAAACCGCTGCTGCCAGAAAGAAGGATTGCTGAACAGAGGAGGTGGTCTCAGAAAGAAGGAGAAGGCCTGGAAAGGAGAAGGAAGATCTTGTCTGGAGGAGATCCTGGAAGTCGGGGAAGAACCTAGAGATCAGATTGCTTCAAGGAGACAGATGCTGGGGGACGTTGGCTGGGGATGCTCGAGATGGGTGACCACAAGCAGCAACACAATGTGAACCAAGATGACCTTCTGCCCAGCCTTCCCAGGGCAGCAGCAACTCCTCTGTGGGAAAGCCAAGACCTCAGGAGTGTAACGCTGCGGGGAAAGCAAGCAGTGGGTGTGCGAGTTAACCAGGTAGGGTTAAAGCTCTGCTCTCAATGGCTCTTCAAAAAGGCCCGGTATGCAGATCCACTACGGGTTGCTGTTTAATTCTGCCCTGTCCATGGGAATAGGCTACTGCACATTTTGATTCCCATGTTAATAAAATTTCAGTTTGCTTCAGCTGCACTGCCCTCTAGTATTCAGTCTAAAAGTAAACTATTATTACACACTAATAGAAATTCTGTTTGATTTCAAGTGATAAATGCCTGTGGATTCTGGTAAAAATGATCTTGAATTCTACTCCATCTTATGACCCTGAAGTCCCAGACCCTGGTGTGTAGTGCCTGGAAGAGACGAATCATTGGAACCAAACCACCGTGAAATCAAAGAGAGTGAAGACTTTGAGAAGGAAAGACACTTTTTTCCCCAGCCTTCCAGTGGGGAAAAAAAAAAAAAAGGAAGCTATACAAGAAAATATTTGCCATTACTTACCTCAAAGGGATAAGGCTAAAATTGTTACTTTCTGTGTATTAAAGACCTTAGAGACAGCAGGTGTTATAAAAGTATAAAGTACTATACTAGAATTAATTATAAAATGTAAGTGTCTTAGAAGTGAGCCTTAGACATTAAAGGGATGAACTCTGAAATAAGCTTAGTACTATTTTTATTGTGACTCCATAAAAATATGCCAGAACGCATGCATATTTTCATTGTCATCTCAAAATCTAAAACTAGGTGGTAAACAAAAGTCCATAAATGCAATGCAAGGTTTCTGAAATTATATTTATTGCACACCTATACACAATCAAAGCTTGCTAAATAATAGCTAAGCAAGGGGAGGCAGGAAAAAGGAGAAGGCATACAGGATAATTAAGTGTCTAGGGTTCTCCCTGGAGCTTGACTTGGTAGCAAGTAAACCTCTCCTACTCACTCTTGTTGGAACCATTTGAATTCATACTACTGCATGAACATTTCAGTGGGCCAAAAATAAGCACGTAGCATCCTCCCACCACTTCTAGAATCAGCCTTCCATTCCCCACCATTATGAGCATTTATGTATGTGACGCAAGAGAGCTCCAATGGCAGGGAAAAAAAAAAAATGAGAGACACTTGTTCTGCGGTATGACTATAAAGGAGACCCAGATTCATGCCTCTACTCTGCTCAGTTCTCTCTTTAATTGAGGAAATGTATATAAACCCTTTCTCTCTCTATCTCAAGCCAGACTGTTGAACAGAGATTTACAAAGTGAATCTGGATCACTCTGCTATTACTGCTACTAGACTTTCTTGCTCTTGAACAAGAATTTCATAGTGGACTTCATAAAAAATCCCTAAGAATATTTTTTTTTTAACAAACAGGTTTAGAAAATGTTCCAGCTTTTACCAAAACAGCATTTCAGATCAAAATCCTTTTGAAAAGTGTTTCCTAACAAGGTTTATTAAAAAATAACCACAGAACAGAATGGAGGATAATATACACAAGGCAACATCATGCAACAGATTTTTTTCCCTTTTGTAGCTCTTCGCTGACTTTCCATGACAGAAAAAAGCAAATCGGGATTTTTTGATCTCCCTGTTGTTGTATTTCCTCCTTCCCCTCTCATAGCAGTCAAGGACATCCTGACTGTTACTTGTGCTGCACGACTGACTCTGGGCCTGTCCATGGAATGCCAACAGTATCAGAAATTTGATGCAGTCAAACCCAAATAGTCAAAGCAAGATCAAGATCACTTTCAAAAATCAAAGCAGAACCAAAAGAAAAGGGATTCCCCAATTAAAAACAAACAAAAACCCAACACAAAACCACACCAACAAAAAAGCTCCACAAAACCCAATATTCCATTAGGAACTGAGAATTTCTGTAACGTGCTGAGTACTTTGACTTTGTACTGCGTTGACCAGGAGCTGACGGAATTCAGTGGTACACTGAACAAATGCCCATGACCAAGGAAGTTCTGCACAGAGAGCTCTATCATTTCATCTGAGACAAAATGTTACACTAAGCAGAATACAAAACTCTGCACGGGGTACAGCTTGTGTGAAATTACAAGGAGGTGGCAATGCAAGCCTTAATGTTGCCAACATCTATCTGTGATGGTGAACTCTTACTATTTTAACTTCCTGTCTTGTGTCACATAAAGACATCAAAACCTTTAACTATGAACATTATTCGACCTCACAGTCCCCAACTATGGTTTTCAGTACAGGCAAAGGACCTCCATGGCTCCAGAAGATCACTACTTCTCTTTGGATTCACAGAGTGCCATAGTTAGGATCATCAATCAGAGCATTTGCGTGATCAACAGAAACAAATGAGAACACAAGAAAAGAATGCAAAAGCTAGCAAACCATTATTAGTTTTATTATACTACCATTACATCCTATATTGGGGGGAAAAAATGACAGTTTACCTCTTAAACACACTGCTATTCCATCCCCAGACAACACTGAGAACAAGAAGGGGCCTTATACAGTACCCACACCAATTAGGAGATGATGATGATTCTGGGCTTCATAAACTCATAAAATAAGACCACATTTCTAATTTATTTAAGTGTTTACTTGGGATGTTGAGAAATTATGCTAACAGACATTATGTAGGGCTTTTTACCCCTCTCATTTTTATCACCTCTGAATAGTACGTGAGCAGGTTGAATGGGGCTTTGAGCAACTTGATCTAGTGAAAGATGTCTCTGACCATGGCAGGAGGGTTGGAACTAAAGGATCTTTAAAAGTTCCTTCCAACCCAAACCATTCTATGATTTTTAAAGTTACCCCAAATCTACCCTTCTTGAAAACAGCTGACTGTTTTCAACCACTGTCAGAGCTCTGCAAATACAGGTAATGATAAGAAATATATTTTCACCCCTTTTAGTCCAAAGTGTTATGTATTCTCTATTTCCCCGAGTATAAAGAAGAAAATATTTTTAGAAGCGCTAAGCAAGCAAAAAAAAGCAGAGTATTTACTGATACAGATATTGCATATTTTTCGTGAAGGTCATGAGATAAAATTGGCATCACTTTAAAATAGCTTGTGCTTTGATTAGCCATTTTCCAGCCCTGTCTTCCTTCACACAGATTCATTAATACACCCCTAGAACTGTCATTATCCCAATATTCAGAAGGCTTCTTTTTTTAATAATTAGTATTCTAATTCCAAATTAAATGCATTCAGCATCACTGTTCCTTCAGCTGAAAATGAACTGCAGGAGTACATACATTATTTTTTCATAAATATTTTGTTGTAGTCGCTGCCTGAAATTAGGTGTTTATCTAGTTCTTCTTACCAGAATACTGTGACTATGTCACAGCAGAACTTTGGGGCTCTTCAGAGAAGATCAAACACCTCAACAAACATTCATCTAACTTGTTCTAGCTCCTGTTCCCCTGCCCTACCACAAAATAACACCGCCATCAATGAGACGCACTGCTTCTTGGACAAAGCAATCTTTTCCACTCAGCCACTCCCTCCTCCTTCTGCACAGGAAGTCTTTCCTAATATTCATCCCAATTTAAAGATTTCTTGGCCCTCTCGGCCACTGAGGACACGTGATTACTTTTTGTCTTAAGATAGCTACTTGGAAGACAGTTATTAGTCTTCTCTCCCCTTTATCTTGACAGGGCCCCTGAATACTTCTGTGAACTAAACGTTGAAATAAAATCGTAAATGCGGCAATAGTAACATGTCTAATAAATGACAGTATAGGCAAATTTAATGTTTCGGGATCAATACCCTCATGATTACAAGGTACAATTTGGCATTATACCCACCTTTAGAACATCCTGTGTGCCCTTAGACTGCGTTGAAAACACTCGGGCATTGGAAGCTTTTCTTTCAAAAGATTTAATACTAATGGAAACCCAATGGGAGTTTCCAAAGGCCCTGAACTCTCTTCTCACAGTAGCTGAGATTAATCTTTCCACTGAGTAGGACTGGGAACCAAGCTGAAAGATGAGTCTTTTTGGAGATCTCATTCTGAATGATAATCTTTTAACTACAGACTATTAATTAAACAAATCATAATTTGCCCTCTCAGTTTAGCTTTAATCAGGAAAGCTTTCTGAATGTGGACGTGATCTCTGTGTAAGCCTGCAGTATTATTAATTAAGATCAGAGAAGTTACCTTAAATTTACGTGATGGTAAATGCCATCAGAATTTGGTCTCCTGCATGCCACTGTTTTACTCAGTCTAAATCTTGGATAATAAATTCATAAAGACAATAAATCACAGCATATTCTAAAACCATAAAAACCTTCAACTTGCCAACTGAAACATTAAATGAACACGCAAAATGAGTTTTAACTCATTTTTCATTAATTTTAACAGAACTGGTAAAGAAAGATACATTGTGGTGCCTATTTTGAGAGGTATGAATGTCATCTTTAAAAGATTGCTCGAAAGACTTCTGCGAAGAGTGGTAATGTGTAAAATATGAAGTCATCCAAAAGAAGCATTAACCTGTGGGTTTTCTTTTGTCTGCTGTATATCTGTTCTTTTCATCACTTCTCATTAGATCCACAATAGAGAACAGAAAATAGTGTCACATTATTCTCTGCAAGCTTGTAAGAAAATTTAAGATACTTAAAGGGTCAGCAGTGAGATTATCATTGTCAAGGAAGGGGTTTCTCAATCTATCCCCCACAGAACAGAGAATTAACACAGCAGATTAGTCACCTCAGTGCTGCGATGTTAGCATGTGATACACCGCGCCATACCACGCTACTGTTTCAGTGTTGCCAGCTCATGCAAATCACACAATAATTGGTATTTTCCCTAAGGCTGGTATAATGAGATTACATAAAAATAATACATCTTTAAAAACTAATACAATTCTGAGCCATATGCTTAGGAAAAATCTTGAAGTAATTGTTCTCTTTGATCTTAAAAAGCCAACAAATGGAAGGAAACAAATTCTGAAATTCATGACAGTTAAAATTTCACAATTTTTAAGCCAGTGGAGATCACCTAAAGATCTAGTTGGCAATACTGCAGGAATGTCAGCACAGTTAATGATCCCATTTCCAAGCCACAACTGCTGTACACGTTTTCTACTTACCTCTCCGTCGCATGTTATGTGGTTTATTTCTGGATCAGAGTTTTGTTAATCGTAGGTACAGAAGACAAGTTCAATACGAGTCTTTGAGGGAAAATAAATCTTGTGATTTAATTGGAGTTATTTAATTTTCATATTAACTGGACACTGTCTGCTGTTGCCTAACCAGTGAAGGACTACAGGGTTGCATGTATTCTCCCTCTGGGATGCAACAGCAGGGAAAGCCAGTGAAAGGGCCGTGTCAGCAAAGGACTGACAGTGCGAGAAGGGGCAGGAAGGGATTCACCGCGTGAAGGGTCTGGGAGAAGCATCATTGACTCAAATCTCCAAAGGAGAATTACGTGGCAGGGCAGACAGCAGAGAGTGACTACTGAAAGCGTTTTGCAGTTTGAGCCCATCAAATATCGCTAGTGGCAGTTTTGCTACTGTGCTGTGCATTTACCACACAGGCTTCTTTACTTCTCCCAAAATTAAGTTACACAGTGGAGTGCACAACTATATGTGTACATCACTGCGCTCATCCTCTACACAATTACATTGTTCTTACAGCAAGCAGAGTAAGAGATGCTGTTAATTTCCTCGAACCCTTTTAACTTGACTGCTCACTTAATTTAAAAACAAAGCAGCAGCAAGTAACTTATTCTAACTATTCATTGCATGACTCCGCAGATTAAACAGCTAATGCATTATGCCTCAAAGTCTTTGGGGAAAAAAAGCTAGTAAAGCATGGACTTGCCTATATCATGTATGTTACACAGATAGCCTCATATATGTACCTAGAAACTAAAAAGAGGCCAGTACAACGTAGAACATGAATTTTGTCCTCTAGCGTATACAAATAGTAAGATACAGAAATTGATATAAAACAGTTTTGGCCCTAAATAACCAGAGAATTGACTTCTCCAAATGATTCAGTGGAAGCAGCTGAAAGGCATAAGCTGAAAGCACCCATTTCTCCAAGCCGTGCCCTCAGGACTTGATTCCTGTGACGTACTCTGTCAGGTCAACAGCCCCAGTTCTGCCAAACCCCGGGCACGTTGCAGGCTGTAGCATCTCTTCTCTGAGCTGACTGGGGCAAGAGCTTAGCAATGATGGTTTATAGTCTTTGATGCTGGTTGTCTTCATATACACACATTGTGGCAGACTTTGGTGTACTACTGTCAGTCTGTGTTTAACATATCAGCTGTATGTATTTCAATTTGCCAACAGTGCAGATTAAAAGCCAAGAGGAAGATGAGAAGCGAATATTCCTCTGGTTTTCTCTCTTTTTTTTTTTTTTCTCGAATAGGTACATCGTAAGACCCGGGGGGCATAGAGAGTTTTTAATGGACATTTTCTAGTGCTAGCCAAGGAGCGGCACAGAAGCAGGCATTCAGAACCTGAAGTACTTAAACCAATAATAAATTATTTGTAGTTTTAAGAATTTTCATGGCATTTATCCTGTTTTCTAAAGTAAATTCAGAGAGATGCCTTGAAAAATTACTGATCCTACTGATTAATGCTAGACATTTACTTCATTTCCCATTTGTCATTCATACTGGTTTTTGGTTTTTTTTTTTTTTCTACTGATACAACTGCATGAAGCTGGTCATGCTTCTGCCCTACTCAATACATAAGAGAGGACTTCATCTAACTAGGAAATTCTTTTAACAAAAAAAAAAAACAAACAAAGAGAATGGTACACTTATAATTCTTTTGAATAATATTTAGCATCAGCAACAAAATATCTCAAAATCATTGTTTGTTGGGTTTCTTTATTATAAATTTGGAATTGAGTTTCCATCAGGAAACTTATCTGCTTAAGAAGATGGATTATTGTATTTAGGTGCCTTTAGTCAGTAATTCATTATTTCTGATTAAATGCAGTAATTTTTAAATTACTCTAATGAGAATTTAACTACCTTTTACTAAGAAGTAGTTAAACATTATGCAAAGAAAGATTATTCCATGCTGTTGGAAATTGTCCCTCTTCTAAATCTTTCCCCAGTCACATGCTACCCTTCGACATGACCTACATGCTCTTGGCAGATCTACAGCAGAGTAGGCTGTACATCTGACTTTTCAGAGAGTATCTCTGAGTTCTACTTTCTCCTGCCCAATATTTCTTCACCTGAGAAATCTGCCAGAGCAGTGGTCTCCAAACCTTTTTGATCATACATGCCTATCAGTAAAAACATTTTCAGCAAAATAAATTTTATTTATTTATGAATTATATTCATGTGCTACTTAGAAATGGAAAAGGATGAGATAAAGATGAAATAAACACTATTTTAAAAAATTTTATTTATTAATGGTACGAAAACTATTTTCTTCCCACACTCCAGTGGGTTGACTTGCACCTGCACCCCCTGGTGTGTGTACACCCTGCTTTGGAGCCCTCTGAGCTAGAGCACCAAACTGCTTCTGATGCACAGGATAAATGCACACCACAATACTCTAAAGCCTTGGCTTCTCTTATCAAGATCAAATGATCTGCTGGTGCATACACTAGTTCTCTTTTTATTCATATACACAGGTTTCTTTTCAGAGACACCAGGGGTATATACCCAGGTTTCATCACGAGATGGTATCAGGAAGAGTTCCAGGCCTGCACACCTAAACACAAAAAAAAGCTCCTGGGTTCATCAGTTAGATGTCTTCACTGTATACCAGCCTCATTTTTCAGTAGGTCCTAATGAGTTTGACATCTGCGAGGGACACCTCTCTGGAGATGTGGCTGGATGATAAATACAGTAACTCAGAACAGCTTCTTTAGAAACCATAGGAAGAAGCAACCGGAGAACACACTGACACAAAAGCCAGGTTACATCTTATCTTCCCTAACTTCAGCGTTCTCCCTGAGGCTCCTGTCTGGCCCTTCTGAGTCTGGCCAGTTTTGTTCATCTCCCTCCCCCAGGCAGAAGGAATGAAGAGTCATGATAGTCTTCAAAATTAGCTAGCTCCCTACTTTTTCCTTAAATGCCAGCAGAAGGGTTGTCTAAGGCCATTGCCATGTTCCTCTGTGTGCCCACTGTCTCAGGTGAAAATTAACTCTTTAAAACCAGGTACAATTCAATAATCAAATCAGCTAAGACACATGGAAGTCATAGGATCTTGACAGTTCGTTAACAATTTTTGCTGTCTCTTGGCTGCGACTGGGAGTGTGAACACAGAATCCTCAAAGGCTGCAATTCAGTCTTCTATACAACATATAAAAATTCTGGCTTTCTGCTAAGTCCTTTAAGCTAATTCACATTTTACTTTAGGTATCCTTACAAAATATCAGCTAATCTTTCAAGTGAGTACATTACAGTCTTACAACTGGAAAAAGATTAGTCGGAAGTTGCTATTTCTAAGCATTAAAAAAAGATTATAAACTCATAACAACTCAGATATGGTGTATTTGCTCAAAATCCATCTCATTAGAAATGCTATGTAAAACTCCTCATTCCTGGAATGCTCCATAAAGAACACATTATAAAACGCTCTATAATCAAAGATTATAATCAAGCAGTTTTAATCAAAGTGAAAATTCTTGAGAACTTTCTCAAATGACACAGCATCCTGATGCCAGGATTTTACAGGTTACGTCATATATCTCAAACATTTCCTCGGCACTTCTGGGAGTCTCTCTCCCTCATTGCCAGGTCCCAGGTCCTCATGTTGCTCCAGGGGGAGTTGTGCAACTATAAAAATTGGTCCCTGCAAAAAAAAAATATCTCTTTATTTCACCAAGCTCAGACTGCAAGAGGCAATGTGTAATCTTGGCAGCAATGTAACTACCAAATGTTTTTCTGTGACCCAGAACAGGTGGGGTTCTTTTAGAACAAGACAGTATCTATTAATCCATTATCTATAGGAATCACTAATGTAAAGAATCAGTGTCCAGATTTCTCCTGCATCTTCTTGCTTGCTAAAAAGCATCCCTTCTAAACAGACAGAAGGTAGGCAGATCAGCAGACCAACCCTACCAGCAATTCCCTTCACAGGCTGCAAGTGAGCAGCTCTGGACTGGGCTGCCCCCTCTGGTCTGTACACAATGTCACATACAAATCCCCGAGCATACTGTTTTAGGGGCACTCATGCCATTTTTCACATGTGAGTCTGCTGTCTGCTGAAATCGGGTAAGGAAGGGGATGAAATGAGACATCTCATTTTGGACTTCGATGTCTTTAAGATGCTCACGCCGATTCTGTTACCCATACTGACAAATTTTCAAGCCCTATTCACACCTACCTACCCATGTCTCCATGTCCCCTAAAGAAATTGAGTAAATTGCTTGAGATCAAGTTAGATGTGCTCTGAAAATAAAAACAAATTGTTCTCCACATTTTCATTTCTCTTGGGTTGAAAAACCAAAGGCTGTAGAGTCTAGAAGCTCTCGCCCCCTTGCACCCGTCAGTGCTCTCTGATCTCCAGCCTGTCCCCACATTCTACTCAGTGTTAACTGACTGTTTTCTGAGGCCGCCTTCTGATTATTCTAAATATAGCTAACAGATATATGTATTGAAAAAGAAAATACCCCAAAGCCAGGTTTTTAAAGATCCTCCAGACATACCTGAATCAACTAGTCTTTAAAGGGGGCTATGAACTTCGGAACTGCTCTCTTTAATGAGTTAAGTTTCTCTTTCAGGGATTAGCACTTAAATTTCCAGTTGGAAAATACTTGGCTAACAAGACAATGTCTCTTATCTGGAAGACAAAGAGCAGTCTCTGAGGAGGATACCATTCACGTATCCAAGCCTCTAAAAACAACTTTGTAGATGACCACTTGTATGGTTTTTATTTATGTCTGGTTCATAAAGCAACGAGCTTTTAATGCAGCAGCATTTAGTTTAGCCTTGAATGGGTGCTCAAGAAGGGAAGAGTGCCGTTATTTACCAGCATGCAAGTTCTTCCAAATCACAGATATCTAAAAGATAAAAGCTCAGATTCACCCCACAATGCATGAAGAGGCATCTGTAAAGCTGCCAACATAATTGCTCACAGAGTTCCCCAAAGAGCCAGATGCCACCACTTGAACACATTCCCAACTTAGTCATCTGAGTACTGAAGACTGGAGGGAATAGCAGGAAGTTGAAGGGTCAATGGTATGCCATTTATATTCTGAAAAGATGGAACGGATTTTTGGAGAAAATTAAACTGAAAGGACGTCATGCCAAACAGAATGTGCTTTAGCAGCACAATTTAATACTAGAAATAAATGTGTGTGTCATTCTGGAGTTTTTAGAATATGAAAGGCATGAAAATTGTGCTCTGATAATAATACAGAATGAAAATGTGGCAAAATTTCCTCATAATTAAAAGATGTAGTGAAGACACTCATGCAACTTGGTTGTGATTCTCTGCACTTCTCCAATCAGGCCTTTGTTTCCAGAGCTTATTCTTGCAGTAAAATTAAAGCAGGCATTTAAAAATCTAATTTTCTTATGCACCTGTTTCTCTGTTTTACTAGCAGTAGCTGCTGTAATTTCTGTAAGTGCTTGAAGGCTGATATTTGGTCTTAAAGGCTCTTGCAGTGGACACAGTATAACAAAAGTGGATAAATTCAAGGGGAAATATTCAAAGTACAATTAAAGCATGCATTTGATATTGTCTCAGCTTTCTAGCTTCTTTGTATCTCATTACCATTACAAAGCACAGAGTCCTGAAGTCTTAAAGACTCCACAAATTACTTACTACAAAAGTTATAATAAAATATCAATCAAGGAAAAAGTTGACCAAGATAAATATGTTAGTCTCTGGGTCAATGGAGGAAGCACTACTTCTGCAAGAGAGCAGCTGGGTCCTTATCCCTCTTTCTTGACATTTTTCTTAACCCAATGGGGCACATGCACTCTGCTCTTTGCTTGGTAGTACTTTGGTCTCGTATGGCACCAAACTGGCTCCTCCTTATATGTTGTTCTTTAATCAACTGAAGGAAGTTGATTTTTAATCAATCTTTATACTCAACTGAAAGAGTCTCCCTCTCCCTGCCTTCAGCGGAGACAGAGTCCAAAACATCATAGCACTGCCAGGATGCATGGCACAGATGAACATGGTGGCTCAGGAAACCCTTTATACGCACCCGTTAGGTTGTGACTTTTCATCTCTTTCACCCCAGATTCAGCCCTGCCAGGTCCAGCTAACGCTTCATAGCTCATTCAGGAGACCTGTGTCCCAGGCTAAGGTTGGCCAGTGCCCACATATTTTGCACAGGAATCCTCATCATGGAAAGAAATACCTGTGCTTCTCTACTTCCCTTTTCTTCTCCATTCCCCTCTCCATTGCTGCAGATACCAAGCCTCTTCTCTGTTCAGATTGCCAGTACTTTCACCATTCTTACCTCATGGTTTTTGATCATGTAAAGCTACTGATTAACTTGCTTTTTCCTTATACCAGGGCAGTACTCTCCCCTTCACATCCTCATTCCAATTATTCCCTCCCACCTTATCATCAATAGTGGAACAGGTCCACGGTGGTCCATAATTTTTTTTTTCCAAATAAAAAAAAAAAAAAAGAGTTAACTAGACTTCTTTCCCTTCATCATCATTTGAGAAATGCTGTTATTCTGTACTTGTAATACCAGAAATGCTTGGGATTTTCCTGCTCTGATGTTCATAGAGATCATACATAGCAACCTCCTGTGGCAATACCAAATGCACCACCATGTGCATTCCATTTTTGAGGCTGCATGACTATTTCCCTTTTTTTGACAGAACAGATTTTTTTTGTGAAGAACAACTTCTTGCCCAAGAAATAAGTCTGCTTCTTGATTGTACAAAATTCCAAGAAAAAAACATCAAGTCTGAGCAACTAGCCACAATTACAGTTTTCTTATTTGAGCACTAGCCTTGCAGCATTTCTCATTTCAACTTTTTACCAAGTTACCGAGGGTTTGCCAGTACAAGGGTCACTCAAAAAAAGTTAATCTGAATTAATTTTTAAAGTGGATTAGTCAAAACATATTAAACCTCTGTGTAGACACTTTCATTCAAAATTACAGCACACTTAATTAACTAATTTGCTCTGGAAATTAAGTTAAATTGAATCAAGACACTTTTAATTCTGATTCAGAGTATCCACGTGAGAGTTTAATGTCATTTAATTAATCCACTGTGGATTCACACTTTATTTAATTTGGATTACCTTTTTGGAGGGTTCCAGTACACAGTAGCTCTGATGCCGGATTTGGGCCAGAATTTTCAGAAGATGAGAATTTTTCATTTAAAAATACATCATGGGCCACTGATACAATTAAAGCTTCATGATAGAAAGCTGTCCTCATTTGATTTCTTTCTGTCATTTCTCAAGCGGTAAGCTTGATGAGTTAAAACAAAGGTAGTCATTTGATAAACATTTTCATTGAAATACTATGTTTAAAAACTGGAATTAAATTCAAGTGAAATTAATTTATTTATTATTGGCATCAATAGTAACCCATACTATTAACAGAGCTAGATAAGATTTAACTGATTTTTCCTAACCCCCATTCTTGACGCTACTTCATTTAACGTGCTTTTTGCCTAGTCATTTTTTCACTATACTGTTGGAGGTTCAGGCTCCCCGCCTGCTTCCACAAAGGTCCTGCAAAGCAGAGCTCAACAGTAACAACACTGCGATGCCATTACAGTCTGAAACGAGCGATCCCATTGACTGAAAGTAAGTGGCCTGAAAAGTTTTCATGATGGAGGTATTCAGGAACATGCAGGTTCCAGAGAGCTCTAGAGCAAGCCACCAGCAGAGGCGATCTTCAAAAGAGTTTATTTCTCATTTAAGGCAGGCCCCAGTGAGTGTTTGTACCAAACGTCAGGAGGAGGAAAGACTGAGGTTATCGATGGGAGATGTTGCTCAGCTTGATGGTCCCAAGAGCCACGCTGACACCATTTGGGACTACAAAGACGCATACCATCCCTCCTGATATACATCGGACAGGATTAGCCAGGTTCATACTGAGGCCTCGATTTCCATTTCATCAAATGAAATGATATACAGTTATTAAGCAATTCTTGCCTTCTTAGCCATTACTACTGGGAAACTGTTGCTAAGCCTCAAGTTATCACTAGTTCAAAATTCATACCAGTAATGAATTGGTCCAAATATCAAGGGACGGCATTTGTAACAGTGCCCGAAATTGAGTTGTTGCAAAGCACCAGAAAGGTGCCTGCAGAGATAGTGGGAAAGGACGGATCTGGACATGGCTCATACTATAGTTTGTAGATCTATGCACAAATCCTCACGCTTATGCCATCTCTTATGCCAATCAAATAGTATGCAGAAGGGAAGGTCTGTGTGTGTTTGCAGGAATATACATGAATGTATGTACATTATGAATAAGATGCTAGAAAACTGCCTTTCTGCAAAACTTTGCTATGGGCATTTTTTTCTGGATGGAATTATCCCTTCGAAAAAAAGAAATATTATTAACATCTCTGTCTAGAACAGAAGCAGTATTGCCTATTGGCAGAATTCAAGCGTCCCTTAAAAAGAAATTTTGCACTGACAGCAATAAAGTCAAAGCAATGCAATAAAGCACTGGCAGAAGATATTTAAAGGATGCAGAAATAAAAAAAAAGACTATTTTAATCAAAAGCTATTAGGAAATTCTACTCCACTTAGCAGAATGGCTTTGAAAAAAATTAATTTTCCTGTTTTCCTGCAAATAGTACTAGTAAAGATTTTTTCATATTTTCTAAGTACTACAATAAAAATTGCTTCAAAATGGAATTGTAATCATTAGTGTCACTTCTTAGCAGCAAAGAAACCAACAATGCCATGACCACTCTCAGCAAATTCAGCAGTTCACAATTTTAGAAGTACACGTCGTGGTCAAATATTTTTTGCTGTGCTGATACTTACAGACAGCTGTCAATAACTAAAATAAGAACCAGTTTTCTTATCTCATAAATATGCTCTTTGTGACTTCAGCATATGAAGGAAAAGTTCTTTTAGGAAAATCTATTACATCTGCTCTTCTAACATTGGCAACACAGATGAACAATTTATTTATTTTTTTACCCAACACTGTCACTTGCCAGCAGTTTTGCTAACTCACCAGAAAATAAAAAAAAAAGAAAAGGTGTTTATTTTTCCCTTATGAATTAAGTAGCGCGCATACAAAAAGACGTACCTGTCATCTGGATTTACTAAACCTCCCCTTCAGGAATTGCGCGGGGAGGACTGCAACATGGATCATATCTTAACACATTTACCAGCCACCTCCACCTACCTTCAGGACCTTCAACCCTGGGTTATGTTATAGGTCACTGTCAGTTCGTTGCTGTTCACTTACTCCCAAGCATCCATCACAAATCTCTCTTAGACTGTACTTTGGTAGTGCTGTTGGTAGGCCTTGATGGCTTCAGGATAAAAAAGGAAGAAGGCTTGTAGGAAGGGGAAGTGTCTTGTCTTAGTCCCGCTGATACAGCTGGGAAAAAGCAGCCGATGATTAGGATATGCTGTCCCTTCACCAAACCTCACATTAATTCCCATGCAAAAGGCCACTCTGACTAAAAAAGCAGACATCTCTCCCACCAGGGCTGAGATTGTGTTAATTTCCCGAAAATCCCCTCATTAGCTACTGCTATTATTTTGCAATTCCAGGCATATTAGCCATCATTGCCAAGATACAAATTTTATAAGCACTTTAGTTATGGTCTCTGGCTGAGGAATTTTACAGGTTAAAGGTGCAGCCCTGCTCAGCAGGCTTTCAAATGGGGGTACTTAGTGTAATTACCCACAGAAGCCTATTCTAAGACAAGACTCAGAAGGTAAATGAAACAAATACATAAGGGAACAAAATTTGCTGAGAAGGGCTGATTTTCAAATAAAGTGGGAGCTGACAACACATTCTTCTGCCTTACGTACACCTATGTATATTTGAGTAAAAAAAAAAAAAAGCAGTATTTTGTTTGTGTATCAAGCTTCATTTTGCACTAGTAAATAACTACCCAGCTGAACAATATAGAAAGAAACCTCTAACATTTTAGCACAGATTAGCTTCGTAAATCATTTGCAGCCAGTAAGAAACCATGATCACAACTCACAGCTTGCCTATGAGAATTCAATCATCTCATATCTTGTTTAGAAAGTCATTAAAAACCGTATTCTATCAAAACCTCCTACTGTTTAAGGAAGAAACACAAACAGGAGTTAAAGAAATTTTTGCTTAACAAAGCACAGACAATATCCACGTCTTACTGTAGACTGACAGTTTTCATCTGTGACCACCTAATATTAGTATTCATCTATTTAAAACACCATGACAATCAATGAAATTAAAAAGAAAACTCATGAGAAATTCTAGAAGGAAAAGCCTGTCACAGACACTGCAGTTTATATTTATGAAGCCTACCAATTAATTGGTATCATCATCTGTATTCATTCTTATATATAAAGCATTTATCTTTGTACTGTTTAACAGACTAATGAGATATGTCAGTTCTTTTGACTTTACAGAAAGAGAACAACGGCTTTTGCGAAAAGGCTCAAATTGCTCATTTACAGCTGGAAGTTGTGAAGTCTAGTGAAAAATATCCTCTCCACCCCCTACAAAACCAAAAAGGACAGTTACCTATGGCACAGAACAGTTATCCTTCTATCCTGGACACAAATTATGTGATAAATTTCATAGGCAAACAGATATGACCACTAGAGGTGGGTCAATGTTACAGGGGAGACATTTGTGAACAGGAAAAGCAGTGCTGCCACCTGAAACCTGGTAACAGCGAACAAGAACCATAGGGGTAGGCAGGAGGAATATCAGAGGATGCAAGAAAGGGGCAGCAGCAACAACAGCCCAGGACTAGAAAGATAGAAGCAAGGAGGACAGGAGGGAAAGCCACTTGGGGAGGTATTTACAGTGGCTGACTTCTTCCCAGGCTCCAGTTCGTCCTACAGGCAGCAGAGGAGACAGGCTCTTCCAGGGCAATAATTCAAAGCACCAAGCGGCTATAACCAATCTTCTGCTGTCAAGTCCTCTCCTGGGGGAGACTCCCTCCTTTAAGCTGAATGCAAGATTAGGTTTCCTAGGATAAATTCAGTCTTTGTGAATTCCCATACCGTAGATTTTTAAAAATTTCTATCTCCTACCCCTCTTTCTAAAGGCCCTGGTAAAAAACGTTCATTGACTTGAGTGGCAATATACTTCGGCCAATGCTGAGTACTAGAGTACCCTATCCTAAGCCCTGCTGGGAACAGAGAGAAGAGACAGTCACAGGGTGATCGGTATCAGGTACTACACCTGCACAAAGCCACGTGGCACCATGTGGGTATGCTAGCACAGGACCTGAAAACAGCACAACACACGAACTAATAATTTTGGAGATTTTGATCCCAGAAATATTCGTTGGCAGCCTTGGAGACTGTCTCAGTGCATCCTCACAACAGATGTGTGGAACACAATTTTTAGATCCCAGGCAGAGCTAGGGTTGACACAGACCACATTTTCATAGAATCATAGAATTGTTAGGGTTGGAAGCGACCTTAAAGATCACCCACTTACAACCCCCCTGCCGTGGGCAGGGACACCTCCCACTAGATCAGGTTGCTCAGAGCCCCATCCAGCCTGGCCTTAAAAACTTCCAGGGATGGGGCTTCCACCACCTCTCTGGGCAACCTGTTCCAGTGTCTCACCACCCTCATGGTGAAGAACTTCTTCCTAACGGCCAGTCTGAATCGTCCCATCTCTAGTTTTAGTCCATTCCATCTAGTCCTACCATTACCCGACATCCTAAAAAGTCCCTCACCAGCTTTCTTGTAGGCCCCCTTAAGATACTGGTAGGCCACTATAAGGTCTCCTCAGAGCCTTCTTTTCTCCAGACTGAACAACCCCAGCTCTCTCAGTCTGTCCTCATAGGAGAGGTGCTCCAGCCCTCTGATCATCCTCGTGGCCCTTCTCTGGACACGTTCCAGCACATCCATACCTCTCTTGTAGTAGGGGCTCCAGAATTGGACGCAGTACTCCAGGTGGGGTCTCACAAGAGTGGAGTAGAAGGGGAGAATCACCTCCCTTGACCTGCTGGCCACGCTTCTCCTGATGTGGCCCAGGATACGATTGGCTTTCTGGGCTGCTAGTGCACACTGACGGCTCATGTTGAGCCTCTCGTGCACCAGCATCTCCAAGTCCTTTTCTTCAGGGCTGCTCTCAAGCCAGTCACTGCCCAGCCTATATCGGTACTTGGGATTGCCCTGACCCAGATGGAGGACCTTGCACTTGGTCTTGTTGAACTTCATGAGGTTGGCATGGGCCGACCTCTCCAGACTGTCAAGGTCCCTCTGGATGACATCCCTTCCCTCCAGCATGTTAGCCGCCCCACACAGCTTAGTGTCATTGGCAAACTTGCTGAGGGTGCACTCTCTGCCACTGTCCATGTCGCTGACGAAGATGTTAAAGACGACCAGTCCCAGTACTGATCCTTGAGCTATTTTGACCAGCTTTATTAATGCTGCGATGTTTCTACAGATCAGAAGTAGTCCTTTTTCCACCTACATAAATGCGTAGTCTAAAATATGATGCCCATAGAATTTGAACGTTTCCAGGCTGAGACAGTGGTTGACTTGATGTAGATGCTCAGTTTCCATCATACATGGTGCTTTTTTTTTTTTCCTCACCTTTTTCAGTTCTTCCTCCAGCAAATCAAGAATTATCTAATGATAGTTCGGGTCCTTCAGGCTGGCGTTCAGTGGCATCAATCATTCTTTCTTGTTTGGTAGATGATGAGTTAATCGTAGAATGGTTAGAGTTGGAAGGGACCTTAAAGCTCACCCACTTACAACCCCCCTGCCACGGGCAGGGACACCTCCCACTAGACCAGGCTGCTCAAAGCTCCATCCAGCCTGGCCTTGAGCACTTCCAGGGATGGGGCATCCACAGCTTCTCTGGGCAACCTGTTCCAGTGTTTCACCATAATACATTGTACTAATAATGCACTAATAATTGTAGTACTATGGTACTTCCTAATAACTTTGCACATATTTCTATAGCTGATGTATGTAACCATATCCAAGTCATGTGGCCCTGGTGGTATCAATGGTCTTGTACTCTATAGAGTGGGTGTAACACGCAACTCTATAGTGTCTAAACCAAAAAGATACAACTAGACAATATAGGACAATATCTCACCTTGGTCATACCATATCACATTAGCTGTTTATTCCATCAAATACCATCTCAGATTTTTCAGATAAAGTAGATCTGCTTTTATTTTTCTATCAGTATGCTCTCCCCGATGTATGTTTTATTGGAAAATCATTTTCCTTTCAATTTTGTTTTTCCTTTTTTAAATTTTCTCTCATGGATCTTTTAATGTTACATGTTATTTTTAGAAAAACTTGTGCCAATAGTAAAGAAGTGAAAGAACATTCTTGGAGATCTTATTGCCCTCTAATGTCTGTAGACACTCTTGTCTTTCCTGGTTTCCCAGACAATCCGTAACTGGGGAGAATATAGCTCTATTAACCTTGCTATATCAGCCAGAATGTCAAAATCTGTGTTATAAATCTTCATCTTAATCATTTATGATTAAATATTCAGATGAGATTATGTGCAACCTAATTCTACACATCCATCTCCACATCCCTAATTAACAACAGACAGCAACAGAGGGGGAAAAACACCACCTTTCTGAAGTAACTAGGCAAAAACAAGCTTTTGTAGACAACTTTCATTTCTAAGCACATATTTATTTTTTGATCACCATTTAAGAAAGGAACATGATTAATGAAGTTATGTATATTGAATTATAAATCTATTGCTTTACTATAGATTGCTAAATATTGCCAGTGTTAACCCCAGTAGCCCCAAAACTCTTATTTTTATGAAGTCTCACTGACTTAAATTCTTCCCTATCTGTCAGAGAATTTGACATGCATACAGTGAAAGTTACATAGGAGGCAACTTTCCAGGGCACTGTGGGTAAAATTCACCCTTGTTCAGAAAAGCAATCTAAGACTTATGAACCACTAAAGATCCTCTTAGTCTTTATTCTACTTCTATTTAGAACTGCTTGAGCTTTAAGCACCAAATTTGAGCTACTTAGACCCTAATTTTGAGAGGGGCTGAGAAAGTGTACCTCATACTGAGACTGAAGTCATTGATACACATCACCAGTTTTTTGGAAAAATCAAACTTGAAAGCTACTAAAGGCACCACTTAAACTGAGGCAGCCAACTCAACCTGTAAATCACAGACTCCAAATGAAAGAGACCTCACAGGAAAAGACATGATGTCTTTCCTTCTATCAGCCTGAAACTGACTTCTCACTATATTTTCTAGAACTGTGCAAATAATAGATTCTTTGGTTCAATGAGAAGAAAAAAAAATACGAAGTTAAGCTCTATTAAAATCTGATCGTGGGGAAAGACAGAAGCAGGAAAAGAAAAATATATATTTTTGCATCAACCTGGAACAAGTAGGAGCCAATTCATAAATGAAAGCTCCAAATTTCAAAATGTCAAGGCACGTGTTTAGCATGAAACTTCCTTCCCAAACATGCAGGCATTTTCACAAAATTACTGGAATAAAATCTTCAAATTTGCCCCTTTTCAGATAAAACTCCTTGCCAAATGCAACCTGAATCTGTTCTTATTTCCCCAAATGACATTTTTCAAACTTACTTGGGGAAGAAGCAAAGGGGGGAG
Source organism: Rissa tridactyla (assembly GCF_028500815.1). Lineage (NCBI taxonomy): Eukaryota > Metazoa > Chordata > Aves > Charadriiformes > Laridae > Rissa > Rissa tridactyla. The sequence continues at coordinate 43,161,162 of NC_071467.1, forward strand.
GGGAAAATTGCCTGGCTCCATCCTCTGCTGCTTTTTCTAATTGCATTTAAATGATCCGTGCAACTGGTCTCCTACAACTTCCCTGAGGGGTAATATTTCACAGTCTAGCTAATCTCACTATTGAAATGTGTCCCATTTTTCAGCAAAAAATTCACTAGCATAAAGCACAATCAGAATTGTTTTCGCTGACTTCTAAAAAATTTCAAGTTAGTTTTAAGATCAAGAAGTATGCAAATACAGAATATCAGCAGAATATACAACTCTGGATGCTTTATCAGTGCAAACTAATCTTCCATCCACAGTGCCTCATGTCTACTCATGAGTCCAGATCTGCAGCTGAAATTGAACAGTCTTTCAGCCCAACAATATTTTGTTGTATCTCAATGAATCGTAGTTACCTTTTTTAAAAGAAAAAAAAAAAGAGAAGCAATGTAAGCTCAAAATTATTTTTCTGTATTATACACACTTAATACATGATTTATTTAATCATTGATTTCTCCAGCTCACTCATGTGACTGCATTTGTTTGAGTTTAGTAAGCTCTGGCCCTGATTCTTCAGGTGCTTGTACATGTACTTAACAGAGGTGGTGGGTGTTTGCAGGACCAGAGCTCTCTATACATTTCCTCACTGTGAGGGCTGTGGAAGCACCACTCGCCAAACAAAAATCTTAACTCTTTGGGGGTGAAAAAAAAAATAAGTAAATAAATTCTGCTGTGATTGAGTAATCCCTTTTACAACTATTATTAGCAAATTTGCAATACAACCTAATGGCCTGATTCTGTCTTTTATTCTCCCCCACCACCCCGCACCCCAGATGAGTAAGATACTACTTACTTACTTTGTGAATTGCTGCACTAGAGTCAGCAGGCTGATTAAAGGAGTCAGACACATTATTAAGCCTGTGGGGACTTCACGTGGCTCCTAAGGCAGGAGCGCCTCTGCCTGCACACTAGCACACCAAGTAACATTATCTCTTGTACTGGTTTAACACTAAGTTAAGTACCACTCAACCAGCTGGGGCTGTGGTACTCTGCACGAGAGGGAATGCATTCCAGACTCAGTCCAAAACATCAATATTATTTTTTTCCTTCAGGCTAACTCAATTTCTGAAGCACCTAGGTTTATGTAACATGAGGGAAAAGGGAGACCTCCACGCCTGAGGTTAGAAAAACTCTAGTACGATCCAAGCAACAAAGACTGCTGAAAACAGCCTAAAGAAAGGCTTTAACACTACTTGACATAGACCTGTGTCATTCCAATTTTGGACAAGAAATATATAGTCTGGCTCAGTGAAGCAGTACTGTTCTGTTTCTCAATTGGTCTCGTTTTCTGGCTGTTGTGCTCATTCTGCAGCGCCAGATGAAAATGTTTCAAAGTATAAAAATAAAAATAAAGCCATTTCCACAGTAGCATGATGTTATTTTTACATTTTGACTTAAGGACACTACAAATCGCTACACATGCAAAGCCCACCACCACCTCAATTTGCAGGAACTGACAAAAGCCCTTTTACTGTTACCCTAAATACTCCAAGCAGGCAGTCCTACAAAGTGCAAAGCACGTGGTGAAATAAAATACCCAGGCTAGCTTATGTTTGGAGTAGTTTATCTCTACACTTTGGACCTAAAGGATGTGAAGTTAGTCACAACCTTCAGCTATACCAGTTAGTTTCCTTTGTCACTTTGCAGACACCCGAATGCTGCTCAGCAGCCAGTAAACTCTCACCAACATCAACGTATCTAAACTAAGGGTTGTACCTTTTGAAAAATCTTGGTCCCGCATGTATATTATCATAGCAAAGTTTAAGCAAAATTTTCTGCAACATACGGAGAGCTCTAATTTAACTGTGGTCTCAGGGTATGCCACAGATACACAAGCTTGAGTCCTATTTGAGAAGATACTTAGCGGAAGCTTAAATCATTGACTCTGAAGTTTTTAAACCCTCTGATTTCATAGCATGTGACAATACATCTCTGTGGAGCAAAATCAAAACGTAGAAAGCCTCAATTTGTTTTGACTGTATTTCTACCAGCAATTTTTTTTTTTTTTAATCTTTTCAGATCATGCCTGGAGAATAAACAAAATCCCAATATGCTCAGACCAGGCTGTGAAATGCAAACTTCTTTCTGATATAAAATTCAGAATTTTGAAAACAAAGGGAACTAGAGATTGGAAATTCAGGCAAAATGTCAATGCAACAATTCAAATGTAAGTCTCCTGGATGGGAGGAGGAGGCGGCGGCGGCTGAGAGGAATGTAAACTCTCACTCGGTGCACCATGAGCTTTAGGTCACCCAGCAAAGCTGTGGCCACACAGTGCTCCTCTCGTAACCCAGCTGTGTGGCTTCTACTTAAACACACTAGCTAGCGAGTTAGTTCTTTTCCTACTTTATAGCCCCTTGCTTATCCCAGTCTTGTCCAGCTCTGATGAAAACTTCCAGAGTGCATCCAAAGTTTTCCCCTGGAAGACAGAGTACGCACACCACATTGCCTTCATCTATAAAATTCAATACAGCACTGAGAAACTTCCCAGGCCAGTCTGGCAGTACCGATCTTTAGTAAATCCTGTTACACTTTATTCCATTGCCCCCTTTAACTGTGTATGTTTAGAAAAGTTTTTAAAGGAAAGGGCACTTAAGTAAGCTTCACTTACTCATAGATCTATAGTTGCTGAATAATTTTATTTCTCAGCTTCCTAAATATGCAGCTGATCTCCAGTCCTATGGTACTATCTCTATCTTAACAGATTCAAAATACAGATGCAATTCACCAGTTCTTTCAGTATTCTGGAATGAAAGTTATTAATTCCTTTGATTTTACAAAGATAAACTCATTTACTGTTGCTTTCACTGTAGCTGTGGTTATTTCTATTTTAATACCATCCTGTACAATATCTGTCTTCCCTTTGCCACCATACTAATGTAATCATCTTTACTGAAAAATGAGGGAAAGCACCAAGCCATATCTAGATTATCTTTAATATCCACCCTCCCAAGACAGCAGCTCTCTTCCTTCCTTTTTCTGTCCCTACTACATAGCTGAAGAGTGTTTTGCTATTTGTTCTTTCTTCCACAAAGCTGAGCTTGGCTTTGGAAATTCTCACTTTATCTCCAAACCTTTTGACCTCTGATACTTAGTGCTGATCAGACAGCTGGGAAGGAAAGGGAGCGAGAGGGGAAGGTGTCTCTTGCATATTCCTAATGGTGTTTCGTACATACATGTTATTTTAGAGCCTCACCCTACATTTTTTTTTCCTCTTTTTCATGTTCAGATTCCTAGCAGTGTTAGCATCATTAATCTCAAAGAAATTTAGAATTTCTTTATATATTTATACCTGCAAGTTTATCCTACTAGACATTTCCCTCAGTTATGAAATTTTGCTCTTTTGTGGAAAAAAGCCAAATAAAAACAAACAAAACACCCCACTTAGCAAATTCTTTATTTCCTTGAGAAACGTAAAAGGAAAATATTTGTGACCACTCTGTTGAAGGTTATTTGGTGTTATCAGCCTTCCATTGTGTCCTCATTGCTTACTGAGAAACTCTAAAAATTCCAAAACATCCCCATAAAAAGCCAGAACACTGTAACATCTTATTGATACATTAGCTACTTGATGAAGACTGTCACCTACCACATGAAAACATCTATGGTGATTACTAATAGGCTGTGTTCTCCGATATCAATTTAAGTAGTTAAAATCCCCAATGATGATAACTTTTCCACAGATTTCTGGAATGTCTAGCCTTCCCTTCTCACAACAGGACTCCAGCAATACATTCCAGAAGCCCAGCAATAGCCCAGGGAAACCACCTTTGCAGACCTTTTAATTTTTAATTTATTTTTTTTAAACACATATAACTCACTCTTTCATGTTATTATATCATTAATACTCAGTAGTGTATCAGCAGGTCTCTAGTTTAAGTTATCTTTAACATACAACATTCAAGCCCCAAGTCATGAATTCACCTGATTCAAGTAGGAGCACAGATGCTCCAACTTCTTCCCTTTTCTTGCCCCAGTTTTTGGCAGGTCTGTATCCGTGTTTGAGCTGTTCCTCAGGGACAACACTCAGCCACTGAACAGATCAAGCACAATCCCAGCAGCAACACGTCATTGACACTTGACTTTCTCAGCAGCTTAAAGTTTTCTTTTCTAACCAAATTACTATTAACATTTCTATATCCACTGTTCTATCTTCATTTTCCCCGTCTTACTCCTCTTGCACTAATTTTATATGCATTTAGAAGGTATAAGGGACATAAAAGTTCCCCATTATCTTTTCTTCTCATTTCTTAGTTTAAAGTCCTCCTTCCAGATGTGTCAGCACCAACTTGAGGCCAGTTTCTCAGAAAGGAGAGTGCATCTTTAGACATGTCTTTCCTCCAACCGCACCGTAATGGCTGGTGCTTCAAAACACATCCCTTGTAGGGTTATGAGTTATGTGCGGATCACCATTGCTCCATCATGCGTCCACTCTCCTATCCCACTGGAATATAAAGGAAATTTTAAACCAAAGCAGAAACACATCTAACCACTGTCCTAACATTCCTTTCTTACATGCATGCCATACAATCAGCAGACTGTTTCCAAAATTAAAATCTCTGGCATAGTCCAGCTGAAAGACCAGGTTAACTGCAAAGTTAAATAACAAGACCAGCACTACACTCACGGTAATGGGCCAAATCTTGTGGCATTACATTTCCTCAGGTAAGAATGGGTTTATATGAAGAAGGGATGGCTCCCCTTGAGCCCTTCCTGGATCTATTCAGATTATACGAGAACTTTGGAGGAAGAATTAATACACTAGTCTTCTCCGTAGGCAAACAGATTGTGAGAGAAGTCCTGGCTATCTTTTCCCCTTATCAGCCAGATGAATTGGAGAATGCTATAGAAGTAGGGAGGGCAATCATTTCCTTCCCAAGAACACAGAAAAACATGTTACTCCTCAGTCTCGATCAACTCTTTTCCTGGAGAAATACAGCCCTGGGCTGCATCGCCAAGACAATTACATGTCCCTATGTAGGATTTCATTATATATATATATATATCTTTGGTATAAATACTGTTATGGTTAGAAGGCTTCATAGTGATAGGCTTGCTAGAAGACCCTAGAGGATGCGAAGGACAAATGCACGAAGTTATGCATTGCACTTAACATCCCTTGATTTCAGGCGTCCCTTGCTTTCAACGTAAACCCACTTCAATGGATGCAAAACAGAGATAAATTTCTCTGGTTTAATTGATTATAACCTTAGTCCTTCATGGGAGTGCTTGTTCTTATTCAGTATTTAGATTTATGTAGAGCCAAACCAGAAGAAAGTTTATGTCATACTTGTGATGCACCAAGCACAGACCAGCCTGAATACAACTGAGCCGCTCCACAAAAAGTGATATTGTGAAAGAAAAGTCCTAACCTGAGTTCAAGTACAACAGATCTGCAGCCTTGTTCTAGAAGCACACAATACCTATGCCAGAGAGGTACTCCCAGCCCTGTGCTTTCATACCACTAGGACAAGAGCATTAGAGTGAAAAGGAATTTGTCTATTTTTCACCATAACTATTTAAGACAGAAAGAAACACGAACCTTCCCAGCACAACCAGTAGTTAACGCTCTATGGTGCAAGGTGTTGTCCCACTAGTGGCAAAGAAGGAAAAAAAAAAATAAATAAGAGAGACTGTTATAAAAAGCAAAAGAAGTAAAACTTCCAGAAAGCAGGCTGTCCTCGGCAGATGGATCCCATGGATCAGACAGCTCAGGAACGGTAAGTACAGCCTTTCACCCACAGGATAAAGCAAAGGTAACTAATACACTGAAAACGTACTTCAAAGTAATAGTTCAACAAGTTAAAAAGAGAAACACGATTGTGAGATGCTAGTTAACGAAGGACAGAGAAAATATTCTCGTGCTCCTCTATAGCTGGTCCAGGGCAACAATTTGGATTCAGAACACAAGCAGGCACACTCTGATTTAGCATGTAATTAAGAAATCCTCTCTGAATTATGCAACTTTCATTTACTTCTTCAGAAGATATGAGAACACTGCAATCACTTGCCAAGTTTGATCCCAACATGCCATGGGGCAAATGGAGACCCTAAACTGTCATATTCTATTTAAATCATATGTAGGCTGAAGTGAGTGCAAATGCTCAGTATATTAAATTACTACTAGTGTGTTGATATTTCCTCATGAACAATCTATGGCTCTGAATTATTTATTAAGGAGGAAGTGGCTTTTGAAGTGAACATTATTTCTCTCAGAGCTAATGCTTGAATATGATAAAAATAGTTGCCAAGAGAAAAAGGAAATGAAAAAAAAAGACTCTTCCATGACTGACGGCTCCCAAATTTTACCTCACTCCTGCATGCATTTCTTCTTTTTGTGAAGTCTATATGCTAAAATGATGTTCACCTAAAAAATAGTAAGACGTGGGACAGCGTGTGTCAGGAATTTGCTTGCAACAAATCACAGCTACATGGACGTTCAGTGATGGCAATCAATAGGAATCCTAGACAATTCCCACGGCTTTGTGCTTCCTTGCCCCTAGAATCCAATACTGCTCATAGAGTTACAGCTTCAAGGGAGCCGCAGAGCAACCATCCTCTGGCATCAAGAGTGGTACATCACAGAATCAAAGAGCTTTGGGTTGTAGTGGAGATGAAGAACACTTAACTGAGTATGGAGTGACAGTAGGATCATGGAGAAGGACCCAATTCTCCCACTGGTCCTTCAAGTTCTCAGGCGCATTTTTTGAACCCTTATCCCCTCAACAGGAGTCTTCACAGGTTTTTGAGGACAGGGAAGGGAAAACACAGATGAAGTGGAAGCAGAGACTCCCACATAAGAAGATAAATCCAGTGTGACACATTCTGCATTATGACCAAATTAGAATTTATTTGGTCAAAGAGGTATTCTCACAATGAAGTGCACTCTTGAGTGACAGCTGCAATATTTGAACCCAAAACAATTACTTGAAATGAACATAAATAATCTTTCTGTCTTCTTTTTTCCTTCCCCGCAACTATTAAGATTGCTATTCATGAAGAATTGTCCAAAGAATTATTTATTAGAAGATGTATTTCTATTGTTTATTTATTTGCAAATAGTTTATATACACTAGAAATTCATCAAATCTTTCTGTAAATTTTCTGTGAACAGATTTGAGTGTTGAGTTTATTCTTACTTCAAGGTTATTCTTCAGTTTTCAAGGTACTGAACTCAATTTCTTTAATAACCAATCCTTTGTGTCTCCTAATTAGAAATATCCAAAACAATTTGCTATTTAAATCATATGTCATTGCTTCTGATCCTTGATTGGATGAGTAATGAAATTAAGTAAGACCCATATGAATTGTGAATATTGCTACTGAATATGTAATTAAGGTTTTGATTAATATTCTGGCACTCAGGCTTAAAATACACCTTCCATAAGTATTTGCGCTAATAAAGCTCAAGCTCAAAAAAATCAGCACAAGTCATTAACACAGTCAAACTGAATTCATAAGTGAACTTCAAAAGAATACTTATTTTTTTTTTTATGGTGATGTTTATGAACAGTGTCCTTTTAAGTTGGACTCCTATATTAGTGCTAGCTGTCAAATAAAGCTACTGGCCATCTTTCCTCCTGAGGTGCTAGTATAAAATTAAAAGTTAGCGATATAGGTTTTGCTGAGGTATTCAAAACATTTGTGTTAATACAAGTTGATAATTTAAACTCCATTTGTTTCAAAGCTCAATGAATCATTTTATGGAAATTTCAAATCCTTTAAGACAGCATTGTATTTAAAAAAATGAAATATTACACTTTTCCTTGTAATATACTTCTATGTCTTACTTTGAGCATCCATTAGGAACATTTTTTATGTCATTACTGAAATATACTTAATTGAGCTGACAGCCAACGTTCTTCAAAATGTTCTTCCCATCCAATGCTTCCTACACTTAAAGAAAGACAATCAGAGTACCTGATATTTAATAAACAGAAAGGTATGGATGTATCATTTCATTTTTTGTTATGGAAATCTCTCATTTGTAAAACACCGCAAATAGCATTGATAACAACGTATTAATGAATTCTGCAGCAGTAGGATATATCACAAGTGTGGTACCTGTCCCATTAACAGATGTTAGCCCTGTAGAAAAGTTCTGGCTCCTATTACAGAAGGGGTTGACTCCCCTGTGAGAATCCACACACTGTGTAATAAAAAGATGGGCAGTGTAGGAATTGCTAGATTCAAGGAGAAGGAGTGGGTCTAGCTCTGGAATTGACTTTGAGATGAGTTAGGAAAGGAACCTGCTCAAAACCACCACTCTATTTTGAACATGCTCTTAAACCACAAGTAGTAGCAACTCCTCATTACTTGTATTACAGAAGTATCCCAAAACCTCCAGATAATATCGGCCTCCAGCTGTGCTACGAAGTTTTCAAAAGAATAGAAAGAAATCCATCTCCCAAACAGCTTACCGCCTTACCAACACAGGTAAGGCTGGAAATTGTTAATACATTTCACTGGGAGAGGAAAGGAGACACAAAGACTAAAGACCTGCTGCAGGCTATCTGAGGCAAGTCCCACATGAAGAATCTCCCATGGCCCAAATCACAGGCTGGTCATGAGACAGCATTCTCCCTCTAGAGGGGCTATAATTTTACACTGATGTGTGTAAACCTGCCACAAACTCACAAAAGAAGCCCAAATTCTCAAGTTCTCAATCCACCTGACAGCACCCAAGTAACAGGTCTTACCTGACAAGGGAACAGGTCCATTTCAACTAAAGCCTTCTCAGCTCTTGGTCTTTTATGCTCTGATTATCCAAAACCACCACTAGGCTCTACAAAGGGCTGAGACAGCCTCTCCAGAGACAAACCTAGGGACTGATGGCTTGTTTTGAACCCTTTGCTAGTTTTCTCAGCAGCCCTCTTGATTTAATCCAGCCATACAGGCAACACACCCAACAATTAATTAATTCTCTAAGTCAATTGGATAATTAATGGAGTAGCTCTGCCACAACAGTGACACTAACAGAATGAAGACAGGCTCTAGAAAAACATACATCACCAAAATTTTATTTTTTTAGGTAGAGGCAAAATAATGAATGGCATACTTAAGTACCAAACACAGCCCTTAGTTCAGCAAGGTAATTTTCATGCTCTGTTATCATGAGTTCTTAATTAACCTGTGTGGTAAAAATTCCTTAACAAATGGTTGTTGACTGTAAATGCAATCCCTCCTTCTGACACATGCATTAATGCACTATTGTAAAAGTTCAAAGCCATTATTATTGAGTTGTCTCAGCCACATTCATTATCCTCTGCACTGTATTTGCCTTCACTTGGGTAAATCTTCTTTAATTGCCCAGTCTTTACTTACAGAACATCTTTGTTTAATATACTACGAACTCCGTTTACATTTATGCTTTTTCCAATAATTCTGCGTTGAATGTAGTTTCCACCATTACTACTGGAAATGTTCTATGCTCAGCTTATTTGTCTGCGGTCACCCATACATGTCATTGTTTTGGAAGCTGAAATGTCCAGTGCTTGGAAGCTTTGGGCTGAAGTTGATTCTAGCACCTCCGCGATGTTTAAAATAATTCCTAACCCTTGTTATCCAGGCCATTTTTTTTCCATAATATGTTGAATCCAGTTTATAAAGCAAGCTAACAAATAAGAAAAACAGTGCAAGAGAGGAGGTGATGAGCTGACTTAAAGCAGCAAAAGTGGGTAGGTGAAGGAAACAGGATGAAGGACAGAACTTATTAAGCTGAATAGCATATTACAGGAATAATAAGCATAAACCCTTGACGAAAGAAATCCTTAAAATACTGAAATCTTGCTTTAACATCCCAATGATGTCCAGTATGGAGAGATGCTCATGTTTTCAACATGTTCAACTAAAAACATGTTTTGACAGGCACACTGAAATGATAATTTGTTTTGAATTGTTTCCCTGTAGATCACTTTCCGAGTATCTCAAAGTATATTACAAAAATTAAGCTTCATAATGTCCATATAACAACTAGACTGCAAATACGCACTAAATAACTAAAGGATAACATTTTTCAGAAGTATGCACTGCTTTTGACCACCCAAATGAAGCTATTTTAAACCTCCTTCCCCTTTTAAGAAAAAAAAAAGGCAATAAGCCCCACTGCAATGAAAGTAAAAGGAAGATGTAGTTCCTCATTCCTGAAACTTAGACAGGTAAAAAAGGCCAACAAAATTATGCATACTGAAAACTTGGGCTCTGCTGGCTGTGGAACCTGTGGTGAGTCAGGAGATAAGAAGTTGGGACACAAAGATGGGGTTTTATTTCAGTCACAGAGCTGTGCTGCTTACGTTGATAAAAATCAACTACAAAAATATTATCAGGAAATCAACTCAGACCAAGAACTGGGAACTCCAGAACATTTTAAATTTCTGTTTAATTCACTTTTGCAAGAAAAAGCAGAGGAAAAGGGTGAAACAACTACTGAGTGACACATCAAAAACACCTTTCCTCTTTCTCTTTGTCTGAGGTTGACTACATATGACAGGGAAAGGCTGATGAAAAAATGAATAAAACAATCCTCAGCTAATTCAGGTCATCTAGAGCTACTCCTACAAGTTAAGCAGGCATTTTCATGTAGATCTTTATTATGGTGCTGTTTGTGGTTTACTATACATGAAGGATGAAAGTTTGTAAACAGAAATACTGGTGGTGTACTTTTAGCATAAGAGAGAGTGAAGGTTAAAAGGTGGGAAAGAAAAATCAATTAAGCAGTAGAAAAGAAAGACAAGGCAATCTGTATTTGGTCCCATTTGAAGGCCCTCAGCATTAGGTCTTCCTCTCTGGCCTCACAAACATGACATTTCTGTCAGCCAGATGACACAGCTCCAGCAGGAAGGACAGTAAATGTCCCCATCCAGTCTCTCCTAAGCCTCGGTGCAGAAAGCACTCAGGGAGACGGGATCTGAGCCCTCACAGCTGGAAAGGGCAGTGGACTCAGATCTCCTAAAACCTGAGGAAATACTCTAATCACAAGGGACGTTTCTCCAGTACTATAAAACAAGGCAGATTCACTAATACACGTCGGGGATCTAAGATCTTCGTTGCTTATAAAGCAGGTTTAAAGGATGCTTGCCAACTGGATCCACTCAGGGATTTTGGTGCCACTCCAGCTTAGCTTCTGGTTTGCGATAGGCTCAAATGAGAAATAGGAACTCAGGCTCTGCGTGCTGGGGAGGTTCTGGACACAGCCAAAATGCAGAAATACAAGCCTCTAAGACACTTTTAAGTTGAACATTATAGTCCGTTATGTTTAAGTTCCTCAAGAAACTTTCTAACGAGGCTGTTGAGCCCAATTTTTTAGATCATATTTTCAGGTCTATGTGCCTGAAGAACATCTAAATTCTGCTTTGGGGTGCTAAGTCCTATTTTAGATCTAGCTCACAGAAAGATTTCCATATAAAGTGAGCATATAAAGATTAGGGTTGAATAACAATAAACTCCATCCATACCCCGCTTTAGGATAAAAAAGACCACAGATTTATAGTGACAAAGCTTATCGTTCCACACTACCCACTATTAAATCGTGAAAGTATCAGCACAGTGGCTTTTTGTTGTTTTCTATGCATGTATAGATCCCTCTATAGAGAGCTGAAGTCTAGTGCTTGATATTACAAGGTACTTTCCTTCAACCTGCTGGAACTGGTCTACTGATCCTATGCACCATACATGGAAAAACACCACTCAAAGAAGCTGGCAGGATCCTAGAATAGATCAGGTGTTTACATGAAAACATCCCATTAAAGTGAGTAATGCTGAAAACTGTGGCACAGCTAACCTTCGTTCTTAAGGGCAGAAATCAATCTGATATATAGCAGCTGACAGAGATAAGGAAAACTGTCCTTCCATCTGTAGGTTAATTCACTTTTTACTCACTATAAACCACCTGCATCTTTCTCTAAAGCAGCTGGTACCGGTCCTTGGTACATTAGTCTTTCCGAAGTCACACCTTCCGATTTTAGAAGAACAAGAAGAAGTTACTTTTGTTGTCACATCATTGGCTGCCAAACTTCCTTTGAAAACACCCCACAAAACAGTCTCGCTCCACTTGCTCCAACTCGTGATATCAAATCTTTTGTAACTGATAGCCTTAACCACCCCCACTGATTACCCCTGCCAATCAAAAATATTTATATGGCTCACCATACAAATTTTATACCATGAACATACTGAAAAGCGCAAGCATGTTGTCAAAGGAAAAGTAATGGAAATAATAACAGAGCGCAGTAATTATTTTATCTTGGGGGGAAAAATGCATTATTACCCATTTCAGCCATTCAAGGAGGGAAACAGAATGCGAGGGAGAGTGATAAGAAACCACTTCAGCAATCAGAGATGATGGCTAGATGATAATTCAGGTTATGGTTGTCAGAAAATTCAGGTAAAATCTCTTGGAAAAATATATATCCAACACCTATTATTTTTTAATTCTAAAATTTATGAAAAGATGCTTATGAGTACACTTTTCCCTGTGAATTGATGTCAAACTGATACCTCACTTTTCTGTTTATCGTTGTTCAGATGACTACTCACTGCAATCGGAGTTTATCTAACATTTTTTTTGTGTATCTAACATTTTTGCTGTAAGTTTGCCGAGACATACAACTCTTCTTTTTCCCTGCCTCCTGCTCCAACCTCCCAAGCAGTCACTTAGAAAACTATTCAAATAATCTCTTTGGTCAGCGGCTGAAGGGAAATAAACTGGAGTTTTAGGTACAAGTGTACAAGGATTAACTGGCATTTCTGTGCCTTTTCATAACCTGCTGCCTTTTGTATGTTCCCTCAAGTCTTCCTCACGTTCTCTTTTATATCAGCCTCCTTTCGTTTTAAAAATCAAACAAATCAAAACAGTTCCTTTCATAGCCTGCTTGCCGCTTCCACTCCTATATGTCTACTCGACACAACGTATACAACTGACAGCTGTGCTAAAAGAAGCAAAAATGGCACAACTTTGTAAACATACTTCAGCAACCACAAATTTCCACTGTACCTTGAAATGCAAGCAAAAGAGCTATTGATTTTGTCTGTGCCTGATAAATTCCTCCCAAATAACCTGTTTACTGAAACTGTAAGTCGCTGTTGTGATTAATCTGCTGTGTATTAAAAGCTACTTAATTGGAACACAGCGATGGCAGAATGAGCTAATACTGTTATAAGTGACATAAGAATTGATTTCATTTTAATTTTACTAGAACTTTTCTATCTCTGTAGCCAAGTCAGTCCTTACGGACAAATATTAAGGATTAAGCCAGCTGACAGGGAGCGTACTCTTCCGGACAAGATAAACTCTGATGGAAATAATCTGAAGATACGGAGCAGGATAACTGAAGCTGTAGATCACGCTGTGACGTTGCACTGTCTTGCTTTCCCACGGGAGACCTGGACAGGCAAACTGACCTTTCAGCACTAAATACTTTCCCTGACGTAAGTAATACAGAAATTTTAGCCAGAAAAAGTCATCTGGTTGCAAGAACCTTCTGCAAGATGAAAATATCTAGAAACAAACACTATAACGTGAAACATTTCTTTGAATTCGTGGTATATACATATAGTCATTCCAGCATGGCATCAGAGAACTCTGGAATGATAGCTACACACGGTGACACGAAATCCTCTGATTTAAACTCTTTAAACTCTTACAGATTTTCCACTGTTTTGGAAAAAGACAAATATAAATTCTTCCCGTATTTAAGTTTCTAGAAAGCATTCCGTGTATAAAATATTAGCTCTCCTACTAAGCCAATTGAACAATCAGAAATGTTAGTGCTTAAGCAGTACTTGGAAAATCTGAAAACTTATGTAACTGATAAATATTCTCTATAGAGAGAAGCCTTGTTAATTATTAAAGTACAGTATCTTTCTTCTAAAGTACATCAGCATCTTTTACATGTAGCTTAGGTTATTAGAATAAACTGAATACCAAATCTGATTTGTATGCAGACTTGTAAGAGATTTTTAAGAACATAGTAAAGATTCACTTTTGTGTTTCAAAAAAAAATTATGAAAGGCACAGCCTTCATCTGCATATCACTGTCTTCAGAAAAAAAAAAAAAAAAGAAGGAAAAAAATTTGAATATTTATTCTGCTGAATGTATTAGCAAAAGTTTAAACGTAGTTAAGGCACCTACAGGATGGGCTGCCCCTTCTGATCCTGCTTTCTGAGGGGGAGAAAATGAAAACTTTCATTCCTATTTCTGACAGTCTATCACCCACCTTTCCTGAGTCCTAAAGACACAGCAAGCCAAATAGTTAGCCAGTAGGACTTTAACTCAAGCACTGCAGTAACTCAATAAAAGAAATATGGTATTGCTGAGTGGTAGCATTTCGCTACACTAAGAGACAGATGGGGAGGATACGCAATAATCTTGTCTAGGAAATGGCTATGACTCATAAATTTGGACTCAATGTGACAAATTATCTGACAGATTTCAAAACAGTGAGAAAAACTGGTGTCAGATTGAGATATTATCACGTCTCAGTGTGAAGTCCAACGGCAGCTGGAATTATTGACCACCTAACTACACCAAACTCCTACACTACTACTGAACGAAAGTGTCAAAACTACTATGTAGAGCAAAAGCGCGAAAACAAATGAACATATTTAAGGATGGAGTTGAACGGATTAAAAGACTGGTGATGTTTTTCATAATTTCAACTACCTTGCTCACAGCTCCAGCTCAGGGGCCCAGTCACCCTTAATAGTGAGCACCCGAGGAAGTCATAAGGACTTCTCCCACACAGTGCAGATGTCATTTCCCTTTTTTTTTTTTTTGGGGGGGAGGGTGTGTGGAACTGCAAGAGCATCAACTGATTGCAGAGGTGAAGCTATAAATACAGGCAAAGAAATTTCTTTGTGATGATCCAGTCCTGTGAAAAATGCTTCCACGGGGCACCCTAGAGTCTGCAACTCACACTGCTTCCAGAATCCAACATCCCCTCTACAAACCTCCTCCAACTTTTTTTTTTCCCAAATAAGAACCAGGAAGGAGAAGGAAGATAACGATTTCTTAATATTACACAGAAACACATATAGCTAAATCATAGCGTCGCGTCTCAGTGAAGCAGACCCACTTTGGAACAGATACCTGCTCTGGACAATTGTCACCTGGATGGGCCAGTGATTAACCTGGTGTCTCCTGCACCTTCTCTAGCTGGGTTCCCACACAGCTAGCCAAAACCCCTTACTCTGTTTAGAGGGATAGACTTAATGATCTCACTATCATCTCAGCTACCCAGAAATAATTTTAAAGGGTAATTTCCAGTCCTCTTCTTTCCAATGATTCATCCTTCCTCTGGCCTTGTTGGCTACAGAAACTTGACAGTTCCCCGTCAGGCACACTGACTGCAGCCTTTCAGACAAAATGACAGCCGCTATGGGAACCTCCAAGCACTCCGAGCACCAAGGCAGCTTCCTCACACCATTGCCCTACGAGGCACAACAGTTGTCCTGGGGAGTTACTGCTCGCTTTCCAGACACCGCAAAATGGGCACCACCAAGTCCTCCAGTCTCCTCCTCCCACCCACCCATTTTCCCACAACCCATGCTCCAGCCAGGGCTGGCTCTCAGGACCCCTTTACCCCTCTTCAGGAGCATGGCTCACCGGTCCTGCAAGCCTAAAGGAATCTCGTCCAGAGAAAAAAGTTTTCCAGGAAATGAACCAGCTCCACAGATGCCAAGTGAACACTGTTATCTCTTACATCCAGTCACCCAGTCCCGTTATCCACTGTGAAATCTGAAAGCCAGGGCTAAGCCTGGGAAGCTTAGTGAATCAAAAGGATGCTCAAGGGCAGTGGTTGCATACTTTCATGCCAGGCTCAAAGGGCAATAGTTTATCTGAATTCTCCTGGCCTGTATACCTCTACATAGTCCTTACAGACTATAAATTAAAGCATCCACTTCCATTTTTTCCTTTCAATGGAATACAAAGACCCCGTGCATTACATCCTCCTTGTACTGCCCAGAGTCTGCTAATAAAAAGATGTGTCTCTCACAGCATCTACTTGGGAGAACAGGGCTCCATAGTGTGGCTTCCATACCCATATATTGGTAAAAAGCGGAACCCACTGCAAGTATGGATCAGGAAACTTATCTGTATATCTGTCTCTGAAGGCTGAATCTCATCAGTGATCATATTTTAATATCAAATTAGCTGCCAACAAAGGCCTAGCATCTGCACTCAGCTGTGGCAAGCAACTCCTAAGAGACTTCACTGGAATTTTAACTCAGGGACAGTGTTATCAGGGAGTCTGTGAACATCCAACCCTGGAAAAACAGTATTTATACGCTTAGTCTTCAAAATGGAAGAATTCAGTTTTCTAAAATTTGAGGGGGGGGGGAGTTATACCAATTTCAAAACAAAAAAAAGATACATTTTTATTCAGAATTGATTGGCAGCTTAGCTGATCCTGCAGCTCCTCTTCTTTACACTCTAGGAAAAAATCGTGTTAGTAATTTTAGATTGCCTATTTCCAGCATTGTTCCATGCCACATTAAAAACCTCATTCATTTCCCATTAGCACATTTTAGTTAAAATTAACACATAATCATTTTCAATGATCTGGCTTTCAATATATTTGTAAACAAAAATTAATCCCGAAAGTAAGACACAGAAAAGCTTTGGAATTGTTAAAAATCATCCTAACAGAACTAATCACTAAACCCGCATTTTTTAACGTGTTTTTTTTTTTTTTTTTTAATCCAAGAACACTGGGATTGCCAGTTGCATCCCCAGTTGCTCAGGATGGCCTCCTTAAACAAGCAATTGACACAATTTCCCCCAAAACCTTTGGCAACGTGACAAATAAAGGGAAACTGAAGACCTCAGGAATCAGTTCAACAGTTTAAGAGGAGACAGAGGCCAGCGAACACCAAATGAAAGCAGAATGAGCACCAATCTCGGGATACAAGGCACAAGCAAACCTCTCTTCTCGTACCCTGGTATCCTTGCCCATACGCAAAACTACCAACCACCAAACCCTCAGTTCTCACACGTAGGGCTCCTTGTTGACAGAGGAATGACAGAAATACTACTGTAATTTTTGCTCGTGCAGGATTCAATACAGTAAGTAACAGAAAATGGAAATATAGGTATAGGAGAGCTTTAACCAGCACCAAAAGAAACAGCGAAGGAAAAACTGAAAGTTGAGAGAAAACACAGAAATAAAGACACGGAATAAAGGGTAATTTGGGTTTTGCCAACTGTGGGGAGGGTGCCCCCAGCCACTGTGTACTTGTGGTGGTAACACAGCCAGCAGCGTCTGTTTAGCTGCGTTAAAGAAGGAGTTTGTCTCCAAAAACATGCAACTGGAAAACACTTTAGGTCATCCTACAGCCTGAATGCTCAGGAGCTGTTTGCTTAGGCCAGTGCAGATATTACACCGTGGAGCAGAAGTTTTGGACTACAAAGTTTTAGATGTCTCCAAAGGCTCTCCCTCATAAGGAATATAGCTAGGGAATTAAAACAAAATCACTTTAATCAATTATGAAGTGCTGATATGCCAGACTGCATACAAGTGACCATATAATTTGCAGAAAACTGCAAATAAATACTACTGTTACTGACAGACTAACAATTCTATGGCTCTTTTTCACTGAAAAAAAAAAAGCGTTAACAGGCTAAAGGCTAAACCATAAATAATGTCCTCATCAATTTAATATTCTGGTAGTCTTATGCTACTGCACATAAAACATGAAGAAAAGCTACATATGATCAAAAGAGGCTCAGCTAGCTTTAAATGTAGAGGACTAGGTGCTCTTGCAAGGAGCAAATCTTGTGTTAAAAGAGATTGTGCTTCATCAAAAAGCAAGCAGCTGGAGAGCTCTAAATCCCAGCCAGCTCGTCTGACAGAAGTGCTGTACAATACCGATCGCACCCTGCTCCACCCAAAGCCCTGCTCGTCGTGTTTTCCAATACAGAGTCATGACATCCGACTTTATAAAACTCTCTTCTGTGTCACTCCGCACAATACACACTGTTTATCTTCTATATGGATGAGTATCAACATGAATTTCTATGTACAGTCTGAGCCATTGTACCTACTCTTCTGTCTCTGCAGGATCGGGACTAAATATTATGTAAAACCATCTCATTCAGAAAATCCTAAATTTAAACTCGCGTTCAGCCGTGGAGGTAGAGCATACAGGAACATACAAGCATACAAGATCCAGAACAAAGCATCGCTTTTTGTTCAAAATTCTGCTTGCCTCTTAAGCTGTGTCATAGTTAATGTCAAGCACACCTGCAACTTGGAGTTAGTTTCACAAGTTTAGAAAATTCTGTTTGTTACAATGAACCAAAGAATCTGGGAAGTGAAAGATACTTGGATTCCTTGATGCTTAAAGGCCACAAGCAGAACTGAGCCGCGCTGCATACTGCACTAACACAGAGCAAAAGACAGTCCCTGTCCAAAAAGGGTGGGACAGAGATTAGAAACACCAGAGTTAGAAGTCTACAGTAACAAAGAATTAAACTCTCTAATGAAATAATTGTGAAAAACTAGTGTTTTCAAAACAGAAACATGAGAGAATTCCTTTCCACCCATCAGACAAGAAACCCCCAAAGTATTTTCAGCTGTTGCTTTAGCACACTGTCCCACTGGATGACATTCTTCTACACCGCATCTATCTGCCACGATTTTATGTGGCAATTGTAACTCCTTATATGCTATGTATTCTGAACTCTGCACTTTTCACGCAGCACTAAATGTATTTGTGGGGCATTTGGCCTCCATATCAATCTTTCCTGGAAATATGCTTAAACTATAGCAAAGCACTACTTTTGCAAACTATGATGTCATCTCCCTTTTCAGTAAGTGCCTTCCACAACCCACTTTCAGCACATCCTTTCCGTAACGCACATAACGTCCCTTGCGGACGATTTTGAGAGCAGCTACTCAAAAGTTTGATTCGGAAGACATTTCTTTACTAACCACATATATAGAAAACGCATACACATAGCAAGGAGCGGACTGCATGCAGTGTATTTACATATAAATATCAAAACACAGCAGCGGGACATTCATTAAGAGTTTCTGGAAAGAAACTCTTTGCTGTCAGCGAAGTTCCCTGCTGGCGGCAACGCTGTCCTGGCCACATGTGAGGAGACCGGGAGACGCACGTTATCGGGATATTCCCCCTTTCCCCGCCTGTTCCCTTTTTTTCCCTAGCCCCTGCACAGGTTTCCCTGGGAGTCCAGGCACCTCGGCTCAGCCGGGCGCCTCCCGGGGTGGCACAGGGAGCTCAGGGACCTGCCGGGGCTCCCCTCGACGGGGCGGGACACCCCGAGCCCGCCGCCACTCGCGGTCCCGCGGGGTCCCGGCCGCTCCCGAGCCCCCCCCCACGCCGCGCCGTCCCGAGGAGGGACCCCGAGAGGGAGGGAGGGGACAGGCGCGGTCCCCCTATCCCGCAACCGGCGGGAGCACCCCCCCCGCCCGGCGCCGCTCCCGCCCGGCTCCTCACCTCCAGACCTGCCCGAGCTGCAGGATGTGTACGAGCGACTGCAGGAGCCAGATACAGAAGGCGCAAGACGCCGACCGGCCGCCACCGGCGCGGGGACCGGCGGCGGCGGCGCCGGTGGCGTTGCTGCTGCTGTTGCTGCTGCTGTTGGTGGCGTTGCTCTTGCTGGCGGTGGACGCCTGCCGCTGCGGCGTGCCGGGGCGAGCGGCGTCGATGTCGGCGGCGGCGGAGCCGCTGCTCACCAGCAGCTTGCTCTCGGCGGCGGGGCAGTGCCCGCCCGCGGCGGCGGCGGCGGCGGCGGCGCTGTCCTCGGTGCCGAAGTCGTGGGCGAACCAGCGGAAGCTGAAGACCTGCACGGAGAGGGAGCCCAGCAGCACGAAGAAGAGGGTGAGCCCGAACCACCAGCGCTGGCCCCGCAGGTAGTAGTCGACCGCCAGCCAGATGTCGGTGCCCACGTCCGCGAAGTAGACGGCCAGGGCGGCCAGGATCCAGAGGCAGTCCCACAGCGAGTAGCGCCGCTGCTCCCTGCCCAGCCGCAGGCACAAGGAGGACGAGCCCCCGCCCGAGCCCCGGGAGCCCCCGCCGCCGCCCCCGCCGCCGTCTCCTCCTCTGCCGCCGCCGCAGCAGCAGCAGCAGCAGCAGCGGGAGCCGCCGCCCGAGCCGTCCCCGCCGCCGCCGCCGCCGCTGCTGCAGCACCCGCCCCCGGGCGCCTCGTCGTCGTCGCTGCCGCCGCCCGGCCCGGCGCCGGCGGGCAGCCCCGGGGCCAGCGCCTGCACGGAGCCCGAGTGCTCGGAGTTCTGCAGCGGCGTGAACGCCACCTCGCCGCCCTTCTTCATCTTCCGCCGCCCGTCCGACTTCGCGGCCATGATGCCTCCCTCAGCCCCGCCGGAGAGCGAGCGGGAGCGGCGAGCGCTCCTTTATCCCGCGCCTCCCCCTGCTCCTCCTCCTCCGCCTCCTGCCTCCCGCCCTCCGCCGCCGCAGCCGCCGCGGACCCGCCGCTCCCCGCGTCCCCTGTCCCCGCTCCGCGCCGCGCCGGGCTGCGCGCCCGCGGGCGGCTCCTCCGCGGCGGCCGCGCCCGCAAGCGCCGCCTGCCTGCGGGGAGCCGCGTTCAGCCCGCCCGCCCCGCCGCCGCCTCCGCGGGGGACGGCGGTGCCGGGGCCGCCGCCGCCGCGCTCTGCCCGAGCCGGGAGCAGGCAGGGCAGCGCTGCCCGGAGCAGCGCATCCCGCCCCCGCCTCCCCGCCCGCCTCCGCCCGCACCCGCCGCCGCCACCACCCAGCTGACTGACGCCGGGAAAGAGGATGACCTCATCCCTCTTCCCTCGCTGCCGCCGCCCCCCGCCCGGCACCGGCACCGGCACTGGCGCAGGGGCGGGGAAGGGGGCGCTCGGTCGCCGGGAGGGAAGGGCCCGCCGCGGCCCCGGGGGTGCGCGGAGCACGGCCCTGCGGAGGGGATGGGGAGGCGGCGGCGGCTCCTCCGCTGCCCGGCCTGGGGAGGTGGGCGCAGCGGCGGCGGGGAGGCGGCTGCTCCGCGGGGCGAGGGAGCGGGGCGGCGGGGTGTGGCCGGCGCCCCCCCGGGACCGGGACCGCGGGAGGGGCGCGTTGCTGCTGCCGGCTCCGCCACCGCGCCCCCCCCCCCTCTCCGCCCCGTGTCCTCGGCGCGGTTTGGGGTGAGTCTGCCCCGCCGGCGGGGGGACGGGGGTTGGAGCGGCCGGACGCGGGTAGATGCGGACGGGGCGGCGGGGGAGGGCGGCGGACCCCCCCGAGCGGGGATCCTCGGAGCGGAGGGAGCTGCCGCCGCCCCAGCGCGGTGAGAGGAGGCGGGGACCGGCGGTGATGCCCAGCCGTAACGCCCGGGGCGCAGCGCGGGAGGCACCGGCCGGCACCCGCGAAGCCGCGCTGATCCCCCCCCGACCCGGCTAGTCCCGGGCGGGGCGGGCGGACGCTGCCTCCCCCACCCCCGCCCCGTCCCGCGGGGAACGCTGCCGTAGTTCCCCGAACTTTGTGAAAGGGGACCGCGAGGTGCCATTGTCGAACGACGCCGTGACTCACGCTCCCTGAGAGGCGTCTGGGGGAAGGTGAGGAGACACCGTTTTACTCCGCCACCCGCAGAAATCGCATTTTATGCATAAAATTCACTAGGCGAACTCACGATGCCTCTCACCGCCCCCGCCCCTTTCCCCGCAGCTCCGGCTCCTCTCGGAGCGCGGACGCTCCTGGAAGCTCACCCGGGTGTTTCGGTGGCGGAGGTGACCCCGCCTGCAGTTTTCAATTTCGGCGGCGACCGGCCGAGGCCGGGGGGAGCGTCCCGCGGGGAGCGTCCCGAGGGGAGTTCAGACCCCCCGGGCGGCCCCGCGGCAGCCGCCGCCCTCGGAGCCCGGCGGGGGAGGCAGGTTTCGTAGTGTGGCTACGCGGTCCCCGAAGGCCACCAGCCTCCTCTCCCCGGTAGTCACCCGCGCCGCGATGCCCAGCTGGCGAGCGCAGGGCTGGGGGTGCGGGAGGGGAGGGCCGTTTGCCACCCAGCCTTGGCCCGTCTGCCCTCTCTGTCCCTCCTCCATCTCCAAAACGTACGGGATGAGCAACTGATTGACCTCTTCGACTCTTTTTTTTTTTTGCGCCTCTGGAATATTTTATAAGCATGCCCTTAAAATAGAGCAGTGAGATAGTTCAACCACATTGCTGGAATATCTTACTAGGAATGCCAGGGAGGCTGTGATAGGGCACCGTTACGTTAAAATATGTGACTAAACATAGCCCCTTCAACTTCATTAATTACAGAGAAGTCGTCACATGGACAGCTGAAAAATCTGCCTTCTATCTCTTAAATGTGCATGGTAAGTATAGAGCTGCCTTTCAGAAATTAGCTTTTGCTGACATATACCCCAGATTTCAAGAAACGGCTACAGCATCCATTACTGTATTGCATTACTGTATTTTTCAAAGAGTGCAAAAATCAAACTTTGAAAAGTGAAGAGCACACATAAAACCGATTTGGCTTGTTATTTTGCATGTTATCACACATTACAAGAGTCTTTAATTACATCATCACATTATGGTTCTTAAGTAATACACATTTGCTCTGCAATCTCTGTGACAGTGGTATAGCTGTACTTTAATTTCTGTTCCTTTTGTAACCCCATATTAATTTCATTCTCATTACAGTCCATATGATCTTTATTGCCTTAGACTTTTAATGCAAATTGCTTTTTTCTCAAGGTATCTTTTAATAATTCAGTCAGCACCTATATATAATACAATATATCCACTTAAGATTACCTTGTCAGCAGAGAAGGTGCTTAATAATGAAGCTAATTTAGCTGCAAGTTGGTGGTTTATATATACACCAACAAGTTTCCAGTGTTGCGCTATTTATAGTTACATCTTTAATAAAATGGTTTAGTGTGCACTTTAAGTTACTTTAATTGAGTCTGTTTGACATATACAGGTCTAAAAGATGCTACAAATTTATAACAGAGGTTATAGTGTGGTACATGAGTGCTGGTGGGGGAACAACTGTGCTCCTACAGCCGAAATCCAAACCTAGACTGCCTGGGGTGGGGTAAGAGGGTAACTTGGAGATGTTAGATTCAGGGTGGAGGGAATGGAGGAGATCAAGGTCCAACATACTAGTAGGGCAGAAGGTGCCTCTGAGCAATGCGGTAGATATTTAAGAACATAAATGGTGTCACTTTAGCTGTACATTGTCTTCAGAGGTCACGGTACTCAGCTTGGAGGAGGTAAAGCTGGGGCCAAGTGTCCCTGTGTCCTCTCCTCCCCACCCCAGATGCGGGACAAATTTTCTGGTATATTTACCCTCAGCCACTTCACTCAGGGACAGAATTTGACCAAAGGGATTGACCCATCGCTTAGCAAGACTCCGCCACAGTGGGCTTTAGATCAGACCTGTAAATCTGAAAATTGTTCAGTTTGCCAGGCATTTTGTTGTGATGGGGAGAGTTTTACAATTTCTTCCCTGTATTTTTCTGTTTTGTCTCATTCCTCACCTTTCCTTTCCTTTCCTTTCCTTTCCTTTCCTTTCCTTTCCTTTCCTTTCCTTTCCTTTCCTTTCCTTTCCTTTCCTTTCCTTTCCTTTCCTTTCCTTTCCTTTCCTTTCCTTTCCTTTCCTTTCCTTTCCTTTCCTTTCCTTTCCTTTCCTTTCCTCTCCTCTCCTCTCCTCTCCTCTCCTCTCCTCTCCTCTCCTCTCCTCTCCTCTCCTCTCCTCTCCTCTCCTCTCCTCTCCTCTCCTCTCCTCTCCTCTCCTCTCCTCTCCTCTCCTCTCCTCTCCTCTCCTCTCCTCTCCTCTCCTTTTTTGTTTCTGTTGTTTGGTTGATTTGGTTTTCTCCTCTTGAATTCAGCCACCATTGCATTTGTGAGGGGAATAATATTCTTTCCCACTGATTTTCCTGTTAACAACAGCTGTCTGTTAAATAAAGGCAGTGCAATAGATGAACATTGAAACTTAAATTTAATTTAAGGCTGTTTGATACTTCCAGAGGAATGTCTTCTGTTTTGTTTTCTCACTTAAAAGATAACAAAAGGAAAGGATCCCAAATAATATGTAAGTGCTGAAGAAATTGCTTCCAAGAAACAGAACCAAATTTCCTCTTTGTTAGACTGGCAGAGCTTCTATGGAGCTGAATTGGGGCCAGAAGAGTTTGTATACACACGGTGTACAAACCAGCATGCATTCAGCAAGCCAATGTTGCAACTAAGCCTCAGAAATTATTAATTACAAAATATAATTGAAGGGCAAAAATGTGATCACAGACATCAATACATATTTCATAAACCGAGTACAGACACATTCATTTCTCATGTAAAGCTACTTTTTCTCTGAAGGAGATTTTATTCTTGGCTTCCTTTTTCTCCGCCTTCTTTTAGAGAAACATTTTTATGGGTATCACAAGCACTGCTTTTGCTTTGTTCTGAATTGCAACTGCTGTTTCCTTTTTCCCCCCCTTACAATTTCAAATCACCTTTGTCTACTTCAGGAATACTTTTTTTGTGTGTGTCTTTCTGTTTTTTTCATTGTAGGCTGTTATCAACTTAAACCTGAATGTCCAGGAAATATGCTTCTGGGTTCCAATCCTCTTATCTTTAAAGTATTTTTTTATTTCTTTGGGTTCCTAACTATGATGTTTTCCCCAGTCTTCTTTAGCAATATAGAAGAGATGGCTCTATCAAAATACACTCAAGCTCTTTCTTGTAGTTCTCTCATTTCACCATTAGAATATCATTATACTCTACAGGTATCAATTTTTGCATGTGTTCATTCCAAACTATTCCCAAATCTATTTTCTTTTCCTTGGCAATACTTTTGACAGTTGCAGTTTGGGGCTTAATGTGTCTGCATTTTCTTCTAGCTCAGGGTAACTGAAGCATTAGAATGAGTTCATTGTACCTGGATTTGACACCCTATGGCAGTATTTGAAATAAAAGCTTGCCTTTCTTACCATACTTGCTCCATGGGGGAGCAGTTCTCCATCATGAAGGAGCTGTGCCTGGCAGGGCTTGCAACGGGCCAGTCCCTTCTGCCCCGCAGAGTTCCTGAGCAGCCTCCCTTAGAAATAAATGAAGTCCTAAGCCATAACTTCTCTGGTGACTTCTTCCAGAAGGTCTGTGAATCTGCTAGCAGATTTCCTTCCTTCTCCTTCCTTCTCCTTCTTTCTCCTTCCTTCTCCTTCTTTCTCCTTCCTTCCTTCCTTCCTTCCTTCCTTCCTTCCTTCCTTCCTTCCTTCCTTCCTTCCTTCCTTCCTTCCTTCCTTCCTTCCTTCCTTCCTTCCTTCCTTCCTTCCTTCCTTCCTTCCTTCCTTCCTTCCTTCCTTCCTTCCTTCCTTCCTTCCTTCCTTCCTTCCTTCTCCTTCCTTCCTCCCTTCCTCCCTTCCTCCCTTCCTCCCTTCCTCCCTTCCTCCCTTCCTCCCTCCCTTCCTCCCTTCCTCCCTTCCTCCCTTCCTCCCTTCCTCCCTTCCTCCCTTCCTCCCTTCCTTCCTTCCTTCCTTCCTTCCTTCCTTCCTTCCTTCCTTTCCTCCTTCTTTTCTAACTACCTTCTGATACTTTCTAACTACCTTCTCACTTTTACCTGGTTTTCCATGTTAAAACAGTGCCCTCAGGCATCCGTGCACCTGCAATCAGTTTGTTTAGAACCAGCAAGTGAGAATTATTCTACAAAATGTTCACAAGTTTTAGATGTTTTCAATAGATTCATGTTTAAACTATATACACAGGTGTCCATAGAAGTTGTAATGTAGGTTGTGTGTTTAATATTTACAGATTGAAGTACTCAATTGCCTTTTTGCACAAATAGCTTCATTCACAACAGGCACATGCCATTGTATGCTCTGATAACTGAGATGCTTCATTGCAATGGGAGAAGGCGTTTCCTTTCAATGAAGCCAATATTTCAGCAAATTAACATAAGCACAAATCAGAAATACATTGGTAAATTGGTGCGCTGTTTAGAAAATCAACATTAAAACACTATATATTTCTAAAATGTACCGAGTAGAAACAGCTACTGCCCGTTTGCTTTAGCTTGAGATTATTTTATTTATAGGCCTACATGTAGATTCACATAGAAACATTTTCGAACTATAAACTTGCCTTTAAAATTGAGAAAAGCAGCATGAATCAAGTATCTCCATATGTTGGCCCACTTCTACAATTACAAAGAATACTGTGGAACGTTCCCTGGATTCAGAAATTACTTTGCTTATAACACGTGTTATGTGTATTTTGTACACCCAAATCTCTCTTCTGTAGCATGTGAAGGTTCATGTGAAAATGTCAACACACACAAACCCACCAGATGAGATCTGGAAGGGAAGAGATGCAATGTAGCAGGATTCTTAGGGGCACACTGAGCTTTAAGTAGCCTCTAAATCAAACTTGGTGGAACTGCTTATATACTTAGTTTAGACATATACGTACATTGTAGCCACATATTTAAATTTCATGGTGAATTAAGGCTGTGGTTTCTTTTATTTCCAGAATGACTAAAGATTGAAAACATGTAAATACATTCAACTGTACACTCTAAATAAAGAGATAAATAAATAAATGCCAGATTTAAGCAGCCAGAATGACTGAGAACAGCCCTGCTTTGATGACAGCGTGCGGATTTTAATATTATGTATGAAAGAAGAAAGTATTGCTTAGAATTTTTGAAAGATTTAACTCGGTGTTTCTTAATTTTACATTTATTATTTAGAAACGGATGTCAGTTACCTTTCATGTTACTTCATAGTATGTATTTAAAAATATAGTCAAAGATAGATATAAATATATAACACATGATAGCAGATAGAAGACGCAGACATATGGGAAGACATCAGAGGAAGCGAGTTTGCAACCAGGCTTTGTACAATGCTGACGACTCTCACTGCCATCGTGCACGCAGAGACCAACCAACAACCAAGCACGTCACATTTTATGATAAATGCCTAAGGGGATATTAACATGCCCTATGACACCGAACTTCAGATGTAATTAAGAATTTTCGAGAGTTTGAAGCAGAAAATGAAAAGTCCCATTTTCTTCCCCCTTTTGGCTTCACCTGTTTAAAATTAATTCATGCCACGCAAAAGAATTGTAAAACAAAGATGCAGGCACAGCACAGAAAGTTATGACGCTGCTTTGCACTGCTCAGTACGGAGGAGTTTATGGACTTTTCCAGACTACTGCTTTTCTTCATGGAGAAGAAGTCCAAGGGACCATTTTAAATTGATGTGTGAGCCGAGGATGTTTATATTTGCAAACACATTTATAAATACTAACAACCCACCAGGACTAGATGGTATTCATCCAAGACTTCTAAAGGAACGCAAAGGAGCACTTGGCACCTCCTTTGTTCTTATTCTCATTCCTTTTCCACAACTGACAAACTACAGGATGGATAGATGCAATATAACTGCTCATATGTACTTAAGACGAGGGAATCCTTTCTTTTGTATGATGAGTTTCAGCAAGGCAGTACTTGGAGCTGCTGGGAGAATATTAAATGGTCCAATGAACCAGTCAGAACATGGTTATAGTTTTTTCAAATCCGTAACATCATCAGCAAAAGAAAACTGAGATGCTTAAGGGCTTAAATGGGCAGAAATATGTCACCTACATCAATCTAATAATATATATAAAAGCACACCAGGAGAAGTGGAAAAGGAAAAAAGATAGAGTTAACTAATACTGCACTGTTAATGGACACTTTCAGACTCTGTTACGTCTAAGAGTCTATGTTATGGTTTTCAGGGTCTATATTTTAGCACCAGCTCCAGCTCGAGGTTTTCTCTGCAGTGCAAAATTAAATGTTTTGCTTAATTATCATCATAGCAAAATCCTCTAGCCACCGCCCTCAGACAGATCTTTGAGGACAGGATGCAGCAGGGAGAGGCAGCAGAAGTCAAACCCTTCTCTCCACTGCAGCCTTGCCTCTTCCAGCTGGTTATCTCACTGCTCCTTCCAAGGCTCCCATGGGTGCGAAATGCCTGGGTTTCTTGTTGACCCAGGCAGTCTCTTTTCCATGCTACATCTCTCTTCCCCGTGGAGGTTTCGGTGGTGTCAGTATCTGCCCAGGCTCTCCCTGGGCAGGGCAGGGTGCTGGGAGGAAAAAAGCAAGGCAGCAGCCTTGCTGTGCAGCAACAGCAGAGCTCACATGAGGTGGCACCTCTGTCATGTCTCTGTCTTTGGCCAGCAATTTTGTCCAAAAATTTTCCCACTTGCAAGGGGCAGAGATTAAGTGACTTCTGTGCCAAACACAGCAGACATCATTGTATACCATGGGGAAGAGGCAAGTTTGGGGTTTGGCACCGGTCACAAGCTAAACGTGCTGTCTGTCGTGTCTTCCAAGCAAGACCTGAGAAGAGGGTTCTGACGGTCTTTATGTTTTCACATCAGAGTGTAATAATATGTGCCGCAAGCACCCATAATGCTCTTGAAATGAAGCCCTCTGCTATGGTGGTCCTGTTAGTGAAAGGGTCGGGGTGTCTACATGGCTCCGGATCCAGGCAAGCGAATCCAAACCCTGATTTGTACGCTGCATAGGTAGAGGAAATAATTTGCAAATACAGAAGGCAGCTGCTGAAGGAGGGTATTCGTGTAATGAAAAACAGATTAGGAAGGCATCATTTACACTTGATAAATCAGAAATGGCATCAAAGAGAGCTAATATTACAAACTATTAATGAAAGACATAATAATGAAACAAATCACATAATAGATCACAACGAAGTGATTCGGTGTAATGAATACTGATACTAAGTGTGTGAACTGTGCGCTCTGGGGATACAATTTCAAATCCATTCCAGTGTGCGTGGTAGCAGGACGAGCAAAAAGAGCACTTTTAGAAGAAATTGACTCTGCTCCATTTCTCACTCCAGTCACATCCACACCTTGCATTAGCTCTCCCTTTGATGACGTATAAGGTAGATAAAAAGGAAATTGCCTGCCAATACCCATTATATATGTTTATTATTTTTTTTGTGTCAAAGTAACAACTGAAATCTCATCACCCATGCAGATATCAGCCAACATTCCTCATTTCACAGAATAACGTGAGTAAATAAACGTTAAACATATTAAAAAGACAGACAGACAATGTTTCATCAGCACAGATTAGAAATTCATTTAATTTGATAATTATAGAAAGCACATTGCTGCTGCAGAACATGGTAGTGCCTTGAGGGCAAAACAGGTCTAAAATTCAGATCTTCATACAGATTTTAGATTTTGGAGGAACTATAGGTGGAGCCTTTGATTAAACAGAGGGATGCCCTACGTAGCTTGTATACAGTATTTGTATTCTGATCACACTCCTGAAACTTCAGATGGTGTGCAAGTCATGATTTCATTTCAGACTCATCTGTATCCTAAACCCTTCCTGAGCCAATTCTGGCTATGTCAAAGCCTACCAAATCAAACATTAATTTGTGCATTTCTAGATGAGTATGTTTCTATTTATTGTGCGTTTTCAAAAAGAATTGGGGGTGGTTTTTTGTGTTTGCTTTTTTTTTGAAGTAAAGGCATTCACACGTATGTAGCACTGGAAAGCCAGTTAGGTGGCTAAGAATGGGCACTGCAAAAGTCATCAAGCTGAGCAGGGAGCTGCCTAAGCCTGCCAGTAAGCTATTGCAATGGTACTGATAACAGCCTCTCCTAAGACACCCTTTGGATCTAAAGGTTCTCAGCTGAGGTTCTGGCTCAGCTACAAGATTCTACAATCAAATGTCAGTGGGAAGCTTACTGACACAGGGTGAACTCCTGAATAACAAATTCTTTATTAGCTTCCGTTATGGTCTTATAGAAAAAGGAAGCAATACATGGGAAGGCTGAAGCGTTGTGCAGTTTATTTGGAAAATGATTTTGAGGAAATCTAAATTTTAATAAATGTTGAAGTTGAAACGGATTTATCACATTAATAATTATTGACAGATTTGACCAAAGAGCTAAATTTAACCTACCCACAAATTATTACTGAAACAAAAATGTTTGAATATGTTACTACACATGTCTACCATTATGAATGCTATGTTACAGATTTAGATTTCTGTTTTCTAAATTTCAGTCATGCAAAGTTTTTCAGCATCTCTAATAGGATTGGAATGCTGTGTTCACATTAGACATGTTTAATTTACTGTGATGTTTTTAATGCATTGTTTTGACATTCCTTCAAAGTAATTACAATACCTTCAGAATTATAAAATACAAGTAAATCAAATCCACATGAATTTGGAGAAGCAGCACACTCAGAAAGAATCAGAAATCAAGCAGCTGTGGATAAAGTAGCACTACAGTGCGACCATCACTTTCATCCTCAGCAAGCCACCTTAAGGGAAAAAACATAAAAATCTGTCAGAGTTACAGCACATATAAAACTTAACAAACAGACAAATCATGAGAGCCTGCTTCTGCATCTTTGAATTTCTAGAAGAGTTTTTATGTTGTTTTACACAGAAGTAACCAACTTGAAGAAAATAGTGATTTTTTATTTTAAGATCCATATACGATAATTTAAAAGTGTAATTAACTTTATAAATATGTTTATGAAATATTCATTAATTATATTTGTTGGTTACATAGACGACAAGTAGATTGTTTCATTGAGGGGCATAAAATCAGGATAATTTAGAGTAAGGACATCTGTTCTGTGATAGCAGGTTATTGTCCATGTAGCTGGACAACAGGCAAATTTAAATGAGTTAGTAAAGGATGCCCACCTCCTTTCAGTTTTATCAGTGATGAATATGTTTTAGACAGCTTTTGTTTTAGAGGAGTTCTTCCTTTGTGAAAGAATGAATGTATTCCCCGTTTACACAATAGACCATTAGATGAGAAGCTCCATGTCTAAGCTGGAACAGGGATGCGAACTTGCAGTTTCCTATATCCTAGGAGTGCCCCACAGCCTCTGGGTCACTGTGTACTCTGAGGTGGTCCTCCTAATTTCTCCTACTGAAATTCTTCCATTTTGATTTGGAAGATATTAGGGTAATAATATCCTAATATAATATAATATCTAACCTAAGCAGATATTAGGGTAAGGACGTGACTCTAACCCACCAAGGTCCCAGTTAAATGTCCTAGTCAGCAGACTGTAGAATCAATCTGTGTCAGTCATTCCTCCACATCAATGATGTGATTCAAGTTCTTGCTCCAAATGGGTCTCTTACATACCTTTGTGTTTGTAGCATAAGACTTTAAATAAAACGGAAAAAAAAAATCTTTGGAAAAAAAATGTTTGTTGCAAGCTATCTTTTTCAAGAATCTTCCTCTGACTGGTGCGGTCTGAGAACTCTTACAAGCAAAAGAGGTGGAGTGACATCAACTGAAAATCCCATCATGGATTGTGTTGTATAAATCACCTGAGTGATACTGTGGTCTAAGGACTTTTGCTAATGCTCACTATCCTAAATTTAGGTATCTAGAAGACGAGATAGTACCTGAGCGTGTGTTTGGAAGAAGTTTAATGAAGAGAAGTTTAACATTGTTGGAAGAAGTTTATTGAGGTTGGTAACAGCTACAGATTTTCAAGACTTAGACTGTAGTATCCAAGTGACTATCCAAGAACTAAAAAAAATGTTGGGTTTTGGGGTACACGGTTGGGATTTGGCTTCCATGAACTGTCAAGTTTACAGAAACGTTTTGTGGAAGGATAAAATTAAATATTCTTGGCTACCAGTTCTGTTTTCAAACCACCAGGTAACATCCCTCTTTCTAGATATAGGGAACTTGGAAGGTTTCACACTTGTCTGTACTCCAGATACATTAAAAATCTACTTTACGCTTAGAAATACATGAATGTGTTTGCTTCTGTTGTTTATTCTGAATTTTTTTAAGCTGTAAACTGTATACTGTAGTGAACAATCCCTCCAAGTATACCTTTCAATTTCATTTCCAACTTCTGAAAGTGTATTGTTTCAGTTTGATGCAGACTGAAGTGGATCTTCTTTTTGTACATTAGAAGCGCTTTAGCCCAGCACCCCTTCATCCAAATAAATGTCTAAATTTAGATCATTATCCTTTTACATTACATTTTAAAAAGGTTTCTTTTATCCTTACCCTATTTACTGAATATATCTTAGACCCATACTAAGCAGACACTGAAACAGAAGGATTTTAATGTTGCTTTTGCTCAATAAAATAAATCCACTACTTTTTCTCCAGTTTTATATCTATACCATTATATCCTACCATCCTCCCACCATCCCATATTTCTGATTCCCTCCTTTTCCTGTTTTAATACCCATGATATGCTTGTCAGAGCTACGTATGCACCAATATTTGTGTAACAGTTCACCAGACAGTTTTGACCCCTTGAAAATGGCATACTAATATCTTCTCTTGGCAAAAGCACTAAATTTTGTCTCTCCCTTCTATAGTCATCCAGTTTTAATAACTTGTAAAAATTTAGTGTCTTCCTATTTCCTATTAGATTGAAATTGGCCAAAGGCTTGAAAAGTTACTGGAGATGGACTGATAGGAACACAGCAGAGTTAAAAAATTCTTACTGGTTTAGGAAAACAAAAGAGGAACAACTGAGAGACTGAAAAGACTACTACTAATCCTTGTGATAAAGAAAACAGCACCTACAGAGTGGTGATGAACCGATCTACTGACCTGTTACAGCTGAAGCAATACACTGAATTCCTAGATGCATCTGTGATTTCTACTTTTTCCAGAAACCAGCCACTTGCTGTAGAAGGAAAAAAGAGAAAATTTAATATAACCAAAACACAAATAAAGCATAAGAAAGGTTTCTGATTTCATTACCAAACCCTGCATCGTTCAGTACTTCCTAATGTATTCAATATCAATAATAAAACTGAAATGTAGATGATTCGAATTACTACCAACTTCTCTCAGTTTTACAGAGAAGGTCTTTGATATTTTTGACAGAAAATATAAAGGAACGTTTTTATTACAACTTAACTCATTTGTCCGTATTAAACAGAACAGGCAGTAAGACAAATGAAACAGAGTGCATGGCAATATTGAATAAATTCTTGAAAACCCATTTTGCCCTTTTTGGTACTCTGAAGTGCACTCAAAGTACACCCCTGGTGGACTTTGATCTTCAGTGTCCAACAAAAACATAAAAACAGATAGACTTTATCAGTAAACGTAATATCTTTAATGATAATCCAAGCCCTTAAACAGTAGGAAAACAGAAACTCTACACTGCTTTTTAATTAATATATTTATACTTATATAATCCAAGTGGTGAATCTGAATGCTGCTCATACGCGTATTTCTCCATCAGTCATGATTCAGAATAGCATCTCCACTTAGGCCAACACTCTCGTCTGTTTTAGCTTTAACAATGTATTTAATATTCTGCTATAATCTCCCATTTTGCTGTGTGAAAAATACCTTCATACCTGTGCTATAGAATTTTATTTCATAGAATATTAAAATATGAAGTTTTTTTTTAAAAAACAACTTTATTATAGATATACAATGTTTGTGCTGACGTCTTTAGTCGTGTTTGCCAATGCGAGTACTTAATGACAACATCTAAAAACTAATTAAGATCATCCTGCTAGTAGCAGAAAACCTTTTGGTGTTCTTTGCATGTCCTAGAGATAAAATACTATATTCTAACAAATTATTTTGGTTTTCAAATATTTGGACAAAATACTAATTAGGCTAAAACCAATACAAATATTTTTATTTGTAAGTAGGCTAAAAATGTAATATAAAAATATTTGCAAATTGTTCCAATTTAGATAAAACGTAAGGCATAGCGATGTTTCTCACTTTTCATGCACATTTTCAAACAATTAGCTGGTATAACTAGGCCATAAAGGTGTCTACATTTTTCATCTTCAATTCGCAAGAGTCATTTATTGATATTGTGAAGTACTTTTGGAACTTCTTTAATGAAATCTTGTGAATGGTTTAATATATCATAGACTCTACTTGGAATAGATGACCTTTCATGAAACCTCTGTAATTCAGAGTCAAGAATATCAGCAATAAAAATTTACAGTCTCTCAAATTTATACAGCACTTTACAAACGAATATAAAGGCATGTTTGCTCTCCTGAAAAGTTTAAAATCTAGTGCCTTATCCTTTGTTGATAAAAGTCCAGCAGACCTCACTGAAATCTCCAGGTATGGAGAAATCTAGAGGCAGCTAGGAAAGATTAGCAAACAGATGAAACATTTCAAAGAGGTGTTACATTTGAGGATGCTTGTGAGGATAACAGCTGATGTGACAAAAGACACTTGGAGATATTTTCAGAGAAAAATTTGGAGGAAGGTAGTCATGGATGTAAGATGAATCAACACACACCAGCTGTGCTAGGAAGGTACTGTTAGCAGCTGTGTGATGTTGATCAGGACACAGAGAGGAAAGATAATCATGTTGTTGATAGTTTGAGACCCAGGAAATAAAATTTCAATCTATATTTCCCCTGCAGACTTCTGTGCAACTCTCCGAGTGCTAAAAGTCGGCTGGTGTGGAGTTGCCTTCCCAGATCAGTTCCAAGTTGAATCGTGTGCATGTGCAGCAGCTAACACGAACAAGATAAAAGTCAGCAGGAGGATTTTATTTATTATAGGTATTCAATAGGTTTGATGTTTGTTCTTTTCGAGTTTTCAATACCATAACATGTACGACATGACTGGGTAGTTAGAAAAAAAATCTGTTCTACTTTTGCCTGAATAGGAAGTGCTATTTGTAAAATTTTGCTTGGTTCATCCTAGATATGATAAACGCTTGCCACCTTGTAGTGGCTCATGCACTTGGATAAATCAGGTTTTATTAAACCTAAACCTATTTCTTTCAGATAGGTTAAGCAAAATTCACCTGACTAGAATATCTCAATACAGTCAGACCTTTTTGACTCAAGCTGTACATTGCCTGCAAATTCTGTTTATGTATTTGTGTATCTCTAGCGTTCTTCAGCACCACTAAATGTAAGCTCAAAATATTGTATGTCCTAGTCTCCCATCTTATTTTTTGTAAAATTCAGGTCTTACACAGAAACAGTTTCCATCATAATGCATGGGTATGTACTGTAGCCACATCCTAACTTATCATCAGGGCAAGACCTGGTGCCCACTAGTGTTCTCACAGTTTAGCTCTCACAAGAAGAAAAGCCATATGTGTGTCAGAGGGAGCTACAACACGTTTTGACCAGAGTCACAAACTTGCCCAAACATTTCTTAGATAATGTTCAAAGCCTGGAAAGTTTAGCCTGCAGTTTGAAAATTCAATCCTATGTTATTTAAGACATCTAAAAAAAATGTTTGAAGGATAAAACCTTCTGAGGTTTACGCTAACTAGATCTCTTCTCTGTTAGAAAGAAATAATTCAAGGTAGAGTCAAGGGAAATGTGATAGAGACAAGAGGGGGTGTAAGCAAGAGCAGTCAAACTGACCTCATTTGTATACAGGTCTGTATTAGCTAGCTCTAGCAGTAGCATGACTTCAAAAACCTTTCCAAATGACAGGCAGATCTTTCAGCAGAAGATTTTTACAAGGCTATTGAATGCATGCAGTATACTCACCAAATCCTTTCCCATCGTGACCAATTTCAATTGAATGTAGGCTGCCTAATTTTTTTGTCTTAATCTTGAATGTATCAACCTTTAATATTAAAATACAGTTATTAAATATAATATACCAATGTCTGGAATCTTATACATTTGTTTAGGTCAATCCTGAGACTAATTCAAATGCAATAATACCAATTCAGAATAGGGGGCTGACACCTGATGTGGTTTGTTTTCCTTACTGAAGATCTGTGGTACAGATTCTCTCCTACTACGTCTCAGTTTAAACTTGAAAGATTCACTTTTCGACTTATAATAGGACAATCTCTACCTCTTTCCTGACTTTCATCTACCAGAAAAATATTTTTCCTCTCTTAGGAATTCTCAACTAAACTTCTAAAATGTTTTCAGTATAATGATACATAAATACACATTCAAGAACATAAAAAATAAAGACTTTTACGTATACCATTATCTCTCTCAAATATTATCTCTTTAAATTTAAAATGCTACCTTGTTTCATATTACAGATTTTTTTAAAATGAGATCCCTTTTTCATAAGGTCTTTGACATCACTGGCTACCCATTGACTTAGCTGGAATGCTAACATGATTTCTATGTATCTACTCTTCTGTCTGAAGAAACTCGGACCAACTGCAAGCAAAAAGATGTTTAGTACCACTGGAGATAATGAGGCAGATCTCATAAGGAAGATATTTTAACTGGAGTTCTAATTATTCAGTCATTACTTTTCAAGAAATACACAGGAGAAAGAAATGGAAAATATATTTATTTCATGCCACATAAGCGTAGCCGTCATTATACTCCATTGCACAGGTGGTGAGCAAATGGAGCAGTTCCTTTGCCACAGTAATATGTTTATTAAAATAGGAGAACTTTCTGCGACGGTACTAGGACATCATGCTGAGAATTAGCATTCTTATGCAAATATCTATATCTGAAATAAGGGCCTCTGAATAGCCGAAAGCACGATGGATATCAGAATCAGGTTGATGTCCAGGGTTCCGTTTTATCTGGTGATAGGCTTATACATTCAGTGAGGCTCACAGCATTGGTTTCCATGGCAAAGTGAAATGATGGGATATGAGAGACTGATGTATTCTCAAGCACAATACCCAAAGTTCGCGCAACAGCAAGGGATATTGTATGTATATGCGCATGCACAGGCAATGCATGTGCCTTTCAGATCAAAGAAATGCAAAACTGGGCAGATGGGTGGATGCAATATGAAGAGGTATTTGGGACTAAGAGAGAGAAGAACAACAGTCAGCCAGATATGATAGAAGTAAAATGTCCCTTGGTTACTCTGGTGAAAACACAGAGAGAGCTGAGACTATACCTCATCTAGTGATGTGGAAAACAGGATAAATGCCTTAAGTTCCGTAAAGATCTTGCATAGATTTAAAGTTTGCTTTCCCACTCCAGAAATGGACACATCCTATAAAATCTATGTACTCACCTTTCCTCTTTCAAAGGGGTCTTGATGCTCCAGTGACTGAGAGAGTTGAAATACCTCCGATTTGTCCTCATTCCCAAATAAGATAATATGCACATTGGCATCAGTCCCTGCTCCCCTTTGGTCACCTGTGTATACTTTAATAGTATACTCTGTCAGATTTCTTGTTTGACTTCCTTCTTTATGTAAGTTGTTATCTATGTCATTCTTTTGTTTGTCTCCTCTCATAATAAAAGATACTGGGATTTCTCTCTCTATTTCTGGCTTATTTGCATTCACAGAAAATGCTCTGAAAAACAAAACCACAGGTTTTTGTGATAAGTAAATCATATGTTAAATCAAACAAAATCCTCCTGTTAAAGGTGGACTTATTTTAAAAATATCCATTGATTGAAACGCTCTGTGACAGTCATTTTAATTCAATGCCCACTCAGTGTTTTCAACTATTATGCTATAAAATGACTAAAAAATTACTAGCTTTACATAATATACTTACTCATTCACTTCAAATACATAGATAGGATGCTCCTTTACAGCTTCTTTCAAATGCAATTTTTTAATGTCCACTTTGCAGTCTACGAAGAAGGAAATAAAGTGTAGTGAAAATATTGTACTGCACGTCAAAGAATTAGGTAGAGTCTGTTGTTGCTATAACAGTGTCATTCCTACTATATTAAAACATAATTTATTAATTCATTTATGAATACCATCAATTGACTTGAAAATCCTGGAATCATCATAACATTCCTTATTTTGTTCCTATTTGAAACCTCAATTTAGAAATTTAGGAGCAAGCATTTCCTTTGTCTTAGTGAAGCAAAGGAGCGTTGCCCTCACCATCCTTGGACAGGCATGCAGGAAAGGTTGAGCATGACTCAGGCAGATGCATTTGAGGAGGAAGAGCAGAAATACATATCTGGTGCTTCCTCCTCAGTGATGAGTTGACAAGATGTTTCGAGCTCCATTCCACATGCAGCACAAAGAGGATCTCGTGAGATGGCAGGTATGAAGGAAATTCGGCAACTTACTGAATATCTCTGCTGTTTGAGAAAGATTGCTCTCTGACTTACACTTCTGCTGGGGGCTTCAGCTACATGCTGTCTGTAACAGTGGTGTGAATCTCTTGCCACTAGTTAGTCATTCATTTTCCCCGCTCTTCTATTATTTGCCTCTTCAGCCCTGTTCAGCAAACTGCATCCCAATGTCTTCTACTACTGTCCAAGTCCCTTTAATTATACCAATAGGAGTCTAAGTTAATAGGCTCAGGCTCCTGGGGATGAATCCAAGACATCGTGTTGCTCTCATGACCTGCCTGGACAGTGCGTGGAGAGAGTCAGAAGCTTCAGGAAGGGATCTTGAACCACCTGATCTTAAAAACCTGCTGAGGTACTGAGAGAAGCATAAATGCATTAGAGCAACACTCTGACTGGGCTGATCAGTCCCACAGGGTACATATCATAGAATCACAGAATCACAGAATCATAGAATGTTTAGAGTTGAAAGGGATTTTAAAGACCATCTAGTTCCAACCCCCCCGCCATAGGCAGGGACACCTCCCACTAGACCAGGTTGCTCAAAGCCCCATCCAGCCTGGCCTTGAACACTTCCAGGGATGGGGCATCCACAACTTCTCTGGGCAACCTGTTCCAGTGCCTCACCGCCCCCACAGTAAAGAATTTCTTCCTAATATCTAATCTCAATCTACCTCTTTTAGTGCAAAATCGTTACCCCTCATCCTATCACTATACTTCCTGATAAAGAATCACAGAATCACAGAATGGTAGGGTTGGAAGGGACCTCTGGAGATCATCTGGTCCAACCCCCCTGCCAGAGCAGGGTCACCTAGAGCAGGTTGCACAGGAACGCGTCCAGGCGGGTTTTGAATGTCTCCAGAGTTGGAGACTCCACCACCTCTCTGGGCAGCCTGTGCCAGTGCTGTGCCACCCTCAAAGGAAAGAAGTTCCTCCTCATGTTTAGGTGGAACCTCCTATGTTCAAGTTTGTGCCCGTTACCTCTTGTCCTGTCACTGGGCACCACTGAAAAGAGCCTGGCCCCACCCTCCTGACACCCACCCTTTAAGTATTTATAAGTGTTGATAAGGTCCCCCCTCAGTCTTCTTTTTTCCAGACTGAAGAGACCCAAATCCCTCAGCCTTTCTTCATAAGAGAGGTGTTCCAGTCCCCTAATCATCTTGGTATCTCTCTGCTGCACCCTCTCCAGCAGTTCCCTGTCCCTCTTGAACCAGGGAGCCCAGAACTGGACACAGTACTCTAGGTGCGGCCTCACCAAGGCAGAGTAGAGGGGGAGGATGACCTCCCTCGACCTGCTGGCCACACTCTTCTTGATGCAGCCCAGGATTTCATTGGCCTTCTTGGACACAAGGGCACATTGCTGGCTCATGGTCATCCTGTTGTCCACCAGGACTCCCAGGTCTCTTTCCACAGAGCTGCTCTCCAGCAGGTCAGCCCCCAACCTGTACTGGTGCATGGGGTTATTCCTCCCCAGGTGCAGCACCCTACACTTGCCCTTGTTGAATTTCATAAGGTTCCTCTCTGCCCAACTCTCCAGCCTGTCCAGGTCTCTCTGTATGGCGGCACAGCCTTCCGGTGTGTCAGTCACCCCCCCAGCTTTGTGTCATCAGCGAACTTGCTGAGGGTTCACTCTATCCCTTTATCCAGGTCATTGATGAATATATTGAAGAGGACTGGACCCAGTACAGACCCCTGGGGAACACCACTCGTCACTGACCTCCAACTAGACTCTGTGCCCCTAATCACTACCCTCTGAGCTCTGTCTTTCAACCAGTTATCTATCTGTCTGCTTTACTG
The DNA here is from genome assembly GCF_028500815.1 of Rissa tridactyla. Lineage (NCBI taxonomy): Eukaryota > Metazoa > Chordata > Aves > Charadriiformes > Laridae > Rissa > Rissa tridactyla. Next base: position 43,200,948 of record NC_071467.1, read on the forward strand.
TCCATTCATCTAACCCACACTTCCTAAGCTTCCCTATGAGGATGCTGTGGGAGATGGTGTTGAACGCCTTGCTTAAGTCAAGGTAGACAACATCCACCGCCCTCCCCTCATCTATCCATTCAGTCATGCCACCATAGAAGGCTATCAGATTAGTCAGACATGATTTCCCCTTGGTGAATCCATGTTGAGTACTTCTGATAGCTTTCTTTTCCTTGAGATGATGTCCAGAACAAGCTGTTCCATCATCTTTCCAGGGATGGAGGTGAGGCTGACCGGCCTGTAGTTCCCCGGCTCCTCCTTCTTGCCCTTTTTGAAGACTGGAGTGACATTGGCTTCCCTCCAGTCCTCAGGCACCTCGCCTGTTCTCCAGGACCTTTCAAAGATGATGGAGAGTGGCCCAGCAATGACTTCTCTAGTCTTCCTTTTGCCTCCAATATACTTGAAAAAGCCATTCCTGTTGAGCTTGGCATCCCTTGCCACGTTTAATTCCAAGGAGGCTTTGGCTTTCCTCATTTGATCCCTGCACGCTCTGGTGGCATTCTTGTAATCCTCCCAAGGGGTCAGTCCATTCTTCCACTTACTGTAAACTTCCTTCTTCCTCTTGAGCTTTTTCATAAGCTCACTGCTCAACCATGCAGGTTTCCTGCATCCCTTGCCCCATTTCCTGCTCTTAGGGATGCACCGATCCTGAGCTTGGAGAAAGTAGTCTTTGAATACCAGCCAGCTCTCTTGAGCCCCTTTGCCTTCCAGAGCCCTTGCCCACGGGATGTCTCCCAGCAGTGTCTTGAAGAGATCAAAGTTATCCCTCCTGAAGTCCCAGGATGTAATTTTACTCCTTGTTGTTTTGTGCGTAGTACCCATGATCCTGAACTCTATCTTTTCATGATCATTACAGCCTAGGGTGCCCCCAACCTTAATGTCCTCCACCAGTCCCTCTGTGTTTGTCAGTACTAGGTCCAGTAGCACTCCTCTCCTTGTTGGCTGCTGCACCATCTCCACCTTTTGTGTAGATCCCCTTTAGGTACTGGAAGGCTGCTATAAGGTCTCCCCTGAGCCTTCTCTTCTCCAGGCTGAACAGCCCCAACTCTCTCGGCCTGTCTTCATAGGAGAGGTGCTCCAGCCCTCTTCATGGCCCTCCTCTGGACCTGGTCCTTCTTATGCTGGGGACCCCAGATCTGGATGCAGTACTCCAGGTGGGGTCTCATGAGGGTGGAGTAGATGGGAAGAATCACCTCCCTCGACCTGCTGGCCATGTTTCTTCTGATGCAGCCCAGGATACGGCTGGCCTTCTGGGCTGCAAGAGTGCATTGCAGGCTCATGTTCAGCTTCTGATCAACCAAAACTCCCATCTGACTTTATGCACTAAAGAGCTTTTGTGTTTGTGGATTTTTGCTTCAAAGTCTTGGTCCAAACTAGTCTCAGCCTGAGTAAGTCTAGATACAATATGGACACCCTTACTCATCTAAAGTGCTTTATCATCTAAGTAACTTTGGAAGAAATGTATGGTACATCATCCTCTCTTCATTACACACACAGAGCCAATGGGGCCCAAAGTCCCTTCTTTGTGAATTGTGTTTTCAAACCTGACCAGAAACATCACGCCTATCATGCTGTCTGTGGTGCCCTTTGGCAACATGCAATTGCCATATTCAATGACTGTCAGTCAGACAGGTGGCCGTAGTTAACTTTCACAGTTGAAGATGTGGGAAACAAAAGTAGTGAGCTATACACCTTGCTCCTCAACAGCCGGGCTCTCCCTCCCCTTCCCCTCTATTGTAGGTGCAGCTCCACACCGTCCCCCTCGGAAGCCTGCAGCAGCCAAGGCAGACAGTGCTGTCGTGCAGGATGTGTTGACCAGCCAACCAGTATGTACACGCTTACTGCCCAAATGTCTTTGACGTCTGTACGCGTTTTACAGATTTGGTTGAAACTGGCCAGTGAGTCTAAAAGATTAGTATGAGGAGCCAACAGATGGGCAAACAAAAGAGACAGATAAAGTGCATAGAACCCTGGTTTTCCTAGAAAACTGTCTGAAAATGGTCAACTGTAATATGTAGTAAGTAGCTATTTGCAATTATATAGCAAATTTCATTAAAGGACTTCAGAAAGTTTTACAATTAATTCTTTGAATATTCCTTAGTAGCATGATAGCCACCCTACAGATGAGGCAAAGAGATGTTAACGTTATGATGATTGTAATGAAATTCAGTGATAAAACTGCTGATTGCCTGATAGGGGTAAAATCCTCCCCCGAATGTCACAGGAAGAAAACAGGTGGGGAAAACAGTGAAAATAACTGAATCAGAAAAGGAAAATTAAACAATACCAGTTTCTTACATGAGTTATAATTATTCTCCTAGATCACTTACTAATAGATTACATATTAATCACAGAATATAATTATTCCTCTTCATTTTCTGATTTTCTTTCTTGTGTGGAAAGGAATAGTTTACTTTCTTGATAGAATAATGATACAGCCTTCAGATCCAAGGATTTTAATGTGTCAAAATGTAGGATTTTGCTTTATAAAAATATTACCTTTTAGCAAAAATAGCTAAAGGAAATTATTCAGGATTTAACTCTGGCAGTGACTTCATTGCCTTTAACAGGAGGCTAGCTGTGTGATTCACATCACTGACTTTAGAAAGCAGCAAAAGTACTTTACCTGTTTTACTGCTGATCAAAAGAACAACTTTGTCCAGTTCTCCCAATTCAACGGCATCCACAGTAACTACAAATGACTAAAATAAAATTATTCAGTGTTAAAATCTTAAACTGTGTTACTTAAGTGTCTATGAAACTTTGTAAATAGTATATAGGAAGTACAAGAATGGATGAAAGGATAAATTTTAAAGTACTTTAAGAAAGAGTACCTCATTGTCCTCTCCCTGCTGGACATTCTGCAACGACCAGAGAAGGGATCTGTCCCCTGTGTCACCATGAGTACCATATATACACGCAGCCATATGCAATAAATTTCTCTCGCTCAAAATATTTCTAGAAAATACTGTTAGATGATATGTAACCACTGCAATAGCAAGCAGAAAGAGATCTTGTTAAGACTGTGCCAAAACCTTGCACAGCTATTTGACAGCATAGCAATGTGCAGTCAGATGTCATTAAAAATTCAAACACTTGAAAATGATAGTAAAATTCAAATTTAAAAAAAAAAATTCCTTAATTTTGTCTTGTAACTATAAATACTGGTGACACTGCCAACTTTACAGTAAATTAGAGAGAAGCATGCCTATACTTTAGGCTGTTTGTAACAGTACCACATTGTGGAAAAATTACCGCAGGCAGTTGCCTTTTTCTTTTTAATGGCAAATGCCTAATAGGTAAAATCCTAATAAGTCTCGACTCATCAATCGGTTTTGGGATCTTTACAAAGACTAACTTTAGCTGGGGAGACAAGTCCTTCAGACTTCATCTAAGAGGTGGAGAGAGAAGCTCCTCGTGTGTCATTCAGAGCACCTAAGTTGCTGCTTTGAACTTCACTACGATGGAGGACATCCACTGACTACAGAGCAAGCTCAGGAAGACAAGTCTGTCTCAGCTGAAGTTGTCACCCATGAATTTGTGCTGTTTGTGATTTATGTAATGGTTATAGTTATTTAATTGAAGACAAGATGACAACATCTGAACACTTTTAAAAGTAAATGCATATACGGAGCATCTGTGTACATTCATTTACATTTTACTTATAGAACCGAATGATGTGACAGTCCTGAATAATTACGTCTTTTAATCATCTGCCTATCATCTCCTTTTTATTCGTGTAGATGCTGTGGCAGAAGAGGATGAAGCCTGACTTTGCAGAAAGCTTCTGTAGAACGTGGCTCAGAGCTTAGATCAGCGAGACACCTATCCCATACAGGACTGTGTGTATAAACAGATTACCTGCCTCCCTTGGAAGTCAAGAAGACAATGTCCAGGTAAAGCAGATAACAAGCTGTTGCTTATCAACTTTCAGATCTAATGATCATCTAAAATAGTGAGTTCAGTACAAGAACCAGCTCTGTTCTATCGGCCTTGCCTGTTTCCCCAGCATCAGCAACAGGAGGGAGAGGACAGCCCCTCATTCCACGCCTACTGCAGTTGAGCAGGTGCATGGGAAGAAATCTATAATGCCAAAAAGGTATTTAGTTTTACCTATAAAAGTAAAAAAAAAGTAAAAAAAAAAGTAAAAGTCTAAGTGGTAGACAGTACAGCTAAGTTTAAAATGGAAATCAAAAATTGATGCTGCCTAAGGAACATCAAATCATGGCATAGTAAGATACCAGAGAAAAGATTAAATAAAAGGACTGAATGGAATATGGTGGGTGGCGTTACAGCCAAGCTGAAGAATCAGGAGAGGAAACAACATATTTGGTCAGGGATGCAGTGCAGTGAGTGCAATGCTATTTTTGACTATAACTATGATTTTCTAAATGTCCTTTTTTTATTTTGCTCGACCTCTGGTTTGTCACAGTCTCCCAGATCTGAAACTTGAGGAGTGAGGCTGGACCAGCCCAAAACAAGAGTGAAAGGATTGCATTTGGAAGGCTTGTGTCTTGGATCACTGTGTGAGAAAGCAGCAAGAGTAAACCTGCCCCAGGAGGGTGGACAAGTCAGGAGCTGAGCACAACCCCAGCGCAGGCAGTGCCCTTACTGACCAGGTGACAGTCCTGCAGCATCTGTATGTGTCAGGCAGAGCTGCCAACAGTCCCAGATGCAGCAAACAATGAGAAAGATCTGGGATCCGTCCTGGTGGTCTTGATGGGAGCAGCAGGAAAAAAGGCCAGAGACAGGACTGAAAATTTGGATACAACATAGGTCCAAGGTCCATCCAGAAGACAGGGTCAGAGAGAGGACTAGAGACAGATGCACATCTGACATAGATCAGGCATGACCTGAAATGGACATCCTATGCCCATCATGGCTGGAGGTTCCCGGTGAGTCTGGCCAAGGCAAGTAAGATCTATTGTCTTATCATGGCCCTGTAGTCAACTAGAGACTGAACTTTGGATCAGATTACACAGTGGATAGAACTGGCAGAGTACAGTGTACAAACAAGGGCAATTGAAGGAGAGTAATGTAGGCAGGGGAAGAGGGCTAAAATGCTTAAATGGTGGTCTTTGTTCAGGTAGTGGGATCAGACCATCACAGGGCAAATGGGGGCAAGTAAGCTTTTGTCTCGGTAGTGTACTGAATAGATTGGAAAGGGGAAAGATGAAAGAAATCTCTGAAAAGAAGTTACATACAATAAGGATAACATATATGAATGTTACAACTCCATTAATTTTATAAAAATCTAATGATTTCATAATCTCAGTGTGAATTGTGGCTCTGTGTTAACTTTGTGGAAATAATCAGCTATTTGAAAGTAGAATAACATTTTTTTTTTTCACCTTTTCACTATTTAATTGTTTTGCCTTAAAAGCTACAGCAATGCAAAATTTCCCTTCTGTACAACCCTGCATGTGAGAGAGAGAGCGCAGCGTTTCATCCCTGGGGATTCCTGAGGGGTAAGCATCTCAAAGGAAGGCACAGGGAAGAGAAACTATTTATGTATATACTCAGCTGGAGGCCTCTCCCCATTAATACACCCAAAGGCACCATGTGTGCGCAGCCAGATCTCGAGGGTCTGCACTGTATTTTATCAACTGTGTTTTGATGGTGTCAATTAGCCATTAGCATATGCTTCATCACAATCCCAAGTACAAAATAAAAAAAAAAAAGGAAAAGATAACTAGGAGATGAAATACTAAGGCACTCTCTGAACAACAGAGCTGTATCTGAAATTTAACAGCACAGTTTCTGGTTAAGGTGATTATGATCAGCTGCTTTCCATTCCAATTAACACAATACTGGTTTTGCTTTTAGCTGAGAAAAAGAAAACTAAGGAGAAAATAAACTAGATTTAGAAAGCTGACAGAAAAGCAGCTCTGTTTTGCCCAATAAATTGCAAGTAAGTTTATGTGTAAAGAATCACTTTGAACTCCACGTGTGCCACCTGCTGTGGAGCTGCTTAAAGCTCTCTTGGACATAAAATGGCAAAGATTTGGGGGAGTATGTTTTTTCACCATCCTACTTTTTATCTTCGCTGTGGTTACAAATCCCTCCTAGAAGACTTCTAAAGCCTGCGTGGAAAGAAATAAATGCAACAGAGATGAACTATTTTGTTTATTTGTTCTTTTACCTAAACACTTAGGTAATATAATACCTATTCCTTTTTTTTTGTGTGTGTGATTTTTTATCTCTTGATCTCAAAGCAGTTGACAAAGAAAAAGAAAAAAAAAAGCAAAGAATGGGGAAAAGTTTTTTTTCAACCAAGAGGTCAGTGACAGAGCCAGGGCCAGAACCATGGTCACAAGAGTTCCAGTGTGACTTCCCATTTATCACCCACGCTGCATCTTTCTCTCACCGTTTCTGTGTGCTTGTATATGCATCCTAAATACTTCTGCATGTGACAGCGATCAGTCTTTTGCAAGAGGCACATTCATGTGCTTTATGTTAATCTGCAGGTCCTCTTTGTTTCAATCTTGTGTATAGGAGATGAAAGCCACTAAGCCCTATTCTGTACCCATGCTGTGCAAGTCTTCACGTGAAAATAACAGCTCTAAGCAATATAAAAGCTAAAGCCTAAACGCAAAATTTACATTTTCAGTTGCAGCCAAAATACGCAAAAAAACCCTCAACCTTTGTTAATTCTACTGAGATTACTTGCATGCTTACATTTAGACACACGCAAACTGGGCCATAAATTCCAATCCAAAGCATATTGGGGTAGTTCATTTAACACCTACTTCAGCTCATTTTGGGTGAACTGACTTTTTCTTCAGCCAGGTCACTCATTTGCTTTCTTCATAAAACTCAGGCACAAATTATGTGAATGTTAAGTATCGTTATTTGGTCTGTTGAATAAATTGAGAATTGTTCTGTCATACGGTGGCATTCAGTAAGCATCACTTTAAAAGAATACGGAAGATGTGATGGATTTTAGGTGAAAGGGTTTTTTTCATTTTGCTTAACAAAGGTGACATATGTAAGACAATTATTGAGCTAATTTTAACAGATATAAATATTTGGAGTGTATAAAGGTAATAAAGCCGATGTTTTGAGCTGTTATTTACTGAGAATCTTTGTTTGGAATGTAAAAACAAAAAAAAAATCACCTAATAGTAAATGAGCTATAAAAAATCATGTTGTTAGTGTCAGTAATATGAGCAGCTGAGGACTAAACAAAGGAGAGCAGAAATATTACAATACTGCACAAAAGGGATATTTTTTATAAACCGTTCTTTGTAGCATATAATAATGGTCCTTTGCAATCAAATGAATATTGCATTTCCCACTTTATGGTACAGAAATTAAGCTGAGTGGATAGTATTTTCTTTTGTACATTTTAAATTCTTATCCAGATTTTATGAATCATTAAATAAAGACAGTAAAATTTTCTGTTTTGATGAAGGTTTCAATTGTAATATTAGGACATGTTAACCTCCTAGACCACTCTACTGCTTGAAAGTAGATTTATACCTACCAGAAAGTGCTTCTTTTAATGGCCACTCTACAGGGAATTCAATCCATCTGTCTCCATTAAGAGAAAGAGGAAGTGATTTATTTATGGTAAGACTAAAGGTATCCAGGGTTGATGTGTTCTGCATTTTGAAGTGACGAAGAGACAACTGGGATATGCTATTTTCCAAACTCTGGAGACCAAGTCTCACTTTATAAAGCGTTCCCAAATCAGATGGTAAATGTATCTAGGAAGCGACAAAACAATGAGTTAGCATCCAAGCAGAGGTACATAGATAAATAAATAGCCAATTTATAGGAAGAGAGGAAGTTTTCTGTAAAGGGGTCAGCACAGACCTAGCCCAAATTTACATCAGTCTTGGTGCTAAAAGTCCCACTGAGCTCAAAGGCAGCAGAACCAGGTTGACTGTAAGCACTTACAGAAATATTAGCTTTAGACTGTAGGGGCATTCATTGCAATTATTTTATCAAATTCAAATTACATACTGCACTGATTTCTAAATGTGAATACTTAATGTTAATGCCATTTAAATTGATATGCATTATTAACTATGAATATTTGTTAACAAAAAAAGAAAAGAATATGCTTCATCATCATGAACTTGAGAAAGCCAGAAATCAAAAATGAAATCTGGTATGCAACTGAAAATTTCAGTTCTGCTTTTCTTGAATATTTAAACAATAATATCTGCAACATTTACAGCACTATGTCATTATTTCTCTTTAAAAGGAAACTCAAAGAAAATTTAAATATAGACAAATCTATATCTTATTTTACATCATATGTTATTTGGTTCTTAGCCTGATGTTCCACTTTGTTTTCCATGGAAACTGGATTTGACTTGCCGTTGCTTCCATAAAAAACCATAACCAACTTGGATATATTTTCTGACAACTTTTCAAAGTCTGTTTTTGTTTCTTCTTTATGTTTTGTGAAGTAAATCCTCCATCTGCCTCCTGAACAAATAAAATAAGGAAAATAAAAATGAAAAAAAAAAAAGATTAAAGATGTTTCTGTTCTCATATGTTAACCAAGGTACCTGAGGTAAGATTCCTAAGACTTGTCTTAGTGTAAACAGGGAGCATTACTATATAAGCACTTCATCTGGGTGCTGATCAGCTCCCTAAGTATATTGTCATTTCTTACTATTACAAAGGGCAAAATATTGTCAGTACTGGTAAGCGTAATGACGTATTGTGATGAAAATATTCGCGCATTATTAGTTCAGAACTGATGAATAAAACAGTCGATGTAATGGCAGAAGCTATACCTGAATTCATTTGCTCTTTTCCTAAAGGCCAGGCAGAAGGGCTCCTCCTCTCCTGTATTTCTAATTAAGAGAAGATTGAAGAGCAAATTAATAATTTTGTAGAACAGTGGCTAAATGATAATAAATGCCTGTATTCATCTCTAGTGAGGCAATTGACTGAGTATTATATCATTTAGATTAAAGATTTAACTAGGAAGTGTACAATGTAATTTTCTACTTAAGCATCATCTACATATCATCCTATTTAATGAACTAACTCTAGAGCTGGCTCTTTACCATGAAATGGCTGTACCATGAAGATTTTTTCATTTTAAAGCATTTCTGTTTCATTTATACAATTTATGGTCTGGATGAATCAGAACTAATTGGATGTTTTTAATGCCCATTTTAGGGGCTGATGTTCCTCTCACTGATATCGGCTCCCATTGATTTCAGTGGGATTTGGTATAGACCAAAACTACTTGTAAACATCAGAGAGAGGCCTGAAACAAAGATGGAGAGCCTTCTTTTGAGATCACAATCAAGTTTGGATTTGCCAATTATTGTATAAAAAAACTCACAGGAACGCTTTCTCCTTCTACCAAATCAATGCATTCTGGTAGAAACAGCAACATTTTATTTGTTATTATTTGAATAAAACCATGTGGTATAACCTTAAATACACTAAATATTCCTATGTTTTATTCAGAAAGCCCCAACATACAATCTAAAAGAAAGCTGAAATTATTAGCTTTTGCACAATAACAGCTTCCTCCTTTTCTTTTCAAGTTTCAAATGATCAAAAGTTAGAGATGGCAAAGCAGACAAAATGGATTGCACTGGAATTCTACTCGGTCCTAACAGGTTATTGCTGGGCAAGTACCATCATGCCAATGCTGCTACAGCGAGCAGAGATGCCCTGGGAGGCAGGAGGAAAAGAACTAGAATATTTTGTGTAATCTAAAGACTCATCTGTACTGTATACTTACTCCTTTTAGGGGCAGCATGTCAGCCTTAAAGGTACACACTGGGCTTTGGTTGCCTACTGATTAGATTGGGGTGTGCTGTGGTTCCCTCCTGGCTTCCACACCAGGTTGTGTTTGTATCAAAACCACGGCACAGGGAGGGAGGGAGCACATGCCCTTCTTGTCTTGACAAAGAGTGCAGTCACAGGCAGTGGGGTCAAAACTGCTCCTCTGTGGACTGATTACCCACATGACATCAGTCAAAGCATGTCCAGTTTCTGGCAAAAGCTATCCAAATGGTGCCGCATAAATAATGTAAAACAGTCTTCTTGAATACAATGCCAGCAGAGGTATTCAAAGCTTAAAAAAATGTTTGCAAGTGGCAAAGTAGAAGACTTGGAAAGGCAGCAATTTGTAAAGAGACTAGACCAAATTTGTTGCCATTTATGCCACTGTAAATATGGAGTAACAAAGCAGAAATTATCCTCTGGCAAATAGTGGTTATTAAATGGTACTAAAAAACAACAGTGTTCAGACACACTAATTCGCTATACAATGACAATGTTCTGCTGGAATATTTTAGACCATAACTTGTTTAAAGAAGCAAATCACATAGCTGCATTCTGCAGTTTGGAACAAATTTCTTAGCAAATGATAGTTTGAAGACAATATTGACCTGTGGCATTCAGAGTTACCGAGGCAGATCTTTTTCTGTCGCGGCTGTCTTTTAGCCATGTTTGAGCCATAAACAATGTTTCTGTCCCTGAAGCTGCTGGCTCTTTCACAATAATCTTCTCTAGAAGCCAGTCAGAGCCTTTCCCTTTTTCAACCACCATCCTCTGCAGAGTCCCAACATCTACTGCTTCCACTTGAAAAACATCCACCTGAAAAATTCAGAATCAGAAAAACATATGGAAATAGAACCGTTGAACTAAATTAACGGTGTATTTTGAAATACACACTGAGAGGAAAATTGGGATCTTTCTTCATTAATTCAATGAATAGCAACAGAACCAGAGATAAGTTAATACATGGTAAACTCCTGCATTAAGCAGTATTCCCTTTGTGGTTCTGCAATTTACTGCTAAACCACCTGTTTCCCCACACAGATCGATCAGTTGCTTATGCTCACTTCTTGAGATTTTTTCCTTCCCAAATTTCACATTTAGTGATTGACAGGGATACTATTTTAAACATCTCTTGCTCTCACCAAAATAGACCCACAGGGATCCCGTTTGAGGGATGAAATGTGGGGAATGCGAAGGGCAGAAGTGAACATCACAGAATGGTATTTTGTTCTCTTAGGAAAGAATTACAAACTTAGTCCCAGATTAGAATTAACTTGTAGGATTAGTTTGAATAAAAGTTATTGAATTTAAGGAAAAATATTAGTTAAACTTATGTTTAAACAAGTTCTACTATTCTCTATCAGTTAAAAAGTCCACAATACTTTTAAATGTTTAGAACACCGAAGTAAGATCCCTAAAGAAAATGGCGAGCTGTCAGACATTAAACAATTTCACAATATGTGATTTTGGCTTTTGGTGGGTCTCACACCTACTTCCTCAGCTGGAAGACACAGATTAATTTCTTAGCATAGAGACCTTCCACCTGTTTTGCTTTATAGATTTATGAATTATCATCTCATTTCTATTAGGGTCGATAACTGGTAAAATCTAGTGCTATTTGTGATGGAATTTCCAGCATGATTTAAAGATACAAAGATGTTTTTGAGGGGAAGGGACTGCAATAACGATCAAAAACATTTGAGTCCTGAGAAGTCTTCTCAACCTAATTCACACTGAAGTTGCTTGGCCAGAGCAAGAAGGCAGCAATCTTTACTCAAAGGATTATGCAGAGATGAAACAGAGAAAACCAGCAGTTGTCTTGCTCCACCAGCCACAGTTATGTGTCTTCCCTGGACAGGTTTTCCAGGTGAAGAACTGGTGAAAGATTTGTGTCACCAAGACCAGTCTAACCAGTTTGCATTGTAATAAAACCCACCAGAAGTTAACATGTAGAGCTCAAAATTGCAGATAATATATGACCACCCATTTAAAAAAAGAATCCCCAGTAACAGAAACATTTCAAATTTTTTCTCCTTTAACTTTTTTTTTCTCATTTTTCATTAATATATGCATATGTGAATGTGAACGTGTGTGTTTGTGAACTACACCTTTAACAGTTTCCTAAAAATAATCACCAACTTGTCATTGAATTACTTGGTGGCTTCGAGACTGAAATGTAGTGTTATCCAAAAACTGCTGTAGTGCATCACCTAATCATCACATCTGCACTGTCACCCTGAAGTTACCGTGTGAAACGGGAAAATGAGAACAGCCAGCTGACAATGATTTAAAGGAAAAAGTGTTAAAGAGGCACTTGAATAGCTATACTTCCTTACGATGAGTCAAGGTTATCAGCTGCTTAATGAATTCAGACTGGCAAAAGCATAAGATGAAAGTGAAGGTTCTCAGGATAATGTCCTGCGGCAGCAGAGCAAATACACTGGAAGGGCTGAAATTCTAGATGGAGGGCAGGACTGCACGGAATGAAGCTCCTCTTCACATTTTCCATAGTTAAGTCAAAAAAGTAATGCTTAGCGTCAACAGCACAATCATATTTTATTACCTACTGGACTAATATGATGATTGAATACCATCAATCAGAACTCTTAATTCACCTTAATTATGATATGAGTTTGATCACTGCTTTATTCTATCTTTAATTGGGCTGGTAAAGTTATAGCATCTTGCTTGAATAAAATAGAACAGCTTGTTACACTTAGCAAATAAAAAGTATCAAAAATACAGAGTGCTAGAAGATGGGTGAAAACCACAGATAAACTCAAGTAAGAAACATAGAGACCCCTGCCTCTGTTAGTAAATAAATATTTTAAGTTCCCAAAATGTGAAAATTTATGTTAAAAATTACTGCTTGTCCTTGCAAACGGTTATGGTCATATTAATGCATGATTTATTTTGTTGGAAACATATGAGGAAGCTTTTGTCAAATTAGAATACTTGTTAAAATAGATTTCTTTTTCAGAGAAAAGAGTTTTCCAGAGGATGACTAATTTAGTGACACTATCATCAGCGTCTCCAAAAAAATCTGTTGTCAGTGATCCGCTTTTGGAAAGGAGAGAGAATTAGGAATAAAGGAAAAATACAGACAATATTCTGCAGACATCTAGACTCGTGCTGCCTCCAGAAGAAGGACAGTTGGGTTTGACTTGCACTGAGCTTGACAGTTAATAAACTCTATTAAGCTAGAAAAATTTCACGCAACATCAGCATAAGTATTTGTACACCATTCTCCCTAGTGATCGTGATTTTGAAATCACTTAATAACTCAGGTGCAGTGTGCATTATGGGTTATTCATAACCTGGATAATCCAGCCACAGGTAACAGCAAGTTTGTATATATAGGTAATGCATGAAAGGTTTTCCAAATCCTTTTACCTCTGAAAACAGGTATATTTTGGCTGAATAAAACATTTGTGAAAACGTTGGTGTTTGGTTTGCATGAGACACGTTACTTCATCATTTGTCGATGTGCAATTTTAACGAGCCCATTTCAGAGCATGTAAAAATCTCAGAAACCCATGGTCAAATTTACAGACGATTCAGCCATCTAATAAATGGCAAGTTGAAAATCTATTAACTAGACTAGGAATTGTGACAACTGGGATAACCTTACTTCACAGACGAGATTACATTTTCTCTTTATGTGTACATTTGAAACTCTATGTGGTGTAATGAGCTTTATTGTAGTCAAGAGACCAAGAAGAAATAAAGAGCAGCAACTATAATTGTTAGAGCTAGATGAATAATTTGCTAGAGATAATGTATTTGCCAAATGTAATCCACTTTTCTCTTCGCACTCTGTCGGCAAACAGACAGATTATGACATATATTTCATTATAATTTTAAGAAATTGAATCACTATTAATAATTTAGCTAATATTTTTGTGGATTCATTCCAGACCACGGATTAGTCATAAAACAGGAAATATTCGAGTTGTTGACAGATCTTGTATGTCACATGATACTGGTGTGATTTGCAAATGGGGACCTTTTAAGGAACGGGAGGCTTAATTCTTCTGCAAAAAGAGAAAGAGAGAGGGATAAACCACCCAGAAGACAGGTAAACCTGCAGAACAGTCAACTTTTTCATTTTCCCTTAGGGAAAAATGTTAATTGTTTTTTAGTTACTAGTAGAAAATTAGGTTTGAATGGAGAAAAGTCAGCGTAAGTATTGATAATAATACATATTGTCTAACTTAGCAGAGTTTATATCGAATTTTCTCAGAATAGTATTAAAATAATTTGTGCGTATGTACAGACCACTAAATTTTCTGAACTAACACTGTCTGGAGAAAGAAGGATATTCTCCAAGACTGAGCAGCTGAGACTGACATACATAGATCCTCTGTGACCCAGAAAAGCTGCCCTAGCAAAACCAGAATTGACAGTTTTCATATTTTTTGGAAAAAAAATAAGCACTGAAAAATTCCTTAAAAACAATCATTCCAGCAACCCTTTCAGACTATTTAAAGTTTAATTTTTGTTAACTCCTTTTCAGATTTTCTTCACATGTTTCTTTTTATCCTGGGACCCATGTTTTGAGCATTTCCTTTGAATCTATGACCCAGTTTGACTTTATTCAGTACTCTTCAGTGTCAGTGCTGGCAACGTGTCACTGTCGGTAGCAGTTGCAATAGCTCTTGTAACAGAAGAAGCATTTGAACAGTCACTGTGCAATATTTACCTTTATAAATGCCAATCATTTTACAGGCTCAGTATTGAGACTTGATGGTTGGTTAATGACAATATTCCCAGCAGAACTGAAAATGGCAACTCAAGGCACACCATATGCTTAATTTCATCAACCTCTATGCACAAGTGATTTCCCATACTGCTAATGTTACCATCATTTTAATAGGCTTTTATTGGAAAAAGAGTTAGAGTGTCTAGATAAAGGACCTTTTCTATTAAGCTTAGCAAACATATTGATTTGCTGCCTGATTATTTTGATCTCAGTTGTTAATCTGGAGAAACTCCACTGAAAACAAAAGAGTTTTAGCGCTGGGAAGCAAAATAAAGGCTCCTTTTAAGCTGAGCCGAAATCAGAAACTGTCTGAAGATTCCAGTAGAAGAAAAATAACTTTTGCTGAGATATCACCCTTCGGTCTGTGGTCCCATGGGCTCTTCCAGTTGTGCTGAATTGAACTCCTCCACCCTGTCCCAAATGCTTGTCACATCACTGCCCTCTCTTAGACAGACATTATCACCTTTCTAGCTGTGCCAGCATAACCACACAATCAGGTACTCTTCCACCAAATTTTATCATTATAGACCAAGTGAAAAATCCCAAATTATCAACAATATTAATTGCTTAAACTAAATAAACCTTTGGACAGAATAAATGTATGTCACTGCGCCAGCAGACTTCAGGGGTGGAAACACTGGGTGGTGGGCAGCAGTGATGACAAGCGCTGCTAGCACTACTGTCTTGGCCCAGCTCAGCGGAAGGCTGAACAGTGCATCTGGCTGTGACCTCAGCATCTTGTAATCTGTGTTCTGTACAAACACTTCTTTAAAACCAGGGTTTTCCATGCATCTGAAAAAGCCATCCCCAAATTTCCTCCTAAAATCACATATTTTTGCAAGTATGTTTTTGTTTTATGTTAAATTCTCATCCAGAAATTCATTGGAAAACTTTATCTGTACATGAAAAAAATTAAATTAATTTAAATTACAGTGAATGCATAATTAGAGGTTTCTGATAACCTACAATCATCATGGTTCATCCATCTTCAACAAGATTAGTGAAAAATAAATAAAAGAATAGGAGCAGTAAAAAAACCCAAATAATATTTGCCCTGAACTGACCTTATGTTAATTTGCTTAGTACAACTGGAGAAGAATCTTTTTGAAACAAGATTTGTATGCATAGAACAGCAACAGGAGGAAGAAAGAATAGCGGTACATTATAATAATCGGCAGCTATGACCTTTCAACCAACTTGTAAAAGACATTTCAATCAGACTTCAAGTAAAATGCATTTAATAAAATGCAGAAGGACTGTTACAGAGACTAATATCATAGCCACATCCAAATCTGTAAACACGTTATATTACACAATAGAAATTAAAAAAGAAATAAAGCCAAAAGCAAACCAAAAGGAAACAAAAACAAACCGAAAACCCCAAAGACAGACATCACTTTGGACAAATTCAAACCCATCTGATGCAGCCTGGTTGTTGGACTGATGCAATAACAGTCCGAGTTTGAGATCTGGTTTAAAAGGCAAAGAAAATAGGATGGATGTAAATTTCTTCAACTTTAGTAATGCATATGATGGTATAATATTTTGATTAAGACACCATAATCCAATATTTAAATGATTCCTGGGTGGGCTCAAGCTGGCTGATAATGGGACAATGAAATGTCTAACTGGTAAGTCTCCAAGTGCAGCTGTAAGTGGAGAATATTTTCAAGCACATTTCATTGTAGTGAGGCCACTTAATAAACTTTAATATTTTTATGAGTTAACTGTAAGAAAACAAGATTTTAGAGACGACGCAAAAACAATTGCTAGTTATGATGCTTGAAGAAGTAGGGTGCTAAATTGAAGAGTGCTCTGAAAAGATTTGTGAGAATTGCTTTCCAGTGAATCAAGCAGCCTAATCTATTTAACTTGTCAAAGGCATACCGATTTGCTTATCATTGTAAATACTGTTGAAAGCAGCAGAAATTAATTGTGAGAGGGCTATCCGGTCTAACAGCTAAAAACATAACAAAATCCAGTTCCTAGAAGTCAAAGCTTGACAAATTTAGACAGAAAATTGTGCTAATCTTAAAAAAAAAAAAAGAAAAAAAAGAAAAGGTATTTAAGCTTTGAAACAACTTTCCAACTAGATGAGCACTTCACCACTGGAAGCCATTCATTCTGATGTAGTTATATTTTCTATTTTCTAAACTATTTAACTTGAACCGAAGTTAAATCGGTTCTTGCTGCATTAAGGAAAATGGTTGAATATTTTATTTTCCGAAAAATGCAGACTTGGATTGACCATAGCTATTTTTGATAAATCAAGCTACTAAAGTCAGCTGTATTTTAAAATTATCCTGTTTATTAAAATACTGGAATAAATGTGGTGACTGTAAATTCACTTACCCAACTTTGCCTATCTAAAATAAGTCTATAGTCAGACAATTTCCCTGTAAAATCTTGAGAAAGAAGCAGGTACTTTCTGAGGATAATTAATTTCATTTTAAAATAAAGGTGCAAATAAAGAGAGAAGGTAACCACCTTCTGGAAGGATCTGCTTCCCTCCCTTTCTGCAGAAGAAGCTCAAACCACCATGTTAGAAGAAATGTGTACATTACAGGTAACTAAAGCTGAGTGAGATGTATTTCAGCTTTAGAAATGTAATTTATGTAATATATATTTGAGGTCTATATACACAGAAAACCGCCCCCCTCAAGTAATTAACATTAGTGTTAATTAATTTTGTCCAATGTTTAATTTTTGGCAACAATTTTTTTTTTTTTTTCTGCCCTGCAAGAATATGTGAGGAAACCAAAATTGATTATTCACACAGCTCTAATCCATTGGCCAGGATTAGATTGGCCATTATACAGGCAACCTAAGTGATTGGAATGGTGTGTTCCACCTCTGCCTCCTGTAAATCTGTTACTGACTGTAACTACTGCCTGGGAAATACCATCCTGGAGGTATCACAGAGAACCGCACATGGCTGAGATATTTGCCACTGTCTCCTAAGGTTATATAAAGCTTCAGTTACCTTCTCTCTTTTTGTATTTCTCCTCACGGTTTCTGGCAACTTCCATCAGTCTTTCCTTTACTATGATGGCATTCCATTTCTTCCTAGTTTCCATGTAATTAATCCTTCTGCTCGATGACCTGACTGCTTCACTGTTCACTTCTGTACCGCAACAACTTGGCCAACAGCCTACTGCTATGATTAATACATTTGGATGTGATGGGATGTGATGGGATGACAAATACGGACTTCCTACTAGTGGCCACAGTACACTGGCCCTTCTGAGTGTATTCTGGCACACGTGGATTTTTTTCCTGAAGTAATTTGTTAAAATTGCCAATGCTTAATCTGTAAGTGAGTACTGAAACTGAACACCAACAGTCACCTCTCACTGATAATTTTTGTATGTGCTGCAGTTACCATGGTACCAACCTGAGCAGTTGATGTCTAAATATAGGGCAGGATAAAGGATATATCCTTTCAGCAACTAATAGTATGAAGTAAAAATTCACAGAGATTTTACTGCCTCAGTAACTTAGAGTACTTAAAATACTGGCCACTTTCATCGCACTGAGATTAAAATACTTAACTATCAGTCATAACATATTCAGTGTACTTTACTGGCTTTGATGGAATTGATCTGAAAAAAGCCACATTCTCAAAAAGGAAATCTGGGTAACTCACAGCCATATGACAGAGCATACAGCAAGTCTACCAAAGACCATATAAAGAAGCACCAAGAATTTCATTTGCTGAAAAACGCTGGGTGCCAGAAGCTATGTGGATATACTGTAAGGATTTCACAAAATTGGGCCCTGGTTTTTACAGAATGTCTGGACTGAGTGTGCTTGGTTCAAGAAAGTGTTTGTAGCAGGTAACATTTATCAGACTTAAACTGATTCAGGAGGTATGAATAGAGAGCATTAGGACTTCATGAAAGCTGAACTGCATGAAGAAAGAAGTGCACTGGGATTGCTTTGTCTGTCCTTACGGTTTTTAGGAGAACATCAAACAAAGCATCGATGCCATAGCAATTTGAAAGAATAGGGTTCTTGCAGGACTAGTCCTCACGCTCATTTGTCGGAGTAGATCAGCAGAAGCTCAGCTCCCTTGGTGACAGTGCTGCTCCCTCAGACATGGGGTGAGCTACGGGGAGCTTACTGGTGAATTAATAATATTATGCACATTACTTTCCTATCAGTTCTCTGATGGTTTCACAGGTGTAGGGACTTTGGAAAGACACAAAGCAACTTTTCAGAAATAAGATAATTCAGTCTTTTACTGTCATGTAACTCAGCTCATGGAAATAAAAGACCTGTTAAATGAGAAGCATGTCTCCAATCCACTGCAAAGTCCCCTGAATACTTAAACATTTCTATGTATTTCTGCATTGCTAAACTGTTGTTCATAGCAGGCCTGACATTCTGTGAGACTAACACCATACTTTGATGTGATTTCTAACAGAAACACTGTTCCAGTTCACTAGCTGTTACTGTATAGTCAGGGAAAAAATTATTGCAAGGAAAAGCACATTTTAAAATGTCAGAACAACTGTTAAGATTCAGAATGCAAATTCTGTCTGTTATACTCCAAAATACCCTAAACCACCAAGTCCAGACTCTCTGACTGCAGGGGTGCTCGGCACAATATGTGATTCGGCTGGTATAGAAAGAGACATTCTACACTTGAGAGCCTTTTTGGAGATTACTTATAAAGGGAAGAAAACATTGGGAAATTTCCAAAACACGTCATGAACAAAATGTTGCTGCAAAGGCAGGAGTCTTGCTTGCAGAACTAATTTACACTTTGTCGATTAACCAAATATATTTACTTTGTTTTCACTGAACAAGGAGTGAATCAAGACTTTTCTGTGTTTCTCTATTACTTACCTACAAGCAGTTTCTTTTAGGGCCCTAAAATATTCCTATGCTATGTCTACTTTTAGAAATATAAGGATACTGTGTTACATTCACACACCGCTCCTATAAAATGTCAAATAAGTAATGAAGAGATGGGTACATGGCAGCTCTGCCTCTTACTCTGTAAAAGAGAAAAATTTTATGCCACACTGAAGTAGACACAAATACTATAAAAACCCCCTTCAAGTTACGAATCTTTGTAGTTCATTTCTGTTCTCTTAGGCAACATTTCTGGATGTGCATCCCTGCTCCCTCTTCATTAAAAACTACCAGTCTAGAAATCAGATTGCTCACTTGTGGAATTATGACTTAAGGAGAAATCCACTGAAACTTACATTAAAATAACTTCACTCCATGAGGACTAAAGGACCGCAGGTCTAAAATCCAATTAAATCAGTTTATCAATAAACCATAATCTGAACTTCAACATTAGGGAAGACAAATGTGCCTTTATCAAAACTGAGTACCCTCATCCACAAGTATTTAGTCCCTTAAAAAAAAAAGATTTAAACTCTCACTTTTCTAATGAATAAGCACCTCAAGTTGGTAAAATCCAATAAGATAATGACCCCCTTCAACTCCCAATGAATTAACAAGGCTGGGGGTAATTAGGAGCTGAGCTCCTCCTAATCCCACGTATCATGCCTCTGCTTCGGTTATCAATCTGAGCTGATTTGCAAGTTTACTTCTTTAGAGAAACTCTTGTTCATTTGCCAGCCAACACCAGCAGAAGGAAACAGTTTACTGCACGGTATTTCCAAAAGGGGGAGAGGTTAAAATGCCATAATCACAGTATTCACTGAGATTTCAGAAAGGTAGAAGGGTGCACACACTGTAAGAAAGACAGGTAGCACTGTCTAATGTAAAATATGCTCAGAGTTTCTGGTTGTGAGACACTGATTTTTCTTTTCCTAAAATGTAACTATTCCAACTCAAATTTTCTGTTACAGAAATTTGTTTCAGAATATTTATCAAATTGTTTTAATACTGAAATCTGTTTTCAAATAAAGATCCACAGAAAATACAACCACTTTGTTTATTCTATGCTTAAAAAAAATCTAGTGACCTTTTTAGCTGAAAATTTCACTCCCTCTATCCAGAGCTTCCAACAAGGACTAGGTTTTACGTCAAAGACATGCATTTTGGTGTAAATCTGCCCACGCTTCTGCAGCACATTCAATAACAAAATTCCCTCTAATTTCTGTTTATACTGACAATGCTACAGGTAAATGCGTCTCTGGCAGCTATGCTGGTCTTTGGCTGGTCTGTGTCTATGAGCTGCAAGACTCACTCCTGCACAGCGAGTGAAGGACCCTTCTGGTACACCCCTAAGAAAACTATGAAGGGTAGTGGCTGACTGGCTGGAGAGAGACCAGGAGCCAGACCGAGGGGTAGACTGGCAGTGGAAAGGCAAAAGGTAGGGAAAGGAACCCTAGCCTGAAGAATGGCATGGGAAGAAAAGAGGTATTAAAGGAAATTGAGTCTCTTTATAGCTCTAATGTGAAGCAAATGTGCAGGAAAACCACTGAAGACCTTCAATATTTGCAAAATTGAACCTAAAATGATATAATAATTTTATTACTTGCCATTACTTGTCAGCTATACAAGCATCAGTATTTCCCACATAAGATAGAGATATTGATATACACGTGCACTTACGATCACAGATCACACAAACCGGACTTTGTAGACTCTATCCTACTCCCATTAATTCCATGTGAATTGGACTGGGTTCCAAAAGTGCAAAATATCATGCAGAAATTATAAGTATACCTTTCCTTTAGTGAAATTATCATCCCCTTTTCTGATTAACTTTCTTCTGCCAGTATCTCCCAAAAGGCCTTGCAGCATGACATACACATCTGCATCTGTTCCTGACCCATGGGGTGCTCCCGTAGTGATATAGAGAACATAGCTTTTCACTGTTGGGAAAAAGAGATTAACGGTTTACTAAAGTTTAATCATTTAAAAAAAAAGTTATTTAATAAATTACTGCTATTATATTTTCATTTTTGGTCCTGCCCTAAGTGATCAAAAGGCCAAACTATTTTATAATACTTAGAAAAGCATATAGAAGGATTGCAATTAAAATTTAAGAACCACTATGATACAGAATAATAAGCTAAATAGTTTGTGAGTGGGCCTGAAACACAAGCAGAAGAGAAAATGAAAGAAAAATAAACGCATCCCAAATTGTTATAAGAACATGTAAATAATATCTACCACACGCATACATTTAAATATGTAACACTCCTGTGAAACGGTTCCTAGGCGATGGTTGATACTAAATTAGAATAATAGAATCATGGAATTGCCTAGGTTGGAAGGGACCTTTCAGATCATCTAGTCCAATCATCAACCTAACTCTGACAAAAACCATCACTAAACCATATCTCTAAGCACTATGTCTACCTGTCTTTAGAATACCTCCAGGGATGGGGACTCAACCACTTCCCTGGGCAGCCTGTTCCAATGCTTAATAACCCTTTCAGTGTAAAAATTTTTCCTCATATCCAGTCTATGGTGCAATTTGAGGCTGTTTCCTCTTGTCCTATTGCCTGTCCCCTTCTCTGGAGATTTTCAAGGCTCGCCTGGATGCAGTCCTGAGTAATGTGCTCTAGGCAATCCTGCTTTAGCAGGGGAGTTGGACTAGATGATCTCTAGAGGTCCCTTCCAACTCTGAAGATTCTGTGATTCTGTGATTCTGTTACTTGAGAGAAGAGACCCACCCCCACCTCTCCACAACCTCCTTTCAGGTAGCTGTAGAGAGCCATAAGGTCTCCCTCAGTCTCCTTTTCCCCAGGCTAAACAATCCCAGCTCCCTCAGCTGCTCCTTAAAAGACTTATTCTCCAGACCCCTCAAATTACTCAAAAAGTACATCCCTGCTTTGAGCCTCACAGAGTTCAAATGAAGATGAACTCTGTCAGAAAGACAGCAACTTTTGTATTTCCTCTGGACCGTGGTCCAGTCAGTGGCTGGCTGCTCCAAATTCAAGTGAAAAAGAGAAAAAAAATACGGGGAGAAGGTAAAGAAAACAATATCTGTCCTCATGTTAAATGCTCCTTGGAAAGAGGAGCAGCATTTGTAAAGATTTAAATATCTGTGCTCTTCCAGAAAAAAGAAAAAAAGGGGAAAAAAAAGTCGTATTTAAAAGACAAAGAGCCTTCCCAGGGAATACCCTCGCAGTACTCATCTCAAATTCATATTCAGGGAGCTTCTGCCCAAGTGTATTTTTTGAGACTAGCTTTGCAAGCACAGCAGAAAAGGCGAGGAATACACAGATTACTCAGGATTACACAGATTATCTAAATCCTTAACTCCTGGGAAAATCTTGGAGAAGACTGAGATGTTCTCATGGTACAATATTCATTTAGGACAGGAGCTCTTTCATTCTTCACTAACTTTGGTTATAAATCCTCCTAAGAAACACAGAGCAAACTAAAAAAATCCAGCCTTGAGATGATCAAGGCACAACTCGCATGGAGGAGTTCGATGACATATAACTGTTAGGTCACAGAAGAAGAACGCCTGAAATTCTTGCAAGACAAACAGATGAGCTTCTGTTGCGAAGGGCCATGGATCTCCTTATCTGAAATTACAGTTAGAGAGTTATTTCCTCTGGATTTCCTTTGCTTCCTCTGGGAGAGGACCAAATCATATTACTGAGAAAAAGCTGAACTCTGAGTACTGTTCAAAACTTTTTTAATATTTTCAGTGCTGTATGCTTGCTCTTTTATGTGTCACAAACTGATACGGATCAGACTTGAGAGCACAATGCTCAGTTACAGGGTCTGAGATATTATTCTTTTAAACACTGGAGTGGATTGGACCTAGCCGTGTATCACTAGCTAAAATGAATAAAAAGTATCTTCTAAATCTGTTGGACTGCTTTGAAAATCAGCCTTCATCACTGACCAAATCTTTTCCAGTGTTTCTGATTTGTGACAAACCTGCTGGAAAAGGAGAGCCAACTGTGAGAACCGGAAGCTCAGCCACTCTTCCTCCTTCTTCATCTGCAAAGTCGCGATAAAATGGAAATTCTAGAACATTTTTGCTTTCTCGGTGCTGAAGCATTACCTTAACAAAGAGCAAAAAGAAATACCTTCAGCATCTGTTGTGCTCTAATGGAAACTATAGCAAAAGACACACTATTAAACAGCTATGACACATCATCTCAATATTAAAAAAGAAGAAAAACATTTTTCTAAAATGCTTTTGAAAGCAGCCTTTTAAAAGAGAAGGAATAGATATCTTTCCCAATTAAAAATAATTAAAATGTTGTCAACATTACTGCTGTAGAGACTGCACTAAGGGAAAAAATATTTGGAATCATTCAAAAAGGTTCCTTTATGTAACCTATTCATCCAGCATATGGAAGAAAAAGAAGCATTGAGAAACGTCAATATGCCACAACAGTTTTCAGTGCAGAATGTTTTCTCATTCTAAGTAACACAAGAAAGAAAATGAAGTGCTTCTGGAAAAAACGAAAAGCAGAAATTAAGAATGTTTTATGGCATGTATATATATCTGTACATATATGCGTATGAATATATAAAGGATGTTACTAAATTTTTTTAATCTCTATGAAATTCTCTGTGTAAAGTAATAAAAGTGTGATCCTGAGCTTACGTCTTACTACAGCTTAAGTCTTATTATAAGAAAACATATTTTAATAATGAGGTATCTTACACTATGGTACTACCAGCTACACTAAGAGAGAAAGTACCATTTTCTAAACAATTTGAAGCTAGACCAGACAACATATTTGAAAATCCGTTGCAGGAAGTAATCCTGCTTTGAAAAGGGCACAGAGAATTCATTCATACATTTCGTCGGGTGCTAACTCACTAAAATGGCCAAAGCCTTAACCCAGTAAGCTCAACCATCTTTGGTTAGCAATTGTCACTGGAAGATGGCAGCATTATTTTGTCTTCAAAAGACTCCTATTATTTTTCATTATGACAGACACATTGAAAAGATTTTTTAAAATACAACGTAAAGTATCAAGTTAATAAAATTTCCCTTTCATACTACCATCTGCATTCCTGTACGGTTTCTTGAAAATCAGATTTCATTTACTGCTCTTTATTTCTTCAAGAAGTGAAAGAACCAAGAATAAAGATGTTAGCTATTACGTGTTTCAGAAATAAAGCATATCTTAATTAATTTTGTTCTGGGCATTATTTTATAATGATTTCAATTTTCTCAAAAACATCAAGAGAATTACTTTGCAGTTATGGTTATAAAAATGACTTCTGAATCTAAATATGGAATTCAACCAACTGCACCTGCATTTACTTGTCATAGAAGAGGAATATCTCAGACTCTCTGTGAGGTGCAATCTTGTAAAATCAAAATAGAATAGCATAGAAATGACCATCCTGGTTCTAACTGGCCGTTTAAATAGACTGCTAACCTGCCTTTAATAACAGGTATTACCCACAACCTCTTATACCAACCTAATTATTTCGTACAAGGATTCAGTCACTCCTGCTGTGGAATCCATGGACTAACAGAGGAAATATGTCTTCCTAAAACCCCAATAATTTACATATACCCCAAAGCAGGGAATTTTATATTTTCTTTCTCTTTCTAATCTTACCTAATGTAAATGTGCATCTTTCCTTATGTAAATAATGTTGATCTTTTTTTCTAACTCATCTTTGAGTCATTCTTCTCACCTAATGAAGTACAACAGGCTAATAGAGGTCACGGTTTTCAACTGCCAAGTTTCTGTTCTGAAATTTTTACTGTGATCCACTGTCTCCTACAGTATGCAAGAAGCAGTCTTAATTTTATCAGTAGATTTGTTAGATAACTATTTCATCCGGCTATGAAGATGAAATGAGCAACCTGCCTACCATTTAAATGTCAGGGGGTTCAGCACACTAATATCATATATTTGACAGGAAATTTTTTTTCTCCAGCTTTTAATGAGAAAATATAAACATTAATGGACAAAAGTATGTCTGCAATTTGAAAGAAGACGATTCTTTCCCTTAGACTTCTTTTTATTTTGCCAGCATAAGAAGATAAAGATATTTTTTGTATAGCAAAGTGCCACAGAAATCTCAGCGTGATGTCAGATTTTAGCTTCAGCATCTTGGACATCAGAAGAAAGATTGTCACTTTTGCTATTCACTTCTTTTTTTCACATGCCGACTTAAAAGGCAGATATTTTCATCAAAAGGCATTTCTAGAGTCTGGCTTAATTATTTGCCTTGGATCACCGCATCTACAACACATAACAGCCAATTTGGAGTTACATAAATACTGCAATGTTTGCCAGCAGGTACAATTCTAAAAGGGCACCACTGGATATGCTACAGATGATGGCACATCTGTATATATGCCTTCCAGAAATCTATCTAAATTTGCAAGACTTTTGTTATCCATAGCTATTCTAGTAAGTGTTAAGAGCAGTCTCTGAAGTTATCAGTCTACAAGTGCTGTTACCAGATGCATTTACTTTTGTAAATTAAAAATTATGTCATTTCAGACAGAACTGGAAACTGGAAGCAATAACCATAGAATAAGAGAAAGAGACGATAAATAGAGACAAAATAAAGACACAATAAATAATTACTTTAGTTTTTATTTTTTACCTCACGGCAATGCCAAGTCTCTCCTTCTCCAGCTTCTTCAATTTCTAGGCGAACTTTGAATATAGTATTGAATTTCTTATTTAGTTCAACTGAAGTCTCATAAGTCTCCTTTTTTTTAAGGGATCCTTTGGGGAATATGACTGAAGTACAGGTACCTTTTTCACCACATACAGTTAGAGACATTTTAGGATTTATGGAACTAGAAGAAATATCACCAGTTGTCACAAGGACATCCCAAGTCCCTGTTGAAACAAACCAGTAGAAAAAAAATTAATGGGTTTGCTGAATATTCAGAATAATACAAAATTTGTAACAGAGTTAGTTAGTGAGTGACTAGCAACCCATTCCCACCTTTGCACTGAGCTAAAATATTGGCATGGAACAGCTTCACTCATTATAATTGACTTAGTGAGAAGCAGATTTGGACACCAGCCCTTCCGCAGTGACAGATGACCCTTTAGAGACGGGCCAGACCAACAGCACTTATGCAGATAGGACTGCCAGTTTCATATTAGAGACTTCTGAAGAGCCACGCCAATCTGTTGATTTTTTTTCCCCTTATAAATGTTTCCTCTGATAGTTTTAATTATTTTTTTCTTACGAACCGCCACTCAAACCCAGCATATTTTCTACTGGATAGTATTGGTTATCGCATTTGCCTTTAGTCAGGAGAAAGTATTTTTTCATTTTAACTTTTTGAGGAGCTACTTAAACTAGAATGTTAAAATTTGCTACATATATTTTCTAACAAGATGCTGATGAGATGATAAACTGCAATTTTGTATTTTTATCACAGATCACCACGACTATCATGCCAGCTAAGTACAAAACTTTATCCATTTCTTCTGTGAAGAAGTGATGTTTGCTGAGAGATTAAAAGCAGTCCTATATAACAGCACATAGATTTGCCTACATTAGGGGCACAGAAAATACTCAAAACCAGCATTTTTACTTTAAAAAAAATGCAAAATTATATTGAAAAAGAATAGTAGCTCTTGTTCAAACTAAAAGTCTGGTTTGAAGCACTTAGTCTCTTAAATATTCTAGATGAATTGTCAGTCACCTGAAGGCTCATAAGGACTGCAGACTGATTCCAGGTAGGCTCCTGAGTAACTTCTGTAAGTCTATACTGAACAGATATTTAGTTAAACCTCCAGTCATCAAGACATTTTTCAGGATCAGAAACTTGTACCCAGCAAAAAAAAAATCCCACCGATTTAGCTAGCTTTAACATTTTAATTCATTCTAATAGAATATAAGGAAAATCCAGGGCTATCAAACCCATGTTTTCCATTTTAAAAAGCTGACTCCTGCAGAAAGGCTTTGGTCTCTTGGGCTGGTGCAGAATTGAGCATGACCATTTTTTTATTAAGATAACTTAGCTCTGTTTATGCAAAGTGAGACAAAGTATGGATTTAATAATTTTAAATAGCTATTTTGTAAAACAGGGTATTTTACTTTGCGTAATTAATACAGTGACTTTCTGAGTTTATGTCCATAGTCCTGTAAAGTCCAGCTTCCTAACCACAACAGGCAAATCTTTATCTCCTATATAAACTAATGCAAATAAAGCTTTATTTCTTTAGATCAGGTGAGGATCTGTGCCATAAATTCAGGAGTTGGTGAAGGTAAAAAGTTAGTATTCACCATGTTTAAAATCATCTATAATAACTTCAGATGTTATGATTTTATGGATAATCATAAATAGCTACCATTTTCATGTCTATGAACATTAAATATAAATGAAACCAATGATATCCGTGAAAAAATGGAAGTCAAATGAAAATTTATCATATCCCCTGTGATATAATCCAAGATTTTCCAGCCCTTTAGTATTGAAATATTAAGCCTTTAAATTATCAATGCATAGCTGCCTAGGAAGACTGAATGGAAGGACTATCTCTGTTGGATCATACAGTACCATACATTGCTATTACGTATTAAATATATTGTATAATCTCTGATAAATTTGTCAAGATCCAATTTAAAAGCAGCTACAATAAGCTTCTTTCCTTCTCTTTAGTTAAGTCTAAGAGCTATGCTACAAATTCATTCTTTCTCAGAAATCTTTTAATTTTCTCAGAATGGCATTAATGGACTGCTGAAACCCATTTATTTTTACGACAACTTTGTCCGTTCGCTTAAATAGCTCTTTTCCCTCCTTGATGTGTAAGTCACCATTAATTTGATAGATCACAACTGTGTCCATTTTGAGCATTTAATTTGCTAGTCTGAATATGTCAAGTTTTTTCAATACCCTTTCACAACAAAGATTTGCCATATTCCCAGTCATCATGTCATCTTTACAGCTACTCCAGCTTGAACCAATCCTTCTGGACACAGCATTCCCGGTGAAATATCACCGTTTCTCTGTAGTGGCATTATTTCTTTTTGATCTTCACTGATAATGCCTACATGCATTGTGGGGTCACAGTTACTTTAGTCACAGACACATCACATTGCTGTCTCAAAAATTATCCTGTGATATGTAACAAACACGGGTATTTCTCCTAGTCATCTCCTGATGATGAACTCTTGTAGCAGAAATCATTACAAGACATGGGATCACAGATTCAATACAGTTTTTAGACTTTTTGCTACTATTCAGTTCCTAATTTCCACAAAAAATCAATGGAAATTAAGAACCTGTACCAGAACTAAGAGCTTAAATGTTTAGTTGGGTTTACGCCTAATTGTATTCAAGCTTTGTGCTACTGAATTCAGTTCCACTGCTTTCTTCCAGTTCTCCAAATTTATCACACAACCTCTTAATCTCCTGATACTAATCAAGGCATTGTAGTACCAACAGATACCATCAGCATATTCATTCTCTCTTCTATACCTCTTTACAATTACTCCTTTTACTGCTACTTTCCGCTTTCTTATTATTACCTAATAATTTCCCATAGGGCAAATAAAATTCAGTACTGAAATTTAGACAGATTAGATGTCATTACATTTGTCTTACTAGAAAATATTTCTGAAGAGTATCAACTTTGTTTTACAATCTATCTTTAGTAAAGTCATGATACATTCCTTCTCATTTCCTATTTTCCTCTATTATCTTTACTATTCTTTTCTTCAAAGTGCGTTATAAAGGTTTGCATGTGATCGATTACTAGGTCTATAGTCACCTACGTTAAGCTTTTCTGTTTTTCAGATGGAGGTATTATCTTTGCTGTCTTCAAGTCATACCTTTTGTCTTCATAAAATTGTTTGAAAACCTTGATACTAGATCTGCCACTTCATTTCCCAATTCCCTCAACATTCTGGGCTAACGACTCGTTTGGTTCTCACTGTTAGACTACATGACACTCAAAGTTCTATTTGCATTTCAGATTTGGTGATTTCCAATAACCTCATTCCCGTTAGTAATTTTGGTTTTGCTTCCCTTGCCAACATTACGGTTCCTTAATGAAAACAGAGATAAAGTATTCTATTTGTTTAGCGATTTTACCTACATCACCTGCAGTCTGCACTCTATTGTTCCTGCACAGTTACACATCTTTCCAGGTTCTTTTGATAAGTAAATGGTTGAAGAACCTTTACTATTTGTTTTAATTCTTTTATAAAATATGACTCAGCTTGACATTTAGTAAGTCCCATTGTATCCATAAACTTTCTGACCTCTAAGGTATAGCACTCTCTTCTGATCAGTCTTTTATTTCTCCATTCCTTACAGGCTCTCTGCTTACTTGTCATATTCTTTCTAAATTCATTATACACCTAGACCAGAGCTGATTTTCAATAGATACAGAGCTGAGTATTAATGATCATTATTAGCAAGTCTGCACCCAGACTTTTGAAGACTATGTTTGTGTGGGAAACAGAGGAAGGAGCACGTTTTATATAGCTACAGTCAGACACTAATTAAGGTGCATAAGCAAGGATGCAAGATTTCTATCATTTTTCATACTATCAGTGAAGAAAGATACGACAGCCCAACCAACGTTGGGCTTCTGCTCTGAATTACCCTCAGGAGAGGCTTGCCTCGCTCTGTGGAATATGTAGGGCACCCACGGAATCTAGTTTTTTAGAGACCTGGAATACTTGCGGTGGTGCAATACAGCTATTTCTTACTCTGAAATTGTCACTACTCTAGCTGCTCATCCTATGCTTATATTTCCAAGGTATTCTGTCTTTCTGTTGCCTCAACGACATTATTTTTCTATTTCCTTAGATAATATAAGATATTCGCCAGTGGACTAAGTACAGGTAGCTAAATATAAGGATACACACTACTAACTGTGTCTGCAACTATGTCTATTATAAAACTCTCTGAGCATAAAATGAAATATGCATGAGCATAGAAATTAATAAAGATCAGTTTACAAAACTGCTGATACAGAATGCAAATTCACACCTTCAGATTATTTAAACTTTACATAGTTTGGTCTACCAGTTTTGATTCAGATTTCATAAATGGACCCAAACCAACATTTTACACCTCTTCAAAACAGACGTGAGAGAGCTAAGAAATCCAGTACCCTGGCAAAGCATAAAAGATTTATGTTTTCAGTGTCTAAGTTGTTTCTGAATTTTGGTCGTTTTTTCATTAAACAATTTGAATAGGATATTGGGTTCAGGTCAACTAACTGTTTGCAAGAACTTGTGCCATTGATGTAAGTAAAAAAGAAAACTGCAAATAAAAGCAAATGCTTTCTGCAAATATATGAACATACGGGAAAATCTCATTCTGCTAAAAGAGTTTTTGTATCTCTTCTTGTGATTTCATCACTGTTGCAGGAGCCTTCTGCTCTGCATTGACTGCCATATGGAACAACCTACCTCTTTCTGCTTCAGCTTTTTTCTAGCCTCCACTAAAAACATAGTTCCTTCATTGCCTCCATCACTTAATATCTCCCTTCTGCTCTAGCCTTTCTTCTCTGAACATTATAATTGTATTTACCAGCTCTGAAAGTGTTTGGAGAGACAATTTGTGTGAGAAATGCAACTCACATTTAAGCTACATTATTTCTGTATTTTGTGTTTAGTCTTAAAAATAACCTGAAAAATAATATGAATTACAATTAAAACAAAAGCTTGAAGATGATTTTGGACCTTACCATAAATCTTTCCTGTCAATATCTCTTTCCTGACTTTTCCAAGAAGTTTCAACATTCGTTCTGTCTGTGCATCACCAACTCCACTGTCTAACCATTGCTGGCAAAGAAATGCGTATTGGCCATCGGTCTTGCCTGATTCACGGATGACAATTTGGTCCAGGTACCATCCAGCTCCGTAACCCACATTATGGTGCTCAACAAGCACTTTGCTTAACTGTCCAAGGTCCACTGCTCTCATTTCAGAGATACAAACCTGAGCAGGTAAATACAAAATGAGTAACAAAGTGATTAAACCATACATTTTATTGTCCGTCTTTAAGAAGACTATGTTTGGAAAGACAGATTTCCTTTCAGTGCTGAAGTATCTTTTCCTTTCTGATAGTAAACAAAGATATTATAGGCTGATATTCACATTAGAAGACGCTGTTCAGAAAATATATGGGTCCTTGAATATGTACATTTTTCCTTGTTCATGATCACTGCATCCCAGGCTTTATTACAAAAAGCATTCCACTCTTTTGGGTAGAAAGAAACCTGTGATCACAAATTTACTTACAGAAGCCTCATGAAAATTGAAGTTCAACCGATCCTCATAACTGAAACAAAGGGAGTGCCTGAAGTATCAGGATAGGCCTAGTAAATTGAACTTTGGTTTAGATAAGGCATTTTATTTTTAAGCATTTCAAAGTCTTTTACATTCTAAGACGTCCTGTTTTTCAAATGGGAAACGTCGTATTATTCAACTCTGAACAGAAATACTGACACTGTTGATGACTATGCAAACAAAGGAAGATACTGACATTAGAAACTATAACTAAGGCTGTGCACGCGTACAAGCAAGAATTGATGTGCTCTTCGGATGTAAATAGACATCTGTTTAAATATTGCTACGGCTACCAGTAAACAAAAGCTAAATGGCAACTGCACTAGTGCATGTTGGGATGAATAAATTATGTGAGTGAGAGAATGAATGTGTTCCGTGCAAGAGATAATATGAGTGGGTGGGTAGATACATGGGCATGTGTGTGGGTGACATTAAAAAAACCCAGATGGATAGTAGAAACAGACGCTATAATTTTTATTTGTTGCCAACCAATTTGCCACCAGGCAGGAAAAAGCATGAGGATCAGAAAGCAACAAAGGAAGAGATGATTTTTAGAAAGAATTATGTCATCTGGTCGATTCTCCTGTCTGTGTCAGACTATTCTCTACAATGTGCTCAGAAAAAGAAAACATCAGAGTTATTATTCCTATCACAGCCTTAGGACTTCCAGCATTCTTACCTTGTTATATCCGTGATCTCCCCACAGTTACTATGGCAAGTTATAGCCCTTCATGTAATGCATATGTAGCCCAAAATAAGATCTAGCTGTGAGGAATATCTTGTAAATAACTTTTTGGGAGCACTCATTGCTTTTTAATTTTATTCTTTGTAGTTCTGAGCCAAATATAATTTTCTTGTCAGTCTACATGACCCCTGACTTAGAGGAAATAGCCTGTATTGCTAATATTCATGTTCCTTCACAGCTAACTCTGTCTGAAAAAGGGACCTATCATTAGTCTCATTCTTTGTGATAATAATTAACAGTCATTAGACAACAGTGGTCATAATCACCCATTGTTATCAACGAATTCTCATAATAATACATTAAATTGCCTACTCTCTCAGCATTAACAAGAATGTACTTTTGGTTGATGTCATTACATTTCTTTTTTTTCCCCTCAGTATAAAGATATTTGGAACTGCATTAAACACACGTCTGGAAGTGTAATTAATGAAAGCCAAAATGATTTTATTTAAATTGTCTTGCTTTAGATAAAGTGTTAGCTAGGCAAAATTGCAATCCCCATTTATTTGACCCATTAAACTGGTGAAAAAGTTAAATGTGCAATTACTTAAATAAATATAAACCAGCCTTATTTTCTGCAGTAATTAAATCAACTTTACTCTCTTTTCTTACATTTTGTTGCAATTTTCTGTCTTCCTAACTTTTCCTTATATTGTAGTCCTTTACCAGTCAAGAGAGATCCTTTTTTTCCATATCTCAAGTTTCCTTAACTTTGTTTTCTTTACCTGTCCATTCCATATTTTCCAGGGATATTGCTGACGTAATCTTGTCTCTCAAGACAGCTTGCCCTTTACATCCCTTCCTTTCACCTTCTAGTCTTTGATACTCTCACTGAAACCTTATTCCAACTTTTTTATTAATCTACTTCTATGTAAAAAGACTGTAAGGCTGGTAGTAGTATGACAGACCGCAGATCCATCAAGTCCAGAATTCTGTTGCCAACAACTACCGATAACAGATTTCTAGGGAAGAGTTGAAAAACAGGGCAAATATATAGAGATGCTTCTTGAATATAAAGTCTCTCAGGCTTTAGCAATTTCCTGAGCCAGAGATTGTGTCTTTGCACTTTACAGCCCTCCGTGGAAAGTTGTCTTCCATGACAATGTGCAATGGCTTTTTGCACCAACATGCATTTTACCATCTGCAACATCCCGTGCCAGAAAGTAAAATGTATTAATTATGGGCTGTGTAAAAAGCCACCTCCTTTTAAATGAAACATGCAGGTTTCATTTAAAGCTCTCGAGCCCCTGTATTTCATGAGAAAATAGCATTACTCATTTTCTCTATGCCATGTTGTATTTCTTGTCTCCCTCTCCTTTCCTCTCATCATTCCTTTTCCAGGCCAAACAGTACTTGTTTGCTTAGTTGTTGCTTGCATGGAAGATACTTCATATCACTTGATGTTCTTCTTGCACTTTTTAAGACAAATGAATCAGAACAAAACACAGCATCTATTATGCGTCTGCACCAGAGAACTTACCTGGGGGCATGACTGTATTTTCTACTTTGGGGTGTCTGGCTTTTTTCCTTTTTCTAATAATTCCTACACACTTGATCTGTTCTGTTTTCCTTTTGTTTTGCCTCTACTGAGTACTGGGCCGACGTCATTGCAGAGCTATCCTAATGCTAAGGTCACTTTCCCATTTCAGAGCCCATAATTTTGTATGCAAATTTAAGGGGGTTTCCCCCTTACAGCCACTGCTTTTCATTTACCTACAATGAAATTTCATCTGTCATTTTATTACCCAGTCACTCTGCATGAGGTTCTTCTGCAATCTCTGACACCAACTTTCATATTTATTACCTTAAATAGCTTAGTATCATCAGAACATTTTGCCATCTCACTGCTCAATCCTTTCCCAAGATCCTATTGCACAATGAAGGACGTGAACACACAAAATATCTAGGCTGAAGAAAACTTTCATTGCCCACAGTACAAAAATAGCTCACCTAAAACAAAGGATCTGCTTGAGAAGACACTCAGCATTCTTCTCTACTGCTCTATATAGTGGCTCTGATTTCTTTAACAATAACAGCTGTGTCACTGACTCTTTGTTAGCGTCCAGCTTGAAAGTGCTGTGTAAATTATTTCTTTTTAGACCTTTTTTCCAAGTTATATAACAGACTATGTACTTTTATGTCTTTTATTGACTCTTCTAATTGCCTATAAACATTTGCCCTCAAAAATGCCAAGAATTAACCTGTATCTTTAATAATATCATCCAGGCAATCAACAAACCTTTTATATTTTAATAGCACAGTTTGGATTAAGGCAGCAGGGTTCTGCAAACAATGACACCTTTAAAGGAAAAAAAAAAAAGGGATTGCAAAAGACTATAAGAAAAGGAAAGAAAAACATGCCTAATACTTCAAGTGTGAAGACTATGGTCAAATTATTAAATATCTCCCATAGCAATTTCAATAGGTATCAGGACACTAAATACTGTTCTGAATCTAGCACCAGGTTATTGCTACGAAAAGGAGAGATTATGCATATTTTTTGAAGATGTATTTAATTTTCCTCAGTAGTGAATGAAAAGGTAAGTAAACTTCATTGGGATATATGCTTACCTCTTTTCATTCTTGCCGAAGTTATTGGTTATCTTCATTTTACCGTGGGAAATGAGGGACAGAAGGAAGGTAAATTGAAACATTCAGATCATCAGATAAACCAGTGACTGATCTTAGAAATTAATGTAGGCATCCTGCTTGTGAGTGCTTTATACACTATATCACACAGTCCACTTAGAGCAACAGCTGTCTGAAGATGGTACTTAGAGCTAAGCTAACAGAACTCTGACAAAGAAGAAAAAAGAGAAGCAGAGGAGGTGATGGCAAATTTTTAAAGAGGTTGCGAATGTGTTGCTGGAGGGTCAGAAAAAGATTTAGGAAAGTGTAAGTAGGATGACTAAAAATGATTAAAGAGATGTTCTTCTACACAAGGAACAGTGAACATTCTACTGACGAAACAAGTGCGCAGAGGACAGGCGTCTATAAAAGCAAGAATGGCAAAGAGAAGGTGACAAGGAAAAAAAACATTGACTGTGTCTTCCAGTAAAAGAGAGGAAATCAGATGAAACTAGTATGTGGAAGTTTTACACAGGTTGCAGATCAAGTGCAGCCCATACTACCACAGCAGATTGTGGATGCTCACCATATGTTTAAAAACAGTTTACACAAATTAATGGAAGAAGAATTATCAATGACTATGGAACACATGGATGACATGGCTGGTTTCTATGTTTCTAAGCTCAAGAAAATATTTTGACATTACAAAGCAAATGAAGGAAGGATTGTTTAAGGACAAGGCTAGGAAAGCAGTGGGACAGGCTGCCCAGGAAAGTTATGGCTTCTCAGCCATGAGAGATCTTAAGAAAGGTACAAAACAAGTATAGAGGATCCTGGAGGTACAGGATCAATTGATCAATTGAAAGGTCTCTTTAAATCCTATCTAGTCTCTTTAAATCCTGTCTGGTCTGAGTCCAGGATACATGTGAACATGTTGTGTAAATATAATCATTAATATGGTAATGAGTAAAGGTTGACCAGAAAATCTCTCCTAGGATTTATCTTGAGCAGTCACAGTATGTTTACAAGCAGCTTTACCTGTTTGCAATTCTATATATAAATGGATTACTTAACATATAGTAGCTCAGGCATTTAAAATGTCTTTTTCAACTTTATCTGGACAGATCTTTTAATAAAAGCAGTCACAGGAAATAGCCCTGATATTTCTATACCAGCCTCACAAGTAACTGAAAATTAAGCCACAGAGTTTTATATACCATAGGGTTAAATTCCAGTTTCTAAGAACAGTTACTAATTGTTTGTGGGTTTTAAATCTATTGGTACTTGAACCATTCTTAAACTGCAACCCCAATTCAGGTAAAATGTCTATTTAATAGGCAACACATCTTTTCCACAGGTTACCACGGTGTAACATCGATGCTTGCATTTGATAACTGAAAAGAAATATGGTATTAGAAGAAAGTAATAAAATAAAACGCATTAAGCAAATATGTAAGGAAAATAACTCGGTACTAACCTGTCCCCTTTCCAAATTTGAGTGTCTTAGTCTCCTTTTGCAGGAATCTCCGTGCTCTCCAAATACTGTGATAAATACATCTGCATCAGTCCCTGATGCAGGCAATGTTCCCGTATGAACACTGATCGAGTAAAGAACTTCTGTCATGAAAAGTCAGTAACACAAGATATTACTGAATCAGACTATTTAGCAATGTAATTACCAAACACTACAGACCAATTTATTTTAGGTAGCAGATTAATTTCAAGACCAAGGAAAGAAGTTATAGTAATTGACATTAATGTTCTATCTGAGTTTCATATAGGTTGCTAGCTACCTCACAGCAGCACTGTACAGCATTAGAGATGAAATGTCCATTATGAATCAATGCTACAATCCATGCTTACATTACAGAAAAATAAAATGTCATAGTTCTGGAGTCTTATCCAGTGGTCACTGAAATCAACTGAAAGAATCACACCGATTTTATCAGGCTTTGTAAAAAGCCTTGAATTCCTGTAGGACCTAAAGGTCTTAAATCGCGTTAGGATCAACTCCAACAACATTTTACCAAAGCAAAAAACACAAACAAAACAAATGAAATCCACGTTTTGTTCCTGATCAGATACATTCGGTTTGTCTGTCATTTTGATAATTATGGCCAATATCAATGAATATGTTCAGGAGAATTGGCTCAGCTATTCATACAGATATACATTGTTATTATTATTCTCCACCACAAAGGATGGCTTGCCATGAATTTTGGCTGATGAGTTCTACAGTACAGATTCCTTGAGGCAGCATGACAGAAGACTTTTTTTTATGGGTTCTGTAAGCTCTGTGAAGAATTAAATGTTATAACAGACTGTTAAGATATATTTCCATTTGAATTCTAGCCTTCAGTTAGATATTAAATGCAAAAAGTTTTAAATATTTTATCCAAGACTTCTGTTCATAGAGTATAATGAATGAGAATTCTTTTCTAAATATTTTATAAAAAGTAATCAGAACAAAGGAAGGTGTTATCATATTTTAAATACAATGACTAAATGAAACAGAGCTTATGGGGCACAAATGGGGCTTGAAGAAAATCTTGAAAAAAGATTGTTTTTTCTTTTTGTGATTTGTGCCATTATGACTTTGCACATGCCTTTTTCAAATCTGTGATTTAGTCCCTCACTGAGTGGAAATCAGTCATTTTTTGAAAATTTCAACAGAAACATATTAATTGGGCTTTGCGTATTTTTCAGACTTTCAAATTCATACTTATCCTAGTGAAAACAATACATACCAGTTGCTTTAAAACAGAAAAAAATGCTTTAACAATACACGTTATTAAAGACCCTATGTGGTTTACACAGGTATATTGAATGAATTTTAAAAAATATTTTGAGTGTTTTTTAATATTCATACAATGCTTTGCAATCTTGACCA
This sequence comes from Rissa tridactyla, assembly GCF_028500815.1. Taxonomy (NCBI): domain Eukaryota; kingdom Metazoa; phylum Chordata; class Aves; order Charadriiformes; family Laridae; genus Rissa; species Rissa tridactyla. Next base: position 43,238,874 of record NC_071467.1, read on the forward strand.
TTGCGTTCATCCCATGAGGCAGTTCACAATTTTGTGTGTGTGTGTGTGTGTGTCTGCATTTGCTCAAGTGCTTATTTTTTAGTTCAGCAGCATACCCCTGAGTGGTGGCTTGTCTGGCCTGACCGCTGCTAGCTCTGTCACAGTCTCAGATCCATCTTCTCCAAACAGACATTGGGCTTCAGTGTGAAAGCCCAACTCTTGCTTAGTGTCCAGGTCTTTTAGCTGAAGCTGCAGGCAGAATCAGAAGAAGAAATTCATTTATCTATCTGAATTGTTTCATTTCTTATTTCCAACCCAAATGAAACTGACATTTCTTCCTATTGTTAATGCCTGCACACGCTTTACAAAAGCTACCCGATTCTGCATAAGAGCTGCAGTAGTTGCTGCAAGCCGCTGATTCTGCAGCCTGATGTTTATAGGTGTATTCTTCACTGCATATCGACACAGGCTTAGGACCCATTTGTAGAGAACCAATGAAGGATACAGGCTAAATTGACCTGTATATAGCTGCAATTTCAGAATGTCAAATGAATGAGTACAGCTACATCAATCTTAACAGGTATGCCCATTTTGCAAAAAACACTTGTTTTGCTGCTTTTTATTTGTTTACATGTGACTTGCTGTGTCTCAGCCAGGATTTTCAAAGTTGGCAGAAATTAGTTGTCCAGTGGCCTTTGGGCATCTCTGTAGAAATAAGTTATTTGAAGAATGAGTTCCAACAGAAGGTGTGAGCTTAGGTCCGGCTTCATTCCACCTGACTTTAAATACCCAGGGAGACTGAACAAATTAGGTTCCAAATTTGTGAACACTTTGTGTGCTCCCTCCAAAAAAACTGAGGAAGCACAGGCTTGGAAGCTCACCTACCCTAACTACTTACACAGTCATTGTGGAGATCAGAGTCACAGGAGGGCAACTCAGATCGCAAACTTCATCCTAGGTCAGGTTATAAAATACAGAATGACAAGCTATCAAGCACATGCAGAACATTTCTGGGAACTCTTATATGCAGGATTGAACGTCATACATAGCTAATGACTAGAAGTTTGCAGAAATGGCTTTTTCAGCCTTGAGAATCTCTTTGTATAGAAATATTATATCCAAGAGATTAAAAACAAAACAAAATGAAACCAAAAACTTAATTTCATCAAGACATTAAGTAAGTGAAACTATTAGGCAGGGGTTCCCCAAATTACTGTGGTGACTTATTACCACTACTGACACCAGCGGCAGCAACAAAAGTTTGTGGCTCATTGTACAGGATACACATACTACCCTTTGGAAATCCTAAGTACAGATTTCCTTACATAGACTTCAAGTGCAAGCTTAGAAACGCATAAATATTTATATAGTTGAACTATATAATTGAAATTATTAGGAATTTGAGAGTTCCACTCTGAAAAATCTTATCAGACTATCTTGCCCTTGTGTTCCTAGAAATGTAATTACTGAACATTTTCCATTACTGCTTATGCTTTGTGCCCAGTGCTTCACAAGATCAGGCACAAAGCTTCCAGATAAAAGTAAACAATTCCCCATGACCATTTCCAGAATTAAACCATTAATTACTTGAATAAACAGTGTTTTTCTTTAGATAGTATTAAATTCCACTAAAATTGCAGACAGTTTACCCATTTTTTGCAATTGCAAGAACTGAATTTTCTCACACTACATGTCTAACTTCTCATACAAAAATATCCTTCCTAATTTCCATTACTATAAACATCCCTAACTAAATATCAATAAGTATCACAAACTCCTATCTGTATTAAAATTAGAGTAAGGGTTACCTGCATCTGCAGGCAGATGACCTGCAGAAACTGGACTCATAGAAATGAGATGTGTAAATTTATGCAGACTTTGGACTTAAAATAAAATGTACCTACAAATTCTTATTAGTTGTAAGTTCACATCTAAGTGTAACTTTATCTCCAAATCATACAGTGTTTCTATATTTTATACAAAAGTAGAAATACTTCATATTTTATTTTGGAAAGTGCTAGAAACTCTATTTTTAAGCAAGTAAAAATTACTCATTCTATAGTACATAAACCTTCAAAAGTTACAGAAAAGACATACATTTTAGCTAAGGTTATATCATTTTCTACAGAACTGTGCAGAAAGCCGTAGGAGATCAACAGGAAAAACTCTGGTACTCTAAAGCTGCTGTAAACACCGGAACAGAGAAAACAGAGAGGAGCAAAAGGAACGTAGGGATTTTATCTCCTTTTTAGCCTTTGTAGTTTCATCTGTAATCCGTTTTTGTGAAATTTATGGACTTTGGCTATTATTTCTTTCACTTAAGGAGAAAGCAAGGAAGGGAATTCTTTTCAATTGGGGCTGGGTTTGACCATTGGTTCGTAGTGAGTTTACACATACTGACTGCTGCCTGAAGTCTTTCTATTTCTATACAGCATCTCTGTTTTTTACTGCACTGAAAGAGTCTTATTAAAGTGAAACCAACTTGACACATTTTAGGTTATGCTTCCATGTATAAATAATGTATAAACAGACATAATAAATGAGTAATAGATGCTATAAGCATACTACTGGCACAAGCAATAGATGTTATCACGGCTTATGTTGTGGGCTGTAAGTGCACCAGTAGAAGAGACTACATAGGTCTATAGCAACCTATTGACTTCTTGTAGGTTGTAACAATTTATAGTAAATAAGCTTATTAGTAAATAAACCAATTATTAAATAACTTTTGAAGTATTTAGAAGTATGAACAAAAATCACTCAGCCATTTGCAAAGGCTTATCTTTGAAAAGAAAGCAAACTATTACATTTATGAATTTTCTGCCATATTTTGAGCCATCAGTTCTGGAGACTGAAATCTTATGTTACACAATCACAAAATGGATATGGAGAGGGTAGTGCTAACTTATTTTTTGGAATGCCTTGTGAAATGGCCTGGAGATGCATATTTAAAATGAGAAATTAGTTTTGCTTATCTATTCTTTCCATTCTGTAACCTAAACTGAGACAACAAAATTAGCTGACAACACATTTGGGGAGCAAATCCGAAGATAAACTCCTCCTCTATCCTCAGAAGAGCTCATAAATTCAGACTTAATGTTCCTTTAAGTACCATAAACCCATTCCAATTTTAGCCCAGAATGCAGCTGTCTCTAGTGTTTCCCAAGAGAACAGTTTCTGGACTGTATTCATTTAGGGACTCATCCTTTGATATTTTAAATCCATAGTAGGGTTAGTTTAAGTATTTCCCCAAGGCCCAAGTATTTTCAGGCCCAACACCTTTCTATTCAATCTTCCTGCCCACCCTGTGGAAAATCTGGTTGAATTATAAGATTGACAGCATTAAGTCATTTCTCCATTGCATTTTATGGGAGATCTTAAGTACATATTAAACTAGAATCAGATATTTAAGGCCCACCAATGACCGTGTTGTAACGAATGAATACTGAAGTATCAGCTTAATTGGTTTCCACAAGTAGGTTGTTCTGTGTCAAGAGACGGTCGGTATTTCCATGCAGGGATTAAGATATCCTAACATTAGCAGAAAACACTGCCTTCCAGGTCGTGATGAGCTATGCAGAATGTATCTGCACATCAGTGAATAGGTACAGCTATAGGCACTTCAGCAAGCGCAAACAAGGTAGATCTGCCCACAAAGAGGTCTGGAAGCTGTAGGCAATCATCTGAAGGTACCAGGTAAATGAGCCAAAAGATACATGACCTTGCTAGTGTGGTGCAAAGCAAAGCTAACAATCTGTCTCCCAACAAAAAGATATTTACTGACATTATGAAGAATACAAGTTGATATGTAGTGTAGAATAGAATACCTTGTGAAGTTTAATTCCTCTTCCCAAGCACGGACCAGATAACACAAAGGAAACTTTCGTTATATCTCCAATATCACCAACAGTCAGCTGTTAGAAAAAAAAAAGAAAAAAAAAATTAACTATATGTTGTATGCAGCAATTTGGATGACATACTTTAAGGGCAGGTGAAAAGATAAATAAAATAGGTAAAGATACTAGTCAAGGAAATTAATGTTAGGGCAAGGAAGTACCATTGAGATTCAGTGTTAATTTGTACTCACATTTGTATTATAATTTATATTTAGTTTTAACTGGGAGAATTGGCTGCAGAGCCTAGGCCAACATATGAAAAGCCAGAAAATGATTCTGTATTTCTGATCATATTTCATATCATATTTCTGATACAGAAATATGATTCTGTATTTCCAAGCCAAATTCATATTACTATTTTTTTCTCTTTACTTTCCTATTTACCTCCTCTCCATCACATCTTTATTCTCAAACTTGAACTGAAATGTTGAACTCAAGATGATTTTTAGCCCTGGCTATTGGTTGTGTTCTCAGTTATTTTAGCACTCAAAAGAAAGGATGGCTGGTTTCCATAATCATATCATACATTGCTGCTTGTGGCTTTTCATCTCACAGCAGTTAAGCAAGCGATGTTTATCTTGCCTTTTTGCAAAAGATGGGTTATGACTTTTTTTCCGTGTTTGAGAATAAAAAACTTATGAAAGGGGTGACCCAGGTTCACACACTTGTCCAGAAGCTGCCATTAACTTCATATGCAAACTACAGAATTGATATTTGCCCAGGACCAAGCTCATAGTAGAGAGACACGGATTAGTTGAGGTTTGAGAAGTAAAGCGTAGAGGAAGTATGGAATAGCTTCGTTATTTACTGCCTTACTGTTAAGACCTACTAGTCTTAATTCAAAGTTAATGAGGCTTTTCATGTCCAAGTTGTCATTTGCTCAAGAGAGCTTTCATAAGTGATATACATTAGCCCACATGTGAGAAGTTCTCCAAGTGCTGTTTATTTAAGACATGGAGGTATAAACATCAACTCTGAGAAAAAATAGTTCCACACAACTTCACATACATCAGCTACAACCCTTACTTTACTGAAATTATTTGGTAAGATTTGTGTGAAATAAAAAAGAAACCTACCAAAAATGGATTATTGTTCAGATTCTGAACTTTCTGTGCAGGGGATTTCCCTTTTCTTCCAAATACGACAACTTGAATATCAGGAACATCTTCTGGTACTTGCATACAGTGCACCCACATTTGCCATCGTCCTCTGCTTTTAGTATCAAAATTTTTTGTGAGAAGAGATGTCACGGATGTTTCTGCATTGGAAACAAACATATATTCAGAGTCCATGTCTAAGGCAGTATAAGCCAAAAGATACAAAATTACGTTGGCTGGCAGTGCTGGACCTAGCACAGGCAAGTAAGGCAACAAAGCAGCAAAACCCCCATTACTCATTTAACCCTGTGGAGGTGTAGAAAACCAGGCCAGCAGCTTCATGAAGCCATGTCACACTTGTGCAGGGACCATGCTTATCTCCTCTGTACTGTTCCATTGACAGGATACATGCTGCCAGCACCGGGAGACTCTTTCAATATTGCCATTTCCATCTTCTGCATCCCAGGCATAATTTCTTGTTCCTTGTTTACAGAAGATATGATTCACCTTGGTTCAGGCTCCAGCCACTCCCCATTGGGGCACCAATGCTTGGTTCAGCTAACATTGTGAAGTAGCCTTGTGCTGGCTCTGTTCTGCTCTGCCATGCAATAGGATTCATGCAAATCAAGGGCATTTCTGCTGGTTTTACCTTTGAGTGGAATTGCCACTTCTACAAAATCTTTCTTGGAGTGTTTATTGATCCAGTCGTTGTGAACAAAAACATGTGCAGAAAAAGGGTAGAGGACTTCTTTTATAACAATTTTTTCCAAGAACCACTCATCTGATTGAAAATAAACAGAACATTCTTAATTTATACCTTTTAAGCAACAAAATGTTCTGCCCGTGCAGTCATAAGTTTCTATCTTTAGAAAATCAATGAAATGTTTTCTTTTGCAGGACTTCTTAGGCAAATGAGACTTCTGAAAATATACTGGCTGTGTGTGTATGTGTTTCTGTCTGTTCCTCTAGACTCCAAAATATTTGATATAGTGAAGAAATCTTAAATTTTCACAGACCTTGTGAAAATAAACTTAGGGATAGATTTAATGTAATGATCTATTAGTGCTCCAAAGGATGGAAAAAATTCTGTATGAGATCTCTAGACACAAGAAGTGCCTGATAGGAAATGATATTATAAACGTCCTATTTATAGGATCGAGACTTCTACCACATTAGCCATCAGAAAATCCACTCAACACAAAACTTAATTTCTGGTGAGGTTCTGTGCTATCTAATAAGGCACAAAGTTCAGCTGAAGGCTTTCTCTTGATTGAGGTCATTGTGATGATTCTCTGGAAACAAAGTGGTTGAAGACTCAGACATTGGAGTCTTGGTAATCTTGGTTATACTCCAAGTCTTGGTGAAGTTAATGAAAGTTTGATCATTCATTTCAACGTTACCATTTAGGAAATAAATGGGAAATCCTCAAATCAGTTTTTCTTTTCAAGTTTGAGTTTAACCTACAGGGTCATCTTATAGTCTTGTTTTTTGATAAGGATAAAAGAAAAAGAGACTCAGTTTATCATGCTCTGGAACAATCATATCTCCATTATCAACATTATCTGCAGAAGTAAGATGTCTGTAGACTCTGCTCTGTTGCCTCTAAAAACTGCCAGGCCAAAATTGTAGCCAAAATAGAAGAAAATATCAATTCATGATGTTTCTTGCTGTTGCAATTTTCTTTAACTCCAACAGCTGCTGTTTGGAAAGAGGAGAAGAAAAAAATGCTGCAGGACGTGCAGCCTTTTTGCCTGCTACTCAACTGCACGTATCCAGAATCCCTTAAAAAAGAATATATTTCTAATGGGTTAGAAGAAAAAAAGCCAGAACAGCCTTTCTTCCATGTTCCACTTCCTAATCTGATGAACTGATTTTCTGTGCTTATCTTTACCTAGAAGAATTTAGTCCTGAAAAAAAAAATTGTCCATTGTCCAAAAATGGAAAGGAAGAAAAAATGTCAAAAATTGCAAAAGCATGATGTCATATTGCTTCCTGAAAACCAAAACTTTTTGGACTGTAGTCACAAATACATAGTAGCTTTTATGGAGAAAGGTTTCACACATAATTTTACCATTTTACAGTGTCACTACATTTGCTGCGAATCCTTTGCACGTTTTAGTAAAACTAGGCTGAGTAGTTGACATGTATAGTCCAACCGAAATAATGAACAGCAGAAAATTGAGGCCAATTTTAAATTTTCTAGAACTTTTAAAAAACGCTTTTGATTTTTAATCTTAAAGTTAAGCTATTTCTGAAGTTCTAGGATTTACTAAATGTGATAATCTGTATTATTATTACTGTACTTGAACTGAAAAAATTGCTGACCTTTTTTTAGACTCTTAAATCCAACAAGAACTTGGTTCAACTTGCCAAGGTACACTGCTTTGATTTTGAACACATCCACCTGTAATACGAAAATATTTAAATAACATTTTAGTTAAACTTAATATGTATCTTCTTTTGAACATTTGTCAGTTTAGCCTTGTGTGTCATTGCTTTGTATCTTAATGGAAGCAAATTGATCTTGTTCATGCTGTTCTGTTGTCTTTGAATTCATAATTAAACATTACATGCTATAACTGATATTTTCTGATCCAATGAATATTATGAATTATGATTTTCAAAATCTTGCTGTATTTGATATGAAGTAATTTTAGAAACATCAGATACACACACTAGCAACAAAGTGCTTCCTTCCTTCACGGAATGAAATAGCCAAATCAGATCAACTACTACCTGTGTCAAAACTACTATCTGTTTCATCCAGAACCAATGAAAGTGATAAACAATAGGTGTCTAATAATTCTCAAAATATGAAGCAATTTCATTTTCACTAAAATTCACAGTTAATTTAGTGGAAATTAGGCAGGAAAATGGGAGTCAAGTGAATAGTATCTGGGAAGATTTCAACCACTTTGTTATTGGGAAAAGGATTTTTCATTGAAGCCATCTCTGTGATAGGTCAAATTCTCCACATACAACAGACTTGCACGATGAATAGACCTCATGTAATCTTCCCTTTTTTTGCTACTGTAAATCTTTGTACTATGTTCATCTCCTTGGCATATACATGTTTGTCGTCTTCTTGGTGCAGTCATCTTCGTTATCAATAGGAAAACTCACATAAGTATGCACACTGACACTGCGATTTGGAAACATACTATTCATTAATTGATTCGTCTACTCTTTTGGGAATCCAACTGCAGAATAAAATCTCCACAAGTAAACCTGTTTTATTTCTTGTGACTTCGGGAGCTAATCGGTTGTAGACAGAAGCAGTTGTCTTGGAAAGACTGGGTTGAAAATGCAATTTGAAGACAGAAGTTCAGGACCAGTTTGGGGGTTTGAAAACAAACAATAAAAAACTTGTATTGTTCCCACAGTTGCTGCCAAGTACAATGACTTACAGAAATTCATGCTACCTGTGAGAACGATATTTATCACAAGAGTCATATAGAAAAAAAGAACAAAGACTAAGAGCAGAGAATTAGGCATTTGAGAGCAAGTTGGAGCAAAGAGAACTGTGAGAGAATGAATACGCAAACAGTTGTAACCTGCAATCTTTTCTATAAAGAAGAAGATTAGGGGCCTATAGCCCAGGATATAGAAAAGCCCTTTAGAGTTTCAGATGAAGGATTTAGCCTCCCACACTGGCACATTCAAAAATTGACACATAATCTGGATTATACAGAAAAACTTCTTGTGAATTTGCAGATGAGTTATATTTCCACTGGAATGAGTATTCACAGAAGTCAATTGTATTGTTTGCGTATTTTTCTCTACAAGTTTTATTCTTAAAATTTAACACATATTCTTACAAAATAAAGGATTAAAAAAAAGCTCAGGACAGTTCAGTTTTTTGAAAGAAAAGGTATCAGTCCCTCTCTCAATATGTACTGATACCTTATCCATTGTAGCAAGCAGTCTTGCTGTTCAGATTTCTCTATGGTATTATCTTTAAGATATATTATCTATAACTATTATCTGTATCACCAAAAAGATTAATCTGTAACGTTTCCTAAATTACTTCTTGAAGCCAGATGAGCACTACTATCCTGTCATTACTATTTTCAGTAATAGCTATCATTTTCATAGAATCATAGAATCATAGAATCATAGGGTTGGAAGGGACCTCCGGAGATCATCTAGTCCAACCCCCCTGCCAGAGCAGGGTCACCTAGAGCAGGTTACACAGGAACACGTCCAGGTGGGTTTTGAATGTCTCCAGAGTTGGTCTCCAGTTGATTTTGATCAGTTCTTGACAAACATGACATTGGGCATGCACATCCTCTTCCATGATGGAGAAAGAAAATACAGGAATACAAAGGACATAATGACTAAGAAAAATTTAGTTTGGTTTTCATGCAAAAACCAATGTGTCTTCTAGAATCTTTAGAAGTGAAAAGAAAAGCAGATCAAATAAACAGAGGCAAGTTTAAAGAATAAATGAAGCATAGTGCAAGCAGATTTCCCCAGATTTCTACATCAGAGAACAAACTAACCTGGGCTGGCTGGCAGCAATGAAATACTCCCTCCTGTCCTCCCCAAAAGAAGATGTCTATGTACTTTGCGACGAATTTATGATTCTCTTAAAACAAAAATAAAAAATCTTCCAAACCTAAACTCAGAGCAAACAGCAGGGTCTAGTAAAGTATCAGATAGACATTTCCTTTTGTTCTGAAATAGATATTTCCTTTTGATCTGAAATTTGTTTTAGTTACTTTGTTCTTATGCCAATAACTACTCCAGGAATTACTCTTCTAGGAAAAGCTCTTTAAGCCTCAAAAAGCGAGAATATGTTTACCATGTTTAAAAGCAATAAGTGGGTGGGAGAATTGGAAACATGAAGAAATAAAACTCTGCTTGTAACACTGACATTAGTGTTCAGGAAAGTTAACAAGAAAAGGTCATGGTCTGAAGTAGGTACAAAGGCAAGATATCCTACAGAGATGTTATCAGTTCTATCAACCAGGCGTATTTTAACAAAGAACTAATACCGCCCTGGCCTTAAAAGTCTGTAATATTAAAAAAGAACTTTTAGAGTATATTTAGTCCAACTCAACATTACTCCATCAATTTAACTGTTTCACTGTTGCACAATGTTGAGGATGTTTAAAAGCAGCATGTTACCTATGGAGACAATCACCTCTTAGTTACAAGAGAAAATTATGTCTACATGGAATATAAAACATTAGTATTTTTGATACTCTGTCTATGAAAGGTTTTACATAAACATAAGTTTTATCAAAAAGACACTCACAGATCCAGTTACATTTTTCCTCATTCTTTTACCTGTCCTCTAGCAAAAGTGATCAGCCTGTTTCTTGAGTTAAGCCATCGTTTTCCCGAGTCACTCTTTTCTCCTTGTATACAAAGATAGGCCTCACCAGTGGCATCTGCTTTCTTCAAGTCTCCCGTGTGCATATGGATTGCATATTCTACAACTTCAGAAAAAATACACATACAAAAACCAAAAGTCAGCAGGAGCAAATGATCCCTGTCTTCTTACCCAGCATCTGCATTATGCACCAAACCCTGGTAGAAAGCATTGCAAATTTTGTCTGAATCCCATACTGCGTCACAGAACAGGGAGCACAGGTCTCTTCAGCCCTGGTGACATACATAAGCAAAATACATTCCTGCTGCATCACTCCCTGTTTGGCAATCCAGAGAATACAGATTTGTTCTGCCCTGACACCAGTCTCAGAAAATCAGCACTACTGGCTGCTGTTTGGGGCACAACATCTCCTGTGTCCTGCCCCCTTCCCCTAAGGTAGGGAGTCCCTTTCTAAGAAATACTTCATGTTTACATGCTCTTTGGGAAGTCTAAGTTCTGCCCTCTAAGACTATTTACTCATATTTCTTTGTTCCTTCCTTCCCTCTGTGTGTATCATCTTCTCTTTGAAATGAAATGGGAGCTTACACTCATAAAGTGGCTTAGAAGAAAGCTGCGACCTGATTGTCTTAAGCTTTAAACTCATGCAATTATCTCCCCATGAAGGAACACATCAGGACTATCAAGCTTGCTCACTAGTCAGACCATAATGTTATTACAATGTTCTTGAAGTTAAAACACGTTAATGTGAAACAGAACTAATGAATTAAAAATTCTTTCATCGGCTTTAATATATAAATAGAAAAAATCTTCATAATTTATATCGGTCTCCAAAGAACCTGCCATGTACTGTACAATAACCCACAAATACAGATCAGCCAAGTGAAATTTGAGTTTAAGGGAAAGCATTCCAGATTTTCTCAGCTGCGGTAATAGTATAGCGATTAGAAGAGACACCTGTGGCCACCATGTGGAGCTTCTGCTTCCTTGCTTCTTTCTGACACTTTATACAGAGGAGTGATGCAGGTGAGACCAGATTGCATTAATTCTGAGGAAACTTCATAGAAAACTCCTACATTCATTTTTAAATGACCTATTTTAGTCTATTTTAGTTTATAATGGAAACAAGGAAACACTTAAACAGAAGCAGGTCACAATCTCAGTATTCATGGTTATTTGCATCATTTTAGCAAGAAGCCAGGAAAAATAAGGTTTTCTGGGGGCTCGGTTTGTTTTTCCTTTAGTGTTGTAAATCTGCTTTTACTCAGATTACAATAATAAATCTGTGCTCATTGGTATAATGCCGGTGCTGTCACTTCAGTAATCTAACTTCGGTGGCTATATTAGGAATATGATCTTTATGTAGTCAGCAGGAAAAGGCAAGTGCTGTAGAAAACACCCATGATGGTTTCCCATATATTCTAGGGATAGATACTAAAAGTTAGGAGTCTAAACTTAGACGGTCTGCACGTTCCTCTGCTTCCAACCACAAGCATCATTACTTTGGCTTAAGAAAAGAAGCCATTATCCTGCAAGAGCACAGGTTTGTAAAACACACCTTTCTAACATTTTTCAGGAGGAGGAAACCATTTTATACACTGTAAAATGCAAAGTCACATTCCGGATTGAGTAATAAGCAATATGCACACATACTAAGCATGTATTCAAGAATGCATCTGTCATCTCTTGAACTTTTTTTGTCACAAGCTTCAAGACCGACATTTTTTATTTTTTTTAAGGGCTGAGCACCCTTAAAATCCAACATTTGGCAAGTACTGAGCTATCTTTGACTACTCCAAACGATTCGACTCCAACTCCCACAGCCTTCATTGCTGCCACAGTAAAGCAGATATAGACAACATCTAGACTATGTGACAGCTACATGCTGGAGAAAATCTTCCAGCTTCACTCTGCTGCGTGTTCCTACCTGGGACCTGGCTGGCTGTACAGCACCTGCTTTCCTGGGAAACACGTGTGTGTGAAGAAGGGAAATGGTGTTTTAGACAGACATGAAACCAAGGAGCAAATAAGAAGGACAATTAACAATACAAGCCAGAGAGCACTGAAATTCACATTATTCAAGTCTGAAATACGTATTTCAGTCTAAACTACATCACAGGATACACAAATATCTGAGTATAGATCTTGGAAACATCTGGTATTTTCAGCACGGTTTGCTTCTTGAATCAAATTTATTCGAAGGTAGAAATGGCCCAATTTAGCCAAACTGTACATCCTTTAAAAAGATATAATTATGAGAAATTTCTGGTACGTTTGAGAATGATTGTTAGAACCCAGAAGCTAAGGCTGTCATTTATTTTCATGCGTAGGTGATAGGAAAACAGGCAGGGGAAAAAAAAGTGTTCTGAGGATATTTATTTTTAAGCTTTTCTTACAGCTCTTTTCACAAGTTGGTGCTATTCATATTGAGTGTTATAGCAAAAGGCCTGAATTCAAATATTGTGATATCTTATATAGTTATTTCTTTATATGTCTAAAATTAAAAGGTCACATCACTGGAACAAGGGTCCTAAAGGGTGGGTTTGCATACTGATTGAAAAAATTAATATCTAAAAGGATTCATTAAATAATAAAGGCTGTATCAGGCTGCTAATAAAAGTGTGCTCATTGCTATAAACTTCTGAAATGTCTTTGTTTCTCTTAATCTTTTACTACATGGGGGTGATATCTGAAAAAAACTGTTTTCTGAAAAGTAACTTTATTTCACTGCAACACTATTTTGCTTTACTACAGGGACTTCCCCTGGGATATTTTTTTTTTTTAATCATGTAAACCAAGAGCTGGGAAAGTATTTGTAAATGACAGCATTGCTCATGTTTGACGATAAGAAGTAAATCGAGAGTTTTTCTAGAATGGGGCCCTAATGTATCTCATCTCTTTCTTCAAGGCGGTTAAATATGCGCTGCCTGGAGAAAGACAACATAACTGCATTAAAACCGGTGTAGTGACACAGACTTGCTCTTGCTGGAGATCCAGATAGTTGAAAGTAAATGAGCTGTCCAGGTGACTCTTTGGCATTTAGCCAACGGCATTTTTGCTTTTAGAGGAGTTAGGATATGAAGGTAAGACTCTGTGTTATTCATCTAGAGTGTTGCCTTGCCCGTATAGCTCGTTCGTATAAGCAGATTTGTTGAAGTCAAAAGGCTACTTGCGTGAATAAAATCAGAAGAGTTTGGTCTGAAGATCTGATCACTTATGTAGGATGGATTAGAAATCACAGTGCTCACAATTATCTTTACTGCTTTTGTCCGGAATCATTTGTCTACTTAACCATGGGCTTGGCTTTACGCATACAAGTAATACTCAAAGGTGACAGACACTGAAAATTAGAAACATACCTAATGTTTGTTGAGTCAGTATTTTCAGGTGAATCTGCTGAATCTATTGATGCATAATCTAAAGCTCAGTGTAGTCACAGCAAAAGGACTTCCACTATTATAGGTGAAACAAAAACATACAAAGTAACCCCAGCGAAGGAAGGCATAACACAGGAGATGATGGGAAATGGGGTAAAAGTTCTTACGGTGAGTTTGGGACCATTATCACTCTCAGATGAACAACATACCCCAACAAAAATCTACTGAAATAAGATGTTCAAGTCAACCTTGCTGTCCTTTTCTCTTCCCAATCCTATTTATAAAAGTTCTGTTTCAGATGTAAGCCAACATAGTGTGAAACTGAAAGTGATCACCTAGTGCCCATTAAAAAGGGGGGAAAAACATGAATTAAAGATAGGACAGAAGGTGTTGCTTTGAATTTGCCTTTTTTTGGTGGTTGTTGAATTTACTATGTACTATGTATTCCAATATCATTTATTGTTATAATTCAGTAATATTTGCCCACAGAACTCCCAATAGCCTTTCAAGGCTGAACAGTTTAAATGATACAATCACATCCTTTCTGAATATCAGAGGCTTCGTTTTACACCACTGTGAATTTAGCTTTGTAATGAAATGGGGCAATGCAGGTAATTTTTCCAATAGGGGGGCAAACAGTAAGAGAAGCTGATGGGGAGGAAATGAGCTATCAAATGAACTCCTCTTCCTCCTGTTGGAGCTCTCAAGACTGTTTCTTTTACTGCTGTCCTCTGTAGATTGTCAAGTTCTCCATGGAAAAGTGGGAGGGATGAGAATGCAAATGGAGCAGTGTAGGGTGCTGTATTTCAGAGCTGTTGGATATAGCTGGCAGGGATTTTTTTTTCACAGGCTTCTGCAAAAATTCTACTCTACAAAATAGTAAAATAAATAGAAAAAGGAGATATGGGGAATGAGTTTTCCAGAGATTATTGTCACAATTCCTCATTGAATCAGTTTTGGTTTTAAATGAATGTTAGGCAACTAAGAATCAAAGATGAGAAGAGTAAGCAGGGATATTTTTTAAATGTTCGTTTGGTTCTGTGGCAAAAAAAATGTGTAAAACTAAATTTGATGCCTAATTTATCACATAAGAAGTCTCAAAACATTAAAATCACCCTTTCTGTGAAATTAAAGGTTTGGGACAAGATCCTCAATTGATTCAGCCACACAGCTAATACGCTCAAGACAGTAGAGCAAATCATTTTATGCCTGTTGAATATCTGATCTTATTAATCTAGTCAGAAGTACAGGGTTCATCTAACCTACGCAACGGAGTGTAGTAGAAAGATGCCTGAGAGAGGAGGAATTTGAATCAGTAAATGCAGGCAGAACACCATGACTCGCTTCACCATCTCTAGGCCTGAGCCAGTCTGGTTCATGCTAGTTTGGTGCCATGCTTGACCTAATAAGCCCAACGAGTCAAAAGACTCCATTAGCCCTCTGTGCTCGAACACATCATGGTACACTACTACATAATAACGATCTATTGTGATTAACAAAGCAGTGGAAATGTTATGCTTTATCTATTAATTACAAAAAACATGAAGTTGGGTGATTTTTAATAAATGTTTGTTAATACAGATGTTTCTTACCACAGATGTTAAGCACTTAAACCCCTCAAATTCTTATGTTATCGGACTTTACTGGGGAAGTGAGGAGGAACAGGATGTCAGTAGACTCCAGACAAAAACCACTTCATTTGCGTCACAGGAGCCTAATGTCAGCCAAAAGAGGCCAGTTCACAAATGGTCTTAAAAATCCTTTGGTAAAGAGAAGGTAACAATTTTCTTCAGTAGTTATTTTGAGAGCTACATGTTGCAAAGTTCTTACTCTAGCTTCAAATAGCTCCTATTGCTGTATGACTCCTGGTGCACGCCTTCAACTGCAGTCACAAATAGTGGCATTGTAAAAATCATCAAGACATTATCTAGAAATCGTCAAAGAATGTGCAGTCTAATAGCAAGCATTTCCAAAATGTTAATTGTTATTGTGTGCACTGACTTCGCCCCAGTGTGTTAATATGCACATCAATCATAGAATCTTCATGGTTGGAAAGGACCTTTGAGATCATTGAGTCCAACCATACACACACACACAAAAATCAAACCAAACCAAAACAAAACCAAAAACCAACCAAACAACCTACAATCTCTGCCACTAGAGCATGCCCTGAAGTGCCACATCTAGACGTTCCTTTAATACCTCTAGGGATGGTGATTCAACCACCTCCCTGGGCAGGCTGTTCCAGTACCTGACCACTCTTTCAGTAAAGTAATTCTTCCTAATATCTAATCTAAACCTCCCCTGCCGCAACTTCAGACCATTTCCTCTGCTCCTGTCATTATTCACCTGGGAGAAGAGGCCAACACCCGCCTCTCTCCAACCTCCTCTCAGGTAGTTGTAGAGGGCAATGAGGTCTCCCCTCAGCCTCCTCTTCTCCAAGCTAAACATGCCCAGCTCCCTCAGCCTCTCCTCATATGACCTGGTCTCCAGACCCCTCACCAGCCTGGTAGCTCTCCTCTGGACATGCTCCAGCACTTCAGTGTCCCTCTTGTACAGAGGGGCCCAGAACTGAACACAGCACTCGAGGTGAGGCCTCACGAGAGCCGAGTACAGAGGCACGATCACTTCCCTGCTCCTGCTGGCCACGCTAATCCTGATACAAGCCAGAATGCTGTTGGCCTTCTTGGCCACCTGGGCACACTGCTGGATCAATGTCTTGCATAGAATTATCACAGAATTCATAAAAGAAATTAATCCATGTCTTTTAGTCCAAAGTCCAAAATGGTGCATGACAAATAATTTGGCCCATAATACAGGTAGACTACAATAATGTGCTCACAAACCCTAGGATGGACAGGCTAAAAAAAAGAAATGAAAAAAAATTGCTTCTGTGATACTAGCTAGCATCCAGAATACAAATTCACCTCTGAGATAATCCCACAGAACCTAACGAAATTAAGCAATAGAATCATTTGACCTTGTATTTTTAACATCATTGTATCTGGTGTATCTGGGGAGTTACCTACAGTGTGGGCTTGGGCACTCACTTTTAAGAAAAAATATTTCTACAGATAGAAGAAAAAGCAATTTCAGAGATTCACGTGTAAATTTTGTTTGTTTTTTTTCTTTTTCATTTGCTTACTTTTAATTATTAAGAATAATAATGATAGCTAATATGATGGGATTTACTGGGCAATGAAAAATCATACTCAACCCCCACCATATGAGGTGGGATATGCATGAGACATGGACAGAGGACACATTAGAGCTCAAGAAGAAATGAAAAAACATGAAACAAGTGTGTTTGTAGATGCGGGGAAAAATTGGGAGTGGCCACTGCTTTTAACAAAGGAATTGCAATTTTCCTGAAGATTGCAAATTAGCATAGACTTATATTTTTGCTTTGCTAAATCTCATGGAATCACTTAGTTTAGAATAGAAGTAATTATATCAGTATGCCCTTCCTTACAACCAGGCAATTGACAATTACTGATAAAGGTTACTATTTATTTGGATGCTTAGTTTTTAGCATTTACTTTACTTCCTTTAAAGCTATATACCTGTTGTTTTCTTGATCGATACAATTCAAAATTGTTCTTTTGTCATTATTCTATCAAGACATTCATTAAAGACATCTCCATAAATGGATGTCTCTCTCAGAAAATTAATGAGAGCAATCACATAAAAATGAATGTTTTTTTTCTCTAGTAATCAAACTGGAATACAAGTAAGAAGCTGACAGAAATTTTAGACTGAATTAGTATTGGGGCTACAAAGAATGAGACTGATATTAACACTTCCAGTTATAGATCACTGGACTCCACTAAATGGTTTGTAAGGAGTTTCCTAGGTTAGTGGATACTACCCATCTATGGAACAATTTTTGAGGGAGAGTACATGCACATCTTTTCCCAAGAAATTTTCTAAGAAAAAACACCTTAACTTTCTAATATACCACAAAACTGAATTGCTTTACAAATCAGGATAATGCTGTCTGACAGTACCTCCATTTAGTTCTTAGGGGTGCATTCTAGAATTCTTTTTGGTCAAATTTCTGGAGTTCTTATATGTAGTTAAGCATTTAGAAATTTTGAATTCTGAAAATAATTACCAATACTTGCAATTTTTCCCAGTCATTGATAAAGAAATTGGGGCAATAGAGCTTTTTAACAAGCTCTAGATTTACTATATTCAGCATTGTACATCTTGCATATATTACATCCAATATCCAATGTTATTTTGAATCTGACAGATCAAAACCCTAAAACAACAATTTTTTCATTAAATGAATACAGGGCTACTAATTGCTTAAAATTATGCAACCCCGCACAAAACCAGAGATTTAAAAGGTCTTCAGTGTTCTGTTTGTTCAAGTTTCAACTTTAAATGGGATGAAAAATTTAGGAAAATCTCCTTAGAGAATAGCATGCAAAGGCTCACATGGAATATTTTATTCCTTTTCCTGGGCTGCTTCCATCTTTTTCTATTAGTTTCTGCTTAAGCAGAACACTCTTTGTACTATAGCCTCTAGCAATAAACCTCTTAACTGTCACTAAAAGCTTCAATATATGATCTTTACTATCCCCATCAATCCTCTTTTATTCTAATGAGCTGGATAGATGGGAAGCCTGTTCTTAAATAGCTAGTGATCAAGTTATCTGTATGGAATTGGTTGTTTCTCTTCATATTCCTGGGGGGTTGGGAGAAATCACTTCATTATCTCTCTGGCATCATACAATTCACACGTGTTACTAACAGCAGAGAAACATGCAACTTACTATACATTTTTGTAGAATATTACTTGCTGTGCTATTTCTCCTCAGCATCAATAAATTACTAGTGCAACTGAAATTCTTGGATATCTCTTTGCTTGCTAATTGTAACACATTTTTAAAATTCTGTTTCTGTCTTGTAGGGGGTCTTTGCAATTCTTTCATTCTTAAAAAAATTACTATGTTTCTAGGTCACATACATTTCTTTATGAATCAAAGATTTAGGTAATATCACACAGTAGATGATATTTTGTATACATCTTCAGCTGATGTAGCATTAATTTAAAGAGATAATAAATAATCAAGTGCTAAAACTGGAACATCATCTAACATGAAAGAAGCCAAATCCTGTGTTTGGTGGTAGCAGTTACAGCATCTGTCATAATCCTGATAGCAACGATTTCTGTTTTTTCAGCTTTCTTTTGTGATAAATGCATGTGCAAAACCATCATATTCCTTAATATCAAATTCTTGCGGAATCCTCACACAGTATTTTAGACCCAGAACAGATATACTGGTATTCCAGTGACGGATCCTGACCCCAATAACAAAAAAGGACTTAGCTTACCAGGCAAAGGCTCCTGATCTGCATAGAGAGCTGGCAGTTCCACACATTTGTCTTCATTAGGGTTGAACCAGCAGTCAAAAGCTAAATACATCTCTTCGTTTGTGCCTGTGTGCTTCATATGCAGTAAATCTAAGTGCCATGGCTGTTCTAGCTCACGATGTGGGCCAGTTACCTGAACTTTGTATATTGACCCAATATTTGCCAGTTCATCCTATGTGAGCAAATAGAGAAGATGAAATGGATCTCATTGTAATTGTGCCAGATCAAGTGTAGTTGACAGTTGTATGCAACAGTTGAACAAACTTCAGTAGTTAAAGAATGGGGGCAGATTTATAACTGCTTCTATTTTTCCCCTTTCTAATCCATACAAAATTGATTTACTAACGTGAATGAGGAGATGGAATCCCTGAGTTTTGATATCAGGGAATGAGTGATGGCAGTCACTGCTGGAATTTGTACACGGAACAAGGCACAGTGTTCATACATATCACACTGATTCAGTAGACTATTTGCAGGCACAGAAGCTTTAGTCAATTCTAAAAATTTTGAACACTATTAGAAATATTTCTTGTCACTTGTGGTATAAAAATGGTGCAATTAACTATAAATTTGGAGGAGAATTAATTCAATTTTGAGGAAACATCCAAGAGATCCCCCATCTTCACCCTAAATCATGTTTTCATATAGAAGCTGTCCATTAGAATTTTCCTTTTCTTAGATTCATTCTTGAGAAAAAATCCCCTAGATATACTGGGGATAGTACAACATCTCTATGGCCATCGCCTGAGTAAGTTAAAGTAGAGGAGGCCTTAGATAACTGTAATATTTTTTTTAAACCAATTGTTTTTCCCTGTAAGGGAAAAAGAAGGGAAAAACAGAAGCTGTCTTTTCCTCTTTCTGTTCTCTACTTCTCATATTCTTTCCCCTTCCGCTTTCATTTCAAATACTGGCCAACTGGAAGTGCATGTGACCTGACTTCAGCCTTTCCTCTGAGAGGACACTTCCAGTTTCATACTATTTCTTTATATTTACCAGAGGCTCTTGGAAATAACTTGTATCATGTTTATGGCCTAGGCTCGTCAGCTTAGTTCCTCTTTCATCAAAGAAAAAAGGAACACCAAAACCCAGCCAATTATTTCTTTAGCTCAAACATTAAGTTCAATTTATGTGACTAGTAGAAAGAAGAACCAGGAAACAGATTCTTCACTCACAATTCTAAGACTGCTTTCTGATGAACCCCAAATGAAAAGTCACATATTTTCACATGCTCTTTGAGCTTTTTGACAGGGCTCTCTTCATGCGCTTTTTTTTTTTCCTGATTTTTCTCTTGCTACCTGCTTCTACAGTTCCAGCAGTCAATCCTGAAGAAACATCTTTCACGATGTGGCTTCATGGACATAATTCTCTGATAGAAAGCTGGTTTGTGATGTTCCCACTTCCCTGTCTGCCCACTTGCCTCAGTCCTGCCTTACATTTTGTTTCTGCAGCCGCAGGATGAACCAATCAAGGTTAAAACAAAGGCTGAGGAACCAATCAAAGTTAAAACTTCCAGTTTTCTCACAGGCATTAGCCACTTCCTCAAAACCCACAATGGACAACAGAAGGATGGAACAAGCATTACAACAATGGGGCAAGTAGTAGTCACACTTCCCCTAAATATTGTCCTAGCTTCCAGCACTTTGTGGCTCAGGGATCTCCTGAGCCAGAGGATGTGTCTGCAGTGTTTACCTTCAGGTCAGTTCCAAATGCTACTGAACTGGTCTTTCATGGAGAGCAAAACCAGAAAAGTGTAAAAGTAACACAGCATTGGCACTGGGAAGGAATTATAGCTACAAGAGGGAAGTAAGAGCATTGGGAAAAGAAGCAGGCTCCAATTCAATGGAAGTGGACCTCAGACGCTTGTTAATATTTCAGTTAATGGGTAATAGGCTGAAGTGAAGACAAATGGTGGAAGGGCAGAAGAACTGCATAAAGGAGAAAACTTGTGGGTAAAAAGGAGCTGATCAAGAGGAAAAAAAATGATAATGACAGGCAAAAAAAAAAAAAAAAAAGAGAGAAACTATGCAAAAAAAGGCAGTTAGCCCAAGGAAACGTGGTGGCAGGTATGAGAGACATGAACTTTAAGTTTCATCTCATTTATGATTCTTCCTTCTCCACCATCATCCCCAAAAGCTCTATAGTATCCCATGGCATATTGCACGTTTACAAATTACTTACTTTTGTAAGATCAATCAAACCTGTAAATCAGTACCTGCAGTGTGGTATATACTGTGATATGCACCAAGGGACCAATTCGCTCACTTAAGCATTCTCAGTACGAGACATTGGGAGAACCTGCTCGTTTGAAAAGCATTGTTCAAGTGACAGTGTTACTCCCTAGAAACAAAAATGATGACCTGTGCCAAACTACACAGAGGACTTAAAAATCAATTTGGCCGTTTAAAGAAACAATTTATCTCAGAATTAAGTGGGTTATCAGCTACACGATTCTTAGGCTTTTCTTTCAATAGAGAAAGGTTGAAGTACTTTGATCTGAATTGCTTTTCCTGTAACTTGAAGCGGCAACTTTTTGTGACTCAGGTTGCCGTAGAAGATAAAAGAAAGGCATATTGGATGGTCTTCATTGCTCAAGTCAGATCCAGTGATGTCCATTATCCAGACACCTGACAACTTCATGTCGATTTCAGGCAGTTTAGGACTAGAAGTCAATCTTCTACCTTCAAAAATTATCAAAGAGAAAGAGGAAAGATGACAGCATGAGAGAATGGTATAATATAGCAGGACCGCAGCCTTTACAGTACACAAACTCTATCTGCAGGTTATATTGTATCTATAGCAACAGTTTACTAAGAATAACACATCAATACCTTTATTATATTTTTTGCCAAGAATTTAACAGCTTAATGTTCCTTCTGTGTTTAAAATTTAGTTTCAGAGGTATTTTCTTGATGCCAAGATCTTTTCCTTGTCATGTTTGGAAGTAATTGCTAAGAGAACATTCAGTCACCTTTTAGAGGTCTAATTAATTGTTCTTTAAAAAAAGCAATCAATGTTACTAAAACCAATTTATCATTTAGAAGCACCAGCCATCTGTAGCATGTAGGCACCTAATGCAAAATGAATAACACTAATGAACTCTGCTTGTAACTAAATCATACCTAGCAATATAATATGTGCTGTAATAGTGCGAGACCAACAGGTAATCCTGTAATAAACATACAAAAATATTTGCCAGATCCTCAGAAGATCAATATTACTATCTCCCTCTCTTTTTCTTCATTAATTGCTGTTGTCCTGCATTTTCATTCTGTTTTAACCATTCTACGGGAAATGAAAACGATTTAATAGAAACGCACAGCTCAGTAAAATGTACTTTCTACAACTCAGAAAAACTACACAACTACATCCTTATCTATGATGGGCACCTTATGTTTTTAAGCTGTCTTACTCCCTCTGGACAAACTTTTGTAGCTCATTTACTTTACATGGAATTGTTTTCACAGGATTGAAGCAAGGAATTTTTTCTACTAGTTCTAAATGCCTAAAGGTCCTGCTGCAAATGTTCTTTTCCCAAATACGTCCAGGTTTAGATTTGCACAAATTGTGGTGTAGTAAGCTTGAAATGAGCAAAAACCGAGCATACCAGAACTGTTGCTTTGTGCTGTGGAATAATACCACAGGTAAAGACTAGGCTTATTTCACTAAAGTAACTTTTCTCTGGATTTTAAATGAAATCCTAAGCTACCTGAAAAGTGGTGCATAAAACTTCAGCTACTTATCCTCATGAGGTACACACCCCAAACTCTCATCTGCTTTAAATCTTTCACTGCAATATGCTATATTTAATTTGGAAGGCAAGTGTTCCATACACAACACAGTGACAAGATAAGATAGAATTTTACTAACTTTGACCTTACCAGGTGTGGTTTTGCTATAATAGTAAGATCAAACTGAAAATTCACATTTTCAACAAAAGAAAGATACTATAGAGATCTGAAAGAGCTATAGCAAAATTTTAAAATAATACATATAAAAACAGGCAGGCCAGTTTTGCAAAAGAGCTTACCAACTGTCACAATCTCACACACAGTCTCACATAATCCCAGATGAGTATCAAGCCAGTTCCACAATGGGAAGACCCATTCTTTGTCTGAGTCTTGTGATTCCTTGACTGTTACCATCTTGAGGTACATCCCAGCCCCATAGCCTTCTCCATCATGTCCTATGACCACTTTTTGCAAATGACTCAGAGAAACAGCTTTGACCAAAAATGAATCCACCTGCAAAAAAGGGAAATACTTAATGAAACAGAGTTAGGACCAGGGTTTTCTTGAACTTCAGGGAAAATGTAGTCCAGGATTCAGTTAAGGATTTAAAATTTGTCTGCTTTTTTGTAATATTTAACATAACATCTCCCCCCTGAATCTAAAAAAGCACACACTGATTATACCTAACATTGAATCCCACATTTATCATTAAGGATGCATTGTAACTTCATTTTGTCTTTGGACAATATGAATCATTTAATCTATCATTTCACATTACATTAAAATGCATAGACCTCAACCTTCTGACAGTCAAACATTATGACAAGATTTTGGTTCTAATCAAATTTGTATCTTTCAGGGTACTTCTAGTTTCTAAAATTTATCATACAAACCTAGATTAATAGTCCTAAAGAAAAGTTAGAAATCTAAAAAGAATGTGTTCACACTGTGATAGCTTATAAATTCTTCTCCGATAGTCAGAAAAGCCTGTCTTTTGTTTTTTCTTGCAAAATGAAAATAATTGTGGAAGCAGCAAATGGAGAAAAGAGTAAGCAACAGAAGGGTGCAAGTTAAGATGAAGGCGAAAACAATTGAACAAAAGACAAGAGGTGGGAAGGGAAGCAGAATAGAGAAGGCAGAGTAAGACAGAAGAGAAGTAAACACAAGCATCAGTGAAGGCGAATAGGGACAACAAAAACAACAAGTTAAGGACAAATGTGAAATGCAAAGAAAGAACTTGTATGTCCCACTAAATTCTTGCTTGTTTTGAAAGGAAGCCAGGTGTTCTGTATATGGCCCAGCCTAGACCTGATGGCAGCTGACAAAGGTCAACAAAGTTATGAACAACTGGAGTTTAAACAGCAGTGTCTAGGATTAGAATTAACATCATCATCCCAATAAAACATTAATTCAATAGTAGGAACTTACTAAACCAGATGTCAGGGCACTTAAGATCTTAGCAAACCGACCCCTAAAAATATAGCACTTGCCAAAGTCCTATGTGTTATCCCTGCTTCTTTTTAAGTAAAAAACATTGGAGAAGTAGATTTGCTGCTACTAATAGTAGAAGTACTTTCATACGACAAAAATACTGATTTTTTTTTTCTAACAATCGTCAGTTTTTATGTGCATTCTCTTCTCTAAGTGGAATTATTGTCTCTTGTCTAAACTTACTGACCAGACATTGAGTTAGTATTTCATGCGGGATTGTGGTTACAGAAACATCACTGATTGTAAAAGTCTCACAGCAATTTCTGTAACTTATTTTGAATCACTGATTATTAATTCTTTGCTACCTGTGCTGTCCTATATTTGGCACAGAAGAAGTAAGAAGCATGATCACAGAGGTTCTCCACAGTAATCTGCTTTCTGTATGCTCATGTGGAGCCTTTATTATCATGTTCTTGTAGAGGAAGGAAATAACATTGGCATCGGTCTACTGCAAATATCTGGAATATAAAGCCTGTTGCCAAATTCTTGCCTATCTGTAGCAAGATGTATTCTGAGCAGGCATTAAGCAATATTTAATGCGGTGCTAACCCCTGCACATGTAAGGCGGCATTTTTGTGCCATTACCTTATTCCTGTGAAATTTTCTTCCTTTTACTAAAGATGTATGAAGTTTCCTCACACCTGTGTCCCCTCTTTTGCCATAGAGAGTGATATAAACATTTGCAAAAGTTTCTGCTCCCCAGCGGTCACCAATGTGTACAGAGACAACATACTTATAGACTGTACAAAAAGGAGAAAAAAAGTTTAAATACAGATGATTATGTACAAGATGTACTTAAAAGAAAACAGCAACAAAGAGCATTTATTGAGGCTACTGCTTGTTTTAATTTCTGCAGCTACCAAAAAATCTGCTACACAGTGATTGAAATAGGTTACTCTTTATGAATCTGATCTCTTTATGCTAAACTCAGTGAAGACTTTCCGTTAATTTCCTTAGAAATCTGAAGGAAATTTGACTTGGACAATTTAGACTTATTCAGCTTAGAGCTACTAAAATCTAGACAAATTCTGCCCAATTCTATTTTACTGTGCAAGATCTGGAAAATAAGAACTCATCTGAGTTTGTTCAGGGACTGTCAGGAACTGGATTATCTTTGCAGTAGATAAAAATGCTCACAGGTCAAAGGCTCTACGTAAAGTTTATACAAATTAGAATAGCAGAGACATGTAGCACAGTATCTGGATGCATGACATAAGTATAAAAATTTACAAAATGCACTTACAACTTTAAGGTGCGTGACAGGAACTATACACTTTTTGCCTCTATAGTGCTCCTGTATAAATGCATTTCTACACACTCAGATTGGATTTTCTTCTAACGATCTTGGAAAGATCATTATATTGCATACGTATTCATACTCATACAAAAAGAATGACCAAAATTTTTCAAATGTCATTTTTATGTACAGTCCTGCTGAGTTAGCATTTAACTAATGTAATGCTATAGTTTCTTTTAAGGCCGTGAATAGGTTTGAGGTATTCAGGGAGCAGAACTTCTGGAACTTCAGTTTAGAAATGCAGTCATATCTCTAATTACTTTTATCTGATGTGTAACTGTAACTTTTGTGAACAAATGTAGTACTTCTATAGGTTTTCACATTCCAAGTGCATCTCTAAATATACTCTAAAACTCTCAGCATGTTAAAAAACAGTCCTTAGGGAAAAACAAAAAACCTTTTTGTACAATGAGGATTACTTCTGATACTTGTGTTAGTAACTGAAGCTATTATGAGCTAAGTATTCAATAGTAAGCCTACTAAACCTATTATAAGCTAAGTAATTCTATAGTAAGCCTACTACAAATAATTTCCATAGCTTTGAAAATGCGCCTTGTCTTTAAGAAGTATAGTTATACTATTTAGTTTTGCCCACTTAGAATCATGCAGAAGATTTAGCAACTATGAAACCAAATATGTGACTTAATCGGAAAATTAAAATTTCTTAAGTGGTCAGCATTTTCACAGTCCATATGTAAAGACAGTTGCAACAGAGCCACTGAAGATACCAAATTCAGACAAAGTGCTGTATTATATCCGTGGCATCGATTTCTTTTCAAGAGGTTAGTTCACTTTGTTTATATCTTCTCACTGTTTTTACCTGGTAAAGTTTTCTGGTCCTTATTGACTGCTGGGAATTCTTTCACCAGCTCCTTGTCTCCTCTGTTAAGAGAGAGCCAGCACTTACAGTCAAAGTTCAGTTCTTGTTTTGTATGTAGTTCTTCTAAGTGAAAAGACTTCAAATGCCAACCCTCAAAGCCTGGCACTTCATCACAGCTGACCCGAATCTTGTATACATCTCCCAGATCTCCAGTCTCAACCTGCAACAAATATCATGAGGAAGAGCGTACTGTCAGGGCTGGTTCACCTACAGAGATTTTCCCAAACAGTGTAGAATTCTTGAACTTAATGTCAACCAATGGAAAAGCTGAATTGAAGGCTGGGATAACTGTGATGAGGGAACCAATCCTTCTCTTTTTCATGGTAGGAGCATGGGTGAAATTGTCTCCCTTATTAGTAATGTGAGCATGATACTCTACTGTTAGGGTGAGTCAAGGTTAAAATTAGAAGCAGCTGTGCATCTAAGCTTTTTAGACAAAAGGTAACATGTAAAGCTTTGACCCTGATGGGTAAGGGGAGCATTAACTTACAATTAAAGGTTCTGATACAAGCAGTTGAGTGAGGTTTTAAAATTAATGATAATTACCATGAGCCTAGAAAGTTTTAACTAAATTCTCATTTGCAAAGCGGTTGGATTTTGAACATGAAATTACTTTATAACCAATTCTTTAGAAAAGGGAAGAGAGATTTCTGCATAAAAGTAAGTCATGAATGTTGCAGAAATAACTCTGTAGAATAACATAGGCCTGTTCCCATACTGCATATGGGAAATTCAATATCTGGTTGCTGATTGTGGGCTTTTGTGAGATCTGGTTACACCGTCTAACCTAGGACTGTGGGATCTGGGGTGACTAAACTACAACAAGTGCTAATGATGTGCAGGACATTAAACACTGCACAATAAGTCATCTGAACACCAGGAAGTGGAGTGCTGCAGCCTTTGACAGGGCAACTGCAAGAAAGACAAGATGGGAAGTGATTTTTCGAGTGAAACAAGACAGAACTATTATTTTAAAAAGGTTAAAAAATATTTTTAAGAAGGATCAAACCAGAAAATATTGACGGTTGCCTTGTTCTTCTCTCACATTGCTTTTTTTTTTTGCAGACCAGTCACAACATAAGCTTTGGTGACCGTTGCCAGAAAATAAATCTTTTGTGCACCCAGTAGCACCACAGTAAGAAACTCAGGTTAGTCTTACGCAATCATGCTCTGGGACCAGCAGCATCACCAGCAGACTGGCTCCTAAAAAAGACTACAGAGCTCCTAATAGATTAATTTATTGTGCTCCTCACAGAGTTCTGCACTTGACCACCCTTCACTGCTGACCTAGCTTGCTTAAAGCTAGCTCATGTGCCTTTGCACAGTGGACCTATACATGTAGGGAAGTATCAGCTACCTTATTCTTATTTGGGAGGAACCATATAAGAGGTGTGATTTTGTCATTTTGGAAGAGAGTTGGCCATCCTCATTAACAACTGTTATGCAGATGAGAAATAGCAAAACATCAGAGTATGAAGAGGAACAGTTAATTGAAAATAAAGCAACCCGACAAAATCATTTTACGGGAGCTTGAACTGTTTAGGATATAGAACTTAGGAAAAGGGGCCTATGGTAGGAAGGGATTACACTTAATGACTTAAAAGATCCCTTCCAGTCTGAATTTCTTAAGGTAAGTGTTATAAGTGGTTGCTGTGCCAATCCAACAAAATTTCAAGATTCAAGGCATTGTTCTTTGAGGACCAGGGGAGAAATCTTTCCTAATGCCTATATAACAGCCCCGAGGCCGCAGGGAATCTTTCAGCTCCTGAACTGTAACTCCAGGGTACCCACAAAGGCCACACACAGCAGTAGCTTTACACCGACGAAGAGGGCACCAGACTTGTCCTCTCTCCAAGCCTAGCCTGCTCTGCCTGTCTGTATGCCATCATCAGACAACAGACATAGTCCCAGACTACGATGTACATGTGAGGGAGGTTATGCCTCTTGGATCTATCATGTCCTCACAGATTCCTAACTTGGTCTCCACCATTGTGCCATGAAAAGGGCAGAATTTCATGTCAAGAGGTTTTCATGTATGCTGTGTATGCTGCAAAGGATATCATTAGCTATGATGGACTGTGATCTAATTCTCCTAAAACATGCATTCTTCTCATTAAACTTAAGGGGAATTATTTGGGTTCAGTGAGAGGAGGGCGCACAAGTTCTTCACTCATCTAAACTACAGTTCCTACACAGGCAACAAAGTCATTGCTGCTTCTCTTTCAGAATCAGCCTACTGACTTGTAAAATTACTGCCTGCAGATTTTCTTTCCTGTAGATGGACCTAATGACTGTATCACACAGCTACTCTAAATGCTGTTCATAATTTATTCCATAAAGGCCTCTGGTTTGGAGTTGCAACACCACAGAACTTGGTTCTTTTTATATGACAGGGCAAGCTGTACCTCACAATTTACTTTGTCTTCTGATACCCAAATTTGCAATTCTCTGAGCTTCTAAATTGTCATAAAGACATGTGTTATAATCCTTGTAGAAAATGCACAGATGAGATATGTAGGAAAATAATTTCAGAATACAGGACAGACTATTTGAAAGCCACTATTTTCTATTTTGTTTCTAGAATCACAATTTCAATGCATTCCATGACTGCCTTTGAACCAGCAAACACTAGTAATCATACTGTCTGTGATCCATGGAATTGAACAACACCAATTATTTTTAGTTGAGTATATTAGATACTTCCCCCCTTTTTATGGCTTTGGGTTTTTTTCCCCTCTGTTCTGGCCATTATTAGCCTTTCTGTTCAGCTCCATCATTGTAACAGATCATTGTCATTACATCATTCTTGTAATCCTTTTCTGAGCAATTTAATATGATCAGTTTCCCTTTGGAATATGATATCCTATCTTTGATCCCATAATTGTTTTTTCCCTCCATCGATGCCTATTAATTGATGTAACATGAACTTCAAAGCAGAGACAGACAAATAATCCATCACAAAGCATATAACCAGTGAATATCCTGATTTTAAGTTTGCAGAATGATTGCAAGAGGACACTTTACCCTGTTTTTTAGTCATGATTATAATTTCCTAATTAATTTTTCCACATTTATTTGTTCTGAACAGTTTCATGTAATATTCAGTACTTGAAATCTGAGCTGAGTTGGATGTGATTTGTCATATACTACACAACACAATATTTTTTCAATTACATGATTGAAAAAGCATAGCTCTTATAATGAAGAGGGTGCTCTGGCAAAATCACTGGGGTTTGGAATTTCTCAGAGACAGGTAACTGATAAAGGTGATTAGAGAATTTAATAATATTTTAAATCTTTTCCTTTTTGACTCATACAGGGCTTCTCCAAAGACATCATGCCAAAGGTAATTAAAGCTTTGTAAAATTTACTGTTTGGGTTCACATTCAAATTAAACTTTTTATCACTTTCCTGTTAAAAGAAAAAAAAAAGGTGCAAAAATGATTCTAGTTAAAAGGATGTGGTCAAAGCATCCTAAAATTCTAAAATTCAACTGAACAACTTTCTGTCAGGAACTCCAGAAATCCTGCTACTTGTTATTTGGAGCATCATCTCATACCGGGGAAAATACATGGAGTATTGCATTATGTGATTTAAAATTTTCTGTCACCCTCATAGTCCTTAGTACAAAATACATTCTGTATTTGTTGTGTTTTTACAGAGTCCTACTTGCAGAGGCCTATTGCTCATTTCATACTACCTGCGCTAGTGCTTTAGAAAGCAGTTTCAGGGATTTCAATCCCATGATCTGTCAGTTGATATGTCTTTGCATTTTACGATTCTTTGGATAATAGAATGTGCACGATACACTAGGATGCTCTGACAAGCTTACTCGGTAAGTAACCAAGAAACACTGATGACTGGGAGAAAGTTATATATACTTTACAAATTTACTCATTCCACATGAAATCAACGACTGTTTTCTGTCATCACCAGAATATCAAGGAAAAACATTCTACTACTGCACTGTCAGTTTTCTTTCATTTTCCCAGTTATTTTTCAGTGTGTTTGTTCATTGGAGACGGCATGGTTTCTTGCCATGCTATCTTCAATGCTAGAACTCCCAGCAGACTCACTAACATCGATACACTCACCTATTGCTCAATTTATTTATTAGAACTAAGGTGTTATAATTAAATTTATTCTTATTTAAGCAGCTCATCCACTGCACTACAGATGCCTGAGACCACTGAAACCCAACAACCGTGCCTGATAGCATGCTGCTTTTTTATCTCTTTTAAAAATTTATTCTTTATGCTTGCGACATGCAATTAAACTACACCTGTTCTTTCATAGGAGACGGTTAGAAATATTTTGGATCAAATAATCATTCTGAACACAATACACATCTGTGCATATATTTGTGTGAGAGCACCTGGAAAATCAGGAATTTCCGTGCCTTCCTGTCCTCGGTGTGCAATATATGTATCTCTGAGATCAAAATTAAGCTTATTGTTTCAAAACAATATGAGCTCCTTATAGCACATAACCTGTTGTTCTTTTTACTGCACTATATTACTAAGGACATTTGTCTAGGAGCAGGATCCTGAGGGGTTTAAAAGTTCATTTACTCCTGCATGTTGGAAAGCTGAATTCACAGCTTGTCCTCCTTGTGATATCATGTTCATGCCTCCAGCCTGCTGCTACAGTGGGAGAACATGAGCAAAGCTTCTGCATTCTTTTGAACAGCCTTAGTAAGAACAAAGAAACAGAGAGTGAAAAAAACCTGGGTTTTTTATATGAAGCACCTAAAGAAGATATGAAGGTAGTTATGAAGGTATCTGTGAATCCCCAAATGCTCCTTTATATCAGACCCACTACTCTGATTTCCTTAGAATGCCCAAAAAATGTAAAATGCTGTAAGCAATGTGGTGAAGAGACAAGATTTCATGCACGGTAAACAGTGCTCAAATAGTATTAACTCCTTTACACAAAGCAACAAAAACAAGGACACAAATAGCTAAGGGGGAAATGTAGGCACTAACCCAACGCCAATCCATAGTATAGACAAGCATTTAGAGAGCCATTGGGGTGGAATCCCAGCATGATGGATACGGTACCTCAGATAGTAGACTATGAGGGACAACCACGACTGACAAATACCAATGCTAATTTCTCCTAGCATGATACTCAGTCATTGAAATTAGGCAATCTTAACAAGGAATACACGCCTTTTGGGAAATCACCAACAAGTTGGATGTAGCAGAGGTCTGCTTTATGGAATGACGCTTGCCAAAATTCAGCCAGCTGGTGGGGTTGCTCCATACATAGATTCTGCCTCTATTGACCTCTTCAGTTTATGCCCATGGCTTAGGAGGCTCCTTTTGTTGCTCAGTGTGTTTCCTGACTGTTTTCTGATAAGCAGCTGCTTTCTTGTCTTTAACAAGTGCCATTTATCTTTTCATTTACTCCCTGTAAAGTTCCTAAATTGCTTTAGCTTGTTATTTAAATTAAAAATTCAGCCTGGATTGTGTCATTATGATGAAGCTTTGACAACATTTTCTAAACATAGTTTTGCCATTGTTTTCAGAATGTTTATTGCAGCCATTGAAAAGTATTTCTGAGCTTTATAAAACTGCCTTGAATTGCAAGCTATTTCTCTCATCTCACTGGCTAGAAGATGCACTTCATACCAATCAACAGAATTGCAGTGACTTAGCCTAGAAAGCCAGGACCGAATTTGAACATTAAAAAGATGCCTCAGATGAATCCATTCAAAGCAGCAGGATGCATTTCAGGTGTACAGGTAGTCAGGACTGTGTTAGGGTTGATTTTAATACTGGCCATGTATATGCTATCGCTTCAGGGTTCATCACACTTCGATATGCGTGAATGCATTCTCCTGTGATGTATGATTATCCAGAAAATCTCTGCCTGCTGGCCTAAGAGGCAGAACTATTTTGGGGGAGAGTGGAGACCACTTTACAGAGACTGAAATAAAGGAAAGAAAAGCCCACTTATGTCCTCTGGGAATGTTGTCCAGTCTTTCACCTTCCGCATTCTCAAATAATTGTATATTGCCTTTTGTATAAACTGCAACTCAGGAATCTTTAGAGAATTAGAAAAAATGCAAGATGAGCTGATGCATGCAATAAATTACACCATGATTAAATTACAAATAAATAAATTACATCATGATTTTTCTCCGTGATATGTACACTTGAAGGTACTGAAAATTCGAAGAGAACACTGCAGCTGGTTGTAGTAGAACAGGACTACCAGCAGAAGATGACCCAAGATGCAAAGTTACATCATTCCATCTTTGTAAATAAATACATCATTTGTACTAGCCAAACCAACAGTTCATATATATATATACATATATATATCTCATTTGGCTAGACAGGAATGTCATGATAAGCAACATGTAGTACTTTATGACTTACAATGAATTCATCTGTTGCTCTGGGTAGAAAGCACACATATCCTGGGGTTTGTGGAGAAAGCAGAAGCTCATGACTTTTACCCTTTGAGCCATAAATCACAAGGGTCCTTTTACACTCTTGGGGCTCTGGGGAATCTCCATCTGTTTTAACCTGCACTCTCCACTGTTGTGCTAAACAAAATAGAAACATCACAGTTTTTGTATCAATGGCAGAGAGTAATGTATGTTTTTGTTATTATTACAAGAAAGAATTTTAAAATTACTATAAACTTATATTGCATTTTATAAAAATAGACAAATAGACATTCCTTCCCTTGAAGACAATTATAAATAATAATTATAATTTAAATAAGACTTGATAAACATAAAACAACTGTTGAAGCAGAAATTAACACCAAGGAAGCAGGAAAAGGAATACATGGCTAGATTTTTGCATTCTTTGTAACAAAACAGTTGCTTCAATTGCAGTAATTAATTTATTAAATTTCCATTCTTAAACTGTTCATATGTAACATGAAAAAGAAAACTAAAACATTTTGAAAGACTTGTATGTGATCCACTTCTAAGAACTGCCGGTTAATACACAACTAGTTAAACAATGCAGCTGAAATCTATTTTCTCAGATTTTTCTAACCTAATTTGTCATGTTCAGTCTGCTCCTTTGTCAGATCAGATCATTCATTAAGGCTGAATCCAAAATTTAGGGAATTCTAAAGAACCGTTTGCACTGACCTCACCTCATGGATTGGGCCTTTCAGAGATTCTTTTTGGTAGGTGACTTGTTTGAAGTCCAGAATGCAACCAAGAAGCTACAAAAAACCATTCCAGGTGTGGAAAAAATATTGTCTCTTAGATGGACAGTATGGATTAGAAAGTTACTTAACTGCTTGAATGTGAATCTTCCCCTGAATTCAAATGAACTTTTGTAGAAAAGATACTTGATCCTGCATGGTAAAGGGAACTTAACAGTGGAAGGAAATCAAAAGCCTATGTTTAGACTGTGACCAATACCGTGATAATATGATAATTTGCTAATGGGATTAATATAAAGGAGAACTATTTCGTGATTCTGTGTAAGCCTACAGTACAATGCAGTGACAAAATAAATTTTAGAATAGTTTAATTCAGAAATAAATTGAAGATGATTCTTTTTCTTACAGTACTGTGTAACTTTTTCATACCTTTTGTTTTCCTCCACCTCCTTGGAGATGGAGATTGGGTGAGAACCTGATCTGGTTTTCTTGATTTATGATTTTCCCCCTGTTTTTCACATTGCTTTCTTTAGCTAATTCTGGTTTCCCCCTTGTTATAGAAGGTTTTTCTGCATTACATCTGACTGTACCCTGACTCTTCTGGACTCGGCTACAAAGCAGCAGGCAAATACACATCTCACAGTCAGTCTGCTGAGTAACACACTAGCTGAAAGGACCCTTCCATCTGAACTCTTTTTTGAGGTCATTTCCAGGAATGAGTCAGATGCACTACATGGAAGATCCACACTTTCCCTAATGAGGAACTTTTGTTGTTTGATATATGTGCCAGCCTTGAATTTTATCTCCTTATGCCAGGTTGGCATGTGGTACCCTTCAGGGTGTCACACTTGGTGAAGTCAAGCATCGTTTGAGCTTCTGCTTTCCTAGAGCACTCCGAGGGCTTATGAGCAGATGATTGAAATTTTTACAGAGACTCCCAACATAGCCCTGAACCTCTTATCCTCTCCAACCATGCCGCATTTTGAAGACTGTCCCAGGAACACAGCAGAGGGCAAATGTAGATAATTTTGCATTACTGTGTTTCCCAGGTGAACATTGTTTTTTTTTTTTCTCTCTGTAATATCCCGATGCTTCAGAGAGAGCAAGCCCCAAGTTAAAAGAAAGCATGGATACATAACTGCCTGTTCCTTGCTCAAAGAGGATTCATGTTTAGAGAAGGTATTTCAGGTAGGGTGATTTGTTTTAATGAATATCCATGATTGTGTTTTTAATGACTATTTCAGAAGAAAGGCTAAGACACGGGTTGGGAGTTTTCCAGGAAATAAATCAGCGGTTAACAGATTTAAGGCCTCTTACCATCTGTGACTGTTTGTTCTCCTACATTTACTTTTAACGCTTCTACAATTTGGTAACCGAGCTAACCCAGACTGACTGCGTTTTCTGTCAGTTCAGCAAATTCATTTAACCTGCTCATGTCAGAATAAGAAAAAAATGTTTTGTCTAATAGTAAATTCACTTAGACAGCCACTTGGTAAGGATGGCTAGACCAGACAGGAGACTGATGCCAAATACCCATTGTGTTCAGTGATTTCTATATCTCTTCTCAAGATATTCTGAAGTCTTCAGTAAGTTCTGAAAATCAGATAGCTGGGCTTGAGTAGGTCGTCTTCTGTGTTTCGTATGCGTGGCCACATTAAAAGAGACTTTTCCCCTGATACTACTGAACTGTGTTAGCTTCCTTTCAAAGTGACTAGTGTATTAGTGTATTACTGTACTTCTACCGTATGTATAAAGCTACAGTCATTTTCTTTGAGACATCAGTATGACAACTGCTAAAATGAATGGTGGGGGGAAAACAGACTTCTGGGAAAAAAATCTCAGAATTCTTTCTTTTCTAAAATAAGATAACCAAGGATCTGATTTCACATTACAGGGGTGTGTCCAGAGATACATTAGAAGCAGGGGTCTTCTTTCTTACAGAAAGGCTTTTAACCACTAGTTTGGAATCTGAAAGGTGCCTGCAGCAAAACTGCAAAAATCAAACCTGCAATGACTTCTGCACATAGCAAACTGGGCAAGGTAAAACATAAAGTCAGTATTTTGTAATACAGTTCAGAAAACTAAAAAAGGAAGACTTTTTTTTCTGTTCATAAAATATGAACAATTTATGTGTTTTTAGAGGATTGCCACCATTGTTTTTACAAACCATATTCCATTTTTTTTACTATGGCTTTTTTTGGTCTTAAAACCTAGAATGCCATTCACATGTTGCCTTGAGGCAGAGTGATCAGTCTGCTTATTTTATCTTCTTAGGAAATTCAGCCTCCAACTGGCAATATACACTGTCATTGCTTTTTAGAAGCAGGACCAATCCATTTACAATTGGGGAATTCTGTGGTTAGTCTTACCCCATTAGCAAGGTAGTGAATAATTACCTTACCCCTACTGGCAAGGTAAGGAATGATTTAAAAACAAAGGAAGTCATGGGAGAATTTACTGCACGTTTTCTCTTTTCTTATGAATTTTCTATATGCCTTAATACTAACAACCTTGCACAACACAAGAAGAGCCAACCTAGAAATATCTATTAACTGAACTCCATTCCTCAATGTTGAACTGTATTTTATCCTCCGCCCACAAAAGCCCACAATACCACAGACACCTGACAGGAATCACATTACAGGAACCCAGCTCCTTTTAATTGACTGCGGTGTGGACAACATTGGAATATACTGTGTCTTGTCTCCTTGCTTTGAGAGAAAATCTTTTACTATGTGCTGTTACAGTCTCCACCTATTTTGAAGCAGAAAGGCTAAAGAGAAAATGGAAGGTGGAAGTCGTAAAATTTCCCCGCAATGTAGGAAACATTTAGAAAGCAATGTATAGTCCCATTCTCCCTCAAAACAACTTAATCACTTGAGAGCTGAGAGCAGCTATCCACCTTCCCTACCAAGGCAACCCCTTCTGTCTTTTTCTCTTGCATCAAACATACAAGTTGGAATCCAGAGAATACAAATAAATCTGTTCCTAGGCTTGATTTTCCAGAGCCTCTCTATAATCTACAGATTTACAAAGGTTGCTGGGAAAATGTGATATGGGCATACTGCATTGTGGCATAATCCATAGACAGCAGCAACGTCCACAGAGATCTGGGATTTATGCTTCATTAAAGCTGGCATAATGCCAGCCTGGCTGAAAAAGGACTGAGAACCCTCAAGTAACCTGCTTAGCAATGATGACTTTCAAACTCTCTTCTTTGGCTAGGTGGTTGAACATCTTACTAGCTTTATCCAAAGAGAATGAGATTTTTGACCTTCAGAGTGACTTACTGCTTTGTTTGTTATCTTTGTTATAGACCTTACCTAAGCACATTGATCTTATTCTGAAAATCACCAAACACCATTGAATTATGCCAGTCAACTTTTTATGACTTTCCCTGAAGTCCACTTGCAGAGTGCAGCTAGTACAGAATATGACCACATGAATGCATAAAACATCGGCTCTCTAATACCAACATTGTTGTTTGCCTCTTATTCAGTAAATGTATATCATATGGAAGGTTTTTGCTTTCACTGTGAGTGGGACTGCTTATCGCTACTATCTGCTCTACCATGTGAAATCTTTACTGCTACAGCTGCTGGGAGAATTTAAGGCAATTACTTTTTCTTTCAAAACTTTGCATCTCTGGAACTTTCCCTTACCAGCTCTAACCCTGGTACCGTGTCATGATGGACTGACACAGAACCGAGCACAAGGCACCCTTCCAAACCTTTTACGTTTTTTACCCTCCTAGCTCAATCTTTTCACATGCAAGGTCTGTGAGATAACCAGTACAACACCACAAATTAAACCGTGAACAATCCTGACAGCAGTCTTGCTCATCACCTTTTTTAATAGAATCATAGAATCACAGAATCTTCATGGTTGGAAAGGACCTTTAAGATCATTGAGTCCAACCAAACAACCTACAATCTCTGCCACTAGAGCATGCCCTGAAGTGCCACATCTAGACGTTTCTTAAACACCTCTAGGGATGGTGACTCAACCACCTCCCTGGGCAGGCTGTTCCAGTGCCTGACCACTCTTTCAGTAAAGTAATTCTTCCTAATATCTAATCTAAACCTCCCCTGCCGCAACTTCAGACCATTTCCTCTGCTCCTGTCATTATTCACCTGGGAGAAGAGGCCAACACCCACCTCTCTCCAGCCTCCTTTCAGGTAGTTGTAGAGGGCAATGAGGTCTCCCCTCAGCCTCCTCTTCTCCAAGCTAAACATGCCCAGCTCCCTCAGCCTCTCCTTATATGACCTGGTCTCCAGACCCCTCACCAGCCTGGTAGCTCTCCTCTGGACACGCTCCAGCACTTCAATGTCCCTCTTGTACAGAGGGGCCCAGAACTGAACACAGCACTCGAGGTGAGGCCTCACCAGGGCCGAGTACAGAGGCACGATCACTTCCCTGCTCCTGCTGGCCACGCTATTCCTGATACAAGCCAGAATGCTGTTGGCTTTCTTGGCCACCTGGGCACACTGCTGGCTCATGTTAAGCTGGCCGTCCACCAGCACCCCCAGGTCCTTTTCTGCTGGGCAGCTTTCCAGCCACTCTTCCCCAAGCTTTTACATAAGGTATTAAAGCATGATCTCTCACCTATCTCAGTTCCACACTGGAATCAGCCCCTGGGTAAAGAAAAGCTGTCTAAAGAGCAATTCAAGCTAAGTTGATGCACAGCTAGTTGGCAGAATAGTTCCTAAAAATGTTCTTCTCCTTTGTATCTTTATTTTTCAGAACGTCTGATCTCAACCTAAGAAATCAGCACACACTCTTTGGGTCCTCCTGGAATTCTTGACAGTGTGACGTTTCACAAACTAATTAAGAATAAGCCACTCCTTTCTCCTCATAATCAATATACAGCGTCTAACTGCTCTTGACATGCACAGGCTCTCAGCAGTCTGTGCATCTGTGCCTGCTTATTATAGCACAATAAAGAGTGAAGCTGCACTGGAAAAAAAACTTAGATTAGTAGTAAAATCTAGCCTATTTTCTGAACATAAGGTGAAATAGATATTATGGCTGTATCTCTGAACTGCGCACTTAGCAGAATGCAGACTCCAATTCCAAGTCACTCTTGTGAAAATCAAATTTCTCTTGTGGGAAAGCCTTCACCTCCCTGAGTTAATCAGTCTCCTCTTGTCAAAGTTATGTTGCCATGGAACAATAAAGCTGTTGGCTAAACTGTTTGATTGAATGAAAATGATTTAATTTTCACTAAAACTGGAATTAGATCGAGAGATCAGGACTCATCCTACAGAAGGCAAGTGACTCTTTCCAGAGCCAAATGGAAACGTTACTTTTTTTACTTTAGTTTCTCCCATGCAGTTACCAGACACAGTTACACAGAATATGCGCTTACAGTTAGATGTTCATAAAGATACTTGTGTCAATCTCTTTCTCTTCTCTACCTAGGGAGAAACATCTCAAAACCATTTGAGATGGTATCTCAAATTTTAAACACCTGGAGGTACTTGCGTATTACAGTGATGGGCATGACTTTGTAGGTATAAAAATAGGCAGCTGGGTGGGTAGTTTTTTTATTAAGATATTTTAACTAATTCAAACATATTTAGTCAACTGAATGCATATACTCTATTTAGCTTCACTAACAGATTTACAGTTTAGGCCTGCATTATTACTGGCTACTTCAGGAATACCCTGACGGATTTTGACCTGAAAATGCTTCCACTGACACTTCACAACACATTTTTCAACTTGATGATGTTTGCTAGGGGACCTGTCCCCATGTATTAAATGACAGTGACATTGGGATAAACAAAACAACACTTGGATCTCTTCTCACAGGAATTCCTGGCTGGTTTCAGGACAGAATAGTAGAAATAGGAAGAAAATCAGAAATGGTTTATGAGCAGCATGTTTTTCTCAATTACTTATAAAGGCCTAGTTCTTTCTGTAGACAACTGCCAGCCAATTTGTCTTCATTTTCTCTCACAGTTGATAGCTTACATATACGTATCACATATTGGTTACCTAACACTGATTTGCAGATTAAATTCAAACAGCAAAAACATTGGTGTAGAAAACACCTCTTACCTTTAAGGAACGCCTTCTTTGAACTGCCATCCTCTAAAATACGAATCAAAAAAGAATATATGAACAAGCTTTATTATCACATAAGTTACAGTCTTATTCATAACGGTTCTTCAGTAATAGCTAGGCATTGAGTATATACTATATTGTTATAACACAAATTTTCTTTAACAAAATACTTACTATTGGCAGTTAGCTCCCTCTCAGTTTTCCCATCATCTTGATATTCACCTAACCATCTTTCATTGCAAAAACAAAAATATTAAGATTAATAGCAATTATCAGTATATTACAAGTAATCCGATAATTACCTTCTCCCTCCAACAGTTTTTTTATACTTTTTTAAAAAATTATGCCTCGATACTACTTCCTAGATTGAATTTTCTTTTATACATTCATCATAGTTGGCCTTATTCGTATTAGGAGAATTCGGCTCACTGCTCTAGGGAAATAGGAGCTTTCATGGTAGCCATATGAAGTACTATAGCACTATATGAAGTACCTTATATGAAACACTAAGTATTTCCAGGATCGGAGACTCAACTGTACGTTTGGGGGGGAGGTTTATATAACCTGCAGTAGTTATATTCATTGTACTTAAAATTATATATAACCCCTGCAAGTCTGGAAGTTTCTGAAGCTTCTGTAGATCTGCGCCAATGAACTGAACTTCTCTTTTTACTTTCCTTTTCTTTTATGCTGATGATTTAAGGATCTTTCCCACAATGTTATTTCACTACAAACACACATCCATTCTCCTTCAGTTGATCCCATTTGCTGATATAATAACACTTTACAGCCTTTAACAATCTCACTTCTTTAAAAATAAATAAATTTGTGCTCACTATCAACTTTTATTCTATTGGCTCCATGTTGATGTTGCATTTGCTTAAACCCAGGGGTTCATAATATATCTCGCTTCTTGTATATAACAAATATCTATGAATAAATATCATATGCATGAAGTCTAAACTCCCCTGTATTTCAACTATTGTTGCAATAAATAGCTTGATTAACTTTTGTGAGCTAGTCCTCACTCCCTGCGGAGAAACAAAAGAAAGATCAGTAGCAGTTTCTAAAAATAGAATGTAAACTTTGACACATTGGCAGCACACTTACACTGCAGGCAATGACAGGACTCCTCTAGTTCTATATATAACGCCTCTAATCTTTTTTTCTAAGAGTTTAATCTTTTTTTTTTTGACAAGACAGTTTTATAGAGAGCCCAAGTATCTTCATTAAGTATCCCTCCCTTTAGAGAAGTCTCATAAAATCTCCTTGTAATTAAAGAAACAATTGTCTCATTTATCTACTCTTCAATAACCATCTTTAATGTACACCAAAACAATTAAAAAGCCTAATAGCCAAAAAAAAAGGAAAACTAAACCAAAAACCTCATCATCAGAATAATAGTTCTGAGAGGAGTAAATTTTTCTTAGTTAGTCATTTCCAGGAACCTTGCAAACTGAAACCCTATTTTTTTGTAAACAGGTAGGATTCCTAAAGATGGAGAGCTGTCTTTAATGAACACCTAAATATTTTCAAGACTTTAAGGCACAGTTCCCAAAATAACATGGAAAATATTTCAGCCATGTAACCCAAACTCATGAATTCCGGAAACCGCATACTACAGAACATAATTAGCTTGATCTAAATTACAATTCTTCAAATTATTTCTATTGAATTAAATACACGAATATAGAAATAACACACACAAATCCTTACTTTCATCTATTAGCTTATTATATGGGTTTTTTTTCTGTTACAGCCATATGATTCAACCAAATGACTGCTAAAAGTTCGGGTTGCAGTTGCCTCGGTTAATAAAGTTTTGGAAAAATAGGCTGCTTAGTAATTGTTAGAACTGAGAAAGTGGAGCGTTTTCCAATTTTGCTCATGTCAGCAAAATTCTAGCAAAATTCTAAATGAAAGGAAATATTGTAGCTGTCTCTTAGAAGAAAAGTTAAATTTCTTTCTAAAGATTTCCAGGATGTATATAAAGTTTTCAGTGACTGAGACAGAGAAACTGACCAAAATCAATACAACTAGATCTTTACACATAATACTTCTTAAAAGATTAAGAACTGAAAGCTTATTTATTTTCACGCGGTCTCTGTGTAAGTTAGATAAAAGAAAGGTCAATGCACCTTTTCTCCTATGGAACACTTGATTTTGGTCATTAGGCTATGACTCCTTCCTATACCAAAACAGCAACTCTGTTCTTTGTCTTAAACAGCAAAACTTTGCATTCCTTGTATGTTGAAAAATTCAAGCATTGCTCATATATCTAGGTTGTGTGCACATGCTTGTTCTGCAATTTTTCCTTAGGTTGCTGGCTGCGTAACAAATTCTTTTTCTCCATGAATGGCATACCTATTACAAGGAAATACAACCTCCTGAGCTTCCTTTCCTTCTTTATGTTTGATGACAATCTTATCCAGGAACCATCCATTGCCTGTGTTGAAATGACAAAAGTTTATCCTGTGAGATAATGCATATTTTTTTTATATATTTAAAGAATTATTTAATGTTAATGTTATGTAATGTCACATTAAGACAGAACTCAGCTAAATAGGTAAGATATATTAACAGAACAAAAGCTTTATTATTCTGTGTCTCTCGCAAGAGGTACAATGTTAATTCTTCTCTGCCTTGCTCTGCTTTAATTTTAAGAGGGGTGGGGTGGGTTTTTTCCTTGCAGTTAAGTATATGCATACATCTGTGAACTGCCAACACCATTCACATCCCGGCCTACATCTTTTGATTCCTTGTGATCAGACACAAGGATGTTGGGATAAATCTGTTTATGCAGTTAACTGAGATCTGTGTGATAGCTGGAAATTTTGGTCCCCTGTGAGTGAAGTTGTTACTGCAAACTCTTACAGCATATTAATTAACAAATCATTAAGACTACTGCTCTCATTTGCTGCAGCCTTGGAGGGGCTTTGTATGTCTAGGTG
This sequence comes from Rissa tridactyla, assembly GCF_028500815.1. Taxonomy (NCBI): domain Eukaryota; kingdom Metazoa; phylum Chordata; class Aves; order Charadriiformes; family Laridae; genus Rissa; species Rissa tridactyla. Next base: position 43,281,493 of record NC_071467.1, read on the forward strand.
CCAGTAACTGGGAAAACTCAGGATCCAAGGATCCAGGACCAGCAACTGGATAGACTGAGAGTCTAAGGCCAATTACTGGAGGCCTTATACATCCATACTGTGTATATATATATTATTTTTTTTTCATTGATGGACTGTTATTCTGATCAGCTGGACAGGGTAACTGGATAAGGCCATTGGTGCTGTTTGTGCTTGTGTGAGTGCTGAGTTCCTGTTTTGATCTGCGTGGCTGGCCATGTGCATACATATATGTGTTTTATAAATGTGTCTGTGTGTGCGCCTACTGGGAACACGTACTCAGCCTTGCTACTGGTGGGACCGTCAGGCATGGAGCTGTGCACCCTTAATTCTGTCGGGCTACTGAATTCATCCTCTCCCTAACAGCAGTAACCACATCCATGCTGATCTCTTGGACCACTTCTGATAACCATCCTAGTCACTGGTACAGTTCTCTGTGAAGCCCTTTCCAAATACCCTGTTCTCATTGTGTCTGCACCACTCACAACTCCTCATATTGCTTATGAGGTTTTTTGCCTGACTCATACCATTATTTGTCCGCACATTGTAGCAAAACAGCACCAGGGATGTTTTGGTCAGAAGCAGACAACTGTCCTATTTATTCCCATGCTCTGCCTCCCTGGCTGCATCTGAGTCTGGAAGTCCCTAGAAGGCAGTAGTCTCTGTCCCATAGCAAGGGCTTGCCCAGGCAGTGCATGGAGCAGAATGGCATTTCATCTTCAAGACTTCAGGCCCAGAGCACACCAGGACACTCTGCAGGCTTCTTTTGTCACCTTCCCATACCTCAGATGTCTTTCATTGGGAGAGCCTACTACCCTGACCAAGGCTCACCAGCAATAAGGCAGGCCACTTTGAAACAGGCCAAAAAAGATGAAAGGCGCTGCTTGTGTAAATGTACAGGTACGTATGGAAGGTTTCTATGGAGGAGAAGGTTCTTCCAGCAGATAAGACACACCATCTAGTGACTCATACCTGGCCAATGCCAAAACCCTGCTCTCTAGGACAAAATTTATTTTCTTTCATCATTCACAGTGGCTGTGGGAGAAGATCTGTGCCCTGCGGTCCAGGAGCCCCAAAGAAAGCATATGTTCCATGATCCTTTCAAGATAGTCTCCAAATCAAGACTAAAGACGTTCTGCCCTATCACTCAGGCAAGTTTTCTATGATTAGAAAAAAGGGCAGCTCCACCTCTAAAGGAACCTTCTTTCCTCCCTCTCAACTGCCAAAAGATTGGGTCTCTAGATGGCCTCTCTCTTGACTCATCACCCTTTTCCAGCTCTCAACCCCCCTAATCACCTCAGGCCAGGCTTATCTGGTGTTACTTTTGGATACAGCTCAGAAGACGTCTGTGAGGTCTGTCTGTGCTGAGTACAATGATCAATCATCTTAATTACCAAGGCATAAATTTTGTCATACTTAGAATTCAATCCATTGTCCCATTTAGACAATCCTCCAAAAACACAGACTCTGAACTCCATTGTCAAAGAACAGCTTAAAACAGCTGAGTCTGGTTGCAGATTTGTAATGCTGATCCTGCGATATGGTTGCGCTGCCTATTCAAGGAGAGATGAAGGAAGAGAGCATGGTATGGCGTCCTGCGGGGTAGAGTGAGGGTTGGCTCCACCACACAAAAATACAAGAATCAAGTTTACGTCCCATACCAAGGCCGCACTAATAAGCCTACTTCTGTAATAGTCACAAGTCGGCTCAGAGCCTTAGACAGTACAGTCAGCAAGATGGGTGTTGCTTGAGGCCATTTCAGAACAGAGTAGGGTAAAAGTGCCTTCCTCATCTAGTATCACTGTGGCCCTGAACTGCTTTAAAAATCCTTCTCTTCACTTGGCTTCTTCATAGCCACTAATCTGCAAACATATTTGCAATATCTACATCTTCAGTGCTTTTAAATGCTAGCTTTCTCTTCATTTACATCATTCCAGAGATGCACACCTCAAGAGCCTGTATCAAAAATGTGCCTCATCACAAAACCATCTCTTTTCTTCTGAATGCAATGATGTCACTTGCTAGAGCAGCTCCATGTTGACTTGCACAGATTAAATAAATAACCAAATCTTCTCCTGTTGCCCAAAGCAGCAAGAACATTATGCTACAGCTACTCAGAATTTGTTTGGTAGTAAAGCAGGTGTTGAATACCTTTAATTCTATTCTGGCCAGTCTCCACTATCTGCCTAATGAAGGATTGTGTGAGCAATGTTTTCATGAGTTTTCTATATGCTAATAAATAGCGCTTTCTTATAATAAACCTGAAAACAAAGAGTGGAATGACAGTATTTGACATTAGACTTATGCCCTTTTTGCTGTCCATTACCACTGTTTTTCACTATCCCATCACAGTGACTAGTCTGCAGAAAGACTTTTTATCACTGCAAGACCTTCTGTCACATTTTGTATGAAGGATGCAATATAAATAAAGTGCATTGTGTTTAAAAAGGACTTGAAAACAGATTGGTCTCTAGGAAGTTAAATCCTACCTGGACCAGCTCCATCATGGCTAATCAGAACTTTCTCCAAGTCTCCCAGTGAGACAGCCTTTATGCAGAAAATATCCATCTGTGGAACCATACAAGGAAAATTATAAAGGTCTTGAACACAGTTATTGCTTTGACTGTTACAGTATAGAATAGTTTATTTTTTCTCTTTTCTTTTTGGCAAAATGAATACAGGTGTCTTCCATTGGTCCTGGCCAGGCAGTGAGGATCTTTTGAATCTTTCTAAGGTGAAAAACACTTTGAAATTACTCCACAGAGACAGCACTTGATTCCTTTGGCATGACACAAGGATCAGTTGCAAAGAATTATTTTGTCATCTCTGTACTACATTACTACATTTTCTAGCTCTGTATGCCTCACCAAGACTGAAAAACATACTTGGGAATAAGGATTTAGAACTTGAGTCTAAAATTCACAGCAATCAGTTTAGGAGAACAAAAATGCTATTGTTATCGTTATCATTTTATCTATACGTGCAATATAAATAACCAAGAGTGCTCAAATTCTACTACGCAATGGTCTCAGTAAATGATTGATCCAGCAGATAAAAATTATTCCTATGATGCAATTCTGTAAACAGTTTTGAATAAAGAAAATACATGAGAAAATGGCAAACTGCTTGCATAAAACTTGTAGATAAAAAGATATTTAGACTTGTTGAAGAAACAGTTTGCTAGCCATAATTTACTGATCAGAAGTAGCACTGGTTTTACTTCACCTGTCCATGTCGAAATTTTATATTATTATTCTTAGATCTATGGAGCTTTCTTTTGCCAGCATCTCCTCTTGTTCCAATAAGGTTGATATAAACATTAGCATCTGTTTCGGCACCAAGTTTAGCACCCGTGTATACATGGACCTCATACACCAACACTAGAAGAAGAAAAAGCTTAAGATTAACCTTGCAGTTTGCACATGATTCCAAAGCTTTCCCACCAAAATTTTGCCAGAAGACTGTACTGACTTTCAAGTTTGGAAGCAGCAACAGCTATCCATGCATTTGTCACTTCCGGGTTCAAATCTTGTAATTGTTTGCACTAAAATATGAAAATACCAAGCTTTAAAAAAGGCATTATGCTGAGTATAGCTGTGCGCTGCTCAGCAAAGCAGCTCATCAAGCAAGTGTTCTCTAGTGCTCCATTTTCTTCTCTTACTCCCTGTTGAATATTCATGATTTTAGGGCCTAATTTGCAAAGTCTTTCTTGGCAAGTTATCTGGAGCCCACCTAACTGTGCCTAGTCAAAGTCTGAAACAATAGCTATATTTCACTGGTACCAAGGCATTTTAACTTCCAGATTTGTGCAAAACAGAATTTTCTGTGTGGTTAACCTTCATTTCATCTTAAAAAGAGAACAGCAATCATGAATCCTGGGGGTTTAGATTTTCACCGCACATACAATGGTGGGCAAGCAGATGAATGGGCTCCCTCATCTAAAAAGTGTACACTCAAGTTGTTTTTGAAGGTTTCAACATTTATCACCAGTGGACGCTAACGCTTTTAAAAACAGCTCTGTGTTAAAATATATTTACAACTTTTTAATGCCTCTCCTTCTAGTCTAGACCAAAGTCTTACACAGAAAACATATACACTTATCTTCAAAGAGTTATGGAATATAATTCAGAGGTACCGTATTAACATATTTTGCACCATATTATCTTTATAGGTACCCAGATATGTAAACTTCTTTTAAAAAAATATTTGCAGTAATCACATGCTATTATATTTCATTGTAGTTTTTCTAATTACAACTTTTAAAAGAGGTTTCCTGTTTACATCCTAATGGCAATTTTTCCATGCAGTGTTTCTATTCTAATCACAGATGGCCATTTCTGCTGCTATGTAGTAGATCACAGAGGAGATTACTGTTTCACTAATGGGTAATTTTAATAATTCTTGGAAGCAAAGAAAGGTAACAGAAGCCCTAATAAACACAATTAAACACTATATTTAAGAAGGAACTAAGATGAAAACAGAAAATTATAACAAAATTGAAACTGGACAATATTCTACGAAAACTAATTAAAATACTATTACTCTTATACCACCAAATAGCTAGTAGAACATGACATTTTCTTAAATCTTTCATTCACTGGACGCCAAGGCAGCTTATAAAACTCAAACATCATGTCATCCACCATCATTGATCAATAGCTATTTCTGATTCCCAGTGAAGAGCTTAAAAAGTAGTAAAATAATACTGCAAATATTTAAGGGAAAAAAATAGCCCCACATATATTTAAAGATATGAAGGAAATGTTGATGGATAGACTGTATGCTTAACCAACACTTAGCCTGTGACATAAAATCGATCTCAATAATACACACACACACCTTCAAAAATTTGTCAGAGGCTTATAAAAACTCGTTTCAAGGTGTTTAGCATAGAAACATCATGATAAAACAAATGGGAGATATGGATGGCAAGTAACAAAGATAAATGGATCTGATAATTAGCATAATTAGGCTATATATCCAAATGACATTTTATATCATAACTCTTAGTATAATCATAACTGTGTGCAGATTAACAACAGGAGGATATAAGACAAACAAGAAACTGTCCAAAGGACAGAGGGTAAGGGGTTGACAGCAAACTATGAAAGGAAACGCGCAACAAAGCAGAGAGCCACACTGATCATGAAGGGGCAAATTCTTCCAGCGTGTGGAAGGAGAGAGGTCACATTTCCAAAAGAAAACCTAACAATTACATTAATCTATGAGCAGCCATTTGAATAATAGGGCTGGACTGCCCATGGAGCAAGATGCTGCAGATGATAGATTAGTAACAGCAGGGATATGTCACCATGAAGTCTCCTCCATGATTTTACGTTCTTACTTACGTTCTCAGTTTTGAAAAAGCAAAACATCTGTGGCAGCTAAGGAAAGGGTATAGACTGTTTATGTCATGACTGTTTATATACAAAGATTGGTATCTGCATTACTTACACCTACAAGTAATTTCTCTGATCAAAACTGCAAAATTTAAGTAACTGTAATCACAATGTTAAAGCATATTCAAGGCTTTTTTTTAAGAAGCCCTTTAACAATAAATTATTACAAGAAGAAAATACCAACAAGTTCTTTCATTTCTGGAGGGAGACCAAACCAAATGGATTAAGTACAGGACACACTAGAACAGAATACGAGATAATTATAACACAACACAAAGATATTAACAGATAAATAAATTACAGTTCATTTTGTAGCACTATGCATCTCTGTGGTAACCAGAGAGATGATAATGATCTAATCAAATACAGCTTTCTATTGCTACAAGCCTAAATAAATCAGTCTGAAGTAGAAAACATGCACATGTTGAAATGTAAAGAACTGGAAAATATTTTCCATAGCTCCTTGTGTCTATACATCTCTCACCATCTGGAAAACGTTAGGTCTGGCATTTATTTAGGCTACACAATCTTCATTATTTATAAAGGAACCTTCTTAACAAAAAGACCAATTTGTGCTTTATATTTTTGTACAAATTAACAATACGGGCTGCTACATTAGGATAAAAAAATGGAATGCCCATTTCCCTTAACATGAGTATATGTTACAATGCATCTTATAGAAATCACATAAAAAAATAAGCAACAAAAATACCCTCAAAAACACGCTCTACATGCCTACTTGGAACGTGCCACTATGGAGAAATGCTTGGACATTCATATTGAATAGACTATGGAGGTTAAGCCTTTTCTGTACAAATGGAAACCTAGGCACAGACCAGCTTGAGCGAATGCGACTTTTTCAAACTTTTTCAAGCAGTTCCTCTAGATTGCAGAGCAGCTACAAAAGGTGCTAGTGTTAATGGCTTCTGAGCTACAGATTGCTTAAATATAAGAACAAGAAGGATGATGCCGCTCTGTAACAGATAAGACAAGGGGCAGCAGTAGTTTGATGAACACAGGGCACACATACAACCAAATCTGGAGAATGAACCTACCAGTTGAATGTACTGCTGAGACAGCAAGACTCACCATATGTGAAATTTGCCTGTTTGTAGCTGTTGGTATATTGTTTAAGTTTTTTGAGTATAGAGTAAAATAAAAAGACCCTAGAATATATGTTCAGGCTCTGAGACTCTGGTTTAATTTCCTTTGAGAAACTGACCTACTCTAAGGCTCCCGCTGCTGCCACATCTGAAATGGAGACCTGTTTCACTGCAGTAAGAAAAAGCCATCCCAAGACTCTGAGAATGAGAACTCTATGGCCCAACCCTCTATTCTGTAGGAGTAATTTCATTTTACCATATGCTGATGGAGTGAAACTACACCACCTGAAAACTGGGGTGACAAAGCAGAGGTAGGCCAACAGGCAAAAAAAGCCAAGAAAAAGTTGAAAACTATATAATAAACCCAACCACTGAAGAGAAGTTAGCAAATACTATTTCAGCATTATGGGGGACCTGTTAGACTCACATCTAGCCATCGGTATGATGTGGGGCACATCAAAGTAATAGAAGAAATATCTTGAAAAATACAATAACTTTGATAAACGATATAAAAGGATTAATTAATACAAAATAGCAGGAAAAAAATCTCAGCTAGCACTCACTAAAAAAGAAAATGACCTTTCAGAAAATAAGTGATTGAAATCTTCAAATTGCTAACAGAGTAACTATAGATAAGCTCTATAATCAAACAGAAAACTCTGGGACATTGATGCATGGATGAAACAGCTGAAAAATGGGAGGTAAAATGCCTTCAGGCAGAGGTAGGGAGCTTCTAAAAGGGTCCATGAAAGACAGACATTAAAGCAGCATAATGACTATGTTAAAAAAAATGGCATATCAAAAGTATCAGAAATATCAGAAATACTATAGGAGTCATTCAGCAGTCAAGTGTACAATTACCAAACGATGGGATGATGGGATCAAGTATACCCTGATGAAGTGCTGATGGGATCAAGTGTACCCTGACGATGTTTGCTGATGACACCAAACTGACTGGGGAAGCGTACACTTCGGAAAGGAGAGCCATCCTGAAGGAAGACCTGGATAGGCTGGAAGAGTGGGCTAACAAGAACCTTAGGAAGTTCAATGACAACTGTAAGGTCTTGCACCTGGGAAAACATAATCCATGAGTGCAGCAGACTAGGATCTACCTGGCTGGGGAGCAGCTCTGTGGAAAGGGACCTGGGGGACATCAAGCTCAATATGAGTGAAGAGTGTGCTGTGGCATCAAAGAAAGCCAACAGGATGCTGGGTTGCATCATCAAGGGTGTCACCAGCACACATAAAGAAGTCATTGTCCCACTCTACTCAGTGCTTCTTCAGGCCACACCTGGAATACTGTGTTCAGTTTTGGTCCCCGCTACACAGAAAAGATGTGGACAGACTGGAAAGGGTCCAGAGAAGGGCCATAAAGATGAGCAAAGGGCTGGGAAGCCTGCCATATGAGGAAAGGCTGAGAGACCTGGGTTTGTTCAGCCTTGAGAAAAGAAGGCTTGGGGGAGACCTTATTACCATGTTCCAGTATTAAAAGGGTGGCTACAAAGAAGACGGAGGCTCCCCTTTTTGCAAGGAGTCACATGGAAAAGATGAGGTGTAATGGGTACAAGTTACTCCAGGGGAGATTGCAATTGGACCTAAGAGGAAAATTTTTCACAATGAGAACAATCAGCCATTGGAATAATCTCCCCAGGGAAGTGGTGGATTCTCCAACATTGGTCACTTTTAAGATTCAGCTGGACAGGGTGCTGGGCCATCTTGTCTAGACCAGTAAGGTTGGACCAGGTGATCCTTGAGGTCCCTTCCAACCTGGTATTCTATGATTCTACAATTCAAATTTAAACTTGCTCAGTCCACAAAAAAAATGCTACTACTGCTAGCTCTTGAGATATTATCATGAGACTTCAGATGTTTTTTTGAGTCCCAATTCCCGCTTCTGACATCTATTGGTAACACGAGAACATGAACTACCTGGAATAAATGGGAAGAGAGAAATGAAGTTTTGTTTCTCTAGTTATGATGAAAAGGTAACCTGAGAGCATACCAAGGGCAACAGAAAGAAAGTCAGAGAACCCTTTTTTCTAGACTTTGTATTCTGGGCACCTGAATTAGGGTTTCCAATGCAGAAGGTTGGTATATTCCTGATCATTCACCAGTCGTAAGAGTTAGTTTGGCCCCAATCTGCAAGCACAGCATATAATTCTCATTTCCTTGTGAACGAGTAATGTACAGAATTCAGTGACTTATGACATTTTCCTTTGGAAAATATAAACAGTAAGCAAGCATCGCAGGTTCCTTTGCATTAAAGACTAATTCAATATTTTGATATTTTTTGCGAGGAGAAGAACAAAATAATCCTAATAGAATTAAAGAAGAATTTATTGGTGAGAATGAGAACATGAAAGTTTTCACTGCAGAAATATCAGTCTTTTTCTGCTGACTTAGTATAAACTACTGTCCCGATGTCAGATCTTTTAAGAGTAATTTTACTAAAAGAAAAGTATGGTAATTATTTCAGAATTCTAGTTAAGGGCAGATGAATTCAAGATAAATATACTTATCACTTATTACTCAAAGTACATTAGATAAGCTCCCTCCCCATTGCAGCTGTCTGAGCCTAATGACACCGGTGTGCCTACAACAGCACATTAATTTGAATCAAGAAACTGAATCCCCTGGTTGGCCGTCCTTACTTCTTTCTGGTTTTGCAGCATGAAGTTGTTTTAGAGCAAAAAACTAGATTACTTCTGGATTAAACTAAACCAGAGGATATGTTCCAGGAACACAATGACGACGATCTTTCCGCAAATTGGCAGTCAGTCCGTGGGAACAGACTACAACAGGCCCGGAGTAACATCTCCCTAAATGCCCATAATGAGGACATTGGACCCTTAGCTCATCGGATTTTTAGCACCAACCGCTTCACTGAGCAAATCCACTCCCATCAGGCTGCTAGTGTAAACTGACAAACTGGCCAAAGAACACAAAACCTAGAGTGATATACAACACTAAAACTGATAAAACTGTTTCTATTCAGTCCTCCCTTAATGATAGCGATCCAAGATATTAGAACAGTATTACACAGCACTGCTCCAGGTTCTGCCTTTTTTCCATATGACGTGCCTGCTTGAATGAAATGGTTATTTTGGCTTGATTTGTTAAGCAGCAAGATTGAATCTCTCTCACGTGGTTTTATCACTTGGTATTTACTACCCAGGTTGCACAAATAGCGTTTGGCATTTTGCCATGATGGAAGGGTAAAGATACAGATTGGTGGAGCGTTAAGGCTAAAAGGCAACAATTTCTTAATGGATGATAGTGGTTAAGAGGCACTATCTTCCTCACAAGTGGTGCATATATTATTTGAGAAGGCATAAATACTAAAACACTATCAGGTGAAGACAGCTCAATTAGAATTACAGTTCTCAGGCTTTCTAATCGCTAATTCCATTTACTCCTTCTATTTGGAGCAATATTCTAAAAAATATATGGGAATATTCTTCATAACACGTAAGAAAACGATCAGCTTTGAAAAAACATGCTGACTAATCAATTTTATAATAGGAAAGAGAAGCTTGACTATTTAACTAAGTGGTTGGTGCCTCCTGAGTGATTAAATAAAGATGCAAATTTTGTAGAGATAATGCTTGAGTCATTACTATTTGCTTTGGTCATCTTTTGCACTATTTCAGTCAGTGGGCACATTCTAACCGTTCTGTATTTGCCAGCACATTTCTCCAAGTGGAAAAGAAATCGAAATCTTTTCAGCTGGAATTTTCCCTGCCTCAGCCTTAGTATTTGTCTTTTATCTGGAATCAGTAAAGTTATTCCTTCAATTATGTGCGCCAGAACAGAACGGAATTCACCATTTATATTCTCATTTGAAGTTTATGTTCACCTAAACAGAACAGTAAGAAAATTCGACACTTCTTTTATCATGCATCCCTTTAGGGCAAAACTTCAGCCATATCTGAAGACAATCCATGTAAGGTTATGTGATAAAGGTCTTCTGCACACTCGCAAAGGAGCACAGACAGACATTGGCAGGGGGGAGCCCAAATAACACCCTGCTCTGGTTTCTCCCAGGCCCATCACAGGAGCCATCGTACATCTCCACAAGCACCGGCACACAAGGGCAGGTGGGAACTCATATCAAGGACTCAGAGGAAGGGACACTCTCTCCCAGTCCCTGCAGGTCTGTCCCAGGAGACTCTCAGTCCCAGTGTCCAGGCATGAAACCCACCACGGTGAGTCAATTCTGGAGTATTTATTGTACTGCTGGGGTTTGCTGGAAAACATAATTTCCAATGTCTGTCACTTGTAAAAGAGTTGAACAATTTTTCCTTGATTTTGTGCATCACAATGTAACTAGGGGATGAAACCAAATCAAACTAGCAACAAATAAACAATCCAGTACTTGTAAAGTCTGATAAACTAAAAATATCTGGAACTGCCAGAAAAAAATGAGACTGGGTAGAAGAATCACATAAAAAAAAAATGGGCTGGAGCAGAACTCCAGGGATCATCCAGTTCAACAGCATGCTCAATTCAGGGACAACTTCAAAGACAGGTCAGGTGAAGTTTTTTAAATCTCCAGGGCCAGAAAAGCAAAAGAGAAGATGGAATAGGAAGACAAAAAGGAGGGGGAAATGGGGAAAAACAAAAAAATAAGGGAAGACAAGGGCAGACATACATTGGAGGCATAAGAAACCTGAGTTATGTATGGAATTTGACACTAGTGTGATGGAGAGATTGAGAAAGAACTGAAAGTATCACTTGGAGTAGGAGACCAGTAAGTGTCCAGCTTTTTGAAGTGGCTGAGGGACAGTCAGAAAAACTAAAGGGGATTACTAAGGTGAGAAATTTGGATGGAAAAGAAGGGATTTTAGAGTGGAAGGTAAAGAAAAACTGACAGAAAGAGGAAATAACTTAGTATTTGAAGAAGATATAGGAAAGAAAGACAAGGAATCAACAGTCAGCTCCAGTGTTTTGGGTCCCTATTAGATGCATAGTAGAGTTTGGCTGGAGGAAAGGAGAAAAAGGATAAAGAAAAAAATTACCCTTTCTTCTAAGAGAAAAGTTGAGCAATAAAGTAAGTGTTAAAGAACAGCAATTAAAAAAAGAGTGCCTTCTGAGCTTAGTTTATATTTGTTCATTTTGTTTAAAGTTTCCAGCACATCACTGTTATAGTTAGGCAAATTCAACACCACTAGAAGATACCAGATCAAATTGAAAGTACAGGATACAAATTACTAAATCATATCAGACTATCGTTAAGTAATAAGTAGTACATCGTTTGGTCTACTGGAGAAAGTGACTTGATGTGGTTTGTCCAGTACTTGTAAGCAATTATCTTTTAAATGGGAAATGCAAATGGATAGTGTTTCATTTGCTTGTCCTTGAGAAACTAAATAGGAAATCCTTGGGAGGCCTTGTTGAGTTTCTACTGATGTTCAATTTAAATGTGCCTAAAATCAATAATTAATTTGTAAAACTTACAATTTCAGGAAATTTGCAAATCCTTTGTAATGTATCTTTTCTTACAACCTTGAGACATATATTTTAATAAAGATAATGTTTCTGCAAAAGCAAGAAAAGATGCAGTAATATAATAATTAAAAAGCAAATAAATGTGCTGTTTTAAACATATTCCCAGCCTTTCACAGAACTGACTTGATTTTTCACATACAAGTACATACCACCTACCAGAATATCAGTACTTTTCTATGAATGGGTATTTCAGACTGCATAATGCAGATTTGAGTTATTGATGTTGAATTAATCGTTCATACAATTTAATTGTCTTCTGCACTATTTTTCTATTGCACTAGTATATGATACTTATGCCACTGTAAGAAGTGGCATATAGTACTGTCATCAGTTACTGACCATAGGGCTTGGTTTATCCTGATCAGCTGCAGTTTTTGAAGTCTCATACTGAAGTCACTAAATACTCCGCAGAATAATTTAAAAAAAAAAGAGCAGAGAGGAAATGTGAACTGGCACATATGTGTTTCTCAGCATCTTCTGGCCTCTGTAATAGAGATTTGGCCTCTATAACAGAGAACCCTTTGTCCATAAAACCCATGGAAAACATTCACACATCACCAGCCTTGATGTTTTTTTCAGAGAATTATATTCTTTTGAGTTGAGGCTTTTCACTTGTTTGATATTTTCTTTAGAAATTATTTGATTGTCATTAAGTGCATGATGACCCTTTTTCATGTTGAATCAATGATTCCTTGCAATATTCACTGCCTTATTTTGAATACGGTTTGCCTGAATGATAGCACCTATCTATATAAGACCTACCGCTGTCAGACAGTATTGTCTGTCATCAGCTGCGTCATTGTCATTCTGTTAATATAAAAAGAATTCTATAAAAAAGCCCATTGTGCTAAATGATTTTACTGGTTCCCTATTCCTTTGTAGATGCCCAGGACTTTTTAAAAAATAACTTTATATGATGGGCTATTCCCCGCTTCACTTGAAGAGAACAAAGTGCATCAAACATGTGATAAACTTTGAAGTACCAAAGTGCCACCCTGCAGCTCGCAATTTCTATATGAATGGCTGTGACTTGAGTCTGATTTGTAAAACACATCTGTGATGATTCAGATCATCAATTTCTCATAAAGAATATTTTATGCAGTGTAAGAAAGGATGATATCAAACTTGCTAAAAAGAGCTGGATGTCACATGGTATTATATACCTTGATAATGCCTTGACGTCCTGCATGTTGTGTTTCTCTAAAGACCAGTATTTGACAGTGATTTAGGTGCACTATGAGAGATCAAGAATTTTATAGGGGTAAGATGCCATGGCCACAACTATTATTCTGATTTCGGGGAGAAAAGGAGTGGGGTAAAATGATGACTTCCTACTTCTGTGGAACTAGACAGTATGTGGAAGGGACTGTTTTCATCGTTACATTGACTTTGGGGCCGTCTGCCCTGGAAGAAACTTGAAAAGCTGTCATATACTCAGGATATGGCTAGTCAACACACGATCTAAAATACTGAGCACGTACATGGCAAAAGATCCTTTGTGGGATTTCTTATTGCCACTTCTGTCCACGTATCACCTTCACCCTTGTCTTCCGCAAGCCAGCACTCTATGGGTAGACAAATCTCTTCATCAGAAAGAGGGACTACTCTTTCAAGTCTGACTTCCTCTAGGTACCAACTGGGATCATTTCCAGTGTTGTCGTGGCCAATGCGGATTTTATATAGCTGCCCGAGATCTCTGAGATTAATCTGTAATGACAAAAAGAAAAAAAATCCCAGATTTTAGTAACGAATTATAATATTGTCTTTTAGCAATCCTTCTTACACTGGGCATGCAAGCTAAATGTGCTGTGCACATAACCTAGAGTAACAGGGTTTTTTAGAAAATGAAGCCTTAATATACAATGAATCCCAGAGCAGTGAAGCAAAAGCATATGGAGTAGTCTGCAAGCGTGATTTTATTGACTTCAGTACCATATTATTTAAAGCGACTAAAGGGCTCAAACAATTCAGTCTGGTTTTAGATCTCTTGACAGAATCCCGTTTGTAGTGTTAAAATGTAAATCTTTCTTTCTAGACAGATACTTTAACAAACAGAAGTACCTTCAGTCATTGCTGCATGAAATAATATATTTTGCAGTCCATACAGTCACCATCAGAAGAGCCCTATTAACTATTCCTACCACTTATCAGTCTGTTATGGCCCACTTTTCTCTTTGTCTTCTATTTTTATGTGCATTGGTGTCAGGGTTAACTGTTTCTTAAGTGCTGACACCACACTGCAGCAAATTTAAACAATAAAACATGACTATGTCACACTGAATACTGCAGCCCTGAAATAAGAGCCACTTTGTTTTGGGCTGCAGAAGTTTTTTAAGCAGTGCTGATGGCAGGAACCTAAGCACAAAAGCAGGGTTAACCACTCTCATTTTCAGTGATGTGTTTGAAAGCTCATGGTATTGGGAAAAAATTACAGAGGAAAAAAGAACAAAAAAATAGTTGTTTCTTTTACCATTATACCAATTCTGTACTGTTTCGCATCAAAACAAAAAGCAAACATACAAAAACTGAATTGATACGCAATTAACACCAGCATTGCCCCAATAGTCCGAATCACCAAAAATGATGAGCTAAGATTTGTGTTTGGAGGTCTGTTGGGTCTGTTCCGAAAGGCAATATTAATAAGTCTGCCCCGGAGTGAGAGCTTCCCCTTCAATGTTTTTTGCTAAGGAAGACAACAAGGCAATGCTCCTTTTGTCTGTGGAGCTGGTAAATGTCCAAGACACTAGAGCTATATCACTTTCACTCTTTTGTTGAAATGTTTTCCTAAGCAATGACATAGGTTAGTGTGATACTGACATTTCTTGGAGGATGAGGACCATCACAGAAGAGAGTCTTGCAGCCCTAATTGATAAGCATTTCCTTGCATCCCTGGGGCAAGCCTGGCACAATTCAATCTCATGGGACGATATCATGGCACATATGCTAGTGGTATAAAGTCTGAATAAAGTCACACTTACGGCCAAAGCGGTAGGTTTTCCTATATTAAAACAGTATGTTAAAGTAAGAGGTGCTAACTAAAGGTATAGTTATAACATTAACGCAATGAAACCATGTGCATCAAAAATATGGTGCTAACACAGCAGGATTACAGCAGCAGACAAAAAGCTCTCTGAAACTAACCACAAACGTAGCCAGGACATAGGCTAAGCTGCCATAATAACCCTGTCACGCAGCACGAAGCAGAGACCTCTGCAGTGGTCAAATGACTGCTAAGGTTGCCTTGCAAATAAATATAACAATATACTAGAACTCTCACCCTTTATTGTGAACTGAATAAAGCATTCTATTGGCAAACAACAAAGGTGGTGCTCTGCTGAGATCTAGGCACTGCCTGCTATTCGTGATGCAGAAGTGTTAAAGGGCAATTTAGTAAATAAAACATTATGACCTCTTGCCCATGATTAAATTCTGGCACAAACCCTATCGAAAGAGTGTCAGAGCCACCCTTGGATACAGTACTCATTATCATGACTCTATCAGGACCAGAAAACCACCAAAGAGCCTCTTTTGTCTCCTGAAACATCTAATCAGTCCTTTGGCTCTGAAGCAAACAGAAACATTGATTAAAGAAATCATGCATCATAAAAAAACCACAATAGTGAGTATCATATGAGTTGGTTGAAATGTGAAGCTATAACTTTATTAATTATTTTAATTTTATTTATCGTATTATGCTAAAATGCCTTTTTTTCAGCAGGAAGTCTGAGATGGAAAATAAAATTCCAGGTGAATCTACACAATATTTCAATGTTGTAGCTGATGTTTGGCTCACAACTGGAGAGAAGAGCTCACAAAAATAAGCAGAGGCTGGTCAGCTGACCAAGAAAGAAAAAAAAAAGAAGCAGTTTGAAAAAGAAGGAGAGTGAAATGATGAAACCCATTCATCACCATGCAGGGACTTCCTGTTACTGGGTAAGCAACACACCAATCCATCAAATCTAATCAAATGGAGTTCAAGAAAAATCAGTACAGAACAGAAATCCCCGTCCAGCCTGTTAGGTTTCTGCAGGAGATGCTCCTAGTTGCAAGCAGTTCAATTAGAGTCACTGAAGTTCTGCTTAGCATCTCTAATCATTCCTGCATTTGTGTCTTTCTATACTTCCTATTCCTCCCTAACATTCACACTCTAAAAGAGAACACAATATAACAAAATTAAGGAAGTTATGCCCATGTGCTAAGTAGGAATTTGTCCAAAGTGTCAAGTCAAATGTATCTGCTTGCTTTCGACTACAGGGGGAGGAGTATAAAGCATCCCTGTTTACTAGACTCACAAATCATGAGTTTTTTGGAATGGTCTGCTACGCAGGACATATAAGTAATAGCATATTTCTGAGACTGAAAGGTCTCAAAAATAATTAAAAACACAGACCACTGCCAAACCAATAACAAGTTTAATAATACTTCTATTTCTGCCAAAACCGCTTATGAGTGTTTGTGTAGAAAAAAAAATCATGTTTATTCTTGGGTGGGAATTAAGGCAAGAATGTCAATGGCAGAGAGCAAATCAGCTGTACATGATGTTCTGGAAATCATATAACACAACTGTAAACTTAGTTTCAGCTCCTGCTGTAGTTTTGGGGGTTGGAACAATTCGTCTTGCTGTCAGATCAGATATCACACTGGTCTCTCAGTGGTATTGACTCGCTAACATGTTACTTTTTGCCAATCGGAATCCTGTCAAATTTATGTCAAATTTTGCTCTTGCAGTGAAATGCAGATGCAAATACTCTCATAACATGTTAGAGCTAACGATATTCTTCTGCCAACATAAACACTGTATCTTGAGGTTTTTCCTTCGTTTCCAGTATTGACTAAATCGCCTTGAACACAAGCTGGCATTTATAAATCTACTTTCGCAGACAGAACATTCTGTAAAAAGTCGTAAAGTTGACTTCGTCGTCCTCCTAAACAACATGCTTACAAAAACCTTAGTCTAGCTGTTCTCTATTATGGCACCATGGCTGCAAAACTAACATTCCATTTTATATGGAAAACGTCTGACAGAACTGCAGTAAACGGCCAAGCAAAAAAGAAAGGATGGGTCCCAGGACTAAAGCATCACTCTGGAAATCAGGCAACCAGATTCTATTCCTGGATCTGCTTTAGGCTTACTGCGAAACCTTACATAATTCACAAGCCCTCCTTGCTTTGGTTTCTTAACAATGCAACAAGGACCACACTTGCATGTCTCTCTCAAGGACATTGCAAAGCTCTCTTCATAAATTTTGAGATCCTCAGAAGAAGACATGAGTCCAAAATTCTGTGTTTTTTCTAAAATTTTCTGTTCGTTTTGGGTTAGTTGCTATTTTTCCATAACTCAATTGACAGATCAAAAACAGTCAATTGTAATTCTTCCAGCTAACTTTGTAAAGCTAGTGGTTTTGCTCAAGGATAATGCGGTGTCACATTATCTAGTCTCTCATATAAGCATGCAATTTCTATTTCCACTAGCAGAAGTTGTGCAGACAGAAGAAGGGAGGAATAGAAACAACCTGCTCGGCAAATATGTTGTAAATCTACTGAAGAATGTGGACAATATAATAAAGACATTCCTCCACTATGCTGTAATTGGATGCTGCAGGTACTCAAACTTCCTAAATGACAAGGACACAAAGAGATGGAAGACTGATGTGTTTTGGGGGAGGTCTACAGTGCCCGAAACAAATTTGCTAGAGTCCTAGCCACCGTATACCTGAATTAGCACGTACTGGCCAGTCCTGCTTCTCAAGGCACACTGCTGCTGGTGGGCACTGAACAGCAGCGTTGCAGCAAAAGCAGCAGCTTGAGGCTGATCTTTGCTGGCCTCTGCAACAGAGCATTGACAAAATCCTCAGACATCTAATCCTCAACCAAAGCCCATGGTCAAAGCATTGCAGAGGGTCAAATATCTGTTTATTAAAAATATTAAAAAATGGTTTGCAAAGTTCCTTTCTCCCTGAAAATTCTTCAGCTTGATATGGTAGAGTTTGGACATGGATAGAAATTCAAAGTCATAAAATCTAAGAGATAATAGTTTGGGGGTATGAAGCTGCCTTTCTGATGTGGCTTACATCAGCCATGTATAGAACATAAACAAGACCTAAACTACTGCAGAGGTAACAAACAAGGGCACGGAAAGACAGATATCTCATCGAGGTAGAGGAACGCGGATATGAAAAATGTCAGATATACTGATCTTCTTAGGGATTCTGTGAGAGAGGTCTTCTGACAAATGCTAATCTCACACTCTTCCCAGCAAAAAAATTTACGAAACATTCGAATCATCATTTACAGTTCACTTGTTGGTTGACTGTGAAACTCCTTGTGCGTCAATCGATTTGCATCAAATTCTGTGATAAGATCTAAAGGGGATGGACCTCATGAGATATTGTCAGCACTTAATAACCTTAATAATATCCCTGTTAGTACAATGATAGTTGTAATTCTGTTCTCTTTGGAGTATTTTTCTTCACTGTTACAGGCAATAATATCAACACTCATTGTATTTTATATTATCAGTACCAATACATACTATTGTATGAACTGTCCACCACCTTCAAAAGGGCCACATTTTCAAACAGAGGTAGCTTTACCTCAGCCACACCCATATTCTAAATATTTGCAAATAGTTAAAAAGATTAGCCTGCTAATCAATACAACTAAATACTTTGCTCATTGCTACTATTTTTTTTTTGTACAAGCATAGGACTAAATTCTCTTCTTACCAAAGGCAATGGGAACATTTTCATTAAACCATGCACTAGAAAACTTGGCATTACTTTTTGAAATTGAAGCTTAACAAAGCTCATATTTTACAACTTGTCTCTAGGCATAAACGGAAATCCAGGTTTATCAGCAAGAAGTTATTCCTAAAGAGGATGCAAGGACTAAATTTTAATTCTGTTTCTAAATGAGCTATGCAAATACTCTTTTCAGTCCCTAGCATACCTATGATATTCGGAGTGAAGTCTGTATGACCCATTTTCATGTACTTGAGATGTTTAACTAAGTGAAAAGTGAAGCAAGAATTCCTTGGCTTAAGAGACTGTTCTGTGGAAAGATACTTCAATAAAAGGATGGACAAAATATACGTAAGGACTCAGTTTCTCTTTTATATACTGGAATAAGCTCAATAATGTCACTGTATTCCTGTTGTACAGAAAAAGTCCTGCAATCTCTTTGAAATAAACTCAGGCTAGCATGAAAATTATCTGTATAAGTCAATACTCCAGAAGCAGCTACACCAACATCCCAATGTTTAACACAACCACAAGAGGCTATGCTTGAAAGACAGTTATTAATTTAATGTAAAGCCATCTCATTAACAGAATTTCAGAGAAATCAGGTGCAGCAGCTGGATTCCCAAAAGAAAGAGAAATCATTGACTGCATCAGTTTAACTTCTACAGCATCTGCATATAATGGAGAAATCTTTGGAAGTAGAAAATATTTTTAAGTTGTGAACATGCATCTGGTAAATGTTGCCAAAAATATCATAAGTAATTTACCAGTACCCAGGGTCCACTCATGGTGTTTGCATTTTCCAGATGTTTGAATTCAGTCAATTTGTTGATTGTGGCCAACAAACCTGGCACAGTTACACACTAACTCAACAACTAGAATATGGCACAGGTACTCAGACAGAAACTTAACAGTGTCATGAAAAAGGTGGGCATAGACATATAAGGAGTAGAATTAAAGGCCAGACAAAAATCGGCCTTATGTTTTCCCACTTCATACTTGCTCTGGTCACAAAAATAAGATGGGTAAACAAATACTGCTCATTGCACAGCGGCAGTTGAACACCTTCCTTTCCAGTCCACTCAAGCTCTTTTCATCCTGTAGCTTCTCCAATATCAATACTCTCTCACTTGACCTTTCTATACAGGCTAACAATGTGCTACTATTCACTAAAATGGATGCCAATTATCTGTTACCGGGTTAATGAGAGAAAGGAAATGTCACATTGCTGTTACCTGCTAAACTAATGGTACCAACAGACAGCTTGTTTTTTCCACCCTTAAGTGGAACAAATGAGAAAATATTTTAAGAATAACATTAAAGCTCTGTAACAATATTTTTTTTTTTACAGTGTGGTTAGTTAAATTATGCCAACTCCAGTATTTACCATATCAGGGTGTCGTAGTTTGGCCTCAGACGGCAACAAAGAACCTCGTGCCACTCGCTCGGGCCTTCCCGATACGGGAAGAATCAGAAGAAAAAAGGCAAAACTCGTGGGTCGAGACAAAGGCGGTTTAACAGAACAGCAAAGGGAACGAGAAAACAACAGCAATAACACGGACACAGGAACATACAAACACGGCCACGGAACCGCCGCTCCCCGACCGCACCCGGGACGCCCGCCCGCTCCAAGGGGCGACTGCCCGCCCCCTCCCCCGGCTGCTCCCAGTGGGCACGGCTCACCTGGCATGGGATACCTGTGTCCTGGGGAGAATTAACCCTGTCCCCTCCGGAACCAGGACACAGGGGGGCAGTTCTTGAAAATAAGCACAAAACTCCCATGTTATGACAATGTAGCCACTTATATATCTGAAGTTTTTCTGAGTGATCTACTCTTTTCCAAGCCAGAACAGGAGTACTGGATTGGATTTGAAGCTTTCCACATTGCTTAGGTGGGGAGTTAAACCACTGCCTACCAGAGGATGTTAACTGGGATACAGCCTAGAATTGGCTGTAAGAAAGCATAACAAAGGTCAGGCCATGTAAGAAAACTTAAGCCTTATTTAACCTTCATTGCATGCATGTGCATCTTGCTAACCAAATGATGCTGTGGTTGGACAAGTGCACCATATGCATGGAGAAGTGATGAATGATAAGAAAGATTATGCTGGTGGGCACATAACAGTGCTTCAAAGAGTCTGAATATGCATGAAGATTCATTTAAGAAAAGGTACAGAGTAGCCACCTGTGGTGAGTTGACCATGCCTGGATCCCAGGTGCCCATGAAGACGGTCTATCACTCCCCTCCTCAGCAGGACAGCAGGGGCAGAAAATAAGACGGAAAAAACCTCATGGGTCAAGATAAACACAATTTAGTAAAGCAAAAGCAAAGGCCACATGTGGAAGTAAAGGAAAGCAAAAGATTTATTCCCTACTTCCCATCAGCAGGCAATGTCCAGACACTTCTTGGAAAGTAGGGCTTCAGTACATGTAGCAGTTGCTCCAGAAGACAAATGTCATAAATAATGTTGTCATTCCCCCCTCCTCCTTTCTCTTAGCTTTTATTGCTGAGCAGACATAATATGCTATGGAATACCCCTTTGGTCAGTAGGGGTCATCTGTCCTGGCTATGTCACCTCCTAAGATCTTGCCCACCCCCAGCCTGCCGGTGAGAGGGGGATGTTGGGGAGACAGCCTTGATGCTGTGCAGGCAGTACTCAGCAGCAGCCAAAACACTGGTGTGTTATCAACACGTTTTTAGCTACCAATACAAAGCACAGGACTATGAGGGCTGCTATGGTGAAAATTAACCCCATCTCAGCCAGACCCGATACATCACCTCAGTCTATAATCTCAGGGTAGGACCGGATCTCTGATTTACTCTCCTTTTGACTGTTGATTCTATAATAACCTGACAGACTATGAGCCTGCCTCTGTCATCTCCTGGTGGATTTATAGCAATATTAACCACTCAGGCATGAAGTCATCGCCTCTGAAAAAATAAAAAAATTACATTTAACAGTGCTTTCTCTCAACAATGTAGGCTACTGTGAGCATATCAGACTTCAACTTTCTGCAGTGCCTTCCTAGGGACTAAAGGAATTTTTCTATATCTTCCTGACATAAAGAAGGTCAACAGCCTTCTGGGCTGCAGTAGGAGGAGTGCTGTCAGCAGGTAGAGGAGGGGATTATTTCCCTCTACTCAGCCCTGATGAAACACATCAGAAGTGTGATGAGACACATCGGGAGTGCTGTGTCCAATTCTGGGTCCCCAGTACAAGACACATGAACATACTGAAGAGAATCCAGTGAAAGGCCATGAAGATGATTTAGGGACTGGAGTATCTCTCACATGAGGAAAGGCTGAGAGAGCTGGGACTGTTGAGCCTGGAGAGGAGAACGGTCAGGGGAAGATCTTATCAATATGTACAAATACCTGATGGGAGGAGGTAAAGAAGACAGAGCCAGTCTCATTTCGGTGGTATCCAATGAACAGTCAAGAGCACCAGTTAAAATACCATAAATTCCACTTAAATAGATGAGAAAAAAAATGAGTGAGAGTGGTCAAACACTGGAACAGATTACCCAGAGAGGTTGTAGAGTGGGAGATAGTCAAAACATGACTGGACAATGTCCTCAGCAGCCTGCTCTAGCTGGTCCTGTTTTGAGCAAAGGGCTGGACTAGGAAATCTTTGGTGATCCCTTCTAACCTCAACTACTCTGCAATTCTGTAGCACTCAGTGCAATGGCATCACCTTAATAATATAATTATCTCAAGGTTGAGAATCAGATTCAACATCGCTAGTACTAATAAATCCCTATAATGCACAGTGAAAATGATTTTTGAAGGAGAGAGAACTGTTAAAGGGCTTCCAAAGAGCTAGCCATATAGAGTGAGGGCCATCAAAAACTTTATCACTTTGTCATTTTCTGTTTCAATGTGAGAGAAATTGATCTCCTCTTGTTTAGCATAAGCCCTGTACTGTACAAAGTTTCTATTCTCTTTATAGAGTTGTACCAAGCCCAAACAAAACCAAATATTTTTACGAGCAAGAGAGAATAAGCCACACATTAGTCATACCACTCACTTCTGAAAACTGCTTAGATACTGAGATGATGGGAGACATAAGAATGTGAATAGACTAGAAAATGTCTGAGGGGAAGGCAAGGCAGGAACATGAATTAGTAAAGGCAGAAACTGGATTTGGGGACTTGACATGGGAAGGTGGAGAAGATCTTAACAGAGATAACTTTAACTGAAGAAACCAGTGACACAAAATCTCAGAAACAACCACCTGAAGCCTACTGGGGGGCTAAACAGTGTAACTTGGGAGAGAGGAGTCACTCAGGTGAGACAGGAAGGGGTTTTTAATATGTATTTATTTTGGACTTGTGTTGCCATCAGGTAGAAAAAGGAAAAAAAAAGGAAATTTAATACATATATGGCTGAACGATTAAACCTGAAATTGAGTACATAAAGTTCTCTCAAGAAACTACCTTAAAAGGGAGAAAAGTGTGTATATATATATATATATACTCCATACAGCAGAATTACTGAACAAGCAGCACTGTGTTCACTCACACTCATTTCTTGAAGGTTTTGGGTTTTTTTCCAAGATTGTTTATGAGCTCTTTGCTATCCTTCTATGTTGTTTTCTTGGACCAAGTTAAACTTCGCTTCATGTGCAGCCTGTAGCTGATGGAGATCATTTTACATACTTCTCCCTTTTATCTCAATAAGGAATAAGGTTCATGTTGTTATCACATATTTTTCGCAGAGAGATGGACAGTTTCAAGTGGAGTTAAAGCCAGCAGTATGACTGTTTTATGCTGCCTTAAGAGTATCAGACTGAAGCCTGAGTTTCTCTAAGTTTTAGTCAACTGTTTCTGGACCTAAATGGCTGTTATGGCAAACAGGGACAGCTGGAAAATAGCAGGACACAAGCTATGCCCAGCTTTTAGGCATTGGCAGTCCCATGGTTAAGAGAGGGGATTGCTGCATTAGTGCTTGCGGTCACTTTTGCAATCTTCCCACTTGGGAAGAATTCTCACTGAGCTCATTACAGGGTCTTTTATTTTAACGATGGGAGAAAAAAGCATGAAAATGGATTTGTTTCAACCTATTTTTATAACATTTGGTTTTCTCCCCACTGCTGCTCATTTTACTTTAGAAATCTCAGTTTTGACTGATGAAAGAATTAATATGGATCCAGGCTACAGGAATAAAAGACACACAGTGAAACATGACAGATTCTTGCAGTCCATAGGGCCGATTCTAAAGGAAGTAGTGTCAATTATTAATGCATAGATTATTTAAAACCAGTGGTAATTTTTTTTTTTTTTTAAACAGGAGGAAACCAAAATGAAAAACAACAGTCAAACTTCTAAGTATAAAGCCTCCGAGTGATGCAATGCAGCATAAGGCACAGCTGATGAACACAATTCTTTACAAACAAGGTACATGGAACACTGTAACAACCTCATCACAGAAACACTATTTCAGTTTTATGATAAAGTATCTCTGCAAGTAGTAGTAGGAGCCCTGTTTTTCACCTGCTTATGCTCTCTGGCATTTTGCCCCAATAGACTATGACAGTGTTTAAAGGGCTGTTTATACAGATGAAGAAACTTTAAATATGGATATGGCACCAGCTTTACGAGATAGAGAAATGGGCTCATGCAGCAAAATTCACACAGTGATGGATTCCAGTTTCCAATTCTAAAATATTGTGCATACTCCATGTCCCATGCTTGCAAATATTCCTTAGAAAGACAACCACCAACTACAAAACATAACAAAGTGAAGATTTTGAAGATTTCTTACGAAAAAGTCCAGCACTCTTAATAGCTTAATATAATGTTATTTAAAATAAACTTGACAATGTGTTGAGATCAGTAAGACCAACACTACCCTAATGAGATTGCAGAGCTGATAATGAAGCAAACTTAGAAAGCAAAGCATGGGAGAATTCTTTTTAAGGAGGTGCTAGGTCCTGCCACTCTCATTAAGGCTAGCATACAATATTTGGAAAGCGGATGTACTGAACGAGTCAGTGCTTTTACTGACTTCATTATTACTAGAATAGCAGAACTTGTACCTGAAGGTATGGAATTATTCTGTATTGAAGTAATAAAAGTTGAGAGATTGTAGCTGGCTTTTACGGAAGATAATAGGCTTCCAGTCTTCTGCTTAGTTCTCTTTGACACAGAAGGGAATATTTGGCATGACCAAACATTAAAAGAATACCTATAAAAAGAATTTCTTTATCAAACAGTGTGTACGCTCATAAGAGATAATTCACCATGTTTCAAAGAATGACAATGCAGAATACAGGGCTCCGGAGAATATAATTTACAATATAATTAAAGCGTCAGTGGCTTGAGCAACTCAACATACTGCCAAAATCAGTATTTTTGAAATACCCAGAAATACTCAGGGACTGTGATGACACCAGAGGAAAATGCAGGAAACAGATCACAGTTCTGCTGAAAGCTGTAACTTATGGTAGATTGATATCCCTCTATTGGAGGAGGAATGACTCTCAACAGAAAAATTATGCCCTAAAAACTATGCCTGAATAGTAACAGAAGCAGAAAAACATAGCCTAGAAGTAGTTTCTTTGAACATAGAGGAACAATTACAGAGCAGAAAGGGAAATTCATCAAATTTAAATTCCTTTTCTTTCCCATTCCCATATTCTTCATCCCTGACTTCCTCATCTGTTAGGAAAAATTGCTAAGCCACAGTGGCAAATATAGTGCAGTTTACACACAACTATCTTGTGAGAACCTAGAACCCAAGACTCCTGTCAGAAACAAGAACTCTCCCCACCACGCAACAACCATAAATTGCCTTCAGTGAATTTCATGTGCTACCATCATATGGAAATCTCCAAGGGCAATAGCCTTATTAAATTCTACCCCTGTTATACTGAAGGTTAACCAATTTTTAATCTAATTTACACAAATCTTAATCAGAGATAGCCAAACTTAATGAAGTTACACCAGCTGTACACAACAATGCAAGCAACATCAAAATCAGGTTCTAGATGAGTAACAAAAACTCAGGAGTATATAAAGGAGCACCATTTGATTTATTCAAGTTCTGTTAAGTTTCTTTTTTCATTATTTGTAACATAAATGAATATTCATTATGTACTTTTAGGTATCCAAGTTACTATACTTTCTGTCAGACTACTATTCGTGATTTTTATTAAGATAATCCTGTACCGTTTTGCCTCATTCTCTTTTAGTGGGCCATTTCTCTGTCATTTCTTATGATTATGGCCGCGACCAAAGGCATGTTGAAATGAGATGGTATTTTGATCGGTTTTGTGGGACACGATTGTTTTTTTTTTTTCCATTGTATTACACTGAACTCTTGCAGCTCCCTGCATCAGTTAACACTTTCTTAAAAAATCTGAGGTTACCTGGAGTTAAAAGAGCCTTAAAATATGCAGTACATTTCTACACAAGGCTGCAAATCTTGGCCCATTTAGTCAAGATTTTCCCCAATATACTTAACAGATTAGACTAGTGTAACAGAAAGCAATAGTGGGTATCCAATTTTTCTGCAACTCCACATTTTTTAGCAATATTGATGCTGTTACATGGTGCTCTTAATGTTGGAAGATTGCAGAGTTACAAAGTGAGGAAATATTTAGAGAACACAACTTTCTTTTGGATTAACAAAAAACTCACCCACCTTATTAAATTGAGATATTTTGGGCAAAAAAATGTGTGTGAAAATGAAGCAAAATTACTTTATCTGTTCTTTTCTTTCTCTCCCCCTTGATCAGCACTGACTGACAGTTACAATAGTGGGTTTGAGAAATAATGGATGGACAGTAATCTGGCCAACCTTGAAACTTTGATGGTGTGGTTAGAACTCAGGGAGAAGCCTCCTCAAGAACCTCTGAAGTTTAAAGGTCTCATTACACACAGATTTATAAATTTGATTACACAATTAGATTTTGTAAAAGGTTTAAGTGGTACTCCTCAGTCAAGATTCATCAGGCTTAATCAGCACAAAAATGCTGTGCCTACCCTCCAAGCCTCTTCCAGCCTTTCAGTGGTATTTCACCAAAGAAAAACATCAGGCATAAAGACCTAGGTACACTGTAGAAGACCTAAGCCTAGGTGCTAGTGTGGATAGGAACAGATCATCAGAGCTTCTGGACTAGGTATCAGGTCTTGCTCTCATGCTTTGTGAAACATGCTGTTCCTTCCAAAGACAAACAAACAAATGTCCTGGGCACTTCCCTCAATGAACTGAATAAATGGGTAAGAACTTGCTGTCAGACAGCTGAATAAATCTCCAAGAAGATCATCTAGCCAGAGAATTACCAAAGGAATACTTAAATTTAGTCTTCAGATAAACACTGATTTCACCTCCCTGCTTTTATATGAGATAATCTTAAACCAGCATTACCTGAAAACTTTAGCCGGGTTACTTTCAACTTCAGTAAATGTAAGGGAAAGAGGGAAAGACCACCATTGACTTGCCTCTGCAAGAACTTACATGTTTATACTTCAAACTTGAAAACAAAATTTTAAAAAGTCAGAGAAACTTCCTGTCCCATTTGTCACTGATTCCCCGTCATCTGTTTATTATGCATAAATTATTTCAATCTAAATGATTGAAGATTTAATGATTGCAACAGGTACAGTCCTGAGGAACTATAGGAACTGGAGGAAATTGTCAGAACTGTAGGAACCTGGAGAAGCCCTGGGAAATGTCATGCTTCTGAAGCACCTCTCATAGGTGTCTCTGAAGAGAGCAATCTCTCCCTTTGCTTGGAGAAGTAGGACATCACTAGTCTAAATCACCTGAGCTAAGCTACCTGTTGTGATTTGACTCTAGTCCCTAGCCATCCCCCCTTTCCTTCTTACTTTCTCCAGTAAACGGTTCACGTGATAGTGTCCTTCAGTGGAAGCCTGAGGAAGCCCATGGAAGAAATTACAGCGGACACTTCCAATGATGGATATGCAACACAAGCCATAACCAGGACTATCTTATTACATCAATACAAAGAAGAGGCAAAGAAAATTTTTTTCTACTTCTGCAAATGAACAACAACTAGTTAAAAGTAGTGCATCGAGCAGATACAGGTATGAAGCAGATTCTGAGAGGTATGTCTGCTTGATGCAGTTCTGAACACATGTGCTGATTCAAATCTTATTATTATAAAAGTCAGCCACTCCCTTAGAAATACTTAAAGATCCTTACATATTGCTTTGAGTCCTTTTTATTACTGCTATTATCCAGTTTTGAGAAAAGCTATTTTGCATATGTTTTGAATTCTCTAGTGTTTATATAACAGCAATACTATACCTTAAATGTATCTTCACTGTTGGGATTAAACAGCTGGTGTTTCCCAGATCCCAGAACAATAGGACCAGAAGCTTTGTTTTCTCCATAAGCGTAAAGGGATACTGTTGCTGTTGTGCCAGCTGTTTCAAAATCCCCAGTGACTACAGTAATCTTCCAGTCTCCTTCTGTAAAGTAAAAAATAAAATCAAAATGCTTTTATAACTGTTACTGATATGTAGCAAGTTACTTGAAAGATACAAATAAAGGCATAATTTAGCCCAGGGACTGCAACTACGTGCCCCTAAAAGGTAATGATGCTGGGAGAGGCAACAGAAGATTGGCTAAATGCTACATCATTCAAACTCATCTTAGGCAAGTTGTGTAACTTTAAAGATTTAGGAGGTTTGCAGCATACTAAAGCTGGAAATATGAACACAGAGCCTAGTGAGATTTCTAGCAAGATTTCCAGTGATAACCCTGTGGGTCACTGAGGAAAAAGCCCAACCTCCAGAATCTGGGTTAAGACAACACGTATAATGAAGAAATGCAACAGGGAAAAGTATCAAAGCATCCCAATTAAGCACAATTTCCTCTCATTTCACGTTGATGTGACACATCAACAAGAGCTCCGTTTGACTAGATGGAGGCATGACATTGAGATTAGCATGAAAAAAGTGATTTTGGAGAAAATTCTGACACTAGACGAGGACTCTTTAGAAAACAATTTTATATAAAGCTTCCCTGACGCTAAAATGTCATCTCTGCCCCCATACAATGCACACAAGTTATTTAAATATCTGAAAGCAGCTTAATATAAATCTTATTTTTAAAAAAAAGAACAATACATAATTGGAAAATGCGGGGATTGCACACTCTCCGCCCCTCTTTTGATTGCAGCTTTGCCTGTATAAAACAAGTTCCGCTTAGTGACTTAAATTCATTCTGTGCAAGGCAAACAACAAATGAAATACCGGCCCACGTTGATCTTATAAATAAACGCCACAGTGTACACTGCAATTTTATTAATAGAAATCTGTCTGGTAATGCTGCATGAATTAAATTTGTTGTCTGACAGCAGTATCTACCTTGGGCCAACCCCATTATCCCTCAGTAATTTGCCCCACAAAGACTGAACTGGAGCAGGAAGTTCGGTCTCCTGTTTTGCAGACTTTTGAGGTCTGGCTAACACCTTGTTTTGGAAGGTGTCAGATTTTTAAATAGGCACAAATACACAGCTGGGAATTCAGAAAACAGCAACAGCTCATTCGGTCTGATCAATCAAACCTGGCCGGCAGGTCGAGGGAGGTGATTCTCCCCCTCTACTCCACTCTGGTGAGACCCCACCTGGAGTACTGCTTTCAGCTCTGGGGACCTCAGCACAAGAAAGACATGGACCTGTTAGAGCAGGTCCAGAAGAGGGCCATGGAAATGATCAGAGGGCTGGAACATCTCTCTTGTGAGAAAGGTTGTTGTTCAGCCTGGAGAAGAGAAGATTCCTGGGAGACCTTATTGCAGCCTTTCAATATATAAAGGGGGCTTGTAAGAAAGACAAAGACTTTTTACCAAGACCTGTAAGGACAAGGGGAAATAATTTTAAACTGAAAGAGGGTATATTTAGATAGGACATTAGGAAGAAATTTTTTATAAGTGTGGTAAGACACTGGAACAAGTTGCCCAGAGAAGCTCTGGATGGTCCAGAGTTCAAGTGTTCAAGGTCAGGCTGGATGGGGCTTTGAGCAACCTGGTCTAGTGGAAGATATTCCTGTCCTTGGTCGGAGGGTGGACCAAGTGTCCCAAACAAGAGGCTATTTGGTTCATATGCTTTTGGCTGCCTACCTCTGATTGAAACATTTGCAACAAATCCACCTTGCATTTCCATGACACAGGTCTGTTTTGACAGAGGGTAAGTTTTTTGAAATGACGAAGCTGACCAGCTCTTCTGGACAGCACAAAGACATTTCTCTAACAGGGTCAGGATGAGAATGCTGTGAAAAAACATTCAAAACGTGCAAACCCAAGCCCATCTCCACTGAAGATAAGTCAGTTGGGTATACACTTAGTTTACTCCTGCTCTTTGTCATGTTTTCTTAGGTTTATGGGGCAATTTTTATCTGCTGCAACTTTTACTGTATAACCAGACAAGTACAGCTTAAATGACACGGCATAGAGATCGAGTTGTAGGTGTAGAAAGGACTAAGCAGACTGATTTGAAGTACGTAAAAGAGGATCTCCTAAGTGGAAGAAGGAGGAAGGAAGGCATGCAGAACAGCTAAGGCAGGGAGAATCATGAGCAGATAGAAAATGAACGCCTTTGAAAAAGGCATAGAAAGGAAGAAGGGCAAAGATACTGTGATTCAAAATAAAGCTTGGAAAAAAT
The DNA here is from genome assembly GCF_028500815.1 of Rissa tridactyla. Lineage (NCBI taxonomy): Eukaryota > Metazoa > Chordata > Aves > Charadriiformes > Laridae > Rissa > Rissa tridactyla. The sequence continues at coordinate 43,311,891 of NC_071467.1, forward strand.
ATAAAAAGAATATAATTTCTAAAATACTGTATTAACTACTTGCCACAGGGACACTATTTAAGATGAGGTATTGGGGTCTTCATGGATATCTTGATTGATATAATAAATTATGAACAAACATTTTCAAAGTTTCTCCCAACAGCTTCTGAATTAGTGTTCAACCTACAGCATGAAGCATTTCTCACAGCTGAGAAAATGTTATGTGTTGTTAAGAAAGGTAATTTAATCTGTGCTGGTTGCAAGGACAGAAAAGTCAAGCTGAACAAATGTGAAATCACGGCTAAAACAGGAAATGAAGAACTAATAGTAAGAGCAAAACTATATATAGCCCAGGAGAAAGAATCATCATTTAAAATATTAACTAAAAAAAATTGAAATTAAGATAGATAACCAATAAGTAAAAAAAAAAAAATTCCAAGCAAACAGAGAGAAAATTAAGATTATGGAAAGAAAAATGACTGAATAAAAAGAAAGCATAAATAAAGTGATTTATGGTTTAAATTAAAATGTGGAGTTCAGAGTTTACTAAAATATTCAAATAGTGTGCTGCAATTAATGTTTTAAAATAAATACAAATGGCAACAAATGTGTAAAACGATTATTTCTGAAGCAGAAACAGTCTTCATTAAAGACAGAAGACTAGAGCAGAATTTACCATTTGCTTCTTGCAGTTTCGGCTGTTGATTTGTTTGAAATTCTGCCAAAAAAAAAGCAGTTAATAAATGATCTATCCTGTAACATTAAAGAAAAGGTTTGAAAGAAGAGAAGAAAAAGACTTTCTCTGACTCTAGACAATACAAGAAAACTTTTCTTCTCATTCATTCCCTCATAACTTTCTCACTATAATCTGTATCTATTATACAATGCAAACACAAAGTATGTTCTCTCAGTAAAATAACAAAGGAAGGCACAAAATGGTTACCTCTGATATTTAAAGTGTAAATTCATCTCAGATTTCTTCGGTGGAAAAAATTACAACTTACTGATCTTACTTTCATAAAGTAACAATAAACCTTACCTTGAGGGTACAGCTCAATTTCTGAATGAATTACACCTTGGGACATAAATGGAAGCCACCTAAGAATAAGAAAGAAAATAAGGAAGTAGGTAGGAATCAATTTTTTTCTCCACCATATTACCATATAACTGAATGATCCACATCTTATTTTCATACTGAATACATATAACAGCAAAGGGTGTCTACCTCTCAAATTTTAGTATTTGATTTGATAGATGTTAAAGTAGAAATTATTTGACTCCAAAAAAAAGAAAAATTTTTGTGCAAACTGAGCTGTGTAAGTGTAAAATATTCCCGTGTCAAATTGAGAGACTCATAGGGCACGACTGTAGTTATTTGTGTAGCTAAACAGAAGAATATGGCACAGAACATGTTTTCAATACTATGGATTGAGTGCTAAGTATAATTTGTACATATCTATTGCAGTTTTTCTGAAAATCAAAGTTCAGTGATAAAAACAAAGATGGAACCAAATATTGTTCTTCCTTATTCTTCCTGTCCTCCTTGAGGACAGATAGATGGGTCCGAAAAAGTATAAATGAAGGCAAATATTGGTTAGGTTTCTTAGTCATGTTATCCTAGGCTATGGACAATTTTTGAAACCTTTTCATTCAGAACATGGATTACCAGCTCTTTTAGTTTCCTCCTGCTTGTTAAAAAGTCATCTGGTTTTCTACAGTTAAAAAAAAAATAATAATAATCAGCAAGCTTCTGAGCTGTTGGTTTTTATTTACGTGGTCCACTCCCATGGACCCTCCAGGAATGATGTAAACCATTCAGTCTCTTATAAATCTTGTTGGGAATCCAGTATAAACTGGGTACGATGAGTCCAGAGCAGCTTTTGAAAGTTCCCTATTTTTTGTCTTGAAAACATTAACAGGCCAATTAATATAAGAACTAGTCCCTAAGAAATAAATTTTATCTTACTAGACAACTACTTATTTATATCGCTTCTGCTAAAATCTGACCACACAGGTATCTTCTGCAATCCTGCAATATTTAGCATAAATGCTAAAAAGTTTCAGTCTGTAACTAACAAATACCATGCAATTAAAATCCAGTGATAACTGTTGGCTGTTCAGAAACTGGTATCAGATTTTTTAAGTCAGATAAAATGCTGATGTTTCCCTAGCTAAATGAGAACAACTGCAGTATTTTTTTATACCCTGGATCTTAAAATATCAATGTAAAATAAAGGCTGAAGATTAATAAATTAGAGAGATTTCTGAAGAAAAACTTCCCCCCTCCTTGAATAAAGCACGCTGTTTCAGCTTTACATTTTGTCCAACATGGAAGCTAATCCTGACCCCCACCACTGACCTATTTTAACCCTTTTTCAGTGGCGGTCTTTCCTTGTAGAAAAGTTATGAATGAAAAAAACCACTCTCTGTTTTTTCTTGAGAGTGTCTGCCACTGAATAATTTTTGCTGATCAACATCTGGTGTTAATTATCACAGAATTAATAAAGCAAAGTGCCCTGACATGTATTGTCCCTAAACCATGTTACACACTAGAGGATGGCTATGACACGGTTGATTTTTCATGACTGAGGTAGGCAGCTGGCCTGATTTCTCTCTAGAACTTCCTGTTAGAAAATTTTACCTCCATTTTTTCAGAAAGGTAGCAACCACAGCTAGCGACAACAGCTGATCTGCATCCAAAACTACACCAGAGAAATTCTCAGTCTTATCCTACTGTTTAAAAACATTACTGATTGAAGAAAGATCTCAGTTATAGAGAGTTTTATGAAGGTGAGAGAGCATTTTTATTCCTGTTTTCAAGGATGCAACACCACAAGTGGCAAGAAGTTGCTCAAGGTTATGTAAAATAATCATAAAAATTCAGAAAAAAATAGGCATCCGGCATTTATTACAAAATGTTTAGTAAATATTATTAATTTAATAATATTAATTAAATATTATTACTTGTAGTGCCTCATCACATGGTCACATTGTTTCTCTACACTTCCTTCATTTCATCTGAATGATGCACATACCCATGAGACAGACTGCAAAACTAGAAACGCCAAATGTGGGATTACCATAATATTTTTCCAAACGTGCAAAATGTAATACATAACAATTGACTTTAAAGATGCTACCTCAATAACTTAAATGGAACAACCACAAAATAATTCTGACTTTTGGGCATCACATTTGTCTCTCTCGCAATGCTGTTTTTCATAGAGAGAGTTAATTTTAATTCTGAACGGCAAATCTGTTTTTCCCATTTAGAAATACACATTAACTTAGAAAATTTTTGTGTGCTTTACACTTGTTTCTTGAAGAGGTCGGTTAGTTAGACTTAGTTAGTTAGACACTGATTCTTGTATGATAAGACTGCGCTGTACAATCCAGTAACACAGCCACAATATAAGCATTTAACCTTTTATACATAACCATACAGCTTATTAACTCAAACAATCTGTTCTGGAACAATAAATTTTGTGAATTTTATGAAACTCCAAAATAATCCAAATTTGTCCTTTCCTGCAAAATTCATATTTAGTACATTTACTGGGATAATACTATTAGTGATATATATTTAAGAATATTTAAGAATATTCATGTAAAAACTACCTTTCACAATGGAAAACATATTCCGAGTTGCTCTCAGCTTCTCTGACAATGACTTTATCACAGTACCAATACTGGGACTTGGCATTAGCCTCACAGCGCAACAGCACCTTCTGCAGTTTTCCGAGAGATACAGCTTCCACTTCAAAAGCATTGATCTAGAAGACAGAGCAGGCAGCACTCCACAATTTACCACCACTAAGAAAGTCTGAAAGTTGAAGTATTTTAAAAGCCCGATTAACTCTCACAATGCACAAAGATTCCTTTTGTTTTTGACAACAGCTGGACTGTATTCAAAGTGGTTGGACCTGAAAAGTTAAATGTCTTTTGATTATGTCTGATTAAAATCAGACTGTAGTAACAATCCCGAATAAATTGGTTTTTCAGCTGTCATCCAAGATGCTGCACGCAACCCTTCACTATTGTTTCGATACCTCAACATTTACAATTATTCTTCTCTAGGAAAGAACCAGTTAAAACTATTATTTCCTTTCTTGATATTTATTTAAAATACAGACTTTCTCATCCTTTTCTCTTTTTGGTCTCACCTCCTCTATTTACATTTTATTCTGCTGGAAGAAACTGAAATCTGACATGCCACTTTCCCCGCGTTATTCATTTAGGCTTGTGCTTCCAGTTGGCAAAGATTGTTTTCAGAGGAGCCTGAAGCTGATCAGGTGAAAGGTTCAGGCTGGTAATTTTCTGTCAGAGTGAAAAGCATATAGCTTTCTCTCTCTAAACATAACGGTCCAGGTCACACTTGTCAGTAGAAGGAAAATGAAGGAAAGACCTACACTGGAAAATTCATATCTGTAAAGTTCTCAGTCCTTAGCAAACGGCAGAATTGAGACTGCCTCTGGAACTTTACTTCTCCCTTGTGTATATGTAATATATGATCACAAGCTATTCTCTCTGAAGGATCCCTGCCTCAAATTGTGCTCAGACAGGACTGCAGCTTTTTAATACTTCTTTTTATCTTCATTATCTTTATGACTCTATGCATTATTTACTGCAACCACCCAAACAGTTCAGTGAAGCAGAACTGATTTCCCCAGTGACTTCACTTTTGCACTTTTTCGATCGTACCCCAGCTTTCTGCAAATGCTGATATCTATTTTTTGAAAGGCCATCTGCATAATGTTTCATTTTACCTATACAGTTAAAGAACAGAGATTATTGCCAAAAGCTGTCAAAGATGCAAAGTAGTTTTGGGTGCTCAACTGAGAAACAGAGGGATTATTTATTGGCGTATTTAGCATTTCAAAGAGTTTACTATGTCCAGAGCAGAATTGTCTTTCAACAGAACCCAGTTACAGCTATGGTTGCTCAGGAAAGTTAAAGTGGTTATGCAACAAAACAGAAGCATATAAAAAGTGGTCACTCAGGGAAGCTTTACTTGAAATGGTTTGCCCAATATCATGTAGAATATCTGTGGCGGAGATGAAATCAAATTGTTCAAGTCAGCATTCAACTGCCTCTGTCATAAAATGATATATCCCAGGTCCTGCTCTGCCTCTCCGTACAATCCACTCTCTCGTTCACCCATTTCCATAACAAAGGGCACTTTGAACCAGCCCCCCTAGCCCCTGTATTAATAATATGCTGAATTTACTATCAGTCTGGCTAGAATAATCCACTCAGAAAACTCCACTTAAATTCTCAATTTCATTTGGAATAAAACTTTATATCTAATACATTAGTAATGGTATAAAATATATATTCTGAAATAGTATAGATACATCTGAAGTTTGCCAGTGGGTTATTGTTATGCTTCACATTTTAGATACTGCTTTTTATTTTCTAATTAGGTGTTCCACTAACAGCTTGATACCATAACCATACCATAACTTGTATGTTAGACATGCAAGTGTTAATTCTCAATAGCTCACAAAGGAAGAAACAGGTTTAACAGAAGGTGATAAGAAGGCTAGAGGCAGAGCTAAGATTAAATTCAGTAGTTCCTGAAATTCAACCATACACTGCTGCAGAAAATCAGGACAATGTATACTTTAATTATAGGGGAGATCAGAGGTAATTGAAAGAAAAATCACTTTAAATCTGCCCTGTATTAATCACAATACTATACTATTATACCTTAAAAGAAATACATAACAAACAGTCCTACTAAGATCTGAAATCATGGAACAATTTCTGTGCAGTTACTTCGAGCCAGCTGTAACTCATTACACCTCAAGAGAATATGTTTTAAATTCATAGGCAGCTCTTCTCATCATTGTAGGGGAGTTCTTCAAATGATTTTTCTTCTCCTTTTCCTGCCTGTGTTTTCACTCATTCTAATCTTTCCTGGATCAGTGGAAAATTATTTTCCTTAGTTTTTAAAAATTATTTTGCTCAACCTCTGTGATCTTTTTTCTTAGGAACCTGTTAAGACCATATAAGTTACGTAGTTATATGGCTAAGCAAATTGTTTTTCAGACTTACCATTCCTCTCTGAAATGTCACTGGTATACCAGATTTATGCAGAAGTCTTAGACCAGAATCTCCTCTTTTTCCATAGATACACAGGTAAATTGCAGAATCTGTGTCAGCTTGCTCCAAATCACCAGTGTAGACATAAACATGGTATAAAACAACTTCCAAAAATAACAAAAAGAAGAAAATACAAGTTATGTGTAATCATAACTCATTTTACTCACTATTCTAGCTTAATGTAAACGACCCCAGCAATTGATTTGCAATTCATTTTCTGGAATATACTCCAGAAATCAGTCTAGCTGTTTTTAAGATTGCTAAGACCACATTTATGAGTGTACAGCAAATGGAATATAATTCAGATGACATTAATACTGAAAACCAGGTAACTAATATATACATCACTGTGCAACTGAAGTACACACATACCTGGATAGACAGGTTTTCCAGCTTCTACTACTGGAAGTTCACAGACAAAATCTCTATCATCACAATTTTTTGATAACCATGTGTTTGCTGGAAAATTCAGTGTTTTCTTGCTCTTTAGATGTTGCAGTGTCACCTAGAGAAGAAGCAATTCCAACTATGACTCAGTTCACTCTTTCCAGTGCTTTGCTTCTCAACAGCAAAATGTATTTTTGTACATCTTTCTTCTATCTCAGAAAACAATAACATGATCAGTAAATATGATGTACAAAATTGCAGTATGAAAACATTGTTATTTTTAATTCTTGGAACAAACAAGTCTGTAATTGAAATTTGCTTTTTTGCCATAAGAAACGTCACCAATTTCTGTCAGTGAGCCACCTCTATCTAACACTGCCTGGAGTACTGAAGACTTAAAACTTTCTGGTATGTGAAGTTATGTGAGAATGAGCTTTTGGAAGATGTGGAAAGATTGACACATTTTTTTATATTAAAATGAAATCAGGATGGAACTCATCATCTACATACTTCTGAACTTTGGCAAGGAAAGGATATGTTGAAATATTAAATCAATTTGTATTATATTTGGCTCTTCTACAGCAGAACAAAAGACAACCTGGATAGCAGCACCCTCTATATATTCCTCTGAAGATAGGTAGAATTCAAATTCTCAAGTACTCAAGTACAGTCTCACTGTACTTTATGATAGCTGTCTTACTTTTTTCCTATAACTAAAGCCATCTTTCCTCTCTTCAATGGGAACAGTTTTTGTTGGTGTTGAGTTACAGCAATGCTTACTACATTTTTTCCATAGGCCTTCACTAGCAGAAGGAAATCAGTGCCAAAAAGTTGTCTTTCTGCAGTTATGTTTTGAGTGTGCATATAGTATGAATAAGCCTTGCAAACAAAATTATGAAAACTAGTATTCACATTCAAATTCTAACACTTAGGAAATCAAGACAATATATAACTTTATCTCGCTTTTCCAATAAAATATTATTTTAAGTAAAATAAACACGTCTTTTAACACCAAAGCATGTATTTACTCTACCATGAAATACTTTTGCAGAAGTGATTCTTAATCTCTAATGTTTATTGGCAGAGCTCCCCCTGCTGATTCATAACAATTGCAAATATTAACTGCTTTGTCAGAAAAACACAGCTTTCAACTTGATTTATTCCTTTCTGTGAAAAGAAATATTTGAAATCCCAGGGTTACCCTATGAAATTTGGACCCAAATGTTAAAGAAATGTTTTGTCACCACCAGGATGGAAAGTAGGATTCCTGCAACCATTTGAGCAACAGAAATATTTATACTTACATTTAGTTTTGGTACAGTCACAGTTAAGGTCTTTGGATAACGTAAAAATCTGTTATTACTGTTTAATTCTAGTTGTCTAAATCAGAATTTTTAAGATTAATTAAAGGCCAAAGCAAAAATTTGTGTCTCTTACAGATTCAAAATAAGAAACAGAAGACAAATACCTATCTGTGATTCTGAAATAAACCTTACATGGGGGTCAGTATTAGCAAGAGTTTAGTATAAATTTAATCCGGTGAATATCACTAAATATCAGGAGAAAAATACAGTTAAAACAGAAGTAGAGAAGAATAATTAATTCACCAAATTGAAAAAACCCAGCACTTTCTTTTTCTATGAAAAGGGTCATAATTGTGAGCTATGTTTGTGCCAATTAGGACTAGCCTACTCTTAAGCAAACTTCGTTCATTCTTCTCATGTAGTTGTCATAGAATAATTCTTGCTCCATCATTTTCCACTTTTCATCGCTGAAATTTATAGCTAGAATCACCCTAACACACACTGAAGAGTACAGGTGAGCTTTCAGAAAGCAAAACTTAGTAGAACCCATCAATACACTAAAACTGGTATCTATGAACTACATAAATTAGGAATAATTGCAAAATAATCCTACGTATTTCCCGTCCTCAGGAGGTGGACTGTGTCTGTGCTTTTGTCATGTCTAAAGCAACCTAAGAACACAAAGCAATAAGAACGTATCACAATCAGCATTTTTTGATTCATGAATCTATGGCTTCATGAAAAGATAGGCTTTTACTTCATACAAAAATTAACAAAGCAGGGAAAAATCACCATAAAAAAATCTCACCCTTTGTAAGTTCCACTCTGATTGTTCATTCAGTAACCCATCAAGTTCAATTCTTATCTTGTAGATATTCCCAATGCTTTTTATTTTAACCTGAATAAAGCCAGAACAATACAACATATAACTACATACAAAAAAACCCCATTTGACTTACAGTTTAAAATAGTTTGGTAGAGGCTGCATGCCCATTAAGTAAGACCATGCCTTGCAAACTAACACTGTATCCAATTCATGATTAAGAGTCATTTCAGTCTCTGTCTCCCACACACATGGAAGAAGTGGCATCTCAACAGCAAGCACAGGCCTATGAATTCTGTGCCTAAAACTGTTACAGCCTTCAGGACATCTCACCAAAAAAGAAACCCTAAACATTTCCCTTCCTGTATTTTCAATCATCATATGTGAAATAACTCAAATACACTGGTATGCCAAAATGAAGCATACAAAAATTTTTGAGACCTTAAAGAATAAGCTCTCAAAAGCTGGCAGAACATCTGCAAAACTTTGGAAGTCACTGACACTATCTTCGCCTTCTGACTCCGATTTGCATTCATTTGCACTTTCAAGCATTATACATGCTCTTACTTACGAAATTTACTCTATGCAACCCTATCATATCTGAGCTTTATTTGAAGCTTAACCATTATTTAAAGTGACGATAAATAATTTTAGATCATTTGTAATGTACTGCTAGAAAAGGAAATGTAAGTGTGTTATCATGTCATTTATCAAACAACAATTCTCTTAATAAAAAGTTGGTAACAGCCTATTCCTCTCCATCATGTATATCCAAAAAAGCTATTTACGTTGTACAAAAATTATTTTCTTTTCGTTTTAGAAACATCTATTAGTATATTACCCACTCATTCTTTACCTTCACTAATAAAAAGCCCTTTTCTCTTTTCAGAGGTCAGAATTACCTCAGTTCCTATATCAGCTTTTAGCTGCCTCTTTGTGCTTTTGTATAATCAACTTTTATGTTATAGTTGCAGAGTTATCATGCTTTAGTCAAAGATTTCTATAGCCAAACAGCTTTTACTCTTGATTTCCCTAGCATTGAAATGCACTCAGTAAATTGCAACGGTTGGTTGAGAAAGAATCTGTGGAATTCACAGCTGTCTTTGTATTGGTATAGTTGCTACATTGACCTGAATTTCATTAACAGAATAAATGTTAATTACAGGCTTGCAACACTGATATCACAGTATGGTTCCTGTCTTTTTCATTGGCTTAACAAAATAGCTTTATTCTGTTGAGTCAGTTTCTGATATCCTTGCTTATGCTGCATAATATTTCTCTCTATAAGTAGTCTTACTAGAGGTAACCTGGAGACTTTGGGATTCAAGCAGTAGTAAAGGAAGGGCATATACACAGCTTGACTGAAAAAACAACTGTTGTCATTTCCCGCATTCCACAAACAAGTTGACCCACTTCTCAAGTAATATGAGATAGTCTTCTCATTCACAGAGCTGGTGTTCACTGAATATTCGGTACTGTCATGTTGTCTGTTTATTCTAATGAATCCCTCTTTAGGCTTTTGGTTAAAAAAAAAAAAAAGTTCATCATCATTTCATGTATCAATACAAAACATAAATGTACTGGACTTTGTCAGAATGCAAAGAGTGACTTCTGCCTAAAACAAGTAGAACCAGAAGAAATGCTCTGGTAGCCTTGATTTTTCTCATGCATGGTCTTAGAAAGGATTAAACAGGCAGTTACTACTCACATGGGTAAGGTAAGAGAGGGAAGGCTACATATGAATGGTTTTCATTTCTCAAGATAATTCTACTCGAATTTTTCATAGTTGGGCATACTGCTGATGAAGTGGAAGGCTAAAGAAAACTGATTCCAAATTACCTGATTATTACAGGCTTTCGGAAGCTGTTTTCTTCCTAGAACTCCTGGCCAGAGCTATGATGAAGTTGATTATTTCAAAAAATAAAATCTGGTATCTTCTGCTTTAGAAAATATCAGTGAAAACATATTAAGCTCAAAGATGCAAATGGTAAAAAAAGATGTAATTTTTTTAAGAAGTCTTGCATTCCTATCCTTATTCCAAGACTTATCCTGCTAAACAAGTACAGGATAGTACTTGTTTAAAGTTTAAAGGGAAAAAAAAAAAGAAGAATGAGCTCTTACTCATAGGCCTTTTCTTTGTGGATTTATCTCCTGCAGACTAAATGCAGACATTTGCTGTTTCATGCCTGAAAGCAATAGTGTCAGCGTGATGTAAAGAATCATAGTAGTAAGCCCCAGGTGCTGAGAGAAAGATTCTGCTCTCTCACAAGATCAATATCCACAGCACACAGCCATAATGGGCAATATCTATTTTAGAGAAGAGAAATCGGTCCATCTCTTAAGAATATATAGATTAACATCGCAAACATGCCATTACCCATCGTTGCTTATAAATTATTCAGTAATTAGGACAACTGGATTCCCCGTGGATCATAATATATAGCCTACATGCTTAGAAAATGAATATTACCGTTGGTTATCTTCTGCATATGCCCTATTCATAGAGACTATTATTATTAATATTATTGACAGTAACAATCTTGGTTTGTGTCAAGATTGAACTAGAAGAGTTGATGACTGAAGAAAAAAAATTTGCACAAAATGTGAAAAATGTGACTTCTTCAGTAAAGCTGAAGACAGCAATGTGTTATATGCATCTCAGACAGAAAAAATTAAGCAAAACAGAAATTTTAGCCCCTTTGGTAATTTCCTCTCAGCCTACCTAGACATAGTTTCCTTATTACAGTAGAGGTGGAGTAATTCTTAAATAATAGCAGAAGTCTTTGTGCTTTTATGACATGATAATGTGTAGTTTGTATTGGGCTCTTAGTAATTCCACAGGTAAAGTTTCTCACATTTCAGCTATTTATAATAAGGAGGCTGAAAAAGGGTTTTCTTCCTTAAATGAACTGGTTCCACACTGTACATTTTATAGTATGCTTTTAAAACTGAATGCATGAAGATTTCATTACTAAAAATCCCCAAATGATATACAAGTCTTACATCACACAGGTTTGTTTAGGAGTGGATAGTTTCTAAAGATAGTTTCAAATCAATTGCCTCAAGGCAATCAATTTACTCCTGCAGTTGTCCCATTTGGGCTACTACATGAGGGAGAGGGGGTTAAAAGAAAGAGTATTTTCTCTGTTGCTAACTATATGCATGAAACTGATTTAATGCAGAATTCAAAGAGATTAGATAGAGATTTATTTTATGCAGTAAACAAAGGAGAAAAACATTTTTTCCTTTCACATGACAGAAAAATCTTTGGAAAGGTACACATTAAAATAATGTTCTTAGCCTTCATTAGCTACCTGAAATTCATCCTCCTGCCTGGGAAGAAACAGCTGCTTTCTGTTGTCCTTGCCAAGAGTTATTGGTCCAGCTACTCCTCTGTCTCCACATATCCAGAGAACGACATTTGCTTCAGTTCCTGCATTTCCTGTCAGCATTGACACTTTCCATTCATCATCTGAAGGAAGGGGACACTCACCACCTTGGGGATTTCTCATTTCCTCTGTGAAATACAGAACATTAGTGGGAGATGAAAATCGACATGAAACTGCCAGTTCCTGTTGTAACTTCAGCACATAAGGAGACCATAACAGAGAAGGGATTGTATTTTTTCATGGCAAGTGAGATAGTCTGAAAAGATTGATTTATGTTTCTTGTCTAGACCAAAATGTACTGATTAGTTGAGCTACAAGAATAAACTGGAAAAGAACAAGCATCGGTCACATGCACTACTTTTGTATTATTCTTTATACATATTCTGGTGTAGAATAAGGATGCTGTGATCCAGAACTATGGCCATTAAATCAGTATTTCTGGTTCCTTAGCCTGACATTTAGAGCTGAGTAGAATTACTTGTAAATACTCCTCTAATGCCTTGTGTTGGGACATTATTAGCAGAATCATACATCAGAGAATAGAGAAATTTTCATTTCAAATGAAAAAAATTATTCAGGAAATTGACTTGCTTCAAGTTAAATATTAATTAAATACTGTAAAATACTCAGAAAAGAGCACAATATATCCTCGCCCAGCCATACTTATGCATACAGTGCAAGCATTTGGGCTAAGGCACGTTCTGCATGAATGAGACAATAGCAGCACAGTATCACTTTATGAATAAATTTCACAGCTTTAATGGATCAGCAAAGATAATTTTGGAAAACATATATTTCACTTTAGAATAGCACGTAGTGATCTTTCATCTGCCCTTAAGAAAAAAAAATATATGTATATGCAAAGGTGTCAAATGGCACCTCTGCACATGAGATGTGAAAAAATAGACTCTCTTAGGATGAAAGAATTTAGTTTTGAATAGTCTAATCAAAGTGGAGTTTACAAACATCAGATGTCTGAAACACTACTTTTCAATAATGGAACCACTAACCATGAAGTCCTCTCCAAAAGAGGGAGTCCTTGCCCCCAGGAATTTATAATCTGTTCTGAAACGAGAGGTAGATCTAAACCCTAAATTTGAAAAGATGAACCAACACATTTTCTGTATACTGTGTTGTAAAGGGGTTCCCAAACTGCTCTTCATGAGGCCTTTTCATGCGACTGCAAAGAGACGTTTTAATATGCTAACCATAATGAATATAATCTGTGCTGCAGATTAATTTTCTTTTGTATCCCCCAGCTCATTCTTCATCCATTAAGTAGCTTTCTATGAACCAAGCTTTTGCAGGCCAGAGGCTCCAAACACATAATGGAATTAACTCACAATTTTGCAGAAGTCATAAATAGCCACAGATACGGATTTGTTGAAGAATTCCCAGTGCACCACTATGTATGTTCCTGCTGCACTGCATACCTTGCTATCAGAGCCCTTTGCTTTTTTATTTGCTTGGTTAAAACACTGTACCAGGTTTCTCTGGGGTGGAGTTTTTTCTTTCACTTATTAAACTGCCTTTACCTCAAAGAGGAAGAAAAAAAGAATCAAATACCCACATACTAAAAAAAAAAAAAAAACCAAAAAAACAAACGAAAAAACCAAACAAAAAAACCTAGAAAAACAAGTGATGCAAAAGCAATCACGCACCACCAGCAGAATGATGCCCAGCTAGTCCCCAAGGAATGACTACTTTGGAAAAACTCCTCTCCAGTTTTATTGCTGAGCATGGCAAGATATGGTATGGAGTATCTCTTTGGTCAGTTGGGGTCAGCTGTGTCCCCTCCCAGCCTCTTGCCATCATCGCCCCCACCTACTCACTGGGAGCGCAGAGTGAGAAACAGAGATGGACTCGGTGCCGTGCAAGCACTGCTCAGCAACAGCTAAAACATCGGTGTGTTATCAACACGGCTTTGGTCACCAGGCTAAAAAACAGGACCAGACAGACCGCTACGAAGAAAATTAAGTTCACCCCAGCCAAGCCCAGTACAAATATGAAAGAAAATAAAGCAATACCTATGATAGAAATTTGCAAAATTTATCTGACTGTGCTTTGTTGCTAGCATTAAAATCTAAGTTTGAAGGCAAAGTGAAAACCAGTTTTGAATCCTTAAGACTTGCTGCTTAAACTTTTGTGAGCAACCAATTTCACATCCTGCTGAAACATGGCTGAAGCAAATTGGGTAAGTGAAGAAGGATTGATTCAATACTGAGACATGGTCCTGATCACCCCTTTAAATTTCTTCAAATGACACTTTTATGATATTAAAGAAATGCTTTTTTTTCTTAAAAGTTGTACTCAAAAGGAATTATATAGTTGCTTGGATCATCAGGTTTCCTGTAGGTTAAATCAACATGGTAACTAAAGCACCAAACCTGAATTACGATCAGCTAGCACTGAATTCTTAACTGATGTGAAATAATTGCACAAGGAATTGCAAAGGAATTAGGATCCAGTACAGTGTTCTATAACAAATAAGGGCTAACTTCTGGAATCGGGGGAAATTTCAGCCCTGGTAAAGACTAAAATTTGGTTAATCGATTTTTAAGAAATTCAGAACTGTAGTAGTATGACTTTTACAGCAGTGCTTCTAACATTCTTTAGAATGACTTTAGAATAGTTATAGTGATTTAGAAATAGGCAACTGTCATAATAACTGCTGGTTTTATTGTATTCTTCATCATGACTGAGAGCAAGTTGTTCTGAAAGAAGAAAATCCACACGCCAAAAAGAAAGCAAAAGGCAAACATCTTATGTTTACCTGAATAAAAACTTAATTACACTTGTTTTTCAGTGACTGAAATAACAGAACTATAGAGAAGTAGTTGCTTTGGTGTAATAAGTATTTTTGAGAACTTGACTATATAACTTTCTGTAACTATAGTTACCTAGCTACTCACCTGTAACTCTGAAACCTCATCTTTCTTGCAGCAGAGAGATTAAAATTTTCATGAAATGCACAGGTATTTAAGAAGCACAAGGAATCCCAGGCTGTTCCATATGCTTAGCACAAGAATTCCATACTTGGGCTATTGCTGCCCAAAGCAGCTACTGCAACCTCAAACTACTACCTCTTGAAAACAATTATAATGCACAAACAATTCACAGGCTTGGAATGTTTTTTACCTTGTAATTTACTGGCTCCTCTTACAAATGGAAATCAGTGGCATTGATTTGCTACAGGCTAAAAATATTCCAGTCTGAAAAGAGGATTTGGTGGTTACCCTGCATTAGTCATGGGAGTTTGCACACTTCATGACACCATGCTGTAAATTTATTGCAATGAAAATTCATTCTGATAGGCCTGCATGAGAATGATGAAGTCATCATAATCCTTCACAAAGTTTCATAAAAATATCTTTACTTTTTTATTTACTTATCTAAATCTAAAGCAAAAAGAAAATTACCTTGTCCCAGAAGATCATATGATTGAGTGACACTTTTGAAGTGAACCATCAGAAAAATTAATCTCTAGAGCAGAAGCTTGGACAATAAAGCTGATGCATTTTTATTACACCTTTTTGTATCATCATTTCCAATGTAAACCAAATGGAAATGAGATTAGATTTTATTCATATCTTATTATCTCTTGTAAGTAAAATATATTAAAAAATACTAGTAACTACCCGTATTCCAGACATACAGGAAAGGAGCCTGGAGGCTATAGAAATTATTTTTCAGAGATACAATTTGTTAATACCAAACCACAAAGATGTTCTCAACACCACAGACTGCGTTTGTGTCATGGAAGATGATGACATCTCTCCCCTTGATTTCAGTGGCACACACAGGCATGTTTTCACTATTGAAATTTAAACATGATTTGAGAAACACAAGGAACAACAAACACAAAGAAGAAATCCCAGTACCAAGTCATTTGGGAAATCCCGTAAATTTCTTGCCTGCTTGCTAGTTGATACATAAGATGACACGAGTCTGTATTTTCAGCAGGGCTATTGATTTTGGCTTGTTTTTGCAACAGGTAACGGAAGACTAAGAAAGGGTTTAAAAAAAAGCCCCACAATATTTGGTTTCAGTTTTTAGTGTCTTCTGCTTCATCTCATTTTTGTCTAGACTTTGTGGTCCCCTAGCCATATATATATATATATATATATATATATATTATTTTCCTTCTGTTTTGGGCAGCACATTTGATCGGTCTTGAGTCTATAACGTGGTGTCTTGCATGCGTTTTAGCTGATTTGTCTCTGACGCTCCCTCTAATATCTCCATCCTGTGAGCTGTTAAGTAGCAGCTGGCACCTGCCATCATCCTTGTACATGAAAGAAGTTTCCTGAGGAACAGAGAACTCACACTGCAACTGGAGAAGCCCCAACTGCTGTAGCACAGTTTTCAATTTAATTAATCCTAAATCAATTATTATTCATGAAAACAACAACCAAAACACAGCTACCGGTTAGCAAACAACAGACACAAAAAAGATGGCCTGGTCAGCCCAAGGGTTAATCTTCTCTGAGTTTGGACGCTAAGCATTCTGCTGGATTGTATATTCAACACAAACATCGAATGTCAACTTGGAGTGGAAAAAGAAAATGAGTACTTAAAGAGTATCAGTTTAAAAATTAAGGCTCACCTCTACGTGTCAGAAGTCAGTTACCTTTAAAGTATTCTAAGTTAAAATATCTTACTAAAAATGAGCATTTTTTTTGAAGGGCAGAGTAACTTTGATATTTCTATTCATTTTGCATAAGCAGAGTCCACATTTATGAATGTCAGAAATATTTCTTATAAAGTGCTATAGAGTCTATGTAACCAATTTCACGGCAGATATTGCTTCTATAAAAGGATCCTTTGTATCCAACCCTAAAAACATCCAGCTTCTTTGAAAACAGGTTTGATGGCTTGTGTATTGTTGCCATGGGTTTCAAATACAGCATATCTCACCAGTTGCTGACAACCCACAAGACGCCGGGAAGGCTTTGTGAGATAATGATACAACATGAAGTCTGATAGATTAGAAAAACAGAGTGGGTGTTTTGAGCTAAGAATGGAAACAACATTGCCAGAAACAATTAACAGTAATTAATAATAATCCACACCTATGCTTTGAATTTAACCAAGATATTTTGGTTAAATTGAATTTATTTAAAATCCTTCCTGATACTTCACATTATACCTTATGAACAAGTATGCCATATTTGATGTCTTGTTCACATTGCCAGAATTTTCATGTACACTTTGAAATAATAGTCTGAGGACCAAGCTCAAAACCAAGTCAGTAACCCACCCTGAATTATTTGTTACATGAATGCCTTTGGGACTACCTCTGGCCGACTAAGCATGTCTCCCATACCGTAAACTCTAATATAATCTTGTCTTTAAAGCTCACTCAAGGTAACAGATATTTTTCCACAATGTCAATGTGCCTCATTGTGCTGTGTGGAGCTCAGTAGTTTCCATTTGTCCCATCTGCTTTTCATGGCAATGTGACACAATTCAGGCTGTCCAGACAGTTTCCTTGGGTATATTGAAATAAAAGAGAGGTAGGAAGCAAACATGATGACCCCCACTCCATAAGAAGTGTATCATTCCCTGTTTGTTGAGTTCCTTGGTCACACCTTCTTTGGTTACTAGGACGCTGAATATTCCTTTAAAATTTTTGAGTTGGGGAAATCATTGTCTTAGACCACTTATGCAACTTCTGTAGCTAAAGAAAGTGGTTGTTTATTCTAGTAAAACACATCTGGTACACTGTCACTCCAGAAGGATGACCAGAACATTGTTTATCTGTTCCTACCTACCTAAAAACAGGTATAAAGCTAGCATGCAGTGCACTAAAACTCTTTTCCCCAGTGAATCATAAAGCAGAAAACATAAATGTGAGAGAAAGCATAAATGAGAAATATGCCATTACTTTCAGTGAGCTTTGGATTGGGCTCTGTATCGTATCAATTTCAGTTTCCACAGAAATAGTCCTTGTGATAGATGGCTACTTACTTCTTAAACAAAAGGTAATATGACATTATTTGACAGTTACATGCTGATTGTTGCCTTATCAATAAACTATATTCCAATGCCCTTTTAAAAAACAATAACTGCTAATATGGTTTATGTTGCATCTATGCATGCATAAGTCAACAGTCTAGAAAAGCTATTCATTGTCCTTCCTGAGGTAAGTCACTGCAAACGTGCATGGAGGGTAGATATAACGCAATGTTATACCACAACTAGTTTGTAAACTGTTGCTTACTTGAGGGTGGAAACGTTGAAACGCTTTGAGATACTGGCTCCTGGGCTTTTGCTGGTTGGAGTTGAGATTCCCTGAAGTCTTTTGTCTCTTGACTGGCTGCTGCAGATGTTCCCATAGGCTCTTCCCGGCCAACTAAAACAATTAAATGTAAATTCTGTCACTAGCTACAAATCATTTACTGCTTCTTGCTCAGAGGCTTCAAGCATATTCAGTGACAAACACTAATAACAGATCTCACAACTGTTCAACACAGTGGACACCAAAATCTTTTCGCTATGTATTGCACAGCCACTAGCTATTATTAGCATTTATTGTTATCAGCATGCCACAAAAAATGGAAAAAATCTGGCGTACCAATAAAAGTCTATTTACTGCTTTGAAAATCTAGGTAACAATTTAACATTGATGTATGAATAAAATGACTTGGTAAAATGTAGTTTCTACCAAGATAACCTTCTCCACCCCCCTGATGTTTCCTTTCTTAAGAGTGGGAATGCTGAAATGAAAACTGCTAGAGGCCATTTCTGATAATATGAAGTGTCAAACAGACAGTCTTGGTTGCTCTCATAGAAAATATTATCTCCTTTTATCCTCCTTTTACTGAGCAACAAGGATTCAGGAGAACTCAAGCCTGTAACGAAGTAACATTTAGCTTTATTTTAATGGCATCAGTAAGCCCTGATTTGTTGAGAATTTCCATTTAAAACTCTGCTCTTCCAAAAAGTAACAAAGGAAAACACTTTCCTCATTTCTACAAGGACACAGTGACCAAAATATTCTTGTCACCTTGTGGCAAGTAGGGACTGCACGGTAGGGATGCCATTACAGTGACTTTCATAATGCTTCTGTATGTCTCGGTCACAATATGCATAGAACAATTAATAATCAGACCAGTCGTATGTTTTGATGCTTTCCCTTTCCTGGTCAAAGCATTCAAGATGACCCTGTTCTGCTTGTGCCTGGCAAAAATGTGACTGAATTCTCAATTTTGAACTGATGGTTCAGGATTTTCATGAGATGTTTCATTTTTTGATCTCTGTGACTATGACCACCAGATAAGAATGCAAGTACTGCAATTCCACTATTTTCTGCAGTTATAATCCAAGTCAGCTGACTATGTTTTGTAACCAGTTGTTCACCAAATTAAAAAATTCATTCTCCTGAAGGAGAATAGACAAGCAGATTGTCCAGTGATGATGGTCCAGAGTGTGCTGGGAGCTAATTTCTGAGTCCTGGCTAGTTGACTAGAACAGGTCAGCTCCCTAGCTTTCTGACTGCTCTCAAATCTGATCAAGGGACGGAAGAATCACATAATCAATATACTAATGGGGGAAGTACAATTTCTCACCATTAAAAAAGAAACTGAACACTGCCAAGCAGGCCCCCTCTACAGTCTACTACTTTCCCTATAAAATCAGGAAAGCCTGCGGTATATTTGACCGCAAGACATCTCCCAGGCCTCCATAATCTGTGGCCAGAATGGAGAGTAGACCAAGTCAGTCATCTCCATCTCTAACTTGACACCTGTTTCAATTCTTATGCTCAAAAGTTATTTTTTTCAGTAAAAACATAGGTGTCTTCTGTATCATTTATTGTTATAAAAAGAAAGAAATTAAGAGAAATTAACTAGCTACATAGGAGGAGTTAAGTATGGGCACAATAAACTTTATACCTTTAAAATTACTGAAACACAACAAAGGAAATTATGTCAGTCTAGCTTTTACACTTTTGCTTTGAATTTGTCATTCAGAAACACTAATCACTAAAGCAAACTGTAGAATTCTAAGAAATTACATACATTTGATGACCTGTGGGTAGAAAAAAATGTTTCTCTCTCCAGTGTTAATGACTGGCTTAGTCTGGCCATCTGGCAGGAGACCAACATATATCCCTTTATTTTGCACTGATTCTAGACTTACAGATCCAGTTTCCAAATTCTTCTCAATTTTAAAGTGACAGTATTCATCACCTGTGCCCTAGGAAATTGCAAACAAAACCGTGAATTCCACAACTGAAGTGATGTAGCTAGGCAAGTTGGATGTTTCTTAAGACTTAAATATTACTAACTTCTAATAACATTTCACATTAACTTTAGGTTCTTCACAATGTCCTACGTTATTACACGCACACACATATGTACATATCTTGGTCTTGCTTATTCCTTTGTGAACAGAAAGATTGATCACATAATTTGAGTAACTGAAAGACCACATACGAAAGCATTCCAATTTCTGCTAGGATTTAGGCAAAGTCTAGGATATATTCAAAGGAGTTTCCCACTTAATCAACTTACATCTTAATTATTCATTAGTGGGTTTTATCATCAATTTATTTAGACTGAATACCACTTTAAACCCCTGAACATGTTTGTGCTTTGCCACATTCAAAACAATTATATCAGTTTGTATCAGCAAACAGACAAAGGATTAGTAAACACTGAGCCTAAATGAGCAAATACTAATTCATTCTCTTTTTTCTCTCAAATGTAAATCTGCAATAATTAAACTCTTAGCAGGTAGAGAGTATTATAGGTCCAAAAATCAGAATATTTCACCATTCCCCAAGCCTAGTTTTATTACTAAATATATAGGCTACTGGTGAGGAATTTAAAGAATAAACTCTACATGGTTGCCTGATGAAAAAAAAAAATCAGGTTCTTCATTTCAGACAAACCAGAATCATTCGTAAAAGCTGGGATGCCAATGTCACTTCAACATTTTCCAAACTCACACCAGTATAACTGTGGTTGCTTAATAAAAATCGAATTAACACAACAGGATCTTGACAGAGAGTCACCAGCTATTTAGCTACAAATGGATTTTAACTAACCCACATCCTCAATATTTTAAAAATATAATCAGATCTTTACAGTCAAGTGCCAAATAGACATGACAGCTTCTCTTGTTATATTTTTCTATCTTTCCTTGGGCAAATGAAGGAAAAGATGTAAAAAAATTTAAATTGCAACAATGTTTTATCCCATCTTTATCCAAGCAGGTAAAAAAATATTCTGTTATCACTGACAATTTACTCAAGCTGTCCGCAAAGGGAAATACAAACAAGAACTGCTTACTGTTCCATTACACTGGCCATCTTTGATCTTCAGATACATTCTTGGGTTTCTCACACTTTCAAACATGCAGACTCCAGACACAATTTTATGCACTTTCCAGTAGGATTCCTGCTGCTGCTGACCTGCTCCGCTGCAGCTCCCATCAGGTCTAAGGGACAGAGCCTGGCAGAGGCTTGTGTTGAGCAGAATGATGGCACCGTGGTGAAACATTCCCTTCAGATCAGAGACAAGAAGTCCTTTGTGAACAGCACAGCTTTTCTCCATATTAAACTTTGATATTTATATTGTTCATACTGATTTATTTCAAACACTTATTAATGCATTTCCATGTATAAAATGTAAAAGAATAAGTCCCAAGTACTTCAAATATACCTTCAGCCTTTGAATATTTGCTGCTTTCTGTGCAGACACCAACCTGGATAATGTAAATCCTTCCCTACTCCGCAACTTCCCTGCTTTTTATTGTTCAGCAGCACAGCACAGCATCCAGAGCACAAGTGGAAAGTTAAGGAATTTATTCTCTTTTCAAATTAAGTAGTTTTCCATGCAGCTCTCGTGTGTGTACCTACCTTCTTGCTTTTCGAAGGTTTACTAAAAAGTTTGGAGTTGCAGCTTTTCTGTATAACAGCCCACCCTATTTGTACATACTCCCTGCGGTATCCGCATCGCTCGCCCCAGGACAGCAGTAAAGGAAAACTTCTCAAGTGATGCCTACCTGTTAAGCTGTAGTTTAGCTCCACCTGGTGGAAGAGGATCACTCTTTTAGCTTGCAATCCTCTGACATTTGATTAAATACAATCTCCTTTCTGACAGTAAGTTTTAGAAGAGTCTTCTTAATTTCCCTCTGCCCACCTTACCTTAACATGCACAACAAATTCTTTGGTAAGTCCAGCATATCCTGTTGTTTCATCAGCTACTTTGCCTTGAAGGTCGAACGTAACAGTGTGACCTGGGTCCCTGGCCGATTCAAGAATGGCACAACCATTTGGTTGGAGGTGAACACAGAGTTCACAGCATGATTTGTCTTTGCTCTAACAAAGTCAAAATAGGAATAATAAATTATACGAACTACTAGATACGGCAAAATACAGAACAGAGAGTATCACGATATAGTTTCTGTGTTGTTCAAGTTTCTACAATATTATCAGTCTAGTATGAAAATGTCTTTATATTTTTCAGATTTGTAGTCCTGATACCAAAGTCCTTAAAATTGTGAACTCTGGAATTTCAAAGCACAGAAACAGTTCCTCTTAAGATGAAACAGATCTGAGGATAACATGAAAGATACCTAGGTCCCTTAACTGTTGAGAAAGTTGGAGTCTCAGCCTACAAATGTGGCAAAGAAGGTTGGAATATAAAATTGATGTAGACAGGAAATGAACTACAGCAACTCTCTGCCGCCAGCCCTCCTTCCTTTGCCTCAGTGTTTCTTTTCATTCATTTATATCATTCTCACAGAAAACTCTTCAGGAACAAGAAGTTTTACATGAAGGAGTAAAGCAACATGCTACCTATGCTTGGTTGTTCAGGTTTGCAGACTATGTGATCCCATTGTGTAAAAGACAAAATACACAAAATACATATTTAAATATTTTATCAACTCCATCATCATTCTCATATTTAAATAAAACTACTTTTAATAAATGTAAAATGCTAATAATCAGTCCATTAATTTAAAAGACTTCTGGCTTACACTATCTAATACTTTTCAGCATTTTTAAGACCTCAAAGAATCCGTATTTCTAGGGAAAATTCTCATTTCCAAGGCCCTACTTTCTGAAGAAAAACTTCATACTCAAAAAAACCCTATAATATTTAATATACTTTTAAAAGTAAAGAAATGGGGTTTAGAAGTAGTTGTGAAACAAGTGAGCCAGCATGTCCTCAGAGTGTAATCAAGTTTGTATCATAAGGTCAATTGCAATTTTTATATTGCCATTTTGTTTTACATTTACCTATCTTCATTCCAGGGACCTCAAAAAGTTTTAAATGGCATTTTGTCACATTCCCTGGGAAAAGGAACATCTTGCACAACTGAAAATAAGAAAATTGAGATCCAGATTTTCTTCTATAGGTCGCTCAAACTCATAAAGCATGTCAGTAGCAAAGCAGAAAAAAGAAAGTTCAAATTTAAGTATCCAGTTAATAACCTCTCTGGATTAAGACATACTGCAATGTGACACACTGGAAAGGGTTCCCTGTATCAGAATAACACTAATGAACATGAACACGAGGAAGTCCTGCAAGGAGGTCTGACAGTTTGCCTGTCAGCCTCACGCTATCTGTGTTGAGAAACTTAACTCTACTGAGAGTACTCTATTCCTGCTAATGCCAAGGCACATCATGTAAAAGAATGGGACCAGCTTTGACTATGAGTTTGTTCACTGGATAAATAAAGGGAAGAACTCAAAAAAGTGAAAGGGAAACAGCTTCTTCCCTCATCAGCAGAAGAATTTCATCAGAAAGAACTAAATTCTACAACTCCATTTGCCTGCTTGTACACTGCAAGTGCCGAGAAAGGAAAGCAATAGAAAGACTTTGAAGATGCGATGAAACAAATCAAAACAGATCAAAACAAATCTGGAATATTTCAGTAGGCTTATGACAGGCATGTTACTTAGAAAAAGACACAAAGGAAAAATGGTCATTTAAAATCAATCCTTAGAATTTATACTTATGCAAAAAGAAGGAATTATTAGGGCATTACAGGTACCTTGTCAGCATGTGACAATCTGATATAAATTAAAGCTTGGAATGGCTTGGTATTCCTGCATCAAAACTTTTAGTCCATTAAAAAACTCTACCAAGGAGTAGAAAGTAAACTGTGAGAAAACAAAGTCCTATGTCTAACTTTGACTATTCATTGACAATTTCCTGGGTTCAGTTCTGCAATTCTTAGCTCCTTATCTGACTGGAAGCACAATTATTTATTAGACAGATTAAAAACTGTGTTAATCAGACAATGAAATGTAATTATGAAGCAGAAATCAGTATTTCCTACCTTTCCAGTTACATAGCCATTGACAAGAGCAAGAGCAAGACGTGGCATCTGATGACTGCTGAATATACATATATTTCTCCTTTTGACATTTACACCAAAAAGACCTAAGAGTTAAATGAAAAAAAATGTTAGAAGTATCAAAGTATATTAATTCATGTTTGCGTTTAATTACAATCCATGACTTATCATTTTCAAGGGAAAACAATGAATTAAGTGTTTAACTCAACAGTTTGACTTCTCTGATCAATGAATCCCCTCATTCCTTCACGAAAGGGTATCTATGGACTACTGTCTACTTCACCACCTTGAGGAGAAAAACCCTGAGAGATGATGGTAGGACGCAAATTTATTTTGATCAGCATATAGGTTTAAAAAAAATAAAAACATAAAAAGGAGGGGTTTTTACCTGAAAAGAGAATTCATTTCTCTGTATCGATATTAGAACTTGTAAAGCAAATCTTTCAGCAGAGCTCATGGCTTCTAAAATTTTAAATCTGGGCAATTCTCCAAAGAATTACCTCTTATAGCTACAAAATACTGATGAAAGCTGAAGTACTGCTATTTTTATTGTTCCCAGCAGCTACAACTGGTTTTTCAAACAACTGTTCTACCAGTACATTATGTTGCCCATTTGTAAGATGCAGGAGGACTCCTATGGTGTCCATAACGTAAGATTTTCAGGGTGTCATTGGGACGACGAGAGTTATGCAGCCAAGGACCATTGTGCCCATGGGGATGATGCCACAAATCGTAAAATATGGATGGAGCTTCCAGTCTTTGGGCCAAGACAGGGAGGGCACATAACTGTCACAATGGGTCTCTGCTTTCCGATAGAGATAAAGCTTTCTGAGAAATTAAAAAAAACCTAGAACAAATCATCATCTGATATAATTTGCCATCACCGCTTTGAAGGCCTCTGAATTATATTTCTTTAGATCTGATGAAGGCGGATAAACAGTTCTACCAGTATCTGAAAAGCAGAGTTTTCTATTAGGAAAGACAGGTAGATAATTTATGTCAGAGGACTTTATTCCAACGCACACACAAGCAAGCAGGGCCCCTAAATGAAAATTTAAACAACAGCTCCCAAGTCAGCACTTGCAGACTTCTGTTGCACATGACTATTCTGGACACTTTGTAAATTACTGCACTTACAAGTTAAACAAACAAATCTGAAAGAAGTTAAGAGAGAAAGATGTTCTGAAGACAGAAGAGTTGCATGATAGGTGTCTGCCTTTGTTTTGTACTCGTGTTTGATTTGTACTCTGAACTATAAAAAAACCCAATTATTCCTGTGTCACTGCCTCTGTTTCTCTGATATCAGGGCAACTTTATCATATTGTTCAGAAAAAATCAAGCTTTTTTTGATTACCAGTTTAATTCCTCAGTATTACTAAATTCTTGGGAGACTGCAGATCACACTACTCTTTTTTCTGACTTCCAATCTAAAATAATTAACAGCCAGTTTATACCAATTTTGTTTTGGTCTTTCTTTCTAATAAATTTAATTATATTTATCATCTTTAACTACTGATATTTAGTAGCTGTGCATCAGATTTGGTACTTGCACAATTATACACATAACTCATTAACAATTGTGGAGATAACACTCATTAATTTTGCATCTAGCAGGTAAAAATGTACCAAAAGGGTACAGAATGCAATAAAAATGTAATGTGTTTATGTCTGAAAAATACCATTAGAAATGCATTAATTTATAGAAAGGAAAGTGCATAGAGATGAAAATCAGGAAACAGTCTGCACTATGAACTTGAATTCTGCATGTTAGAAGATTATGAACTCTGTAGAGTCTAAATGATCTGATTTGTCTAAATCAAATGGGATACAATCCGTCAACTGATGACACAGCATTAAAAAGCAGCGAAGATGCGCTTACTGCACCAGTGCAGATTAGAGACCAAATCCCTACAAGCAGGTAGTTTGGTCTGTCACCAAGTAATTCAGTTTGTGATCCCAAATGGATCTCCGTGAAGGAAGGACACTACCATGCTGTGCAGCTGCTTTCAGGCCTTTAAGACCTAAAACTGTAGACAGAAGATCGGAATTATCCAGTGTTGGAGTCTCCAGATACTTTGAACTCAGGACCAAAACTGGTAACTAATAAGAAGAGCTTTGGTAAAAACAGAGTTAACACGCACTTTCACTGTCTGTAATATTACTGATCTCCCATGCTATATATTTGGGTTTTCTGCTGCAGCTTTTCTCAGGTGCTTTTATAGGCTAGGATAAGGAGTATTGATTGCACTGCTCTCCATGCACTTCCGGGTGTGTCCTGAAAGATTCTGTTCTAGCACATCCAAAAAGATGAGTGTAAGGTCCCTGGGAAGATGTCAGAAAGGCTGAGCAGCTCCACCAATACAAATATAACAAAACCATATGTGCCTAATATGATATGTGCTATAGTTACGTGTTAGTAACACAATAGGAGGGAAGCTGATAAAGAGGAGGAACTGGAAGAGTGCCATTAAAA
The DNA here is from genome assembly GCF_028500815.1 of Rissa tridactyla. Taxonomy (NCBI): domain Eukaryota; kingdom Metazoa; phylum Chordata; class Aves; order Charadriiformes; family Laridae; genus Rissa; species Rissa tridactyla. The sequence continues at coordinate 43,338,666 of NC_071467.1, forward strand.
TCAGTGACAAGGATGGAAAGAAATTAATATTTTTCATATATATATTTTTATATTTTTATATATATATGTATATATATACACACACGTATACACACACACTCCCTGTTAAAGAACTATACCTGGAAATTTGAACTTGTTGCCTTAGATGGATCTAGTTACAAAAGACTATAGCTGTCCTTGCCATGGCATTTCCATGGGCGCACTAAACTGCAGATGACGAGAAGTTTCTTTTTGGTAAGGGAAAGCCAGGGCTAAGGTACTGTATAAGATATTTTTTTTTTGTGCTTCATATGTAAACTAAGTGTATAATTTCTGAGGTCTTATAGCCATTAATACATGTAAATATTTTAAGTAAGGTAAATGTTTGTTATAATTATCTACTCCTACTCATTACAAGAGACTATTATGACATCACAGTGAACTATAATCTCTTCCTTTCTCTTATTTTTTATGCATACACCCACATGAAAAACACTTTACCATATTTGTTTTTCTTGTCACCAAGAGCATCGACTCTGCTATCTGGACCAAGGCAAATGAAGCCATGAGTAAGTCTGTTGTAAAACTGAAGCGTATTGCCTTTCTCAAATTTCCACTTCTCGGCAGCCCACTAGTTTTGTCAAAAAACAAGCAGAAAAGACATATGAGAAGATGATGCACAGGAACTGGGCATACATGAGAACAACTGACCTGATTTCACTCAAAGCATAGTTTGAATAGTTTAAATAAAAATATAAAGGCACATTCTTACAGTTTCCTCTCTCTTGAGTTCCAGCTCTTGTCCTGTACAGATAAAAACCATGTAATTAATTTACAGAGCATCCTCATTCCATTTGACACAGTTGCAGTGAAGCTGGGTTCTCCTCCCCACCAATTTTCACTTACTTCCTGGAAACGTGCTGGCATCTGTCACAGTCAGTTCTCTAGCAATATTGCCATCGTCCTGCCCCTGGTCCAGCCACCTAAAAACCAGAATCCATTTCAGTAATATAACCTCGATTGACAGCTCCCACAATGCTGTATACATGGCACTTGCATCGTGATACTTCCTGTTCTATTTATTAAGGTCTCAAGGCTGACAAACAGCAACACAAAAATCCAGGTTTAGTGAGAAGAGATTGACTTTGGCAAAAATGGTTTTGTTCGTTTGTTTTCAATGACACTTATAAATAAATGCTTTGCTGGACTCCGGTACAAGGGCCTAAGCCAATTATTACAAATCAGAAAACTCGTATTGATCCCAGATCAATAACAAAAGGTGCGGCAGTCAGGATGTTTGCTTTTCTTGTCTGCAAGGAAGTTACAGCAGGATGCAAATTGTCCCATGCCCTAAAATCCCTATTCAGGGAGGCAAATCCAACACAGGTAATAATTTTACCATGTCCGGACTATACTTTTACAATGCCATTGTACCTGCTCCACACCTACTTACATAAGTTAAGTCTAACTCCATTTGAGTCAAAAGGATTCACACACTGCAGGAGCAAGATCAGCAAGCACAGCCTTGGGCTCTAACAATAACTCGCACATACTCTGTATTTTTCTGCCTGAAATGGACTTGAACTCTCCCTAAATTATGTATGAAGCTAGCATTATAGATCTCTTCATAGCAGTTCATCTCATCTAGAATACAGAATCAAAATTAGGTCAGGCAAAGATGAGGTCCTGTATCTGATAGGCAGAAAGCCCTTACTCACACATAAATCAGTTTCAGTGTGCACATCGCTCACTCCGAGCTGTCTCAGGCAGTTATTTATTCACTCAGAGAAGTGAGAGGAGGAAATAGAATTGAGGTGCCACTGGCAAGCTGCAGCTAGATTCATACGTGACTGGACTTCACCGTTCCTAATATTTGCACTGATCTTTATCAATTATAATTTTTCCGTAAGGTGTTGAAAATTAATCAGGTGTAGATAAAATTAGAAATGAGCTATAGAACAGCAGATTCAGAGCAGCAGCATCTGCAGGGGGAAAAGGCAGGGAAGTTAGTATTGCTTCAAATTATGTCGCAGCTCAGCGACAGGCTGTAAGGCAAATGAGAAAAAGAGATGTGGTCAGATAGCTGCATTTGTGATAGCCATTTCACAATATCTTGAAGTTTGATCCTGAGCTCATTCAACCCCATATTAATCTCCATACTAACTTCGGTAAAGTAGGATCAGTCCGCTAGAGGGACAACAGCCTACTCTTCTGAAAAGCTTTGCATCACGTGACATGTAAGAATGGATGGACCTGCTGGTGTCAGATCACAAGTGTTGGATGTGGGCAACGTGCCAAAAAAGCACATCTTGAATAGCTCACAAGGTGCAAGAATGGAAAGTTCTGAGGCAGAACTTTTGGTTTTCATTATCTCAAATGCACCAGAGGTTTAGGGCAGGTACAACTCAAAGAGCTGTAAAAAGAATCAGACCATTTCAGCTCACTTTTTAAGAAACACATATTTCCCTTGGCAGGACATTTCAGAAGAAAAACGATGAGTCATTACAAATTCATTAAATATCTAACACAAATGAAACACCACTAACCTGTGACAAAGAAAAGTATAATCCAAATCTGTTATAGGATCCTTGATTACAACTTTGTCCAGAAACCAGCCATTCCCTTAGAATAGATTAAAAAAAAAAAAAAAAGTTAGTTAATGAGAGGCAGATTTAATGAAGTCTGGCTTCCCATAGCTTTCTCTCTTCTACTGGAACTGCAAAATCCGCAGTTCCACTGGCAGGTTGCTGGAGTCATGGCTGTCCTGAATGCTGGAGAGAAGACAATACCTGCTCTAGGTACCGTAGAACTTGCTTATGGGCCTGCAAGCTGCTAAGTCCCTCCCTGGCTGTCACGGCCCTGAGTGCTGCACATCCCCCTCCACATTTAACAGTAGTCACCATATGAGACTTATTTGTTTTGGCAATCAAAATATCAATAAGATTAAATAGCGGCTTATCACTGATCAAAATAAGTTGCTATGTTTTCAATATTTAGACTCAAGAGCCAGAAAAACATGTCTTGTGACTGAAAGCAATTTCAATTTCACCATTAATTGAGTGTCTAATGACGAGATAGTGTAGCCAAAATCTCCAACTGCATCTTTACAGTGTAACTGATAATGCTAATCAACCTAAAATTATAATAGCCCATTTTATCTATAACACAGACTGCACAAGACATATTCAATGTCTTACGCAGACACTCCCCCCTCTTCACAGTTTTTCCACAGGGATTAGTCAAAAATGACAGAACAGTAGCAGATGGAGTCCTTAACATAATGGTTGAAAGTATAGTGAAAATGAACACAAAATATTTGAAATTTGTGATGATACAATAAGGTAACTGTGTCACTTGAACAGTTTCCTTAGAAGCCTTTGTCTTTCACTTCTAAAATGTTTTCATACATTCAGATTTAGAAATACATATTGTATTTCAAAGAAAAGGTGAATAACTTTGCAAGCAGTATTCAGCGACTATAGAGAGAGATTTCTGACCTGATCCAAGACCATTGTGTCCTATAACAATCTTGTACAAATGTCCAAGGTGCACAGCTTCAACAGCAAAGATGTCAGTCTGTAAGCAATCAACAAAATGTCAGGAAAATCTAAAAGGCTGAGCATTCTTCAGCCGTGCAATCCCAAAGACCTACAAGCCCATAGAACTCTTCTGTCAAGATCATCCTTTGAAATATCAGCTAATGATAAGGCGAGAACAAACCAAGGAGGACAGAATTCCTGAAATAAAAGAAGTAACTTTGCTAATGGGAGTAGTTCCACTGAAATGAATGGGATCAGAGACAGAAAAGAGAAACCTGCTGAAAGCTTAATTGGCTAAACAATTACAAATTGCAGCAGATTTCAACATTAGAAATGCAGATATAAAATGTAAAGTTTCATTTTCTATTCACTAAATCAAATTTTTAGAAGAATTAAAACCAAAAGTACACAGCTTACCTATTTTATAAATGAAAATTCTGTCTTCCAAAAGCACTGGTATACCTTTAGAAAGTATTTTTGGATTAACTATGGAATTTTGGGGAAACATTGGAATGTAGTAATTATCTGTCTTATAATTGCACCTTGCCTGGGATAACCACCCACCTGAGAGAGAAAAGTCAGCCCTGTCGTTCACTTACTTGTCCTTTTAAAAATTTCTTGGGTTTCTGTGACCTGAGCAACTGTCTTGATCCTGTATCACCTCTTTCTCCATAGACAGAAATATAGACATCAGCTTCAGTTCCAGCATTCCACAGTTCTCCTGTTGTCACATGCACTTCATAGACAGTCACTGACAATAAAAGATGACAACCTTTCATATCACAAACACTATTATAGTTACAATAACATTTAGCTGTGAATTTGCCTGTAGAGTCCAAATACATCTGTGTCAAGGACAGTTAGAGTATAAAACCTTAAAAATCCTATTCAATATTAAGTAAAATAAAGCACAAACTTGCTGTGGTGTTACATCTGTGTTTTTTATCCTGGAGAGTCACTGTGGGGAATGCAAACAGAATTGAACTTTATATTCACAATAGTTTGTCTTTGTCCTGCAGCATCATTTGAAATCATCACAAAGCTGAAAAGTAAATAACACAAACCCAAGATTAACCCCACCATAAGCAGTGAAATCAAAATTATAACAAGCAACAGGAGCCATTAACATTTTGAATGCGCTGGTTAACCAAACAAGCAAAAATCTAACACCATTGTTTTAGTTTTCTAGGACCTCAGAACTCAGAAAGCTGCATTGCTTTATTATTTTACCTATTCATGCAATAGGATAGTGCAGAATTCCTCTGTTTCATACCACATGGAAATTCTTTAAAGGCTGTAAATTTGGGAGAAAAAACCTACAAATTAAATTCAATAAATTGGTTATTTAATAGAAACAGATTATGCAAATAAAATTAAATTTGAGTCAAAATCCAATGAAACTGGAGTAAAGATTATGGTACATAAAAGTATGTATCAATAGAAAACTGTGGTCATTAAAAGGCAGGCGTAGAAACCCCACAAAATTGAGAATTAAGATAAAAGCATGCAATTATAATCTTCAGTAGAAACACGGGAAAGGCAAAGTTTACACCAGCATACAGTAACAATAATTTGTTAGACCAAGTGAGGTACAGAGAGAATGAAAGGGGGAGTGAAAACCTAATTTTCTGGCACACGAGCTCTTCTTACAGATGTAGGTGTCCTTGTGCTTGTTTGTCTTGCAAGTCGGAAAGACTTTCTGGACCACTGGGTCCAGAACAACATCAACATTACCATCACTCAACTATTAGTTTCCACTTGAAATATGTTACGACGCTTGACTGCAGTCATCTGAAGGAGGTTGCTCCCACATTTCACTCTTCTGATGGACAAACACCTTCTTTTAATAACCAGTGAAAATTTATTCATGAACAGTCCATACCTACAATTGTGCTAAGCGCCTGTTCAGTGTTTGCATCTTTTCCCTTGATGCTTATTTTTTTAAATTATTTTCTCACATTTATTTACATGGCTTTTGTGCGCAGGTTGCTATACAGGCTGTCTTTAAAGAATTTGGTTTCGATAATGGTAACAATCTAGCAAAAACAGTAATCACTCTGCACAGGCTATTTTCATGTGCCCACACAGAATGCTACGGTATCACACTAGTTTGCTTCTAGCATCAGAGCTAATTCATTTTGAGATGATGATTGGGTACCTCTAAACTCCACTGAAGTATTGTATCATAGACATATGTTATTAATAAATCCAGGATAGAGGCTTAAAATAGCTAAATTAAAAATCCAAGCAATTTTCACAATTTTTTACGCTTCTCTTTGCCTCTCATAAAGCTAGGGATCATCCCAGCTTTATAATAAGTATTTTTGAGTATTTATAATTCTTACAGCTTTTATCCTAGGAAATAGTGACTCTCTTTCCTTTAGATACTCCATGTAAAAGTCTGCAGAACAGGGATTAAGAGAAGGAATTGTATTCTTTACATCTATTTTTGTCTATGAGCATAGAACATTATATTTGTAAATACAGCATTCTGAAATTAGAGAGTGTAAGGGTTAAGATTATTTACAAAATTTTATTCTTTCCCTTATCTCTACAAATTATGAGAGATAGAACAAGGAGGTAAAACACGTATCTTTTTTCAGATCACTTATTATTATTTGGACAAAAGCCAGACACATTTAAGGCACAGAAGCTTTTGACAGTCTTTAGCAGCATAGTCAAGTGCTATTTTTTCCCAGAGTACACCTGTCTCAATATTCAAAATAGTTTTCATTTAGCAACTGTTAATTAATACTGTATTTTATCCACATCTTTTACCATGTCACCATCTGATCTTTTTATTTCCCCAAATTTTTCTTTACAGCACCCACATAAAAAATTTTATGTAAAGACCATGGCAAAGAATTCATCTCTCCAGACCAACAATCCCATGTCTAAAACCACAACAATCCTCTCTATACCTACAATTCCCTCCTTCATTAACTATCTACTTTCCAGGTTCTGCAAGAAGAAAAGCAAAGGTCCAGCAGCCAACAAACACTGTGTAACTCTGATTTATCCTCAGCAAGTGGTTCATCGTCATATAATTAAAGATTGCATCATAAAACATGAGCAGAGGAGGACAAAAGTAGGATGGCTGAGGATAAAAATTCAAATAAATGGTGCTCAGTCCCCCAGAATTAGAGCCATGAAGTCTCTATGTAATACTTCTCAACAGTTTAATTCAGACGTTTTTTCCTTTGAATAAAAAAGGCTGTTAAATCAGAAAGTATTTCAGCCTCTTTTTATTCAGAAATTGGTTTTAAAGTGCCTCTCATCATCCCTTTCATATTGAATCCAGACCTCTTCACTGTTCTGTTATCAAACTATCTTCTCTGAAGTTAAAAGCTATGTTCTCTTTTCACTGTCTCATGCCGAAATATAACATTGGTGAAAAGACACAGAGACTGTCTTTCAGTTACTAAGTTAGAGATGAAACTGCCTTCTCCAAAGACTTCAGCATGACCCCCGTCATACTGAGGCTGGCAGAAATGCACAGAAGTTTTTTATTTCCTCTCCTGTGTGAGAGAAATTGTTAACTACAAAATGCAGATTGAGAGGATGGTTAAAGTGTGCTGTTGTGCCTTACAATGCACCAAGATTACTTGATAATAAAAATCTTTCATTATATCTTTATCTCAGAAACAAGGAAACAACCTAGTCAGGAAGAAGAGCCTGAAAATTAGAAGGTGGGTAAGGTCAGTGTCCCAGAATATTAAGCAAGAGAACATTTGGGGAAGAACAGATACTGCAAGTAGGGGAATCGAGCATATTCAATATAATATGTTAATGATCATTAATTAACATTTATTTAAAGGGGGGTGGGGAGTGTTTGGTTTTTATACCAATGTGCTTGTATGTCTCCCTACACTAATAAGATTAATTTCTCCTGACCAAAGAGACCAAACCTATGAGGAAGCAGGCTGACTGTCTCTGAGGCTTTTCATGCCCTCGAGGGTATGAAGACCATAACCACTCAAGATCAAAAATCATTGTGGTTAGGGCTGGCCAGCCTCTCTCTACAACATTTTACAAGTCATTTACAGCTGCTAACTACATCACTGGAGGAAATGTCTCTTGCTATTCTTTTTCTCTGAAAGACGTATTAATGAGGCACAAACCTGTTTTTCTGGTCTTCCTTTCAGGTTCCTAAACTCAGTGCTCAATACGTGTAAACACAGTTCCAGGCCACCCAGCTCACTACAGTGACTGTCCCATGGTATGTTTCCCCACATCCACGGGCCATTTTCTGGACTTCTGTTCCTCAATTTCATTTCTGTCCTCTTCCTCTAGCCTGCACCCACAACAGCTGTTACCATTGAAATGCTTTCAATTTAGCAAGACCAACACAAAGTACCATAAGCATACCACCAAGCACTGCTATAGTACTAAATATTCTGAAAAAGGGGTTCTGTAATTTTTATGGAACTTTGAATGGAAGATTCTCTCATCCCATTAATCCTGTCCTCTGCAGTTGATATGATTTTTTGGGTAAGAGAGGAGGGAGTGGAAACTGTCCCAGGTGGATCTTACTCTAGTGAAAGCTCTAGCACAGGTAATGCTAGTGGTGTTACGACTTTTCCCCCTCTACTATCACAACCTAGCGGATGGGAATCTGCCCCAGCGTTCTTGCTCCCTTGCCCACATCTCTCCTAGGATACACTGATCTTGCTATGCCCTTGTACTTTCCTTAGGCCAGAAAAGAACAATGCCATTTGGAGAGAAGGGAAGTGCAAGCACAGACATTCCACCTCCTTCCTGTTGCTGAAGAAGAGAGACCATATAGCAACAACATCCCAGCATGGGTGACAGGGATTGGCACGGTAGAGCAGGACATTAAAGCAGTATAACAGCAGCAAAACCCCAAAATTTTTGCTTTGTTTGGCATCATTCACCTTTAGAATCACAATACAATCTTCATGTGAGTAATGGAGCTTTCAACACTTACAGCCTTCTGAAATGTTGTTAATATTCCACACACAGAAATTAAAAGTATTCTGTAAACCTGTCTCAGCCACTTACAAGAGAGAAACTAAACCAGCAGCTACAGTAGTCATACTGGAGCTATAACCCTCTGTTATTGAAAATAGACTTTGTGATCTGATTTATGTATGATGGCTTTGTGGTAGTTAGCATATGCGAGGTGTCTATTTTAAAGCAAACACAACTGCTGAAAATCCTACCAAAGAAGGAGCCTTTTTGAAAGACCTGTGAAATTCAAAGCATTAAAGACTGTCCAATCTCCTTTCCAGTGATTCTTAACCTTTTACCTGAGTATGTCCAGTAACCACAGAAAAAAAAACTCAGAAAAAATGTTGTAGCAGCCAAAAAGTAATAGAGAGCCTGATGAAAAACAATGAACTCGCCTCTATCGGCATCAGCCTGTTGCCTGACTTAGCTGATGTGATATTATGCTTACCTGGAAGAATAGGCTGACCCTGCTGTAAAACAGGAAGCTCCAATGATATTTCCCCATCAGCCTGGTCCCAGGCCAGCCATCGATGTACAGGGAAAGAAAACTGCTCCCCTGAGAAAAGGTTCAGTAACTGCACCTAAACAGCACCAAGAATTGCAGTTTAAGTTGCTGATCTCAGTCCAGATAGAACAGAACATGAAATGTGTGGGATGCTGTTGAAATCTGTGCAGGTGGAGCTCTGTGGCATGATCACGAAACCATGGGTTTGGGGCACGTCTGCTCCCCTTTGCCCCTAATCTGACTTTTCACTCAGTCAGATTTGAAAATTCAGGGACAGAGTAACTCAAGTGCAGCCAAGAAACAGGGTTTATCAGCTCAGGTGCAGCCCCACAAAATATAGCCATGTTGTTCCAGCTGGTATATCTACGTGGGCTGGCACTAGGTGGCATGGCTTACCAAACGCGGAAGTTCTCACTGGGTAGCTTGGCAATACTTGCAATTCTATTCCTTTAACTTACTTTCTTATCAGAACAGGAATTAAAGGAGCAGGGTTTGATTCTTCAAAACCGCTTGTGACATAAATAAACCATGAAAGTGCTAGCCCCAGTACCGGTCTACCCCACACAACTTTCTTCCATGCCCAACTTCTAGCATACAGCAGCAAAAGGACCATGTGCACACCAGCTGGAAAGAGGAAGGATTTTGTACTTCAAAGCATTCATTAATAAGCACCTCAGAGGCTGCTGTATATTAGAATAGTCCCTGATTATGCTAATTTATACTAGTAGCTACACTAGATTTTGGACCGGCAGACAGAAGCAAAGACACTTCTACCTGTAGTTTCACTCCTGCTCTGTGCTTTGCAGAATCTAACCTGAATTCAAATATTGAACAAATTCAGAATTACTGGGAACATGCCTACCTCTTTTACTGCTTGAATACTAAACTTTAAAGAAAGAGATTCATCTTGTCTAAAAAGCCTGGCACATCTTGGCCTGTCAACATCTACTGATGGATCTTGAAAAGGGAGTTCGGATTAATGAAGCAGCACCTTTGTGGACATTTTCAGGCCTGATACCATCTCAGTACAGAGACAGACAAAGAAACCAGGGGATACTGATGGAGGGCTAGCGTGCCTAACTACCAGAAAAGCTCTGCAGTTGTAGAGCACTCTTTCTTTTCATATCTTCCAGAAAATTTTAGATTTCCCAAGGAACAATGATGTCAAGCATGTGACAAGCCTGCTGTAGGTTGTTTCTCTTCTATGTAGTCTAGAAATCAGTAGCTATACTCCTTTAGCTCTCCACCATACAAATTGCTAGGTTACTTGTAGAGTTTGTTTGGTTGAATGTATTTCTTTTCTTTGATTTTTACTTGTAGAGTTTGTTTGGTTGAATGTATTTCTTTTCTTTGACTTTCTGCCCGAAGTTGCAAAGAGGGAATGACCTAACCCTGGCTGATGAATCACTCCCTAAAAACTGTGCCTGATTGACTGAGATTTGGTAAGGCGACAATTGAATTCGTAGGCCAATAATCAATGGAACACACTGAAGTGTTGAATCCTTCTTTTAAAATTTTACTGTTGATTTCAATTAATATACCCTAGCTGGGAAGTGAGAAGGGGAATAATTCTCATTTTTTTCTTTCCTTTTTTTTGTCAGAATTCTTCAATCTCTCAATTTAAAAGGGTGTCTCATACAACACAGGCAGTGTAGCTTCTTTTCGCAGAGAATAGTGTACAACTAACCCACAAAGGTCCACTTGTTGCGTCAGATTTTATGATAAGCAAAACTTCTAATACTAAGATTAAGCATACAAACAAACCTTTTACATAAGAGAAAACCCACTGTCCTATTCTAGCTTCTCAACTCAGATACACTTTAGAAATTGCTGGTAACCTGTCCCTCTGTCTCAGAGGACAAAGCTATGAGGTATTTTCCACCCTTTCACTGCTTACACACATTTATGAAAAGAAAAATAGCAAGGAACAGAAAAAAAAGTATCTTAAATGATATTCTGACTTCTGACTCCAGCATTCCTGAAAATGCAGCACAGCTGGAAAACAGCTTTATAGTCAGGCAATCCTCACCTGAATTGAAAGACATATAATCCCTACGACCCTAGGATGAAACCTCTTAGACAGACTGATGCTACCAGTGAAACAACATTTCAATGCAGACATGCACTGGCTAGAGATACGAACTCACAGGATCTTACCTAAACTTCAGTTAACACTGCCCAGACCTTTCTTAGTCTTCTTTCTGAGTCTCAGTCCCAGATGAAAACAACTAGTTAAAGCATCAAATAGCCACAGAGTTTGACCATTTATCAGTGAATATTTAACTTCAGTAGACAATATGCATTAGATAGACCTAGATTTACCCTGACGTGTGATTATAACAATGAGTTTACCAGCAGCTTCTAAAGCCCTTCATAAACTGAAAACTTCTTAACTGAAGGCTAAGAAACTGTCACAAAAAGGGGAGTGTTTCAGGCATGCATAGCATATCATTGGCACACATAGTACCCCACTGATGTTAAGGATAAAGCCAGATCTTTTCATTCCCAGGCCAGTAACTTGTATACTTCAGGACTGAAGCTTGAAACAGAACTAGCTTATTCTCTTTGATTTATTATCGTTGCTTTACCTGTAGGAGACTCAGACTACAGCAGCCAACTTTAGCAGTCTTCCTTGCTGCCAAGCCACACTTTTTTAAAGAGACATAATGTACAGCTCTCACTAAACTGCAAACAGCCAAGACATGCCATCATAAACTGCCTTTAATTCCACACAAAAACACTCCATCATAAACAATCTCTTAAATGAAGCTGCAAGCATTTGATGAGGCTAATATACTTATCCAAGGGATTTTTTTGTGACTCATATTTTGATTCCGTTGTCATAGTGAATGCTTTTTGGAAAGATAAAATTCTTTCTCACTGCTTTTACCTCTTCACAGTGCCAAGCAGGGGAGCTTCCTGCATTCGTATGTCCTATCCGTATTTTGTAGAGATGCCCAATGTTTCCAGTGTTAACCTGTAAAAGAAATACGACCAATGAAACGTAGAACCTTTGTTAAAAGAAAAAGACATGCAACGCAAATTCATTTATTAACTGTCAGGCGACATTTTTGTTTAAAGGAATTAAATATTCTGATATCTGCATAATCATTAGAAGCTTGTCTCTCTTAAGGGACAACCTTCAAAAAACCTGTTGGCCTGCCAACCCCATTTAAATAGCTTCAGGGTGCTGCGGTAGCTATTTTGTTCCGCACTGAATATTGGCCTTAGTGGGAGATGAATACAGACCGTATGTATGACTGCAAAAGTGTCTTGACCCTAAAACCTGGCTCAGTTTAATATCTTTACCATTGTCCTGCTACAAAATGATTTCTGTCTCCCAAGCACCTCCCACTTACCTTTGAGTTTCTCCCTACCCCTCCAGGACTGTATGCCTTACAATTTTGGAAACAATTGTGTTCAGCTTTGATGTTTCTTTTTACAAATCATTTCAATTAAATCAATTTAAAAAGTTGTATTTGCAAGATTAGCTCTTGAGCAGGCTGAATGAGTGTGTCCAGTACAGATAACAGGGTGCTGAAGGAGTATTTCTGTGTGAAGGTTATTCAAACAACGAGTTATGAACTTAAGTGTAGAAATGGAAAACTTATCTTCAAGGAACTGGAAACACACCATGAGTGTCTTCCCTCTTTGCTGTATCATATTTTTTTTCTTACTACGTAGGCTGGATTTGCTGTCCTTCTGTTGTTTTCTGGAGAATTCATTTTCACATTTTCATTTACAGTGTAGAGGTGGGCGTGAACTGAGTTCCCTGTAGCATGAACTTCCCCGAACTCAGTGTTATAAACAGTAAAGAGACAGAGCAGCGAGGACAGACCGTAGTTAACTGAGACCTAGCATACAGCACAAGCAGAGAGGCTTTTCTCTTTCTGTACGTTTCAGAGTAAGCACTCCTTAATTGTGTTCAGCACTATGGATACTCAGCGAAGAGGGGAATCCTAGGTCCCAAACCAAGGACTGCCTCCATATTTTTGCATTTTAAAGTCATTGGAGGTGAAATTAATTACAATAATGGCAGCAGGAAACAGAGCCAACAACATTTTTTGTGAAGAGAGTATTTTTATCAGTCAGGCACCTGGTTACTTATTTTATCTACTCCTTTCAATCTTATATCTGGGGTTTTTGATATCACAGATGGAGAATAGTATGCTATCAGAAGTGCTGGATTCTCCTGAGAAACTCCATCAGACTGAAGAGGGCTAAGAACTGCATTTCCTACATCCCAGGCTTCTATGAGGCTATTGTGAAAAAAGTGAGCTCCTCATCAATGCTGACATTAAATACCCTTTTTCAGAATGGGACTTGCTATGCTGGATGCTAACAATGGAAGCACCTGTTTGTTATGTGGCCCTATAGCTGGCGCCTGCTGGAGACACCCGCCGACAATCCCATGTATACATTCAAGCGATGCAGCTTTTAATGAGACCTGTTCTGGCTCACTTAAATTACCATGCCACAAGACGGATGGGGGAGAAATTTGCTTGTGTAATTGGGAGCAGAAGCAGCTTCAGACAGACAGACTTTATTACAGGTATAAAAATTGCCATTATTTACATGAAGTAAAGTTAGAAATTTACTCCATACCCTAATTCTTCTACTTCCAAATTTCATTTTTAATATTGTAGTCCCATTTCAAATTAAAAAGAAAAAAAAAAGTATCCGTTGTCCTATATTTCTTGTTATTTTTTGGGCACTATGTAAATTAATCAGTAGTTCTTCTTAAAGAGACAAGAAATAGAATATGATCAAATCAGCTTCGGATAGGTGAGTGGGAAAGGACACTAAATTTAGGTCTACTTTTAGGTCCTGTTTCCTTTTTCCATGTACTGTACAAAAACCTGACTGTCTTTTCCTCACATAGTTTTTGAAATGTCATGTAATCTGTCAGGATACAAGAGGGCAATACAATGAATATATATTACTTACTGTGAAGATGTCTTCATTGCCTCTCTGAAATAATTTTCCCTTCTCTCCATCAAGAAAAATAGGCCCCGAACTCCTGCGATCCCCATATAATGTAATATAAACCTTTGAGCTTGTTCCTGCAGATGGCATATCACTGGTGAGGACTGACACCTTCCATTTCATAGCTATCAAAAGATAAAAAGACTCACTGAATTACTTTAACTTAAGATTCTAGAAGAAAAAATAAAATTCTAAATAATATCATGTCAATGAATATAGAAATATGTATTTCAAAACATTCCAGCAGGCAAATATTGAGTTTCCTATAATGGGCACACAAAAATCAAGAAATGTCAGGTTGCATTCACATCTTTTACTCTTCATGTGCCATATCACAAAGTCAAATTTGCATGAACATAGATCGCTTTTCAAATACAGTTTTGAAATATTGTATTAAATTGTATTAAATATGGCTTTCTGTTTACTGAGGCTATATCAGCTCTGCTCAGTGCGGTGCTGCATAATGACAGCCATGCAGGCTCTCAGCAAGCCAGCTCTGGAATTACAAACTCATCACTTCAAGCATTAGAGTCTCTCAAAGCAAATTAGCTCTGCTGAAAAAAGACCCCTTTAAGACAGGATCTGTATCTCTGCAAAGCTGTGCTGGGCTACGCAGATGTGACGGCTTGTTTGGAATCCACTGAAGGATTACCAGTATGCTCTTGCATTGCAATGTTGGCATTATAGCCTGCGATTCCAATACTCTTTCCAGGCTTAAATTTCACAGTTATCAAGACCAAGTATATGGCTCTAGGCTTTGGTTTAGTGGAAGCTGAGTATGAATAGCGTGAAATAAAGGGAAATGGTTTCACTGAGGGATGGCTGATAACAGGAAGGACTATTAAGAAAACACACTCACTCCCAATGTTTCTAATTAGCTGATACCCATCTCAAATGGTATACATTTAAGCACCTCCCAAGCTTGCTAAGATTGTTTTGCATCAGTGATTAATATCACTGTTTCTTAAAAGAGATCTTCCTTTAGAGTTCAGCAGCAGTAATAAAGGACCTTACTGAGCATGGAAGCCCCCTGTGATCTGATGACTCACCTATGCTCTGCATTTTACCTGTATTGCTGACTTTTCCCTCCATCACAGTATCTTTGATCCTGTCTGCTCTGCCTAGAACACTACAAAATAATATAGCGGTGATGAGTAAAGCAAGTGAACTCATCAGGATATGATGAATTTTGTGTTTATTGACAATTTCAGATACTTAAAATACATCTGCGTGTCTTTAACCCCCGGCAGTCCTGGGGTTTAAGACTCACAGATATCTTGCAGTTCTGTTGTGACGTTCAACAAAACCACTTCTGTTTTGAATGTCACTCAGTATTTTCAGTGCTAGCCATGGGCATTTTCTTAAAGTAGTCAGTGGACATTGATAATGGTACATACAGAGAATTAAGCTGCAGCAGAATATAATTTGAGGAATAGTGAAACCAATGATTTGAGGAATTTGCATTTAGTTTCCTGTGGCATTCTAGAAAAAATAAGTTAGGATCAATATTTTTACTTGCTCATGTTTAGCTATGTCCAAAAAGAAAAGATATTTAAGAAATTGACAATTAGGCTGACCTAGACCTGGTGCACGTCACTATCTTTGCATCTAGAAAATAAATGAGTTGATAATATATGTCCTCCGTAACACTTAGCTGTTATATTTGAATAATTAATGCTGCTTTTAATAAAAGGCAGAAAACAAGGCACACTAAAAGCACATTGCACAATCTAACATATTTAAGAGACCTGATGGTAGAATCTATAAGTCTTGCTTGTATCTTGTTATTGGGCTTTACCTGTTGAGGAAATTTTTACTTCTGTGTGGCCATTGGCTTTGTGTGTAAAACAGATATTTCTTGGGAAATGCAGCATTGTAGAATAGGTAACTATTAAAATAGATATTCCCTCCCACTCTTTGAGGGGGGAGGCAGGGAGACATTAACATAATGCTTGGTTCATCTTTGAGGACAAACCTCAAGACCTTGAAATTCCACAATAGAGTTCTGAGATTTACTTATTTGTTTGAAAAATGCTTGTAGGTCCATGACCTGAGTAGAAAGTGTGAAAAATATAAGACAGAGACAGAATCTGACAGAAGTTATATTGTTTAAGAGTCAACATCTAAAATATATTATTACCATGAGAAATGTGGAGTATCCACCACAACTGAATTTTAAAGAGATACTATGAAGCAGCACTTTTCTGATATTCCTGTGAATGCGCAGCCATAGTAACAATGCTTCCCAAGTAACTATATTGTCATCATTAAATAATAAATTGCCTAACAGCTAGTCTTACCAACAGGTTAAACTTCAATTTTACAAGAATTGTCATAGCCTGAACACATTAAACTCAAAGAATAGGGAAAAAATAATAACTGCAAGACCTGAAGATGAGAAGTAACCAGCAGAATTACATTCTGTGGGACCCTTCTCCAAAGTTGCTGTAACCTGCTTTTTCCACAACTGAAGTTATCTTGCTGTTTCTGTTACACACTATCCGAAGCCCTGTCAGCTCCAACTTTCTGTGAACAATGACGGATGACAGGTGACCATATAATCCTCCATGTTGATCTCACTTATAACTGAGAAACCAGCATACGTGTACAACATCTAAGTCGCTCTCTGTAGGCGTACCTAACTTCTTGTCTTAATTTAGTTTATTAAGTAAATTGGATTAAATAGTCCCCCTAATTCTTACAGTGGATTAGCATGGTAATTAGACTAATGATATTTGATAACATCAGTGCTATGAAAGTCAAGTGACTTGTTTCACAGTGATAAATTAGAGAATTAAATGGTCTTGCTTTCTTCTGACATCCTTAGAAGTTAAAAGAAATATACTTTATGCATTTCAGAAATGAAAACCAATAAATGGTACCGAAGTATTGCTTCTATGCACTCAAATTGAGGAGCCTAACGCTTCTGAGAAATCAATCATTTCTCATTAGTTTTTATGTTATATACACTTTTAGATATGCGAAACCCATGTCATCCAGTTCTCTAGATCACACTAGAAACAGTAGTGATTACTGTAGATCACTGCGTGCAATGGCTTCTTCTCCAATACACTGTTTTCAGTCTCTTGGATCATTTCCAGTTAATAGTTCCCAGTCTTCATCTCTACCATATGTGAATATTCACTGAAAAGTCAATATATCTGTTTGACCATTTTTTTCACATCAAGGGTGGTAAAGATGCCAAATAAATTCTGTACTGTGTAACTGTTTTGTATATCAACCTGTAATGCTGGCAATGACATAGGTTTGAAAATTTAATTATGAGACATTCATGAAAGAAGAAAAGGAAAAAAAAGCAGATAATACTGTATTTAGGTGAAATGCTAGTCTTGTCTGTTATTGAATAAGATTTTTGTAAAATTGTTTTTTTAAATCCCTCAATATTTATATTAGTTCACAGTAAAATTAGTCCAGATATGCCTTTGATTTTATAGTCCAGAAATAGTCCAGAATGCCTTTGATTTTAAAATGGCAAGTTTTCAAAACTAAGGGAAGAGGTTAACAAAGTCAATTGAACTGTAAAGTTAGGTATAGCAAAGGAAAATAAAACAAACTAGTAGAAAGGTTATTTAACTATACACATAAGAAGAAAATAAGCAAAGAAGAATTATGTACACTATGTGCTGAATTTGAGAACACAAAGTAAATATTCCTTTACAATAAAGTGAAAACTGACTCTTTTTTTTTAATAAGAATGGTGACATACAGTGATTGGGAAATGTCAGCTCTGTTAACAAGAATGGGCTATGGAATGGGAAATTTAAAATGGAAAATCAGAATGGGATAAAGAGTGCGCTGACAGACTAAACCCCACGTATCTTACACTAAAGTAAAGATAATGTTTTTTAGTAAATTTTGAATGAATGGACAGTTATCCCCAAGTTCCCGATCTCCTCCATGATGATAAGAATTCATCTTTGTAGACAAGGAAATCACAGTAGCTCTAATCTATTCAAGCATTATATGAGAAATTAGTAGCTAAAATGGAGAAGTGGATTAGTGCAAGACTGTAGAGTAACAAAATAACTAGCTAAACGGGATATTATATACTTGTGCAGAAATTAGAAGTATTAATTATAGAGATAGTAGTAAGTTTCTCAGGAATCAGCGCTGGAATTTATCTGGATTTCATATTTTCATCAATATACTGTATAAAGTAGGTAATTTCTGTGATACGGTTGCTAAGAATTATCAAAGAATAAGAGGATCAGAAAATCCACAGTAGTAGAAAAGAGATAATATATAACTGCATAAAGTGCAAGGAAATGTATTTTTAAAATACTACCAAAACTTAATGCTATGAACAGGGAATTTATCACTTAAAAAAAATAGAAAAGGAATGAGTCATCAATGTGACTGTAAGATGCACCAAGAGAGAGATTTCTAAGTGGAGATATTTTACTGTCAGTGTCCCAGAGTTCATTCTTTTAAATACTGCATAAAGTTCTGGTAACCGTACTGAAAAAAAAAAAAAGATTTATTGAAACTTGAAAAGGTCCTGAGAAAGACAACCATGATGATTAGAGGAAATGGAGAATATGTTTATGTAGGATAAAAAGTGAAGAGAATCTATGATTTTGTTGATAGATGCCGAAGAGAAAAAGACTTATCTAAGTAAATGACAACGATGGCTTCGTGACACAGGCATATAAACTAACCATGACTAGGCTTAGGATAGAAATTAGAAACAGTTAGGACAAACATCAGAAGGAGGAGTCAAGCTCTGTAACATCCTTCCAGTGGAAGCTGCAATGACTACAGCTAACAAATATTAAAATGAGATTTAGTAATTAAATGGAATTACTTACCTAATTGTGTGGTTTCTTTCTAGCAGGAGACTAAGTCAGATAAACTGGAACTTCCTGGGACTGTGGTCTATATGTTAAATTGGCTGTTTCTTTTTTAATAATGGCAAAATAAAAACTGAATTCCTTCTAGAAGAATGGCATAATCTATATAAAGCCCTTGAATGCCTGCTAGATTGTTTTCTATCATGTTCTTCATGCATTATTTAATATGCTTCTCACTTCCAAATATATTTTATCCTGACTTATTCAGAAAGACTCTATGCCTTTTGGAGTTAATTTGCAGGATTAAGCTACCTATATAAAGTAGCTCATATTACTCCTCCTGGTGTTTTTCCCTCTGTCAATCAGTACATTGCTCTAGTCAACCGCATTGTGAGGTTCTCTCTTCAGGCTTCTCCAATCTTACTTAATGAAAGCAATTTTATTTCATCTGCGTATCTCAGCAACTTAATATTCTATATCTTCCCCAAACCATTAATGAATATGTAAACCCTATGACAGTATGGTACGTCTCATTGTTGACCTTTTGTCCTGCTCTGAGGTGACCATTTTATTCCTTCTCTTCCAGTTAATATACTGAGACCAGAAGCAAGTCTTTCAATGATATAACAATCATTTCACCACTCGCTGTAGTCTCTGCTAATTGTAACCTCAGGCAGTACATCACATCTCTGTGTGTGATGTAACTGTGTAAACACACACATTCTGAGTGCTTAGTTTGCTCAGTAACCCTATAACAAGCATCTGATTAAAGGTTCTTGAACCTTGATCTGAAAAAGTTAAGGTACTGTGAATGCAGCACAGGGTGCTGTGAATCCAGAAGAAAGACTGCAAGTGATGGAGACATATATATAGCTGTTAATTTGCCTATCTAACATTTAGATATTATTTGAACATAGAAGCCTGGGACTCAGAATGGTATGTGGCATTTGGTTGGATTCTAGTAATTTTGAGCTTCATTTTCCAAACATAGGTTTTATTTCTGCATTGATGTGTAAATTGACATGTAAAAGGATGAAAAAATACTATTGAGACTCTTCACCTGGAGCAGTTCTAAAACATGCAAAGGAGGACACCAAAAAATGTGGAGATCGAAGGAAGAACATCAGAAACATGGTGAGCACAGGAAATAACACACAGCTATTTGGTGTGGAATACATTAGACGATAGATGATGTAGCTTTAGGGTTGTAAGTTTATTACATAGAATACACTGCTTCAAACAACAGAAACATATTGGTTATTTATGGGGAAATACATCTGCCACCGGACTCCTAAAAAGAATTGAAGAGTGCTTCTAGATTTCCTTCCTGTACTGCAAGCCCCTTTTGCTCCAGATTCAACATCCTCTTCCCCTCCATGTGCCTTCTGTCACACAGGGAGGCAATCAAAGCTTCTGGGACAAAAGGGATTTGTGTCAGCCTTTAATTAGGTCCCCAATCTGGATAACCAACGGATCATCATAGGATTGGGCTTATCGCAGCATATATATGCCAGTTAGTCTAGACACAGCCTCTGAGAGTACTGAATGGCCAAATTCTCATTCTCTAACTGAAAAACAATACCTTCCTTCTTCAGGTATATCTCTGACTTCATTGACATTGAAGCAAGGTACTATGCAGTTAGGGATTAAAATCTAACTAAAAAAAATGAAATACTCTGCCTAAGCACAATATACATTAAATATTTTCCAATTTGATATTTAAAATAATTTACTGAAAATTGTAAACCATATATAAGTGCTTACTACGCACACAGAATATTAAAAAATGCTGTAAACATGTATCCAAAATAATTCTAATAACAGATTGAAAGATCCTGAAACGTATTACATACACCTCGTATTCTCATAATACAACATATTTACAAAAAACAAACAAACAAAGAAACAAAAAGAGACATGGACCACCTTTAAAGTACAGAGGTTAAAGAAGAACACACAACTAAACCTTGTAGTGTACGTAGAACAATTTTAAGAGTAAGTGGTGGTGCCTTAGAAGCGAATATGGCAAGGGCAGTCAGGAATTCGGTTGACACACAGTCTCCCTTCTCAGTTCCTGTGGAAACCCAGCGGTAATAAATACACTCCTTTTCTAGTATCCTCTGGGTAAAAAAGGAAAACTTCATTTGGGATATGGGTGATCCTATATACAGACTGAAAGATCTCTGATCTGAAAGATCGCATAACTATCCTGAAGTTGGCCTTTAAAAAGTGACATAACAATTTGATAATGTTAATCTATATATAATTAACATGACTACTGTTTCCTACTTTTCATTGTATTACAGCATTTGAATAGTATTTCCTACTTTTAATTTCAAATTAAATACATCAGTTGATTTTATTCTGGATAAAGCATTTCTACTGAAAGACAATTCTCAAACCCTTTCCCAAATGTCATGAAATACAGGAGTCTCATCTTATAACTTGGGTACCTATTTTAAATTTCAGTTCTCTGTTCTAACGAGCAGTAGTTGTTTCTTTACAAATAAGATGGTTGGTATATAACCGAATATTTCTGAACGGATAACACTTCAGGGAAAAACTGTTTTTAACCAAGAAATCACTGTCTTAGAACAGCTTTTCTTCCTATATTAGTTCCCACAAAAATCTAAGTAATTATCTATATTTCAGCAATGATATGCAATTGTGATTTACATTTACCTGTCTGGGCTGTATTCACATTGGGACTTTTACTGGGTCTGGCATTCAGCAGTTTATTTTGTGATTATTTTTTTCTGAAGATGTTTTCACTAATCTAGTGTTATAGAGATTCCAAGATCTCTATTACAAGTCTTTCTTATCTTTGCTGTTTCCATTGTCCATTGAACAAAAGCAAACTTCTTGTTCTTGTTCTTGATCTTGTTCTTCTTGTTGTTGTTCTTCTTCTTGTTTTTCTTCTTCTTCTTCCATAGGAAAGGCATTTTCATTTTTCAGATTTTCAGAGGCATTATGTTCAACATTATTTAAAGAAGTGTCATACTTCAGAAATATTTCAGAATGACAGGTTTCTGCTGGATCTGCCAACATGGGGAAAAAATTTTCTCCAAAAATATGAATTAGGCTTATTCTTAGTGTTTGGCATATTTTTGGCTTTCTATTGGGTAGCTCACTATCTGTGCCTATCACAAGATCACTGGGTATGTGTTTGGATATGTCATTTTGACAATTGCTGATTTCCACGGGTTTTACATTCATATCTTCTATAACATGTGACTTCCCTAAACTGCTTGTGTCTTTCAGAGTTGAAGATGCAAATATCCCAAAGTTACTAATAAAATCTAAGGTGTTATTAGCATAAAACCTATTAAAAATATTATTGGCAATCTTATTGATACAGTTATTCTTCAGAGTCACATTATTATTGTCGTCTGTTATTAAATCTTTGCCTGACCATTGTAAATGTCCACTCTTTTTGGCCAACAAACATAGACCCAGCTGGTTCTCAATATCAGATGCTTTTTGGTAGGCATATCCTCTCTGTTCCTCATTAATTGGTGTTACTGTCACCATCAGTATTGGACAATGTTGGCCACATATAGCATGGAGTTTATCCAGAGAATCTTCTTCCTGAAGAGCACTTCTGTTGACATTACTAACATCAGTTGGCTGAGACTGTACAGGTTCATCATTTAAAGGCCGTTCCAATGGATGCACCTTGTTGTCAGGCAACCTAAATTCTACAGATGTAAAGGCTGGAAAATTGGTATCAGCCTGTGTGGAAATCCGTGCAGAAGTAGAACCTACCATGACTGATGATTTGATCTTTTCTTTGTTTGCTGCAGGAAGGGAAGTGGTCTTACCATTGCGGCTAGGTTTACTTTTTGTACTTATGTTATCCTCAAAGGGGTCTGAATCACTATTATGAGGTATATTGAAGTAGTTGCAAAAATTTTCAGAGGGTTTAGCCATGTCTTCAAGTTCTGAAGAAGAGCCTTCATTGAGGACTGGGTACTGATTCAGATTGCCAAAGTGCGAGTATGGAACATCATCACTGTTAGTATCAAGGACTGTGTCTGTTGATGTCGTATCCAAATTACCATACATTCCAATCCGTTCAGGTGGTGATCTTCTTATCAAATGATTTTCTTTGAGAAGCCATTTGCCTTTATCTATCAATATTCCTTCATCTTCATTAGCTTGTACGCTAGGTTGATGCTGCTGCTTTGGAGATTCCCCTGAATGGTCATTCCCCTGAATTGTATCTTCTCTGTTAAGAGTAGGTTGTGGCGTTGGTAAAGGAGTATTTTCTGTTCTTGATACAGTGTCATCTTTGTTTATGTTTACTGCAAATTCTTGTGATGGTAGTGAAGAATGTGACAGTTTCTCTGCAGAAAAAGACCTAGGTTTTTGAGAAAAATAAATGTTTTTTTCCACTTCTGCAGAGTGGAATTCTTCAGTATCCTTTTGAAATACTTTTGACATATAAGGAAATCCTTTGTGAAAGTCAGGCTTAAATGAAGCTTCCGTCTTGCCATAAAGTCGTTCAATGGTTCTTTTTACATAGCCAGTATTATAATGTTTTTCAAGTATTGCTTCCTCCCCACTTTCATTGGTCCAGTCACTGGATACTCTGACGTTATAATCACTCTCTTCAGTATCTGGTCTGTAGTCTGACCAGTCTGAAGTAGCAGGACTTTTTAAGCATTTTTTTAATTGAGAAGCGTCTGAACACATTTTATCCTCCGGTTCTTCCACTTGCAACTTCTGTTCTCCTTCGCTCATATCACATTCTGTAATTTGCTTTGATTCATAACAAAATGATAATGGAGACACTGTAGATAACCTCTCAGAGGTTTCCTCACAAGTTTCTGCATCTTCCTTGTCTTTCTGTACAGAATAATCCTCATTATTATATTCTACAGAGGTTTCAGCAGCTAGTTCAAGTTGGTTATTTGTTTTTTTGTCATTACCTGCTGACTTTGGATCATCTTCACTTTTATAAGTAGTAACATGTATAATATCTTTTTCACCTTCTAACTCAGAAGTATCCTGATCTAAAATACCATTTTTATCATTAGAAGTTACACTATGAACTGTTGAGTCAGGTTCTACTGAAGTTTCTGACTCTTCATTAGTGAATGAAGTATCAGTGTTTTTATCTTGAGATTCTGCATATAGGCTGGCAGGCATTTCTTCATTTCTTTCAGGTGGCTCTACAGCTGATGCAAGGCTACAGGTATTTGAATTAGTATTGGCATGTTGACAATCTAGCTGTGTTTTGGGAGCATCCAAGTCTAAAGTCTCTGTATCTTTCTGTATATCAAAACAGCTTTTTAATTCACTAGTCAGTTTTAGATCTTCTTCAGAATTTACACTGTCCTTTGGAACACAAGGCTCGACTGATTTTTCATTTTCATGCCAATGTATACCATTATGAATTTCAGCTGTGGGCACATTCTCATGGCAACATGTGGGGTCCTGCTTTTTGAGCTCCCTCCCAAATTCTAATAAGTTATTTTCTGTTGATTGTTGAAAATGTGAGAAGGCAGCCTTCAGTTCATCAACTTTTTCTATCACTGTAGTTTGTTTCAGAAATTGTAACTGCGTAAATATTTCAGAACAGCTGCAGGAAGTTTTTTGCATGTCATCTTTAATTGTGCCAATCAAACCCTCTCTCAGATTCAGTACAAGTAGCCAAGCTAGGAGGACATTGGAGGAAGAACCAAAAGCTGAAGGAGAAAGGTCTGAAAGGCTGCAGGCTTTTCCTATACATCCACTGTGTTCTTTCTGGAGACCAAGCAAAGTTGATTGTAGCTCATGCAGCAACATGCTAGACATGCAATTATTCTGAACATCAGTTCCCATTTTCTCATTGACAATTGTGCAATCAACTTGAACA
Organism: Rissa tridactyla; assembly: GCF_028500815.1. Lineage (NCBI taxonomy): Eukaryota > Metazoa > Chordata > Aves > Charadriiformes > Laridae > Rissa > Rissa tridactyla. The sequence continues at coordinate 43,363,317 of NC_071467.1, forward strand.
GCAACTTCAGATTTTCTTTGACATGGGTTGCTATCTTGAATATTAACTTCTGACATCTTTTTATCATTGTCATGCATTTCATGAAACAAGTGTAACTTACCATCATGATGAAATTCCGACTTTACGGAATACTTGGCTTCTTCTACTATAGTTGTATTAGCATGAATCAGAGAGTCAGTTTGTTTTTCACCTGAATCTTTGACTGGTCCTTCTAAAGTTTCCAAATCACAAATAGGCTTTAATGTTTTTTTGGTTAGATTGTGCTCAACCAGATGGTTTTTGCCAGTCACATGCACTTTATTTGTGATAAATCTTGTTTCTTTATCTATAAAAGGCTCAGTATTTTCTTTAGAAAAATCACAGACATTGCTGTTCTCTACCTTCCCTTCTTTTTTATTTATAGGGGGTAAGACAGAATTTGGTAAGAAGTTTTTCAGCCAAGTTTGGACATAGTTTTCAAGTGAATGCTCAACAACCTCCTCTTGAAAACCCTCGTGTTTTAGAGCATCTGGTGTAATGGCTCTCTCTGACGTATTTAACTTATATGCACCTTTACCTAGATTTTTCTTCATCCTCTTTTGCTTTTTCTCTTTATTTGATGACAAATTTTCCAAAATATTCTTTTCCTTTTCTTTTTCAAAGTTAAGATTATTTGGCACTTCTGACAATGGCTTTGAAATCATTGATAAGTTAGGTATCTGTTCAAAAGAATTAGTTGTGAGATGTGTGCCTTCTTTCTCAGAACTCAGTGTATCCTGACTGTGTTCAGATTCATTGTTTGAATCAACCACCATTAGACCATCTTCACTCTTTGGAGATGAAACTAAACTATTTTTTTTGCCTGACTTCAATTTCACCTTGGCCAACTTGTTTTTATTACTTCTTGGTTTTTTATTAGATGATAGTCCATTTTGTTCCACTGAATCCTGGTGACTGAACTCATCCTCAGGACATACGCTTTTGTCTGAATTGACAGACCCATCATTGTTTTTTACAAAAATATCTGTTCCTTCTTTCTGAGGCATCTCGGAATAATGATCCATAGCCTGTGTTGTGGAATCCTGTGTGGTTTTGCTTGTGATATGCATTCCCTCACTTTTAATTATCCCTGAAATATCTTGATCTTTTTGATTTTCATAGGTAGCTTGTTCAAGAAAGTTAGATGATTTTCTCTTCTTCTTCTTCTTTTTGGTGAGGGAAAATGCAGATTGGCTGTCATCAATGACATGTGTTGGCATCACAGGTTCAGTACTGACACTGCTTTGGTTCTCACTTTCAGTGACAGGAAAGAATCCAGTTTTTGAATTTATTTTCTCAATTGGAGCTTTACTACATGGAGATACCATCTTCATCTGGTCATGTTCAGGACAGGCTGAATGCACTAAATCTTGAGAAACAGGTAATAAATCAGCAGCTTTGCATTTTCTTTCTTCACCTTTTGACTGACATAATTCTGAATATCTAATGAAAGAACTCAGTGATCTTTTTATTTGTTTAATATCACATGACTTAATATCATGGATGTGGTCTGCAGAACCTGGCCTAGCTGCCTGGTAAATTTTTGATGAATGTGTGAAACCACTGATGTTTGCTTTGCAGGTTGATACTAAACTATTATAGGTACCTTGTTCCACAACTGATTTCTCTAATATATTCTGTACCAATTCATCCTTGTCCTGCACTTCTAATGTCTTCCTATTTGTGGTTTCTATTAAATCATGACTTTTGTGGCTTACTTTAAAAAGCATTTCTTCTTTTATATTCTCTGAAGAAAGCTTTAATAAATCATTGTCATTTATATCACTAAACTTTGGATTACTGACACTTGATTTTTTTGTGCTGGAATGAGCTACCATGCAATACTCAGATTTATTTTCTCCATTCTGTATTTCCTCACTGTAGGAAAACTGTCCTATTGTCTTCTCCTGAACCTCTTTCTCAGATACCAAGGTGACACTTTCAACTACTGCTTTCTTTTGTCTAACACGCCTTGGCCCAGGGGTGGGAGGCCTATAAAAGCGGGGCCTGATATTATCCTCAGGTACGTTGCTTACATCTAGATCTGCAGAATTGTTCTTACAGATATTACAACCAGCATTTTTTAAATCAGACTCTGATTCTTTGTCTGACACTTCTGCATTGAATTGCTGTAATGAGTCTCCGTCTTCTTTATTGTAGCTCTCCAAAAATGGAGTATCTCTTGGTTTTATGTGTTCTGATACATTTACATCTGATAAGCAGTCTTCTGCATGCATTGCAGAATTGAAAATGGTGGTATTTTTGTCATCACAAAGGCCAGCACGACTTACAGTGGTTGTCCATTTAATAGTTTCTTCCTCTTTAATTTTGAATCGAACTTTCATTTCCACTGTGATACTGCCATCTTGATTAAGGTGAACTGATTTCTCAATGTCATCTTCATACTGTGCCACAGATAAGTCTTCACCAGTAACTATTTGATTTCCTCCTATACTGTTATGACTGTCAGGAACATAGGAAGAATCTGAGTTGTTATCATTTGAGTTGTTATCATTGCTGGACCCTTTATCAGAAGAAATTGAGAATGTCTGAGATCTTGAGCTAGAGACCATTTCAGCTCTCGCTACCAATAATTACATTGAAAGAACCCAAATTCATTCAGTAGGTGGAAAGCAAAGCAGACAAACATCATGTGCAAGGATCCAGATGGTGAGACAGCAGACAGGCAGCAAAGGAAGAGAAAAGAAGAAAGGACAAAAATTAGTACAGAAGAAGCTAATGAAGTTTGTTTATTTTATCAGAGTATTAGAAAGTAAAGAGAAAAAATATGGCTAATTTTGATACTCATTTTAAGAAGTTGGTAGAGACCGAAATATAATCAATTTTTAATAGAGTCAAACATTTAACTACTTTTCCACTTAATATTATTTTGCAACAGGTTTTTTTCTAATGCCAGAGCTATAGTCTTATTTGAAGCTCCAAAGCCTAAAAAAGTACTAAATGTTCTCATTTTATACTTAGTTGGTAGCTGAGATTGCCTTGAAGCTTTCAAGAGATTCAGAGGCCTGCGCTCGTTTGGGCTTCAAGCTACTGACTTTACATCTTCTACATGTCATCAATCATTAATATATCATTTCCTATTAGTCCTTAAAGTTAGTGCTAAAATGTGTCAGTCAAGGTGAACATATATCTACCTGGGCTTAATCCAACAATCTGCAGCATATGAGTAATTACTGTGAGTAGTGTCACTGACACACGTGAATAAAGGGTACAGATCCAGTCCCCTGGAGTGACCTTCTATAGAGACGTGAAAATGGAAGCACTTTAACTTCTTGTAAAATCTGAATTTAAATCATGACATTCTGAGGTACGTTTTGTGCTACAGTACTGTAGACAATGGTGCAAAACTCAGTAAAGCCAATGAGAATACTTCCAGACTTCAATGAATTTTGAGTATGGCCAAACATGTGTTTGCATACACATTAAATATTCCCCAAAATATTATTTGATTACTCTGTAATAACTTGGGCTTTAAAAAAATTATACCTCATCTCTCTCTAGTAGTTGTCACTGAAGAGGTAAGAAATAAAAGAAAATGAGATGAAAATAAAGTTTTGCTGTCTTCCAAGAAGTTCTGCATGTGCGAGTGAAACAGTGCGTGTACACCCACACAAAGACAACCTCAACTGCTACTGATACGTAAATATACAGAAGCCACCATTTAATAGAAAGGTTTCACTTGCAGAAAGGTATTTTAACACATGTGATATTAACTTATCTACGTTGCTTGAATGTAAGCTTTTTTTTTTTTCGCTCAAGTGAGTCACAAATGGTCTCAATCAAGACTTTCACAGTTAACACATTACTGCTATAGATGCATGTCTATAATTTCAAGGCAGAGTGCCTTGCAAGTTTCCTATGCATATGTTTTCCCATGAACTGAAATAAAAGTCTGTATTAACTCTTCTAACACAGACCAGACCTTATGTTTCCCAAAGTAAAAATCTCACCTTTTCTGTCTTCATGAAATGGAACTGGAACAAAGTGCCTGAAATTTTATTTTTCAGGCTCTCACATCATCAATAGTGTCTCCTACACAGGATACTTTTGAATTTCTCAGGTTATAGACAAAAAGAGGTTGGTTTTTTCTCTCTTTTTCTGTAGTTGCTGTTAACTAAGGATTAGAAGAGGGAGCTTATCGGATTCTCATCTACTCACATTTTCTACCATTGCAAGGCTCAATCTCTGGCTCAAAGCAAAATTTGTGTAGGATTTTTTATTTCTGCAGAACTTTCATTCTCAAAGTGTTCCTATTCATTCTCTCTTGAGCACCAATTATGCTCTACAAACAGCTCTCAAGCAGTGCAAGTCAGAGAACGTGAAGGCTGAGAAAAACTAAAATTAATAGTTTGGTGGGGACATAATAAACTGTGAGGGATGTGGAAGAAAGTCCTTCAAGTAAATGGGAGCTGGGTGTCTTACGTATCAGTGTGCTCCATGACATAGTCAAGATTACCGAGGAAAATCTCAGTACAGAAACAATTACAGTGTTCCCTGGGCTCTCCAGTACAGCATGCAGATATATCAAGAGTACAAGGTACCTCTGTATTAAACAAGTTTCCCTCTAGCCAGTACGTCTGCCTTACAGGATGTTCTGATGCCAAGGATTCCCACATGACCTAAAGCTCTGCTACTGCAGCATTTTGTTTCCCTCAGCCACAAGCTATTCAGCTAGCCTGGCTTCTCTCCAGCAGCTCTTTGTGTTCTTGATCATCCACAGGCCACCTCACACTCTTACTGACCTTGTCAGTGGCACAACTCCATGAGCAGTCAAAGGGAAAGTATATAACTGTGTACCTTTTCCCAAACGTAACCAAAACACAAATATCACAGCCATGAGGATATAGGAAAAGATGACACCCTGTTTACACACAAGCATCTTCAAAAACATGATGAGTTTGTGAGTAGACGGTGCTATAATATTTTTCCTGTTTATGTGGAGCATGGGACATGGGAAGAAGTGACATTGACAGTGACAAGTCAAACCTCCTCTCACTAAGGTAAGTTCTGAAACCTGCACAAAAGTTTTGCTCAAGAAATGCAGTGAGTTAAGAGCCCGAATTAACCTTTGGGTTTTATTTTACCACTGCTGTTATTAACTGTGACACACAAAAAAATAACAACTATGACAATCAAGTGCATTAAAATAAAATATAGATTTGCATCCATGTTCTAAATAAGTCCATTTGAAAGAAAACATTCATACCAGCTAAGTACTTAGCAGAAACTTACATTTTTAAAAAAAACATTAACACTTTGATATTTCTTATGCCTGTAGAGGAGTCAGAGCAGACATAAACAGTTTGAACTGGCCATTTTGAATATCCTTGATCCTAGAAAGATGGTCAGGGTTTATGTCTTATGTTGAGAGAGATAAACCGATTAATAAAATACAAATTAATTCAAAGAACTTACTATTTTCACTTTCTGACTTGGCATTTGATTTTGGGTACACACGATTTGCAATTCCAAGCAACTTAGCAGGCTGTGAATACCCAAGAGATTCATAATTGCTTGGTTTAAAAGGCTCTCTCCCTGCTGCGACTACAGCTCCAGTGCACAATATCAGGGCCTGAAGATTAGCAACCTGGGGAAAAAAAAAAAAGTAACATTAAATTCTCTGCCTTAGTAACCACAAAAAATAATGTAAGAGATTTATCCCTTTCATGCTTTAATATCTTCACTTCTTAGTCTCTACGTTAGTTTGCAGTGGGCTATTAAATATGTATCACAGCACAGAATTAATTTTTCAATTCCTATAAGGCACTTCCTATCTCTGTAAGGGTATGCCTTGTTATATAAATATATTAGAAAAAGACTTCAAGAAGCAACACTTCTTATAATTTAAGTGTTTGCATATGTAATTTTGTTTCATCATTGCACAGTGACTGTTCATAGCCATGAAATAAGAATGTGCATTTGGAGGGAAGTATACTTACAAACCTGTGTTTGGAAGAGGAAAGGGGAAATTCAGAATATACCACAAGTACTTGGCCTGTACTGCCTCAGAGGAATAGGGCAGAATCACAGGGCAATATATGTTGGAAAAGACGTCTGGAGGTCATGTAGTCAAACCGTCTGCTCAAAGCAGGTCTGACTGGATCAAGGAGCTCAGAGCCTTGTCTAACTGTTTTGAATTTGTGTTCCAAAATATATTGCAAGATAAGGTTAACAAACTGCACTTCATGGACTTACAGGTTATAGGGACAGTTTCACAACCAAATACAGAATTTCATCAAATGGAGGGTAAACACAAGATTTCCCTTGAAGTCTTGGAGTTCTGCATGGAATTCTTTTTCTAGATACCCGTTAAGTATAGTCACAAGTGCTTTTCTGTGGTTAAACAACGCACAGATAAAACACTAAGTGAAACAAAACTATATCAAACAGCATGTGAGATGAAAATCAGGATTATTAGTGCTGCACCAACTGGATTTAGAGGTACAGAACCTGCTCCCTGGGTTGAAAACTATAATAGACAATCAGGTGTCATAATTCCAAGTCATTCATGGCAAAAGACTCTGCATTTGTGTGATAAAATATGTGTGGTGCTGCTATTAGGTGCTACTTATCATATTTTTAAAACATTAAAAATCACAGATAAATGGCATTAAGACTACAGGAAGTTTCTGTGTAAATGGGTAAAACTATAGAATTGACAGCATGCCTGAAAGAGGCCTGAGTAAGAAAAAGAAAAGTGATTTTTCATGATGACTTAAAACAAAATGTCCTCGCTTCTCTCTGATCGCAAGATTCCAGTATATTTCCTCCAAACTAGTAGCCTTTCTGAAGTGGAAAAGACATAGAAGGGTAACAGCTGAAATTAAGCACATCAGATCTTACACTAGGCCAGTATCCCAGGCTTATAATTGAAAAAGTCACCTTTTTAATTAAAAATAATCTAGAAGCAACCATAGAAAAACTGCCAGTACTCATCTTTATTCTCACCTTTCTGCCATCGGTGGTATATAGCTTCACAACTGGGTATTGCATTAATTCACTCATATAATCCAGAAAGGCCTCAAAGGTTTGTGTATTCTTCTTTCCCAGAACTATGGTGCGCCTGAGTCTTACATCCCCATTTTTGTAAACAAGCATCTTTCTGGGAGTTGTTATTTTGCTTTCTCGATGGCCGAATCCATCTTCATTCTCCCTTGCTAACTGCACAGCTCGACGACGAGCGCTGACAGGTCTACTGATCTGCCAGGGCAGTGGCTTTTTGCTAGCCCGCTCTAGGTTGATGGGCTTCATTTTCCTCTGATGGGAGCAAATATAAGACTTTCCATCTTCAAGATCCTCCAAATTGGTGATGCTGTGTCTCCCTTTCGGTGTACTAATATTCCTTACTCCAAAAGGTAATGGGACTCGTTTGGATAAACTGTCCAGCAAGGCATCAAACGTTTTATAAGACCGGTTATTAATGACCATTTTGATTCCATTAAACTGAGGATCTCCACTTTTGTAGAAACAGATCCGTTTTGCCACCACAGGTTCAGTAACATTGAAGTGGCGCGTGGATAAACTCTGTTCACTCTCGGAGGAGTTTGGCTGATTCACCGAGTAACTAGTTGAAGGCGTTTCACTCATTTTGACAGCAATCTGGAAGGAAGAGGAGATGGATGTAAAACTTTCCTTATGACTAGTAATGATGCAGTCTTCATTTTGAAAGATGCAGAAAGAGAATTTATAAGAAACCAAGAGCAGCAAGTTGTGCCAAAACCCATTGGATTTAAATGGATCCAAGCTGTTATCTCTGAATTCCACAAAGACTCCAGTACTGTCGGATTAAGTTAGCATGGCTCTACTTGCAAATATTCCCAAAACTCTCCAATGTAATTTCAAATCTCTTATCATTTTGGTACAAGAGACCTTTCCTTAGAAGGAGGTACTTTGTCAGTCCATAATTAGATGTTTTCTTTCTTGAGGATGAAGCTAATGACAACATTTTATATTTAATATATGAGCAAAATCTTTATGAGGAGAGAGCAATTTGTTCCTAGACATGGCCTAAAACAACAAAACTGAAAGACAATAAATTCATTCTGAATTCTAGTTTTATACCAGGGCAAATCCATTGGAGTCAGAGAAAAGGCTCCTGATGTACTACGCTGTAAACTACACCAGAGTAAGGCCCAAAACATGTTTTAGAGTTAAGTTGCATCATAAATTGACAGATCATTTGCTTTTCTATTCTAAGTTTTATATTTCATGATACATAAACCACTACAATATTTGCATTTAATCTGAGGGGAAAAGTACTGATCAACTAAGACTTTTTTTAGTAAGAGAAAAGTCTTTAAATCCTTTAGAGATATACACAGATTTCAGGTATTCTTCAGTAGAATTAGCCTTTAAATTGAAACATTTAAACACCGGTCTTTTAAGCAACAGATTATTTCTGACAACTATATTGATAGTCTTCATGCTTGAAAATAGAGCACTCTCCCTACAATCTTTCCATTTGAATCCAATCTACTTGCAGATACTGTAAAGACAACCCCTTAAATGAATAAAATCGCTTTATCTTAATGGTTGGCTTGCTATGCCTGGAACACAGGGCAGAAACGGCTAGTCAACTAATCAGCTTCAAGAAAGCAGTTTATTAGTAGAGTTTTACTGAAAAGCTGTACAGCAGTCCTAGGGAATATGTTTGTCACCAAAATAATATAAATTAAATTCTTTGACAATGTCACCTTGACGTAGCTGCCGTATTGACTAATGAAACAATCTCTTCTGGCTACTACATATTTTTCTTAATGAAGCTATGGAAAACAATATTTTGACATATTTTACTACAACATACAACAGTTCTGAAACTGATAAGAAAATGTTACCTTTTTTCAAGACAGTCAACGTTTAAATAAAGCCAGATTTGACACGATTTTATCTTACTGTGTTCTTACAGCTTTTCTAAAAATGCACTGGTTTCAGCTTGGGTGTTTTACCTTCTACTGAGAGTTAATAACTTTTTTAAAGTTCATTATTTTGAACAAGGATCAGAGCACAGGAAGGAAAGTCTCCTTTTAATACATTATTTATGCTGTAAATTGTACTCATTCTAAGAGCTGAAACTGAAAAATAACCGAACGGGTCTGCACTAGGATGATGTACACAAAGATTGATCTAGGTAATACAATTCCATTTAAAATAAAATAATTAAAATAAAACCAAACCCCCCCAAAGCAAAAACAAAACAACAAAAAAAACCAAAACCAAAACCAAAATAAACCCTGTAAGTATTTATTAAGGAATATGCAGGAAGAAATTTTCAACCTTGGCTGCAGCAACTTATACAACCCAGTCCATGATGGCTAGTGAAATGGCTTACTTTCTGTGGTAGGGAGGAGCTCCCCTTCTACTGAAATCACTGAGAGCTATAGTTGTTCACCTTTTTTGACACATCTATTCATTAGCTGCCTAATTTTCGTTACACTTCTAAACTGAGAGGTTGACAGGTGAGTTAAGACTAGGGGCACAATTTGAAACAGCCATTTTATGCCTCATGCGTCATTCTGTTTATACTGATATTCCTAGAGGAAATCCATAAGGGCATTTTTATTGCTAGCTCCAACACAAACTTTCCTACTCTCTTCGCAGAGCAAATGTTCTACTCCAATGGAAGCTGCAATGACAGTAGTAAAGTTCTTGAGTGAACTGAATGTCCTGTTACCCCATTGAACTGGCCAAGAAGACTTGAACTCGCTAACAGAGTCCAGTCCAGGATCTCTAGGGAAGGGGAGAAAACTGTTAAATCATCGTCAATAATGGCCAGAGGCAGAAATGAACAGACACAGCTCCTCAGCTACTCTGTACTACGACTTCTCACCCTTTATGAAAATGGAGCGGAATTTCATCTAACTGTACGATTATTCATTCTTACAACAGATAAAACAGGTGGATTTTCTCATGAGACTACTGATAATAATCGCTTCTGAATTAGCCTCTCAGAAGTTGTGCTGGAAATTTGTACTTGAGCAAAACATTCAGTTACATAAGCAGCAACATTTGGAAGAGAAATACAATGTATTTTATATGAAGATAATTATTAGATTAATCTTGACACTGTGGAAGTAACAAAATCCAAAACAAACAAAGAGAATAGACATATAAAGAAAAAAGACAGTTTTCATTATAAACACGAAATAATTTGAATTCACAAAAGTAACTACAAAAAAGAGGTTTTCGTCAGTAAAACATAAGATGAATGATAAAAAAAGATAGTTTTGGCAGAGAACTGATGGCTGCATAGCACACAATGTATGAGTACTTTCTAATATTAATTTTAATAGTGGAAATTGCTGACGCATCTTTCAGATACCTTATAATTGCATCTTACAAATAGCAAGCATTTCAAAAAGTGACTATATTGTAGAAGTTGCTATTTCTTACCATAGGTGATCATGCCGTAATAGCTTCATTTCATCTTAAACATAGTATTGATTTTCATACTTAAATGATTTTGTTCTTAAATTAAGAAAGGGATGATATTACATGATACAGAATGTCTATTAAATATTTTGTCAATTACAATGTTAAGAATTTTATTCTGCAAGAAAATCAAACAGAATTCAGAATGGAATCCCTTTGCCTGCATTCTCATAAACGAAACCACACATTCAAAATTTATGCACAAAATTGCTAAATTTTATACAGACACTAAGTGGAACACTTTGTTCTAAATATATAAGATTATGTCTAATGCCATATAGCTGGGAAGTATTACATATAATTTCATCATACTCACCCACAGTCACATCCTATGTAAATGAAAGAGTAGTTAGCTTGTTTTCAGAGATTTATAAATTGTACATGTGATTGTCTATGCCATATGAAATGAACATCCTTAGTCTTATTCCAAGTGCACTCAGCTAGAAAAACATCATAATCCATTTCCTTAATCTCAGCTAATGTTAATCACCAGACCAGGTTCACCTCAGGTAGCCGTTGTTTAGAGCAGAGTGTCTAGCATCTCATTCAGCAAGTCCTCTTATATTATTTTTAAACTCTATTTACCTTTTAAATATTTCATTTATATAATTTTCTGTTTACTTAGATTGATCAAGAGCCTCATAGAACCACATAAAATAAAAATGTAGGTGGGGAATGTAGGTCATCTGATCTATTTTTTTGCCAGTGTAGGGTTATCCTTCAAACTAAATTCTTTAGTGATATAAATTTTAAATATGTTAAAATGGATCTTCTACCACTCACCTTCTAAGACTATTTATTAACTATCTCATGGCATTAATTCTTGCTTTTGTTCAATCATTTGGTCAAGATGATCCGCTTTGTGCTAAAGATTCTGCTGTATTTCCTCTATTCAGCTATCACAATGAAAATAGTTCCACAGTTTCTTTCACAACACTCAACAAAACAGGACAGTCTGAAGGAGTTTTGTCATCTATGAGGCATTCTTCATTTCAACATATGGGAAAAAGGGCAATGCAATGATTATAAATGTGTGTGAATATAGTTTATGAAGAAACAGGAGGATTACGTCTAACTGTAGCTTAATTATACCACAGAATGTGTTGGGCTTTTTTCTTTTTCCAGTGGAAATACTCTATCTCCGGATGGTAACTGTTCCATCTAATTGCTACCAGATGTATAATCCGATTTGGAGCTTCTTTGCTTAATCAGGATTATAGCAAGCTCTCAAAACTAGCTGTGTAGAACAGTAACAAAAACACTGCTCAGTAGACACTACCACCGCATACCATAATAACTATTTTCCTTAGTAGAGAATTCAACATTTACTGAAGTTTTAAAATACTGCTTCAGTTAAGCTTTCATAAGGTGCACAGGCACAAACATTAAATGATAAACTTGCACGGATATTTTGCTATACACATTGCTTTCTTAAATAATATATTAAGAAATATATTTAATATAATAAATAATATATTAAGAAATAATACTGTATTAAAAATATATTTAGGTCCTTATTCTGTTTTGGCTAATGTACTGATTATATTCCAGTGAGTATTCTGTTGGTTACGCTTGTTCAGAAGATGAACAAGTGCAAATTCTATGTGTTATTCTGATGTTTTATTATTTAAACACTTATACAGGAACTTTTATAGAGTTGGTGCAGGATTTAAGATATCATTGCTACCCTCATTAGCTTTCCAGTGCATGCAAAGCCACTTTCAATAGCCAGCTAATCCATCAGTAGCTTCTGTGTACCACTAGAATTTGGGACCCAAGAGAAAATACTTCTGGACCTGGTGAAGACGATAAACAAGTGTCACCATTTGACAGTGTGAACGCCCCTTAATTCTCTAAAACTTCAAAAGGCTTACAAAGCTTCTGTCCGGACATATGTAACTTAAAAGCCCCAACTACGTTCCTTCTTATACTACAAACACTGCATATGTTCTGAAAAGATAGAAAAATTGTCAACTTTATAGTAAAAATAGCATCAATAAGAATTCCGTTTAATTCAGATTTAAAGCTAACAAGCCACACAAAGTTATCACAATCCTATAGCAATCAATATCGGCACAAAAACTCCTTTCATCCGTTGGGCAGCTGACTGACATCCACGGAACTCCTAAAATGTTGTAATAATAATTTAGCCTTAATATTTGGAGAACAGTTGTTCTTTCTATATAAATAATTTGGAAAGAAAAATTGGGGAATACAAAATTAGTCCAGAAAATTTAAGAAGGCAAAATCAGGTCCCATGAGAAAACATATCAGTGATTAAAACCGTAATTGCAAGCAGGATTACAATTTTCTGGGTTGCTGTCATTCTGACTTTTGAATTACACGCCTGTTTATCTCCAAAACATCTTCTGTTCTCAGTTCTGATACTAAACCTTATGTTTAACCTGTACTCCATATCCCTCTTGGTCCTATTTTTTTGAAAGGGTTATTGACTGGTCAGTAAGTGAGGCAGTCACCAACTTCACTTATTGTCTCTCATTGAAAAGAAAAGAGAAAAGCCGTGTTTGGCTCTTTTGGCTCTTTGTGAACGCAGTGACAGGTAAGTACAAAGGATCTACTCTAATGACCACAGGCATCAGTGACAGTTTTCTTCTTGATTCCAAAGCGTGTCCTCTGGGAAGACAGACAGTTGAAGGTCCAGTGACTGCAGTTAGACTCCAGTACCATTCTATACAGCAAAATGTCTAGGTCAAGTACCCTAGGCAAATACTTGGCCTGCAGTCCCTGGGCTGAACGAAGGGTTAAGCGGAAGCTTTCAAAGTCAAGAGACAGTTTCTAACTGACTCCAAAATTCTTTGTATCAGCCCAGAAAGGTACAGCATCAAAATAATTGTAAAAAATATTTTTATCATTACTTTTTCTGATTATGATTTGTTACTCCTCCTTTTCTATGGACTTCAATTTAGTAACTGAACTGATTAAATGTTACAGGTACCTAAATATAACTCAACACTTTCCTCCTCATTCTATGAGCCTTCAGTGATTCTCAAGATCAGCATCATAGCTAGGAAACTGATGACCAAGAAAGAAAAAAAATATGTTAGCAATGACTTTATCACGTTTGCTGATATATTCTTTTTTCCTTAGCAGATAACCACCCCCCCAGCTTGAGAAACCTAAGCATCCTTTTCTGCAGCATTATCCTGAGTCAGAGCAGGGTCAGAACCACGAGCGATGTGGCCCTCCCTGCCTGGCAATCCTATGGCCCTTGAATGACACCCTTTGTTTAAGTCGGAGCCATATGGAATAGCAGTTAACACTTGAGTATTTTTATCATTCAAGCGTGAGTCACTTCTTTAAAATGGGCAGTTGCTACACCAGTTAAACGATTACTGTTGACCTCGTGCCCCAAGAAAATGCTGATAATGTGCTTTTCGGAGTCCCTTCAACCTTATACTTCTGCTTTTTTTTTTTTTTAATTGGACTGCTTAGTAAGGTATGGAACTAGGAAACTGTTATCAAGCTAAAAAGGAAATTATCACATTAGAAGCAGGGGCCTGGGTCAAGTTCCCTTCAGTGCGCCCAGCCTGTTTACATCCTTTCCAGTAAAGCCTTCCCAAAAATGTGCCATTATTAATATGTTACTACTGATAAGATTTTGGCCATTGCATTGCAACAGCATTTTAGTGTTTGATACACATGAACTTCTTATCAAGTTAATCCCCACAGACTTTTATTCATTAAATTCTCCAACATAGATTTGATAACCAAGGGCTGGGGATGCAAAATGAGAAAAAAAGAAAAAGTATGCCTCTGGGGAGGAAAACAAAACAAATCAAAACCAGAGCCCTGCTTTTAAGAGAGCTCTGCCTGGATAGTAAAATGGACTGCCACTTGTAGTCTGCTTGAGCAGTTTTGGGTTTTGACCACCACTAAATTTAACTCAAATCTGAATGCCTGTTTGTGTTGAGCAGATGGCTTCCTATGGGAAATTTCTAGCCTGGCAGAAGTACAAATTGTGCCATCATCTTCAAGTGGGTTAGAATTTCGTTCAGGAGTGTACGGCTTGTCTCAGAGTTAAATGCATAATGATTCTCAGCTTAGTTTTCCTTAGTTTCTAGCCTCAGGTGTATTTAACCATCTACCTTTACCCTCTGTTCTGTAAGATATACTTAGCTGAAGGGGAAGGGTCAGCCATGTTTTTATTTTTTCTGAGTATGTGCATCTGAAAAAAGAGCCATCCTAGAATAAATTTTTCTTTGTTTGTATTACATCTACATATTCACTGCAGTGACATGTGAATTCTTACAGAGCATCTTGAATTCTTTAAACTGGAAAAAGAGTGACTAGAAATTTTTGCCCTATCCCTAGTTTTCTTCTGCTACAGCATTTCAAAAACTTCTTTTCTCCCTTGATTATTTGCCTTCATGACCCTCCCAGCCCTTTCACTAAATTAATAATGCAGCCACCTGTACTGACCTTAACATACAATGATTTACAAAAAACAGTCATGTCACAACTAACTGCAGGTCTAATTGGTGCTGTCAGCTCATTAAAGATTGACTTCTTCCTGTACTGCTTAGAAAACTTCTATGTAGACCTTAATGTTTTACTTAAAATTTTACTTAAAATTAAGACACCTAGGGTTTTCATACATTCTTTTTTTTATAGTCTTTTAATTTCCTTGTAATTCTTACCAATCTGTTAATTTATAATGATAATTCTTTGGCTCCCAAAGAGTACGGTCAGAGAAAAGGATTAAGCAGGCAGCACATGAGTTCCCTGGCCAAGCTGTTATCAGCTTACCTTGAATCCCATGTGCCTCAGTTCGTCTGGCTGAAATTCTGACCTTGCCAACTTTCCTATTTCTTAGACACATTGTGAAGCATAAGCTAAAGAAACTTCAGGAAGCCCAGCAGCATTAGTGACTATGAGGGACAGATCTTGTGGTTCCTTATGAAGGACATGATAAAATCCTTTGCTGGGGTCTGGTATTATTTCCTTGATGGAGTTCAGAGGCTGTTTTTAGAGACAGTGAGTTAATAAATTGAGGTCAAGAAGGGAAAAAGACAAGGCTTAGACTATTATACAGCTTTGCCTCCTATAAACTCTTTGAAGTCTTTGACCAAAATTTACATCTTCAAACACTTGCTCTGGTCTGCTGCCTGCTCCTGTAGGTGCCCAGGCTCCTGAAGCTCCTAAATTGCTAACAGTACAGCTTTGCTGCTGGGCACGTGTACAACCATCCCACCTCTCACAACGCTAAGCTGCTTAATGTCTTATCTTCGCTGCAATGCACAGCTTGTCACTGCTTCGCCCATCTTGCCTGCAGAAACCTGACTGTCCTTTCTTACAGCCCAGGCAAGAAGCTGTTGCTGTCCTCCATTCCTCTGGCTAGTAGTTAAAGAGCTGTCTCACAGCTCTGGAAGTCCAGTTCACTGGCTGCTCAGTGCTCCTCCTCTTAGCTAGGTTTTGTGTAAAAAAAGACTGATCTGCGTACAGCATCTAATTCCACAACAGACTTCACAGCTACATATGCCCAGTGGCAACACACACCTAACTTTAAGCCTGGGTTTAGATACCCGTTTCTTTGACAGACATAGAAATAGTATCAAATATAGACCCTGACCTGAAGGCCCTGCATCTGCCCAGGATTCAGGAGCCAAGATATCTAACTCAAACCCGAGGATGCCCAGAGGGAACAAGCCAACTGCCTCCAGTGTTGCATCACTGTGCCTGAATCCCCAGTACCAGTCTAGCTTACCCAGTTGTGTTAACTGTAAGTGCAAGCAAGAAGCTCTGAGAAAATCCAGGTACTAATGAATTATATTTGACTGTTATACTTGCAGTACTAGATGTAAAAAAATAGAGCTGAATGCGTGTTCCTAAAATCAACCCAAGATTCCCATACTGAGTTTTAAACCTGAAGACAGTCGCTGTTTCTATTACTGCAGCCCTCCAGGATACTTGGTTTTCCCCCTTCTGCATTTATTCTCCCTTATATAAAAATGTTCAAAGTAGATATTTCTATATACGCATGTTTATATCTACCTAAGTATATATAGATACACTTGGACACATAAACACACATGCAACACATAAAGTCTACTCAGATATCTTCTGTTACTTTTGTATCCTTTGGATTAAATTGTGATTTTCCAGTGTCTTGATTGTATATTCCCAGGCCCGTTGTTTCCCTTTCATTTCATTTTTATTTGTAAGTACTCTCCTCTAAACTCCCCCAAATGCAGGGCCAGTATTTTACCAGCTTTATACATTGCCGTGGTTTCAGCGGAGATAGAGTTAACATTTTTTATTAGCAGCTGGTGTAGCGCTATGTTTTGGATTTGGGATGAGAAATAATTTTGATAGCGCACTGGTGGTTTTAGTTGTTGCTGGGCAGTCAAGGCCCTTTCTGCTCCTCATATCGCCCCACCAGTGACCAGGCTGGGGGTACACAAGAGGTTGGGAGGGGACACAGCTGGGACAGCTGACCCCAACTGACCAAAGGGATATTCCATGCCATATGACGTCATGCTCAGCATATAAACGTGGGGGAAGAAGAAGGAAAGGGGATGTTCAGAGTTATGGCGTTTGCTTCCCAAATAACTGTTCAGCGGGATGGAGCCCTGCTCTGCTGGGGATGGCTGAACACCTGCCTGACGATGGGGAGTGGTGGATGAATTTCTTGTTTTGCTTTGCTTGCATGCAGGGCTTTTGATTTACGAGTTTCTCACTTTTACTCTTCTGATTCTCTCCCCGATTGCAACCAGGTAGGGTGAGTGAGTGGCTGCATGCTGCTTGGTTGCTGGCTGTGTCGCTACGACACACGTATATTGAATTTTGAGCCAATTAGATACATTCATTTTTCTTTTTTCTATGAAGGCATCTAGGCTGTATTTCTGCATTGTATTTTTGACATAGTGCCAGCTTCTAACCTCAAATAGTACTAAAAGGTGACATTAGCAGGATAAAGATTTTGGACATATGCTCAATAAAAAATAGAAAGGCAATGTTCACCGCTTTCAAAAATAATCAAATCATATCAGGTATTATCACCACCAAGTTTCCATCCACCAGTCTTTTTCTCTATCTAAATAAAGCCTTGGATGTTGTCAACATAAATTTTTCTACACACACTAATATGAATTAAAAATTATACATAATCAAAATGGTACTACTTCATTTAAATTAAACTTTTGATAGTAAGATGATGTATTTATTTTTATTTAATAAAAATAATTTTATATTGATCTTAGTCATTTTTAATCAAGTTATAATTAAATTACCAAAAGCAATAAAAATATTTGTAAGTAGGAAGTCTGTGAGGTAAGTACATAACCACAGACAGAATGGTAAAAATTATTGCTCCTATCTTCAAGTAGCTCTATCAGTAAAAAAATAAGAGTAATTTAAAATTTCATTATGCAAGGAAATGATATTAAACTAGATAAAGTATTAAAATTTTATTAAAAAGAAAAAGGGAAGCATATGTTGTCAAAGCTATAGAATAAGTGACCCATCTCTTTTCTGTCTTTTAAGTTCCATTAGTCAAATCCTTTCCTTTGTGCTTGACACAGATACAACCCAGTACATGTCATTTGTAATGGAAAGGATCTGTTCATTTCTGCACTTGATCAGACTGATCCCCAGAGTGATCCTTGTGGTCACTCTCCAGTGAAATAACATCACAAAGTCAAGAAAGAGCAGATGAGTTAACCTAGAAGACAACATATCACCTACCATTAAAAACTATGAAGAGGTCAGTGATGGAAAGGCCTGGCTGTCAATACAGTTTTATAACGTTTCTCCTTCTGCTGCTCTGTTACAGCAGAAAGCTGATGCATGTTCTAGCTTCCTCTCCTCTTACTACTGCTATTTTTCATGTAAGGCAAACAAAAAATTTTTCTTCTGTCCCATCAACTGCCAGTTTTTGACGTTTTCCCTTTATAAATATTGTCAGGGAGTCAAAAATCTCAGAAAATTCATGAACTAAAAATAAATTAACACCCCCCCCCCAATTAATTTTGAACCAACTGAAAAGTTGCTGTTTTCCATAATATTGAAGTGGTTTATTTTTTACTTTTATTTTTTTTTAGATTTTGAAAAGAAATGCACCCTTTCTGCTTTTGCGCATTCTATTCACCTCACTTCAGCTCTGCGGCCAACCACCCGTGCTCCTCCTTCATCTTCTTTAATACAGCATGAGTAGACACAGGAATTCTACCCAAATATATTTCCACTCTTTCTGCTTTACTTCCCAGATAAGGAGGACTGCCGCGCTCCATCAGCAATGCTTCTACCGAGCATCTAGCTCACACTTGCTGTGAAGTGCCTGGGGAACGTGACTGCATCTGGAAAGGAGGTATGCCCAGATGCTCCACTCCCCTTCAGGATACAGCTGCATTATATTGTGCTATTCGGTGAAATGCATTCATGCTTTTATCTCCACTACACTGAATATTGAACAGTATCTGACCTTTAAAGGTCTCTTCCAACCGAACACATTCTATGATTCTATTTTCAACAGATTTTCTAATTAAAAAGTGACCATTTTTATGAGTTAATTTTTTATGTTATTATCCCTTAGCTTCTTCTTGACAATTTCAAACACTAATTAAGAGAAAATACTCAGATTTTCAGACTATAATGAAGGAAAGCAGCATTCGTGTTTAGATCTAACATTGTCTAACGGGATGCTAAATTGGAGAGTTACATTCAGATGAACACCTTGGAATCTCATGACAATGATGACATACAGGTTTGTGTTATACTGACAAAGAAGGTATGCTTTATAATCAATATTGGCCATGCTTTTGTAAGACACATTTATGTAGTTACACTTTTTTTCTGAAGGGCAGCAGTCAACTCCCTCTTTTTGCAGGCAAATCCATCTCTGTCTTCGGAGACACAGAAGACAGCACAAGGCCTTTAGAGAATGAAAAAGTAACGCAGAAATACAAAACTCCCTCTGGAGCAACCTCTACTTGGAATCATAATCCTTGTGGCTTTCACTTTGAATGTGTTAAGAAAAAAGTCAACTTCCAAAAAGTTGTTCGAACGCTACTGAAATAAACCAGCATTTGCAAAATCACCTCCGATAAGGTCGCCAGTCAAGGTCAATCCACGGCAATCTCTCAGGAGCCGTGACAGAACAATAGACCCACCACACAGAGCAAGCGGGCAGGCGCGCGGGCTGTGCTGCGCTATCTCGGCAGATAAGCAATCCTTGGGACTTCAAATAAATCACGGGGAACAGCTAGCGGAAAGAGTGATGTCGGAGAGATCTTCTCCTCTCATGTTTTTCTTAGCATACCGCCACAGGGAAATACTCAGATGCTGAAGGACGTCTGTTTACTTAGAAGAGACTGATCTAAAAAGAAGTGACATACTTTAATCTGGTCACGCGAACTGTCTCTAAGCAGTTAGACTGTCTTATTGGTTTAATGCTATTTTAGGTTTATTTTTGCTTTTGGGAATTAGACTCGCTCCTTGAAAAACACAGTATGTGTTATGCCACGTCGTACATCCACTTATGATGATATCAGAGATATTGTAGTTATGGCATCACTTTCGTAAGATGTATAACCTCAAACTGAACCGAGTTACTCTTTTGCCTTTTTGAACTACAGGGAAAAAGAAAATGCAAGAGGCTTTGTTCAGAACATTTCCTGGATACTAATCTGGAACTTTTATCTCCCTTCAGAAATGCTGTAGGGGACGGGGATGAAAAGTAATTTTTGTGTGGCCCCATTTTAGTGCTAAGAAGCAAATTTTCATGTAGATATTTCTTTCTTTTGATTACTATTGATATTCCTTAAATTACAAGTATTCATAGACTTTTCTCAAAGTAAAAATTTAAATCAAGAGATAATTTCTAACATACCTAGATTTGTTTATACTGCAATAAATAACAACAAACATGTTTGCAACTGAAAGAAAAGCTCCCTATCAAGATGTAACTTAAAATAGCTGCAGAGGCAAGAAAATAAGACAAGGAATACTAATTAATAACAACATGTTTGTACTTTACAAAAGGAGCTGATTCAAAATAGGCTGGTTTTTATTTGTGAGAACCATTTCTACCAGCTTGGCAAATTAATGTGCTAAACAAGAACCGTACCCAAGCCCCCTCCACACACATGCGCACACGCATCCTGGCATAAAAAAGTACAACGGGAAGTTATTCCTGAGACCGGTGCACCTTTTAGTCACATTGTGATTGTTCCTTACATCAGAATCCAGATAATTTTGTTGAGGCTGTTTTCAAGCGAACCTCATGATGGATTCCTCACTCTCTGGGAGACCAAGCTGTTGTGAATGCAGCTCAACTACAAAGTCCTTCCAATAGTCATCCGAAGTTTCTCTTTCTTGCCTTTCCAAACATTACCTGTATACTGGTTTTAAAAGAATTCACAGTCATTCTCCCACATTCTCACAATCTGTTGTATCATAAACTATTTAAGTTTATTTTACTTTATATATTTGATTTTTTTTAATCAATATATACACATATGTATCGAGAGAGAGAAGTAGGATATCTACTGAAAGAAGGAAGTATATTCACCAAGAGACAGACATAGATTCAATTGTGCTGAATATCCTAGCAATATCAAAATTTAGATCACATTGCAACACTGCAAAACTTACGTTAAGGAAATGAAGATGCCATTAAGTATACTATCAATTTAGCTAATTGATATGCATAATACATGCATGCACTCCTTCCTTATTCAGAAGAAGAATTAAACATAGGTTTATTATAAATGTCTGCACAAATACAGATCTGCATGCTACATGCAGTAGTCAGAAGTACCTGTAGCAATGGCATATTTGTATGCTAGACAGATTCCAGGGCTTATTCCTCTCACTTAGCACATGCGTTCTGAAAATTGAGGGTCTGCAAGGCCAGCCTATTTTTGGATCAATATTTATAAACTTTGAAGATCAAATGAGAAATTTTTAATATCTCTTTGGAAGAAAAAAAAAGGGAGATCTTTTTATTTACCCATTTTTCAAATAGAGTCACAGTTTACGTTTAAAACTTCCCTAGTCTTCTTTTTTATCATTGTCCTCTGGCCCTTAATTCCTATCACTTTGCTTGAAATTTTACCACTATTATTTACTCTTCTCCAGTGAAGTTGTGCACCCATCAGCCACAAGGGGCACAGCTGTGATAACACGTTTTAGAAAGAGCAAAGATGTTGGACAGGCAGGGGGGGAAGGAAAAAAGAGAAAGAAAAAAAAAGAAAAAAACAGCAGTGTGAGCACCAAGGCAAGAGAAGAAGAAGGAGGTGCTCCAGGCGCTGGAGCAGAGACTCCCCTGCAGCCCCTGAAAAAGCCCACGCTGGAGCAGAGATCTGAACTGTGGCCTGGGGAGAACTCACGCTGCAGGAGTTTCTTTTGCTGTAGGACCGCAGCTTGTGGAAAGACCCACACTGGAGCAGAGGAAAAGTATCAGGCGGAAGGAGAGGCTGAGGGGATCTGTTATGAACTGACTGCACCCCTCCCATCACTCACTGCACTGCTCGAGGGGTGGGTGGAGGAGTCTGGAGTGAAGGAGCGAAGTGGAGCCTGGAAGAGGGAGAGGAAAGGCGGTGTTCTACTGTTTGTCTTTGTTTCTCACTACTTGAATCTATTTTCATTGGCAATAAATTAAATTCATTTTCCCCAAGTCAGGACTGTTTTACCCACAACAATTTCTCTAATTTTACCTCAACCCACAAGCTTCCTCATCCTATTTTGTCCCCCTGCCCCCCTGAGGAGGGGAGTGGGTGAGCAGCTGGGTGGGTGTTTGGCCATTAGATTTCTCCCAAGGAGAAATCAGAAATCCCTGAATTCAGAAACTGCAGCTCCTCACTGGTGCAATTCATCTAGCCAAAATCAAGGTGTTTCATGGGAATTACTGCCTCATAAATATTCCTTTTTTAAACACAATGCCTGGTAGCAGCAGACATAGATAAGAGACAAATGAGGCTGCAAATACTTTTTGCCTTAGTTATCTTCAAAGGATTCAGAGTGAAAATCCTCACTCTTATAATAGTAAGTCTTTAGGCATAGTGATATTTCCCTTGATACTGGTAGATTTCAGACAACCGGTTTGTAAACTGACACAAACCATGTCCTTCGGCTGAGTAATCCCATTCAGGTAAATGGAACTAATAGGTGACCAAGAGTTTATAAACTTAGGCCACATAATTGAAGCTCAAAGTTGTCTAAAGTGACACCATTCAGAGGAAATGCCCTGTTCAGTGCATTCCAGGACCTGAAATGTTAAAAAAAAAAAAAAAAAGAAGCTGTCAAATATCTTACTCTGATATTCTCTAAACGAAATTTCAGTTATCTGGTTTGAAGAAACTTTTATTTTAGAAACTTAACGTATGTTTAAAATGGGAAAATAAGAAAAGATTACAATCAAAATAACCTACAAAATCATTTAAATGAAACATGTCAAACTGGTCAGAGCTTTTTCTTCTTGGTTGGTTCTCAACTCCCTTTTTTGCCTCTTTTGAGATTTTAACTCTGGCTTCACTGAAAATGAGAAAAAAAACCCTGAAATCTCAAAAATGCTTGCATGAGGGGAAAAGGCCGTGTTTACAATTTAACAGGACAATCAGCATTATGATAACATCTTAAAAAGTAAATGCTGGATTTCATAACATCTAAAACTAGAATATAAAAACTGAGTAAAAGAAATTGACTGCCACATGCCAGCCCACATAGGTTGGTGTTACTCTCCTAATGCTTGGGGACTTACAGAAAATCGCGCCAGCAGAAGGTCAAGTGGATCTTTCTGTGATATTATGAACATTCTATTCAATTAATGTCTAAAGCAATTCAATATTACTGATGCATGAAAAACTTTACATGACTTTAAAAGTGCATACTTATAGTAACAGAAGAAGCTAACAAACATTACGCAGTATTAAAAGTACTTTTACTAAATGCTTACTGCACATTGCTGAAAAGCAGATTAATATTTTTATGCTGACAGAGTAATGTCTCTTTTATGCAAACAAACTACACGTCAAATCACTGCTTCAATCTTGTCGTCTTCATAACAATGTCAGTAATTAGCCAGTACATGTCAATTAAAAAAGGCAACTTTTCCTATTTAAAGACAATTGAGTTCAATTTCACATGAAGTCACTGCATAACAAGTATGTATCCATCTAAGAGTCAAATTTAGCCACTAAATTTGCTTTGAGAACATGTGCAATAAGAACAATAAGATCTACTCAGATCAGAATCCTAGTGTGAGGTCAATGGACAAATACAGACAAAAAAATCTTTGTACCAATGTTTACGAAGAAGTAGCAGCATTGTATTTCCTGGGGGTTTGTCTCGTTAGTATCCTACAGTAGCAGCTCCTATACCATAACTAATTATTCTTAAAAGAAAGGTTTATATCAAAACAAGCTGCCTTATAGGGACAGAAAAGACACCTAAGAGATCTGTCACATGAGATAGCAACCTTGTCCCTTCTATGAAGGGAAAGCTAAAGTGAATTCATTTCAGCAAAAAGAAATGCTGATGCCAAATCTGTATACGGAAAAGATGCCCATTTGGTTTCTCCTCCAGTCTTCTGCTGTTTCTTTATAAAAAGGAGAGATTTGAGTAAACTAAGTAATACCGATGGTGAATTTGGCCTAGTGCTTCCAAGACCTCTCTGTTAACGTATGAGACTGACTTGTTAAAGCATTAAGTTTGTAGTATTTCTGGGATACAGTCTATTGCAAAATGTTCTAGGTTGTGCAATGGTCAGGCATATTTTCTATCCTAGTCCCCACCTCTGGCAAAAGCACACCTCAAAACACATAAATATGGTAAGTCTTATTTCACAGGCATTTGCAACTCTGTATTTGCTCATATTTTTAATATCAGACTGAACAGCTGTAAAGGGGTACTTTTGAAATGTCATATAAAGTTATTCATATCTCTTAACTTCATCAAGTAAGATATTTATAACTGATGACAAAATTTGCTCCTTTGCTAATACTGACTAATATTGTCCCCACCCATAAGCCTTTTGCAGCGCCTCATTTCACTTTGCCTTTGGTGCCAGAGCCTTATCTATGAAAAGAACCCATCAGTTTCCGGACAAAAACTGGAAAAAGATTAGCTCCCTCCCTGCTGAGATAAATCACTTCCCAGTGTATTCACTTGCAGACTTCAACATTTTTCATATGGTTTTCACTCTGACTCGATCTGTAAAGGAATGTTAGCTTCAAGAGAATTAATACTTGTGTGATACAAACCTAGAACCACAGCTCAGTTTTCAGAAGTGATTGGTAACATTATTCTTTAACTACATATAAATGTAAGCAACTATTTACTTATTTCACATGAATGAGTACAGAGTCTTTTGAGCCAGGCAGAAAAAGAAGAAAAATACACATTTTGCATGTGTTCAGATTAAGTTGACAGTTAAACTTTAGACGAAGACTTTAGAAACTCATATTATATAGCTGCAAATATATTTATGATTCTACATGTGAACATCATAGCACAAACACAGATCCCACAAACTTCTGGAAATATTCCAGTTCTCTTGCACCCAAGGTCCCAGTGTGAACCCCTTTCTCAACTATGATGAATGCTGTGCAAATTCTTGCATTTTAAAGGCAGTTCTAGTCTTCCATTACTCCAAAACAGATAAAAAATGAGGTTAGAGGATACAGTCAAATGCACTGAATTACACATATGGAATAAAGAATATTGTCCTCTTTTACAATAAAGCAAGGGCCACTTAGTCCTTTAATATCCTGACCACATCGTCTGCCCCAACAAATATTAACTTCTTTGTTACAAGTGCCTCTTGAGACGCATGAACAAGCAGATATTAGTGTCCCTTCAGATCATTATAAACAGACTGTTAAGACATAGTTTGTGAGGATTTTGGCTTGGAATCACAGAGCAGCTGATGTTGGAAAGTGCCTCTGGAGATCACCTGGTCCAACCCACTGCTCAGAGCAGGATCAGCCAGAGCAGGTTGCCTGGAACCATGTCCAGACAGCTTTTGAATATTTCCAAGGATGGGACACCACAATTTCTGAGCAACCTGTGCCAGTGTTTCACCACCCTCAGTAAAGGTTTTTTCTTATGTTCCAGTGGAATTTCCTGTATTTCAATTTGCGGCCATTGCCCCTTGTTTCACTAGATACCACTAAGAAGAGCCTGGCTCCGTCTTCTTCAGCTCCCTCCCATCAACTATTTATATACACTGACAACATCCCCCTGACTTTTCTCTTCTCAAGGCTAAACAACCCCAGCTCTCTCAGCCTCTCTTTGTATGCCAGATGCTCCAATCCCTTAATCCAGTGACCCTTTCCTGGAATCACCTCAGGACATCCATGTCTTTCTTGTACTGGGAATTGGTTTTTCTTTTATTTGTTTCCTTATGCCTTTAGATTTGGAAATATATATTTCACATACAAAATATCTACTACGGCAGAGCAAACTTTGTTCCCAGGGTTTCTAAGCCCTTAGGCTACAGAAAAGTTCTTGTCAAGCCAACTGGTACAATTTTATTGCAAAATGTACCTGGGAGGGAAAAAAAAATTGAAGTAATCACACCAGCACAGCGGAGATCTCTGCTTTAAGGCATTCACTTGTTCATCTGCGTCCAGGTAACAGTCTAGAGGTGGAACCACATTTTCACATCTCCTTTTCTTTGCAAATGTACCAGATGAGGGTCAAGGTGTCAGGGCCACAGAAAGAGCCAAAGAGTGAGAGGTACCTCAGGTATGGGAGGAGGAGAGATTCTTCCTCTCCATTGCCACTGGAGTTTCCTATCAACAACATCTTTCCACAGGCTGACACTCGACAGAGGATTTGAACACAAAAATTTTTAACACAAACGTTGGCATGCAAGAGAAAGAAACTTGTTTAATGACATTTCCAGAAATCCCAATAATCTTTTCTAAAATTCTTTGTAATCCATAATCACACAGCAAGTAAATCAAGGTACAAGCGACAGCAGCATTTGTTTTGAGTTTTATTGCCTGGGGGTTTTAGCACACAAAATTATCAATTAAGAACATTAGATATCTAACACACACTCGCTCACAACTTTTAACCTTGCAAAAGAAAGACAAGGATAGGCTTTTTCATGAGATATGAGTTTGTATAACAGCTGTTGGAAATTAAGGACCACAGAAATCAGCAGCAAACCCATGACAACAAAAACGATGTCTAAATCCAAATAAATTAGTTAATGATTTTTTCCCCTACCCTTGTTATTTTCATGCCATTATTTAACAGTGCACAGGTAACTCTCACAACAATTTGATACTCATTTCTCGATGAAATAACTGCAGTCATGGCTTTTAAAAGCTGCTGACTTAGCAACTCGCACAACAAGGCTAATGAACATTCCAGTCCTGGTTCTGTTGGTTTTGGAAAGACTAATTGGAACGCAAAGAGTATGCATCATCTAAGCTGCTATGTGTCATGCTGCTTCAAAAAAAACCTGATGACTGATTTATCTGAGCACGGGTAAGCCATCTGGCTTAGTGGGCAGCCTCCCTTGCTATGGAATGGTCACAGTCTTATTTCTTTAAATTTTGCCATGGTAAAGAGGCCCGCAGTTCAATATCAGAACCTATAGGTTTGTCTAAAGTTTGCGTATTAGTGGTAAGACTTACTTCAAGCAAAACCTTATGTCTACCTAAAAGTGAAGCTGGAAATACACTTTGCATTTCTCAATCAACAAAAGAAGGATGTAATAAAGTAAATCTAATGTTCTGGGATTTCTACAGAAGTGCAACACTCACAGTCATTTTAGGTGCAAAAAAAAAATTACACAGAAAAAACCCTTCCCTTAAGTTTTAATCTAGTTATTATAAAAACTGTAATTTGCTGTGTCCAAGTAAGATAGTAAAGACTCATCAAAATCCCTTAAATTTCCTTCAGTCCAAAACTGTGAATATTTGGCCATTATATCAAAGGTATGAAACTGCACTTGTCATGATAGTGTATGTACATTCCCCAGCGTTGCCATGAATACTTTGATTTTCCTGTGTCACATGTTCTTTTCCTCTTCCCAAAGGCAGGAGTATGCATGATGCTGGCTCTTGCTTTATGGCAAGCTTTAAAGCAGGCTTTTGTTTTATATGCAACGCTACAAATTGTTAGCAATTTGAAAAACAAGCTTTGTTCTCATTAAAAACTGCATTTCCTACTGAAACCTTGTCCTCAGAAGATGGAAAGTGAGAAAGGTGGAAGCTGTTATATTCACATATTTGAGCTAAGTCTAAAAAAAAAGTTATTTCCAGCACAATTCCAGTCTTTGTTTAGAGAGTTCATTTTTCCAGATGAAGGATGCTATTATTTTAATCTATATTTAAGATGGTCTAAGTCCAGGCCATCAAGTGTCTTTTAGACAACCTGATTCAAAATTCTATGGGCAGCCAGCAGAAAGCAAGCTGGCATGTCCACAATACATATGGCTGATAAGGAGGTCTCCAAGGGACTCTGTGACACTTTCCTAAGCAATGATGTCTAGGTTTACCACGTGCCTACAGCCAGACCAACATTCAGGCCATAGTCCACCAAGACAGAAGAAACCTAGAATCAGGAAGGAATACAAGAGAAGTCCTCAACTACAAAGTTAAAGGGTAGGTTATGAATGTGAATCTTTCACCCAAAGAAGACTGCATCATGGGCAAGAGCTTCTCAGTATCTCCTGCTCACCAGTATCACCTCCATCTTGTTCTGCTTCAGCTTCAGCTACTTGGGGTTTTATCCACAAACTAATCCTATTCAATTTTCTGGCTCAACATGGTAATACACATAGAGATGTAAATGACCAAAACAATGTTGATATAAGAGTTCCTACCATCTGAATATTTCAACTTCTGTTATAATACATTATAAATTTATCTGACAGAAAGACACAGAGGAATAAAGTACTTAAATATAAATAGCTTTATGTTTGTAGCCTGACCCGTCTGAAGTCAAAATTAAAGGGAGGCAAATGATTAAGATCAAAGCCTAAAGTTTAGGCAAGAGATCATGTGTAATGTTGAACACCCTCAGGTACTATCAAACTTAGCCCAAGTTATCTAATGTAGCAGCTCTCAACTGTGGCCTTACAACATTCTTTCTTCTCTGGTCAAACTTTTCTAGCTGTTACTCTGTTCAGGCTTCCTGTAAAACATGCATTCCATCTGTTTATTCATAGCAGTATTTCCATGATTTCTAATTGCAAAAAAAATTTCAAAAGTAAAAATTTTTAAAAATCTTAACAGCTTTAAGAAATAAATGAAGTTCTAGGCCATTTCTTTCTTAAATATTTTCATTAAAATGCCAAAATGCAAATTCATAAACATTTTCAAAATTCAAAATTATGTAAATGGTAAACAGCCAGAGCCAATATTATACAGAAACACAAAACTAAGAAGAAATATGTAGATTCTGATCTGACTATATACATAACAAACAGATTAAGCAAGTTTCTTAAACTGGACAAGTGAAGTTGTTAAGCGGGGGAAAACAATACCATTAGTAAAAAAGATATTCTGTTTACTTAAGTAGTACATGTAGTGGTACTCTAAAAGTGCAATATCTTAAACAATACAAAAATTATAGAATGCCTTTATCTAAAAGTTTACTATGCACTAGAGAATCCCCTGTTCGGGGGATTCTGAGAGGCTCATAAAACTATCCCTTAGAAAATAATTGCAATTTAAGCTGATCAGAATGAGAAAATACATTTCATTTCTAAATCTTTCTAAGATTATCTTTTTTTTAGCTCTTAGTTCTTGCTTCATCCTTTTCTTCCTCTAAATTTTGAGATTAAAAATAAATTTAGGTACCTGATTTGAACAGTGAAGTATATTGTTTGAATAAAATATTGTTTGAATTGGCACCTTCCTGCAGAGACCTGAGGTCAAAATATGTTTTAGAATGAAGTGCAAATATAATGTTGAACATATTATGCTGGCTTTTCTACTAGAACAAAACACAATTTTTGTTCTGAATTTGTCAGAATGTACTCTATGAATTTGGAGACCGAGATCACTATTTAACAATAGGACATTTGATGACTGAAGAGACCAACAAAAGACACACAGTAGATACTCATTTAGAATGGGACCAAAGCATCCTCGCATTGAGAAGAATACTGCTTTGTAAGAGAGAGACAGCAAAGGAACAAAAAGACAAACTCAAAGCTGAACTATTTTTAAGATGAGTGGGCCTGTATATTCGAACAGTTAGGAAAAGTACAACATTTTTACTGCTTGGCAAATATAAATCACTGCAAAAAAAATCTGTATCACAGACTTGCTGCTGCAGGTGGTAGGTAAAAAATTGTGGGAGGAAAATATTTTCTTATGTTGTTGCACTGTCTTTGGTCTTTTCAGTTAGATTGTTTCCTATTAATTTTTATACTCCTGATAACTATGTTGTTATTGAAGCACAGAAGATACTGTGGCATTTAAAAAGATAAGGCCCAACAGTGAATTACCTACAATCTACTAAAGAAATGTATCACAATGAGCAATGATGACATGAAACACAGCAGAGTGTGCTTTGGCGAAGGGGCAGAGGAGGCACATACAGAACAGAAATTATGCAGGAAGTGCAGCTTTCATCGAGTGTCGCTCTGAAAGGCTGCTGCTAATGTGTTATGTTTCAAAGAGCTCACCCTAACAATTTGTGGTAGAAGGTTATCTCTTAGACAGCTCTACCTCGACACATAGTCTTCAGAAATCCTTCAGCAGCAGAGACCTTGGGTAGGTGGATAGAATAAAACCGCCCCGTTGGGTCACCTGTCAGCAACAAAACTGAGGCGTGGAGGAAAGAGAGGTAAGTCAGTGTGATAAACTACCATGACTGAGTTGGATCTTCACAACTACAATACCCATTTTATGTGCTACTATCCTCCTATACTAGGATGGCAAAGGCAAGGTTTTCATCTTTGTGAAGAAAAAATCTTTGAATTCAAGAATGCTGGGGCTGAGCCAAACCAAAAATCAGCTTAGTCAAAATCTCTGACCATGGCCAGCAGCAGAGTCTTAGGGAGGAAGGCCATAAACATAGCATCTATAGACACTTTCTCTGGCCCATCAAACTTGCCAAATTCCCTGACTGAGTGGCATTCTGAATCTGAGGTTGCTTACAGACCATAAAGTTCAACAGCTGCTGATGAATATATTCTCCATTACCTTTTCCTTATTCCTTCCTTAGTCTGTTTATACTTTGGAGCATCCATGAAGGCCTATGGCAAAGATTTCCACAATTTCAGATTTCATGGGAAAAAACAACCTTTTCCTTTCAAATTTACTGCCTGAAAACTACATTGCCTAGACAAACAGTGATTGATTCTCTCTCATTCCTTTTGGTCATCCCTTTCCCTCTATTAAACCAGCACAACACGGCTGAAGTTAGATTGAAGCATTGCGCAGACCACCTATTACTCTCCAGTACAGTGAAGAATGTACACGTTAAATGGACCAGAAAAGAATTCCTGAAATACTCCACTAAATTTAATCCTTTTTATGAAATCTGGAGAATTATGGCCAGCACAATTCAGCAGAGCAGGACAGACACGGAGAAGAGAATTATGAGGATAAATTTTTTAAAAACGCTGTACTCTAAGTGTCTCCATTAAAGCTGCAGTACACACCTTCAGTTTCTTGGGAAATATGTTCTATTTTACCAACTGCTTTTAAACCATCAGAAGGTACTTCTACCACGTGTCCTCAAGTTTTGCCTGGTTTGGTTTGAGTTATCTGTTTAAACTGTTCACACAAAAATGTGCATGTTAGCTCAAAAGAGAATGAAATTCTACAACTGTTTACTCATTTGAAGTATTTCATGATGAAAACAAGAAAATAGAGCCCAATCTTACCATATAAGAACCGAAGTTCTTCTGTGATCTATTTTCAGTCGTAGCTCTATTGTGACAATATAACTGGTTCCTTGCACAACAACAAATGCTTTTTCAGTGATATTTTATCATTCAGGTAAAATCTCATGGATGGCAATTTGTGTCACTGAATATTGTACAACTATGACTTGACAATTCATTCCCAGGTGATCTTTATCACATTTCAGAACACAAAATGCCATCACAAGCTATATGGCACCAATTGTGTTCCCATGTTTAGTTTACAGTTTCTAAGGATACTATTTATTTTTGCTGTTCTGCTGACACAAGTGATACCAAGGCAGTAGAAGACATACAAAGGAACAGAAAGCATGCATTGCCATGGCACAAACAGTAAATGCATTGAACATTCACTTCAACAAGGAGGGGTTCATTAAGACATTTTTTAAAGGGTTATAACTGTATAAATAAGCCACTTGCTTTTTGATGTGCGAATAAAATTGTACGAAAAAGAAGTTGAGAGCTTGTGTTTTGCAACCATTAGGTTAGCTAAGATAACTTCATCACTATAAACATCGATATAGCTATGTCATTCCCATAGTATTAGCAATGATCCCTACACACAGTCAATAGAAACAGAACATATTTTCCTCTTAAGCATATCAGTAAAAGTTAAATCCACCTAGCCACTGCCTCTGCAGTCCCAAGTTAGGTGTCTAAGAACCTCATGGGACAATTCAGCATCTCCAGAATAATTTGTTGGGTTTGTCTTTAAAGGCAAACACACACTAGCTGTGTTTACACACAACTTTGAGACAGCTTTGAGCTCCAAATCTATGTCTGCATAGCATAGCTGGAGCAAAATAAAAAACGATGTATTGCTGAGTTCGCTTCTGCAATAAGGCAGGTCCATACCACCCCACATCCCATTAAATACATTCACTACTGCCTGTTCTGGAGTCATTCGTGGCTTTTCTTGCTGGATTTTGTCTTGCTTGGCACAAACAATTTAATATTTTCTAAAAAATAAATTTGTTTGAGACTTTCAAACAAACCTCAAGTCAGGTCTCACTCAAAAGCAATATAAAAAGTCGAGATCATTTATGTATTGGTTTCCATTTTAATCTACTGGCTCCAAAAGAGAATTCAGTGATTGTGTCACCCAAACACGCTCTTTCATCTTTGTCCTCTGGCAATGGGGATAACAAAACACAAGTATCTCTACATAAGAATGATCATAGAATCATAGAATCATAGAATCATTTAGGTTAGAAAAGACCCTTGGGATCATCGAGTCCAACCATCAACCCCACTCTACAAAGTTCTCCCTTACACCATAGCCCCTAACACCACATCTAAACGTCTCTTAAACACATTGGTTTGTGTTTAAGAGGTGGTGACTCCACGACTTCCCTGGGCAGCCTATTCCAGTGCCTAACCACTCTTTCTGTGATAAATTTTTTCCTAATGTCCAGTCTGAACCTACCCTGCTGCAGCTTGAAGCCATTCCCTCTTGTTCTATCACTAATTACCTGTGAGAAGAGACCAGCACCAACCTCTCTACAATGGCCTTCCAAGTAGTTGTAGAGAGCGATGAGGTCTCCCCTCAGCTTCCTCTTCCTCAAACTAAACAGTCCCAGCTCCCTCAATTGCTCCTCCAAGCCCTTTACCAGCTTCGTTGCCCTCCTCTGCACTCGCTCCAGTACCTCGATATCTCTCTCGTATTGAGGTGCCCAGAACTGGACACAATACTCAAGGTGTGGCCTCGCCAGTGCTGAGTACAGGGAGACAATCACCTCCCTATTCTGCTGGTCACACGATTTCTAATACAAGTACAAGCCAGGATGCCATTGGCCTTCTTGGCCACCTGGGCACACTGCTGGCTCATGTTCAGCTGCTTGTCAATTAGAACCCCCAGGTCCTTTTCTGCCAGGCAGCTCTCCAGCCACACTTCCCCAAGCCTGTAGCAATGCATGGCGTTGTTGTGGCCCAAGTGCAGGACCTGGCGCTTGGCCTTGTTGAAGCACATTCCATTAGCATTGGCCCATCGGTCCAATCTATCCAAGTCTCTCTGTAGAGCCTCCCTATCCTCATGTAGATCAACACTCCCGCTTAACTTGGTGTCAACTGCAGACTTACTGATGATACACTCTATGTCCTTACCAAGATCATCAATAAAGACGTTAAACAGAAATGGTCCCAACACTGAGCCCTGAGGAACACCACTTGTGACCGGCTGCCAGCTGGATTTAACTCCATTGACCACCACTCTTTGGGACTGCCCATCCAGGCAGTGCTTGATCCAGCAGATCATATGCTCATCCAGGCCATGAGCCGCCAGTTTTTCCATGAGAATTCTATGGGGAACAGTGTCAAATGCTTTTCGAAAATCTAGGTAGACAATATCCACAGCCTTTCCCTCGTCCAATAATCGGGTCATCTTGTCATAGAAGGAGATCAGGTTCGTCAGGCAGGACCTACCTTTCATAAACCCGTGCTGACTAGGCCTGGTCCCCTGGTTGTCCATTCTATGGCTTGTAATGGCACTCAAGATGATCTGCTCCATGACCTGCCCTGGTACCGAGGTCAGACTGACAGGTCTATAGTTTCCCAGATCCTCCTTTCTGCCTTTCTTGTAGATGGGGGTGCTACATTTGATACCCTCCAGTCCATTGGGACCTCCCCAGTTAGCCATGACTTCTGGTAGATAATGGAAAGTGGCTTGGCGAGCACATCTGCCAACTCTTTCAGCACTCTTGGATGTAACCCATCTGGTCCCATAGACTTGTGTGCATCCAAGTGGTGTAGCAGGTCACTGATCACTTCCACTTTAATTGTGATGACCTCGTTCAGCTTCCCCTCCCTGTCTCCTAGCTCATGAGACTGGGTGCCCAGGGAACAGCTAGTTCCACTGCTAAAGAACACAAGACCAAATGTAAGGAAAGGCACAGTTTTCTCATCCCAGCACTATGTAGGCTTGTATACAAGAACTTATTGCAACAATTTAGCCATATTAAAATCAACAAAATTGATTTCTTTACACAAGAGCAACTCCTTCAATCAAAAATGTCTTTCATCTTATGAAATCACTGTATGTGTTAGCCATAATTTGATACCTAAGTGATTTAAGGTAAACTGACACCATGGACTGTAAAACAAAAATAGAGAATCTGCCTGAAGAGGTTCCACCTACCCAATTATATGATCTCCTGGTCTCCTTTGCAACCTTAACACTTATGGTTCGGTATGTTTTCGTGTTTCTAGACCATGTCACTTAGACTGAAATATGGGATCTAGAGGGTATGGCAGATAAAAAGCTTCTATCCGTTCATCGCACTTTGCCTCTCCATATTTAGATTGTGGGTGCTGAGACAGAAACCATGTTCAACAAGTTGTTCATACAGTGCCTAGCACGGTACGACCCTGATACCATTGGTAGTATGTAGGCTTTGCTGTACACAAATACACACAACTGCAGTTGTACATTACTGTTTATAGTGTTTATAAGGTAACAGTTTTCCTGCGTAGACAAGGACGGTGCATCTGCATGTGCTATGTGAAAGCTGTGAACAGTTGGTAACGCAAGAATTGTGTAATTTAAAAAACAATGTGAATAAATTCCAGTTGAAAGAATACAACTGCTGCTGCCCAGTACAGAACGCCTCGAGCAGACCACTGGAAATAGTGGTAAAGGCCAGCTAATACAGCATGCTAATCATAATGTCTGAATTAAAAACTTTCGAAAGCAAATATCTGGCATCTCAAGAGCCTCAAGGTTTTTCCTCCACTAATCACACAGAGCCACTGCTTGTCTATTTTGTTGTTCCTATTCCTAGAGGAGGTGCCTAGCCACAGGTGCAACCTCCCAGAATTAGAGTTTAGGACAGACAGAGATGGAGCATTTTGCTGCAAATCTTCCAGTCAGGGTATTTTTCTAGAAAGAAGAGGCTTTGGTGTCTATTTTTCTTTAGTGCTGCAAGCAATATTTTGAAAATGTATCTGGCCACTCAACAATACCCTAGTGTTGTTCTTATGGATTTTGGACAGAATATTCTTAATACATTTTGCCAGGCTGGAAAAATACACAAACCTGAATTTATAATACTATAAATATACAGCCTCACTGACAGATAACTACCCCTGCTTGGTAATGTACATCCCAGATTCAGCCAAGAGGCGATAGCGCTATGTGGCAGGAAAAAAGAGAGCAAAATAGACAATTACTGTGCTCAGGCTCACTGCTGGCACCATAAGAAAGTATCCTTATTATTAACTGAGTAAAACATGGGAGAAAATTTACAAGATAGGCCATGTAAGCTAGTCAATGGTTTTAGTTTGTCTATATCCCAATGTGCGTTATAGGATTTTCCGAAAATTTTAAATAAAATTTTCTGCAAATTAAATTCTTTTAATTTCATTTGAACTGTACAA
Source organism: Rissa tridactyla (assembly GCF_028500815.1). NCBI lineage: Eukaryota > Metazoa > Chordata > Aves > Charadriiformes > Laridae > Rissa > Rissa tridactyla. Next base: position 43,399,012 of record NC_071467.1, read on the forward strand.
ATGGTGAAATTCCAGAAAACAGCTCTGGAAAAATAGTTTTCACAAGGACAGAGTATTTCAACTTCATTAAAAACGCAAAGGAATACTAGGAAGAACTGCATTTCACAGTTACAGAGGAAAATAAGACACTCTTCTTTCTCATTTACATATTTTCCTCAGCTTTATGCTCTAAAAGAATGTGCTGCTCCCAAGCATGCCCTATAACTTTTTTAAGTGACATCTCTTAATCTGATCTATTTTGAAGGTGTATTCATAATCACTAACTCAAAATTTTTCAAATATAGGCACTTAAGGTTAAAATAGGCTGTCATTGCAAGGGCTCTGATCCTGTGGAGAAGGAATTAACCAGTAAGAAAAACAGATATGAAGTAAATGTGATTAACTTTCATAGACAAGTTTAAAAATATTGGTACACATCTTTCCTAAGGCTGACAGAGAAAATATCAAGTAGAACAATTAATAAATTAACAAATTTAACATTTGTCAAAATGTTACAAACAAATATTTTTGGACCAAGTTCTTCAAAAAAAATCCCCACAAATATAATATGCTGCAGTGTAATCAGAATACAAATTCATCCTGATCTATTATTACCCAGTGGAAAGAATCATCAGGAAAAAAGTGAAAAAGGTATTACCTGACCCTCTGGAAAGCAACTTAATAGTCACAAAGATCTTTGAGGTGCTATAATTCGTGACAGAAAAATCAGAAGTTACATACATGGTGTTTAAGTGGTGGATACTGCTTCTTTCCACTCATGCATACTCCGGCTACAGTGTGTTCCAGGCGCTATTGCCCTAGCTGAAAGCAAACATTGATGTTAGATTGGTATCATTTTCTATAGTACCTATAGCAACAGCAAACACATCATCAAACACTTAAGCAACAGACTGATTGCTTTGTTATCATAGTTTCAGTTGTTAATCTTTGAGTGGTGTGTGAATAACTGGTATTCTGTAACATGCGTCTTCTGTACTGTAAACTTCCCCTTGTACAAACATTTTCTTTTGCAATACGGTTCAACACTGTAGAGAAATATTTGATTTAACCTTTGAAAAACATAGTTTAAGATCTTATTCTATACCTCCAATACACACATAACAGCTTATGGGTATCATAAAGGCTTTGGTACCTCTTACAATCTGATGTTACTTACTAACAAGATAGACCAATTACACTAACAAACACAGCATGCAACACATGGCACAAATACTAGTTATAGCATTTTTACGAGAAATTGTATTAGATGTTTTTAAATGCAGAAAAGGCAGAGATTAATACTCCACAGAGGCAAAGTATTTGAGGATACAGTGACTGAGAGAAATGTTGCATTCCCCTGACCACAATGGTACCAATTTATTTGCTTAAGTTAGATATCAGGTAAAGGCCTTTGCTCTTTCAAGAATATATGACTTGCTGAAGGTTCAGGAATCGTGGAAATCCAAAGCCAGATTAGGAACAGTTCCAAATCCTACACCCAGGCCAAACAATCTATACTTATTTTGAATTACATGACAGATGGTATTACTGAGACCCTTACTGAGAATCACTGTAGTTTAGAATATTATTTCATTTAAATTGATGCAGTTACATGAAAACGGAGGAACGCTCTGGTGAATCAGGGCATAATACAATGCCTAAAATACACCACATAATATATTCATATTTCAGTGTGTAGATGAACAGCTTCTTGTCTGAAATAGAAACTGGTTCTGAAGAGCAAAATACCAAAGCATATATCCTGGCCAAATTCTGAGGTATTTTTTCTTCTCTTTTCAATATTCTTTGCAGATATTCTTCCCAGCACCAGAAGACAAGAAAAAATTCAGAGAAGCAGAAAGTAAATTAAAATTATATGATTTCTTTTTTAAGAGTTCCAAAATTAACAGTGATCTACCATTAAAATAAATAAGTAGGATGATAGCTATCAGGCTCCACTTATAAGATTTTATTTTTAAATAGAGCAAGGATTCCTCCTTCCCCCACCGCATATCTGTTTCTCTTCAGATCTCCTCCCACATCCTATCTCTGTATCCCATCAATGGATCAGTAGCAGACTATACCAAATGCAGGAATAAAGTAGTCTCTGCCCAACCTAAGTAAATGACTGCAAAATCTAAGTAACGCCATAACTCTGGTTCTGCCCCAAACTTTTCTTCTGTGTAAAGACAGGACCCGCTCTTGAGATGGAATTATGGAAGGCAAAGTGTAATAGGAGACAGTGTGTGTACAGCCTGTGTCTAGGCATCACCAGTTGTCTCAGTTTTCTTGTGACTTTCATAAAATCTGTGGTGTCTTCCATGAACTCTGACAATAAGTGAGAATCTCAGCTTCAGTAAGAATAACTGCATCTCCAGTCATCTTAGTCACAAAAGGCAGTTCTGAAGGGACTAACCTGAAAGTGCCCTGACAACTCACAAACCAGATGCAAATAAAATTAAAACCATAAATCCCTTTTAATATCACGATTTTGAGATGCTGAATTGTCACTTTACAGAAGCTTGGAGATGGTAACCCTGTACTTCTCCTACTAGTGGAAGGGAGTAATATTTGATATATGTAAGAACATATATCACCGTATCTCTCTGGGATAGGTAAATGATCCGAGTGGTATTTCCTATTCTGATTTCCCCTCTACCGTTTATCACCAGGTAAGCATAACTTCATACAAATAGTGTGTGTAAAAACTGTAGGAAAATCTTTATCAAGTAACATTCAGAAGAACAATCAGAGTACCAATAACATGTGCTCAGAAAAACAGCAAGCTGAAATCATATGGTGTGGAAAATGGACGCAGAGTGACAAAACCCTGGAGCTCTGTAGCTGTGGTCTGTGATCAGAAGCTTTCACAAGAAAGCTCTACTTGCCTTACTTACCAGTTTATCTCTTGTACATGTTGATGTAAACTACTGTAGTTGTGAAACACGATTTCTACAAAAAGCCTTACAGCAAACAGAAGAGCTTTAAAGCAGTGCCACCCGGAGGTGAGAGAGAGCTTTTCATCTCCCGTGGCATCAAGGCACATCTGTCTGACTTCTACCTTTTACACCAGCTATAACAATACCGTAAATGCAAAAATCCCTTAACGGTCTTAGAGTCCTGCAATGGAAATGGTCCTTCGAGGGTATGTGTGTGGGGGGGTGTGTGTGTGTAGTGTTCACTGAGCCAAGTCCTATCCTAAATTTAAAGTTCCACATACCAGAGTCCCACAGCTACAGTAAGGGCAGAATATCTTGGTTGATGTAGTCGGCACAGAAAATAAGCCTCTTTGCTCTGTTGGAGTGCTTGTGCATTTGTGCTGTGCTATAGAAAACTCAGCATTCAGACCTTTCCTCCTTAAACTCATTGCCCCAGTGAAGTCACATGAAACTGGCCCCCTGGCCAACTTAGTGGCCCTCCACTGAACACACACCAGCTTATTGTTGTCTTTCTTGCATTGGGGTCCCAAAAATGGACACAGTATTCTAGATGCAAGTCAGATAAACTCTGCCAGGAACGACCCTGCATTCACACAAGGAAACTGCCGAACCCCTTGAGATCCTTCTCCATCTGTTGACGCTGACTGATGTACAGTGTAACACACCTGCCCTAACAAAAGTGAAGTCTGGAGACGTCTACCCCTATATAGGACTCCATTCCCAAAGAAAAGTGTACGTCCGGCATCTATAACAAGGTAGGTGTGCTGATCACCCTCTCAGAGACTGCTCCCAATAAAAAACGAAAACCAGCAGCAATCTTTGCAATGCAACCTGTGTCATATAGCACAGTGTGATGGTGTGATTTTTTTCTAGAAATATCTCTTGTGGCCTCCCTATATGGGCTTATCACATAGTAAACACGTCTTAGAGTCATCTTTAGAAAAAGTCATAACAAAACAAAATAGAAATAAACCATAAATAATAGAAAGGAAAAAAGGAAAAAAAGCAAGAAAACATTTCATGTCGCCGGAAAACAAATGGCATCTTCCCATTATCATAGAATCATAGTATTATCTTCACTATTGATGCAATGAGGTAAATGTAAACAGAATGTAATGAAAAAACAGGAAGGAAAGTAAAATAACAATAAAATAAAATAAGTAAAATGTGGTGTTGAGGTAAAAGAGGAGTTATTTGAATAAATCTACTGATGCATTAGGTCAATTTACTGTGCCAACTCCTACTTAGCAAATAAGAATTGAGAGGCACATTTCCCTCTAATGAGAGAGGGCAGAGTGTGTGCAAACCCTGAGTAATGTGGTGGCACGAGGAATTGGGCTTAAAATCTGTAAAGAGATTATGCCCAGTGTGAATGTGTATATGGACAAGCACTTGAGAGAAAGACTTTTTGCCAGACTTCCATTGAATTCCATTGAAATTCCATTATTTTAGAGAACGTTTTTATTTCAATTAACAAAAGTTCTTTAACAAAAATATTCCTTCAGATATTTTTCTGTGACTTCTAGTGAGGCCTTGCAAAAGACCTATTCTTAAAGCATGAATATCTCCTGCCTCAAATGAAAGTCAGTTGATATTAGAAACACATTTACTGGGTTTGTATTTATTAGTTTCAAACAAAGAGAAGATTTTCAAGCAGTTTAACAGTTAAAAACTCAAGGATGTACATAAATGGAGATTCTCATCCCCCTGGTAGGCTTCAGCCCTCAATCACTTCCCATTTAATGACTGATGTAGCAAGTCGTCCCATTGATACCCTGCACTCTAGTAAATAGCATATGAAGTCATCTCTCTTCACAGGGGGGAACTATAAAATGAAAAAAGGTAACAAAGTCAGGGGCATTTTTAACACTTTTCAAATTATGTCTTGCAATCAGGATGCAAGTCTTATACAGCAGCTTACTACCAAAAATGTAGTAAGCTGCTCTGTGGTTTTCCACATTCCAAAATTGCCAGATGGTTTTGAAGCAGATTTCTAAATCCAATTCTTCTCATGCCTTTTCAACAAGGTCTATCCTGAGAACTACAACAGCACGAAACTTTAAAAATGTGAAGAATCAAGTATTGCCAAGCCATTCAATGTTGGGGCTTTGAGGAGACTAACAAGGCTCACTGGGCCTGACCAGCTTCACCCAGGACCCCAGACCTGCTCAGGTCCCAGCACCCCTTCTCAGCCCTCTAGGGCCATCAGCCCCTGCCCCAGCGATGCTGCAGCAGGGTTGGTCTCCCTCCCTTCCCCAGGGAGGTGCCTGACGCCTGGGGCTGGGGCTGCCCCAGTGTCCCTGGCTGCCCGGCTCCTGGCCAGGGTGGTGGGACAGGGACAGCCTGGGGGCATCCTGCAGCTCCAGACACCCCGGCCCCAAAGAGCCACCAAACCACCCGTGCCGCACCCTGACATTCATAAGCAATTAAACAGACAACCTCTTCAAACTACTGAGATAGCTACGGCACTATTTATCTACTTAAAATCATGAATGGCATAATATTCTCAGTTGTGCAATTCCCGTAAAAGCCAACACTTGAAGTACACAAGAACAGCAACATTATCGCCTCTCAGACACTATATCTCAAATCTCTGTCACTGTGAGTATTTAAAACGTGAGAAAGATGAAGCAGACTAACAAGAGAAGGAATGCTATTTGATTACAATGATGCTTGGTCTTTACATATATTGTGTTAAACTGTACAGTTGTTTTTTGTTTATTTAAAAAGTTTTCTGGCTCACTCTGCAATGTAGGCAGCTATACAAGACAGATTGTTTCTACAGTCCTGTAAAAGTACGCTACCAAAAATAAATGTGTTAATTATGCTCTGAAAGTTCTGCTACACCACAATGAAAGAATGAAGAAAAGAAAAATTAAGACAGGCCCACACGGCACAGACTTCCAGAACTGTGAGAGAAATTTGCTTCTAAAAGGCGATTACACCCAAATCAAAAATATTTATGTTCATGATTTCAAGTTGCATAAAACCAGACATGTTTTATATGGCTTTAGAAAGTCTCTCCTTTGTCATTACAAAGTTATGTGCAGATTTATAAAGACTTTAATATTCATAATAGCATCACCCCTATGATATACTGAGGTTCTATGCTCTGGTTCCATGCTCTAAGTAGTAAAGATCCTACATAACATCTTTTTTGAGTAAGTAGTGGGATCAATAAGATGCCATATGAAACTTGCAGTTGAAAATGCATGTACAGTGGCAAAACTATCATAAGCAACACATAATGAAACAATGAATCCCAAATGTTCCTTTTCTCTCATTTTATTGATGATACATCGATGATACAAGCAGCAGAGTATACTGGAGTAGTTGAAGAGCAGCAAAGAGAGAACGCAGGTCACAGAGTTCAGAAAAAACTCCTTCCAAACACCCTGCTGCTCCCTACTGTAACTTAGGGGGAGTTTATCCTCCCACCTCAATTTTTAAAAGAGGTCAAATAGTCCAGAAGACACTAAGCTCCATCAGGATATTTGACTCGGCACCACAGTGGAACCCAGCCCTTAAAACAACACAGAATTCCTTACAGCTTTGTCAATGCCACCCTTCAATCCAACCAATGGCCAGAGCGTAAAGCAGGCACAGAATAAATATTTGTTAGAAGACTGTTAGAAGAACAACGTACTGTTACCACTGTTCTAAGAGGGGACCTCCCTGTTGTCAGAATAAGTGCGTCTTCTTCATAAATCACTCTTTGCTTCAGAGAAAATGTGTAGTTGGACAAAAATGTCGATTTGAGTGCTTTCTTCTTCCTCTTTAGCTGAAATCTGTATGTCACAGATATCAATCATGCATCCTTAGGGCTTTATGCTAAGACAAGTAAAGGAAAATATATGTCCCCACTCTAGAATCCCACTAAGTGATTCTCATGAGTCTGCCAAAAGACTAGGCTTATTCATCTAAGAAATGGCAGAGCTGGAATCCTAGCTCGCTGCCACTGAAGAGAAACCTTTCCTCTGAAACAAAGATCATCTTCCATAGCTGTAGATTAGCCCACAAAACTGCCACAAGCAAGTACCACAAAGGCTTTGGGTTTTGCCTGTACGGTGTTTTCCACCTCAGAGAACAGTTAAGCTGCAATGAAGTTAAACAAAATAGCTAGGACTTATATTGTTATTTGTTATTAAAAGATGAGAAGCATACATACCACTTCAGTACAGTTATATGCAACGGTTTCACACTTGGGTCTGTATACAAACATGTTATAAATCACCTAAATCACATTTTAATAGCTTCCATCAGACGCAACAAGCAGAAAGTTTCTTCTGTTAAGACCTTGCATTAGGCCTTTTAAATTCTCCCTCTGCAACAAAACTAGCAGAGGCACTACTCAATCCCATGTGAGCCATTCAGCCTTCTTGTGCGCTCGGTCTCACAGCTGTGAGACCCGGCTAGCAGCGGACCTGCCCAAGCACAAGAGCTTGATCAGCCATAGTACATCATCGCAATGCAAGCAGCTACCAAGAAAGAACAAGATTTTCAAGCCAAACAGAGATTGTGTTTAAAAATCAGCAGTAATTCACCTGAATGAAGAACATTATGGATTTCCCACAGACCCAACATTTACATCATGAATTTTAGTATGTGCTAGGAGCATTTCTTTAGTAGTCTACTCTTAACATGCTTCTTTTCCTATTACGCATACAGTTTTACCTTTTTTGCTACCCCAGGACAGCTAAATCTGAAGGACCAAAATCTGAATTTTTTGTCAAGCAAAAAGTAGCTTAACAGTGATAATAGTTTTAGGCACACAACCACTGAAGATTTAAATCAGACTTCTGTACAATTAGAGTAAGCTGAAAAACATCTAGCTTGCAGCCATGACATTCAGTAGGGAAACCCATTAATCTTACTTCTGAATTTCCTCAGGAGTAATGTCTGCAGACCTTTGATAAAAACAGTCAGGCCTGGCAAACAAGTGTATTTGCTTGAGTCATGACAGAATTTCACACCCTACCCTTTGCCAGACTTACTCCTACAATTTCAGCCAAGCTCATCAGTCTCAGAAATACATCGCCTTTATCTCCCCTTTCTCAAAAAGGGCCTTTCAAAACACTCACCATGTCTTTGTTACCCCAAATCCCATTCTTCTTTAGTATTTGTTAGTCCACTTGAAATCAGCCCAACCATCCTCATCTCCCAAATAACTATAGCCTAAATGTCATATGAAAAACATGTGGCTCTTTCTAATGATTAGTTCTAAGTCACAGAGTCATTGAAATACTGAAAGGCGTTGAGCTCTGAAACCAAAGATCACAACTTTTAGCATATTCCTGGTACTCCAAAGTGTATGTACATTATGAACTCTGTTGACTTATTCCCGTAGTCTGCACAACACCAAGGGCTTCCCAGAGATGACCAAGCCTGATGCTTGACCACTCCAATGGCAAGTGAAAGATAGCAAGGAAGATGTACTTTTCAAAAGGCAGAAGCATGAAGTGAGCCGGTATTATCAACTGCTTAGGAATAGCAGAGTGGTGGAGGCAGGAGGACAAAGAACTCTTAAGTCCTACAGAGGCAGTGTGAAGTTTAAAAAGAAGATGGTGTGGCTGTCTGAGGATTACGCTCATCAACGTGTTCACGCTCTTTGAAGACACAAGACAATAATACTGACAAGTGTTTCTTTCCCTTAGTACAGAAATGTACTCAATTTCATGTTTTCACTGGTTACATAAGGTGAAGACTAACCTGTTTGTATAACTGCTAAGGCTTAATTCATCAAAATAGCTGTATGTCTAAAACACAGAGTTTTAACATCGCTATAACCATAAATTATCCCTCTAAAATCTTTTCCTTTAGTTCACACCAACCACATAAAGATGTTTAACAGGTGGATAGCAAAAAAAAAATAAAATCATTTCAGATCTTATTTCACCTCTTCATATATTCCTTCACCTTAATATGCACAGTATATATTACAAGTTATTTAAAGTAACCCTTAGCCTCTTCATACAAACAAATTTCTTCACACAGATCAATGATTTATTAAAAGCAACTATTAACACCTCTTTCTGCCTGCATCAGACACCTCTAGAGGCATTCTAGAGCATTTCCAAGATGAGCAACAGGTCACAACAGGTTGGGTTTAGTCACAGGCTCAGAAGCAGTATCTTGGCTGCTCCGTTGCATGTAAGACACAGTAAGTCCTACAGCCTTCTCTACTTGCCCTGGACAGAGATATCTCTAAGGTTTTCAAATCTACTTTCTGCGATCAAAAAAGATAAATGTTAATACTACTATCCCACTAAACCTTAAGAAAGTCTTTCTAAACCTTCCAAATGCAGCACTTTGGGGAAGTGCATTCCTTGAACTCAAGGGAACTTGTACTTTCTACAGCTGTGATGCTGGTAGGAATATAGAGCAAAACCCAGCAGGGCTTGTGCAGCTATTTATAGTGCTGGGGTTTACCCTAGTGGCATCTCCCAGGTTCAATTACTGAATTCAGGTTTTAAATTTTTTAGTGCAGATTACCTTTCTTTTTACTCTACCGTTATATTTCCTTGACTAATAAAGTCATTGCAAACAACATATTAATTAAAAACTGCCTATTTAATAACATCTGTTGCCACGATGGCTTACAAACCCTGGCTTCTTATTAAAATGTTTATATATAGACTAGCTGCTGAGCTGTACATACGTACTGCAGCAAGTCTTCCACCTGCTGGACAAAAGGCAGCACTAAGCTTCCTTAACAGGAAACAGATGCAACAAATATCTGTGAGCTACACAATGACCAAAAAAAAAAAAAAAAAGGGTAACATCAAGGTTCCCTTGTTCTTGTCGAAGTGCATTAAGTAAATAAATAAAGGTGAAAATGCAGCCATCTGATAAAAGGGTACAAAGGACACAAAGAGGTCAAGCATTTGTTGCCGAGGAGGACCTGTTCTACTTTCCCAATATTCCTCTTTTAATAAACTGTTCCTTACAAGGCCTCTTGATTTGTGCATTTACAAAGGCCTTGCATTATTTGAAATGGAAATACTACAGCTCTTCTGCCTTTTGGGCTGTTCTGGATTGACAACTGCCCTAATAAAGCAAGTAGGGAGATTTCCCTCTTTGTCTTCTGTGTCTAGCTCGGGTGGTTGGCTAAATCAGAAAATCGTGGATTCTGTGACCCTAAGCCATCTGAGCGATGGCCAGACACCCATGTCCTCGAGCAGACTCAGACTGGATGCCAGGCTAAGCACCAGGGGCTTTTCCCCCCCGAGGGAGGACGGTTCCCCCACCGCTCCCGGGGAGGCGAGTGATCCTGCTGTGACTGGGGCGAGGGGGGGTGATGCTGCCTGTCGCTGAACCTGTATCTCAAGAAGACATGAAAAAAGCCTTTCAGCAGTGTACAGCTCTGTGCGAAACTGCAGGGTGTTGTCTGCTGGCTCAAAGAAACAGGAATATGATCTTTACTAAAGTTCACTTAGTTCTTTCAAAGCTCAACTAGTGCTTTTTTTATTATGTAGCTTCCTTTGAGACTCGCAGCAACGTTCTTCCCTGAGGTATTGCCTAAACCTTGAGCAAATCACGGATGCAAACGGAGAGGCGGTAGGCCTCCTTTGGTGTTATCCACCCTCCTCTAAAACCTACCCATCATCAAGAAGGGGGAAGGTTGTGAAATTGCAACTAAAGTTAGGAAAAGATGGGTTACAAAATCTTGTGGGAGTGTTCAGAGACCTTAAATGGGATTAGCAGGCATTACCAATAATGAGAGCTGAGCCATAATATGGGCTTCATAGTTTCTAGATCTTGATGGCAAAAGTTTAAGAGCTTTTGGCATAGAAAAATTATACTGATTACACTGTCCTTAGCAATAACAAATATAGGTAAGGTTCAGTGTTATGAAATTGATGTTCAGGAATTAAAGACCAAACAAAAGGTACGGATGAAGCTGGTTGGAGACCTCATATTTTATGTTGCCAAAGGCACCACAAAACAGTCATCTGCATACATATGTACACATGTAAATGCACATGCATATAGAGATGCATATATGTATCAGCTACTTTAAAGGATCAGTTTCACAAAGGTAAACATAGTTTAGTGAAACTAGTTGCAAGAAAATATTTTTTTAAAAGCGTGATAATTTGGAAATGAGCCAGTTGCTCAAGAAGCCACAATCTGAGAGACAAATAATTTTAAAAGTAAATAAAATTACATAGAAGAAAACTAAGGACGATCATAAAAACTCTGTTTTATAAAATAACTGTGATAAAAAATGATTAAGAATTATTTCTAAGTAAACTAAGAATAAAGGCAATATAATAGTATTACTATAAATCCTCATTGATAACGTGGACACAGCAGAAATGTACAATGAATAGTTCACTAGCCTGTTTTATGCATGGATAATCAGATGCAGTCATACCATAAGGTTGATGAAATTTTATTTTATTTCAGTGGTAACAAAAAAAGCTTCTATAAAAAGCTTACTAAGTTAGGTATATTTTGATCAACAGGTTGGGACCATGAGTGAGAAAACAACTGGCAGAGGAACTCTGAAGAATGTTTCACAATTTTCAGGTCAGAAAATGACACGAAAGATTCAGGACACTGAAAGCAAGCCAGTCTGTGTCACTATTAATAAATATAATTGGGATAACTTCAACACTGTAGGGCCTGCCAACCTCTCAAACATCCTGGATAAAATAGAACTGTGCTTGCAGCAGGATTCAGTCAATAAAAATGCTAAGAATGCTAATTACATGCTAATTTGTATGTGTTTACATTAGATCATGGCAACTGGTTTGATAGATTTTTTGATGGCATTACAAGTCTGTTTGATAATAACAAATAGCGTCAGTGTAACATGTTCAGATCATCAAATGAAGGCACTTTCATACCTGCTCCACTCATACTCCATGCTGGCCAGCCAAAGGCCAGGCTGGCTGTGTAATTCCCTTCCAAAAGAGGTGGCACGTGTTTATAAGCAGGATACTGCTCAGCACTGAACTAACATAGCCCCACGGTATCAGGACATAAGCTGTGTTTTTAATGGGATTCCATAGGATCAGTTCTTATCTCCTCCAACTTAACACTTCTGGAAAGAAACAAACTCACTACAGAAGATGTGAAGGCTGGGGAAAAGGCAAATAACACCAAGGGTAGAGTTCACTGATACAGAGCAATCAAGATCACATGGTAACGTGGACACAAGCAATCCTGATGCATTTTAAGATAAGCAAATGTAAAGTCATGCATAGGAACAAAAACAATGACTTCTGCTCTGGTAATCAGAAACACTGAAAAGGATCATCAAATGGACATGGATTTTTAGAGAATTCTGTGCCCAAAGGGGCTACTGTGATTCTGGGATGTTTAAAAAGAGGAATATGAAGCAGGAGCAGAAAATATGAGCACAGAAGCTGCATTATCTCTGTGTTTGGCAGTGCAGCATCTGCTTTTAGAAAAGCATAACCTGTTTTCAAGTTAATATGTTGAGAAGAGCATTGATCAGCTACAATGACATCAAAGATAAGTACAGGAATGATGCAGAGGTTTGATGGTGCAGGACTCCAGAGACTCAATCTTTTCAGCTTAACAGAGAAAAGCTGAAGCGATGATTTGATCACATTCTTTAAGTACCCAGATGGAAAACACTGGCACTACAACATTTTTCAGGCTAGCAGTGAAGATACAGCAAGACCCAATGGTGGGAAGTCAAAGCCAAAAATTCGGAAAAAATAGAACATAAATATTAAAAATGACAGTACTTACCTATTAGTCAAAACATTTTTTTCTGGTATTGAATAGTAAATATCTAAGACTGTAAGCTTATTCTGAATATTGAAGTAATATAAACAAAAAATCGGTGCACTTATATAAAACATAAATACATTGTATTCAATTCTGTGTTAGTATGATTTTCACTTCAGGACAGTTTTAAAATTATGATTAGATTAACAATATCCCATTGTATCATACCTAATTATAAATTACATAAAGTTGGCCCATTTTATTAAAATAGACAAATGGTAATAATATTTGTAAAAATAAATGAATTCAAGATGCAAATGCCTAGATAAGGTCTCTGTCAAGGTACAGTTCAGTTTTTGACCAAAGACTACTAACAATGTCAGACGGTTGATTGTTTTTGCTTAGACTTCCAAAACAAACCATCTTCGACCATGGACGAGATCTGAAGAATGCTACTTCCAAAAGATACATTTTAACAAAGGAAGGGAAAAAGTCCTTATAATAAAATTCTTGGGAAAGCTTAAAGGTTTTGCTGTACGACTCATAGCAAAAACACAGCAAGAAGATAACAAACGGTGTAAGCAGATAAACATCCTAATTTATAAACCTCAGGTAGCTAAAACTCTCAGTATTTCATTTGCAGGAAGAAAATTAAATATCTAAAATATTTTCATATCTCTTAATGTATCAACATGTGTGCACTGAATGCATTAAAAAGCTATTAACTGGCAATTATTTGCATCACTTTGTAAATTCTAAATTAAAGCCAAAACAAAAAGGTTAAAATTAAAATATCATTCCTGTCCTCAAAGATCAATTGTCTGGCCTTTTTTAAACTTCCTGTTTTGCTATATAGGAACTCTTCTTTATCACACTCGATTCACGGAACATGCTATTATTGTTTTGCTTTGCTTTACTCCCCATCAGCAAAAAACTACTGCACCTGAACAAGACACTAAACCCCTTTTCCATGCATGTTTTCTCACAGAAGAAACTGACATCAGTAGATTGTTTGCTTTTAACCCTGACACCCTCCTGACCTATTTTTGAAACAAATTTTATTTTAGGATGTCCTGACTCTGATACTAAATTGGAAACCCTGGTGTGAATTTTATAGAACACTATTTCCTTTTATAGAGGATGTTCACAGCTAATCTGTCATCTACGGGGCAGACAGAGGCCAGAAGGCTAGGAAACCAAGACAGGTGGCCTAGCAGAGGCCTGAAACCTAAACTTTTTTGGCATTTTGTGCTAAATTAAATTGCAGGGAATATGAGTATTTTCTCACTATACCTTGTTTTATTTACACTAGAAAAAACAAGCTCTATAACCAAATAGGAAAACGTTGATCAGAAACACTTCTTGTTGAACAGTTCTTCCCCCCAGATAAAGATGGGCAGCAAATTCCCTGTTTCCCAGGGGGAAACAGATCTTTTCCCAAGAAGTTATGCCAGGAAACAAAGAATCCGAGTTTGTTCAGTCTCTTCCCTCCCCTACAAACACCCCTTTGTACTTCTGTTTTCAACATGCTTTTAAAAAACGTATTTACATGAAGTCAGCAAGCGATGCCAATCCCCCCTTATTCTATTATTACTAATAACATAATTGAATGAAATTATTATTCTATTAAATGTCACTTTTTAATCATTAAGAACTTGTTAACTATTAGTTTTGTACATTGCCATCAGACTCAACGTAAACGCAGTGCATGTCACCAAAGCCGCCATAAACAGCAGGTTTTTGTGTCCTCCCTTTCCACAGCACACTGGCGCTCCCCAGGAGACACACCATGTGTAGTACCACACTCCTTATATCCTGATAAAACAGTGATTCTGAAAACAAAGTATAGTTTGTCCTCATGCAGATAAGATAGCATGGAGATATAGGACCTAAGTCTGTAGGAGCAATCTCGAGCGGGAGAGCAGCAGCAGAGAGAAATGGGTTACAGTAGTCCATATGGAGCTACGGTGCCAAGATTGTACTGAAGTCCCTGAGCTAGTTCATTTGGGCAGTAATTAGGAACAGGATTTCTACTGAGCCCCACAATGTGCAATTTAGGTCACCTAAATTATGCAATGGAAGCCTCCTCTTGCTCCCAACTTTAATGAAAAGATGTGGAGCAGCAGCAAGTCCTACTTTGGACTTAGAATGACGCATGAGCTACTCAGCTCAACGCTTGCAAATCTGATGCATCCACTGCCTCAAACACCAGTTCGACAAGGAGGATAAAGTTTCACCCCAACCCATCAGAACAGTATGGAACACCTAAATATACTCCAACAGCACATTTGCTCCTTCTCCTTCACATTAGCCTTCCATTATATTGAAGGTCTGTCTTTGGGCACCCAATTTGACTTTGAAGGCATCAGTTAGCAAGTCTTCACAGAAAAATTCCTCCTGAAGGCGGTGCTTTACAGACAAGCAGTAGGCTTCAACTTGCTTAACAACTGTGCTGAACTCAAACCTAAAGGAAGAAATGCTGCTAAAGATAAAACCCAGAGTAGTTAACTTAGTGAAAAATTTCCCATTTTGAACACAGCAGTACTGCTTTCTACTGTTATCATATTAAAGGTAGACACCAATCTAGTATTTGGTGAAGGGGCTTGCAAAACATAGAAAGAAAATATAAATGTCTGTGTTTACGTGTGTGTCTGCAAATGGGATGGAAGCATGTCAGGAAAAATAATTGCCACTACACAAAATAACTGTTCAGCTGCATTACAGTGTTTCCATTTATTATCTACAGTATATAAGCTATTTTACTGTAAAGGACACACGCTGCAGAAAAAGCACAGAAAAAATTCCTGCCTTTCTGTTCCTAGTAATTTCTGTCTTCTCAGACATGTAAAATAAACATAGCTAGACTGACTTCAGCTTTTTTATTATTTATAGCCCTCAGTTCCAAAACCTGCCAAAATCTGCGTGTACAGAGAAAAGATATCAAGAACAAAACAAACAAAAATCTGTTTTCCATACTGCATTTTTCTACACTATCCCACCTGTTATCAGTTTCTCATGGGAATATCTTTTATTCTTAGAAAGATTACATTATTTAATTTTTCATTTTGGAGTTCTGGTAATAACACCAAATGAAATATCTTTTCTATCTAAAAAATGCTGCAACATTCTGAAAATGCATCTTCTTAGTCAATGGTTTTTCAACACTGAGTTAACCTCTGCTTTTAACTTGGGAGGTTTCTGAATACATGAATAGGATGTCTGGCAGAGACGGAAGACAAACTTTATGGAGTTCGGAATCATGATACTTGATCTATAAATGCTGAACTAATAGGCTTTTTGACTGTCCCTCCTCCCAGTGGCCCTATACTCATTTTCTGCACAAACTTCCTCATCTCTTCTTTAAGGTAAAAGTAAGAGTTCTACTAATTAAAAGGTTCTGCAGTGATTCTAGATTTTCTATTTGCTATATGGGGGAGGCTCCTATTTTATATGTTACATATGTTATCTTGAAACATCTTTTTAAACCTGTTAAATATAATTTGTCAGCAATTACACCCTTATTTTGGATTGGCATGTCCTTTGTTAATTATAATAGTCTCCTAATACAACCTTGCCAAGTATTTTAGCTCTGGAGCTTGTGAGCCCCTAAGCTATCATCAACTCCACAAGTTTCTTAATTTACACCTGCTGAGATAGGATCAGCAGACTTGGGTTTGTTTAAATGAAAATTTCTGTTTGGATTACAGACTGAAGCTGCCTACCCATGGGCGTGCGCATCGGGATAAACAGCCACCATAGGTGGCCACTCTCCAAATGAAACACATTACAGAAAGTTGGCTGTACAGATTAAAAAAAATAAATGAAGGCATACTACAAGACAAGCATTTGCATTTACTGTCTGTCAAACAATACAAAATTTTGTTAAATTCAGAGTTACACTCCCATAAGCATTATAGAGCTCTTTAAAAATAAAGTAATGGTGTGTGTGTGTCTGTTTGAGAACAGTTATCCATAGACCAAAGCTTTCAAAACAGACTAGCAGTTGTTAGCCTATTTGTATCAATTTAATGCCTTACTTTCAGGAGACCGAGTGTTCATTTTTGAGAAAAATTAATCAGACAAAATCATTTCCACACATATATGGCATAAATGCAGTTAAGAATATTTTAAAACTGATAGGAACTTCATTTTCTTATTAATAAGCTTTAACTTGAAGGTTAGTTTTCAGGGAATCTTTCCAGTAGGAAGAATCAAGAAGTCTGTTATTCATGAATTACGAAAAAAAAAATATTAAAATGTAACATCCAGAAAATATCCTAATCTGTTTTGGAAAAAAGAAAAAAAAGACCAAGAAAAAAAAATATCAGAATATAGCTTTGTTTTGTAAATGAAAGAAGGAGTCAAGCATTATAAAGCCAGGCTTCCAACCAAAGAAATCTGCATTAAGTAAAACTTTCCATGATATCATCAACTTTTCTGCTAATGTATTTATGATGAAAACAACTAAATTAATCCAATCTAAAATGTTTGGATTACTCTCAAGAGAATGTAATCCTGACCTACACTGCCTCCAGATTTAAATATTCCATTGCCACTGGCTATGTCAGATACTTGATTATATTGTTGTTTTTTCTAATATAAATCAACTACCATGTTTGATTTAGAGATTTGCTCCCTACTGCAATGTATTTAAGTAAAGTTGGCAACCAAGAACATAACATGATAACCTGTTCTTGTGAAAGGCCAAAATCAACAATTACAAAGCTTTTAGTTGTGAAAACAACCAGTAAATCTTGAGGCAAGACAGTAATATTTTCTTCTATTTTCTCACCAATTAAGTGAGATTCTCTTTCCTAGTCTGAGGTGCATGTATGTTATCAGGTGTGCGTGTGCTTTTAGGATTAGCCGTGTTCGTGGCAATACAATTACCTGGAGGAACTGGGAAGAGTTTGCACAGCCCAAGTCCAGCTTTTCCATATTCCATTTCTCATGTCACAAAGTACTCCACAGCCATTTGATTTCCACTGACTGTTGCCTGAACATTCACCTACAGCAATAATTATGATTCATGGCTAGAGTGTATCAGATAAGGCCAGTGTCTCTGGCTCTAATATATACTAAATGGAATGATTTATCATAAGTCATCTCCATTTCTCAATCTATTCACTAGGCATGACTATGGAAAAATTCACAGACACTTGGAGGTAGAGTCAAGAAAAACATCGACAATGTAGGACCAGAGGAAATGGTCTGAAGTTGCGGCAGGGGAGGTTTAGGATATTAGGAAGAATTACTTTACTGAAAGAGCAGTCAGGCACTGGAACAGCCTGCCCAGGGAGGTAGTTGAGTCACCATCCCTAGAGGTATTAAAGAAACGTCTAGATGTGGCACTTCAGGGCATGCTCTAGTGGCAGAGATTGTAGGGGTTTTTTGTGTGTGTATGGTTGGAGTCCATGATCTCAAAGGTCCTTTCCAACCATGAAGATCTGACTCTATGAATGGGTAGGCTTTATCAGGAGTGGAAAACAGTTCTAGGACCATAGTATTTTTCCCTGCAATTCACTAATTATTTTTCTTTATAAAGAATTATTACTGCAGTGGTCCTATAACCACAAGAAATGGTTGGGCCATCAGGACTAGGAAAGTGATTGTCCCCCTGTACTCGGCACTGGTGAGGCCACACCTCGAGTACCGTGTCCAGTTATGGGCCCCTCACCACAAAAAAGACATTGAGGTGCTGGAGCGGATCCAGAGAAGGGCAACGAAGCTGGTGAGGAGTCTGGAGCAAAGTCTCATGAGGAGTGTCTGAGGGAACTGGGGTTGTATAGCCTGGAGAAAAGGAGGCTGAGGGGAGACCTTATGGCTCTCTACGACTACCTGAAAGGAGGTTGTTGCGAGGTGGGGGTCGGTCTCTTCTCCCAAGTAACAGGCAATCAGACAAGAGGACATGGCCTCAAGTTGTGCCAGGGGAGGTTTAGACTGAATAATGCGAAAAATTTCTTCACCAAAAGGGTTGTCAAGCATTGGAAGAGGCTCCCCAGGGAAGTGGTAGGGTCCTCATCCCTGGAGGTACTTAAAGGACTTGTAGATGTGGCACTTGGGGACATGGTTTAGTGGTGGACTTGGCAGTGTTAGGTTTACTGTTGGACTCAGTGATCTTAACAGACTTTCCCAACTTAAATGATTCTGTGATTCTAAGCACATGCCTTTCTCTGTTCAACAGCTACCACTTTGCTGTTAAGGAACTCCCTACAAGAGACTGACAGCTAACAGAAGTATCAAGTACTTAATTCTGTAGGCACTAAATCATGCAAA
The DNA here is from genome assembly GCF_028500815.1 of Rissa tridactyla. Classification (NCBI taxonomy): domain Eukaryota; kingdom Metazoa; phylum Chordata; class Aves; order Charadriiformes; family Laridae; genus Rissa; species Rissa tridactyla. The sequence continues at coordinate 43,417,911 of NC_071467.1, forward strand.
ATAATTATCCAATTAATTTTTCCAGGTAGGCTGCAATGGAAAAAATTATGAAAGGTGATTTTTTTAATCTTTTTTACACATAGATACACACTCCTTTCCACTGTAATGCACGCAGGAAACTGCACTCTTGTGATATTTAGTTTTGCTCCCTAAATGTTTCCAAACATCATAACTCCTCTTACTAGGTATGAATTGAGTATTATTCTCCCTTCACTTAAACCTCTGACTTTTATCTACAGGCTTATTCCAGCCACCTGTTATGGATGGTCTCTTAATTGCAATCTTTACGAGGTAGGGGGACCTTTGTATTGTGTTTGATTAGTGTGGGGCTGCAGACGATAATCTTAAAACAATTAGTCACGTTATATGAGTAAAATATAGAATACAAGCCAGTTTTGTTCAGACAATTTCCCACTTGCTGTACTAGATCAAATGTAATTTCAGAGTCTGATCTTTGCTTTAGAAACATTTTCACTTTAAATTTGCAGAAATAACCATGCAGTAGATGACCCTAGCTTTCTGACCACACGTTACAGAGATTGGTGAGTTTGGTTATTTTCTAAGGATAAGGTGCAGCCTTGAATGTGTGAGTCTTCACATTAATGAAAATATTAATATAAACTATTAATAAAAATACTGTTATAAAATAGAGCCATACAGAGCGTATGTTGCAGGAACAGACAATGGTGATTCAGCAGCCCATGGCGCTCCCTGTGAAATGCTATGATGTGAACTATTTAAGAAACTAATTGCCATAAAATTACACATCACCTCATGAATGGCACAGTACCTTCTCTACCACAGCCAAGGGCAGGCATCTGCTCCTGTACAGATGTTCTCAGCATGGAGAAGAGTGTGTGAGATTACTGAAGGTTACTGATGGGTGAAATGAGGAAGGTGTTTGAGGGGGCTGAGTACTTGGGATTAACTCAGAGGAGGAGGTAAAAAGGGAGGTGGTTGGTAGAGTCATTTGCTGTACAGCAGGATGAGGGGAATGCCTGCAAGGAGCCAACTGATAGGAACTCCCTGTGGTGTTTAGGTGCCGCACCAAGTTCTGTTCTTTTCCTGCACAGTCTGTTGCTAACCGTTCCCTCCCTGCTGGGATCCAACTCAAGAAACGAGAGAGCAGCTCTACTGTCATACCCTGTTAGCACATTTTGAGAACTTCATGCTGTTTTGTTGATAAAGGAAAATATCAAAATGCATGGCATGACAATCTCTGAAATACTGTTTATTCACACTTACCATATTTTATATTGTGAAAGCAATTGCTTACATGTAGTACAATTACATTTGCATTGAAAACACTACTAAAGTGCTTTTTAATGGTATTTTATTTATGTTGGGGGGAAATAAATTGAGATAAATTTCCTTGTGGCCAAGGAAACTAGCTGATGACCATCCTTTCATTTGTGAGTAAACATTGAGCCTTTGATCTCTACTCACAAATCATGTTTTCAAATCTCTGCCCCCATGCCTAGCTTGCCTCTATCTTTCTTTAAGTGTGGTGTGCAAACGTAGATGCAGTACTCACCTGAGGTCCTATAGCTACTTTGTATAGTGAAATAGTTAACTCCTGGGTGTCACACATGTTCCTCTTCATGCTTGCCAAGATGACCTCTGCTTTTTTTCACAGCACCTTTGTTGACCTAGATCATTAGGAGTGTGATGAGAAAAGAAGGAGATTAAGCTAACGTACTTTATTTTACACTGCAGGGGACCAGGACTGTAACTGCAGTCAGTTATTATGTCTCAGCTGAGGTGCAGTAGCTCCCCACTCAGGAACAGCAACTGCTCAGACTGTTCTGACTGAATCATTCATAACCCCCAGTATCCTGTTAGGTAAGTGGCTTGGTTTACATGACACTGTTGCCTTACGATCCCCCTCCTTCTCTTTTTTAACAGCATTCATAAAGTCAGTTATTCTTTTCTTTATATTTGCACATTTATTAATTGTGCTTTTCTTAATTGAATTTCTTCTTGTTGATCTCAGACTATTTCTCCAAATTACCAGGATAATTTTAACTTCTAGTTTTATCCTTTATAATGCTGACAGCCCTTTCCAGGTTGATAAAATCCAGAAATTTTGTTAAGCATAGTCTACATTCATCTGACTCATTATTAGAAGTACAAAATAAAGAAATGGGCCTGTATAAGGATTCCATCTAAAATAACTTTTCAATTTCTAACTGAAGGCACTGATAACTATTCTTAACTGTGATTTAATCTGGACCAGATCTCCTCAATTTAAGAGAAAGTAACATATAACAACATCAAAAGTTCTCCCTAAAACACTCACCCACTTTGCTAATGCAGAAAATCACACTGAATTGACAAAATTTGTTCTTGAAAAATCCGTTTGCTTTCTTTGAGTTTCTTTATTCTCTCACTACTTGCAATGTAGTGTTAATTGTTTGGTTTAATATCTTTCGGTTATCAAAGATAGGCCAAATGATTTGCAACCCTCCAGGTTAGGCTTTCCTTAAGAAAAATACTGTTTGTCCTTTTTCATTCCAGGACATCTTCCTCAGGATTGTGAAACAGAGTGTCACGATTACTCTCACTAAGTTACCTCCTATTTTTAGATTTTCCACTGTCAGTTTCCAGCAGTTATTTTTAGAAAATTGGAGATTGTATAACTATCATTTTTGAAAATGTTACTACACCTAGCAATATAAAACTATCAATTTAAAGGCCTAGTACAGAGGCCTTTACCTTCGAAATAATCCAGTCACCTTCCCACTTGAATCATTTTTCCCCTCAGTTGTTGACTACTGTTATTTTTTCCATTAGTTGTCCTTCCTCAATGCTTTGTATTTAAGATGCTATAAATACTGCTCAGCGTTTCAAAGGATGGTCTCCTTGCTCATGCTGTAAGAGGAGGGAAAACTTGTTTGACAAATGAGCTTTCCAAGTTGTGACAGTCACAGTTGAAACTGACACTGTTTACCTTCCTGTTATCAAGGATAATGGAGGTAAACTTTGGAAATGAGTTAGTTTCTCTTGCTTTAAAGTAAATCATGAGAACTCATAGAGGTTACAGATATTGGAAAATATCTGTAATTCCTGGATATTACTGTAGTTCTAATTTAGGAAGTATGAAGAGTCAAGTTAACCTGGTTTGTTTATATGGAATGTCATAACACCGTTATTGTTATTCATCACTTGGCACAAACAGAAGCTTGGAGTATCTCCAGACAATCTACAAACTGGAGTAATTTCACATAACACTTGAGACAGATGAAGAGGTAGCATCAGAAATGGGTTTTTATCTAGCACAGACACCAAGATTCACTCTCAGGTGTCAACTTAAGCACACGTCAGGTCTGTGGTAAATTCATCTCCAAAAGGAGCTACTTATACTGCATCAGCAATTGCATATTCCAACCAAGACCCTGCTCTCAACTAAGGTGCTGCTCCACAAGGATACAGGTCTTCAACAGGTCCTTTGTCATATCTGCCAGTCTTGTGTTATTGTCTTGAACACCCCTGGGACATCTCAAACGGCATCAGATTCTGAAGTTTAGGCAAGCACAGGATTATTTGGAAGGTATTTGGGTCACAAAATTCATTGATGAAAAATACATTCAAAACCTTGAGAGAATATTTCTCAGGCTTCAGTTGAGAACGCAGCACACAAGAGCGATTACAAATTTTTCCAAAACTCAGTGATATGTTATGGCCTTATTGCTGATGTAAATTCAAAGACAAAGTTAAAGGCAATCTTACTATCACCTAGCTACAAAATGCTTAAAAACTCTCTTCCTTTTTTGACATGTTCAGTTATTTTGTCCTTATCAGAGGTAAAGATTCTCTAAACCACGAATAGAAAGTGATTATGCCAAAAATCTGAAAAAGTATTTGAAAAGATTAGTACATACCACAATATGTATTTATCTATAAAGTCAGTTTGTTAAGCTTCTCTCTATGAAACAGGAATACAATTTTACTTGTGATACAAGATTATAATGAAGTCCGTTGGCTTTTCTTTCAGATCTCTAACTTCAATAAAATACAAAAATGGTCACATTGACAGAAAAAGATCTGGGAAGTTAAAAAGGTTCTCCAATAACTTCATGAAAATGTATTTATTGTGGTTCCAGATCATCCATATCATGTTTCAGACTCTAACGCAAGAAGGAGTGTCATTAATGGCAGCACTACTGTTACAGAGATGAGAAATAATCTTGTTCTGATAGTTGAAAACCAAAATTAAACGCAGATTGCTTGTTACTACCAAGAGCAACTGGCCACATTTTCTGAAGGTATTGAACAGAAAAGTGAGTAATGCAGGAAACAGAGCAGGGAAGGAATCAAATCTTTCCCCGAGGAAGAGGAGATGGCTTAGTTGCCAGGCTGCAGAGGTAGGGAACAGTGTAGGTTATACTGCAGAAGGAATCATGGGAATATCTAATATTTCACTTCAGGGAAAATTCTAATCTTAGATGCACTGCCAGCCACACTTGCCTTCAGCAGATCCCAATTGAAGGAGACTAAAAGCAGCCAATACTTTTCCTACGTAAAATAAATTCTTAGCAGTAGTATTATAGTGTTGTGTAAAGTGAGAAGCTATGGTATTACGTAAATCCAAACTGACGTATAATAAACAAATTGATTCTGGATTATGAAGGGCAGCTAGCTGCCCTGCTAAAGTTTAGGATTTGGGTAGTTATTTCTGCAACACCCAAGTCACACAAGCATGGCAAATTATATGAAGGCCATTTGGGAACAGCAAAATGAAAATTCTTGCCCAAGGATGTGTGTTGTAGCCAGGGACTGTTACACAAATAGAGGAAATAGCACAATTATGTCAAGGTTGTCAGGCAACAGAACAAGCCTGAACATGCTGCGTTGTGTTACTGCCCTAGGCAGCTTCTCTACAGCAGTAAGCCCATATTGACTGAACTATTAACAGGATGTATATTTTAATAGCAATAAGTAGTAGTTCTGAATTACTTTATATATACCAAATAGCTCATCCTGACCGACAGAAGCATTAGGGTTGTTAGGAATGTGAGAATGTTCTTGTCCAATTTATCTCTAAAAAGTTTCAGTTGTCTGTCACATCGGATTTTTCAAGTTCTGCTAAAACTAGAGGTTTATCTATGAATACAAGCAAGTGATTTGCTCTCTGCTTCTAAACATAGATTATATATAACACATTGCATTTTTTTTCATAAAGTACAGAAATGAAGATTGTGCTACTACAAATTGTTATCAAGTGTTATTGATCCTTTCTCAGCCATCTAGTGGTCATGTTCCCTGGCGAGACTTCCCCTGAAGGCAGGCAGCACGGCTATTCGCATCAACATAACTACATTCTCAGCATGAAGCTTATTGAGGAAAAGCAGTTATTCAGGCTCCATTGTGCATATTTGTTTTTCTCTTGTTACGAAAAAGATACAATAGATAAGTTGTGAACTCTGCTCTACATTTTTAAGAGATAGAGAGCAGCCCTGCGGAAAAGGACTTGGGAGTACTGGTGGATGAAAAGCTGGACAGGAGTCAACAATGTGCACTCACAGCCCAGAAGGCCAATTGCATCCTAGGCTGCATCAAAAGCAGCATGGCCAGCAGATTGAGAGAGGTGATTCTCCCCCTCTACTCTGCTCTGGTGAGACCCCACCTGGAGTACTGTGTCCAGCTCTGGAGCCCTCAGCACAAAGAGGACATGGACCTGCTGGAGCGGGTCCAGAGGAGGGACACAAAAATGATCAGAGGGCTGGAGCACCTCTCCTATGAAGACAGGCTGAGAGAGGTGGGGTTGTTCAACCTGGAGAAGAGAAGGCTCCAGGGAGACCTTAGGGCAGCCTTCCAGTACCTGAAGGGGGCCTACAGGAAAGCTGGGGAGGGGCTGTTTGCAAGGGCATGTAGTGATAGGATGAGGGGCAATGGTTTCAAACTAGAGCAAGGTAGGTTTAGAGTAGGCGTTAGGAAAAAGTTCTTTACAATGAGGGTGGTGAGACACTGGAACAGGTTGCCCAGAGAGGTGGTGGAGGCCCCATCCCTGGAGATATTCAAGGCCAGCTCTGAGCAACCTGATCTAGTTAAAGGTGTCCCTGCTTACTGCAGGGGACTTGGACTAGATGACCTTTAAAGGTCCCTTCCAAACCAACATATTCTATGATTCTAAGAGGAGCAAACTTTGAAGCCAAATTAGTAACAGCAATTGTTGCCCTAGAAGAAGTTATAAGGTGCTGCAGTTTTGCTATACTGGGATTATAAACAGAGGGAAGTGCTGCATAGACCCAAACCCTCAACAGCATTAGCTGCTTCTCTGACTGTTTAATCAACACTGACATGCTGAAAGCTCCCACTCAGATACCACTTGAAGCGTTAGGCACTTGCGCAAGCCACCAACAAACTCCCTGTGCTGATATGCACTCAAAGCAGACAAGCTGCTCCAGTTACAGTTCCATGAACACCACTCTCAGAGCAAAACTGGACTAAACCCAAAACCTAATATTTTTCCCTCGATCAGTGTTACTGGTTTTGTCACCATGGAAGATGTGGAACTACAACCTCAGGTTTCTCATTCAAGGTAAAACGCTGACACAGGATTTTCAAACTGACTGTTTTGCACTTTTTAGCAGTGGTGCTCTGAGCTTGATCTCAATGCAAACTTTTGTTTACATCTTTTACTTTCCATCTTGTCACGGCTCTCAAGTTTCTAAAGGAAGCGTCTCACTGAGTGACAGGCTGTTTGGAAAGTTGTCTGTCCTGAGATTAAATTCATCTGGATGAAATTTTTGTGAGTTTTGAAAGACAAAGCCTATTTCCGTGTATTTTCCAACCGGAACAGACTGTAAATGACTACAGAACAGACTATACATGACTATATAGGCTTACTTACAGAAATATGCAAACCCACTCGGTACAACAAACCCATCTGGATTGAGGTAGCTATCCCCCACACTAATGACACAGAATATAGGTGATGCTACACTTCCTGGCAAGTAAGGAATGCTTTAGGTGCTGTAATTGGAAATCAGACTCTTCTCACATAGACGAATTGCACCTGTCTCTCTGAGACTCCTTGCAGGATGCTAAGAAAAGGCTGAAGGACTAGATGATCCTTTTCAGGCACTTCAATTTATGGCAACAAAATAACAGCCTTGTTATATTTCACATCTCCTGCGGGAATTTCCAGACTATATATGGGTAGGTATAAAACAGCAGGTTATTCCCTGAGACATTGGCCTGGTGTATTCAGGAACAGCAGAATAGATCTTCTCTTTTTTTGCCTCAGCTTTGCATGCGTGTTTCTCATTCTACTTTCCAAGAATATTTGTAGTGAAATAACAGAGGAAATTTCAACTGAGAATAGAAGCAATAGTGCTTGTATCCTGACAAATTCTAGCAAGTTTTCCATGCATTAAATAGCTCTCTACAGGTTTAACCTGTAATTCCAAATCAATGGTGAATTAAGCCCATTTGTTCTAAAACAAGGCCAGGACATTGTGAATCCAGGTTCTTACATCAATATTAGTGAATATTTTTGTGATATTACAACTTTCAGACATCATAGCCAACTCAAATGTATGAGAAATTCATACATATTGTATTCATCTGATGCCAAATCTGCTTCCTTTTGCTCATGGAAAATACTCACTGTTTTTACTGTTGATTTTAAATGAGCAAAATGATCATATATTGACACTGTGAAAGAATACGCTTGCAATCAAGGCAATATATGTAGTCTAGTTCACAGTAACTCACAGAAGCGATACTTTTCATTAAAATAATTAAAGCATGAAACAAAATTAAGACTACATAACCTGACTATACCTTAGACTGTTCTCCAGTAAGTAATACTAACCTGTGCATTTGAAAGCAGAATTTGTATTGTATCAATCAATCCAAGTCCATGAATTCACAAATACTGGTTACCTTTCCAGTTAATTTGAACACAACCTTTAGCCACAAAAACATATTCTAATACTCTTTATCTTTGTTCAGCAGGGGACAATTTTTTGTTTCAAACAGGATGTGTGCAGGATAAATTTTGTTTCTAAATGGCAATAACAAGAAGCTTTAAAGTAAATCAGACACCGTAAAGTAATTCCACAATGCCTTGGAAAGAACCCAAGAGTCACTGGTACCTAAATATATTCTCTATGGGTAAATGGAGTGGCCACCCTCAACGTGAACAATAACTATATTCCCCTGATAACTCCACAGAATACTTCATGAAATGAGTTTTGTGTTTGATAAGGAAAAGGATGGAAATTGATTTTCTCTGAACTGCTGCGTATTAAAAATTCAGAAGATGTTAGAATCCTACTTTAAACAGCTACATGGTAAAAATAGATTCTAATGATGAACTTTTTTTCCTAAAACCTTACTGCAGCATTTTTCAATGTCAGGTACATGGAGTTATTTTGTATCACAGTACAGCTATGATATATAAATGAATTATTTAATAATGACAGGAGATATCTGTAACAAAAGAGCTTCAGCAGCTCAAATATTTTTACTTCGCTTGTTACTCTTTCACTACAGGTGAAATACATTCCCACAACAAGTGTTCTGAAATAATCTGAAAACAACTGGAAACAGAAACTTAAAATGCATTTAATATCTCAAATAGCATTTCTACATGTGCATTAAAATGTTATGCATTGTTCCTGGTGCTCTTCTTCATTTTGAGATTCTTTTTACTAAAGGACTCATGAGACCATGATTGTTTCAGTTTTATCTGTGTTGGGTGATATATGCCATAACCTCTAGGTGTTTCAGTTTCTTTTTCTTAAAAAGTTTGAAAATTATGTCATTAATATTCTAAAAGCTGTGGCACTTTCAAATTGTAGAGGCACATAAAAGTTATATTAATGCTTTAATTAAATGTAGGTCAGACACCTTAGAACAACCTTCAGTCTCAAAAAACCCAAAAGAAATAATGAGAGTACGCTACAATATTGTTTTTCAGTTGCAGGGTCTTCCATGGACAGCAAGACACCCAGTGAGAAATCCCCTGTCTCTACACAATCATGTACCCATTTAATTAAATATGTTTTTACATCATTGGGGTAAGTCACAGTGCTTATTCATAATTTTCCTGACAAGAAGTATAAATTAGCCATTATTTAAGACTATGCTGCCATACTTAAATTGGTTTTGCTCCACTAACTATCCTAGGCTTCTCCACTTTATACTGCAATCTGTAATGCAGAATTTAAAATAGGTATATCAATTTAAATTAATGTATTAATCATTACACATACAGCCATAAATGTATTGGTTGCTAAAACACTTAATACATTTCCCTTGCCTGAAAATCCATATTCATTTAAGAAAGACTAAGATTTTCAATAAGTAAATCAATAGCTTTAAGAATATCTGCAAAGGGAACAATATCACTGTCCCTATATTAATATGGAAAATAATCAAAACAATGTGGCCTCTGTACAACTGTTCTAAGGAATAAAATAAAATAAGTAATAAAATCTAATAAAATTATTTTATATATATAATTTAAATATTTAAGAGCATCCACACCCCCAATTCCCTGCTTACCATCCTAGTGGCCTTGGATATATGATAACCCTTGACTCACGACAGAAGAAAACATGGTCCCTCTAAGAGTTCCAGAAATGTGCTCTGATAACCCAAGTTCATTGGGACAGCCAGAACCACCAGAGATGGACATGTGTAACACTTACCAGCCCAAAAACTGCTCATGCTGCATCTCCAGAAAACCAACAGTGAATCAGGGTGAGGAATCATACTTCAGTCCACACCACCCAGACTTTGACATTAGCATCAGAGTAGGGGCTGCACAGGCAAACCCCAACCACCCAACAAAGAGCCAGGCAGCCGCACAAGGGAAGCGGTTAACCACGTACACATAACTGAGAAAGTGCTCGGTGTAGCCTGTGAATATAGGTCAAATTAGATTATCCCTACACAGACCTTCTTGAACATCTTATGCTTGAACCAATACAGATGTTAAATTATGTTCCTGAATCAGTGCCCACCTCTGGTAAATGGCCCAAATGCCTGAGTATTCTATTCAGATAGTGTTGAATGCGGTACATATGCCTGCAACTAAAGTTCTCAGACTTTCCATTTCAGGAACATGAAGTCAGTTCTCTATAGCTTTAGCGACACATTTGGACAACAAATTTTTCATCCCAGGCAGCTGGCTCTAGCAGAGTACAGAAGTTTCAGCTGAAACCAGTCAAATATTTCTCAAAATAAGACTAGAGAAAATACGTTCTTTCATCTATGTTGGATCAATCTTAGGATCCTTTTGCAGTACAGTTTTAATATCTAGCCTGGGATAGGCATTGCCTCAGAGATGTGACTACCATTGTCCTCTGTGAAAAGCTGCCCAAGTTCTACAGTCAAAACTCTAAAATAGAAACTATGAACTCTAAAAAGCATGAAGAGGAGCACTGGACCATGAAATGTGAAGCAGGAAGGCAGGAGAAACAGCCCATAAAGATGGAGCTACCTCATGGGCTAACAGCAGGCACCAAAAGTGGGAGGAGAGAGAAAAGAAGAGGAAAGATGAGGGGTTGCAACAACATAGGAAAGAGGACATGGTTGGGACAGGAACAGAACCAGGAGATATCGAGGAGCAGGGGTAAGGATAAAGAGAGTGAGGAAACTATGAATAGGAAACAAAAAGGGGTTTAAAAAAAGCCAAGCAACTAAGGCAAGGGTCCGAATATGGGTAGATTTCAGACAAAGGGAAAAAGTTTGGTATTTTGACAATGGAAAGAGGATATACAAACCAGGTAGGAGTGTTTAGGCTGTTATGGAAAAGGAAAAATGCTAATGTGAGCAACAAAAGGAACATAAACTAGGCAAAGAGTACAGCAGAAGACTGTAGCAAAAGGAAAGGCACAAAAAAAAGACAGAAGCAAATTAACAGTTGTCATGCCAGAAACAGGCATTGAACCAATTATTCCATAGCACCAGCATCATTTTTTTGTCCTGCACTATTACCTCAAAAACCCACTGACAATATTTGTTCCTGCCTTCACCTTGTAGCAGTTCAAAATACAGGCTCATATAGCAGAAGATAAATATTGTTATTTGATGAGGCACTCCTCAGTTGCTGCTTCATTTCATGCAGATGATGGACAACATTCTAGGAAGAAATCAGTATTAGAAGACAGACAGCAAATGAAGAAGGGATCAGCAAGAGGAGAGATCAAATGAGGCAGGAAAATGGTCACCTCAAGGTTAAAGCAATTTAGTGATAGAGCACTGCATCCCATAAATACTACAGTCAAAGTTCTACGTAATAACAGATTTTCTTTGAGACTGATTGTATCACACCAGTCTCCCACATTTCACCAAGTAATCAACTTAGGGACGATGTGCAGAAGCATTGAGCTCTACTAACTGCAACTGAAGGCAAGGGGAATTCAACTTGTGAAGGAAAAAGTGCTGTGCTAGAGTTACAGAGCGTTTTGGCTTCAGCGCTCATGTAGCATTTCTGTGTAAGATATGGATTAACTGGGAGTTCCATAGAAAATGTGTATATCATTTACAATTAGTACCTATATCATAGCATTACTTAAAGTTAGAGCTGCACTGGTAGCCTTAATTCTGAAAGTTCTTTGTTTAACCTTACTTTGAGATTTCCTAAATTAAGTTTACTTTCCTTCCTTACTTTTCTTTCACTGGACAATTTTTTTTAAGTTTTATAACGTCTTTTATCTAGGTACTGTGGCTATAATACTACCGTATTATAGAGAAAAAATAGGTCTCAGGACATCTGCAATGAATCAATATAAGAAAAAAAAAAGCAATACAAACAAAATTTATATCACTTCTGAACTGTCATTTGCAAATTAAAATATTTTAAAATCTCTACTACAGTTATTACAGGTTGACCCCAACCAACATCTTCCAAACAGAAGAGAGACATCAGAACAGTTGTTAGCTTTATGCTTACCTGACAGTGTTAACGATGAGGATAAGATGTAGTTGTACTCTTACATTGGCAGAAATGTCAGAGCAGTACAGCTGAACATGATAAAAAAACCCTCCCATTTTAATGGCTAATTGATACTGGCAGTTGAGAACAACTGAGTGAGCATTTCGGCTGCATTGTTTTATCTCCTTACTAACATAAACCTGAACTTCATGCCACAAAATGGTGTTAACCTACGTGAAGGTAGGTGGCAGAAAGGAAAAGAATTTGTACCGATGCTATTTGTGAATCATTTGATTCAAACAGAAATCAGTATGTAAAGCAAAATCATCTTCACAAGTACCCAAAACCAATGGGCTTCCAAGCACACTTTAAAAATAGTGTCTTAAACTTACCTAGGTTCTTTCATTATTGAGACTATAGTTTCTGGGAGAAGGTTTTTCCCGGTGCATTAATGACAATTGCAAATTCCTGTTGGCACTTACAAACCAGAAGGAAACCTACAAAAAAAACCCAGTTAAGTACAACCACACGTTCTGTACTCCAAGAGACAACAGCAGCACCGGTGCAGCCATTCAGCTATGTAACAAGAACACAGCCACATGTGGGAACAAACTTCTTTGGTCCTGAAGACCATTTTAGAGCTATTGTCATGGTGAAAGAGAGTGTCACACAGTATCTGCATTCCCCTTTACTGACTGCACCTTAGGGCATGACTGATTTAACTTCATATTAGTCGCCCTAAAGGGCCATATGACCAAGAAGGATGACAGAAACAGACGTACATAAATTTATTTGCCTGAAGTACAAAAAAGAGGATAAATAAAGTATAGTTAAAACAGTTAATAAAAAAGTCTTCTGGGCAAACAAGTAACAGTGCTGATGTTGCAAAAATAATGGTAATTTTGGGCATGGACATAAAAAGAGATGTTAACACGCTGGCACACCACTCGAAAAACAGTTTGAACCATGCTTTTAATCTGCACGATAGTAGAATATTTCCGCCCAGACGGGGTTTGTAAAACTCTCACACGAGAAGATTCAAATAAATTACATAAATAGGAGCGGGGCCGGGCGCCCCCCCGCCAGTCCGTGGCGTGGCCCCGAGCCAGTCCCTCACACGTCGGGGTAGCCGCAGTAGTAGACGGCCGTGCTGGCGTCCGACACGGCCGAGGAGATGGGCCCCGCGCCCTCGGGCGCCGCCAGCCCGGACGCCTCGTGGCCCGCGAAGGGCAGCCCCAGCTCGGGCTTGCAGGCGAAGCGCAGGTACTGCTCGAACTCGGTGCGGTCCACCTCGCCCAGCAGCTCCTCCTGCGGCAAGTGCTCCAGCTGCTCCCGGCACGGCGCCGCCTCGGGCGGCGGCGACGGCTGCCCCACCGCCCCCGGCGGCAGCGGCGGCGGCCCGCGCCCCGGGCCCGGCGGCTGGCACGCCTGACCGTAGTAGGCGTGCAGCGGCGCCGGGCAGCCCAGCAGACCCTGCAGCGACCCGCCCGGGACCAGCGCCTCGCCGGGCGGCAGGTGCCGCCGCAGCGCCGCGCCCGCCGGGCTCTCGGACGCCGCCGCCGCCGCCGCCGGCGGGTACTCGGCCGCCGGGTGCGGGGCGTAGCCGTAGGGCACCAGCGAGCACTCCTCCTGCAGCCCCGCCGCGAAGAACGGCGCCTCGCTCTCCGCCGCGTCCAGCGGCGACGGGTCCGGCGTCGGCAGGCTGTAGCCGTCGAACCCGGCGCCCAGCGGCGGACAGTCCCGGTAGTGGCCCGCGCCCGCCGCCGCGTAGCCCTGCTCCGCGTAGGGCAGGCCCAGGCCCTCCACGCACATCCTGCCGCCGCCGCCGGCCTCGCTGCCCAGCCCGGGCCCCGCCGCCTCCGCCAGGCCGTGCTGCAGGAAGCCGCTCTCCACCCGCTTCAGGCGCTTCACCTGCTTCCGCCGCCGCGGCCGGTACTTGTAGTTGGGGTGGTCCTGCATGTGCTGCACCCGCAGCCGCTCCGCCTCCTCCACGAACGGACGCTTCTCCGACAGCGACAGCGCCTTCCACGATTTACCTGCGCACAACGGCACCGTCACACCGCACGCCCACCGACAGCGCCCGGCCCCGACGGCGCCGCTGCCTCCTCCCGCACACCGGATCCCGACACCCGGCCGGCCGCCGGCTCCTCGCCCCTGCACCCGCCCGGCGGCATCCCCGTCCCGCCCACCCCCGGGTGCCCCCGACCCCCGCCCGCAGCCCGGACCCGCCGGCCGAGACACGGGGACCCCCCGCCCGCCGGGACCCCCCCCCGCCCGCGCTCACCCAGCATCTTGCTGAGCTCGGCGTTGTGCAGGTCCGGGTTCTGCTGCGCCAGCCGCTTGCGCTCGTCCTTCGCCCACACCATGAAGGCGTTCATGGGCCTCCGGATCCGCGCCTCGCTCTTGCTCCGGCCGCCCGCCGCCCCCGACGGCGCCGCCTCGCCCTTCGCCTTCGCCTCGCCCAGCGGGCTCAGCGACTCTGCCCAGGGGCAGGGACCCACGGCCGGCATCATGATGGGCAGCGAGCACCGCCCCTGCGCCTGGTCGTCGCTGCTGGCATAGCCCGCATCGGGGCTGCTCATCTCGGGACGCTCCGGCGGGACGGGCTCGGCGCTCGGACCGCGCTCGCTGCTGCCGCCCGCCGCCGCCGCCCGGCCCTATTTGAGCTGCGGCGCGGCCAATAGGGCCGCGGGGGCGGGCGCGGCGCCGGACGGCGGCGGCGGCGGCTCCCGCTGGGGCGCGGGGCGGCCCCGGGGCTCCGCCCGGCCCGGCCCGACGCGGCACCTGAGCAGGTTGCGGGGCCCGGTGCAGCTCCCGCGGCCCAGCCACAACCGGCTGTCCTGCGGTGGCGACGCGGAGATGCTGCGGTGCATCCGCGCTCCCGGCTGTCGCGGCTGTCACCGTGGCTGCTCCGTGGGGCCCTCTCCTGCCTTTCTCCCTGGGCTTTGCCTCTTTGGCAAATTGGTTTCATTAAACCACGTCGCGTTCAAAATTAAGCCGACCCTCGGAAGCTCATCAGAGTATTTAGAAAGGCTGTGAAGAAAATACTGGGTTTTTTTTCCTAAAAAGGTCTTTTTGGGTTATTTTGCGAATTACTTTTATTACTCTCCGACTGTCATCATTGCAAGAGTGGTCCTGATAAATGGCATATGCTCATCAGCTGTAAGAATCTTTCCATTTTAAGCTTTCTGGTATTTAATCGTATTTTCAATCGTACCAATGATCCTATTTTTCATTGCGTACCGCGGAAGGTATTTTGTCAGTGCCGTATTTCATGCAGGGTGGATGCATAACAAGTTTGCCCGTAAACGAGCAGCCGAGCGATCTGCAACCTTGGCATGACCTGGGATGTATTTGTTGGACCATTTTGTTACCCAGCGTAACTCTACAAGCTGAAAACATCCCTGAAATTACAGCTTCTTATTTAAATAAAGGGCTGTGCAGTTATCGGAGGCGGGGTGGAGGGGGGGAACCTGACTAAATCGAGGCCTCATTAATTAAGTTTGCCGGCCGTTAAGGATAACGCCTTTTTTTTTTTTTTTTTTTCCCTTCCAATAAGCCGCGTTTTCCCGTGTTCCAGCCTCTCTGGAGGTGCGGTGACCCCTGGGAAGGGAGGGGCGGCGGGAGCACCCCCGGCAGCTCCCTGCCCTCGGGCAATCCCCTGTCCTCTCTCCACCGACCGACACAGGAATTATTTAAGGCTTCTTGCAATTTCTACCCGGTACCTCTGTGTTCGTGCTTCGCTTGAAGTCGAGACTAAATAATTTTATGTTAGCTCTTAACAAAGAACGGCGCTGACGTGAGTTATTTAGCCCTTCGTCTTCCACATGAAGTATGGAACTGGGAACCGGGAGAAGCGAATATAAATGCCCGCAGGCTGGGAAGGGGCCGGGGGGCGGAATACATACTCGAGAAACGATCAAGCGGCCACTTAATGTTAATAATGATAATGTTGTCAACTTAAGTCTGACAGAAATCCCTTCGGACAGAAATTAGCTGAATATGTTTATATTAAACCCCCTTAAATTACAGGAAAGAATAGTTTCTCCGCTCCAGTTTTTAACAAACACACACATAAAAATTATCACTTGTATTCTTTAGATACGTACTTAAAATTTCCCTAGTATAGAAGCATGCAGTCTCCTCGTTCCCTGCTATAGTTGGGAGTCGAATTTTAGGCTTTGACATCCTCAATTTGACATCCTCAAGGACAGCGGCAGGGGACACAGGACCTGCCTTGTAACTCCGCCTCGCTTTTAGTGGGCTGCTTTCGAGCCCGGAGCCGCACCGCTGCCCGTCCTCTGATTTCACCCCTTCGTGCCCGCCCCGGCACCTGCCGTTCGCGCCGTTTGGCAGCGGGACAGAGCGACCACCGCGGGCTTTGCCGCCAGGAGGCCGCCGGGCGAGCGCTGGCGGCGGCGGGTCGCCCCATGGATCCTTCTCTACCAGCCCGGGTAGCTCAGGAACTGGCGCCCGCTCTCCCTGTCTGGAGCGCGCTGGGGCGATGGATGCCGAGTATTTAGGCAGGAGACACGCAGCCTCTCGGGAACACGCTGCAGGTTTTCTTCGGCAGACACGAAATGGATCGGACGGGTCAAATCGTAGCTCTGCGGGTCACAGCACCGTCCGGCCAGCTGGGGTCACGTCACGCAATTTATTCACGACACGTAAAAACTTGACAGCATGAGGTTATAAGGCCTGTCCCATAAAGCGGCTTTACAGATCATCATCGCCAGCAGCAGCTCCCCCAAGTACGAATGATTTCCGAGCGCCGAAAATAAAGATTCGGCAACGTAAAGAAAGGACATTAGGAGAGGCGGCAAATAAATCACATACTCCTCAAAATAAATGTGGCTTTGAAACGAGGTTCAGAAGTAAAATGTTGTAAACGTGTAATCCCACCCGGTTTTCAGCCTTGGGGCTCCACAAGCGCCTGTGGGACACGGCTATCCGGAGTGAGAACAGATCATCCGTGTCGACAGCAGCGGGGTCCGGATGGCTCCGCACCGCTCTTTGAGCAGGGGGAGGAAACAAGTAATTTACCCTTTTCCTACACGAGTGCCAACGCCTTCATAACCTCTCGTTTTACAGGGTAAAAACTGCTTATTCCCGCTGACGTCCATTTCTTCTTTTTTTTTTTTTCTTTATAAAGTGCGGGCTTTGGGGTGTTTTTCCAGCCCAATGAATGAAACGGAAGACAGATTCAGCAGCATCCAAACTGGAGAGAAGTCATTCAGCTGCCACGAGAGGTGCAAGGAGAATGACATAGCTGCTCTTGCTCTGGGCCAGGATCCACATCTTAGTTGAAATCTCTTTATGCCACAGATCTCCTATGATCTCCTGAGTAAATCACTCAGGGTGCAAATACATACAGTTACAGTATCAAAAAGTAGCAGTCTGCGAGAAGCCTTGACTGGCCAGTGCACCAAGTCAGATGCAGAGATGGTTCCCGTATTTAAGAGCCTCTCTTCCAACACACTGAAGGTGAAAGAAACTGTCCCCTTTTTGTAGACTGTGAACCGAAGCAGGGCAATTGCGCTCTGACCTTGCAGGCTTTTAATTAGTCAACACAATAATTGTCTGTTTAACCTTAAGCATACGTGGGTATGTAAGTACCGGAATTTACAGACCCGTCTATAACACAAGCTACTCGGTGCAGCAAGACAGACATAATTAGCCACTGCCAGGCCCTGATGCAACGCTGACATCTAAGTAAAGGATCAGAGGAGATTTGAGGAGGTCTAGTGGGACTAGGGTCTGGTTCCAACCCCCCCATGGCAGGGGTGTTGGAACTAGGTGATCTTTAAGGACCCTTCCAACCTAAACCATCCTGTGATTCTATATTTGTACTGCTTGTCTGTCGTATTTGAATCGTTAGGCAATTGCCACCGAATTTGGCAGCGGGTCTCAAGGGCAAGCAAAGCCCGGAGGACCGCGGGGGGCTCGCAGCGGTGCGGCCCCGGCCCCGCAGCCGGCTCTCACCACGGGCTGCGAAGAGCGGGCCACGCCGAGCTGCAGGCGGAGCCGCGGCGGGACACGGGCGGGGGGTCCCGGGAGGGGGATGACGGTAACTCGACGGTTGTTGTAACGCCGGGGACCCTACACAAGCCTCCTCCGTCCCCTTCCGCTCCCCCCGCCCCCCCCGGCCGCTTCGGCACCGTGCTGGTTTCATTTAGGCTTGTCACAGGTTGCAAACGACCTGTCGCTGTCGCCCACGCTAGGTGTCCCGGTGCTGTTTGCACCGGTGCCGTTACCCACTCCTGTGTGGCTGGCTGTGGTTTTCAGCACGCCTTCCCCGCGTGGGCATGCTAAAGGCAGGATTTTTGTATGTCTTTCATAGGCAACGTAACGAGTTGGGGAGACAGGGAAGGCATTTATTTCAAAACAAGAGTAGGGTCGCCACATAAATAGATAAAACTTGTCTATGAGGAGAAATCCTGCAGCAGTATTGCTGCGAATGTCTTCTATGGACTACTCTCTGATTTGAAAAGTGTACAGCTACCAGAAACGGACAGAAACCTGCTAAGTTGTTTTTTCAGAGCACAAGACCACTGCTCCTGACATTTCCGGTCCCAGTTACCTTCCACTAGCAAGTGTAGTTTTATTCTTGCCTCCTGAATTTTCCCCACCACCTGCCCTGTGTAGATGAACCTCAAGCTGGTTTTCATTTAGCACCTTTGTCTGAAATCTCTTTCTCTCAGACTAGGCCTACTTACTTTTCTACCGATTTACGTAATTGGTAAGGAACAGAGAGCACACACAGAGTCCGGAAAAAAATAAAATTAAAACAAACCAACCGAAAACCAGACCACATGTCTTCTGATTGCAGTGTGACACCCACATAAGGAGCTTGGCTGTGTTAGGAAAAATCAAGATCCGACTAGGGACCTGTTGAAACACAATGAATTGGTAAGAGAGGGACAAAAAAAGAAGAGCTGAATACCTTTTGGGCCCAAGTGGCCTAAGTGAGCTGCAGAGAGCACTCAACGCCCCTGTGGGAAGGGGCCTGAAGGCACTGCCCTGCTAAAGCCATTTTTTAACTGGGGAGCAACTGTTCTGGCAAGGTCAGAGGCATGTAAAGATGTCACCCTGTCTTCTTGGTGAAACGAGGAGCAAACCTAAGGGAAGAGCATTTGCAGTTTCCAGGGACTGAATTGCCCTGGCTTCAGTGCTGGGAAGAGGGTAGCAGTGGCAGACCTCAGCTCTGCGTGAAGAGAGTGGCAAAGTGACAAGGCCATGGATCACCTTGGGCTGTGGCACACGCAGCCTCCTGAGGCAGGTAGCGACCGCCTGACTGCCAGAACCGTGCCATGGAAAATACTTGCCAAAGATTATTAATCAGTCCTTCTTTTAATACCCAATTATCATGGGCATTCATGGAACATGAGAAAGGTTTACCGTTTTCAAAAGGCCTACAGGACAGATTTAGTTGTAGATCATTTATAATTGGAAAGTCAAGACATGCTTTATGGAAAATAGGGCTTGGATGGAGCTTCAGAAAATTTTCCTCCAACTATATTGGCAGTGCATAAACCTGCCACATTTTAGACATGTTACAGAAGGTTCAGATCTTCTCCCAGGAAGGGAGGAGGGGAAAGAAACTACATATCTGGATACACACAGGAAATAATGCTCCTTAGATTTGAGTCTGCAAAAGCTCTATGCAAAGAGTTGTTGTAAGATCTGCTTATACACCATCATCACCCACTATTTGTCACCCAAGACCATTATGCTGGCCAACCCTTATTCCAAAATCTATACATTTATTTATTGTAAATCACTTCCAGTATTATTACAGAAATTAAGTAGGTTTTCAACCTCCATCATGAATCCACTTACAGTTTCAAGTTCACTTCAGCTTTCAACTGTTTGACAAGTTGGGGTGAAGGAGAGATGAGGAGACCAAAACCTGCACCTAATTGAAAGATCACAAGAAATGGTGGCCAAACTTATCAAAAGTATAATAATGATTTATTTCCAAAAACAACGAAAAGGGTTTTCCTCCAGAAAGCTGTGAACCTGTGCGAGAAGGGCAAATTCATTCAATTTAATCCTGTAGGTAGAAGCTGTATAATAAAAGGAAAACTCAACCAATACAAAACCATAATTTCACATGCATATTTCTTTACTGGGTTTACATGTCTATGCTAAGGAACACGTTATAACTTTTTTTCCAAATTAAAGTATCAAGAAGACATCTAATGTCCTCGTCCTGAGGTACCACCTCATTCAGGAATACATAGCTTTTCTCATGTACATGTGGAAGAGGAGTGGAGAGAGTGTCAGGGTGAGTATTTTAGACATACCTTAGAGATTTGAAGACTGCTTGAAAAGTAAAATGGGAAGATTAAGAAACTGCAGGGTAGACTATTTTAGAGAATACTAAGGGTTTGAACGCATTTTAATGCAAGACTCACTAACAGTATGCAATTACATATTCAATTTTTGCCAATGAGGCTACGGTCGAAGCTCAGTGACCCAGCTTACATCTGGGTCTGTGTACACTATTTTATCTTTCACCGGTACAAACATAAGCCTCTTTAAATGTAATTTGAAAATGCACCCAATTTAATTTCCCGTCTTCGTGGAAGACAGGTTAATCAGTGGGCACGTCTGACACTTCGGCCCCGGTTCCCTCCTCCTCAGGGCTCAGTTCCACAGCTTTATCTTAGGAAGCAAACGACCCAGATGACTATTCCCCCCTCCCCGCGATTTAAGTAATAAACATAATGAATTTATCAGTCCCACCCCACAGCTGGACTCAGTCCTACCATCTAAACGAAAACGCCTTTTTTTCCACGGAAGCTTAACTGCAGGGCGCATATTTGTCAATCACAAAGATATTTCTGTCTATAGCCGCGATTACGTGGCACAAGGAGTCTCTTTAGGAAAGAAAAGGGAAGATTCTT
Organism: Rissa tridactyla; assembly: GCF_028500815.1. NCBI lineage: Eukaryota > Metazoa > Chordata > Aves > Charadriiformes > Laridae > Rissa > Rissa tridactyla. The sequence goes on from NC_071467.1 coordinate 43,438,713, forward strand.
TGACGTATGGTTGAAGGTCCCGCCGTGGTTGGGTGCTCGAGCGGGCTGCTCCTGGCCGCTCCGCCCCCCCGCCCCCATTCCCCCTTCAGAGGCTCGTGTCGAAATTTTTCACCTACTTTGAACCCTGATTTACTGCTCCCGTTCTCCGCAGCGCAGATCTGGTACCCCCCGCGGCCACCGCCTTCCCCGGCACAGCAAGGGCAGCTACTGGGACACGAAAGACATTCTCTACGTGGAGGTGCTTTAACCAGCGCTGATCCGGACATTTCAGCAAGGTGCTATTCGTAATGACATCCAGTGTGCCCACGATTACGTTAAAAACAGACCCAAACCCTAACCTACTTCAGTAAGAGCTTTCTTATAGTCGTTTTACACCTCAAACATAAAATACGTCGCAACATTTTTTTTATTCAGCCATATTAATTAACCGTCTAAGAAACCTCCAATAGACTTGTTTGTTTTCAAATAATTACATAAAAACGTGGAGTAGACGGTTTTTGAATGCTTAAAGTCTTGTTTATAATTTGAGCAAGAGAGACGGAAGAAGACTGTATCTATAGGAAGGGCGACACGACCTAATGCTTAGTGCAATGGACATTAGTTAAAGTAGTTTTAAAAGCAGTAATAATCGATTACAAAGGACGATAATATCTCTTTGACGAGATATCAGTGACCATTTTTATTATTTTCCCTTTATTTGTAAAAGTGCAAAATTATCCTGTACAAATCCAACATATAAAAACCAGCACTCTGTACAACATTACAAAAGCATATGGATCTCTTAACAAGATCTCAGAAATTGTATCCCACGTGTGTAACTAGTATGATGATTCCACAGCAGGAACAGTTTTACACGTCACTGTCGGACAGCGATGGTAAGACCCGCACCACCTGGACAGCGAGAGGCGCGTCGCTTTTTAAACCTCGAGCAGGTCCCGGATACCCTGTCAGTTCTCAAGATTCAAATAAATTACATAAATAGGAGCGGGGCCGGGCGCCCCCCCGCCAGTCCGTGGCGTGGCCCCGAGCCAGTCCCTCACACGTCGGGGTAGCCGCAGTAGTAGACGGCCGTGCTGGCGTCCGACACGGCCGAGGAGATGGGCCCCGCGCCCTCGGGCGCCGCCAGCCCGGACGCCTCGTGGCCCGCGAAGGGCAGCCCCAGCTCGGGCTTGCAGGCGAAGCGCAGGTACTGCTCGAACTCGGTGCGGTCCACCTCGCCCAGCAGCTCCTCCTGCGGCAAGTGCTCCAGCTGCTCCCGGCACGGCGCCGCCTCGGGCGGCGGCGACGGCTGCCCCACCGCCCCCGGCGGCAGCGGCGGCGGCCCGCGCCCCGGGCCCGGCGGCTGGCACGCCTGACCGTAGTAGGCGTGCAGCGGCGCCGGGCAGCCCAGCAGACCCTGCAGCGACCCGCCCGGGACCAGCGCCTCGCCGGGCGGCAGGTGCCGCCGCAGCGCCGCGCCCGCCGGGCTCTCGGACGCCGCCGCCGCCGCCGCCGGCGGGTACTCGGCCGCCGGGTGCGGGGCGTAGCCGTAGGGCACCAGCGAGCACTCCTCCTGCAGCCCCGCCGCGAAGAACGGCGCCTCGCTCTCCGCCGCGTCCAGCGGCGACGGGTCCGGCGTCGGCAGGCTGTAGCCGTCGAACCCGGCGCCCAGCGGCGGACAGTCCCGGTAGTGGCCCGCGCCCGCCGCCGCGTAGCCCTGCTCCGCGTAGGGCAGGCCCAGGCCCTCCACGCACATCCTGCCGCCGCCGCCGGCCTCGCTGCCCAGCCCGGGCCCCGCCGCCTCCGCCAGGCCGTGCTGCAGGAAGCCGCTCTCCACCCGCTTCAGGCGCTTCACCTGCTTCCGCCGCCGCGGCCGGTACTTGTAGTTGGGGTGGTCCTGCATGTGCTGCACCCGCAGCCGCTCCGCCTCCTCCACGAACGGACGCTTCTCCGACAGCGACAGCGCCTTCCACGATTTACCTGCGCACAACGGCACCGTCACACCGCACGCCCACCGACAGCGCCCGGCCCCGACGGCGCCGCTGCCTCCTCCCGCACACCGGATCCCGACACCCGGCCGGCCGCCGGCTCCTCGCCCCTGCACCCGCCCGACGGCATTCCCGTCCCGCCCACCCCCGGGTGCCCCCGACCCCCGCCCGCAGCCCGGACCCGCCGGCCGAGACACGGGGACACTCCGCCCGCCGGGACCCCCCCCGCCCGCGCTCACCCAGCATCTTGCTGAGCTCGGCGTTGTGCAGGTCCGGGTTCTGCTGCGCCAGCCGCTTGCGCTCGTCCTTCGCCCACACCATGAAGGCGTTCATGGGCCTCCGGATCCGCGCCTCGCTCTTGCTCCGGCCGCCCGCCGCCCCCGACGGCGCCGCCTCGCCCTTCGCCTTCGCCTCGCCCAGCGGGCTCAGCGACTCTGCCCAGGGGCAGGGACCCACGGCCGGCATCATGATGGGCAGCGAGCACCGCCCCTGCGCCTGGTCGTCGCTGCTGGCATAGCCCGCATCGGGGCTGCTCATCTCGGGACGCTCCGGCGGGACGGGCTCGGCGCTCGGACCGCGCTCGCTGCTGCCGCCCGCCGCCGCCGCCCGGCCCTATTTGAGCTGCGGCGCGGCCAATAGGGCCGCGGGGGCGGGCGCGGCGCCGGACGGCGGCGGCGGCGGCTCCCGCTGGGGCGCGGGGCGGCCCCGGGGCTCCGCCCGGCCCGGCCCGACGCGGCACCTGAGCAGGTTGCGGGGCCCGGCGCGGGCAGCGTCGCCCCCGCCCCAACGAACTGGGGGGGTCCCTTGGGGAAACCTACAGCGCATTCGTAAGCGGGGACTCCATCCCTGCTCCCCGCAGTTGCAGCAGGGACCAGCCCACAGTGCGCCAGCGTCCTGTAGCCGGCAAATACCCACCCGTCACCGGCCTGGCCAGAAAGGGACAACCCTGACCGGAGGAGACACGAAAGATGTGGAAGGGACAGATTATTTCCCACCGTACTTAGACACCCCGTGACGCCCGGAGGGACACAAGGAGCTTCTTTGGTAGGCAGACTTGGAATGTAACTTGGGAAGAATAAGCCAAGTCATCATCTGCTTCCTACCTTCCAGTGCTGCCTTAGCAAATTTGAGCCCCTAAACCCACGAAAGATGTAAACTGCGTGGGACAGTAGCATGCTGAATCCACAGTAAAGCCTAGGAAATGAATCCCATCCCACTTTTTCATACGTCGTGTTAAAGTTATTCAGTACTTGACAAAAGCGCTAATATTTATTGCCTGTAGCCCAAGTTGACTTAGTTATTATTTAATTTGAGCTTTGCAGTACATACTGCTTGTTGCATTGCCTCCTTCGGGATTTCTCTGATTTGCCTGAATAAATAAGCTGTGAATACAAACAGATGTTTGTAAAAAGTCCCTCACTTCATAACAAACACAAATTCTACCTCGCTACCATTTTCGTTCTTATTTGCCGTACAAACTAATTTAAAATACGGCGTTTTCATGGCCGGTCTGATTAATATTTGCATTGTTATGTGGTGCTATTAAATGCATCAATGCTTATTTGAGAAACCGCTGGCTTTAAACTGAAGATCAAAGAGGTTTATTTGGTTAAGGACACCTTTGTTTGGGTAGCCACTTCGATCAAATAAACAAATATCGTAAGAATTCTCGCTGAAATTAAATTAATGGAGCCAGCATCACCATTAACTTATTCTATCATTGAATTTCCTGTTCCGTGCAACGAAAAACCTGCTCTTTTACACCGGACAGACAGTAGATATCTGAAAAAGAAGGCGGCAGTGGCGAGTGGCAGCTGCCCTGGACTAACATTGAGGAGGGTAATCCTTGAGGCACTTCTGCATTTGTACTTTCTGCTCCCCTCTGTTTGTTAGAGATTTTATATATATATATATATGTGTTTGTGTGTTTGTGTGTGTGTGTATATAAGCGATTATATATATATATATATACACACAAGAGAGATATTTCCAGACTGATGCTATCCTGTATTTATCCCTCTTGTAAGCAGTGGAAACTATTGCTAAAAGACTAGTATCTGCCTAAAACCAAGCAAAGAGAAGGTTTTAGTTTTTTTTTTTTTTTTTTCCTCCCCGTTCAAACAAAGGCGCTAGTCCAAAACAACGAGCGGCAGCGATTCAAACGGTTCTGCTTTTCTTCCTTTAACAGATGCTGTAAAAAGCAGCGGACACGAAAGCAATGTTCCTACATATGCATGTGTAAATTGGTCTCATACTAGTATATAGTAACACCATTCTTGCAAAAGTATAACGCACTTAAAATTGGTTGTAAAATAAGTTCATGGGGACATACTCCGCTCGCAAAGCCGACGGCCATCACAGCACTGGCCATTATAACCAGGAACGCTCGTTAGGAATTAAGTGCTTTTTCAACCGTTTTTAGTCCAACGCCTTTGGGACACTACCTTAGGGCATACCCTTTTGATGCTGTTGTGCCAGTGACTTTAGTTTTATGGCTGATGTTGTGACATTTCCCGACCCGACGTGCTGGGAGTCAGAGCCCTTAATCCTAGGCCAGCTGCCCGGGGACAGGACACGCACCGAAGCATGGTTGATACCCACAGAAAACTCTGAATTCAACAGAATCCGAGTCCTGTCTGAGGTAAACTCATGCAGGAGGAAAGTGTGCATATTTTTCCCCGCAGAGAACAGAATTCTCAGCTAAAGGGAGAAAGCAAGATAACTTCCAAGCAAAACAAAAACCAAGAAGGCAACAATGCGCTGCCCTAACGAAGTCGGTGCATTTCCAGTGACTCCCAGACCAGTTCCCAGCTCACGCCGTGTTACTGACTCGGACAAAACTGACCGCCCTGGAGTTTAACGAGCAGAAGAGAGTATTACCTTTTTCACGAGCCGGTCTTGTTAAAACGCCAAACCGTCCCTTTTACTCTATTTAGCAGAAACTTTTTCGTGAGACAAGGGAACAAATCCCGCAAGAGTTTGCGCTGAAAAAGTTCAGCAAGTAGAGGGACTGCTTGCAAATACACTTTATGGCAATTTTGGGGCTGTCACTTTCAGCAGGAAAGAAAATGTTTTTCTGTATAATGAACATGAGGTAATAAACTGAGCAAACTGCCGCTGACTTTGTTTGGGAGATTTGTGCAAACTGTTTCTACAGCTCATTGATCTGGGATCAAAGAAAGAAAGGTGTGTTTTGAATCTAAGCCGAGAAAGTAAAAGCTCCCGGGTTTGTACAGAAAAAGTTGGCAGTTTGTGACCCTTTCAGTGGCCCTGATGTCATAAATAGTTTATCTCACCTCTTTTCCCGATTTCTGTTTTGACTGTTTAGGGTATTTTTTGAACTGTAACTTTAAAACGCACCGCACAGCGCTGACTCCAGTTGCGCGCTCCGCTTACACCTCACTTCCCTGAAGCGCTTAGTAAAGAGCTTCTTCTGACTCTCCCGAAACCTTCGTGGTCGCACGACTCCTGGGGTCATTCGTTAACTTTCCCAACCTAACAATGCCGCCGAGAGTTCATCCTTCTGATTTATTGACCTTTTAAACCCGCCGGTACACAGCGCGGGGGCGCGGAGCGGGGATCCTCCGGCGAGAGATGTGTTTCTATTTCAAGTTCCATTACAGAATGCGGTGTTGGAAGTGGTGCTCCCAGCGTTATCAGAGCCGACCACAAATGCCACATGAAAAGCAGCAAACATCCGGAGGGTTTCCTGCAAATCGAGCAGTTTCTCAAGACAAGAGCCTTTTTTTAACGTGTATTTAAAGGCAACACGCTTTGCCTCTTTAAAGCAATTCAAAACCGCTAATGAAAGCAGCCCAGCTCGACAACGCTGCATAGTGCAAGAAATCTCCCCGAATGAAGACTTTTCGGGACTTTGCGTTAGGAAAGTGCGTGGATCAGAGAGGCCCTGGTCAGGAATTACCCACTATTGAAATGAAAAAAATCAAAAAATGAAAAATGCCCCTTTCAGAAACTCTGTAACTGTCGAAGGAACGTTAAATACTTTACAACAAGGTAATAGTCCCTAACATTTAAAAAGTTACCGGTTCGCAAATCTGCAAATTGCTTTCTAACAGAGGGGCACAAACACCCAATCCCGCAAAAACTTGCTGCTCGTAACAGCCCGCAGCACCCAGAGCGGAGCCGCCTCAGTGGGAGCACGTACCGTCCCGTACGCTGCCCTGGGCTCGGCCACTGCGGGGCACAGACAACAGGCTGCGGAAACACCACAGTCCCGCACGGTCAGCTGCACCATCCGTGCGTGGCGGCTTTGCGGTGTGTTAGGCAACGGTGTCCCCGCATTTTAGGACTGAAAGGCGCCCGGCGTGGGGAGAAGGGATGTGCGCGACTCCCACTCCGAGGTAAGAGCTCTTTCGCTTCCCGGAGGACACGAGTGGGCTCCCCGCGCCGAGCCACCAGCCCCGGCCAGCAGGCTGGGGGTGAAGTGTCCCCCCCAGCACGGCGGCCGGCGGGCTCGGTGCCGGGCAGGGCGCGGGGGGACACCCCCGGGCGGGAGGCAGCGCGGCTCCCGCCCCCGCCGCCCGCCGTCTCCCGCGCCCTGCCCCTCGCTCGGCGCCTTCCCCGCCGCTCCCGCTGTCATCCCGCTTCCCTTCCCTCCGCTCCCGCTGTCATCCCGCTTCCCCGCAGCCCTCTCTGGAGGACCTGAGGTTCGGGGGAGAGGCTCCACCGTGCCTTCTCCCAGGAAGGAGTTAACTCTGCCGCCGACGGGACTGCTTGGGCTTGGCTTTAACGCGGCTGTAACGCCCTAACCCCGTCTGAAGACATAAATCAAATGTATGGGAATCAACGGGAAATGACATGTTTAACTGACACGACTGCTGGGTACTCCCTGTAGCATCTATTCCAGATAGATAATACGTGGAACCAAACAAATGCCAATAAAGTCAGTGGCAAATGCTTCTCAGTTTAAATGACACTGAAACGAAGATTAGAAAAGGCACTTTCCTCCAATTGCTAACAACGTAATCTAGATCCAAGGCTCATCACCCATTATATTCACAAATTTATCTACTGCTTTAATATAAAGAGTAATTAATGAGACTAAGATCACAGTCCTGTTGCTACATAAGGAGTTCCCAAATTCATTACAGTGTAGGTGCCCTTCGGTTTAAGAATGAGCTGCATGGGACCATGAAGCAGTATGATAGCTGGGGTCAGGCAGAACCCCCCTACACTTGAATTTCCAAGAACAGAAATCTTGTTAGTTGTCATACTGAAGTACATACAAGTCATTAAAAAAAAAAAAGAAAAAAAGAAAAAAAAAAGAATGCTTTATACAATGCTGGAGCCACTCCAAAAGATCAGGGATCTGAACTGAACTAAACAATTTGGCCTAGCCTCTGTTTGTATTTATGCTGGTTTTATGTCAGCGGAGTTACTGCAAACTTGTACTAATATAATATTTATTCTGACATGCTAGATGCTAAAGTAATGGCCTAGTAAAGGACAAGTCATGTAACTGTACAATTAAAAAGCTGATCACAATTACACTGGAGCAAAATAAATTTCTCTGTTGGCATCACTTAGCTCCCAGAGTACCCTTAACAAGGCCAGAAGAACAAATATCATAAGATATTCTCTAGAAGGTGGGCTTTGCTACTATATATAATGCTACTGTAGTCTTGTAGCATGTATTTATATATTGCTTTCTTTAAGAGGTAGCAATATTTCACAGTAAATTAAAAGTGTAAAGTTCTTTGTCTTTAGCCAGAATAAAATTGTTACATTATACAAACGAGAAATTACCTGGGCCCAGAGCTGGGCAGTTACTGTTTCATCGTGCCAATTGCTTACAGTCACGGAAGAGATGATCTGGGATATTAGCATATGGAAATTATCCTATGCTAGCAGTTTAGCAGAAGGATGTTAGTGAGGCTAACAAAATTATTAAATGATAATGACTAAATCCAAACGTCTTGCAATGGCTTGCCATCTGCAGTTCTGATGAATAAGTAAGATCAGAGACAAATTTAAGAATGGATTTAAACTCTCAACAACACCAAAGCTGAATAAAACCTTTTTCGAAGATGAACAATATGATAAATTTATTTTTCAGAAAAAAAATCACTGCTGTCCTTTCCTTCCCTAATATTAGATGCAGTAGTAATGTTGTTAAAAAATATCTCTTCTTACATCACCAAAAAGGGCATTCTTTATAACCAAGACATACGAATACAAAACCTGATGCTGTTTTTTCAAATCAAAATATCAAATTGTTTAAGGCTGTAATTTTAAAATTTGCCCAGTGAATATGCTCTGGATTTTCATTGTATCTTTGCAATTACATTCAGTGATTAAGTGCATTACAACTTTTTTTTTTATTTATCTAGATAATTTAATTACAAAAGGAAAAAAATCAGGCAGCTGGAATGTTCAGGAAATGAATTTGCTTTCATTTCTTGATGCATTCGGCAAGTGTTCAGTTTTCTGATATTTATGTTCGTTGAGTACTCTTAATATATAAAGTGAATTTTAATTTTAATATTTATTCTTTTAATATTAATTTATTATTTTAAGATTAATTAATATCCCAATGATGTTCCATTGACACATCATATAAAGTCGTAGATTATAAGAAAAAGATACCGGCACATCTTCCAAATCCAACGCAGTCAATCTGATCGCGTTTCTAACACTATTCACCAAACTTGCAGCAATTTCAGTGCCAGACATCTGCATGCTTTACAGGGCACAATGAAGTCTACAATTTCTCTGCTTAGAATCCATTAGTATTCAATGTTCTGAACACCTTTAACTACCACTGAGCAGTGAGAGAGAAGGGAACAACTCCTCATGGGATCATGCCTGACACAGCTAGCAATTAAATAAAAAAGCAACTAAGCTGTAGAAACCTCCAAGCTAAGTTAAGAAATACAGCTTTTCTTTTTTTTAATCCAGTTATTATTACTTGGGCTTGAGATATGTTTAGAATTATCTACCCTGCGATTCAGCAGTCACACCTATTTTACTTGCGTGGCCTATTTCTATTTGAATAAAACCTTGGAACTGAAAGTCCCCTTTCCTCCTCCTTTTGTCCCCTTAACATCACCTTTTTATCTTCACAGCACCCTTTGAAGGGTATTTACTGAAAGGATGAGAGAGCAGTTATCACAAAGAACTGAAAACCTTTTTTTTTTAAAAAAAAAAGACCCAGGAATTTCAATAAACCTACTCTGTAGCTAGATCAAGAAGTAGAGATCCTCACTCCTACTGCAAACAACCTGCAAGATCTAAGATGATTTCTACCTAGGTATCTCCAGTTTACCAGTTCCATTAAGATAGGATGCCTGTTTAACTGGGCTCTAGATGTAAATGTTGCAGGAACATTTAATTTAGAAACCTTGCTTCAATGATAAATTTAACGACCTTTTCAGCTTTTAAAAATTCAGTCAAATCTTCTTTAGGAGACAGTTTATGTAGTACCTAGATGTACTGTGTTGACAGCCCTCTACCATTAAAGCCTGGAGGTGCTTGAATTAATGAAGCAAGGTGGGTGACTACAGAGCTTTAGTTTCTGGGCTTACAAGCGTATAAATAAATTTGCTACAAAAGAAAGCATATTCATGCTTTTTTTGGTTCAGACCAGCATCCTGCAAAAAGTAAAGGTAATAAGTTTCTCAGCACAGGATGAACTGAAAAATGCCTAAGAAATATTAACCAACTACACTGGTGATTTACTAAGGCCAGAGTTAGAACTGAAGCACGACAAAATTATCCTACACAACTGTAATACCTGACTTGCCGTAGGGATCTGTTTCCAGCAGTCAGTCTCCTACCTTCCCCTCCCAGTTAGTGAAAAATTGCACGATTTACTACTGCAAGACCTATGCCACTTCAGGAAATAAAGACAACAAGTGTTGACAGTTGCCATCAACACTTTATATGCCAGTGGATGTGGGTGCTCGAGTACCGTGATAGTCCATTTTAAAATAAAATCTGAACTAAGACTGGCCAAAACACCTAGGTAGTTCGTTTGACAACCACTCAACCACTCACCAGAGGGAGCCCATTTTCCCCAAACGCCAACCTCTGTAGTGCAGCAAACCTACTACCTGCTGGGGCCTCAGAACTACCCCTCTAAAAACTACAGCTTCTGGGAGGAGCAGCTGCCAGTTAAGGGAGCCATACAGACATATCGAGAACTGGAAAGTACAGAGCTGTAAAGGATTCTGTACCTGCTTGATTCATAGTTTCTGCAGCACAAAAGGTGCTTCAGTGAAGACGATGCTACATCTGCCTTTCAAATGGAACGTTTCTGAAAGAAATCAGCCATATATCTGCAGCATGTCACTGACAGATAGAAACATTTTATATTGTCCTAGGTAGCCTTCTCATTTCTGTTCGTTAGGCTATATATGTGATATATTGCCATTGAATATTTTAAGCTAAGTTCTTCCAAGAAAAGTATTACTTTTTCAATAGAAAATTAAAACTTTCCAAAGACATTTCTCACTTTATTTTTCCTCAAAGGGAAGAACCAGCCTTCTAAAGTATTAGTAATTCTTGTATATTCTTTAAAGTCCAACAGAAAAACTTTAGTAATCTAACTTGCATTGCAACTAAGAACAGAAAAGTCTGAGCTCATAGCTAACACTAGAACATGTCCTGGTCAGGAAACACTTCCAGCTCCTTCCAGGGCCAGACTGTGTGTGCACACTCAATGTTTGGAGCAGGGCATAATGTAGAGGTTTCTTTGCAGCTTTCAGAACCTGACAAAGCTGCAAAAGTTGTTTTTTGGTTTGTTTTTTTTTACTTTTTTTTTTAATCTTATGCCAGCTAAACACAAGATCCATTTAGCAGTAAAACTACGCTGCTGCCTATCTAAACAGGAAAACCTTGCTAATGGAGATGTAGTTACATTAGCAAGCATGAGTTTCTGGCACTAAAAGATCACGTACAGTTGCATGCCTCCTGGTATCTGTCCTTTTCTTCCTTCAATATCAAGAAATACTATTGTTACTACTTTTGCTTTTAGTGTCTTCTTAATTCTTCACAAGCTTGTTTATTAATTACTGATTAATACCTTTCCTCAGTGTTTCTCTTTTTGCAGATGCTCCTAGCCAGCAGCCAGTAGATGCCACAGCACAGACCCGAGCTACTGATAAGTAAAAATCAGGCCGCACTGATTATTTCCTTTCCATAAAAAGCAAATCTATTGGTGCAATCATTTTTTTTTTCTTGGATGGGGATTTTTAAATCTCCCTTTCAGGTTTGCAACAGTGCAGCCACATGTTTTTTGCCACTTGTCAGACTAATTCAATAGTAAAACGCAAGCAACAAAGATCTGATCTGGGTAAGAAATCGTTGTGTATAAGTTGATAATTAGCAGTTACACAAATGATTTCAAACTAATTATTAGGATATTTTTTGCAGCCTGTAGCTTCAGAAACATTCTGAAATACAGTCAACTAACTTTTATTCAAATATGTGATTACGGAAGTAAGGTTGGATATATCACCTGTCTTTGGAAGGGCTCCATATTAATGGGGACTCACTGGTCCATCAACTTGCCCTAAGTAGATACTGACTCTTAACACAGCACTGGCTACACACTAGCCTATAAGAACTTTGCTTTACAGGAGCACCAAATTAATCTGAAATTGAAACAAGAAGATAAGATAAAGTTATTCAGTTACTAAATTACATACAGGCATGAGTATGGAATCTGGGGAATCCCTTTGACAGATGCAGACAGGGTTTATGCTTATGGCTCAAGAGAGTTCTTACTGTTAAGCACACAAAAATGGTGAAATATTCAATAGGTATTATTTCCACTAAACCTTTAAGTTGCAGAACGTTTGATAGAATGCTTCTTCATTTTATGCATGTGTTTATAAACCACAGACATTTATGTCATTGGCTCAGCCTGAAGTTTCAAATTTCACATTTCAAAGTTTTCTTAAATAAAAGCAGCCACTGCTGCTTATAGTTACCTACAAATGATACGTAAACATGCATTATCGACTTATTCGATGAAAAAAAATATGTGAAGGTATGTTTTCCTTTGCTAGGTATTTTCAATAAAATAGAGATTTGTATTTGAAATCTGTATTTGAAAACTAGTAGATTGTGATATGCATTCAGATGCCGCCCCAAAAAGAAGCAGATTACTTGAACAGCCCTTGCAGAAATACTTTCCCAGCTTGCTGTGTGTGTACTTGCACATGTTGAGTTTATAGGATTAAAACCATAGTGATGAGAAGAGGTATATCACACTTATTTCTTCTTGCAGTACTACAATTAAAAACTAATAGTGTCGCAGCAGTGACTGATTAGACAGCTGCAATGGCACTGCTTACAAAAACTTTAAATAATGTGTAATACTGAAGTATATAGTTTCCTAAGGTGTATACTTAATCAGGATTAGACCCCCCCATAATTATAAAGATTATGGACACACACAGCTTATTATTGGCTGTTTTTACAAAGCATGGATTATTATTCATCTTTACCCACATAAGAAGAGTTTATAGGTTCACATATATTTAATATGATTTCATCCACATGTAGATATAGATGAATAGAGAATATTCAGCCAGAATAACCATGTAGTCATTATTTATACAGGTGTATATCAAAATTTATCCTGCAATACTGAAATAAGAGGTGAGTAGAACAACACATCTGTATGACAGAATCTGATAGCAAATACTGTGAATAAATTCCTTTTTTATCTCTGTAAATTTTAATGATATATCTTAGTAAATAACTTAGTTAAATATATTTTTACAGAAAAAAAATTTTAAAAATGTGAATTAAATACAATACTTGGCACCAGAAGTAATTTGGACATATCAGTGGGAAGATCACAAAGCGTTCAAGGTTATGTTTCAAATTTCTAGCCAGAATCAATAAATCTATCCTAGTTACTTTACAGCATGATACATTCACTAGGGAAAGTTTTCTTTCAAGAACCAATTATTATCCACTGCTCTGTTAAAAATATTTTAAAAATGGCTAACCATCTTGAACCTTAGAAGAAGGATTGGATGCAAGGGTAATAGTACTAAGACAATTTTCCAGAAAGTAAACAATTCAAAATCAATTGTATAAGTTCAACAAATTATTAAAAAACAAAGTTCTCAATCCAAAGTGTTTAACCACCTTTTTCGCTAAATTTAAGAGGAGGAGCTCTGACCAGACCCAAGTTCCATGGAATAACTGCATGTCTAAACCGAAAAGCGGTCCAGGGAGGAAGAAGCAGAGAACTACTTTGAAGATGAAAACTGAGACAGTCAATCAAGATCACAGAAGTAACTGCAGCTTCACCCCTTTGTCACGAGCTAAACTGGACATTATTTTGAATAGCTGTTGTGTATCAAGAACTACAGCAAGAGAGTAAGGGGATATGGCACTCCTTGAGAGTTTCTATGTGACTGCAACACCAGATGATCAACTAAAAGACGTGTTTATCAGGCCACTCCCTACTACTCTTACCTTGTAATTGAGGACATTCTGAAAAAAAGAATTCATACTTTTTTCAAACCCAGTTTTTGTATACCATATCACTACAAAGGGCATTTATATGCTATTTTTCATCCAATAAATGCCTTACAAAAATATGTTAATATTACTAACACTGTTCTGGACCTTTGGAAGCTCAGGACAAACAGATGTTCTAACTGACCTGTCTAAAGTTGTAGCAGAGTAGAAAAAGGCTGTGGATCATGTGCCTCTTCCTTTCCCCCCTCCAGTTTTAAGTGCAGTTCCATGCTGAACATACAGATACTGTTCTCAGACTCCCTTTCTGCCACGTTCCTGATAAAACTCTGGTGAAATCAGAGCATCATTAGGACTCTTTGGCAGATTCGCCTTTGGTAGGATGACCAGTCTGGGATTAGCAATAACAGACTGATTACAGTCAGTTGGGAAATGGGTAAATCAGTGGTCTGAAAGAAAACTAGTAGTGAGGAACCCAAACCAAATTCAAAACTTCACTTCTACTGTGCATTCCATGAGCTATTCTGGAATTGCAGCATAACTCTCATTTCTTCTAAGCTTAATTATTTTTTTTCCATATTAATCCTAAAAAACTATAAAGTGTCAAGTCATACAGATAGAACAAAAATGGCTATATTTGTATATAAATCAGCACATATTTTATAGTACACATGACTTCATAACCAGTACTAGCGTACTTGATTTTGTTCATTATTTTCACTACAAAAAGTGCAATGGCAAGCTAAATTTGATTTTAAATGAGCACCAAAATCTCTGACTACAAGAAAAGCAAACTGGTAAATAATGAATAGTCAAGTGACTTTTATAATTACTCTACTATTAAATCAGTGAATGAATCAGATACAATTATTCCTTTTATAAATTCTATTTGATGCCAAAATATACAAAATACAAAACTATTAGGAAAAACAAAGTAAGAAATATTGAAAAATTAATTTATACATCTAAACCCTCAAATTTTGACAATACCAAAAATATTTGCCATCTGATAAGAAAATATTTTTGCCTTTTTATAAAAGTAAAGGTATTGATATTACTAATTAAGTATAGGTCAAATTCCAATTTGGATCTTTTTTTTTGACTCTCTGTAGTTTTGTTTACACAATGATTTCATACTCCCTAATTTCAGACTTTTAGCTTAGGGATTTGAGATAGTTTATTAAAGATAAGTAGGAACAATCCCCCAGAAAAAAATGGTGTCTTTTTTCATTTTGCATTTTTAAACACTGGGTAGTGCCACTTGTGAATTATTAAACTACAGCTATACCCTCTCCAAGCAATAAGTACATTTTTGTGAAAAGGATTTCCTTATATATAATTTGCATAGAAATTTTGAATCCTTCAAGATATAATTCTCTGTAAATATGTATAGTCATTGGAGATACATATGTTGCTTGCATTAGGTTTCTCAGATACCTTTTTTTTCTTGTAGTAAAACTTACACAAAGAATAATTTCCACAGTAGTTTTTTCATAAGTATTTTCTTTGTAAAATGAAAATCAGAGAATGCTTATCAATGGTTCACTGTCAAAATGGAAGGAAAAATAGACTGGATTTTTTTGTGCATCAACCAACAGGAAAACCAAAATTTTAACCAAGCTGACTGATATAAGAGGGCATATATTTATTAAACTCACAAACTTCCAGCAAGTGAGGAGGGGCATCAAAGAGTTTCAAGAGCAAGACTGTCATTAAAATTATCTTGAAAATTACACAAATGGCCTAAATATAATAGGATAAAATTCAACATGAACAAATGCAAGGTATTTTAGTGAGGTAGGCATAATCTACGTTAAAGATGAGGAATTTAAAAGCAAGAAGCACTACTGAAGAAAAAGATTTGGGGAGGTAATTGTAGATGACAGTCAACAATGTCATGCTTGCTGAGAGGAAAAGAGAAAAAACCCATAACATTGCACTATGTAGATACATATGTTCTCTGCGGCCTGTGAAGCAACGTCTCCTTTCTCCTCAGGGAAGAGCAAACAAAATAACGGTCTTCACGTTCCCAGACAGTTGATGCACTATAGATTAGTATCCACAGAGGATAGGACAGAAAATCATTACATACTTAAACTGCATTAAGGAAAATTTAGCTTTAACAATATGAAAAATAGTCTAAAGAAGGCGAAAACAGTGAAGTGTTAGAATATGTAGCCTACGGAGAACATAAAACCCTCCAGTATTTATAATTAAGGAACAAATATGTTTTAAAAACAGATTGACAAACACCTGTTAAGAATAGCACACCTACAGCTGATCTTGCATCAGGTCACAGAATCACAGAACAGTTGAGGCTAGATGAGACCTCTGGAGGGCATCTGATGCAACCCTCCTGCTCAAGCAGAACCACCTAGAGCCAGTTGCCCAGGACCATATCCAAATGGCTTTTGAATATCTCCATGGACAGAGACTCCACAACTTCCCTGGGCAATCTGTGAGGGGGCAGACTAGTCAGCCCCAAAGTTACTTCTATCCTTAGTTTTCTAAACTTCAATGAAAAATTATGCTAATATTTAGCTTTGATGTTAAAATTAACTTGCTGAATTTTCATCATTCCATACGTAAATATTTGTTTTACCATTTCGGTTTCATAGCACGGCTCTGTTCATTCAGGAATTGCTATTTAGAAACTGCAGAGAAGAAAAATCATGTCCTGTGTTACACTCAGCTCTCAAAAATATATAATAATCCCCCTCTGTAGATCTCTAAAACAAAATAGTGAATTCATTGACCTGACTTTAACGTTTCTTGCATCAAAAAAAAAAAAAGCATTTCTAAAATAAAATTTAATAAATAAAACTTATGCCCAGGAGGTATGCAAACAAGTAATCTCTCAGCAGTGTTCCCCTCAAGAAAAGGTTATAACTATGCAATTCTCATTTCACATTGTGCACTCAGATTATGATAATTCTTCACAGTTTAATTTTCAACCTCACGCATGAAGTACATTAGTCCCACTGTCAACCTTGTGATGAAGAGAAGGCAAGTGTTACAGCCATTTTAGATATCAAATGCCTTATGAGCTATTTAATATTTCCAGTGAACAAATGTTCTGCATATACATATTACTAATTGCTCACACAAAGCTGTGAAAATCTAATATTGAAAATTATAAGGGATACAAAAAATAACTATACGTTGAAAAGCCTATTTTTGAAGTGAGTTTCAAGGAATTTTTGTTCTAACTCAACTAAAATGTTTGAGTTAAAAAAAAACTAAAATCAATACTCAAGTTCAAAAACCACCACAAAAAGAAAATGTCAGATATATCTTTCAAGGAAGCATACAGTTTCTTCCTCACTTCTTCATAATTAGAATCACATATGTTTAGTATTGACCTTGCAACTTATATCTAAGTACATGACAGATCACAGGTGACTAACATCTCTGTAAGCACCTCTAGCCTACCATGGTTCTGTTTTAAGATATTCTGCTACATCCTAGAATACCTTTCCTAAATAAACTCCAGAAGGTAAATACTTAAGACAATAGCAAATGAGGGGTGAATGAATGTAAGAACATCAAAGGTTCTCTGAGGGAGCTGAACTACAAGAGAAGCTTTGAACCCAGGTTAAAATGTCACAGGGTGCTACCTGAGCACTGCATTTATCAATTTAATTCCTTCAGAATCAACAAATAAACTCTGTGACAAAGATAAAGAAAATTTAAACCTGTATTTCTTTCTCAACGCTATCTTTGAAGTTACCTTATACCTTAATGTATAACTACCATTTTAGACACTCATTTTAAAACATTTTAAAAAATTTCCCTGCTAAGTAATGAAAAGATGCAATCACACTGAGTCGCAAACACGTCCCCCCCAAAAAATAATTATCATCAAATGTCAGAATAACAGTAAAACTATTTTTTATTTTATTAAGAATTTTGGGAAATAAATACCACTTTTCTACTCAAGTAGTGCATACCTCTTTCCAAGAAGAACGGCAACAGACATTAAATATAGAACTTTATCTAACAAAGTAAATTACATTGCAGAAACTCTATTCATGAGAAATTCACAGCACTAAAGAATATGCCCAGATTTATCTGCCAACCTTTTAAAGCTGAAATCTAAAACTGTGCTTGTGAATCTAAGTATTAGTAGCTGAAGCCCGGTGTGCATTCATATCTGTATGTTAAACAAAATGATTTATCTAATTGGTACCAGCTCTGTGTACAGTAATCCATAACTGAGATGTGTTTCTAAAAGTCTCCCCCCAAAATCACTCCCTTTACTGAAGTTTCTAAACACTATTTTTTAATTTGTTAAGTCTTGGTACAATCCTATCCCATGAAAAATGCTAAGTCTCAAACCCTCCCTGTTCACACAGTGGAAGGATGGGCAGACAGCCCCAGTTATTGTTTTTCTTATTTTTTTTTTTCCCCTCCACTTTGACATTGTCTGAACTCCAGCAGACAAGAATACTGGCTTCTGATGTACAATGAAGAGGGTGAGGAAAGGGAAGGTCGGCTTTCTCATGCTTCCCATAATTAGAAGAGTCAAAGAAAAAAAGTGGCCTATGAAGATGTAACTGTAAATTAGCAAAAGTCATATATTTTTCAGAAGATGGATGCATAGAAATAATACAATATTAGAATATATTGCCATTCAGGATGTTGTTGAATATTTAGAAAGGGTACCAACTTGATTTACTGTAAGGAAATTTCTAGTGAGAATTTACTCACTACTTATTTTAGCTTAAAACAAAAAAGCTACTTGCGGATTTTTTTTTTTTCACTGGGAGCACACCAAGAATGATGCCAAGAACTAGTGAATACGGTAATTTTTAAAAAAAGTTCTGGTAACAGGCACAGTTTTAATAACTCACTGCTATACTTAGACATGTACATTCACTGCTTTTTCCACTTGTTAAAGAGACTAATGCCAAATCCCACATAAAAACAGGTGGGATTCAGCAGAATCCTATGACTTTATGTTTGTAATTCTATTTCAGCCTACTGCCCTCAGGTGTTTGGAATCAAGGTAGTGATGAATTTAACTGGGAAGAATATGTAAAATACACAACAGTTATTATTGAAACAGATAGACATGGGATTGACATTGAAACAGTCAATTTCTGGAATTTTGTTTATTTTATACCAGAATGGGAATAAGGAAACACATACTACATCTTTAACGGAGTGAAGGGAGCTCAGTATCCCAGATGATGAAATATAGAAGAATAATAGACAGTGGCAGTTCTTAAAGGGCATGGCTAATTTCTCTTAAGTTGTAGGACTTGCAGTACTGTGGTGGCCTGGAGTAGGGTACAGATAGAGAGTTTTATTCTATAACCTGTCATGCTCAAATACCCGTTCCCTGGAGGAGCTGTGTCTATGACCAAGGACAATGTAGAACGTTTGGTAACAGACTTATAAAAAACAGCGTGAAAATGAAACAGCAAAAATCCACAGGATGTATTTTCTTATGGGTATTAATAAAAGAGAAGTTCTTTGAAAATTCCTTTTAAGCAGTAGAAATTGTACAGTTATGCAAATAGTATATATTTTCTGCAAGTAGCATGAAACCTGACAAGTCAAGACCCTTTACAAAAGTCTTTCAGTCCAACTTCAATAAATATTATACTCTACAACATACATTGTTATAAAAAAACGGCTTTTAGATCGGACCCCCATGTTCAAAAGCTGCCTCCTTGAACTCTAACAAGATTTATTGTTTGGTATGATTTTCTGATAAAAAAATTTCTTCCAAGGCTCTTTAGGGAAGAGATCACTGAATTTTAATCCAAAGAGTTTATGAACAATATATGTAGATTCTTGTTTGAGAAATACCTGGCAACAATGCTGTATAGCAATTCCAACCATATTATCTGTGTAAAAGATAAGCAGATTTATCCAAACACGGCTCTATCCAGGACTGCAATGCATACAAAGAATCCTGAAAAACTTCCAACTCCAGAAATTAGCTGTTTGTTTTGGAGCACCTATATCAATAACAGCAAAACCTACCACAAAGGTATGAACTGCTCATCTGCCTTACAAAGCTGAAAAAGGAATGTTTTGCTTGTAAATCTGAGAAGGAATAAAATAAAAGGAAATGAAGATGAACTGTCATATGTAGATCCTCATGATAAGTTAACAAAAAGAATCTAACAGCTAACTTACAGAACCTTTAATTTTTACCACCACAACAATTCTAGGATGTTTTCATGTCTGAAAATTAACTGTCTCTGCACTTTTGAAAGGAAAAATCTGTCAATACCATTCGACATCTTCTCATATATTGTAACCCTGTCATCTCGATTTCTTAATTTGACTTCAAAGTGGTGTTAACACCTTTATGCACTAAATAAAGGAAGGTGCCTTTTAAAATGAAGCTACATTTACTAAGCAGAAAAAAAAAAACAATAAAAAAAGTTACATCTGCTTGGCTGTTAGTTATATAGCTGGCAACGGTCTGATAACCTGCTCCAGCACAAAGCTGAAAATTGCACCCCAGAGAACAGACATGGGAGTTGAATACCAAAATTAGGACAAGCATCTTCAGGTAAGAGACAGCTTTTCACTAGATGTGTCTCTTTGGGTGTGTGTTCCACTACCTATTAATCACTCTTTGGCTGGTGCTTTCCTATGACATTCAAATCAGGTCTACGTGGACTATCCAGCATTTTCCCGTAATTCTATTCTTCTTGTATATTAAAAATAGGATGATACATTTCTGATTTTGTTTAAATATATGCTCATTCTAGCCAATGGGTATATATTTAAACATATTCCCATTCTAGTCACTAACATGACTATTCTGATTTTGCTTTTGTTTTATTCACTGTTATTCCAACAGCACAGTTTTTCCACTATAGTGTAAAGTATGTTTATTCACTAACCACATCTCTTTCCTATCAACCTGGTTTGTTTCCCTTTTTTAAAAAAATTTTTTTTTCATTATTCTTCAGCTTGGATTGCCTGGGTTTGGAGAAGCTGACTGCCTTATGATGACATGAATGGTGCCAAAGCTTGAAAAGAGAAATCCAAAGCCGTGCATTATTTAGGCTCGATTCCCCCTTCCACATGCAATATTCTTTTATAAAGTAAGGTCCTGAAAGTAGAGCTCTCCAAATTCCATACACAAAACCAGCACGCTCTCTGTGAAAATATTCACTGTAATACTGCTTTTTACTACTGGCTAGTCAAATGGGGATGTGTTTGGGATGCTTAAATGGAAATAGCTTGATTGCTATTCCTCATAATAAAAATGGAGTGTTTCAGAAATGCAACACTAATGAAATGTTCATAGCTAACGAAAAGTAGGACACAAAGGATACCTGCCACTGGAACCAGCCAAATGCCACCAATATACTAAATAAAACTTGGAAAACTTTTATTGACTAGCAAGCTCAGCACGTTGGAATAATAAGGAAGTTTGGAATTTCCTCTCTCATTTGGAGTGTCTTTGCAGAAATATCAGCTGGTAACTACATCAGACTGTGCTATGTATAGCTTTGTTGATTTACAGAGTTCTTTAGAAAGCCCACGCCCAATGTTTTGCTTCACATGAATAACCCATATAGAAAAACTGCCTAGCATACCCGAAATTTGGACAATGAGAGAGAACGTTACTTTTTAAAGTTTAAGTCATTAAAAAGGATACTTGTTTAATTTCAGCATTATCAAATTGATGTAATGAAAGCTATTCTCCAGACTGCCAAAGGATAACTTCTTGCAACACAAAGCAAGAATAGTTATGAAGGAATGCATTATTTTTTTCCAATACCTACAATTAATGTGATTTATCTGCTTTATTTTTTCAAAATATATTTCCTTTGAGTTTTTCAACTATGTTAATTAATTTTTTAAAAATGTTATTTTTGATAGTGCTAAGTGAAAAGCAAATGGAAAAATGAAAGCAAATGAAAACATTAAATAAACGATTGTTATTATTCAATTATTTGCATTACAGCAGTACTTTCATAGACAGAGTATAACACCTTTCTTTACCAAAACACATGCAGTAAAAAAAAAAAAAAAGATACACAAAGTATTATTACTCCTTTTAAAATGGTATAGAATAGAGTAAGAGGTTAGATGATTCACTTCATGTCACATTGGAAAATCTGTGGCAGAGGTCCAATTAAAACTTGGTCAGATGAAGAAAAAAAAGCAGTCAAGTGATATTCACACAAGCTCCCTCATTAACATAAATATGTGGTGGCTGCTCTGCATCACAGTAAGTCATCTCACCACCCAGCTTGCTTTCCTCCTTCTTTCTTCACATGAACAAATTTTGCCCAGCTGTGAATAGGAGAGGGTGAGAAAAGGAGGAGAAAAGAATCATCACTGATTTCTGAATAAATAAACACACAATTCTGACAAATTAACATTGCTAATGGAACAGATTAATGCAGTTATTCAAGTATACTTTCTCCATAAAACTCCTAAATATGTTGAATGCAGAACTGCATTTTGGGCTGGATCCTGCAAGATGCCTACCAGTCATAGAGAATTGTTTAGCATTCCTATTCCTGCTCAGCACTTCTGCAAATCTGCAGATTTTTTTGAAGTTACAGCAAACTTCAAGGAAAGAAGTCACAGATTTAGAGATAACAAAATGATTTCTGAAAGCCATTAGCATTAGCAATAAATACTGTGTGTATGATGAAGGGTTTACTTTCCCAGAAGTGCTTATGGGACTTAAGATTGCACAAAAGGGCTGTGAAATGTGTTTCCCTCAGTTCTGGCTCTTTGGTTCCTGGAGCCTCAGGTCACATTCAACTCATAGTTCCTATCAAGCTTTTCCCAAAGGACCTTTGGGCTCCTGCAGTAGCCAAACTTCCCTGGAACAGGAAACTCTATTTACACTGATGTCTTAAAGCCTGGTGCTCATCCATAAAAGGCAAAAATAATCCTTTTAGGAACTGTATTTTTCTTAACCTTTTACAGGCCATAAGTCTAGTCTAAAACACACATGTAAAAGTGATTTTTCACAAACCCAAGAGAAACTATTTCTGTACAAGTGGAAAAACCTCATTCCCCTGAAGCGTCTGCAGCATTCTGACAGTATGCAATATCTTGAACGGAATGTGGGACAGAAGAATACAAATTAATTTGGCAGTTTTCACTGTCTTATATGAAAAAAAGGCCACCTATAAACATGAAGAAAATAAAATGTTAATATCTGCATCATTTTTTATGGAGGTAAAATTTTTTGGGGTTTGAATGGTGAGTGGGCAAACTTCTGTTTCAACTATCCCTTCACGGGGGAAAACCAAAGCCTTCCTTGGGGAAGAGTCTTTACTAGAAACTCCACCAGGAATTGAAAATAACCCTCACAATGGCAATGTAACTCCTGAGCAGAAAGAGCCCGTAAGATCTGCTTCGTATGTGATAAATTACAGTAGGCTACTGGGAAAGTGAACTAGAGGTAGCTCCTTTTCCTTGCTTCTATTACATGTTTCTGTTCCTCACACCCCTTAACAGACTCTTATTTCACAAAGAACACACATAACTTCCATTTGTCAAGCAGCTTTTTGATTTTTTTTTTTTTTAAACTGCATTTTGCATACAGGCGAGTAATCACTTAAAAAGTCAAAATGAGGATTTTCCTTTTTTTAAAAAAAAGAAGACTCACTGTGACATCATCTGAATCTTAAGATGATTTTTAATGTAAAAATAAGTTTATCTTCATGAAGATATGAGTTATTTGCATTTTGATTACTTCAGTGCCAAGAACAAGCTTTCCTGCATTACTACATTTCATAATCATATCCTCTGTCTTTCCTTCCTTGTAACATCTTCTGTTTCCTGCGTTCTTTTTTGTGACATGTAAAGGGAGTGAGACTGACAGCTCTCTATGTTTCTTCAAAATGCCTGTCACTTTACAAACCATGTAGAATAACAGCATCTGTTCTGTGCAGGATAGGTGTGCTGAAGGCTGCTTTGAGATACTGAGAGAAATCCTACTGAAAAGCTGATTGAGTTGCTTGCATGAATGCTACTGAAAATATGCCAGACAGTTCAATGCTGCAGACATCTGAGTTTCCATATAAAAGGCCTACACTGCAAACTTCATATTCAGATTGAGCTTTTGTTTTGAATATGTACTGATGTTTTCAGTAGACGTTCCTTAATTAGCACTACTCTCCTTCCAGAATCAAACTGAATCTCTATTCAAAAAGATAAGATACTTAATTTTGGATTCTTATTCATATTTTACAGAAATCTACTTTCCAAATACAAACAAAGAAATCTCAACTCCTTTGTTAAACTTGATTTAGCTCCAGCGAAGAAACTGAGGTGCAGATTATGTAATCTGATTACAAAGTGAAATTGCATTTTTTAATCTAGCTGAAAAGACAACATGAAAGGTAAAGGTGCTGGACAATTTTCTGGCCTCAGACTAGAAGTCTGGAGACATCACAGTTACATTCTAGGAGATTAAAGAAAGCAGAAGGACACAGGGGTTTCCCATAACTTTCTTTCATTAATCACAGGGATTTGACAATGTAACGTCTCTAATCTGTCATCTAGGAAATGAGTAAGGTCCCTAAAAATAACTGGGAGTATCCCAAGGTGAACGTGTAGATCTATGAAAAAAAGAAAAGAGATATATTATCTCTGTATAATGCTACTGGTTTCTTTATCTTGGCATACGTCCACCTCTGTCTCGTTCTTGTGCTGAATTCTCTTATCTGTCTGAGCCTCATCATCACCTCAATTCTACAAGTTCTTCAAAGAGGCTGGTTAGATTTTTCATTACTTCCTATTACTACATTCTTATTTAAAGCTGAAATGTAAGAAGAGATAAACTTACTATTAATAGCAAAACTTTATTAAAATATTGTTCTCCCTCCAGATTTTAAGTGTCCATAGTATTGTGTATGAAATAAGAGACATTGCCCATTACTATGTAAATGTTATATTTCCATCTAGATCTTTTTAAAAAAATTAATACATTTAATTCTACCAGATTGCTCTGTTTTACACTCGTTCTTTTGAACGTCTGATTATTTTCTTGATTTAAAAAAAATAAAGTCTATGATACCAATTACTTAATAGGTATCCAAATAGGTATACAAATTCTGACAAATTTTACAAAGGTGGAAGGTGGTAGCATCTAGGAGAATATATATGTTATATCTCTCTAATATAACACATATCCCTCTTTTTAGATATTTTCACACAGAAATGGAATAAAATATTTCAGATGTTCTGTTTCGTATGTCAAAGAGAGGCCTAGAAGCCTCAGCTCTGAAGTCCCTTTCCCTTCCTCTCTCATCTGCTCTCCATTTCAAGTTCTGATTATATCTGGGAGCCAGGAGATACAAAGAGCATATCCAGTGTAATTGCATTATCTCTGTATCAATTTGGACCAAAATTCTATGTTCATCATCCAATGAAAACACAGATTTGCAATGTAGCACTTCTCCATCTCTGACTGAGGTACATCATAGTCCCAAATACATATTTTTCTATCCAAATATGCAGTCATGTTTTGAGTTATCTTTTGACTTTCTGCAATTGTTTGTTACATGCTTTCAGTCACAAAACAGAGTATCTAAAACAATCACTTTAAAAATTGCAATCGCTATAATATGTAGACAACTCTATCAACTGGTAATCATAACTGCTAGTATCTTGAGCTTCTACAGGTTTATAGACCTAGATAGACAAGATCTAGCTTTAATAATTAAAAATCGACGCTTAACAATTACAATTGGAAGGTTATTTTTAAAATGACAGAATACATTCAGAAAGAGTAAAAGAGATTGATTTTCATTTAGTATGTGGCTAAACAGCATGTTTGTCAAACACCTAGACCATGGATCTAACAGCTTGGAGTCATATTTAGGAAATACTAGGAAGTCCATGTATATCATAGAATCATAGAGTGGTTTGGGTTGGAAGGTACCTTTAAACGCCATCTAGTCCAACTCCCCTGCCATGGGCAGGGACAGCTTTCACTAGACCAGGTTGCTCAAAGTCCCATCCAACCTGACCTTGAACGCTTCCAGGGATGGGGCATCCACAACTTCTCACAGACCTTCAAATATCCCAAATTATATATCTACCCTTAACATGAATAATTCCCAGTTATTTTCAGTAATATAACCCCATACATATAACCCAGCTACCCTTGCTTTAATATTGTCTGGACAGCATTGGACAGATAAAACAATTCTCTGTTCCTTCACTAAAGGACCGCTATTCTGTCTTTTGCATGGGCACAGGACAGTTATAACCAAATGTATCACATTTAGCTGAATCTCTAGAGATGCCTATGATTTCAAGCTGCTCCTTCACTTCCACCTGGGACGTTATGCAAAAAGCTCGGAAGCTTTAACAAATAAAAATTCCAGAACTTTTGAGAAAAAAGCGCAGTATTTGTAGACAAAATTATCGTACAGTTTTTAAACAGTTTTTTACCATTCTTTCAAATAATTTCAATTAATATTAATTTCAACTTAGTGCTTCATAAAGCTGTACTGTATGAAAACAAGACTAATGACCCCAGAAATTTATCATCTAAGTGTTCATCTATGAATAATTTTGCAAAATACAGTTTATTTATATGCACAGGCAAAGAAGAAAGGCATAAAATCAACTTATGTTTACTGGGAAGTTGATCAGAAATCACTAAATATTATAGTCAATGTCTAAGTGATATGTTGGTTTATTTTTAAACTTATCATGTACTGCATTTAGGGGATCAACTATTAAACTGGCAAACAAACTCTTCATGGCAAATAGACATTATGGGCCTTTTGCAAGAAATTTATTTTAAGAAGGGACATTTAAGAGGAAAGGGTGGAGGTATGGAATGGTTTTGTTTAAAGCTAGTGGTCAAATTCACATATAACGTGACAATACTGACTTCAAATTTTCACTAGAGATAAATTTGGAGTAGGGATTTTAAAGTGGTTTCAAGTATTCCATCGTCATTCATAGAGAATTGTTTTATTGGAGCCTCTTCAGAAATACGAGGTCTCAGTCATTTCCTCTTCCTTTTATTCCCTCATTCTTTCTTATCTTAATTTATAGTGATGTGTTTATAATAATAACTTAGTGCTACAGACACTGCTTAAGCAGCAGGAACCATCTGAAAGTGACTTCATCAGCCACATGAAGATTGTCTTTTGCACTTGTCCTTGACCTGGCTATGGGAGGTAACACCAAAGCAGGAGACCTCACTAACAAACATCACATCATCCACGAAATTGCCAGCCTAAATTGTATATAATTATGAAATCTTCCAAGAACTGTGTAACAATTCTTTTGTTTATTATTATACTAAAAAAAATAAAAATGAACCAAAAACTTTAAAAAAATCATTACTGAAATTTCCTCTTAAAATCTTTCAATTCATAACTGACTGAAAATAGTAATGTAATGAGTCGGAACACTTCCCTTCCTGACTTGACTTTAGAGGTGAGTAATACTCAGGTATTCCACTTATCCCATCCTTCTGCCTCTGGTGTTACCAAATCTCCTTTTTCCTCACCGTAGGAATTAATTCTCTTCCTTCCTTCCCAGTAGCCTAGGAAGGTCAATACAAGGTTGTAAGGCAAGGACAGGAAGTGCTGGAAAAGGTAAAGATTCTGTATCTCAGCAGGGTGAGATCAGGAGAGTCCTACACCTGTCTGTAGTCTCCCCAGAGCTTCCATGGCCCTCTGAAACCCACTTTCCCACACAGTGCTTCATCCTCATTCTCTGAAGTATCGGCTGATCCTTCACCTATTCCTCCTAATCCTTTTCTCCCCCTTCCTTTCCCCCCAAAATCTATTTATCCAGTGCTGCAAAAACTGAGTTTGTGTACACTGCTGAAAGGCTCTAGTATACCATATGGAGATTTCAGCTCTAATGGATCTGATTCCCCTTTATTTCTAGCTAAATATTTAGACCAATAGCTAAAAATGCACTGATATTTAGAAAATATTGTATGTAAATGTTATACAGGGATAAAGGCAGTCACAACATGTATCTGTGCCACAATCCAAGATGTAACTCTAACTTGTGTTGACAGACAAGAGTCATTTTAAAACAGTCTAAGCCAGGTATCAGTACAGCCCGATAACACAAAGTTCAACATCAGCTGCTAAGTCTAACTAAGCTTCCAGGTAAGCAGTGGCTAAATGCTGTGTTACCAGTTTCCAAACTGGTAACACGAATATAAGCTTCAGTACATTCAAATGAACAAACACACCACCTTCAGAAAGAACTAAAGACATAAATAAGCAGAAGAAAGGGAGGTAGTCACAAATACAATTCATATATTAAAATGGGGACTCCACAGAAGGAACAAAAGGAAACTTGTCCCCCTTAATTACTTCATGTTTTTGTACTCTGATCAATGTAGATTAATTATTCAGATGATAAGTACCACTTCTCTTTTATGCTACACAAGTATTCCTCTATAGACCTTGTAAATATGGTTTTGATTTTGACATACATTGTAGTATGGATGTCAGTCATATATGTACTTGGTCTTACAGAATATCATGCGTATGATCAAATAGTAAGACAAGAAAGATCTATAGAACTACAGTTTGGGCTTATGTATACATAACACTGCAAAGAACACTGACAGAAATTCAAGAGGGAAAAATTTCACAGATCAGTGAAAAAGTTCTCTTTAAGTCTTCATTTAAAAAAAGAAACATTATAAGTCTACAGACTGAAAAAAAAAACAAAACAAAATGAAGCCAAACTGCTTTACTGATGTCATAAAATCTAGGTCTAACTTGTCTCCTGAGAAATGCTCATGGCTTCCCATGAGATAAGCTCTGTCTTTCATTTTGACAGTGAAGATAGAAAGTGATAGCCATAGTTTCTCACTCATCCGAGCAGACTTGGCAGTTATCATGCTTCATCAAAGAGCTAAGCTATTTCACTATCACCAGTCTTGCACATGTGAGCATTACAGACACGTCTGCATGAAGCTGGCCAACAGACCAACTTGTGAGGTCCCTATGACAGGAAACCTATAAATCTATGAGCATACTAAATATCCATCCATTTCTGAGATTATCTTTTCAGACAGATAGACATACTGTCATTAAACTAACTAGCATCACTTACATGTTTAAAGTACAAGTACAGAAACAAAAACATAGGAGGTCTTATGTTCATGAACTACTTCTCCACTTCAAAGTGACATTAACACTGTAGTCTGAGGATCATTTATATTACACATTTTAAAAGATTATAACTAGGGAAAAAATTGTACAAATGTCTTGTGTTACCTGGTGAGTTGGAAGCAGCCATGGATGTGACTTTATGAATGGTTTTCCAGTCTACTTTCAAATTTTATTTTAGAAGCTTTCCAGAAAACAAATAGAAACACATGTAATTTTTGTATGGAAAAATTATTTCCTGAAAATATTTTCTTATATCCAATATACAACTAGTTATAAACACTTCCCATTTTGTAACGAAACCTTCAGAAAAATTAACATTCAAATTGGCACTTCAGAATGGGGAACTGAGTAATCTGATGGAGAAATAATGATACCAGTAATAATGCGTGAAAGAACTTCCTGATAAAGTTTTCATGTGAGAAAGATAGAGGGTTGTTTTTTTTTTCCCTTTTATTAGTAAAATTAACTTGGACCAAGCTGAATGATCTGATCTTATCGGCATGTACATGATTCTAATAGTACAGTTAGATTTGTACAGATGGAAGGGTTACATGTACAGATCCAACTCAGGAAAGAGTTTTAAGTAAAGCAGCAATGCATGTGAAGACACCTGTTATTAAATTAGGGTCTTCATTTCTATACGAAGGCAATTGCAAAACTAGGATATACCCAGCTAAGTAACTATTTTTCTGTACTTTATTCATTCTAAGAAATTCAGCCAACAGGATTCCAGAAAATTAACGGCAAATTACCTTTAAAATCTAAAAAAAAATCATTGAAATCTGATAAACTACTGTGGGACCAGTAGACAAATTAGTAAAAACCCCATTCATGAAAGTGATGAACAAGGAATGTATGGTAGGTCCCATTGAACTAATTCTGATAAAACACCAGAGGATCTTCACTATCAGTTTAGAACAAGTGGGACCTCAATTTTCTAGGTCTTACTTTAACTCTACGTGCACTGGTTTTACTATGCATCTATGTAGCTGATTTCATCATCTGCATCCTATATTTTTATTTACAAGCATCAGCACTGGGATGGGCTCTCATACCTATGGATCATAGGAAAAGCACTACAATCTTCCTTTCTGTAAAGGGATCTATGGATTTAGACAGTGATCAAATTATAACTATATGACAAATACTCAATACTCTATACCTGAAATTCTATTAAAATGTCTCTGAGATATAAGTTAGTCATTTATTCATTTTAAGATAAAAAATGCAAAGAAAAGTGCAAAAGATGTTTTTAAAAAAATCTAATGGACAATAAACAGCATATAAAAAAAAACACCTACATGAAAAATTTCTTTCTATTTCTTTGGTATGTGAAATTGAGATGCTTGGTGTCATCTGGTGAACATTCCCGTGTTAACACAAAACTGCCCTCCTCAAATAATGCCATCTGAGTCAAACTATGTAGACAAAACCATGTCACGTTATGATGATTGCACTGACTTGACTGGTACTAATGATGGTTATAGTGGACTTTTTTCTGAAAAAAGGCAAACATTTTAAAACTTGTGGCTTATATTTTTTCAACATCTCACTGATGCACAAGCATTATAGATCTTACTAAAACTACAGCTACTATCTTAATAAAAATTTTGCACTTCCTAAAACTTGAATTACTCCCTCGCTTTATACTTCACTAAACATAATGGACATTCCCTTACTTACTTACATAAGGGAATATTTAAGACTAAGCACTAGTAAGCATGAAAGGTATTTCCTTCTTTCTGCCATGAGATTTGGTTACTGCACAGAAATCAAAGTAAAATAAAAAGTTAAGCTTTTTAACTACTACTGATAGAGCATATTCCCCTATTCCACAAGGAACATACTCTACCAGTCACATATGTAGTTCAAATGAAGCTGAGAATCTGGCCCATCATACTATAACACACATATGGCATGATGTGTATGTGTGGTATGTGGTATCGCAATCATAAATTAGGTTTCTAAATAAACTGTGTCTTTAAAATACATCTATACTTAACAGCTATTGCATTTT
Organism: Rissa tridactyla; assembly: GCF_028500815.1. Taxonomy (NCBI): domain Eukaryota; kingdom Metazoa; phylum Chordata; class Aves; order Charadriiformes; family Laridae; genus Rissa; species Rissa tridactyla. The sequence goes on from NC_071467.1 coordinate 43,469,273, forward strand.
AAAAATTAAAATTAATGGGAATGTTTATTAAACTTTCTTAAATCAGTTTTTAATATTTCATTAATATCTTACAGAAATTGAGACCGTATTATTCGTCATTACCAATGGGCACATAACACACTTCAAGAGCAAGAGACAAAACAGAGTCAGAAACATGCCTGACAGACAATATCAGACTTGTTCTCAGGTTTTGGTTTTTGTTGGTTTGTTTGTTTGTTTGTTTTAAAATATGCCGTGTAGAATAAAAATTCTTTTCTAGTAGGTTTCCTACCCATAAGATAGTTCACATTAAATGATTCTTCATAACTTCTCAAATACTTACTATATTTAAAACTAAGCCAAAGAACAGAAGAATTGATTTTAAGTATCCTGCTCTCTTTAGACATAATTAAAATTGACATTTCTTGCAGAGAAGTGTTCGATTACTAAAGAATTTATATTCTTTTTACTGTAAGATTCTGCTGATGTTATAGAACCTGAAATTGAAGCTTGTTCTCTTTCCCTACGTGACTCATGATCTTGTCGATCATGACAGACGAGACTAAAAATACAATACATTACAGCATGCAGTGTCTGTAAATCCCAGGAAAGAAGTAGCTTTAGACATTTACACAGCTCGTCTGGCGACCAAGTGCTGGTGAGTGTGTCAGAAGCAGTTGGAAAGCGGACAGTTTGTGCTGCTGCTATAAGGACAGGAAGCATTGAGAGTTTCTGCAGCGGTGGTTGGCCTGAGATAATACCATTGTATAAGCCGGCTAAGTGGCCTCTCCCAGCGCTGGGAGCCCAGGGCCTGGCGTCTGGCTGCCTGGCCCCCAGCCAGGCCGGGCCCTGGGCTCTGCGGGGAGGGCGGCTGGCCCTCCGGCAGCTCCGCGCACAGCCCGGGCCACACCTCACCTTGCAAAGGAAATCTGGCGAGAGCTCCAGACTTTATGACTTCTTCTTTACGAGTCCCCCCCCCCCTCTTTTTTTTTTTCCACTTCACTCTGGTAGTGGTATTCACACTGAGCTCTCAGGGAACTATTTAAAGTCATAAGCAATAAATGAGCTGATGACAGGATTATTGGGAAAAGTCATAATTTGCTAGCCCAAAATGCACATTACATTCCTCTCACTTTTTAAACAGTGGCAACTTACTATCACCGCCACCCATCAAACAGAATAAAAGATACATTTCAACAGGCAAGTTCTCCAATCTTTTAAGTTTTTGTCCCCTCTAATTCTACCAGGTTTATTTAAGATATATGTTCTGTTTAAAAGAGACATTGTTCTTAACACACAAAGGAGTTCAAGGATGTGGCATCAGTGTGTTCCCGCCCAGCATTTGCTCTGATGGTGTTAGATTCTCTGAAAAAACATGCAAGTCCTAGTGCAAGTATTGTGCTGAATATATTTTTAAATTATGTGTTTCAAAAACGGTAAATCAAAGATATTCAAAGTTGAATAAAACTTTTTCCTTTACAAAATCTATGTGAAAAACATCCGCCAACCAACAAATAAAATCTAATATAGCACATCCAGCATCTGCTGCCTTTGCTCCAGAGAAGCAACATTTTACAGTCCAGGCAGCTTCCCCAAGAGCACTCCTCATAGGCCTTCCGAACATACATTTACACATATACATAAATGCTCATCATGCTGGATTTAAGGATCTCCTTAAGCACTCTGTCGAAAAGACAGCAAATGGAACAACAGTAGGTACAGCTATTTAGTGAAAATGCCAATATTTGCCATTTCAAAAATATCAGTTATTTATTAAAATCAATACAAACTAGTGTAAGATTAGGAACAGATTTCTGTATCTGCATTTAATAAATCTATTCCTGTTTTTACATTAGTTAGCATTAAATAAAGTCTCAAACAGTATGCAGTACTTCGTAACTTATTTTTATCATAAAATAACAAGTATTTCAACAGGTGAATTACCTTCCTGTACTTATTTTATAAAAATATTTTACAGAACCTATTATTATTAAATAATACCAATTTAATTGGTATAGCAGTAATATCTGATAGAGCAATAATTCTGGCTAGCAATATAACTGGAGTTCACATTATTTTTGCAATATTACTTTTCTGTGTTTATCAAGTAAAATCACCGCAGCAGCAAGCCTTCAGTTTTTAAACAGCATATGCAAAGGTGGTCTTATATTTAAGGCATTACACTTATCCTGGATCTGCAGAAGGCCTGTGTAGAGTAAGACCGTGTCCATGAGAGGTGTAATTCATATACTGTGAAGTAGCAACAGTCCCCAGATTAAAACCATTATGGCTGAGTTTAATAACAGTTCACATTTTGAGACAGATCTCAAAAATAAATGATGACACTAAGTTTAAATTTAATGTTTAAAAAATATTTTTACTTGTCTTTTGAATTTTGAACATCTAGGATTTGCATTTGCAAGCTGCTTTGTAATCAAAAAAGAGAGAATATTTTAGTATCACATCATATTTTTTGAGTCACACTACATTCAGAAGGAAAGGCTTCAAAGGAAAACCAGAAGAATATATTTCTTCTAGAAGAATATAATAGCAGAATATAATAGCAATGAAACTATCTCACATTTCTCATCCAAACCAATACGGGCACCAAAAAGTGACTTGTTATAAAAGAGGTAAAATTTAAAATTAATTACTTTGTTCATGTATCAATGTACTCAAAATACTTAAAGAGTGGTGTATCAATGTAAAAAAAAAAAAAAGAGTGATGAGTAATTCTGGAGTGATGAGTAATTCTGGATGTCAACTTGACATATCTTAAAAGTCTTATTTTTGGAGATGATTGCTCAATTAATACAAAAAAAAGCCATTGCTTATTTTTGAACAGTTGAGAACAAGAAACTAATACACAGGTTTCTCTTGATTCCTCTAAAAGTTGTAGTAGAGATGTAGTAGAGATGAAGTCCCAAAGGGTTAACCTCTTCCTTGTCACACTTACTGTTTCTATGCAGTGACAATATAGAAAGCCTGGGAGCAGCTTAGACATGACCCTGTAGTAACTCTGCTGTGTGCACTTCTCTGATTGTCTCCTTTGGACTAAACCAACTGGTTGTCCAAAGATCCAGTAAATATTTGCATGCACAGAGTAAGGCAGTGGCACTTCCCGTGTAGAGCTGGTAACAAGACACAACATCTCAGCTCTGTGTCAACAGTGAAAAATAAACAGTGGCTGCTACTGGAGAACATCAACTTTCATGCAACAGTCAGCACTCAGGTACTCATGACCGTGACCTACACACTTTATCACACTTCGATCTGCATTGTGAAAGCAGAGACTACAGTGGTAGCTGCCCGTAGCATAGCCTTGTGGGCTCTCTGGTCCTAAAGGTATCTCGTTGGTCCTCCTCTCCATGTTTCTTCCTGATCCCTTTTACCACTTTATGCAGACAGGATAGAACCTACATGATGGAAGATGAGATATATCTATGTAATTGTTGATCTCAAAACCATGTGCCAACTCTAAAATTCAGCCTGCAATCCAAGGGCAAATGTGAGGGTTGCGCACATACTACTATTAGTGGTAGGAGTTGGAGGAATTAGGCAGCAAGGGGCACTATAAGCTTAGGCACCGAACAGATTAAAATGCAGTCAAATTTAATGAAACGCCTGAATACAGCATTTTACCATGCGCACCTGTTTTTCTGTCCAGGAAGAATCCTATTTAAACAATAGTGGAATGGTTTCTCTAACTGAGCTCAGGCTCCTGGTCTGCCTTACAGTTCTACCATCCATTCTGAACAAATGCAGAATAACTTGTGTTTCAGTAAATTGTACATGCCTCAAATTGTAAGAAACACTTTGCTGAAGGGAAGTAGCTCTGTACTAGAACTTAAAGTAAAATATGGGCTTTGTGGAGTCAATAACCTATCTAACTAATCTGACATCCGAAAGAATTAAACCCAGATCTTGCAAATTCCTTAACTAAGACTTAATTCATTGCTGTTATTAATTGCCTGTTTTTCTGCAGCCTCCTGCAGAAGGCACTTTGGGCTGCAATTTCATATTGATGTATTCATATGATACTTTTCACCAAGGATCCACATTGCTAAATATTTTAATATAGTTTTAAAACTATTAGTCTTGATTTGAAATAAAAGTTAAAGGAAACTGAACTATCAGAGGGAGGTCAGAAAATATTATCCTTTCCCTTGCCCACCTTACTTCATTTACGTAAAATGAAGATTTTAGTAGTTTGACAAGAAAGACAACTTACCCCAGGCTAAGTGCAAAGACAGCCCGGAGTTGTGAAACTTCAGTGAAACCCTTGTAGTTTCGGCAAATTTTGGATCTTTACTGGAGCAACTCCAAAAAGCCATTTTATTACAATGCATTGCACAGATGCACACGCATTGATGACAATGCAGACTATATTTGTATAGAATTCAAAGGAATGTGAAAGCCAGATTCTATTCTATCATCTTCTACAGAATTTAAAAGCAGCTTGCCAAAACATGCAGAAAGAAAACTAAAAAATCCTCAGCAAAATAGGTAGTTTTCCAAAAGATGAAGGCTTGCATGGTGAAAGAAGGAACGTTCTTTAATAAAAAGAAGCCATAGTCAAGTAAAAGAACTGGAATAAAAATAAATGTTAATCACAAGCTCAAGAAAGATTAGAACAGTAAGTATTTGGAATTCTTTCATCTCTGCCCTTTCACCCATACGCATCTTAGTGAGAGCATTACAGGGTTCAGGTGTGACATCTCAAGTGATAATTTTAGACCAAAGTGGTTGGCAAGCACTTTTGTGATCAATGTCTTGCAGTGGTTGGTGGCTACAGCGCAAAAAATCAATATTCAGATTTGCAAGTAACAAAGATCACATGGCACTTCATCAGCAACAAAAATCCCCATAGACCACATGACAGAATGGGATGAGAGCAAAGCTAGGGAGCCAAAGCTTCAATATGTTTTGTGATTACAAACAAGAGTTAGTTTATCAAATCAATAGTTTTTATATTTCTCAAACTGTTTGTAGCTGGACATCAGTGTCACAACTGTATCTTCTTTTGCATGTTCCCAAGGTTTCCCTGGGTTGCCTCTTCTTGTTAGCACTCTTCTCTGCTTCTCCAGTCTTTCTGCTGCCTCCTCACCCATCTCCACACACTTTGGTACTGATCTCTGCCCCACGCTTTTCTTTAGTACTACTGCCTCTTCCACATCTGCCCGCTAGTAGGTTCAGCAACACCAGCAGAAATCCCAAGCTATTAAGCCCTCTTGTGGACTGTTATGATGGGAGCAAGGAGAGCAGGATGAACAGAAAAATGATCGACCTTCCATATGTGGGCAGAATGTGTAACCTTGACAGCAATGGATTTATTTCCAGGCTCTGGAAAGTGGTGTGCTATAGCAACTGTAGACTTTTCTGATTACTCTGTAGAGTTTTCACTTACACAGCATAAAATTCCTACAAATTCCCTTTCTCCTTCTAAATAATTTCGAACATTTCTCATTCTCTTCCTCTTTTTATAACTCTTCTTTGTCCCTCCCCCAACATTAGGGTCTCCTTCATCCTATGCCATCTCATTTTTTTCCAACTCTTTGCATTTTAAGTTGTCTTCCTTTCTCCAAGATGCCAGAAGGAGGAGAAGAAAAACATGAGAACTATCTCTGTCCCATTTATGTAGCTCAAGACTGGTTGCAGAAAAGTTCTAGTTCCTTAACCTCTGCTACTGCATTTTGTGGCACACACAGTAGCGGCAGAGACTCTGACTACGTTAGCTTAAAATTTAGTGAAAAGTATAAGCATCTAAAGTTCCTTATTTTTTTCTCATGAAAAGTGTAAGAGGTATAGAGCCATGGTAATTATCTGTCTCCCTCCAAACAACTGAAATTTCAAGTCTCTGTGACAAATATAACTGCTAGATTATTGCAATTTACTATAAATTAAACAGCAAATTACTACAACATGACTAAAGAATGTGTTTTTCCAAATCTCATCTTCAGAAGATTCATTATATTCTGATTAAACCCATACACACAGGCCATCCTCCCACCACTCCCCCCAGCAACTCAGAGAAAAATTTCCATCCAAACTATTTGAGTATGGTAACATTAAGAAGATCTTAAAGTGGAAGGTATGGGCACCTGGGCTGGGCCTGAGGAAGTACAAAGTATGATCAACTCCAGTGTGATCACTGTGATGTGATCCAAGAAGGAAATTCCAGATGAAAATTCCAGCAGGAAAATAAAATTACAGGTTCTCTGCCCGTTCAAAGATGTGACCTGCAGGGTAGTTTTTTCTCTTAATACTGCAGCCTATATTGAAAATGCAGATGTTTTTGAAAATCTTTGTTCAAAAATCAACATCTTATTCCTCAAAAATAAAACGAAAATATTAGCAATCTTACAGCTGCAAAAAAATCAAAGGTACTTAAGAAGTGGCATAGCCTTGAGGTGACTGAATAGCGGCAAAAGCCATCCTGGACTCAGACCATGACACTGCCCTTTCCCTGCTTTTTGACCTCACATACATAAGAGAGGAAATGAGGGGAAAAAACTGAAAAAGAGATGGGTTGTAATATGATGGCAGAGGGGGGAAACGTAAATTGCTGCATTGCCCTTGGTCATCTTTGGTCCCTGTGACAGATACGTGGAACTGAGCAGTCCCAGAGAAGATGCTGCTGCTCTAGTAACAGGTGAATTCTAAATGTCAGAGAATGGAGTGGGGCTTGCAGAATGATTATGCTTCCCAGGAAGTCTGTACCTGGAAAAATGAACCCACAGTACAATGAAAGATTCAATAGTGCTGATTCACTAATACAGAAGACAAGCTAAATTTGTAAAAGTATATATATAAAAAAATGCAGCTGTATCACAGTTGGGAAGGATGTTATTTTTTAGTGGAAAATTGTCCTATTTACTAAAAATCAAAAGAATAACATAAAAGCATAACAAGGTAAGCGAAACAAGAGAAATAAACTTCATTTTTAAATGAAGCAGAATGGCAAGAATGCAAATTTGAATGATGGTTTAGGTGATGAAAAAAATATTTGCATGTCTAAAGGCAAAAATAACCACTTAGAGGATGGATATTTTCTGCTTTTCGACATTATTGCTGTGATTCAAGACAACCCTGTATACCATATCCTGGCTTAGTGTAAACTGAAATAAACTATCAGTTTTGTAACAGATGATGATTTCATTCTATGTGCACTATATCTTTTTATATCCTTTGTGTACCTAGCTATAGAAGCCATACTATGTGCACTTGCTTTCTACTGAATAGTGACTGGCTTTCAAATACCTTATCTGTATAATGAAATCAGGTGAAGGGGAGGCTGACTCACATACTTGCTGATAGACATTGCAGCATTACAATATAAGGAAATAAAGTAATGCAGGCTTAACTGAAATCTTTTTAGAGGCACTACTCCAAATTTTCTATTGCTCTAAACAGCACCTATAATGTGGCAGTGCCAATTTACACTTCCCGCACACTAAATGTACAAGATTCCAGGGGTAACTATTACTTTTTTCACAACATTCGTATTTAGAATTATACGCATTAGTTAACTCACCAGATACAAACTGCATACCATCCTTTAAGCCTGTTTTCAGTTGCACTGGGGGTAACTCCTTAAGCAACAAAAAACTAATAGATTGCAGACGCTTACAAGTTAACACTCACTTCACACAATGTATGAACAGGTCACAGCTGACTGCAGTTTATGCCTAGAAATGCTATTTTCAGGTACAAATGCCCCATGGAGACCATGCACAGCACATTCAGTGTTTTGGCTATAGATACGTTTTGTTTGATTTTATGAAACAAGTTATAGCAATCAGTTTTTCATCTTAAGACGTTTTTTAGAGTTCAGAGGATAGGCTCGTGCAGGATGGACCTTGTTGGTGACATACCCATCTTTAAAATCTTTGAAAGTCAGCTAATAATAAGTATTTGATTAGGAGTAATAGGCGTATATTCGAATAAATATGGCCATCTCAGGACTGCCAGAAAATTTTACGAATCCAATTTTGTCTCCTGTTTACATCTTCATAGTTTCCAAATGCACTACATTGTAACACTAAACGTCCTGATTAAAGATAATGTGTAACTTAATAACAATTAGTGCTATTAATTTCATTTAATTTTCTTAAACTGCGGAAGCAGTGAAGACAGGCCGCCAGAAAGAAGTCTGCTTTAGGAAAGGCTTGTTAAGATTTGATAATACCAAGTTTAGAAAACAACAGTTACTAAACTGACGCTTGCCTATACTACTACATCCTCTGTTGCAACCCTCTGCACTACAGCACCAAGGAAGGTGCAAGGCTGGTGTATTTCAGCTGGTGTATTTCAGCTGGACCATTAATATATAAACAGTAAGAGAGGTGAGGCTGGAAGAGAATGGCTACTGCAATGAGACATCAAACCAATTATTTTTGCTCCTGTTCATCAAGTTAAAATAGAAATTAAAAGTCTGTTCAGAAAGACCCAAGTATAACTTCCATAGTTTTGCCCAAATTCTCCTTGAGAGCACAGTTGTCCAAGCTAAGAGCATAGGACAGAGAAAAAACAAGGTCAACCACTGCCATGTTCCCTTTGTTGTCTGTTAGGAGGATAAGACCAATATCTTCCTCTTCTGTGCTGCTTATCAGGGAGCTTTAGGGACAGTTTCCATTCCGGAAAATGAGTACAGGGACAGGCAATTTCAACTGAGGCTTCAAAATCAGTAACAGCCTGGAAGCCAGGACTCTGGGATTCCAAGAGATTTCCCCCTTGGATTTCATTTATGGCTTGTATATCTTTATGGTATATCTGCAAACTCTTTAAAACCCCTTCTGAAACACAAATACTTTGCTACATTGTATCAAATTCCAAGTCTTCCCAGGAAAGAGACTCTTGCTTGCAAATGACCTCATACACTAAAAAATCAGTTGTAAGCTTAGAGACTTTTTGTGCCTCTCCAATATTTACATTGAAATAGCAAGATGTGCTACACTATGGAAATTTTAATGCCAGAAGAAATGACTAAATTTATCCAACTTAATTAGCAAGAAAGACTTATTTTATACTGGAGGTAAAAGTGTGGAAATTGAACAACTTTGGGATTTTTAAGTTTACCAAAATTTGGGATCCTATTCATACTCATTTATCATTATTTTCACATCTCTTATACTATAACCAAGCATTAGCACAACCAGCTCCGTGACACAGCTGCAGTGGGTAATCATCCTTCTTTTTTTCTATATTTAAGATATGGCATTGTAAATGTTTTATTCTGATTTTTTTCATAGAAATTTTATTTTAAAATCTTCTCAACAAATATGTTATATTGACTTCCTGGGGTGTGTTTCATGTGTCTGCCTACATTTTTTTCAGGACATGCTCATTACAGTTCTGTCCCTGAGGTCTGGCAAAATTTGAAAACATTTTACTACCCAGTAGAATCTCTAGTACAAAGGCAATCTTCTACTGGAACATTTATGATTTTTCCTTTTTTAATTTAATTAGAGGCACAAACCTTTAATTTCTTAATTTCAGCCTAGGGAACACACGCTCCCCTTAGTTTATGCTAAACAAGGTCATAAGTTTATTTAGAAAAGATGCTCATTTTGAAGAAGTAGGCACATGGTCCTATATGCTATTTTCATATTCCCAGGTATTCTTTGCAGGAGGTGCTGCTCTGTCTAGGCAAGGGTACTTTATAGTAGCATTACCCCTACTTGTTTGTACAATCCTCCAGCAGCAGCAACCTGTGCCAGTTTTTGCACAGGTATATACAGAAATTTTGGCACATGTTTAATATAAGCAGGCCTGGTCTTGTATTCCCAGCACAGGCAAGTCTCCAACAAATCAGTGAACCGTCAATTTGCCTGGCTAAAAAAATGCATGATTTCACTACATTCTTACCTTAATACATGCAGAAAAAAATGAAAATCCCCACTCAAAGTGTAGTTCTTACATTCTCAGCTTTTTCATCCAGCTGAACAGACAGCTTGGTGTGTCATACGGTTCCAACAGCTACTCTCTCAACAATTGTAAGAAAAAAATGAGACCCCTGGTCCAAAGTCACAAGACTACAAGAACCTATTTTCAGTTTTACAAACAGAACAGTGAAAGGGACACTGAAAGCACCATTCCCTAGCCTTTATAAAATGCCATCAAACACAACGTCAGGAAGAAGACAGGAGACCAGCAGCCACTACCCCCCAAAAAAAATCTTCAGCCTGCTCATACCAAAGTGAGCATGCTGACATTTTCATGTGGTTGACTAACTTTTCTTTATGGCTACCATAAATTTAACTTGTTATAATTACTGTCAATAAAACTAATGAAATTACAGGCTGCTCAACAAAAGGAATATCAATCTGTAGCATTTTATTAGGTCAGTAAGACCTTCATTTATCACTGGTACATTTTGTGTAAGGCAGGGATTTGGCTCACAATTTGTAACTGTTACAATTTCTTAAAGTTACATTCCAGGATCTTAGAAACATCTCATATATTGATTCTGCTTGCTTGATCAAGAAAAAGCTTCTCAAATTAAGTAGAACTTCTAAAAGATTTTCTACAGACTTAGAATACCTTCAGTCCTGAGCGAAATGCAAAATAATAGCAGTTTAAAAAACAAAATGTAGCAAATTTTCAGTAACTGCTGATTTGGAAAAGCATCTTAACTACAAGCCTTCCTAAGAGGGGTTGGAAGGTTTTCCACTTTGAAGAAGTCCATACCACACTAGTTTCCTATCTACTATAAAACAATAAGGAGAATGCTGCACTTTTTTTCATCTGTGATACAATATTTTTTTTTATAATTAACCTGAATTGACAGAAAGCCCTTTCCAACATTAAAAAAAAATATAAGCAACACACATTGAAAAAACAGAGCAACACAACTATGTTTTATCTTCCTGTGTTACATGAAGAAAAAGGCTCTTGGTGATTCCATGGTCACCTAACAATGGAATTGCTTTACAGATACTTTGACACTGACTGACTGGTACTTTGGTGTCAGAACCGAATTCCTGAGTCCCAGACAACACTGACAATGGGAAACATACTGGAATTTACTTTTGAAACTTTGGGTGATCTTACTTTCAAAACTATCTGGGTTATTTCATAACCTGCCTTCCATTTTCAGCTGTATTCCAGGCACTGAAGAATTCAAATTTCACTCAAAGTCAATGGGACTTAGAATATTTATTACATGGAACCACAAGCATTACTCTGAAAAAAAAAACCACAAAAACAGTTAAACAAATAGCTCCACATGTTGTACTGTTTAGGCAGACTTAACAAAAACAATTTATTTACTTTCTAGAGTCTTCTGACCTTGCTTTAGTAAAAAGCCAATTTTGGCAGGTTATGTCTAATGATCACAAGTTTCTGTCAGCCGTCTGGGCTCTCAATGAAACAATCAGCTGCTGCTCACCACAATGATAAAGAGATAATCCTATTTGGATCTTTTTTTAATACTGCAGCTTTCAGACATCAGCAGAGCAGCATTAGGTTTGGATAAGGTACGGACTTAAAAAATTCACATTGAATTTTGTGGGGGTTGACATTGCAAGCATCCCTTTCAGTAATCAACTGGACAAGGTGCTTATTTCTATAGTGTTTACATATTTCCCAGGCAATGGGAAGTCAGGCAATTAAAAATATTAAACAGCTCCTAACCTAGCTGTATGCAAAATTACCTGCTGTAGAACAGGATACATTATCCTATATAGGCAGTGCAAATGAGGAAACTTTACACCAAGGTTCTTTGAATGCAATTAGATCTGTTCCCATGTAGAAAAAACTCCCATAATGACAAATTTCTTCCTTTTTGTGTGGCACTTTTTCCTGCTAAGCATTCTCAGGTCAAATCTCGATAAACAGCAACTTGAACTGATATCCTAGGAATCATCTTCAAGCAAAATTGTGAGAGTACTTCAAGAGAGAGCAAATCTGCTCTGCAAAGAAAATCCATCCTAGCTCTACAAAACTGGTGAGCTGTGTCCTGCCTAACCACAACAGCAGCCATGACTGGAGTTCTCACAGTAATCAGTGCTTCATAAAAGAATTACAGGAAAACTGATTTAGAAATACAGGGACAACACATACTTTTTCAAGCAGTAAAAATAGAAAGATTAATGCATTAGAGTATAATATCTGATACTGTACCATAAAAATCCCTTAGCCAAACAAATAATCTCAGAAGCTTCTCATATGAGGAGCTAAGCAAAGGTGCCCACAAAAGGACTCATGAAAAACGAGCCATTACTTCTCTTATGACTATTTGCCTCTCAACTACAGAAAAAAAAACCCTCCTTCACTTCTGGTTTTGGAATGCTACTGGCACAGTCTCTCAGAGGATATGTTAGAATTAGTCTAACATATCCTCAATACCTATTCCAGGTGAAACACATTTTAAAGTGCTAAGAAAAGGACTTAGGTGTTGACTTTACAGCCTGATGGAGTTTATCAAGCAAGATCACATTAAAGAGTGCTAGGTTACCTCCTCAGATAATTATTTAATTTAGAACAATGAGGCTCTGTTTGGAAATTATACCTGTCACTTTAAAATATGCCTCCTCCTGATTTAACACTTATTCATAGCACAAGACCCAGTTTCAAAGTTACATCAAAATGAAAGTAGTGCTTTTTAAATGACAGGTCAACTGAACCTGAGTGATTTTAGTGAAATGTAGTTATTTGCAATTGTCATCAAAACTTCTTGCTTTTATAGATATAAGTATATATATTTAAAGAGAAAACAAAGTTTTTATAGGATGTTTTCTTTTCCTCCTGCTGAAGGAAAAACAAACACCTGAATGTGAAAATCACTTTCCAGTAAGGTAGAAAAAATGTGAAAAACAGTGAAATGGGGATTTTATTAAATAATTATTTCTAGTCATAAGGTAGCAGCACTTAGTAGACCTGGTGAGAGGCGAAGTGAGAGAACTAGTACTAATAGGAAATAAAGAAAATAAATAATTTTTATTAAAAAAATTTTACAGTTTAGGAGGTCATAATCACTTTATAACAAGACTACTTTTTAATTAATCTTTTGTTTTCACCCAGGACTCTTGTGTGAACCCTATGATGTAGCTGTTTTGCTCATCACTTCTAAAGATGTGAAGATTCACAAATATTTTGACTTGTACTGCAAAATACAATTTTGCAGTGGTCGTGCAAATTCTACTGAAGAATACTTGGGGTAGATGAAACATATCTCTAACTTTAAATCCCTCTATATATTTTTCACTGTTTACAGAAAACACGCAGCTGTTTTCAAAGTTCAGATTCTTATGTGCCGTGAATAACGTATGGTATCTAATACAGAATTTGCATTAGTACAATTACCATGCTGGTAGTATGTAATTTTCTAAGAACCCTTCTTCTGGAGACTTGTGTACTGGGTTGCTGAAGCTGGTCCTCTACAGGTTCAGACTGAGGCCCACATGAAGCCTGAGCTGAGCAAAGGAAGATTCCTAACCTACATTTTCACCTTAATTGTGCTATCAGTGTCAGGCCTATAGAAGAGGGCAAATTAAACACAATTATTATACCTGAAATAGTTCTCTCTCACTTGTTGTGTTACTTTAGCTATGTCGTTTCAGAGCAAAGGTCTGTGTTATCACAGCATTTCATTAACAGACCCAAAATCACAAGCAGCCTGAAGTATGAAGGAGATAGTGATCATATTTCTGCAGGACTAAAATGCCACCTTTCTGTAAGTCACACAATTAGCGACTGATGTTCCCACCAAACTAAAGTACTTCCAGGCTATTATTAGCTTCCAGTAACTAATAAGATGTTACGCATTTTCAATACACCACATATTACAGAATTTGGATCAAATGAACAATCACAATAAGCAGAAATTTCAATTGGATAATAACTTTGGTCTTGAAAGATATAATGCCAAATGAGGCTATTAGTTTTATGGAGAATATCCAGATCTGAAACGAAAGTTTATTGCACTGGATCAGAGTAGCAGCATAAAGTCATGTTATATTTTTTTACTAGCAGAAACCTGCTGTGGGAAAAAAATATTTCTCAACCCAACTGTTTAAAACAGGGCAAGGGCAGACAAAATATGCTGTGCTGAGATGACACATCTACTGTACATCCTCTGGCAAGCAGGCCCCAATATTCTAGACAACACATAAACAACTGTCTTTTTACAGAGGGACAGAAAGGCTCCAAGTCCAAATCATAGCTTTCAATAACAAAGCAGGGAAGTGAAAACTCCAGTTTATTTACAATGCGTACGTGCTACAAATGACAGAGATAAAAGCCTTTCCGAGAAGAAATTCAAGGAACGCATTAACTTGTAGCCTCACAGTACTCCCTTTGATATGCATTAAAAGTAGAGATATATGTGTGTCACGAACCAGTTGTGAAACTATGGCAAGAGGTAATTTGAAATCTTACCAACAATAACTCTTAAAATTAAGAGTAATTAAAAAGTATCTATATATATCTTGAGAAAGCGAAAGCTGTTCCAGAGAATACAATTCCAGCTTTTGAAAGAAAGAAATCTAAAGGTTTCTCCTTGGCTTAATATTTTTATGCAAAGACCACATAAACGTCAACAGGAGTTTCAGGAAGAGGAAAGAGTTTGCTACAGGAAAGAGAATGTGACAGAAGAGAGCAGAAGGAAAAAAACAGATGGTAGCACATAGCTTGCACCTTCCAAAACGTTTTTGTGCAATTTTGTCATCCTGTTAGTTTCTTTTTATCCCTTGTTAGCACATAAATTGGACAGACTTAATTTTTCAGAAGCATTTTTTCTAGAAGTACCTTGTAATTAAAAAAACCCAAATCAGCAAAATTCCACAATATGTTTTATAGGTGTTCAAACTAGATTATAATACTTTGAGAAATACATCCATGAGAGAATTTAGGCTATGAAACTATCTTTGTTATAAAATCCATTTTTCCTGACAGCAGACATAGAACACATATGAAGTTACCAAAAGTTTTGGTGTCTCAGAGCATTTATCTGCACCGCAAAGAAGACGATCTGACACCAATTCATACATACCAACAGGATTTAAAACATTGGCAGCAGATTTCTCTTAATAGAGTGTAGCCAATAACGACTTTCTTTACCAAACACTTGTGGCACATTTTTTATACAAGAATGTTTTTACTACCATAGTGACATTCCTAAAACAATATGGAAGCCACTTAACCCTAATTTTCAGCAGCTTAGAAGATTTGGCCTTGCTTCTTTCTTGTGACCAAGGCCTTGTGGAAGGCAGCTGGATGTGCTGCTATGAGGCAATTTCATGGCGCCCTTGGAATGAGAGCCTGTGTCTGGCTACATGAAAGGTGAAGTTATTTATCTCCTCCCCCCAGCTACAACACAAGAGACAATAAACAAAATCCTCACTTCCCTAGAAATCACATTTTCTCTGTGGAGGGCAGAAAGAGCCACGGCTGAACAGCCAGGTCAGACTCACCCTCCCGGCGCACCCCCTTCTGGAAGCTTCCGCAGAGGTCTTCTCCCGCTCTTCTTCACAGGCACCAGCCACACGACAGGCCTCACCGGCTTAATCATGCTTATAGTCTCATTGTTCCCAAGCGAACTCCGTTCAAATCCAGAAAAACAACATAAATGTGCGAAATCCTTCCATTCTGGGAAGAGTGACTGAAACTTTCCTGTCAGCACGCAGGCGCTGAGGCCCACTCTCTCCTCTCTCCTCCCGGCCAGGGTCGGGGCTGTTGTCTCCCCAGCGCCCCACCATTGCTTCCCTTTGGGATCAACCTTCTTCCTCCGTTTTCTTCACCTCTTTTTCTCCTGACACAGACCTTTTCAGACAGCCGTTACTCTTCTTCAGAGAGCCTCTCAGTGGCCCAGCCAGGAGGGTGGAAGGAAGGATCAGCCATGACAACTGAGGTGCTTTCAGGCTGGGCCCTGCTGCCTGCTGCCCACTCTGAAAGGCAGTCCTGACTGAACACAGGCAAGACTCACTGACTCTGCTTGCTCACCTTGTGAGTCTTGGCCATTAAAAACCAGACCGGTATCCCCTCTTTGCTAGAAAATACAACCTGAGGGGACGGGGCTGCATCGCCAGAGGCCCAGCAGCTGCCGGATCACCAAGGAGAACAGGAGCGGTTCCCTTCTCTATCCAGTGCGTCAAAATGTGTGGTCTAATTAAAGGCGATGTTCTCACATGAGGTAAGATGAACACCAACACACAGGAAGGGTCCAAGGCGCCCGAGTTTTGTGCTTAAATATGGAATTTGAGCCTCTTTTTTTTTTTTAATTCCCCACACCCATTCCTCCAAATGTACTATTTGAATACAAAATTGATCCTGTGGGAAGTTTCTAATTCAATTTTGTTATAAGAAGAGGACATTAGGATAGGTCCTTAAAAATTTGGCACCCAGAGCCCTTTTTCTGGTCATAAATATTTCAATGGAGGAAAAAACAACAACAGAAATTCCTGAGATTTTCCCTACAATTAAAAAAAAAGATAGGATATAAAGTTTATTTTATTTCATACTTGCCTTTCAGTTAACAAAGGCACAACATAGCATAAATCCTTTTGGATATTATGTGTAATGTATTACCTTATTTTTGGACAATTGCACATTGGCTGCAGCTGTTTTATAGGAAACTATGTTTAAAAAAGCTAAATATATTTCAAGTATTCCAAGGGAAGTGGCCAGGAGAGAGCATAAATGGCAAGGATATTCATCAGACACTGGCAGGAGCAAAACCATGTTGTGATTGGGATTTTAACACATTTCAGAAGCCTGCTGCCTGAGATAGTTTTGTGATTACGTACCCACTCATCTATTTCCCCTCAGTGTTTTTGTTGGAAGGATGGCACGTTATTTTGAAAGAAATGAAGAAAAAAAGGAGTTTGCAGAGGAAACTGTAGCAACTGGTCCTGATATGGAGTAATTTAACACTGAAACATATAAGCAAAACACACAAGTCAAATGTTAAAAAAAATCAACGTGCAACAGTAGTGGTTTAATTCTTTCAAAGTAGATTGTGTATTACTATTGTCCTGAAGGTAGTGTGAGTCTTCCCCTTGACTCTAACAGACCCCGAATTACACCATATTTGTAGGTCTTCCTGGTTTTTTTGGGATGATGAAATTTGCTTTGCCATGTAAGAACAGAATATACCCTTCAGACTAGAGGCCAGGCCTGCTCACCACAGTAGACATAGGTGAAGGCATTGCGTCTACTGGCATTTCCCCTCCTCTTTCCAGTTGCGTTATTGAAAGAAAATATCTGTTGTACTCCCTGTATTCCTTCTGATTCAGGCAATTCCTGTGGTCATCGCTCAGCTGGACCAATAAAAAGAGTATCATCGGGGGTTTTGTGACACTGCATGGCACTCAGCACAGGGCAGCGTCTGTCTCCAAGCAGAGAAATACAGCACAGTGTCAGACAAGAATCTGTTGGCAGTCTTGCCATCCCAATGTCTTGAAAGAAGTATAGTTTTCTAAAAAAACCTGAAAAACATTTGGTGGCTGTGAGTTATTTAAACAAACAGAATCCTATTAAAGCCTCTACCCAGGTTTCATACATGCTTTATGGAATTCAGAAACCCAGTAAAATCACAGTTCTTTTTTTCCTATAGTCATAGGAAAATTTAACTAAAAGGAAGACAAAAAAACTTGTACCTGCAGAAACTGTTGTCATTTAAAAAGAAAAGCAAAGAACTCTGTCTTATAACATATCCTCTTTCTGTATGAACAAACTTTCCATAGCATGACAGGATTTTCCCCCTGACTATCCAAAACATTGGTCAACATCTTCTTTCAAACAGCGCAGTAGCAAAGCTGCTAATAAACAGGTTGACTTCTAAAGTACAAGATTAAAAAAAAAAAGAATTAACAAAACAAAGCACTGTGGTCTTCAATTAATGAAGAGGAATTTCAGACAGATGGAGTATTGAGTCAACATCCTTTGCCTCAGTCCTTGTAGGCTATGCACAGGCACTGTAACAGGGTAGAATAAGACTTACCTAAGGAAGGCAAAGTGAACATAAAGTTTCTAAAAGCACCTGAAATATTGTTTATATTGCTCCAGTTCGCATTGGAAACTTCTTCCACTGCTACCTAGGGCAACAGTCATGGTATCACACTAATGACAGATTAACCGCAAACAAGGATGTAACCCCCAATATTACAAGCCTGAGGCACCCACTACCTGCTGTTAAGACCACAGCCTTACAGATAAATGCACATCTTAGATAAAAGACACGCTTAAACAAAATTTTGTCTTGTGTACAAACTTGTAATACCTAGGAAATATGACAACATATGCCTTTGTGAGTTAGGTTCAAAATATTTATCACCGGTACAGGTAATGCAGATCATAAGAAGGCAGAAGAAAGAGGCTATCCAGTTCTCATAGGATTGCAAAGGGATCACGGGTTGACTTGGATTACGACTGTAGTGATTTTCACAGAAAATGCCGTACTTAGCTGAAAGTAAAAAAGGGAAATGACACAGATGCATGAACTCCTGCAGAAAAAGACAGGGAAAAGTCCCTGTGGTGGAAGATACTCTAAGTATAATAAATAGTTCCTGGAAGAAACCAAGGTCAGCATTCTGCAAGGTAACTGCTTTTCAGCTACTCACAACGCTATGCTATAAATTTAAATTTGTGAGGTCCAAACAAGATCTCATGGCCATTACTTTTACTCCACTGACTCAGAGTTAACAGCTTTCTTAAACTGGTACAAGTGAGTCAAAATCATGTTTGAAAGCGATTGTCCTTGCCCAAAGCTGAAAATAAGTTCTACTGTAAAACAAATGTAATTATGTCTCTGCAGGAAGGAACACATCCAGAACGATCATGAAGTTGGTTGTAATCAATGACCTTTTCCGAAATACCTTGAACTCTTTCTTTTGTTGATGGGACTTTCTAAAAGTATACTGGGAGCCATAGGTTTCTGGCTTGTACCCATTTTAAACATTGCTTATCGCACAGTGCTACAATTTGTTATCAGATGACCCTGCGCTCATATACAAACACAACCACTATCAGGCACAGACAGGCTATAATCTGGCAATAACTTTAAAAAACAGAAACAAACACAATGTGTAGGGAATATTAATAAACTCAAGGAATTCTGGCACAGAATAAGACTACTAATAAGTATTTGGAGGGAAGTACAGTAAGACATGATAAAAGTCCACATTCTTTCCAGTCCTAATCCCTACGACATAAACTATCCTAAATAGCTACCATCACCTGAAGTGCTCTCTTCAGAGCAGTTCAAAATCCTTTTGCCTTATCTAGCTCTTGCAAATCTGATAATTACCTTGTTTTACAGGATTCTATTGCGTCTAATGAGTTAACACAGACATTTGTACAAAACCAGTTATTTAATTATAACCATTATTCTTGCTTTGGAAGAAAGGTCTTACAAGAAAGACTCTTCCTTTAGCAGATACCATACTAGCATACATTACAGGATAAATGTATCAAATTTCAGAATTCTTTAGTACCTATAACAGGAGCCAGATTTTTTAAAAGCACTCCCATATAGCAAGATATGTAAAGTAGTCTAATTTCAACAACTATACCATAGTTCATAATGTGTTGTATGTTCACAGTCTCTCATAATACTGCCTTCTCAAAAATGACACTTCATTGTACTGGCATTCAATAGAAAGTTAGTAAATTGTTGTCCATTTACTCCAAAATGGGGATTATTTCCCTGCCTCGTGAGGTTATAATGAAAATAAAATCCAGGAATGACTATGCAGCTATGAGATGCTTTAGTGATGGGTACTATATAACCAGCTGGATGGATAAGAACAGAGAATCTAACTGCCTTGTTCTTTTGTCAGCTAACCTCTGAAGAGTGTAGTGACTTTTTGTTAATTACAAATTGCCTGTATCAAAAAGACTCGTTTATGCTATTCATTGAAAGCTGTGCATGACTTTTTCAGGGGCATAGCATGCAAAATACAAAGGCTATAAAATTCTAATTTAACCTTATGTTGAAATGTTTTTTTGTGAAGAACAGTGTAATTGCCAAGATGCAGGTTCCTCTTTCTTGGCCAGTGCATGGGTAGACTTAAATCCCTCATTTTTCATCCCTTTCTATCCATTCATCTGGCACAAACCAGGAGGAGGACCAAGCACACAGCCTCTCTTCTTACATCCAGCCTTGGGATCCAGAGGTCATAACACAGCTACACAGCTAAAAGTCACACCAGGAAACTAGAGCAGGGCACAGTGATGGGACACATATGTTCAATACCAAGTCTGAGCAGACAGTACATACATTTTCTCTTTATATTACTCCTCAGATTGTTTTAAAAGATTATATTTTCTCCCTTTCCTTTTTTAGATCAAGCCTTGCAACACATTCATGTTATATTACCAAAATCAAAATCCAGAAACTTTGGCCAGCAAATGCGTGTGGCATTAATAAGGATCACTTAGGAATTATGCTTACCAAGTGGGGAAATGAATGGGATTCCATTTAAATGGTGCTTGTTCTTTCTAACCTTATCCCTCAAGCTGATGCAAGAGCTCCTGGAAAACTTCAAGCTTTGACATTTTAGAGATAGGCTTACTTAAGAGACCATGGAAGATTTTAAGCCACTCAATACCATTTTTCCCTGATATGTGAGGTACATTCCTTTTTTTAAAGATCTCAGCAGCTTATTTGCAAAATTGGTCAAAAAGAATCAACATTGTTCAGAGAAGAGTTTGATTTTAGAGAATACAACCTCTGGATTGACCATTCACCTAGGTATTTTAATACAGATGCTCTTCTCTCATCACTACCATGACATCACTGATTGCAATATTCCAACTGACTAATCAGGAAGGAGGCTGTGCCTAAACTGGATGAGGCTATGACTCTAAAGTATTGTTATCTTTTTCTGCTAAGGAAAGATTGGTTGGGAAACTCCCACTCAGGAACTCTTTCTTTTGCCAACTGAAGGGAGGTTGAGGTGCCAGTTCAATCTGCTTTAATACATACATTGGTAGATAGCAGCCGTGCTTAGGCTGTGAAATAAATCCGCTCGTTGTCTCTTATTACCATATAGTATTTGTATTTCAATAGCATCCACAAGTCTCGTAACACCTTCACAAATGTGGGAAAATACAGTTCTTCCCTAGAGATATTTGTTATCTAATGCTATCAAAAAGTGATATGGAAAAAGAAGGCAGAGAAGGATATAATCACATTCACGTACATGTATATGTGTGTGTGTGCAGACATACAGTTTTTATTAAAATCAACATGACCAAACTTAAGCCTTCAAAATTACCAAGACCAAAAAAATTATGTGATAGGAGGAGGATTCCCATTTAGAATAATTAACTGAAAAATCTCAATTAACTAATATTATTCAAGTGAATATGGGTTACAGAGAATTTGTATAAGGATAATTAAAAAAAAATCAGAATGCCATGTGGGATGGTGTGAGGTACATATAACATAAAAATAGGTATTTTTATCCAGCAAATCAATAGCTCAAGAAAAAGTTATCAACTATATGATGAAACTTATTTTCCAAATAAATTTATTTAATGAAAAATTAATTTTAAGAATTCAGTTAATTTTAAAACAACTATTTAATAACCATGCTACTATCCTTTACAAATTTTCTGATTCTTTAGCCTGAGAGTGATGTCAAGACAATCAATTTTCTAAAACAAATTAAATCTAATTATCTTTTAAGTTTGAAATAATGTTGATATATTCTATGATGGCCCTAAAATTTACACATTTAATCAGATGATCTTAGAGAAATTGATGCAGAGTTTTAATTGAACAAATTCTGCTTTCCTTTATACCTAACACATTTATAGATTAACTCATTTGACTTTAGTGGAGTCAATCCAATTTTTTCCTAATACAGATAAACATAGAAATGAGTCCTTTGACATTGCAAATCCTAGATAAATTAACAAAATAATACCACAGATCTAAATTTTATTGAATATTAATTCCCCATTTAGGATCTTAAAATTGAGCCTACTTTATTTGAAATATAAGCTTCCAAGACAACACAGAAATCCACAAATAAGCAGGGAGTATTAAGTAAGAATAAAGTGGTAATATCACCTCTGTATATGGTATTAAGGAAATCATTATTCAAATATGTCCAGTTCTGATGATTACACTTCAGAAAAATACATTAAATATTTGGATATAGTTTTTAAAAGTACAGGAATAATTTTAAGGTGGAAACTAGGCCCTGGAGAAAGGGACTAAGAAAGCGTCTATTAAATATTTCCACGAGACAGTGAATTCCTTTTTACAAAAGGAATACACTTTTGATAGTAGACAGTGCTTTAGTGTACCAGGGAAACCACAAGATGTTCTAATGAGTGGAAACTGATGGAACTCAACATAGGTGGAATGCTTCCCTAATTTACCCATTGGAGTACATGACATGGTGATATTCTGAATTCTTCATGATTGTCATCAAATTGAAAGCTGATGATGTTTAAGCTTTGTGAATGCCAGAGTTTGGATTAGTGATCATTATTAGTCTCCTCTGTCCCTAAAATATGATAATAAAATGGTGTGTATGAGAAGTTCTGTAAAAACATTTTTCTCCTTAAGAGTATTATTCTTACACCTAGATGTTGCTAACTTGTTCCATGTGACTTTGAGGTTAATTGGGCAGAGTATGAGGTGGACTACACACTTCTCTCTTAACAAATCCGGTGTTCTAATTGAAAATAATGATTCAAGTCCACACACCTGGGTCTGGTCAGCTTAAGTCAGTAAAATCATTCTTTTGCCATCCCTTCAGTCATATAAAGGTATAAAGGCTCGTGGTATTACACTTTCCCTGAAAGCATCAGGGAAAAACAGTATTGTAAGTGGAGAATTCTATTGCTGCACTGGGGGTGCAACTACACTGGATTTTGATACACCACCTTCATTTCTTTTACTTACTGAACTTCTGCAATATTCTCTTTTTAAAGTGATTAGATCAAGGAGACATATTGCTCAACTGATCTAAACTGACATAGGGCTGCTGTTATTGCAAAGTTGATTTCAGTATCCTGAGAGATGGATTCTCAGATTGCAGAAAAGCGAACCTAAAAGAAACAGGAGAGTTTTCCTTTCCCCTTTTCCTTTTTTTTTTTCTCCTTTTTTTTCTTCCTTCTTTTATCTATTTCAAATAACATATCTAAAAGAAAAAATAAGGAAATTACTGAGTGATCTGCAGATGATAGTTGTTCGCAAATGTAAAGGTGAGGATATTTCCATTTACAGAATTTAAATGCATTCCAAGTGGCACAGCCAGCGCAGTGTCAAGTTTTTTGCTGCGATAAGGCTGGAGGCAGGAAGCCGTGAGAGGTCAGGAAGGAAGCACTATCAGGCCTGAGAGAGGACCGACCAGCAAAGGGAGCAGCAGAGCCTCTTGTATTTAGGCTATGTAACAACTGCGCTATTTTCCCAAGATAAACAGCTGCAAGTGCAAAATCCCACCTACTGTCCCTTTAAATTTACTGTGGAAAAAAAGTAAAAATCCTCGTTTTCCTTTTGCTTCTAGCAGCTTTGTAAGAGGAAGAGGGAAGGAGGGGAAGGCAACGGGGAAAGTACTATTTCACATAAACATTTCTTCTGGGATGCAGACCAGTTTGTTTATAGCAATTCAGTTTGACCCTGAGCACACCAAAGGAAATGGCTTTAATGCTGGTTTTGATCCATCATGTCAGAGCTGAATCTGAGCAGTTTAGTTTGCACTGGTATGTTTCCAAACATCACCTGCTTCCCAATATACTGCCCGATGGGAAAAAGATCAGAGGGCAAGTTAAGGAGAAAGGGAAAGCTCTTACAAAGTCTGGCTTGTAAAAGCGCCACGTACAGTGAAAAATCTGGGGTTGTTGCTCTGTATTACAGCACCAAAGGTTTTCACAGTAGGTTAGGGAGTCCAGCTAAACTGGGCTGACAAGTGGTTTTCCCATCCCATGAAATGAGTGGATTTACATTTTTGTCCTTTTCCACCTTGTGATGAAATAAAGACATTTCAGATTTTTCCTTTGAAAATGGGAGAGACAAACCACAGGAGGGCCACTGGCCTGCTACGGTGTTCATTCACTTGCTATTTTACCTACTGAGGTTGAAGTTCTTACTCTGCTGTTCACCTGTATTGGGGAGGGGGTTGGAGGGAACCTGGCAGTCTGACTTCTGGTAGTTTTGAGTTGTTATCTCTAAAAAACCAACTGATGCTGAAAGAGACCATCTCAGAATAACTGATACCTGGTAGGCCAGGAAGGAGAGGGCAGATACAGACCAGAGCCAGTAATTATGATGCTGAATCAGACTAAGATTTGTCCTAGATCTCATTTATTCTTCTAAGTGTCTTGTTCAGGGGATACCAAGTAGCCTAGAGTGCACTAGTGTCTTTCTTGGTCCCACTGTGAATTTTATAGGATTTTACATGTTCCTCTGATATTAAAAATCAGCTTTTTCAAAAAAAAAAAAAAAAGGTGTTCTGTCCAAATATTCCCCACTAGCTCTAGATTTAACTATTCATCCTTAAAGTCAGTTAATGTAAAAATATATGGCTGCATTCCAGTAGTGCTATGACTTTCAGGCACAGAGAGACTTCAATTTTGTTGCTACTCTTTTATGCTTATACAGTTAAATGGAAGTCAAACAATTTACTATTGTATTAGGCCATCTACAACATAAAGGGTGTAAGCCAGTGCCTGCTGCCTTTAATGAAAGCAGGATATCAAAAATAGTACCAGCTCCAAAAACCTGTCTAAAAATGCAATTACTCACAACAGTAAACTTGTGCACATGCTTTGGGATCTGGGCCCAACTAGGTGCAGAGGAACTCATTCCCAATTAATTGGTGGGGATTGCTCAACTCCACTCACTTAAATTATGGAATAACAACCAAGAGGCCTATCCAATCTACACCAAAAGCAAGAGCTGTAGATTGATTAGTAGAATTCTTTTTCTATAGGAAAAGCAGTGTCAGAAGCGAAGAGAAAAGCAAGCAATATAAATCCAATCTGACTCCTTAATTTTTATATTTTTTTTTCCCAACCAAAGGACTATCATTAGTTTCCTGTTTTCTGGGGCCTCTTTTAGAGCAACTCAAAGCCTTTGCATGAGTAAGAGATTCATTAAAAGGAAATATGGAAACATTTGAACTTTTCAATAAGACCACGCAGAGTCCCAACTTTCTTAAGGAGACTGCATACTTCAGGCAGTTGACTTCTTCCATTAAATCCGGCAGTATTATCACAGACTGATGGATTGTTTGCTCACCATCAGTCTGGTTTTCAAAGCAGTGCAATGCAGGGGAAGGGAAATAGCTTTTTCTGAGCAGCTTACAACTGAGGAAAGCAGAGAACACAAGTCAATGTAGAAGGAGAGGAAGATTTTGTTGCATGTGCTTCTTATTCGTAGGTTTTGGTCATTTTTTTGACAGCAGCTGCTTATTGTTATTTTCACTGAAATTTCATTGATAGCATTAAATTTGAGAAATTATTTGGAGACATTTTTGGATTAAAAAAATAACTTTAGTTTGAAAATAGAGATTTCTAAAGATTGGAGCAAAATGACAGAAAGAAGATATCGTTGAGACAAATACTAGGTGGGAAGTGTGAAGCTGGAATGCACTGGTGGAGGTAAAAGAGGTATCAACCCTGCTGTGATGCCTTTGAAGTGTGGCCATCCAACAATGACTACTGGTGAGGTACCAAAACCATGATTGACAAAACAAAACAAAACATAATTGCTTATTTGCCTCAACTCTCAGACTTTGACACCTGGTGTTCTTTAAGACAGAGACTCTCTTTTATTATGTTTATATAGGTCTTAGAACCTTAGAGCCACTCAGCAATATAAATAACTATTCAATCGCCTATAAAAAAAAAGAGGTACATAAAGACTGCTTTTATAATTTATATTTATCATTGAAATATTAAAATGGAACCGCAAAAAGATCCAAGCAGTGGACAAGGAAAATAACTGTAGTTATCATTTTTTGAGTTATCAGAAAGAGATTAGGGGCAAGTTAAATTACTTTTTTATTTCAGGAGTGTAGCCAACATTCAATATTTGTTGCATTTTTAAAGCCCCAGCTCTCAAATCTCAGACATAATTCTTTTTTAAAAGTTTTCAAAACTCATAGTTGCTTAGTAGAACAAAAAATATGAATTTGAAGAGCTCAAAAACCTTAATAAAAGAAACTCGACAATTTGGGTTTTTTCTCAAGTTTCATTATTTCACATCCATTTTCCTGACGTGGGATGTGATGGATCCTGGACTCATGTGTTTTGGATACACCAGACCACCAATAGCTGCTTCTTTTGAAGCAGTACCTGACTTTCAGAATGTGAACCCAAGCCAGAAATCTCAAAGTTCCAGAGGGTTTGGATGGTGACATTTTCCTCCAAATAACAGTTTTATTATGAAGGAGGTACCCTAAATGGGAAAACTGATATCTGAAAAAGAAACAGAAAGTGAACAGATCTCCATTCAGCAAGAACTATGAATAGCGTGATAGCATCCTAAATAATGTTTTTTGGTGCAAAAACTGAACTTATGATTCATTTCAGTTCTTTGCCAAAACTTGGCAAAACTTGAACTTTCCTGTGGACATTTCTTAGTGTTTATTAGTGTGTTTGTTCACATGCCTGGTAAAAACACAGAAGATAAATTCTTTTCTGAGTCCCTTCTCAGGCTGAAACACTTTGTCTTTGAATAATTCATCTGTTCAGTTGGAAAGCAAAAATGCATTTCATCAGAAAGCAGGAAGATCATTAGGAACATAAAGAAAAATCCATAATCAAAAAGACTGAAAACGCATCTCATGCTGTACAATTTCACTCCTTTTAAGAGTCAAAGCTTATTCCTGATGGAGAAAGGTGAAAAGAAGTTCACTTCTTTAAAAATATATTACCTACCTGAGCTGCCAAGGTCAGTGAGACCTCTCCTGGGTTGAATAAGTACCGCTGGGGCAAAAGAACCAGACTGGGAGGTAACTTGAACTTATGAACTACTTTTTAGATTGGTAAACACACTAGGGAGGAGAACATATAGAGCTAAATTCGCCATGTTTTATAATCATGTGATTCCATTACCTTAACTGTTTGTGCAGAAGTAATAGAAGAATTTAGTTCATAGTGACACTTGTGTAAAAGTAATTCTTTGTCCCTGTCATTAACAGCAAACTTGTGCAATGTTATTGTGTGGCAATTCCATAATGGGAGAGTTAGTGGAGCCCGACAAAATCTGGCTCGATTTTACATCAGGTTTTAAGCAAAACTGGAACAATTTCTGGCACGACCTAGAGATTTTTATTAAGACGGAACTGATGCAAAATTGGGTTGGTCCAGCTAAAGCTTGCACTGAATTTTTACACTTACTTGAACTTAGACATCAAAGTACAGTTTAAGAGTGGGCCAAAATAAATTAACTGAAAGTGTATCCACAAATCCTGCAAGTCAGAGCTCACAAGGCTTTTGAAAAGCTCTGCCAGCTATCATTAGTGATGCATGCAACTCCATGTATGTAGCAGCTATATAAAGTTAATGCTAATATATCATGAAAAAAATGACATTTTGTTTACAGTAAGTGATATGCTCACTTTCAGCATCAATTTTAGCTTTATTTTTCTTTCTTTAAATTAAATACGACTGCTTTACCTGCCCTCTACAGGTACTTTTCTCCATGTGCAAGTGGCAGAGTCCTAGAGGGAGAGACACATTCTGTACAAATCTAGTCTAATTTGCCGAGCAGACAGTTCTTCTCAGTATGGTGGTCCACAAACACATCCTTTTTCCTTTCCAAGTAGACAGCTGAAAGGCTTTTTTCACAAGATTACATCCAGCAACAGGTACTCTAGAACATGCACCATAATACCTGATTAAAAATGGTTCTGTGAAATGAAGTTCAAGTGACTGAGCTGGAAGACAAATGAGCTGACCTTGTAAAAAGGGAATGATACTATGCTGTTTGGAGGATACTTTAGAAAAAGCTTAATAAAGAAGTTGATGTAAATGTAAATAGGTTTCATTGTGTAAATTCTTGAGTCCAATGACTAAATACTATGGGCTCTTCCCAGATGTTCTCATTCTTGTCTCTTGTCTTCCTAAAAGTCAAACAAAAGCTGATTTTCATGTTTTGAATCACAGCGGTTGGATTTCTTTCATAAAAAATGTTTTCAGACCAGATACGTCTATTTACCTGCTTCCTCTTGTGTGCCGTTACAGAAACGGTTTGAAAATATTCCTTGCTTCACTTACAGAACCAGAAGAAATCTCAACTAAAAAAGTAATTTTATAAAATCTGAACAGTGGGATTAAGCATCATAATTTCCCTGTTAAAGACTCTGTCAGAGATGCTTTGGTGATACAGTGTCGGCAATTTAAGATATGACAACAGTTTGCCTCTCCTGTCTGCCAGAGATTACTATCCCCAGAGCACGTACCCATCCTTTAGCAATTCCAGTTTATAGCATCTCACCTGAAACAGCTGAGAAGGCTGATGCACACCACTGCATTGTACTATGAATTAGAAATGCTGAGGTGCAGGCACACATCCCTTCTGCTACCCTGCCACAGGTGCTAACCTCTGTAGGTGTTAATCCACCAAAGCTGTCTACCACAGACTGTAAATCTGAGCCTTTCTGGAAAGTATGAAATGCTGAGCAATCTTCCATTCCCAGAGTGGCTTCTACTCTCCTCTAGTTTACTGTAGAAGATTAAATCCCCTTTTCTTCACCTTGAAGACTGGACTTTACTGAATGAGGGGTATAAAACTGTAAGGTGAAAGATTTAGTGAGTATGTTGTTTGCCATTAGAATTTGGTTTGGAATTTTAAGGAGCTTTCAGGAGACTTAGCAGATAATGATGGGAAACCACAAAATTCCTCCAGGCATTTCTTCCTCCCACTATGCACCACCTGAAGCAGTAACACCATCTTCTGCGTCTGCTGGCTGCTCCTAAGCAAAAGGGCTCCTTAATCTGTTCTTAAATGCTTTTGTCACCAGATTGCTTTCTGTTTTTAAGCAAATTGGAATTCAGTGCTTGAGAAAAGTGCAAGGATGTTGATAATAGCGGAAACTAGCTCTGGTAACAAAATAAATAACAGCATTCCCAAACTTTCCATGAAGAAGTGAAAATGAAGTTGTGCCATATCATTCTAGCATCAGCTATGCTATCCACCCTCCCCACTCAAGTGAAGACCAAGGTTGCACTGTGGAGTGTGAGGTGCCCAATGGAAAAACACTCTAACTTTCTGCAAGGATGCTTGGACTACCTTGCTTTTTGAAAAGTGGAGAAGAAACTGCACACCGGCAGAGTCACCAAGTTCTCCCAGCCTCTTACACACCCCATGGACTACTCCTGCCTGCAGCCTGAACTCACACATTTGACACCTCTTCAAAAACACTGTTTTAACAACATACCAAAGACTGTCATATTTGAATATTGCAAACAATGGGAGGTAATAAAAAGGTAGCTGCTCCCTTTCTGATAGTACAGGGGCCCCCACTGAACTGACCCATGGTAATATAAAACTGGAGGACTTCTAGGCAGGTAGCCCATGTGAGGTTGTTCAACTTAACACCTTAAAATTTCAATTAGAAGTCAGTAAATCGCTACTGCAGATCACAGACAGTCATAAACACTTGGAAATACAGGCCACAACATTCTGCATGAGATTCATATTCTAAGCAAACTTAATTTTAGCTGAATGTTGAACATGAATCATGTTTGATGCCCATCAGTGGGTACGATGCACAGAATCACTGTCCATCTAAAATGGGCCATCATTTCTGTGATTTGGGTGGACAGATAATAGAAAAAGGGATTATTTTTCCTAGTACTTTGTAAAAAGCTGAAAATAACTGAATGATATTGTGATAAGCGGTAACAAATGTTAGAGTAAACGAGCAGAGGACAGTTTAATTTGGAGAATTTTCTCTGATCCTTTTGATGAAGTTACAGATATCTTTTTGTCATTCATCCCCTAGTTTCATCCCAACCAAAAGAAAAGCAGATTACTGTCTTTCCTGTGCTTGATAAGGCAAAAATGGAGATTTGGGTAACGTAAGTAACTGCGTGTAGAAAACTGATGCATGCTGCAGCTGAAGTCTCTTGGCAGAAAAGCAGTTGTCAGTCACACCCTCCTGGGATGTCTAAGCGAGTCAGTAAGCAAAGAAGCAAACAAGCCAGTCATGGAAGTATCATCCCTCATTCCAACGAGCAAAAACAGACAGGCATGTGGACCACGTCTCATGATCCTGAGTATAAAAAACCCAACTATTCTACCTAATGATACCAGTGCGAACATCTTGGGAGAAGTCTTACCCCATGGAAGTCACCTTCTTTTTGTTATTTTCTTAGTCCATAGTTACGAGTGAAGCTTAAATACTCCCCATTCATAACGGATTTTCACATGGGAACCCAAACATCATCCCCTTTTTCTGTTGTTTGTTACGGAGTTATTTACTGCGATATATTCCTGAGAACTTTAACAGGAAAGAACAGTAGCTGACATCTGGCAGAAATATAGACAGTTATGTAGATTATAAACAGAATGATCTACCACTTTTAGCAAATATATACCAGAACAAAAGACATTAAGTAGTAGCCTAAATGGCAAAACATAGATGGCAGGAAGAGATCAAAGAAATCCTGCTCTATGCTATATGAATAGAATAGGTGAAATTACTATACAAGGAAGAGTCTTATATAAAATTAGCATTGATATGTTTATCCTTGTTTTGAATACAGCTTTGTTTGAACTGAGAAAAAAATCATAAAGCAGCCAACAGTGCTCAAGAGTGGGTATCCTTTATTGCTGTATTATGTTTTCAGGAAAGATTGATTTCCACCCTCTCCTTTTCTTACCCCCTGCCATTAAACATAAAGGTTTATTCTACTAACACATTTTTATTCATTTGAAAGCATTGAATAGAAACATTATATAGAAGTTCTAACTAAAATAGATTGAGAAAAACATTTCCTTCTTAAAAAGCACATTAAAAAGCACATTTTAATAGATCACTATATGCTCTATAAAAAAAAAAAAGATAACTGAAAGTTAATGCTTTCACATCATTAAGAGCAGATAAGCTATATTTAGGCAGCTATGGGGTTCTTCAGGGGTGGCAGAGGCTGCGGTGGTGATGGGTTTGCACAGTCCTGCAGCCAGTCCCAGCCCACACAACCAGCAACTCGTGCTGCAGTAAGCGGTGCTAATGGGGGTGAAGGCTCCAGCCCCCACGGCTCTTCTGGGAAACCTTTCCTGGGACTTCCTCATTTTTTTCTCTGCTAAAATGTATATAATTTTTAAGGTCCTACTTACGAGTTGAACTGTCCAAAATCAAGAATTTTGTGAATATACCATTAAAATACACAAATATCATAGGACTGTCTTATTTCCTCTCTCCTAACAGTGCTCCCAGGTAGGATTTCTTCACCTACTTTTTTCTGAATATCATCAGTGTAATTCCAGTTGTTAGAACAACAGAAAAATCTCAGCCCAGAAACTGCAACCAGGGTGACTAAACTGTATGACTTTCATTAGACAAACTTTGTTACAGTAGCCGTTGTAGTCAAATGGATGCTATTACTTGATACCCAAAGGCTGCGTTTCAAACATCAGCAACCAATTCTGCTGCTCTCATAGCACTAACATATTAGCACTTAAAAACAGTTTCTGTTGAAACAAGATATTATTGCTGTTTGGCTGTGCCTTTGCGCCAGGGTGGTACTGTAGGACCAGTGAAACAATATATGTGGATGCCTCAGATATTTCAATAGAGGATCCAGCCTAAACTGTTGGCAAATAAGGTTTTAAACAAAATTGGCTGATTTTGTACTGAAGTAGGTAAGATACAGAAGTATGATACACATAAATATACCATTTAACACTGAGGAAGTGGTAACCTGCTGCAGAGTCAGAATGCGTAACGTAGGGCCGTGAATTCTTCGGCTTGATTCACTGGAATATCTATGTCAATGCCTTAGTCAGCCAAGCTTTAGTTCTGACTTAGTTCTTCTGTGTGAAACTGTTTCAACGCCGGAGTTGTGAAATTGTTAAGAGTAGTGCAATGAAATAGTCTGGTCACACTATTCTCTATCAGACAAAACTAAAGAGCATACTAGAAACTTTGCTAAAAAAAAAATTCAAGATCAAACATTAAAATCATGAGAATGTGATAAAATCACTTCAGTATGTTCGACTGCAAGTCATGAAGACAATAAATACCTGGCCTTCTACAACTTATTTTTGATGACTCTCAGATAAGATCAACAAAGATTTTATTTCTTTACTCTGAAGGATCTTATTTTACAGTGTCTTTACAGTATTTTACAGTATGTGGGGGTTTGCCATATGAAGGAAGGTCACCTCACTAAAAATTTGAAGGTGTAAAATTGACAATACCATTTCAAAATGCTATGTGAACAGTTGATAAGATGAGCAGGTTGTGTTTCAGTGGCTCTTATGTCTGGTGTAAGAGGATTTCATTAATGAAACTAAAACAACTAGCTCCTCCATATTTTCCTAATAGGCAAAGTATAACAAGAGCAAGTTGGATGATGCGTCACAGAATGTATTTGTTAGTTTGCAATAGGTACAAACTGAGTCAAATCTATAGTCTACCTAACCCAGCACGGTAGTACTCATAAAAGGTATTATGGTTTGAGCAGGCAGTTTAAGAAACCCTGAAAGCTCCGCTTATAGAATAATTCACCCAAGGGAAAGTCCCTTCCTAATTGCTTTCAGCACAAAGTTGCCTTCTCTTTGCAGGCGGCAGAGTTCAGATGTCTTTCAAGCCCCTGGGATTTGCTGTTCATTTAATTATCATACTATCTGCGTTATTTATCTATAAAGAATGAATGACACTTTTTAATGAATTATGCTGTGTTCTGTGCTTCATTAACAATTATATATGCCAGTAACTTTTATCAACAGCTGTTTAGAAATTTTCTATCACTTGCGACAGAACATACAGATTTATGGATACTAAAGCATTTCACAATAATGTCAATACTGTTTTTTTTAAAAAGCGAAGTACTTTGATCTCATGAGAACTTCTATGCCTTTCTGTTCAGATAGTTCATCAAGTGGTTTTATATTTTATTTTAACAATATTGTATCATAGAAATAAGAATAAGGACTTGACTAATACTTATTTTGTTTTCAAAACGTGGTAAGAAGTGTCCAAATTTCCTCTCTTGCACAAAAATCAGAATTTTTGCTCCAGGCCATATATGTTTCTTGCTATTATATGTTTTATAGTAAGGCCTACAGGCCAGCCCTAATTTACAGGGACCTATATATGTATATGTAACCTAATTCAGGTGTTGAATTAGGCTCCCTATATAATAGATTCCTTCCGAGGGCCATGCAGAGCAGGTGCTTGAAAGCAGATTGTGTAAATATCTTCTAAAGAAACTGGTTCTGGCCTCTACCCCACAAAAAGCCTTACAATTTATGGAAGGAAATTCTGGACAGTATATTCTGTAAAAATAGTCAAATCTTAGCATATTATAAGGTCTTTGGAAGCTTTCTTCTTTCTTATCTCTAGCTATGAAAGTTTGCTAACTTTTTTTTTTTTTTTTTTACTGCAGAGGTCTTTTAGTCCTTGGCTGTCAGCCACAGTAAAACAGCTGAACATCTTGATTATCAACAGCTTCAGCTGTATTTCCATCCTAGAAATAATTTCTTTCCTGACTCAGGTGGCAATTCAGCTACAGAATAACAGGAAAATAATAAAATAACTTGTGCTTCCAAAAGAGTATAAAACTTACGACAGTCACGCTTCAGCAAGAAGTCTGACCTGAAGCATGGAGTTCTGCACTTCAGTTTTAAAACCAAAAGGCTCAGAAGATGCCCAATTAAGTTCATTGTCTTTATACAAAATTATATCCTTAACCTCCTGAGGCTGCCTTCCTGTGTTAACAGGGATAGCAATACTGATCAGTATACAGCTTCGTTTTCGTAAAAATTAATGTGACTATCAGAATACATCAAAAGTTATAAATGAAATTTAAGTCTTTTGAGTAAAAATGTTCTATTGTCCAAGCTGAGAGCAACATATTAGCTTGAGCTCAAAGAAGCTACATCAAAAGAAGTGTGGCCAGCAAGTCAAGGGATGTGATTCTCCCCCTCTACTCTGCCCTCATGAGACCCCACCTGGAGTACTGTGTCAGCTCTGAGGCCCCCAACATCAGAAGGACATAGATATGCTGAAGCGGGTCCAGAGGAGGCCACAAAGATGATCAGAGGGCTGGAGCACCTACGCTACAAGGACAGGCTGAGAGAGTTGGGGTTGTTCAGCCTCGAGAAGGCTCCGGAGAGACCTTACTGCGGCCTTCCAGTACCTAAAGGGGGCGTACAGGAAAGATGGGGAGGGACACTTCGTCAGGGAGTGTAGTGATAGGACAAGGGGTAACGGTTTGAAACTGAAAGAGGGTAGATTTAGATTGGATATTAGGAAGAAATTCGTTATTCTAAGGGTGGTGAGGCACTGGAACAGGTTGCCCAGGGAGGCTGTGGATGCCCCACCCCTGGAAGTGTTCAAGGCCAGGCTGGATGGGGCTTTGAGCAGCCTGGTCTAGTGGGAGGTGTCCCTGCCCATGGCAGGGGGGTTGTAAGTGGGTGAGCTTTAAGGTCCCTTCCAACCTAAACCGTTCTATAATTCTATGAATGCTAGTATGACTGGTCATTTGGTATTAAATTAATGGTTTATTCATCACCACCAGCAGTTCCTATCTTTTGGAATTTGGGATTAATAATACATGTCCCAGACCAGCAGGTCTGTCCTACAAAAGTATTATCCTTCAGCATCCCTGAACTCAAATCATTAGTGCATTTAAAGAAAGAGGATGAGCAACTAAGGAAGCAGTGGCATCAAAAAGTCTCCCCTAAGATGAACTGAAAATGGAATATAATTTTTAGTAATATATCCATGACTGTGGTAGCTTCTTCAAACCCTAGTGTTTCAGATTTTGCTTAAAATACCTATACAGACAATGTGTACACACAATTCTGTCTAAAAAGATGTATAAATATGACCTCTGAATGCCAGAAGATGCCAACTTCTAAAAGATGATCTAATTGCCAAACTTTCAGGGGTTTAATTTAAAAATTATGGTCTTTATAAAATAAAAAGAAAGGCTGGTCCCCACTGTGTAGATTTAATTTCATTTGTTAATTAGAAATGAATTAAGAAGGGAATATAAATAACAATTAGAAATCTCTATGCTGCTTTGAACAAGATTCATTAGCATCTATTCCGCACAGCTGTTTTCACAAAAAGCCTTGCTAGCATATGCAGATATTTCTTATTATTTCTATTAAAACAGAATGTTGGTATACAACTGCTCCTAAAGGACACAGTTTTAACAGCACTGAATTAATTTATCTTTCTGATACAACCACTAATTGTAAAACTGTATTCAAATATTCTCTAAAGGAGCTAGACAGTTTTGTCAAGTACCCCTAACATA
The DNA here is from genome assembly GCF_028500815.1 of Rissa tridactyla. Taxonomy (NCBI): domain Eukaryota; kingdom Metazoa; phylum Chordata; class Aves; order Charadriiformes; family Laridae; genus Rissa; species Rissa tridactyla. The sequence goes on from NC_071467.1 coordinate 43,504,655, forward strand.
AATTTATCAAATAACCAATTTTATCTAAAGAAAAATTACTTGTTTTCTCAATGGATGAATTTTCAACATTTACCTTAAAACTTCAAAGTTCTGGTTTGGATACCAAATTTTGCTTGGGCTAAATAGGCATTTAGCTTCATAATTTTTTACTAAGTAACTGTCCTGGGGTCACTGTGGGCAGGTGCTTGCTTCTAAAGGGTGGGATTCACCTCATCAAAATTTAGTCATCTACGGATAGTTACCTACTCCAAGTTTCCTTGTAGCAAAGAGGAGATCAGCTCCCCCAGTTTAGACACCTACCTTAGTCTCAGCCTGAGAGACAGATTATCTCTGGCCGTAGAAGGACCATTAAGCTTCAGAAGCTTCTGATTAAGTAGATTTCCTTTTTTTCCCTTACCACAAAGGTCTTAGGGCCCTTTTCAGGATCCAGCCCATGGCAAAGGCTAGGCATTAAGGAGATGACGGTAGAGTAATTAGAGAGCAGGCAGGTGAGAGAGAAAAGGGCTGGAGAAATGGAAACAGTAGCGTACAACTCTGTAGGGATAAATAGTGTCCTTACTGAAAATAGGCCAATAAACAGTCCAATTAATATAGCCAGAAAGAAACAACGTACCAAGCATATAAGGGATTTCCCTTGCAAGTTTTGTGTGTCTGAACAATTACCTGGTTTTTCAACTTCTTTAGTTGTCCTAATAAAAAATATTCCCTCTATAAACTTTTCCTCTTACCTCCTTAATCTGCGAATGCAGTAGGGAAGACACTGAAAACATATGATTCCTTATAAATCTTTTTTCTTATTTATTTTTTTACTTTTCCCTGTGCTATTTTAGGTAAAAGCTCTAAATATAACAGTTATGAAGACAAGACTTTGATCTCTTGTGTTCTGCAGAAATTCATGTTACGTTTTATAAGCACAATAATACTAATCTTGGTGTACTCCTGTTTTGACCCTTCTGCTTATCTAAAATTGTCTCTCCATTTACAATTGGCAAACACATAGTTCATTCCCAGTCAAGACATTGTCACGTGCAGCAGTATTCACACTGAGCAACCTGAAGTCCTTCAGCTAGTCTCCCTAAATTCCCATTGCAGAGGTAGAGCGGCTGCTCCAAAGGACAATTCAGAGCACTGTGTTACATTTCTAATTTACATAATTCTGCATCAGAACCTCTCTCCCTGAATATAAAGCAAGTCTAAGGAGATTAGCTAGCGAGTAAGAAACCTTAATTAGATGCCTTAAACTGGGTAGTGTGAATGTTCTTCCAGCTATTAAATAGATAGTATGAACAGCTTTAAATACCATTAGGGAAGACATTTCAGTATATAGTCTAATTTGTAGTGGCAATGCTGTAAAGCAGTAAAGCAGTAAAGCTATGAGACAGACAAGATTTGCACAGACATTTAATAACCTTACAGTATTAAGCCATCTGATACATCTGGGGGAAAAGCAGACAAAATTTTGAGCCAATAAACTCTTCAAATATGTTGAAGTTGCAGAGCTTCTCTGGATGGAAGCCACTTACACAAGTCCAAGGGAAGCCTGAGAAAGCCAGAGGAAGAGAAATTCATAAAGGGTTACTACCTACGTAGAAACCTTGTCTACCTCAGGAAATCCCAGAGCTTCAAATGGTTGAAGGCAGGGAGGGCATTCAGGAAAATAAGATATATGTTTGCCCTGTTCTTATAGTTCCCCTAGGCATCTGCTCTCGGCCACTGCCAGAAACGGGATACTGTGCTAAGCAGACCTTGGTCTGACCTAGAACAGCCAGTGTTATGGACATATTTATGTTTTTAAGAAAAAAAAAGGTAGAAATGAATGATAGTTTCATTAAAAAAAAAAAAGACACTAGATGCATTTCACAGTTGAAAAACATTTTCCAGGTGACATTTCAGAGAACTCATTTGTCTCTGCATGCATATAATATTGATAATTCCTCATTCTTTGAAATAAATTACTTTTTGCCATATCTCAAGAAATACTTAGTTAATAAAAGCCAATAGATGTCGTTCAGGACATATATTAATGAAAGGCATAACATTTTCTAGTGAGGGACTGATACATCAAACTTCTGTTTACCAACAAGTACTTCAAAGCCTTTAGTATGCATCCTCACCCTAATTTAGCTTGCTAGTCCTCTAAAATGTGTAGGAGATGAAAGCAAAGCTAATCCACAAGGCACTCACCTTCCTGGTTATACATGCAGCACCAATACAATGCCTTCTTGATTAGAAGTGAATCAGGTACAGAGTGCAAGGAGAAGCCATCAATAGAAAAGATGCAGATTACTATTGTTTTAGTCAGGAATGGACATCCTCTCAAGCCTAATCTATGCAGTGCTATCAGGTGCTAAAATATTCTCTCTGACAGTACAGCAGCAAACAAACAGGGTCTTTATTGTACTGCTCCAAGTATCTCAGATTCACTTGTGATCACATGCTGTTACAAGAGGAATGTGAAACAACAACATCACAGCCCTGGTGAACACATTCACAAGATTTACCTGTCAAGAGGACAGCGGACGTGCTTCATTAGAAAGGCACGGATGATAGCTCATTTCCTTGTTTTGTCTTGTTTGCAGAAAACAGGACCATTTGAGGGGCCTACAGTTGAAGAGAGAGAGAGGGTAGAGAAGTCTCTGTTTCCTAAATAGAGACCTGATAATGCTAATAGAATTTTAATGCATGATCAAAACACAAGACACCACTAGCCTTAATGCTGGTAAATTATTCTCTGATCCATAGTTTAGCCTAGCTAAGAGCATAAGCTGTGTAATGATTGCCTTATAAATCCATATAAACACAGTGCTACCTCACAAGTATATTGAAGGCCTTCAACTATTGTAAACTGGAGAAACTAGTACAACAGCTGTGCTCAGTGACACCAGCTATGGGTCTGGCATGAAATCTTTATCACCTTCTCCTTTTGAGCTATCTATTCCTTGCTAGAATTTCAAAGTGATTTTTTTTTAAAAAAATGTGAAGCCATGCTTGAAGCCCAGAAACGTGCTGTCTTTGCACTGACTGTGCTCAACCTGCAAAAATCAGTAGAGAACAACTAGGAGAATAATTCCTTTTTAGGAACCATTAGCTACTGTGAACCCTAACAGAAACCAATTCGCCAGAAGGTCCTCCTGCCTCCAGAGATTAGAAGAAGAAGGGACTTCAGAAGAAGAGGGACTGCAGGCTTGAGTCACAGACATTTAAGCGATGTTTTCATTTCCATAATAATTATTAATATCTACTTGCTATACTGTTATGAAATTCATCTGGAGACTAGGCCTAATAGCTTCTGCTGTAACGTAAGTGGATTAGAGCAAAAACTGAATTGTTCTACAAAGAGACTGAAGAAAAATTGTGTCTCTTCAGGCTGGAGAGGAGAAGGCTGAGGGGGATATGATCGAAATCTTCCTGAAGACAGTAGATAAGATGCATGTGACAAAGGTGAAATTGTTAATCAACAGTTCTGCAGTAGCAGAATGAGAGGAAATTTATTGTAACTATTAGAAAACAGGTTTAAACGAGGCAAAATATTTCTTTGCGCAGAAGGTAGTAAACTTTGGGAATTTGCTGCCATAGGAGGCAGTGGAGGCAGGCAGTGGCAGCAGGATCGAAAAGGGGTTAGACAAATTCATAGGAAATAGCTCCATAAACATGTTCTGAAGGGAACAGGCAGGGACATACCCCCAGATATCCTTCATGCAACGACCATGGTTGTTGGGAAGTGTGAGGGGAAAGCACCACAGGATGCGGCTGGGCTTGCAGGCTTTTCTCCAAACAGCGTCTCCTGCTGCTTCATCGGACACGGACTGCAGAGACAGACCATGCTCTGACCATGTAGGTCATTTCTCATTTAATGTCATGAAGACTGAATAGGAAGTTCCTCAGTCACTGAATCCTCCTTCCTCTCAGTTTAAACCATGAGTCTTAGACATATAGAAAAAGTTTTATACCAATCAGCCGGCTTTTCTTTCTACACTATTCTCAAAAGAGGATACACTTTTGCTTAACGTTGAAACACCACAAGGAGTTCTGTTGATTTCAGTGAGACCAATCTCACAGGCTTGAAGTTTAGCACATGTGTACCTGAAGTACCTGGCATTCAATTCTTCTGTGAAACAGAGAGGACCTAAGAAGTCACATTAGAAAGCTAACAGATAAAAACACAATGAATGAACAAACCAAAATATCATTAATTGCTTCCTATTACAAATAGTCCATCACTTCCCTTAATTGATGTCTCTCCTTTTCTTCCATCTTTTATCTTCACTTGTTACTGGAGCAAGTAAAAGCTTGCCCTTATGTTTCTGTCCTCTCTCTCCTTTTCTTTCCCTACTCTTACCAGCATTAAGGCCTTAAATGGAACATGTAGTGCTTTGGAGAACTTCGAGAGAGTCTCTGGATCTCCATCAATGAAGAAAGTATGTAGAAATTCATACTAAAGGTGCTCGTTGTGGTGCTTGCAACGTGCTTTTGAGGTGCTTGCCTGGAAATGCTATGTAGGATCCAAGTATTAGCTGAAGTTCAGAATACACAGAGGACAAATACGGTTGCGAAGCTCAGCAGCAACATGGTAGTTATTGGTTTCACTTTTTGCTTGCCCTTTCTAGTTTTTAAAGTTACTGATATTTAATTCAGTCTACCAGGGGCTGAAATGTCTTTCAAACGTACCACATAGGATGTGGGCATGGATCCACCCAGCATCCTGCCTCCGAAAGGGAGTGAGCACCAAATGCTTCAAATAATAGCGAAGGAAACCCCAACTGCTAACAGTGTACACACCAGAAAGAGTTTCCACTTATACCCCTAAATTGGAGGTAGTATATGGCAGGGTTTGCCTCCCTTGTAGAGAAACATGATTGTACTTTATATATAAACATCTGATCCTTTTTTTGAGATATCCAAACAGAAAGATGAAGAGAAAGTAATGATTTCTCACATTGTCTAGCTAAGATCTGTTGACTGATAAAATAAGCAGGAAGGTGGAAGAAGAAGACATGCATGCCTGCTGTTAAAGAAAAGCCTATTTGCACATAATGCTCTGGAGAAATTATTGAACATTTCATCCCCACAAAATACAAGCCCTGTCACTCTGCCAGGGTCAGTGAGACCTGGGCTAATCTATTCAGTCAGTTCTAGTTATGCAAGTTAAACGGTTTAGTGGTTGCTTTAATTAGGAACCTCATTTTGTTTACAAACTCTCAAAAAATTGAAGCAAAGAATGTTCCATGGCCATGCTTACCAGCCCCAGTCCTTGTCCTAACCCTCACTCTTCCAAAAAGGGTCTCTTTACCTCCTTCCATCCGTTCCTGGCAAGCCGCCAGAAACACATTCCAGAGTGTAACCAACATAGGTATTGCGGCATAAAAGTGAGATGTAGCACAAAACATCTCTTCTACGAGAATCCAATGTAGTACAAGGACAAGGAAGGCTAAGAAATTATTGGCACTGTAAAGAAAACAACAGGAATTTAAATTAAAGAACAATAAAAAAAATTATTCACATTTTCCTACATCTGTTAACAACATCACTGCAAATGTTTTCATTGTGACATCAATCGTCCTTCACATAATACTCCTTTCTCATTCTTATCTCACAAACATATCCGCACCTTCTTCCATGCTGCTCTTTCTAGCAGATAGGAATGACCTTCCATAATCTATTTGTCCAGTTTCACCCTTACCTGACACAAACCCTGACCAAAGGAACTTTTTTACAACATTACTTCATTAAAGTTCTGTGTATGCTGAGGAGAGAAACTCATCAAACAACTCAAACACTAAGATGGCCAAACCTAATCCTATTTCCATATCACAGCCTCATCCCCACTGCCTGACTCTCTTTTTGCTGAGGCTGCTTCTTCTACTGTTTGTGCCGCTGTACACTGGCAATAACTGAATTACAGCCAGTGGGCCCAGACCCCCACTGCTGTGAGTGGATATATAATCATCCTCAATAGACACTTGTTGTTTTCTCCAACTTTATATCATCCCTTGCCTCGTTTGCCTCTCAAGTTCATAATTTATAAGTGATGCATGCATTCAGTGAGGCTGGGATCACCTTCCACGCATCCCCCGTGACTCATGTAGCATGTTTGTAAGTGCTGTCATCAGCAAACAGCAGTAAAAAGTAGCATCTCTCCTATTAGGCATAGGTGTACAGAGCCAACTCAATGTTTCTCAGAATCATTGAATTTTGCTGCTCTGAAATAGAAGGCAAAGCCATGACCATTTCTGTTATGGGGAGCAGGAAAGGGGGAAGGCAGCATCACAAGCTTGGGGAGGAGTGGCTGGAGAGCTACCTGGCAGAAAAGGACCTGGGGGTGTTGGTCGACTGCCAGCTGCATATGAGCCATCAGTGTGCCCAGGTGGCCAAGAAGGCCAACAGCACCCTGACCTGTATCAGGAACAGCATGGCCAACAGGAGTAGGGAAGTGATCGTCCCCCTGTACTCGGCACTGGTGAGGCCACACCTCAAATACTGTGTCCAGTTTTGGGCCCCTCACCACAAAAAAGACATTGAGGTGCTGGAGCGGATCCAGAGAAGGGCAACAAAGCCGGTGAGGGGTCTGGAGAATAAGTCTTATGAGGAGTGTCTGAGGGAGCTGGGGTTGTTTAGCCTGGAGAAAAGGAGGCTGAGGGGAGACCTTATGGCTCTCTATAACTACCTGAAAGGAGGTTGTAGCGAGGTGGGGTGGGTCTCTTCTCCCAAGTAACAGGCGATCAGACAAGAGGAAATGGCCTCAAGGTGCGCCAGGGGAGGTTTAGACTGGATATCTGGAAAAATTTCTGCACTGAAAGGGTTATTAAGCATTGGAACAGGCTGCCCAGGGAAGTGGTTAAGTCCCCACCCCTGGAGGCTTTTAAAAGATGGGTAGACATAGTGCTTAGAGATATGGTTTAGTGATGGTTATTGTCAGAGTTAGGTTGATGGTTGGACTAGATGATCTGAAAGGTCCCTTCCAACCTACGCGATTCTATGATTCTGTGATCTAGAACAGGCAAGAGAAGCCCTGAAGATTTCAGCTAGCTATTCTGCTTCTGCAAGGGACCCTCTTTGCCGCCGCTGCCCTGCGGACATGAAACCCGCTCTTGGGTAGGCAAGCAGCCACTGCTTCCAGTTTGGTCTTCTACAGGTCCAGTACAAGCAAAGAAAACATTGCATATATGGTCACTCTTCTGCCTTAGCAGTTGCCTGCTTTGTCTTTACCTAGATCTTGCTCTAGCTATACAGCTTTTTCCAAGGTATATGAAGGAGATGGCTTTGACTTTCCACTTATTTGAACAAAACCTGTGGAGAAGCAGGGGGTTTCAATGGAAATTGGTTTTACTAATTCCGATACAGCTAAGTCCGCTCTCCCCAGAATGCATACTTCTAAGAAACTTTCAGGAAAATGATAGACAAGAGGAAAACATCCGAATTTTAACTTTCAGAGATCCTAGTGAATCTCTCAAGATAACCTGAGGTGGACCATTGGAAAGCTGTCTTGCTAAAATAGGACTTTGAAGAGTTGCAATGAAAGAGACTTTGTGACCTGACCGAGTGCTCTGCCAAGGGAGGCAACTACCCTTAGCATTGTGCCAGGTGACCATGATGAAGTGACCAGCCAAAGCGCAGTTTTGACCAATTAATACCATGGTCAGCCATGTAACTTTGTAGGTTGTAAACATGCCTAATGAATTAGGAGAACGACCCTCCAAGATGTACTGGAATCCAAAGGAAAATATGACAAAATTTGGGCTGCAGCAGGACCAGACATCCTGTTCAGAGAAGTTGTTCTTCTGTGCAGCTTCCTTTCCCCACTTCCTCTTGGCTCCTAGTCCTGTCCTCAGGTCATTAGACCACATCACTTCCCTGTTGTTAGCAGTTTATAAATACTGAGATAGATAGGTACTAACATGATACTGATAACAGTTTGATAGCAACAGATCTACGTTATCAGCTACATCGCTTGCCTAAAAGCTAGCAGAGATTTGCTGGGTCCCCCTTGCTGCTAAGTACCAGTTGCAAATTTACACCTCCCTTTCTGTAAGCCTGAAAGTTTTTTCCCAGTTAATATTCACTCAGCCTTGTGATTTTTCCTACCTGGCTGAAGCATAACACTGAGTAGAGCACATGAAGATCTGGCCACCCACAAAAAGTATTTGATTTTTTTTTTTTTTAAAAGTACATTTTAAAAACGCAGACAAACAATGCAGCATGTTTTATCACTGGTTAATATGGGATTCTTAAATCAAAGCACTGCTGATCAATAGTGAAGTACTAAACTCTTCACTTTATTGATTATGTCTACACAGACTTCATCCACAGGTTAACCATGCTGGCTCCCCAGATCTCCTCGTTGCTGAACCCAAACATAGCTTGCAGAGAGTGGAGAGTATTTTCCTATCACAGTCTTGTTCTTTAAGCTGATTAATCCAATCTAAATCCATGTTGGCAAGTGCTAGACAGTTTGGTGGTGGTGTAGCCAGCGAGAAAAAGGTTTCTCAGTGTGAGCTGGGTTTTTAGCACATACCACAAAGAAACATGTTTTTAGCACATACCACAAAGAAACATGTTCTGATTTCTGTCATGCAAAATAGCACCAATGAACTGATGCTGTCAGGTGTTCTCAGATCTCTTTGTAAATTCTCCTGAATTATTTAGATTTTTTCCTCAAAACAGAAGTTACTCTTTTTAAAATTGAAAACAATAACAACATCAACAAACCTCTCATCAATAAACCATGATTTTCAGGCAAATCTCTGTGTACAATGAAGAGAAAAATGTCAATGCAGGAAGAGATTTCAGAAGACACGGTTTGAACATAGCCTCTTAATTTGCAGGATGAGTCCAATCAGCAAGACAGCATCGAGCTGACTGAAGAAGTGAAGAAGTAATCTGTGTGTTAAAATCAGGCTCTTGGCAAACTTTTTGCTACCTTCTTCTCTAAGAATATGGTCTGTAATTGCCAGTAGGGATGTTGTCATCAATTTGGGGTAGTGACAGTGATTCTGCAGAATCTGCGGGAAGGATCTGAGTGAAGAGGAGGAACAGGACAGGAACAGCCATTCAGCAGTACATCAGCCAAAGCAAAATGGGGAAAGATGAACAAAAATGTCTCCCAGGACTTAGCCTGCATTCATAAAGGGCTTCTGGAGGGAAACTGCTCCTCTTAGTGTACTGTACAGCTTTCTGGAACAGGTTTTCTGGATGATCAGTTGAGGAGAAGGGGAAATGTAGGAATTTGCAGCCTTACAGACTGCACTCAGTGGTTATATGTGCCAACTGTGTTGGTTTTGCTGCCCCGGTCACATTTTTGAGACCGTGGGTATGACATTACTTTCTACCACATGCAGGATTACCCCAGCACCGACCTTTTCACTTTGTGTAAGCAGCATTCAGCACCACAGTGCTTAAGAGCCACAGGAAAGAAGAATGTGGCAGTAGACCAACACTACAGCCGATACCAGGATTTTGGCTTAACTCTGAATGAGGGTAACCAAAAAAAAAAACAAGAAAAATATTGAAAATCTCAAAAACTTTCCAGCCTGGCTATGCGAAGAGCCACCAATCACCTGAAACAGCAGCACAAGGTCAGTTCACAGGCCTGTCCTGTACGCACAGTAAGCCTCTTTTCACACATCATGTAATCGCTTTGCAAACCTTGGTTCAGGCATTCCTGCAATTCTGCCAGGGAGAAAAGGCTGTCTGCTGACTCTCCATACCTCGCATTACCCCTCCTGCCCCCCAGATCTCCCACCTGAGCAATATTAGGCATTCCTAGTTTCTGTATCCAACAATATCTTATTCAAGGTTGGCATATCGAGCTGTTGTATGAACGCTATTCATCCCTTCCAGGGGATGACCTAAATGATTTTTAAGATACAAGTAAATTGTAGATTTCATTTCAGAAACTGCCCAAGTTTAAAAATAGATGTTGAAAACCATCTGCAGAATCATGAGCCTTTTTGTTGCTCTCACACCCTGTATAGATTAAACTTATCTTTTTTCCTGGAGGTAGGGCAAGGCCTCTGTTCCCAGAAGGCATTTGCCTCCTAAGGGAAAGTTGTTTCCTTAGATGTTACACTTAATGAGTGGAAGAAAGTGGACAGAGAGCTGCGCAGGCCAGGGACTGGCAGTCCTGTGAAGAATGGGCAGAGCTAATTGTGTGAAGAAATAGCTGTGGCTCCCCAAGGAGGAGAAAGATGGAGGGGAAAAGAAGGGAGGGCAAGTGAAGCCCAAGTCAGATTAAGATCTCTTTCCCTCTTTCTTCTTGTTGGCTGCAGCTGGGTCTCACCCACTCTCCGCCTTGAAACTGTCAGCAAGCCAATGCCTGGCACAACGGCCAAGTAATTACTGATGACATGTGAGCAGTATTTTTTCCAGATTGGCTTTCCTGCCTTTCTGCAAGAAAAATAAATGAAAAGCTGTACCCCAACAAACACGACAGGAAAAATAACAATACTTGTATGGGACTGATATTGGAAACGTGCTGCTCCTCCGGCTGCAGACTGGAGAGGACCACTACCACCCTCGCCCTCCGTCGTCTCAGCAAGGAAGGGAAAGATTGAAGGCAGGATGGGAGAAGGGCTCTTTCCAAAGGTCAGCACATCTCTTTTAGTCAAAGCCCAACGCCACACCGAGAACAGGGAGAAGACAGCAATATAGAAATTACTGGGCATGGCTGTAACTGAGACTGACACAGCACAGCTTGCATTCGATTTACTGGAAAGTAAAAGAACGGTATCGTTCAGTCCTCTCCTCTCCTTTTTACCTGAGTTACGTGACTCATCCTGTCATTCATTATAGACTAATAAGATCATGTCTGACCTGTCACACAAGTGGGTCCCCCCAAATGATGATTTCTACGAGTCTTGTCTCAACTGTCAAGCACTTAATTTTAAGAGGGGAAGATTAAATTCTAAAATTACATACTACAGAACTGAGTTTAATGTTGTGTACAGCTCTATCCTGCAAATGTTAACTGCTGGCTTATTCAATATGCTGGTTTATTCCATCTCACACAATTGGGAGCAGAGATCCCATTACCTGAAGAGAAATCTATGTGTGGCAATAAGATCTCATTTCTACCCCAAAAAGTTCCTTTTCTTTATTTTCGTATAAAACTTCTATTAATCTCAGAGGGAGTCACAGAGAAAAGATTTCTAACCTTCATCTGCTGCAGTCTGTGACACATTTACAACCTCTCTCTCTGTGGACAACACAAACAGAAGTATACCCATTAGATGGATGAATGGATATGATTCACCTGGAGGTCTCATGGCCTTTTTTTGCACTATATGGACCTTGTTTCTCTTCCCTTCATGCCCACAGATCACAGATTCAGTACAGCAGTCCTGAAAAAAACTGCTTTGATTATATAGTTAGGCTTCCTGGGATATATACTTATTAGAATTCTATTCAATTCAGGATTAGGAGAAAGAAAATCCAAACAGTAAGTCATTGTATAGCTCAGTGAATGAGCAAAGGAGTTAGGATATGGTTTGCCACAGGCAAATTAATTAATTATGAGAGACAGAGAAAAAACTAATTTTAAAACTACAAAAACTCAAAATGTTAAGAAATAAATGATTCATTTGTACTATAAACAGTCACACTGTTACAGCTAATGATAATTCTGCAAAACTTTCTATTCTAAATCCCCATTTTCATGTGCTTCTCACTAGAAAGCATTACCATTTTCAGGCTACGCTTTTCATTCTATTCAAAAGTGAACTTCATTTACATTTTTGCTAAGTTCTTATGAAATCACTTCAACTATTTTAGAGTCATGCAAGAATAAAAAGTCCTATTAAAAAAAAATTATGCTAGGCCTATGAAGTGAATTCAAAACATCCTGCATTTGAAAGCCTCAAATTTGGAGCTTAGTTCTCCAAATGAGATCAACCAGCCAAAGAGCCAAAGTGCCTGTGAGAATCAGTGGGACATCTCATCTCAAAAAAGTCCTCGTAAAACCTTATAATAGTTTATATTTCCTCCAAAAAACGATGCAAAATCTGGGCTTGCTCCTACAGAAGCAACTTATCAAAATAGCATGCTTTAAGATGATTTAAACTAACCCATTGTCCTTAACACCACAATGGAGCAGAACACACAGAGCTACTGTTCCTCAGCTGAAGGATAATAACTTCCTGCTAAGGGATGGTGACTCCTCTAAATGCGTTAACTCATTCACTTTCAATCATGTACCCGTATCTGTGAGCAACTCGCCAGATGTTATCTGTGGAACACTGGCTTTTACCTAGCTCTGCTCCCCCAAAATGTTACCCCCATCTTTCTCCTGGTTAAAGTCTCCGATCCATGCTCCTGGTGGATGGAACTGTTCCCTGTCTACTGGGGCGATTGTCACTGCCCAAACAGCTGAGCTGACTCTAAAGTGGTTTATGAACCGCTACGTATGTCCCACAAATTGCTTAGTGACAAAACGTAAACCAGAACTCAGTATGTGATCAGCAATAGGTGCAATCTGTACATGGCCTTGTAGCAGAACAGGGTTAATATGGCCAAGAAGGCCAGCTCTGCGAGACAAGCATTGCAGAGTCTTCAAAACGAGAAGATAACTAGATGTTGCACCCATGAAAATACTCTGCCTTGCTGTTTTTTTTTTCTTTTTAAAATATATTCCACATGTAATTTTATACAGTATTATAAAAACATGATCAGAAATTTAAGAAAAGAAATTGCAGAAGCAAACCTTTACGTAAGACATATCTGTGTTGCCCATGAGGAAATATGGACCTTCTTCCTCCCACCCTCCTTTCTGAATGCTTTGATTTACACAAATCTGCCTATGAAAGAATGCAATCATTACAGTAAAGCCATTAAAAAATGAAATTACTCTTCAGAATATTTGGACAGATCCTAAACTGGAAAGTACATTTATAACATACTAACAACAGACCAGTCAAAATCTGCTCCACAACTACTTATGAAAAACCATGAATTTTGCCCATTTACATTGCTCTCTCTTCTGCTCTGTGACCTGACGCACCAGGCATGTTTCTTGTCAGGTAGTCCAACAAGCCCATTTCCTCACGCTGGGAAAGAAGCTACTGGGGCACTTTGCAAGAAACAGGAATCATAGATAGGTTGATGTGTGCAGCACCAGGGGTACGCGCTTTTTGCAGTGTACAATATATATTAAGCCTTTCATCTTTAGTTCAAGCTCTAGAGCTCATACTTGAAATATCCAGTGTAACGCCCAATGTGTCAACCAAGGTAGCAGGAACTATCATACTTTTTAAGTACATTTGTTCTGGTAAGTGGACAGTATCCAGGGTTTTTTTTTTTTTTTTCACTTCCCCAACACTGTTTAGGAACAGTTCCACTGGCCCACATGGTGCTAAATAAGCAGAGTTTGGGTTTTGATACTCCAACTCTGCAAATTAGCTATTTTTCATTTCTAAATGGATGGTTTCCTTTTTGACATGCTTCTTGTTTCTCACTGCCACTTCTTGCAAGAAATAAAAGGTGAATAAGGAGACATAAACAGAAATTTGCCCTTAGTAAATTAAATCCCAGTCTCTCTGCTCCAGCCACAGTGTGCTTTTTGCACAGTCCTGTTGAGTGCAAAGGTACTGGGATGCAGCCACTCTCCAATACAACGATCAGATGTAGAAGATTACTGTATAGTAACATGAAAGAATGAAAAGGGGACAAATAAATAAACTGAGAAGCGTGTATGGCAGGCTCTGTATTCTCAATGTTATGTTTGCTTTGTCATCTTCTATTTTACTCACCTCAAAAGCCTGCCAAAGTCTTTGCTCTGCAAGCATCACGTCCTCTTCCATGAGCCATGTTCACTTGCGCCGCAGCAAACTTTAAGTCATAGAATTATATGCAGGCTGGGTTTACACAAGATATATAAACCTCATTTGGAATTTTATTATGGCAAAGATTCAAATACTGCAGCTTTTCTCTCTCTTTCTCTCTCTCCCCCCTCCAATCCTTATTTTCCCCCATTTTGTAGCACTTGCAAGTCGGGTTTCAGGGTGTTAATAAAGCACGGAGCAGAATTTTGGAAGGCGTCCAACTCCTCACCCCACCCAGATGAATACCTGGAAGCACACTGTTACCATGGTTATCCTGCCAGACCAACATCAAGTGTGGCCTCAACTGGAACAAATGTTGAAAAGACGAAAAGATGCCCTCTGAAACAGGTAACCTCAGGACTGACGTAGCGCTGACATTTTACTCTATAAATCCTTTAATGGTAGGACCAGACATGTTGCAAGCAAGTCTTAGTGATGTCTCTTTTCAAGGTACTTTATTTTGCTATTTTCTAAACAAATCTGATTATTTTTGCAAAATTTAGGAAATGAGCAAGTTTAGGAGTTAGGATTTTGCAAGACTATCTAATATGTTAGCTGATATTACCTATGCTGCCCAGTGTCTGGCAGAACAATATAAAGTGGTTTTCTTTGTCTGTCACCACTAGAACTGGCTGAGGATTTTGTAGAGCATAAAATGCTTCATGTGTACTGGTTTGAGTTCAAAAAGCTTTCACCAAACCCAGGGCAGGAATCACCAACAATTTCTACAAATTAGTTTACAGCCAGGGACGCTAGTGCTTTCTTGGGTCCTTTGCTCCAGTTCCACTGTCCTGCAGTGGAGGACTCTGTGCTTCCAAGGTCTGAGGTTTGAGTACAGTGCATCTGGACCATTTGTGCTCCAAAATCCCTGGCTCCAAACCCCCTATTCCAAGGCTTTCATGTCCTGTACCATCGAGTGAAGAAGCTGAGATTTCAGGTCCCCCCATCAACCACTAGTTGCCTCCTGGAGCCACCACCAGGCCAATAGTTTCTGGGCATCCCACCTCACTGAAAGCCACCTCCCCGGGGTTCCTTATATCCTCAGGAAAGCTGACAGTGTCAGTGTCATGGCTGAGTGGCAGGAGAGGGGTGGCAAGAGGTAAAGAGGCTTTTCACACCAAACTGTTGGCCCCATCAACACACTCTTCTGTGATGTTGTGTGAAACATGATTTGGATGGAAAACACAGCAAAGATGACTCACAAACCAGCGTACAAAACCAGCCCAAAGTGAATGTCGATGTTAACTCAAAAGCTTACTTTCCCATGAGATCTGGCCCCCACCTGGACCCCTTCACATGCCGGGGGAACTGCTGTAACTTTTGCACCCTTACGCAGAAATGTCAGGCATAACACTGGACCCTGCTCTCACAGACGGGCAAAAGTCCTTCCTTCCTAGCTCTCCTTCACTGCAAGCTGCCCAGAAGGGGCCTGGGGTGAGAAAGGCCATTACTTACCTCATTACCTTCCTCTGCTGTCTGCGCCAGAGGACAAAGCCCTTCTCCTTCAAGGGTGGTAGGGTTGGCTCATTTGTCCTCTGTGACAGACGGGGTTATATCTCTGGAGACAAGGTTCCTCCTGGGTCTTCCTCCATGACAACTGGCTCCATGGAGCCCCTGCCATCAGCCTCCGTGCGTCTGGCACCGAGTCTGACCGTATTGATTTAGTAGCCCATTGTCCTGTGGGAAAAGTGCTTAGTGGCAAATACCAGAACACGATCAATAACGCACAACTTCCAGGGTCTGTGTTAGGGCTTCAATGCTGGGCTTTGGGCACCAGAAGCACCTCAGTAGCATCACTGCAAACCAGGCATCAGTCTGGGGAAGTGAATGGATCTAACAGGGAACCATCAGAAGCAGGCCAAGGACACTTGCTTTGCAAGCCCCAGGTGCCTGTCGAAATGTCATAAACCACCTGGATTGCAACACATTAAGATTTTTTGAAAACCTAGGAGTTCAAATGCATTGATTCTGATTTCAGATACATGATTTTTACACTTCTGAGAAGCCACTGATTTCAGTGCAATTGCGCCTGGTTTTTAGAACTGTGAACTGAGGCTCCAGCCCTTTAATTTTTAAAATGCCAGCATCGTGCTGTCACCAACCCCAAGCCTGGAAACATCAGAAGATCCTGACAGATGTGTCACATCCTCCCTCCCCTTTCTGGACCCTGCTCCCTGCTACCCACTAACACTCCCTACCACGGCACAAGTTAAGTCCGCAGCAGCGTGATGTATTCTTGTAAAACAAAATAGATGAGGTTTGAAGAATATAAACAGCAACATACTAACCCAGTTCATCGTATGATCCCAGGCTCCAAACAAAAGGGCAAGGGTGGGGCCCACAGACCAGTCCAAGTGTCGGGTGGGTCCATGTTTTACGAAAGATAAGAACATATTCTATTAAAAAAAGTCTTTTGTACAGTTGCTCTTTGCGACCCTGAAGGGGGAAAAAATTATCTTCACGTACAGACTGCAGTGGTGTGGGGCGGTGCACGCACATACACGTACCCTTGCGCTGGGGTTGCCAGGCGTTGGGGATGTGTACGTTATTCACAAGTCAGCACTGCCAAGGGAATGTCGATGGAAACTCCATCACCCCACAGCAGCACAGCAACAGACTTGCCCTACGGTATATTTTTATCTTGTTTTTTTTTTTGTTTTGTTTTCTTTTTTTAACCTCTTTCTTTGGTTATTATTGTAAATGACAGTTCTGGGATGCTGTCTTTTCCTGTTGCGAGGATTCACAAGCACTGGACATTTATGTGGATATGGGGATATCCACCATAATAATTTTAGCATCAAGAAAACACGAACGTCTTCATGCTTGAAGGCATCGCTATTCAAATGACCTACTCACAGTCTTGATCCACGGTGAGGCTGCTTTATGGGGGCCTTGCCAGGGCCTCAAATGTGGGGTGTCCCACACGACTCCAATCCAGTCCCCAGCCCCTCAGGGAGCAGCAGCAGGACCCGCCAGCCGGGTCTGCACCCCACGTCCTGCGCCCCGGTGCGACTGTATGGGAAACGCCAGCAGCGATGCAGCGAGGAGCCCGGTTTTAAAGCACAGGCCAAGCCATCATTTTTAGCAACCCGAGCAAAGCTTCCTCTGGGGGCAGGTACTCCCCTAATTGCCCAGTGCAGGATTTTTATCACTTTCAGAGTCAGAGAACAGACAATTGCCTGAATCACAAGTACAAGCACCTTGGAAGTTTTATATTCCTTTGCTGTTATGTTGTGCCCACCGCTGCTGGAACTGCAGTATTTGGGTTCACATCTGGTCTTGAAAGTAAATTTTTTTAAAGTTCGGGGAAAAGTTTGGGTTTGGTTTTAGTCCAAAAGGAGCCAAATTTGAAATACTGATCTACATTGGTAAACTCCTCGAACGCTTGTGACTGCTCAGATGCAAGAGCCTGGGATCAGCCCATCTTAGGAATCATCACAGAACAAGTAATATTACTGAGACACAAAGAAATTAACTTAATCAAAATAATAAATCTGTTCAATTTTGTCCTGTTTCTTGAACAGGGAGATGAAAAATTTATGTGATTGACTTTCTGTAATCCACATGTAACTCCTAGCAATTCACTCAAGGATTTTACTCCTAAGAGCATTTTATTCACTTCAGGAAGGGTTAATTAGGCCTAAACAAAATGTATGTTTCTTAGGAAGTAACTTTAAGTGTTTAGGAAGGCACATTTGCCTGTTTATCCTAAAGAAAATCAGTCCATCAAATTTAATGACAAGTAATATTGTCCCTAAGAGAAGCTCTGTAATTACCCATCTACCCCTTTCTATTCTTTGCAATTATTCACTTGCAGTTATCTCCATCCTGCCTGATGTTTTCCTAAATCTTGCATGAACATAAAGTAAAGCAACAGTCAGATCAGTCGTGATAGTTTTTTAAATTTCTGACAGGATTTCTGCAGTCAGTGAGAGGATGGTATGGAAGGGGTTACACTCTGTGTTCGAGTTCCTCTTTGTGTCCCCAAGGAGAGGAAAGAAGCAGAATACCTCCAGAAGCTAATGAAACATGGAAACAATTTGTGTACAAGCAAAAAACCAAGGTTTGTCGTCTCTCACTGCCAATAATAATACTTTATTTCCTATTTGTACTGTATAATGTTCAGGATGAAAAACAAGTTATATTACTTGGTAATTCCCAAAGATGTCATTTTCTAGGTAGCGTGGCCCTGAGCTCACAGTAGGAATAACTCTGCATCCACACGAACGGGAGCAAGGAGCTACCTGTTTTGTTTTAGTTCAGGCACCTTTGAAATCTCTTCAATGGAAAACTTAGGAATTTTGACTTCTTTGAGGAATCAGACTTTCAAATCAAGCCATCACAAACCAAATTAGAGCTCTCCCTCTGCAAAGTAAATCCAGATGAACCTCCTTTACTGATAATATTTAAAGCCTTAGTTTTGTCCAACAGCAGAGGACGAGCACAGCACCGGGTACAGAGCGAGGGTGATTACAGATCAGCACTGATTATCAGTGACAGTTTCCTCAAGAAAGAATTAGCGTCAAAACCAGTCCCAACTTAACTAGGATGCAGCCTCATTGGCATTCATGGAAATTCTCCTCTGTTTTCACTAGGTCTGGACATATCCAGGGAAGAAGCCGAAACTGGCTGCCAGAACAACGCGCAAAGACGCAGCATTTGGGCCCCCTGCAAATGACCGCTTGGATAATTATAGCAGGTGTCAAAATCCCTAAGAATAGCTGAGAAATGGTACCTCCCAGCCCAGCTCTTGTGTCAGATCAACAGAGATAAAACAACAAGTGGACGAGGTCCCACTGGGTCTCCCCAGGCACCGCAAGCAGGGAGCTGAGCTTGCCGGCAGGACTCGCCTCCCTCTGGGAGCTTGTCTGCTGCTCCTGAAAGCCAACTTCTCTGCTGGTGTCATACGTCCCTTCACCGGGGACAGCAGTTTGAGAGCCTGCTCTATGGCCCAGGAATGCAACCTAAGGCCAGCAGCTTTCCTGTAATGTGTTTCCAGAGATTGGTTGCAGCTGACACTTCCTTCACTGTATGCTGCAACTGCACATTCAGCGACTGCCTTGGGCCATCTGCATTTTAAAGTTCTCATTAAAACCACAATGGGCTTGCCCTTGATAAAATAAGGTATAAAAGTAGCACTACCATGTACCCCTACACACATACACACACTTTGCCAGGGTCTGCCTCTCTGTTACAGCCAGTTTCAAACTTGGAAAACTGCCAGCAGACAATCCCTCCTGGCTTGGTTGATCAGCACTGAGAAAAACCTGGAATATCCCTGGTGCTATCTGCTAGGCATCTCACCTGCAGCAGGTTAAAGCCTGAGGTCGCACACTGGTAGTGCCTGTATTTTTTCAGAATGCTAACGATGGGGCACCAACCGCTTATTATTAGAAATACTGTCCAAACCTGCCAGGTTTTAAAAAAATAGCTTATATAATACTGCAGCCAGGTGAAAAAAGCAGATGCAGCCTCAGCCCTGTCCTAGCCCTCCGTGCTTTTTGCGTGCAGGTGCCTCTCCATCAGACGTGAGGAGGTTGCAGCAGCACGTGCTGTGCTGCCGGGCCAAGGGCAGTCTCACGCTGCCGGCCTGGGTCTCGGCTCAGGCTGGATGCAGGTTCAGGGTGGGGGGCTCACAGTGAAGGCTGGGTCACTGCGTCACTATGCGGCACCATTTCTTTCTGGTGTCTCTTGCGGCTTGAGTAGTCTTGCCATCATGCATGTAATTACAGCATGGACATATTCCTTATCGTGAATTAGGAGGCCCAGGTATAAAATGGCTGTTTCCTTATTCAGGTACAACAGGGTAGGAAGTTGCAAGTGGAAATATGGCTGTATTCCCAATAATTTCTTAACCCTCAGACAGTCCAGGATTTAAACCCGCTAAGAGCAACATTGCTTAGTCATGTCTATACAAAGTCAAGAAGGGGGAGCTCCATCTGTCCCTCCCTTCCATGCTCCCCATGGCAATACAGCTTTAGCACGTCTACTAAATACAAGCTTTGGAGATGGAGTTAGGGAAGCCAACTCAGTAACAAAAGATGCTTCAAACAAGAACGCCATATTGTCAACTCCCTGCTGCTTAAACCAGGAGACAACTATTCAATAAAATGCCTAGAAAACCACATGAGGCAATCCAATGTCAGAAGTTTCTCATTTATTCCTTGGGACCCAAGCCTTATAGTTCAAATTTAAGTCACCAACCACCAGCAGCAAATACACAGGCCAAAGCAATATCAAGTGTACTCGTCACAAAAAACACGCTACAGTACGTGTCCCGCCATCACTAAACTCTGGCGCTGTTCTGGTCATATCTACAGAAGCTATCTGGTGTGAGAGAAAGCTCCAAGGGCAAAGCCAGACTTTGCAGACCCACACAGGGCTAGATACTATGGAAATGAATTGCTAACACTGCTGACCAGCTCCATTGTTTAAAGCAGCGCCCTCTCAGACTTCAGCAATAATTCAACAGTGAAATAAACAGCTCTGATCAGATAGCTAGGGAAATTAGATAAAGAGCACAATAGCTGTGAAGATAGGAATATTTCATGACGAGTCATATATCAGTTTATTCCTGATTTAAGTCCCTTTTGATTAGTCTTTGTTAATACCTCGCATCTGTACGACAAGTCAGAAAGAAAGGCAAAGATTCTTTTCAGACGGAATCTGTTTTCCCCCAAGATGACACGTGCATGCTTACCTTCATGACTTAGCACTCAGCCATCTCCTTGTGACTCTTTCATGTCACTTACTTAGAAATAACGACTGCGTTTCAGGACACAGCAATTTCCTCAAAGCTAGTTTTTATTATTTAGCGTGCTCTCAAGATACCAAACTATTCAAAAGTGCTCTTTTCCTCTACGTCTGTTCCCACAGAAGTCCAAGGCAACTTCTTTGATTCTCAGGACAGCGTCTTTGAAAATTTCTTCCCCCTACTGCTTTGAACATAAGCAGGTTAACTCCAAGTTTAGCACTTATTTTATACCCTCACATACTTATTATTTCTTTCAAAATAAATCATTTAACTAAACAACCAATAAAAAGTCCAAGATGCCTGGGTGTAATGGGATTAACAGGATCGCCACATTGTTTTAATAATATGCTTTCTAAAAATGTTACAGAGGGGGCTGAACGTGGTTGCTCTGGATGAAAGAAGCTGCAGGCAGCAGGCGTCAGCTTTCAGCGCTGGGAAAGAAGCGATCTCCAGCCTTGCTAAAAGGGGCTACTGTGGAATTCAGGATGCACCGTACACACAGCTGGCTATAAAACTCTTCAGATCATCCAGCTCTGCCTCTCCCCTATTGCAAACAATTGCAAACAATTCTCTTTGCATTTCTTGTTGCTCTTATCAAAGGTAAATAGGCTGGGTATTTCATAGTACTCTAGGGTTTTTTGAGGATATTCTTAAAAGAGATGGTCAAGCCAGAGGACCCCAGCCCAGGGAGGAGAGGCTGTTCTCTTTACAGGTTTGAGGGGGCTACTTTTTAAGCTAACACATTGTGAAAGGTATCTCTTCTTCAGATAGTTTTGAGAGGTAGATTGATACCAAGCCAAAACATGCATATCTAGGTTTTATAACCATTGTAAATAATTTCAGAATCTGATTGGTTATCATAAATTCAATATCACATCCTTTCAAATTAGTAAATTTAACAAAAGAGAGGGGAAAAAGGCACATTTAACTGATGATACTGAACTACTGGTTTTCCTTTGCCTTTTTATGGACATGCCACGCAGCTGATGGCCAGGCATTCCCACCCGGTGTCCTGCTTTCAGTTTGTTGCTATGTGTCTTGGGAAGCCATGCTTTAAATAGCGCCGATAATACCTACCACTAAATGAAAAGCTAAACACCTTCAAAGTTATAGTTTAAAACTAACCACGGTAATCTAAAAAACTTTCAAAGGTTTTTTTTCCCTTCTCATTGATCTGAAACTTGGTACCTCAGCTGCAAGCACATGGGATCTCCTTTCAGTGCATTTTACCCTGACTTCTCTGGATTTGAGGACTTACCGCCTGCAGTATTCTTACAAGCAATACTATGTTTTAATCACCATCAGTTATTCTCAATCTTAATTTACCTGCAGTAAAGTATTTTAGGGAAATTACCTGAGGGTTTTTTTCCCCAACAGTCCTGCTCTATGGGAAGGAAAATCCGGCTGTGGTTAGGAGAACTACACGATGGAGGGAGAAGGCTTTTCTGAGGTGATGAGCATTGCATAGAAGTCCCAAAAATTTCCTCAGACTTACTCAACCTCCTTTCTCTCCAGCTCTCCAAAAGTAGATTCTTTTCCTCCTGCAGATCTGATGTTGTAAGCTGGAGTGAGCTGTACATAGCGAGAACCCATGCAGAGCTAGCAGATATCAAGTTTGTGATGGATTCTTTTTCACAATCATGAATACGTTGCTAATAATTTCTCTTATTTGCTCCAGTATAAATGTAGAGTGAATTCACTAACTGTACTAAAGTTATTTTTGAAATACATGAGTGTAACTGAGGCAAAGGTTTGACTCTGTTTCTTAATGATGTAACACCAATATAGAATGCCTTATGTGAAGAAACCTAAAACCCCACAATATTTCTGCTCAGATATAGGAAATGCAAAGTTAAATGTATTTTTAAAAAACAGTACTCCTTGAGCAATAGGGTGAAAGTCACTGGCTTTACTTCATATTTATGCAGGAGTAGCAGAAATTAGAATCTAGTTTGTTGTGCTTATTAGCAAAAGGGGCCCTCTGTTAAACAACTGCAAATACAGCTTCTCCACATTGCGCGGCAAAGTTCTGCAGATGAAAATGAAATCTGAAGATAGTTTTAGACGAAAGGTTTGAATATTTAACAGGATAATTATTTCTAATTTTTCACAAGTCACTATAACTAGATATAAGAAAGTTTTGAATATATTTTGCAAATACTCCACTATGGCCAAATCCTGCAACTCTAACTTGGATAAGGTATTCCAGTTGGGCTAATAGGACTCATCTCACAAATTCATGCATCAGAATTAGGCTCCAAATGCACTTAGGATTTGTAGCACAAAAGTCTTCACAAGGCTGATTATTCTTTTAAGAAATCCGCAGTGTGTCAACAGGAATGCAGAACATATCTTGGGTTGCATCATTAGCTTCAGTTTCAGGAATTACTAAAATCCCCTAAGCTACAATTTGTTATGATTCTCATTCTTGGGAAATCCTTTAAAGGGACTGTTAAAGTAATTAAGCTAGTGTCCTCGATTTAATCTTTAAGGCTGCCTAGCCAACATTGAGTCACTGTAGTCTTCTAGGTCAGACAGGAAAAGAATTGACGTCATTGCAAAACGCCACTGCGTAAGTGTCTCTGAAAAAAATGGCAGCCAAGCGTACACAGTTGGATAATCAGATGCTGTGAATAACATGCTGCTCAACAGGTGAGCTTAGGGAATTTGGCACTTCAGAGCTGAACCGAGTGTGTCCTTATGCGGACGATAGAAGATCCGCGATACACTTTCTCTCACATAACATATTTAGCAAACTTATCAAGATGTTTCCTCTGTCCAGAAAGTCAACCAGCCTATTAGGAATGATAATTTGGCACACAATATGCTCGAGGGACAAATACGATAAGGGATGTTTCATACAAAGAGGCTTCCACTACTAGTCAGTTATGTCAATCTGCAGCTAAAAACAGAGCGGCATAAAAATAAACTTTAACTCTTCACCCTGGGCAATTAAGCTCTTTTCTAACAAAATAAGCATGGCTTAAACAGCCACCAGGAAAGACAGCTACAGCTCTGCTGCAACGCTTGCTCTTGAAAAATCACAAACATTTAAGCAGGGCGCTGCATTCTAGATATTTTCCCACCCAATATTTAACATTTCCAAATTCCAGATGAATGGAAGCAGGACTACCTATTTCAAACAGAGACCCCAGTTTTCTCAAAACCTGAAGACCCTTCAGACGAGAACTGTTCCCGTTTTGTCTCATTTTTAGAAAAGTCACAAACAGGAAGCGCATGTGCTGCTGTCCAGAGGCAAATGGAGGGAGAATAAAGCTGTGTTTAGGCATACGCTAACCTTGAACCTTATCCCAGTGACTTGTACCTGCCCCAGCACTAATCAGAAGACTTTTCTCATGACTAGCAAAAGCCCACATCCTTGCAGTGATTGGAATGATTCAAAAATACATCTAGCTCTGGCTGTCCAGAATCCTTACCCTAATCCCTGGAATAGCCTCATTGCAGCCCAGAAATCCTTCCTACAGCAGAAATAAAAATAGCACATGTTTGTTCTTTAAATGTTAATGGTTCTGGTCTTCACTTTATCTCTAAGAGCTTTATCTGTCTAACTATAAAGCTACCTCTATTGGAGTTATCCTAAACCTAAGCACAAACCCAACCCACAGCCCACGTTACTCTTGGCTATCACAAAATTCTTCAATTCATTGTTCACCCCACTTCTGCCAACTAGAACAACAATACAGCATCCAGTAACAACCTCAATTCTTCGTTCTTCTTTTGCAGACATTTTAAACTAACCATAATTCAATGGTAGCCCAAGGACTTCTAGCCACGAGAAGCCTTCCTCTGTCAGTACCCAGAGGAGCTGTGACTCTAGCAGAACCCAGCACAAACACACATCGTCCATACTTAGTTGTGAGAAATTTTACCCAGCCCTAGCTTGAACCCAAGGTATTTTAAAACTTGCCTTAAAATGTTCTCACCTGTCACACTGAACCTTCATCCTAGCCCTCCAGGGCTTGTACAATCCAACAGTGAACTGTCTTCACCTTTGTGATACTCAGGGCTAAGGCTTAATGATCGCTGAGTGACCCTGTGTAGCTTGCAGCATAAACAATGACACAAAAAGCACACTTCAAACCATGTAGCTCTGCTAACTCCGGCCATCATCCTTATAAACAAAACCAGGCTACAGTCTCATCTTGGGGTTAGAGTTTGTGTCCAGGACAGAGCTGATTTTATTACTGGACGTGCAAAGCTACAGTAGTAGGATGAAGACTAAGCCAAAACGGGAGAATGACTTCTGCTGAGTTCTGGCACAAATATGAGTTTGCGATGCTGTACCTTACCCTACAGTTAGAGTTGGACTTACGTTCCAGTTGGGGACAACGTGAGATGAAAAGATCGCTTTATCACTGAATTTTACAATACCTGGAGGAGTATGATGAGGGCAGGCACCAAGAGAGATGCCTGAACTGGATAAGATGCAGACTGGTGTTGAAACAACCAGCACTGACAGGGTTGGGCTTAATGGGCTATAAAAGTGGGGCTAGAACCGGCTGGAGCAGAAGGCAGCGTGCAAAGCCCGGCAAAGGCTGGAGACAGCAGCAAAGGGCTTCAAGTTTGTTAATGGGGAGTCTGTTGATCGTGTCAGAAGCCTGCGTTAAGCTTAGCATTGGAGATGACCTCTGAATTTAGGACAGTAGGAACTAAAAAGCGAAGGAGGTTGCAGGATCCCACAGGAACAGATTGAGGGCTATGATCACCTCAAAGCAGTGACTAAAGGTAATTAGTTTCTGGATTAAGTTTCTGGTTTATGACTACGACAAAGTAGTTATATACGATTATAAAATTACCCAGAATATGTTTCCTTCTGGAGATGGAGGCAGCAGTTTTGCCTAGTGACCCCAATACATTTTCAAAATTCACTGTATAAACTTGTCATTAGAAACCCTGCAGCTTTTATCGAATCCAGCAAAAAACCCTAGCTCTAGGCTTGTTATCTTAGCTGTAGTGTCCTGGGCCTTACTCCTCACTTCAATACTCGAGTTTTAATTGCACCATAGAGATTTCTAGCAGTCACAGAACTCACTATGTAGTAATTCACACTACTGGCACTAACTAGCTCTGCAGGCTTTGCAAGATCCTGCAATAAAGCCAGCTCTTCTTTGCCCCCTACCCTGAAGGAAAGCACCTTCCCCAGACAAAATGCTGGCCTTGCCCATACTACAGTGACTCCCAGCACTAACAATAAGCCAGTCGCCTCTGCCTGCTTTGGCCCTCATCCTCATGGTGCCAGTCTTGCTCTTTAAGCCATTCCCCAGTGCAGAAGCAGTTCTCAGAGTGGGATCAGACCACGGACTGCAACAGTAAAACTGAACACTTCCACCTTGACTTTGCCTCTCCCTCACTTTCACTCTTCCTGTCCTGTTTCTTTTCCCCTCCCTGCTGGCTCTCTCCTCTCCACCAGGCCCGCGGCATTCCCATCACACAACACTGATGCGGTGTGCATGGCGGAGTAGTGGGTGAGTTAGGCCAGAGGATGTTCATTACACACGTTTGGCAGCAGCTGGCTTGCTCCTCTCTTTGCCTCTCTCTTCGCTTTCCCCACCTCTCCTTGAGGATCTTGAGGTCAAAAAACCGCAGGGCAGCAGCTGCCCCAGCCCCATGGGGCCAGCAGTTTGCCCAGGGGATGCTCAGGCTGGCCAGGCAGGGTGACACAGTCAGGATGTCAAGGCACATCCTCACAGGTCATGCTGCTGTGGGAAGGGTGACTCCTTGTCTTGTAAGATTTTTGGCATAAACAAGGGGCCCAGTGACTGGGGGGACCAGGAGCAAACCCTGGCAGCCCTGGTGCTGCAGTGGCCGCAGGTACCCGGGGAGGCAGGCAGGCAGGCAGGCAGGCAGGCAAGGCTGGGTGCACTGAGCTGACCTGGCCCCCAGGGACAGAGAGAAACAGTGGTTAAATCTGCATGTCTCTGCCAAGCTGCAATGTGGAGCTTCGGGAAGAGGGTGCAGAGTTGCTACACATGGAGGCATAAGGATTTTTTGGCAGTGGAAGAGAGTGTTTGGTATGAGGGAGGCTGGAGGTGTGAGAACAGGAGCCACAAGCAGCCACACAGACAGGGAGGACAGCTGGGAAGTGGGGAGGGGATCCAAGCTATAGAAAAAAGTGAGAACTCTGGAAAGTATGTATTTCCCTGGTTCAGGGGACTGATGTAGAACACAAGCGACTAACACCAAGGTTTCTGATCCACCACAGACATCTGGTGTGACTTTGGGCAGGTTTCCCTATGCTGCATGTGCACAGCAGCTATCTCAAATGACACAGGATAACCACCTTTTGTAAAGGTGATGTGGAAGAATTGACAGAAGACTGTGAGGGGCTCAGGTGAATTGCAGGGAATGCTATAGCCATGAATCAGACAACACTCTCTTCTTCGGGGTGTGAGAATATTGTTTAACTAGCCCTAAGAAATAATGTACATGGGGTATGAGAATATTGTTTAACTAGCCCTAACAAATAACGTACACCCTATCAGACTTTTCAGTCAAAGAAATTCCCAAAGCTTTTGCAGTTTTGGTGAAGAAATGATTCAAAACACTTAAGGTTTCATTTCCACTGCCTCTACTCAGATAAGGCAGCTATAATATGGGTTGTAAATAATAAGTCATAAAGTGTATGAAATATGTACCTCCAGTGATACTCCTCAGTACTATCAAGTGATTCTTTTACAAGCAGATATCTGATTACTTGTTGTTGAGGCGGACTTGTGCTCTGAATTTTTCCAGTTGCCTTTAATATCCAGTGCACGGTGAAATAATTGTAAAACCTGGGCATAGTGAGTTCTGTGCCTCTCTATCCCAATTTGCACCAGGAGACAGGAAAGCAAAGGTGGGTGCGGTGACGATAAAGGCATCCCTGTTAGAAGGTGTGACATAGAGCTGGTAAAGCGCAGCGCAGAGGGTGGCTGACATTTGTGCTCAAAACCCCGCAACTCATTCCCTTTAATCTTTAGGAAACCAGGTCCAAAAACACTGTGTAAACAAAACAATCACAAGGCAATTCTAATGCAGCTAGCCTCTTCTCTAAAACTGAACAGACATAAGCATTTAGTCTCATTCTTAGCTAGATGAGATTGTATTCTTCCTACAGATCTATATGATTTTTGTTTAAGATACATGACTAACAGAAAAGATGCCTTAATTTTCAAGAACAGTTTCCTAGACTTGGGAAAAGGAGTGGCCAGGGGCCAAAAAGAAACAAGCCCTTTTTAGTGGGACTTTGAGCCTTCCAAGCAAAGCCGATGAGTCACGGTGTCCGGCACTGGCTCCCCGCCTTGGTGGCTCTGCAGGCCAATCCACAGCCCCTGCGTCTGCCACCTCACCAAGCATCTTATTTACATGCCAACGACTTTTGCCCTCTTCAATCACAGATAATCAGGCTGCCTGGTAACAGAAAGGGATGGCTATTTAAACGGCTGGCCTATATTTTTCACTATCAAAAACGTAAATACCCAATGTCATTTTAAAGCACTGTAGGAGGGGAGGGATAAGTGGGAGTTATCAAAGGACTAGAAATAGCTGTAAAACTTGGGCCAGTCAGTCTCTCAACCACAGCACCAAAATTAGCAGTGAACGTGAGCGATGAACGGGCTCCCAAGAACTGTGAGTGAAATCTCTTCTGCTCAAATTTTGAGCTAAGATTCTCATTTTCATTTCCTTATGACTTAGAGGTAGCAAATTTGCTTCCAGGAGATTCCACAGCTTCTACTTTTAATTTCCATCTCTTCTGTTAGCTGTTAAATGAGGCACATATGCAAATGCACTACTTCCTCTTCACCCTTGCGCTTGATCAAAATCCCAGTCACGCTGATGGGCTTTTTAGATCGTTCTGATGGTCACTTGGCCCATCATGCCAGCAATTACTTCTCCTACTGCATAAATTCCCCTCCTTGAAAGGTTACCCTGGCATTCCTGCTTCAAGTGCTGGGCAAACTGCCTTCTTAGGGTAGCAAGAACAGGCTTGTCCAAAGGACAAGCATGAACTTGTTCACTTAGCTGTCCTTTTCTTCTCCTCCTCCCTTCCCCCATTAGCATTGCACTTCACTGTGGCAGACAGAATTTGTATCAGATGAGCTAAGTAGTGTTTACCTCTAATGAAATCCTTAACTACTACAAGGGACCGTCTGTCCATACTATGTTTTTTGGCCTTTGTAATGGCAGCATCTCGACAATTCCTCCATCTGGGAAACATTTTTCCAGTTGAATGAGTCTCCAGAAACTGCCATAAACAGCCATAATTTTCGTACACATTTCATATGAAAACCACTCCTATTTCCAAAGTTTTCTTTAGATTTTTGTAAATAGTCAACAGATCTTCTAAAATCAGCTGAACAGATGGACAAGGACATTTCTATAGGTTTTGGAGCCCTGAAGTCTCCATTTTTCAATGTATAAGATTTCAAAAGGTTACATATTTTCAAATGCTCGGTTTTGTTCAGGTGCGTGTAGGGTGCGCTGGCAAAATTTGAAAGAGCAGGCAAGCTTATAAAAGCAGCAACTTTGCTTACAAGGCAGTTCCAGGTTAAGAAACCAAAGTGGAACAAGGTGTTTCAGGTGAAAACCTTTGCCATTTTTCATCGCTGTCATTTGCCGTCGTACTAGAGGAATGCCAACCACGGGCGCTCGCTGCGGAAAGCCTCTGCTTGACTGGCAGAGTACATTATGTACAGTCAGGATACCGCGTCCTGGACTCTCATACCTTTTCCAGACCTGCCAGCTTGGCTGCCGGCCTGCGGTAACAGGAGGTGCTCAACTGATTGCTAACAACAAACAATACTTTCGGATCTTTAACGGCTGGTAGACAAAAGTACAGTATGTGCTGTAAACTGCATTTCTCATTCAAAAGGAGAAACTGTCCAAGCAGGGCATATAAGGTATGCACAAAAGGCAACTAGGCAAAACCAGGTTATGCTCAGAGAGCTCCAGGTTTCAACTTTACCTCGACGTTATTTCAGTGTCACCTGAAGCATCTGACAGTGACAATCACAAAAGCTACTAGCTATCAATAGCGTTGATTCAAGAACCCATCACAGCCTCAGCTTTAGGGCAGACAGTAGGTAAGCCTGTCAGAGATCTAAATAAAGTAGATGAATGAATGCAACCGTCTGTCACATGTGCATTGTGTGCAACAAAGGTAAATTTAAGTTGAGCTAAGGATGTTTTAAGAGCAAGTGTGCAAAGCTGAGCTTCTGAATAGGTATTATGTCCTATCAAGGACTCATTGTTTAGCAGATCCTATATCTAACAATGCCTCATTGTGAAGGCTCCAAAGATCAGTGCATTAAATACCAGTTTTTCAGACCCCTTCACATTTTCAGTGTCTTCCAGTGCTGCAAACACTTGGATATTCTTGCTACACTCATACCTGTATGTGCATCTATGGGCTTTGTCTACGCTACTCTGTGAAAGGGAGAAATAGCTCAGATCAATGGCTTCAACTCTTCAAGATTTTTATTCTGTCCCATTCCAAAGAAATCTCCTTTTCGGGATGTTGGAAAGCTACTGCACATGTGAAAAAAGAAATCTGGATTTCACAAATGATTCTACCTGGATGGCTACTTCAGATGGAGATCAGGAGAAATAGCACTGTGTAAGGCCATGGATTAACATGCATTTACATATCCAGGCTCTGTGCATGCAACTGGAGGGAGGATATGGCCTTCTATAGGAGGAGAAATTCCGGTTCATTATACTGGATGTAGGAAGTGGCTTTGTGCAATGCAGTCACGGGCACAGGGAGACAAGTACCGCTTCTTTGCTGACAACTAAAGTATGTGAAAATGCTGTAATCTAATTACCAAAAATGAGTGGAAGACTGGTGACAGAATCAACATCAGAGTGGCATGGTGGTGCAGAAGTGCCAGGTGAGAGATCTCCACACCCCTACTGCAGAGAAGGTGAGACGTAGCTCTGGATTTGTAAAACCGGTGTAATGAATTGCAGCAAACGTTTAATTCTCAACGATTCCAACGTGAGATATATTCATGGGGCAGATTTTGGACACAGGTGGTTGTGGTGGGGTGTCAACAGCCCTCCCAGCCATTAAGCTTAATTAAAATAAGGACCTGCATTTTCCTTCTGGCACAGCCTCCAGCGTGGGACCCCTTGGAGGCAGGCTGGAGGAGGAGGAAGGCGGAGTGAAGGGGGGGGTGTAGGGTCGGAGCGGGGGCGGGGGAGTGGGGGGTGGTGGTGGTGTGAAGGGGAGGAGATCTTTGAAACCACTGCTTAGGGATGACGGGGACATGGCTCTGGCAGCCCTCTAAACCTCTGCACAGGGACAGGCAATCTAGTGGGTTTGAGAGACAATTAAAATCACCGCTCCTTTTGCTGGCAAAGAAAAGAAAGGTGAAAGATTACTATAAATGCCCTACCCCTGCCATCGAAAATAAAGAGTTAATAAATGCCATACTACAAGTTTGACAGAAAGATTTCCCTGGGCTTGCCTCCCAGGCTAGTTATTTTCAGGTTTGTACCCCAGATTCTGCAAATGTGAATCTCTACTCCAGCTTTGTGCCAGCACCACACCAATGCAGGGCATGCAATTAGGCACCAGCACCATAACGAGAGGAAACATTACAATCCAGTTTTGTCACTGGATAGCAAATCAGCGTGCTGGCAATTTGAGTTAACCGAGCTCAGCTGGGTTTCTGAGCAGCATATGCTGCATACAGCATATCCTCCATAATAAAGGTATCCTTTTAATCAAAATCTGTACATTTTATACACGCCTGAAGCTCTTCTACAGCAGCTGAAAACTAGTGAATTATGTATCACAAATTCCTGCATGTGCTAGACTTGCCATTTTCAAGCATCTTTAGACACTAAGGAGAGAGAGGGTCTGTCTACATAAGGATAAATGAAGTTCAAAAGGCCCATCTGTAAAGCACTAGAAGTTGGTGTAGAACGTGGTCACATCAGCTGTGAAATCAGCCTTATTAAAGCACAATTAAGGTTAAGGATGTTTTCTTCACTGGTGTATTCTAGTGCTCTTGTCACCATGTTAAGCTAATTCATTTACAAAGCTCCTCCCTTCTAGAAAAACTTCCCATTCCAGAAAATGCATATAGTAGAGCTACTGCCAGTTGCCCCCCCCCCCTTTCTCCACTCCCAGCAGCCTTACATTAGCGTGAAGAAGGAAAAAAAGAAAAACGTCTGAACTTGTCTGTGTTCAAACGTAGCAATCCCCAGTACTCAAATGTTTCTGACCAGATTTTACTTCCAGATTATAACCAGGGAGAGATCTGACTCTTAAATTGACCCCAGGGCGGTGTAACATTGAAGTTCGGTGTCAGTTTTGAACTGCAATTTAAAATGAAACGGCAGCCCTTCAGAGCTGCTCAGCTCTGCCAGGCAGCCAAGGTTTTTCCAGCTTGGGCTAGCTTAGAACAGTTCTGACTGTAATTTTAATTTTGTCGACACAGAAATGCTCTCCACTATGCCTTCCCATGGCATTCTGTGGCCCTGAATTTCTGGCACTCTCCTTTCCCTCAAAACTGTAGGGTTTTTATCTGATTAGCTGTAAGTGATCTTGATAACTACTCAGATCTAGTTATTTCTTGAATTCATTGCTCGGAGATCAAACATTACATCATAAGAACTTAATCCTGTTCCGAATGAAGCCAAGGACAAAACTCCCATTAACTTTCGTGTGTGCAGGATAAGGCCATAAATCCTTGAAAAGCTGAGCGTCCCATTTTCAAATTAAAACATAATGAACTTAATAGTCATGGATTTAAAGGCTGTTAGATTTCGCATCTTGCATGAGATTCTGCAGCTGGGCTACAAACACTTTTTAAACTTTGATGCTCTGAGGGAGGGTCATTTTCTGGGAGCTCCCATCATTATCTATCAGGCCAGTACACAAAATGCACAATGGAAGTGATACTGCCCTGACTGCAAACAATGTCTTTGGAAAGCTTCAAACAATTTCTTTGTAAACAACTGATCAGGGTAATTACGTTTTCTAATCTGAAATGGTGCTGTGACATTGTTTCAGGTAACACATGAATCATGCTAAAGGGTTTTCCCCGGCTAACGCTGGCTACCTTATCTAAGCAAGCTCTACTCTAAGGATGGAGACCTAAGCCTGATGAAGTATTGTACTGGCACTGCAGGTAGTGGCTCCACCACCTGCCCCCAAGCCTCCTCCGATCCGCCGCTGCTGTTGGGCAGACAGCTCGCCAGGTAATTAAAAAACCCGAAGAAATAGCGGAGCTGTGCCTAATGCCTCATGATCCCAACTCATTCTCCCGAGGAGCTGAGGCGTCAGATGGGACGACCTTGCTGCATATCTGAATGATGCTGAGCCCAGGTGAGAGAGCTACAGCCTCACTTAGCAGGAGAAGGCAAACATGGCTTTGATGACTTTGCGCTTGCTAATGAACGCAAATGACCTAAAACACAATGAGTGTGTCTCCCACCACCTTTAAGCCAACTTGCAACGTAATAATGTGGCTGTCAAATCTTCGCCACTGCATGGGATTGTGTTAACAAACTAGTCCAAGTTTATTACACAAATCATGAGTAAATCCTTGCAGAAGCAGCAGCTCTAGCCTTCTGGTTTGTTTGGTTTTATTTTTAACAGCAGTTACAATGGGAAAACTGCAGTATGACCTGCCCCTGCAGTATTCTTTTATTCTTCAATCTCTTGTCATAGATGCGATCTGTACACTGCTTAATTTTTGTTATCATTGCCTTGGATATCTACCAGCTATGATTGTCATGATTAAATCAGTATTAACTTAATTACAAAGGGCTTTACTCAAGATAAACAGTAAAGAAGTGATCCATAACAGTGAGAACTGCACTGCTGAGGACGTCTAGCAAAGGCCCTTCAGATACTTTGAGCTATCTTTTTTTTCCTCACATAAGTTTTTCTTTCTTTTTTTTTTTTTTTAATCCAGATGTGTTGGTTTTGTCAAATCCAAGAAATTAGATCAGTCTGTCACCATCAAGTCTGATCCTTGAGGTCAGCCCCACCAATGCCTTTGGCCATGATTTCTCTTTACTGCCTTCGGCAGCTACATTTTTCTCTTCACTCCAAACTTGATGCCACTGGTGGTCTGCCATGAGTCAGACGCTGAGGGTTTCCCTAATTTCCTCCTCAGAGTGACATGAACAAAGGACATCAAGATTTGGCGCGCTTCCCATGTTCATCTCCTGCTCTAAGGTATTCCCATTCTGCAGGATGAACACACAATCATTGATATAATTACAATGGAAGGAACCATTTATCTCTGCTCGCCTCTCTTATTTGACCTTGCAGCAGTTTAGTTGTGATTTAGACACTGAATCTGTCCCAGCTGAATTCAACAGCAGAACTCGCACAGATTTTAATAAGAATATCAGGCCTTTTCTAATTAGAATGGTAATCATACATTGCTGACACAACAGCTGATGATCTAGCCTTTTAAAAAGCTTTTCAAAAAAATCTCCCATTTTTTTACATATTGTATACAAATAAGGTATGTATAGAGAATATACATAAGTCACAAGTAAAAAGACAGTAAGGGACATTCCAGCATTTCAAGTGAAAAGCTAAGAGTTTTCCACAAATTATACAAGATTTTCTTAAAAGTTTAGGACCTAAACTAAGTTTTCCAGAGACCGTGGTCTGTGTATTCAGCCATTTGATAGAAAACCTATGGCCAACCACTCTCTATTCTCCAGGGAGAAGCCTGGAAGAGCTTCCATCAGGTGAAGTTTAAACATCCTCGTTTTCCTCAAAGTCCTGCCTTCTCAATAGACTCAGTTAGCGTTCTACTGAATACTATCAACAGAAAAGGACACACGGCATTCAGTACAAAATTCAGACTTCTGGGTTTTTTCTGCCACCTGTGCTTAAAATAAAGTACTTCCAGATAATGAATGTTTCCTAATTTCTCATGCACATATGTCCAGAAATTTCTCTTGTTTTCCAACAGCAGGAGAAGGAGCTGTTATTGCACCCTTTCTCACTTTCAAGAGCTGAAATAGTGTCCATGGGATGATATCAGAAAGGTTAGGATGACCTCCCCTTACAGTGACTATTTCTTGTATGACATTTTCTTATATGAAAATTCTTCTATGACATTTCTTGTATTTTTACTTGTATTTCTTCTGTAAATCTTCCCTAATTATTAAATACTTTCTCCAGAGGCCTGAAAATAATTTAATTATGGTTATGTCCTTTTTACTCACTGGTGGTTTCTTCATTTTTCCCAGTGGGACAACCACTTGCAATTCTCTCTCATGTCTTTTGGCCTAACACAGAACAGCTGGTTCTTCTAAAGGAGTTAGACCTCACCTCACCTGTAAAGCATGAGATAAATCCTATCTGAGACTACTGCTCATACACAGGTTGATTATAAAGCAGAGATTCTGCTATGCAGAGCTGTCAGAGAGCCAAAGTTATGGGATGCAGGCTAGTTTCTTGTCTACGGGCTTCTGGCAGAAGTCAGAAAGTTAAAACTCGGAGACATAGAAGAGACCTTCCCCTGGAGGAAGGGATGATGGATTTGCTGATGTTGCATGCACTGTATTTTCTGGCTGACAGAAACTTGGTGAAATTCAGAAGCCCCTGCAAGCTGGAGACTGACTGGGGAGGGAGCAGCTCAGCAGAGCAGGACCAGGGGTGGAGTTGTTGTTGAACATGAGTCAGCAGTGCGCCCTTGAGGCAGTGAAAGCTAAAGCACGTGCCAAGCTGCACTAGCAAGAGAGCAGCTAGCAGCTAGAGGGAAGAGGCTGTTCCCTTCCAATTGACACTTGTGAGCCCACATTTGGAGTCCCCTGTCATGTCCACTCTTGGGTTTCCTAGTAAAAGACACTAACATGTCTAGACCAAGTCCAATGGAGGGCCACCAAGACTGCGGGGCATGACATTCAAGGAGGGACTGAGGAAACCAGGTTTGCCCAGCCTGGAGAAGAAAAGGCTGGGAGTGGAATTGTGATCTGATTGTGATCTTCAACTGCTTAGAGTGGCGCTACAGACAAGATGGAGCCAGGCTTCTCTCAGAGGAACGGGCAAGAGGCAATGGCCACAAGCTGCATCCAGGGAAATTCTCAGCAAGTATAAGAAGGAAAAAAAATCAGGTAAGAGTGGTTAAACCCAGCCAGTTAGGTTGGGGAATCTCCACCCTCAGATACTTTCAAAACTTGATTAGACAAGGCCATGAACAACCTCATCTGGCTTTTGAGTTAGCCCTGCCTGGAGCACAGGGCTGGACTAGATGACCTCCAGGGGTCCTTTCCAATCTAAATTATTCTGTGGTTCTATAAATAAGGTAAAGGTTGCAAGGAAAAGGACCTAAATCAGACTCAGGAGTGGCATGAGTCTTTCCTGTGTTGAGAGGAGAGAACAAGCCTGCAGGCTGTTGCTACTGTTGACCTCTCAAGGGCTGGATGATTGAAAATCACTCCTGGATGCAGCGGAGCGTGTGTTCCTGGCACAGCGCTTGCATTGAGCCATTCCCAAGTTTCTCTAAGCAGTGGCCTTATCTGGGTGGAGTGCTGTCAGTCAGGCATTTTTTCCTTCAATTTTGCCTCACCCCTTGCCATTACAGCGCGTTAAACCCAGCCTGTTCAAAGGACTCACCAAACTGCCACACTACAAAAACAGGAGTGTGTTTTTTGCAATAATTTTAAATTTTTTTAATACGATTTTAATTTCTTGGGAATTAATTAAAACCTTTGATGGCACAAGTGTTGCACGAGTAAAATGTACCGATTACACAGAAATTCCTATTTCTAACCTGAATTAGAACAACAGTCAGAAAGAAGAAGCAAATAGGCTTGGACTAGAGGTATTCTCCTCTCTTTCTTTTGGCTAAAAATATTCTACTTAAGATAAATAAAGAGCCATATATTTAGTTATTCAGATGACTTCAGAAAGGAATAGGCTGGAGTGACATTTTTCATGTCGGGTAAACTGGTGGAATGTATACTCTAATAACCACTAAAAGAAAAGTTCTGATGCGCTCCTTAGAAAAGTTTTGCTCCACTATCAGCCACTCACCTGACACACACAACCCTCCTTACCTGTATTGAACCAAAACATTTTACACTTATTTAAAAAACAATAAAATAAAATACTGAGTTTGATTTTCAGACTAGTCAGTTGGAGTCAAAAAACATTTTAATCTGATAATACCTGCCCAACAGACTAATAAATCTGTCTTTTCATAGCAAAAAGTATCGGAGTTTGGATTTTCTTGCCTAAGTAAGGACATGTACATCTTGAGCAACCTTTTACATGCAAGAAGTTCTAGTAATGTGGCTTCTCTTGGGTTTAAGTTGTTCTCTGCTCATGTTTCATAGGGTTGGGACCTATGAGAAGAGTAACAATCTGTGGCAACAGTGACAACAAAAGGCTATGACCAATAAATTCAATAGACTTTTTAGAATCGTGTGTGTTTCATGAACAGGCTGTCATTCCATTGTTTAAAGTCCCGAAATTTTCACATTTCGAAGAAGCTTCTCATTTTAATCTCTCCATTGTAGAAATGCCATTTTGTGTTAAAGTCTTGCATTTCCTTACATCCATAATTTAGCATTGGCATGCCACACTTACTTAGTAATTTTTTCTTGTAGGAAAAAAAAAATTAAGAGAAACATCTACACTATAAAATTATCAGCAGCCCTGAGAACAGGCTCACAATGGGAAACTCCACCATCCTGGTCCTCATTCAGCCTGAACCGCTGCCTTTTAGTCCAGGCGGAGCTCAAACTCCGAACACTCATATTGTGCTTATGATGAGGCAGACTCAAGATATCTTCCGGGGACTGTAGTGTCACACCTGATCTGTCCAGACTGTGGGAAAGGGGAAAGGAAGCTCAGATCACACCACAGTGCGAGTGTGATGCGCCTTTCCCCTTAGCACACCAGAGCTGAAACCAAGCCTACATCCAGTTTGAACGTGGGCATGCATCGCACGGATGGCTGACAAGCTGAGTCTCAGGTAGGCTCATGGGAACAGCCTTACCTGGCAGCGGAAGTAGCCTCAAGCTGATCAAAATCTCCAGCAGAATTAGGAAATGCTCTGTTCAGCAGACAACAATTTTATGAATTCATTAAAATCTTTTCTACTAAATCGTTTTTGTTTTCAGCTTGATTTGGGTTCAGTTCCTCACTCTAGACCTTACACGATTTTCTTATAGTCAAGTGTCTGCTCTCTGAAATAGGTTAAGGTGAGCACTTTCAGACAGAAAATTGTCGTCTTCGTTTCCAAGGGGACCCAACTCTTAGCATTTTCTTAGCCTTTAAAAATGGTAACTCAAAAAGACATGCAAACGTTACATGAGATAAGAAATGGAAAGCAAAGACTGCTAAAGTTAGCTCTCATGCCCCCAGCTCTTGCCTAAGTAGACTCCAGTGTCCAGCAAATCACACAGACTGTAATGCATGCTGCCACATCCCAGCCCTTTTGCAATGCATGGCAAAATTCCCAGAGATTTCAATAGGAGTAGATTTTAACGCAAAGTTGGCAAGCTTGGAAAAAAATAAAATAAAGCAGAAGTATTTTTAAATCTTCATGTTAGAACAAAAAGCATGTTAGAGGCTCTATATCAAAAGTGAAAACTGAGGCTGAA
Source organism: Rissa tridactyla (assembly GCF_028500815.1). Taxonomy (NCBI): domain Eukaryota; kingdom Metazoa; phylum Chordata; class Aves; order Charadriiformes; family Laridae; genus Rissa; species Rissa tridactyla. The sequence goes on from NC_071467.1 coordinate 43,542,812, forward strand.
ACTCAACTCCAGCTTCATGCGTACTTCTAACCTTTATGCCAGTATACTGCGCAGTTTCTTTAAATACAATAGAAACTCTGCCACTTTGAAGATAAGCCCTCACAGTTAGCTTAAAACAATAATTCTGTACTTTCTTTCCTGTTTCTAGATTTATTTTAAGTATTAGTATAAAATGTCAGAGTCTGATAGCAGCCAGATCAGTTTGTATAAAAATCGACTGCCTGTTTGTAGTATATTACAGGCTATATTTGACACAGGAAAGCACTTAATCATGAATGCTATCAGCGCACCACACCCATCTTTGTAACTGCCTTATAAGCTAGATTTATCACCATGAACTTGAACTGGATAGAGACAAGTAATAATGAATAATGCAAACCCCTTCTGCGGAGGTAGGGTTAAAGGTGTATTATCCACAATACGACTGCCAGACTCCAGTTCAGAAGCCGTGCTCGTATCTATCAGTGGCACAGAGGCATCAGGACCAACTCTCTTTCACTTTAGATTGATGTCCAGAGGACTATTTCCACTGGAGTCATCAGGCTCAGATAAGCAGAGTTCAGATAAAAGAGAGAAGAGTCTGTCTCAAATATATGATTAACCAGATTCTGCCATTTTAGGTGTTTTATATCTATCAGCTCATTGCATTTGCGCAGCAGAGCTGATGGCCCTTCAAAGACTTGAGTAAAACCCACAAACCCCTTTGCCACATGTAAAGTTTGAATTTTTATCTTTTTTATCTTTATTCTAGCTTTTGAGCTCTAATTACAACTTTTGAATGTGTGCACTTCAGAAACATCCTGAAAAGCGCCCACATTACGTAGGGGACAGGACTTTCCTGCTTTTCTCTGTTGACTCATGCAGAGTACCACTCTCTCCTACAGAAGCTGCCCCTGTAGCCGGGCCCCCCACGTTTCTGTGTCTACCATCGCGCAGAAGCTCTTCCAAACTCGTGTATAGAGTCAGCAGTGAGAAGGAGCAGAGCCAGGGTGGTCAGACAACTGAAGCTGTTCCCTCAGCTGCCCTCTCCTGCCCGTCTTGTCCCCTCAGCTCCTGCCAGCAGCTCTCCCTGGAGAAGGGAAGGATTCAGGCGGCTGTAGAGGCTGCCTCTCCTCCGGGATGCTTCTCCCCTCTGGGCTGCCACTGACCCCCCTGCCCGCTTCCTCCCTGCTGCCACACCGCCCTGTGCCAGCCAGCCCGTGGGGGACGGAGGACAGCGGTGCAGCAGGCAGAGCCTGCTTCTCACCTCGGCAGAGCGTGTCAAGGAACCAAAAATCTTTGCGAGAAAAGAAAGAAAAATTCTACTGAAAATGATGCTTTTTGCAAAAGCTAACTGGAGAGTAAGCTGTGACAGTCACTTTGAGAGATGCTGTGGACATTCACATTTTCGGCACATGGTCACTACTGAATATGCACAGAAAGGAGCCCCGTTACCTATTTATGACATTTGTTCACAGCAGCCCAATTAGGAGCCACATTTTAAAATCTAAGCCCTTGGTATTGCCTCGATTAAAAGAGAGGAATTTTGTTTGGGCATTATTAGTATATCAGTCAAACCTAGCTCAAAGACAAAGCTTTTTACCCTATATATCCTCACAACTTAAACAATACTTATTGGAATAGTGCTAAACCCTCAAAAGCTTTGCAAGTAAATGCACCCGCAGGAGTCTTGCACATTTGTGAATCACTTCACCCTTCACGACTGCCTTTAACTCAAGCTAGAACAGGAAAGGTACCAAACAACACGCTGGAATATATTTCAGTAGTTCAAGAGAAATGCTGAAATATGCAGAGAAACACTCCTTAGGTAGAACATTTTTTTTCTCTCCAGTAAGAAAACACACTTGAGTTTCCGAGGATCGGTTTCATACCTCCTCTGAAAGATGCCTCCTTCTGTGGACGGTGCTCATCGTGTGGTGGTGAAGGACTTCTCCACGGTGACTCAGAGGGCAGAGTGCCACCTAACCGCACTGAATCACCAGCGCTTCCCAGAGCGCCCACGAGCTCCCAGGTGGCCCAGCCTTGCCAGCTTGGAATGAGGTAATATGGCTGCAAATTAAATAAAGACAGAAACCACCGAATCAAATTCAAAGGGATATGGCAGAGTGATATATTTTGGATTTCAATAAATTAAGGTCATTCTCACTTGGGGACGTGATTCTTTCTCCACCATGCAGAGCAGACACCCATCCGTTCAATAACTTCCTTCTGGATGCTGCTAATAAATAATTTTTATTAAACTAGAAAACTCCCTTCAACTGCGTAATGCTGTATACCTGGAAGAAATAATGGGTTTGATAGCCTTAATGATAAGTTTAAGCACTGAAAAGCAACATGACACTAGGAAGTGTGTCCTTTACCTCATCACTCTAGCCCTAACTTTTTCAGTCATAAATGTCATCAGTGACCATACAACTGATTAACATCTTAAAAAAATACATTGTCAGTTGAATCTGGCAACCGGTACTACGGACAGACAATTCGTTCATCAGAGGCAGTCGCGCACAGTTACCAGATCTAAGCTCAAATCAAGGTACGGGTAGGGAAAAAAATCTATGTATGAGACACCACTGGTATTCAGGGCTTCGTATTATGTCAGACATTAAATTAGCAGGAGAAAAATCATATGATTATCTCACTCCAGGTAGAAGACACTAACAAGTAACTTCAGAAGGAGCAAGGCTAATACTCTGAAGAATCTCATGGCCAATACACTGAAAGCTCAAACAGTGGTTAGATACAAGGATTTTGAAAGTTTGGGGATTCTACAATAGGCCTCTAGTTGATCTGTAAGTTTCCCCAAAGCACTGTTTAAGAAAATAATTCAGATATGATGCATTGTATCTGGAGGTACACAAAAGAGCAAAACCCAGAGACAGACAACAAAAAATAAAGGCAGTACTTGTGAAATGGGAGAGCTTAAACTTGCTATTAAACCAATAGCAAGTGAACAGCCACCACATTAAATGGCAAAGGCCTATTTGTTTTGTACAGGTAGCATTAGAAAGAAGTATTAATCAATCCTAGCTCATGAAATTGCTGAGCCAGTTCAACCGCTGCTCATCCATGGATTCCAAAATCTGCCATCCCTGCTGTGAGATGCTTTTCAGGGTTTTGTGGCCAGATTTATCCTTAAGGGTACTGCTGTGATCTACAATTAGTGACACAGAAACAGAAACTAAATTATTATGTCTAATAATCACTTCTAAGGCTACAGAGATTGATTAGCCCTCTTGATGGTTTTTTCTTTAAAGTGAGCTTGTATAATCTTTTTGTCTATCCTCTTTTGGTGTAGAAAGTGGATCACCAAAATGCCTCTGTTTTCATTACGGCTTAAATGTCCCCCCAGAGAAAGTGAACATCAGCCGGAAAGAGGTTTTACAGTATGAATACCTGGGAGATCGTGGGCCTGAAATGAAGGCCAAAGAAGTACCTTCCAAATCTGTTTGTATATTGATGTTCTTACCTTCCATCGCCTTGCCAGACAATACTGCAAAGAACAAAGGTGTCACCTCTGCCCTGAGCACTTAGTGTATAATTCAAGGGGTGAAGCAATAGTGATGGCCCTAAAAGAGGAACAGAGAACTGTCAGAAGACGTCCCCACTGGCACATGCACCGAGTCTGGCTTCAAAACCCACATACAAGACAAATCCATGTCACTTACTCAATACCAATGGCTGATGTTCTGCTATCCTGCTCTGGTGTTTACCCCAGGATGTAATGCGCCCCTACCAGCTGCCCCAGGGTCTGTCCAAGGAATTTGTTCTTTGCGTGAAGGTGTCCAGCACCCACAAGAGGGCCACTTGCTCCTGCTGCTCTGGCACACACGCATTTATCCAGATAACCTTCTAAATCTCTCCCAGCAGCAGCTCACTGACCTGCAGCAGAAGCCCATCACCACTCACCTGATGGCATTCACCAATCCACAGCTGCAGGAAGGAAAACGCTGGGAGATGTCCCTTTCCAATGTCACCTGTCTGGGCTTTCTTCCCCCCAGTAACCTGGAGGTGGTGACCGATGCTCCCCAGAACACCCACATCCACACCTCCTTCTCATGGAGACAAACTGGGTCCCGGGGAACAGACACACCCATTGGCATGTCCACAAAGAGCCAACAAGAAGAGCATGTGCCTGGACACCTACAGTTGCATGCTCCACCCGTGGTCCACCTGGGCTGGGGGGCAGCTGTTATGGGGTGGGACTGCACTGCCCCTTTCAACCAACTGCCCCCAGAGCCCTTGTGATGGGCCCGCTCACACAGCCCTGTGCTCAGCACACCAGGAGTTAGCAGGGACACCATGGATGCCAGCGCTCCCTGCTTCTATTCCTCTAGTGAGGACCTGCAGCTGGACATCATAGTTGGGGCCGTCCTCTTTCTGGGGCTGGATAAATACAGAGGGAATGGGAGATGGTGTCTAACCCCCACAAAACAGTGGTGTGCCTCACAGAAAAGTCAAGCTTTGCAGTGGCAGGCTCAATGCAGAAGACTTTGCATATAGAGGTCTCTGCCGCTTCCCTAAATGCAATCTAGCATTTCTAGTGCAGGGGAAGCAACAGAGTGGGAAAAATCAAGTACACCCGACTATAAGAACTTTGAAAGTGGAAGTAGATCCTTATAAGTCTACCCCAAGAGCTCATCTCTTTTGTCCAGCACCAGGATGCATGAATGAAAAATGTCTTACAGATCCAGCACAAGGTACTTAATGGCTGTCAGTATGCAGAACTAACCACCCCTGCACCCTACAGCTACATGGACAAGAAACTTAGCATTCAGCTGTCAGTGCCATGTTAACGATGGCAGAGATGGCTGGGTTATATGCTGTACCTTTTGAGGAATGCTGACATTGCCCCAGTTGCAGAAATCATAGAATCACAGAATCATTTAGGTTGGAAAAGACCTTTAAGACCATCAAGTCCAACCATTAACCTAATGCTGCCAAGTCCACCAGTAAATCCTTCCATTTGATTTCTCAGCTTTCACTCCTGTATTATTATTATTTCAGCTTAGTCACAGAGTCTTCCAGGAACAGGCAAACAAGTTAATTTAAAAAAAAAAAACAACAAAAAACAAATAAACAGACTAAAGAAACACAAACAGAGATGAAAAAAAAAAAATCAAGAGGAAAACCAGCTCTCCTTTGTGCACTACAGCACAGTCAAAGCAAAACACACACCCACGCTCCCTCCTACTTTGTAGTTGACTTTTAAGTCCTGCCGTGTCCAACAGCTGGAAGCTGTCTTGCATTGGACCGTGTGCAGGGATGTGCCAGAGATTCCCTCTTACTCCCTTGGGTGGGATGTAAAGGATTCCTCTCCTCATAGCTGGCATTCCTGCTGCACTGAGTCACTTTATAACCGAGACAATAACATACAAGTCTTGTTCAAACACACATAGATAAATACTGTGATTTTTTTCTCATGATATAAATATGAGAATGTCCATTGGATATGAAGCTTCCTGGCCAAAACCTGTATTAAAAACAGAGTAGCCCGTGCTCACCACCTGCAGACATACTTTGTTGTTTTTATCGCACCTTCCCAAGATTAATTATTCAAGGAAGGGGATTCAAATTCACAGCATAGCTATTAAAATAAATTTTGGTCCTGGAACATGCAGGAGTCAATAACCTGCTCATTCCTCCAAGTAGCAACCAGCACAAGCACAAAACTCTGTTGTGTCATGTCTTGTTCCTAAGCATAAGACCACATGATCCTTTACCAGCAGCTTTAGAAGAACACGTCATCTTGTCTGACATGTTTGTGCTGCACTGATGGGGTAAAAGTAGAAAGGTTTGATTTGGGGTGGGGGTTTTTTAGGTTTGGGGTTTTTTTGGTTTTTTGAGGTGATTAGTTGGAAATGCAAACATGAGTCAAAACTGAATATGGGTCACAAGCTGCCAAAGTTGCATTTCTACTCTGAAGACATTATTAGAGATAGTAGAAAGCAAATATCACTGTTATCACTGTTGTCACTCTTAGGTGAGAGTCTGGTGGAACCCAGTGCGGACAAGAAGAGGAGGGGAAGGAGGTGGCTCTGATCTTGAGTTCAGGTTCTGTGTATTAACAACCCACGGAACCTGAGATGTTTGCATTTGTGGTTCTGGAGCAAACTGAAATGAAAGAGAAGTCTTAACCACAACATTAGGGTTTGGGGTTTGGACCCATTTCCCCCTGCCCTGCAAGGCTGAGGTTGTCCATAGTGGTGTTTATTGTCCATCTGGGTTATGAGACAGCATCTAATCAGGGAGAGTATCAGAGCTCTGCATGCACCGGAGAAACACTGGGGTGTCAAAACCGTTTCATGGTGGGAAATAGTTACCCGTGATTGGGTTATGCTTTATTACACTCCAAAGATCTCAGCAGGGTTCTCTTTGTACCTTTGCTCACATGAAGCTTCCTCTTTTCTATGCATATCACCCCAATAGAAAAACTTTTTTCCCTTCAAGATTAACTAAATGTGTCAGCTTGTCATTATGTAGGTTTTAGATATTTTATTCAGCTTTTTACAGCTTGTTCTTTCTCTTTTTTTTCTTTTGCCACAGAATCTGATGGAGGAAATTTGGAATCACAGGATAGCAGATACAATTTAGCTAGTACTCTGTGCAAAGTAAGGCTATCTTGCCATTCAAAAGTAGATCTATGGAAAATAACAGGATTAATTGCTCAACAAAGTACATTTTTGCTTAAACTAGTTTACTGGTATTGTGGCCCACGAGTAAGAGGTATAGGAGGATCCCTGAGTATCCCAAGGTATAGAAGTATCCCCTGAGGATAGGGAGGCTGTACAGAGAGACTTGGATAGATTGGACCGATGGGCCAATGCTAACGGTAGGAGCTTCAACAAGGCCAAGCGCCAGGTCCTGCACTTGGGCCACAACAACCCCATGCATCACTACAGGCTTGGGGAAGTGTGGCTGGAGAGCTGCCTGGCAGAAAAGGACCTGGGGATTCTAATTGACAAGCAGCTGAACATGAGCCAGCAGTGTGCCCAGGTGGCCAAGAAAGCCAATGGCATCCTGGCTTGTGTTAGAAATAGTGTGACCAGCAGAAGGAGGGGGGTGATTGTCCCCCTGTACTCAGCACTGGTGAGGCCACACCTTGAGTATTGTGTCCAGTTTTGGGCACCTCAATATGAGAGAGATATCAAGGTGCTGGAGCGAGTGCAGAGGAGGTCAACGAAGCTGGTGAAGGGCCTGGAGAATAAATCTCATGAGGAGCGATTGAAGGAGCTGGGACTGTTTAGTTTGAGGAAGAGGAGGCTGAGGGGAGACCTCATCACTCTCTACAACTACTTGAAAGGACATTGTAGAGAGGTTGGTGCTGGTCTCTTCTCACAGGTAATTAGCGATAGAACGAGAGGGAATGGGTTCAAGCTGCAGCAGGGTAGGTTTAGGCTGGACATTAGGAAAAAATTCTTCACAGAGAGAGTGGTCAGACACTGGAATAGGCTGCCCAGGGGGGTGGTGGAGTCTCCATCCCTGAATGTGTTTAAGAGTCATTTAGATGTGGTGTTAGGGGATATGGTGTAGGGGAGAACTTTGTAGAGTGGAGATGATGGTTGGACTCGATGATCCCAAGGGTCTTTTCCAACCTGAATGATTCTATGATTCTATGATTCTACAGCTTCCCTACAGAGCAGACAAAACTCTGTTGATTAGGCCAGACTCTTGGAATATTCCTTAAATTCCTGGCCTCATGTCTCAGGCTACTTTGCGGTGGTTCAGTCTTTCTGTTTTTACATACACAAAACCTAACAACTCCAGTCTCCTCACAAGGTCTTGGTTTCATCAGTGCAGAACAGGAACAATTTTGAACGGCAGAAAAGTTTAGTGGTAAGCAAACATAATTTTTCATTCAGTCCATCCAATCCCCATCCAAGACCCAAGACACTACAAAAATTGACTCTTCATCTAACCACTTGTTCGCACGGGAATTTGGATTCTGGATGACTGGAAATATATCGACAGATTTCACACACAGATAAGAGCTCTGTCTTCTGCAAAAAAACCCTATGTGCAGAGTATCAATGGGATAAGCTTTGGGAGCTATTTTACTGTAAAAAGATAGATTTATAATTGCATGCTTATAGATACTAGAACACGCTAAAAGGATATGGGTGCATGGTACAGGCTAGCTTTCACAGAGCAGGCACCGTTTGTGTTCAGCGTCTTTCTAGGCAAATCACTGGCATTGAGACAAGTAAATTTTTTTATACACAAGAAAAATGAAATCACTTACTGGAACTAACCTACTGATTCACTTTTGGTCACTTTTACCACTTAGTCCAATGTCCAGGCAACAAATGACTCCTTTTCCTGAGCTGGCAGGGATTAGGAGGTACCAGCCAAGGCCAGGTTCTGCAGAGCTGCGTGGGAACAGGACACAAGCAGTAGATGAGGACCTCGCTGGGGAGTTGGGCTGGACCCTGCTGAAGGAGGGACTATTTATTTATCCAATGTCTCATTAAAACACAAAACTTTGGTTACAACGCACAAACACACACAAAAGATAAGCTAATTATTTAAGTAACGTTTACTTACCTAGTACAAAATCGTTTTTATACATACCTTCCAAAAACCCTAAATATCTTCTTTCTGTAAAAGATACTACTACACACAGCTAAGATAACCTTTTCTTTGTTCCTCTTTTTCTTTTTTTTCCTAGAAAAACGAAATCGAAACCCGGAGTGCAATGCAAGGAGTAGTGATGTACAATATTATATAATAAGCACGTCATTTACAGAAAACTTTAATGTAGTTTTAAGTAGCGCAGCATTTGCAGCTCTACAGCCCACCGAAGGCACAGTCATACCATGACTGCTGATGGGTCTGGGCCATCTGGTCCCACTGGTCACAATTTCAAGAGCCATTACACAAAATCTCTGCCTTGCCTCACTGTATAATGAAAAAAAATATTTCTCTGGTATTTTTATTGTTCTTCTTCCTCCTTCCTAGTGAATTTACCAGTAACACTACACCAAATATGGATTTGATGTGGTAACCGAGCCTCTATTATGGGAGATTTCTGTATTGCTCATTTTTTTGATTCAGAATTAGGCAGCTAAAGTATTGAAAATGATCCTATTTATCCACTATAATTACACTATACTGAGAGCAACTGTCCTTCAACATGCAAATGTAATAAAAAAGTGACAACTTCATTGTTTCATGAACACAGAAGAAATGTGTAGTAAGTTACTCCAGTGACCACATTCCGTAGGCAGCAGTAATTCATGGCTATATCCCACTTAAATTTCCTGCAGTTTCTCCTGCCTCTGTATGTTCACACTTGATTTTGATGCTCCAGCTAACATTCTTGTGACTAAAAGTCATCTAGTGTTTCCTACCTATGTATGAAGCTCTCTAAATTAAAAAAGGGTCCTTTTAATAAAGTATGTCACTTTTTATTTAAAATTTTTTGCTTTTATTCCTGTTCAAAAACACAGAATACATTCTTGCTGCAAACCTCTTGAGGCTACATGGGGTTTTTTGTGGATTTTGTGAGCTCGTTTACCAGTAACTCGTGCATGAGCCTGCAAGCAGGAGCAGGTCACACAAGGCTCCACGTTCTTCAGCCACAACGCTGTCTTTCTAATGGAAATGTAGAGCAATGCATCAGCAAAAGGGTTGAAGAAAACTTAGATTTCTTTGATCAGGCTCTGATGCACTCATCTAGTACTGACAGTAGCCTTAATGCTAGGTGTTTCTCCAAATACTTTGCACCATTTCATCAGAATGGTGGTTTTGGTCCTGTCCCCTGAATAATCTAAGCAGATGAGGTGGTGGGTCCCTCTGGGAGTCAGCAGCTCCTACACTCACTCTTCTCTCTGCAGCCAAAAGAAGGGAAAACAAGGGATAGCCATGATATGCTTCTAACCACAGCAATTGCTGCTTGCTATCACTACAGCCATTGTATGACTCAGTGTGGGCTCCAGGTTGCTCCATAGATAGTATCATAGGAGCATCAGTTAGATGTTTCACTGAGGATGAATTTCACCAGACTCCTCCTCTGTTGATAATGAAGATCTGGCCGCTATGTTCAACACAATAGAGAAGATCAGATAAATCCTGCTCTGAAATGGAAATCAAATTCTCATGATCATCTGAATATTTTTTCAGCCCTCCCCCACACACGCACTTTCTCCTTTCTAAAGATTATCTTTGCATGAGTCTCCTTTACATAGGCATTTTGCAGACAGCTTTACCTGCATTTTGTTTTATAACCCTGTCATCATGCTGCTGCTCCCCCTTTTCTTGTGCATGTGTGTGTGCTTTTGTTACTTGTATTGTATAAGGTGCCTTGGGATATTCGCATCCTGTGCATTGTGTGGCATTGTGTTGAATAGGAGGTACAGAAATTAAAAGCAGGTCTCCTCCTACCCACATATGCCTTTTCTTTGCAGGTTTTCCTGGAAGTTTTGTGCGGGGAGGGAAGGGAAGAGGTAAAATATGACTTGGCTGAGACTGCCGGATGCTGAATCAGCTGCGATTGCCTCACGTTTTCCTTTCTTTTAAAATAAGGGGTACAGTTTTCAAAAATGCCCATCTGACTTCTCTACAGGCCCTACCCAGCCCATCACTTCTCAGCAAGTCACTTTTAAAAAGTGGTGCATATGCTTCTAAGTCACAGGGACGCTTTTGGAGAAAGGTCTAGAGACTACGTGCTCTGGGACTGCAAGAACCTGGTGCAGCTGCTGCAGGCTACCAGAGTAATTACGATCAGCTACAACTAGTTTCCCCCTCCCAAAAATATTCTCTGCAAAAAAGAGGAGGAGATAGCCACACTCATTAACTCAAAAAAACCCACCCCCACCAAAGCCTCGAAATACACACAACAAAGCATGATTTTGTTCTGCTGCACTGCTCTGGTTAGAGGAGCCGACACCTAAAGTGCTGGCTCCTTGCTGCGCGCACCTACGCACACTGGCACAGATTGCTCTGACGAGGCTCCTCAGCGATGCTGCGGCGATGCAAAAGTCAATGAACTTGCAATGTCAATGAGGAGCACTTGAGGAGCATCGAACAAGTAGTGTGGCATCCTCCAAGCCCCAGAGAGCGCCCTTTCCACAAGACTTACACGTCCTGGGGTTGCAGGCAGATGAAATCAGCCATTGGTTAGGAGCTAATAGCAGCTCGCTGGAAGTATGTCCTCTATCTTTAGCAGGGGTCAGTATTTCGCTTCCACAGCATGCCTGTCTTTAAAAGAAAGGAAGAGTTTGATGCCTTTTAGTTAAAGGACACAGGGCCCCGTAGCATCCAAGCACACACATGGTGCTCACCTTTCCAAGGCAGTTTCCCTGTTGTGCACTAACTCATGCAGATGAAGGTTCATCCAGTCTTGCTCACTGAGGTAGCTACTGTAATGGAATAGCTGAAGCTCTGGCAGGACAGCAGAGGAAAATGGAGTGTCAATGAGGGCTGTGCCCTCTGAGGTGCACAGGAAAAAGAACTAGCTTCTGAAAAGCAAGACCTTTGCATTCAAAGGTGAGAAAAGTAATTGCCAATTACTATCTTTCTTCTTTTTCCTTTGCAGAAATGTGTATATATTCATCTGACAGAGCTAGCTTTCGAGGTCTTGATAGCTGGTTTTATACGCTCTCCTAAAGGTTATTAATTCTTCCTACACTGTTCCCAGTTAGATGGAGTGCCTTATAATATAACTTCCTCATTAACATCAAGAGCTGTGATTATACAGTTGTGTTACCAAGGGCTTCAAAGACATGAAGCCTAAATATAATCTTACAGTACCTTGTTACAATACAAAGCACATCCTCTAATACATTTTTTTTGTTTGCATAAAATGCAGCACAATAACGGTTCACTTGACCTTTGCCCCCCTGTATAGTTCATTTTAACATTGTTTGAGGAGCACGGAGCTCGCATTTTGCAGGGCACAGGTGCTCTGCCCCACGCTGGAGGCTGAGGCTCAACCCGGCGGCGCGGTGCACCGCTTCTCCCCCCCCAGCAGCTGGACTCAGGGGATTGCTTTTGTGGTCCACCAGGAATTTCCTGTGATAGAATATCAGAAACCTACTGGTGACTAGTAGGAGGTGACTTCACAGGGCAAAAGTTCTCTCCCTACAATAAACATTCTCAGCGCCACTGTGGAGATTTCCTACGCAGACCTGACAGCCGCCAGCTACTTGTCATCTCGACAGAGAATGGCTCAGGGAAGGGATCGTTGTCATTTGCAAGGGTTTGTCAACTTAAAAGTGAAGCTGTGCCCCTGCTGCCATTTCATTAATGCCTCCTGAGAAAAGGAAAAACTCAAACCTCCCGTGCTAATTAAAAAAACCCCCAAGCATCTTGACTGAAAAGACTTGAAAAAATATACAAATCCGCAGTCAGAAACAGAGTATATTGGTATCTATAGGTATCATGATACGCATGCAGTTCATATATACCAAATATCCTGGTATCTATAGGTACCACAATACACATACAGTCAAAGAACTAATACGACAATTATTAAAACACCGTACTCTCTCTGTAAGGAGGGTTGCCTTGGGAAAAACCACAGGGATATTCAGCCACCAGAGTCATTTGAAGGATCCAAGTAGTAAATATGAGGCTGACACAATTCCCTTGGCTAAAACTACCAAGAGGACTGTCGGGGGCACTAGATTCGTTTGACTGGCTGAAATAACGTGCAACTGGGCAGACTGCAGTGAAGTTTACAGACCGAAATAGCTTTGGGGAAACAATACATTAATTTCCTGTGGAAAATACATCTATTAAAATGGAGACTAGCCTTAGTTGAGTCCAACACGCTGTAAAGCTTGGAAGAAAACACAGCTCAGTGTTGGCTTGGACGTAAAAAAATGCTGAAAAGTAATATTACCCTCAGAATCAGGCCTGTGCCAGGGTCTTCCAACGCAGAGCCAGTGAGAGAGAGCAAAGATTTCCAGAAGGTATCTTTAAGCTGCTCACCAACTCTTCCACATACTCCAGCACTTATGCACAAAGCCTGCAGCCATGGCCTTCACCATGCGCTTTCTGAGCCAGTTTCCTGTCCACTGGACAAAATTTGACCCAAAGCAACGCTGATTTATTCTGCTTCTGAAATCTCATCATCAGCTAGTGGCTATTTCCGCAGGTGAGTCTTCATCAGGGCTGGACAGAACAGATCTGTCTCATATCTTGCCTTGCGCTGCAACTAATGGCACCGCATCAGGAAGAAGAAAGGAGAAAGAGGCAGTAAGAAACCTGCAGGAATACTCAGCAGCACTGGAGATGTTTGATGCTGCACTCCTTGTTTGCTGTTCCTGAAGTGCTCCTACACTCATTGACATTTGCACCGCCACAGAAATGACTGACCAGCCTGGTCAGAGCAGTCTGTGCCTGCGCGCATACGTGTGAGGACCAGGGGGTCAGCGCTTCAGCTCCTTTAAGCATAGCAGCAGGGAGGAAAAAAGCCCGGCTTTTAAAAGTTATTTCTCCTTATAGTCTTCGATAAACTTTTCTTTTCCCCCCCACCATGTACAACCTTTAAAACGGCATGATTTCTGCAAGAGCTCTGACCATTCCCTCTTGGAGGGCTTAATTCAAAGAAATAACATCCGCCTTACCCCACAGTCTGTTAATGATGCATTGGGAGACCAGACCACATTATTTGGCCTCAGTGTACTCACCAAACTTTTAGTGGCAAATAGATGTTGGTGCTGAGGGAAGACTAAATCCATCTGTCAAATACTTCTTTTTTTTTGTGATCAAGGCTGATATTTTTAGTCGCAGTGACTGAACATCCAGTCAGTCGCTATGTACTCAGGAGGAAGAAACCAGTTTGGTTAGCTTTTTTTTCTGTTTCTCAGCAAGCAGAACACTGTATTCCATTTCTGTGGACCGTGACATCCCATGGCACATTAAAAGCCTTATTCAAACTACAAGACAGCCATATTTTACACTCAGCAGGAGACTCTAGGAAGAAGTATGAGGCCAGGGTTATTCTGACTCTGGACAGCTTGTCAAACTGGAAGCTAGGAACAAAGCTTAGGACATTCTCTGCCAGTTCATGTGATCCTGAAATAAATAAGTAGAAGATTGCCTCAGCAGGGATTTTCTTTATATTACAAGAGACTCTGCATAGAAGAAGGTTTAAATTCAGAAGGAGCTGAACCTGCCCTTGTGCTTTTGTTCTGAATCTCCATCCATTGTGAAGTATCGCAAAACCTGTGGAAATGCTGCGGAAAGCTCTCAAATAAACAGGATTTTATTTTCTTGTCCACACTTGAGGAGAGCAGTTGACCAGTAAGATCTCAGCTTAGTTCATGGAACACGTTCGCTGGTATCTGAGAATTCCTCTTTGAACGTGGGCCACGTCTCACATGCTGATCCATAGTTTTACCTCAAAACTATAAAAAATTCATCAGGTAGTGGGAGAGCTTAAAAAGTCCTTTATTAGTCTGCTCAGCATTTTATTCTGATTAATCTTTTCGTCGAAGAGATGATGACAGAAACTGCAAGAATCATTTTTACTTTCCAAAACAATAAATTGCATTTATTGAACTCTACCTCAAAAATCTCATACATCACTCATGACAAAAAGGCAAAGTACATTATATTTCCTATGGCTACCCAGTTCTACCATGTTGGAGAGTGGGTTTATACATTTCTACATGCCAGGAGACCTTTCTCTTCTTCTCTTCCACAGACATTTAAGATTAACAGGAATGGAAAAGGCTCTTCAAGGTGGACACTTCCCTTGCTCTTTGACTTTAGCACAAACTGGATTTAAGCTGGGCAGAATCTGATCTTCTGAGTGTTCTGAAGGACAGCAGTTTCTAGCTGATATTGCTTATGCCTTTGTTGTGTAAATTAGAGCTATCATCCATAAGAAATAAAATCATCCAGACTTAGCTGTGCACTTGAGTTTCACAATTAAGAGGCACAGAGGTCAAAGGGGCTTCTTGAGCAATTTAGTTCATGTTATTCCAGAATGCTCCAAGATGGCTTCTTGTCTCCTGAAGGTCAATGCAATTCATAAGATGCAAGCAGTCAACAAACCTCTCAGTGATCTCAGTGATTTTTGCATTTGCACATGACAGAAAGTTTAAGGAGTCTGTTCTTCGTGCCATGCAGGAGAGGAAACCCATTGATACTGATTCCCTGCTTGTACTAGCAAAATGTAAGCACAAAACATCCACTGAAAATTCAAGATAAACTTAGGGAAAAAGCTTTCATTCAGCAAATGTGTAGGAAAGAGGTCTTGGGTTGGAGCTGGGCTCATCACTCCATGGGTACATCATGGGAGAAAATCCATTGACTTTGGGAAATGACTATTTACGTCAAAAAGGAGTAGACTTCACTATATGATCCTTTTGATCACTGCATCTACAACACTTGGTGCACATATGGAGAAAGACTGAAGACAAACGAAATGGATCTTGCTTTTGAACATTTTTGAAGTTAGTAAACTCAGTCTGGTTTTGTTGTGGGTGGAAGATCTCTTTTGTGAGAGGTCTCTAACATGTCACAGGAGATGTTACATTGTGTTAGGGCATGAGAGGAAGACAACAGTGATTGTCTGATCTTACACAGGTTGTTTTTCTTCTTCACATTTGTCCTGTTTTCTCAGGCTGTAACCAGAGGAGTTGAGGACAACCGGTTTTTGAAGCCCTTGCTGTGCTTTATGGAAGAAAACAGAAAACTTCCCAAAGTCAGTAGTGTATTTTCGATCTAACAAAGCATCTGACAGTAGAGGACTTCGGGAAAGTAGCTGAGTTTATAAAGCCACTAAGTTGACAAACCCCAAACCCTTGTCCTCAGCAGAGATAAAAACAAGACAGTCCTTCTCCAATGCACTTATCTTGCAAGACTGTGCTAAAAATTTCCTAGGCTTGAGGAAATCTGAAGATCTTACTTCACTATACATTCACATCTTCCCTGAATACAAGATGAAGAAGAATTAGATGACTCACTAATGGTAAAAGCAAGATAGTTTGCTTTATGTCTTAGCTTAACATTGCTTATTGACAACCAGGAGGTGACACAGCTACAATCCAGAAATATAGTGCTCTAATTTTTTTGTGATACAGAGGATCCTGGAATAAGCCGCTTTGTGCTTGGGCCTACAGAAAGGTACATTGCTTGATTTTAGCGTGAAAAGGAGAATAGATACCTTTTTCCCTTCCAGTAGGGCACTTACAGTGCCTCTTGCCATGTTATGAACATGGACTGCACATCACAAAATTGGTTTCCCATAACATTTTGGTTATAGAAAAGAACATGAAAATGGTGTGTATTTGTATTGTCTCTGATTTCCCAAGGATACTCGTTCCAGTATTTGACTGCTTGGTGCTGTTTTCCCACCTGGAAGACTAAATCTCAGCATGCCTTCAGGTCTTTAACTTGTAAGCAGAGCGCTAGAGGAATAAGTTTACTCCCACTAAACAGTAACTTCATAAGCACGTCAGTAGGGCTGTTTGTAGAGTGATGTAGCATAATGTAATTCTAAACCTCTTGAAAACTGGTCCAAACATATGATAGAATCATAAGATGGTTTGGGTTGGCAGCGACCTTAAAGATCATCTAGTTCCAACTCCCCGGCCATGGGCAGGGACACCTCCCACAAGACCAGGTTGCTCAAAGCCCCATCCAGCCTGGTCCTGAACACCTCCAGGGAGGGAGCCTCAACAACTTCCCTGGGCAACCTGTTCCAGTGTCTCACCACCCTCATACTTATCATGCTTACTGAATACTTTCCATCACTGTTTAAATCTATTAAGAGAAAGAAAAAGTGTCTTTGCAAGAGACCTTTGCTTATTGTATTGTTAGTACTTCTTTTCTTAACAATCTTAAAGGGTTCACCACCGCTTCATTATTTCAGCGTAACCAGAGCATACATCTTTGCATTTCTGACTTACAGATATCCTCAAAGATTGCAGTTTTTAACACCTGGAAACGTAGAGGTAAGAGCGTAGCAGCTTTCCCATTTACTAACCATTATCTTTCAAAACCCTCCTTTCCTTCCCCCAAAAGTTGTTGCCTCATTAATCTCCACGCGCCACTGAAAGCGTTAAAAGCTTTCATGACCAATTAATTACAAAAAGACGTCTGGGGGATGTTTCCCATCGTTTTAAACACCACTCTCTGTTTTGGCACAAA
Source organism: Rissa tridactyla (assembly GCF_028500815.1). NCBI lineage: Eukaryota > Metazoa > Chordata > Aves > Charadriiformes > Laridae > Rissa > Rissa tridactyla. The sequence continues at coordinate 43,559,915 of NC_071467.1, forward strand.
GCACATTTTGACGTACTCCTGTTTCAGAACACCCCCGAGACTTCTCCTCCCGAATTAAGGGACTTTTAAACTCAATACCTGACCCGAAATGCAGCCAGACAGCTCGCCCCGCCGCTCGGGAGCCGTGCTCGCCCCCGGGCCGGGCTGGCCGGGGTAAGATCTCCCCCCAGCGGCCACTACCCTGCTGCCGTCCTCCCGAGTTTTTGTACGTTAATTTGGGGGGGGAAAAAACCCCCATATCCCCCGCCACACACTTCAGCCTTAATTCTAATTTCTCGTAAGGCGGTGGAGGCGATGGGCGTACCTCTCGCTGTGTAACTCCGTATGCACCTTCCTGCTGCTTAGCGGCGGATGCTGCTGTACTCACAGAGCTCTGCGGATTACCACTCAGACCGGCAAAACTATTCCAAGTGGATTAAACGCAAATTCAGTCCTGTAAATTGAATTTTTGCACGCTGCTTTGTTCCAGCTTTGTACCCGGTCTCCGCTTACGCTCTGCTTTTTTTTTTTTTCTCCCCGCTTACCACTCCTAAACCAAGAGAGACAGATTTTGTTGATCAGAAAGAAACACGCATCAACCACTTTATTCACCAGTGGTACAAAACCCACACAGCTGAAAAACATGGCCACAGACTGGAGCCCCCCTCCTTACCCCTGGCCTCAGACCCCAGCCCTCGCAGGGCAGCCGGCTGCCCCACCTTGTTTTTGCTGGTATTTTAGCAATAAGCATATTTTGGTGGCCAAATCCCCTTGGGAGATGCCAGGAAGTACCAGCCGGCCTCCTTCTTGAGCAGTGAAACACAGAGTGGCCCCGCTGGCCCCACGCATAGCTGAGTTACCTCCTCGTTTCTCACTGAGTCACGCAGGCAGGTGCATTCTCCCAGCTCCAGCCAGGGCAGAAAAGGAGCTGGTTCCTCTCCCAAAGTAAACTAATAGCAAAGAAAGAATTTTTTTAGGCAGGTTGAAAATTTGCATCTGCAAAATAAGTTTATACAAAACATTCTTTATGTCTGTCAGAGTGACCAACAAGTCACCACCAAGTTAGGCATGGCATAAGGGCAAATGTTCTTCTCACAGAAAATTAGGATGTTACTTTGTTAGTAAAAATCTTCTCCTAGGCTAATAGCAGCTCCCAAACTTTCTTATTCTCTGCATTGTTTGTGCTCTACAGCTATCTGTTTCTGACACTGCTCAAGAAAATCTGTCTCTCTTGTTCAGGAGTGGCAAGTGAAAAAAAAAAACAAAGCAGAGTGTAAATGGAGAAAAGCAGTATGTAAAAATTCAACTTACTGAACTGAATTTGCATTACATGTACTTTGAATAGTTTTGAAAGTTTTAAACCTGTTGACGTGAAAACAGAAGGTTCTAATTATCATTTTTTCTGACCTTAAAGGGCTGTCAACTTTGTATAAATCACACCACAATTGAAAGTGTTGTTCTTACTACTGTTACAAGCAAAATTAAAACTGTTGTGACTGAAAAATATTTGGGGAAAAAATGTTTGTATTTTACTTTTGACAGGAATTTTTGTGGATTCAATTTCATCATTTCCCTCTCCAGTCATCACCTTTGTGTGCATCTTTCGAACAGCACCAGGGGCAGGATACAGATGCCCTCACCCATGAGCAGCAGCCTTGCTGAAGCCTGGCTTCTCTAGCTGAAGTCTGGGAGCAACATTTGCTGATGTCTGATAAGAGGAATTCACATTTAAGCTCGTCTATCAGTGGGGACATATAAGCCTCTTCTCCCAGCCCAGCTGCTTGTCTTCACAGGGCTTGTGGGACCTTTCTCTCTTTGACACTTCTACTCCTCCACCAAGCAGAGCTGAAACAGTTCAAAAAGTTTCAAAAGAAATGGCAAGGGAGCAGCTGGATACACCAATGGACAAGTGTGTGCTGTTGCACACTCCTCCTTTTCTTAGGAAATCAGACTAAAACACAGGAAAACTTGACCGTAGCGCTCCCTGAATCTGATTAAGGGAATCAGCTTCTGACTGTACAAGGTTATGATAGGACGCTATCATATCCTAGGAATGTCATCTGGCATTACTGTTGGGTATTGAAGTGTGTTCCCTTTCCTTTCTGGGTGGACCCACAGCTAAGAGCTCTGCTATCTATTGCAGAAGTGTCTATGCCACCATCACCAGCCCTTGCTCTGTCTGTGCCTCCCAAACTTTGTGACCAAGGGACTACTACTACCGGTCTTCCAGAAACAATGCAGACTATCCTCATGCATCCAGGTTTCAAGTTTTACTTGAAAACTCTCTAAAGATTATATACAGGGATGGTGTATTTTTGGCCTCCAGGCTGTATTTTGACAAAAATCAGTGGTTTATGTGCGCTATACTTTTACCAAAAAAAAAAAAAAAAGCCAGGGAGTAGCTCGCTGACTGGACTTTGATCATCAAAGTCCAGACTTTTGGACTCAATGACCTGAAAGGTCCCTTCCAACCTAGAAAATTCTGTGATCAGTCAAGGGGTAACAAACTGTGGTATATTCATAGTAAATAAGGGACCTTGGTATAGGTTTCATTGGATGAAAACAAATTGGATTGGATGTGAAAAAACCAAAGAATATACGTAATCTAATCGATCCAAACAAATTAGTACAGAGGGGTTAACCAGAACAGAACTGTGTCATAAGTCTGGATGACCCGTGTCCTGTGGGCCCCACAGACATGTTGTTGATGTAGTCAGAGGCTTTAGCATCCTAGGAAGGATGGCACAGAAGAGGTTGAAATGGGCAAAGAAAAGAGAGAAAACATTTGAATCCCAAAAAATAGCCTTTAAAGTTTCTTCCATGTCCTAACTTTTTCATTCATGAGAGACCTTTACATTCTCCCTTTCACCTCTCTTTTAGTAAGTGTTTTCTGTTCATGTTAATTGTTTGAACAAATCGCTCAGAAATTCAACCAAAAAGATACATCAGTATTTAAATGGCATTGTACTGCATAGGTTAATGCATGAGCCTATACTTCACCATGTTCTCTTTATTTAACCAGCTGATAAGCTTTTATAGGAAAATGGAATTTTCAAGAATCCCTGTTTGAAAAAGGAGTCAATAACACTATAAGCAGAAATGATCACAAACAGTTGACTTCTGATAAAGAATATTAGTGGACAGAGATATAATCTCAAAGGTCTCTCCCCTGCAGTGTTTCAATGCTGAATCATGCATTTCCTTGTGGTTTCGTGTCAAAAACAAAACTCCAACAAACAACCTCTATCAGCGTAAAATTTTAAAGTTTCATCAATTGGTCTTATTAGAACACAGTTGTGTAAAATTCAAGTGAATGTGCAGTGGCCAGACGTTATGAGAACTAAAATCAAAGATGTTTATTTAGCTTTAACTTTCATTTAACTTTTGCTGTGACTGAAATTTGGAAATGCCTTTGTACTTCATATTTGCAAGTTACAGTTACATTATGGATAAAACCCTGGTAAAATCCAAGTGAACTGGCAGAAAAGCTTGCAATATAAAAAAGGAAGTATAAGTGTCCTGACTTCTTGGGTAGTCAGAAGTATCACTAAAGCTCCTGCAATTTTGGATACAATAAAATGAAAAGCCGCAGAGCTGCATGCCTTACTTGTTGACTCCTACAATACCGCATGCACAGTGCTGACAAAGGCACATGAGTCTGAAAGATCAACCCCTTCTTTAGTATGATGGCGGTTGTATGAGCAGGCAGAGTTAGGCCTGTGACTGTCCTGGCTGGGTTTGCCGTTATTCAAAAAAAGGAAATATAATTCTTTCCATGTTACCAGGTGGCAGCTATCACAGGGGCCTTGCAGGTGAGCTCCATCAGAGGAGAAAAAAACTCCTCCCAAACCCCTTGCTAGATGAGGGAACAGGCCACCGCTGTGGCTTCCAACTCAGTGATCCAGGGCAGGGGGTGGCACACAAGCTGCTCCCCATCCAGGTCCCGGCACTGGAGAGGAGGAGGTGGCAGTACCTGCCTGGGTCATGGGGCTCTCCATGTGCCATCATCTCCAGGCTGGGACGTTGCTGGAGGAGCGTAGCCACCACACAAGGTGGGAGATTTCAGGGGGAGTTTTGAGCACAGGGGGTCACTCCAAGTGATTTCCCCTGGCTCTGCCCACACGTGTTCCCATGCCTGCACTGCTGGAGCTCCATACCACGCGTTATTTCGGAGCAGACGTATGGACCTAGCTCTACCCTAGGGCACCTGCTGCTTGGGTACTACTGCTGCCAGTGCAAGTAGAGCAGCACAGGACTGACAAAGACTACACAGGTTGCCTGAGGCTCCGAGTAGGTTTTCCAGAAGTGATGTCTACCTGGCCACAGAGACGGAGCCATAATAGATGCCCTGCTTTATTCCCTGTAGGTATAAGAAGTTACTTTGATACTGGAGAGCTTTATTTTTCCCCACGATGCTGCTTTGAACAAAGGCAGGAATCCCACACTTGTGGCCTGAAATAATGAAAACAATTGTCTTAGTCTGACTGATTAACAAAACTCCCATTACCTCAAAAAGCAAACAAACAAAAAAGGGAATAATTACATACTACATTCCTTATAAACTCAAAGAGCACATCCAAGGCCTTCAGTGTCTCCAATATTTAGCTTTTAAAATGAAGAATTTGAAGTCTTGTTATTACTTATACCTGGTCAAACTCACATTTACCTGTTCTGTGACTCTTGTTCATAACTGATCATTAGCTTTCCAGTGTGAATGAAATGATCTTTAAGTTTAGAAGTCACTTTTTGTGAAATTTTTAAAATGATTATTCATATTGACTATGCAAATTAATTATCCTTTAACCTTGTTTGTGAGCTCCTTCTGGAGAGACACCAAGGACAGCTGCAAACATGAGTGAGAAAACACCGCCTTCCCTTCAGCCAGACGTTACCAGGTGACAGTCTTGAGTCACTCACCAAATTGTACCATCAGTTTTTCTGACAGGGAAAAGAACTGTGTCGCATGCATGGTTTTAGATAGTTCTGCTATTCTCATTCCTAGTGCCACAGCACGGTGAGGGGGCAGCAGGGCAGGGGCTGGCAGCCTGTCCCACCTCCCCAGCCAGGAGCAGGGCAGCTGGGGGCACCAGGGCAGCCCCAGCCCCTGGGGAGGGGACCAGTACACTGGCTGGCAGTTCAGGCAAGGATGGTCACTCAGGCTTGGTGGTGCCCTTGCAGCCCTGGAACAAAACTGTGCAAGCAACAATGATGAAAAAAAATTAAAAAAAATAGTCCATGACGATGTGGACTACTCTGCATAAAAAAAAAAAAAAAAAAGTTTTGCATACACAACGTCAGAGCACCTGAATCCCAGACTTTACAGAAAGACGATGGCTATTTGGAGGTACATATTTTTCAGAGGCTGGAATCTGCTGCCTTTGATGGAGATTTTTGCCTTGGGAATTTGTTAGCCCTCTCTCCAGAGGCACATCCTATCAGAGACGATTAGCAGATGAAAAAAATCAGTGGATTTTAAAATACAGAACCTTTATTTTTTCATGGGCTAATTAGAAACATGTCACAGATACAGAACTTGAGCCACACGTAAAGTTCTGAGTCAGATATAAAAGATTATCTGAAGGAAAAAAAGCCTGCCTTTTCCGTTCAACAACACAGGGCTTGTGCAAGTTCCTAGTTATTTCATTCAGGAAGAATCAAAGTTTCCTTTCAGCTACAGAAAAACATTGAGCTCTGACTCTTTGTGTAGCTAAACCCAGTGCTAGTAGCAGAGACTCATGCCGAATCAACCAAAATGTTTATTTCCAGTATTTCAAAAAATATTCACATGACAAAAGACATTTAAAAGACAAAAAATTCCTTCCCAAGGATTGCTCCAAGACGGCTTCTTTAGGGCTCTAGTATAGGGTTTCATGTGAAACCCACTGACACTGGGAAACACCAAGGACCTCTGCAGTCTACTTTTGGAGTCAGTGATTATTCTTACAAGGAGAAGACTGCTTTGATTCATGCTGGGGGGGCTGTTTCCCCAAACTTACGTGGCTACTCCTTTTGATAAAGGTCACACACAATACTCAGCAGTATGTTATAGCCTTGAAATATTAATCTTGATAACCAAAGAAAAATCAGAAGCATTCTGGGTGACTCTTTTAGCTGTTTTACTCTTCCTCTTAAATACGCAGTTCACTAAGGCACGGAACTCAAAGCATTTCCAGCAGGATCTGCAATGATGATGGAGCAGGTAGCGCTTTCCAGGTGGCAGCATCATTGTAAGATGTTACCCCTGGTCAGCAGACATTAGTAGACAAAAAAATCTCCAGCTCGGATAATATCCCATTAAGTTTGATTTTGTATTCTTTAAAATAGGATGAGCAGAGAGAATCCAAAGGGCAAGGTCAGCCATGACTTTGTTAAGGAAAAACCACAAAAAGACTACACTCTGAACTTACCGCTGATTGCTATCAGCCAACTCACAGTTTGCTCAGAGCAGCTGCAAGGCACAGCTCCCAGGAGACTACACGCAAAACCTTCATGGCTCCAATATTAAGCTTGAACAAGCTTTCAAGCTACCTTAACTTCACCTTTAGAAGAGTACGCTAGAAACACTGAAAAAAAAAAAGAGGCCAAAAGTGATGATGAAATAAATGAACCATTCATTTTGAAGTTTAAACCTTCCAGACTTAGAAAAGAGCGAATAATCTCTGAACCCGACTTCAGTGAATTCCCATAGGAACAAATCCTTCTGGTCACTAGATGTCAGTCTTGCCTGTACCAGGACACTGGACCTTCTCCCTATCCCAGTGAGCAGATGCAACGCTCAGCATCTCTACAAATGATGGTAGCAGTCTTGTAATTTGGGGAAAGGAGCAGGAGGATGTTGTTTGTGTGGAATGCTTATGTACGCGGTAACGTAACATCTGTTACCCTCAGGTTTGGATGCTGGAAACCACAGCATGTTTCTTGCATGCCAAGAAGACGTGACTGGAGGTCAACTGCAGAGACAGCAGAGGAGTTATGCTCTCAAACAATGAAGAAATCAGCAGGGTATAAGCAATGAATCAGTAACTGTTTTGCGAGCCTCACAACATTTACTGTTTATCCTAAAGCACCAGTTCCTGGAATAATGCCATCACATGAAAATGCTGGCTCCCACTCCTTAAATTTGCTTCTAGCCTCGCTGGATACAGGAACAATGCTTGGAAACAAGATCCCCGCAGGGCTGAAAACTCTAAGGACAACAAAGAAAACCTAAAATGTATTCTTTAAATGATTTCTTGAATACTTACAGTTCATAACAGTACAGTCAGCAAAAACAAAGACTCATTAAACATGCAGCAGAGTGTCAGTGGTGTTTGCAGAATGCTCGTATGTTTCTGATTTTGGAATCTCTTCAGATGGAAACTTTCATACCTTGATTCTCACGTTCCCAAGCCTGCACAGATTATATTTTCTTTTGATAGGGCCAACTACAGTACCACAGCTGCATGTCACTGCCCATAGTGGTCTCCTGACATTGTGGTTTCCTAATATGCTGCAAGCAAAGTCATCCAGCTCAGCTGAGAGTAACAGTTCATACGGGGAAAACGTGCACTTTTCACAAGACGCAGCAAAAAATGACTTGACAGCTTTTTACCCTCTGTTTTCCTCTTAGGTTCTCCTAATGGGCAGATAAGCTTTTCCACAGTAACTAAAGACAAAATCATAGCACCCCAGTGTTTCCATTCCCTCAAATACTTACAGATGAGTGCACAAAAACTAACTCAAGTAGAATTTTGCAGCACATTCACATCGTCCCTATGATAATTTGTTTCATGATCACACAGTAAACACCTGTCTTTAATGATGAACCTGGAAGGGCTGGAGCCTTCCAGTAACAACAATAACAACACCCAACAACAAAGTCACAATTAGCCCAGACATTTCACAAGTCCTAGACGTCAGGGCAGCAGCAATGGCAAGCCAGCCAAGCCCAACATAAACCAAGTAGAATAATATTTTGACTGGAACAGACTCAAGCCTAGTACATGGCCCATACCCAGACTGGTGATTAGTGCAATTGCCTTGCCAAAACAAAACAAAAACAACAAAAAAACCCAAAACCACAACCAAAAAGGAAGAGATAAATGATTGCCTACACAAAAAAAACCCCAAATATGCCTATGAGGTATCAGGGACCCAGAATCACTGAAAAGAGGAGAAATGGCAAGTCAAAATCTGTAGAAGGATCAGTCCCAAATCTCTCTTTTATCCACATACAATTAATCACAGCAGTTGTAGGAAGGGCCCTAAGAGACACACTGGACCGCGTGTTCTCAGAGAGCTGCAAGACAACATCTGTGTTTAAGTAGCTCAGTCACCTTCCCTGACCATTACAAGCACCACTTGCTGAAACAGACACCTCAGAGGGACACTATCCTCTCCCCTTTTTTCTCATTTGCAAGTTCAGGTGACTTTAACTTCCATGTTTTGCTTACAGAGTAAATGCATAGAGTTAGCACAAACATCATCGATGTATTACACGAGGGCCAAAGAAGGTAGGTAAACAAATTTTGAATGGCAATACGAGTGCAGAGCTGTGAACTGGGAGTCATCCACCTTGAAAGACTCAGAGGCTTCTAGGTGAGAATGCCACCAATTTCTGTATCCTGGAAAAGCTGCGCTCTCCAACAGTTGTAAAATAACACAGATCATCTAATTGCCAGCATTTCACCCCTTGTGGCACCAAGATGCCCTCCGACTTGGTTTTTTTTATTAAATTAGCATGCTTATTTTCAAAGACAAACACAATCAAGTACATCAAACTTCAGAAGTTCCCAGTGCTGAGCTAGGCAATCCACACTGGTGACTCATGATCTGCAAGATCTTCCCACCATTACCTTCAAGCATCTTGGCTCACTGAAAACGCAGAGTGAGAATCAGTTCCAGATACTTATGTTTTAGGTATATACAGGTGCACTATATGTTAAAACTACAGTCAGAGCCAGTGGAGCCTAAAGTGCAATTTAGTTGCCCAGATGCCTGCTACAGGCTAAATGCAGTGATTCTCCAGGATCCACTGTCTGTATCAATCAGATTTTTACTGACTATGAAGTGAACTGTCTACATATGACTAATGTAAATTTAGACTTGCATTAATTTTGAAATTAAGTTAATATCTCACTATACTAAATTTATAGGGAACTTGGATTCCAACTTTTGAAGCTCTGGACCACAGCTACATTCAATAAAGAAAGCATCTCCCTTGTCAGATACTAAGAGCTAAAATATTTAACATATGTTAAAATATTAATATTTTCTTAATTTAAGGCACACTGTAAGACAAACTACACTAGCATGACAAAAAAAAGTCCACAGAGAATTTATTGTAAATTTACACATCAACTTATTTTTCATAGACTGCTTTATGTACATAAACCTCTAGCTGTCATTACCTGCCCAAGGAATAACAATAAAAATAAAACCACCAAGAAATGGCAGACTTTCAGGCTAACTTGCCCTTATTTATAGATTAAAGAGCAGACAAGACAATCCTATCATGAAAATTAGAATGAACCTTACAGAGGCTGGATTTCCAAAGGTGCAAGGAGAGGCTGATTTGGGCATTGATGCATCGAACGCAAAATTGCCTGTCCATTAAGACTTGTATCTGGTGTGTGTAATTCTGAGTTAAGTGCACAGACACCGTACTAGGAGTGTTCCTTGTCTCTGAATAAACTCCGAATCCATTGCTCAAAGGCCCCTCAACTCAGTCAGCACGTGTCTTGGGATCTACAAGGTTAACAAGTAAACAACATTGCTGTTGACATTTTTAACAACAAAAGCAACACCAGTCCAGGAAACTCAAGCCACGAAAAACCTCCTCGTATAAACAGATGCAGGAATGATCAACACTTTTCCTGCTCCAGAGGCACATAAAACAACCAGATTTTCAAACCCAGAGTGGGCCAGACAGGATGACACTGTGAGAATGATTGAGCCCTGTAGTTCCCACCACTACAACAGGAGAAGTGAGAAGAGACCTTGGGAAGATGCAGATGCAACAGAGGGAATATTAACCAAAGGAGACAGAATAGATCTGAGCATAGTTTGCTTCCACTGAGAAACCAGTAATTCTTTAGACAATGCCATATATTTCTGCTACCAAAGCTCAAGATGGGACACCTGGGCTAGGAGATGAAAAAGCTTAAGAAGTTCATAATTTTCCTAATGGGTAAGAATTCTGTCACACCAGGACTTGTAACTACATCTTTTCATAGACTAAACCGTAACATAATAAACTGAAGTACAGACTGCAAGTTACGTAAAACTATTGCCATCTGATCACCGATCAAGAAGTTCTAAGAAATAAATCTGCATATGAAATATTAAACTGGCCATTTGGGTCATCCAAATCATCTTTCTTACTTTAGATATATGTAAATATAATACTTAAATATTTAAAATACAAAACTCATGCAACAATTTCAAACTAGAGACAAATTTTTACAGAACTTGTGAGGGTTCCACAGTGCAAAATTAGCTTTACACTAGCATTTTAAATTTTAGCAGTAAAATAGAAAATAATAAAATAGCAATGGGAAGCTATCTTCATAACTGATCACTTTTATATGACTTCCTGGAGCACTACATCAATTATGCTTGTATGTCAAAACAATGTTGGCACATTGCCAGTGAAGATTCAGATCAGGGCCACTGATTTATTCATTTATTCCTTTTTGGAAATCAGGGAATGGTAGTTAACTTTTGGTTGTTAAACATAAATACTATACTATGAAGTATAATGAATTAAAAGACAACGTGTCTTTGTTGTACATATAAGTAAAAGGAAAAATACATTTATTTTAATTTGCTTCGGTTTGAGCCTGCAGCCAGCCACCTGTAGAGGTGGTAGAGACTACCAACACCAGCCAGTCAATCTCATAAGAAATGGTGATTTCTAGTTATCAAAGTATGATATAAGAAGGTATGTACTCATTCAGAGGCCTTTATTTTGATTTCAGTCTCACATACGTAATCAGTTTTATCAAGGAACCATTCAAAAGCATGATGTTGTTGATAAAAATTGACACGGCTTTCAGTATTTTATGGCACAAATAACATTTCTTTTCCCCAACTACTTAATAGTGCTTTTCCGGTTACAGCAGATTGGGTGCTTCTTGCTGTGTAATACATTGTTGTATATGAAAAATCCCTATCAAAACAGGATATCCAAGGCAATCATTTATCCTATGAACATGAAAACATGGTACATGTGCCTAAGTAAAGAGAATGGCCCTAGATGCAAGTGCTAGCTTACAGTCTTGCATCAGTGAGCCTGACCCTCATTTAAACATCAATCCATTGGGAGGCTGTTTATTACAGATTTATTAGAAACCCTGTCAATAACTTACTTGTGCTTTTGATAATTCTGTATTCAGTTGCCAGGATACTTGTGTTCCTGACGAGATAAAATGAACAGGAAATCCTCTATAGCCTTGGTCACTTTTTTCACTAGTAAATAAAAATCAGAACAACTGTTATAAAATACTAGCTACTGTAAACAGATGAGAGAAAAGACGACAAGCATTGCATATTTTAAATAAAGCAACACACAGCCCTTTTTGCCCTGTCCATTTTAAGATGATAAAAGATCACCTTTATAAAGTAGAATGACCGGATTCTGTGGAACGTGGCTGTTTTGGCTCCAATGTATTTGTAGCGTTATAGTATCAGAGCCAGGATACAGCTGCCTTGTGACTAAGACATCGTTCACTGAATAAGAGCTATCCAATCCCTCGACGTCACCAGACATCTGTTTCCTGTTTTCATTCTTTCTTTCACTGTTATCATTTTATCCAAGTTACCCTTTCACCTGAAAATCATTTAGAAACCTACAGAAACCAGCGCGTGCACGCGTGTGTATATCAAAGAAGTTGATTTAGAAAAAAAACCTGCTGAGAGCAGTTTGTTCATTTTAATACAAAGAGCAGGAGTGGAAACAAAGTTCCCTTCCCCCCCCTTCTCCTCCCCAAAATACACAATGATACATAAACACTTTTGTCTTCTGGTCTTCACTAATATGACTAACTTCCTTCTTCGCTTCCAGTTAAGTAGCTTTCCTGTTGAGTACCACCACCTCCACAAAATACAATTGTGAATCGATTCATAAAAACAGAAACATTATGGCACAAATAAGGGAAGGCAATAAATACTCTTCCCCCCCTCCAACTCCTTCCCAAATGGAGGCAGTAGTATTGTAGTAACAAAAAGAAAAAAAAAATGTTTAAAAAAAAAAAAAGTATTGCTTGTCATTTAAGTTTCCAAACCAACAATCATCAGGATGCAGAACAGGATACATCTAAAGTGAGAAAGTTATTTACTTCACATTCAAGTTAACACTAGCTATACTTTTTTTGGCACACAGTATTATTCTTAATGTGCCAAAGAAGTGTTGTGCACCTTATAAAACATGAATGTTAACACCACTAAGAGCAAATTCCTGCTATTCACAATCCAGTTTTATATTGGTGGTGTTTTGCTATGTTTCACCTATGCTTAAACCACAAGTCAGGAGAATGACCATTACTGATAGCATCTAACACACGTTAACAACGGACAATAGAAGCTGGAGAGTAAGTTGTCAAAAATTAGTGACTTTCCATTGTTAATCTCTGGATTTCATATTATTTAATCAGCATGAGAATAGAAGAATTGTTTTATTTTGTTTTGTGATTACAGATGCTCATATTAATTTACAAGGCAGTTTGTTGAGTAAAGCAAAAATCTGGCATCGTTGACAAACACCACCAAAAAAATTAATCCGCTTCTTGTTATCCTCTGAAAGAAAAAGAAGATATTTTTAAATTTTTTTTTCTCTGCCCCCCCAAGGCATTAAAGTGAAATACAGGTGTATACACAAGAGAAGCAGGAGATTCTGGCATTCAGAGGGCTTCCCCTAGGAGATGGGATGGTTTGTCAGCTACAGGAAACTGTAAGTAGCATTTCCAAAGGCACATGAAAATTGGAAAGCAAGACTTATTCTTGTGTTCTGGCCTTACGGACTGCTTCCGGTATCCTAATAACAAAATTATCCCTATTTTAAAGCCATATTAGCTTCCATTAAAGTTCATGTAATTATGAAGCATCTCATTAACTTCTGAGGAGTCAGGTCAAGTTCTGATAGATTAACTTGGTCTCCTCTCTCATCTTTCAATTTACTGTTTGGTTCATCATCCCAGCTTCTGTATGAAGCCTAGAATACTCTTGCATAGTATTCTGGAGAGACTGATGAAAGAAACATTTGCTGGAAAATATTTTTCAAGATTACATCAAGTTGGTGTGATTAAAATACTGTTTCCCATAAAAATAATTTGTTCATAACTTTTCACGTCACCTAAATTCATTTGTCCACTGTCACATATGCAATCTGTGATCAAGCTGAAAACTGAACCCTGATCGTGTACTTTGTTCATCACATCCCCATCCCTCACGATCTACTGTCACTGTCTAATATTCATTGCTTCTGGATTCTGCTATGCATTTTGATTAATGACATTACATTTGTGTCTGGACAAGTTGTAAACTCTGTCTGAATAATAAAAGCCATTGATTTGAGATAGCTAGCTTTTAAAAAAAAAAAGTTAGCTAGAAAGTTCTTTTAAACTGCATATCCTGTCTTTCTCAATTCCATCTGAAGGAATAAGACAAAGATCAAGACCTCTCAAGCTCTAGCGCTACTGATGACATTGGCAAAATCCAAAACATTGCTATGGAATTGAAGAGGTTAATGAATTCTTCTGTACTTTATTATTTCTGGTTGTTTTTATTTTTCCCCCATCCAAAAATAGATGGTCTACCTCTTGGAGGTATTCAAGACACAATTTTCTAAAATATGAAATATAATGCTATGTAATATGATTGTAAAACTAATATTAGTTTTGTACAGCCATGTTTCCAATTTAGAATTGAGGGGGGGGAATATAAACTAATTATTAGGTCAAGTTACTCTTTGGAATCATCCTCTGAAATAATGTGGCATAAAAACATTTTGTCTGCAAAAATAACTGGCAAATCATTGCAAGAGAAAGTGCCCGATCACACACTTTATGTCAGACTCTACACTGTTTCCAAATGTTAAGACCTTTCATACACAGTATTATGACAATAAAAAAAGTTGAGGGCTACACCAGAAGATTACATAAACAAAAATTTATGTTTTGTCTAGTATAACAGGAGTCTTAAAAAAAACAAACACCACTTCGTATCCATTATTTCATACCCAGATGTTTCCTGTGCACCTGCAGTTGTCTCCAGTTCTGAATTCATGAACTATAGTATTTTAACAGCCTCTCGTCAGTTGGTTTGAGAATTTTCTTGTCTGCCATGTTTACGATCCATCCTGGAGCAAGACCAAAAAATATCTGTCTAGGATCCTTGCGTGCACTTAACATTTTGAAGAGTTCATCCTTAGTTATGTCTGGTAAGACATAACCGTATTTCTTGGCAAGTTCAAGCCTGGCTTCTGCAACCTTGGATGGATCTGCCAGGTACCCACGATTCCTGGCATCGGTGTAGTAACGGACTAGATCTTCGGGTGGAAGCATTCGCTTTGGAATAGGCTGGCCACGCAGGAAAAATACTACTGGCTTACATAAAATTTCTGTGGGCAAACACAAGAGAAAATCAGACACTATCCTTTATAATACATATTCAAAGACATTAAATGACACCTTCTTATTTAGTACTTTGTACTAAATAAATAATTAAACTCTTATTAAAAAATATCAAGCAAAATAAACATCTCAAGAATATTCTTGCTCAGAACGAGATAGTGTTCTACAAGTTTCACTTAACTAAACAAGCAATTCCGTTTTAACTGATATTTATAGTGACAGTCTGAATGAATCATTACTTATAATACATTTAGAATACCTACTTTGGAAAGATACAGCAACTAAGCTAGATACCACCCTTTATTTAAAGGCCTGGCTTCCAGGTTAGAAGCAATGCATTTGCATGGATATTCACAGTGTACCAACAAATGTCAAATTTAGTGTTTCTGTAAGTATTTTAAATAAAGAATCAATGGCATGTGCACCTACTAACCATTTGTGAGACTACCCTCTCCTCCTCAAGTTTTACTGAGTTTGGCAAATTACATTCCAGATCCTTTTAACCTTAATATCTTGATTATTTTCTGGATTGGAAAAAAATAAATTGTATCACTCCAGGGTAAGATATTTTCCACACTAAAAACGTCTATTCCTCTTGTTCTGAGCCTCATTCACACATGAAAGCTCCATTATTGTCAATAAAAACTGCATGAATGAATATTAGGCAGGATGCAGCCTCAAGCAAAGCAAAGCCTCATTCTCCAGTGAAAGTGTTCTGAAAACAATAGCCATTTTGACTGGAACGATTCTGAGCTTCTGTAACTTAGTTATTTCCTCACTTTAACTGGAAAAATATTTTAAATTAAAAATATAAACATCCACAGTGTTTTTTAAATCTAGTTCTTTCCTGAATTTTCTTAGGGTTATTAAACACATGAGAAAGTTAGAAGACAAAAATTCAAAGAAACAATCTTTTATTAGTTCCTCTATTTACAAAGCTACTTGGATTTCTTTAACTGGCTGATTATTAAGTGACTACTAACATTGACAGGGCTAAAAAGGTGAACGGTTAAGAAAAGCAAAACTGAGGATGCATTCCAGTTCAGCATTTGTATAACAATGTGTTGTTGAATCTTTTAGAATAGAAGACGTGGATGATTTTCCAGTAAGAACTATGTTTGAAGATTTGGATCATTTAATCTTTGCACATTCAAAAAAACCCCAAAAAGTCAGAAATGAAAAGAAATTCTTACCCAAACTCCTTGGATCGTAGAATGATGTTGTTACAACACCACCATTTTTTTCTATGGTTGCAATTGCTAATTCAGATGCCCTCTGCACTTCAATATTCACTTTTGCTGAAAAGATATCAGCACCCTGTAAATTTCAACACATATTAGAGTAACATGAAAATGCGTATTTTAGGACATACATGTATTCTTCTCTACAAAGTTGTAAGAAACATTAAATCCCACAAAATATTATGATTCATCTGTTCCCTGCACCAAGATGGGTAACCAAATTGCTCTCTCTGAGTCACCTCGGTTGAATGAAAAAAGTTTGCCCGTCCAAGATATTCTTTCAGTACATTCTAGTCTTCTGTTGTAAAATACTTGTTCGACCTCTTGTTATGTGCTCCTTAACTGTTATTTTCGTAGTCTCCCAGGTCTTAAAACTCCATCCTTGTTGTTTTTTTTTCCTAACACACAGTGCCCTCTAGTGGATTTATTACCACAAAAATACCGCAGCAAACAGAAAAGCTAGGATGCTTCCAAAACAGCCTGATAAAACCCAAAGCTTTATAACTGCTTCCAAAGTTCCAAAACCCAAGGCTTTTTACTGCCTGAATTAATAAGTGTCTTGTACGCATACCTCCTCCACCAGCTGGACACCATAATCCCTTTTGAGAGGTTGCACTGTTACACCTCTGGCATTAGTGAGCTGTGTTAAGTCAATTGGTTGTGTGGGGTCAACTCTACCCAAATCAATAAGGTACTGCAGCCTCTGAAGACTGAGCGGTTGATACTGACGTCTGAGGCTGGAGAGAGGAAAACAAACCAAAACAAAACACAAAACAAAACAATGAGAAATTTTGCCAACAATATAGAAAAGAAATTACAGACTATTTTTTTTTTTCCACGTGCTGTCAGATGTGGTTAAGAACAGCAAGACCCTATCAATTTCTTGTCTCTGCAGAAACTTGGATTCTTACTGTTGGGTATTCGTGAATTTGTGACAACCGTTAACATAAGAAGCTCAGTGCCTGCATTCTGCTACATTTCTTTTGTGGAACTGTGGATCTACACCGTGTCTTTAGCTATCAAAAGTGCTTCTCATTTACTATAAATTAGTTAAACAAACAGGAGGAAATTACAGTACTTGGAAATACAGTTTGAATCACACTTCAAAACTAGCAAGTCTGACAGAGAAAACGTTTGATAATAAGAACAGGTCTGTAGGTTATACTGCATGCATAAAGAACGGCAATATAAAAATTGCACAGCTATTTGATGAAGTTGTAACAGCAAATTAAACATAAAACAAACTGTAAGTTTAACAATTCACAAATAAATTCACATAAGTCCTTTCATTCTTAAACTAACTGCTAGGTGTGGCACATTTTTGTTACTACTGCCTATAATAACATCTGTATTCATACAATGCTTTCATAACCATACCTAAAAGCAACAAAATAGTCAGTGACAAAGGTAACAAACATGCCTTTTAGCAAACAAAACCAGCTTTAAACAACAAAATTTGTAATTGTCGATATAGTGAAGGAAATGAATAAAACACTGGCATACAGACCTCCAGCTAAGAACAGCAACTGGTTAGAAGAATCATTTTAAACACTAAAAAGGTGAAAGAAGGACATAGCACAAACAAGCACAATGTGCAAAGGGCACAGAAGTGTCAAACAAGGCAGGGTGTCTGAGAATAACAATTGTGAAAGATGACGTAATGGCTTCATCCAAGAGATATGATATTGAAGAGCTTGTTGAGATCCTAGGTGGAACAGATGAAATGCAAAGACTGCAGTGTTGCAGGGCTAAAAAAGTAGAGTCATGAAGAGAAGCAGAATTGTTTGGCTGACAGCAGATCAGAGCTTCAGGTGAATAAAGCAAAGAGAAATAACAAAGCAAAGCTTTGGATTACACTTCCATGCTTAACACCCTCACTCAAGTCAATGGGACTGTTCCCAGTCGGTTCAACAGTTATCTGCTGTGCAGACAGGCAAAGAGCGAAACAAGCATGTATGGAGGAGTGGTCTGAGAGGAGAAACGCACTCAGCTGCAGGAGGGAATGGTAACTGCTACATATGAGGGATCATGCAAAGAAAAGAACAAATAAGCAGAGATGAAAAACAGCAGTAAATTAGAAAAATAATCTCACAAGAAATGGGAGATTCTGCTGGTAAGGAAGCTAACAATCTGAGAGGAATGTCTCATTTTCATTTAGGCCTGTTTTGGCATATTAGATTCTGGCTTCAGGAGAAAGATCAAGAGAAGCAGACAACGATTAATCTCTGAGGAAACATGAAGACACTTACCTATGTCCATCATTAAACCCGTATTTTGGTATGGCCAAATAAAATGGAGTTTGGCCACCCTCAAAGCCTAATCGGGGGCGATTTCCTCTTTGTCTTTCTCCTTTGTGACCTCGACCACACTTCCTACCTCCATATCTTCCACGGCCACGTCTTTTCTCCTTGAAAACAATCAATGATACATTTAGTCAACTACTTTGGAAATAAGTATCTATAAAACATAAGGTTTCAGAGACATAAACAACTGTGCAAAATGCTGATTCTTGAGAAAAAATAAGAGATAGATCTTTTCTAAGGATAGAAATAGTCTGAAAAGCAGTTAATGTGATTTTTGCAGAGGACAGCTCTAGGCAGGCACCACAAATAGTCTGAAAGTTACATGAATACATATTGCAATAAAAGGAATACTAGTATTTAATCCTACCTCCTACACTTTGCACTCAAGTTAGAGAATTTTCCTGAACTAACTAATGATATTTCCTCCTATTTCATGAGAAAGCTGCTCAGTGCTCAGAAGTTTCCGAACACTGACAACAAAATAAGAAATTTAAAAAAAAGGCAAAAAATAATCAATTCCACTTCAAGGGGCAGAGGAACAGACTATATATGCTATGCACACATGTAATTCTTTTCATGGACTCAGACTTTCTGAAGAGTCTGCAACCATTGCAATTTCTACTGACTACAAATCAAAAGAGAAGACTGTAGTTTAAATCTTTATTATTTTTTTGAATTAAGACTGTAACACTAAGCTGTTAGTTTCCTGAGCACTTTAAATTAGCACTGCAGCCATAAGTAGCAGTTGAGCAATCTTCTTGCACTCAAAGTGATAAGCAAAGATAAAACTTGTTTCTTTTTTTTTTCAATTTAAAATCCAGGTCAGTTGCACTCATCAGTGCAATTCATGGGTATGCAAACATCTACAGGATTACAAAACAGGCAGTAAGCAAGGGTGGAAATGAGCAGCTGGGGGTGACTGCTATTAAATGAAGTGGTGCCAGTTCACTCTGACCTAACTAACAGAATTTTCTGTGTAAGGTGACTTCATTTAATTCATATACTGAACAATTTGCAGCACTAAGGCTCACTTCCGAGTCTTTCACGCTTTGTAAGGGATAAGACAGAGCCAAACGCTTCAGAATCCTTACCGCCGTGCTGCATGGGGTAGAGTTCAGTGTTCAGCTTGACGAGTCATGATTGCATCTGCGCATCGCTTTGATGGATCCATTTGATCTTAAAAAGTTTTTCTCATTTAAACTAACATTCACTGGAGTGTGAACGAACATGGAAGGAGCAATGTCATGTTGCTAACTAGTCTCATATCTCTGCACAACACACAATTCACAAGTTTGTTATTTTCCATTGTGTTCCTCAATGTGACTCAGTCACGCTGGGAGGCATTCAAGCAACACATTCTAAACGGTATTTGTACTGCTTATAAACTAACTTTGGTTAAGTCACAGCATAGTTCACTGCTGGATCAATAATGATATAAATAATTAATTATTAAAGAGAATACAGTAAGCCTCTTCAATTTCTCATTTTTTGTATTCAACACTCAGATAGCTAAACTTCGAGCACACCTAATCCTACAAATCACCCTATGCAGTTAGACTGCAGCACAGAATACTCAGTCTGAAAACTGCTCATTACATCATGGTACTTGATTATTAGCCTAACACCATAACGACATAAAATTTGATGTTTTCTGCTCTTTAATGTGCCTGTAAGTTTTTCAAAGTTATGGAGCACTTAATGTGCACTGAAATATCAGTATAAAAGTCAGTACAGACGTATATAAAACAAATAAATGCATTAATGTATTTCAAACATCGTCTAACCTAAGATGCACAACTTACCTGTATTAATACTAAATAGTGTAGACTTCAAGTGCAGTTTTATGCTAGACAACTATCCCTGCCACCAAAGGCAGATGACTTGTCCCCAGCCCACACGTTATGCTTCTTTACAGTGCCTCTTGTGCCGACACAAGAAGTTGTGTGGCTCTATGTTGGACAGGTCAGGGAATTAAACTAGATGAGAACTAATTTTTGTCTAACCAGTTTGCAGGTGGTTTAGTTCCTTGCTCTGGCTCACCGTACAACCTCTATCAGCAGTACTAAACATAAACAGCAGGTGTGAGCACCTGGAGGCAGAGGGAGGGTACAGCTGTCTCACTCTTTCTGATAGTTGCCCATACACACACCAGATTACGCGATGACTTTAGTTAATACAAATACACCAACAATAACTGGTCACAAACAGAATGTAATCAGTACATTGACCAGGCTTTAGATTGTCAGAGGATCAATCAGGAACCAATCAAAACTTTTTTTTTTCCCCCACAACTTCTGTTCGTGAGGTCAAATGCTCTTACATCTGTTTATTTGAGAACTTCATTAAACACAGAATAAGGTTATCAGACACCAAAAGAGAAATACCAGAGAAACAGAGATGAGATCACTTGTACAAACTCTAACTGAAGGCAAAGAGTTAGCAGTAACATGGGGAAAAATATGTTCATTTCCTAGATGGAGTTGCAAGTTACTTGCTAAAGACCCAGTGAGCATACAAAAATCTCTACTTTCAAGATTAAAAAAAAAGTGTCTTCCTAAACCCAATAGCTACCTCGAAAAACAAAAAATCCCGAGGCCAAACACGGTCAGGAAAGCATCGGTTCTAGTAAACCTCAAGTGCAGACTATCTCACAACTTCTGTATGCTAAGCCTGGAAAAAAACGTTTTGAAGCATGGATTACTTTAAAAAACCTTAAGAATCACCACTCCAGTCCTGCACAGGGCTGCTTCTTTCAGCTCTGCTTGACTCTGGCCAAGCTGGGCATTCACAGGTCCGAGTGAAGTAACTTGACAGTCAGGGTAACAGACAACCCCAACAGCTGCAGTAGGGAAAAATTTCCATTGTCTTATATTGTCACAGGTCTAAGGGGTTAAAACTCTGCAGCACTCACCAGCTCTGCAGACATCTTTAAGGAGCTTTGAGCACTGATAGGAAAGTGCTGCTTGGTGCTCCCTGTCAGTTCTCTATTCGTATGAGTTTAGCTTTTGAAGCTCATCCCCCTGTTCACTGATATTTCCCCCAAATGAGGTGGGTTTCTTCCTGGTTTCTTTTCTTTACTCCTCTATCACTTCACAAGGAGACAGCAAGCAACAGTAACAAGAAGCGCTGGCTGGCATCACATTGCTTTTCTTTTAAGCCTTTGAACCTCCCCTTTTCAAACGTATTATCCCATAAACACTTGGTATTCCATACTTTTTTACTGTTTCTGCCTATCCCCCAACGATGGCCCTGGGGTTTAGCTAGGGGCACTCATCAGCTAGTTCTCTGTGGAGATGGCCAAACACACCAGCTACAAGACATATACAAGACAGAAACAGGGACAACACACACAACACTGCCACGCATTCTCAGCCTTCCCGCACGTATTCGGCGAGGCCGTTCTCTTGAGCCTGCCGCAGCCTCCCCAAAGACCTTCTGACAGCCCTCGAGGCAATCGCCAAGAGGGCCGGGCGTGCCCGTTGCAGAAGCAAAGCCCTGCCGCCGGACGGAAAGCATGCCCACGATACACCCGACAAGCTGCAGGCACTCACCCGCTTTTTGGAGCCTGGGCTGGGCCTTAGGTTGGCCAGACTGACCCTGGGCAGCGACCGCAGCAGCTCCAGGGCCCTAGTCCCTCCGTTCCCGCTCATGTCCCCTCACTTCCCAAGGGCAGCAGCGGCGCTCGCCTGGGAGAGCTGCTTTACGGCAGAACCGTAAACCGCGCCTCCCCTGCCTTCCCAACAGTGTCGCGCGGCCTCCCCCGCCGGCGGGGCGGGAACGTGCGTTATTATTGGAGACTTCCCTTGTAGCGCTGCGGTACTTGATCACTTTTATTATTTTAATCTAAAAAGCGGACCTACTGGAAAATCGTACAGCAGTTTCAATCGGCATGTGGGTCTGGCGCGGGGCGGGGCAGGGTGTAGTCTCACCGGAGTGACGAACGGCGTGAGGTAAGCAGCCGCGGAGACATCACGGAGCAGAAAGGCCAGTTCCCGCTGTGAAAGTCACCCGGTGCTTCTCGGTGTCATATCTTCAAACGTCTGTTTGACCAGATCCACCTTCCACGTTGAACGTCTGCTGCAGATTTCATCTTGGAGAAATGGTCACGCAATGGCTCTGCCTGTTCTGAGAGTAAAAAAGGGTGAAATGGAATTAAGACATTTGTGACTTTCAGTATAAAATATGTAGAGCTTAGAGCCACAGAATGGTTTAGGTTGGAAGGGACCTTAAAGATCACCCACTCACAACCCTCCTGCCATGGGCAGGGACACCTTCCAATAGACCAGGTTGCTCAAAGCCCCATCCAGCCTGAGGCATCCACAAGTTTTCTGGGCAACCTGTTCCAGTGCCTCACCACCCTCACAATAAAGAATTTCTTCCCAATATCTCATCTAAATCTACTCTTTTCCATTTTGAAGCCACTACCCCTCATCCTATCACTACATGCCCTTGTAAAAAGTCCCTCGCCATCTCCCCCGTAGGCCCCCTCTAGGTACTGGAAGGCTGCTATAAGGTCTCCCTGCAGCCTTCTCGAGGCTGAACAACCCCAACTCCCTCAGCCTGTCCTCATAGGAGAGATGCTCCAGCCCTTTGATCATCTTCGTGGCCCTCCTCTGGACCTGCTCCAACAAGTCCATGTCCTTCCTGTGCTGAGGGCCCCAGAGCTGGACACAGTACTCCAGGTGGGATCTCACCAGAGCAGAGTAGAGGGGCAGAGTCACCTCCCTCACCCTGCTGGCCACGCTGCTTTTGCTGCAGCCCAGGATGCAGTTGGCTTTCTGGGCTGCGAGCACACAGTGCAACAACACTGTTGAGCTTCTCATCAACCAACGCCCCCAAGTCCTTCTCTTCGGGGCTGCTGTCAATCTATTCTCCACCCAGCCTATATTTGTGCTTGGGATTGCCTCAGACCAAGTGCAGGACCTTGCACTTGGATTTGCTGAACTTCATGAGTTTGTCATGGGACCACCTCTCAAGCTTCTTACCCCCTTCAGAAAAGCTAATAAAAAATGATGTAACAATGCACATTAATTGCTGATATGGACAACCATCTTATCTAAATCCATTTCAGCCACTAGGATAGGGAAAAATACATAGTTTAGAGCATGCTTTGCCTTGTAAAGCTCTCACTACTTGAAGCAGAACTTTGAATTTAGGTAGAAAAACATCACTCGTATAATAGATACCAAAACACAAAAAGCTACCTGTGAGAACTGATTTTAACAATAACAGGGATCCCCCAGCATAAATACTATGTATCAAAGCAGCATAACAATCACAGCAAAAGGGCCTGCATGTTTAATGTCACGTAGTTGGCGCAAAGGCTTCTCCAATAAATTTTATGCAGCCATGCTGATAAAAATATTAACGTTGTTGAGCAAAAGCTTTGCGAAAAAAAAAACCATCCCTGCCTGGTATGGAACATGCCAGGGGGAAGGATGTGAAAGAAGTATAGCCTGCATTCAGCTGCTGTTTGAGCTGCCAAAAAAGCATCCGTGTTAGCCAGATACCACCCGGCAAATACAATGAGTAGATTGACTTTCTGGGAGGAAATGTCTGACAAAGATATATGGAATAGAAGACAAAGAACAAAGTATTTCATTTTGATAGCAATGTGTTTGCCATGCTTACTCAGAGCTGGTCTAAGTATTCGGGATGGACTGGAATGATCCAGTAATTTCAATACAGAGTGCCTGAATAGCCCAATACATATCAAGATGAATGAGAACCACTGACTCTTGGGGTGTAAGCCAAGAGATTTAATTTGGTGATGAAGGCATCTGATCTGATGAGGACAAATGAGTTCTGTCTAACAATGCTCTTTGCTGGTTTTCCTGTTTCCCATGACTTACTATTTTAATATTTACCTATTTAAGAATACTGTAATTTCCCATTTCCGCTAAGCTTTATAATACAGCATGATTTTTACAGGAAATATTCAAAACCATAGACATGTACAAATTATACTAGAAAAGTGCGGTATCATCTGGCAGATATATATGGACATCTGAAGCGTAGTTTTAAAGGTGAAAAACTGTTCAAACTCTTTGAAACCACTGGAAAGCCAAAGACAGAAGCAGCTTTGGAGAGCCCGCCTTTTAAACAGTACATGCAGACTTGCCACCCCGTCATACACCAGGCTTCTGCTGGGCTTCCCCTGAGGGGGTTTCCCTTGCAGGCCTTAGCTGCCTGCCGGAACACCCCACAGGCCTGCAGCGCCCACACACCTGCCCAGGCCGCAGTTCACCACGCCGCCGCCTTTTACACGCAGCAGGCCGCCCCGGGAAGGCACGTACAAGGCCGAAAGAGGAACCAAGGGTCGCTGCTCCGGCTCCCCGGAGGCCACGATAATCTTTTACCTCAGGGCGGGGCGGGCGGGCGCCAACGGCTTCCCTCAGTCGCGCGGCCGCCTCGGGCCCCGCCCCCACCTCGCGCCCCGGCGGCAGCCAATCAGCTCCGGGGATGGCCCCCGGTGCGCGCGCGGGGGGCTGCCCGGGAGCGGGGCGCGGCGGAGCGGCGTGGGGGGCTGTGGGGTGCCAAGTCCGCTCTCCCGCCCCCGGCTGCCGCAGCGGCCCCGGCTGCCGCCCGCCCACCCGCGCCCCTCCCACCTTCTCCCGCCCTCTTGGCCCGGCGCCCGTCCCGCCTCCCCCGCTCCTGGCCGGTGTCCCTCTGGCCGCCTCGCAGCCCGGTGTATGTGCGGCAACAACATGTCGGCGCCGCTTCCCGCCATCGTCCCGGCCGCCAGGAAGGCGACGGCTGCCGTGAGTGCGGGCGGGGGGCGAGCCGCGGGCAGTCACCGGCGGGGCAAGGGGGTCCGCTCTTGGCGGGCGGTGGCCCCGCGCCCCGCTTTGTTCTCCGCTGCGGCCTCGGCCCTGGGCGGGGGGCGGCCCCGCGGGCTGGGGGCGATGCCGCCGTCAGGCCCGGTTGAGGGCAGGCGCCCGCTCGGTGTGAGGGGGAATGGTGTGTCGGCCCGGCCCGGGATGGTTGACAGGTCTGTCCCGTTATTTTCCTGTCAGAGCCGGAGCGGGGACCCTCTTTCTTGGCGGCTGCTGGAGTCGGCGCCGGGCAGGGGAAGGTCACGGGTGTCGGTGGGGGCCGGCGGCGCCGTGCGGCGGCCGCGGGCGGGGTGCGCCCGCTGATGGCGGCGGGGAGGCCCGGGGCAGGAAGGGAACGGAGCAGAGCAGAGTTTTCTTCTGAGAAAGTCTTGCCGTGCTCCGGACGGGGTGCGATCTTGTGTGGGTGTCTGTGGTACGTGGGGTAGGTGCGTTTATAGTGTAGTGATCTTACACCACTGTCTTGGTTTGTTGTTTTTTTCTTTTTTTCCCCCTTTAGGTCATTTTTCTTCATGGATTGGGAGATACCGGGTGTGTATTCTGATCTATTACAGACTTAACAGTTATAGTTTCAAATGTAAGGCTGTGTGTTTTAAAGACATGAACAATTGACAGTTACTTAAGCTTCTTATTTTGCCCTTAGTTGACTGCAGTGGCTAACGACAGATGAAACTTCATATATGCTGAAATAATGGTGACATCTATTTATTTAAAATTTCCCAGTATAACTCCTGAAAAGGTTTTTCTTCTCTCTTTTCAATCACTTACCTAATTTGGTCTGAATGTGATCTCTCTTTTGTTCTTGAGTCAAACTGGGTGGAAAAAGAAGCCTGTGGGTTTCTGATCGTTCGCTTTCCTGAGAGTGGGTTCCTAGTTATTCCTCTGCTTGTCTAAATTTAGAGTTCTCTTTTTTCCGGACTTGTGGATTGCTGGTTTGATAGTAGGTGCAGTTAGGCCATGTCACATTTCACACTTCAGTGTGTCATGCATATGTTAAAATCCAGGTTTACTTGATACATCTAAGCAAACTCCTAAGTAGTCACCTCATGCTACAGATTTCTCTGTCTGAAATATGGTCTTCAGAATTAAAAAAAAAAACAACCTCAAACAAGCTGTGAAATAACGTGTTTGCCTTCTTCCTGTTATTTCCACGTTTGAGCAGAAATGGAAAGATAGGGAATTTCTGGCAGGTGTTCTAGGTGTGGTGTAATGTTTCCATTTAAAGCTTGTGTGTGCTGAGATATAAGTATAAATTCATTAAAGCCATTGAATTAACAAGTTAGGAGTGTGTTGAAACCTTTTTTTTGGTAGATGACTTTAAAGGAATTGGCACTTGGATACTTGAAAATAAGTGGTATGAATGCTTTGTCTGTTGTGCTCCCTTATGGGCAAAATTACATATTTTTTTTTTTTTTTTTAAGAACTCTGATTTTGTTACCTGGAACTTGAATGTTTAACCTTGCAACAATGCAAGGTTGAAACTTACAATGTTTAACATATAAACTTTTTCTGAAGAACTAAAAAAAAAAGTCTGCTGTCAAAATTGAAGCTTGTGTAACCTGG
This sequence comes from Rissa tridactyla, assembly GCF_028500815.1. Lineage (NCBI taxonomy): Eukaryota > Metazoa > Chordata > Aves > Charadriiformes > Laridae > Rissa > Rissa tridactyla. The sequence goes on from NC_071467.1 coordinate 43,586,443, forward strand.
ACACTTAACAAGTTAAAAAGAGTCAAGTCCATGCACTTGGCAGTATTCTACAAGTGGAGATGTGCTCTTATTTGGTGTGCTGACACACCACCTTGTTTGCATTATCCTTCTTCCTTTCTGCTGGTAGGAGGCAGCTGAGGCAGCAGTGCTTCCTGCATCTTGGCACCAAATGTTCAGCAAGTGATTGCAGAATCTTTTGAGTCTTCAGAATTTGAGTCGTTGCAAATTGGGTCGATGTTGGTTTTGTGAAGTGGAAAAAAAAAAAAAAAAAGGACTTACTCTTTAACATAAATTGTAATCCTTATACAAATGTGCTATTTCCATTTTGGTGACAAAGCTGACGCACAGTCCTCAAGTTGCAGATGCACTGAGCATACTGGAATACATGCATTAACAAGTCGTAACACCTCTGTGGAAATAGAGTGATTTAACTGTATTTGTTCCTCTAGTCCATTGCACATCAGATTAACTAAAACTGCCATTTTTTTCCCCAGAAAGCTGTAGTAGTGACCCAAAAAAGAATTGTCTGAAGAGAACTAATTAACAATTTTATAATTTTCCACAGTTCTACTTCACATGAACGTTTAAATTGCTCACTCTGAGAAGTGTCTAACAGAGGTTATGTTCTTTTTCTGTCTTAGCTCCTATATAAATGGCACTTAAAGATTGGTACCTACTTTCAAAATCTGAACATAGAGGATTGTTCTAAAGAGTCTGCATAAACGTGTATATGATGTTGCTTTCCAAATTTGTCAAATTAATCTTTATAGTCAGCTAAAAAACATCCCCAAATTTCTATCAAACTAGTTTTTGTCAGTCTTATTTCTCCTTTAGATTCTTATTTGGCCTTCTGTGGTACTGCAAATATTATGCAAGTAATATCACCCATGATTTGTTAATTGTGTATGTAAAAGTATTGGTAGGAAACAGGCTGAGATACACAGTCAGTGTTTGAAATGTCTGTGCTGTCTGTGTGTTTGAAACATGTTTAACTTTAGGTATACATTAGCTTGAGGTATACATTATGTTTAGCATACATTAACTTTTCAGGATGATATTAAAACTAAACCATGCATGCTTTTATCGCTTGTCTGCTGTTGGTGTGATTAGTTTTGCTGTGTCACTGATTAATTTGTTACAGGTGTTTTCTGCTTAGAATCAACTTCCCAGTATTCAGTTCAGTGGGTGAATTAGGAGTGCTGAATAATGAGAAAAATCAGGAAATACAGGTGCCTTTGAGTGTTCTGGAAAGCAAAGTGAGGACACATGCAGTGGTTTTGTACAGGTTCAGATTTGGGTCCAGCTCGACTCATGTATAAATGAGCCCCGGAATGAGTCTTTCAGAGCTGTTCATTTAAATTATGCTTTCCAGTTTCCTGGTCTGTAGGAAGCTTGATAACTCATCTGCTGTGCAGATCTCGCATCGTTCTGTGCATTCATACAGCACAAGCTTGAGACTAAAAAAAATACCTGCAATGTGGAGTGTTGTTCAGGACTGCCTAAATCTGAGAGCATTCGAGCTGAGCCAAAGTTAATGAGTCTGATTGATTAGGTTGGCTCCATGTGGAGTTAGCTCAGATGTCAGTTCGCTGCTCTCCCACATCAAGAAATTTGGTTCAGAAAAAGCAAAGTTGGCTGTGAAAGAAGCTGCCTTAACTCTACAGGAGCAGCAAAGCAGCCTCTGGGCTAGAGCTGCCTGGAAGCAGGATGCCCGTGTTCAGATGTCACCCAAGTTAATAAACCCAGCCAGATACAGAGCAGGCTTTGCCTAGAGCCAAGGTGGTATTTCTGCAGCTGTGCTGCAACTATTCTAGTCAATTTAGATGAAGTGTCCTTGACTGTATATATGCAACAAATATTCAGAGGCAGAACAAACCTTTTAAGTTTAGTACTGTATTTGTAGCATACTGCAGTTGATGTAAAAATTTTCTAGAAATGTGTTTATATTGATCTAATTCAGCATATTTCATACTTGCTCTGTGCTGTTGCATCGACATAGATACAGGAGCTAAGACAAAACATAAATGCCATTTAAAATATGTTTTGTTAACAGGCATGGATGGTCAGAAGCGCTTGCAGGTATCAAAAGCCCGCATGTAAAATACATATGCCCACATGCGTAAGTTTGTAACTTTTCTTGCTTTACATTTTTCTGTAGAGTTACTTATTAAGACACTTGAACAGATGATGAAGTCGAGTGGGATTTGTGTGTCTCTGCACCGTGCTAAAATAATGTTGATGCTATTAAATATTTTGTTGTTTTTAGGAACTGGTCTGTGATTTACTTTATGGCAAAATTGAATTTTTATTCATATTTTGCCTTTTTTTTTTTTACTCATTCAGACTGAAAACGTATTTGGAAAGTTATGTGCAAAGTTAGATTGTTTTGACTTTATATTTTCATTGAATTGTTTGTTGCTTTTTTTCCCCCAACAGTCATTTGTTAAAAGCCAGTCTTAACAAGAAGTAGTATTTTTTTTTTTTATTTTACTGACCATTAAATATACTTTGTATTAGATACATGTACTTCTTAAACTCAGGTGCATGTATAGTAGATGAAGTTTTCCTGTTACCTATGTCAAATTTCGAAGATTCACAGAATATCATATTTTCAGCAAATAATGCAATTTGAGCTATCTTTGTGCAATTTGAGAAATTAAATACTTCTGAGCAGGGTGAGGAAGTCAGTAAATAAAGCATTAAGATCTATCTAGCATTTACTTAATGATAGAAAAACTAATTAAGTATAAGCTTAATTTATTTTAACACAAAATTCAGATTGCTTTTTTGCTCCAGCAGTCTTGGGAGACATAGAACAGGGATGATAGGGAGATAAGTAATCAATGTTTTGGTGTATTATAAGCAGTGTTTTGGTGTATTACTGGTTACTGGGCTGTGATTATTTATTTATTTTACCACATGGCCACACTTTGCTGAACCACTCAAAAAGAGTTTAGTGATATCTGCTGTTCTTTTGGTTTGCCCTTTGTCCTCTTTCAGTGTTTCCCTGCAGAATTTGTGTTCTTCAGTGTCAGTAGATTAAAACTACAGGCAGATTTGATCCATGGCATGGTCCATTGGAATTGTCTTGGTATATCTGAAAAGATGCCATACATACAGCAGCATAAGGGTGGGAATGAGTCCTGCAATGAAGGGAGGCACTACTTAAGCACATTCTGCTGTTGAGAGAAGCACTGAGTGTGGCCAGACTGGTATCCGCCACTATGCTGCATTTGGCTCCTTCCTTAGGTTTGCTGATGCTGCTGTGTAAGGTGCCTTCATCCACTGGGCGTGTGTATAGAGTTGTGATAAATGACTGCTCCACAGAAATAACTAAATGAGGTACATATATGTGTGTGATAGATACATCTTTCATATGTATATGCTGTATATGCGCGCACACACATTCACATATATTTTTATAAAGCAGCCTGTTAATGTTTTGCTTGCTCTCCATAGAGAATGGTAATTGAGCTCTGAATATTAATTGTGTTTGGGCTGGCAGATTTCTAAGGAGATTTCTTGAAGAGATGCTACAAAGTAGACAATGTTAACTATGATTTAAAAGTAAGAATTAAGGATATGTAATTTTATGACATAACTGCATCTGCATTATTAAATTTCAGTATGTATCTTACATCAGTGTTGTTCATTCTTATTCCTAGGCCAGTTATGCCAGTTTCTTTGAACATGAACATGGCTATGCCATCATGGTAAGTATTTGTTCAATTACAGATGATTCTAATCAAAAGATATCTAGGGGTTTGAACTCATTGTTCTTAATTAAAAATAATGAACAACCTGAATAGCTAGTTTTAATCAGATGTAAGTATAAAAACCTTTTTACTTTAGTTCTGTTCTTCTAAAAGGGCTCTCACAGGTATGCTCGAACTCCCTTTTTGTACCTAAGGTAATGGTTATTTCTCAGGACTAATCTTAAAATATGTCTCAAAATACGAAACCCGATTTATTTTACAAGTATAGTATGTATAGTGTGTGAATTCATAGGCAGTAGCAGTAGAGAGTTGGAATGGAAACATAATTGCTGCTAGTGAGTAATATTTGGTGGGTCAGTAAGATATCTAGAAACTGTTCTTTAGAACACCTGTTCTGAATAAAAAGCAAGAAAAATATGGTAGATTTCAGTGGTCTTAAACCAGTTCTCTTCAGTTTTTTTTCCCCTCAAGTAATGTGTATTTGTTTTTCCTATGTTTCTTCAAACAGTATTTTGATTTTGTATGTGCATGATAAATTGAAATTCCTGCTGATAATTTTTGGAGCAACTATCAAAACTGAGCTGCTTAAGCTGCAGTAAATTACAGAAGATAGTGAAACTCAGAAAAGCTTTGTTGGCTAGATGTAGCTTTTTAGCCACATTCACAGATTGTTCACTATTTCTTGTAAACTATGGTAGTTGGTAGAAACGAATATGTCAGCTAACACTATTGTCTGGAAAATATCCCAGTTTTATTATTTGTCTTTTAAGGAAGTGGCATGGATGCTTTAATGAGTAATGGTCTTGTTGATATTTTTGTAAGGTTTGATATCATTGGACTTTCTCCAGATTCACAAGAAGATGAAGCTGGGATCAAGCAGGCAGCAGAGAATGGTATGCTTAGGAGTACTTTGTATGTCTTAAAAGTACTTCCATGTATTCTTAAAAATGAATTATCAGTTTGAAACATATTTTCCAAAGACAAAATGGTTAGGGAAAGTAATATGTATATATTGTATTATTGCTGATCAAAGTTTACCTAAGTGCATAGTTTGTTTTGTTTTGTTTTTTTAAACTTCATGAGTAAGTAGAGTAATTCACCAGTACAAAGACTTCATACTCTCAAATATGGAATGTACATGGGAGCCAGTGTATTTGGGTTTGGGTTTTTCTTGTTTGTTTTTTTAAGAGCTTCTGGGTGGCATGGCACATCAGGGCTGCACAAGCATCCACTTGTGATGCTGGATAGTTAGAAGAGGATACCATCTTCCTGGTAGTGGGGCTTTTGTGAGACTTACTTGTGTGGTTTTCGTTTTGGAAATGGTATAGTGGCATTGGAATTTCTGATCATGCTCTAGATCTTTTGATAGTTTTTAATGTATAGCAGATTAGATTTTCCTTTCACTAGCTTTCTGTTGACATCATGGAGAAGGCCTCTTTCCTTTTCTAGACTTTCTACAGAATGGAGTGTGTTTTAACTACTGGGCTTTATTTATATTGCAGTTAAAGCACTGATAGATCAAGAAGTAAAAAATGGAATTCCTTCTAATCGAATTATTCTGGGAGGCTTTTCTCAGGTAAGGTACGGTTGGAAAGAACTGTGTCTTTTTCTAGGGAAGTAACCTAGCTTTCCTAAGGTGGGAAATCCAGACACTTGACTGGAGAAGAGCTGACGTTAGATGCTTCTAAAATTTTAAAGTAGCAACTTTCCTTTGTCTTAACAAATTAAGTCTTCCAGTTTTATGCAAATAGTTACTATTCACTGGAAAATGAGCATACATGTAGAAAAAAGGTACTAAAATTAATAGTCTATTTAAAGTCTTTATGGATGTAACATACATAGCTTTGCGTGACGATCTTACTAGTATTTTTAATTTAACTAGTAGATATTTGATGGTCTGGATTTATTTGGGAAATTCTTTCCTTCATACTTGTAAGACACCTGCGGTAGGTAGGTTAGTAGATTGATTAGTCCATACACCAACTCACCAATCTGCATGCAAGTAAATTAAAATATTAAAGTAGTAATAATACTGTCGTGAGTGATGGTGCTTTACTTCATGCTTTGGGTTTTGGTGTTTTGTTTTTTTTTCCTAGCTGTTAGTTATGGTAAATGTCTTGCTTTACTTCTGAATTGATCTCGTGGGCTTGGAGCGGGGGTAAAAAGCAAAATAAATGTTGTATAGGAATACTGGTTTCAGTATTGGTTCTAAGGAAGAATAGGTTGGAATGGAAGAAGACCTTTAAAGGAGAAACCAGAGATCTTGAAACAAGCATTAAGAGGAACATTACTGTTGCCATTCTAATACTTATATCTCTTTATCTTAGGGAGGTGCTTTGTCATTGTATACAGCTCTTACAACACACCAAAAATTAGCAGGTGTTGTAGCCCTCAGCTGTTGGCTTCCCCTACGGGCTTCTTTTCCTCAGGTATTTGTTTCTTTCCTAAGCTAATTTGCACTTGGGTAACGAGTATATCTGAAGATTGTACCTTGTGCAGGAATTAGTAGCCATCATTATTACTGAATATTGACTGTTTTTTGATAACCGAAAGGTTTTTAAAATAGGGCCCTGGAATTTTAGAGTTTGTCAAGTAGGGAAAATGAGGAAATACTCAGTAGCTATCTCTGCTTAAAATGACATTCCTAGGAAACTTAAAGGATACAGCAAATTTTCTTTGAAGAGTAATTTTCTATTTGCCATGTGTTCCATCTGCAAGGCAGTATCTTATTAGAGACTAGATATTTAAATAAAGTACCATTTTTTTTTTTTTTTTTTTTACTTGGGCAGGAATCATGTTATTCTGTTCTGAAATTAGCGACAAAATTTTATGTGCAGGTTTTTGAACTTAATATGTTCTCAGGCACAGCGCTTACTTCATAAGGAGCTTGCTGGTTATACGTTGTGTTTGTGGTGTTTTGGGGTTTGGTTTTTTTTCAGAATTCAACTTATTTGTCATGACACAGGGCATAGTGGCATGGAGTTATTTTATCTCAAAGATACTAGCCTTACCTTCACTTACTGTCTCTTCTCTCCTCTAATTCCACCCCTAATAGGGCCCTATCACTGGTGTCAACAAGGAGATTGCTGTTCTTCAGTGCCATGGGGACTGTGACCCATTGGTTCCTTTAATGTTTGGTTCTCTCACTGTTGAAAAGCTAAAGAGTATGATAAATCCAGCCAACGTAACCTTCAGGACTTACTCTGGCATGATGCATAGTTCATGTATTGAGGTAATTTTCTTAACAGAGTGTTTTAGCTGGGTATGGTTAATTTTTTCTCCTTGAAACAAATATGTATTGGGTGGGGGTTTTTTTTGGGTCAGGATTTTTTTGTTGGTTTTGGATTTTTTTTTTTTAGTAACAAATGCTTGATGCTACTGACTGATTTCAGTGAGTAAACGAATGCCTGGCTAAAAAAACATTCAAGGCAGAAGTTTGTATGACTAGTGGGAAGTTCCTCATAAGGTTGTATTTTTGGGACTAGGCTAGTTGGTCTATAAAATACTCTTTTTTCTGAATTTTTATTCTTTGATTATTAAAAAAAAATATCACTGAATTGGAAGGCAGATTCTCAGAGCATAAATCCAACTTGGTATTTTGGAGAGAAGAATCCTGTTAGTTCTGTGGATGGAGACATCGAAGGATAGGAAGGGAGGGTTGACGTTACAGAAGAGACAGCCTCAGAACTTATATTTATGGTTCTGGCTCAGCAGGCAGCTGAGCTGATGTAATGGTTTGCTGCTGCCAGAAAGGGGTGGACTAGTTCCCTCTGCTCGTGACCTTGTGGCCCTCTTTTCCTTGCACTAGCTCTGGAGCTGATCAGAAACTTCTTTGAACCATTTGAACTACTAAAATGGCAAAAGCTGCTGGCTTCAGTTTTTGCAGCTGTAGTGAGTTGAAGCGTCAGAACTTACACAAAGTGTGTGGTAGCAACAAGAAACATAAGAGGAGGCAAGGAACACATCTGCCATTTGTCAGCAGCAGAAACTTTGTTAATTTGGATTGCTGCATCTTGTCGGAACTGTACTTTTGGACAACCTCTTTGTGACATTTACACAATCGTATTGTGTTTAGACAGTAACAGCATTGAGTTGTCACACGAATATATTAACAATGTGCTCTTTCTTACAAAAAAAAATTATAATTATTTTTAACATGGATTTTTTTCCCAGTCTAGTTTGCTGTATTGCTTTTCCTTAAGGAAGGAAGCATCATGAATTTGAAACTGAATGGTTAGGAGGAGGAGCTGCTGGCTTTTCACACTGCTGCTAACTTGCAAAAGTTTAAAGCATATGGGAAGCTGCGGCTTTAGCTACATTCAAATCCTATCTGTGCTCAGCCTAGTGCTCTTCAGATAATTTGATGATTAATGTGTAGCTTGCCTGCTCAACTCCAGAGAGAGAGCAAAAAAGTAGTTTTTGATGGTTTTCTTGTATTTTAGCCTCTTACGAGTGCATAGTGCCTTGCAGTTATCAGCCTTGACTTGTGTGCAAAGTGGTATGATTTTATAAATAACCATTAGTCAATATTTGTAGCCCAGCTGCTCGTTATAACTGAAATGTTGAAACATGATTTAGTGTAACTGAATATGTATCAGTAGGGAACTTCAACTAATACATACTTTTATCTTTAAACAGGAGATGATGGATGTAAAACAGTTCATAGACAAACATCTACCTCCCGTAGACTGAAACGATATGTGAGAAACCTTCTATATAAATGCACCAGCATCAACTGTGGTAGAGTGTTAATCTTTTCATATGCCTGATAGGAAGCATTATTTCTATACCTGCAGTGTTACTACTGTGTTGCAAATTTATACTTAGGACGAGGATTAAATAATACACATGTACAGGAAACGATAATCTTTTTAGTATTAATCATCCACTGGTGGGACTATATGAATGAGGCAGCTAGGTAACAATGACAATGTAACCTAAGCATACTGTTTTAAGACGTCTGATTTTTTTTTTTTTGATTGCAGAATTTTAAACTATTTGTATAAGTAATTAAAAACTCAATTTAAGCGAGCAACATAAATGTGACCAGTTTAGTTATACTTGAAACATGGTTTATTCTTCATACTCATTGAAGCATTTCCTTTATGTAATGGATGCATAAAGTACACAACATGTAATATAGTGGGCATATGATGGTAGAATAGATGTTACCAAGCTTTAAATATGAAATGTTTATTGTTACTACAGATAAGGAGGGTTGTTCTCCTAGAATGACTAGAAGTCAGCAAAGATATTTCTTAAATTTAAATCACCTCAATTTTTAACTGTTTTCATATAGGTAGATAATGTGGAAATTCTAAAGGGACTCATTCCTTGTTAGATTGTCATTTGTTGTTCATCGTCTTTTTTTTTTTTTAATTACTATAAACTCACGTCAATGCTGACTTGGAACAGAATTCTGAAGAAGCACATAGTTTCATTTACTTCGAGTTTCATTTAAAAATGCCTGTTTTCGTACTGAGTATTTATCTTGTGCTTTGGTCTGTGTAGCTCTCATTTGTGTAGAAATGTTGAGGTATTTCACGTGAGCAATTCCAGCATGTAGTTTTGATTTTTCTGTCTGCTTTGGAGTAACTAATTGAAAACAATGCAGCTGTGTAGTTTTGGATATTGTTGAAGTCTCATCTGTAACACAGGCATTGACTAATTTGAATTATTTTTCTTTAATAGAAATATAAGTCCAGTTGGGATATAACTTAAACTTCAAATTGATATCATCTAGTACTTTCTTTAAGTGCATATTGAGAAATGAGTTTCTTCTGAAAAAGAACAAATAATTTTATTTTCAAATATATCATTCTACATTTCTCTAGATCAGTATAGCTTAGGAATATGAAGACCTACTATGGGAAAAAAATAAATCTGCAAGATATGGAATGTTGCTTCTTTCAGAAGCTTAAAATTCTAGAATGAATTTGGTTACAGAAATTGATGCACACTGAAGAGCTTTTTCCAGTTAAGAGCCATAATTTACTTCTGGAAACAGCTGCTGTTCTGTAGAGTTTGGGGGCTGTCACCGAACATTTAAAAAATACACTACAGTTTTTATTACATAATATGATGCATAACAATGTTCTATACTGTAATATGTTTGCAAGCAAAGAATATTCCTATTTTTGGATGCATCTGTCATGTCAGCGTTGTGCTTCATAGCTGCATTTAAGGTACCTTCTCCTCTCCCAGTTTGTTCCAGTGGTCCTCTTACAGTGTATATGGATTTACATCTAAGGCATCTGTCAGTACAAATGCATAAATGGGGAATTACCCCTTTATATCCCTTCTTTAACACAGCTACTGCTGGAAATCTGACTTGTTCACCTAGTGCGAGTTCTCAGTTTTCAGTGCTTTTTTTTATATGTATCACACTTCATTTTTAGGAAGCTGTTTTGCTTTTCTAATCCACTTGCCTCTGGATTATTAAACAACTCAATATGTAAAATTGAAAAGGAGTATTTTTCTAAGTGGTATTGTAACACTTTTAGATATTCCATCTGTGTGGTTGAGAGGGCATGTCTATTAACTTTGAAGTTTAATTAGTCTTTTCCCTCAGTCACTCTGTTCTATAGATCTGCCAATTTGTCTTTCAGTTAATTTAGTTCACAGAAGAAACCAGAATATTCTGACTGTAGTTGTGCCAAAGTTCTATTGAGAAAACAGTGTGTTCTAGCTTGGAGTCATTCCCAAATTGCATTAGCTAATTTTGCAGTCCTGCTGAATTGCAAACTTGGTAAGCAAACTATATGTTATTTCTCCTAGTTTTTAGATATATCGTTGTTCCACTGTTGTCTAAGTAATTCCCTGAATATTGGCCTGTTTTCCAAAGTTCTGCACAAGGTTCTATTTTTTTCTTTATTATTTTCTTACTCTGTTTGCAAATTGTTGGATAATGCTGTTGAGCTGTCTTGTTCAACTTCTATTTGACTCTGCTCATTTCACATATTTTTTTTTTTTTTACTCTGTTAGAATGAGTTTAAAAAATATTTCTAAAATGTTAAAATGAGATCAGTCCTAGCTTTATGAAGTTAGCTTAATAACACTTTCTTCATTTTGGTGAACTGTGTCCACAGCTTGTGATCGGTTTCCAGTACTTACGTGTTTTAATCCAAGTCAGCTTCAACTGTCATCTCCATGATGGTTTCAAATGTTGTTCTAGAAATGCTTTATGTGCTGACTTTGTTCAAATATTCAGCTATCATAACAAGATTTTTTTCATACTGTTGTTTTGCATGTTGCTTTTTCTACAAAGAGCTGTGTTACCAAAGTAAATGTTGTGACTTACTCTGAATTTCTGTATTCTAGGAAGAATTCTTCCCCTCAAGTTTTGTTTTTTTTTTTTTTTTTTTTAAAGGGGTGTATGTGTATGTTGTAGTTGGGGGTTGTTAAAGAGCCCAGGAGCTAGAGGAAACTTCAAGGACGTATTTGAAGCCTCTCCTGTTGCCTCCCATATTACAGTGTGTACCTTGAGCTCCTGTCTTTCGTAACTTCCCAGCTGGTTAGAAAGCTGTGTGTGTGATCTTATAGCTGAACTTCTTCACTACCTGAAGTGATCTGATGCTGGGATTATTGTCATAATTGCATGTATTTTTAGGCTGAATGATAGCTCAGTGTGGTGTGGGGGTTTTCATAATATTCGATTAAAATGGAGAAGTTGGACTGTCAGTGTTCTAAATGTGAATGTCCTATCCTTATAAACTACAATTTGAAACTGTCCAATAAGAAAGTTGTTTTTTTTATAATGTTAGACTTTCCCCAAAAGAGGATGATGTCTGTTAAACCTGCGATAGCATTGATAAGAAAATAACTTGCTTGCAGATTGGTTTGTTTCAATGGGTATCTAATTCTCTAATGTGTTTTTAATTTCAAAATGGTACTTCAATTTGACTGCAGTTTTGTGCAGTCACAAGTCTGACCTTGTTGGAATATGTTGCCCACTTTTTAATAAACATGTTGAATTATGTATTATAAGCTAAATCTTCCAGCCATTCTTGAAGAAAACCTGTACTGGGGTCTGTACTGTTGTGAGGGCTGTATGATTTGGTCTCTTCCTCCGATCTTGTATAATTACAACACAGTAGATTGGTAAAAGTACTGTACACTGTAACTGGTATTAGAACTGTTAATTAAAACATGTTCTCTCTAATGGAGTATACTGCACTTCATTGAAATAATTAGGATGCATCTTTTATGTAGAGATGCTATTTGTGTTGATGGATATGACTGATAACAAACTGTATAAGATGTCGATGAAGCCATATGTACAAGGCCTGTGTATCTTAAATTTTATAAAGAAATACTGAACACTTTTTGTGTTATGAAGTATAAGCCATTTATATTTAATATAAACATCCAAGATGTAATTTACTTAGTTTACTCATTTTATTTATGATGAGAAATCTTAACTTTGGAAATTATTTCTGTAGTAGGGAAAATGTAAAATCTTTCAATTTTTATCATTGTGAAATAAATTCCATACTTACCTGAAGGAAGTGAAGCTTTCATGTGCTGTGACACAGGCGCTTTAGAGGCTTCTTGAAATATATTACATGGTAATGTGTGCATGATGCCATAATACAACAAAATGATGATTTGTAGTCGCTGAAAAGACAAGACCACTTACCAGTTTGTGTTTTGCTGCCTTATTGGGAGAATGCTAAGTATGATTTGATTATTTTTTTTCATATTCTGGGTTAATTTTATTTTAACTTGTTTCTTGGAATCTGCAGTCGTTTTGAAAGGTAGAAGAAATTAAAATATTTTCTAGTAGCCTTATTCCAGGACACTAAAGAGACAAAGTCTTCTCACTGTGTACTACTACACCTTTCTCTGGGGGTTCTGCAGTGTCAGGAAGTTATATGAGAAGTTATATTAGATTTCGCATACATACCACTTAACACATTTGTTAGAGAAGCAGTTTTCAGGTCACGGGTTACGTGTGCTCTTTAGGTTAACTGTAATATTTGAGGCTGATCAGGGGTAATACCTAGTGTGGGGCACTCCAGAGAAAATTTGAGAGGGAATGGGGTGAATGTGTAGTAAAAGTAGATCTTTCCCCTCAGGCAGTTTAAAGCAACTAAAAGGCAACTAAAGGCTCTGTAGACTGTGAAGTCTAAAAGTCAGCGTGGAGTACAGTTAGGAAGTTCATGAACGTGTGGAAATGCACATCAGATGGAGTGCTGTATGTGAATATATTGTGGCAACTTAAGGATATAAGAATAGCTAGTAACAGTAAAGATATACTATATCTTTGATACTATACAGACTAATATATATTTAATACAATACTATACAGAGTAATTTGTCAGTTTATGTTTTATGAAAAACTTTTTGAGCCACCTTCAGTTTCTACTTATTTTCAGCCCTGTCATCCCTGAGGAGATAACTGAGGAGAAACGTTGCCTGAATTAGTGTAGCACAAAATTACAATGTACTATTATATTAAACTTTATCAAATACAGTGTAAGACCACTGGTGTAAGTGAGGAAGGTGACTCTCAAAAAGTTTTCAAAGTGTCTGTTTGTTAACTTGGAAATGGGATTCTTTGAAGAATAACAGCTGTAGAACAGATTATTTTATTCCTTTTTTTTCCTTTTTTCTTTTCATTGCTTTCCACTCTCATGTTACCACCGTATGCCTTTGGGATAACAGGTTTTATTAATTCTCCTTGAGTGAAACAAGTGCCTTTGATGTAGCTGATTTAAACAAAGTACTTGTATAATTTAATGGGCATCCACAAAGTGAATCAGTAGATAATGGTTTTCTCTGAGTTCCAATTGCTAGAAAAAAGCAACCTCTTGCCTCCTTTTTCTCTGCACAACTTGTAAAACTTAGAACTACTAGCCAGTTTGCTGAGGTGTAGTCAACTTTGCTTCAGGCATCTGAGTGGGAGGTTTGGCCTCTCCGTGTGGAGAAGGTAGACTTCCCTCAGAGCTTGTTCAAGGTTCTTTTTTAAAAAGTCTATTTGTCTGCATGAACAGGTGGAGGAGATGGAGTCTAAAAGTTGGAGTTTGAATGTTCCCTGATTGTAAATACGAGCGAACTCTTAAAGTAGCTTCTACACAAAAGCATGTCATAGTATTTAAAATTACTTGGGGGAGATCTTTAAAAGGCTTAAATATTTTCAGTCTATGTACAAAAAATAAGTAGAGGTTGCCCCAGAATAGACAACGTGGCTTATCTAGGTGACAGTCTAATAATATGACTCAAAAAAAACCCCAAAACTTTTTCTTAATTTTTTTGTGTGTTTAACTGCCTTCAGTTACTGCTTCTAAGTTGAAAAAAAAAAAAAAAGTTAAGACATTTTGAAAATGAGCTTAATAACATACTGCAAATGTTAGAATTTGGAAATTATACTTGGCCTAACTTCAGGTTGTACCATTATAATCTAAAGCTAGTCTGAGGAAATTTAAAAAAAAAAAGAAAAGGCCTATCCATTGAAGAACAATAGAAACAAATAATCAAGATGCATGTTACTGTTTCAGAAATTTCTGAGGAAAATCTTGCTATTAAGAGGAATCAGAATGTATCTGCGGTTGGACTCGTCTCTTCTGCAAAGATAGGGGATCAGTTGGACCACTTGAAATTCTGTTTTAGTAGAGCTAAGTCACTCTTACACTGAGGGCTCAGATAAAGAGGAGGGGCATAATGGGTATAACACATGGTTACATAAAACCTTTTGGAATGCTGTGAATTTTATATTTTGCATAGTTGTGTTAACGCTTGATGAGAAGAGCTTTTTCCATGCGGAATGTTAGTCCTGAAAATGGAATATTTTAAATGCCTTGATATGAATTCAGAGATCCTTCACTACGAATTTTGTGTGTGCTACTGTTTGCCCTCCCTCCAACTTCTCAAGATGCTGTCTCGTATCAAATGAAATTAGTTAGCAAAAATCTACAACATTTTGCATGGGAGCCTGTTTAGGAGAGCCATCTCTGCCTATTAAGTCTGAATATTGTGAAAGGCCCTGCGGTCCAGCAGATGACAGGCTCTAGCGAGTTAGACCCAGGCTCTTTGCAGCAGCAGGTGGATGATGCCTTCTAGAGAATGTTGCAAAAGAATGGTGAGAATATGCTGTAACAGGTAAATGTAGTGCAACAAATAAAGCGTGTCATGGTTTAACCCCAGCTGGCAACTAGGACCATGCAGCTGCTCGCCCACTCCCCCACCCCCTGCCAACAGGGCAAGGAGCAGAGGAGGTGAGGGGAAAAAAACCCCAAAACTCCTGCGTTGAGATAAAGACAGTTTAATAGAATGGGGAGAGGGGGAGAAAGGTAAAAGAACATATAAAATATAGTGATACAACACAGGTTGCTCTCACCATCTGCTGATGGGTTGACCAGCCAGCCCATCCTGAGCAGCAATTGCAGATCCCTGTCCCGCGGCCAACCCACAGGTATATACTGAGCATGACCTCTATGGTATGGAGCATTCCTTTGGCCAGCTTGTCCTGTCATGCTCCCTCTCAGCTTCCACTGGAAACTGAAGAAGTCCTTGACTAGTGTAAACATCGCATAGCAATTACTAAAACAATGTGTTATCAACATTATTCTCATACTAAATCCAAAACACAGCAGGTACTAGAAAAAAAACAACTAACCCTATCCCAGCTGGAACGAGGACTGTGTTATTTCTTTTTTCTAATGGGATTATTTAGGAGAAAGAAGCTAAACTGAAAGGAAAATGTTGCATAGTTTTAACTTCTGTTTGGTCTCTTCCCTCTCCTACTGTTCCTTGGACTTATAGAAGAGATCGATGCTGTACAAAGCTGCTTGGTTTAGAACAAGCTAAGAGAGAACAGGCATGGAGAATGCTGTGTGTTTCTTTGCAATAAAGAATTGCTGTCCCAAGGATGATAGAGCAGCTAATATAAAGAATCTGGTTAGTACTGGTTCCATCAACTGAGTATAATTCTGATACTGTAGCATACAGTACAAATAATGTGAGCTGTATTTTGTTTTCTTTTAATGCATCCACTTGCAAAAAAGGATGTACGTTACCATCTGGTTAGTCTTTGATTTCTTTACTGAAATATTTCTCTGATGCTACTTTTATTAGTTTAGATGTTAAACAAATGTGACGTGCAGCAGGCCTTTTGTAAGTGCTCTGTAGCATTTAATTTACAATTATCATTTCTTTACATGATACGTTTTGGATGTCGGTAGGTTTCATTTGAATTTTTTAACTCTTTCCATGCATTTTCAATGAAGAAGGTATTGAATTGTATTTTTAAAAGAAATTAATACTGGAAGATTTTATTCCAGAATTTAAATGTGTTCAAACAAACCATGCCAACTGATTTGAGATTTCTAGTTTTCTGATAGTGTTATCCCTGACCTTACTTGCACCTACTGTAGAGCACGTACCAGCTTGTTTACCGTATCGTGTAGCAATAGCTCTCTCACTGTGTATCATTGATGTGGTTGTGGGGAAAACAATGATAAATTTCATTTGAGGTTCACACCTGAGTTGATTATTACAGGTACTAGGTTGCTGCATCTAGACAAAATGGAATTTAACCTGAACTGGCACGATGTCTTAAATGTTGTGGTGAGCACTGCTACTTTATTATTTTTTTTTCTCCCCAAAATCTGTCCATGAAAGAAAAGGTATTATTTTCCTTAAGAAATCATTCCTTTGTTTTGTTTTGGTTTTTTTTTTTTTTTTTTTTCCCTTGGGCAGAACAAGCGAAAGAGCTGCGAAGTTTCTGTATGCTTTTCCAGTCCAGGGCCCAGATCGAGCCCGTGGGAAGATCCTATCTAGCTCCCAAATAGTTGTAACTCCTCCTAATATGCCTGTGTACGTGCTGGCCTGTCAGCTGGCAGATGCTGCGACCACTGTGTGCATTGAGCACCGCCTAGAAGAGACTGAAAACCACCTCTCTCTATGTGGGGGCTGGAACAAGATGATCTTTAAGGTCCCTTCCAACCCAAACCATTCTATGGCTTCAGAACGTGAGACAGTTGTTGGGAGTTGGACTAGATGATCTCTAGAGGTCCCTTCCAACTCTGAAGATTCCGTGATTCCGTGACAATCTTGCCGTGAAGTACCTGACACGGGAGCGCGGTGGCAGCTCTTCCTCTGATAGTTCCCTTGAGGGTCATTTCAGTGAAAATGCCCATCTTGCCTCTTCTCCAAACTGTACATATTTGACAGTCCTCAGTCTACAACTCGGCCATCCGCAGCATTAAACTGCTTGCTAATAATAGATTTGAGCAGCGCGTATAAGCACCTCCTGGATCTTAGCAGGGGATAATCTTTGTGCAATCTTCCTGTAACCTTCAGATATGCTTACCGTCTTCTTCAAGTACACGCTTCCATTTTACAGCAAAAATGGTTTAATGATGCTGTTCCTTTCAACAAAAAATCCCAGTCACGTGGCATACAACTCAATTCATGAACAGAATTTAATTGATGGGACAGAATATAAATTTGTTGAACTTTTATCAGTGTGGTTCTTCCCACTGGAATGTGTACAAGATTTAGACGAGTTTTAAGACTTGGAAGTGCTGCAGCGCATCGCAGTGGGACACTTGGCCAATGTAGAAGTTTATCTCTGTCCTTGTTGTCATGACTCAGAACTTGTAAATCCAGAATTTACTTACAAAATTGCCATTTGAAATCCTCACTCCATTTTATACAAAATTAACTCTTTAGGGATAGACTTTAAAAAACAAACAAAAAAACCTCCAAAAACCAAAACCCAACAAACTCCCAACTTTTCAGTTACAGGGAAGAGGGAATCCGTTTGAAGCTAACAAAAGCGAGTGTCTGCTGCAATTCTGACCCTTTTGACAGCCGAGCAAGAGGCTGGGATACGGGACCCGAGTTCCCGGTGCCGTGATTTGCCGCGGGGGCTGCCTGGGACGGGGACGGCGCACCGCGGCCGGCTGGCGGTGCTTGCTGCCTGCAGCCCTTCGTTACCAGCGATGCTGTGAGGAGAGAATGACACACCGTAAGGGCTCACGGCATTTCACAGCCCTGCTGTCGGTTTTTGGGGGAGGGAGGGGAGGGGAGGGGAGGGGAGGGGGACGACACACGCACCGCCGCTCCCCTCCCGCCCCCGCTCTCGGCCTTCGGCAGCGCTGCCTGGCTCTTGGCGCCGGCGCTCGACGCGCGCTGCCTGGCGCCGCCGCTCTGGCTGTTGGGTCGTGGCGCTGCGCCGCGGCCTGGCTCGGCTTCTGTCCGCAGAGCTCGGCGGCGGCACCGCGGGGAGCGGAGAGCAGGGCAGGGCAGGGCAGGGCAGCGGGGTCCGCTCCGCCGGCTTCAGCTCCCGCACGCCGCGTCAGGCCGCGCTCCGGCCGCCGCAGCCGCCATGACCACGGAGGACGAGATCATCCGCATCGCCAAGAAGATGGACAAGATGGTGCAGAAGAAGAACGCGGTGAGCGGGGGCGGGACGGGAGCCGCCGCCGCAGGGCCCGGCGCAGCCCCGGCCGGCCCCGCGCTCCCCCCTCGGAGCGGGCCCGGGGGCCTTCCTCCTTCCCGCCGCGGCCTTTCACCCACCCCCGCTTCTTCCCCCGCTGTCCGGCGGCCTCGCGCCTTCCTCGCCGCTTCCCCCGCCGCGGGAGGACGTGGAGCCGCCGGCCGGCGCGGCCTGCCCGCTGCGGGGGTCCCGGGCCTTGTCAGCCCTTCCTCCTCCCCACCACGGCGGATTGTCCCCGGCCGCCCTCTGCAGCGCCGGGCGGGCGGGGAGGGAGCGGGGCCTCCCCCCGCCCCAGGGCGGTGTCCAGCTCTGGGGGGGTTCCTGCCCCCGGGCACCGGCCCTGGCTCGAACGGGGCTTCCCTCCGCTGCCCATTCATTAAAATCGCGATATTGGCCTGGCTCGACAGTGCCGGAGGAAGCCCGGTCAGGTCGAGGAGAACGCCTGCAGAGGCGGTGTCCTCCTTCGGATGGGTTGTTTTCGCTTTCAAGTGTGAAATCGGGAGTTCTGTGCGGGGCGTGCAAACTAAAATACGAATGAAAAACCCTAATGCTTCTTCGGCAGGGTGGCCAGAGGTGTGTGGGCAAACTTATGAAGCAGTTGGGGGATGTGAGCCACTTTCATTTGGGATTTATTTTCCTCTCTTAAAGCTGAAACAATGTATAAATATCACTTTAACTGTGTTTATTCATTCAGGGAATGATTTCTGCCTTAGATTGGCAGTGAAATATGGTTGGGTAGAATTCAGTTAGTTTACTTCAAGTGTTATTCTCATGCACGCCCTTGATATAGAACTTTTTCTAGTTAATGCATAACATCTATACTATTCTTATAAAACCAGCAAAGTAAGTAAAATCAGAACATGCAGCAACAGTCAAATACCTGATTATAGTTACACATAAAATAGCGTACAAGTGAATTGTAAACTCTGTTTACTACCTCTTTATCCAGTGGGCACATTGTTGTGCTCTTGTAATGTGTATATTTGTGGTTGCTGCTCTTCCTGCAAACTGCTGTTTTAATACACTGAGTATAATAGTGCACTAAGTGCGTAATTTTAGTGGTAGTTCAGAACTGAGCAGTGTGGAATTTCAGTTTATAGAAGTCTTTTTTTTTCCTATTTAAGGAAATTATAATTATAAATAACATTTTTAATAATATTTGGATATTTATAGACATACTGATTGTATTAAGCCAATGAAATGTGTTTGGTTCAGAATCCAAGCAAATTCATTGCAAGTACACACAGGCCATGCTTTGCTGTGTTTCAAAATCCTTGATGTTCCATAATGTTGTATGGTTTAGCTCTGATACGTTTTAACCTTCTAATGATACAGGTCTAGTGGAAAGAATTTTTTACAACCAATGTTTACTCATTTGATAATTTTTTGCCTTTTTGTCCCCTCCCTCCTTCTTTTTATTTCTATTCCCCGTGCTTTTCAGCATAAAAGAATTCACTGTCTCACTTTCCTGACTCTAAAGTTGAAGTAGTGGCTCTTTGCTGTGAGATGTGGAAAGGGTGAAAGTGTACTGACTGTGAAAAGTTTAAATGTCGTGGTAATGCGAATGACAAAGTGCAGTCAATTCAATTTTATTTGGAAGACTTCTGACAACAGAAAGAAAACGGCAACTCCCAGGTAATATGGGAAGGACTGTTGATGCTGGGTAGCATCGCTGCAGTGATACCAGAGATCCTGCTAGTGACCACAGCGTATTTCTCTGTGACCTGTAAGGCTTAGGAGTTTGGCTGTACTTCTTAGTAGCAGCTGGGGATGTGTATTCACGCTCTAGCGTGTGTAACCTAATTAACTTTCAAAGCTCCAGGGAGCGGTGTGGTGTCTTTGCTGGGGTCAGCCTATGTCTGATGTGGCCAAAGGCAGCGCGGGCAGCTGTGCCCGGCCAGAGCCAGCGGCGGAGTCTTCATCTTCACCCCTGTCCCAGGAGTGAGACCATGCGCAGCACCAGAAACAGTTTTGCTTTTGTACTTTGTTGGAACGGAGCTCGTTCGTTCCAGCTTGTTACTGCACACAAGTGGCTCTGTCATTAGTTTGACGCTGTCTCAAAAACCTTTTAACTCTGAGGACCTGAGCTGCCTATATAGCTGATAGTTGAGATCTGACCGTTTATCTGAAGCATGTGTGTATACCATGATAAAAACCTTTAGCTGTATGCGAGGAGAGGAAGTACATCACTATTTAACTTGAGATGCCTCTGTATTTCTCTTACTAGTCTAGTAGGAGGCTCTTTCTCTCATTGTACAGTGTGATTTCCTACCTAATCCTGCCTTGCAGTTAAAATGCGAACTTTAGTGAAATTATTAAGATCATTTCTATGAAGAGGTACTTTATTGTCTCACAAAGATGAAGCTGAATTGAGAAATGCACTCTTACTTAAGTACCTCTGGATAATGATGCTCCTGACAACCTCTTGTATTAATTTCTCCATTTTTACTGAAGAAGAACAGGTGTTTGCTGTATGTCTTTGAGTGAGAATGATTTGATGAAACCCATCAATAAAAGGGGAAAAAAAAAAAGCTTTGAGACCTTTTCACTCTGAAGTTGTCAAGACTCAGATGGCAAGAGACGCTTCATCTCTCATACAAAAGGCGACTCTGTGGCTTGTGACAAAGTGCTGTTTGGCATTTCTTTTGATCAGTTGAAAAGGCAGGCTGTGCAGACACCCTTCCTGAGTCAGACTCTTGGTGATTTGCCTTGACTAAGGATTTAATTGCAACTGTGCAGATTTCATCACTATTTTAGTGAAGTTCTTTTGTTTTGAAGGACAAAATAATAATGTGAGCTACATATTTCTGCTGTTACTTCAACTATTGCTTGCATGTTTGAAATAGATATTAATTCTCCTTCAGAATAACTGTGATTGAATTAAAACACATGCAGTGCCTTGTAGCTTTTATTGTACGTGAGTACACTTTTCTTTCATTAAGCTGCTGTAATGAATAGGTATGAAAAATAAGGTTGCACCCATGGATTAAAAAATCAAGAACAGTTGAGTAAGTTTAGGGAAGAAAATGTAAAACTGTCCATTTTATTAAATGTTTGTTCCCTTAAGTAGAACAGAATTGTAACTGGATAGCTCTGCTGTCTTCAGAAGCATACTCCATTTTCTATTGCCTGAAGCATAGCGTTATATAGAACATTGTTCTGGTGTTATGATCTGATCAACCAAGAGAAGCTGAGAAGAGTAATCTACTAAATCTGTATGAAGCTGACTTCTGTTATTTCAAGTAACAAGGTAAACTGGAAGCCAACCAGCCTAGTCAAATGGGGCATTGCCTTTCATTTTCTATAAAATTATAGCAATGCCTTTAAAAGAAGATTTATAATTATGTTCTTAATGGCTGGGTTTTTTTAAACAGAGAAGTCTTACATTAGAAAAATAGGAATTACAAGTTTTACTGTGCAATTTTCACTCTGGTTTGGAGGAAAAGAGAGCATTTGATTTTATGCAAAGAAAAGTAGTTAAGAAAAACTTCAGTTGCTATGAGTTTAAACTCAGTTTAAATTTAAGGCATCTCATTCTTGGTACACCTAATATAATTGATTAGAGAAGAGTGAAGGCTTAGAAAGCATTAGCGCGTTAGAAATTTTGGTAATTTGGTACAGAAAACAGCATGAAATGTAGGTAACACCTTCTGTGGAGAGAGTCCCTGTTTTTTTTTACTTGTTGCATGGTTTGTTAACCTTCTATATATCAAGTTACTAGTTTTAGAAAATGTTTAGACTGGGAATACTAAAGTTGTTTAGACACCTACAATTGGAAAAAAGATTTTACAGAGACAAAGAAATTCTGATTAGACCGTGTTTCTAAGATGAGGTGAAGAATGTTCTATAATTCCTACTTTGCATTACAGTATCATTGTTATGCTGAAATTGCGGACTACAATAACCCGTGTTTATTTTGAAATCATGTACCATGTACATTTTGCTAGTAAGTTAATTGATTTGGAGGTAAGTGTTACTGGATTATATTTTTGAAAATGGCATATTGACTTTTGTTGTTCATTTTGTTTTGGCTAAGAAAAGTTTTCTTGAATTTGATTTTGGTTTGTAGCAGTGAAGATAATTAACTTGCTTTACTTGGATCTATGTTTGCACAGTAGAAACCACGCTTATGGCTCTTCAGAGAAAGAAATGCTTTAGTGCGCTAACTCAATTTAGCATCTGAAAACAGCATGACATTTCCCAGTCTTGCATCATTGCTGCTAAAATTCTACGGTTGAAATTGGAGAAGTTTTGTATATCATGAATAAGACTTTTTGCTATGACGGCAAAATAGTGAAACTTTTGTTTTATAAATGTATTGGGTTTGTGTAAGGTGGGAGGGACATAGTGGGACAAGGCTTTTTTGCTGTCAGATGTGTTTAAAAAGCAGGTTGTAGCAGACATTTGAAAGCGTCCAAAGCTGTACCTGTTTGGGTGTGACATACAAGTTCCACTTTCATCTTTCTCAGCCACTCGGTGGTTATTTTATGCGCTATCTTTAGTGGTTAAATTGTAAGACCTGCAGATGCAGCAGGAGATTACAAGAGTTTCATTGCAACAGGTGTCATATGAGAAGCTGATTAGGGAGAATTTAAAAATAAAGATGAGCAAAAAGCATATTAAAGTAAACAAAATATGATGAGCTAAGAGAGTGGTAAGGAAAGAGAAAGGAATCAAATTTCAAATATCTGCAAGTTGAAAATTTTGTGGGGTTTGTTTCCAAACTTCATGAATTAAAAAAAAAAAATAAAAAAAAAAAATGGGAAGGTAGTGTGCTTAGCCTAGGTAGAGTGACCTCTTGAATGTGAAGGCAGTTACCTTCTTGGGGTTTAGAGGTCACAGGTTCAGAACCATACGCACTTGATTAACAGCAAAACCTCTCAACCTTTAGGAGGTTGCTATAGTCTGGCAACCCGTGTGCACCTTAAGAAGTGGATGGTGCAGAACTTTGCTTAAGTATAGGCAGTAAATCCTCAAGGATGTAGAGGTTAAAGTAAATTATGGAGATCACATTTATGAATATTTTTTTTTTTTATTTAAGTAAGGCCAACATTGCCAAGGAATGAATTGTCAGTCAGAGTAGCTGTGTATGGAGTTTATTAAAGCCTAACAGTACAATCTCTGAAATTAACTCATCTATCTAGAAAGTTGCTGCTTACACAGTATTAGTTTGTACCTTTTTTTTCCTTATGGCCTTAGCAGGGGAAAAGGAAAAAAAGAAAAACCTATGACAGCTGAATAATAAACAAGTGCATTAGCTCAGATGTTATAGCACCTTGGGATGGGCTCTGGCTTCTAGTTTGGAACATGTTGATGTTTGGCAAGTCTGGTATAGGCTGAAGAGCGTTGTCTGCATTAATCTATGCAGCCTAATCTATGTATTTCATTGAATTAATATTTAAACTTAGGAGTTGAAAATAAGTCTTGAAAGCAAGTCTTGCTCAGTTTTTTTTTTTATTTTTTATTTGGGCATTTGTTGGTAGACACACTCACAAAATTGTCTTTTTCTATTGGGGGAGCTACGGCTGTGTCAACTGAAGTAGCGTAATCTGATCACAGTTTTTAAACCAGTAAACTTTTCTGTCTTTACCACACAACTGCAAATACAGTTAAGAATGTTGGCTATATATGTTTTATATATATAGTTATATGTGCATGTATATATATGCGCACTGTTGATGGACTGTGCAGAGCTTATCAACTCCAGGTTCTTGTGCTAAAACAGGTGAGGTTGTTCTGAGATGAAAATTGTGGTTGTCTGGCTTGTTTCTGATGCTGTTAAGTGAAGTACCCTTGAGGCTGTTTTCTTGAGGATGTGTGATGGTTAAGTAGTAATTGACAGAATGCTTTAACTGGCATTTGAATTATATGGGATAAAACTTACCTAGTCTCTGAGTGAATACTTTGATTTCTGAGTTAAGGCCTGTTAATGCTTAGAGTTTGTGAAGTGGAACATTCTTTATCCTGTAGTTGGTCTGTGGATAAATTGGGAACTGATGGCTTGAATTCAATCTGGGACCTTAAAGGTAGATAAGAGTATGTCATTGATATTATATTTGAAGTACCCGATTGCTACTAAATTTTTTCTTTTTTTTTCTTTCTGTTTTTGCAGGCTGGAGCTCTTGATTTATTGAAGGAGCTTAAGAATATTCCCATGACCCTTGAGTTGTTACAGGTATGACTTTCTTATTGTTGTTATGTTGCAAATATTAATTCCATAATGATGAAGGTGAAGCCATCAAATTTGCCAGATATTTCCTATCTCTGAAAATTTTCAAATGGCAGAGGTAAATGTAAGACCTGATTTGCTGTGCTTGCCACTTAAATTGGAAGAGACTGAAAAGTCACTTTTTTCTAAGTGACAGTTAATGGTCACAGATACAGAATTAGTTATAAAGTTCAAATCTTAAGTGTCAGTAACAATGCCATTCTTGACGTATGCATCCTATATATTTACAGAATGTACTTAGTACCTTATTACTAATACCATTTGTGACAGAAAATAGGAATTTGAAAGTGTCACCTTCATGCATGAATGAGCATGGCTGATACCATGGTGCAACCTTCTCCCCTATGTCCAACCTCCTTCCTTTAAAAAAAACCCAAACCAAAACCCCACTGAAAAAAAAACCCTCAAGCCCCACTCAAAACAACAACGAAACCCAGAAAAACCCTCTTAACCTGATTCTTTTGAGTTTCTTTGTGCAGGTCTTAATACAAAGTATTTCTGTAATAGTGGGGCTTTTGCCTTTGGAATGAAAAATCTCTCTGCAAGTGCTCTGGAAATCCTGTAAATGCTGCTATGCAGACCTGTTCTGCTTAGTGTGAAGAATGAGACTAGAAGGAGAAACTTTACACAGAACAATTTTACCCTTGAACCATGAGGATCTGAAGAATGTACATTCTTTTTTCAGATGCAATGAAAACCTTAGTAGTGTTATCAACAGAAGAGGACTCTTAATCTTGCTAAGTACAAACAAGCTCAACTGTCTGCCTTTTAGGGCACTTGCGTGACCCTGACTTAATTTATATAGGGTTGCATATTAATTCTGTCCAGTTTTCTATCCTGCTTGAAAGAAGCTTGTTTATTCCCGTCCATATGACAGGTACCTGGTTTTAGAGTGAAAGAATATTTGCAGTAAAAGATTGTTTTTAATCTTTGTTGGGGTGGGCACCATATGAGTTTGTACAGAAGATTTCTCTGTGTTACAGTAGGTCTAAAGGGATCAGGCATTTTAGCATAGTAATAGATTGACTGTAGATTAGTTAAGTAGCCTCGTAAGTATCCACTGCTGTATTCAAAACAGTTTGTCTGCATAAGATTGCATTTTGCAACATGTTTGGACTCAAATTGACAATATTTTTGTTGAGAGTTTTGTAAATATGTAGAGTCTGCCATAAATTTTTTACCTTAGTCTCCCACATTGGCTTACGCAATGGAGGACTCAGAGCAACACTTGAAATGCAGAGTAATCTGGTAGTGGATCAATAGTGTGCTAATGTCAAGAAGGGTGATGATTGTGAGAGAGTGGGAGCACTAACTTCCTCTGTGTAGACTGAGATATCTATTGGATGTGTTTGAACTCATGAAACACAGGACACAAGTGAAAAGCATACTTCCACACCCATTTTTAGGCAGTTGTGAAAGCCGGCTACGTGGAGTAAAGCTCTGCTAATTGATATGATAGTTTTGTTATTCCTATGTAATAAGAGAAGTGACGATTTTTCCTGTAACATGCCTGTTACTTCAGCCTGAGCTGGTGAGGTCCTCTGAAAACCTTACAGGTGTGTGGAATAGGAAGGTGCACATCAGTAGTCTGGACTTGTGCTTGTGTTTTGTGTCTTTCTTGCCTGATTTTTGTCCCAGAAAGCTGGAGTAGTTACAGACAATAATACGACTGTGTCATACCCAACGAGTTTTATGTAAGCAAGCTGATCCTTGCTCAGCTGGGCAGGGAGCCAGTAGCCTTCCTCACACGTGACTTATCCGGTGGTCAGAGTTGCAAATCTGTTTAGCAGCCGCCCAGCATTAAAGGCATCGTGTCACTGGTGCTAATTGTGGGTAATGCGCAGCTAAACAGTGAGTGAGACAGACGGTCTTTATTTTCACAAACAGGTTTTACCGGAAATTAGACACACATGTATGCAGAACTAGGCTGTGATGTGCAGTCCTTGTTAATGACTTCTTGACAGTTCATTGGCGAGCCAGGGAGACCTGGGAACCTGGAGGTGGTTGTTCTTCAGGGGTTGATTTGGTCACCAGTTCTCTGTCCTCATACTCTCTTGCAATTTAAAGTTGGTAACACCTGTACTTGCTTCAGTGGTTGCTTTTCTTCCCCAGCTATGTTCTTTATGTTGTCTCATTTGGTCTGGTTTAGAGAAGAGTAGCTGCCACTGTATGCTTTGTTTTGAGATGGGTCATGCTAACTTGCTCAGACCAACTGAAGGCTGCTTGGCCTCCAGCTTGAATGCTTCGGGGGGAAAACAGCTGCCTTGTGTTGTCTCTTGAGTCTCGTTACTTTCAGAAAGCAGATGAAAAGGGCTCTAGAATTTGAAGTGGGGAAGAATGATCCGTTAAATATGCATTTTGGACAGGCTGAGGAAGGTTTTCATATACCTGCACACACAAACTGGCACAGAGATAAAGCAATTCCACAGGCTACGCTGGTTTAGGCAAAAATACTAGTTTTCCACTTGAAATGGCTCTCGGAACAGCAGCTCCATAAGCTGGAAGTCTGAGGAAATTTCAAATGCTGACAGCTAGTTTGTAATTAAACCACAGTTACTTTGAGAATATAACACTGATCTTGTGATTTACCTATGTCAGTTTGCAGGCAAATAAATTGGTAGATCATTCCTTCCCCTATCTTTAGGCAGTCCAGATCCGGTGCTCTGTAAACACAAACAAATGAACTATATTTGTGTCCTGCCTTAAGAAAGCCAGCAGTTTAGATAGTTACCATAATCTGTTTCTTGCATGTGATCAGAGGAAGAAATGAATTTATCCAATTAATTTTGAGTTTTACTTGAGTTTTTGAGTTTTACTTACCTAAGTAAGTCTCTAAGTTGGTGTCTTTCCTTTTTGCTGATGAGAGTTGGCCATGGTTGTGCCCAGTTATCAGTGGAGGATTATTTTTTTTGTAGATACATTTTTCTCATTCAGGTATCATGAGTATTTTATGTATTTCCAAGCACTTGTTATTTTTTATTGTCTGCACATAATGTCCAGAGTATGTGTTTAACATGTTAAGAGGGTTGGCTGGTACTGTTAGTCTCAGTGAACAGAGTCCGTCCTGAAATACTTTAGTTACAGGTGAGTAACCATCTGTTTTCTTTAATCCAAAATACACATTTAGAGCTGATGCTCAGACCTGAGGTTATTTGATGTGTTTCCTTTGCTGAAATAGCTCTGAAATATTTCAGTACATTTCCAGTCATTTAGCATATCCATGGTGCCCCAAAAACTGTTGTGTGGGTTGTAAGGAGTAATTTACAGGAACAAATCATTTCCATTTTTAGCGAGCCACAAAGATTTAAATTTTTTTTTAAAGATGAAGGAAATTTATGATGAACTACTGCAAAAGTAAGTAGAATAAATTATATTTAGTGAGTCCTATAAATAGTAAATGCAACAAACCCAAACATCTTAAGAACAATTCAAAAACATTGTTCATCAATCAAAATATGAAATGATAATAAAATACTTGTTTGTGTTGTTAAATGCTTTTCTTCTCTCATGAAACTAAAACTGTGGAAAATGTTCTACTTATTAGATTAACATGGTAGTCAGAAATCTAAAATGAAACTTGTTGCTGCTGAGCTAAATTTATGTCCTCATCTTCTGAGTCTTAAGAGTGGATTGTAAATTAATCTCCTCTTCACTCTATAGGTGGCAGTAGTGCCAAAAATTTAAACCCTGTCACTATCTTGGCCTTTTGAGAGAGGTAGGGCTAGTCTTGCTGTTTCCGTATAAAAACAGAACCCTCTGTACTTAAGATTTTGAAGAATATCAGTATTGTCAAATTTATTAGGAACCTAAAAAGTGGTCGATCACAGCTGATGCTGCAGCTTCTTCCACAGCCACTAAATGTGAATTCTAAGATATGAAGTCATTGAAGCAGTTGGCAAGCTTCTGATCATGCCAAAATATAAATGCAGCATTGCTTCACAGAAAAATAAGGTTTTGAGGCTAGAACCTTTGCTAAAAATTTTATGTAACACTAAGATGTATATATGACATCCACATTGTTAGATGTTTTGGATGTTGTACTTAGTTTAGGTAAGTAGTTCTGCAGAGCTTTTTGAAACAGTTTGGGAGCAAAAATCTTCTGATTGACTCCCCTTAACCCTGCTGTCCATTGTGCCCCCTCCCCCCTAAAAAAACTTCTGTGATGGAGACAAAAGGTAATAATGTTGTATTTCTTTTTAAAATGTTGATGTTGTTAAAATAAGTTTTGTAAAGGCTTACAGCGTTTCATCCTGGTAGTCTTAAAAGAAAAATCCCACAAAAACAAAGAAAAAAAATGATGTCAAAGTACAACTTTATATGTGTTTGCTTGTTAAATTGTCTACATGTTGCCTTTTATCATGTGTATTTTTATTTCTGTTGCAGTCTACCAGAATTGGAATGTCAGTGAATGCAATACGCAAGCAAAGCACAGATGAAGAAGTTACATCTTTAGCAAAATCTCTTATCAAGTCTTGGAAAAAACTGTTAGGTATGGTGACACAAATTTTTTTTTTTTTTTTTTTACCTCCTGCTCTTGCGTGTTTTAACTATATTCAGTCTTGGTGCAAATCCTTGACACTGTCTTGCTTTAGATATATTTGTGGTCCTGTGTAAGTATTGAAACTTTTTGCACTGATGTAGTTGGTTTTTACTCTTTGACGAGCACCAGTGCATTACTGCGAAAGTGTATTCAGAGAAAAAGTTAATGTATTTTTATTGGGGCTGGCAAGCAGTAGGAAGCCAGCTTCTGTGACATGACTCATTTCTGAAGTCTCGTTGCCTGCTGTTGAGCTAGAGTGACTGTTCTGCAGTACTAAGCACTAACGAACCTGTTCTTGGCTATTTCCTTTGTCAAATATAACAGGTACTTTGAAGAACTTGTGCAGAATCTCATATGGGAGTGTGGAGGCTTTGAAGTTTGGTTATAAAGTAATTTGTGAAGAGGAAAAAAAACAGTAAAAAACTGATGTTAAAAATCTGTTAGAACTTACAGGTAGCAAAAAATAGATCCGCACTTTCTAAAACCTTCATAGTTTTAAACAACTTCTTAGTTAATGAGTTAATACTTTTTGTTTAATTTTCTTAAAGCAATGAATGCAGTTAATGGAACCTTTCTGTTAGCAGGGTTTTATTCAAGGGTATTTTGTAGTACTTAATGCATTTGAAAACACTCAAGTCTCAAACTGTGTCCAGCTGTTTTTGTTCATAGACTATGCTGTACTCTATTTTATTTTTTTGTATCTAATTTTAGGTAAACTAAGATTTAGGAAGCTTAAAATTTTGAACTAGAAAACAGTTTGTGTTATTTTCTAGTGATTTAAATATTTCCCATTCAATCTAGAATAATATGCTAGATACCATGAGGTGTTAGAGTCCCCTGCCATTTGAAGTCAGACTCATTTTTATCAATTATGTAGTATTTTGTCAGATACTTTATTACCCTCTTGTAAATGATGTAGAAATGACTTTGTATCCATCTGGCAGTATATCTGTGTAGAAATGGACAATTTGTCACAGCTTTCAACTTCAATATTCTAATAAGAAGCAACAACCTCTACAATGAACGTATTTTTTTAACCTACCTTTAAAAAGTTAGATAATACTAGTTAGGTTAGTTTTAGTAATTAAATTTAGATAATACTAGATATGCTGATAAAATAAATTTTAAATCATGGTACTGACTTTTATTATAAATTAAATGCATATTTATAGAGGATCTGATCAGAGTTCACTGGTAAATAGTGAAAATTATGCACTTTTTATGTTTAAATTTCCACTTGCAACTTGGAAGTCCAACTGTGTTATATCCAGTGCATAAAAGTGGTAAGATACATAAGTGGAGAAATGGACTTGCATATTAACTTGAGTTACTCTAAAGACTTCTAAAAGCAACAGCAAGGCCCTGTCAGACTTTTGGGTTTGGTTTGGTTTTTTTACTCTAAAGTTCACATTTTTGATACTGCAATTTAGTTTAGGCAACAAAGTAGAAGAAATAGTCTCCCTCCCCCCCAAGAATTCTCAACTTCTGGGAGTGTCCTTGGATACTGCTTTTCTTGGGAGGGGAGCTGACTCTTCTGGGTACCACTGTCCTTTGAGCAAAGGAATTGTTATTTTTTTCTTGAGACAGTAAAAATAGTCTTCGGTCCCGTTTTTTTTTTTTAACACAATATCTTGAATCAGTCAAACTTGTCTTACTATACTGTTACTTATAGCTGACTGATCTGTAAGTGTTCAAATGTTGTGAAACACGAGCAGTATTATTCTGACCTGCAGACCAGAGGGTGTTCATGCCATAGAAGTTTGGAATAAGACCGTGGTGCCTGATGGTCACAGCAGGTCAATCTGGGTGTAGGCTGCTGCTGAAAGGGGTGGTCCTGGCTTCCCTTCTGCACAGGTGACTCCTTGCTTCCTCCTGAGCTACAACTAGTGCTTAGGTGGCTATCCAGGAGACCACAGCTGGGAACTGACCAGTTGGAAACTAATTGTTCTGTTCCTTTCTTTGGGTTTAAATTTCAACTCTATCAGGTTTTTTTTGGCCCAGCCTGTTTGCAGTTACTGTTTCCTGCACTGGGATTGTGGCAGTAACATACAGCTGGGGCAAGGTGGACCTTCCCCTTTTGATGGCTTCTACATTCAGATTATTTTAAGACAGTTGGGAGACTCTGCCTAAGGCTACTTGCATCAGGTGAAGCCAAACGTGTGAGGAACTGGAAAGTAAATAGCAGATGTTTGACATTAATCAGAACTGAATACTTTCTTCTTGAGGCAGTGGGTATATGACCTTTGTTCATGCTCTAATTTTTGTTACAGGGCAGATATTATTGCGTGTACGTTATTACGCCTCGTCTAGTATAGTTGTGGTTGTACACTTATTATATAAAATCAGATTATTCCTGAAAATATAGCACTGCTTATATTCAAAACTTATGTAGTTAAAATCCCCTTGACTGTCATGTAGATCTTATAATAAAGCATAGTAGGGCAAATGTTTCACCTCTCGTCTCACTGCTCAGTGATTCATTAGAACTTAAAATCTCATAACTGTGCAAGGTAGGGTATCTGGGCTGTGTGAAGTATGGGTGGGAATCTTACAAAATACTCTTATTCTGTTTTATCATTAGTTTTGACTTTCTCAGAAGAATACGGAATACCGTATGTTGAGCTGCTTGAGAAATCAGTTTCGATTATGCTGTTTATAGTGCATGTAAAATGGTATGGATCAAAGATGGCAACAGAAGCGGACAGCTGTTAATCGTACCAAGCATTGTACTCAGAGATCTGAAGTCTTTGTGAGTTATTTTTATAAATGACATTTTGAATTTAGGCAAGAATTGTTGACTGT
Organism: Rissa tridactyla; assembly: GCF_028500815.1. NCBI lineage: Eukaryota > Metazoa > Chordata > Aves > Charadriiformes > Laridae > Rissa > Rissa tridactyla. The sequence goes on from NC_071467.1 coordinate 43,618,173, forward strand.
TTAGGCTGCATGTACTGTTTAACTTCAATGCTATCGGAACTTAGGTTTTAAGAATGCATGGGAAACATGAGAAGAAGACAAAGAAAAGTTGTGAATTATCAGATATTGATGGCTTTACCGGAGCCATGCTGGATTACGAGTGTTTTTTCAGGGGGGTCGGAAGCTGCCCAGCAGAGGTCTTGCAAGCCTTGTCTGAAGTGATTTGCTGAGTGAGCTACAGTGGAAGATCGCTTTTAGATGTTGCTGTAAAAACGTTAAACCACACAGCCCAGTTGGTCACAATTTACATAAGGAAGCAAATTCTGGTCTCAGAATAAAATACCGTTCAGTTATAACATGGGATTTTCAAATAATGATTTTTTTGCCAAGTATATGGAGTATGGTTTGCAGATAATGAATCTATGCATATCCATTTAGGTTATGAGAAGTGTTCATTTATATTAAAAAACAACACAAAAAAATCTTTAAGAAATGTAACATTCCCCATCACAAGTAATTACTTACTGAATTCTAATGGTATACAGTGAAAAAGAATGTCCAAACCTCTAAGTAAGCTCAACTCCAATAAGTTTATGTACTGAACTGGAAATGCAGAATGATTAGACAATAATCTTGGCATTAAGTGCAAGTGTATTCATCTATTGCAGTAATAAAAAACAAAAATGAAACCACAAGCATTTTGAAATGCCTATTTCAAAAAAATGCATGGCTGAGTAATTTTATTTTAAAAGAATAATTAAGTGTTTAATGTTGTCAGGAGAAGATAACACCAGCCAGACTTCACAGAAGCGTTTTACGTAGATTACTTTGTTCACGCAGTCCGTTATTATTTCGAACCCGAGTTCGATTCTACTGGAGCAAGTTGGTACAGTCTAGCACTATACTTAATGACAGCATTAGCATACCTGTAAGAAAATTGTTCAAGGACATCAAATAACCTACTGGCTTTGCTCAAAAAAATTGTTACTGACAAAACAAATTCCTAAATTGCAGTCTAATAGTGTTTTAAGAGTATTGTTTACTATTGATAAGAAGAGTACATGTCTTTATAAGATATCAAGTAGAATCAAGTGCAAAAATAATTTCAGTAGTTTCATTTCCATATCAAGTATGAGCTGTGGAAATCACCTCCTATCAGATGTATATTTGGAACTGTTCCGTGTACAATTAGTAGATCTATAATTTGTTAGGATTATAAATGGAGAGATAATAACACTTGAGGCAAATTACATCATACTGTATAGGGGAAAAAACATGCATAGCAAAGTAGTTAGTGTGTCATGCTCTTTTGTCGCTTAGGATTAAAAAAATCTTTTAAAATGGCAAACAGTTCATAATTCTGTTTTTTATTTATAGACTTTAGATATTATTCCTCCCTGTGCTGCTACTAGGAAGAAGCTTCTCTGATCTTACCTTCATGTCTTACTACATCTTGCAGAGGAATTGCTGGCAAGTGTAGCTGCTTGTGCATCTCAAGATTATTTTGGTCAGGGTCTGGAAAATGGGGCCTAAAAAATTATTAAATATGAGGGTCATTGTTAAATTAATAACTATGCCATCCGTTACCTGTTCTCATATCTCTTTCCTTTAACGTATTTAAACGGAATGCTCAGTAAACTTTCAAAGTTTTGGTGCTGATATCTCAATCAGTAACATAAAATAACCCACTAAATTAAATTCTCATGTGCTTCTGGGGGATGACTAGCCACCTTTTTTTAGCGTTTCGGAAAAATTCTTACTTGAAAAAGTTTCTTAATTTAAAGTTAAACTTATAAATTAATCACATTACATCTTTTTACTGTCTAATTTTTTTCTTCTTACTAGCAGATGTCTTGAGTTCACCCGTAATATAATTATAATTAGAAGAATCTACAATGAAGCTATTAATGGCTTCTAACACTCAGATTAATTGTGTTATCTCTGACCATATATTATTAGATCAAAAATTTTGTTTTGGTAACAGAGAACACTGTCATGTCATGTTTTACCTTCAATGCGGTATTCAGAATTTGATAGTCTTACTCCAATGGCCAATAGTCAATTCGTGTTACTAGCTTGTTCTTTGTATTTTAAAGAAGCTAATGCTTACCTTATTTTTTTTAAAAAAAAAAAGCGCTTATATTTTTTTTATGGCATTCTGAAGCTGCAGTAGCTAAAACTGTGAAGTTACAGTTTTCAGTCCTAAAATTGATGACAACTTCATTTTGTTTCTGAAAAAAAGTTCTGTCAAGTTTTAATAGCTGTACAAAGTTGAAAAGGTAATTGTGCCTCTTTAAAGCAACTTATAATTTATATTATATAAATATTTATGATGTTCTGTAGACTTCCTGATGTGAATCACTTGCTCATTGAAATTTTTAAATATCTTTCATAGAAGGGACGTTTTTTCCATCTTACTTTGTTAGAATTTCTGTGGTTGTTTGTAGTTCCCATTAGCTGTCATTTTTCCTTTGCATTAGAGTCTGGCTGTTGAAAGTACAGTTAATTAGTAGGGACTTCTAGTTTCTCAAGGATAATTTTTTTTTTTCCCCTTTTCCCCAGAGGATAGTTGAAATAGTGTTGAGCAGGCTGTTAATTTAATTGCATTCCATTCGTTTGTCAATACAGTATTTTAATAAAATAAGAAATCCTTATTAATGTGTGAGTTTAAGAATAAATACTGCTTGGCACTGGATCTCCTCTCAGTGCTTTCCAACTTGTGATGCATAAGAGAGAATGACTTAAACGCTTAGGAGAATATTTTGAGCAGAAAGTATTGTTAACTTTATTTTCAGATTTCTGAAACCGGATTAAACAAAAGTGTCTATAAATTCTCCTCTAAGCGATTAAAGAAATTGTGGGTTTGAAGACATATTTGCCTGAAGATGGTCCAGTTGTCTCAGCAGCTGAAGTTTGACCTTGGTTTGAGACATACTTGCATAGACTGGTCTGCAGGTGTCTGAAGAGCTGTGCTTTTACCTCTTGCTTTATCCCCGTGCCTCACGTACACCCTGCCCTCCATAAGTGGAAGAAGCAATTGGGGTGTTGGCAGATGTTCTCTGGTGCCCGCCTTCTCTGATGAAATGGTGCAGAGCTAAATGGAAGTGTTTGGTAAACTAAAACTAGGTACCAGCTATACCATAGTGGTCTATTTGATGCAAAATATGCAGGAGGTACCTATGTCAGCGCTGAATTTGACCACTTGTGTGCCAGAAAAAAATATGGAGCTAAATATGGTTGGGGGTTGGAACTAGGTGATCTTTAAGGTCCCTTCCAACCCGAACCATTCTACGATTCTATAAATCATAGAGCTGGCAGATGTTATCGCTAGACCACTCTCCATTGTCTTTGCAAGGTCATGGGGAACAGGAGAGGTGCCTGAGGACTGGAGGAAGGCTGACATCACTCCAATCTTCAAAAAAGGCAAGAAGGAGGACTCAGGGAACTACAGGCCGGTTAGTCTCACCTCTGTCCCTGGGAAGGTAATGGAGCGACTCATTCTGGAAGTCGTCTCCAAACACATAGAGGAACAGGAAGTTATTGGAAGTGGTCAGCATGGATTTACCAAGGGCAAATCCTGCCTGACCAATCTGATAGCTTTCTATGATGTTATAACGGGTTGGCTGGATGAGGGGAGAGCCGTAGATGTCATCTACCTTGACCTTAGCAAGGCTTTTGACACTGTCTCCCATAACATCCTCATTAGGAAGCTGAGGAAGTATGGGCTAGACGAGGTGACAGTGAGGTGGATCGAGAGCTGGCTGAGTGACAGAACTCAGAGGGTTGTGATCAGCGGCACAGAGTCCAGTTGGAGGCCTGTAACGAGTGGTGTCCCTCAGGGGTCAATACTTGGACCAATTTTGTTCAATATATACATTAATGACTTGGATGAGGGGACAGAGTGTATCCTCAGCAAGTTTGCTGATGATACCAAGCTGGGAGGGGTGGCCGACACTCCAGAGGGCCGTGCTGCCATCCAGCGTGACCTGGACAGGCTGGAGAGCTGGGCAGAGAAGAACCTAATGAGGTTCAACAAAAGCAAGCGTAGGGTCCTGCACCTGGGAAGGAAGAATGCCAAACACCAGTATATGTTAGGGGCGGACATGCTGGGAAGCAGCTCTGAGGAGAAGGACCTGGGGGTCCTGGTAGACAGCAAATTATCCATGAGCCAGCAGTGTGCCCTTGTCGCCAAGAAGGCCAATGGCATCCTGGGCTGCATAGGGAAGACTGTGGCCAGTAGGTCGAGGGAGGTCATTCTTCCCCTCTACTCTGCACTGGTGAGGCCACAACTGGAGTACTGTGTCCAGTTTTGGGCTCCCCAGTTCAAGAGGGACAGGGAACTACTGGAGCGAGTCCAGCGTAGGGCAACCAAGATGATTATGGTACTGGAGCACCTCCCTTATGAGGAAAGGCTGAAAGAGCTGGGACTCTTTAGCCTGGAGAAGAGAAGGTTGAGGGGGGACCTGATTAATGTTTACAAGTATCTAAAGGGTGGGTTTAAGGAGGACGGAGCCAGGCTCTTTTCAATGGTTCCCAGCGACAGGACAAGGGGCAATGGGCACAAGCTAGAACATAGGAAGTTCCGTTCAAATACACGGAAAAACTTCTTTACAGTGAGGGTGACAGAGCACTGGAACAGGCTGCCCAGGGAGGTTGTGGAGTCCCCTTCTCTGGAGATTTTCAAGACCCGCCTGGATGCAGCCCTGAGGGATGTGCTTTAGGCAGTCCTGCTCTAGCAGGGGAGTTGGACTAGATGATCTCTAGAGGTCCCTTCCAACTCTGAAGATTCCATGATTCCGTGAAATGGGCTGAAGCAGAGCTCTGCTCTAAGGCAGCTATGCTGCTTTGTAGAACCTGAGCTGTACCCGAGATACCTGTTTTGTCTATCAGTTTGTCGTAAAACCTCTGACAAAAATGGTCATGTACTTAAAAAATGATGAGGGTAAATGAGATTACGTGCATATTTAGAATATTTTTTAGAATATTTTTTAAATTATATATCATATAAGCGTTTCTTGCCATGGAGAGTAGTCACGTGAATGTGCATGTTAATACATGTTCCATACCACCAAGTTCCCCCAGGGAAATGTGGGGATGGGGCTCTCCTGGAAATGAGGATACTTGTAGATGCTTAAACAAGGATTTAGGTACCTTAGTTCAGGACATCTTCGTGGGAAAGACTTGAGCTTGATCAGATTTCCCTCCTTTTCTTGATCGTTTTTAGTACTTTTTAAAGTTTGCAATATATGTCTATGGAGTTAGAAGTGTAATGGCAGCTTTATGAGGGCTTAGAGAGAGGAATTCACAAAATCTGTCAGTGAGTGATGCCAATCTTGTAGGGAGTGGAGAGTCAGCCTTTTTAGAGAGCAAATCAAAGCAGGAGCTCGATTTAGCCACTCTGAATTCCTCTTTACAATAGAAGGGTGTATGTGTTCTCAGTAGGCTAAAGTTAAATATTGTGAGTGCCCTTTTTAATAGAGGCTTTCAGCTTTATTCTTTATAAAATCATCATTAAACATGGCCTGTATGGTAAAGAAAAATTCAAATATTTATAAACATTAAGACAAATAATTTAAGAGCTATCGCAGAAAATACTGTTTGTGTGTCTGGAAAACTCCTTCAAAAGCATATGAAAATTATATTTTTTTTGGCAACCATGGTAACTTTCACACTACGGTTTCATTTGGTTCAGTCCTTTGGTAGAAATCCTGTGAATATAATTAAAAAGAATGACGTGTATTTAGTAGGAACTTATATTTAAAACACGGGAGGCAACTCCAGAGATTTGACACAGTAGTTTGAGAAGTTATTGTCTACCTCATGCAGCAGAGCTGGCAAAAATAAATCATAAAAGTCTACATTTTCATCATGTCTTCACTGTCAGTTTAAGCAGATGCTGGACTTGACTCAAAGGATCTGAAGTGTTGTCATATTTTCCATTTGCTGGGCTGGGGAAGGTGTTGGGAGTGGAAGGCTGTACTGCAAGAGAAGGTCAAAGTCGAGAGTGGGAGCTGCTAGCATTTCCAACTGGTGCAGGAGAAATCATCAAAGATATTTTACCACTGGTTTAAATCTATTGCTATTTCTGGGTAAAAGAAAGTTTCTCATGTTTTCTATTTCCAGATGGACCTTCAACTGATAAAGATTCTGAAGAAAAGAAAAAGGAGCCTGCATCTTCCTCACAAAACAGCCCTGAAGCAAGAGAAGAAAGGTGCTTAATTCTTTATGACTATACAAATAACCTCATTCATTAAAAATATTTGGTCCAATTTTGTCATAGTAGAGGCAGCTTCCACATTCTTTTCTGAAATACGTAGAACTGTACAAGAAATGGTGTGTTATTAGGGAAGTAAATCCTGCTGCTGTTGACATTAAAAAACCATGAAAGCCGCAGGTTAAGAAATGGCCAGACTGGTTATTGTTTATTCCATCTGTCTCATCTGTCAAATACTCCTTCCTCTCTCAATGCTAGCACTGAGCTTTGAGAACTGTAAAACAGCTTTCAGTCACAGCTTTGTGGTAATTGCCTATGTTGGAGGTTTAGAATACTACTTTTGTATGCTAGCTTTTACGTTTAATGAACAGTCTCATCATGCACGTTTTTTGGTAAACATGAAATACATGTTATCAGAAAAATGACCTCATGTTAGCCCATGTTAATGACGCTATAGGAGCTGAAAACATTTCCAAAATAGTATTTGCAAGCCCATTCCTTCTATATGTTTCTGGTTTTAGTGAATCTGTTTCCAGCAACCGTTTTCAAGTTGAAATTTAACCTCTAACCATTTGTCCTGTTGCAAGCTGAAAACTTCTTGGTTTACAGTTTGCAAAACTACACTAATTGCTTGCTTGTGACCATGGTACCACTTCAGTACAGTAAGCAGACTGAATGTTAGTGTGATGTATCTTCACTGTTTTTTAAAATAAAGTTCTGGGGAGGGGTTAATGTAGAGAACAGAGAATTAAAACTTATATGCCACATAATGGAATGGAATAGAATCATAGGATGTGTTGGGTTGGAAGGGACCTTTAAAGGTCATCTAGTCCAACCAATACCTGCTGTATTTTTATTGTATGGAATACCCTGGTGAATATTCTGAAGGCACTTTTAAAATTGTATTAACTCTAGAGCAGTAAGTAGCTTTAGAAAAGTGGCCTGTGTTCTTTTGTTTTGGAATACCATCAAATGGATGTAGGAGAAGACCTGTGTTTTGCCCTGGAACAAAGTTATTTGAAGGGGAGGGAAAAATATTAATATTAGTTTCCTTTTTGCCTTTTTTTAGCAGTTCAAGTAGCAATTCCAGCAGCAGGAAGGAGGAGGGTAGTGCTCCCTCAAATTCTTTCATCCCTTCTTTTCCCCGGGCTCCAAGCACTTCGGATTCTGTACGAGTGAAATGTAGAGAAATGCTCTCTGCGGCTCTCAGAACAGGAGGTGAGCTTTGTAGACTATATTTTCAAGTTTAACTATTTCCTTCTTCTCTATTTCAGTCCTTCCCACTCTGTTTTTCTCCTGCTCCGTAGGGTAGAATAAACCTTGTTAACGTCTATTTTTGTGCATATACCCACAAGCCAGTTCACCCAAGTTGCAAGGAATGAGTAACCTTGACAGCATGGGAATATATGTATTGAAATACATTTTTGTTGCTGATGATACAGAACATTTTGTGGCTTCTGTTCATCTGATATCTTGCCTAGAGTGGAACTTCTTTTCAGGAAGGTTGTTGCCTCCTTAAAGCCTCATTTATATCATTTTGTGGAAGCTGCTGGATTTTTGTCTTAACTCTGACTGAGAGTGCCACTATATGGATGCCTGCCTTTCTTACACCAGAGTTCCTGTGGGCCTTCAGATTTTGTTTTTTGAAGCCCGCCTTTCTGTTTTGATTTAATCATGGAAGTTTCATTGCAATAAGAATTTCACTTACAGTTAGTTTCACTCGTGATAAGAGAGTCTTGCATTGCTCTATCTTCATACCTTTTGGGCATCTGTAAATTCCTTGACTGTGGGTTTGGTTTTTTTATTTCTTTTCCCCCTCATGTGCATTTGGGTGTCTTTAAACTGACAAATTAAATGATACACTAGATAAGGAGCAAACTAAAAGTTGGGCTGCTCAGAATGACCTGATTTTTTTCTTGTGGGTCCTTCTCTTCTACCAGAACTTACAACCCAGCTCCTCTGTTCTTAGCTTAGTGTAACATGACCCAGTGTAAGCAGACTTCTGAGTCATCCGTTTTACCCTCTTCATTCTTTTATTCTTTCTTTTAATTTGCATGAATTCAGATACAGGCAGTAATCAAAACTGACTAAAGACCATGAATTTGTGGTCCTTTGGATATGTAGTTCATAGACTTCTAAAGTAATTTGTGACCAGAAAGTTGCATCTAGCATCTTACTATTCATAATTCTATGTAGTCTTAATTTTAGCTAGTTTTCCAAGAACTCTTTTTGCTACATGGATTTAATGCCAATCTCAAAAAATGTTATTTTATGGCCTTCTGCATGAAATTGGAGGAGAAATGTTTGGATTACTTATTGAAGTACACCCATGTTAAAAGGAGAAGGAGAAAAACACATAATGTGTCTAATTTGACCTAAAATGTCTCAAGATAATTATTTACTGTTTCTGACTGAAACCCTTACTCATAAAGATGGCTGCCCTTTCCAAGGTAGCTTAGGACAAGTATTGCATTGTCTTCGAGATTGCTGTGATTTATTTCTTCTAATTTACATGTTTTGTGACACATCTCTGCTTTGCATTTTTTATAAATATCTAATAATATTGTTTGTGTTATTTAATTACTATGTTTCTAATCAGATCTCTCTTGCATGCTTGCAAAACATTAATTGCTTATGCTTGTATTGTGTGGACTGAAAGAATTGATGAAACACAATACAAAATGGTTTTTTTTCCGAATAGTCTGTTCCAAGTACAGATACGCTGTGGATATGGGTATTTGTCAAGTCTATTAGAATATTTAAAATTTTTCTGTATAGCAGAGTTTTTTGTTTCTACTTGTGTTTGCAACTAGATGTCAGAATTTTTGTTTTTGTGAAAGATTTAGGGTTGTTCTACTCTTTTAAACTTCCATTGCTCTTCATTTCACTTATTTTTACTCTTCCAAGTAACATTAACACAGTTTTGAAGGGATAAGTATACAGTAAAGGGATAAGTATACAGTAAATAGGAATACAATATAGGGAATTTCACAATTTCCTGTACAAAAGGAAAATTCACTGTGGTTGTTTCATAATTTGCTGAGTTTCAGAGTTTCGAATGGGCCATCAGGAATATAGAACACTGATGAGATTGTCAGGTTGCTAATATTTTAATATTTGTTTTCCTCAGATGACTACATTGCTATTGGTGCTGATGAGGAAGAGCTGGGTTCTCAGATTGAAGAAGATATCCTTTGTTGTACACCTATGTGCTGTAGAACAAGACTGTTTTTTAAAAGCATTGATAATTTTAAAAATAATTAACTTGATCTATATATCGAGTCTTTTTAAATTTAATTTAAAACAAAAATAGCAAACTGCATTCAACACATCAGTGCAGAAATTTAGTGTTTAAAAAACAAGCACAACCTAAATGGTTTGCCTTGAAACATGTAGGAATTTGTGTAGGTGAGTGTGTGTGGGTTTTTTTTCAGTTCAGTATGTTTTCCTTGCAGCAGCAACATTATATCTTACTGAAGCATTCTGACATAAAATGCTGGGCTTTTCTGTTATTTTAAGATCTTTTCTTGTTAACAGATTTAATATTTTTCTAATGTCTTTATTTTAATTTCTACAAGTTTATTTCTAAATGATTTTGGAATTTTCAAAAGGGTTGTTCTGGTAGCAGTGTTTGAATAGTTACAGAGCAAAGGTCTGGGATTGTCTTTTATTTTAGGTTGGTCTTTTTTTTGTGGGGGGTGTTCTTAAGCATAGAAATAGTCTGAGCTTCATGATTCTAACTTGCTGATGTCCTCTGGTAGTTTCAGTCAGCCACCTTTCCTGTTAAGGAATTTCCTGTTTCTGTTGCAAACCTGTTTTAAAATTATGTTAGTGAGCTGTCTGCCAGTGTTTGAATATTTGGTTTAGAAATCAATTAATCCTCAGGATGAGGTCAAGGAACTGGACGTAAATTTATGGGTGACTTTTCACAATTTAAATTTAGGTCCTACTACCCAAAAATTCATTTTTCACTGACCATGTGCTGAACTATGATTAGGCTTCAGAAGAACGTGAAGTCTGCTGTGTAGAACAGAAAAGTAACTGTTGGTTGGGTTCAGGGTTGGGACTGGGGGAAGGACTCAATCAGCAGTGAAGTACATTGCTTTAGAAAAGTTGCCCCCCAGAATGCAACCTTTATAATGCTCTGTTTTACTTGTTAATGTTTTGTTCCTTAAATCCAAAGCACCTATTTTTCAAGAATTAAAAAACACCGATATGAAATACAAAAATAGGGTACGAAGTAGGATAGCAAATCTCAAGGATGCAAAGAATCCTAACCTAAGGAAAAATGTGTTATGTGGGAACATTCCCCCTGACAAGTTTGCCAAAATGACAGCAGAGGTAAGTAAAGCACAGGTCTTGAACTATTTCCCTACTGGACTCATGTCCTGGCTTGTATTTATTAGCTATAAAAAGAATTTATGTCAGCTGTCCGCATGTCTGAAAGACTATGGTTTGTTTGTGGCTTGCGCAGTGAGGACTGTGTTGGGAGCAGAGGGAATGAGAGTGGTGTCTTTTAGTGGTTCTTAAACATTTGATTTTGGTCTCTTAAGTCGGAAGGCAGGTAAGCTGTTGCATGCAAATTTCCTGAAGCACAGTTATGTTGTGCCATTTTTGAAAGGACACGTGATGTATCAGTGACAGTTTTTTAAGTTCAGAAGATGTAAATATATCTAGCTAGTGACTCCAAGTTCCTTACCCATTCACTTTTCTGTGTATGTAAGTGTTAGCCTGTCTTACCATTTGCTTTTCAAATGCTGACCTCTGCTGTTACACACCTGTGCAAGGTGTAGCACTGCGGTTTTAAAGATGAGTCCCTCTCCTGTTGGCATTTTCAGTGTTCATTTAAAGCTTATCTCAAATTTGACAGAATGCTTCAAATGATTTTGAAGCAAACTCATCACAATAAATGGAAAAAGCCATAATTGATAAGGGGAAAGCAGCTAGGAGAATTGCCCTTTGTATCAAATTAAATTTATGTTATTGAAAGAACATTTTGGACACTTGAATAGAAATTCCCATTCAGATGCTCACTGTCTTTACAAATCAAAATAAATCTAGGAAGTCAAAGGAAAAGTTAGGTTTTGTGGGAGAGAAAAATGAAAGCACAGTTAGCATTTCATTTCAGTTTTGTAGTTCTGCGTGTATGTGTTTGATTCTTCCCCCCCAAATCAGGCATAAAAGAGTATCTTGGAGACAAAGAAATTAAATTTACGATCAACTAATGAAAATCATGTTTAGTTTTATTCTAAAGGAAAGGTTTGGTGGTGTTTGTTTGGTTGGTTGGGTTTTTTTGTTCTGTAGCTTTACATGCAGGCTGGGGCAAACAGAGGTCGATAAAGGAATGTGTAAAGAAATATATATTGTATCTTCGGTGTGTATTTTGAGTTTGTTCATTTTACGTGTATGTACATACAAATGCACAAACATATGTTTTGTATTGTCGAGTGCCCATTCTTTGTTTTAATTTATGTCTTGGATTAAAATTAGAATGGCTAAAAAACACCTTAGTGTTAAGATTACTTCTAAAGTGAAACAGCATTAATGCAAGATTTGTGTTCCGCATCTCCATGGGATGTGGAGTAAAACTTTATTGAAGAAAAATGGAACAACTTGGTTTTGCTGTGCACACTTGATTGCTAAACACTGTGGAGATCCTGCACACTCGAACTGTTTTCAAGGAAAAAGAAAATTAGTGAATCTGAGCTCTCTGGTTGGTATTTTGAAACTATGTGTATATGACTTCTGGTAATGTGTTAAATTATGGCTATACTGTATTTCTCAGTACAAATATAGAAATAATCAAAATAGTGTAATTTTTTCCTATAATAGTCTTCTGTAGATCAGTGAGATAATTATGCAAGGATCTAACATAGGGGATGGACTTTTTTCCTCCTTTCTGGAGAACTTTCAAGTCCTCCTCTACCTTGTTTCTGTGTTACATTTCTGAACTTCAGAAATGCTTTTGCATGGAAATGTTTCTAGGTGTCTAATATCGTAACTTTTACTGATTTTTTTTTTTTTTCAGATGTGTAAAAAAGAAAAACAAACACCAACTCCAAAAAACCCAACCAAACCAAAAAAACCACCCATTTTTAACTTGTTGTAGCTTCTGTGATGTGAAATACCTCAAGTCTTGTAAAATTAAACACATGTACAATTACTTTGCCCTTCATTAGAGGAGTTGTTCCTGGATTCTAAATAAAAAATAGCATGGGCTTGCACAGTGGTACCAAGTTATTTAAAACTAAAACTCTCTGGTAAACTGTCTGCTCTTTGTCCCTAATAGGAAATGGCAAGTGATGAGCTGAAAGAAATGCGCAAAAATCTGACCAAAGAAGCTATCAGAGAGCACCAGATGGCTAAAACAGGAGGTACCCAAACTGATCTGTTTACATGTGGCAAGTGCAAAAAGAAGAACTGTACATACACCCAGGTACGTGGTTATTCATAGTCTTTGTTTTCCTATTTCAAAGCTTAGAGTCCTGTTGTCAGATTGTCAGAGAAAAAGGTTTTAATTACAAACTGAATTTTTAACAGAATGCTAACGAATTACAAAATACACAAAGATAGTTGGACCTACTTAGGTATGCTTACATAAAGAATGTTTGTTGTATTGATTTACCAATTTACCAAAGATTTTATGTAAATCCAAGCTGAGTATCTATACAAAGAAACGTTAGTTTCTTTGCTGAGTTTTTGCTAATTCTTCTTATTACATCTTATTAATATGTTTTTATGTGGGGGAGATCTAATTTACTCTTTTTAATGTGTGTAAACTTTTCTTTACAGAAGGAATAAATAGCAGAAAATAATGATACATATGTATAAAATATATACACATATATATTTTTTTTATATATATAAAATATACCATTTGACTAACACTAGACCCTGACTTACAATCATTGTTACAACTCTTTTCTATTTTAATTAGGGAGTATGTGCAAGAAGAAGGGCTTTAATTTGTTCAGCAGTGCTTCAGGGCATGTAATTTTGATCATAGGATCAGCTGGGTTTATAATTTAATATTGTATATCAAATGTTTTAAGTAGAAAGCTGGTTTTGAATCATGAGACTTTTAAGCCTTTGCATCAGTAAATATACATAAAGCTGTGCTGAACACGTAGTTTTACTGCAGAATCTTTTCCTAGAAGTATGTGCACAGTTTCTATGCCAAAATGGGTATTTTAATGCTGCTAAATCTGTCAAAACATAAGTTTATGATTGCTTTATAGTCTAGACAAAAAAACAGTTTCAATTGATATGGAAAGTTCATTTGTATTTTTATGCAAATGTGTTTCCTTAATGTTAAACTTTGATTTTTAAACCTCTATATTGAACACATGCTAACAAAATTGAAGATAGTAATTTTCCTTTTCCCACTCTGGCTCTTGCTTTTACCAAAGGTTCAAACCCGCAGTGCTGATGAACCCATGACAACGTTTGTTGTCTGTAATGAATGTGGAAACAGATGGAAGGTAAGACTGCTCTACATATTTGATAGCAGACAGCCAGGCTCTGTGCTTAATTTTGGTTTACAGTAAATTGCAAATGAGTTTCTGTTGACTTTTGGTTATTTCTTAGCCCGTTAATGATATTACAAACATAAAATTTGCACAATATTGCAAAATAGCTTTAGATTATAGAAAAGTATTTTTGACTGAAGGTGTGATATCACACATGTAGGGCGGTGGCAGAGGGAGAGAAGTCAGGACACTGACTTAGTCCTTGTGACATTTAGTTACAATGCTGCTTTGCCATACAAAGTAGTGGCAAGTTTAGTCACTGTGTTTTCTCTTTCTTCACCATTTTTAATCTCTACTTCGATGAGTGGAATAGGCCTTTTTAGCCCTTTTGTTGTTTTTTCTGTTTTTGTTTGGATCTGGGGTTTTTTTTTCTACTCTGAAAAGAAGAGGGGATTAAAAAAAGAGATGACTGCTGCCATATTCCTGTGTCAGGATAAGTGTAGGGCAGTGATAACTTCATTTAAATTCTTTTTTGAAGTTCAGGAGATGGGAATTATAAAAGCTTCTGAGGAACACTGGTAGTCTGATAAAGTGGAGAAAAACTGAAATGAAGGCCTGTACAGTTTACAACTTAAGACATGATAGCGTGCAATATGAAGCATGGTACCCTCGTGCCGTTTTTTCTGTGTTAAGAATGCTGCAGCTCTGCAGAACCATGTTGCGCAGCGTATGTTGAGTACTGCATAAAAAGAAGTTCTTTTATACATCTTATTTTACATATCTTATTACTGAATATTGTTCAAATCTATACCCCAAGATATCTAAATAATTTATAAAGCTTAGAAATTGTTTGATGCTGTACCTAGAAAAGTTCATTTGTCCTTAAAACTTTCTGTAAGGTGGCGGTTACAAGAGTGTCCATGTAAAGATGCTTGAGTGAAGAGATGGTTATGATATGAGCAAATACTTTAACTAGTAAATTCCATATCCTAAGTATGGTGTCATATTTCTGCTTCTTGCAAAGATTTAGAATAAGTTATATGAAGATCTCATAAAAATTCTTTTCTTTTGACAGTTCTGTTAGAAGAAGAAATTGTCAAGACATCTGGACCAGTATGAAAGAGGATTTTGTAATTAGCTTTAAAAATTAGGCTAAGCATCTAGCTTCCTGCAAACAAGAGGTTTTTTTGGTTTGGTTTATTTTTGTTTTTTTGTTTTCTTTTTTTTTTTTTTTTTTTTTAAAGCAGCATACATGCCTGAAATTAGCCTTTGTTTTGACACAACCATCATTTCCTTAAATGCCTTCCTTATAGCTGATAGTCGGTAGGGCCAGGTTGCTCAATTGTATGGTGAATGTTAAAGTATTTTTTCATTTTTATAAGTAAGTTGACATTAAACTTTTACCAATTAAACATTTTGGTAATTGGCTTGTTTTTTTCTAACTATGTGAATAATATGCTATATTTTTTGCAGTCCGAAACATACACGCTCCTCCCATATGTATTTTACCTCTCCATATTTGTTCAGTTCTAAGAATGGAATTTGTTTCTTGCTGCTGTGTTCACTAGTTTTGCAAAGAGAAAAGGTATCTAACTTATCTAATTATGTTAAACTCAGTTGTTAACTAAATCACAATTTAGTTAACTCTAGTTTGTACATACTGTTTCTGAATTAGGACTATATTTATGGCCATGGGGTTTGGAAATTTATTAGTGGAGATGATGACCTCTATTGCAGTGGTTGGTTAAGCTTGTTTATGTAACCAGCTTTGATCAATGCAATAAATTTTATTGCTCAAAGCATGTATTTTACATTATATCAGTAGGTATTATTTCTAGGAATGTCTTAAAATAGTCAGCTAAATCTGATTTGAGTGTTCAGTTTTGCGTAACATGCTTGACAGCCAAGTTTGGTTTAGACTTTGTAAATAAACAAAGGCATTGTGTTGTAGCCCGTCCTAATAACATCAGCTATCCAATTCACCACAATATGAACTGGCTGGGGAGGTAATATTAAATTAAATTAAATTCATATAAATGACATTAATTTTGTTCATGAACTGGATTTTGAGATGTAGAGTATCTGATGTCAATCATAGACCTCAGGTGAGAATAAATTATTAAACTTATGGTCTTTTCCACATGTGGAATGATATAAATACTGCTTTGTTAGAGCCTGCTTTTTAACAGTGCACATGTTTAGAAGTACTTTCAGATGCGCTTTCAAGAAAAAAATGCGTCAACATCTTTTGAAGAGATTAAATTCTTTCATTATACCTAAGTTTATATTATTTAATTTATCGAAGCCTGGGGCTGAGGAGGTCTATCATGGTAATGTATAAAGGATTCATGGGAGGATGGGAAGAGTGCATGTGGTTCCTGGAGAATAAATTCCTCGACTGTAAAGGAAAACCAACATTTTTTGTGTTGCATAGCTTTATATAAAACCATTTTTAACTCAGTTTATTTGATATAGATGCCCTAATTCAGAAAACATTCTTTTTTCTACTAACAGAACGGGTTTAATTTTAGCCTGTATGTAGGTCTTCTGGCAGGATTGCTGCTTAAGAGTTACTTAAAGATGCATAATTGATTATTTTTTTTCCAAGTTGTGTAAGAAAACAACAAACTAATGACAGACGTTTAATATGAATTGCTGTGCTTTGTCCAAAGTCCAAAAAATTATGTTAAAAATGGTTGCAAATTGGATGCCAAGTAGACCTAAATTTCCACCGCTGTTCACAGCATACGAAGAGGGCAGGCAGAGGTTGGTTTGCACAACCTTCCTCATGCTACGTGTCCTTTAATCTTTATGCCTGACTGCGACACTTAAGAAAATAATCTTTTGAGAAAGTATAGTAATTGTCTTTCTGTACTTAACAAATTGTATCTGAACTTCATGAAAATAACTAGAACAGTGATAGCGCTTTCTGTGCTGTAGGTGTATCCACGTAGGAGTTCAAATAAAACGTGGTTTCACCTAGTGTTACCTTATGGCTCTGGCAACAGCCTTCACTCTTTCTCTCTTCTGTCCCCAGGGTAAAAAGAACAGTTTCTTTCTCGCAGTGAAAGATGAAGCCCAAGAACTAGATGCAAAAAAGATCATAGGTGCCTAAATTCTATTCATGCTTCATTTTCCAAAAATAAAACTGCCCAGCTGTGAGCTTTGGATGCACCTCTGTTCAACAGGTGCTTCGGTTTTCCCTGTTGTCTGAAATTGCCTTTATCCTTCTCTATTGGAGAGGATGCGAAGTCTGAAGGATGTAGAGGTGAGGCTGGGACTGTATCTCGCTTCCCAGCTGGCTGGTCTCTCTACTGAGCTGCAGTCGTGCTACGGCTGCCCCAGTACATTCGGATATTTTGTGCAGTGATGGATCTGGTGACGAATCTCCCATCCAAGAGTAGCAGGTTTGTTTTTATTACCTTTATGGACATTTGAATCCTCTCGGACGAAAGAGAGACTGGAACGTAGTTGCCCTACATCTTAAGCTAGTTTTTACACTAATCCAGTAGAGAAAAAGAGGGGGCCATGCTCTTTTAAAGTGTGTGTGTGTGTATGTAGATCTTTAAGGATGCCATCTTTCTTCCGTAAGGAAGGCTAGAGGTTTCTGCCGCTCAGAAAATGCATCTTTCAGATCCTTAGTTAAAGGCATTTCCTCATATATAATTCTGCTAACTTGCTCAGAAGAAAGAGTGAGTTTTAAAATCTCTGTTACTGAATGATTCTTTCTGAGTAGTACTGAGCAGAAGGTAAATATCTGCTCAAGGATCTTGGCTTTTGTGAATCCCACTTTGAAGTCCTTTATTGCACTTTCCAAGCTTTGCAAAGGAAATGCCTGGTTTTTATCCAGAGTTCAGGATTCCACTTGTGGTCACATATGTGAATTTTAAATTGAAACTTACAACCCACACCAGCTTAGGTAGAACTTCATGTTGATGAATTTAAGTCTTCATTCTGCAAAAAGTGATTGTATTACCTTTCAAACACGTGCCTTTTGAAATAGATCATTAGTAGTTATCCGTATGAGTTTCACCTCAGTTTCACACAGCTGTATATTAGCTTCTGTTTCACTAGATCATCACTAATCTTGAATTGTTTTACCATTTTAGAAGGTTTGGGATTAATTTAGTTACATCATTAGTGTAGATTTTCATTAATGTCATTGACATTGTATGTTTCGTGGCAGAAGACACACGTTCTTAAGTACAGTTTAGAGCAAACTTGTTTAAAAATTACTTCACATTGTGATAGCCTTTCTCATCGTTTTATCTTTTTCAGATATCCTTTGCAATCAGAAAGCGCATAAGTACCTGATGATTTTGTGATAAATTTTAATCTGTCTTTATATAGTAGAGCCCTTCAGGATATATATGGGGGTTTTTTCTTTGTTTGTATTGTGCTAATGACTTTGGAATTTAAAGGTCATTGTAAAGCACGATATGTTGGCTGAAGGAGCCCATGCAATTTTAATACTGCTTAGCGGGCTGGTGAAAAGAGCATCCTTAACAGTATGCACGTTCTGTGGGAGCTACTGGTTTGTGAAGTGCAGAGACTGAAGAAAGAATACCAGTGGACTGGAAAGCTGTTAGAGCTTAATGATATCCTGCGGTTAGATAAATGCCAAGACAAACCAACCATGCTTACTTTCAAGCTAGGATAAATTGATTTTGTGATAATTTCTTACTTGATGAATTATAAATAATATTTTGTGTCAATATGATTATTTTTCTCCTGCTATTCATGTAACGGCTTGTGTAGAGTAACTTTTCAGTGCAACTCACTTTTGCCCTGAGAAAAGTTTGCGCACAACGAGCAAGTATATAGTAATGAAATGTAGTTAAAAACCTGTCTTCTGTGCAGGTGGGGTTTTGTTTTCCTCTTTTCTTTTTTTTTTTTCCTTTTTTCCTCTCCCCTTCAATCAAATCCAGCGTTAAACAACCTCAAAATAACAAGATATTTAGGGGAGTGGGTTGGTTTTTTGGACTTTTTTAAGAGGTACTCTCAGGCTATCTAAGGAGCAGCATTCTGCCATTGGTGTTGGGTGTAAATTTAAACACAGCATTAAAACTTGTTAAGATTTTTCAGGAAAGGTGCACATTGCAAATGTCAGCTTATTGTAATGCAGAAGTAAAATGAAAATTGCCTAGAGAATTTTAATTGCTTGGAAGTTGTGGCACATGGAAAATAAGCTTAGAAAGTATTATTTTCTTCTTTTAATATTCTGATGTTAAACACCGAACTGCCCGAACTAATATGGTTTTCTCTTCCCTCTAATTTCATTGGATTTTTTTCTCTCCTTTTCTTGCAGAATAATAGAATGTATTGTTTGTTATAAAGCACAAATGTTTGGTCTGTCTTCCAGCTCTTAATGAGGTATCTTTGCAGGGAAGAGAGATAATTTAAAAGAAATTAAATCCTCCATTTCATGAAATTACACACTTTGAACTTTTTTTGATGTGTGTCTGATCTTTCCAGCAAGCTGAATTTGACCTAGTTAAACTTACTTTGTCAACTTCGAGTTTTAGAGCACTCTTCCCCACCCTGATTAAAACAAGCACAGCATCCTAAGTGTGACTGCAAGCTCCCCATGAATGCTGCCTTACCGATATATCTAGTTTGTTTGATTGAAGTTATTACCTATCACGTAATACTTAATGTAAACTGAAATGGTATTGATAGTGCTTTGGGTATGTTTACTACAAACTCAGCTGAGATAACCAGCGTTGATATGTTAAGCAGTGGCAACGGCTAACTGCACCGTGTCTTAAGTAGTGGTACATAAAAGGGCTTCCTCTTAACTTAGTCATCCAGTGTTGTGTTATAGAGGGCAAAACCACTTTGATTTGCTGCCTCTTCTAAGGTTTCTGGTTTACTTTTCTGTGCTGACATGTTGAATAGTGTTTTGTTTTTGGAAGGAGATGATGGAAACTGGTCCATAGCTATTGTTAACTTACTGCGTATCGGGTCTTCTCCTGTGGTGCTGTGTAATGACAGATCTCATAATTTTTTGTTTAATAATGGGAATGGAGTAAGGGGAGAATACGTCTCTTGCCAAATGCATTGAGGAAACAATTAAATTGATCTCCTAAATTCAGCCTTGTTATTCCCGTTTCCTTTTTCAGAGAAAGTCCCCATTTTGTGTTTTTCGTAGTGCTGGAACTAGGCAAAGAGTAGGTTTTAGAAGGGCTACAGTAAATGTCACTGAACCATGCCTGTCTGGTTCTTCCCTTCTAGGGATATCTTTTTTTTTTTTCCTGTTCCCCATCTGTCCTGTTCCTACCTATATGTGCCATTTGGTTCATTTAAATAAATGTGTAGGGAAAAAATACAATTTAATGGAAGTCCATTATAAACTCCAAAGTTTAATATAGTGGAATTGTAGTGAATTTTGCAATTTAAAATAAAGAAGCTGTTAGAATAACAGATCCACAAGTAGATTACACGGATTCAATTTACTTTCTTCCTAGTGCTTCCTGTGATTACTGATTTTGATATATGATCAGAAATCAAATGTAACGTTTTGGGGATACTGTAAGTGAACGTTGATGATTAGCAGATGGAGCTGTTGCTTTTTGGACAGTCTGAAATAGTGCTATATCAGAACAGAATAGTTCCAGCTTCCTCCTTTTGTTAGTTAAATGTATGAATGTCTGTAATAGAAACCTTACAAGAGGTAACAGGAGAATTTAATATGTACAAACCCAAGATGGTTGATACTGCTATCCTCTCAGGAGCAAATATTGAAATGTTTTTTACATCTACCTACCAAGGGAAGAGAAGAACATGTGAGAACTCTTGTGCTTTATTTCAGAATTTAAATGCCCAGACTCTTCTTCCTCTTAAGTAAATAATTTAACTTTATAAACATCAACAATATGAACTTAAAAATGCTTTCAGCAGACTCTAGTAGTAAAATAACAATTCTTCAGCAAAAGATTTTTATAGGCAGCATTATTTCAACCATTAGCTTTCATAAACTTGATTGCCATACTGATTTCCATTAGCGTACTGTATTATATCCATTAAATATACCAAGACAAGTGGTATGCCTGTGCCAGGTACAATTCGTACAATATGTGAAACTTTGTCTAGTGTAACTCCAGATACTGACAGTACTGGTTTTGCTTTGGTCACAGTGTGGATGGGACAACTGGTTTGGTTTTCAAGAAAATTCTAACACTCCACTTTAAAATGTAGTTTTCGTGCTCAGTTGGCGTTTGTACCTCGGCCATAGGTTGTAACAGGTTTGCATCTGAGTTGCGTGCTGCATTTGAAAAAATACTGCTTTTTTTTGAACGACAACATTTTCATTCTCTTCATTCTCTTTTGCAAAGTAACACTGAATTTAATCAGAAACTGTAGTTGGCTGATTGTGTCAGAGCCTTGTGCGGGTTTAAATCATTCAGTCTGTAGTAGAACTTGCCTGAGTTATTATCAGGTAAATATCTGATTAATTCTTAGTTCCCTGTGGATTGGTGTAGCCCAGAGTTCCTTTTGCTTCAAAATAAATACATTTAAGAAAAAATTCTATGCTTCAATGGATTTTTCAGACAAGGACCGAAGCAAGTCCTTATAAATAGCAGAGTTCATAAACCGTGGGTAGGAGTCTCTGTGCATTAAGGTATAAATTTGAAGCTGTGCGTCATCGAAGGTGTGTTGTGAGGGTTCCAGCATATTTCGGTTAATAACTTCTCTTACTCTGGAGTCCAGACTGACCTGCATATTAAAACAGAAAGTCACGTAAATAATAGTGGTGAATAGTACGTGTGGGGTTTTAGGTTTGTTTTATTGGTTGAAAAAGCAGTCTTTTTTAACAGTTTCAACTGGTGTCCTTCAAGAGTGTGAAAAAACTGCTAAATATACGTACGTAAAAAAAATTACTGTGTTGAAATTTGGAAGACGTAATCTCTTGAGTACGGACGGGGAAATTTTCTCACTGAGGTGACCGTACTTTGAACAAGGCGGCCTGCAATCTTGTTATGACTGAAACCTGAGAGACTGGCGGATTATCTCCAGACCAACTTCCTCCTCTGTAGTAGAGAGGACTTTTAATTTTTTGTGACGGTTCATTTCCTTGGGAGTTAGTGCTGTTGGAAGGGGACTGAATTTGGAGTAAGCAATATGACGCAGACGGAAACTGTAACCTGGGAAGCTCTTGCTTAATCAAATTCCTGTTAAAAAGCAGGCTGAATTGATGCGAACCACAGGTACGGCTATATAATGGTTCCATACAGCATATAATTAATGTTTTCATTGTTTTCTGCAAGGCTGTAGTGTCTGTAGAAGGATGTCAGTATTACTGGAATAGACTGATTAGATTT
Source organism: Rissa tridactyla (assembly GCF_028500815.1). Lineage (NCBI taxonomy): Eukaryota > Metazoa > Chordata > Aves > Charadriiformes > Laridae > Rissa > Rissa tridactyla. The sequence continues at coordinate 43,640,156 of NC_071467.1, forward strand.
AAACAGCATTTTAAAAGTACGTAAGTACAGCCTGCACTACAAACAACTAAGTTTGCGTTTTGCAAGGACATTGGAAGGTTTAAAATTTCATCCTACTTGGTAGGATTATGTTCAAACTGAACTGGGGTGTCTTCAAAACTCGACATATTTGTTAACAGTGAAGTGACAAGTAGTTTTGAAAATTTCCAGGAAGTCGGTGTGTTTGTTCTATGCGGTGTTTTGGCAGCTGCTCTTTGAGCAATTTGTGCTTTGCAAATAACGCTTTATTTGTGGTTACTGTGCTTTGGGAGAGACGCGCACACCCCCTTGCCCAGTGCAAAGAAAAAAGAAACTGATTTGTCCAGCAAATAAAATACAAGTTTAGCGAGGATGAAGCGATCATCTGGGTATTTCTGCCTCAAACTAAAGACTTCACATCAGCATGCCAGGGTAGCACAGGGTAGCACTGGCTCTTACAGCCAGTGAAAGTAGTTTTGACCATCTCACCTCAGTGATGGGTCTGCCTTTTTCCCCTAAATCTCTACTTGATGGCAGTGGAATGCTGGGGGGTGGGGGGGGGAGTTCTCCCTGAGTATTTTTGTAGCTTTAAACACATGTTAGAAATAACTGTGCAAAGCAGCATCAAAAAATGTAGTGGGGAAAGTAATATACCTCCTTTGGAGAAAGGATAGAAATATAATCTTCATAAATTAGTCTTGCTTTTTCTTCAATGACACTTTTGTTGGATTCTTGTTTTAGTTCCTCGCAGGCCATCCAGAAAAGCATGTTTTCCTCACTGAATTCTGTTCGTAGAAATTCACGAAAAGCATTTCTGCCAGCTGGAGTAAGCATCAACTTGTCAAATGATTGAGCCCAGGCATTTACTTCTTCAAGAGTAGGAGCAGGGCTTGAGGAGGAAGGAGAGGACAAGAAGAGAGAAATGAATGATTGTTACTGAAGCTGTTTGCAGCTGGCAGGAGGCATCTGGCATCACGATGGAACAAAATCGCAAGGTTCATGGGGCTCTTAATTCCTCACCAGAACTACCCAAGTGCAAACTCTAGTAAACATATTTATGAGATGCTTTTTGAAAGTGTGCTTATCAAAACCTCAAATGCAGATTACTGCTTCCACTTTGATGCAGAAATTGCAGTTTAGTGCTCAGAGTAATTGCAACAAAGTCCCTTTGCAACAGCTAAGCATTTTTTTTCCTATACCCAATAGTCCTTGTTGAATCTTCTTAAAAATTGAATGAAAATATGTAGAAAGAAGCAATGATTCAAACCCCATAAAAGGCACCCTGCTGTCTGTTAGTGCTTTACAGGTGCTGCTACCTGTTCAAGCAATTCTGAAGAGGAGCCTGACTCTTGGGAGGATCTGAGCTCCTCTTTATATTTACTATTTTTGTATGGCCGAGCACTGCCAGTTAGCTTCATCACATAGGTGCTGGGTGGGAACAGGATGTATTTAAAAATTATTTCAGAAAAAAGGGAGACTGTGGTTACAATGCTGGTTTTGATCTGCCGTGTTATGGAAGTGGGGATGTGCTTACAGGGTGCATATAAATAATGTAAAAGATTATAGATCAGACCTTTGCTCCCTTAGGATGTAAGAGACAGGTGACTGCAAATTCAGCATAAATTACAAATAAATAATAATAGTTATTTGCATATTTCAGGTAATTCACTTTATTTAGTACGGTTTGCTGGGTTTGTTTCCTTTTAGCTTGACAGAACACTTATAAAGACTGTACCTTTCCTCGCAGTTTGGAATACCCTCTGTTTGGAGTTCGTGCGATGTTCTCCTTGCTCTCTCTTCGTCTTGATTTCTAACAGTAAGACTGCAAGGTAGCAAACAAAATTTTAGTCAACTTTATAAAGGAAAAGGCTGAACGTACACCAGATGCTTTTCCTCCGATATTTAAAAAAAGATCATCTAAAAGGACAGAAGCTAACAATAGCCACATTGCCCTTAGTGATACTCTGACGTGAATTTTACAGTTGTATAAACCTGGCAAACTTTAATGTAGCTCAGTGCCGTTCAATGTTGTATCACATAACCTTTCTATTCAGGGGTCAGAGATTTGTAGAAGATCTCAAGTTGGAAGGGACCCGTAAGCACCATCGAGTCCAATTGCCTGCATATATGGGAGTACCCTTTATCACATATGAAATCTGTTCTCCATTGAGGCTTATTATACTGTGTATGCTCAATGCAATGTTTTTACTTAAGTTAGACTTGATGCACTGGTTTTATGTGAGTTAGATTTCACGGTTGGTTGTTTTGGTGTTTGGTTTTGTTGTGTGGTTTGTGGTTTTTTTTTGTTTTTTTTTTTTTTTTTCTCCTTCGATACTTTTCATATCCATAGGGCCTGATGAGAGTCAAGACTCTGGTTTAGAATGGTGATACCATGTTACAAGAAAGCCAGAGTTCAGAAGCTGGAGCACAAGTTTTAAGCAAGCTAGACACGTCTCTATGTGATGTTGGAAGTATAAGCATCTTTCAGAGTTCAGATGTAGATATAGCCAGATTGCGTGGTAAGTGATTGCAACTTCAAGAAAGTGATAGTATATGCTTCAAAACGTGAGGCCTGGAGCACAAAGAGCAGATATACCATGGCTGAATATCATTTTCAGTATGTCTGACTGAAAACAAGTATTAACTTGTTTGTAGAATTACAAAAAAAGATAAATGTTTGCTGCAATCGCTAATGATCACTGAGAGAGAGTTTTTCACGTCCCATGGAAGGGTAGCTGTCGACTCCTGCTGCTTTGGTCAGATGTTAGTTTAAATAACTCTATTTTTAAAAAATTAATTTTGTAGGTGCAGATGATTCTTTTTCATTTGAGACTGGATTTGAGAATACACATATTTCTTTTTAGGGAATGGAGACTACGTTCCAGTTCACAGGCTATCATAGTTTAGTGAGAAACGCATGTGCGCACACACACATACGTTCATATCATCGGTAAAGCGGCTTCAAATTTGTCAAGGAGAAAAGGTCCCATGAATTATAACCTGTAATTTGTATGAAATGGGTCCTCTAGCTGAAATAAAGCAATACGGTTATTTTTGTTAAAACTTCTAGGAAAATACCAAACATAATTTCTTCATTTGTGTCTTACCTTTCTTTAATGCTAATGTTGTAACTGTTTTGTTGCCTTAATCTGTAAGAATCTCATTGATCCCTAGTGAGGCTTTTTGTTAAACCAGTTGATTTTTCTGTCCTTTCTGCCTTCTAAACTCATGGCTTTGGCTTATTTGCAGCCTCACTGTTTACTGGTTATCTCCTTCTTTTGCTTTCTCTACTGTTAGTCCGTAATCTGCAGAGACCTGCTTTTCCCTTTGCCAAGGCAGTCCATGCACTGAAGCAGTAGGGAAGCTTTCCTACTGTTAAGACAGAGGGCAGATATTGCAAACACATATAATTTTTTTTTTTCTGCAACGTATGAACCATACATTCAAACAAATGAACTATTTCAATTCACCTTTTCCGAAAAAAAACCCCACAAACCCAAAAAAGTAAGCAGTTAATGTTAGTTCTCTATTCTTTTGGGGTGTATAGGTCTCAATCCTTTACTACCCTTTTTACCAGTGATTCTGGCCTTTTTTTTAATATGAAAAGTGATACGTTATGTACTCCTCTCACACAGACAAGAAGTGATACGGCTGTCAGAGTTATTACTGGATTGAGGGGAACCAACAGATCCAACAGAAAGGATTACATCTTCAGAGGATAGTGCACTAAAAGGGAGAAAGACAAAAGAAATAACAAAAGCTTCCTTAAGAGAACATGACGTGCCTCAAAAATGACTCGTGGGAAAGCTCTTTCCCTGGAAATGTACAGGTAAATGAAGAGACTAGTGCAACACTGCATCTTCTCAGGATCTGGAGGAGTAACAGGCTGGAGCCTTGAGTTCTGGCTGTAGGAATGAACACAGGCTCTGAGCATCCAGCTGAGAGACTCATTTCACTGTTTCTTCATTCTAAATCTACTATTAAGAGCATGCTGAATATTGGATGTTCAGCAGCTCAGCTGCATGACTCATGTAGACTGTTATTTTTATTCCTATTCATAATTTTTCTGTTCAAAGTACTCGAGCTATTTTGAGGAAAGGCTCTGTGAATAGGGAATATAAATAGCTTAATTGTGGTTTGTTTTGCATTTCTTGCTACTAGAAAACAATTGCTCTCAAAAAAATCAGAAATTATTTTAAAGCTAAAATAAGCTGCTCTGTTTTGGAGCCTGTACTGGTTTTCCCAGATGATTCTGAAATGCAAATAGGAATTTTAAGCACCATGAAATTTGGCTACTTTCACACACCTTATTGAGTAAATTGCTTTCTTGGAACTGTTGGAGTAGTGAGGTGCACAGAAAATGAGCATCCTGGAAAACATCAGGTAAAACGGTAAAAAAAAAAAAGCACTTTATCAACAATTTAAAAGATAATGCAGATTTTATGTACTCTGACTTAGTAGGTGAATGTGCCTTATTTTTTCCTTTTATGGAAAGGCACGTCTGTGCAATGCAGCTCTGGACTGAGCCGTTTGCAATTGCACTGGACAACTGTTCAGGTGACGTTGGTATTTGTATGGGATGCTTTAACATAGATGCCGTTCTGCAAGGGAGCAAACTCTGATCCTCTGCAGGCACAGTACTTGCCGTCTCTTTAAACTCTACCTTAGTTTACCTCTGAGCACCTGCTGAAAAGCTTGGTAGGATCAGAGCCAGAGTACTTGGCATCTTGCAAAAAAAAAAAAAAAAAAAAAAAAAAAAAAATTCCAAGTAGCCTCTTGTCCTTGCAAAATACTCACTATTTGCATCAGAGAGGCAGAATTGGGTATCTCAGCTTCTGATGAGCTGAGTACCAACAGCAGAGGAACCATCGGCCTGCTCTTCCCTTGCCTTCTAAAGGTGTTCTCCAAAGGGTTTGCTACCAGCTGCTGTTGGAAAAAAATAATGGTGGAATAGATTCCTAGACTCTGCTACATGTCAGGTTATTCACAACTTCTTCCCTTCACCTCAGCGAAGGGTCTGCTTGCTCTGAAGTGTTTATGTGGTGGATAGTGCTATAATAAGCACTCAACTTTCTGTCAGTGTTTTGGTTGAACTCCTATGCCCGTTTAAGACTTTATTTCAGTGCAAGTTCTGGTCTTGCCCATTAATTAACACTTGGCCCCAAACAGATACAGGTCTTTTGAGTGTGGGAAGCTTTACTTCAATTTTGAATGAAATCACTTGGATCTGGAGGAGCTGGTAAGAGAAAGAAGGTGAACACATCATTAATTTAAGGAATCAAGTGATTCCTTTTCCTCTTTTGCTTTGCTTCCCTGATAAATTTTCCTCCTTAACACCTTGTAATGGGAGTTCTTCTGAATTATGTTCTGCTTAACTCCTCATCTTCAGCAGATACCAACAATGTTTAAAGTCTCTGATCCCAAGGGTTAACTTCATATGAATTGCAGGTGACATGAGTTGCCAACACTAATTAATGGTGACAGATCCAGTTGCTTTTGAAACAAAAGAACAGTGCTGGGCACCTGGTTATTCATTTTCTGACCTACACATTTTTTTGCCTTCTCCTAATTCCATTTAACACAGCCTGTGCTCCTTCTTAATACCCAGTCCTAAATCTAAAGCTGTTACATATTCTGGTATCGCTTTCAGTTTTTAGTGGAAGCTCTGGTGAAGCTCAAGGCTGAGGAGAACCAGTCCTGCACGAAACAGACCTTCCATTACACAGTACTGACAACAAAAGTACAACAGAGATACTGTACAGATTATTTTTTTTTTAAATCTGTTATTTCAATGGCAGGGAAAAGAAAAAAAAGAGTGTGAAGTGGAGTAGAAGGTTATGTCTAGTAGTAGAGCACAGTCATCTCTCTTAGTCCCAGACTCTCATAACTACTCAACTGGTTTGTTTCCTATGCACTGGCTGTTACCCCTTTCCCCTCTCCCTCCCCAATATTCTGTTCCCCAGAGGCTTGAAGGAGCGGGGTTACCATGAGCAGCTGCAGCAACAGCACCAACAAAAGCAGCAGGCGTTGGACCCGCGATTTCCTGTGCTGTGCTGAGCCTGTGCAGCGCCTGGGGTCTCCTGGGTCGTAGACATCTGCCGCTTGCGCATCTCCATCCGCTCTGATCCCATGGGCTGCAAGACAGCAAGAGAAGGGGGAAGTAAGAAACATTTCTCTTCTTTATTTTTTTTTTCTTTTCCTTTTATTTCCTTTAAAAAGTCTTACCAAGAACTGCCGAAGGCCACAGCTCCAAAGAAACTGAAAAGCTAAATGTTTGGTTTTCCCCCACAAAAGCTCTTATGTGTTGAATCCTTTGGAAAATTCACTCATTTTATTGAAGTGCTGTGATGGAAGGCAAGTGGCTAATGAATTCTGCACGTGGGTGGGAATACAAAGAGAGTGGTGATGGTGAGAGCAAAAGGTGGAAGTGAGGGGTCTCAGAGAGCTGCAGCTCTTAGGACAGTGGTATATAAACCTCGGAGTTGAAAAGGGTTTCCTGAGGTATTGACTTCAAGGTCGGTCCTAAAGAAAATGTTACAGAATTGAGGTAGTTGGAGCCTCTTTTTTTTTTTTTTACTTTCTTTCTGTTGATTAGCCAGTGCAAAGGCTTAGTGATGCCTGAGTGAGACACTTGAGCTCTCTTAAAAATCTGTTCTTTGGTGACTGTTGAGGATGTCTCAAATCTGCTGGTTGCCCTGTAGCAAAGAGGAAAGGCCAACACTTATCTGTCCACTATAGTCTAATTGCCACAGTTTTTAAAAATGTTTTTCTCCCAAGAAGGAATCAAGTGCTGCTTTGAAGATGAAGAATTACTTGTGGAGAAAACACATGACAGTACAGCATTCAGATTTAACATGCAGGTTTTGGTTGCCCTCCCCCAGCTGAAGATGGCATGAAACAATTTTTGGTGGAAGCACTGGTTGTGGTTTTTGCACTGGTCTAGGAAACCTTTTGAGAGCCTGAATTCTGCAGATTGTTCAAAGAAGTGGTGTCAATGAAAGGACAAGTCCCCTTGAAGTCCCTGTCCTTTTCTGACCTATCTTTCTATGAGCTTCAAACTTGCTCTACAGCACTTGGTAACGCTCTCCCTCTTGTGCTGAGGGTAATGCCATACCTAAGTGACAGATGTCTTCTACAGATGAAATGCCAGCTTGTACAAAGATGAGTATGTCTTTCTTCATTTTGATTGTATCTGATTTTTGGATACATAACTAGTCCTCCTCCTGTATCACGAGATCCCTTTGTGTGTAGGTTTTTCCATGTTGCTAAACCTTCTTTTGAGGCCATGACGATTGCAGGGGAACTAAAATTAGCTGCCACAGATTTTGAGTTCTTTGTTTCAAGTCTGGTATTAAATAATCAATAAAAAAGATCTGATGAGCTGAATACTGGAGGGTTAAAAGTTGCCTTCCTTTCTACAACGTTTAGCCAGGTTTAGGAAATACTATTGTTGTAACTTGGGGGAGAATGCACGTTGTCACAGACTTGACAGAAGTGTCAGGAGAAGAAAGGAGATTATTTTAGCAGAGTGCAGCATTAAATTGTGCTGGATTTTTTTTCTGCTGGATTTTTTCCTCTCCTATAGAGCTTAATAGTTTTTGTTTTTGTGAGAACCACCCACTCTCCCAAGAGAAGAATGCATGACATGCTGGGCAGAAGATGCACCTGTTTTCCAGGAGGAATAAAATATAAGAACAACAGGACAGATGATAGAAACGATAACCCATTTTGTAACACTGCAGACCTAATCTGACAAGTAATACCGAAGTGCCCGGAAAAAGAACATAGCTTCCAAAACCCCACAACCTTTCTCGTTTCAAAATGTGGAAGAACAAATGTGAAATGTAGAACACATTTGCAGATTCGGGTTTCTTTCCTTCAGGGTTTCAAATTCATAGGAATAGAACAAACCCCTCAGTATTAATTTCCTTTCGGATACCTATACTTATTAAAATAAAGCATCTTCTTATGTTGGTTAGAAAGTGATAGCAAGTAAAGCGTTATTGGAAGGGTAATATATCTAACAACATTTCAGGCTTCTTTGGACAGTAAACAATTATTATTGATCAAAAAAGTGTAACTTGGATTCAGATACGTCCAGTTTATAGAGCCTAATCCATCCAGTCTTACTTTTGAGATGCTTTATGTGGCTAGTTCACATGGTCCTACCTCTAATCCGTATTACAATTGAACTGATGGTGGTCTGAGTGGAAAAGCTGGTTCCTGTTTGTTGTTTTTCCAAGAAGAAAGGTAAAGACGGTGGAAATAGAAAGAATACATACTTCCTCCCCATCTCATCCCACTTAATGAAAAAAAAAAAAAAACCTTTCTGGATCCACTGTTATACCATTTCAGGTTCTTCTTCAGAATGGTTCTTTGACATCTTAAATGCAAGGGAAGAGTACGTAAGTAGCTGTATGGCAAAAACTGCCCAGCAGCATTATGTTCTGTGTTTCATTGGTGAATCGTATGCCTTAGAAGTTTTCTGGCACTATAGTTTTTTTTGAATGTTCATCATTGCATGATTTCTCACAGAGTTTATGGAAAATGAAGGATTGCGCAACACAAAAATTTGAGATGCGTTTTTTTCAGATTAAATGATGCATGTTCATTCCGGTTTGGCAGATGTATACAAACTTTCTCATTGAATAAGCAAGTAGTTTTTGGTCATTTACGTGATGAAGATTTGCTTTGAAAGATATTTTTAGCAGATAAAGCATGCTTTCATGATAGCAGAGCTGTATTAGAGTAATGGGAAATAAGAGAAAGAGGACTGGAATATATCTGTTGGCTTAAAGACGGCTCAAGCTTTTTGAATTACAGAGCTCTCTAGTGATTATCGTGCATGTATTTCCTGTGGCCCTTGACAGTCACATTGTACATTCAAATAGAGGTCTGGAGTGGATCGCAAACTAACCAGGATGGGACTTTCAGCAGTGTATTAGCAGGAATACTGTGGCAAGATACAGGAAGTAATGTCCTCCTCTGCGCAAGTACTATGGGTATCATGTTCTAAAAAAGATAGAACACCTGTCTCATCACCTAACAAGACGTTTATGCAGAAAGACTGTAGGAGTTTGGATTGTTAATCTAGGAAGGGGAACTGAGAAGCATGTTGATCTTCTGGTCAGTAAAAGGTTGTGATGTTCTACTGTTCTCTGTTTCTTTCAGAGATAAATAATGACTTAGCTTAGGCTAAATAAAATCTAGGCTCGATTTTATGAGATAGCAAGATGGAGAGCTGGGCAGCGATGCAGGTTATTACAAAGTTGTATAAACTCCTTTGGCACAGATATTATTAAGACCCAAAAGACAAAAACGTATCCGGCTGGTGCAGGTTCAGAGAACAAGCAATGAGTAAGTGATCCATCCCAACATGGTTTTTCTAACTTCATTCTTCCCGGTTTTGGTTGGGGTTTTTTTGTTTGTTTGTTTGTTTTTAATGCAGCTCTGGCTCTAAACCAAACTGTTGTCAAGCACATCGTTCTATACACCCTTCTACCTGGACAAACTCCCCATGGCTACATAAGAATGATTAATCTGCAGGAGAAGTTGGTATCTTACATATTAAAAGTCCAGATTTTTGTGGTTCATCCTCTAACCAGAACTGCAAAACAAATTAAAAATGTTCATGTTTGCGGAACAATTTGTTGCAAAGCTATATCCCAGTTGTGACCGTGCTGAGACCGTGTAATGCCAGACGTGGGGCCTGAACACACATAGGCTGCCTAAAGGATGTGTCATAATTTCGTATGTATATTCATGGATAAACACTGGCTTTATAGATTTCTTTGCTTTGAAAAAAAAATGTAATTAAAAAAAAAAAAGGTAAACCAGGGAAACACAAACCCTGTCTGTACATGGTGATGTAAGAAGTTCACCACAAGCTACCTGTCTGATGTTTTTAACACTCCCATAAACTCCTCCTTGGCTGGAATAGAGGCAAAGGCACAGACACTGAGTTTGTGCGAGTCAGCTAAGGATTCATTTTCAAAGAAAAGTACCTTGAAAAGCATCGAGACTATCCGAGTATGACTGTACCCAGGGAAGTATAACAATCTTGGAAGGTGTATGGGGAAAAAAGTCATAGAGGTGAAGCAAGTTGTCTGAGATCACGCAGTGAGCTAATAATGACAGAGCCACTAATGGGGCGCAAACAGAAAAGCCTTATTTTATGTCCACAGTTGTTTTTCTGCTACCTTTAGTATATCCAAAATTTCACAATGGGTCCTCAAAGTTCTCCATCACACTTTGCTGCTTCTTGCTGCAGCCACCACAGCTGTGTAATGCTCCAGTTACTGGTTTGAGTTGTGCTGTATTCAGGAATGGACAGTAAATTTATCAGCAACTCCAGTGAATATTATTTGTAGGAATTCATAAAATTCCTTGCTTCTTTACAGTACAACCCACATTAGCAACAATTTAAACAACTGCTTGACTGACTTGTGGATCTGTGGGGATGGAGGCCGCTATTTTTTTGCCTTCAGTAGACTTCAGGTGCTCAGGGCAAAAAGGAGAGGGGTTTTTTTTAGACATCCCAGTAAAAAGGTTTTCTGTTCATATAATGTTATTGTTGTTAATTTGGGATATCAGATGGTCTGAGTGGGTCATGCAGTAGGTGTAAAACCACTTTGAGAATCTAGTGCCTCTGTTCTTTGCATCAGTGACGAGACTAACAGTATGTATTAGTTGAAGGATTATTCACCTGTGGATCCTACGGCTATAGTACATGGTACCAGTGACTGGTGACCTCTTCAAGTTTATTATTCCACAGTATTAGGTCAAAGAGCCTCAAACAACTGTAATCAAAACCAGTAGACGTGTGACTGCTAATTTTGCAAGAGGGCTTTCCTTTTTTTTCCTAGACTGATGCTGTGGGTGATCAGTTTGTTTCAATAATGAAAAATCTCAATCAGCAACAGCATTTTTAACTAATAGCTTACCTTAAAGTTCTTAAAGGGAATGACACATGTTGACAGCTAAATATTTTTCTTTCCCTGTCCTAGTTGAGAATACATTCGGCAGACCCACAGGTGGTGGAGTGGGGAAGCAGGGTAAGAGGCACGTGGGTATTGCTCCCCCGCCAGCTGATGCATTTCATAAATAGCGTAAGAGGTGGCCTAAACTTGTCCCCACAAACTGACACTGATGCTTAAATAACGATCTCTGTTTTCTTACACCAGTAGTATGATGTTGCAAGAGAAATGCATGTTCAGAGCTGGGCAGGGAAAGCATTAGTTGTAGCAGTAGCTGGAAGACTTTGGAGCTCGAGGAGCCCCGAGAGCTGAAGTTTGTATAAAAGTGCATTCAAGGGTGAGGGATAGTTCAGAGCTATTATTCGGCTGTAGAACAAAAGGGTGCATTCCTGAGGAAAACAAGGCGTACAGCCGTCCTCCTACCCCTGCTGCTGTCAAGCAGATCACTCAAATCTGACAGGAAGCATCGAAGTGGGAAAGAACCTGTGACTGAACTGGACAGATTTCTCCTCGTAAAGAAATTTTATACTGCAGTTAGAAAAAAATGAATAAATTAGGTGCATTTTCTATAAACATCAGTTCTTCCATCAGCCCAAAATATTCTGTTCCTTATTCCTAGATGCGCACTTAGAAAATGGCAATTGGTAAATAGAGCTGCTTGTCACACCAGCCTCCCAGCACAGTCGCTTATTTGGTCAGGTGACAATCTGAAATAAAAAAAAGATGGAGGTGTTCTTTCTATGGTTTTCAGTTCGCATGGCATGCAATTAGTATCTGGTTTTAAATGAATTTTGACACTGGCCAGTGTCAAGTATTTTCTGTTTTGTTTCCCTGGACAATCAAATATAAGTACATCAATCAACAAAGAGGGTATTTTCTTAGGAACATCAAGATCTCGTTGTGATGAGAGAAAATTCCATCCTAGTTTTTATACATTCAATTTTGAAGTATTAATGCTGATTACATGTAGCGTATGTCAAATTTTCAGCTACTGAAAAGTTGGCCAGTGAAGAGAAAGGGATTTATGCCAGCTGAGGATCTGATCTGGCACTTGTATTTATGCTACAGAGAAAAGTGACTTGATACCTCGGGTTGGACTTCATACCAGGCAGTGCTAAGCAGAGGTGTTAGGAATTGTCTGAAATGCCTTTCTTCAAAATTTGTATAAATGTTTTGTTTTAAAATCCTCCTTCTGCTTCCCGAGTGCATTTACACAGATGGTTACAAACAGTGAGAGTTTTATCGCTGAAAGTGGCTTTTTCCATCTCACTAAGAGAATGCAGAGGGTGAATGTGTGTCTGTGCACATAAACTGCTGTTCTCTATTTCTGTTCTGGATAGCTTTGTATTTATTCTTTGAGAGAACTCTTACTGTTTTGACTATAATGTAAATTTAGAGATGGACTTTTTTATTTTTTCCAAGGTAGTGTAAGTATGTTTTACATTTTTAGATACGTTTCTTTAACTAGTTAAAGATTCAGGCCTATGAGATGCAGTTCTCCTCTTATTCTCATTGAGGTCCTCACAAGTTCAGGAAGACCGACATCTCCCAGCTTCAAGCTCAAATTACTGCTCTGGTTTTGGTTGGGTTTTTTTTTGAGTCACTTTGGTAGTCACATTGAGCTCTAGTGCTTTCCCTGTTTAGTATTCAGGCAAGGTTATGCTGCTTCTTCAAGGTAAGAGAGGAAGGTCCAGGAGGAGACCTCACCTCTGAGCCCAAATGGAGGGATTCATCAGCCTAGTTTGTGACACGTTTATCCTCTAATACACCTGGATATCAAAAACCTTGGATGCTTCCTGGTCTCTCGTTCTTGTTTAATTCCCTAGCACCTTAAACTTCCTTACTAGGATGCTGTTCTACAAGAGATCCATACCCTAAAATTTGCCTTGCTGAGGAAGAATAAGCCAATCGAAAATTGCTTTTCTTTCTCTACGTTATCTCCCTCACACCAAAATGGAGATTTCACTGTTCTAAACTCCCTCTGCCTCGTTTATCTTCTCAGATTTCCAGACCTCTCAGAAGGTGCTATGAGAACGAACAAACTGTGCGAGAACCCTCTGTGCTGGATGCTCTCTGCGCTTTGAGAATTGGGGTCTGCCTTCTCTGTCTCCACCATCTGGAGCAGATACGTGCCTTCCTTGAAAATGGGTTTGAGAAGAAAACACAGGAGATTTAAAAACTGGAGATGGACCGCTATCTTGTACCTGTTTTCTAAGGAATCCAAATGTATTTTTAGACGAGTGATGGAATGAGGTGAGATACCTTTAAACAAAGGCTTTTAACCTCTACCATCTCCAGCATTGTTTAACCCCAGCCTGGGTACAGTTTTAGCCAGCTGCTGGATGTAAAATGAAATGTACCTCTGTCCGATTAGATCAGTTTGACTGCCCAAAGTAATGACAGCACTGCCAAAGACACCTACGTCTGCTTGGTGAGGGCTTGAGTAGCCATAATTTGATAGAAAAAATATGACTTTCTGGTTCATGTGGATAGGGAAGGACTAAAAGGTGCTATTCTGCCAGTTTCTGAGTAGTCAATTGGATCTGATTTTGCTACTATCAAGTCACTGTGGGGAATCAAATCCTTGAACAGGACAGTCAGTCAGTGTCCAGATGGTATTGAGAACTTACGTTGCAAAAGTCCTTGTAGTGGTGGTGTGTATGGACCAGATGAGACTCTGAATTGTGCTTTGCTGTGCAGTTCTTACACCCAGCTGGCCCGTGCTCCTTGGGACCGCTCCAGCACAGGCATGATCCATCCCTAGTGATTATCTTGAGCTACATACAAAACATCTCCTAACTACCTGAATTGTGTACAAAAGGCTGTCCTACGTGATCATTTCTGCATCCGCGGGAAGTTTCTTCTGGCTACTTACAAGTCTCCTCTGACTGCCTGCAATCTGTGTAGAGCTGCATCAACTCTGCAGCCTTGGAGTCTCTGGAAGGACCATATTCTCCACTCCAGATGTTAATCAGCACATTGAAACATAAAGAAACCTGTCTAGGCACAGCGGGTCCTGCCTGGAGGAATCCACAGAACTATCCAAATCCCACATGGAGCGCAGCGATTAGTTAAAGACTTAATTGAGAAAGGGGAGTAGGACTTGATCAGCTTGTGTCTGGTTGGTTCACTGTTTCAAGCCAACCTAACGTAGCATCTATGCAGATGCCTAAGTGCAGAGTTCCTGGATCTCCCAGGGAGTTGGGGGCCTCCTCCATATAATGGTAACAACAAATTTAGTCCATTACAAAAATGTCCCTAAAAAGCAATGAACCAAAAATAGAGGAAAAATAATGGCACATACATGTTCTTGCTTCTTATCCAGCTAGACAGCACCTATGATTCATATAAAAAGTACATGCTCGTATTACTAAATAAATACTTAAAAAAAAAAAAAAAAAAAGAAGAAGAAGGAAAAAAAAGTCCAGGGATTTAAGCCAGCATCTGAAAAGCTACTTTTGAAAATAGTGGAAAAACTACTCTATGCCTTAAGAGTAATGTTGAAGTACTGGAATAAGTACATCTGTCATACCTGTTCCACTCCAAGGCATGCCCGTCTGACATTCAGATTATGAGGCATTTCTCTGTGTAACCTTATGAACGCAAATGAGTGTGAAGGTCAGGAATGAAAGTTATTTCCCCGGTTAAAAGCACCTCGGATCATATTTGGCTTAGTTGTAACATTTATAGTATTTGCTAATCTCTCAGTAGAAAGGTGGGCTACCAAGAAAATAGCCTTCCCAAAGGAGGAATATTTAAAATCTGAGCCACGAATGTCACATTTAAAAAACAAGACCCGCACCAAATAAAAAAAAAAAAAAAAACAAAACCAAAATACGAGAATACATAGAGAAGAAGATTGTAGACTAAGCTTTTATACTTTTATCCTCATCTTATGCTAAAGCATAATGGCCATTTTTTCAGCTCAAAGTGCAAAGATACTATTACTTGAACGTGATGCGTGCTCCTCGTACACGTTACAGTTAGGCAAGTGTGCAAACCTGAACTCGTGCTGGGGTCTGATGTGCGTGGCCAGAGCATGGAGCTTTCCCAGTAACCATCCAATCGCCACGTGAAGCCCTGTGCTCTAATGCTAGCTGACAGCCAACCGGAGTGAGTGCACGGACGTGGATCATCATAGTCTAGATATTTTTTGGTAAATGCTTTGGGCCTGATCCAAACGCCATTAAAACAATGGAAACCGCCTCTTGGTTTCAGCGGGCTTTAAGTGAGGTTACGTAAATCTCGCAATTGCTGCTCGGATCCCCCCAGTAATGGTCACCAGTGAGCTGGAAGAAAGAGATTCTGTCGTTGTCTACTAATGTCATAAGAGGCTTGCAACTGGGGTCAAGCTCCAAGTGAACCTCTGGACCTATATTTCATTAATTTCGAAATATTTGGAGCTGCAACATACTCCCACTGAAGCCTGTGGCAGCTTATTGTCAACTGAAATATGAACGGGAAGCTTGATGCTCGTGCTTCTCCCTCTTCATTGACAAATTTGACACGCAGGCTTTCTGCCATCAAGCAACGTACAATTTTGGAGAGCGAAGAATTAATATATGTTAATGAACTCACCCACACATCTGCACATGCTTTAGGCATAGTTATCGGATTGCCCACTTAGGGAGTGAAGAGCAAGAGCTCCTCGGAGTTTTTCTATTATTGGAGACCTGGCATCTTGCAGTGGGGTGACTGAAATGGTTGAGGATTTACAAATGCAAGACAGAGGCTGGCAGCCAGGAGGCTGGCAGCCACGCAGAATAAAGCAGCTTCTTATGTCACTGCTGCGCCTGAGTCCATCAAAGGCTTAAGTGGATAAAATTGCAAGAGAAAGTAGTATCCTTCCACGAGTTCAAATAACAACTCTGGGATGCTTTTGTGTAAAATGTCCAGAAATTGAGTGCCTTTACCTGTTTTATTTAATTTATTTTTCCAGAGGAGCAGCAGCTCAGAGGAGCTGGGTTCATCTATTCAGGTGAACGCGTTGCTTTACATTTCAAAGGCAAAGGCTGAAAAGGTATCACACCCCCAGAGTAACAGGTAATGGTGCCTTGATCATGTCACCTGTAACTGAGGTCCTTTTCTCCCAAGGGCTTAGATGTCTTCTGCTCCTTTTTCTTTGCTATTCAGTGCTGCACATTTGGCCGCCAGATCAGCCCGCTGTCTGCAAAAACACCTCCTGCACTGAAGTATTTTTCTTAGTAAAATCTGACTTTCCTGTTAAGAAACGTAGTTACTTGGGGTTTCAGTGGAATTTCTTTGTATTTTTTTTTTTTTTAGAGGGATGCCCTGTATCTCCTCTGGTAGTATTGTAAAGTATTTCTTTACTTTGGATTTTATCACAAGAGACCTCACCGAAAATGTTATTCTAACATGCAGTTAGCAGGGTCGCTCTCTGTCATTATTTCTCCTGCAATATGGGAAAGACACGAGAGAATTTTTTACCAGTTGCATAGAAAAAGCAACAAAAGCAACCTGCCGCTCAGGTCCAGCCATTTATGCGGGTGCTGTGACAGTGGAGCAGTAAAAATGCGAGTATGGATGTAACTTCATCCCATGCTGAGTCCCTTCACAAACTAGGTCACTGCAAACCGCAATTAAGTTAAATCAGCGTCAAGCCCTTCTCCTCTGCGCTGCACAGACTGGCGGCATCCCCTGCCTCGTCTTCCGTGGCAGCTGGAGTCAGCCTCAGCGGATGGATGTCAGTTCACACTGGCTGATCGGCTGTCTCAGAAGCAAAATTAAACAAAATAAACCCCAGGCTTCTCCAATCACGGGAGTTCTACCACTGATTCAGCCCTGCTCTGGCTGGCTTTACTGTCAGGGGAAGTATTTGCTTCTAGTTATTTTTACGCAGCTCGCTTTACAAAAAAAAAAATAAAAATAATTCATTCAGCCTAATATTTTACACACCTCTTTACTATGCAAAGAGTGAAAGTGGTACACACAGCAGATTGCTCTGCTCACTCCCATCGTCTCCGACTGAGCGCTTGGTTGCATCGTGCTTAATTATGAATGGTCTCCAAAAAAGCCCATTTTACTGTACTATGAAGTGACTCATATCACACAGAGCTCTGACAACTCGCGCTGGGTATCGGAGTCACATGGCGCTGTGTTAGGCGGTGACTCATTTCATATTGTACTCAGTGCCGAGATCTGACTCACATCGAACTGTGCGAGGAGCTGACTGACATTGTACTGGTCCGAAAGCTGGTTTGAATCGGGATGACTCACCCTGGAGTGCATTAAATAGTGATTCACGTACCGTTTCCTATTGATTCCGATTGTCGCGATTCACTTCACGTTGTACTACACCAGCACCAGGCTGCTCCGGCAGGGCCCGGGCTCTGGGGCAGCTGCCCTTTGTAGTGCCAAGCGGAGTACTACCAAAGTCGATTTAAAGCTGAAGTAAGGTCAGAATTCAACTTAGCGTGCTGTCATTTCGGTTGTGACGCTCCCTGGATGACTTTGCTCCACCTGGCTCTGACAAATTTTGAAACATGCCTATAGACAGAAAGTTAAGAGTAACAAGCCTCTAGCTAAGAATACCCTGTTGCTTCTGAATGCCAGGAGATCTCCGCAGTGTTTCCAAGACCCGCTGCCTCCTTGGGGTAACTTTTAGTGACGCAAAGAGAGAATGAATTTTTCGAAGTGACCGAGTACTGGTAGTTTCCCAGGCTTCAGGTTCATCAACTTGTGACCTGGGCTCCAAGAGACACACAAACCTTGAACTCTGACAACTCCTTCCTGGTACTTTAAGCTGAGCCCTTAAAAATCACTACTCACTCTGAAAAACGTGCACTGTCCTTTCCAAGGGATAAAGAGGTATGTAACAGCTAAGGGGATGCTTCCAGGATTATTTGGGACCCAGAGGAAAGATATCAAAATACATATCGATGGGTAGATAAGAAATTAAAGGGGAAATAAAGTAACCATTCTCTCATCTTAGGGCATTTTACAAAAGATAGCGCTAGCTTCATATTCGGTTGGCGTGAACATGCTCTTAGCTTAGAAAGACATTCCCAATTTTAACACGATGCTCCTAATTTTAACCTGATCACAACCAGGACTCTCCTAGCTGATAGCGATTGTGGTGCTTCGTTTAGCTGAGCTAGTGGTTACTGGTTTTTGGTCCTGTAGTACAGTGACAGCATAACTGGCACCATGGTACAACAGCTCCGCAGAGCGCTGGAGCTGACGCTGATGTTCTGACTGTGCAGCGAGCACTGAGGTACAAGGAGACTCCTTACCCCTTACATCACACCGGCGGCATGGTACAAAAAGTTTTGATCTTAAGTTTTTCAACAGCAAAAATGAAATAACGGAATGGTTGCACCAAGTCAATTACATCGGTATTAAATTACCGTAGCTCCTACTGGCATGTACAAGGATAATCTTATTTCAATTTCTGCAGTTGTGTCTGATTTGCATTACCTGCTTTTTCTTACCTACTGACATTAGCTAATGACAGAGCTCAGGGAGAGCTTTCCTCTCACCCGAGGAAGTCTGATACTGGGGAGTGTATATGGAACAACTGGCTTGTTGCTACTCATCTCTCCAACTTCGCAGGGCAGCCGAGGGCCCGGGGGACTCCATTCACGAAGGGGCGGTGGGGTGATGGATGCTCCCTGATCTTCATCCCTACTCGTACAAAGAGGAGGAAGGGCCCCCGGGGGCGCGGCGGGAGCCGAGCCCAGGTGTTCCCCGCTCCGGGGCGAGGGAGGCGGCGCGGAGCGATCCCGGCCGGCGGAGCGGCGGGGCCGAGCCCGCGGGGAAGGGTCGTGCCCCGGATCCCGGAGCCGGGGGTTATCCCGGTGCTACCCGTGCCCTGCGCTGCCGAGCCGGTGGGAGCGGCGGGAGCCCCCGGGGAGGGACGGGGCGCTGCGAGCTCCGGCGTGGGGCGCTCCCGGCCGGCGGCCACCGACCCTCTGGGGGACGCGGGAGGGAAGCGATTTTGCGCCGGGTCCCTCCGGTTCCTCCCGGGAAGGGCGGACGCGGCTCCTCGCCCACCCCGGCCGCGGGGCCGCCGCCGGCAACGCCGCCCGTCCCGTCCCGCGGCACCCGGGGCGGCCCCGGCTGCGGGTCGGGGGTCACGGCTGCCCGGAGCGCGGGGCCGCGGTGGCCGGGCGGGACCGAGCGGTACTTACGGTGTCGGCGGCGGGGCCCCGCCGGGAGTCCTCGCCCGCTTCCCCTCCGGTGGCGGCGGGCTGGGCGCCCGGGGACGGCGGCTCGGCGGCCCCGCGCATGCGCCCGGCCCTCGCGGGCTCGTCTCACGGTGCCGGCCGCCGACGCGGGTGGGCTTCGCTCGCCGCGGCCGGAGCCGGGGGGAGCGAGGCCGGCAGCCAGCGCTCCTCGCCCCGGCCCCGGCACGACGGGGCGGGCTGCCGCCGGGGCCGCCCCCGGCCAGGCGAGAACAGCAGCGGGGGCCGCCGCGGCTCAGGGGCGGTTTGGAAGGGGAGCAGCCGCCGCAGCGCCCGCAGCGGGGCGGCGGGCTGGGGAGGGCGTGGGGGGAGCCATGGGGCCGGCGCCGGGGGGAGAAATGCCGGAGAAACCGGCGTGAGAGCGTGCGTGTGGAGTGAGCAGGTGTGGGTGCGTGCGCGCCCGGGGGAGGGGGTGGGAAGGGCTTGAAGAGGCGGCGATGCCCCCGCGGGGCTCGGTACTGCTGCTTTAATGTTCAAAGATGCCTTAAATGAGCGCCGTGCTTATAAACCCGGGACTGGAGCACGCTTGCATTTTAAGTAACTGCAGGGATGGATCTTCCCTCCCTCCCCCCCAGCCGCCTCCCGTCTTCCAGAGCCGCACAGCTCACCGCCGCCGGGCTCTCTGGTCTAGGTCTCCCGTTAAAGCGGAGCACGATGTTACGCGGCTGCGGCGGGCGGGCAGGAGCCGCCGGGCTCGGCCCTCACCCCGCTCCTCCGGTGCGACCCTCTCAGCAGCGCCCTTACCAACGCCGCCGCGTTTTGGGGACTACCTCACCCATAACGTCCCGCCACCGCGGCCCCCCGGGCAGTCCCAAACGCCGTCTGCCGGGACGGTGCAGCGCCCGTTAACGGGACGGCTTCCGCTGCTTGTGTCACCGCCGTCCCCGGGCAGAGCGGCACGGTCTTCCCGCGAAACCGAGACTGAGCCGGTGCATGAACGCCCTGCGCGTTCCCGGTTCCCGGAGCTGGGCTCCCGGTTACCGGGTGACCTGGCGGGCAGCCCTGCCGTCGGGGCTGCTCCCTTCCCGCCTGCGCACCGGGTGCGGAGCACGGCGGCGGCAGGAGCCAGCGGACCCGGGGAGCGATGGGGATGGCAGCTGCGGAGCGGCGGGCTTTGCCTGTGGAGCCCGGGGCTCTCAGCCGGGGGAGCTCACCCAGCGCCCGCGACGCTCCCACGCCGGTGCCGGCTTGGGGGGACGTGGGCGGACAGCGACTTCCCCGCTGCGGACGCGGCCCCACGAGCGGTACTCACAGCGCCGGGCGGCTCGGCTCCGTGGCACGCCGGGCATCTCCGGCGCTCCGGGGGGAGGCGGCTGGGCGGCGGCGGCGCCGGGGCCGGGCCGGGGGCCGGCGGCTGCTCAGCCCAGCGGCCCCGCAGCAGGGCGGCGAGCGGGCAGCGGGCGGCCGCCCCGCTCCCGGCCAGCAGTGCAGCCAAGCCCGCGGGGCCGAAGCGGGGCCCCGGGGCGTCTCGACGGGGCGCCGAGACGAAGCGCGGGCAGGGCCGGCGGGCGGGGAGCTGCGGCCGCAGGAAGGGGCTGGCGAGCAGAGCTGACAGCGGGGCGAGGGGCCCGGCAGGCCTCGGAGGCTGCGGCGTGCGGGGGAGGTGTGGGAGCGGGGGGACGGGGCGGGGAGAGAGAAAGAGAGAGAGAAAAACACAAAATAAGCATTACCGGAGGGGCAGGCGGGAGCCCTGCGCAGCCCAGCCCCGAGCGGAGCCCCTCCACCGCAGTGCTAATCCGGGGGGTGTCCGCCTTGGACCCCCACCGCTCGGTCCCTGGGTGCTCGGGGCTGCCCCCTCAGCACCCCCCCGCCCCCGCAGGCACGCTCTGGGTTTTCAACTTTTCTAAGCCGCCCCTTTTAGGTGCGGAGCGGAGGAGACTTCCCGTACCGAGCCAGCACCCCTTGGGGTTCAGGGCTGGCCATAGTGCCAGACGAGCACGGGGACGAGGCTGACCACTTACAAAACTACACACAAAGAGCAACCTCCCCCCGCCCCCAGAAAAACCCAAAACCCACCCAAAAAGACAACCATGGCCGGCGGGAGGAGCGGCGGCGGCGGGCGGGTCCCCGCGGAGCTGAGCGCAGCCCCCCGCCCGCGCCGCTGCCGGCGGCCCCTGTCCAGGGTTCTGAAACCGCTCCGCGGTTCGGTGTTGGCCGGGCGGCTCGGCGAGCCCGCTCCGGTCTGCAAGCGGCAGGGTATCATGGTCCTCCCCTTCTTTGCTGAGTCTCATGGTCCTGGAGAGGAATACACCCTACTGGAGTGTGAGCCCGGAATAGGAATAGACAGGAATCACTGCCATTCGGGCTCTGCCTCCCTTTTCTCTAGAGCTGATTTCTGCCTGTTCCTGTTCAGGGCTCCGTTTTTTCATGAGGCCCAGCCCTTCCCAAAACATCTTCCCCATTTCTGGCCTACAACCAATCTCTTGACATCAAAGAGACAGGAACGGAAGTCTGCACAGTGTGAAGAAGGCCTTTCCCACTGTGATGGTGCCACCCTTGAGGGCCAAAGTCACAGGGAAGAACAAGGGAGAGAACAAGGCTGTGATGCTGTTGGTGCCAGGGGAAGGTGCTCGTTAGAGCTGAGAGCTGCAGGGAAAGCTGCCATTCCTGCACATAAGGAGAGCTTGCTGTTGCTTAGCAGCAGAGAGTTCTAGGTCTGTATGGAGAGTTGAACTAGGGTGGAAGCTGGTCAATGTTCCCAGGAGAGCAGAAAAAATAGAAAGGTTGGTTCCTCCTCCTCTACCTTAGTATTTCTCCTGGCCAGCGGCAAGGAGCCCTTCTGCAAATCTCTGCCCTTTTGGTCGTGGCACAAAGCACGTGGCTGGGATGTTAAATACCCTTTTGTGCTGGATTACAATTGTCAAGTCCCAGATAGGACCCATGGAGATATTACAGGCTTGACAATTAGGATTATATGATCCTGCCTCATTCCTTGGCAGAGAAAAGGAGAGTAAGTGTACGAAGGTGCTTCTTCACGTGTCCTGAGATCAAGATCAAAATACCTGTTAACACCACTGGCCTTTGAATCCAGCTCCTCCAGTCACACTGCCAGGAAGGGCAGTCATTTCTCAGACCAGTGAGTGGATGCCTTCTCCCCCCTATGCCTTCTCTAGACTACAGTCCCAGGTGGCTTTCTAAATCTTAGCAGGAATGCTTGAACAAGTGCAGGTTTAAAATGCTGGCACAGTGTAACCCCTTTGGAAGGTATGGTCTTGCTCCATCCTTTGCATTTCTCTCAGGAGGGTCATGATCAACTAACACGTTATTAGATGGCTAGTTTTTTCAGCATTAATAATGCACAGTGATAGTGCATAGTATTGTATAAAAAGATGGTACTCATTCTCGCTAGTGTGAATGGTGTTAGACAAAAAATGCCACCTAAGCTGAGAATCTCCCAGTGCTTCATGTTTGTAGACAACTCTACTTAGCTCTGTAGGCAGGTACATCTGCATCATTGCATATGTACATAACCACCTAAATCCTGAAACTACTGAGCAGCTTGGAGGCCTAAAATCCTCTCAGAATTGGTAAAACAGGCACCTTCTCCTTTCTCCCTGACTATTAGATGCAGGCCAGTGTCCAGGTGCATAATACAGAACTACATAAACAAGTGCTTGGAATTCGTTGAAATGAGGTTTAAAGATGAGGGACTTTAACAGCTGAGAGACACAGATTGAATCCCTTCCTCTGCCTAAAAGGAATCTGAGCATGCATTTCTCTTGCGTGGAAGAAAATTCCCTCAGTCATCAGAGTAGCTTGCCCTGTGCGGGCATGTCTGTGACCGTACTCTTAGTCCCAACTGCTGCCCCACTTTGTGCAGGTTAATTCAACTTCACTAGGACAGGGAGTAAGTGAAAATGTGTACATCTTGACAATCTAGTTAGGCATGGGAGTATTGGGCCTGGGTCTTGGTTCTGTACCAAAAAGACATTATGGAAAATGGAGTGTTTATGCGTGAACTGTTTATTTAATACAATTATCCCATATAGCGGCACTTTTGTGTGTAACGTACAAGGTAAATATTAAATTGCAACTCAATGTAAATATTGATATTAGCTGCTACTGTATAAGGCATTAGAAAAAAAAATCTTTTACTAGACTTTCCCTAACATTTCATATTATGTCTACATAAGCTAAGTAGTTTTCTTTTATTCTATGTCAGAAAGGAGTGACTTTATCTGAGGGTGCTCTTGCTGTTTAATATTTGAATGTTTCTTAGACGCCAGCCTCTCTCTGTCTGCAGATCTGTCTAGTTAATATATTTTCCTCATTTTGTCTTTGTGAGAATAAAGGAACATGTTATTGCTGTTGTTGTTATTATTACTACAAACATGTATGGTAATTTTTTTATTTGTAAAATTCGAAAATTTTAACAACAGGTTATAAGAAAGGCAATATAGAACATGTGTCTGTATTTTAATAACGTCATATTCCAACATTCCTGCCATCACACTTCAGTGGGTGACATAATGCACACATTAGCTTTTTGGGGTCTGTTTTGCTTTAAGGAGTTAGGACAGATTGCTGGGCCTCACACCTGAACTTCTGCTCCTGGCCCAAGGAGAGGTCATACAATTTGTATGGTGGCTTATGGACACTAGTCTATTTTAGCATTTCCCGCTCACTTTGACTGTTAAATAGAGAGTTTCTAGACCACTGAATGGAGCTGATTCATAGTAAATTAGTAAAAAGTAAATTCTTACTTTCAAACAGAAAGTAAGAAGCCACTTTTGACTATTTTCATTGACCTGAAAGTGCCTTTGTTACAAATCCCTTTGAAGACTGATAGGCTTTTCTGGGAGAGGAGGTATTTTCAGAAGTAAAACGAGTTTCCAGGGACTGCAGTTGAACTTAGTTGTTTTTTGTTTTTGTTTTTTGTTTTTTTTTTTTTTTTTAAATATATAGATCAGCAGTATTCTAGTATTTGCTTTATATTATTCCTTAATAAAAACTTAAAATGTAAATACATATAGATTTAAAAGACGCATTTTAAGCAACCCCATTTTGAAGTGAACACAATGCCAGTGATATTACGGGAAACAGCTTTCTTGAACTTTTAAATAATTGTATTCTTTCAACGTTAGTTATGTACAGATGTAAGAAACTTTTCTTAATGGATCTATTAGTAATTGATTTCAAATAGAAGATGTAGGTTCAACGTTGATGGGAGGCAGAATAAACATGGGAGTCTTCGAACATGTAAAACTAGCCATAGAACTGCATGGAGTAGCCCACAGAGCATTCACTTATCCCACGTGTGGGGATGCCTGTTAGTTTCTCATTTTTTCGTAAACATTAATAGCATTGTGTTAAGTCACCAGTAGAATTTATTTTGTATAAGCCCAAGTGTGAAAGTGCCCCTGGGAAGTTCCTCCCGATGCCATGTCATTCATACTCTCAAAACGTAACCATTCAGTAGCATGTAGGTAGAGCATAGGGTTTCTCTCAGTCTTTTGCTGGAGGACTAAGTTTCCTCAAGGTCCTCTGCTAAAACCCGTGATTGCATTATGTTAGGACTAATGCTTGAAAAGTTATTGTTATGGTTAGACTCAGCTTAAATCTCAGTACAGCCAGAATTGTTTGCTGTGGATGGCTCCTCTTAGTACTTTGCTAATTATTTCAGCACCGTAAAATTATTTTCTAGGGTGATGTACTTTCTCAGGGTTGGCCAACCCCAGTTCTGCCAAAACTTTCAGCCTCAGTGTTTCTATCAGTCATCTTCTACTCCGAAGTCTCGGGAAGTCTGGAAACGAGCCTCTGCTGTCTCCACTCACAACCCTTTTCCGCTCCTACGTATCACCTCTTTGTTATTCCTAAGGAAGAGGAAGCTTAAAGAGAAATAATCTTTGAGATAGAATTAAATATTAGAAATAAGGAGATGTTTTCCAGTAACAGGACCGAATGCTGGGTTTTAGAGCATCAGAGTGAGCTCAGTGACGGCTCTGCTCCTCATTCTGGCCCCGGTCCAGCTGATGCATGCAGGCACTGCGGGGTTCGTGAGCCCTGGGATGGAGTTCTGTGGCACAACTCATGTGCTTAAAGTCCTCGGTGACTCAGAGTTTCTGGCAGATTGACAGACTACCCAGGAAGCGGCAAAGAAGGTCTAATTAGAAATTGCAATATGACACATACAAAAAATGAAATCTTTGCTGAAAGAGGACTGCATTAAGAAACTATCTCATTCATTTCATTTGCCATGTTTGGCAAATTGAAGGCTCACTATATTCTGTCTGAACATCTCACCTTACGTATGCCAATAAATAGTTAAAAATGTAATGCCAACTACATTTTTTTAAAATCATGAGGTTAACATACATCTCTAATTCTATCCTCTAATTTTTTTTTTTCATAGAAGTTTAAATTATCTGGACTCATTAAAAAAACCTACAGGTTTGGGTTGATTTAAAAAAAAAAAATATTCCCCCTTCACAAAAACGTTGTGTTAGTGTATGTCGCGATGACATCACAGAACCTGTACCAAAGGTCTGGGCAAAATGTTGACCGGAAAAAGATTAGATTCTACATGTACAAATTGTGAATTTCCAGACGATGGAAGGAATCTGCTCAGTAACTCTCATTGCAAGCTTCCAGAAGGTGTCACTGTGCACCTACAATTTGAATGGGGAACCTCAACAGCTGAGGGTAAGTGCCAAAGCACTATTCCTCCTTGTGCTATCAGAAGTCCTCTTCTCTGCTTATAATGGAAATTAAATTAACTAAAACGAGACACAAATATTTTCCTCTTTTCATGATTAGAAAAGGAAAAATAACTTCATAGTATCCATGTCAGTCAAGAGTGGATCCCACCATGACCTGCAGGAACATTCCTGATATTCTGGGTCACATATAAATTATTACACAGGATCCTTACCACATAGGTGCTTGGTAAGTAATAAATATAACTAAATTAAAGAAGAATCCAAAAATGATAAGACTGCAATTTTTAGGTATACAAAGTAGTTTGTAGTTATATTCCAGAGCTGATTCGGAAAGGAAGATTAATGGGGCAATCTGGAATCGATGTTCCCGAACAGTGTGAGATTTCAGAGTAGTTCAAAGTGTATCTGAAAGCCCGGTTGCACAATGTGGCTGCACAGTAACATTCCAGCTTGACAAGATTCTTGAGGAAGCCACTGTGACTTCTGCCATTGACTTTCGATCAGATTTTGGACCTTAGAAAATCTGGAGGAATTGGGGGAATTATGCAGCCATGTTTTAAGGCTGATGGGAGAAAATACAACTCACAGGATGTGGCGGAGAACACAAAAAGACATCGGAGCTAAAATGCACTATAATTCCTTTGAAAAATAAGAACAAAAGAATAAAGAGCAGGCAATGACAGATTGCTAAAGAGTATGAGGTTAAAAAGAATAGTATCAGAAATGAGAATGCTCTAGGCTGATAGATGCTGGCGCGAAGAGCAAACTCTGTATTTGTCTCATTACAGAGCAGTTTGAGCTGGTGACCAGGAGTATTTCTCCAGCATCTTAAAAAGACCTTTGAATAATGTTGGGAGGAAGTGGAGCTGATCTGATAAGAATGATGGGGAGGAGAAGGTGTGAAAATATTTGGGAAATGGGAAAACTTCAGGTGATGTCTACCCCAGCATACTAAATTATCAGTGGAACTGAACAAATACTGATTTAGAGAGGTCCGGTTATCCCTGTTATGTAGATACCTTCGTGGAAGTGAGTGGAAAGGTCTGGGGCTTCTGTGCAGAATCTCTTACTAATCTTCTCAGAGATGCCTTACATGCTCTTACCCATATAGAAGTGCATGCCGGATTAGAGACACTGTGATTACAGATAGCACAAATGAGTGGCTAAATGTCAGGCTTGCTTTAGGCTTAGGAGCAGACTTACAAATGGTATCAGCTCCCAGGTCTCCCTTGACACCACAGATACCAAGTTACAGGTTATAGATACAAAGGACCTCGAGAAAAAAAAGAAGAAGAAAAAAGCTCAGAGCTACTGAACTTTTGGGAAAGGCACTAGATGTGTTCTTGTGAAACCATGTTTCTCCTGTCATGGATTCTGGCTTGCTCAGGCAAAAGAGAGCATCTGTCTTTCGTTTTAGTGGCCAGACCAGCCCAAACCATGACACTCAGAGACTGACACTCCTTTCTGCAGGCTGGACCTTTTCCTCTGGCCACTCTGGGGCTGTCTGTCGTGTTTTCGGGCAATTGGAAAGACACTGCACTTTGCTGCAGATTCTAGAAGTGTCCTGAGAGAGGGAGAATGGCAGTCCAGATGGGTAGAAATTTGGACAAACCTATTTTTATATCACATCTTTATGCACCGTTGTTCAAAACAACTCATTAACAGACTATTTTTGTGGAGGTTTCCCTCATTACACTACTGTTTTGAAAGACCATGTCCTCCTCCTGGGTGGGTGGAACGTCCCTCCCTATCTCCTTTCTGCACTTCTTTTCAAACCTTCCTCCTGGCCTCCTGACCTTCCTCCTGACAGAAAAGACAAAATGGGACTGAAAGTGTCCTGCCTGCAATAGCCTATACTTTCTTCTCTGATCTGTAGTACCTTTAGCTCCTCCTGATATTTTGGAAAGGCTGGTAAGAAACCAGCTTTTCTTTTTGGATTTTTCTTTGGCTTTTTCTTTGGTTTTTCTTTTTATTTAAAGTGTGTCTGCTTACAACCCAGTATGATACTTGAGAGAGCACAGCTTTTTTATGAATCCGACACAATTTTATAGCCTGAGTATGCCACTGTTTGTCTGGTAAATCATTCAAGCAGATGCTATTCCTGTGCTTAAACGAAGCGCATGCATTTATCTGCACAGGGTCTGTATGAATGGAATAAACAGTGCAGTGAGGAAGGCTAGTCTGTCATAAAAATAGCAACCATCTTTCAGAATCAGAAATTTCAGTGAACATAAAAGATATGCTAGTTTGAAGAAACGTCCCTGGCATTTCGGGCTGTGACTCACTTTATCAGTCTTCTGACTGGAGAACTATCCAACTATTCCATGCCGAACCACCCAAAAGATCAAACACCCTTTAATCCTCTTATTTAAAGTCCATATTAAATATATGGACTCTATAGATATAGATGTCTGCATATGAACATGGATAGATGTCCATTACATTATAATGAACAAATGACAATTTTACAAATGGACAGTACAGATGGACATTATAAATAAATGGACATTATAGATGCCCCATTTATTGACATGCAGAATTCTGGGTAACACTGGTCAGTAAGTGGAGTAAGAATTTGCAAATGAAAAAACAGGACAAAGGGACAGAGAGGAGCAACTCGTCCACTCTCCTGGTGCTGTCTGAGCACCCGTGTGAATCAGCACAAGTTCCAGGTATCAGAAGGCACAAAGGGTGTGAGTGCCAAAGCTTATTTGGGATACTGAACTCCAGGATTGGCAAGAAATCCCTAGAAGGAGATTCTCTTGCCCAAAGACATCCCTCCCAGAAGAATGTTTGTGTTTAAACAAATCAGTTTGGTAATAAAAAGAGAAGACCATGGATTTTACAAAATCAAGCACTGCAATGCAAATTAATACTTGAAAATATTATAATCCTCCTACCTCTCATAATAAATGTCATTCGTTATGCAGTTGAGAAAAAATACTTTACCCTGTCTTGGTCTAAATCTGATCCACTGTTTGTGCTCTTAACTTGGGCTACCCTCAAAGGAAACTGAAGTCGACAGAACAGTAAGAACTGTTTTGTTTTTTATAGATACCTAAAGTAAATCACCCAAGATGTCACAGGAAAAAATCACAGCTACTTTCTGAAATTAGGCTGTGTTCACAGATAGAACCGAATAATTAATGAAATAAAGTTGAGACCTTCCCCTTTTTCTGTATGAATTCCTCAGCCTACACCTGACTCCTGAGAATAATTTTCATCCTTCTTGTGAGCATAATCAAGTGCTTGCAGCAGTGAACCAGGAAAACTGATGTGACATTTTGTAAGCTCATCAGCTGCTGCTTGGATGACAACATCAGGCAGCTCCTGGTTTGTTGTAGTGTGTTCTTACCTTTAACCGTCAATATGGTATTTTATATTAGCTTTATTTTGAGAATAACACTAAAAGTATAATATTGAGGACAATGAGCCTCCTGAGCTGTTTCCAACCACATCTGGTGGTAGACTGAAGATCTGTTAAGTTAAAGATCTCAACATCTAAGTCCCTGAAAGTTTAATTGGAGTCAGTGCCCAGTGTAGGGATGGGCCGTGGGAAAGGCCAAGCCTCCTGAGACATCAAAATCAGTCTGTAAGCAGGCACAGACCCACTGCAAGCCAGGCTTCACCAGTTTGCCTGCTCACAGATCCTTGACATTTCCCAAGTGCTACCCTTCAGCAAAGCTTTTGGATGTGGCTGATGGAAAAATAACATGCTGCCTGCCTCACTGTTAACTTTTAATGCTTGTGATGAAACATAGTTACTCACATTGTACATAAACAAGGTGCTTTCATCCCCTGTGTGGCCCCTGGGAGAAAAGTGATGGTTTCTCCCTTGTGTTTCCTGGCTTGGTGGGGCTTTGGCTTTGACCTGCTGTCAGGAGGATGCACCTAGCTGTCACCTAGCAATCTGGAGCTGGGCTTTGTGGTAGGATATTCTGATCTCCCTTTGGATCTTTCTTTTGACTGGATGAAGCTGATTTATAGAGAGATGCAAATAACTGGGAGTAAAAATTTGTCCTGTTATTGCACAGAAGGGGCCAGCAAAACGTAGGACTAAGTAAGCTCTAAATGGCTTGAAAGAAACATTTATTTTCCCCTAGAGCCTGAATTTCTTGTGGAAGAAATTGCTGTGAAAAAGCATGTATGTGATTCATGACTTGTGCCTTTGCACCACTCATGGGAAAGGCATATCAGGTAGTCTATGCCGTATATAAACAGGCAAGGGGAAGGAGTGAATTACTCTTCATGCCCACTACACTGACAGCAAGCAGTAATGGATTTCAACCGCAGGCAGGGATATTTAGGTTAAATATGGGGTTTTAATGGTAGGATGGTGAAGCACTGGAGCAGGCTGCCTAAACTGTAGAGTCTGTGTTAGTGAGGTTTTAAAGAGCAGGAGAGGAAGGACTTCAGGACGGTTGATCCTAGCAGCAAAGGTCAGATGACTTTTTCAAGCTCCCACCCCAAACCGCCTTTGATGATACTGTACCCCACGTCATTCTCCTGGTCACTGGAAGGATTTGATAATTAGAGTGGACTGCCTGATACCTGCAACCCGGGCACAACTTGTTCTGGCACTTAAGGATTCCTCTGGCACTCAGAAATCCCTGACAAATCCAAGCTGAAAAAAACCACACAATTCCTCTTTCAATTGGCCTTGAGGTGTATTGGGAATAAAGCAGGGTGTGATGGGAACACTGTGCTCAGGTGATCTCTATCATATGATGGCCTGTAGGAGAAACCATAAACCAGAGCAACACTGACTGTATTATATCTTATCACTCTGAGGCTGGTGATGAACAAATGTACTTCATTTTTGGTTTGGGTTTTACTGGAAATCATTTACTTTCATCAATCTGGGGGTGACATATCATGGAATAAAGGTCGATTCAATTCCTCCTGACTCACAGACACCCAAACTAGATGCCTTTTTAAGAAGGCCTTCATGGTCTTCAGAGAAACATTGCTTTTTCCCAGTATCCTTCATCTAAACTGTTGATTCTTGCTGGTGGAAGGATATTCTAAATTACTATATCTGTAAATCTCAAGTTGCCCATATCTCAAATTAGTTGATTTAGATTTAGACTGAGTGGGTTACTTATTAACCAGCATGACATTTTGTTCCACTTAAAGAAGGTCATCTTATATTAATGAAAACATTCTCTGTAATTCAGGTCAGTCTAGGATTGTTTTGCTAAAAAATTTCTGGAACTAGCGTTACAACAGTTTATCTTTTGGTCTTTATATTCATTAATTTTTTTCTGACAGTAGTGTCCTAATCAGCCCAGGATTCCGCATTTTTCCATTTCAAAGGTGGACAGCTAAAGAGGAAGTTCTAGGGCTACTCCAAATGTAAAATATGTAAATCACTAAATTGGAAAAACACAGGATTGCAAATGAGTACAAATTATCTCTGAAGACTAGAAACTTTGCACGCCATTAGTATGCAAGTAACCCACCCATTAATGTGTACTACATTATTATTTTGACAACTTTTACAAAAGAATGCCCTCTGATTGCTGTCTGCACAGCTATTATTGGCTCATAGACAACGCTGAGCAACACAGCTAGCTATTCTCAGAAAAGTGTTTCTGGAGGCAAAAGAAAAATCTTTTATGAATTAAAAAAATATTATTGTGCCATGTAATTACAGAGTAGTTTAAAAAGAAAGACGCTGCAAAGAGCTCTTTCTTTCACAGAATAGTTGAAGTTGGAAGGGGCCTCTGCAGATTGTCTAGGTCAACCTCCTGCTCTCAGGCCCCTAGGACTGTGCCAAGGAGGGTTTGAATACCTCTGAGGATGGAGACTTCACCACCTCTCTGGGCAACCTGTCCCGCTGTCCAACCACCCCCACAGTAAAAAAAACAAACAAACAACTTTTTCTGCCTGATAGAACAATTCCTGCATAAGCCACATTCATCTGTTCTTACATTCGAGTATTATGCTAAAGATTAAAGCATATTAGGTTCTAAAGGAGTTGTATTTAGCAGTTTGAGCTGCCTGGGGCAGAGTAGTATATTAAGGACACTCAGAGGAGACATGGGGAGAAGAAAACCCCAAACCAAACATACAAGGTCTCTCCAAGGCTGCCCAGGGGTAGCAAGCAAGGGATGAAAGTGAGTCCTAGCCACTGATATTAGCTTGTTGCATGTCTTTCAGGGCTAGGCCTGCTAAAGGGTGCGCCATTCACAGCACATTGTGTTTCTCCACAGCTCCCAGCAGACACACAGAGCTGAATTAGGCACCAGCACCTGCTCCCTCATCCTGCATGGACAGACCTGGTATCTAAAGACGCCACCCAAAAAATGCCAACACACTGCACAGGGGGCTGCCTCACGGGGACAGAGAAAACTCTCAATTGCAGAAAAAAAATTATGCTGCATCTTTCTTTAAAGTTATGGGCCTGATTTGATGCTCTATGTGCGCTACCCTTCATTTGGGAGCCACAGCCCCAGATACCACCCAGCCCCCACCCACAAACATGTCTGAATGCCACTGTTAGCATATTTGTTGGAGATACAGGCTCTGAATTTGCATGAGTTGATCTCCCAGACTGGTGGACCAGCCGCTGGAGGTGGTCTGTCAGCCTCAGCTTTCAGAAGTACCTTCCTTGGCTTGGACCCAGCTAACCAGATGGAGGGGGAGGAGGACGACATTCCAATCTAGCTGCAAGGGACCTGTGGATTTTGGTCTGGGCCTCACTGAGTACCCGCTAAAAAGGAAAATGGAAGTATTTCTTATTGAATCTCAGACCCTTGTGTGGGAAGCGCCTTAAACACAGTAAAGCATCACCACTCCTTCTATACAAGGAATATTAAAGTATTATACAACAAAGAATGCTTTCCACATAAGGGAAGGAAGGGACACCTGCTGTCCTTATCACGGACACATTGCAGTAAGTAGTTAGGTTATTCATCTGGAGTGTGTGGTTTCAAGTCACCTCAGGGGAAGGTTTTGAACCTGAACTTCCCGTAATTTGGGCAACAGCAGGAAGTGCTGGGCTGTCAAATGAGAAAGCACTCCTCTGTCCTGTGTCAGGACAGGGAGGTGTAATTTCAGTAGTATGTACAGATCTGTGATTCGTAAATAGAAAGATAAGCCTATCTTTAATGTCATTTGGTGTTTTTGCTGATGGCCACCTCTCCAGAATGGTGGCTTTTTGAATCCTATCCCTAGGCGCTCAGTTCTGCTCATATATACGCAGACACCTAGCCCCCAGCTCAAACACGTGGGCTCTAGGGGACACCAGTGCACCCAAACACAGCACTAAGTGATGCTGGTCACTGGACTAACTGTGGCCTGTTGTGGATTGTCCTTTTTTTTTAAACTGTGAGAATAATTATTAAATAGCTACTAACATTTATTTTGGATTCTGGTCCTGTACTTTTTGCTTTCAACTTTTGTTTGTTTTACTTCCCTCACCCAATACAGAAAACTGTAGGCGCTTTACCCAACCAGCAGATTCGTACCCTGATGAATGTAAATCCTCCAAAGATAAAATGTCTTTATCATAGTCACAAGTACTATAGTTAAGCTAACATCTCCTACTTTGGATGACCAGATGAAAGGGAGGACTGTAACCCCCCAAATGACTAGTGCAATCTTTTTCACAGCATGGATGACCTGAGCCTACTAAGTGCTATAGATCTGGGTATGGAGTAATGCTGAAATATTGCCTCCTGTGCCCCAGGAGTGCTTTGTGACTTCTGAAAGCAACAGTACACAAAACAAGCTTTTCCTTGGAGGAATTCTCTTGCAAACAAGAGAAACGACTTCCAGTTTCTACCTGACCCCTCTCGCAGGGTTGGGGGCTGACGTGCCTTAATCCTCCTAATAGGTCTGCTGATGAGATGCGCACCAATATTTTGCTGGACACCGCAGCAAAAAGATTCATACTTTAGGATTGATACAGTCTGTAAAAAATATGCATGAGTAGCCCTTTCTTAACTTGTAAAAACACTTCACGGACAAGATAAACCCTTGTTTTAAAGGATACATGTGAAGAACACAAAATTAACTAGCATAGAAGACCACAGAGAGATAACATTCTCCAGCTTGTCCTAGAAATAATTTTGCTTAACTTTAAAACCAACTGCATATGATTTTACCTCATTATCTTAACCTATAACTATTCAGCAAAATACACACTCTTTTTCCTACCTGAAATCATCCTGCATCATCAAAGAAGCTGTCAATAAGACTACATGCTCATAATTTGTGGTCCTAAATACCCTGTAATACTCCTATTTCTCTCCCAGAATTCTGTCCCCTTTGAAACATTGCTCCCGAATAAAGCAGAGCATCAAATGTGTCTCAAATTTTACATCTGCTGTGTAAGAATAACTATCTTGGCAAAGACAAAGAATGCTAGCTGCCAAGTGATTCAACCCACAGCCATACAGTTTGCATCCCCTGCCCATCTCAATCATAAGAATTAGATAAAGTGTGACTATTAAACTATGTTTCAGCCTATTTAACTAAGCACAACACCTGTTCAAAAGAACAGAAAGAATGTGTTCTTGGTATAAGTTACTGCTTGGTTTGTTCCTGACACCCTATGACACAATCACAAGCTTTAAGACAAATAAATGCTACCGTGACTAACTATGAAACACAGACTTCACCAAATAAACACTCCTGACATGAAAATGTCCTTGGGAGAGATTATATTGACTGAAAAGGGTGAGTATATTTACTAATATCAGGACTTTTCTTACTCTTATAAAAGATAAAGAAAATACCTGACTTCAGAGGGACTGTTAACAGTAATAGTAATTAATGACTGAGAGCACCCGTGACCTAAAGACACTAGAGCACTTGGCAAAGCAGCGCCACCATACAACTGGCATGCTGTCCTTTGCAAATAACATCTTTTTGACCTTTCTCAAGTTGTTTGTGAATGGATCCTTATTTTATCAAGCAACTCATGATTCATAGCAGTTGCCGAATAATTTAGATGAGCTATGCATGGTCATGAGTGACTTCCGCATTACATGCAGTTCATGGAATAATGTTTGACATCTCCAAACCCAAAGGATTTCTGCAGAGCAGAGATTAGGTAGATGAAGGAAAAAGGATGCCATACTTCCCCTGAGCTGCTCCTCCAGACAGTGTGCTTGTGGCCATTTCAGTTTCTGCCTGGTTTCCCACACAGAACCCAAACAGGTAGGACTTGGCAAGCAGAAAGGCAATGCTGGCATGACCAGGGTCTCGTTAGGCCTCAGCTTATGGGTTGACTTTAAAGAAAGCCTAACAGGTGCTCTCTGCTTTTCCTTGGCACATGTCTCATTTCACACTATGCTTTTCTTCACCTCTTTGCTCCATGCCTCAGGGAACAGAGGACAGAAAGCCCTTACAGGTAAGGCAAATCTCAACAGGAGTTGGAGAGCATTCTGCTTGCCAGGGAGCAGCAAAAACAGGGCCACTCCCTCAGGCAAGGTGAACTGGAAGCCAAGGGGATCCCACAGCCCATCCTACAGAACTTGAGCAAGGCAAACAGGACAGACATGCAGATGGCCCAAGCAAGGTCTAGATCATAATGCAGTATCACAGCAAGGTGGAAAGCAACCCCCCCGCCCCTGCTGATCAGGTCCAATCACCAGGCACGCTCACACCAACAACAGACAGCCAAGATGAGGCCAGGAAGTCAGTCCAGGGTGGGGGTTGAGGTCTCAACCAGGTGGCTCCATCACCAAATGGGGCATGGCTGTCCCTCAGCTTGAGATCAGCACTCCTTCAGCACAGCTCAGACAGGGAAGGAGCAGGTCACCAGGGCTGAGCTTCAATAGAGCTGCTGAGTCCTTGGGTGAGCATGGAGGCCACAGGTGAGGCTGGTCAGGGCCATTAACCTGACCAGCAGTTATTAGTGCCCTCAGAGTCCTGACTTTGCTGTCATATCTGTGCTTGTCCAGTTGCTTATTGTCTGTAGGTGTATTATTCATGCAAAAGCAATCAAATCTGGAGCTTGTATGCTTAGAAACCATAATTATGTTATAGAAGTTATTCAGATGTTAACCTGGGTGTGAACTAAAATGGAGCATTTTTGTGGAGAACATTCTCATCCTCTTCTGAGGAAATGATGGCAGTGAGCTCTGTGTAACAGGACTTTGGCCAAATTTTGTCATTAGGAAAATATTGTGATGTCTGTGTAACCTCTCACTACCTCCCTGCTCGGTGTAACATTTCTGGGGTGTTTATTTTGTTAACTAACAAAAAGTACATTGGGAGCACATGGGAATGGGTCTGTGTTAGCTCTGGCTCAGTTAAGCCCTTGCATCTTTGTGTTGAGACTTGCAAAAAGTTTGTTCACTTTTGCTTTTTAACACTTTTATAAATCAAGGTGCAAACATGTCAGAGGGAAATGCTTTTTAAGTAATGCAAATGGAGATTAGAAATAAACAACTCACTGAGTTAATTTAAATGTCATGAAGAGAATTTAAAAGGCCTTTAAATTCTGCCTACCACTTTTCAAAAACATTTCTCTTATAGTTCAGTTTCTCTTTGAAAGCATGTTCAAGGATAAATAAGCCTAATTCAAATGTTCTGTTAAAAGATTTCTTTTTTAAATCCTATTTTATTCAATATTTCAACTTTGGCATGTTCAATTAGATGGCAACTCAGAAGCAGCCACCACTCACATTCAGAAGCGTCAAATTCAAAACCTCACCTAATGTGGAAGGGAACATGGGAATTAATAAGGACCAGGAAATCAGTCTGATCAAAGTCTCTGTCTGTCAAGCAAATTTTCTGGTCTAAAGACATAGTTTGTCTATAGCAATCAGTGTCACACATAGAAAAATTCTAACAGAAAAAATCTGAACTTCTTCAGGGATCTGCAGAAGAAAAAAATCTGAATTTCTGCAGGCTTCAATGTCACCAGAAAAAAAAAAAGTTTTAATATGATCTTGTCTATTCTGGAAGTGTAAGTGACAAACCGGTCTTAACGTTGTGAACTTCAAGTTTATTTCCT
Source organism: Rissa tridactyla (assembly GCF_028500815.1). NCBI lineage: Eukaryota > Metazoa > Chordata > Aves > Charadriiformes > Laridae > Rissa > Rissa tridactyla. Next base: position 43,676,964 of record NC_071467.1, read on the forward strand.
AAGACCTGGGAAATCATGTAAACTCTCTGTGCCGTGGCTCCCTATCAGTAAAAAAGAAAGGTATGTCTTTCCTATGTGAAGTAAACCTTGCAATTTATTTTAGTTCTCCAGCCTTAGAGCTGTACGCGTTTCTAGATGTGTAAGTTTTCTAACTTCCTATCACTAACACAGTCCTTGTATACTCATTAATTAACAGTAACATTGCTTACGTTACATGTGTGAAAGGATCATTTGCTGGTAGGGTTTATGAAGTTCTGGAGACACGTTGCCCCAGAGCATACAGCCTCATACAAGAGCTTCCACATATCAGCAATTTCACCTCAGCTGAGCTCATGAATTGGTTACAGAGCATCTCCTGGGCTGTCCCTGCTACCAGAGATGAGAGTCACATCAGCAGAGCTGCAGCAGCAATTTGAAACATAAGCACAGAACAAAGTAAATGGGACAGATAGCCAGCAGAAGGGAAGCTGGCAGCACTGGTGTTTAAGGAACTATGGACAGTAAGTGGCCCTGAACCTTGCAGTGTCATTTAGGTCCCGCTGCAGATAAATCCTTTCACAGAGCAGAGAAACAATATGTTGTCCTCTGTGAGGCCCTGACTCAGTCCTGTGCACCGTGTTCTCAGAGACTTGTCAACAAGCTACGATTTCAGGCGAGAGCTGTAAAAGCAATCACCAAGCTGAAAGGAACAATTCACCCGGGATGAATGGATTCATGAAGAACTTGGTATATGGGTTCCATCAGGTATGAATACCAAGGGTTAAATTCAGGAGCCATCATGCCTGTGACAAAACCTCCTCTGCCTTCAAGAAGGCCAAGAAGTCCCCAGGCTGGTGTGCTAAATGGACAGATAACGAGACAGAATGACATGAAATTCTGAAAGGATCGTACTTGGTTCATTACCAGAAACAGTCTCCTGATAGTGGCAAAGCAGGCTGATTATTTTCTCTCAGCAAAAATGATTTAGGATTTCTGATAAGCATATTCCTGTAATTCAAATGAAATGGCCTCCTGGAAACGGACGTGCATTGACTAAGGAGATGGGATGGAGAAGCCAATTCTTGCTTTAACTTGAATGTCTGTAGGGCAGATGTGGAATGGGGAACGGCTTCTTCCCCCAACCCTGCCAACAACCTTGACTGCCTGCCTTAGTCCTTCTCCACTGTGGTGCTAAATTAGTCCGAAAAAACCCAAACCAAGAGTGCGTGACAGCTGTCACATTCTCTTCTGTACCATGCACCAGCGTGCACCACTTCTGCACCAAAGTGTTCATAAGATACGGTTTCTTGCACCTGTCTCTCTTGCTCTGTTGAGCTGCACAGGAGAGTGCTGCTCACCATAAATAACATTGGTTCACCCCTCAGGCAGCTTTCAGGCTTTTGACCAAATCTAGAGAATAGATCACTGCTGTTTTCAACTAAGGAAGGTAGGTTCAGTAGAGGGGATTTACTGTATGACCCTAATAGATTTTAGTATTATGGTCTGTTTGATTTCTTTGGGATATCTTCTTTTGTTAACTACCAATAAGAATAATCTGAGGTAGCGTCGGTAAAAAATGGAGACATCTTCAGTGTCTAAACACCATGAAGTAACATGTTTTCCCTCACCCTTTTAACACAGATGAGCTCCGCAAGATATGAATCATTTTTATGAGTTAGATGCAAGTGTTTAATACGTTGTTTGAAAACAGACACTTAACAGGAAGGCGGATCACCACCTCCTTTGTCACTGTGGTTGTAACACACCAAGGAACAGAGAGCAGAGGAGGATGCTCAGGAATAAAGGAAAACTACATGAATATGGGTGTCTTGGTGACAAATAGTCTACGGTTGTTATACATGGCATTAATGCTTTCTTTCTGCTTCTTTCCAGATACACCATTTCCCCCCTCCCTCAGGACATTTGGATAACCCGGGATTCTGTCTTACCTTGAAAATCCACTGTGGTGCTTTAATATCCTCTTCATCTTCATTTTGGAGGGTCTCCTTTGCTTGACAGTTGTCTGCATGGTAGCTGTGCGTCCTGAAGTAGAGCAAAACTTGCCTCCACATCGAGAAATGAAAAGGCTGTTCCTGAATCCAATTTTAAAATTACCTTTCTTGGAAAAGCACAGCTTTTATTTAACGATGAAACAAAACCATATCCCAGACATGGGGCTGAATGACAACAACATAGAGATGGCTCGTCCTTACACTGATGGGCAAATGTCAGGGCCTCTTGCAGCTTGCCACTTCCTCCTGCAGCCTCCACAGTTCTGGAGACAAACAGGATTATCTGCCCTCAAATATCCGCAGTGCCTCATCCCCTCAGCACCGTGCCAGCTTAGAGATTAGATTTACGACTTTGTAGGTTTTAGTAAGTTGAAAAGGAGGAAGAAGTGGTAGAATACATGTCAGAGAGACAGGCTGTAACAATCATGAAACACGTTTTATCGCCTCAGAGTGAACGTATTACACTTGCAACTTGAAGGAAGAAGCAACCCAGCACGTAGTCATACTCTGCAGGCAGCGCCAAATGGAGATGTCTGCCTTAGGTCAGTGGCACCTGTCAATCACGTTTTTTCTCGCCGACCGAACAGATGGTCTACTGGTAATCCTTCCAGCCCCAGTGAAAACACCACACGAGCAGCAGCCCTGTCTGCGGATAGAGACAAGCTAAATATAAAGGCTAAGACTCCAGGTAGATTATTAATAGATTATTTCTCTTAACTTTATAGAGGGCTGCCAGGCTTTTGCCTTCTGTTTGTCAACATTCATGCACTACTTATTTTTTGTGCTTTTCAAAATAGGGATGGGAGAAACACATAAAAATTAGGAGGAATATTAAATTATTGTGAACTTTCCAATCAAATAATTATTTAAACATCGTTTATAGTTCTGGACATTAGCAATGCTGTTGTAATGAGAGCTAGACAAATAATAGTGTTCCTTCTGTGGGAAAGCATTCGGGAGCCTTTTAAAAAATCTTATCCTGGAGACAGCAGAAAGTCAAGCTCATACATATGTTAGTGTTCACCAAAACAAATCAATGTTTTAATTTATTAATCATTTTAAAATACTACCAGTTTTAATAATTTTATACTTTAAATTAGTATTTTTATTAGAATTAGCTGAAACGTCCAATGAAATGTTACTATAAATGGCGAGACACAAGTTTCCATTTTGAAAGTGTCTCATGGGATATTCTATCTCTTTTGAAAGTTTAAGTCTTTTTTCAAGTTGAACAATATGTTTAAACCAACATTTTTTTTCTGCCAAGAGTCAAAAGTTTTGACAATTCAGCATTGCAGATATAAGGTAGGGATAACATCATCTGTCCCCATAGCACCTCTTGTGAGTGACCTTGTGGTTGCATCTCTGTCTTTTTTCAGAGAAATCCAGTAAGTGCTGAGGAGAAAAATTAAGAACAATGAGAGAACGCTTTCTTCCAGCATTTGGCTTGATGAGCACTAGAAGTCATCGTATAGTAAGAATGCTGTTGCATAAGCACTGGTAATAAGTCTGACTTTGGCAGAGTTACTGCTGGGGTTTAGGTAACCACCTTCTTTTCTGTCCTTTGGCCAGGCTTACTGTCTGTTCAGTGCTTCCTTTTTCCTCCAAGAGGGTACTGCTCTGACCTACTCTTTTTTTGCTGGAAAGGATGAAGTTAGAGGATTTTTTTATTTTTTTATATTTTTTATTTTAAGTCAGGCGTGGGTTTTATTTCACCTGGTACTGCAGCAATTTCACAGAGAAAGGTGCTCCTTCTGCACATCCAGGTGCTGACCCCTGCGGTGTATGAGGGCACAGACTCCGGCTGTGATAAGCACGAAATAGTTTATTGCTTCTCAAGCCTTGGCTTTTATACCCAAGCTCTAAAACTTTCCACGCACCTCCTAGGCAAGTAAACGCATATTTCAGATCACTAACCCAGTCGCCTTACTCAGGTCCCACTAAGATAAGCACGCGAAGCTGTTTTCTCGATCCATGTTTACATTGGACCAGTTCCTCTTCATTCCATCCGTATCGACACCTGTGTTCCTGTTTCTGTGTGCTCTGCTCACTGGGTCTTTGGCCGTACGCAGGCCTCTGCTCGTAGATCTGCTACATCTCCCCCTTTTTTGTTTAACACCAGACCATTTATTAACAAGGCCGCCATGACTTGTGCTTCTAGTCATCGTGACGCTCTTAGCAGGTTATATATCATACTAAACACAATTAAAAACAGAATCAAAAACAACCCTGCCAGGGCAATAAATACCCAGATTCCTAAATTCAGCCCAAAAAGCCAATTTTTTTGGATTTACCTACGAGAGATCCTTTTGTAATGTTTCAAATCCATTGTGGTTCATTAAGTCTTGAATCTTTAGTATTTGAGCTTTTAGGTGACCATGTAAAGGAAGAATATTTTGTTGCAATGACATGTCAAAAGCACCTTGGAGATGGTATTTAACCATTTCCCAGCCATGTAGCGATGCATTCCAGGGGAGAGATGTAACACAAAGTCTTTGAGAGTTGTACTCCCAAACACAATACAGAGAAAGACATGTTTTTAACGCATTTTGCTCATCCCCTATCCATATTACTGCTGCTTCTAAGGCTTGTAATTTGGTTAATATTTCTTCATCTATGCGTTCATGCATATCAGTGTCATACCTATGGGAGGGGGAGGCAGTCACAGTGCTTCAGGGCATCCCCTGTATCTTCGAAGCGTGCTCATGTCTCTCTCCCTCTCTAGCCCGAGACAGCCCCCTTATATCCTGCATTGGATTGAGTGGAGAAGTACAGGCTAGAGTCGCTGCATGCGTGGCCAGCGTATGCAGCAAGTCTCACCAGACTCATGATCCAGCTTTGCTAATAGCGGCTGTCTGATACGTGACTACCTTGTTGTACTCCCTTCTTGTTATTTTCTTCTTTGAAGGTCAGGTTCTCATGGATACACACACAGTTTTTACAGTAACATATTCTACAACTTGTACAAGGGTATGATGCAAAGCAGCACCTACAACTGATCGTATAATGCTTATTAAACACGGCAAACAGCATACTAAACATAACTAATTCTTTGGTTACATTAGAAAAAGTTTCTCCTACAACCTTAGCAGTCAGGACAGATTCAGTAAGCGCAATAACGGCTACAAAAGCTGAAGTTAAAATAACAATTGCAGATACTATTGCAAAAATCATGAGAAGTACCAATCATTACAGAATCTTCTTGCTCACAATTTCTATTTGTTGTAGTATTATCTATGGTTAGCTTATGAAGACTTCCGTTTACAAATACAAATCCCATTCGCCAGCCCTCAGTATATAACCCGATATACAAAAGAATCTACATGCGACAGAAAAGAGATAAGCATTAAAAAATGAAAGATTAATAAAAATACCCATCCTTAGGTATGCCTGCTTTACTCATTGATTGGCTCGACTGGTTCCAGGCCTCCCCTTTCCCCTGCTGGACTCAGCTGATGAGCCAGTTTAACGAATTTTGCAGGAATCCAGTATGGACCTGAGGATAAAGACACATAAGCATACCCTCGACCCCATGTTATCAGGGGGACTGGTCCTTCCCAGTGCCCCGATTCAAGGTGCTTATAATACACCTTTGGTTGTTCAGGCCATTCAATGGATGACAAAGAAGACATGTTTAGAAAATTTAAAACATAAGTTGCTTTATACAATTGCTCTTGAGGTGTCATACCTACGGGATTCTCCCTTTTTTGTTTAGCAAGCATGTTTTTTAAGGTATGATGCATACGTTCCACAATTGCTTGCCCAGTCGGGGAATGAGGAATACCGGTGACATGTTTAATACCCCATGTCTGTAAAAAGGCCTGTACTTTAGCGGACCACACAAGCTGGTCCGTTACCAGTTTTTATAGTTTTCGGTACTCCCATGACTGCAATGCATTGCAACCAATGTCGAATAACACCACGTGCATTCTCTCCTGTATGAGCAGTAGCTACAACAAAGTGAGACAACAAATCAACTGAAACATGTACATAGCGTAGATGTCCAAATTCCATAATGCGCGTAACATCGGATTGCCAAAGTTCATCAGGTGTAAGCCCTCGCGGGTTAACCCCTGCAAATGATGGCAGAGGAGCCAGCTGCTGACAATCGGCACAAGTTTGCACAATATCATGTGCTTGTTGTTGTGTTAAAGAGAATTGCTTCCTCAATGCCTTCGCATTTTGATGAAAAAAATCATGTGACATTTTAGCTTGCTGCATAATGTTCGGAGTTGTTACCGACAGAGTGTGATAATCTGCAACTGTGTTTCCCTCAGTTAAAGGACCAGGTAAACAGCTATGAGCACATATGTGGACAATAAAATAAGAAAACTGTCTTTTTTGTAAAAGCAACATTAATTGCAGTAATAGCTTAAATAACAATTGGTTCTCTACTTGTTTTAGAAATGCTCCTTCAAGTCTTTGAACAATGCCAGTAACATATTGAGAATCTGCCACTGCATTTAATGGTTCCTGCTGAAATAAGTCAAAAGCCCTTACAGTAGCAGCGAGTTCCACAATTTGCATAGATCCTTCAACTGGAGTTACAACCGAATCCCATTGTCCTTCAGAGGTCTTCCAGGCTACAACTGCTTTTCCTGTTTTCCCTGAGCCATCTACAAACACTGTATGGGCGCCAGCAAGAGGCTTTGTCGCTAGTAGGATGCACGGTTGTAAAGGAATTTGTGGAAGTGACTGTAAAGGTCTGTGCTGGGGCAAATAATAATTTATTTGCCCTATATAATCTACTAAGGCTATTTGTAGGTTAAGGCTTTGTGATAACCAAAGGTCAAAGCCCTCTCTTTTGACGGGGACATGTATGTGGCTTGGATCCATTCCAGAAAGCTGCTGACAGCGCAGATGACCCTGCGAAATCAATCATGTTAACATTTCAATCATCATAGTTACTGTTTTTGAAAAGGTATGTGGCAAAAATACCCACTCTAATGCAGTCAGGCTCTTTGCGAGTGCATCATCCCACTGTCCTATCAGGGCGTAAGGTTGAAATTCTTGATATATCACAAACAGTCTGATAGGAAGGTGTTCAATGCGTCTTGCAGTGGTAGTAGACTGTATCTTATCTTCAACGTGCTGTAATGCCTTCTGAGCTGTTGAGGTTAATGAACGTGGAGATGCTAAATCTGGATCTCCTTTCAATATATTAAACAATGGAGACAACTCTTCGGTAGTAATTCCTAGCAAAGGACGAACCCAATTAATTGGGGCGAACCCAATAACTTTTCAAGGTCGTTTAAGGTGACAACTGAATGAGCAATGCGTAAAGGTTGAGGCTGTATATGTGTTTCAAGCAGCTTCCAGCCTAAATACTTCCAAGGTGACGTGGTTTGAATTTTTCCTTCTGCAATCTGCAGACCATGTTGTTTCAATTGTTGTTCAGCAAATGTTAACAAAGAAGTTAAAACGTGCCGTTCTTTAGTAGCAAATAGAATATCATCGTTACCGAGCTTATCATATTTTGAACGACATTGGCTACTCCAATGATACCCTCTCTGACACTGAGGGCACAGTTGTGTCAGGGCAGCAGGCCTTCTTGAAGTTGGATGGTTGGTGTGTCAGGGACAATTCCGTTTAAGATGTCCTTCCTTATCACATAGGAGGCGTTTAACAGCTGCACAGGCTACCACCATATGTTGAGCTAAAGCAGTGGCTAACATTTCTGCTTTATGTTACTCAGAGCCCACGTTTTGACAGGCTCTTATTAGCTCTGATAGAGTTTTGGCCTTGTTTCGCAACGGCTCTACAGCGCGCTTGCAACCCGCATTAGCATTTTCAATTGCTAATTGAAACAACAAGAATCGCTGCGCCTCTTCGGCATCTCTTTGCCTTTGGACAGCAGGAGGCAACGGAAGGTTCTTGCGCCCCCTGGCGCACAGCCACAAGAGACGTTTCTCTTCCTTTGTCGGGAACTCGCCCCAAGGCTCTAACAGCCAGCGTTGTCGCCTGACTAAAAAGTCTTCTGTCTAACTGGGCTTGTGCCTGCTCAGTGGCGTAGGGCCCTTGTCCCAGCGACTCGTCCAGACCTATATGAATACCTTGAGTAAGATTGTCCATAATTTGAGCAGTGGCAGCATCACGATACTCGTGTGTCCCGGACTGCAAATCGTGCTGCAGTCAAGATTAACCGCAAAAGAGAACGCCAATCATACACTGTCATTGTATACGAGTCAGCTATGGCATGAATAAGATTCATTGTAAAGGAAGATTGCAATCTGTAATCTCTGGCAGAATTTCTTAACTCTTTAACTAACTCATAAGGTAAGTGCTGATATCGAGGAGGTTGGTTATGTCTATAAATTACAGGCATCTCTTGTAACATCTGAACATCTCCCCTGCGCAAAGCCTCCCGCTGACATTCTGACAATATACCGCAATACCCCGATTCCGGCTGCGCACGTATAAGTGGTTGATAAGATGGAACAGACGCGGTACCTGGTGCAAATGGAGGAGGGTTAAGAATGAAGAAGCGCGATAACGACTTTTGTCGCTTTTGCTGTAAAATCTCCTCTGCAGTTGGAGCAGATGCAGGCATAGCTTTAATTGGGGTTACAGGTGGATATAAATCAGGTTCAGTCTCTGGATTTATTGGACCAGGATCAAAGGGATCTTCTGTCTCTTCGCCTCCCGAATTCTGCTTTTGGTAATGTTCTGCAGGATTGGGAATTTCAGCAGATTCAGGCTCAGGGTCCGCAACTGGGGATATTAAGTCAACAGACTGAGGTTCCTCTGGGGAAGCTTGTGGTACCCCTCCAGTAACCCCTTGCAGGGCTTGCTCTGCAGGATGCAGTGTTTGTATGGCAGTGTATACAGTTCGCCAAGTAATTATTATTCCTTCTGGCAAGGACAAGCGCAGCATCTCCCGCGTTTGCAATTCCTCCCGCCCTTTTTGCCAGTGAGATAAATCGTAGGACCCCCCCTTCAGGGAACCATGAGCAATAATCACGTGTCCATAAAAGCAAAGTTACTAATTTGACAGGGCCATTTTAAAGCCCTGTTCTGTTAAAATGCGCTGCAGAAGTTCAAGTTGTAATTTCTGTTCTCGAGTAGCTGTTTGTCCCATTTTTAATATCTACTGCGGCCGCTCACCTTTTTTGTCCAGCAAACGGCGATGAAAGTAATTGCTAGAGAGCTCTCAGTATGAATTCCTCCGTCCAGCCACAGGTACACCACCGGATAATTAGTACTTCATATCTCTGTTCCTTTTAATCCTTGTTCTTTTAAACCTTGTTCTTCTAAACCCTGTTCGGGCGCCATTTGTGGTGTATGAGGGCACAGACTCCAGCTATGATAAGCATAAAATCGTTTATTGCTTCTCAAGCCTCGGCTTTTATACCCAAGCTCTAAAACTTTCCGTGCACCTGCCAGGCAAGCAAATGCATATTTCAGATCACTAACCCAGTCGCCTTACTCAGGTCCCACTAAGATAAGCACGCGAAGCTGTTTTCTCGTTCCATGTTTATATTGGACCAGTTCCTCTTCATTCCATCCGTATCGACACCTGTGTTCCTGTTTCTGTGTGCTCTGCTCACTGGGTCTTTGGCCGTACGCAGGCCTCTGCTCGTAGGTCTGCCACAGACCCCCTTGTCCAGAAAAGGGCACAAGGCAGCAGAGACTGATGGTGAGAGGAGGAGAGATGCGTTAGGCTGCAGAGAGGGGCTGGAGACTCTGGGACCCTCCAGCTTTCAATACAGAAGTGCGTGTTCATGAGACAAACACTTGTCCCTACTCCCTAAAATAATGTACTCTACTATTTTAACACCAGCTATAAATAGTTTTGCTCTCACTTTTCTGTTCCTGTTTCTGCACAGTACTTCACTTTCAATTTTCTGAAAATATAGCATTATTCCATTGTACTGGGGGAAAAAATTGAAGATGTATTTATTCCAATAAAATGTTAGTTTATTTTTCTTTTGAAAACACAGCTCCTATTGAGGATGAGAGATATGTGGTTCCTTAACTGAGCAAGCAAAATTTAATTTCAAAGAGGTGGTGGAGCAATCAGAAAATTGCCTGGTATGACATTTGCAAAATTGTAGTGTATTAGCTTTACCACATCCTTTCATAGAATCATAGAATCATAGCATTGGAAGGGACCTCTGGAGATCATCTAGTCCAACCCCCCCTGCCAGAGCAGGGTCACCTACAGCAGGTTGCACAGGAACGTGTCCAGGAGGGTTTTGAATGTCTCCAGAGATGGAGACTCCGCCACCTCTCTGGGCAGCCTGTGCCAGTGCTCTGCCACCCTCAAAGGAAAGAAGTTCCTCCTCATGTTTAGGTGGAACTTCCTATGCTCAAGTTTGTGCCTCTTGTCCTGTCACTGAAAAGATCCTGTATTTATAAGTGTTGATAAGATCCTCCCTCAGTCTTCTTTTTTCCAGACTGAAGAGACCCAAATCCCTCAGTCTTTCTTCATAAGAGAGGTGTTCCAATCCCCTAATCATCTTGGTAGCCCTTTGCTGCACCCTCTCCAGCAGTTCCCTGTCCCTCTTGAACCAGGGACCCCAGAACTGGACACAGTACTCCAGGTGCAGCCTCACCAAGGCAGAGTAGAGGGGGAGGATGACCTGCCTCGACCTGCTGGCCACACTCTTCTTGATGCACCCCAGGATGCCATTGGCCTTCTTGGCCACAAGGGCACATTGCTGGCTCATGGTCATCCTGTTGTCCACCAGGACTCCCAGGTCTCTTTCAGCTGAGCTGCTCTCCAGCAGGTCAGCCCCCAACCTGTACTGGTGCATGGGGTTATTCCTCCCCAGGTGCAGCACCCTACACTTGCCCTTGTTGAATTTCATAAGGTTCCTCTTTGCCCAACTCTCCAGCCTGTCCAGGTCTCTCTGTATGGCGGCACAGCCTTCCGGTGTGTCAGCCACCCCCCCCAGCTTTGTGTCATCGGCAACTTGCTGAGGGTGCACTCTATCCCCTCGTCCAGGTCATTGATGAATATATTGCAGAGGACTTGACCCAGTACTGACCCCTGGGCAACACCACTCGTCACTGACCTTTAGGCCAGGATCTGACTGATTTAAAAGAAAAATGAGCCCAGTTCTATGACCTAGAATCCATGTAATCCTATATTGGTTGCAGGAAGCAGGATTTACTTGTTTAAAAAGATGTTCACAGAATAATGATCTCCCACAATGACACAGACACTACAGTGAAGACAAAGTAAGAGGGGAAAACAAAGACAGGTGAAGCAGTAAAAATCCTGTTCACAGTGGGCCAATCTTGCTATAATTACTCAGAAAAATGTCCAGTGAAGCACCCCATATCTCCTCACATTGAAAAGTCACTACTCCTGTGTCCATGAAAGGAAGCCTCTTCCATGACAACCCTCCACCTTTAGACAAGACAGAAAAGAATATGGCAATGTGGCATCCCCCATTCCCCTGTCCCACAGGTCCTCCCCGATGCCTGTCAGGCAGACATGAAATCTGTTGGAAGAGACTGATTAAATGGGAAACCCATAAGATGAAAATAAGGAGAAACCAGAACTGTAAAATAAGTCAAGTCCATTCAAAAGTTACAGATGTCACAGCATTTTCTCTCCTGGATAAGAAGTTAGTTGTGTACCAGTGGGTCATCAGAAATCACTGGGATTTGCTCCAGTATGTGAGTAATCTTTATACTTCCTTGCAGTATCAATTAAAGGCAGATTTATTCTTTTTTCAGATAAATTAGGCACCTAAAGACATATCTAGATGTCCAATGAGATTTTTCAAAAGCCATTGTGCTCTTTTGTTCCACACAACTAAAAAGCCCAAAGGAGCACCTCAGATGTGAAGTTTTTTAGCAAAAATGCATCAAAAGGACTGTCTTTTTCTTACCTGTAGTTGAAATATATATTTAAATTAATAAATAAACAAAAATATAAAATACAAAATGTTAAAATATTTAAATAATAATCTCTATTTATCTTATTCTGAAATTTAGACATAACACACACAATTTCCATCAGCGGAAAAGAAGAGCAAATCATATCTTCTGGGAGACCACTAGCAGTCTTTCTCTTTAGGCCTTAAGACATAGTGTACAAGACAAGGTGCTGGAAGATGCAATGATGGACACATTCTGACACATTTCTTCTCACCTCGCATTAGAGACAGATTACTGTAGGTTCATTTCTTTTTTGCACTATTGTCTTCTTCAATACTTTGGAGCAGTGCTTTGGGGAAAAGAGTATTTTAGATTTACAACAACATGTTCTTTGGTCTTCCCCATTTGTGTGACCTTGAGCCAGTTTCTTCATATTTCTCTGCGTCAGTTTATCTAGAAAACAAAGACCCTCCTACTTTATGTTAGTGTTGCATGGACTTAGCCACTGATGCTCAAAAAAGCTTCAAGTTTCATACACTACAAAACCTGCTAGATTCCCTCTAATGTTTCCCTCTTGCAACACCCAAGCAGACCTGAATCGTAGTTATTTCTTCTTCTCTGCTGTTGTCTCCCTCCTGCTGTAGAATCCCCTTTGCCAAAAAGTAACAGGTTTAATTTAGGGTCTGCTGACCAAGTGCACCTGGTGCTTAGTTCCGTGATAGAAGAAACATGTCCTACCCTTGCAACGCACCCATGTCTACATCTCACAACCATCCCTTGTCCTGCAATGTACATGCTGCTCCTTTCCGCATTGCTCTGGGAGGGTGGGTTTTAAGCCTTGGAAAAGCAGAAGCCTGAGGAACTCAGAAGATCTGATCTGAATCCCTGTATGAATAGCCTCAGGGTAAAACGAGGTACTTGTTTGAGGAACCATAGTTCTTAAAGGTGAGGCTAGTCTCTGTGTTTTTCTAGTGTATAGTGTATATGTCCTCCTTTAGAAATTTTGCCTTTTTTGATTTTTTATTTTTCAAGAAAATTTTGCAAATTAAAGAGGCGTGTTCACTTTTCTTGACCTTTTAAGTATGTTTTGCTTGGATAAACTTTCCAAGCTGTTTCTTTTACACATGTTAAAAGCTTGTGCGGACATGCAGGAGACAGGCAGGTGATGTACAGAATGCTGAAAGGTTAAATGGCAGGTGTGCAAAACACTTCTGTAATTTGCGGAATATATGAGGGACAATGATACATTGTTCTTATTATAAGAAGGAAAGGAGAACAGAAAAATACTCTCACGATCCAACTGTCTGTAGTCCTACTGTGAGGATGACTCATCTGCATTCATTTTTCTAGTATTAAACTATTGAACATTTTTATTCTTGTGACCTAGGCAGCTGATGACTTTTATTCCTGCATGCTAATATGCATTTCATTTTTCTCTCTGTGTTTCATGCATCAATAAAGTCATCTAAATATAGCAACCTAAAGTGAAGCTGCGCTGCCAGGAGTTAATGGACAAGCACTGACGTGACCAAAATTAGCTAAACGAGAATTGTTTTACAGCACTTGAATCCTAAAGGATAGATGCTTACCAAAAAATTGGAGCATAGCACTTTTCCAATTGTAACCCCTTAGCAAGGTCCATTTCAGAGAATTAACCAGCACGAATAAGGCACTATGAGGCGCTCTCTCAAGCTGATGGCGCATGATGGGTTTGTACTGGTTGCTGAGGATGGCCTCTTGCTGTCATAGTGATGACAGGCACACACGAGACAGGTTCCTGTAATGACTGTATAATGTTTTTGTTTCTCAAAGCCTACCTTTGCAACGCACTGAAGCTCCTTAACACACAGAGTGCCTCATGGGACTCACACTGAGTGAAAACTTTCAGATGTGCCCAAGCGTTTGGCAGGCAGGGGATAAGAGCACACGTAAATCTGTAGCGTACTCACCATCCTGTGGCAAGGTGGTTCACAGTTTAACTGTGAGCTTGGCAAAGGAGTAGCACTGCCATCGGCAAAGTTTTCACTTCGCTATTTACCTCCTTTCCCAAACATTGATTCAGAGTGTGCTGAACAGCACCGACTCCAGCCAGATGCCTTTTGCACTCGGTGAAAGCTGACCCTTCCTTCCTACCCTCTGTTGTACACATATCGCCCACGAGTTATCAATCAATGCACAGACCTTTCTTTTTAATACAGCAGAGTTTATTTTTTTAAGAGCACCTGCAGACGCATCTCACTGAACTCCAGCAGAGGTGTGAGACCCGACTGTCCCTTACAGAGATGTGGTGACTTTTTGTTAACGTTTTGCATTTATTCCCTTACATGCTGTAGAAAAAAACCCACGTAAATTAAGTATATTATTATACAGGTATACTTGAGAACAATATATTGTTTGTATTCTCTAATGCGGTACGTTGTCTTCACTAATTTGATTCCTCTGCTAGAGACTCTATTAACTTGACTGGCATAGATGTCATGTTTACTGTTTGGTAGTTCCTTAAATGACCCTTCGAACCGCTGTTAAAAAAATCCATGTAATTAATTACTATTACAAGTATTTCTCCTCTTTTTGCATTTCTCTTTCTGCTAATTCAGTAGATGCATACTTTCAGCCATTACGCCTCACTCCAAGGTTACAGAAAAGTTACAGGAAAATATTTTTACTGTAGCCTCTCAATCACCTGTGAAATGAATAATAAAGCCAGAGTCTGCCATTCATTATGAAGTCAACATGCCAAATCACAGCTTTTCAAAGTTCTTTTCCATGGAAAAATGACCATGTTGCCGTAGTATCAAAGTTTTGACTGCAAATAGCAAACTGTCTTCTGTTAGCCAGACTGAATGGATGACGCTAGATTCTTGCAGGTGGTGCAATTACGCAAAACAAGTCCGCTGTGAAAAAAAGGATCACTGATGACCTAATGGATGTTCCAAATCAGAGATCATATTGGGCACCAAATTGAAACCATGTTTGTTTTTTTTTTTCTCACATGAACACTGTGTACTAAAAGTATTGAACAATACTGGGAGTAGGGGCTAGAAGTGAGAGAATCACAACCCTGTGCATACTTGTACTCGGGTTCAGCCAGAGCACTCGGGTACTGGTGCTTGGGTTAAACCAGAAGTGTGCTAAAGGGGTGGGGGAAATATACTGTGCAAAGTAGACTACAATCCAGCGTTTTGGATGATTTCCTCGAAATAGGTGATGCCCAGCAGAAGAAATGGTTTTGCATGCTTAGGCAAGTATTCAGGCCATTGCCCTGCTAGACATAGGGATGGGCACATGATAGGGAACAACACTATTTGTGTCTCGAAAGTGATAATTGGGACTGCACCTTCAGAGGCGCTGATCCAGTCTCCATGGTTTTACTAAACTGAGAATGGCTATTGGACTGAGCTTTGAAGGGTGAAGGTGGAAGAATAACATATCTGGCTTAGGTAAGAGAAGGCACGAAGTCATCAATGTTTTCACTGCTGGGATGTTTTGGGGTTTGGGCAGAAGTGTCGTTGTGGACAATTGACTTTCACAGAAGGAAACCTGATGTGCCTCCATCTTAGATAGGGGCTGAATGGTAACTTATGGGATCACTGCACAGGCTTTTGATGCCTTCCTCCTGCAAGTCCCATTCAAAAAGCTTCACCCCTTGTTCAGATTACCTTGTAAGCCCTTTGTGCTTTGGTTTCTTTGTAAAATGGGTAGAGTCATATGTAGCATCAATGTAATTTGAAATCACGGAATCTGTTGGGTTGGAAGGGACCTTTAAATCTAGTCCAAATGACTGTGGGAGAGGTGAATATGTTTATTACGGGTGCCCGATGGACTCAAAAGAAGAGCGGCAAGTGAGACATGCCATAAAAAGACAGAGCAGAAGCAGGAAATGCAGAATGCCACAGGACAGAACACTTAAAAAAGAGGAACAGGTTAAAGTAAGGCCTAATGCTGTCTCTCAGCCCTGAAATAAAAATCAGACTCGAACAAGCTTTCAAAGTAACAGATTTCTATTCAAGATTGCGTGATTTCCATGCTAGAGATCAGGAATCGTGCAAGCGTTTCTTACCAATGTATGTAAGCAACTTTTAAGAACACAAACATGTCAGATTAAACCTCAAAGCGCCATGTGCTGGGTAATCCGCAGGATCACATTAATGGTTGTGTTTATTCCAGACTGGATGACACGGAGTGTGCACACAGCTTAAAGAGCTTTCTTCTGCTACACAGCATAAAGAAATGCAAACGCTGTTCTTGGCCTGTGTCTGAGGTCTAAGTGCAGTGGTCATATTACCAAGAAATCAAGTTTTACTGTGGTATGAAGAAAGATCAATTTTAAAGGAAAAAAATCTTATGGTGGAAGTATAATTAATCAGCGACACAGTAATGAAGATCCTCCTTGAGTTAAAAAGCACTAATAGAGGTAATGGCCAGGTATAATTTAAAGAACAGCGTATCCTCTACATGGAAAATACAGAGACCCTAGCAAAAAAAGACGTTAACTGTAGACATCTCCAGGCCAGCATCTACATTGGCTGTCGTGATCTGCCCAAACACAAAACTCCCTGACCTGTTTCTCTTTCCTCTGCCTTTCCTGCTTATACGTTAGCAGAATCACTCTTCAGAATAATTTCTAAATAGGAAGTGGTACGTCTATGCCCTTCATCACAGCATGACTGGAAAACTTCACTCAGCAGCCGAAGACAGCAGTTTTTTTTTCTCATAAACATGGAAACTTAAGCCTGTAGTTTCTGAAATACTTGGTCTTTCGGTCTGAAAAGTTTCCTGCTCCGTTCGCCTGTAGAGACAAAGCCCAACGTACACAGGCCACGTTTTCACAACAAAAGAAGCAGCTGTGCCGGGTGCTGCACCCCACTGAGGTGTGCCTGCGGAAGAAGGCGCCCGGTGCAGCTCACGAGGTGAGGGAGAGGTGTGACACAACAGGCCGTCACGCCCGTGACGCCACACGATGTGGCACAGGCAGTCAGATCTCTCTACCAGGGGCCCAGGAACACCTGCCCGCTCTCCAGCTGTGGGGAAGAGCCAGCTTTCCCACATAAAATCATACACGTATGTAATGCGTACAAGAATTCGTACTCTAAAGATGTACAGACAATGAAACACGTACAGCCATGCGCACACACGACCTACAGAGGTGCCGGGGTGCCACAGCTCCCGCCCTAACGGCCACCGCCTCCAACGGCCGCGCGCCCGCCCCGCCCACCGCGCGCCTCCCGCCGGCGGGCGGGGCGCTCTGGGGGTGAGTTGTCCCTCGGAGGCCGCCGTTGTGGTCAGGTGAACGGCGTCACGTGACGGCGGTGGCGGTGGGGAGGCTGCGGAGGGCGGTGGAGCGCAGCGCAGGGCACCGCAGCGCAGTGGCGGGGCCGGCCTTCGGGTGCGCGGGCTCTCCGGCCTTGCCGGGCTTCTCCCTCTCACAGCCCTCGGCCGCTGGCGTGCCCTTGGGGTGAGTGAGAGCCGCCCTCCACGGGGGCGGGCGGGTGGTCCCGGGGTGGGGGCCCTGCCGCCACACGGCCTCTCACGGGGGCTCTGGCGGGCCCGGGGGCGGCAGGAAGGGCTCCGCGGCTTCCCCGAGGGATGGGGCGCCTCCGGGCCCCTCAGGAGGCGGCCGTGTCTGTGAGCCTGTGCAGGGAGTGGCAGGACAGGGGTCACGGTCCTTCCCCTCTGCCCCAGGCGCCTTGGGTTCTTTGGCTTGTCTGTGTGGCTTGGGTGCTGATGAAACCCTGTCACCCACCCTGCCCTCCTCTGCGCCTCAAGGGGTATTTAAATGGCGCTGTCTGGGTTCCGTCAGAGCTAGGAAACCTTCAGTGGTCTTTGAAAGCCGTAGTAAATGGTGCCGTCTTTGTGGGCACAGAAGTAGTTTCAAAGGCAGGACAGTGCTGCAGCTCTATTTGTTCAGGGTGGTTCCTTTTTTTTTTTTTTTTCTTTGAATCATATTTTCATTCAGTCAAACGAACGAGGTATGCTTGTTAGGGATGGGGCAGAACGTGCCAGTTTGCTCTTGGTTGCTTCTGTACAGGGAACTGAAAAAGTCCAGAAACAGGCTGCGTGGAGAGGCTTGATGCAGTTTAGGTTGTAAGGAATTCCTGCTCTGGCTGGGTCTCAAGCTTTTGCAAACACACTTCTTGTTTTGGCATCAAAGTCAGGTGGAGATTAAACCATAAAGGAAGGAGAAAGGAGAAGTGGTGAAGGTCACTGCTTATGGTAACGTAGTATGTTCCGATTAAGAGCTTTTGTATTAATTTTTAGTTTGCTTTCTGGACAGTGATAATTTGAATTTTCCTGTTAGGCTGTGTAATATTTTTTTAAATTTTTATAACTTGTGTTTCTCTTCTGAAATTGTAGTTTATGTGTTTCTAATGTCTAAATACTCTTAGACAAATACCTGGATAAAGTCAGTCCTAATGTGTGGGGGTGGCACTGAATTTTAACCCTGATGTGGAAGGAAGACAGCTTCTGTTATCTGTAGGCCTACTTTAACATTGCAGAAGCGTAGTTTTTATTTAAATAACTTTATTCGATTGCTCAAGAATTTAAGAGACTGGGAGTTATTTAGTAATGGTATATATCTTCTATTTTAGCAAACTTATTGGTTAAAGTTTAGCATGTAGGTTTGGCTTCTTGTTTCTTTTCAGAGAGGTCACATTTTAGATACTTTGTAAAACTTTGGTTTCTCAGAAAGTACTGAGTACAGTTTTAGAGAATTGGATACATGAAAGTAGATTTTCCTTTTTATTTCTTTAAAATAGTGGACAGATACTCTGCTCTTTAATAAGAGGTCTCAAATCTGACTTGGTATTTCTAGGTACACTTTAATTATCAATCGCGATGGATATCCGAGGTGCTGTAGATGCTGCTGTCCCAACAAACATCATTGCTGCCAAAGCTGCTGAAGTTCGGGCAAACAAAGTAAACTGGCAGTCGTATCTCCAGTAAGTAAAAACTTTCCACAATTTTTTTCTTTTTTTTTTTCCTTCCCTCTTAAGTGTTAGACTTTTTGAGATTTTGTGTTACATTGGAACATTACATTACAGTGAGGAACATTCTGTCTTGGTCCCATGAAAATAGTTGGAAAAAGTCTATGTTAAATGGAAATGGTTGGGGAAAATTTTCTTATGACTTATTACAAGAAAGGGAACTCTACTTCTGTGAACTGAATAGCGTAATAACAAATTATATAAGTTTGCACAAAGGTATGGTAAGACTGTCTGTTTTTTTCCTGTCATCTTTCAAATGACATTCTCAAACTTATCCTTATTGGATGAGTACTGATGTAAGAAAAGTTTGCAGTAAGAGTTGTCTTATATGTAGATACGTTAAATCTATTGCTGAAGAGTCGTTGTGTGAATACAGGTTGTACTAGCAAAACTTGACTGGTAGTCTAGGAAAATAAGCTGTACCTCAGCTAAAGCAAGAATAGTGCTGGAAAGCAACTGAAAGAAGTAAATCGGGGAGTAGGCCAAAACATCTTCAGTGTGGGAAGAGCTGTGCGTGCCATTTTAGATAAGGTCAGAGTTTACTTTGGAAAGTATATAATGGCACTGGGAATAGTGAGAGAAATGTTGTCCAGAGAGCATATAGGGACAAGCTGAGGAAAATAGATTTATGCATGAGGTAGGGGACAAGGAGAAGAAACAGACTTCTGTATTCTGAAGTGAAATGCAGGATTCTTGCATCCATGCATTCCTCGTGACAGGTACCTATGAAGAATACTGGCAAAGTGTAAATTAGTATTATCTCTTGAGGGTCCACGTATTACTTCAGCATTAGTAGCTTTGTAACTGAATTAGCAGAAATCTTGATGAGTCTAGAGGTACAAGCCACGCAGATGCTGCTTTGTGATTATCAACGTTACACCACTTTGCAAAAGATAAGGTTTTTTCAGGTAACTGTGATACATAAATATATACTATATGCTAAAATAATGTTGCAAAACTGTACATATGCAAGCTGAGAAATGCTAACATGGTAGAATCTCATCAATAACTACCTGCGTTGCTGTGTGCTGTGTAGCTCAGTCTTGTCTATTCCATTCATTCAATTGTGTTTTTTTTTTTTTTTTTCTCTTTGTGATTGTATGTCTACATGGTAAACTGGATTGAGGAACTGATCTGCTGAGGAGGCTTTTTTGTTCTAGCCTATTTTTTCATATGTATCGGTTCCTTGTTAAGTTTGCAGAGAGACATGACAGTGGCTTTGCAGGTGAAAGAAGCTGGTGTGGTAACTTGACAGCAGCAGCTACCAAGTATTTGTCAAGTAATCTAAATGGCTTTGGCTGTTACTGTGTGCCCTGTTATCCATCTGATAGGATGCATGTCCTGGGGAAGCCTGGGCAGCTGTTCCTGTGCTGTCTCAGTGGCAAGCGAACAGCTAGTTTGCAGTTATTTGGGATAAAAGTGGGAGTACAATTGTTCACTGTCAATCTAAGTGAATATCCCAGATAGTCTTTTTCACAGCATCTCCAGTGGTTCAGGCTATAAGGCTGGTGAGATTCATCTGTTGCTTTTGTTAATATAAGGGATGGTTCTGTTTGGCGAGGAGTTGTATTTTGAATGCATATGTGGTATTATTTGCTTGACTGTGCTTTATATGGTCTACCACTTATAATTTGCCTTCATTCTTGGGGTGTTCTCTCTGGTGCTGAAGAAGGATGAAGGAGTTTTGTTTATTGATCTGCCATGAAATTTCTGTGCAACTTTTCCTGACCAGGAGGCAGGGTTGAGGGTTCTTTTTCAGATTGTAGATGTAGAATTTGACTCTTTTGTTCTGGAATCCATGAAAGAAAAATGTACCAGTTATTTCCTCTCTTTGATGGGTTAGCCACGTTTTGTAGGCTACTGTATGTAGTACATCCGGCTAGTGTTTGTGACCCTGTTGTGAGACTGTTCAATGCGTGGTGCCCTCTGTATGTCAGTGACAGCGTGTCCTGTTTATTATTGCTCCAAAATGAATGTAATCTTTGTGTCTTGTATTTACTGATAACAGCCTGGCTGTCTGGCTAAGGTAGCTTCAAGGATGAACTTAAGTGGTGCCAAAGGGATTGTGGAGCATCATGAAGGCTGAGGAGTTTGCTTATCATTAGTTATTGGAAAATATTAGCACAACTTCTGGTGCTTCTAAAGAGGGAATAAAATTATACCTGTTTTTGGACATGTCTCTTTTACAACAGGCTTGTTTGGATGTGATGGTGTCTTTGAGGATTTGTTGAAAAGTCAGTTAGTGCAGCTATATTGACTCACTTCTGGAATGAAGCACATTATTAATGAGTGGAAACTGCTTGCTTCTGATGCACCTGTTAGAGGGAGGTCAGATGGTTTGTTCTGGTCTGTAGAGTAGAAGGAAGATGGGATGTTGATGATTTTGAAGGACGCTTCTCTTGCTTTCTTTTGAGCTCCTGTTCTGGCAGTCTGCATTTAGTTTGGTAAGCTTGCATATAAATACATGGAGGTGTACTTCAAGTCTTCAGACATTTTTACATTAGAGGAAGGATTTTTTGTTTGTGTTTCCTAAACTAACACATCAACTCAAGCATGACATAACTTGTGTTCCTTGAACTATAGATAGTGTTTATGTAGTTGGGGTTGAAGAACTTCACAAGAAATTCTGATGAATTTTTCTTTTTTCAAATCTGGCTGTGACAGTTTTATATGTATAAAGATTCTTTAAAGATTACATCATTCGCAACAGCATTGGAGTCTTGGTCACGCAAGAAGGCATTCTGAAGTTCTCTTCTGCTCTGTGTTCTGCAGTGCAAAAGTAAAATGGGTTGCTGATAGTTTGTCAGACCCTAGTAGCCTGAATTCTCTTGTAAAGTCAGTTCAAGCTAAAGATTAACTGGCGTATTGTTTATTCCATCTCTGAAGGTTGTAACTGTAAACTAAATGTCAAACTACACTAACACAGAACTGCTGACTTCTGATGTTTTCTATGTATACTGTTGGCAAGGAAGTGAAATATTTAGCTGTTACAAGTGTATGTAGTACTAGTTTGCCACTGTGTTCAGTGCTCACTTCAAAATTAGGCTGTGGAAAAAGACATTTTTTTTTTTAATGTTAAAATTTACGCTTTCTTTGTGTTGAATTCCAGCTAGGGTCAATGTCTGAGGGAGAAGAAAGTAACAAATCTTGGAACAGTGGAAGGTGATGTGTAGGTCTAGCTACCTTCTGGAATCTAAGCATCGTTTAGGCCATTAGTTCTGTACAGACTTTCCTGCCTTTGGATCTTGAGGCTTGTAGTTTAGAGGTGTTGATGCCATCTGCTAGTTAGAAATATGGTGCATCGCTGTTGTGTACTGTGCAGTTGCTTTCAGCATTTTCTTCAGGGTGTCGGAATGCCTTTGGAGGGTGTGTTGGCTTGCTTGAAACAAGTTTGGTTTTGCTTTCTAAGGGTAGTAAATGAGTACTGTGAAAAAGTGAACTCGTTTTAGAGTTTAACTTGCATCTTACTGCACTGTACCTTCTTTAGGTATACAGCATTTGACAATATTTCATATTTAATCAGGTGAGATAGCTGATGGCTAATTTCTACATGGTTTCCCATGTGTCTTCAAGTACTTTACATGTATGTTTGTAAATTCTGATGTTAAAACATCTATTTTAGTTTCCTGGAGGCAGGGAAACTTTCTAAAGTGGGGTTAAATATCTCGGACTTTAAAAAGCAAATCTTGTTTTAGAAGAAAGAGAGAAGTTTCCTAACTTGTTGTGTATGTGTGGGGTTCTTTTTTTGGTTGTTTTGTTTTTTTTTTTAAATTTGGTCCGGTCTTGCAGAGTACATTCAGCCTGTTTTACTGTTTTAATTTTGCAACGTTAAAGCTGTTGAGCAATTGGATCAAATGAATGTCCTTTAGGCACATGCAAAGTAATATAGATAACGGGATAAAAGAAATTATGCCTTGACATGATGGCTTCATATGAACTTCATATTTGCTGCAGATGTAGTCAAATTTTTTTTTAATTAAAAAAAAAAAACCCAAACAACAACTCCCCCCCCCAGTTAAAAACCAACCAGACAAAACTCAACTAACCTCTGGAATGACTTTTGTTAAGTCATTCAAACAAAAAAAGGAACAAGAGCTGATGGAGGAAATGCATAATAAAAGGAAGGAATCACAAGTTTGTGAATCATCTTGAGAGACCAAGAGGTTTTAAAAACGGTTTTATGAATTCATGCTTTCTAAATCTTACACGGCTTCAGTTTACTGTCCTGTAGCTAGTGCTCTCAAAGGCAGGCCTTAGTATCAAGCACAGCACTTTAAAGTGTGGTTACAGGGCTCCTGGTCTGAACCTGATATATCCAGACAGCTGAAGCTCAAAGTGACTCTTATCTGTTGACAAAAGGCAGTATAGACACATCCTGAAAAATAAAAAACTAAATGGCTGCTAGGAAGAGGGAGGGAGGGAAGCTTTGGTTATTTGCATTGTTTGCTTAAAGCTGCTGAGAAATTTCTGTCTCTTTGAAGAAGGGATAAGGAAAATGCGGTAATAGTGTCATGGTAGCCAGTACCTGCTGTCTGAGGCTGGTTTGCATTGTTGTTGGTTTTTTTTTTTTTTTTGTATTGATTGCTAAGGTTTACTATATAATCAGTTATTTGAATTTTAAAATGAGATGAGTGGAAATGGATGAATTTGAAATTAATAAAACTATTAATCAGATACATGAGATCCTTGATAAAATATTAACAACTCGTTTACAAAACTGTCAAATCCCTTGTACTCTTGTATGGGTTGGAAAGTGTCTTCGAATGGCACTTACAAAGCAATAAAGTGTAAACTCTGACTTCTTTTCTTCTCAAGGCAACATCAGTCCACACACTTCTTTCTTTTTCCCTGTGGTCTAATGTAAGATGAAAGCAAAAACTTGAAAGCTTTTTTTCTTTGACAGTTGGCAGAGCTTTTGTAATAGCCTGGCTATAAAGAAGCATATCTCTTCCTGGGCTCAGGCTTTTTCAAGCATTGAAGCTAAAAATTAAGGGTTCACCTTATGTTGTCTTTGAAGTGCGTCCTAAATGGCAATATTCTTATAAACATCCTGATCTGGTTACCTTATATCAGTATCATCCGGGAGTCCCTGGCTTGGCCAGTATTGATTGAAACATGAGAGGCTTCTAGTTACGGGTCGTTAAGTCCAGTATTTGCGGTGGATGAATTGTCCTCATCTTTCAACAACTACTCAAATCCACCCTTAATAGGCGAGAAAGAACACAAGTCAATCTAAAAAGCATGTGATAGCAGCATGGTCATCATTGGCTACTTACTTTTTCTTCTATAATTAGTTAAGTTTTAGTAGAAATTAGTTGAGGACTATCTCTTGCTTTATGAACCTTCCATCTAGTAAGTGTTAATTGCCTTTCCTCAGTGCACATAAGAATATTTCATACAAAGCAGCTAGAATACAGGAATGTGGTACCCGACTACTTATGTTCTTTGCCTGAAAAGTTAATAGGTAAAAGATGACTCTGTGATGAGGTCATCTTCAAGACTTAACCATTTAAGTAAGAGGAAAGATAAGAACCCATTGTAGGTCTTACTATTTATGTTTCTGTGAGCCAGATGAGCCAATTAATAAAAGAAAAGTGAACATGTCCCGTAAGTTTACAAGGATTTTAAAGGAACACCTCATCATGGATTGTCTGGAAACGGACCTGGAATGTGGAAAAGATGGATTAAAAGAATCTGTGCTACATAAATTTGCAAAGTGGAAGAGGCATTTGACTCAGTGGAAATGTGAGAGGAGATGAGTCTTGGAAATAACTGAAACAGAACAATGTCTAATACTTTCATCCCCTGTGACTTTTGTGTTGATGATGTGCACAATTTTCTTCTTTCATGAAGCACTCCTAGTATTAACCTCCTAAAGTCTTGGATGTTTTCAGGACTGCTTGATTTAAAATTATTTTTTTTACCTGAAGAGTACCTGATTGTGCCATTTCAACAAATTTGTTATTTGTTGTGATAGTAAGCTTTATATTATAACAAAAAAACCCCCAACATATTCTGCCAGCTGTTCAGCTGATTCAACAGCTTTCTGAAATAGCACTGATGATGGCAGTAACCCCTTGAGTATTAATGTTGCAGAGAAGATCAAGTAGAGATCTGTTAGCTTGTAAGTGTCCACAGCAGTTTACTATATCAAGCCCCCTTGCTGTATGTTTGGATGAGCTTACATGCATATCAGTTTTTAAACTACCAGGAAAAGCTGAGACTTTGTAATTAGTGAAAGCTAAAAATATATTAGGAACCAAGTTCTCTGTAGTCCTTAAAATTCTCTTCAGTGCTTATGGCAAACTTAAAATAACAATTTTATTTTTCAGCACTTCTTTCAGCTAGGACTAGATTATTATGCATGTTATATATTATAATTTTGGCATAATGTGCTAGCTGTGTGTATTTCAGTTCTTACATCTGTTTCCACTGACCGTTGCCTTCAGCCTCTGGAAGTTCAAGAATTATTTAGAGAATGCTGTTTAGCAGAGGCAAAGTGTAGGTAAGGCTTTAGAGAGATTATTCTGTCATTAGTTACAAATTCTTTGCATGTGAGACCTTTTGCAGAAAGGAGCTTTTTACGTTCTACTGTGGGATGTAGGATTTGTAGGGCGATACTGTTGAGATACCAAGTTGAAGAAAATAAGGCTTGTTCGGTGGGTTGACCTTGACCGGTTACCAGGTGCCCATGAGGCTGCTTTATTACTGTCCCGTCATAAAAAGACAGGGGAAGAAATATGACAAATAGTTCTTGGGTTGAGATAGGGACAGGGAAATCACTCAGCAATTACCATCATGGGCAAAACAGACTCTACTTGGGGAAATTAAATTAATTTATTGCCAATTAAACAGACTAGGATAATGAGAAATAAGAACCAACCTAAAAAACACCTTCCCCCCACCCCTCCCTTCTTCGCAGGCTCAACTTCACTCCTGACTGCTCTACCTCCTCACCCTGAGCAGTGCAGGGAATGGGGGTTGCTGTAAGTTCATAATGCTTTGTTTCTGCTACTCCTTCCTTCTCATGCTTTTCCTCTGCTCCAGCACAGGATCCCACCCACAGGTTACAGTCCTTCTGGGACTGCACCAGTGTGGGCCCTGTTCCATGGGTGCAGTCCTTTAGGAACAGACTGCTTCAGTATAGGTCCCCCCATGGGGCCACAGGTCCTGCAAGAAAACCTGCTCTAGTGTGAGCTCCTCTCCACGGGGTCACAGCTCCTGCCAGGAGCCTTCTCTAGTTTGTTTTTCCCATGGGCAGCAGCTTCCTTTAGTGCATATGTACCTGCTTCAGCATGGGGTCTTCCACAGGCTGCAGTTGGATATCTGTTCCACCATTAACCTCCATGGGCTGCAGGGGGTCAACCTGCCTCACTGTGGTCTTCAGCATGGGCTGCAGGGGAATCTCTGCTATGGTGCCTGGAGCACCTCCTCCCCCTCCTTCACTGACTGCAGAGTTGTTCTTGCTTACCTTCCGGCTGCAGTTGCTGTTCCACAGCAACTTTTTCCCCTTCTTAAATGTGTTACACAGAGGTGCTACCACTGTCGCTGAGTGGCTCAACCTTGGCCAGTGGTGGGTCTGTCTTGGAGCCAGCTGGCATCGGCTCTGTCGGACATGGGGGCTGCTTCTCGTGCCTTCTCATAGAAACTGTCCCTGCAGCCACCCCCCTACCCAGGTGTTGCCATGTAAACATAATACAGTTTGAAAACTTACTGTTCATGTTGCTTATGGTTTTGTATTTTGCTTTTCAGAGGGCAGATGATTTCAGGTGAAGACTGTGAATTTATTCAAAGATTTGAACAGAAAAGAAATCCAGAAGAAAAACAGGAGTTGCTGCAAACAGAAGGCAATCAAGTAACTTTACTTTCTTTTAATAATCTGTCTTTTGAGGAGGATGGAAGGAAATTCTTCTACCAACTCTATTTTAATGTTGGCTGTATACAGTTAAGATGTTATGGAAGAAGTATAAAACTTGCTATTATATTTTTTCTATATGCAGGTTGGACATTCTTTTTAAAATCTATTAAATTATTACTAAATGTCATCTGACTTTGAAGGACTCTGTTGTGGGACAAGCTAGCTCAAGTCTTTCCTCACCCAGTTTACTTAATCATGCAGTTATACTTGAGTCACTTTTTTTGAGCTTTTTTTCCTTAGAGTTTATATGAGAGCTACTGCCTGCGAAGTTTCTGCTTAGCTAGGTGAACGATTATAACGTAGATCCAGCAACAGAGCCCACTGACTACTAAGGCAGATTCAGTTATTTAAACACAGGTGTCATTTTGGGCACTGTAAGATAAGAGACACCTGCATTGGACAGAGCTGATATAAGATTGATAAGTGACCTATGCCGTTTGACTTATGGAGTCCAGGCAAGATCCCCAAAGACACTTTAATGATATTTCAAGCAGTAGAATCTCAGCCTTGAAGCCTGAGATTCTATCAGATGATGTCAGACGTCAAGAGGATTGGTTGAGGCAGAGCGGAAGAGTAGGAGGTGCACTCAAGACACAAAACTTTCCAGCCCTTTTTTCTACTTTAATTTTAGGCTGTTCTGTTTCATTTCCCCCTCCCCCCGCTCCTCCTCCCCCGAAACTGTATTGTGGGACTGCTATGGAATGGACCGTAATTTGCATAATGGCAAAAGCATATATGGTGAACATTATATGCTACTACATAATTACAGTGTAGCAGCTCAAGAGTTCCATTTTTCTTTCAGTCTTAGTTGAATGGGGTGAAGGGGAAGGAGGAAGTGTAAAAAGTAGTGCTGTGACTGTTCCAGCCTATTGTATCTGTTTGTTCCTGAAATTGTAGAGTAGAGTTGTTCAGGAGGCAGAAAATAGCTCAAATATGAACAAAGATTTGCCTACAAGGTGTAGGAAGTGAACAGGTAAGAGTGACTTGTCTTCCCTCCCTCTGCTCAAGTTGCTGAAACTGTCTTATACCATGTCTAAATTTGTTGCTGTTTTGTTAGTTTACTTGGTGGTTCTCCTCGCTGCCATAAAAAGAGATACTGATGGAGATTTTTCTAATCAGTCTTTCAACAAAGCACCTTGCTGACTTACACTAGCGAGTGCTTGTTATTTCATTTGAAAGCCATAAAACAACTTGTAAAAAGGTAACGATCAATGTGACAGAAAATTTTCTTTGTAATATAATGTCAAATGTATTCATCTCTTGCTGCAGTTGAATAAGATGTTGGGATGTTCAATGCTTATGTAAGACTTAACTGTGAATTAATGAGGTCCTGTTTTATATTATCAAAAGGCATGAAGATAATTTTTAATATTAATTTTAATGTCTCTCTTATTTTTCTAGTGTGCTAAAACATTTATAAACTTGATGACTCATATCTCCAAGGAACAGACGGTTCAGTACATTCTGACTATGGTTGATGATATGCTGCAAGTAGGTCAATAACCTGTCTTATTTTTAAGTCTTTAAATGCATGCTTGAATGTTTCCATAGCCTAATTCAGGTCTCTTCAGGTGTTTGTCATACTGTATTAAAAATATTCTTTTAAATTTTTAGATCTTGTCTTCAGAAGTTAAATGTTAGGACTAAAGTTGTATGGGTGTTGTTCATATTCTGGAAATAAAAAGTACCTGTATGCCTGTCTGTTGGCTCTCAACCATGTTTGATGCAAAACTTGGATTTAAGGGGATGATTTGTGACCTCTGCCCTTTCCTGTTGTGTAGATAGGGTATGACTTCTGACTTGAAGTTGTTGAAGCTTTTCCTACAGAGGTGTCTATTTGACCACCCTCAGCAAGAAGGTGTAGTTTCCGCAGCTTCGGATTTCCAACTTAAGTTAGACTGTTTAGGACAGCATGTTCTGAAATTCTCCATGGTTTAACTATAAAACAGGAACTTCTGATTCAGTGACATACATAGCTCTTTGTAGCTATGGGGTACAGTGACTTATAAGAGTAGGCTATTAAATTTGGTGTCAGGACTGCTGTGCTGACTTGGATGAGTCAAGGGGAGACTTTACTAAATCGGATAATCTCACTTTTGCATTTCTTCACTCTTGAAGACTAAGAGAAAGTGGTTGAAGTAATGATTTAACAAGATGGGTTGCGTCGTGTAAGGTTTTCACTTGGTATTCACATAGCATATCTGGCTGTTTGACAGTTTCTGTTCTGCTGTTTTATGTTATATTTAATGCAAGGTTACAGTGAAATGTGTCTCATGATAACTTAATCATTTAGGATATTGCCCTAGGAGGTGAACCATGTGAGTTCTACTCCCAGCAATACCTATAACGTGGGGATTATGGTGTTCTTTCAGGTGCCTGTCTGCACATTAGAGCCATGAGTGAGTGCCCCGACTGCTAGAATAATAGCTGGTGGCAGCAGTTTCTTCGTGCCCATCTGCAGCTTTGTCACTCTGACCCTCTCTTCTTTTCTTTAGATCTACTTTTTCTCAAATGTGACACAAACATTAAGAAGCAGAGAAGACAAAAGGGAAGCCTCAGTGTCATTTCTTGGTTAGGACACTAAGTTGGGAGTACCTTGTTTTGGTTTATGCATTTGATGACAAACTTTGTTTCAGTGTGAGAGAAGTCTGTTTATTATGGCTGCTTTTGTAAGGAATTGTTCTCCTTTTCTGTGTGAGACATGTTGATGGCCGCAGAGGTAATCATTTAGTTTGCCCTTCTTTGGAACTTTTTGTGGGTGTTAGTGGGTCTTGTGCTGCTTATGTGCTTTGACATTAGCACATAGCCTATGGCTGCAATATGCGATAACCGATATAATCTCCTGTGCTGTGGAATTAATGCTCCACAGGTTTCACTGGCCCACTCTAGAACTAATGCAATTGTTTGAGGTGGTTGCAGAAAGTATTTTTAAGTAATCTCTTACTGCCTTATTAGTTCTGTCATATGTGTCTAGATGAACATGTTTTCTTGACTTTATGGTCATGCACTGACATTTCTGTATTCAGGGCCTTGCCCTGCCACAGAAGTGGCATATGTGGAATTCTTAACGTTAAACATGATGACTTTAAATTGTCCAGGCTTTATAATGATACAGGAGAATAGAGATGTTTCTGCACAGTATATATTTGGTTTTGTTTGAAATTGGATGCCTTTTTCACTTTAGAAATTCTTTTTCAGTGTCTGAAAGGCTGCACTGGCTTTTGCAATGCTCTGTATGACTTGATTATTCAGGGATGTCTCGCTGCTTGTAAAGAGGGCTTGTGTGCATGCGTCTGCCTGGCATCATCCCAGGGCTTCCTAACTCTCCGTGCCTCCACTAGGCAAGGCTGAAACAGGACTTCTGTTTTCTTTTGGTTGTGTTCAGATGGTACAACATGCTGTCAGTGATGCCTTATGGAGACGTAGTTGCATATTTTCAAGGTGTTAATTCGGAAAGCAGCATATAGGCCATTGACTCTGTGACTGTGAGCTTAGCGCAGGGTCTCTGCAGACTGCATGGACAGAAGAATCCACAGTAGTGGATATGAAGTCTCCTGTCTTTGTCCAAATAGTTTCAATTCAGTACATGCAAAGATTTTAAGCAAGAAATTAGTTGTTCAAGGGCATGGCCTGTCATGGTGCTACTGACTCTTTCAGTAAAACTGTTTTGAGCAAGGCTGTTCACTGCAGTTTCATAAAACAAACAAACAGTATTTGAAAGCTACCTTTGATAGATGAAACTTCAGAAACTATCGCAGGTAACAGTATCCAACTTTTGTCACTGTTGATGATGACTGTCTGTGGTTCTTCTATTGTCTTTCTGTGGTTTTCTTGTGATGTTGTAAATATCATTATCAACTGTGTTGTGAGCACACCAAAAGCCTACCTGGGTGTCTAGCATTATTCCAGCAGTTCTACTAATGGGTTTGATCATCGTTCTAAGAAAGACTTATTTCAGAGGCTGTCAGAAGTGAAATTAATCTGGTGATTGCCTTAGAAGAATGTGACCATATAGCTTATTTCTCAAGGTAGAGAGTGTTAGCATACTAGAATCCCTGAGGAAACATTTCTTATTCTATTCATATGATAAATACTTGTAACAGTTTCTCTGGATTAGTGACCCCTGCATGGTCTGTTACTTGTGAAATCTTTAAGAACCTGCACTGTAGTTGGCTCAGGTAGCGATACCACCCAAGTGAGTTTCATTATGCTTCTTCAGAATAAATTATTCAACTGTTGATGTGAGAGCTTCAGGATTTCCATTTTATCAGCATAGTCAGTAGCTGCCTAGGAAGGTGCAGCACTACATATTTCAGGGCTGTTGGCAGTTTTCCACTCCTTCCCTGCACCTTAACAGCAAACCAGGCTAGCCTTCTGATTGACAGCATGTTGAAGTTATTTCAGCTTTTTTGCTTCCAGACCTGCCTGTCTCCTCTTTAGTTATGTTTTAAACTGAACTAATTGATCTAGTTATTTTTGATCTTTTTAGCTAGACTCTGTGTGGCATATGTGTAGATGCTAACAGCAACTTATTTGATCAAACTGCCATTTTTCATCAAATTAGCCGTCAGAGTGGAGGCTCTCCAACAAGGCACTGTGTTCCAGAGATGATTTTATTTATTTATTTATTTCAAAGTTTGAACCACAAATTTTGAGAGGGTTTTTGAGTGCTATTTCACACATGCCATATAGAACATTAATCATAGAATTGCCTATGTTGGAAGGGACCTTTTAGGTCATCTAATCTAACCATCAGCCTAACTCTGACAAAAAACGTTGCTAAACCATATCTCTAAGCACTATGTCTACCCATCTTTTAAATACCTCCAGGGATGGGGACTCAACCACTTCCTGGGCAGCCTGTTCCAATGCTTAATAACCCTTTCAGTGTAAAAATTTTTCTGACTATCCAGTCTAAACCTCCCCTGGCGCAACTTGAGGCCTTTTCCTCTTTTTCTGTCACTTGTTACTTGGGAGAAGACACCAACCCCCACCTCGCTACAACCTCCTTTCAGGTAGTTGTAGAGAGCAATAAGGTCTCCCCTCAGCCTCCTTTTCTCCAGGCTAAACAACCCCAGCTCCCTCAGACACTCCTCATAAGATTTATTCTCCAGACCCTTCACCAGCTTTGTTGCCCTTCTCTGGATGCGCTCCAGCACCTCAGTGTCTTTTTTGTGGTGAAAGGCCCAAAACTGGACACAGTACTCGAGGTTGGGCCTCACCAGTGCCGAGTACAGGGGGACAATCACTTCCCTACTCCTGCTGGCCACGCTGTTCCTGATACAGGTCAGGATGCTGTTGTCCTTCTTGGCCACCTGGGCACACTGCTGGCTCATATTCAGCCAGCTGTCGACCCACAGCCCCAGGTCCTCTAAGGGTTATGACTGTCAGATAACTAGTGACACCTGACCTTCCCGTCAGTGATCAGGACAGCAGTTTGCGGCCTATGTGGTGCAGTAACTTTGATCTTTTCAGTGAAGGGTTGCTTGCAACTCTGTTGCTTGGTAAGATGCCAGATGTTTGGATCCTGGATACATTCAGATCATCTTCTGCGTAATGAATTGTATTGCAGTGAACAGGCTTGCCTAGCTGATTCTTGGTCCATAAAATCAGTAATAGAGTGCTGAATTGATGGAGGAAAGCCCTTTAGCTAGGGGAGTTTGAAAATTAAATTCATTGGGTAGTGGAGACTGAGATACTGTTCTCATGCGAGTTTCCCAATTATAGTGTTTAAAACAGTTCTCCCTGCCTTGATGGGAGTTGTATGCTTTGTTGTAATAGCTTAACTTCAATGGGGAGACATCTCTTTAGAATGAAGGCTTGGTGTCCACCAGACTAGAAATTATATGGAAATGCTGGGGAAAAGCAAGAATCTGGGTATTTGATTTTCTGAAAGACTGTCTATATTCTAAGCTATTAGGAAATGGCAGAGCTCCTCTTTCTCCTTCAGGTTTGCATGGCCTCTTTTCTGGTCTGCTTTAAGGAGAACCGTAACAGCTACTTTTCATGGTGGTTATTAGGTGAAATGCTTGAAGAAACTGTGTGTAGTGCTTGTTCAGGTACTTGTGGTCTCTTGTGGTTCAGCCTAGAAGCCCTGGAGAACAGACTTCTGGTGACTGTGTCCTCTCCTAGGTATACAGGTTGCCTGAAGTAACAGCTGAACCAGTTGCAGCCTCATCTGGGAGAGAAGAGCTCACTCCTCATTGAGAGGAATGGAGAGGCAGGACTATTTTGTGTCTCTGAAGTTTCACTTGTAGCACACACAGCCAAATTGAACAACAGGCTTTTGTGTGGAAGTAGCAATGTGTGGAGAGCTTTGTATGGACTTTACTCAAGCATAATTGATTGCATGAAGAGTAGTGTTCCTCTGGAGAATGTCAGTATTTAGCTAGTCTTTCATTTCTCTCATTTTGCTTGCTTGATCAAAAGGGTACATCCAATTTTACTCAAGTAGGTGTTGGAGTACTGAGATATAACTAGGGTTTCAAAGTTTATTTCCCCCTGCCCCAGTCTCTAGCCTTAATGTTGGAATGCTGAAATGAACTGCATCCACAAGTAACAGTCAAAATGAAAAATTTCCATGGGCTGTTACAAGCCAGGGTGCACTCTGATAATGTATGCCAACATAATGAGGAGCAAATATCTGTTTTATGTTGAATGCTTTTACAAGTCTCTCATCTTTTTCCCTCTCCCCATTTTTACAGGAGAATCATCAGCGTGTTTGTATCTTCTTTGATTATGCAAAACGTGGTAAAAACACTGCATGGTCCTATTTTCTGCCAATGTTGAATCGACAAGATCTTTTCACTGTGCATATGGTAAGTCTTAAGTGAACCTGTCTGTGAAGATGGTAAAGAAAAATGCTGGTTTTATTTTTCTTTAGGAGAATTTGGAGCTCGAAGCTAAACTACTGCCTGGACTGGAAAGTTTTCCTCGTGCAGTCTAGATGAGTCATTCTTAATAGAAGCTTCACTTGACCACATTTTAGAAAGAAAAGTTACATTGTTTATCGGCATTGTTTTTTCTGGGAGATTAGAGCGGGTTTTAAAGGCTCAGAAAAGCAGGAATTTTAGAATTATTTAAGCACAGTAAGAAATAACTAGAAAAATAACTTTTGTCACAACTGCCATGCTGTACAAATATTAGAATTCAAGTTCTTATCATGTGAAAGGGAAATAGCTTTACCTTGAACCTTATTTTCTCATATGCTCAAACTACTATAATGCCACTTGAAATCTGCTTAAAATGGTTTGTAAGCATACTGAGGAAGAAATAACTTCTGCTGTTGTAGTGGGTAGACCCTGACTGACAGGAAAACTCCCACCCAGTTGCTTGCACAGTCCCCCCCAGCAGGACTGGGAAGAGAATCAGGAGGCCAGAAGCAAGAAAACTCATGGGTCAAGATAAAGACAGTTTAATAAGTGAAGGGGAAAACAGGGAGGAGGGTAGGAACCCAAAATAAATCCAACAAGAAGTGATGCAAAAGCAATCACACACCAGTAGACTGATGCCTAGTCAATATATCTCTTTGGTCAGCTGTCCCGGCTGTGTCCTCACCCAGCCTCCTGGCCCCCCCATCGAGCTGACTTTACTGGAAGTGTAGAGCAAGAAACAGAGAAGTCCTTGATGTTTTGCAAGGACTGCTCAGCAACAGCTAAACCATTGGTGTGTTATCAACACTGTTTTTTGGTCACCGGTCTAAACCACAGCATCATATGGTCTGCTGTGTAGAAAGTTAAGTCCATTCCTACCAAACCCAGTATAATTATGTGCATTGTATTGTATCTGCTGTGCTTTGAGCCACTGTGTGCTGCTGGTGTATATGGAGTAACTTTTTGGAATTCTTAATATTCTTCTGATACTGGGGGTGAAAACTGGCCATTTCATCTCAGCAATTTTTTTTCCTTGGGGGTGTGGGGGGAATATGGTTGTATTACTGTAAATTCCTAATGAAGACCATAGTTTCCAGCAATAAAACTTGTATTATGGCTTGAAGAGGGTGAAAACTGCATGGCTATGAATTGTTCTTCACTGCATATGTTTATGCTGGCATGGTATGGTAGAATCAAATCAGGCCTGCGTTATGTTGTGGTGGTAGTACTGGTGCAAGGAATTCCAGGCAAGTCATGGTGTTTGACCTTAGGTGTGGGCAGTGTGACTGTGTTTGGGGCTGTGCTGTGACTTGAATAGCGAGCTGGCCTGTTTTCAAGAAAAATGTCAGGCTTGATTGTGGTGTGTGTCGTTTTTTTTGTTTTTAATATGACCTGATTCGTTGCACGGCCGTGGAATCAGGTTACTTGGTGCAGCTGGAGGAGGAGGCTGTTGAGGGTTTTTTGGTTGGGGGGTGTGTGTGGTTGTCTGCAAAACTGCAGTCTGAACAAACTCGGACAGTATTTACTTGTCAAGCATGCAGGCAAAGTGTAATTTTTAGACCCTTGCAGTGCAAACTAATTAGTTTCCCTGGAATGGTGGCTTTCAAATGTGTAGTACAGAAATTTCTATGTCCAGTATTTCTCTGCTCACAGATGTGTTATTCGGATATTGCTTTCTTTAGGTACTGCAAAAATATACCAATCACTTTACAAGTCACACAGAACCTCATGTAACATGAATCCACTTTAAAACGCTAAATTTGTTCCCTTGTTATGACTTTTAGACTTTTTTTGTGCATTTTTTTTTTAAAGCCCATGAGTGTTTTCAAAACAAAGTTTTACACTTGTGTTGTTTTTGTTGTGGTGTTTTTTTTCTTTTTTCTTTTTTTTCCCCTCCTTACTGTGCACACTGGAAGACTTTTGATACCACATCCTTGCATCTGCATATACAAATAAAAATACTTGTCCTCTTTGTCCAGGCTCAAATTCTGCTAGGCATGAATGGTCTCTCATTCAGGGGCCAGGTAGCAGTTTTAACCCAGGAGCACGGTAAACTAGAGATCTAATATCTCATGCTTTAAAGAGAAGGGATTTTATAGTGTTACTTGGTTGCGTTCAGAAGTGGATTTGACGCATTTCAGTGTGGAGATTGTTGTTCCAGACTCTTGTAATCCCTCTAGAAATCAGTGGTGGTGGTGCTGTACATCTGAATGCAGTATAGTGGAAAGGTGCCAGGAATAGTCACGGAGCTGTATGCAGGGAAACGAACCCCTCCTTCAGTAGTTTCTTGGTTAGATGGCCTCTTTATATATAAGCTGGCTCAAATATTTCTGCAATTAAGCTGCAGGCTGCAATGTAGAGTTACTTCAAACATAATTTGGAAAGACTGGCATAGAAATATAGTCTTGTTATATACATTCTTGTGCCATAGGCATAATGAAAATTTTTAACTCCTGAACTTCATTCTTAAATTCTACCTTCCCTTTTGGTTTTCTGCTCCTCTTTTTCTGGGCTTCTCCCATCTTGAAGATGACTTGCTTCATTTGAAGTACAAAAAACTTTAATATGTTGCAATCACTTGTGTTGGCATATGCCGTAGTTGCGTAAAGTAAGCCTGCTCATGTATGTGTTACGCCATTAAGGGTCTTACTGTTGATGGATTTCTGACTTTAATGGTGTCCTACAGCAGTAGCCCATTGATAGCTCCCCTCCACTCCCTTCCAAGTTCTTTGTTGGTGTCTTGTGAACGTCATCAACTACAGGTATCGGATAACATTGTGAAAATACGCCAGTTCCTAGGAAGTAGAAGAAGCAGAAAGCTGAAGAAACAAAAGTACTAGGCATTAAGAGCCCCTTACATAGAAAACAGGTAGATTTCTGTAAGGGGTCATCTTTTACCTAAACTTGGTTTCCAGAGCTTATAGGACTTCTCACTGAATTCTGAATGTTGCGTTTGAAAAATCTGTTTATTGCATTCTTTTTCAGGCAGCAAGAATTATTGCCAAACTGGCTGCTTGGGGGAGGGAACTTATGGAAGGCAGTGACTTGAATTACTATTTCAACTGGATTAAAACTCAACTGAGTTCACAGGTAAAAAGCTACTTTTGTTTAAAAATTACACTGACTTTGGAAACTTTTTCAAGAATGCACACGTAGATGTGCAAACAAGAGGTATATTTTCATTTTAAAAAAAAGAAAAAATTTTACTTTGTCATTTTTAAAGCTAAATATCCTTTTTTCAGGCACATAGTTTTTGACTTAATATTATATATTTTCTACTCTAGTCCTTGAAATGTAAATTAAAAATAAAATATAAGGCTTTTTGCCTTTTCTCTTGGTTAACATTGTTTTGTTTTCCTGTATTGTTTTGTTTCTCAGAGCTTTTTGCTGGGAAGAAAAAACACATGGCAGCAGAAGTGAATATAAAAACTTTTTTACAATTTACTGTAGTACAAAGATTTTATTTTTAGTGCTGTCTCTTGAAATTAAATGAAACCTGACTTATTTGGACAGTATTTTTATGGCATTAGCTCAGTATGAACTGCTTACTGCTGGCTTGTCCGTCAAAGATGAATTATTCTTCTTAGTATTAGTTCTTGGAGACTTTCCCTTCAGCCCTTATTAAAACCCAGTGATTTGTCATTCTCTAAAGTAGTGTTGCAGCAGAAGTGGATTCTGGAGAGCAGAGAATCATTCAGTAGGTTTTGTAACAGTGTATTTTCCATAGTTTTCAAAACTGGGTTTATTAAAAAGGAGTTTTATTTTTTTTTCTCTGAAAGAAGATTCTTAAAGTTGACATTCCGTTCAGAAAGATTAAAGAGAACAGTTTTCAAATTCTAAGGTGAAGACAGATGAAAGTCTTGAGTAATTATACACTTAAAAAAAATTAAATAAAATAAAACTTGATTTACCGGGATCAGCTCCGAGCATATTCTTTCAGACATGATGGTGTGTGTGGGAAATAAATACAATATATTATCATAATATGTTGACCAGGAAAAGTATCTAATACATTCCTAATCTTTTTTTTCTACGACTAGAGTCATTGGAGAATTGAAAGAAACTTGGTAACAACTATTCTATAAGGGTGAAGGACAGCTCTAATTTAAAACATTTTTTTTTCTTTTTTTTTTTTCTAGAAATTGCGTGGTACAGGGGGTTCTGTGGAAGCAGGAGCAGTCTCCACAAGTGATGTGAGTATATCTTTGCAATCTGTCAATTTGCTGTTTTGGGCAGCTGATATCCACTCCTCAGATTAAGGTGCAGAGTTGTTCTGGTGTCAGTAATAGAAAGTGCTTGGAATCAGAACTGTACAACAGCAGAGTGCCAGGTGATGGCGCCAAGAAACAAAAGTACTTTTAAAACAATGATTTCAGAGAAAATCCTGGCAGTGGAGGTATATATTTTACAAGTTGGTTTGGGTTATTAAAACTGTAGATGTATTTAGCATCCTCTTTTTTAAAACTTGAAAAAATTATATGCAATTAATTTAATATTTGAACACTACTGTTTAGCACTGAACTTTCGGATTTGTGGAGGAAACCTGAGATTGCCTCTCAACCTCTGTTGCATGAAATTAGGAGTGCTTTCAAAGCTGTGTGCTTTTCGTATTTGAATAGCTTGAATTAAGGGGAAAATGGATTGTCCTTTTTGCATTGGTATTTACTTATGTTGAATTTCATGTAGGTATAACGTCTGTTGAGTTTGGAGATAAACTGCGGCAGTATAGCAAACACAAGTGATCACTTTAACTGTATTTTCTGTTTTGTTGTGGCACAATGAGG
The DNA here is from genome assembly GCF_028500815.1 of Rissa tridactyla. Lineage (NCBI taxonomy): Eukaryota > Metazoa > Chordata > Aves > Charadriiformes > Laridae > Rissa > Rissa tridactyla. The sequence continues at coordinate 43,715,346 of NC_071467.1, forward strand.
CACTTTATCATAACTTTTGAATGTGGAGTAGAATTCAGCTTGGTCTTTTGTTCCTTTTGCAACCTGAAAGTGTTTACAGTCTTTCAGAAGATTTAAATATGAACCTGGAATTTTTTTTCTTCTAAATGTAGTTGTTGCTTTAAAACATTAGCTTCCTGTAGTGCCTCTTAAATTACCACCTGATTGGGGTTTAAAATAGGAAGAGGTGAAAGACTGTTATGCGTGACCATGGATAGTTGGCAAAATTATGGCCTGAGCATAGAAGTTGGAGTATTTCAGTGTTTCATGTGCAGTTCTGCATGCCATACTGTTAGGTTTTTGATAGGCTGACATCCCTCGGTTATACTGCCTTAAAGAGTAAATAATTCTGCAGTACACACCAGCACTCATTATAGAGCTGTGAGCTCTTCTAAGCTTAGAAGTCTGTATTCATTGTACTGTAGCACTGCATGGATGTGCTGGGCCATTGCAGGGTCCCAAAGCAGCTGAACTGATAGTGCCAATATGTTCTAGGATAATTAAGTTAGGTAAGTATTGCCTTGACTTCATTAGTGTTCTGATTTCAGATCTAGCTTGTGCAGGATTTCCAAGCAGGTCCTGACTAATTTATTTCAGAGTAAATTAGAGATGCAGTTTTAGCATTTTACACAGGAAATGAGGCCTGGGATCTATTATGAAATTTCAGTTATAATAGCATTGGAAGAGAATGCTTTTATGACAGACTCTTTAAAAAGAAAACACCAAGTTCAGTAGTAGACAGGTTGGTGATGCAGATAAATTATTATTCGGGGTGGGAGGGCCATGTGTTTGTAGCTGTTTTATTTGCATGGTGTATGAGAGTGAATATCTACCCAGGGAAATGAAATGTTGTGTATAGTGTTTTGGGCCTAGATGTTCAGACTCAGTTTTTACATAAAGGCCTTAACTTTGAGACACACAGAATGAATTAATCTTTATTTTAAATTCTGTTTATTGTCTCTTCTCTTTTCATATGGAATTGCCTAACTTCTTTACTCTATTAAATGTTTGAAAGGTTTGACCTTGTATTATCTGAGTGATGTACCATATGACTTTCAAGACACTTAGTAAAGAAAAAGTCTTATAGGGAAAAAAAAAACCAAACCAAACCACCCCAACATTTTTAGCAGCAGCACATCTGAGTATGACTGAAGATGATGCCAGAAGTTGAGGAAGAAGAGAGAAAAAATTGCCACTTCTGTTGTACCTTGGGATCTTTCTGTTGCTGTAGTGGGAGGGACAATGTGTTGACCAAAACCCATTTTTGAACTGCAGCCCATCTTATGTGTTACTGCACAGAAAATACATGCTTTTAGAGATTAAAAGCTGCTTAATGATTCTGGTTTTGTGACTGTTTGTATAGGAGTCTGAATAAAAATAGAATTCAGTGGTGCATCTCTCGGCGTTTTCCTGATGGGAAAGTTTTAGTCTTAGTGTTCTTTTCTTAGCACAGTATACTGTGCTAAGCTTTTAATGAAAAGAAGAAAAAATTAAAATCTAGAGCTAAACTTTGAGGATGATTTTGAATACTTGTTTTTTGAATGGTAATTTTTTTTGTATAAATATCCATCTCATTATGATAAGCATGTTACTGTGTGGCACATGTGTGGGAAAATATACAATTATAATGACACCGCTGCAGTTTTAAGTTGGAGAATGGGAGTGGGAAGAACCTGAGCTCAAGATTCCTCTTTCTACAATGACCACTAGCAAACTTCTTCAAGCTTGGTAACCAGTTTGCGGATTTATTTCCCAAAGTTTTCTCAATGGAATAACAATTGACTCTGTGGATGAAAGGGCTCTGGTACTATAATCAAACAGAAGACAAACTTCATTCATAGATGCTGAAAGTTGGTATGTTCAAATGGGCTATAGAAGTCTGTTACGGTAATGTAAAATAGTATCACTTGCATAATGCTTTCCTATTCAGAGCTCTTCTCTATTTATATTTTGCTTCTCACCTTTTCTTGTGAGTAGCTTTTTTTGTTGTTGTTGGTTTTTTTTTTTAAACAGAGGGATATAAAGCATTATAAGAGTGAGCCTGTTTAACCTGGAAGTGATGCTGAAGAAATGTGTGTTGCAGTATGCTAGTAAAGCCTAGTTTGGAAAACGGAACTTCAGCACTTACTACCTAACTCTGCGCTTACTTTTCACACAGAGTTCCCAGTATGTACAATGTGTTGCTGGATGTCTGCAGCTGATGCTCAGGGTCAATGAATATCGCTTTGCATGGGTAGAAGCAGATGGAGTAAATTGGTGAGCATTTATTTCAATTTATATGGATATACTTGCACTTAAAATAGCATGTTCCCCAGTGACCTCTTTTGCAATAGAACTCTCCTGCAAAAGACAGCTGCTCTGTTTGAGTACAAAACCTATTTGTTTTCAAATATTAACACAGGCAAATAGACAAATGAAACTTGCAGATCCAGGTACTGGTGTTGAGGCTTTAATGCTACTTTACTCTTCATGAGGAACCATTTAAATAAATATCTAAAGAGGAATACAGCCAGTTGTCTTCAGCTGAAGATGCTCTGGTTTTTATTTAATAGAACAAAGACTAATGAAATCAATTTCTGCTAATATTCCTTCTGTTCAATCTGAAAATATTAGTGAAAGGAGAACCAGGTTCTAGAGCTAAGCTCGATTTTTTTTTTTTTTTTTTTTTCTTCTCTTCTTTTTTTCCCCTACATATGGCTTCAAGTAGGTAATTCTTTTATCCAGATTCTCTTCTTGAGTAGCTGTGCATGAGGCTAGGATGTTGTCACTTATCTTATTTAAAAAATGCTTGTCTGTAATGATTTTTCTGCCATGCGTGCCTCTATTGGGGATGGTGGCTATATGATTTGAACTTTAAGAAAAAATACCTCTGTACTCTGAAATGGAGAAAAGTCAGTTGCCAGTGAAGTGAAAGTTCAAAAGTTGTTCACATGTGTCAAGATAACACTATTGAAGCAAACTTTTTCACCAAGGAAGCTTTTTAATAAACTATTAAAGTATTACAATAAGCCTGCATTTCAACAGGTTTGAATTTGTCTTAATTTTGATAGCAATGATCTTGAAATTGGGTTAACTTTTTTGTAATGGACCTGTAAATAGCTTATTAAATTTTCAAAACTTCAGCTGAACAAAGCTTCTGCATGACTTCTTCTAGGAGATCTTGTGATATTATTTCTTCTCTAGCAGTGCTTCGTATATCTGTGATGTGTTCTATCTACAAGCTGTTTTCTGAGAACTCACTTGTTAAATAATGACTACTTCAGCTCCTTTCAGACACTCCTGCGGAGAGACAAAATTAAGGAAACCAGTTTAATTTGTGTAGATTTTGTTCTGTCTGTTTAGTTCTCTTTCTTAACTCTGAAGGAGCCGCTGTGTGTTTCTCTATTTCTTCTAGAATGACAAATAATGCTCTAACATGCCAGTGTAAAAAGAGTCTCGGTGAGCCTGAAGATGGATACAGTACCACATCAGTTCATGTGGGAAAAGCTGCTTTATGGCTGTAAGGCTAAGGAGGAAATAACTATATCTTTAAAAAATGACTGTCTGAACAAGCTGCTTGTACAGTGATAAATACTGGTGCAGGATACTGTGATGCAGGTGTTATATACTCATCCTCAGCAGCTCTTTCCAATAAGTTCCCGTTAACTATTTCTTTTAATGTTTCAGGGTAGATAAATGCAATCTGTGCAGTCATTACTTAAAAACTAAATATAAACTATGTTAATTTTTCAGTATCATGGGGGTCTTGAGCAACAAATGCGGCTTCCAGCTCCAGTATCAGATGATTTTCTGTGTTTGGCTGCTGGCATTTAGCCCTCAAATGTGTGAATATCTCCGTCGGTATAATATTGTTCCAGTGCTGTCAGATATTCTTCAGGAATCCGTCAAAGAGAAAGTAACTAGAATCATCCTTGCAGCATTTCGGGTAAGTGTCTGTTGACTGCAATTGCACTGTGCTTCCCTCTCAAATGAGTAGGTCTCAAATATTGCTGATGCACAGCTGTTTCTGCTAGACCGTATCAGTAAACTGGATTGAAAGCTTAATTCTCCTTTTTTTTTTTTTTGTGAACAGAGTTTTGCTACAGGCAATAGACATGCTGTTACAAGTAATAGACGTCTGCTATTCAATGTTGTCTTGAAATACAGTTGACTAAAAAAAAATATGTTAGCATAGGCACTAGTGACGTCCTTTCTTTAGTTCAAGATTCTTTTTTTCTGCTGGTACTAGTGTAAAACACTGTAGGTACTAATATGTGTTAAATTTTGCCTTACAAAGCTTTAATAAAAAAATACTATATTAAACACACGTATTTGTTCGACTGACTGACTTAGAAATTATTTTTATCTACTAGTCCAAAAATCTTTTCTTGGTGGCTATGTCAACGTGAATGAGAATATCCATGTAAAAGTGATTAGTTGACTTATGGTGTCCACTTTACCTGAAGATCACTGGTCCTATTTAAGATAATGTGGAATAACTGAGCGCCGAGGTTTGTTTTCATTGTGAGAGTACCAATTTGTCTTCATGGATGCTAATTGTGCATGTGCATACAGTTTTACATGCATGTTTGTCAAGTGTCTTGTATGTAATACAGCAATGCTATAACAACTTGTAGTCCTGTTTTAAAACAGGACTTGTATCCTCAGTAGGAGACGTAGGTCTTGGAAACAGAGGAGACAAAAATGAAGCCAAGTTCTTTTAATAAATAAAGGCAAAGAAAGCATAAGTTGGTTCTGTTACGGGCTTTGGGGGAATGAACTTAGCTGTTTTCTTTCTCCAATGTTAAAGACATGTTGTCATGAAAATGTAGTTATAAATTGGCAGCCAGGAAATAATAGATTAGAAATTAGACATCAGAGCTGTGAGTACTGAAGCAAAATTAAAATAGGTAGCAGAGGCAAAATACCTTTTTTCCTGTGTGAGAGGCCACAGTATCAGATCATGGGGGGATGGGGTTGGGGAATAAATATGTGAATTGCATAAGGACTAGGCTTGATGATTTCCCAAGTCATCCCTACTGCCTGTGCATTACTGAAGCTGTGCCACAAGTCTTGACAACTTGCATATGTCTTCTCTACTACTCAGTTTCTCCTAATTTGACCTGTTGCACCTCTTTGGCAAATTGCTTGCCTGAAGCATGTAATTGTAATGTAGTTTTTTCTCCATAAAGCAACAGTTACTGGGTACTTCTGTCTACTTTGAATTAATTACTTTCTCTCTTTACCCGTTAAAATGTTTTTTCTTCATTTTTCATACTTTTGTTGTCTTTTATGTCTGTTTCCTGCCTCTAACTCATTTTGTACCTTAAGATTTTTTTTTAATCACTGAGTAGTTTACTGATACATTCTATTTAATCATATGTTCTTGTTTGTATTTTTCTAACATATCCTTTTGGTTTCACTGTAATAAGCTTGAATATCTCACTATGGTATGAGATGGGTAATAATATTTGGAGTAGCTTCCACATCCGTCTATAAGTCTCTTAACTGGAAGTTCTTTGGAAACTTTATCTACCTGCTCCTTGAACTTGTTAAATTTTGTCTTTTAAGGTTTATTATTTGTTGTTCTGCTCTCATTAGCATTTATAACTCTTAATTTAGCATTACTTTCTGTAAATTACCTTTTACTTCTCATTTCTCTTGCTGAAAAAGCAACTGGATTTTTTTGCATATTAAAGCTAATTGTATGTGGCCATTAAAAGCAGTAATATGTCTTATTTTCTGTATGCAAGTTTTAACACTTATTTGCAGTGTTCTGTCTTACTAATATGATATCTGATATTTTGGAAGCCTTAAGTGTAATGGTTCTGTGACATGAATGAAAGTGATGCAGTCAGATCCTTTCTATATGGTTTCATTGCTATTTCTGGTAGATGTTAAGGCTTATTTATACGAACACATGTTCTGTTTGTTAAGGACTTTGTCTTTTATATGGAATTCATGTTGTCAGCTTTATCAAAAAGTGCAGGTGGCTAGCTCAGATTGAACAACATAATTTGAAGCTGATTAAATTGAGTAGAAATGTAATGAATAAATGACATTGGAACTTGACTGTTACATTCTGTGCTTGTAATTCCAGTCTTACCAACAAGCTTCTGTTTGAATAAAAATGTCTAGTTGGAATATTCCCAAATTCAAAAGAAGCTGATGTAATCCAGATAACTCTTGAGTTGGACAGATGACTTCAGGTTGTTTTTTGTTTGGTTGGTTTTTTTAAGGCTTACCTGCTTTATGCTATTGCTGCACAGAAAGCTAAAATGATGGTCCTACATAAAAGTAGTTCTTTATGTTAGGCTCTGGATTTGGGACATAAGCCTGCCCTTTGACTAGTCTTTGTAGTAAGCCCAATTTGATGTGGAAAATGATCAAAGCAGGTGAATGAATACTTTCTAGTATTGAAGGTATCATACCATCTAGGAGGAAAAAGGTCGAAGTGACCTAAACTTGAATGCAGTGGTGGTTATGCTTTTCAGCACATACAGTTGCATTACTTCTACCTTGCAACACAGAGGGCTTTTTTTTTTTTTTTCCCCTTTCTCTCTGTCTCTCTCTTTCTCCTCCCCCCCCCCCCCGCCCCGCCCCGTAGTGAAAGATACTAATACTCCTCTTGTGTGGTAAGGTCAGTCATAGGCAATTTGTACTACTAAACGTAGGTGTAAAACCACTGTGTGGTAGACTGGTACTTTACTACTTTGGAGAGATTATTTTGGGAAGCTGTCAATTCTGTCACTTACTAAATTAAAAAGTGCCAATAAGAATGTCTTAAAAATACCACTTTCTTTCAAAGTAGTCTGTTCTTAAAACAAACAAAATAAATGAATTTTTACTTCCCTAGAATTTGTTAGAGAAATCTACTGAGAGAGAAACTCGCCAAGAATATGCTCTTGCCATGATTCAGTGTAAAGTTTTAAAGCAGCTAGAGAATTTGGATCAGCAGAAATATGATGATGAAGACATAAGTGAAGATATCAAATTTCTACTGGACAAACTTGGCGAGAGTGTGCAGGACCTTAGGTATGCTTTGCAGTGTGAACTTTAAAAAATTGCAATTATACGAACATTGGTAAAACTTTTTTCTTTTTTAACGCTAAATAATATACAGAATTATGATATGTAAATGCTAGTTGATAAGTTAGAGTGTATAGAGATGCTGGTTGTATATAAAAGTTTCCTATCCTAAGTGAATATTTACAGGCTGAATAGAAAATAAATTTCACTTTTGGATATGTGATATTTGTAACCGATATACTGTTAAAGGACTGAAGAGGGGTCTTATGGGAGTTTCAGTCTAAGCTGAAGACTTCCTGATTAGAAGACATTTTACTGTCCAAATTAACTCAAGTTTTTGCTAGTGTTTACCTAGTTCTTGCTCTTGTCCATAAATTGAACTGCATATTGTAGTTCATGTCAAAGGTTTAATTGGGTGAAAGGCAAGAACTGGGATCCTTGGTTGGGGAAGTTAAAACCTAGAAAACAGGCAAACCAACCAGTTCAATTTCAAAATGTGGTTGTGTGGCTTGTGTATTTCCCCTTTTTTCTTTTTTTTTTTTCCCCTTTCTTCAGGAATTGTGTTTTGGGGTGGATGGAAGGGTATGTTTTTCTGTTGCCTTTTATGTCTTTTCTAATTTTTAAAGTGTTGAACTCTGAGACAGGGAACAGTTGTCATGCTGTGCAGAGAGCCGACTTCCAAATGTGTTGTGGCAAGTCGTGCTCTAGCTTTGTCTTCCTAGGAACAGTCTTGGGCATGTGGTTCAAACTCTGTTCATAGATGCTTAGCAGCCAATATTTCATTTAGGTCTTTTGTGTTGCAGCTCCTTTGATGAGTACAGTTCCGAGCTCAAGTCAGGACGACTGGAATGGAGTCCTGTACACAAGTCTGAGAAGTTTTGGCGGGAGAATGCTGTAAGACTAAATGAGAAGAATTATGAACTACTCAAGTAAGTTTTTAAGTCTTGAATCACATAATTCTGTAATATTTTCTGTGTTTAACTGGACTTATATCTAATACAGATTTTAAATTTCAACATGAAGTAACGTCTAGAATGAAAGCAAGTCAGAACATCTTGCCATTTTTAGAACGTATGGTCCTTACTCAGTATGGTTCATTTTGTTCAAAAGCAGAATAGTTTATTTGCTCTTACTGGTCAAAATGTACTGATGATGGTGAGATAGAGGGAGTATCTCTAGCTTAACATGTATGCAAATTTGTGCTGTTGACTCTGTTCATGCTTTTACTTGAAAAACAGTTGTAATAATTGATGTAATTACAAATATTTTTACCATACCTTAGACTTAGTTTTGTGTTGTGTTGCTGTTGATCTGAGTAATGAACTCCTGTCTTGCGTAATTGGGGCTTGAAAGTTGCGGTACCGTTCCATCCAAAATCTGACTTGCTGCAATACGTTGCAGCCTGTCTATTTTGCCTTGGGACTGTGCTTGGTGTACGTACGTTGTTAAGTGAAGTGAAGTTGAAGCCCGTCTTTCCTTTTGGAGTCAGGAGTTTATTTGCTGGCTTCTGAAAGTATGTACTCAAAAGATGTCTAGGTCTTAAATAGCTTGTAAGAGCTCCTAGTTGTTTAACTGCATTGTCATTAACTGGTAATACGTAGACTTCTTCCTGTTCAGTATTTGCTAGTAAGTGCCAGACCTAACACAAATCAGGAGGTCAAGTGGAGCATGTGAGATGTTTCAAGGCGTGGCAAGAGCAAGCTGATGCCAAACTTTATATGCGTTTCAGTCTGCCTTGAAACCTTACCAAAACAAGTCTGATAAATCCTTCCCTGAGGGCGTATTGCTAAATATATATGATTATAGCCTTAAAAATTTTAGATGCTGCCAACTGCTACATGAAATTGATATTGAGGCTTAGTATTTCCTGTAGCAATTGCAATGTTTTGCTGTATTTGCTGGAACTCTTCTGGTTCTAGGTCTGTTAAGTAAATGTATTGTACTTGTGCTGCCCCCAAGACAGTGATCTACTATAATTCCTCTAAAAACAAACAACCAAAAAAAAAAAAACCCACAAAAAACCAACCCCCCCTTCTCTGCCCAAGGCGGTGGAGAGATTCTTGCACCTTAGAACTTCTCTTTTGCATTGTAAGATGTTTGACAGGCAATCCTTTCTTTCCTTCAAGCCACATAATTTTATTTTCCATTATCTGCCAGCTAACTTGTTTTCTAACTCTAATACACTTAAGCTTACTGTTAAACTTACTGTTTATTCCTGCCTGGCACCATTATTGATTTCTTAAGCAAGGGATGCTGGACTAGTATTTTGTTCAACAACATTTTACGGATCTTCAGTGTCTTCTGATCAGTGTTATGGTTCAAGTTTCTGCTCCTACTTTTTGTCCAAATTAGAAGTTCTTTTAAAAGGTGAAGTGCTTCATCTGTCAATTTCTGGCCTCTAGGGAGGTGGTGGCTCTAGTAATTTAATTTTATTAGAATGTTCTTTTTTTAATTCCAATAGAATTTTTAACCTACCTAACTATTTCAACTTGTTATGAACTTTCTGTGATTAGAACAAGTTTGTCATTTCAATAAGCGTAGATGAATCTAATTTTACAGTGATCTGTGTATTTAACCTTTTAAACTTTTTATTAGTGCCTAACCTTAATATCTATATAATTTTTCCCCCCATTCTCACTGCTGGCTAGAGAACAGTGTTGCTGGTATCCATTTTCCACTAAAGCTGATTAAATTACTTAATTTAAAAATGCAGACAATATTAAGAGTTGAGAATCTGTTTTCTAATTCCTACAGCTCTGTATTTCTGGTCATGCTAACAAAATAACTAGTACATGAAATCAGAGTCAATTACAAGGTATAGCTTTCATCATTGCAGTCTTTGAGTTAGGACAGAACTGCTTTTGAGACCACAACAGTTGACTGAACAGGTGATGTTGTTGAGATAAAATTGATGGTCTTGAACTGAGAGAGGTTCATAGTTGCACAGACCAAAGAACATGGTGTGCCGCTTTGTTCTCAACTGCTAGTATGCCTTTTAACTTTTAAATGACTCTGTATAACAAAGTTCTGTATAAAATTCTGCCTGTTTTGTCTTTCTACCCTGCATTGAGCAAGGCTACTGTTGAGAGGTGAGGGGAGGAATAGAGTTGGTGAAAGGCTGGTAGATAATAGGCTTGTCATACCCCCCCCTGCTGTGTCATGAGCAACGTGGCCTTATCGTGTTCTGAATCCCACAGTGCAGGATGCTGAGTACAGGAGGCAGGAACAGCATGCAGGCATGACTGGGGTCTGTTGTATAACAGAAGCAGCAGCATCTGTTGGCCTTGGGTAGGCTTTTGTGTTTGTGTCCCACCCCTGTCCTAGTCTGTAAATATTTATATGTTTGGTTCATACAGCAAATCTTGGACTCAAACCCTCAAAACTGTTGGTCTTGAAGCCAATGTATAAAAAAAAAAAAAGAAATATTTTGTAAACCTTGGTTTACAGGTATTTGTAGATGCGGCTCACTAAACTTACTCTATTGAATGCTTTTGATAATTCTGTTAATTAGGGCAGGATCTCCATTGTTTTAAATGCAACTGCACATTTGGAAAAAGTTCTATTCTAGCTTTGCTGTTTGGGTGACTTGTAAAGCACTTTTATGGTTACAGGATTTGTTATTTCAAGTTATTGGTGATTTAAAAAAAAACAAACCAAAAACCAAACAAAAAAACAAGGACAAAGAAAACCCAAAACAAGACAAAAAGGCCCCCAGACCAAAACCTGGGACTTGATTGTTTCAAATCTTTTCCTAGAATCCTGACAAAACTTCTGGAGGTTTCTGATGACCCACAAGTGCTGGCTGTAGCTGCTCATGATGTGGGAGAATACGTACGACACTATCCCCGTGGAAAACGGTAAGAAAAATGCCAATATGTTGGTACTCAAGAGACTAGCTAGAATATATACTTTGCCTGTGGCTTTTTTGCTTATTTATATTAAAATATGCTACATAGGGATAGCAGGTTATGCTTAAGTTTGATTCCCTGGGAAGGTGAGAAAACACAAACTAAATCAGATGAGCAAATACAAACTAGGTCTTTGATTTAATATATTGCAGTGCCCCTTGACAGTGAAGGGAGCCTATGCCTAAAGAAGTTTTGGATAAGTTGTTTAGACTAAAGCAGAAGACGTGCACGAGAAGAAATTAGAACTACCAAGAATTTAATCAACATAGCATTTTTAGCCTCTTATGACTATTGGACTATAATTAGTTGGCTTACAGTGGGGATGGACTATTTCAACAATGATTAAGTATTTTGTGACTTAAGATTACTGAGACAAGATTTTTCTCACAAACAATTGCTATTGTAATTTCAGTGATGTTAGTACAGATTCAGTTATCTATCACTCTTTTAGCTACTCAAATCCACGTTTTGGTGAAAGTGTTAATGTTTATTGTAAACCTGAATTTCTGTCAAAATATACAGACAGACATTGCTATTCTTTCTTGCTTTGTTTTGTTTTAAAAACATGTGAGTAAAGATGTTTGTTTGCTGAGTAATTGCATCTTGCAGGTAGGAGACCACTGAAGCAAAGGCCTTTGGTTTTTGCAGGAATCATGCTCATCAGTCACTCAAAGGGATGTGACTTAATTTTTGTAGCAAAGCGGTGGTCTTTCTGGTTTCTGCATAGGGTTTAATGGAGATGATGAGGCTTGTTGGGAATTTCATGAACACGTCTTGTTCAGACTGCTGGCTTGACAGTAGCAGAATCACAAAGAACAGACAAACTTCATGCTGTGTATATGCTAGAAAGATTTGTTCACTCCAGAAAGATTCACAGCCCTTGTAGTCTTGTAAGCAACTTGAACTGAAGATGTTTTTAGAGTATTGGAACAAATTAACAGTTTTCTAGGTCCACTGAGAAAGGTCAGAGGTGTTCAGTGTGTACCACTTGTACTGAGCAGTGCTGTTTATTGGCTAATCATCTGCTGTGTCTTCCAAAAGAGATTTTTGACAACTGGTATTTGGAGGGGAGGCGAGATATCCTCCAGTAGGTGGAAACTTATACTGCTGCCTGCAAGTGGCAAATCCGAAGGAGTAATACGGGTTGCTCCTGCTTTGATCTGCCCTTTGTCTGAAACCATTTCATTAGGCATTTGCCATGATCTTTAGACATCCTGCACACATCTACCCAAATGTAGCATAATACTTGAGCTAGCGTAGCCATGCAGTTGCTGGACCAAAGCTATGAAGTCAGATGAGTGGATAAACAGGACCTGTATCTCCTAGTCTGTAGTTGGGAAAATGTACTGCTGGTGGGACCACAGCTCTGCTCAGCTCCCAGGCTTTTAAACCTATTCAGAAGCGTGTCAACGTTCAAAAGGAGTGATCATCAGCATCAGTGGTCCTAGATACTATTCTAACCCACGTTCTTATATCAAATTCTAATACTTTAGCTGCTTTCTGCTTACGGACTTGGCTTATTTAGCTTTTGGTTCTGATGGATAAACTAAAATGCCCCAATCTTTCTTTTAAAGAATTTCCTTTGTAATCTGGTTTATCTTTACTAAGTATTACTTCAGCAATTTTAGGATTAAAAGCTTAAAATACCTAAGGACTGTGTGTGAGTTTCCATGTAATAGTCCTTTTTGTACCATGATCATTTCTGATATGTAGTCATTTACTGCTCCCACGCCTGGTTGGCATTTCACACTCTCATTGCATGACTCACTTTGAGAATGGATGCTATTCGTTGGTTTGGAAGAATAAGAGAATTCAGATGTCTTAAATATTTTTTGTTTCCTTTAAGTGTTTGTCCTCAACTCTTAACAGGATCATCCTTCACTCTCCAAAGGTTGCAGAGGCGAATTAGAACCTAAAACTTCCTGGTCTACCTGCTGCGCACAGCAGAGACCTGGAGTTACAATTCTGTCTAACCTTTCCCTTTTTCAGACAAAGTGTTTCATAGAATGATTAGGGTTGGAAGGGGCCTTAAAGATCACCTAGTTCCAACCCCCCTGCCCTCGGCAGGGACACTTCCCAGTAGACTAGTTTGTTAAACTAAATACTACATTTTTGCTTGGCTGTTCTCTAATGCTGTCATCTTGAATAACTTTAACTTGCCTTTAAAATTGCACATTGTGGACCAAGTTCTCAAGGCAATAGCACCCTGGGATTCTAGTGAGGCTCACTAACATGCATTTTCTGACAATGTAACAGCATAAATAAAGTACAGTATTGGTGTTTCCTGTCATGGAAAATAAATGCAGGCTAAACATCAGCTTCCAGTAAAACTTCTGTTTGCCCCAAGGGTCACTGCTATGCGAGGTCAACAATTTAAATCACCTGAATGCTGTGAATACAGGTTTTACGTTTTGCATGTACAAGAGATTGGGACCTAGAGCCATTCCCTTCTTTAGCTCACGATTCAGAAACAGCCTAATTGCATTCCCCTTTTCACCTTGGTCTGCTTTTAGATATGTAGTGTGGATTTTTTATTAATATTTTCTGCTCTAACAGTCTAAACTGTTCTCATTTGTCTTCATCTTAGGTATCTTCTTTCTCCCTTTAAACATGTCATGTTAAGATCTAACTCTTCAGCATCCAGAAACTTGTTTGAATTGTCACTGTTTTGGCTAGGTGCACTGTTCTTATAGGGAACAGACCCTGCGCAAGATGTGCACGTACCATAACTAGCCCAGTGGGCTCTCTTACTGCTGTAAAGTAAGCAGAAGTTGAGGAGAGGGAAAAGAGAGCTAACAGTAGTGTTTTGAGCAGGTTTGGAGTTTGAAGGAACAGGATTCACTGTGAACCTTCCTGTAACGAGTCAGTCCTGTAATGAGGGAAAAAAAAATTGTGTTTCACAGTCTTTGTGTGCAGTGGTTTTATATTTAACTCATGATTAAAAAGGCGAGGCAGCCTAAGGCAAACATAAAGGGTTTTTTTTGAATCTATTACATTAGTAATAACTTCTTGGTGAGGATTTTCCAGCTTGAAACAATAGCACTTTTCTGAATGCGTTCCTGTTGTATGTAACATCCTTATATGTTCTAATGCTATTGGGGAAATAATATTCCCTATGGTCTCCAGGATGGTTTTGACAGAGTTATAAAATGAAATAGGAAATTCTCTTTTTCATCTCCACGCTATGTCTTTATACTGTTCTGCAGCTTTACAAAAACATATTGTGTTGTGCAGTAGTAATGCATTAATTGGGCCATGAAAAGAACAGTAATAAAAACAGACAGCTAATGAAAGCTTAGAATGGCAGGATAGCAGCAGGTTAAGAGTAATGCAAACGGTAGCCTCCTCACAGAATATATTAACTACTCAGTGACCTGTGAGAGAACAGATGTAAAAAAAAAAAACCAGAACATACGCAAGTCAGTGAGTAATCAGTTTATATATCCTTGCAAATTCTTTCCAAACTTTCTGTTATGACAGACCAAAATGCTGCATGTAGAGAGACATGGGAATGGTGATACTTTTTCAGGCTTTAAGTGTGTTTTGCTGTCCAGTTTTTGTGTGTGGTGTTTTTTGTTTTTTTTTTTTTTTTTTTTTTGAAATTATATATACATGACGTGATACGAGGTTTCATCAGTATTTCGTGAGGGATTTGGTATAGCTATTAAAAAGCTATCGCTGACTACTATGGTGAAGTTTGTAATGAAAGATACTGTTTTTCTGTAAATGGTAACTTAGCTGCATCTTGTGCAAGAGTAGCTGTGGCTCTAGTACAGTTTGAATGGCAAAAAGCACGACCAAGTGGCTGGTTTAATAGGTGTTGGTGTGATTACAAGCATTTTTCACTGTGGGATTGGGGCTTTAATCTTGCAAAAAATGGAGTGACCTGGTTATTATCGGTTTATGGAGGGGAGGGCACTACCTCCTCCTAAATGATAATTGATCGTGCTGTACCCTGCTAACCCTCTCAAGCCAATATTGAGTTCTTTACTAAACTGTGTAAAGCAAATAACCCTCTCTGCAAAGCACTCCTTTCTTGACGGTTGTTTAGTTCAAAATTTATGGAAGTAGGTAGTGGGTAGTAAACAGGGGAGTCCAGTACAAACACTTTCTGATGTTGTGAATTTTAAAAAAAAAAAAATAAATTCATTAGGTAGTATGAGAGATCTGCATTTGTAAGATGTCAAATAAGAATGTATATGTTAGGAAATAGGTACTTTCAATAAAACAAATATTCTGTGACTTAACCTTTTAATGCCTTGAATGTGAAGTGGTTGGATAGGATAGCTACCCAGAAGCTGAAGTAATGTCAAAAAAACTCCTCCCCTCCTCTCTTTCAGAGTGATAGAACAACTTGGTGGTAAACAGCTGGTAATGAACCACATGCATCATGAAGACCAGCAAGTTCGCTATAATGCACTACTGGCTGTGCAGAAGCTGATGGTTCATAACTGGTATGTGAAGATTATTTAACATACTACTAACAGTAAGAAATATTGGGCTGTGGAGAGAGGATTCAAGACAGTAGATTATTTTTTTTTTTTTAAGGGCAAATAACACTTTAATGTGGTAAGACTCCAGTTCTTAAATGATAGAGCAATATGATGCTGATGTGTAAGTTCTTAGCTAGGTTTTCTGTATATTTTTATTGCAGTTGAATTGAGTAGCTTGACCTTACGTGACTGAATGTCACATGAGTAATTCACTCAATGTATTTTATCTTATTTGAACTGCTTTATATTTAATACAAGCTGTAATTTAGGCTTGCAAAACTAGCCTTCAAAATGTTAAGGATGTGTGCAAGTATTTTAGCAAGCTTGCTTAATCTCAGCTGAAGGAATCAGTAGCTTGATGTAGTTGTAAGAGTTGATGTTTCACGTATTTAATTGACAGTTGCTTTGCAGAGTGCATGCCTGACCGTTCTTTTGCATTGCTCTAGTCCTTTCCCCCACTCTATACTGTTATTTTTCTGTTGCTGTTTTAAGGGATGCAAGTATAATTTTTCTTGAGCTCCTGGAGTAGCAGAAGCTTACGGACTGGTTGATTAGATGTAGTTGAAAATTGCTTGCTGGTGTCTCTTTCATCAGTTGCTGAGAATAGCATTTCAAATGAGGTTTTTCTTTCATTGTTTGTTGACTAGTTCTCTAATTATTTCTCTAATAAAGTTCCAAAAACCCTGAAGTCCTGGTGTGTTCTGCCACAGAACTTGCTGGTGGGTGACGTTGCCTTTCCAACAGAGCACAGGACCTTTATAGTTAAGCATTGAAGGGCTGAAGTTGTGAAAAACCTCAGTATTCACATGACAACTTTGTATAACTTGCCAAACTAATTAGGTATGCTAAGCATAAAGCATGGAGACTTAAAAATACTGATTAGGAATTCTTAATCTGACTATTAATTATGATTTCACTAAAGTTTATATTTCCAATTCGGCATTGCCTTAGAGTAAGATAAAATGCAACAGTACATCTGAATACTTTGTAACATAGATGTTGAGATACAAACAACTAATTTAATTTCGAATTTAAAGCAACCTTTTATTTCTGAAAAGCTTGGTGCTTGGAAGTACCTATAGCTTTTTGTAATTTTTTTTGCTTCTGACAGATTCTGATCTTTTTAAAATGCTGAGTAGTAGTGATGCTAAGAGTGTAAAACTTGTAGGGGAACAAGGGCCTTAAGAACTCATTCTTAAAGATTTAAGTTGTCTAGTTGCTGTAGAAGACAGACTAGCAAGCTAATAAAAAAAATCTCCTGTCCCCTCTCCCTGCAGTGTATCTTCTGTAAAACAAAGCTAGTTTCCCCCCTTTTCTTCCAAAGAATACAGGTTTTGACTCTCATGCATATCATAATGTTAATTTTATCCTGCTTCCTCCCTCTCTCATACTGTGGGAACCTTCTATAGCAGAGAAAAACTTACATGTTTAAATAACCTACTATGAAAAATCCAGAGTTAACATTCTCCATCTGTAAGGAGGACTTCAGACTTGAATTTCTGAATGTGTGGCGATGGAGACTAAACGTGTGGTCATGTGCAGCCTAATTTGTGGGCAGTATTGTATGTTGTGCTCTGCCCTGCTTCTCGGTTTGGTGATGTACTTCTTTTCTCACAGTGCTGTTCTGATATATTTGAAGCATTCTGAGTATTATAAACTGGCTATAGCTAAATCAAGTTTACAATGTGGAAGGCTTAGTTACTGAATTTTTACTTTATGCAGGGGAGACAGGTCTCATTTCATGTGTGTTCTGATGTCTTGAAAATGCGGTAATAAAAATATAAAACTCCAGTCTTTCTCCTGCACAAACCTCACTGGTAGTAAAAGCTTTCCTGGATGCCTAACTTCTCTTTTTCTCATTTTCAACTTAAGTGTACTAATTTTAAAAACATCACATCTGGTCTTCTAGATTTGTCTTGGTTTTTTAATGTCATGAACATTTCTGTGCCTGCTTTTCACAGTTTGTGAACCTTTAGACGTGAGACCGAGAGAGATTGCAATTACATCTAGTTTCAGATATTTAGAGGTGTCAATAAAAAGGATCTGTTTAAGTTACTGCCATTTTCAGATTCATATTGTCATCTTCAGAGAATATGTTCTTGTTTAATTCTTACTGGAACAAACCTCTGGGACACATTGTCCTTGGCTCATATTTGCCAAAGTAGTGTTCCCCCCTGGAATGGACATCAGGTAGCTTGAGCTAAGGAAATGACGTATCATTTGTATGTGGGAAGCTTGATCTGTCTTTGTATAGATCTGGCATTTGAGGTGTGTCAGGAGCTCTTCCGTTTCATAGCTTGTGTGGGGAGAAGAGAAAGCAGAGTCCCCTGACTGCTGCACAGTGCAGTTCAAGTGCCTACTTATTTAGCTTTGCTTTACTATAAGATGGATTACTCAGCAACTTCATGGTTTTGCTTAACTTGCGCTTCAGAGCTGGGGAAACAATAAGCATTTTCCCCCTTTGTTTTTGTTTTTTTCCTTGAGTTTAATTGACATGGAACAACTCTCCATTACTATCTGTGACACAGGCATGACAGAGGTAGTCAGGCTTTTCCTCGATCTGGAGGCTAACCAAGAGAAGGATAAGAAAATAAGGGCTTGCTCTGCTGGGTTGAGGTGCCTGAAGCAGCAGAGTAAGGAAAACTTGTGGTACCTGAACCAAGGGAGAGTCATGGGGCAGCTGAAGTGGCATTCTGCTTAAAATACAGTTGTGTCATTAGACTGCTAATAACTCAACTTGGAGACAGTTAACTCCTAAGTAATAGTTCATTACAGTAATAGTTCATTACAGGCTGCTCAACTGGCTTTTCCTTAGGGGTTTTTAAGTCAGGGATAAATGGGGGGAATCAGACTGTCAGGCATTTCGTTTAATGGTAAAACTAGGTTGGCAAAAGCAGTTACTGCTGTCAGCTTTTCAGATGAGGTAAGTTCAGGTGAAATATTCCAGCTACATTTGCATGTTAAATGATCATGCGCATGATGAAGCAGGGAGTGAAGGTATCGTTTTAGCATCACTTAATATCTTTAAATGGTAATTTATCCTGTGTTTTAATCTCACTTGAACTAACTATATCACTCGTGGCACCCCATGCTGATGTTATTGGCAGATAGGGGAGTTTGGCATGGCAACGATGGTGCATGTTTTTTTGTATGTCCTGTTTAATTTGTGTTTTAACTATGTATGAGAAACATCATCTTCTTATTCTTTGTCTTTGCTGTTCAGTGGCAATACCCACCTTGACCGTTTTAATATTAGGAAATGGTTTTGGGAACGTAATGCTGGTTGGAGCAATGTTTTTAATGATGCAGACTTTAAAAGAATCAAATCACTGTAAGTTCTACACTGACAGCACTTACATATCACTTTAAAGAAACCCAATATGTTAATCTCTACAGATAAAGCATGTGCCTTTGTGCTTCACAGTACAAAATTTTACTGAACTTCAGGGCTGGCATGGTGTGACTCAAAGCACCTACGGTTAGAAGCCCAAGTACCTTATATGAATCATAGAATGGTTTGGGTTGGAAGAGGCCTTAAAGATCATCTAGTTCCAACCCCCCTGCCATGGGCAGGGACACCTCCCACTAGACCAGGCTGCTCAAAGCCCCATCCAGCCTGGCCTTGAACACTTCCAGGGATGGGGTATCCACAACTTCCCTGGGCAACATGTTCCACCCTCGGAGTAAGGAATTTCTTCCTGATATCTAATCTAAGTCTCCCCTCTTTCAGTTTAAAACCGTTACCTGCCTCGTCCTATCACTATGCTCCCTGATAAAGAGTCCCTCTCCATCTTTCCTGTAGGCCCCCTTTAGGTACTGGAAGGCTGCAGTAAGGACTCCTGGAGCCTTCTCTTCTCCAGGATGAACAATGCCAGTTCTCTCAGCCTGTCCTCATAGGAGAGGTGCTCCAGCTCTCTGATCATCTTTGTGGCCCTCCTCTGGACCTGCTCCAACAGGTTGTTGTGTTGGGGGGCCTCAGAGCTGGATGTAGTACTCCAGGTGGGGTCTCACAAGAGCAGAATGCGGGGGGGAATCACAGAATGGTTTAGGTTGGAAGGGACCTTAAAGATCATCCAGTTCCAACCCCCCTGCCATGGACAGGGACACCTCCCACTAGACCAGGCTGCTCAAAGCCCCATCCAGCCTGGCCTTGAACACTTCCAGGGATGGGGTGTTCACAGCTTCCCTGGGCAACCTGTTCCAGTGCCTCACCACCCTCACAGTAAAGAATTTCTTCCTGATATCCAGTCTAAATTTACCCTCATTCAGTTTGAAGCTGTTACCCCTCATCCTATCACTACACTCCCTGATAAAGAGTCCCTCCCCATCTCTCCTGTAGGCCCCCTTTAGGTATTGGACGGCTGCTATAAGGTCTCCCTGGAGCCTTCTCTTCTCGAGGCTGAACAACCCCAACTCTCAGCCTGTCCTCATAGCAGAGGTGCTCCAGCCCTCTGATCATCTTTGTGGCCCTCCACTAGACCCGTTCCAGGAGGTCCATGTCCTTCTTGTGCTGAGAATCCCCTCTCTCAACCTGCTGGCCACAGTGCTCTTGATGCAGCGCAGGATACAGTTGGTTTTCTGGGCTGCAAGCGCACATTGCTGGCTCATGTTGAGCGTCTCATCCACCAACACTCTCAAGTCCTTCTCCTCAGGGCTGCTCTCAATCCATTCTCCACCCAGCCTGTATTTGTGCTTGGGATTGCCTCAGCCCAAGTGCAGCACCTTGCGCTTGGCCTTGTTGAACTTCATGAGGTTCACATGGGCCCACCTCTCAAGCCTGTCAAGGTCCCTCTGGATGGCATCCCTTCCCTCCAGCATGTCAAACCACCACAGAGCTTGATGTTGCTGTCAGACTTGCTGATGGTGCACTCCATCCCACTGTCTGTGCCTCCGTTGTATGAACGATGGAGAGAAGCAGATTGTTTTTCAGGGCAGTGCAGAGCAGCTTCAGTGTCTGAAGTTGAGCAGTGGGAATAATCTTCTGTCTTTTAAGATTTGTGAATGTATAGTCTCCTGGCTTCATTCTAAAGGGGTTAATTCCAACCTTCTATTAGCTCACTAAAATAAGAGCTTGATGAAGAGCTAGGTGAATTCTAGATGTTCTGCATTTAATATGTAATTTATGACCCTACTGGTAATCTAGAACACAGTGCATTAGTTTCCACGACTTGTTTGTCTTCTAGCTGGTTTACGGCCAGGGAAGTTTGCTCATGACTCAATGTAGTAAGTGCAGCATATTACTTTTTTTTTTTTTCTTGCTCTGTTAGCAGCAGTGCTGTTGGGAGTTGGAGACCATAGGTCAGAGGAGATGTTGTTAAAACATCCAGTTTAGCTGAGATGTGCACAGGTGGATCATGTGTCCTCTTTGTTCATGCAAATGTAAAGTAAAAAGCAGTGGTTTTACCTCTATAGGTCAAAAGTTCTTCAGTATTCATAGAAGAGCTGCTGACACCAGGGTGGATCTCGCTGCAAACTTGTTTATTTTTCCGATGGCTGAGTCAGGGTCATGGCAGAACTTGTGGCATCTTTTGGCATTTGCTCCCACTGACTGAACTACTGGTCTGTGTTGCTCCGTATTTCTGCTTGTGCCTTAGTAGTAAGGTGCTGTAGGGATTGCATCTCTGGGTTCAGGTATGATGCCTCATCTCCCCAGGGTCCTTTGAACTGTGCAGGCTCTGAGCTATAAACCTTCTTTAAATAGGCAGACTTTTAAAATAAATTGCTATTCAATTAATTGATACCAACATGGAGAGTATGAGTATGTTGCAGGATGCTAAACAATGGGAGTTAGGATGCGTCATCGATGCATGATCAAGTATGGTATTGGAAGTAAAATTAATAAACGGCATACTGAATGAAGCAATAAATGCAGATAAGCTTTGAATATGCAAACAGATGGATATGGCTTTCACAGTGCACATTCCAGACAAAATTACTTGCTTTCCATCTTTTAAAATGACTGGTAAAGCAGAGAGATGTTAAAAAATATGAAACTGCCTAGGATTTTCAGTATGCTGTATTTAGAACCTGTTGTTCATCTATAGAGTTAGCATGGAATATTCAGCATTTGTCACTCTTCTTCTTTGGTGTAAACTTTGTTCTCTGAAGCTCATGTGTCTCCTAAGATAGCTTCTGTGTGCTGCTTGCTTTCCGTAGTGAGAAGTGAAAGTGTAATGACAGTTAACTGGCAGCCATGAAGTTTGCTGCGCTGCCCCCCCGCCCTTTCTTTTCCCCCCATCCCAGTGCTCAGATGTGTAAAGCTTAATATAGTAGGCATAAATCTAGGAAACAATGCCTACATGATAATGCAATCCACTGTATGTATTTACCCTGTTTCTTAGCTTTCATCATCAATACAATTCCTTTTTAGTAGTTAACAGAAGTTAACTAACTGAAAAGTCTGAGAAGATATATTGTGTTCCTGATAAAAAAAAATATTTTTTTTTTAAGAGGACAGTTCCTAGCTAGAATGAGACAAGTTAGGCAAAAATCTAATTAGTTGTAGGCACGCTTGATATCTAGTATGAGTGCTCCGTCTTTTTATTTGAACATAAATATGTATTCTTGTAAAGCTTCATTCCATACAAGTAGGGACTGTGGCTTGTATTGTGTGTAGGCTCTCTGGGATTTCACACTCTGATTGTATTATCTGTCATGAGATCTACACTGTTTTTAAAACACACTTTAATATTTCTGGAGCTTCTGTTAGTGTGGAGCAAATATTTTGCAAGTATCAAACATCCTGCTCAGTTTGCATTTTCTTTTTTCAAATAAATTGTTCATTTTCATGTGCTATGCTGAAAAAGTATGTCACCAAAGAAGTAACTTCATGGTAGTTTCACTTCTGATTAGCATTACTTTAGAGATTGGATTTCCTGAAAGTAAAAGTCAGTTAAACTTGATCTATATCAGTCATTCTGAAATATTCTGTGCAAACTTAAAAGCTCTTAAGTATTGAAAGCATTTTGTTTCCTGTTCATTGTGGCAACTAAATCTTCTGATTCAGTATAAAACCACTTTTAAACCAAGTTGCATGGTTCAGTTAAGTGAGAATCATAGAACTGCCTAGGTTGGAAGGGACCTTTTAGATCATCTAATCCAACCATCAACGTAACTCTTGACAAAAACCATCACTAAACCGTATCTCTAAGCACTATGTCTACCCATCTTTTAAATACCTCCAGGGATGGGGACTCTACCACTTCCTGGACAGCCTGTTCAAATGCTTAATAACCCTTTCAGTGCATAAATTTTTCCCAATATCCAGTCTAAACCCCCCACCCCACCCCCCTGGCACTACTTGAGGCTGTTTCCTCTTGTCCGATCGCCTGTTACCTGGGAGAAGAGACCAACCCCCACCTCGCTACAACCTCCTTTCAGGTAGTTATAGAGAGCCATAAGGTCTCCCCTCAGCTTCCTTTTCTCCAGGCTAAACAATCCCAGCCCCTGCAGACTCCTCATAAGATTTTTTTTTTTTTTTTTTTTTTTTTTTCTCCAGACCCCTCACCAGCTTTGTTGCCCTTCTCTGGACCTGCTCCAGCACCTCAGTGTCTTTTTTGTGGTGAGGGGCCCAAAACTGGACACAGTACTCGAGGTGGGGCCTCACCAGTGCCGAGTACAGAGGCACGATCACTTCCCTACTCCTGCTGGCCACGTTGTTCCTGATACAGGCCAGGATGCTGTTGGCCTTCTTGGCCACCTGGGCACACTGCTGGCTCATATTCAGCTGGCAGTCAACTAACACCCCCAAGTTGATTCTCAGAATGCCTCTGTCTCAGTGTTAGCTCATAACGCATCTTATAAGTGAAAAATGACTTATAACTTGTCTCCGTAATAGAAAAGGCATATAGACTTTCATGGATTTTTCTTTTAAAATCTAATAAAAATCTTTGAGTAACAGCCTTGTAATAGGAACTCATTGATCTGCTGTTTCTTTATAGCTTGCATGTAAAATTGTGAACCGGAAGACTAGAATTAATCTTCCCAAAAATGGACAAAACCCCTCTGAAGGGAAACTGCTGAATGAAAAGGAGGTTCTTGCAGTGTCTCTTTGTCAACAAATCCAGGTTCTTATAACCATAGTAGAAACACAACATAAAGATGTCAGATCTCTCCAATCTATTCCATCTGATGCATGTCCTTTGAACTTGTTTCAGAGAATCATAGAATGGTTTGGGTTGGAAGGGACCTTAAAGATCATCTAGTTCCAACCCTCCTGCCATGGGCAGGGACACCTCCCACTAGACCAGGCTGCTCAAAGCCCCATCCAGCCTGGCCTTGAACACTTCCAGGGATGGGGTGTCCACAACTTCCCTGGGCAACCTGTTCCAGTGCCTCACCACCCTCAGAGCAAAAAATTTCTTCTTAATATCTAATCTAAATTGTATCTTTACGATTTGTCTTTAACAATGTATGTTGGCAATGTCTTTTGAGTTGCTTAAGTCATGTGGCAGACTTTTTATTGTAGTTTTATTATGCATCTGTACTCTTGCATAAAGGGAAGAATTGCCTTAGAAGGAGCTTTTCATTTCCACTTTCAAAAGCGTGTGACTGTAGGTTTATCTTTAGATAGAGAAAAATAAAATCAATACTTTGATATTGTTCTTTGTCAAAGGAAAGTATTCTGCCTTTTGGGAAACTAAATCTGCTAAAACAAACTAGAAATTACAGATGTTCAAGGTGGTCAAATTTTTTTGGGGTAACATAATTCTTTAATAAATTGAATTTGAGAAAGATTTTAGGTAAATGTTGTTAGCAAAGAGAGAATAGGAAAATTCCATCCTTCCTTTCTTCTATGCTTCGTCTACCTCTCTTCCCTTGCCTGCCAAAAAGAGTTTTCCGTTTTCCTTAAAGGACAGGTAAATCTAACTGCACTAGAATTTGGAGTATAACACTAAAAGTAGTAGTTCTTAAACTGCAAGGCTTGTTTCTTTTAGCATGTGACCTCTAGAAATCTGTTGAAACCTTAAAACTTTCCCTGTCTATCATAGTTGGTTTGTTGTTGACAATGGTCCTTTGCTCAATCTGAAAATTAGTATAGAATTTTCAGTTAAGGTCTTGTGCTAGTTTGCAATTATCTCCTTATTTAATTCTTGCTGAATTTGATGGCTTGCAGGTTGGATCAGTTTCTTGTGCCTTTTCCTAAATGACCTTTAAGTTTTTGTTACAATTACTGTGGCACTTAAGTATATCTCAGCTTGAGGGTGTCAGTGTATCTCATATGCCAGCACAGCCAATTAAATTAAACTGAACGAAGTAACAAATTGGAATAAGGATTTGAGATGAAACAAAGTTGTGTATTCACCTCCAAGTTTCCTTTTCTTCTTGGAAAAAGCATTTTGGATACTGCAGAAAATGTGTGTCCAAAGATTAAGCCTGAAAAAGGGGAAATTGCTAGTGTGAAAGGAATCTCACTTAGTTATTCTAATATGAATGAAAAGATTAATTTGCAAATGAAAATTACTTATGCCTCACTGTCAGACTTCCGAATGACCAAAGAAGTGAGAAAATGTGGTGTTTGAAGTTTTGTTGATCTGAGCTGTAGTTGAGAAATGAGGACTTGATATTTACTCTCAGAAGTGATATACTAAACTTGCTTGTTTTTGGTGCTTTTCTGCAGTGTAGTGGTAATATTTTGAGCACCTGTAAATTTATACTGCATCAGTTGTTTCATGTTTGAATGCAATTAACTGTAAATGCAAGCTGATCTGGACCAGCTTTGTAATAAGGATAGTTTTATGTTGAAGGAAGTCATAAGGGGGCTAAAACTGACCTTTATAAAGGCCTTTCTGTTCTAGTGTGAGGAAGATGGTCAAAGTGGAGCTTCTGGTTCTAAACTTTGCAAGACTTGCAAATTTGAACTTCCTAGGTACTTGGGCCTTTGCTTAATGAACTTTACATCTTGATTACTAATGCTGGAGGACAAATTTGCATTCTTGCTCTTTGTTGTATGGTTTCTAGTGCTGATTCCAAGTTACTGCTACTAGGAACTGTTGCAAGGTACCTTAAAAATATTCATGGAGTTCACCTCTACAATCCCAGTATGGGGAGTATACCAAAATGACGTGCTTAATTTTAAGTCTATTTATGTGGGAGAGCACAGACTCTTCCAGATGCTTATTGACTTGAGGAAACACCATTAAGCATGTGGTAAATTTCCTTCCCTTTCTGGAAAGCAGTTAAGAAATAAAGCATTATATAGAGAGATGCTTAATACTACTGGACTACTGGTGCATAGAGTTTCATTTCCCTTCATCCCCTTAAATGATTTAGAAGAAAAATGAGCCTTATATAATGGCTGGACAGCTGGTGTATTTATATTGAGAAAATGTTTACTACTTCTGACTGGCTTTTGAAATATTATATACAATAATACAATGCCTACTCAAGGTAAAAGGCAGCTTTCTAGTGGAAAGAATTGGTGACTGAATTTGTTGTTGGCCAGGACAGTATTTTGCTCCTTTTCCACAACTTTGTACTTGAATTTTGTACACCTTGTAGAATGCATATTGAGTGACACCCTGCATATCTGCTTGGCCCGGTTAGAAGGGAAGAATGGTCTTTCTTGTAAGATTGTGTATTGAAAGACAATGGGTACGTAGGCCCCAAAGCTCAGCTATGTCGAATAAATGATAGCAGGATGTGTTTTGTCTTAGTCTCCAATATGAACTGATCAGGCCTGCATGAATCTCTGCCAATAGTGGCGACGCTTGTATGTTGTATACTCTTGCTTCTGAGTTGAGCCACCTTAGAAACTTGATATACTTGCAAAAGACCAACCACAATGCCTTTGTTACAGTAAAGGTGGTCATCATCTTCACTTATGAAGGAAAGACTAACAAAATAAGTTTAAAATAAGGAAAAGTGGTCCAATTAATGTGTTTATAGCTTGTAATTTTAAAAATGAAGACTAATACCTCATTACTTTCCATTGTAGCGTGCATCTCTAATCTGTCAGATAGTGTTTTGAATATTTTCTGCAGTGATTTGTTATCTTGGTGACAAGATCTATCCTTCTTTCATCATACATGCTCTTACAGTGCAATGTGTTGAATGCTTGCATTCTTAAAGGTAGTTTTAATTTTGTGGGGTAAACAGTAATTCTAAAATCCCAGGTTTTCTTGTAAGATTTAACTAAATAACAGTGCAGGATAAATAAAAAAATCTTAGATGCTTGGTTTGTAATAGCATAATGATGGACATCTGCATCCAATTTATGTGTGAAGACTGAATCTGACAGTTCTACTTAACCTTCTGCTATGATGAAATACCAGGATTTAAAAAACATACTTGAGTCATCTTGTCCTTTTAGTACGTATATTAACAGAGGGAGAACAGGAGCCTACTGAAGCTACTCTTAGTAATTTGGGTTTTAGTGGAAGATGGGATGGAGAAGTGAGCGAAGGCCTGGCAGAATAACCTATCAGACTTCTCTCCTAAGGCTGCATGTGAAAGCTTCATGTTGAGAAGGTCGGTCCCTCCTGTCAGTCTTTTACCAATCCCGCTCATCATCCGGTACAGACCATGCAAGAACTTGTCCTTGGTTAACCAGTGGCACTCAGTTGGAAACCATAACCAAAAAGAAAATTAACTGTTACTTGTAGCAGCAGGTGGGACAAGTTTTTTACATTTCAGTGGCCCTTGGTGGTGGCTGAAGAAGCGATGAGGTAGGGACAGCGTGGGCTTTTCACCTGGGTTTGCAGCATGGCAGCATAGAGCAGTAACTGTGGATACTCATTTCTGTGTGGGGAAACAGGATAAGAGCTTTTCCTTGTCCCTGGACTTGAACCTCACACCTGCAAATGAATGACCAAAATAAAAGGTTCTGTAGGGAAGGTCCTGTCCCATCTACTGTGTATCCTTACAAGTTTAATGTGTCTGTTAATGCAGCAAGTACCTACAAAATATGCTACTGCTCTGCCGTCTCGGAGATTTTTGCTGAATACACTGTATTATGGTTAGACTTTAGTAAGCCTTGAGCATGCATCTGAACCAGTGTAAGCTATGTGATAGTTGTACTGTTACGGATTGTTAGCTTGATTGATTTTCCTACTTCTAAGTAATTGCATAGGAATTTCACATTCAAAATGGTTCATGTGCGCTTTAAGAATAAATAACTTCGCAGGCTTGTGAGCACAGCTGTGTATGCAGCAAGCGGCAGTTGCTTTCAAGGCTGGATGTTAGACAAGAAACACTAGAATCAGTACATGCATACGGGCATGAAAAACAGAAAAAAAGCTGTTTGTGTTTTTTTGGATGGTTGTCAAATCTTGTTTATTTTGGTGGAACAATTTTGAGTCCTGCAAAACCACAAGAGAGCAGCTCCTTTCCTTCTTTGCCATCAGGAGCCTCTACTTTGAGGGTGGTAACCTACCTATTATGTTCGAGTCATACCTATTGAGTATAGACCAAGCATTAAAATACTGTGATCCTGCAGCAACACCCGATAAAGCTGTGAAGGAAGGCGCTAAACCATAACGTATAGCTCAGCATATAAACTATATGTTATTTTCATTGCTAGTTAAGTTTGAAGTTCTAGATACTTAACTATAAAACTGAGAAAAGTTCTGTTGGGCGGTACAGTTGTGATGCTAAACTTCATTGTGCAATAGGAATTGTGATGCATAGGGAATAGCTGTTCAACAGGACGCTAAGCTGAAAACTAGTTTTTGAAATGTGCAGTAAGAACTGTGGGTTTGGTTTTTTTTTTTTTTAAATAAAGCAAAAGTGCATACTCTTGAGTTATGGTGTTTTTTTTAAAAAAGGTTTCATTCTGAACATCATTTCTCTGAACGGCTTCTAATGTTTAACCTGAGTAGGTTGAAATACCTGTGGAGTGAGACAAACTGTGCTGCTAAGTGTATGATCAACAATGGAAAAAGAACGCCTACGTTTCACAGGTCCTAAACCCTCTCTCTCAGATGATACAGTGGTACAATTCTTGAAGTTTATTTTCTGTAACAAGCAACAACCCAGATATTACTAAAGACCTCTTTCAGCTTATTGGTGTTTCCGTGAAGTGTTGGGCTTTTATAGGAAACAGTGAAAGATGGGAACGTACCTTGAACATATAGTTCTTCAGTCAGTGTCTATTTTGCTGGCCTATGGGTTAAATTGCCAGTATGTCCATCAGTATTACTTGTGCTCATGCAGCTGGGTTATAGGAAGAGATCCTTTCAAATACTTTGACACAGTTTCTAAAATGTATATTCAGCAAGCAAAATCTGTGGGCTTTGTGGGTATTCTGTAACAGTTGCCAGGACTTCTAAATATTATGACTCGGCTTTTTCTTTTTCCAAACAGTTTTGTTGGAACCTCATTTTCAGAGGGATAGATGGTGGCTACCTAAAGCTTAGGTACTCTCATAGTAGCTCCAGTTGACTGTAGAATATTAGTAGACATTATTTCAAGGAATAATTCTAAACTTAAGGCTTTTTCCTCTTTTCTCTACTTCAGACTTCCCACCACTGTCCTACTCCCCGCATTCCAGAATGTTTCTCAATGTATTTTTTTGTTCTATTTCAGGGAATACCTTGGAAAGCAGTTGCAGTCAGAACAACCTCAAACGGCCACCGCACGGAGCTGAACACTTCCATCAGTTCATATTTATAACTACAACATGTTTGTCTTTAAATTACTGTCAAGGAAACGCTGAAATCACATGTTCTTTGCCTGATACTAGTGCATAAACTTTCCAGCTTTCCTCCAGTGTTGTTGGCTTAGTAAAAATTTGTTTGTTCAATTAGTTCTGATGATTATGGCTATTAGCTTCCTGTTGTATTCTGAATGTATATGAGGAAATGTGGCTAATATATTGCATTTGTTTCATGTATTTATTCTCATAATAAAGAATGTTATTAAAGGATATTAATTCCATGTTATAATTAGCCTAGAAAAAATGTTCTTTTCTTTTAGTGGCTTATCAGTGTTGTCACTTTCCAAGAAAAGCAAGCAGTCCCTATATGTCTCCAGACAAATTAATAAAGCTTTGACGTGGCGTTCTGTGGGAAATGCAATAGCCTGAAAAATGCTGATTATCGGTACTAAAATATATACCAGGTCTTGAAACAGTGTTAAAAATGTGTGCAAATGCGTGGGGTTTTTTGCGGGGTGTGGGACTTCTCTCTTGTTAGAGACTACATTAAAAAGTCTGGACATGAGAAAAGGAAAAGAAAGTGAACACTCCTCTAATGAAAACTGATACACTTAAGATTATTAGTTGAGCTGTAAAACATCAATGTTAAGGCTGTAGACAGAATTCTGTGATCAGAGATCAAGTTGGTTTTTTTTTTTTTTAATAACAAATGTGTAGTAACTGATGAACTTGGAATTTCATGAAGTGTTTTCGTTGTTGAAAATACTTGTAAATGTTAGGGTTCTGGTGTCATTCTAGAATGCATTGTACTTTCTTGATAGCCAAATTATTTGGCTTAGTATAAATTTTTGCTGTGTTTTGTAGCTCCTGATAGTAAAAAAGATGTAAGCATCAATAAATCAAAGGTGGTATTGGATTGGCATGTGAAAACAATCTTGTTGCATGTATAGGAGCGTGGCTTCAGGCACTTACAACACTAAGCAGTTAACATTCTTCTGATTCAGTTTTAGAATGAAAAGAAAATATGAGAGGACATGGTTTATTCTTTTCAGTAGTCTTGTGTTGTGCAAGTCTCTGAGGAGCTTTAGGGTACTTTGTCATCAAGTAAAAAAAAAAATCGGGGAAAACTTTTCTTACCCAGTCTGGATTTTCATCATATATAACTAAAATTTGACCACTGTTGCAATGGAGAGAGAAAAGGCCTTTAGGGGATGACAGTTTGAGCATTTCTTGGCCTGCTTAACTAAAATAGGAGTGTGTAAATTAATGACTGTTGCTTACTTATACATATAGGAGGATAGATGCTGAAGCCTGAAAAGAATTAAACTGACTTTACTTGGAGTGAGGGTTATCTGAATGGATCTTAGCCCAGCCCTGCATGTTCCCACAGTGATGAGGGATGCTGGTGGTGTGGAAAGCTGTTGGGAGGACAAGGTGCACCTACACTGCCATTTTTATCTTGGATGGGTTGAGTGCTCTTGAAATAAATTGGAGTCTTCCCCACTTTTCACACTTCAGTTTGCATCACATGATGGTGTCAGTGCATAAATGAGGCGATTTGCGGATAAACTGCAGGATGCGTCCTGTGTTTCTTGGCTACTTGGCAAGTGCTCAGCCCACCGGACCAGGTAAGATTTTCTTTGAAGTATGGACCTTTGAAATGCATTCGGAGTGAAAACTGGTTTCTTAGCACCAAATGTCTTGCCCTACAAGTCACATTCTCATGTCATGCTTCTTGCTGATGTAAACATAGCCTAAGACTTATCTTGAAGGGGCTGTAAAAGGTTGGTCCCACGGTTACGGCTGTAATGTTGGGCACAAGAACCATGACAGGGCATTAATGGGGAGGCAACCACTTGTACTTTTTGCAAGCTAGAAATAACCAAGCTATTCACAACGTGAAACAGAATTGCTTACAGGGGTTGTCCTCAAACATCTAAATGTGGTCATATATTATACAAGTAAATTCTCTCTGTTGCCTTGCTAGTATTACTCTGTGCATAGTTTAATTCTTTATTATGTGGTCTGTTTCTAAGCTACGCGATACCTGGTGTTCTCCATTTAGTTAGAAATCTGGAGACAGAAAAAGGTATGTAAAGAAATGATGGTGATGTTTCACTTATATCAGCGTCCAATTTTGATACTCTGGTGTCTGTGGAACCTGAAAGCCATGACACTTCTAGCCCCTGGTGGTAACATTTAGGTGGCTCAAGGGTTGTGATCTCAGGGGGTTTGTGCCAACAACTGTACAGTTAGAAGCCTGGGAACTCAGTGGGGTGGGGTTATGAAGGATCTGTCTGTGCAGCTGGTAATTTGGACTGTGAAGTTGCTGGAGCTGAGATTTCTGCAGGAGTCAAAGTGCTCGCTGTGTCCCTAGAGGTCCTGGGGAGTCTCGGCATAGAAGGGAGCTGCGAACCAGTTCCCATCTCCCATCCTATGGCAGGTATCTGTAGGTGCTGGAAGGCCTTGGATCCATGATCCCAAGGGAGAAAATGGGGCAAAGCTGTCCTTGGAACCTTTAACCTTTGAAATCAGGAAACTCAAACAAACCTTTTTGTTGAATTTCAACCAATTCATAAAACTTCTACTGCATCTAGTTTTTGTCTGAGAAGTTATAATTAGCTGTAGCTACTGAGCACTATTTGTACTGTTCATCTGTTTGCGTTAGCTCACTTAACCTGCGCAGCCTCATTCTCCCAAAATCTGGCATGGGGCAGGTAGGCAGATGCCATGGTGGCAGATTGAACGCCTCAGGGCGTGTGATGGCAGCGTGGGCAGAGCTCGGTGTTAGGAAAAGAAGTGTGTGCCAGCAGCTTGCTTCCTTCCCTCTGGTGACATGAAGATTGAGAGATGACTGGAGATTAGCTGCCATAATGATTAACTTCCTTCTAAAGCAAGGAGATAGTTACCTTTTTCCAAATTAAGGTAATCAGTCTTTATGAAATTTTTTCTCAATTTTCCTAATTCTTGTTTTCACTCTTATATTGCACCCAGGAATAAATGGAGTTTAATTGTCCTGTAATGAAAGTAACTGAGTCTTTGAGATCTTTATAAGCTGGCTAAAGTTTTCCATTTGAGGTTTCTTTTGCTTTTCATGATACGTCTGCTTAAGTGATTTCCTTTAAACTTTGGTCTTGGTCTGAAATCTAAATGAAAATAAATTTGAATAAGTTTGCAAGATGCAGCAACTGTGGAAAGAATTTAAACCTGTCACAATTCAATGCAGGAGGGATGGAGGGGAAACATGACGAAGAACAGTTCTGACCTCTGGAACTAAGGCTTAGTCATATGCTTGGTGCATGTTTGTTATTCCCACAAGCCACTTGAGATCTTCAGGCCTGCAGCTGGATGGAGAGGAGGCCTGATCTTGGTCTTGGCCAGTGTGGGCTACTCTGCTAGAAAGAAACCAGGGCTGAGCAGGAGATGAGCCACCTGGCCCCTGGATGTACCATGTTTCATCGAACCTCTCTTCAGTAGCTCATCGGAGCTGCAAAACTGCCTTTGTGTACCTGCGTGATCAAATGAAGATCGTCAACAATTTCTAATACTCAATCTGCTGGGTCAATATTTTTTCTGGTGAATATGATGGTGAATTCTGATGAATATGGTTTTAGATGTGGTGTTAGGGGATATGGCGTAGGGGAGGACTTTGTAAAGTGGGGTTGATGGTTGGACTCGATGATCCCAAGGGTCTTTCCAACCTAAATGATTCTATGATTCCATGATGTGCTAGCTTTAGCCTAGTGACAGGGTCTGAGGAAATCCTGTTGGCTTATCTCTATCCAAAAGCTTTTGCTTTTTCCTTTGTCAGCTTCTGCAGAGTCGTCGTGAGTTGTCTTTCTAGAACCACGTGCTGCGTCAAAGTCGAGAAATGGAGCTAGTGCTCTTGCGCTGATCAGGTGTGTTATTAACTTGGTTTTATTTGCTTCCTCTTAGACTCCAAAATGATTATTCAAAAAATGCTAGGTGTAGCATTTAGGGAGTTACAGTTACCTGGGAACTCTTCTTACCTTGGGATATACATATTTCATTGGTGCAGGCGGTTCTGAGATGCGTCAGCCATCGCTGCACGCAAATTATGTGCTAAAAACTGTCAGCATCCTTTGTTTAAGAATATTTTTCATGACCTGCCCCTTGTCTTACTGCTGCTTGTGCGGTAAGTTACTGTACAGTAAGGAGCATAATAAAACCAGAAATGGAATAATGGCTGACTGTTATGCAAAGTATCTTGTTTCTGTTACTTGGTTGTATCCAAGAACATTTCTGTGCTATGGGAACTTAATTTTTCTTGGGGGAAAACTTGGAAAAAAAAAAAAGCCCTCTTCATATAAAACTGGGCAGTGGGACAATAATTATTATTATTATTTTTTTCTTCTGATAATCTTACAGATTTTCCCAGAAGTACCCAATTTGTCCCTCTGCTGCAGAAGGGAATAATTAAGTTTTTCATGAGTCATCTTTGGTGCTGTTATGTGCATATTTATAATAAAATTTTTTCAAGGTTCTTCAGTCAGTTTGCCTTGTCTGGATTCTGTGTAGAGACGAATCTGTTAAGCTGAAAACTTAACTTAAATAACTTTTTCAGTGTCGTCATAAGCTGTTTTAAAAAGGCCACGCACATCCAACTCTGCCAAAAAACGGGCAAAAAAATTGGGTACCCAGTTGTGGTGATGACAGTTAAAACCAATTGATTTGGAAATCACAGAACTCCTACAGTATCAGATTATTTTGTAGCAAGAAAACATGACGAATTGCAAACTTGAAGGTCTTTGTTCTTTAGATAACTTTCATGGAAAGGAAGTGTGCAAAACAAGCCTGTTCTGTCAGGTTCAGGTGGCTAAAATATAGCTTTGGATTGTGAGTCTGCCAGTGTGGGGATCACAGTGAGCAGTTTGGGTGTGGATGCATGCAAACACAGGGCAAGGGACTTCGGTCATCAAATAAAAAGATGAAATAATTTTGACATGACATTTACTGAGTTGAAAAATAACCTTTAGAAACGTTCTTTTTTGCTTTTAAGATCTTTTTTTTCAGTTGCAACTTTTTTTTTTTTGCTATAGGATATTTTAATCTCAAAGTATTTACAAAGAATCGTTTTGTATTTGGCTTCCCCATCCTAGCGCACTAGAACTGAGCTGATCCTTTCCTGCCCAAATATACAGGCATGAGACCACTGGTGAGACCCTGAAATTCATCTTGTATGTCTTCAGTTGGAGAAATTGTCCTTGCAAAGTGCACAAATTGTTCCCTCTGTTGTATTTCTGAATGATACTCCTCTCTTAGATGGCACTAAGAACCGAAATACTAATTCTGTCTATGTTACATTCTGGTCCCTCTTAGAATTGGAAGTATTTCCCGGTTTAAATGCATTGTGGTACTACATCAAGCAGATGATGGATGAGATGTAGAAAAAGGGAAACATTTTAGAAAAACTTAGTTATCTTTCTCTGCTGAGAAAGGGTTATTTATGCCTCTTCTGTCTTGTTTTATTTTACCTGTTTTCCTTACATATTCCGATTCAAATTCTGTCAAATACTATTTCTAAAGGAAGAGTCAGGATTTTTAACCTATTGATATCAATCTAGCAAGCCTGTTTAAGTCCAGATCGTTTCTCTTTTTTTTTTCCTTTTCCGCTTACAGGCATTAAATCTCCTAAATTTTATCACCCCTGATTTAATATGCATTGTCCTGATTCCGCCCCCCCCCCCCCCCCCCCCCAAGAAATCTCGAATAGGATGAAACCTTCCCCTAAAGAGAATGCATTAAGCTCCCTAGATTTTGTTTCTATGGAAGTTTCCATTTCCTTACTTTAATTTTATTAGTCTACGTGAATAGCCTTTAGCCTGGAACAAAGCTGAGCCTGTACTTCAGGGCTCTGAGTGCCCTGCAGGGACTTGGCACTGTAACTTCTTTACAAGAGCCTGTTTGTCCTGTCATGCCTCTTTGCCCTTTCTGGAGATGAAAGGGATTCTGTTGAAGGTTCCTGGAATCTTCCTTTTTTTTTCTTGTGTCTTTGTTTCCTAATCCAGTATAGCAATTGATAATTTTGATAAGAATCTTATGATGCAACTCAGTGTGGAGGACAAGTGGTGGATTATTCCACTGAGCCACCGAGATCTTTTTCATCCTGTTCTCCATCCCGTGTCCCTGCTCCCAACACACAGTCTGAATTTCCTATTAGGTGGTTCATTGCATGAGAAAAAAAGTCTTCAGTCATGGACAGTTGCATCTCTTGCACATGGATGAACCTCTGGTCTTCTCTGGCTTTCCTTTCTTTTATGTAGTCTTTGTTTGGTGCCTTTTTTTCCCCCCATCCCTTCTTTCTGCCTCATTCTTCTTTGTCCTGCAGTGTTGCAAGGCTGGTTTTTTTTTTTTTTCTCCTTCACCTGATGCCTCTTTAGTCTCATAATTAAAGACCATTTTTGTCAGGTGTTTTTATTTAACCCGTAGATACTGAATTAACTGTTCTCTATTTCCTCAAATTTGCGTGTGAACTCCATTTCCAGATCCAACTGTAGTCTTCAACTACTCAAAGCTGTATGCAGGGGAAAACTCTTGTGTGTGCCCGTGCAAAACTATTAAGCAGAACTCTTACAGCCATCTTCACTGGGTCTTTTTCAGTGCGGCCTCAGTTGCCATCACTATCCTCTCCCTCTCTCCCTCTCTCCCTCTCTCCCTCTCTCCCTCTCTCCCTCTCTCCCTCTCTCCCTCTCTCCCTCTCTCCCTCTCTCCCTCTCTCCCTCTCTCCCTCTCTCCCTCTCTCCCTCTCTCTCCCCCTCTTTTATTTTTTGAGGAGTAAAGACCATTCATTCCTTGTTTTGTAAAGCCACTTGCCAATTTTTATGTTCTTTATGCAAATGTGGATCTCTAAGTTTGTGTTTTGAGGAGGTGGAGATGTTTTTTCTACAGCAATGGGGGTGCAAACACATCTCTCGCTGGCTGTGAGACTCCGGCTTCAGGTTAGCATAGTTTAAATATTGTCTCTTCTGTTGCTTAAGTGTTGTAGACAGATACAGCAAATCACAATTTGGGTTAAAAAAGCCAATTCATACTATGGAGTAATCCTAGATCACCAGAGACAATAAATACAATACTTGAAATCAATAGATTTTTAAAATATTCCTCTCCACCCCAAGATGACTTGAGAAACAGATGTTGGAAAATTATGATTCTGAAGAGCACGTTCTTGAAGACCTTTTTCATGTAGTGCTTGTCATAAAAGTATTTTATATCCACTCTGGTCATATCTCACAAGATCCAGGCTCTGCAGTATCAGCAGCATGATACTTGAAATTTAATTTGTGCACCGTGGACTCCATAGCCTGACAGAATTAGGTAATGTATACTCAATTTAAATTAAAATTCTGAAATAAAGCAATAATAAAAAAAAGTAATACAAAGGTAACTTTTTTTTTTCTCGTCAGTGCCCTTTTAACCATAAATCAGTACTAGTGAAGTGTAAACCACTTCTGGAGAAACAGTCTCAAACACTCCATTGCTGCTTGCGTAGGTGATGCTAATACCTTACACGAAAGCAAGTTAAATCTTGGTCTTTGTCAAAATAGGCTGTGCCATCTACTCCTCCCTCTGCTCAGTGTCTCAAGCCGTATTTCATTTGAAATGCCTGTGGTGCAACATCTCTAGCTGTTTGCTTCTCCCCCGTGCCCAATCTGAATTCCACAGAAGTAATTGAATTGGGGACATTCGTCAGGTAAATGGATTCCAAAAGAGATCAGTAAATGGAGGATGATTTCTCAAGCCGCGTTTCAGCTGTCAACGCCTTGCGTAGCCTCGCATGGGTTGTAAAAGAATTGATATAGATGCCTTCCCCCGCCCCGCCTCTGTGGACAGACAGCTACGACCTTGCTTATTTTAAAAGAAACCAACAACTAGAACCCCTTAAGAACATACGCCGAGGCTTCAGCGTAGTGCACGTGTAGCAGTTGATTCACCATTCTCCTGAACGCGGCTAACCCTGCTTCCATGCCGTGTCTTGAGACAAATGCTGACTCCTAGGGCAGTGAAGAATTTCTTGCTCTTCCCACTTAACGTTTTGCCTTTCTGGGAGGCTGGCGAAGCAGCAGAAGGGGTTGCATGGCTTGTGCTGAATATATTTCCTTGCTGCCAACTTGTTTCCTTCTGTAAGCAGACCTACAGCTTCATTTTTCTCTTTTCCACTGCAGCCACAGGAAAACCTGCTCCCCCCGAGGCATAAACAGCAGGCAAGCCAGGAGAAGTAATATTTCCTCCTGGGGTAGTTATGGCTAAACAGCTCCATGCAGCTTTTCCAGGGGTGAGAGAGTTGTTTGTACTTCCTTTAAAGCTGCTTTTTCTTAATCTCGATTATATTTTTCCTGTTATGTGAAGCTGTTAGAAATGGCAGATAAAACTTGTCATTTTATGAAGCGGTAGGCAAGCTATTTCCTACCTGAAGCGCCTGGGGAGCGAGTGAAATAGGGCCAGACCTGATCAGATGATGCTTCTGAGAGTTACTCAATGGGGTTATAATAGTCTCGTGGCTTTCTACCTTGCGGCTGACGCGTGCGCCGTGCCTGAGAGGACACGATGCACCTCTACGGGAGCAAGAGCAGCTGGTTGGGTTGCGCAGGTAAAAATACCCGGCAGCAAAGAATCTGTGCAACTCAAGGGCGCTGCTGGGTTTCCATAGCCTGGTCGGGGAGTTGCGGCAGGGAGACGTGTGGCTGAAGGGGCTTCGGGAATAACCCAGGTCCACGGGGTGGTGAGGTTTGGGCACTGGGAGGTGGTCCTGGGGGGAAACATGCAGCTACCTCTCACTTCTGCTTGGACTTCTGTTTTGGTAAGTTCACCTCTCCTAAAGCCCCAACATCTTGGTTGAATTCCTGGTATTGGTCTTTGACAAGTTAAGCTGATGCCTTACATACCTGAAGCAGTATATATAGTCATTTCTGGTTTACTTCCAGAGGGGCTCCTCACTGATGACCAAAGGCTAAACCCTTAATGTTTTCATTGACTTTTCTGAGCTTTTAGAAACTCTTCTGCCAGACCAGGTAGCAACTCATCTGTCTGTTTAAAGTACCTTTTGGCTACAGGATTTTGAATACAGCAATTGCTGTGGAAAGGCCTTTACAACAGGGTCTGCATAAAACTTCTCTAAATCTTTGGGAATTTGCTTATAGTAAACATTACTTCGGCAAAAATACTTACTCTTCTCCTAACATTTTTGAAAATGAGTGACTGGTAAATACGAAGGGGTGACAAAAGTAGAGGACAGATGGTGCTTTTTCTCACCACAACTTCGCAGTAAAGGAGTTAAAGGTTGCAATACTATCAGGAGCTCCTGTCTAGCATAAATAACAGTGACACCGCTTAATTAGACCAGTGCTTGGGAATGCTATTTAATCACCACTATTGCAGCCCAGGATTTGTGATAAGCCAAAGAGGCTAAACAAAAGCAATCTGTGTTCTGATGCAATTTGTTATGAAAATAGTTGGTTATACACCATGCAGACAGAGCGGGCTCCACAGCTAATTTGCCATGTCACCTCCTTTCTGAGACATGGCATCCAGAGATAACTGTTTTGTATTAAACAAGAAGATTTTCATGAGAAAGGGACTGCTTTTTTAGCAGACGCCATGAGCAGTGCAGGGCTTTGCTTGGTAACCCCGTACTGCCCAGACCACTACGGCAGCCGGAGCAGGGCACCAGTGAGGGACCTGCTATTTAGCTGCACTGGTGGATTGCCCTAGAATGAAAGTTATTCTTGATTTTGTCCCTTTTAAAGGCTAATTAAGTGATCTGGTTTCCCTGGGCAGATCTTTGCAGAGACCTCTCCTGAACCAAAGGGTTCCGGCCGGTGCAAGTGTCTGTGCACCAGGTGATGCTGCAGCAGGGAATGGAGGAGGTTTGCACTGGGAGAGGCGAGGGCTCTGAAGCAAAGCCATTCCCCTGTTCCCCCGTGAATTTTTCCTAGGGCTTAACCCGTATTCTTCAAAGGCTGTGAATCCTTGAATTTGTGGAAGCAGAGCACTGTCTCATGATTATAGGAAAGATTCAGCAAAAGCCTGGCTTGTTGGTTCTGCTCCCCCATTCTCAGAGGCTGCAATATTAGTTTCCTTTGTCCTAGTGTTGGTTGTGTTTCTTGCTCCTGCTCTTCCTGTTGGGAGATTGGACCAGAAACCCTCTCCTCTGATGGCTTTAAACCTTCTCGCTTCCAGATTCACTGAAGATATGGTAAGAATATTATAACTTATTCTTGTGCTGATAGTTTCCTCTACCTACCTAACCTTTGGTGGCAGTAACTCTCCCCCCTTGACGCCTCCCAAAGTCACTTAGAGAGAAATCACTTAGAAACGCTGTTACCTCTGTCTCTAGTGGTTCCTAATAGTATTGCAAAATCTGCTTTCTTTTTCGAGTCAATATGCACAAAACAATTAAGAGCATCACAGGCTTGATGTATTAGAAGTGTTAGAAAGCCCTGACGTACTTCGCATCTGTGTTAGAGGGAACGGGTTTATGAGACATGGGCTGTAAACGCGTTACCTGTGATGGAGCTGATACCTCCTCACACAAATGAAAATCTTAAGCATGAAGAGCACAGGCAGAACTAATGAGCTGGTGTATAACTGGAGCCTTAATTACCGAGCTGAGATGCTGTGTTTCTACTTTCTTTGCCAGGTCAGGCTTGTGGCTTTCTGAGGAAGGTCGCAGTATTATATCTAAATTTAAAAAACGCATTAATTAAGCTGTTTACGCAAACACTTTTTTGTTGTTGTTGTTTGCTTTTATAGGGAAGCAAAACAGCTTTTGTAAATGTGGTACTTCATAATTAACTTGTGACTGAGTCTGCTGGTTTGACTTGTTTTTCACACAGAGTGAACTGCCCTAAGATACGACAATACACTTCTTGTGTGTTGTTACCTGAACTTGTATTTTCTCTTGCATCCAAAGAACTATGTGGTCAAATACATCAACCTTCACTTCCCCCTTACCCATCCTAAGTCACTCAGGTATTATTTACTATTGCATTACTCCGTTCCCATGGTAATGTTCTCTTAAAGATAATAGGGAAAGTCACTTCTGTTGTCTCAAAATCTTTTTCCCCAAAGCTGTTTTCCTTTTTTGAGTAGTTTCTTTCTGATGTAAGTGCTGTGATCTTCTGTTAACATCACACAGGTTTCATCGGTGCTTTTGCAGTGGCCTCATAATTTATTTGGTGGGTAGCAAGACGAAGATATGAGGGGAAGATATGTAGGATTAAGCAGGCGTTCAATCAGAGCTAATTCTCTGCCACCTTATTTATTAATCAGGTGGTCCTTCCTGGCAGTGTCATTGCCTTTTCTATGCTGACCAATTTCAAGTCAGTATGAAAGCTGTGCAACAATATTTGGTTTCCAACCCTTGTCCCCTATTTCAGTTGCTTGTTCTGTTTGGCCTTCGCTCGTTAGTGTCTCAAATCACAGAATCACAGGATGGTTTAGGTTGGAAGGGACCTTAAAGATCATCCAGTTCCAACCCCCCTGCCATGGGCAGGGACACCTTCCAATAGACCAGGCTGCTCAAAGCCCCATCCAGCCTGGCTTTGAACACTTCCAGGGTTGGGGCATCCACAACTTCCCTGGACAACCTGTTCCAGTGTCTCACCACCCTCACAGTAAAGAATTTCTTCCTAATACCCAGTCTAAATCTACCCTCTGTCAGTTTGAGGCTGTTACGGCCCAAACGTAACCCAATTCTTGACTGCACTGAATGAGCACCGTCTGTGTTCCTGATGAGGTTAACTAGTATAATACTATAAAAACTTGTAAGGCTTTGGAAGATTATTGAATGTAAGGGTAGAATTTCTTTTTTTTTAATGTGTTCCTAATTTTGTTAGCAGAGAGGATGAAGCTTTTCTGCTTTCTCTAGTTCTGGAGCTAAGAAGAGGTTAACTTCTGCTTGCAAAGACTTAACAGTCTTGTAACATGTTTTCCTGAAATGCAGGACTGTTTGTGCATGCGTGTAGCTACGTAAAAAGCTCTAATTAAGAGGATTTGCAGTCTTCTTCCTGAGCTGAATTGCTCTGAAATATTTCCAAAGTTTAACTGGCTGATTGCTAATGCAGCGTGATTTTTTTTTTTTTTATTTTTAAAAAACTTGTTTAGATGATGAGCTGTTAGTGATTTATTTACCTTAGCTAAATTACTTAGGTCTTATGGTATTGGCAACTACTCTGATCATGATACCAACTGTCCTGTAAGTGTACCTTTTAAGGAGATAATTAATAGCTGTTGAACTAATGAGGCAAATGTGAGGCTCTCCAAGAGACTGAACCAGGGGCTGGAGGGTTCCCACTGTGAAATTGTAGTCAGCATCTTTGGATGGTTGTAATTTATATCCAGCTCCAAGTGGACAGGGGAGCTGGTACTAGAAACAGATCGTCTCTTGGTAGATTACTCTCTACCTTCCATAGAAAGTAAAATATTGGGGCAGAGAATGGGACAAAGTAGTCTGAGAACTTGTTATAGACACAAAAGACAGAGGTTATAGCTCTCTTAGTGAATCAGCTGCTCCAGCAAAACAGATGGAGAAACTTCCCAAGAACACTAGGCTGGTCACAACACCCGTCTGGAGAGAGATACCTGGTTTCAAATTGGCATTTCAAATTAGGCAGACGATGAGGTGTTTGACCATGAGTGTTCCCAACCAGAATGAGTACTCCAACCATTATTTTGAGGCTTGCAGATTTTTCTGTTTAGACTTAAGTTCCTAAAGAGCTTAAATGCTTTTCAGAGTTAATGGGAATTCTCCATAAATAGAATGGAAATTGAATCTAGCCAGGCAAACTTGATTTCATTTTATATGGCAATATAAGTTAATCCACTTAACACCTGCATAAGAGATGGCTCTCATGCACACAGAAGAGCTGATATGATATTGTCTTGATTTTTAATGGAGTGGTTTATTGTTTCTTTCTAAAATTCACTGTAAAATTTCATCCACTTAGATAGAAGCAGTATTGAGTGGATAACTACAGAATTTATTGGATTTATTGAGATTAATTTTGCTCATAAAATGTCTACAAGCAAGTTGTGATTCCATCAGGGTTATTTGTTCTTTAATTTGACTTAACTTCATGTTTAGAACTGGGGTTTGTTCCTCTTTGTTATTGTTGGCAGCAGTTATGTGGTTCACTGATGCCATCATTTTGAGCCAGATGAGCTGCTGTAATTACATAAGTCACAATCTATCACTTATATATCTTGACTGGAGGAAAACAGCCTTGTAATTAGGAGAAAAATTGGAGGCTTTGGGACGGGGAGAAGGATTTGACTCTTGGGGAGCAACAGTAAATGAAGGGGATCAGGAAACTTCTTGACCTAAGCATTATCTAAAATGTCAATCCCAGACACAATAGCTTATTTTTATATCTGTTCTGAGTTCTGATGTGAAATGAAATCTTCTTTTGCAAATTATTTATATTACACTGGTTTCTCCTGGCCCCAATGGGGGCTGCTGCCCTTTTTGCTAGGCATTGTGCAAACTAACAGCATCTTTTTTGTTTGCCTGAAATAGGGTCCATCATCCCATATGTGCTGTATTATCTGCAGAGCCTTGGTGGTTTTAAATGTTGAGTGCTATTATTTATAATTATAAAACTTGAGTACGTGCGGTGGGTTGTTTTCGTCTGGGTAGCAGGCGTAAAAGAAACGCGATCATGTTCACGACAGTCAATTACTACTCAGCCTCATTCTTTAGGTGTACAAAATATAGCATAAGAATTACCGGAAGTTATGGAAGGTGACAAATGTTAATTTGTTGAATTAGTTTGGTAAGGTGACAGATCTCAGTATCAGGAGGGAAAAACACGTGTTCTAATAATTTTTGGTTATTGTACACTTTTCCCTGTGAGCAGCTGTCTGCCTCTGTGGGAAGAGCCATCAGTTCTGTGGCCGTTGTGTTTACGAGGTTATAATAATCTGTAAACAGAAATCCTTAATGTGCTTTCTTGCAAATCTGCAAGCTGTTTCACCTTTTAGGTTACAAAACTGCACCTTCTCCCTTATTATGTGTTCTCGGACTGAATCTGATTCGCGTCCCAACAGATGGATGTGGATGCTCAGCTCCTCAATTTTGC
This sequence comes from Rissa tridactyla, assembly GCF_028500815.1. Taxonomy (NCBI): domain Eukaryota; kingdom Metazoa; phylum Chordata; class Aves; order Charadriiformes; family Laridae; genus Rissa; species Rissa tridactyla. The sequence goes on from NC_071467.1 coordinate 43,758,463, forward strand.
TGAGCAAAGCCAACAGAGGGGTAGTCATAGAATGGGTTGGGTTGGAAGGCACCTTTAAAGATCATCCAGTCCAACCCCCCTGCCATGGCCAGGGACATCTTTCACTAAATCGGGTTGCCCAAAACCCCATTCAACCTGGCCTTGAACACTTCCAGGAATGGGGCATCCACAGCTTCTCTGGGAAATGTCATGCTCAAGTCCCACACTGTCCAGTACAACCTCATTAACCTCCCCCCCCCCCTCCCTCCACCTTCTCATCCATTGATATAATACACAGATACCATTCCCTTAGTCTGTGGAATGCCGCTGTAAAATGTCTGTAAAGTGTCCATTGACAACAAGGTCTTCCTGGAGCCTTTTGTGTTTTTAATTCCAGGATTTCTATGATATTTTATGACCCGAATTGTACAGATGGGGGAATAAGGGTTTTACCAGTGTTCTGCCAGCTTTGCTGTGCCTGGTTTATCCCGTCCTTCTGAGAGTATATCTGCACTTGGTTTTGTAAAGGGAATAAGCTCTGGCTGCCCGAGAAAATAGGTGTCTGCAGCATCCTAAATCCTTATGTTCTCTGATAGAGCTGTTGGAGCAGAGCTTCTGCTTGGCTGCAGAAAGATGAACATCTATGGAAACAGCAGGTATTTTTCACTAGCTGAGGAACAACTACTTGAAATAAGGCAGGCAACTGGTATCTAAGAGCTAAGGTCAAAAAGAGAATTGAATCCTCTGCCTGCGTCTTTAGTGGTGGCTTCATTTGCATCTGTACAATGAGCTGTATAATCTGCTTGGTACTGGGGGACTGTGTGTTTTGTTTTCATTTTATTTTTAAGGCTAAAGCCATATTGTCTTGGAATGTCTCTTCAGTGATATAGAAAATCACTAATAACAAAGGTAAAATGAATGACTCTCCATGGTGTCTGAGCAATATAATTTTTATTTAGACTTCAATACCCATCCCTGGTTTTCTGTTCTGGAAAGTCCTGGTTCTTCAGTTTACTCATTTGCCTATTAAAATCTAGATACTTATCATGAAAAATACCAAAGTTCCCTATAGCTCTTCACAGAATTGTTTTTCTTTATGCTCTGTATCATGGGGAGTCCAGTGTTACACAGCAATATTTATTTCAAGTTATTAATTGCGTTTCCAGTGCTTTTGAAGCAAGTACTTTTATGCATATTTTTCCGTTTTTAGATCACTTGTTCTTACAAATGAGTACTCTAAAGCTTAAACTTTGTTCTCTGAAGGCTGACTGAAGTAAGAGAAGAAAGTAGATAAATTATTTGTAAGAACTGCAATCCGTTCTAACAAAAGAAACTATAATTTTCTCGCATTAAACTTTATGTTCCTTTTAAGCCTTTTTTTTCTATGGAATTGGTTAAAGTCAAAATAAGTACCTGATATAGTCAACCTAAAGCGTTTAGATCTCAAGGATAGTCTGGAAATGCTCGGTGGCAGAGGTTTGTTGAAACACTACCACTTTGTTACTCATGCTCAAACACAGACAGAAAAGGGATGCTGGCACACACTTCTTACCTGGTCAGCACCCAAGTATTCTGCTCAGTGGAATGTGAGAATAAGAATAAAAAGCAGTTTTTTTTTTCTTAGTTTAATCCTGCTGAATGTACAGGAATGATGATGAATAAAGCACCTGAGAATTTGGAAGAATAGGTTTATCCAAACAAGTTATTTCTTTTTTATTTTTTTTTCGTATTAAAAGGTAGAAAAACAAGAAGAGAGAAAAAAGCAAAGAACTGTTTAATGGAAAATTTAAACATATATCGACCATGTAAATTTTGAAAGATAATTTATGACCTGAATTTCAGAATGAAGTAGGCTAGCATGCGAAGACCACCATGGACTTCAAACTGCACAGAAGATCATGTTATTTCTGTAAACATTATTTGGGAAAAACCCCTTTATTTGCTCTCTGTTTTGTGCAATACTTTGCCAATGTGATTTAAAGCTTATTTAATGCAAGAGCACGCGTTATCACTCCTTTGCTATGTTTTTATTTCTGTCTTCAATCACCTTCAAAATGCAGTTCCCCAAAATGTAGTTCTCTAATGTTCCCTTAATATAGTTTATCCAACCCAAGTACCTGAGAGAAGATATTCCTCAGTTTCTAGCTATCGCTGCTGTATATGAGAGGCTCGTGTGTTCTTGATATGTAGAGCCACAGTTTAGCACTGCACAAAAAACCATGGGGACTGAAGTGGACTGAAGTCAACATTTTTTTTGTTAGTATAAAACTAATTAAACGAGACATCAATATAAAGGCTGTAATAATGAAGGCATAGGAAAAATCCAGGGATACAGAAAAACTCCAAAAGAGGAGATGTGAGATGCTCTAGGAAGCTGTTTTGCTGTGGCAGAAATGCCTAGGAGATGCTCTTTGTAGAGTCGGAGCTCTTTCGGTGCAAGTGTGGAAAGCGGGGGCTGACAGCCTGGCAGCGCTTCGGACCTTGAGCCACAGCCAAGGGTGAGCCTGCTGGGAACACGTGGCTACGGACTTGATGACTGAACTGACGACTGAAGGGGCCAAAAACGTTTGCAGAGCACATCCCCACCTGCTCGAGCAACAGCTCTTCAGCGTGGAATAGGAGGATGTGCTGCCTCTCCAGGAGACGCAGCTGATGCAGTCGTGTGTGCACGTTAGATGGCACACACACCTAATGCTAGGTCTGGCATTAGATGCATAACCTGCATGAGCTCACAACGTATATTTCATGCCGCATCAACTACTCGTGTTATTTTTTTTGCTTCCGCACCTGACCCTGTGAGTCCTGGAAGAAGCACTTGTTACCTGTTTGTTTAGAGGGAGGCCGGGCAAAGGAGCGGCGGACGGCAGTGGAGAAGTGTTTTCTCTCAATTAAAGCAAAGTAGATTCCCAGGCCCGGGCAGCAGCACGTGGATTAGTTGTGTGTGTGCTGCCTGTGCCTGCCTGTTGCTCCGGGTCGGTGTCTCTGTGGGGGTAAAATCAGGTTGCCTTAGAGTGTGTGCAGACATTGGCTTCTCTCTGTGTGGAGGCTGAGCTCCAGGGTCCCCAGAGCCGCTGTGAGCAAGCAGAACCAGCAGGGAACTGGTGTCACAGGTGGGATGACAGTCTAAACCCGTGTTTTTTCACATTTACAGAGGCATAATTTCTCATTTCCTTGCTTTACGTGGACTCTAAATTATGGGGAAATGAGAGCGTGAAAAGTGTATCACCTCTTTCATGAGGTCGGGTTAGAAGAAACATCCGTGACATCAGATTAATAGTACTTCAAAGGAGAGGTTTAACGAACGCCTGCTGGGCTGCTCTTCATATATGCAGGAGAGAGTTAGCATAATGAGACTTGTGGGCTTTTTAAATGATGAAAGGTATGTTTGTGATTGAGCAACCACCAATTATTTCAAAGACGAAAAGAAGGCTTATTAATAAAACTGAAATTTAAAAAACAAAACAAAACAAAACCACACCACAACAGGGAAATTGAGATTTAAAGAGATTTTGTCTTTCTCTGTTCCATAGTGCATCACTGGTTGGTAATCCTTTGTAAGGTGAAATATGGTCACAACTGGATCAGGATTCTTTTGCTTAATAAGGGGACAGCAAGCAAGGCATCTTCAGGGCTTTTTTGTGGCGGTAACAGCACCAAAATCATGCGTATGATGAATTGAGCCTGAAATGATAGCAATTTATTTGGCCAATTTACTTATGGGCTGTTCGGAATAATTTAAAAATCCTATCCCTGTGGCACTTACAGCTGATAAGCATTATGTTAAACGTACATGGACAAAACCTCAGGGAATGTAAACCATCAGATTTGGATAATAGCTTTATAAGCATGCATTGTGCAGAGAGTGTCTGCCAGGGTGCAATGAACAGTGAGCTCGTGAAACTAAATCAGTGAATGTGCCATCGTTTCAAAGGAAGCTCTCCAGCTATCTGTTCATCTTGGACCTGTTTTTAAATAAAGAAAGAATTACTGCCATTGTAGATCTCTTCTTTAAGTCTGTTTTTTTGTCTAGTACAGCAGGTGTTTGTGAAGCTAGCTCCCGTGGTCTCCTCTTATTGGGGTTCCTGGCACTGAACAAAGCTGGAGTTAATAAGATGAATTGTATGGGAACTCACCTGGTGGCATTGCTGGATTGTACCTCTCCCTGTAATGGTTGCTTCTGTCACATAAAAATACGTACGTATGCGGTTCGCAGGAAGAATACTGGTTATAAATATTTCATTGGATTAGGGTGCTCCGTTCTTAGCGCTGCCCTGGGGGAAAAGCAGGTCCATCAGGAAGGCACCAGCTGATCTCACCACGTTTGCAGCAGACGTGAGGATAAAACCAGTCCCTGCGCAGAAGGCTGGTGTACAGGTCTCTGTGGTATTGATAGCCATGGGGGAAAGAGAACAGCAATAACCTAGTTTGGCAGAAATCCTTTACTTTCCTGGCAGGACTTAAGAGGGGGATATGTACCTCCATGTTAGATAACACAGCTGAACACTTGAGTCTGTTGGAAAGCTAAATCAATAAATATTTGTAATTTACTGCCGAAGCACCGAATAGCGCTCTGGGTATTTCGAGCCTGTTCTTTGGACAAATAGCTGTGGGAAGATGACTGTGCTGCAAAGGACTTGGGACGTTATTTATCGAGGGGCTCCTGGCAGTAGGACTTGGAAAAATATGTTGTGAGGGTTGTCGTTCGGGGTTTGCTGGGAAACAAAGCTTTTTGTCAGTCAAGTTTGATCTGTTTTAGGACTGGCCTGCTTGGATAAGTTATGGTGTAATAAGCAAAATGTGATTTTTATGGCTTCCTCAGTGACTTGTTTTATTTCCGTCATGCTAGTGCTGTATCAAAGCAGCCTTCCCAGTGCATTACCACCTGGATGGAGTAGCAGTCCTGGGAGGAAGAGCACGGGACCGTGAGGAAGGCTGCGCTCCCTGAGGCCCATTTGGCAGAGTAAGAGCAGGCAGCCCCAGAAAGGGAGGGAACAGGGGAAGGGCAGGATAACCTCGATAATGCCCTGAAGTGCTTTACCAGCATCCAGTAAAATTCAGGGGCTTCTGGAGGGGGTTTATTTCTGTTTGCACCAAAATAGATCTTTAATAATCTTCAGGTTTAATTTCTTTCACATGAATTTGTCCAGCACCCTTTTGAACCCAGCTCTTCGTAGTTACAGCATCCTATGACAGAGTCCTACAGTTATAACCACCTTTTGGGTGAAGAAATTATCTGCCTTTTTTTTTTTTTTTTTTTTTAACCCCAGAATTGTTAATGCTTGGACATTGTTCAGACCTTCACCTTCCCTCCTGGAGCCATCTCTTTGTTGGTATTACTGTATCTTGGGTAAACGCTGACAGGAAGCCTCCATACAACCCAAGGACGCATGGCATGGCAACAAAATTATTCCTGGGAGCAAAAAACACTATAGACATTCAAACCAATTTCTCAGAGACCTATTTTTGCTGTTTACCTTTGACCTGTTAGCGTGTAGTTGGAAAGCAATTGCACACTTGCTCTTGCTGCCCTTTTGTGAGAATAAAAGCAGAAACTCAAAGAATTTTCTTTCTAGCTGTAAAAGCTTCTTCCTGGAATAAATAAAAACGTTGATAGCTGCAGTGGTCTTTGAGTCAATCCCTGTGAAGAACTATGAACGTGTTCTTTCAAAACAAATATGTTCATTGCGGTAATTCCTTGACAGCAGTAATTCAAATCCATCCTCAGTAAAGACAGAGTTTCATATATTGAAGTCAAGGAAAGCTGGTCTTGAACTGTCTGTCCTCTTAGGGAGCATCCCTCCAAGGATTCTCAGTCTCATTTTCCTCGTATGCGATGTTGTTGCTCCTGAATTTTCCAAAATATATTTTCAAAAGGGAATTGAGCTGAATAATTGGGTGAATAATTTGATGAACAATTTCCAGTACGCTTGCCAATATTTCATTAATGTTTTTTTCCTGAAGCTCACTTTTAGCTGCAAATATCTACAAGCATAAACAGAGTATCAGTAAGGTTGGCTGCTATAAAAATGAAATCCAGTACGGTCATGATAAGACTTTCCCCCGCACAAGTAATATATTGAAGGGGTTTTGTTTTATTGATTTTTAAAATATTTAGCCTGAGTGCCCCTGTCTGTGACAGAATGTTTAAATAATGTAACAGCAGAAAAAGATAAACAACATTCATAAAAACAGCAGTTGCCCAGCTGGGGAGATTAAAGCAGTATTATGCCACTAAACCTGGGAAAAAGAAGCAAGACACCTACCTTAATCTCAAAAGCTGAGACAAACAGGAAGGGGTCTCATGACCTTTCTATAATGTATGTGCCTTATTTTAGGCAAAGGGAAAAAAACAAAGCCCCAAACCAATAATATTTTGTAGAGACTGTTCTGTTCATAAGGCTGCTTTTCTAATAGAAGGGGCCTCAGTGCAGACACTGCCGGTGACAGACCGAAAGTTCAGAAGGAAATTGTTCCTCTGGGTCTGCCTGCGACCTTGGGCTGTCTGAACTCATCCCAGCGCTGGCAGCACCAAAGATACGGAAGCAGCCATCCAAGGCACTGTAACGTCCAGAGTGGGTGTACTCCATCCTGCTTTCTTCTAACTGAAGAGACTTCAGCTCATGTATTGCCAGCGATAGACCAAAAGCTCCAGAGGAATTTGTACCTGTTCACTGACATTTGGTCTATGAGGCTTTGCCTGCGTGTCATAAGAAAGGAGGTCGAGAGTCAACAGTAAACCTTACCTGGGCTTACAGGATTTCGGTATTGCAATTCTGTGTATTTCCAAAAATGCAACAGCATTCAATTTTGGCTGTTTGAAAACCTCACTCTTTACAGGGGTTTTCTGTCACATTTCTTCAAAGAAAGAAGAGCAATAAACCAATATGAAAAAATTGCGCATGGCAGTCTTAATTAAGATGAGACCACGATGCAGAAGTAGCCATCAACACGTGGCCGGTGCTGGCTACTGCATGCTGCTTAATTCAAGCCCTACCTGAGCTTGAACTGACCAGGAGAAAGGGCAGAGGACAGAGCTCTGATGCTGTGGAGACAACACAAGGTCAAGGTTTATGGTCAAAACGCACTGGGGAGGTGAGTGGGAAGGCCTCTACACAATGGATTTATTTTAATTACCTGAGTGAGGGTGTCTAGTGCAACTTGAGATGGCCTAGAGACTATCAGTCGTACTAGTCAGTGTGGGCAGCTTGGGATCCCTGAGACATCTCAGGTGGCACCCGGTGCTGGTGTTCAGGTGACCAAATCAAGCCATAGATCAGTGCATGGGAGATGCTTGCTAAGCAACAGTAAAGAAAGCTGAAATACCTGTAAGGCACATGCAGAAGAACAGCAGACACATTGGCTGAAGTGAGAGTGATCTGCCTTTGGGGTCATGCTATGTCTAAACATGTCAGTAAAACAAGTGAACAGGAGCATGATCCCCAAGCAGGGCAGGGCCCGGGAGATGGTGATGGTGTAACCTCCCCTGTGTTCTGGTGTCTTCACATTCTCTCCTTGTGAGACATCTGCCCTTTCTACAAAATCTCTGATTCTGCTCTGCAACACAGCTGCAGGAAAATGCCTGACGGAAGCAAGAAGGATTTAATCCAATGAAATAGTCCACTGAAGTAGTGGAAGGTTTCCTGGTGATTTATGTGAACTTTGAACCACGCTGCTTATAAAATGCTGGTCTGGGGCTGGGAGTGATCAGAAGCATGTGGTGCCAGACTGTGCATGAGCAGACTTGCTGGTTTCAGGTTATTCTACACTTGGAAGGAACCTACAGCTATTTTTTTTTTTCCAGTTACAGTCTTTTAGTCCTTTTTTTCATCTATGCAAACAGTTTTGTGAACTTTGAGAATGATCCTCTGCGCATTAAAATGTATTTGCTGTTGAAATATTAAATCAAACAGCAGCTTGAATATTTTTAAAGGTCATAGTCGCCGCAGCAAAACACACATTGCATACACCTTTTTGAACTGTTTTTCGTTTTAAACATGGAATCTGCAGCAGTATATAGATGATGCTGCAACTAAAATGTTTAGAGTGAGATCTAATTTTGCTTTACAGGAATTAAAAAGCATGATGATGTTTGCATCTTCCCTTTACCTTTCATAGATGATTAAGAAGAAAAATACAAGCAAAATGTTAATGGTCTTTTTTTAAAAAAAAAAAAAAAAAAGCCCAGGGCTGTTAGTAATTCACCTTTGTAGTATTTTCTCCGTCACTGTGAGGCTCCAGGAGCCTGTCTGGGGCAAGTGCATCAGTGGCTTAAACAAAAGCTGAAGTCTGGGAATGCAGGTCTGCAACCAGAGCTGAGCGGTGCAGCAACTCCTGCAGCTGTGAGATTGCAGCTCTGCAAGGCTTTAAAGAAATGCTCTGGCTGCTGCAGCAATAAAGCATATTAAACGTATCATGTTAGATAAGCAATCAATCATGCTTTGCAAGCATATGCTATTATCTTATATTGTGATGATTCTGGTTTTTGTTCTATCTGGCTTCAGCTAATATGTTAAACCCCGTCTTAATTTGTTTCTTCCAGCTGTCAACTATTTGGGGATATGTTCGTAATAATTACAATAGTCATAGAATCATAGAATGGTTAGAGTTGGAAGAGACCTTAAAGATCATCTAAGTACACATCTATTTGTACACTGGTGAGCCAGCAGAACTGCATGGAATTTGACACTGCTGCTTCTGGGTGTACTATGTTGTTGCTGTACATTGAAGATAAAGATTTGCACACCCAAATGGGAAAACCAATTCAGTAATAACGTCAGAGACGCAATTGTCCTAAGTTTGGCTACTCCAAGTGACAGATAAAAAGGCTGATCAGAGAATTTAAAAGCTTTTGCTTGGGGTCAGGTCTTAGCCATGTAGATGAGGGTTCAGCCTTCCAGCGTGGGGACACCGACGGCTGCAGGGCTGGCATTGCTTCTCCCGCCTGAAGTTCGGTTGTCCGTAGAGTTTTAGCTCATACGTCATTGTCACATAAGAATCAGGGGGGGATTATTTGTTCTTCTATTTAATGATTGTTAGCTCCTAGCTCATTAATTTTAAGACCCATCCATCTGTGTGCGTTATATCACAGATTTTTTTTTTCCCCTTCTTCCTTTCCCTTATTTGCTAATATAGAACAGAGGTGATGGTGCAATTATTTCCTTCAAGGTAATTAATTTGAAGCTTAATGTAATAAAAAGCACTTATTAGATTTTTCCGCTGTAGCTGATGAAATTAGAAATCTCATCTTTCCTGCACTCGAGAGGGAGAGGATTCTTATAATTTGCATAAGTTTACATTACCAAAAAAAAAAAAAAAAAAGATAAAACCTGCAGCATTTCATGTAGGTGAGGATTTGAAAAGCATTCATTTTATGATGATTTTTATGAACTCGGCCTGCCACGGTGTACGATCATTCACTGTCAGCAGAGGTTACAGCAGTTGCTGCCGTGAGTTTAGCAGAAAGTATCCAGCGGAGTTGAGTCCTGCAAAGTGCTGGGTGTCTTCCAGCTCCCCTGCACTCCCATTGCGAGGAGTGCCCAGCACCTCATGGGCCTCCATCAAACTGCTTGTAATCAACGACTTGGGTCTGTGTCCCCCAAGTCATTTAGTCATCTGCCTCTTACGCTTTTATTTTCGTTATTTCTGCTCAAAGCAGACACAATACGAAAGAGCGAATACTTGAGCCATGCCTAAAAGAAGCTGCATTCTTTGTATTCGTCCCTGAATGCGTTATAACTACCTGTCCATAAGTCTTTTTCTGAAGTAATATTACTTTTTGTGTCTATAAGGAAGTCATTAACATCCTTATGCTCTGAATCGAAACCACAAAAAAAACCCCACCCCAAAACCACAACGTGGCTTTGTGTTGCCGTAAATGATTGAGTTATAATTTATTAATTTGGCAGACTATTATCTAGGCAGTGCCCAACTCTGTAATTAGAAGTTCTGCAGTCTAAGCATCTGATAAGAGCAGAACATCAATATCATACAGCTGTACATGCAGGCTGTTTCAGTAATTCAGAAAAAAATGGTGCGTAAGTCATCTGTGAGGATGCTGGTGGAGGCAGGCAGGAGGAAAAACACCATTTGTTTCAGCAGCTGTGAGGCTGTACATTCATCAGCATGTTTTTCACTCTCTGAAAACACAGAAATGACGCTTTCAAATCTGAGCACCTCCTTGACTCTTAGAAGAGTGCTTTGCACACGCCGGTGCTGTGGATGATGTATAGATGTATAAAGAATGATGTGATTTGCATGTTTTAGACGTAATTGTGAACAGCAGGACCAGTTAACAGAAATTAACTGCGTGGTTTTTTTTTTTAAATAGACAGCTGAAACACTGGGAAAGCTTTCTCAAAATACTCGTATGCTTCACATGCACACTTTTCTTCTGAAATTTAATTGAAATTTTAATGACTTAAAATCATTTCACTGAAAGGAGAATACTGTACTTAGAAACAAAAATTATTTGTCACTATGCTAAAATTCATTAACTTCATGGAGTGCTACAATCTGGACAACATCAAATTACAGTAATTAGCATTTCTGTGATGTAAGCATCCAGGAACAACTGAGCCTCTGTGTTTTGCCTGTAGCTCTGCATTTTTATTCATTTCTTCTGCTGAATGAGATCCTCTGGCTCCTATGAATGTCCACTGTATCTCAAACCCCCCAAAATGTGATTATGCAATAATCTAAAGTTACATAAACTCAAAATGAGTGCCCAAACAGCTGCAATTCTACACCAAAATTTATGAGTGAAGGTCCAGAGCCTCTTATTGCTGATACCTCTTGTGCCTGATGGGGCAGCAAAAAAGCCCCAACGACCCCTGGGTTCTGTGCACTTTGTGCTGCTTCTGTCTGCCGGCAGTAAAACGGGGGAGCTCATCAGAAAAACAGACCTTGTGGTGTGTGACTGTGGACTAGCAGCTTTCCTCTGGGTATGGCAAAGGAACTGAAACCGTCGGGGCCTTGACCCTTCATACGCCCAGTGGCTGTATAGCACAATCCCAGAGTAATGAATAGACATTTTAAACCCACCCACTGTGAAAATGTATGGGGTGAGGTGTAATGCAGAAGGCAAAATATGTCAATTCCAGTTAGCCTTGGATTAAGATTTGTGTGTGTGTTATTAGAGAGTTTCTGAGAGCACATGACTTTTCTCTGTGGCAGGGGGGGCAGCTCTGCTTTTACCATGTACAGACATCTCTTGCCCCTTCTTTTTCTTTTTTTTTTTTTTTCAGAGCGGGTTTTGCTGAGCCAAAGCCATCCTGAAAGGCTGAATAGTGCAAACCCCAGCTGCTGCCGCTGAAGCCACAGCAGCTCGTTTAGGCAGGAAGCACAGGATGCTTCAGAAAACTGAGGGCTTCTCGTGGTGTTTTATTCATGATTAAGAGCTAGCTTGGAGAGGAGGGGAGAGTAAATGGGGTGGTGCTGCTGGGGAAATGGGGAATAGTGCAATTGCAGAATCATTAGCAGACAATTTAGAGGCCTTTAGAAGGCTGTGGTTCCCCCCTGCTTCTCAGCAGATATGTACACACCTGCCACAACCTTGATTAGCCTCAATGATATTTTGCCTCCTTGGCATCATGCCTTGAAGAGGAAGGGAAGCTCTCAGCTGGGTGGGCTGAGACACTGGGAAGGGGTTGGAGATGTTCCCTAGTCCCTCCTGACCCATCACTGTTTAAGCAAGGCATGGTCCGTGCCCACCAGCGCAGCAGGGTCTGGGTGTTTCGTGCCCCCTACACACGTGCTGCTCTGCGTGTTTCTGCACCCCAGCAGGCTGTCAAGGTGTTGGCGTGGGTTGGGGACCTCAGCCTGGTCACTGTCTCCTGCCCAGGGCAGACGGAAGCAGGGGTCAGCCCTTTGTGGGAGAGCTTGCTGTCCACCTCCTCAACAAACCCTCCCCAAAGCCACGGGTGTGACATGGAGAAGTCTTCACCGGAGATGCACCCAAATCCCACAGGTGCGCACCCTTCAAACCTCCCCTCGTGGAGGAGGATAAACAGAATATATAGCAGGAAAAACAGGGGGGAAAGGATTTTGCTGATCTTTAAAAACATCTCAGTGTTCTTGGAGCTGCGTGTGTTGTCAGACTTATCAAAATCTTTAGCAGAGGAATGGGTAGGCAGTAAGACCAGGATATTCACAAGTTTCCCAGCAGCTTCTGTCAAAATAAACATTATTTTGTTAACAGAGGAAGCAGTAATGCCTATGCATTGTATAGAACCATGACTGTATTTTCCCCACGTATTGCAACAGCTTTGGGATAAGAAAAGAGCATAGCCATTTAATCACATACGTGTTAGTTATAATAAATAGGTTACGGTTTAAAAAAAGCCTAAGCTATTTATGGATCTAGATTTACTTCTGTAACAGCTTAGGAATTAGAAATGTGAGCTTCTTTGGAAATCAGTGGCACTTAGGCTCTAAAGCTACTTGTATGCTTTTAAAATTATATTCAATGATTTGAAAGATAAGTGATTTATGGATAAACTATTAATTTTGAATTAAACAGGATTTCAGGCTAATTTTAAGATTATTCTGAAGTGTCTCTAAATCTAATAAGCTAGATATTTAAATTTATAATTAAACCCATGAGTATCTTACTATATCTACATAAATATGCATTTTTAATGCCCATTTTAGGTTATGTTTCCAGTCTTCTTAATAAAAAATACTTGATGTGTTCTAACTATGTACTATCAGAAGTACTCCCCACCACGCACACCAATACACACCATTTCACTTCACTAACCGCTTTTAATGTTGCGTAAAAAGCTTCTTTACGTTTTAGAAATGAAATATGTTCCTATTCTTCACAGGGATGTGTGTCCTTCCCCTTCCCAGGAAAAAGATGGAGCCCGTAATCCAGAGGGTTGCTTGGGATGTGGGTGTTCCTGGTAAAGACCTTCTTTTACATCGGGTATGTAAAAATATTTCTCACAGCCCTAGCTAACGCTCTAATGAGGATCTTCTCAGGATCTTGTTCTTTCTGGTATAGGGGAGGTGAGGAGGTCCTTGTTCCGTGACTGGATATTCCAGTGGGGAATCACAAAATCTTCCTTAACGGTGAATGTAACTTAACTTGACGTTATTTCCTGGAAGAGTTTTGGAACAGAAATTTTCAAGCAATGCACTGGAGAATCTCCTGCCAGTGTTTGTAGCAGTTGCTGTTACCACAGCATTTCCTGCGAGCCCTACGTCAATTCTCACGTGTTCAAACACGCCGTGCTGGGGGAACTCCTTTCCTCAGGGGATCTTTCCAGGGAATGAAGAAACAGTCAAAAGGCAACAGGAGCACAATTCATGTGGCAGCTCTCTGCTAACCAGCTCAGACCACTGGTTTGCCAGACTTGGACCCTGCTTGTTATGCTGTTTTGTTATCCACAGAAATTACCTGGGGAGCCATATGGAGCTTCTCTGGACAGAACTGAGAAGTTCTACACTTGCTTTTACAGCACTGGTGCATTTTTTCCACCATACCTTCACCTCATTAATGAATATTGCCAAAGTCCAAGAGGGGTCTTATGGATGTAACTATAATAGCAGGGGCCGATGACCAATGTTTAGACACTGCTGTTGGATTTGTGTTATGGCTGTTGAGCAGCCCACAGCTAAGTGGCAGCCGGTATGATTGTTAAACCAGGTCTACCCTGCTTGTGGAGCCCAATCTGGTGTAAAAGTGAATATTCTTTTCCGCTTACAAAACATGATCCTAGAAGATACTTTCTGGGACTGCAAGACTGTATGCATACGTCCATTAGCTCCCCCAAACCAGTGGATAAGGTGCTTCTTGCGCTGGAGGGAAATCTTTTTCCATTCGACTTGATTTTGAGCAAGAAATTAATTTCAGATCTGCATCCTAGGGAAATGTGCTAACTACAAAACTCCTGAATACTCTGCAGTGAGCCTCTCAATCTCTTTTTCTGCAACTGTCCAACTCACTGTATGCGAACATAAATCTACCACTTCCAAGGTGAGTGCTTCAGTGAAAAGGCTTTGAGAGGATCATTTCCATCCTGGAAATATTTCATGGCAATATGAAAAGAGATGCTGTAATTTAGAAAAGACAAGGTGCTGTTTCATACGAAATATGTCTGTCTTTAATCACTTTAAAATTGAAATGAGAATAATGAATATTACAACAATATCACATCTGAATATTCCAGTAATAGCTCTTTATGTTCTGGATTATTATCAACTTTAATGAAATATTGCAAAGATAATATTTTTATAGAGAATGAAATATAATTTAAAATGAAACTCTAAATAGCACTGCAGGGTTTTAAGTTAAAGAAAGCCAAGCTCAATGGCTTTCCAGATCTTTATTTCGCAACAGAACAGAAGAAATTTCTAAATCTTTTTCACAGCAACAGAAGCACCCAGGGTTCAACCAGTTCAATGACCACAGGGAGTTACATTTGTGACCATCTCTTACATGTGCATGAATATCTTGTTGAGAAATGTGACATTAATTAATATTTCAGTATTCTTTTATCCTGGTTTTGTTAGCATTCTGAGATAATTAGAAATACAATTAATTTTGCTGTTCTGCTGCAGGGTTAGTTAATCAGAATTAAACGACTGGAGATCTGCCCATCTCTCTGAACCCAGCCAGACATTCTCATTAGGGCTTGTTTCTCCCCTTTCTAACAGACAGTTCTGCTTGATGCCTGGCTGTCATTTTTTAGCTGCCTATACAGAAAGCTGGCTTGCAAACACTTTATTTTGACAGCGTGGCAGCCAGTCTTAGGAAGGTTTCTCAAAAAATTGCTGGCACGGACTTTAAAATGGGTTTAAATTGCTGGATAGATGTTCAAGGCGGTGGGGAAGATGGGGTGAGGGATGGCGTTAAAGGTGATCGGCAATTGGAAACGCCACAGTGATGGAGTCCTGCTTTACTGTACAACAGCTGAATTCTATCATCTTGTGTATTAAAGAGCAATTTTTATGGTATTTATTATATAAGGGAAGATAGGTACAAGAGAAAAGATCTTGTCATAAATTGTGTTTGTGCTTTTATTGTGGTAGAAGTCAGGAACTAGAAACTCTGCTAGTTATGGGTACAGAAGGTTTTGAAGCGCTTAGTCCAGTAAAAACTCCAGTATAACTAACTATTAGATGTTAAGTTTCAAAAAGCAGATAAATTTAACATTATGGGAGGGAATACAATAAAACAAACATACAGATTCTGAACTATGTTGTTAGAAAAGAGTCCTTAAGGAAGTGTAAGCTTGAGTTTGAGATTACCGTGTCGCAGCACATCTGTCCCCAAACAAAATGAGGAAAAAGGAAGGGGAAACAAATGTGTTTAAAACTATGATTGAATAGCCTGCTCAAGTCAGAAGAGATTATGTGATCTCAGCAAGTATCTTGCCAAAAATGGTGTTACCAACACACTGAAATCAAGGAGTGTTAACAGTGCCTTGTTGGAATTCAAAAAAAAGAGAAAAAGGGAAAAATTGAAGAACAAGAGGCCAGAGATGAGCAAAAATAATCAGATGTGCGTTTTATAGTGACTGGCATGTAAGAAGCCTGCTGGAAAATTGTACCACCACAAAGTAAGCGCCATCAGTCATGTGAGATGGTTTCCAGAGATCTGCTACACTTACTGATGTCCCAAAGAAGAGTGGGGGATCGCTGTGAGGGTACAGCAAGATGCTTCTGCCATGTATGTACTGTACTGTTGGGCAGGCATGAAAGCAGCCAGATGCATGGTGTGTTCCACAGGTCATTTGTTTCATGTATTAGCAGTAAGTCTGTTGCCCCGGTTTGAGGAAAACTGAACCAACTTTCGGTTCAGTAATTTTACCTCTTAGCTAAGCCTCTTCTAACTCTCTGAAATTAACAGCATATTGTGCCGAAAATGGTTCATTCTCAGAGTGATAAGACCAACGTTTCAAGTTTGTGCCAAGGAATGGTACATAGAGAGGCTCTTGCTTATACAACCAAGGTCAGCTGATTTCGTTATTTGCCCCGTTGGAGGGTTGGAAGCGGAAAAGTGCAGAGGGGTCCCACCTGCAGGGAGGAGCAGACAGGACAAGTGACCCAAAACTGACCAATGGGGGTGTTCCATCCCATCTGCCCCATGCTCAGTATAAACGCTGAGGGATCAAAGGGTCAGGCTCTTTTCCTCAATGGCCGACATCCGAGGAGGACCCTGTCTGTTCATCTGCCTTTGATCCCGATCCGTGTGTTCCTGACTCCAGCTGTGGAATCCAGTTCCCACCCGTTGCTGAGTCCAGTCTGGGACTTACCCAGTTCCTTCTGGTGACGTATGTCATCCTGGGAACTTAATACGGTTTTGTATATACTATATATATTTCATTATTTCCTATATATTTTATTATTAATATTTCATTAAAGTAGTTTAGTTTCTTCTAAACTCATAAATCTCTTTATCTCTCCTCCTCCTCTCCATGTGTGAGAAGTGGAGGGAGAGCATCTGTCACCGGCCATTGGCCAATTTGACCAAAACCACGACATCTGTTCAGACTTTTTCTTTCTCCCTCCCTGATATGTACAGTTTTTCTGAGGATGTTTCATTTTTAAAGAGCAGTTCTTAAATGAATTTTACCACCAGTCTTGGACTTGCATTCCACTGAATTGTTGCAAGATGGCTGATGTAGCTGATATTCACAGGAGCTTCACAGAAGTAGTAAGTTTCTCAGGGCCTGTTATCACCTCATTTTGTCCTTAAAGGTATATGGAATACAAACCTGCATCCTAAAACTGCCATAACCATTTGCCATCTACCATCTACTGTGGTAGAACAGATGCCTTGGAGCAGTTACTAGAGGCCAAAGGTCCCAATGCAGGCAGCTAAGCCCTATGTTGCTGAACGACCCTGTGCTTCAGCCATTATCAGCAGGACCATCTCTGACGTGAGCTGGATGATGTTTGCTAATGTTTATCCTGAAGTGGATGAACAATGAATGGGGATTCTTAAAATAAATGTGGCTCATTCAAATATATATTCCCATCCCAGTAAATTCCTGACATTAAATCAAGTGGTTCCTGTTGCGCCTTTCAGTTTCTTCAGTCAAAAGATTTCTGATGGGAGGTTTTCAGCTGGGCTCTGGGATGTGAGTAAAAGACAATGTACCTTGTTAAATAACGGTGTTATAATAATTAGTTATACTAATCTACTGATCAATGAGCAAAAGATAAATTCCTTCCCCTCTTGATCTTTGTTCACTCTGTTCCAGCCTGTTAGACAAACAGCACAGAAGACACTTCTATTATCACATATAGCCTCCATTACACAAATTGCATAAGCGTTCCTAAAAATAGAGGAAAAAAAAAATTAAATGCCATTTCCAAAATGTATGTGTAAAATTTCTTTGTCACATTTACCAGGGAAATTGCATAATTACCAGATCCTCTCCCCTGCAACCTGCTGCTTGGCAAAGAAGCTTTGACTGACACTTGCTAGTGTGCATCACCTCCACTGCAGGTACGTTGGTATGACGTGGTGAAGGGCTCTAGGTGATACCTTGGCAAGTCCTGACCTTGCATTTCATGCTCTGGGGACTTGTCCAAGGTGGGATGCCTGAGAGCTACTCTCAACTCCAGCCAAGCTTTAAGGTAAGAACAGAGTGTAAAGTTTAAGAAATCTGCTCCTTCATTCAAAGACAGCGGCAGAGCAATGAAATGAAAGAAGACAACACATCTAATTCTCATGCTTGTCTGACTTCAAGGAGGTTTTTAACATTATAGCCCTCCAAGCAGGTTGTCAAGTTAAACTGTTACAGGGCTGGAGCTAAGTCCCCTAGACAAACCTGCAAAAGGTGAAGGTTCTTTTTTCTTATATTGTCCTTTCTCAGCTGGACTTCTGTGGAATGAAACCCCATGTGCTATTGCAAGGTTTTGCAACTCTTCATTCTGGCAAATAATTCAGTCTGGATGGTAGCTGCTGCTCAGTTCGTATCTCCTAATCAATGCACGACTTTGGTCTTGTACTGCCTCAGTCTTTATGGGAAGACCATGGTGACGTTTTTCTAGCAAAAGTTTTTTAATTGTCTGCAACTACTTAACTTTTCAACTACTGTGATTTTGAAAAACTGGTATGCACGAAGTCCGTGACTGAGTCCAGTCTAACATATAATGTATGTTAATATAATATAAGGTCATCAGATGATCTTCTGAGGTTTCTGCTTACTCAGGACTCTGCCAGTGCTACCTGCGGAATCCTGTCCTTGCTAAAACATTAGATTCATTTAACTCAAAAACTTGCAGAAGTTTGCTCAAGAGTGGTCGCTCCATGATTGTGAGGTCGGGCTCCATAATGAAGTTAATGGCCTTTTGGCTTGTACACCAGGCTAACTACACATATTATTATTGCCTAAAGGGTCTGCACCTTGTTCTGACCCACAGGACTCAGGGCCATGCCTGACAATGGTGTGCCCTGCTGGGAAAGGCTTAGGGGAGGTCAAGGTCTTAAATGTATCTTTGTGAGTCTCCCTTGCTCTGACATTTCGTGATAGGGCTCCAGGTGGCTGACGGACAGCTTGGTCCTGAGGCTGGCAGACGACACCCACCAGAAGCCATAGCCTGTGCAAGGATTTGGTGAGGATGACCACAGGAAAAAATCCTTGCCTGAATTCTTGTATTTCTATGTGTTGGGGGAATTACACATGAAAATAATGATTTCAGGATGCTGCTTTTCAAAAATTGCCCATTCAAAGGCAGATAGAATTACCCTTAATTCATTTATTTTAACTAATAACACTTCATAAAAAATGGAGTTGTCCAGTCTCCAGGGCAATTTAGAAGTAATGAAAAAATCCCACTCCTCTTTTTTTTTTTTTTTGTTTGTTTTAAACCCTACTATTAAAATGGAAACTTTTTAGCAAGTTCTTTTTAACAGAATTTTGACTGGATATAGGTCTCCTAAGGTAATTTTTGGTATTTACTGTCAGTTACACTGTGTAGTTGTGTCAACTCATAAAGCAAATTGGATTCTTGTATGTAGATGGTACTTTGCTTTATTCAAAGAAGGTTTTTTTCATATTTTAAGATAATTTCTGAAGCTATTGCCCAAAGAAACATGTCATGTGTGGGTTTTTTTGTGAGAAACATCTTAATTAAAAATTGAAACACAGATAGATCTTCAGAAAAGGAAACTTAAAAAAACCCTTTATCTCACCATGCAGTTAGCCTTCCTTTCAAATGCAAATGTAAATACGTCGATTACAAACTCACTGTTATCTCACAGTTTATGAGGTAAATAAACATGAAATTAAATAAAGCATGTAGCTTGTCTAAGTTATTGTCAGTAGTGTCTTTAATAACTAACATGAGAGACGCATTTTATAAATCATTAATGCTATTCCATTGTACTGCTCCCAGACTTTTTTTTCTGCTCCTCCAAAGGCAAAAACTTCAGAAAAAGAGGCGGAATTGTTCTGCCACAGAGAACATAAGAACAAGTTACAGATCTGCCACCTCCTGAGTGAATTTCCTGGAGTTCCTCTGCCAGGTCCAGCTGATGCTGCAGTGGTCCTGCACAGGTCCTGCTGCCGGGCAGCCCCATGTCCCCTGGGAACCCACCACTTCTCTGCTGAACCGGGGTAGGGCGCTGGGTGGACTAGAACTAAAAGGCTTTGCCTTTTCAGTTATGTGAGGTTTGAGAGGAGGTACGCCGTAGCGACTCTACAAACAACAGAACAGGATATTTTCAGTTGGAAGGGACCTACAATGATCATGCAGTCCAACTGCCTGACCAATTCGGGTCTGACCAAAAGTTAAAGCACATTTTTAAGGGCATTGTCCAAATGCCTCTCAAACACTGACAGGCTTGGGGCATCGCCCACCTCTCTAGGAAGCCTGTACCGGTGTTTGACCACCCTCTCAGTAAAGAAATGTCTCCTAACATCAAGTCTGAACCAGAACCAGAGTAGCTCTCTGACAAATCCCATGTCACCGTTTGCCCTCATGCAGCTATTAAGAGGGATTTTGAGTTTTAATTCAAGCATACACATGAAACAGCAAGTGAAATTCTGCTCCATCAGTACAAACTCTAGCAGTGAGAAATCACAGCAAAAAGGACTGTTTTCTGAAGGAATAAGATATTGTTCCAAGGTAACTCCATAGAGTTGCCTCAGTGATCTTCCAGGGTTTTTCTGGTAAATATGTTCCCTTCTGAGAGTTACTGATGGTGCAGAACAGAGGCCATGGTGTAAATATTTATTTATTTATCTATTTATTTCCTCCATACTCCCTTATGTACCTTGCCTGTATCTCCTTGGCATCTAGAAAGCTCATAAGCTTTCCTCACAAGTCTGTTTCTTACTCTTGCCAGCAGGTTTCTTAGTATTAGTGGCATGAAGTGTGTAATAAGGTTACCAAATTTCACCCTGGCTATTGCAAACTCACCCACATATGAGACAAAAGAGTTAAGAAAATCTGTAGATTTGACAAAATTTACTTTGTCTTGCAGTTATAAGACTTTGCTGTGGGTGATGCCTGTTTTATGCATTTGGAGCATGCTTCCCACCCTTGTCACTTATTCGCAACGTTGAAACCCATTACTGGGCTCTGGGCTCTCTGAAAGATAGACCTTCTGGACAGACTTTGACCCCTTCTTCTGTGCGCCCTGGCTGGACACAGAGCTTTGGGCTTCTGTGAGGTAACTAACAGCTGGAGAGAGGGCATCTGACCCCTGACACCCCACTCTCGAGCTGCAAATTACTGTCTCCCACTTCAGCTGGTATCTGGCTGTGCTTAACCTGTCATCCCGCAGACATCAGGGCTTTACTCTTGGTGCTGGAGGATGGGTTAACATAGAGGGGTACATCTCACTTTTACACTTTGAAATCAATCTTGCTGCTCGTTTAGGCTCATGAGACATTGCCCTTACCTGACCTGATGTACCTGCAGTCCCACTCACCAAGCTTGTCTTAAAATAAACTCATTCATATCAAAGGTGCTGAGATCTTTGAAACGTGGTAGAGACAAGGAAGGATGTGCAAGGGCAAGCAATGTCTGTCTACAGGGAAAACCTTCCACAGACACATTTAATATTTCTTTGGAGAACAAGGCTTCACTTTCAAGGGTGGAAGAGGCTATTTGAATATTTTATGGATGAATCAATTTCATAAAGGCATTCAGAGAGGTGCAGGTCTGGACCTTATCATCCTAATTAACCATATCACCAATAAGAGGGAGAAAATTTGCTATGCATGAAAGAGTGAAGCAGGGGCTCCACTGCCTCGCTGTCCTTCCTGCTTCCAGTAAGTGTGTTATGAGCTTCTGGTAGGCTTATTTCAATATTCATAATGGCATTTGTTTAAAAATATCCTGGCGTAGCTCTGTATGCTGATTAATTTTGGTCTCCAGTGTTGCCGGAGATCATTTCCAAGTTGCCCACTTGATCCAACTAAGGAAATGCTGAGTGAGACAAGGCTATACTTACAAGCTGTAGAAGGATAGTCTGTTCAAGTGGAGACAATTTGTAAACAAAAAACAAGAGAAAAAGAGGAAAACCATGTTTTCTACCCCTTTTCTAAATACAACAGAAGAACTGGGTGGGGGGGAGAGGGGAAGAATTGGGTCCCTAGGAAACACTAAGAGTTAAGGAAATAAAATACTGGGGCTGGGATGGAGACTGGCCTGGGACAGCCAAACTCTTCCTTTGACCGCACATGAACTGGTACAGTGCTGGACTTAAGTGTGAATGACATCTTAGATGTCTAAATGGGCAAGTCTATGGCATTCAAAAGGACAGAGAAAATGGGACTTTTAATGCAAGAGACAGAATGAGGAATACTCGGTAGCTGTCTGTACTTGTTTCATCCAGGAGATCCCATAAAGAAAGTGATGCCATAAGAAGGTTTCACTACACTGAATCTCCTTTTTGCCTAAAAAATGAATTTTGTTTGAAATTTACCCTAAAAGTGGGTTTATGACTTCTCCTTGATGTTTTCATTTCCTTGCATGAACATTGGAAGCTTCCTTACATTGGAAACCGCTATATTGTACTATATTGTGACCAGCAGATTGAGAAAGGTGATTCTTCCCCTTTACTCTGCTCTTGTGAGATCCCACCTGGAGTAGTGTCCAGCTCTGGAGACCGTACCTGTCTGGACATGGACCTGTTGGAATGGGTCCAGAGGAGGGCCATGAGGATGATCAGAGGGCTGGAGCACCTTTCTTATGAGGACAGGCTGAAAGAGCTGGGGTTGTTTAGCCTAGAGAAGAGAAGGCTCTGGGGAGACCTTATAGCAGCCTTCCAGTACCTGAAGGGGGCCTACAAGAAGGCTGGAGAGGGGCTGTTTGCAAGGACATGTAGCGATAGGATGAGGGGCAATGGTTTTAAACTAGAGCAAGGTAGGTTTAGATTAGACATTAGGAAGAAGTTCTTTACAATGAAGGTGGTGAGACACTGGAACAGGTTGCCCAGAGAAGTGGTGGAGGCCCCATCCCTGGAGACATTCAAGGCCAGGCTTGATGAGGCTCTGAGCAACCTGATCTAGTTGAAGATGTCCCTGCTGACTGCAGGGGGGTTGGACTAGATGACCTTTAAAGGTCCCTTCCAACCCAACACATTCTATGCTTCTATTATTCTATGATACTAGATTCTTTGTGTTGATGTGTTAGGGGTGCTTCTTGCAGATGCCCTGCATATATCTTGCATGAGGAGCGGGCAGTTTCTCTGGTACTTTTGCTGAATTCTTTTCATGCAAATCCTAGAACTGTTGATAGTATTTGTGCCTGGAAGAAATTCCATAAAATACTTGGGTAAATCTTCAGCTCTCATAGTTTTATATTACTGCTGAGGTTACAGCTTCTACAATCATTCAGAAAAGCTGGAAAGGACAAAAAATATCTCTACTAATTTATTATCTGTGAGTAAATGCCTTCTGAATTCAGTGTCACGAGGAGGCAAGTGTTAGCAGGCGCAAGAGAAACAGCACAGCGAACCTGCATCTTGCTGTGATCAGTGATTTCCTCTTATAGCTGGTGAAGCTTTTTTTCTCCCTCCGTGAAAAGGTTAAATCAGAAGAGGTAACTGGGAATCCAGAGACTGTTTGCAGTACTTCTTTCCAACTTTTTCGTTCTCTCTATTATGAATTCTATGTCCTAAATAGTTTTCTAAAGGTGCCGTCAGTGTGTTGGCCTCTGAATCATGCAGGCACTAGTGGAAGAATGCAAGAATCTGTTATAAACCTTAAAGTTTGATGTGGGAATAAGCTGCAGCTTTTTAAATGGTTGCCGTTGCAGAGCAGTAAGGCTATCGGGAAACATAATTTTAATTTTCTTGTGTATTTTATAGCTTCATAAAACTTCACGAAAGCTATGCCTAAAATTTATCTATTCACAATAGATTTTTGTCACACCTGAACACTTAAAGTTGATGAATTTAATACAAAAGTATTTGCTTTAAAATACTGTACTACATGCTTCATGAATTTATAGTGCTTTTAAATACACAATAAATATTGCTATCTTAAATAGGATTGTTTTATAAAGGCTTAATGCTTTTGGCTGTGATTTTCTTTGGCCAGAGCTTCCTTCTGAGCAGCCATTTCAAACAGAAGATCCATGTGTGACTTTTCAGCTTATTTTTTCCATTGAGTTTGCAACAAGCTAGAGCCTTCTGCAAAATCCCCAGAGGAAAAGTGGCACAGCCTTATTGTTCTGAGTCTTCCCTCTAATGTATCATCTAAAATTCATATGACATAATACTCTCTGCTCTAATGCCGTGCTTAAAGCAGCAGCACAAAGTTAGTGTTATTGCAACTTTCAGAGACTTGCTGGGATCAAGGTGGATTAGTCCTGTCATGAGGAAAAATTGCAGACACATTTTTCACTGCGTCTTCACAAGGAACACGCACGTTAGCCTGCATTCCTAATGGTGCAAATGGTAGGCGTTCACTTTGCTCACCCTTCCAAGCCTGTTTACAGCTAGCATGCTGCCTCATGCAACTCCCTTGTGGTTTCCACTCTGTACCATGCTGCCATTAGGGGTGTTTTTAAACCTCCTCTAGCTTTTCCAGCCTGAGAAGTAGCCAGCCTGACAATCAGACTTTGATGGTACTGAAGAGGGCAGTGTGGAAAACTTGATTGTTTCCTCTCTATCTTCCTCCCTCATCCTTTTCCTCAGAACTTTTCCATTTTATGTGGAATAACACATTTTATTTGACTTCATATGAAGTGCTTAATTTTGCAGACCTTGCTCTATGTGCTGTTTTGTTTAGGTACGCTTCTGCGATACTGAACTCTCCACCAAGCAGACACTCCACAAAGTCAAAATATTTTTCTCAGGGTATACATTTACGCTCTGGGTGGTCCAGAACTTGGTGAAATGTTCAATGCCTGAAGTGTTTTTCTGCACTGCTAACCTCTTTCCTTGAGGGATTGTGCCTAACAAGTGCATCATGGCCAAGGAAAGCTCAAGAGTGTGCAGGATCCAGGTGGTGGGAGCCAAACACCAGAGTATGAGTGTTCAACTGAGAAGCTTTCAGGTTAGTCTTTTTTTCTGAAAAATGAACAAATTACTTGGTACCAAAATGGCTTTACCCCACTTCTAGCACTGATAGCCCAGTTGCTTAAAACCTCTAAGTTTTCATTAATATAAAACCAAAAATATTTTTTTTAGAGCAGCATGAAATTGCTATCCTCTTGCATTTCTCAGTTTACTATTTCTTCAGAAAGCTGTTCAAGCATTAATTTGACTACGTAATGAAAGCAAGCACTATGGTATTGAAAAGAAACGTTTCAGTTGCCTTTAAATTTGAAGCTGCAAAACAAACGAGCCTGGAACAAGATTACCCTTTGCAAAGCTAAAGCACTGGTAACTTTCCAAAGGAGTAATAAATAATAAGGATTTTTGACAGGCAAAGAAATCTAATTTCTTCATTTCAGGGGGTGACTGTTCCCTGCATCCTTTGTTTGTTAGGTTCCATTTTTCATCTACTTCTATAATGCTGTTGCTAAAAGCATTGTTTTATCTGAGAAACACCCTTAAACGGCTCTATGGACCTAGCAGTGAGCATTAAAAGCATGCTGGGAGAATCCTCCTTTTTGTAGAGCTTCAGGGTGGTTTTTTTTTTTGTGGCATGTACCCTGGTAAGCTTTTCGGGCTTAAGGTTAAAGGTATGCAATCTTCTGCCAAAATACTTGCGATCTCTTTCAGTCTGTATCGCATCAGGAGTTGGTATCTTGAACATGGCTTTCTGCTCAGACCCTTTTAGCCGGAGTGAATTTTAGAGCGGTGAGGGTTATTCTTATAGCCTGAGGGTTATTTCCAGTCTAAAAGACTTCAAGAAGTCCTCTGAAAAGACTGCAAAACTGTTTAAAAAAACCCACCCCACCCTAAAAAAACTCCAAACCACACTGATATTCCCATGTAGGTATGCATGAATCAGGTATGCAGGAAGAAAATAATGACATATGGTTCATCTGAGTCAAGGTTCAAAATTCATCCTATTTTTCACTTATTGTAAATGCAAATCATTATTGTATCAGAGCCTGGGATGACACCTGGATTATGTTTTAGAGCAGCCAGGTAGTTCTTCACTTTCAAGAAAACTGAGGAATCCTGTTGTTGGGCACTCTTTTTACACGTCCTTCTTGATGAGGGTTGGAAGGCAGGAACTTTACCAGACATGCTAAGCAGTGCATCATTGCAGGATTTCCTCCTGTAAGACATAGTCTGCTTGCTATGGAAGGACGTGGCTGCACGGCAATGGTCTGCAATACTTATTCTTCAATAACCTTTTGATAAGTTGATTTTCTTCAACGAAATCGAACAAAGGGGCCATTAGTGTGTCAAACCAGAGTGGTGGCATGGGCAGGGGGGCTTGGTGCTGATTGCTTAATGCGCTTTCGTTTCACACCTGAGGCTTTTTTTTTCCCCTTAACAGTGGCCTTCCTAGATAGGCAAGTCCTCATTCACTGCCTCGGAGATGGCTGAGCTGAGGATCTCTAGGAGGTCTGGTCTCATCTCACTGATGAAACCTGGGAATGGAAATAGAAAGGAGTTGCTTCAGTGTGTGCGTTAAATAGCTGCCTCTGAAAAGCCTTTTCTGTACTTTTCCAGGCCCATGCCTGGAAACTTTACCCCTTCCCAGCCCTCCCCACTTCCCCAAGTCTGGCATGGTATTGAAAACACTGAACAAACCCTCCGTCCTCAGCCTGATGCAGGAACTCTCCCATCCTTTCATCTCATTGGATTCTTTTATTTTTTTGGGGGATGAAGAATGCTTGTGTTTAACTTCAAGTAGGTGAGACTTTGTACATTCTGTCTGTTTATTCTCAGAAGTACTTTTGCCTTACCTTGTGACTGCTGTATCTTATCCTAATGGATATCATGGTGTTGTGTATTGCCTGAAGCTCTTCTACCTTAGTCATCATCAGCATCATTATAGTCCCTTTCTTTTGTAACTATTTTATTGTTGCTGAAAAATGAAGATGCAGGACAGTGGCTGAAAAGCGAGTTGCATTCAGATCTCCTGATGAGTATCTGACTTCAATTTTGTGACTTAAAGAGTCATTGCAATCTTGTAGCAAACTGAGCTTCCATGAATTGCACTCATCTTAGCAGAGGAGCATAGTCCATATTCTTGGTACAATCACAAACTCCTTTTACAAGGGCCAGAAAACAGAAGCTAGGTTGTTTTTAGATTCTTTGAGACATGCAGGACAATGAGGCAACTGATGGATAAAGTTCTGGTTTTCCCCTCTGAGACCCTCTGTCCTCACAACAAAAGAATCCACTTGTTCCTCTAAAATGAATCTGGAACAAAAGATGGAAGCGATCTTATATCTCAAAATTGCGAAGGGGCTTTGAAAGCTTGCATTAAAGTCCCTGTTGTGTCTCTGGCTTACCAGGCTGTAAAGACAGCTCTCCAGCCTCCTATATCAAAGTCTTGGAAAAAAAAAAATCATAAAACCTTTCTTCCCCCATCCAAATAAGTATTCAAACATGTTGAGGGAGTCAGTCCTAAATTTCATCAGTACACTGTTGATCCTGACATGACTGACTGCTTAAAGTTAACAAAAGCTTACTAAGGTTTTAATTTTTAGAGGAAGCTGAACTGATCAAAATCTTTTAAACATGTATTTTGTTTTTTTTTTTTTTTTCCCCCCAATTTGGTCAGAAATTGTCTTGCAAAGGGTGTCTGTTTCTCTGTAGAATAAAATAGTTCTAATTAAACTTGCCCCTAAAGGCCTTTAAACTTCAACCTGGGAATCATGGTCAGGTTCAGAAGATTTACTTACCCCAGAATAGCAAACCAGTGGGGCCAGTGGGTTGGTGCATAGGCTGCACGTCTTCGGCTTTTTGGGCAGAAGAGGGGGCTGGGCATGGACATTTTGTTTTCAACTTGCTAAGCCGATGGAGGCAATGTTGTTTAGATCCCACCTTAGATTGGGCTGTCCCCTGGGGCTGATGATGTCCATCTGGTCTGGAAGGGAGTGCACGGACCCATCCTGCACCGATTTAGATTAGAGTTTTCAGCACTTCATAATACAAATAAGTGACACTTTGTCACTTTTTGTTTCCTACCTGAATGTCTCCTGTGGCCCTGCTCTCATAAAGCAGCGTGCTGGCTCCCCTGCTCACCCGTTCCTTTAGTCACGCTCTAAAGAAAATCTCTTCACGATATTTTCCTAAGGAATGCTGAGCTTTCATCTCTCCCCACAGTGTAGACTCAAGGGTTTCTCTAGGCTTTAGATGAATGACATTTAGAGAGATAATGCTGGCTCCATGACAACACCAAGCTTTTACAGTCTCAGAGGAACTGATCTTGGTAATGCCTCAACCTGAGAAGACAGCCGCGGCATTGCAGCAGGAGAAGGCACCTGGGCACACAGCCTCCTCCGTCCCCGCAGCCTGCGCACGTCGCAGAGGTCAGAGCTTCCCACGGGCGCGTTCCTCCTGTCTGCGTGCCAGTTGCGCGCCCGCAAACAAGACCCCCCAGGGTCTGCAGAGCTGCCCTAAGTCTTGCAGCACGCAGCTCCTTGGTGTGAACGCAACCATCTCCATTTTGACAAACTTGTCTCTGGTCATTTCCTTCACAACCTCAGTAAACAGCTTCACATTCAAGTGTCTCTTTAGGCGCTTCACTGCCTGATATATTTTCTTTTAACAGGCTGATGCTGGGATGGTGCTGGTTACTGCCATGCACTGGTGGGTGATCGGAGGGGAGAAGCTCTTCCCCTCGGGGATGGATGCTGCCTGTGGGTGCACTCTCGTGGAAGAAAGGCCGGAGGGGAATGCAGCAGGAATGTCGCCCTGCTTCTGCTGCACGCTCAGAAATGAAGCGTTGAAGTCCCCCCCTAATGCTGAGCAGGCACTCGCTATGCCGTGGCGCTGCTTTCTATGCTGAACTGAGAGCAGCAATGTGTGTTAATGCATTGCTCAAAGTGTTGATGCATCTTGCATGGTTGGAGCAAAAGACGTCTCTTGTTTCTGCTTTCTTCTTTTCTTTCTTTTCCTTTTCAGTTTGGATGCCATGGGTATAAACACCTGTTAGTTAAGACTGCCATGTGCAATTTTTTCATATTGGTTTATTGTTTTTCTTTCTTTGAGGAAGGGTGACAGAAAGCTCATGTAAAGAAGGAGGTTTTCATAAAGCCAGATTTGAATGCTGTTGCACTTTTGGAAGCTTTAAATACACAGAATTACAATACTGAAATACTGCAAGATTTATTGTTGGCTCTCTACCCCTTCTCTTAAGAAACACAGACAAAGCCTCATAGACCAAATATCACTCAAAGTGTATCCTTGGATAAATTTGCTGTTTACATAAGCATGTTTTTAAAGACATGCTCCAGGCAGTAATGAGAGTTTACAGTGCATCTCAGAGCACAGGATAATTCTATTTTAATTATAGAGGGTAGTTCTTCATTACTGGATGCTCAGAGAAAAGTGTAAAAGAAATCTGATTTTCATGCTGTTACAATTAAAGGGAATACAAAATTAGAAAAACGCTATATAATCACAAGTTTGAATTAATAGCAAGGGAAATATTTTGTTTATTAAAAAATAGAAAAGACCGAAATCCCAGAAATGAAACAATGGTGTCCTGTAAAGAATTAATATATGAGGAGACAATATGAATGGATGTTCCTAGTTTCATTTTTGTATGTCTGTTTTTCCTGTTCATCCTGCTTTTCCCTTTCCTTTTCATGTATTCACTATACGACTTGTCTCCTTTTAGTCAAACGGATCTGGGATTAAATTGCTGCAACAGCAAAGTTGTAAATTCCACTTAAACTCCTGTGCAGCAGGGGACAGCTTGCAGAAAGGATGTCTAATTTTTGTTCATTGCCTTTAGAATGTCAAAGGAATGGCGTATGCAAATAGTGCTTCTATTTGGTTGAAATATTGCTTTTACTAATGTCCTTTCCTGTTTTCTGCAGATAAAGCACTGGTTGTCCATGTGCTAAGTGCACCACTATGTCTGATTTTCCTACTTTTAGAAACAAAAGTGCTACAGGTTGAAAAATATAAATTTTTGTTGAAGTATTTCTTAAACTGAATTGATTTTTACTCTTTTAATTAGATCTTATTCTCCTTCAGATTTTAGTAAAAGTTTTTCATCCACTCATAAGAACAATCCTGACCCAGATATGGTTCTGATCTTTGATCGGTATCATTGTATGTAGGCATATAGGGATACTGACAGGATGAAATAATTTTTTTTTTAACTTAAAGCAAGTGAGCTGACCTTCTGGCAAGAAAAATGACACTGGTCTGTCTTCCAGGTTTCGTTCTGCTATTCCTTTTTCTAGAAACACTTGTGGGAACTTACAACCAATTGAAGAGTTGGGTGTTTTGTTTGCCTGGTCTTGAATATGTTGTTTCAGAAGAAATTCAGCTCTCTGTCTGGAAGTTAAATTAGACTGTCTATAGAGCACTTGTGTCTGACTTTACTCATTTTAAAGATAAATAAAACCTTTCCCACACCGGCTTTGCACAGCAGACCTCGTGGTAGAAATACCATCCATGCAAAAATACATCAGTAGTGTAGTTTCACCCAGTCAAACTTCTGTAGCACACTCGCTGCCCTCAAAGCAATTTCTTCATCCTTTTCACCAAATAAAGCAGGCATCCTGAGGAGAATTCAATTATATTCCTTAAACACATGAATATAGTACCCAGGATGCCTGTCTGGAGATGTGATGTAGATCATCTCAATTTTGGCATTTTTGATGTTGAACAATTGGATCTGGAAAATAAAATACTTTTGTCTGAATTGCTTTGTGTAGAGTTATTATTACTATTGTTTTTATTATCTATAATTTGTCATTGAGGCAAAAACTCGCTAGGGTTGTCTTCTCCCTCTGTTCCACTAAATAACTGACACTCAGGTAAGTGCCAAAATGTGGTGGGGATGACAAATGGACTGTTCGTATTTTACATTTTTCACAACTTTCTAGGAGGGGTAGGCTGATAAAGTTTCTTCTCCATGTGATATCTCCAGCTGAGGAAACCAGGTACCTCCACAGGATTTGGTTTCCATCCCTCTTCTCTATCAGGATGAGTGTTACATACACAGAAAATCACTCCTGTTTTAGATATATCATAGCTATAGCTGTGCTGGTGTGTGGCATACTGGAAAATATTCTTTGTGGTTCATGTTGCCTGAAATTGATGGCTTCCAGTTTCCCCAAGAAAACTGCATGTTTGCTCCTACTGTTCCTCAGATGGCAATGAAAGTGAAATAGAGACAAATCCAGTCTTTTCCCCTCACTAATTTTGTGGTGAAAAGCTTTCTTTCAAAATTCCTGGGAAACATTGGGCACTTTAAGTAAAAAATAACCCACCCAAAGCAAAAGCAAATATTAGTTAAATTTATAAATGTGTTTTCTCTACAGGTGATGGAGAACAGGCTTCCCCTTGAGGAAATCAGAGTGGCTAAATTAACACTTTTGCACTGAATTGGCCTTTTTCTCCCTGGTAGCAAAAGACAAGGAAGGTGAGTTAATCTAGGCCAAAATCAATGTTTAGGGTTCTTCCAAGCTAACTGCTTTAATTCAAAATTCTTCCAGGAACATATTGGAAGTAGGGAAGAAGGGAGAGTTTTTCTCTCACATTAAAAACCAACTGTGTAAATTATTAGTAATATGAAAGATCAATCTGCACATCTGGTACTCACATTACTTCTAAGTGTTCCTGTATGGCAATTAGTTTATTAATTGATTTACTGATGCTTTGTGTTTTGGGACCTGTATTTTGAGTAGTGGAGAAAATAAATCTGTTGGTAGCACACCGCCAAGTTGATCCATTTTGTTACCTTAACATAAAAAGCTATTTTAAATGAGCTGCCGGCTGTTGCAGACAGGTATCCAGCCATGGCTGCGTGCTTTTTAGGTCCAAAAGAAAGATCTCCTGCAGGCTATGAAGAACTGTGGTGAGTTGACATTGTTGACTTGAGTAGCCCTAGAGCTTTCAGGCTCACTTGAGAGCTGAGCTGTTTGCACCAGGGAAGACCTGAGCAGGGGAACTATCGGATCAATATGGTACAAGGGTAAGATAAACTTCAGTGGCACATGGCTTTATAATGGAAGAAGTCTCTGCCCTTTGTCTGATATGGAGCTTATTCCAAGCAAATCTCCTTGAATTTAAACAAAGAGCAAAGGATTTACCTGCTATCTCCTGCGTATGTCTTCCCTCTTATACTGCTATAATGTGATGCAGGGCCATATTCCCTGGCAGCTGGGGCTTTGTTCAAACAAAATATGTGTAAAACCATCAGGGTCCATTAGAGCACCTTGTGTTTGGTGAATCTGATCTATTGGCACAACTTAGCTTGATTTTTAGAGCAAGAAATCTGAAAATAAAGATGGCCTATTGATTCCCTGTTGTTTTGTCAGCCAGGTTAATTCTGATATGCACCAGAATTCTCCCCTAGGGCTGATTTTAATTTGGGTCAGAACGCCTACAACTGAAGGATAATGTTGTGGTGTCTGTAGAATAGGCAGGGATAAGGGAAATCTGGCAATGTCTCAGTATACCCCAAGCTGCTGGCTTGGTACAGAGGTGGTGTATAAAATTAGCTTTGCGCCATCCAGGGAATTTTCCTGAGACTTAGTCTTCCAGAACAATAGCTCATCTTAAAGAGAGAAACCTGTATAAATGAGCATAGCATGGAACCAGATCTGACAAACCCTGGCTTGAACAGCTGCTCCAGGTAACGAAGGATCACAGCAGGAGACTTCTGAACTTCATCTCCCTTTGTTGCTCTGCCTATCCCAACTTCTATGTCTGATTCGCCATGAATTGTGGTGGTCAATATCTAGTGGTTTGGGACAGGCATGTCAGAAAAAGATGCTGTTCGTCGAAATCCACAGTCCTTCCAGCTGTAGAACTACTGTTCTCACAACAATCCTGAACGTGAAAAGACAGAGAGGTTCTGCTATAAAAATCTTGGGGTTGGAAAAATCTCAGCACCCTGGAAACAAAGGTTAGCTGTCGGTAAGGTTGCCACGCTCAGCTTCCATTTGAACTGGCAAGCTTGAGTGGAAAATTTAATAAACACCTTGAATCCTGACCAGAATTACACATTTTTATAGGTATCAATAGCCTTCTGTATTCTTTGAGAATGATGAGATATAGCAACATCTACTCGGAATGAACTGCAAAATAAACCAGGCACATTTCTTGGGTCCTCTCCGGGTTTTTGAGGTGCACATTCCTCTGCCCAGTCTGGAAACTCCTTATCCAAATAATCAATATTTCAAAATTGATGGTGGGCTTTCTGAAAAATATTTTTGGCCATTTTCTCTGAAGTTACATGAGTCAATTACTCATTTTATTCATCTCCCTGGTATAACTACTTCTCCCAAATACAAGCGCGTACCCATGACAAGAACATAACGCCCGACGTATTTATTGTCACATGCGAAAAGTGCCCAGCCTTGCCCTTGAAAGTTGCAGTCCTGCTCTCTGTTTCATTCCCAACTGCAAAGCTGTGCAGATGGCTGTTGTGGCTATGGGCTGCTGCACTAAAAGCCACAGCCATACTTTTTTTCAGTAATCTACACAAAGATTTCATTGTGCTTCAGGCACCTGAGTTTCAAAGGGATTTAAGTACTAAACTCACTTTGAAAATCTGATTGAAATTTATCTAGAATTTTATCTTTTGTTTTTTGGATGCTAAATTTAGGCAAGGCTTAAGATGTTAACACTAAGATCTGTCCTCTGTTACACATAACCCTACAGCAAGAGATTTCATGCATTGCATCAGTTTTCATTTACGTCTTGAAAAGTTTACTAGTTTATCGGTTACTAGGATTTGGGATGATTTGCGTTGATGAGATTGACATCAGTCAGAAGATGGATATGATATGTGCAGTAATTTTGGCTGGTAAGCAGGGTAGGGCTCTGATTAAAGGCTCTGGCTAGAGGGACGTGATTTACCAAGAATTTAATGTCTTACTCTAAAAATGGTGTTATTGAAACTTTTCCTTTTTATTTGAAAGATATGGAGATCATAAAATCATAGATAATTCTGTGTAGGAATATTGCATCCTGATGAAAAGTTAGACTTGTTCAAGTTTTCTCTTCTCTTTCTGTCACAGTTCCTGGGTTCTCTTTATACGCATAGGTTTTCCTTATACCAGAACATTTTTTTCCTGTATAAATCATGCCCTTGTAACTTTCAGTAATGCAGGTCTGTGTTATTTATTTAACTAACCGTTAGAGAGCTGTGCTCCACCCTGGGGCCTCCACTGCCAGGTGCCGGCCCCATCTCTTGCCATCCCATGCCAGTATCCACCTGTGCCACCTCCTGTGTCCCTGCTTCTCAGGGCCTCTGCTCTCGTATTAGGGCTGCATTTCTCTGCACTATAGCATTGTGTTAAAGCCATCAATATCTCATTTTAATTTTCCCTGGATGGATTGAACAGCTGAGTTTCACTGACGTTACCCAGGATCCCACTCTGTACCCTGCTGTCTGTCCCTATTGGCAAGCCTGATTTCGGTGGGAAGCTTTCTTGACCCAGCGAGCCATTTACAGCAAATCTACCTGGCTGAACACCACAGAGAGTGTGCAGGAAGGGTGACACTGGAAATAAGTGGTCCAGCAGTGATGGACCTGCTGATGGCCAACTCGCACTCTTCTCAGCACACTCTGCTCCCTTCCTACTTCTCTAGCCCCTTAGGCTTGCTTCATCCTGCTTCTTTCTCTCCTCAGCTGTAACCCACTTAAAACATGATTTCTTCACAGGATAATGCAGCTAAGACTCTAGCTCTTTGTTTTTCTTCAAGTTTGAATTCAGTTTTAAGCTTGCATTCTTAATGAATCAATAAAGCCTTATCCTATGAGGTTGTTAAAAGGAAAAGCTGGCAGATGATGTCTTCTGTGCAAGAGAGGTGACGGCTGAAGACTTCTGTGCTGAAGTGAGTACTTGGCCAGCTTGTAGCACATGGCACAATTTACTTCTCCTTCAGTTTATGAACCTTCATGGCAACAAATTGCTTGTATTTCTCTGCTTCCTTCCCACAGCCAAACTCTACCTTGGGGAATGGCCTCCTTGTCCTCCTAGAAGCAATCAAAGGAAGCAGAAATCTCACTAAGACTACTAAAATTATTGCCTATTTTGCATATTTGTTTCAACCTGTTAACCTGACAGAGACATTGCTGCCCCAGTTTGTCTGCTGGGCAGGAGGAGATTCTGCCTGCCAGATTCACAAGTGGGTATGGGAGAAGGACAGCTCTTGTATCAATCAGGCAGATGCCACATTTCACATCTGGCTTATTAACACCAGCTTCAGATGACGAGGTTTGAATTTGATGATAGACAGGCAAACACCCTGCAGCTGTGCACTGGCTGCAGCAACCACTCTGCTACTTGTGTTGCAGCTGCGCAGGACTGGGAAGGAGCTAAACTCCCAAATTGGTGGTGCTTATCTGGAGGTATCCCCACTCTCACTCCAGTTCCGTCCCTTCCTGAGCAAAAGGAGGGCTGAGTGAGCTGTCTTGGGGTTGCAGTTTTTTTATTTAGATGATATTTTCTATATTGCCCGAGTGACTCTCGATTATACTTAGATGTATATATGTATGTATACACACACACATATATGTACAAAAATCTTCCTTATTTGCTTAATGTTAAGTGAACATCAAGTTGGAAAACAGATTTTCAACAAAAGTTATACTGGAAATTACTAAACCTTCAAAGACACTCGGAGTGTCTAAGAATAATACTGGAAAGCACCAAAACATGGTTGGTGGTTTCCAAAACAGCCAAACATGGTTAGTAGGGGTTGAATATCTTATCTGTAGGGTTTTTTGTGTGTGTGTGTGTATAGGTGGACTCGATGATCTCAAAGGTCCTTTCCAACCATGAAGATTCTATGATCTATGAATATGCCTTTTAAAGGATATGACTAAACACCTGAATTTCTGAATTCGCACTGCAGTTGGGTGATTCCCAATGGCCACCACGGGTCATGCAGATTTTGGCTGT
This sequence comes from Rissa tridactyla, assembly GCF_028500815.1. Lineage (NCBI taxonomy): Eukaryota > Metazoa > Chordata > Aves > Charadriiformes > Laridae > Rissa > Rissa tridactyla. The sequence continues at coordinate 43,793,869 of NC_071467.1, forward strand.
GCTTCCTTGCTTGCTGTCTTCGTAGACAGTGGTTGTGCCATGGAGGATTATGTCATTGACAATGTACAAATTAGTTTTCTCTTGTACGTGCTAAAGATAATTGACGTGTTGGGAGATCTCAGTGTGATCTGAAATCCCAAGCAAGTTATTTGTAAGGGTTGCAGCACACACAGTGGGACTAAACTATGGGGTAGAGGCTCTAAAACTGCTTTTAGAAAGAGTTAAAATTCAAAATTCTCCAGACGATTTTTATGGAGTGGTATTTCAAGGGAGTTATAATTGTAGTTCTGACGTCTGTTGCTGAGATTAACAGTAATTTTTCTTTCCTGTTTTCTCTGTGACATACTAGTACAGTCCTCATAAAGTCTGTGCCACTACAAGAATACCAAGTACTCAGAAATTATTTGAACTCCGTGAGTAACTGAAGTATTTAATGGTAATCTATGCATTTGTTAAATTCACAAATGAGTAGGCATAGTATAAATAATTTATCTGGGGAGAGAACAATGTTTGTCAAAATTTCCCTTCCCTACTTACAAAACCACGTTTTCCTCAGGAGAATAGAGCTCTACTGGCAAGAGGCTCAATGGATACTAAGTTCACTTGTGAAGACCGTCCCTGTTCTCCAGGTTCAACTGTAGTGGATGATTAAGCAGAAATAATTCATTTTGACTAGCTGATGTAGTCTTTGTCTTCAGATTCTTTAGCTTGCTCATATCAGAAATGTATCAAGAATTATTTCAGAAATTCTTTTACCATCAATATGTCTTTGTTGTCATACATTTAAACACCTTTCTGTGAGACCTTAAATTTCAGGATAAAACTATGTTAGAGTGAGGCCCTTATGCCTTTTCCTTTTGCAGCTCTGCCTGCAGTCCTCTAAAAAGGTTGAAATATATTTTTTTAAAATCTGTCTTCATACCCCTCCAGCAGTGTAGTGACAAGGGCTGATTAGAGCGAGCAACTCTCTGCCACCAGGTATGTTTATTCAGAGCTCCTGTTTACTGGAGGAGATTATTTTGCATTTAGCAGGGGTGTAATAATTTATTATAAGCCAGTTGCTTTGATCTAATTTCCCTGATGATCACCCTGACCATGCATTACTTACGAGGCAGTTTTACTCATTTTCAAAGGAGGGCAAAACCCCTCGCATGGTGATGCTCTTGGTGTTCAGACGCACAGTCAAACTAACCTGTTTGAACACAGGTTTTTTGTCATTTGAAATTCAAGTATCTAAGGAAAGTTAGATGCCTAGCCTCTCTTGGTAGCTAATGCAAAGATTCCTCTACCTATTAATTTAGGGAGGCTTAATTCTCCAATCCTTAAAACTTAGATAATATTTTGATCTTGTAAGATACTCAAGATACTTCTATCTGTTGTTTTAAAGGGACACAGTTATTGAATCATTAAAGCTTAAGGAAATAATATTGTGATGTTTTAAGAAAAAGGCTATAGTTGTCCTTCTGAAAAGAAGGCAAATATGAAAAGAAACCACGTATGTGCATACATGTGCGACTGAATTTGAATGCAAGATCGAATTTTAGTTCAGATACCAACACTACTAACATCTTGCTACTAATTATGGCTTTTCTTTATTTAAACCTTATGGTAGCATATGCTACTGATACACTCTTTTAAATACACCACAGTCTGTTGGGAAAGCCTCCACTTTTGGGATATCTATCTGCTATGTTCAAGCCACAAGAGAAAAATCAGTCCTTGCAATGGCCAGATGAAATTGTTGTTATTATTATTATTATTATTGTTGTTATCATCATCACAGAGTAATTCTGTGAGGGCTCCTGGTTCAACCAACACTTTTCATTAGTTCAGTTCCTAAACACTTCACGGAAAGGACTGTATCACAGTCCCATTTATAAATGTGGGAAGTGAATGGTGCAAGGACACTAAGCTGGCAATTAAAATGAGGATTCATACAAACAATAACTGCACTGGATAAGTGTGATTGCCTTGAGTCCTCTTCTGATGTACAAAGCTATTCAGGGTAGTGCTGATTAGCAGTGAATACGAGCTGCCAGCCCATGCCTGGATAGCACGGTAATGCACCGTATTGTCTCCTCTGTTTAATATCTCATCAACCTTGCAGGTGCGGAATTACAGAAACGTGTTTAAAAATATACCTTCCCAGTAAATGAGAGATGATCAGCAAAAGCTATATAAAATAAGGCAGTAGTGCAGACATGGTCCCGAGGGTGATATTTTCCCCGCACGCTGTTAATCTCCCTGGTCCCCGGCGCAGAGGGAGCAGGTGCACAAGGCAGGTGTCTCAGCAGGAGTGGCAGCAAGCGGCAGGGTCAGAGCAGATGGCTGGCCACAGTGGTGGTTTTGGGTCTTCCTCCTACCCGTCCATCTTCGCTCAGCCTTGCCGCCTGCCCAGGCCCTCCCATTCTAGAAGGGTTCTGTTAGTTCAGGAGTTACTCACCACAGAAATAACTGCTGAGGTCTGTGAGAGCAACAATTTTTTTTTTCATCATAAAATTATGTTTTCTAACAAGATTCAAGGTTCTTCATTATGAAGTCCATTTCTTTAGGTTTGTGGTTTTTTTTTTTTAATTTTTTAAAAATAATTTATATTATGTTTAGATAATTCTCTTACAGTACAGAAAGAAGAGTAGACTTTTCATTTCTTTACAGAATCATAGAATGGTTAGGGTTGGACGGGACCTTAAAGATCACCTAGTTCCAACCCCCCTGCCATGGGCAGGGACACCTCCCACTAGACCAGGCTGCTCAAAGCCCCATCCAGCCTGGCCTTGAACACTTCCAGGGATGGGGCATCCACAGCTTCCCTGGGCAACCTGTTCCAGTGCCTCACCACCCCCACAGTAAGAAATTTCTTCCTAATATCTAATCTAAATCTACCTTCTTTCAGTTTAAAAACCATTACCTCTCATCCTATTACTACATTCCCTGATAATTCTTCAAATTAAAATGTAAACTTTCCTTTGTAATGTAGATTTTGTACTAGTCTTCCATGAACATTCATGCTTACACAGATACTGTTACCTCTGTGTCTTTGTAACCTTACAGTGAAGGTGGTACAGCTCCATGGACATGGGTGATACTTAACATTAGAGGGAACAGTCTCCCTTCAGCTCTTCCTCTTAGAGCAATAACCCAGTGTCATTTAAATGACACCAACGAGCCCACGCTATTTAGCTGATCAAGTATGTGACTTGGAGGATGCTTCTCTGACACTGTTGAAGTAAGTCTAGATATAGCTTATCTGTTTTTAGCATCAGGTAAGTAGATGTGAGGAACAGTTGTTTTGTATGCTGTTTTGTATATATTTATTAGAAATAAATATTTCATATACGAAAAGAAGGAAATAAATTGCACCGAACAAATTATTTGCCTAATTATACTAAACATGTCATTATTGTGCTTTCTGGGCCCAAGCTTTAGCTAGGTCTTCTGTCTATCTCTATTTCAGTCAGTGAAAATCTGCATCTACCAATAATTACACCCCCGGCATTTGCATTTGAGGCCCAGTCCAGATAAAATTGATGCATGCAACTAAAAAGGGTCACTGAAGGTCACTTGTCTGCCATTAGTGTTCAGATGCTAGCATTTTCAAGATGAAAACCTTTTACTGCATAATGGCAACAGGCTTATACTCTAGTCTTCATGCTGAATATTCATTCTTATATTCTTACTGATTTAAGTTTACAAGCAAAGGTTGTTCAAAGGGAAATTGTTCTAATGCTCAGTGCAGTGGACTGCTTGTTCCACGCGCAGCAGTGACCAGGTGACAGAAAGGGAACATGCTATTTTTGAAACAAAGAAGTGGCAGAATTATCCGCAGGATGTTATATCAAATACATAGCTCATCAAATCCTTCCTAATAGACACAGAATCCTTCCCAGTGAGAGGAGGCTTCAGGAAGATCTAAGTGCACACAGTCTTATTGGAGCTTAATCATTCAACAGGTCAAAGAAGATTAAAGCATATGCTGAATATAAAAAAGGAAAATCTCCCTTCCTCCGTGAAACATCTGCTCCTTTTTTTTTTCTGCCAGAGGCAGCTACTCTGCTGCTTCCCACAGCTAATAAAATTAGCTAAATCCATTGAAATACTCACTGCTATTTTTTTCAAATATATGTATTTTATAAAATTAAAACTGTATGTGAGTGACATGCTGAGAATGAAATTCTGAGTACATATTTATCTGCAGGCTCAAATTTAAAAATTCCTGTGTAAAACCTTGTTTGCAAAGTTGAATGAGGAGGATCAGCAGAAAAGCAAGTGGAAAAGGAGAAGAACAGATAATAATTAACAGTTCAAAGGAAAAATGCTTTATGAACTCACTGGATTAACTGTTTGTAGTGAGGAGTCCATAAAATAGTGGTGTTGCCCTACCTTCAGTATTTATACTCTTTTGGGTATAAACACTTTTTTTCTCACTTTTTCCAGGACTGTATGTAGAAATGTGTCTTTATGCGTCTCTTGCAACTTCAAAGTTGATTGAAATTGCCAAATGGTGTGACCCAACGCAAGGCTCAGGAATGTGTTTCTAAGAATCTCAGTCTTTCCCTGGCCAGGAAGTCTTCACCAATTCCAGGGTACAAAACCTGGAGGGGGTTTGTAAATTCATAATACCAAAGATTTAGCACTTGTACAGTGTTTCTAAACTGGAGACCTCTAGAAAAAGCTTCAGATGTGAGGACGCTGTAGTTTTCCTTATTCATAGCACTGGAAGTGAAGGAAAGTGATAGGTTGAACTGGGAAAACGGGGAATTCGATCACAGGGCACTGGGTCACAATCAAACTCTTTGAAATATACAACAACTCAGAATGCTGATCCCATGCATCTTTCTACAAAAAATGTTTTTAGATATATCTGTATACATATACGTAAAACTCCCTCAAATATATAGTAAACATTTATTATAAATTATAAATTATTAATATATTATGTAATTTTTTATTATGTATATTATATCAAAATTATCTCTCACTCTGTGTGTGCGTGTACACATATATATTTTTAAAGAAATATATAAAAGTGTAATTGAAGAATAAAACACCCAATTTGTACAGATTGAAGACATTTGTGAGGTAAAGGAAGAAAACTAATAACATTCTTTCTGGCAAAGAAACACGAGACTCAGTAAAAGCAAGGACACAAACTAATAATAAAAATACTTTTGTTTATTGCTCACTAACCTCCTGGGTTTATTGCACTGAGAGATACAATATTTGTAGGGAAACAGCAGCATTTTCAAGTTCAACCTTGTCAGGGTTGCAGTGTGTCAGGACAGAAAGCTGACCCTTTCCTTTTCTTTTATTCCCTCTTCCAAAACATGGTAACTGTATTAAAATAACATTAAACAGAGCTATAGATATATTTGTCCCCTAAAGTATGGGTTTTAATCATGGGAAACGTGTCCCTTCCTCCAGAATAGTTCCTCTGAAAACCATGAACCACTTCTGGGCTAAGATGTTGATTCACTATATTCCATCCCATCAGAGAAAAAGTAGTCTGTTTTGGGAAAATGACTGTCCCTGTTCATGAAGTCCTGTTATACAATTCCTTCCTTTACTGCTTTTAATTTCTTTCCCAGCAGTTTCCAGTTCTCACTGAGATGGGATAATGGGATAGCTGGGCAATGGATGATCTCCTTGCGAAGGGTGTAATAGCTGATCTGTGGAGAGACTGAATGCTTCTTTTCACATTTTTTTTCCTGTTATATCTAATAATGGAATGTCTTACTGTTTTTTTATTATTAACCTGAAAGCAGAGGTGCACGTACGGCTAGCCGGATTGTGAATTCATCTGCAGTTAGCCTCTCAGTGCCACTTTCCATTGCATGTGGCCGTTGCATACTCTTGTTCAAGATGGGAAGGAACAGATTTGTGCTAAAACGTGGGAAAAAACGCAAATCTTGAGCTTCCTCCAGAAGGCCATTGTTGATTGAGAAGCTGGCCTATGTGGAGGAATCTACACAGCCTTCCCTTAAAATCCAGAGCCTGATAGACAGCTACAAAACTAACTGGTGAGCTCTAAGGAATTGAGAGAACCCAAAAGGAAACTCTTGACCTTAAATGCAATTTTTCCAAACTAGCAGTAGATGGACAAGGTCTGCTGGAGACCAACAATGACTAGATAAAATCACGGCAAGGTTATTGAGGAAATATCCAATTGTATACCAGATCAACGGTCATTCAGAAAAAGCTCAAAGTCATAGTGGGTCAAGGCTGGGAACATTCCTTCAGATACCCTTCGCGGCATGCCCAAGGAAGAGAAAAACAGGCACAGACCCTGGTCAGGTAAGTTACCCTGGGTCAGACTTAGTCACCCACCATCACTGGCGTGGGTACCTTACACAGCCATCACCAGGATGGTGGGCAGGAGTAGGACTTCTCAGGTGCTGCACTGTGGAGCAGCTGGTGATGGCAGGAAAGGTGGTGGCTATGTGCCAACAGGTGGGTTAGCGTAAGTGAGCATATGTGGTTGGTGCTTGATGGTTGTGTGTGCCATCATAGGTCACAAAGTTGTTTGGGTTAGAAGGGACCTCCTCATCATCTGCTCCAACCTCCCCTGCTCAGCCTGTCTCTTCATAAGCATGAGTCTGAAAAATGTGTGTGTGAAGAACAGTGCATGTATGAAGGGAAAGTTGGGTGGCATTTTGGGCTTTCTCACAGTTTAAAATGGGGTACTCTTCATCGACAATAAAAAGGGACAAGCTCACTGATATCTACTAGTTGCACACCAGGCTTTTGTGTTTGACTGGGGCAATGTCTAAAAGCTGGGTCCTACAGTGTGGTAAATGGTGAGTGTGATCCCCGTGCTTTTGGTGTTGCTTCTTCAGCATTGTCCCAGTGCACCTTAGAGAAATGCCCTGCAGCGCGTAGCACTTGGAGCCAGCACTTGGAGCTGGGCGTAGGATGGGAGGACATCTGCTCCCACACCAAGTGGAGGCTGAGCAAGAAGTTCATTGTACAGGGAGAAGACTGCAGTAAGCTCTGTGGATCACCTGATGTTCAGGAATTGATGCTTTTCCCTGTGCAGACTAGGTATTTCCCTAAACAAGCACCTAGAAATGTGTTTTTCCTAAGTTGAACACATTTTGTTTATTGAGCAGGTTCTATATAAACTAACATTTTTACAGTAACATTGATTTTTTCCAGATTCTGGCTTAGATTCTCAGATGGAATAAATCACTGTTTCTTCAAAGGAGTATACACTATGCTACTGCACTATAGCTTCACTTGCCTTCAAATGAGCAACTTCAATTTACAACAGCTCTAGAATTGTCCTAGGAATTCTCACTGATATTAATGCAAATCTACTTTGCTGTTGTGCATGCTCTTAAGGGAGAAGAAAAATATTTATTACCTTATCTCCTCCCTTTCAGCACTATTCTGGTCAAATGCAAGCAGAAATAGCTCTGCAGAAGTGACAGACCTGGGGCTAAAATTGAATGCTGCATTCAGCAATAATAAAGGTGAACGCAATGTAGTGCCTATTGAATTAATTCTGCTCTGTGTGGGTGGGTGTGGAGCCTTAGAAGGAAACCATGAGAAACAGAGAAAACACATTTTTGCAGGCATCTGCCTCTTGGGAATTTACAGACCAATATATTTAATGTTTGGACGGTAGCTTATCTAACATTATCATTTCCATTTTATTCACCAAAGTGCTGGGTTAAAAAAGAGAAGTGCTTCAGATGAAACTGCTATGTGATAAGGGAAACTTAAGCTCAGGATTTATCTCTGCAGCTCTATTTCAGTTTTGGGATATCAAGACCTCTCAAGGCTATTTAAATCAGCACATAGTTTTTAGCTCTTCAGACAAAAGCCTTTTTTTGCTGAGCCTTTCTCCCGCACCTCTGGCCGGGAGGCTCATCACCCATTAGGAAGAGCCATCTCTGAACTTCCCCAGAAATGCTGACTTTATGCAGCATGTGGGTGAATGATTTTGAAATGTTTCATTGGCAAGAACCACTTCTGTGTGACCCTATCACTCAAAGGACTTTCCTGTTACTTAAATTTGGCTCTCCCTGTGGCCTGAGAAATCTGGACCAAACAGCTAGACACACCCACACACAACTATATATTTATATATATAGATAGATGTATGTATATCTTGGTTATGTAACTTCTTGAAGTTGTATGTGTGGGTGAGGAATAAACAATCAACTCGCCACAAATAAACAACACCTTATAAAATATTCATAATGAATTCTAAGTAACACACTATGCCTAACAGAATGAGAACATTTAATTTCCATCAACAGAGCTAATAATAACTAACAGTAACGGAGATACTTGTCCAACAGGGAATAAACCACATCTTTCCTCATCTTCCTGAAGCCTATTTGAATAGTGACAAAAAGGTACACTGACACCCTGTGATCAGGCTGTTCCTCCAATTGACTAAGAGCTGGAGCTCCTAAAGGTGCTACAGGCTGGTCCTGTGTGAAGTTCTGCTTGTCCCAGAACAGACAGGTTCGCTATGGGTTCGGGAGCCTGGCATGGCAATGTGGTTGCCTGCAGGACACCTGACCTGCTACGAGCCCCTATGCAGGATGTGGGACCCTACGAGCCCCCATGAGGGACATGGGGAAAACATGTTTTCTGTGGTCAACTAACAGTATCAATCCAGCTGCAAAACAGGAAACACAGCATTGACTTTTTTCAGTTTCTGAGGAGAAGGCAGAAAGATGCAGCAGAAATTAATGCAAAAGAAATTCACACTGACAGAAGGCCTTACCATAGAAGCATAGAATCATCTAGGTTGAAAGGGACCTTTAAGATCATCGAGTCCAACCATCAACCTACCACTGACAACACTAACCATGTCCCTCAGCATCACGTCTACCCGTCTTTTAAATACCTCCAGGGATGGTGATTCCACCACTTCCTTGGGCAGCCTGTTCCAATGTTTGATAACCCTTTCAGAGAAGAAATTTTTCCCAGTTTCTAATCTAAATGTCTCCTGGCGCAACTTGAGGCCTTTTCCTCTTGTCCTATCACTTGTTACTTGGGAGAAGAGACCGACCCCCACCTCGCTACAACCTCCATTCAGGTATTTGTAGAGAGTGATAAGGTCTCCCTCAGCCTCCTTTTCTTCAGGCTAAACAACCCCAGCTCCCTCAGCTCATAAGACTTGTTCTCCAGACACCCCTCCCCAGCTTCATTGCCCTTCTCTGGACTCGCTCCAGAATCTCAATGTACGTGCCAGCTTACATGACTGCAAGCTGAGGTGACACAGTTGAAGGGATACTTTTAGCTCATAAGCCAGTTCAATAGGCTCCAGATGATAGGCTTTCCATCTGAAGTGATGCATTAGAAATGCTATGGGAGAACTTTACATTCAAAACTTATGGAAGATGTCAGAATGATAGTCCTAGATGTTGGGGTCTGCTAACTTAAAGAAGGTGCAGGAAAAAGGCAGAAAAGCTTCCTCCCCTTTTTTTTTTAAAAATATATATGCATACACATATATATCAAAAAACAGCTCAGAGCTGGAACATACAGATGTTTTGGAAATATCCTACTAACAAAATAAGAGTATGTTCACAACACATCCACTGGAGTAACTGTATGCAAAAGCCATTCAGATCAAAAGAATAACTCAGTGCTACCTAGACAGATTAGAGTTGGAGACAAAACACTCTCAAATCACATTCAAATTGAAAAAATGCAAATGAGGGTGGAAGGGAGGTTGGAAAGTTCCACACAAGGAGCAAATCTTGAAAAATATGTCAAAAATCCTCAGGGTGACAGTGGGCAGCAGATTAGCTGTAGATGTCGATATTCTTAACCCTTTGTAGTCCTGTGACAATTGCTTGTGACAAAACATACAAATACAGAGGAAAACCAGACAGGTTTTCTGCTGGTCTGCAGGTACAGGAAAATATTATCAAGGGATATCAGTGTTTTTACCACTTACCAGATCTGGAAACGCAGTATGCTTGGCTGTTCAAAAGAATATTTTTAGCAAACAGGAAGGAAGAAGGGACTAATTTGCAAGTACAAACCATCTTCATTATTACACGTCCAGCTAAGCTTGTTCTTAAACTGTGTGGTAGCTTTATTTCAATTAAAATTGGATGTTTTTTTCTGAAGGTAAAAATGCAAATGCCATCTGTGGTTTGGCTGCTTATGCGTTGCATTATCTGTAATAGAATTTGATGATTATTTTAATTTAGGCTACAGCCTGTTTTTAGCTTTCATTGAGCCTCAGACGCTTGTGATGGCAGCACAGATGTACAGTTGGAGATATGAAATGCCTGCTTCAGAGAGATTGTCTTCTAAACTTTATAGAGATTTTCTCCTGGGTCTTAGCAACCTGAGGTGCCTGGGCAAAGAGCAGTTAATTGGTATTGTGGCTCCAGGGAAGCAACATTTCCAGGGAACAGGAATGGGGCCAGAGATACTGTGCTCATTTAATTTCACCCTTGGGATGTCTTGAGCTGGAGAGCAGGTTCTGTGGGAGGAAACCTCTCTGACCACCAAGGAAAGCTACGGAGTGGCTCCAAGACTCAAGCCCATTGGTTTCATTATTTTATGTGGGTGTAAATAAGAGGAATAGGCTGTTTCCCACCAAAAGAAAAAATGTATGCTGGATCCCAAAAGAGCTGCATGTGGCAGAAATTGCATTGTTCAGGCTTCTAAAATCAGAGCAGGGAAATATTCCAGAGGACTAACCTGCATCAAGAGCTGCGTTGGGTGGATGGACTACTGCTTGTTTAATTTTGCAAATAAAGGGGCAGTTGTTCAGATTAAATGCAGGTTCTACATAAAAAAGGAAAAACTTGAGTGGCACTGAAATAGATCAATACAAATCAGGAACTGCAGAGTTTTGTTATCATAATAGCAACAGAGCAGGTCATTTGAGAGTTTTGGACACACAAGTTACATAGCAAGGGTAACGCTGAGTGATGATATATGCTACTCTCTTCCAAGGAAGTAATCAAGTTTATAACATCATGATACCAGTTCACTCTTGCAGCTGAGAGAAGAAAAGCCTTGGGACTGGGAATTTGGAATGAGACCTCTGCTTGACATGAAATTTTGACATATACAGTCAGAGCTGCTAATTTATAAAGCCCCAAATTGTGCATGCTTATTTTAACGGCAACTTAAAATACATGTTGGTGTGGATGATCATTTCTCTGCTTTAGTCCAGTACCCACGTATTGATTTGGGCAGGATCTTTCTCCCCAGGTAAGGCTGACAGGGACCTTTAAAGGGGCGTGGGTGTGTGTGTGACCTCTCTTCTGAAGCTTGGGGACAGGTAAGATCATGGAGCTAAATGCTTTTTTGAAGGAGAGGTCTGGACATTGGCAGCAGTATGCTCTCTAGCTGTGGTAGGTGTTATTTTGGAGGACTGGAATACTTGGTGGTACCTGATAACCACTGACATACATAAACTTAGATTACCCAAGTTATGTTTACAAAGTTTACACAAATTTATAGAATGCATAAAAACCTGTGTATACACTATCACAGGAGCATGCATATTGTCACTATATAGCACTTTCGAAACTTATTATGAGCAAAAAGCTAGCCACTGCTCTGCTGCGAAATCAGGAGGCATCCATGTGTTTCAACAGTAATTGCCTGAAACAGTCATTGACCTCTTAAACTAGTGATCTGATGTTTCCTGTGATGAATTCCTTTTGGCCAAGCGTAACTGCAATTCTGGTAGTGCTGTTGTTGATTCGGCTCTCATACTTCACAGACACCTGCGGATGCAACCGTAGTTATTTTCTTTTTCCTTTAATTTGCTGTGGAAAACTGGTAATTTAAAGTCTAAAAGAACAGCAGTAGAAATAGCCCAACTATTCCATAGGGTTCAGACTAATATTTCTTTCTATTCTGTTTCTCAGCGGTCTTTTATGGTTGTTGATTCCCCACATTGGTCTCCCATGGATTATTTGTCACTCTTCTCTCTTTTTTGTCTGAATGTGTATTTTATTGCTGTAGAGCCATGAACGCTAATATGGCCCGGCACAATGTAAATAGTCTCATGTGGAAAAAGCAAGCCTGTTTAATGTGATTTTTCTCTTTATGTGACATCTGCAAGGTGCAGTTAATCAGGCAAGAAACCTTAGTTAGGAAAAATCTTTCCATCAGATTGGGAGAACCAAAGGCCCGGCATGATCAATAGGGGTGTGCTAATTTTTTGTTCGTCAGACAGGTGTTTCCCTGGCACTGCCAAGCCCTAGAAACTGGTTGGATGATTGGGCTCAGAGAGTTAACAGGTCATACTCTAACTGGAGGCTGGTGAGAAGCAGAGCACCACAGGGGTCTGTCCCGGGACCTGTCTTGTTTTACGTCTTTATCAATAACCTGGAGGAATTGACATTACACACTCATCAGAGGCGCAGATGACACCAAACTGAGGGGACCAGTCAATTTGCTCAAAGGCAGGGCTGCCATCCAGAGAGACCTGGACAGGCTGGAGGAACACTAAACTTACGAAATTCAGTAAGGACAACTGCAAAGTCCAGCCCCTGGGAAAGGAGAATGGCTGGCAGCGATGCAGGATGGGGACGGACTGGAGGGGCAACACTCTGCTGAAGAGATCCTGGGGGCCGTGGCAGACAGTGAGTGGCACGTGAGCCCTGTGTGCCCTGTTGGAAAGAAGGCCGATGGCATCCTGGGTGGTATCAAAAGCAGCACAGCCTGTAGGTTGAGGGAAATGACGATCCCCTTTCACTCAATGCTGTTTAGCCTACATCAAGATTCTGCATTCAGTTTCGGGTGCCTAACAAAAAAAAAATATAAATTGATCAACTGGAGCAAGTTCAGCAGAAGGCTGTTGAGACCATCAGGGAGCACTTGACCTGTGAGGAGAGGCTGGGGGATAGGGTCTTGTTTGACTTGGAGAGGAGACAGCTTTGAGGGCACCCAACAGCAGACCTCCAGTATCTATGGAGAAGTCATTGAGAAGAGGGAGCCAGGCTCTTCACCACTGCATGGTGGGAGGAAAAGATACAACAGGCATGAACTGAAACAAGAGAGGTTCAGACTGCACACAAGGAAAAACTTTTCTCCATGAGGACAGTCAATCAGCAGCACAGGCACAGTTGGCTTTTTAATACCTGACTGGATGAAGCCCCGAGCAATCTAGGCTGACCTCATGGCTCAGCCCAGTTCAAGCAGGTGGTTGGACCCCTGTAGATCCTTCTAACTTGAATTTTCCTGTGATCCTCTGGAGAGATGGTGTCTGTCAAACAGCAATGTGAAATCTAAATTGAGACCAAAGATGACCACAGGGGAACACAAGAGATGCAAAAGAGTTATAAAGCATTCTTGATTACATGGGAAACACTAGTTTTTCACATCCAGTGGTTTTACTGTTTCGAAAATTTAGACTAAATGTGAAGTGTGGAAATGTTGAAAATTGTGGTAACTGTGACTGTGACCCATAAAGCCTGTGCATGGCCTTTTCTTAACAAAGCTCTGTCAAACTAGTCCTGTTTGAAGGAGTGTTGACTATAAACACTAGTGCCTCCAATGTATTCCAGTATAGGAATGGCTTCCTATCTGAAAGAGGTCCGTGAGAAAAAGGAGTCACAGCTGCTTTCTTGGGAGCTTGCTGTTTTCAGAGACCAGGAAAAAAACGCAACACGGAATATATATGTTTTTCAGTTAATATTTTTCCTGATTTTTCTTTTTTTTTAATGCAGATCAAACTGCGCTGCTTAGTATAATGATTAGAAATCTGCATTACTCTCCGCGTCTGGATTTTGTATTCCTATGATCTGGGTTTTTTAGTCCTATGGACTCTAATTTAAGTGTTCTGTTTAAAATCATGCTTCCTAGATTAGCAATGACAGCGTACAGCCTACAAACTGAATCTGACTGCTGTAAACCCTTTGTAGAATGCTTTAAAGATCAAAAAAGGAAAATTATCTATTTGTATATGTGGTATTCATGTGCACAAATTTTTGTCCCATCTCTTCAGTCAGAAAGGTTTTCTCCATTTAGGAGGATTAAAAATTACACTTTTTCATTCTATTACAACTCTCTCAGTCAGCACTTCCCTTTAAAATGGCAATATGCAAAACTTCACATTCTTATTATCTCATTGCTTGTCATCTGCCTCTCTCCAAACATATTTTGCACTTCCTCAAGCAGAAAGTGCAAAAGATGTGCCCAAATCTGTTAGCAGAAAATGTGCAAATCTCTGTTGTCTGTGTGAAATGTATTCACTGTCATAAAGATCAACCAATGTGTTTAATTCATACTGCAAGTTTTTAATCTGCTCGTTTGACCTTTTTGATATACTGTCAATAACACTTGTGCTTGAATAATGAATTTTATCTGTTCTAAGCACTAGACTGATTTACTGCCTTTGCAGTAGGTTTTGAAAAGTGTCATGTCATTCAAGTGGTACTAAAAGTGAACGATGCAATGTTATGGAGGAAAATGGTAAATATTGCCTTTATCAAATGTTGCAGATATTGGAGCAAATACTTTGTGAGAAGATTAATGAAATATTTCTCACTTTCTATGAAGTATAAAGGGTATTCTTCAGCACCTTTTTTGAAGGACTCCACACTTTTTAATGAATCCTTAGTTTCTTTTCTCATAGTTTCTCACGTACGCACTGGAGTCTGAGGTGCCCAAAGTTTTGATGTGTTCATACCGATGGCCTAGTGTGAACCAGTATTCAAATACAGTTGAGAAGATGCAGGAAAGGTTATCAGACTGTACTAGGTTTATGTGGCAAGGTTTTGGTACGGGGGGAGGCTGCAGGGATGGCCTCTGTGAGAATAGATGAGGAGCTGCCCCCATGTCAGACAGAGCCATTTCCAGGTGGCTCCAGCATGGACTAACTGCTGCCCAAAGCTGCGTCCATCAGCTGGTGGTGCCTCTGCAAAAGATATTCAAGAAAAGGTAAAAGCAGTGCAGCAGGTGTGTGAGAGGAGTAAGAAAATGAGAGACAAAACCAAGGTCAGTGAAGAAGGAGGGGAGGAGCTGCTCCAGGCCCTGGAGTACAGATTCCCCTGCAGCCCATGGAGGACGACACCAGAGCAGATATCCACCCTGCAGCCTGTGGAGGATCCTGTGCTGCAGCAGGTGGATGTGTCCCCTGCAGCCTGTGCAGACCCCACACAAGAGCAGGCTCCTGGCAGGAGCCGTGGCCTGTGGAGAGGAGCCCACACAGGAGCAGGTTTTCTGGCAGGAACCACAGCCCTTGGTAAGCGATCTGCCTGTCCTTATCTCAGCCCATGAGCTTTTCTATCTTATTTTCTCCCTCGGTGCTGCTGAGGATGAGGAGTGAGAGAGCAGCTGGGTGAGCACCTGGCCATCAGACAAGGTCAATCCACCACAGATACATGGCATATAGACACCATTTAAGAACCAGTTGGGGTAGGGGAGAAGAAGACATGACATTTTGGAAATTAAATCTAATTTCAGCCTCGTTCTGAACTGAGGGATTTTGGATCTGAGCAAGGTCAGAAATGAGTGGACATCGAATGGATGATGAATATACTTATGATTCCTTCACCTTCCTAACTATGGAGATAGGTAGTTGTGACAGTTGGTAAATTAAAGAGTCTGTGATGAGAGGCGCAGTCTTTATACATTTATATGTAACCCAAGATCAGAGTGGAGAGAGGTGCTGCCACACAGCCCATACAACTTCTGATTTTCACCCGGCATTGAATTAAGACTTTATTTTCTTTTACAACTTGTAAGCAAATGCTTGCTTGTAGCACGGTGTTATTTAATTCAACCTTAACCTGCCATTGTAAGGTTGAGGAATATTGCTGCCTTCCCCTTAACAAATGCGATACCCGGTAGGACTTGTTCAAGATGATGAAGAAATTCGGGGCTGAGATTAAATTGGAACCTGAACTCCCGCAGGATCCCTCAGCTGCAACAATGATGTTGGGGTGCTCCTGGTGCCAGCTCGCACTAATCATAATGAATAAAGCTGTACCGATCTTTTCACTACATCTCTCCGCTGAATGTGTTCCCTGCATGAAGCAGAAATCTTGAAGGTAATAAAACAGTTCATCTCCTTTAAAATCTCCATGGTAATGCATATGCACAGGAGGGAGAGTTGCACACGTGAAACCAAGTCAAAACCAAGCATCCGTCCCTCTGTCTTTTCTGCCTCTTCCATGCCCAGCCTGAGGAGCTTCCCACACTGAAAATTTTGCACTTAAATCAGTAAATTTCAACCACGGTAATTCAAGATAAATACCATTTCCTTGGTAACCTGAAAAGTGCAATTGGACATGGGCACAGCACAAAATACATTTAAAAATTTAAGTCAACTTTTATAGTGGTACATCTGCATATTTA
The DNA here is from genome assembly GCF_028500815.1 of Rissa tridactyla. Classification (NCBI taxonomy): domain Eukaryota; kingdom Metazoa; phylum Chordata; class Aves; order Charadriiformes; family Laridae; genus Rissa; species Rissa tridactyla. The sequence goes on from NC_071467.1 coordinate 43,810,168, forward strand.
TGTTTATATCTATGTTTACATATGAACATACATACATACATATACATAGAAAATATTATGTATTTTCAGTAGTTACGTAAGACTCGCATAAGAAAAATACTTTATCAAAAGTTTGTCAATTAATTAATATTTTCTAAAAATAGTGTCTGTTTACTAGTGACATTTAAAAGAACATTTTGATACCAGAATCAAGATTAAAAATGCTATTGAAAAAACCCAACTTTTTTACAGGTTAGATCAGAATTAAGGATCTTTGAGATTAAATATGTTTTTTTGTGTTCATTGCAAATATGTATGGACATTACAAGATACATGGCATCCTTCATGTTCTACTACTTTGTTTTTTGGTGTTTGGATTGAATAAATGCTGTGGTTCCATGACAAATGTTTATTCAGGCATTTGTTCAAATTGAAATTCTTTTGTATAAGATACAAACTAGCAAATTTTATACATTTTAAGGACAAGTTAGTCTTCAGTCTGGACTTGACTTTGAGTCCCAGTGAGATTTCAATAAGAAACCAAATGGATAAAAATGGGTTGGCTAGCTTTGGAAGCATTTGTATAATGATAATAGTACTGACATTAATACATATTGTTGTACTGGACCAATGTCTTACCTATTTTATGCCAAGACGTTGTGGATGATAGGAATTCTGGTTTTCAAGGTAAACCAGAAGATGATAGCCGGCATTATTGGTGGTAAAGTTTAAAAGCATTGAAAATACCCTCTCTTAAAAATCTTGTGCTTACTCTCTGGAATTTATTTTATTTTATTTTATTTTATTTTATTTTATTTTATTTTATATTTTATTTTATTTTATTTTATTTTTAATTTAATTTAATTTAATTTTATTATTTTATTTTATTTTATTTTATTTTATTTTATTTTATTTTATTTTATTTTATTTTATTTTATATTTTATTTTATTTTATTTTATTATTTTATTTTTATACTTGGCCAGCTTTGCAGCGTTGCTGGTTTGTGTAATTTGGTCTGTGTGGCATATGGAAGTAAATGCCACACTTGTGTTCCCTGAAGTAGCACAGGGCTATGGCAGTACACGGTCCTGGGCTGTGCTGGTGGGGATCTTGCTGGCCACGCTGAGGGAAAACATGCTCCAGACCATTAAGACTCCAGCACACTAACAGCAGGGGAATGAATGCTCCCGTAGTCGTTACAGACACAGTAAAGTGGTCAAGATTTTACAGTCCTTGTGTGTCTAAACCCATCCATATATATATAATTTTTTTAATGTGAGTGCAAAACATTTTCATTCCAAGTCCTAGTGGACAACCAGCTGGATGCTAAAGAGCAGGGTGAGGTTTGTTGGTGCTACAGACCTCTTGTGTACAAGGTTGAAAAGCATAGCTGGGCTATATCAAAGGGAAAACATTTATATATTGTCACCAAAGAACACCCCCTGAAGCTCTTGTAACTAACTGCTCGAAAAACTGCAGCCTGGTTTTGTCACACCCTTTCGTTCTTAATAGGCTGAGACAGTGGCAGAAGTGACATGCCAACACATTTGATATAATCAGACTGGATTTAGTGAGGCCAGGATTTCAACCTCAGACAGCCTTACGAGGACAAAAATGTCTGTTAATTAAAACATTTTATTAAAGCATATTAAAAACTGCCTTGCCCTTGCCCTAGATAATGGCAGCTGTATTGAAACAAATTAGCTGTTTATAATTACCTGGTTTATCGTTATCAGAAATTCACCGTGTTAGAAAACCCAGGGACTCCTAGGCTAAACCTTGATCAGACGAAATAACCTTTTGATCATGTTCGAAAGCATGAGTGTTCTTATTCAAGCAAAGCCACAGTTAGTGTCACACTGAAGAAATATTAGCTGGTATGATACGCACCCTCTGCTGAAGGACAGGATGCACTGATGAATCTCACTGCGCAAGGTGTGATGGTGTTACAGCTGCTTCCAAAAGGAGGTGATAAAGACATGAAATATAAGCAAGGGTAACATTTGGTCTACAGAATGTTTATTCCTGGTCATAACGGCAAAAAAAGAATATAAAATCCTCCTAGTCTTCTAGTTTGTGTTGACTTGCCAGGGCGCAGATGGCTAGAAAGCTACCTTTTTATTTCTAAATTGATATATACTGTATTGAGACACAGTAACCATGAAAATAAATGATGCCGCTCTTGCAGTACCCCATGAATTGGAGGAGTACTCCAAATACAATGAAAGGAAGTAACTGTGGAGGTATTTTATATTTTTTATCTCCTAGGGACAAAAATAATTTTAATTTAAAACCCTATTTGCTACATTCAAGTGTAGATATGTACTGACACAATGAAGTAGTCAAATCTTACGGCAATTTCAAAGTAAATTTTGTATCTAAACATGATTTTTCAGGGAAAACAAACAGAAACAAGAAGGAAAAGATACATGCATTTAAATAAGAGGGGAATTTAGCACAGTAATCACAGTCAACTTCAGAAGGCCAGGAGACCGTGCTTCATTCTCTCCAGACAGAATACAATTGATCCAGGGAAAGGAAAAAAATAGCTGTCTGTGAAGCTCCAATAAATTTTTCATACCCCTGTAGGACTATAATCTCTTTAGAGCAGTGAAGATGCTCTGAACTTTTTGTATGTAACACCAGTTACATGTGGATGTGGGTTTCTCAGGGGGGAAGATTCTCAGTTCTGAAGAATTTTCCTTCCATATTCAAGAATAACTTTAATATCAGGCTAGAGAATAACTCTAGGAGAGTCTGTAGGCATAAAGTACTTGTCTAATCAAATGGCACAAACCATTTGAACTGTGATTGGTAAACCTGACTATTAGCATTTTAAAGGAGGCAAAGAATAAAGCCTGCTTACAGTGGCTATAGACTAATTTATTCATGAAGACCTAATAGCAATCCCAAAATTTATGAAGCATTTTATTGACCTCCTAGCTACAGAAGTGTGGTTAAGTCAAGTATTCTTTGGAGAACGCTTTACTGAACATTTGGGTTTAACAACAATACTTTCTTTTAGCAGAGTTAATATCAGTTATTCTGTTTGTAGCCAAGAGTATGATTTGGGCTTTTTTCCAAACTGATCTAATGCTTGGACTGAATTCCCCTCCGACACACACCCTCAAAGTGAACTACGTGATTTGAGATACTCATAGTTTGTTGGTTTAGATTTAAGATAAATAATCTGTGGCCGTCCTCAGCATCAGGTCAGCCCAGCCTTGTTGCTGCCCACCTCAGGCATGATGAGTCTCTTGGAGGACTAACTTTGAGCAGACAGCAAAGGCTCAGTGGGCTGAAGGGGAGCCCCTCAGGTGGGCTCCCTGGTCCATTTGGTGTGTAAGCAATTTGCACAACTACCACTATCTCTGTGTAGGAAGCTCGTTACAAAGGAGCTTAATTCAGGGTTGTGCTAAGCATGCTGCCAGCAAGCACCGATGCTATGATGGATATTGAATAGGAACCTGGTGACGTTCAAAATGCTCCTGTGAATCCAATCAGTGAAGCACTTTCCAGTGCAATGGTTGTCTTGGCTGTGGGTACTGAAGCCAGGTATGACCATGAGTCGCTGCCCACCGTGAGTCTCCTCTGGCACTCCTGTCTCACAGGAGAGAGGGCTCAGAGTTTCTATCTCATTTGGAATTGAAATTTGGGAATTATTTCTCTATATTGGGCAGAGGGTGACTCAGTGACTCTGTGCTGTACAGAAGTAGCATATGGTAAGAGGAGATAACGCGTTTCTTTCCTGCCTGTGTAATGGCAGTGGTGTGGATTGTTATAGATATTAGATGCTTCTCATTGCATCTCTCCTAATTGAAAATTTACAATATGAAAAACAGGTTAGCACAAAGCAATTTTGGAAGTTCCTGGCACATAAATGTCAGAGGAGAGATCTAAAATATTGGAGAGACCTTGATTAAAAAAAAAAAAAAGCCAAAAAAAAAAGAGCAGTATGATAAATTCATAATAGGTGGAAATAATATAGCAGATATAGATTAGGCAGAAGGAATGCTCCCATCATTTATCCAGTTGGGTCTAATACACCTCTTACCACTAAGAGCAGCAAAAGTAGTTTGTGGCTAGAGATGAGTATTCTTCATTTTCCCGTGTTAGCTTCCAATCCAGTAATTAGGGCCATGATGTAGCAGATGCCAAACATGAAGGCATCTAAACAAAAGATCACTGTACAGTTCGTTCCTTAGGGCACTTTAGGGCAGCTTTATTCCCCACATCAGAACCATCTGCAGGCTGTTGTGCCTGGCTAAACCCTCGTTGTAAGACATTTCTTCCTTATATAAACCATTACCTCTTGTCCTGTTGCAACACACCCTACTAAAAAGTCTGTCCCCACCTTTCTTATAAGCCACCTTTAAGTATGCAAAGGTTGTGACAAGGTCTCCCTGTAGCCTTCTCTTCTCTAGGATGAACAACCCCAACTGTCTCAGCCTTTCTTCATAGTGGTGCTCCACCTCCAGGAGAGGTGCTCCAGCCCTCTGATCATTTTTGTGACCCTCCTCTGGACTTGCTCTAACAGATCTTTCTTGTAAAAAACTTCTGTTAAGGATTTGTTGTCACATATAGTTATTTTTTTGTTGACATTTTTTCTTGTAGCTGAGCTCATCTTCAAAGCCTTTATTCATTCCATGTTTTTTTCTTTTCCTCGGTGACTCTCTTTTTCCATTTTCCTTGCTCAGACATTCTTCATCTTTTGTGGCAGCTGATGTCATCTTCCTCTTCTGGCAGGTGGAAGCAGTGGATCAGAACTCACGTTGCAGTCTCTGTCATTACTTTGTACCTCTCAAGAAAATGGATTAGATGGTCATTGCTGGAAGATAGTTCATTCTTCCTGCTGTTGCTACAATCCATATCTCCAGTGCATTCCACTACATTCCACTATAGGGTCTCATTTTTCTGCATCACATTTGTCTTGAAACAGGAGAAATTTCTATGCATCTTTAACTTCTCTGAGGCCAGTTCCTATTTATAAAATCTCAACTCCATTGGAACTGGAGGGTAGGAAAACACTGTTTTCAGAAAAATATCTTCTTTTAATCTCCAACCATAGGATATTGGTTAATTTTGAAGGTATGCCATTACTGGCAGTGCCATAGTCTTATTGTGCTACATACAGAACACCTACAGTTCAGAAGGTATCAAATTGCATTACTTGTTTTTGGGTAAGAAGAACAGAACCAAGTACCACATGTATCTTTCTGTCTTTTTCTCCTAGTGGCTTTTAAAGCCATTGGCAAATTTTAACCCAGCTTGTAAAAGAATAATCAAAACGATTTAATACATGTGAGACAAGTTTAGTGAAATTGAATGGTTGGATGGAGAAGAGAGCACACATTAGGAGCCCCATATAAGGGAGGGGCTGATGAAGGAGGTTTTAAACGGGACAGGAATTGTTCCAATTCTTCTAGGACAACTTATTTTATTTTTAAAGCTTTTATGAGTTCTTAAAGATCTCCATGATGATCACTGACCTGGCTTGGCTTAGACTAGTTGTCTGGGGCACAGTGTCCTATTTTATTATTTATATCGGGAAATAATAGAAACAGACAGAAGTGATGGGTGCCTAATTCCTTCCAAAGCAAGTTCACTTAAAAATGCACTATATGATGAAGTGTTTAATAAATTTGTGTTTTTCAAATGCCAGTTTGAGCACCGTTTATCCACTTGGAACAGTGCATTTTTGCCAATCCATTACTGCATCTAAGCCTGTGATTGAGTGGTTCTCTGGGAATAGCATGTTGATTAACTTCAGTAACAACACGTTGTTCTCCGTTTTTCTCTAGACTGGAAGCATGTCATCTCTGTAGAACATATATAAACCAGACAGACTGTTATATTGGTTTATAGCTTTGCCTTCTAGCTTGGCCATGAAGATTGTGTTAGCCTCATTGCAAAATAAATGTTTGTTATCTGTACATTTTTCTAGTATTAAAAAGTGTCACTTGATATCCATCCTTGGTCCCCTTTTAAAATATTAAATACTTCTTAAAATCATGTCCATAATCAAAATAGGCTTGAAAATTAAAAAAAAAAAAACACGCCATGCTTTCATACTAAATCAATGTTATTTTCCTTAGGCACTTATGCATGGTGGTTAATTTATGTATATTTAACTATAAACACCCAAATGTCAACATAACTGCCCTTCCAAATTCAGATATTTTTATTAACAACAAAGAAGCAATTCAGTGAACTCGTCTTGTGAAAACTTACATGAAAGGTTTCCTTTTAAGACCTTCGTGAAAAAGTGTCTAAATATTTTTAAAAAAGGCAGGATATGCAGTTAGGAAGAATTCAGTGTAGGAAATTTCCATCTTTCACATACTAAAAATTTCCCTTTTAATGTTTTCTAAAACCTATAACTACTGGAAGTTACAGGCACAGTCATGATGGTGATGCAGTCAATGGGTATTTTTCTCTTGACTGGAAAATGGTCAGGATTTTCCCTCTATTTTTACTCCAGTTTTTATTACCTCCATTTTATTAGCCCTGTTGGCTACTGGAAGTAGTTAGCTGTTTTTCTCTGTAGTAGTAATTCCCTGTAGTCTGACTTGGAGACATGGCTAGCTCCAGACCAGGCAGACCAAAGCTTCTGAAAGTTATTGCCCTGTGGCTGGATTTTGGAAAATCTTGGGGAGATACCATTCCAATCTTTGCATTTTTAACTTGATTTATTCTATGTTATTCAATTATTTGTGTGGTGAGTGGCTACTGAAAATAAGGATACATGTCAAAAGAAATTCTAAAGTGGAATAGGTAGGAAAAAGTATTCAAGTAATCAGAACTATGTTTACTGTCTCTCTTAAAAAGCAAAAAAAATAATCACAGCCTATTTTGCTAGACTGCAATCTCTCTGCAGAGATTATAATTAAAAATCTGTTTTTCCATGTAGGGTCTACAGTTATTACGTCTCCTAAGTTAAGGCAGCAGGCAAACAGGCAGCTGCTTTTGTCCGTCTCTGCCTCTTTCTTTGTCCAGTTTCAGCAGCCTTATAGAATCATAGAATCATAGAATGCGTTGGGTTGGAAGGGACCTTTAGAGGTCATCTAATCCAAGCCCAATTCTCCTTCCCTTCCTTTCCCTTGGTGCTTCTCTTTTCCTCTTCGCTGCCTCGGCACCGGGGCAGGACCTGATGAGCTGAGATTGCTGTGTTCAGCTGGAGTCAACCTGCTGGGGGTGAGCAAACTCTATGGAGGTGTCACCTTCCCATGGTCTGACAAGTTTCCTCGAGGCACTTACTAAGTGAGATTTTTCAAAAGCTTTCAACGTAGCACCGTTTGGGGAAATTTCCATACGAGCAGTGCTCTCATAGCTCAAGGTGACTGCGTTCTGAAAAATATGGAGTCTTTCTGCTAAGATGTGTTAACACCAGAGGGCCTCAGCAAAAAGACAAGGTAAACCCAAACTGCCTAACCTTGTTCTCTGAAGTGGCTAAATGCTTTTCTTCTTCACCAGTTTCTCTCAAAATCATTAGGCTAAGGGCAGAAAGTTAACATGAAGAAAAAACCAAACAGATCTAGTATGAAAAGTTTGTCTGAAAACTGAAAAATACTGTCTCTCAGATGGCAATGGTTGAGCATCTCTACCTACTGCAGGAGTAACTTCTTAAAGGCTGATTTGAAACTCTCTAGGAATAGCCTCCCACCGGAGGCTGTGGGAAGGGGCAGGAGGATACTTTCTTTGCTTGTTGTAGAGGGATGTCACCCATTTTTCTCCAAGGATTGCTGCTGATAGTTTTTTGTTGGCTGCTGTAGGGCAAGGCGAGGGGGGGCCACAAACTTGTGCTTGTTTTGCTGAATTTGGTAATTCAGCAAAATAGCTTAGTCCTGCCAACTAATTGTAGCCATCAAAGTCATTGGGAACATTTTTGAATGGAAGCATATTTTTAAAATGTTTATTCTGTTCTTCCTGTTTTCAGTGGAAGCATATTTAGGCCAGGGCAGGTTAAATATGCTTTTAAAATATTATTCATTCTGGAAGTGTTCTCCTTGCTAGCCAGGCACTACCTGTCTTTTGTGAGTTTGATGATTTTTAACTACTGACAATTTGACTTTACAGGAAAATGAGAATGATAGTATTGGTAAAACTGTCTGAAGTTTTTTAATATCACCTATCAGTGTTTTTCATATATAACTGTATATATGCTATAAAAATGAAATACTTGATGGGTGTAAAACAAAATTGTTTTATTGAGGAAGGGTTGCTAAGCTCATTAGATTTGGACAAATTTGGTACTCCAGAGGATAAAAATTCCAAATTTGAACCAAGGAATCTATTATACCATGGTGTCTCATATTGCATCTCCCACACATCTATGTCCCTGTCTCAAGAGGCAAATAGGTATATAGTGGAGATTAAGTTGTGGATCTCGTGGTCAAGGGATTAGTAATTATATGTTCAGAATTTAGTTGCAGCAGAATTGATTGAAAAGGAAGTATTTCTTTTCTGCTGAGTGTAAAATGAAGAAAGATGAAAGAAAAACACTTTCTTAAAATAAGAATGGGAAAGGTTTAATACCAATGCAGTCTGAGGAGATGATCATAGGAAGAAAGATGTGTCCACCTATAATATTTTAGGAGCAAAAAATATGTGCAACATCTATTGTAGAAGAAGAGCTATGGAGTCAGTTATTTAAGAATGAATAAGTTACTTTGGAGCCATTTTTCAATTCTATTTTAATATTGGATAAATTTTTAAAGCCCCCAAATTTAAATCTTCCCCAAGAGGGGTAAATTATGATTTGGTAACTGTATTTCATATCTATGGTGGTTGTACCTTACAGATATATCAGTGTCAAAACTAAATGTGTCATCCTTTCTTATTTTCTGGTTTTCTTATTTCTTGGTTGCACTGAAAAGGACTTAAGGCTAAACAACCTTGAAGATTTGCACGTAGCAATTAATGTAACAATTAATGCTTCCTAAGCCATCTTTTCCAAACCTCAAAGATGTACAAAATCTTACCAAAATATAGGTGTGATGAGATCATGTACAATTTATTTATTTTCTGGGAAGTAAAATGAAAACTAGAAAGGCAAATGACATATTTTGGGTTTTTTTATAGTTGTAATTACTTATTGCTTATATCTTTCAAAGTAAACCAGCAATGCCAGTGCTAATTATTAATTATATATGTATTGAGTATATATATTTTTATTTGTGGAAACAGTTTTTTGGGTTTTTTTGAAGACTGGTGTCTGAGGCATAAGTTAGCTGCTGGGACTGCTGTTTCTGAAATTATTCTTGTGCACGCTAATTAATAATTCTTTCTGTCATAAAGTTACAGCACCAATAGCATATGGATTTTATACCAGTAAAATTCCTGTCAGTCTGGAGTTGAATACATGGCACTGACATAACCCCTTTCTTTCTCCTGCATGGTAAAGAACTGCATTCAGACTACGAAAGCCAATAATTTCCCAAATATGCAGGTGGTGAGAAATAGTAAAAATAAACGTTTTAACAGGGTATGGTGTTAGGCGTGTTTTTATTTTCTATTGTTCTTATTGATCTGGGATCGTAGAAAAATCGACTATTTTAAAAGGCGTGTCCTGCAGGACCTTACTAGCAGGGCTATTTGGACCAAGTCCTGCCAGCCTCTGGTGGATAGCTTTTGATAGAGATGGACTATTTGACCCACAGTGGGTTCACAGGTCTGATGCACAACTCGCCAGTAATATTAACGTGGGGAAAAAGCTTTAGGAAGAGGAATGACAGGAAAGCTTGCAGAAAGGCCAGGCACATCATCTGCTAAAGGAAAGAATAAGGAAAAAGACTTTAGAGTCTGCTTATGGCTCTCTTGTTGACTCCTTCTGTATGTCTGGAAACACAGTATAACCTTTATGTGTTTTCTCCGTCTTACAGATGGTGAGTCTTTTTACTCTATTTGCCTGACAGCATTATTGCAGTGCTCAAGCAGCTTCTAAAACACTGTGCTAGAATTAACCAGAATGCACAAAATGCAGAAAGCCTCCACCACTAGTGGCGTTTCCCTTCTTCCTCCATGCAGGGCTGGTTCAGACAATTTTGCTGGCAGAATCTATTTAATTGTGCCCAGTTATGCAGGCCCATAGGGAAATAAAAGAAGAGTCGGGGGATTTAAAAATCCTCTACCTGTCTGGACACATTATTATGAGGAAAATTGCTTTAGTGGAGTGTACCCCCAAAATCCATTTAGTGCATTGCTATAAAGCAACATGGGGCAGCCACAGAGGGAAAGCAGCAACTGTGTGTATATATGGTATGTACGTTCAAAAATGTTGAACCTGAATCCTTTCCCAGAAACACCTTCTCTTCAGGAGGAATTATTTATCTGGAAACTGTAAATTCTTATTTATCCTTTCAAGTGACAAAATCTGTGAAAGGACACTACTAAATACAACTGGCCTTCAATTTGTCAAAATAAATTGCTGCAGAAATGGTCTCTAGAAGGCTCAGGTTATGCAGACAAGATTACTATTTCACCTGATTATGACTATCATATTGTCTTAGGTGTACAGAGATGGTTGAGTTACCATAGTTTATCGTTAAATGATTTCCTCCTTAAGATACAGTATAATGTACTAACCCATGGGGATAAACCAGCAGCTACAGAGTAGGAATTACAGGGAGAACGGGTAACCAGGAAAACCATGAGGGCTAACAAGTCAAGCAAAACCACAGGGGCATGATACCAGCTGAAACACACCATGGGTCTTTGGATTAATCACAGTGCCGAGGGACTGTGGGCTTTTTGAGCCAAACCGCCAGCTGGCAATTGTGCAGTAAAGGCTTATTGGAGACGAGTTACTAAGAAGCTTCCATGGCAACATCCACGAAAGAGGGCCTTCACCTTAAAACCTAGCGTGCCTGCCTGGAGCACTTCCAGGGATGGTGGGACTGATCTTGCCCGCAGGGCTGGGATGAACAGCAGGGATGACCATGAACTCTGAAAATCCCTGGTTATTTTGTTGCCATAGACACACAAAAGAAGAAAAACAAGTAATTTATAAGAACAGCTTATCTGCTTTCTTCCCTTCAAGACACTTACAGAAACCCAGGAATGTAACTCTTTGTGGCAGTCTTTGGCTCATTCAAATATTTTTTTCCAGAGGAAACAAAGGCACAAGAGCAGAGGCCTCTGTTTGATGCTGTCTACTTTCAAATGGTTCATTCTTGTATTGTCCAGACCATACACAAAATTTAGAGTGTCGCCCCTTCTGTAGAATAGCTCTTCCCTCTTCTTTCATCCGGTTCGGTTCCTAAAAGCTGGTCCTGTATTTTTGGTATTTCTAATAATGGAGGGAAAGTTAATGACAAGAGGTATCCTGCATTGTTCTGAAATATCGTAAAGAACACTTCACCGTGATCCTCTGCACTCACTAGACCTGTCTATAAAACCCAGACCCTCATTTATGTGGAACACGGATTCATCCCTGCAATCATCTAAGACGATCTCTGAAACTCTCTTCTGAGATGACGTGTGTGAGTTGTGATTTCTGAAACAATACTGTGCGGGTCACTGCCATGCAGCATTAGCAGGACACAGATGTTATAATGCTGCAATAAATATTTCGATCCTCCCAGACTTGCCTAACTATTCCAGAACAGTAGAACAGTTTTTATCTTGAAGTTCTTCTTTATAACTTTTAGCCTCTTCCATATCAATTTTAACATCATAAATAATAAACCCATCTTGCTATAGGACCCATAATTGTGTCTGAATTTATTGTTGACTGCTAACAGAGTAAATTTAATCTGAATGCGTTTTGAGACTTCCCTAATTCTTCATCAGTTTAGGAGGTGGATTAAGCATTCTACAAGCATTGTGTGGCTTTAAACTATGCAACAACCCCTAAACACTTGGTAAAATTCAAGGTAAATATAAGTCGAAATCTACAGTCAAAACTTCTTATTTGAATGACTGAGGTTAGGCACCCAGATTCACATCTGAAAATTTAGCAAAATGATTTTATCTTTTACGTCGAAATAGTTAAATTTTATTACTAGAATTTACAGGCTACTGAAGAAATTGGCAATTTAAATGGGAATGTTCTGGACAAACACATTACCAGCGGAAGACAACAAGGACGGGCTCTCTTGTCCAGCATGTGGGTGATCAAGATGGTTATGATATCTCGTTTGGAGGAAGGAAATGAGCCTTGGCTTTCTACATGTCTAGCAGGAGTTTTAGCTACTAGACTAGACAGCAGCCTGTCTTTCTCTGAATACCTTTTTATCTGCAAGGAACCGGCTCCAAGAGGAAAGGCTAAAGCCTAAAGATGGTTTGTTTCTGTAACCCTAACCCATTTGCCAGCCTCAGATGCTGGAGCTCCCTCTCTCTCACTCTCCCTGTATTTGTGTATATGCATCCATCTTCCATTGTCAGCAGTAACAAAGTGCCATCGAAATAATTTCTACAAATTTTGTGTTCAAGAAATTCGGAAGTGGGTTATTTGCAGACTTGAGCTTGTCTGGCTTGAGGAAAACCTGCTATACAAGACAGTATCTTTGCCAGCTGATCACAGGCCAGTCTCAGGGAAATTTGTCTGTCTGTTGTGCAAAATTACTTAGAGCTTATAAAAAGCTTTCTATGTTCTGGTTACCTGTAAGCAAATTTTAGGAGTAACACCAGTTTTAGTTATGATGCAGATTTTCTTAGAAGTTGCATATCTGCATAAGAAGCTGGTGGCTGGTCTCCATCCCTCTAAGGTGGATATTAGGAGAGTTCCTGTCTGTAGGATGCAAATGAACCAAAGGGTTACATGTCAGGAATGTGACAGGCGGTATGCACGTCTTGTGGTTTCTAAAGCTAATCAGTGATTTGTTTGTGTCATATGAAATAAGCACTTATAAGCATATTTAATACCTTGTCCTTTAATAGCCAGTGTGGACAAAACCCAGATTGTTCCATCAGTAACAGCCAGCTGTGTAAAATGCCTGACTGGCCAACTCTCCCTACTGGTAGAAAGCAGCAGTTTCTGGCATTTTGCGTGACAGAACAAGTAAGAAGTCACAGGCAGTAAAGGCACATGGGTGTCTTCACTTAAAGCCTTACATTAAAACAATGGAAATAAAAACATTGGGCACTAAAACACTTTCTGTTCTTGAGGTTTCGAAGGATCTTTGCATTTATGAAAAAAATATCCTTCAGTACATAGAGCAATTAGTGATGTAAAGCAATTAGTAATCTTCTTTCACCACAATTGAAAAGTACTTTGGAAAATTAGCTGGTATGGGATTCTAATTTATTCAGATAAAAAGGAACTGCCTTGGTGCCATTTACTTTATGAATATGCTGATAATTTGTAATAATAGGCAGTTATAATAACAGTAAAAGAGGTGAAATCAGAAAAAAAGGTGAAGACAGCTCAGTCACATGCTATATACTTCAGTGTAATGTTTAAGCCTTTGATGATTTCTTTTGTTCTCCTGCCAAAGTCTCAGTTTACACTGGATGTTTCTTTTTGGTGCCACTAATGATACCTAGTCAACGTTTTCTCCTTCTGCGGGTTTTGTTCGGCTTGGGTTGCTCTTGCAATTTCCTGTGTTATACTTCCAGTGAGAATCTTCTTTTCCTTCCCCTCCTCCTTGTCTTTTAGAAAAGAAATTTTTAGCCTGGTATTTTTACTCCATGAGCAGCATTACTGAATTTAGTGTCACTACATACAGCAAGTAATGGCAATAAAATTGGGCTTTGGGATTTTATGTGACCCACTTAGTACCATTCTAAGCGAAGCAACAGTTTTTCCAGTTTGATACCGAACTCGGCTGTAAGCAATGGACAAATTGATCCCAGGCTCATTTTCTTCTTGCATCACTTATTTAAACAAGCGTCTCATGCGCTACAAAACATTGGCATGAGTTTTCAGATTGATTTTCACACTTAGTAATCTACAATTTAGTAACAGCAACAAACAATATAGCGTAATGTGCCCATTTGTCCTCCTCGTGACATTTTGTACGTGAGCTTAAACGTCTTTTTTCTTTATCGTCTAACAGATGTTGCTATTTCGTACCCTGAAGCAAATGGCTGCGAAAGGCTTAAAGTATGTCTTCTACCGCTTGACACTGATGCGTAATTAGAAGTATTACCAGGGGAAAATTAATGAACACGGGTACATGACAGACCCCCCACCCCCGCCAGGGTCCCGCACAGGGAGCCCGGCCGGGCAGCGACCCCGCAACCGGGCGAGGCCGGGGGAGGACACAAGGGACGGGTCCCCAGGCTGGAGGTTGCTTTGCTCGGTGGCACCGTGTCGGGGCACCGACACCCTCTGCTGTTCCTTCTGAAAACAGCGCCGAGGGCGGGGACCGGCTGCCTCCTCCCCCGGGCCCCGGCTGCCCCCTCCCGCGGGTGCTCGGTGCCTCCTCCCGCGGGTGCTCCCGCCCCGCCGCGTACCGGGCTGGCGTTTCTCCGGGCGTCCCCCTGGCTAAATGAGCTCCTTCTGCAGTTTGACAAATTTCAGGCTTCCCCCCCGCCCCGCCACCCCCCGAGCCTTGTGTTTGAGTAGTTGCTTGCTTGTTCTTAGCCCTTTGTTCGGCGGGGCTCCAATAAACCCAATCAGCCTCCAGCAATTCGGGGTTTGGTTTGCGAGTATCACGGGTAAATATGTATTTAAAAAAAAATCCCTCTTTCTCGTCACTCCTGCTCCTGCACTGGGGAAAGCTTTGTCCTCCACGCTTGATTTTTCTTGATGCTCTTTGGTCTCGGCGTCACTGTTCACATGCTGTTCACTCCTACAGCTCCATTAGGTTCTCGGTGGTATCGACTGAGAAACTAACGGGACTCGATTAATGGGGAAAAAGGAAGGGAGGGTGGCTAAAGGACCTTTAGCCTTCCCTGCTCTATCCTGGAGTCGGCAGAGACAGTTTAGTCAGCTGGTGCAGGTACAACAACCCCTTATTCAGAGAACTAAATTCACCCCTTTTTTATCACAGCGCTGTTGTGCTCAAGCAATTAATTATGTATGAATGGAGGTGCTAAAATCAGGAGTCAGAGGAGGTGGGAGGGGCGAGGTTTAGGGGTTGTGTATATAAAATTTGCTTCTCTCTAGCTCCAGCTGCACCATTTGTTTGCAGTCGGATTCTTACTTCTGCCAGGCATCAGAAAAAGCGAACAAACAATTCCAAGTCTGAAGCAAAGAAGATTAAGATTTGTGTATCGTTGGCATATAATCAACACAGCTCTTACCTCCTGAAAATGAATCATCTTTCTTTTCTTGTCAGAAAGCTAAAGAGAAGGCTCTGCGGGAGCTCGAGCTCTTTGGGGAGAAGTCAGTATTTATCCCACATAATCCACTGGGATCATCCCAAAAAGAAACGACCAGGCTAATCTTAAAATGACTTTTATTTATTTCCACAAAACTTATCAATGGCATCAACAGTACTTGGTGTCTCAGAGCCGAGGCTGGGTGGAAGTTCAGGTTGCATTAGGTGATCCCCATTCCCTCACTGGAGCAGAGTACCAGCTACCAGCAGAACCACACTTCACATGCTGGAAAGCCAACTTGCTGTGACAGATGATTAACTGATAGCGCCCCACAGGAGAAGCAATTGTAAATAATAATTAGAGAGACTTGGTTTTGTTGAGTTTCTTTTTTTAGTTAAAAAAACCCACCTAGATCAGATGACCTGGTCTGTAGACCAGATATCTGTATCTGTTCTACAGATACCTGAGGAATACTACAATTTTATGGTTTAAAGAGAGGCACTAAAATTTGCTCTTCAGCCCATGTTCAACCTCCCTCAGCATCCTTGCATCTCCTCTGGGAGTCACAGCTGTAGCCTGCTCCAGAAAAGTGGGAAGATACAAAACTTCCAGCTGGGGACCTTGATGAAATGAAATCCAAGGAAGACGGCAAAGTGGGGACCTGCTTTGACAACTCTGCCCCTGCTCTGAGGTGCTGGCCTGTGTGCCAGAGATGACTAGGGAGCAGCAGGGTGACAGGACAGCAGAGCAAATGGCCTTCTGTTATCACCTGCTGAACTCCTTAGTCCCAGATGCCAACCTCTTTGCTGTCCGTTAACTTCTGTTTGTACGACAGCCTTCCTTTTTTAAGTTCTGGGGTCAGAAACCTTTCAATAGCCGCCCAGTGCCTCCCTGCAGCTGGCTGGTTGCACCCTCCCCTCCCAAGGTCTTTCCCATGGAAGATGGATGTGGCTTGGGACAGGCCACAGAAGCTGCCCCAGAGCTCAGGGTCTTATTGTGTTGGTTCTGAAGGTAAGAATGAAGATCTGCACTACTAATTTAATTTAAATGTAACACAAACTTCTGCCATCTACAAGTAAACAACAACGCACAAGTCTTACATTGAATATTTACAGTCTGCTATGACCGAAATATGTGTACAAAAACTCTCTTTTTCCCCTTCCTCTCCCTTGCTGGTCTTTGAGGAGGACAAAATACACCATTTCCTGAGAGCTGCATTCACACAGACAGATAATGTTTATGGATGCAGAGAGCCAGGAGAACTTTGTTGCCCTGGCAACTGGAGCCACCAGAAAGTGTTTCCAGCATCTCCTCCCTTTACTCAGGTGCACTATTATTGTAGCCTTTGGTCAATAAGGTAGTAAAACCAATTATGAGCTAAAAAAAGCATCTCGATAGCCTGCTCCACTTAACTCATCTGGCCTCTCTCCCAACCTTTAGGACAAAAAGTGACCTCTGCAAATGATCCCGTATCAAAGTATCCAGTGTTACAATTCATGGTTGAACTTCAAGGTCTGCCCTATCCTGCACATTTAACTTAGACCTAGGAAGTGCCACAGTGCTCTAGGGAACAATGTCGGCAACTAGGCAGCTTTCGCTCAAAGCCTGCATGTGCTGGAGGGATGGAGCTGGGTCTTTGCTGCGGCACAGAGAGCGAGTGCCGCACGGAGTCGTGCCGGTGATTCAGTGCAGTTCATTCTTACCTCTGAGTCAGGGCTGAATTAATGTCCTGGCACATTGTTAAGCTTTTGAAGAAGCGCGCTGATGGGGGCAGCTCTTTACTTTAGTTTTTGGTAATAAAAAAGGCAACGCTGAAGCCCTTCCTACCCACTATTGTGAAGTATCACATATCTCCCTCCCCCCATGTTCCTTTTTCATTCAAAGAATTTCACTAGGATTGCAAAAGAGAATTCTTTACAGGTACAAAATTCCCAATTTATGATTGTCCTTCCACTTAACTGTATCAATATTGTGTAGCTGACCTGTGAAGGAGTCAGAGGAGGCAGAAAAAAAAGTTGTGTAAATGCACATGTATTGTAGTGCTTAGGTGTTGGACAACTGAGTGTGGAATTTCTTTACCTCTGAGGGCTGTAATTCACAGCTTAAACGATGTTCCCTAAATATAGAATTTGGTATATGGTTTTGCATTTTAATGAAAGAAGGTCCAGGTGATTTCTGTTGCATCTCCCAAAGTCCTGTGAGGTGAACACTGACTCTACAGTGCTGTAGTGAAAAAATCTGGGGGCATGTGAGGCACGGGTCTGTAACAACAGCACTGGAGGAAGGTTGTAGCTGAGCGGTGAGACTGTGCTTTTATGCTGTCTGTCTTCCTGAAACCTTTCCTTGCTTTCCTTTGAAAGAACAGGGCCTTTTTTCTAATGCGATCCCTCAGAGGGATTAGGGACTTCTGTCATCGGTGCGTGGACAGACCAGGTTGGATCACCTGCAGATCATTTCTTTCTCTTCCTTCATGACTTCAGGAGACTCCTGGTGTTTTCCGCAGGACTATGGGGAAGGGCACAGAGGTGCTGAGCAGCTATGTGTTGAAGGAGAGGAAGATTGTGATGGAGCGTGGCTCTCCCTCTACCCTTGTTTTTTCTGTTGATATCACTGCAGGTGTTTCCAGTACCTGTGGTGAGACCAGTTTCTGCTGATAATCCAGATACTAAAGTTTTCATCAAGAAAGCAAACACAAGAAAGGAAAAGATTATTTTCAACTGTTTATATGAATTTCACTTGACTTCCAGATGAAAAGGCCTTTATCTAGCCCAATGCTTTCTTTAGGCCTACAGATACCAAGAGCCAGAGTTGAACCTCCAACGTGGAGCCCACACAGACAGAAAGCACCGGGCAACTTAAATGTTGTCTTGGGCTCACCCTGTAATTTCCAGTGTTGTGGTCAAACTCCACCGCATGCCGGTCCCATGTAGTTGCAATGCACTCTCCATTAAGGGTCAGTGACCATATCTGTGAGCACATCTTTTTTGGGCTACCTCTAAGATCACTGGAGAGTTTCAGCACATAATTTAGGTAGAGAAAGAGTAGCTTAATGTCCAGCCACTGATGCTTGAAAAAGCTTTGAGTCTGCTATTAATCTTACCGAGTTTTTTACATCATTTGTACTTTAGATTTATGCAGAGCAATAATAGACTTTTCTTCCCCATATAGAAGTTTCTGATCCACCTGTAGCAATTGCAGAGTGACAAACTGTTGCTTCTTTGTCCCTCACTTCAGCCTAACCCTTAGAATCCATTTGATTGATGATTTTGCAGCTGCATATGCTCAAATTTAGAGTCATAGAATCATAGAATGATTAGGGTTGGAAGGGACCTTAAAGATCACCTAGTTCCAACCCCCCTGCCCTGGGCAGGGACACCTCCCACTAGACCAGGTTGCTCAAAACCCCATCCAACTTGGCCTTGAACACTTCCAGGGGTGGGGCATCCACAACTTTAAGGTGCTTATCCAAAGAAAATGATTGCTCATAGGGGATTAATTATTGATGAATGCTAAGATATCGCTATCTTGCAGCTCTCCTGTATATTTTACTTCTGGAATGCGGAGAAGTCTGGGGAAGATGTTAACAAGAAGTTGAAAATTGCCAAGTAAAACCATGTATGAGAAGAAGCAACAGTAGTAATTCCCTTCAGTACATTTGCAAGAGCCCATGAATTGCAGAGATTAAAAACGCGACAGGGGTACATTTATGTTAGGGTCTCCCTTTATCTTCCAAGAAATTATTATCATTGCAGGTCTGTGTTCCATCCTTAAAATGTATTTGGCTTGGGGGTGTTTTTGTCACATTTGCTGTTTTGCATTTTTTTGCATCTTCGTTGAGGATGAAACTTTTAGACAGCTCTGCAAGGATGATAGTGAGCAGATGCTGATGTTCTGGAGAAAGCAGTGACTGCAGTCAAAGCCATCACCAGGTTTGCACAAGCCTCTGCCTCTAAGAGAGGGGATTCTGTTCCTTTTAAACCTCCTTCATGACTTTTGACTCTACAGCTGATATAATTTCTCATCTTGATTATAGGTTTAGAAAAAATTTGTTTTAGAAATAGAAACCTCAGCCTGATAGCACTCAACAAGAGGAGCACAAAGTAAAGTTTCAACATTAGAAAAGGATGAAGGAAACCCACAACCCCTTTCCCAGCCATCTACTCTTCACCAAATTCCCAGACAGCCATGACCATCTGCTGTTCCCTGCAGAGACCTGCTTTCCTGCTACGCACTTTGAGATCCAGCCAGCCTGGCTGTTCCCAACCTCTTCCAAGGGAGTGGGAACAATTCAGGGTCTTGCCTCACCTCTCCAATTTGCCATTTGGAGGGACTCCTGCTGGAGATTTCAAAGTCTGTTTGCAGATTAAGGGATATCCTGAACACAGATTGGTGCACTCCCAGCCCCTGCTTGATGGAGTATATTAGGGACAAGCTCTGAGGGATGTGGTTTCTGCACACACCGTCTCTCCATCCGTGGCTGCAGCTGGAGCCTGGGGAGAGCAGAGCTCTGGCAGTGATACAGAATTCTTGGCTTCTCACATGGTGTGGGACAGCGCGAATAAACTAAGGACAGTAATAGGGGTGTCTTTCTCTGTTTTGGTAGCCAGCTTCTGACTTTCCTCCAAGTTAAAGGAGTAAAGGAACAGGGGCACAGCCACCCAGCGAGAAGTGTTTTTGGATGCACAATCGTGGAGCTGAGGCACGAAAGAGCTGATGGAGCAGGCAAGGCATCTAAGCTGAAAACTCCTGTTTTATTCAGCACCTACTGGTCTGTAAAAGCATGTGGGATTCAATAAGGCAGAGAGGATCATTACTGGAGGCCTGGGAGTGCAGGGGGAATGAGGAAAAGCAACTTGGAAAAGTGTATTAGGAATAAGCATTCATTCATTGCAGAACTTGTGTTTTGCTCGCCTTTTAATTTATCTGCCTCTCAGTGTTTAGAGAGAAGTCATGTGAGCTTCTGAGCTGCAGGGACAGAGACAGAGGCGAACGTGTGCATCAGTGCAGAGTGCTGCTGGAGCCCCGGCAGAGCAGGAGGGAGGCAGAGGGAGCCTGAGAGGGAGAAGGAGAAGTGGTGGGAGCTGGAACAGCAGCAACTGCTGCTACCACGTCGCAGCTCGTGCCTGGGAATCAGCTCCGCTGCCAGCACTCCTCTCTGAAGGCGCAGGTGCCTCGGGTTCAGAAGTCCTAAGAAGGTCGGTGGTACTTCCAGGAGCCAAGCGGCTGCTTTATTTTTTCACTTTTCCTGCCAAGAACATCTGTTTGAGGACTCCGCTCCTTTTCCTGGACAGAAAGAGGTATTTTGTGTCATTAATGTGTCTCTTCTTTGAAAGCAGCTATGGGATTTGGAACAAAATAACTCAGAGTGGGGTGTCAAAGCAGATGTACAGGGAGGTGGTGAGTTTCTTTTTCTCTCCCCCTTTATACTAGAGCTTAGGCAGGAAGGAGCCCCTGTCATTAGGATACTGTTTGACTTAAAATATGGAGGATGGGAGAGACAGGGTTAAAGTGTGTGGGTGGATCTGAGCTGTTTCCCATCTGATTTGTTTCTCTGTGTAATCTCTGCAAGTGGAGGAAAACTTTTGTTGTGCACCTGGAGGAGCAGCACTTACCTGTTACATAGCCAGATGTAAAACTTGTAATTATTTAATATGAATGTGGCTTGCTTAAATCTCCGCTTGGCAAATTACAGTTCCCATCCCAGCAGAGCTCCCCTTAATATGTGAACATTTTTAGAGGTGTTAAAGTCCAGTGGCTGTAATAGCACTTCTGTTTCTTTCCCTTTCTTCCCTCTTTCCAGTGTACTTGCCTCCTGCTTGTCTGCACTCTCCTCCCGTTCTCCCTCCTGCCCGTGGGGGCTGTGCCCCTATGGATGCCCCTGTACAGATTTTCCGGGAGGAGCCGGACTCCACCTGCTCCCCAGGGCCCTGTCGTCCCCCCAGCACCAGCAGCAGCTGGCTCCTGGGCTGGGCGGACTACGACAGCAATGCCACCGGGGCCTTCGGGGACGCCCAGCACAACCACACCAGCATCTCCCCCGCCATCCCCATCATCATCACCGCTGTCTACTCGGTGGTCTTCGTTGTCGGCTTGGTGGGAAACTCTCTGGTCATGTTTGTCATCATAAGGTAAGGGCCTTTGGAGTACCTGTTGGAAGAGGTGCAAATGGCCGTCCCTAAATTTGGCAGTGGAGGGAGGGGGTAGGTTATGGATGCTCTCTGGGTGTGCTTACATGAGGAGTTGGGAGAAAGTAACTGGAATGACCCAAACATTTTCAGTCCCAGTGGTTTGCCTGGACGTGCAGTTAGAAGGGAGAAGCTGTTTAAAAGTGATAAATCCTGCGGCCAGTGGAAAAGGCACTTTGTGCCCTGGAGCTGTGTTCATTGGGTGCCCTCTAGGGATGAGAGGCTGCTCGCATCCGAGGGAAAGCTCAAGCGGAAGAAAGGAACTTCTGCAAGGTAGCTTTTTTTCCCCTGTGAGGAGTCCCCGAGGGATGGCTTACGTCTAATCTTATGTCTAATCGTGTGGACACTTATACATTGCTGCCTTGTCACCCAGTGGCTTGTTTAATAAGGTGGGGAAAAAAGGAAACGATAAAGATATGTGGAAATGCTTAATGTAAAGCAAGGGATGTTGTTTTTCTGTCTAGTGGTGTTTAACTCCAGTGGTTGGTGTTGGACTGAAGAAAGAAAAGCAGATGCTGAAATACCTTTCCTATTGTTTTTCAGGAAACAGGAGAAAGCTATGTATCTGAGTTAGTTTTTCATATTAAACTACTTACTGAAATGCAGCAATACTTGCACTTACACTTGTGTATTGGTGTATATTTTAACTTGCACTATGATTTCTCCCTCTTTTGGTCCTTTTCACTAGCAATTTATAAAAATTTTTGGACAGTGCAGATCAGCAGGGCAATAATGAGCAATCAAGGGGACTGAAATCAAGCAACTTTTTGGACTCTTACTTCACAGTTTTTTTGAATCCTGCAAAAAATTCTGAAAAAAACCCATCTGTGGAGTATTCATTGCTCCAATGAAATCAGCTTGTACACAGAAAAAAAAAATGGACGTATTGGAAGGGATCTTGTTAGTAAAACATGCGTGATAAGGGTCGAGCAACTGCAGGATGGTGAAATAACTGTCAGACTTGACATAGGGGGAAGTTAACTCGAGGCAGTGAAGTTATTGATGAGGTACTTTATGAAGGATGCGTTATAACTAGGTGAATACCCTTGAATAATGGAAATAAAATCCCCTTTAATAGTCAGTGCAATAAATAAAGGTGCCTGTGGTCAGTATGGAGAAACTGGTTTGCTCTAGCTTTGTGATGCTGTAATTTTATACTCCCGCATGCCCTTTTGCCCTTCATTCAGAGTAGAGATTTCATTTCTTTTTGCGTTTCTCTTGCAAGAAGAAGGACTCCATACTTGACACACACACAGCTGCAAAGACAGAGATTTTCTAAGCCATCTGTCACTAACAATGATTAACTGGCCTGGACAGTGGAAATAAATTCAAACTTAGCCAGAGACCTAAGAGTTAGCAAGTATGGATTATATTGGTGCATATGCATTTCCTTTTTTCTCTCCCTCTGTTACCCTCCTAAGATTATTTTTTGAGCGTCCAGCTAGCTATGGCTTGCTCTCCTACCAGTTCCTACATTAGCTTTTTGCTTCAGTTTCCTCTTGGTCCATCTCTTGATTACATGATCAAAAAAAAAAAAAAGTATGACAAAACACCTGTTGTTTTTTTCTTTTTTTTTTTCAGTATCCCTGTCTCCCAGGTTTTCCCTGTGGCAAATGCTTTAAACACTGCTAGAATCATAGATGAAGTGCATGCATACACAAACATACAGTTTCAAACATTTCTTATGATTTTGAAATATTCCAAATTATTCGTGCAAGAGGTGTATTTTCTTCATTTCTGTCCTAAGCTCTCACTCCCTCTCTCTTTCACTCACATCCACTCTCTGCGTGATTGCATCTCAAGATGGATTTTCATGACCTGTTGAAAAACATAGCTGGAGTGATGTCCTTTTGTATGGAAAGCCAAGGTCTGTGGGAAGTTTGTGAAGGAAGGTGGCAAGGGAGAGGGGGATTGTGTCCCCCAGGCATCCCACATTGCCTCTCCTCCAGCTGCCACAACTCTAATTTACCCTCCAGCTGAGCACACGGTTTGTGTGAGACCCCTCATTGCCTTTTCTCATCTCTCTGAGTTCCAGATCTGCTCTCCTCTTCCTAACCCCTTCTGGACCAGTAGGCACAGCTCCTCCTCCCTTTGCTCTTTTAAACAACAGCTGATATCATTAGAATAGTTCAGCTGGAAAGGATCTACAATGATCACCCAATCCAACTGCCTGACCACTTCAGGGCTGACACTGATGCTGTGGTAGATTTAGGAGACTCCAAACAGTCTTGAGATGCCTCAGAAACAGGCTGACATTCAGCCATAAGCTGTGGCGTAGGCAGGCCTTGGCCTGTTCCTTGTTTTAGTGCCCTGTCAGGGGTTGTTTTGCTACTTCTGCACAAGGGCTGCTGAAGAAGCTCATGGAGACCAGCGAGTCAGCATCTGAGCAGCCTGCATGCAGAGTGCTGGGTGTCCAAAATCTCCTCCAAGTGTGGTGGGATGTGTTTCTACTGAGAGGAAAAACCCACTCAGAATTCCCTCAGAGGGAAAAATAAGGCACTGTGGTGACATGTACAAGCTCCTGAAAGAAAAGTAACTGAGTTGGTACAGCTCCTGTAGAGATTTGTGTTGAAAGCAGAATGGTTATGGTACGTTAGTATGATGGTGGCAGCTTGGCCTGTTAAACTATATCTCAGGGGACCTGGATTCTTCCGTTGGTTTTACTACCATGCTTCAACACTTTGTCCTGTCTTAAGAAGGTCAATTCATGACCCTGTGACTTGGTTTCCTCATTTGTAAAAGAGAGATACTGGGGTTCACTGTCTTTAAACACACAGCAACTGTTAGATTTAAAAGCCAAAGACCAGTCACTAAAAATCCTAACAGATCAAGACCAGGACTACTGTAAGCGCCCCAGACTCTTCAGGCATATTGAGAAAGGTTGTTTTTAATGTGCAGAAAAAGCTCTGTGTTGGGTATGCAGTGCAACCTGTGCTCTTTGCACGCCCATTGCAGGCGTCTCTCACGGTGTGGATGGTTTGCAGGAACACTCCCGGTGTTGGCACCAGCTGTGAGGCACGTGTACCATCCCCAGGGTGTCTGCTGTCAGGCCAGCTCACGCCAAGCCATGGCACATGGGATGTAACGCTCTCCTGTGGCTGCTGATTTTCCTGGGGAGAGGGTTAGAGAGAAAGAGAGCACCACGTTCCCTCTTGCACTGGTGGGAAATGCAGATACCGTGTGGGAAGCACAGTCCCCACCCTGTGGAGGAGGAGAGGAGGCATGAAATGGGTTTGTAGGAACCAGGTGAATTTATGTGACCTCACCTGAGTGAAGTTATACAGCTACGTGTGTCCTGGAAGGATCAGAATCTATCTCAACCCCAGAGCTTTTCTTTTGAGATTAGCTTTACCTCTGAGGTCTTAGAAGATATTTCTGGAGGTGAAATAGTTCACTGAAGTTGATAGATAAAATGACTTGTCCTTGGAAGCATAACTCTTTTTCCTTTCTTCCTCCCTACTGACTTTATTTCTCTAAAATTTCGTGCTGACTTTAAAGAAAACGGTATTTTCTTGTGACAGCTGGAGGGGAAGTAAAGTCTCCTGACTAAAGTTACAACTTTAATTATGGATTTGCCCTTATCAAAACTGTAAACATACTCTGGCAAAAACTCTGGGAGATGCTGTCTTTTTACCCACTCCAGATTCACTTTTTCTATGTATGCACCTAACCCCCATTGTTCCTGAAGTCATTTACTGAGAGCAGCTGCTATCATCAGGATCCTAAATAGCCAATCCTGTATTTCTTTTAAAATTATCTTTCAAGCTTCCAGTGAACGGAATAATTTTCTACAATTAAAAACAGTTTTAACAAGAGGTTGTGTCACAGATATGTAGATTCATTCCTAAGGGAAAAGAGAAAGCTTGTATTCCTCTGCTTAGTCTAATGTTGAAATAAAAAATGGAACTAGTAATACATTTTTGTTCTTATATTCATCAAACCGAGTGGCATCTTATGTAACAGGAAGAGTCTATTAAGAAATGTCATATAAAATTAACTCCTTTCCAGGTTGTTTTTAAATCTTCTCCATCATTCATTCCAAACGGGAATGAAAGTATTAAAAAAAAAGGATAAAGAAATGAAATTGATTCAATATATTCATTTAAATCAATAATAGATTTTGATAACATCAAAAGATTACTTGCTAATTTGATTAAATTTATTGTTCTAATTTTATTAAATTATAGTTGGAAAGAATATTGTTTTGAAATGAAAAATGAAGGTCCAGAAGAGTCAACCTAACTTAATTACCTGTTCTTTATTACTTGCAGTTGGTATGATTTCATTCTTTTATGAAATCAAGGGTCTGGCTGCTAAAAGTAAAGGTCAAACTGTACTATACTTTGTGAATTTGATGGCTTTTAAGCTTTCTTTACATGATCAAACATTTGACACCTTACTATTATCAGTACAGAGGCATCAAATGGATTGGTAGTAATTCATCTCAGGACCTCAAAGAGCATCTGGCCTTACCTCACTGAATGGAGGTAATTTTGGCAGGTTCTTTCAGGGTTTGGCCAAAGCTGGCATAATTTTCATCACGACTTTGAAGACTGATCATTACGAACAGCTTTTACAGATGACACAAAGACCAGGGTAACCGGAAACAGGGAAGAGGACAGGTTTAAAAAACAGTGTTGGTAGTTTGACAAGCACAGCTTATTTAATCACAATTTGAACATTTCTAATACTTTTAATACTCTGGTAGACAATGACTAAGTGGGACCTGGGGTTTTTAAGCTGACAAGAATCTCAACGTGAGTTCCCAATATGATGCTAAGATAAGAAGAGCAGATACTGAAAAAGCAGAGAGAGCACAGGAAAGGGTTGGAAGGGACATTTACTAGAGACAGTATTAGAGAGAGGCTATAGTTTATAGTGAGTAATCTGTTTGGCTTCTGAAAAGTATTTGGTATCCATCCAGTCACTTCCGCTGGGCTAGCAGACAGGTAGTCATTTATTTCAGAGAAAGGCATAACTGGAATCAATGTCTGGAAGCAAGACAAATTACGGGGAGCTCTTTTGGACTGGCAGAAAGTGAAAACTTACAAGAACTTTCCAGTTTGGCTGCTGGCAAGGCAGAAAGCTGGAGATAACTTGCCTGTCCTCAGCCAGGAGAGGGTGGGGAAGCTCATGCTCCTGGCTGAAACCCAGGGAGGCCGCACAGTGTGGAGATGGTGTTGTAGGGGGCAGCCTGGCTAAGCCCTTCTGGTGAAGGGGACAGAGCAAGGGAAGAGTGGGGACCCTTCATTTGATTTTTCCCAACAGAGGATTTTGAATTTGATGGAAAGATATTGTGGCAGGAAATTCTTAACTTGGTGACTTTGGGTGGCCTGGGATGTGCTAAGAGCAAGGGAAGATAATCTTCCTGGCTTGCTGACTCTCATTGTCTAGTCAAACTGTGACTAGTTTGTCCCTTAAGTGAAATGCTCTGAAACAGATGAGTTCCCAAGGAGAGTTTTGATTTCACTTACATATTGCTTTCTAAAGGAAAAGCATCCAGAAAAACTTTAGTAAACTCTACTTCTGTGAAGTTTACTTCACGTCTCTGTTTTCGTCCTCCCATCTATGAAAATCAGGTAATTCTTGCAAAGTGTGAGCTCAGTGCTCCTCTCCTCAAGGAAGACTTTGTGATTTGCTTATTGTTAGTCTCTTTTGTGGAGTTTGAGAGGCACGAGGAAATGGCAGCATGAATGTCATTTTGTCTACGGACAGATGTGAGTGCACAAACTGAATTAGCTGTGGGGAAGGGCTGTGTATAGATGAAACATGGAAAGAGGAGTATCTGACCATGGCAGCATTCTGCAAGATGTAAAAAGAATACATGTAAAGAATATGTAAGGGTACACAGCATTTCCACAGTCCTATTGGGAAATTTGCATGCTAGCCCGTGTATCATCTTTGAAATATTTCTTTTTCCTGAAGCCAGATGGTTCAGCTTTCATTAGATTCACCTTCTAATCCCCAGGGAATTGAAAATTAATTGTAGACTGTTTGCTTTTTTCAGTTTTGAGACATTATTTACAATGAAACCTCTGTCTTCTCGGCATGAGTATGAGAGCCTAACATGATTTACTTCAGTGCACGAGTTTCCACTAATACGTGACAATAACATGTGCAGACTCTTTCTGTTTTCTCTGTGCCTCATACCAGTCCACCTGTGCAACACATGGTGCTCTGCCTGGCTGCTCCTCTCTGCTCTAAAAGTCAGTGCCATTCAGCAGTACATTATGAGTGAATATCTAGGGTTCCTAAACTTAGTTACTGTGCACCTGGAAGACAGAGGATTTTATATTTCCTGTCTTACTACATAGCTAAATCCACTTCCCACTGCGTTGTAGGTAGCCTAGCCACTGTGGCTACCATAGGGCAACTGGGAAAGGCCTCCTTAAGTAGCGACAGATGGGAATCTGCATGGTTGGATTAGTTCAGACAAGCTATTCAGTGTTCATTTAGTGTTCACACCCAGAAAAATTTTTTTACCATGCTGCTGGCTGATGGACAGCCTCAGGACTTAGGCTTACACAGGCCTTTCAGAATGAGTGACTTGTTACAGTGCACAGGAGAAGAAGAATATTTTCACCATGGAAGCTATTCAGCTATAACTGAACTGCTGTTCAGTTGACTGCGTCTTAAAGTTTTCTGCATTTCACTTGTATCATCTCCTTTGGGAAGGAGAGGTGAGGCAGGTGAGGAAAACAGATGAATGGGTAGAGTCCAGAGAAAGCCTTCCAGCTGCCTCCTATGAGGCACTGATGACTTTTCCCTGAGCTGGCTCACTACTGATACATGCATTTGTTGCCTTACCACATAATCTTATACTTGTTATAGAGTGAGGTCCCTTATCTCCCATTCGAATTTATTACAGGAGTGCTGACCAGAGCTTCAGGTCTCCATACATCTGAGCGTGTAGTTGTCCTATAAAACACTCCCAGCAGTGGCAGTTATTATTCATCCCTGTGGTAGAATGGAGTCCAGGTGCCTTATTTTGAGAACAAGAGTGATACCCACACCCCAAGACCCCTTTGTGAGAGATTTCTGAATTCTTTCATTATTTCTCTCCTGCAGAAACATGTAGGGGAAGCAAATGTTCAATAACATTTGTCTACTTCCAACCAGCTTCTGCATACATAAATGCCTATGGAGATCAGAGCCTCTCCAGTCAGTAAGAGGGAAAGTAAGACCCTGAAAAATCTTCTGCTGGAGCTGCTACCCCTATTCCCTTGAGCAATGAGATTTATTCTCTTTGCCAGACAATGCTTCCCTCTTCCACAAACACATAGGAAGCACTGTGCTCTGCTGAGGGAGCTCGTGTCCTTCATGAAAAAAAATACTCCTTCCAAGAGAGAAGAGCAATGTGAAAGGTGGATGTTACCAAAGACAGAGAGTCAGCACTCATCAGGGCAATATACCTGTGGCAAGTAAGAAGTATTAGGACGGGCCGTGCAACAACCTGGGAACTCCCCATAGCACAACTGGTCACTGGGAAATACCTGCAGCAGCATAAAGTTTCTCAAGAGACGGAGTCAGCTGCTTGACAAGGTCTGGATTCATCTTACTTACCAAAAGAGGTCAAAAATCAGGTACATAGTCTAAGATAATTGTCCAGGCTCTCTAATAATAATATTAGACATACTGGTTTTGGATAAAGTACTGATTTTGTAAAATTCTGCATTATCACTATTTCAGTTTAAGCCACAATAAATCACAGCACCTTGGCAATTCTCTGAGCTCCCCTAACAAAATCACGGAAGCACAAACTCCGCAGTATTGGTGTTTCAAGCATTGAGAATATTTCTTCAAAAAGAGGCTCTTAAACTCACATAAAATATTAAAAGTCCTTATTAGAAGGAGGAAAAAAGGTTCATTTTTGTTAAGTAGTGTGAATTTTTCTTCATTTTGACCAGGATATATGTAGACTTGAACTTCTTGTCAATAATTCAGAAGCTGTTTCTTTAACTCAAGAAGGAAAGCTTCCACATCTACTCTAAATCTGCAAGATCTTGTTCAGGCTCAGTTTACGGCTAGCTCAAAGGAGTAATGGTAGTGGTAAATTGTAAGGATTTTAATGATACCTTCTGACATTCTGACATCCCCTCCCTGAGGGGAGCATAAAAGACAAGATCATGCTTTTCTTCTTTAAGCCGCTTGAAAATAGATATCTACAGGTGCTTGTTAATAAAGAGAATTCCATTTTAGGATACTATTTTGTAGGCAACATGTACGATTTTTTGTAGGGTCGTAACAATTTTGATGTTAAAGACAGGCAACCATTAAATGTGTGCAGTAACAAAGATTGCCTTTCTTTAAAGTGTTTTCCGAGGTCCTATCCCTTGCTAAAATCTGGCTGTCATTCAAAATGAGGTAATAGCATATAACCCAATGTGAACACTGAAACTGCAGCATATTGATTTCTACATTCTTTAGAAGACCTCAGTCTTAGTTTTGTACTGGCATAAGCCTTTTATATTGACTTATGAAGATCCAAAAGATAGCTGAGCCATCCTTTTGACATGGTATGTATTTGGAATAGATCCTCCTGGGTTGTTTCTTTGTGTTTGGTTTTTTTTCCCCCCCCCTGTTCTGACGCAGTATGATATTGTGTGTGCCCCGAATATAGCCTTGAGATTTAGAGCTTTCCTGACTAAGCTTTTCAGCTGCTTGATCTCCATATATACTTCATTCAGAGCAACCTAGTGGAACAGAGTCTGCATCCTGCTGATAGGTGTTTTTGTAATTTGCTTTTAGATGTGCTTTAACTTTCATTTTCATTTACTGACTCGGGTATCTGCCAAAAATATGTGTTTGTTACACCTCGTTGTATTTCATGTTTTTGTACTTCCACTCTGCTACTGGACAATGTTGTTGCAGTATATTTGTTAGTCTTGCTCCCCTCCCTATCCCTCATTTCATACTGCAAGGAACATTTCAGCCTATTACAGTCACATGAAAAAAATTTCACCAGAGCCTCCTTCTCAGCTCTTGTTATCTTTACTAATGTTACGGTGTACTTTAGAATCACACTCCTCTCCTCTGCTTGAGATAATGACTTTAAGGGGCTCTACTAGCAGATCTGGTAATGCATTTTGATGTTTTTCTGAAGGCACACCAACTTTTTAATAGCATTCTTCCTTCTTCTCTTACCACCGTGTCATTGAGAAGCGTAGTCTGGAGGTGTGATTTCTTCCTCTTTACTGTCTTAAAAAAACATGCAAAGTATATTCTACTCCAGAAGGAAAAGTGCAGTAATAATGAGTCAACTGAGAAATAGGGGAAATTTTCTAAGGGTCGGTCTAAAGTTAGTCTCTAAGAACTTTTGGAAAGTGGACTTAGCCTATGTTGTGATAGTTTTGCAAATTTTGACAAGTAGACGTAATTTAAATCTTGTTCCTTAAAAACTCTCATATCCTTAAAAAAAACCCCAAAACATCCAAACCAAACTTTTATTTTTCATCTTGACTATTTTTCTGCAGGGTTTCCATATATCTTCCAGTTATTTAAAGTCTACAGAGCCTTGAGGCCTGCTTGTAGCTTGACAAGCAATCTCGAGATCCACCAAATTAGCTTCATTCATCAGAGGTTTTTCTGTCTCTTGAAGTTAGATTCTAGCACCTGATTTAAGAGAGGAACCTTCCATTCCTATGTAGTATTAGAAAAGCTGTCATCTTGTTTTGAAATCCCAGCATTTAAGAAACCATTTTCTAGACACAGGATTTCCCATAAACAGTTATACAACAATAGTTTATTAATATTTTAATTGTCTTTGAAAGTCAAATCTCAAAGACACAAAGAAAATCTTTGTCGTTAATTACCACTGGGCCATCTATGCTGTAGTTATGTTCAGGTTTCCCCTGTGTGCTCTGCTACACTAATTAAAGCAGATAGCAGTATTTTTTCCCTAAATGAAATTCAGGTATTTGATCAAGAACTTTAATTTTGCAAAGGAAGACAAGATTCCCTTGCTCCATCACCATTTTGACCTTGCTCAAGTGCAGATTTGTGTGAATGAAGGGTACGGTGGGAAAAACCCAAACCACATAAAATATGGCCTCCTGTATTTTGGTGCAGTGGAATGAGTTGTAGAAAAGCACCTCATCTCGTGTTTGAGTCAAAATTCTATCAGGGTCCACTTCAAAGGGTCTGACAGCAACAGCATTCACTCCAGTAAGTTAACTGGACTTCTGATTAAGCCTGCAAGCACGTATCTTCAGAGTCATGCAGGCATTTAATAATTTGTAGCTGTTTAATTAAAAACATTGAACGGAGTTTGGATGACTGAGTCCAGATTCTCAAAGGCATTTCTGAATTTTATGAACTTCTAAATGAATGTATGATTTAATCTATATTGCCTAGCAGTTTTAAAGGCCAACATCTCATTTACACAGAGGCCAATGCCTTCAGGTGAAAGTAATCAAGCTCTTTACATTATTAGCGTGAGATCAATGAGTTTTAAGGTTGCATCAGTAAAATGTGCTTGGACTTAGAATTGCTGAGGTTAACCAGTGCACCATCCATGCCTGAGTTAGGTACACATGATCCCTCTGCAGTGCCTAGGGGAATTGATTGCCTAACTGTAATAAAATATATATCAGAGTAGTATTTATTGGTCTCACACCTTCTTGTTCAAAGTCTGGCAGAAAAGGGGTCAGGTGCCTATTCTGGCTCAGAATGAGTGGTGCGAGGAGGCATCTGTGGTCTGTGAACTGGGGTGGATTTGGACAAGGCCAGCTACTCATGAGACTGCCAGGCTGGCGAGCTGTGGGGAAGCACTAGGTGCACACCAGGCAAGGCTATCAAAGCTGGGATTGTTACGTGTATGTGTGCCCCTGAAATGAGCTAAAGCTTTCACAGAGCTTTGTGGGAAGAATGGCGCTCTGTGGGTTTTTTCTTTTCCCCGCTACTTTTTCACTGCCTTACGTAGCTTTGATTTGGTTACACTGGAAGTTGATAAATACTGATACTGGAGTGACTCTATATTTCTTACTACCTGTGAATGACAAGACATCCTGCCTGTTGGATCAACAGCAGTGAGGAAAATTAATTTTCTTATATGTGTATGTGCTGCATAGTCCAAAAAATCAAAACTGATCACTTTCCATGTATAAGCAGTACATATACAGAGAACATACTTTATGTTGCAGCTTCAAAAATTTGAATTTTGACGTTACCTAAAAAACTAGTTCTATTTTGCAGAGGGTCTTTCCTATTCTGCCACTGGAAGGCTGGAGGGAGAAGGGAAAAGGGTAGTGGGAAAATATGGTATATATGGTCACAGCATCAAACACACAAAAACATTGAATCGATTCTTCTATATGTGAAAATAAACTTTCCCTATCCAAACCCTTGGGGAAGTATTTACAGATCTACAGAAGTAATGATTCAGAAAAACCATTAGTTACGTCACCTCTGCTTATCACAGGCCATTGCATTTCATTTAAATATTCCTGTATTGAGTCTAGTAACTTGTATTCGACTGAAGCACACCCTTTGCAAAGCAGCAGACATTGGTTTGGAGGCATCAAAAGGTGGAAAAATTACTCCGTTCTTGTGTAATTTGTTCCCAATAATAATCACCTTAGCTGTCAGGAAAAATCCGTCATTGTTTCTAAGCTGAGTTTGTCTGGCTTTGACTTTTACGTATTTGTCCTTGTTACGCCTTTCTTTGCAGCCTGAAAGAGCTCTTCAGTACCTGCTATTTTCTCCCTGTGGAGGTCTTCAGACACTGTAATCAAGTCACCTCTCAGTGTTCTTTTTGATAAACTAAATGTGTTGAGCTCTTTAAGTTACTCACAGTAAGAATTTTCTCCAGTCCTTTCACTTATTTTGTGGTGATCTTTATGCATCCTTTGCAACTTTTCATAGTCTTTTTCTTTTTTTTCAATATGAACAAGACAACAATTCCAAATATCATCAGTGATGTCCGTAGAAGCAAAATCACCTTTCTACTGTGCCTTTTCAGTCATTTAATGGAAATAAGTCCATTTTAGCACACATTTGCAATCTGAGTGTTTTGTGAGTTTTTGTTCAGTCTTACAGCTGAGATGCACTTGGAGCTGCTTTTTTTTTTTTTTTTTTTAATCAGGAGGAAAGCTCCTAGTTTGTTAAGGTGTCTTATATCTGTTTCTTCCAGCTGTGTACTCTCATATTTGTGTTTGAATCGTGCCTTACCAGCTACAGTGTGACCTACAGGAGAGACTGCCTCCTTTGCTGGAGGGCCTGTTGAGGAGGTGGATGTGGGAGGGGGCAGATGCCCAGCTCTGACTGGCAGGTGTCTCCTTGCTCTGCCTTTGATCTTGGAGAAGCTCAAACTGGGGCAGACAGAGTCTAGACCATGGGGGTCACACCACCAGTGCAGAGCTTTTGTCGCTGCTTCCTTTTGGCTGTCTTTGCTCAGAGAGTTCTAATGCTCCACTGGCTATGGCTTTGTTCAAGGCGTGAGCCTGGGCATGGTATTTGGGGGAGACGGGTTTACTTTCTTTTCCCTTGCAGTTCTCTTTTCTATGCTTTGAACCAGCATTTGGTTTCATTTTCTCAATAAGTCGTAATTAGAGTGCTTTACAAAAACTGATGTTATTTTTAACGTTTTGTGTTGGTCATAAAATGACATTTATGCCCATATTTTAATTTATAGCTAATTTACTTATTGGGCGCATTTTATCAACACCTTTTTTCCAAATTATTTTTTATTTTACACATCAAAGCTTTAAAGGGAAATAGACATGTTGCCCTAAATGTTCATTAGCTGGACTGGTCAAATCTGATATTTCCACTATAAATTATTAATGATACATATAAAAATCTAGCTAGATACATTTCTGTGTGTGTTACATGTGCACCTTGTGGTTTGGATACACGTTCAAAATATGTGAGTGAAACAGTTCTGAAAAAGGAAAATCTGTCATTGACTCTCAAAATAAATTAATAGCAATGATCAAAAGCAACTAGGGGGAGGAAGCATTTCTGAAAGGAGAGCTAGGTATATCCCTATGTTAACAAGTTCTCCTTCATCCGTTGTGCCCGTAACAGAGCTGGAAGCGGTCCTCCACGCCCTGGGACACAGGCTGTGTCACAGAGTCAGGCTGTCCCCAGGGCAGAACAAAGCAGAGCGCTGTCTCAAAAAAACAGATCCTCAGGTTCTTACCAGCTGGACAAAACAAGTGCTTCAATTTTGTGAAATTAAAGGATGCAGCAAAAAATGCTATGATCATTCCCCCCACGCCCCCCCCCCCCCGTGGTATCCTACTTAAACAACAGTCATCTTTTACATTAGCAGTCACAAAAGCGAGGTCCGGGAAAAGCTGAGGATAAGAAAGGAGGAGAAATTGGAAATGAAGGAGCAAAGAAGGGAAATGACTAAAACTTGTATAAGCTGACATCTTTGCAGTGAATTCAAGGAAAAGAAACATTCATATAAGAGGCAATGCGGCTCGGCAGATGTAACAGTTAACATGGATTCTAACTGGAGAATGGGATAACTGGTCCTTCCACAAAACAAACCCAGAAAGCTCACAATCACCGACAGTTAGCTGTAAGAAAAGGAAACACAAAACATTTTGATCACTTGCAAATGTAACAATGATATTTTCTTGTAGAAAGATTTGAGAAGATAGAACTGAAACCAGCATTTCGCTAGTCAAGTTAAATGTATTTATATACCTGGTTTTGCCTGTGGTGAATAGTTCTACCTGCTAATGCAGGTGCTGAGAGACCGAGTCAAATGTATTTGTTATTATCGCAAGAGTCTTGCATTTGTGTGCGCTTCTGTCATAAATTAGAAATGACAGAAAAAACCACAACTATGGCAAAGCCTGACTAATAAACTGTTACATATCTGAATGTGCATAATCATATTTTGAAATAATAAAACCTTCCTTTTTTTGTTCTTCAGGTACACAAAGATGAAGACAGCAACCAACATCTACATTTTCAATCTGGCGATGGCAGATGCGCTAGTTACCACGACTATGCCATTCCAAAGCACTGAGTACCTGATGAACTCTTGGCCCTTTGGTGATGTGCTGTGCAAAATAGTTATTTCGATTGACTATTACAACATGTTTACCAGCATATTCACACTGACCATGATGAGTGTCGATCGATACATTGCTGTGTGTCACCCTGTGAAGGCTCTGGACTTCCGTACGCCTCTCAAGGCAAAGATTATCAACATCTGTATCTGGCTATTGTCCTCATCTGTTGGCATATCTGCGATAGTTCTTGGAGGTACCAAAGTCAGGGAAGGTGAGTATGAGCCTTCAAAATTGAGTCTCTCTGTTTCTCAAATGATGTAAAATGTGGCTTGTAATATTGGCTAAGCCTGACTGATTCCTTTTTCAGTAACTCGTGCATGCTCAGCATGTCCTTACGCATTCCTTGGTTCAAAAAGTATGTCAAATTTCTGACATTTTGAAATATATTGTGGAACATTACAGTATGACATATAAATCCTTTAAGCTCAGATGCCTTTGCCAAGTAAAAGAACAAAATTCACTTTGAAACATTGTCTGTGCTAGAATGAGACCATGAAAAACTAATAGCAGACACCAGGGAAAAATAATCAGGAATTAGATCACAGTGGACAGATCAAAGATCAGTTTAGAATGAAACTTGAAATAAGTGCTTAAGCTGCTTTTTTGTAGGTGTTGTGAGAGTAGTTCTGCTGAAGCTCCAAAAGTAGAAACTAGACTGTTTATCATTAGTATTAGTATTAAAACTATCAGTAGTAGTAAGACTTGGGAGCTTATTATCAGCAGCCATTTCACAGAACTTGAAGGTGGGGTGAAGAAAGGAAAAAAGCCAGTAGCTGGACAGAGAAGCTAAATTCTGTGAAAATGACAGCATCTCAACTTCTTGTTTAAAAGGGATGGGGATGTACATGGAGACTTGGAAAGGCTGAGAATAAGGATCAGCAGAGGAACTGGGAATACAGACCATGTCAAGGAAGCAACTACAAGAACGTGAAGTCAATAAGATCTGTATGCAGACCACCTGTAGGCTCTGCTTGAAATCTATAATCTGTGAAGGGCTGTGGATTTAGCCCCTGTAACTGGTGACTCATTACCAAAATTGCCCTGCTATGGAGTTAATCTTGTTTTGAATCCTCCTTGAGAAGGAAGGAGGAGAAGCATTCTCTCACACATATGCTTCATACCCACAAGCATGACATTGGTGCAGGAGCACCTCAGTGTCTCCAAAAAGCTTGAGGCCTCTAAAGATGTTCTTTGTGTTGGGGCCATCTGTTAAGAATGGCTCGATAAAATACAAGACATGCATATTTAATTGGTGGTAGTCTTGTTTGAGATGTAAATAATCTTTTGAAGAATGATTAATAAATTCCTGAATTAGCAACCTTTTCTATTAGAAAGGCTTCACTCCCTGCAAGACAAATGGTAAACTTTTATCTGGCAGAGACAATAAATGCTGTGTGTTAAACTGTTTGGCATAGATCAATGCAAACAAAACATTTCAGTAACAGCTGCTCAAGGGCTGATTGGCTGAAGATGTATAGGTTTTCTTCTGGCTGTTGGTCTTCTGGTGGGTAGGTGACAGGAGAGTCCTCTGGAAACTCTTCTTTCAGCCCTTTGGGGGATCACTGGTCTGCAGTGCTGTAAATCTTCTCCCTGGGAAAGTTTTGACAGGCTCTATAAAACAATCTCTAGGTCAGGAAACATTCACTTCTGTGCATCTTCATTTGGGAAGAATGATTGTTTCATTGCGTATGAGATCTTGAAGGCCATGGGACATTGTCTCGGTCAGGTGTTTTGTAGGAGTGTGTTTAACTAGCAGAATATTACTGTCATTCGCTGTAAGCGTCACATTTAGATCAAGGGGCTGCTCCGAGGCCAGCAATGATTAAATGCCTTTTCCATGCCACGTGACAGACAGCCTTTTTTTTCCTCCTGAAACAGAGGGCTAGTAATACACTGCTCAGCTGGGCCAAATGAGGTTGGAAATTATTGGCAAATGCTTGTCAGCCCCCACTGTTCAGCCCTGTTTGTCTGATCTAAGGTCTCTCGTGAGCATTTGCTGCCAATTATCTCGCCTGGTGTGTTCACGAATTGCACTGATAAATGGTGAAGGGGGAAAAAAAATCCTTTTGCCACCTGGAGCTGGGGACTGAAACTCTATTTTAGTCCAAACAGTTGTTGTTTACATGCTGCAAGGCCTCTGTTGCATTCAAGTTTAAACAAAACATCAAATGGAAAGTGGTTATACTTAAAGTTCCCACCCCATGCTCAGTTAGTCCCTTTTGTTCTCGCAGTTCAGGATTGCTCTCAGGGGAGTCCTTCTGGATACATTTTCCCCGCAGAATAAAGTTTACATCTGTGTAAATTTTCCTTCTCTGGCCTCAATAGAGCCTTTTTTGCTGAAGAATCATTCACTTAAAAAAAATTAAAAATTTAGAGGTGCTATTAGTGTTCTCAGTAATGGCATTAAGGTTCCATTTGAGTACAGAGGAGTACGGATGCCAGAAGGTGATGTAATTAATAATGTACCTAACAGAAATATATTTCCTGTGTCAGGATTAAGATTAATCCTCAATGGTAGTTTATCAAACACATTTTAAAATATATTTATACTAAAATACCATCTAGAATGGAGTATTTTTCCTTAAATATATCAATGTATTTGGAATATTTGGCTTTCAGAATGGAGAAAGTCTGAATGAGATCTCAAATACTCTGCTTGTGATGCTGCACTTCATTCTGCAACTTTTCAGGCAGTAAGAATAAAATATAAACTGAATTTTATTCTCTTCCAAAGTTCCTGAAAATTATTATGATATTGTGAATTATGACAAGGATCTTTGTTGATTGTTTGCCAGTTGCAAACTGGGAAAATGTAAATGGGTTCAATACAATTCATAGCATTATATACATCAAGTGAAACACACAAATATTAATAAATATAGAATAAGATTTTCCATAGAAAGTCAACTGTAATGAGATATAAGACAATCATTACATTTGTATTCGATCATTTAGAATTCTAAAATACCATTGTCAACTACAAATTGTATTAAAATGTAGCCAACAACCTACTCATTTTCATAAATATATGAAATCACGTCAGTAGACCTGAAGAGGCATTTTCCTCTGGGAGGGGGTTCCTGTGAGCAGCTGGATGTGGTCCGGAGCAGTCATCCCTGATCACACCTCACTTTCATCCAGAACTGCACATCTGGATGCAGCTTTGCTAGTCTAGATATTGTAGCTGCCTCCTGATTTTATTGTTGCTGCTAGGCCATGATCTACTACAGATAACAGTAATAATCAACATGAAAACAAATTTGAAGATGATTGTTGACATTTCTAGAATAAAATTAAGTAAAAGCAGCTAGACTTATGACAACCTAGATCATAAAGGATTTAGAAAAGTTGACTGAGTGTCAAGTCCCTGTTAGGTCATGCTTGTGCCGTTGGCTTAGCGTCCTCCATCAGGCTTGAAAGATATCTTTTCACTTTTCAGCTTTCAGAATCATTCATTAGTTGTTGTATTATTTAAAATAAAACCTCAAAATATTTAGCTTTGATTTCAATTTTTTTATTTAAATGTTTTAGTATTCAGTATCACCCAGTAACAGCTTTCTGGTATCTAACTGCTGAAATGTCTATATGATACCATAATAATAACTTCTCCCCTAGTTGTTTTTCAAAAAAAATTCTCTGCAATATCATCTTGATTTGTGAAGTATTTCAATAGCAGGGAAATATGGCTTGAAGGAATTTTTTTGACTAGTTCCGCTGGAGGCAGATATGAAAAAGTGATGTGCAGGACTATATTGAATCATTCAACTCTTAGATCTGATTCAGTAAAAGCCAATACATAATAATTTGTGGAGGAATGACAAAATTCAGTAAGGAAGATGAAAAAAATCCAAAGAATAATACAGTGCTCAAGAGGATAAAATCTAAGCTACAATTCAGTGAAAAATCCCTGTGTTACTTTGACTTGTCTTCAGTAGAGTTTGACTGCTGATAGTAGTTGTAAATTTATACCTTCTCTTGACTTGCCATTTATCTTATTTCTTGGTTTTCCATATGTTTTATATGCTGGAAGGCTCCAGTGAGGTCAGCAAATGAAACCTCAAATATTTCATCCCTTGGCAGCCTCTTGTCAGATAGAATATTTCTGGGACGTAAAATCAAGTGACAGCCTGTGTCTCTGAATCCTGGCATGGGCAATCAGAAAGGGAGGGGGCTGGTGTCAGCGGCCCACATCCTGCAGGCTCTGTGCAGGCTGAATTTTCAATGTTGTGATCTGCAAAAAAGAGCAGCTTCCATTTGACTCCGCATGCACACATATTTTATTTGCTTCTATTTAACTGAAAAGAAGCTGTAGCCGGGAAATAAGTTTTTTTCTGAATGCAAGCACTTACGCGTATTCCAATTGCACTGAAGAAGGCACGTGGGAAAAGATTATTACAAAATTTTAATATATTGGCAAAATCTTCTGATGATCAAAACCTCATTTGGCTCTCACCATTCATGATACCAAAAGTCTGTCTCCACCCACAGACAAAACCATATGTAGTTTGATAATAATTATGAAATATCTACTCCATTGAACAGGGTACTCATTCTGGCTTTAAATCTCAGTGAGATTCAAATGAAAACATCTTTACAAATTTTTATTTTTGTACCCCGTGTTTTTAGATCTTCCCATGGGAAACAAATTTTATACAACATTATGGATTTTAAAAAGCCCCTATCTCTCTAAGTAATTTCTGGAGACAGCTGCATAAAACCAGTTTCAATAGTAATTGAAAGCTTTCCTTGGGGTGATTTAATGATAACTCCATTTATTAGTATCACATTACATGATAATCACTTTTCCTAGCTTATGCTATGATTATTACATTGTTTAGAATATCTAATAATAAAGCAATTTTCTTTTTCTTGCTTCTTTCATTCCTAGATACTGCTAGCACTGAATGCTCCTTGCAATTTCCAGACAGAGATTACATGTGGTGGGACATCTTCATGAAAATCTGTGTCTTTGTCTTCGCATTTGTTATTCCAGTTCTCATTATAATTGTTTGCTATACTCTGATGATCCTGCGCCTGAAAAGTGTACGGCTTCTCTCAGGGTCTCGAGAAAAAGATCGAAACCTGCGCCGCATCACCA
The DNA here is from genome assembly GCF_028500815.1 of Rissa tridactyla. Taxonomy (NCBI): domain Eukaryota; kingdom Metazoa; phylum Chordata; class Aves; order Charadriiformes; family Laridae; genus Rissa; species Rissa tridactyla. The sequence continues at coordinate 43,850,668 of NC_071467.1, forward strand.
GGTTGGTTCTTGTGGTTGTGGCAGTTTTTATTATCTGTTGGACTCCTATTCACATTTTTGTGCTGGTTGAAGCCTTAGGGGATGTGTCCCACAGTACTGCCGCTATATCCAGCTATTACTTCTGTATCGCTCTGGGTTACACCAACAGCAGCCTCAATCCAATCCTTTACGCTTTTTTGGATGAAAACTTCAAGAGATGTTTCAAGGACTTCTGCTTCCCCTTTAAGATGAGGATGGACAGGCAGAGCACCAGCAGAGTCCGAAACACTGTGCAAGACCCAGCTTATATGAGGGAAGCAGATGGGACAAACAAACCTGTATGACTAGTCGTGGAAATGTCGTCTTACTGTCCTCCAGAGAGAGAAGAGTCCAACGACCTAGGACTGACGCAGATTACCACTGCAGTTTGAACTAGAGTCACCCAGACAGACGTTTCTGGAATATCTCAGAAATCCCAGTAGTTCAAACCACAATTATCAATGAAGAAGAACCTCCTGAAAATAAGCTCAAATGAAAAGGACCTGTCTGATGGTCAGTTTTTGGCACCATGTTTGCTGTACTTGAGCCGGTACTAATAAGCACTTTTGGGGAGACAGGAGGTAGTGTTGTATCAGCTGATTCTGGGTAACAAAATGTCTGGCTTTTCTCTTTACAATATGTAAGGTTATATTAAGCAACATTCGGTCATAACGCTGAGTTATGCTGGAAACACAGTTTTGCCCCAACAGTGATTGCTTCTGAACTATGTAGTTTGCCAACTTGCTCTGTCATGCTCTTTGACAGTTTAGGTTTCTGTAGAACAATGCCGGAGCTATAATCAATATTGTCCTCAACTAATATATCTGTAACATTTGTCTGTGCTGTGGAAATCCAATTTAAGCATGATCTGCCTACATACCAAAGTGATTTTATTGTGCCTGCGTATGGTAAAGCATCTTGGCATTTAAAAATATTGGGATTTAAGGAGAATTGTTAGTATATTTTTAGCACGTGTTTAATCACCTGTGTGTAATGTTTTCTATGTGTGTTTTTTCAAGGTGACTGTATATCTATTGATTGTGAACAATATAATATGCATTTTCAGAGTGTATTTTGAACAAAAGGCTAGGAAAACTTCAAATACTTCACTTGTTACAAAACTGATGAAAACCCATGCCACAGTCATTCCATGGGGGGAGATAATCACATTCCATTTTCAGTAAAGGGGACAAACGGACACACTTAAAAATAATGCTGTACTTGTTTTCCTGGACAATTTGTAAACAAAATAAAATAAATATTTGATGAATTAGAAACTAGTGAATTAGCGCATGGATTAACTGGATTGATACAAAGGAAATGAAGATCAAATATACTGTATGCTTTAGTGGCACTTCACTGGAAATGTTCCCATTTTATTGATGGTGATACATTTTCTTTGAAAGTCCTATGAATTCAGTAAATTCCCCTGTTTTCCTGTGAAGATGGAGATGCCAAGGCACAGCTACACAAGTTGCTGGCTTGCTGAAGGTAAGTTTATGGTAAAACTGAGCCTAACTTTCAGTCTGTAGTTTTTTGTCTTCCTAATTGTTACATATTACTACCCCCACTTCTGCTATTGCTGACGTTTGGAGGAATGCTCTCATTGTCTTCACCGGGAACAGATCTGGTCATCAGACATCTTCCTGGTAACTTTGTTCTTTATGCAATATCATGAATAAGGTGGGTGCCTTCACTGCAGGGCAAGTTTTCTCAGAAGTGCCGTCTGGTTTGGTCCTACTGGTTATGCGTACCAGTATAAATCATGACATTTGCTCTTGTAGCTGGCAGTACAGTTCCTGTGGAAACGCTGTAGAGCATAACTTCTCTGCATAACTCTGCATAACTTCCATATTGTTTTGGTTAACACAGTCATGCATGTAAACATTTTTGATATCAGGTTGATAAATGCAGTGCTCCTACATTCATCTTGCAGTACCAAACCAATCCTGAACAGTCAGAGGTTTTCACAGCCTTCCAGTGGCGCTGCTGTGTGGAGCAGAGCTGTGAGATTCAGGCCACGGAGTCTGGTACTGCAGAACTAGCTGCTCTAATGCAGTTATCTTTGTTAATGAAAATATGCAAGATAATCCTTTCTGGACAAATCTAGCACTCTCTGATTGTTTCTACATGATGAGTGAATAGCTGATCTCAGGACACTTGATGTACCTGGGGAAATGAATGATGCTCACACAATTGATTGAGTGAGTCTATCTTCCTACTCTGTCCCTCTTTCTTTTGTTTACATGCATACGCCTTTCTAAATAAGGTTCTGACCTTAAACAGTCACAAAAAGAGAGTGTTTAAGGTAAAAATTGAACATCCACGCTATTCATCAAGTTAGGAGCAAATGAACTGTGAAAGAATCAAGCCCTAATGAATTATTGTCATTTCAAATAACCTGTGCTCTTGTTCATGATTTACCATTTGCATATGTATATCTGTGTTCCAACAGAGTTATTTTATATATATATTATATATATATACATTATATGCAGTGCTCAACATTGTAATGAAAAATCAATATTCCTAATTTGTAAAAAGGAGCTTTGTAATCATAAATTATTATTTATTTTGTGATTATTTTTTTAGTAAGGAGACCGTCTTCCCTATAATAGTGGGAGGAAAATATGAGATCTTAGTAATTTTTCTGTGGTATGGAAATATGAGGCTTGAAAAGTGATATAAGAACATGTTCTAAAGATTTATTTCTTTCATGGAACATTAACAGACAAATTAGTCCGGATGCAGCAGAGAAGAGTCTTGGAGGTTTTCTTGTCAAATTAGGCAGCTTATCACACTTCATTGAACAACAAAGGAAATCTGGCCAAGATTTTTTTTATAGCTGAGAAAGTATTTTGAAAAATAATACTATGTTTTTGCTCACAGAATCTGCTTCCAGATGATTAAGTTCTCTTTGTTTGTTCAGCGGTTCCCAGACTGGAATGACTAGCAGGCAAAATCAGTTATTCTCACAGGGACGCGCATGGTGACTTCGGAAACTTGTATATAAGCCTTGTAAAGCACCTCACTTTCTGTGTAACTCCAGACAAATGACTTGCCTTCATTCTTGAGTGGTCGGGCTGCTCTTGTATCTCCAAGAGGCAGCAAGAAATGGAGGAAGGGGTAAGAGCTGCCTGGTCCAGCCGTTGTAGCGCTGGGAAGGGGGTGGAGCGGCAGGGACAGGCTGTGCTGTCCCATGGGTCCTGGGAGAAGGCAACAAGATGGGGCACACGTGCAGGCAGCCTGGGAACCCGCCATACCTGCTGCACCCAATCTCACCTCTCTTCCCATCAGGCGGGGTTCCAAAAATTTGGTGTTGCAAAAGTATGGTACATGCTTATTTGACCTCCTAGTGGTGTTAATTTCCAAACAACTGGTGTAGATATTAGGTTGTCACCTTCTCTGTTCCCTGCTTCTTTTCATCTAGAGGTCTTTTGTGTGGAAACCAGTGTTGTGGTTCAGGGCTTTGGAGTCAGCTTTGGAGAGCAGCAGAGCAAAAGAGCATTACCACGGAGTTACTGAAGTTTGCAGATTAAGCATCTTTTCTGAAATCTCAGACTTTTGCAGTGTTGAGGTACCAGATTAACTAGAGAGTGGAGGGCTGTTTCCCTCTCACCTCTCTCTCCACTGTAAGTTTAACTGTCCTTAACATTTAAATACTCTACAGCTGCCACTAGACAACCCCTATAGTTAATTTTGTGTGCTTTTTAAGGAAGATTGCAAAAGAACAACTAGGTGTAAAAAATAACTAGAAACCTTATCGAAAACCTTATCGAAAACTTTCTGTTCCTGGGGATTTAACTCATTCTGCACATTTGTGTATTAGAATTGCACCACAAGGAATAATAGTGGGTTTGTTTTAGTTTTTTTTAAAGTTGGGGGAAAATCCCAGTGAAATCCATGTGTCTCAAATGTCCTGGAAAGTTGGTGTCCAGCTTTGTTGCAAGCCCCTGCTCAGTGCAGCAGGACATTTTAGTAGATACTGCTCTGGAAAGGATACCCAGGAATTTTAGGCTGAACTACAATGTAAAAAGGGAAGGGAAACGAGTTATAAGAAGCAGCTTTTCCTAAGGGCTGAGAAACCACAATTTTAAAATGGAATCTAAAATGAGAGCTATTGCTCAGGAAAGGAATAGCTGATGATGTACTTTGGTGTATGTGCCAAGGCATTCTGTATCTGCTGGACAATAAAGAAGTGCTCTTTTAGGAAGCTAAAAAAAGAAAAGATGGACATTTTCATAAAGTAAATTCTGGGGAATAAAGAAGCACAGCAATGTTTGACCAACCAGCTATTTTTAACAGCTAATAATTTCTTCCTTATACTTTTATATTCTGTGCTACATTTTGATCTATATACTACTTTTAAAACCTTGTTACCCTAGTGCCAATACTGTATTATGTGTAAAATGATCTAATTGCAAAAAATAAAAGAGGTGAAAACCATGTTTCCCCTTCAGTATCTGCAATAGTGCTTTGCATGTGTGATGTGGGGATAATTGACAAAATAATCTTGTTTTCAAAAGGCACACGTTTTGTCCACATCTTCAAAATCAATATAAATATTTGTCACGAATTACTCAAGTGGCTGATTATAGCATAACTGGGAAAATAAACAGTTTCCTCTCTCTTGCTGCGTTCATACCACGCGCAAACAGCAGGGTATGTTGCTCAGCATTACTTGATACCATATTTGATGAAAGTATCTCAAGAGGTGAAGCTTTTTAACTGTGATTGCAAGTAAAATGCTAAGGCTGAAACTTTCTCATAAAGCATGTAGTTAGATATGACTACATCAAGGAGGTAAGAGATCAAGATTTTTTTGTCTGTAATAATTTATCACGTTTTCAGCGCTAATTAGAAATTATGGGAACCTTGCCCCCTGTGCCTCCTAAATGGGAATCTGATGGCTTTGAGTATGTCCCTGCGTTAGCTCAAGACTGAGAGGCAACTGATAATTAGAAAGCACCAGTTTCAGAGTCTCCTGCTCACATTAACATTTGGGGTCTGAGTTTCCTTGCTTTGCTAGCAAGGAAGCAAATAAATATTCTCCTCTTCTGAAGGGAAGCGCAAAATTCTGAGGGGTATAAAATTGAAGAGAAACTATTAACAAAGGAAAATTTTCAATGTGGCTTTGAGGAATAATGGTAGAGATGGGATGGCACTCCAAAGTGCTATTTATATCTCATTTAAAAAGATTTTAATAGAAGAACGATTTTATATTTTGATCTGAAATGACAATTGTTTAATTTGCATTTTCTCTTATGGCACAGACAAAGAATAATAAACATATTTCCCTTTCAAACAAACTCACAATTGAAGAAAATGATATTTGAAAAATAATAGCTTTTCAGAAAAAACCTGAAAGAATTGTATGTATTTTCTGAAAGACGGAAGTTTATATTTCCTCCTATCACTTCAGCAAAAAAGCAACCTATGTTTCTTCAAATAATTTGAAATACGTTTGAAAAGGTTTGAAAACACAAACAATTTAGAGGACCACAGTGTATGCAGATAAAGTAGAAAAGGTGGGTACTCAAATATCAAAGACCTGCTATAGTGGGAAAAAGGTGCAAGGTAAAAAGGGAGTTTGGAAACTTTTGTGAAATACTGCAAATTTCTTGGTAGAGGCCATCAAGTCTTGGAAGAAGACGTGTCTCAGAAGAAGACTACTTATTACTGCTGAGGTGTTTTGTTCCAGACTGTCTCCTGTCAAAGCAAATACTTAAGCGGTCTGTCTCCAAAAAAGCCATGACCATTCTTAAAATATTTTGCTGTACAGGGTTTTCAAAAAGCAATACCAGGAAGCAATCATGAAGGGACTCTGAGGATAGACCTGGGACTAAAGGTTGCTCTTTAGTTATTGCTTAGTATGGGCAAGAAACCTGTTGACTGTATTTATTTTCTATTTCTAAAAATCTGAAACACAGCATTGAAATTCTGCATCTGTTGGACAATTGTTTGGTTGATCTGTGAAAATACTCTTATACTGTGTAGTTGGCAAAACCACTGTTAATTAGCCAAGGAAATGTCAGGACGGATTTTAGGGATACATACCTCCCCTCTGTCTTCCCTTCTAGAAGAAGAATTTCGTATGGCAAAAAATGTCCTTATTCAAAAATGCCTTTATTCAGCTCAAAAATAGCATTATGCATAGTATGCAAAAATAGTATACTGCCCTCTGTAGTAGGTAAATTGGTATTTCATGCTCTCAGAGCACCTTTTTCCTCGGTCTGGTGATGTCTCTTATCTCTGGTTTGTGTCACTGTGCAAGAAGTGTCCCGGGTGGGATGGGGAGAAGCATGGGCCATTCGATGCTCAGCAATGGGTCATGGCACCAGCTGAGGAAGGATCTGCTGCTGGTGCTGCCACAGGCAGCACAGCTCCTACCCAGGGATTAGGTTTACCGACCGTATCACTCCCCGCCGCTTCTTGCCACTCCTGCTCCAATTCCTGTCGTCTTCTCGTCTGAAAAAAAGGACTTAGAAATTTTATATGTAGGCATAAAGCTGTTATCTGTACATCCCCATCTTCCTTTTCCCCCCTTCTTTTTTTCTTTTCATTTTAGCAACTCCTATATATCCCCAAAACTCAGTGATTACCTTCACCTATATGAATTACATTAAAAATACAGCTCCTTGACCTTATGTGGACTGTGGCAGGTGTTACAGTTCTGCCCCATATGTAAGTACGCGCATACAGTGCTCCCCGGCAGCTGTTTCTTGGTATGGAGTTTCTCTTTTCTTATCTGACAGGGCAAAGTGAAATTTAGCTGCTCTACTGCACCCTGTAGATATCAGCACCATGTGATGACATAAATAGTTCTTAATTGTGCTTGTGTTTGTGCATTTTAAAAATGTTTTGTTATTGATTGTGCCATAATCCAGAGATACATAGAAATTGATTCCTCAGTGTGGTGGCCATAAGAGTGAGTAATAATAATAACAACAATCATAATAAATGGATCATATAAAATGTTATGAAAGTAGTTGAAATATTTTTCTTGACAAAATGAGACATTTGAGACATTTCATTCATTTAATGAAAAAATGCATGTACTGTGTCTGGGCTCAGGGGGAGAACAGTGGCGCTTCTCATCCCAGGAGAACACTTCAGCTACGGCCAACAGGCTTTATTTGTTTTTATACAGTGGAAAAGCTTTCGTTATCGGCTGTATAAAAATCCCTACAACTTCCACTTTCAGCAAACCTCTGCAACACAGAGGAGTTTCTGTGTGCATTATCAGGGTGCTTTCAGCTGAGAGAGCGGTGCAAGTTTGAACCTCACATTGTAGATCTCAGCACTGGATTTCAGCATGGTGTAGAGTGCTCAGTCCCCAGATCAATTCTGTTACTAGAGGGTTATTTTCACCTGCTTGAACACCAAATGGTGGCAGCTGCAACTGCTCATTGTGTTGAACCCCAAGAGGCGTGTGGGAGAGGTTCCCAAGCCACAACTGTCAGGCAAAAGCATGAATTGGGCAAGGAGTTGCTTGGCTTGGGCACAGGCTCAGCATACACAAAGCAAAAATCTGGGTATGTAGAAACCTTCAGGAAAAAGTATATGCCTATAGGTTTATGTAATGTTAAATAGATTTCTGTGGTGTTAAATGGCAGCTGGGCAAGATATAGAAAGCATGCTGCTGGCATACAAAATTCTGTTAAATTCTACCTATTCTCTAAAGAGAAGCAGATGTTTCTCTTCACAGGTTTTGTACTGAAAGTAATCTGTGGGTGACAGAAACCCCGTTTCTGATTTCACTCTGATAAATGAATTTTAAACAGAAAATAAAATACAGCTAAATCACATAGACCTCATGAACATCACAGCTGCAACTCAAAGCCCATTAACAGATGACTAATATAGACCTCGTTTTATGAACTTACAAGCTTAACTCTTCATACCAGCTCTGGCCAGGAGCACACAAATTGAATCCTACCTATTCAAGTAATATCGCCTGGTGTCACACATGCAACATGCCAGATTAAATTCCCTCATACAACCACTGTACAACACATGTATAACATTTTTGTTCAATTCTTAACCAGTATAGGAAAAGGTAGAAAGGTTTTATAAATGGATATTTCTCATTTATATCGCTTAAAAAAATCAGATGGTAGGACAAGCATTATGCTGTTCTGTAGGAAGCATTTTGGTCTCAGCAAACAACACAGAGCTTAAATAAATTAAAATAATAAAACTGTATCTTTTTATATCCCTTTTCATTTGGAGGGATCCCAAGGCACTTTACAAAACACATACAATGAATAGAAATTTCTTTCCTGCTGAAGAAATGCAGCATGCTGTTTGGTTATTGAGAGAAGTGAAAAGACCTTTTTGTTTAGATGCAAAGCCAGAGAATTTCAGGTGGGTGAATTGCCAGGCTTATAACTGGCCAGCCCCTTTGAAGGAAATGCTGTAGTTTTGCAGAAAATGAGCAGACGGGGTTTGCATCTCTCTACAGCAGAAATGTTCCCAAAGGGCAAACGGCGGCTCATGAAAAGGGAAAGGGATTGGTTTGACCAAGTAGAAGGAAACATGCAGGATACAGGACTGGAAGATACGTTGGTTGGAAGATACTTAATCCCTCAGATGGTACTTTGAGGACCTCCTGTTTTATGGAATAACTGTATCTGGTTAAGGCAATGCAAAGGCTGAAGCACCTACAGAGGTATTGCTGGAGTGGCCTTGGTTTACACCTCTTTGTATTCAAAAGGCTTTGATTCCTATGCTCCATCCCAGTGAGGATGAGTTTCGGTGTTGGAGATCTCTGATTGAGAAGCTGATATAGGCAGGAGTACCTTGGGTACATGGGCACTGCCATTCTCAGGTGAGAAGATGGAGTAGTACCATTTGCATCCTAACAATTATCAAGTTTTTAGTGCAGGCTTTTGTTTTAATTGTGATATATTATTCTACTTTACCTTTTCCTTTTCCTCTGCCACCATATTGTTCATAGATGCTATAAAAAGCTTAAGTTAAATTTATACAATGACTAGAATTAAGATTTTTTTTTGTTTGTGAGAGAAGCGTAGTTAAGTAATAGAGATCACTTTTTCATCTGATCCAGTCTATCAGTATTGGCTCTAGTCATAAATCATTCAACATTACAGACACCAGGAACTTATACTTTTTTTTATTTATTGTATGTCATTCTATTTTATGGCAGTCTAACAAACTTTGTGGCACCTCATGGCAAGATAAAAAGTGACATGCACAGAAAAGACTATGCTGTCCCAAATGCACTGTGAGCAATTCAGTCAGCTAAACTGAAAAAGGTAATACCTTTGGTAATGCCTCTTCAGGCTACATTGCTTGAAAACTTTTTTTATTAAAGTGAAATGATTCAGGTTAGTCCCAAAGTTGGTATTTTGGAAGACTAGATGCAATTCCAGGTCTGTCCTTTTTATTGTGGAAAATGGGTTAAACCAGAAATCTCTCCATTACCAGTCTCATGCTTCTCTATGCATGTCCTCTAAGGAGTTAATCTGACAGCATTTTCTGTTTCATATAAGAACATTTTTTGACTCATTACCTTTCTCTAGCACCATATTTCAAAGTTGGAGCTTGACGTGTTGATAGATCTGATTTACGTGTGTTTATTTTAACCTTTAAATGGCTTAATTAGGTCAATATCTTTCTCCTTTCTCACAGAATGTTAAAAAGGGGTATTGAGGCTTTTCGCTTAAGACATTAAGGCAAATCGTCTAAACACTGAACAGAAGTAGAGCTCCCAGTATCCCACCCCAAAACAGGACCAATGACACCTATCTGACATTTTCCCCTACACTGTTCTTGGGGAACCTCTAGTGATGTTCATACTCTGTAGAAAAGTGATTTCAGAGTTGTAGGCAAGTGATTTCAGAGTTTCACTCTTCCTGATGTTGGAAAGTTTTATCTACCTGTCTAACAAGCTGCCTTACTGTAATTTAATCTCATTAACTGCTTGTCATAGAATCTCATAATAATTCAGGTTGGAAGGGAAATCTGGAGGCAATCTAATCCCACCACTGCTTAAAGCAGAGACAACTATGTGGCAGCCATGTCCAATGTAGTTTTGAGTATCTGTGAGGATGGAAATCCCACAGACTCTCCGGAACACCTTTTCCAGTGTTTGACCAACATTCTGATGAATTATTTTTTCCTTGTACCTTACTGGAATTTCCCATGTTCTAGCTTGTGCCCATTATGTCTTCACTGTGAGCCTCCAGATGAAAAACACTTGTGTAGCAAGTATGCAAAATTGGTCAGGTAAGGAAGGGCTGCATCCAGAAATTTCCAACTTAGTAAACAAGATAAACTGGATGCTTTAGACCTTCCTGCAAATTCCCATAACACTTTTCCCCTTGTCGGCTAATCTCTTCCCTTCTCTCTCAACAGATACCCATTTCTGTTTGTTTCCACTCCACTCCTCACGGATCAGCTGTATGCACGGAAAGCACGTCTTGCATTAAGCATGCTTAAATGCTACACTTGTTTTTAAAGTCTGATAGATGTTCTCTTTCTGATTTTCAATTTTCTGGTTGACAACTTGCCAGAAACTTTCATCGGTGAACACTAGCTTATTGCTAATTCTGACAGTTGACAGAAAGAGTTCATGCCTATGCTTTCGTTTTTGTAAACAGCGAACAAAGCTCACCACATCCCAGTAATTAGCACACATTGATGCACTAGGATGCAACCATGAGAGCTGTACTTATCACTATCAAGTATTGTTTTGTCAAAACTGAAATTCTTTGTAAATATATTTGCTCTGATAAAACTTTTCTAGGGGAGATTTCTTTGAGAAGGGTGTAATTTTTAGTGAAAACAAACATGACAGCCTCCAGAAGGGCTGTAGTTCAGGTGCTCGAGCTTACTGGGGATGCAGGAGACAGGGTATAGTACAGCTGCAAAGGTGTGTTCAGGGCCTGTAACGTGGATCTCCCACGTCCTAGGTAGCAGCTTAATCCCTGGACTAAATGAAATCCTTTGGCAGTCACTTTCCAGTTATGCGAACCTCTCCTCTGGAGGCATGTCAGACCCAGGAATGGCTCATCCCATGGAAGAAATGACCTGCATGAGGGGCTTCGGAAAAGCTACGTTATCGCAAGGGGTTGTGAAGGCAGGACACAGCCTTTTAGCTGGGCTCCATGGAAAGTGCCCAGGCAGTGTCAGACCTGCTGGGTGAGACACCCGAGGACACATCTGTCATGGAGCAGGAGAGAGGCCGTGACACTGCGCTGCAAAGAGGTGGGATACAGCTCTGCTTGAGGAGGAGCTCAAGATGGGAGCCAGCTGCACGAGTGTCTCACTAAGCGTGGGAGGCCTGTCAGGTCTGGAGTTGAGGATTTTTCTCTCTCTCCTTGAACATTTTCAAGTGGTCTCAGTTTTGTTGCTACAAATTGAATTCTTGTTTTCAGACAGCCTGAGCAGCTGCTTCCAGTTGAAGAGAGAGTTATCCTCTTTTTCCATCTCTTTATTTCTTTACTCTCTGCTTTGTTAGTAAGAGTTCATATAGGCAATGCTTTGATTTATCTGAGATTTGATCATGTAAGAATTCATTTTTTGGTGTATCATATGCCAAAGCACAGGGTGTTGGGCATAAGTGAACGCGCAGACGTCTGTACCACACAATATTGTTAATTCACTTTCAACAAGTGAAGCTAAATAATATCCATGGGAAACTCGTATTGGTGGAAATTGTCTATGAATTCAAAATTTCCTCTTAACAGAAGCTATTGATATATTTGTGGCGCTTACAAAAAAAAAAAAAAAGAAAAAAGCTGGTAATGTTTTGTCCCTAACAAAGCTTATAGTTTAGGTTTTCAATTAGCAGCTTCAGGAGTGGAAAGATGATCCTGCAGGTACCCTGAACCAGCGTTTGTCAAACTGGAGCTTGCTCCTGGACACTGTCGCAGGTACTTGTTGGAAGATCAAAGGAAACAGGTGGGCAAATTTTGCAAGGTAGTTTCAAGCAAGATTAATTTGGAAATGCTTAGGCAGCTGCCTCCCCGAAGGGGTTGTGTGACAGTATGTTTTAAAAATAACACTGGAGGCTTATCGGCGTTTTCAAATACCTTTGCAAAGATGGTCTATAGGATTTAAGTAATTTCATAGCTGTAATGGTACCACCTCCTGTTGGCTGAAGAAAGCGTCTTACTATAGGTCTGACTGTGATGGGCAGGTGGGACCAGGAGCCCCCTACCTGGGGTATGTGGCTGCAGACAGAACTGGTTGGGAGCGTGACTCAAGACCTAATATGAGACACACGTAGGGGCTGAACCATGAAAAAATCCTGTTTCTACCCATGACAATCTCACATGACTTAAGTACTGCAGAGACAGGGTTGGGGTAGGTGGGTTCCAAGAACATAGATCTGATGATTAAAAATCTGATTTTTTAAGTAGTCCAATTAGCACTAGACGTGAGTGTGAGGATATAGCTAGCATATGATGGGATAAAAAATGGTGAAGAGTGTGTTTGCATAGCATTAATTCTGCACAGAAAGCTTATGGAGCATGAATTCCCTGTGTAGGACAATTTGTGGTTCAAAAGCATTTGAAATACAACAGAAATTATCCTCTGTAATTTGTGCTTGGGACTGAAATGGTGCTTGAAAATAACAGAGCAACTTAGGCAATTTCGGTAATTGTTTGAGATAAACAAATATAATTTTGTTCCCTTTAAGAAATTAATGATATCAAGTGACAGTGTATTTATCATGAAAGTTAACTACTTTGATATTTGTTTAAAATGCTGTAAGAGGCACATCTTCTGGAGAGCTCCTTCTGGTGTTTATTCTCCCAAATGCTGATGAGTTATTTAGTTTTAACATACTATTTTTTTTTTTGCAGAGCTTCAAAACTGCATAATTTTATCCAATATTTTGGCCCCTTCAGAAGTATTTCTGCCATATGTTTTAGGTGCGTGCAACAATTCACATAGGCCATATGTGTAACCTTTGACCTTTCCAAGCACTGAGGTGGCTGTAGACATATTTTGGGTAGCCCCGAAGTAGGCATGCTATGAACCTTCACTCTTTAGTTTTATATCATCAGCCGCACTTGGCTTACCCTTTTTATGGTATAGAATTTTGAGATAAGAATCAGAAGGTGGCCATTAGAAATTCTTCACAGTTTTTTAGAGAAACCTTCCTTAACATTGAGGGCTTTAAAACAAGTCTTGTACTCCTTACCTCACCCTCAAGATGGGTAGATGCAAGTGTGGAGATAAAGATATGGATAAACTGATGAAAATCATATGGTTTAGACATATTATAGAGAACTGAACATGGTAGAAACACCTATATTTGCAGCTGAACACCTTGTTTTCAATAAAAAAATAACTCTCTGTAGGCTCTGTAGAGTCTACTGAACTTTGATAAGAATATAGGGATTAATGCTTTTTAAAAATGGGAAATGCACTCTTTTAAAACAGAATACAGTTCTCACTCTTAAAATGAGCAGTTTCCAAGTATCTCATACAGAAGCTACTCTACTTTGCCTTCTTTTTGATTTATTATTTGCTTTTAAATAATATACCCTACTGGGGAACCAAAGGATCATCAAACAATGACTGGCAAAATCTCAGGACAGCTTGTCAACTAAGCAGAGCAAAGACAACAGCTGCTAAGAAACACCTTCAACACAAAACTGTGGTTCAGTAACAGAACAGAGATATTGAAAACTTGGATCTTTGATTTTTTTTCTGTACCAACCTATACCATCATGAACCTCCAGTCATGAAACAGAAGTTAAAGTAGTATGTGACATGTTAATAAAACTAATTCAAAACCATTTTAAACCTACTTGCCTATTTTTGTGCTAGTTTTTATGGATTTCCAAGAATTATCAAAAGTGACATCCAGAAGCAAATATTTAATGATAAAATAGCTATTTATTTTTTCAGTCCAGACACCCAGATTTTACATTTATCAATAATTTATCCAGAACAGTAGAAAAAACTTATCCTTGTAATTTTTTTCAGTCTTCTGTCTTTCGAATGATAGTTTATGCTGAATTATATATATTGTGACTGTAATGACATATTGACTCATTTCTTTGTTCGGATTCTATGCCAGAAAGATTTTTCATTTTTATCCGTTATAAGAACTTGTATCTCCTGACAAACATTCCTTACTCAAACTTTTATTTGTACCTTGCTGTAGGAATTTTTTTTGCTAATCTTGCTACTGTTGACTACAACCTTCCTATCTTGGGCACTATTTCTTCCATGATCTGCGTCATCAGTGTTCTCGGGATGCTGTTCGATGGAAGGAACAGGGAAGGAAATGTTTCTCTTAACCTTTTCATGCTTTTTAGTTATAAAATTCCTGTTCCTCACAAGGACAAACGTAAAACCTCACCAAAGCCAAAATGAGGTCTCCAAATAGGCAAGGGGAGTGGAATATGAGAGAACAATATGATTAACGTAAAAGAATATTATAGAAGACAAAGCCACAGTCATATCTCCAGGGATTTTTTATTTTGGGGCAGTAGAGCTTATCACTGACTGTGCTTGTGGTATTGTTTGTGGTTTTTGTCAGGATCAAAATGTCACTTTAATTTCTATGAATTATTAGTCTGTTATATAAAAGTCCTGGACTGAAAAAACAACCCTTACACTTGTTAGAACATTGCCAACATAATTCGGGCTTTAAACTCTTTGTCCAGGATTTGAGAACTTTGCTGATTTTCTTCCAATGAAATATGGAGTCTAATTGAATTCATTACCTCCTAAGAATAACTGAGTTTTAATCTCTGTTCTATAGGGTAGTTTATTTTAGGTTGCTGTAATTCAGTACTGTAGCTTGTTAATTTCAATTCATGTGGGTTTTTTCTTGACTGTGGGTACTGCATGATAATTTGATAATGTAAATTAAAAATACAAACATAACCACTGATAGCTGGGGGTTATTTTGAGAGAGTAGACTACAGCCATGGTACTTTTTTTTGGGGTTGTTCTTCTACTTACTATCCATTCCAGGCTTATCTTCTTGCTTTTGTTGAAAAAGTAAATTTTCACTCTTGCTTTTGCTATTGAACACCTTAGAACTCTAAAAGTAAATGATTTGGATACTACTTTTCCTTCTGGAAAAAAATCCTAAATACGTAAATGTACTACATTCCTAATGAAAATAGTTATACCTGTGCAAACACAACGGTAAGAGACTTTGTAGGTCAATATCACACTGAAGACCAAGGTGCTTCATGGTTATAATTGGTATACATCAGGGTGTGGTAAATTAGCCGGTGCTCAAATCTGCACCCACCTGACCAGACAGTTAAGGTCCTTAGCTTGACTTGACTTGACTCAGCTTGCTTGAGTAGCTGTTTGCTTTTGCCCCTCTCATGATTATTGTGTGGATATACTTTTAGAGTGGAATTTAACCTTTTATTAAAGATGAGATTGAAAGAAATCAAGTTGGCCTTGTTTTTGCTGGTTATGTATAGGGATAAAAATCAGTGGAACATTACTTGTAAACTAACCACATGGATATGGAAAATATTGCATTAGTGAACATGAAGTGCCATAGAACTGACTGTGCTATTGGTTTTCACAAAAAACCCTTGTAATTTAAGGTTATACAAGCAAACTTCCCAGTTGGTTTTCTTATCAGCAGTTGCCTGAGAATGGACTTTTTGAAAGGGCTTAATCTGGCAAGGAAAGCTCCAAAATCATTCCCCAGTATTTAAGAAGCCATTGGAGTAAGAGACATGGATGATGGGTTCGTCATGATTCATAATTCCATAGGGCAAATTCAGATGGAGGACTAGGATAGAGCATCTCATAATAGAAAAATGGCTGTGTCCCACCTAATTTTAACCACTAATATATAAACACATATTTGCCAGGACTGCTGTCTTCATAAACATGAATTTTATGTTTCTGAACTGAATTCACTAAATTACCTTACTAGTTAATAAGATTTTCTTTTGTTTGTTAATTTGAGAAGTAGTTGCTGTTAATTGTTTTTCCTGTGGAAAAGGAAGATCATATGTTGAATATGCCTTATAATTTATTTTATGATTTGTTAAATTTCTGGGAATTTGCCTTGCATGAATAATACCGAATCTGACTTGAGATTTTTCATACATTATTAAAATTCTTTCCGGGTTAATTCAGGGAAGCCCAGAGAATAGACTAGAAGATGACACTAAGAAAGTAACTCTTAAAATTGACTGCTTAGATTCCAGTGAACATCTGCAGGGATTTTTTTTTCTTAGAACTAAGACAGCCTTAATTTGGTTTTGCTTAATTCACTTTGAAAATTAATTATGCTACACACTATTGATGTCACTTTAATTTTGAATGAAACTGTCCACTCAGAGATTTAATTCTGTTTAATTAATGTATTTAAATTTGTAGCTAAGTTATCTGATTCAAATGAAATTCCCTGAGTAATATTATGTATTCCAGCTCTCTTTTAAAGATGATTGTGGAAAGTCAGCAATAGTTTCTGCAGAAATTACTGAGTATAATGCATATTCATACATACTCTTAGATGACCTTGGAAATGCTTTGTTATCTCTGGTACCTGCTGTGATATTTGCAAAGTGCAGTTTGTCAGCTTTCATCCTTTTTCCTGGTATGAATAACATTAGCCTTGACAGGAATGTGAATTACAAACTTTATTACCAATGTATTATGTTATGAAGTTTACGAAAGTATTCTCCATAGTCCTCAACCTCCTTTGTGGATTTAATGACTTGTAGGAAAATCAGCATGCATCTGTTTCTAGAGTCTAATAGTCTTCTAGACTTCTATGAATTTCTTTTTGTCTGAGTTACCTTCATTCTTAGTTCCTGCAGACACATTTTTTCTGCTGTTTATTGTTTTACCTTGAACTAAGCAGAGTAACGTGCACTCAGAACTCCACCTTTATTTTGCCCCCTGTACTGTGCCAGCTCCAGGTCCTTACACCAGCCTCATAACTCAAAAATGCCCTTTATATAAACATGACCCTGATTAAGATCAGTGTGGTACCATTAACTTCAAGCCAAGTTATTCCTATTTTCACCCATATTGATGTAAATAGAATTGGTTCTCACTGGAACAGCTGTGCCAAAATTGTCCTTCATTCATGAGTTCACCTTTGTTTATATTTTTAAATTACTGATAAACCTCAGTGCTTATCCTAAACATTATCAGTATTATTTTTCCATGATCCCCAGAAGACTCATTTTGGTTCTGAGAAGTCTTCACTGTTTACGGTTCATATCAGCATCTTTCTGCAGCTTGGCAATCAGCTCTCTGTGCCTACCCTGGGCAGAGAGACACAAAGCTGACCCAGGTCATCTATGGGCTTGTACTCACCACTTCAAGGTGAAGGAAGGGGCAAGAGGAAATGGGCCTTATGGTTGCTCTCTATCACATTTCCCATCATGTAGACTGGGAACAGAGGGGCTCGGCAATACCCCCTCAGCACTGCATATTAAGCTAACAAAATGTCACATTATTTGTGACATTCACTTCTAAGCTTATTTAGTATGGCTATTGTAAAAAATAACAATATGCTAACTCAGCAAAATAAGTTTTTCATGGAAGAAGAAATGATGTGTTGTGAGCACGCAAAAAGATTATGCCATATACTTTTGGTTATAATTTTAAGATAGAGCCTAGAAGGGCTAAAAGTTGTCTGCGGTAGCAGACCTATTCATTTCTCAGGTAATTTACATTTTTATTAACACTATATCTGGCATGGCTATAAATCGCTTGATTAACTTAGAGTTAAGTCCAGTTTGACCCTGCTTAACCAAAATATTTATATACTAAAACACGGGGAGGTTGTTGCAAAAAGTGTTATTTTAGATCAAAACTGTTTATGGAAAAGGATTTTTCTCACTGGCACTTCTTCTCTTTTGAGCTATGAAATTATTATTATTATCATATTTGATTTCAGATTTGTAGAAATGAAATAAAGTTGGGAATCAAATGTCTTTTTATTATGAAATGTAGGCCTTGGTTCACCTTGCTTCACTGTATGTATTTACATATTGTTTTTCTAATCTAAATTTCACTTCTAGGCTTCTTGAGTAACCAGTGAAGTAGATCTTCAGGGATTAATCTCTTCTATCCTACAACCAGTGTTGGAGAACAGAGGGATAGATCACCATCTGAAGATGTGTTTCTGAAATGAGCTGAGTCTAACTCACTATTTCTAACATACAGAAAAAAAACCCCAAACCCTACCACAGAAACATCCTCAAACAAACCCAAGATGAAACATTTTATTTAGATAATTTCAAATGTAAATAAAACCTGAGTGGAAATATTTTAAATGATCTAAATAGCATAGATGATTTAATCAATTTTAATGATTTTTTAGGATCATGGTGTTTCTTTTGATACAAGACAAGAAATTCTTTTGCATCTGGTTCTGGAGTTAGCTATGTCTGCATTAGCAAACAGCGTGGTTCAGTATGAGTGGATTTATGGAGTGAAACGGCAGGTGCTGAGAACCCAATGTTCACAACATATGTCTTTCAGGGGCATGTCCCTTGGTTTTGCCCTGGGGCACTCACCCGTGGCCTCTGCGCCCGTTAGCAGCTGGAGCACGGGAGGGATTTGCATCTGGAGCCATCCGGTAGGTTGGTTGCCAGATGCATCTCTGCAAGCCTGAGAGCTCCGCCATGTCTCTGTGAGGTGAGGCAGAGGTGTGACAACAGTGACACTAGCTTAGAGAGCACACTCCTTTCAGGAACTGAAATGCAGTGTAGTCATATCAACAACGTTTTCCTTATCGAGGTCTAGATACCCTCTGTTTAACTCTGGGCACATCCCACAGTGTTGGCCACGTGAGAAGCCTAAGACAAGGCAGTTATGTGCCTTCAGTTAAGCCTGTTGGATCTAGGTGGACAGATTGTTTTATTCTAGACGCTGTTGGTGAAAAGACTGAAATCACGGGAAATAGGTTTGAGCGGCAGAGAAGGGTTGTCTAGGCCTGTGGAAGTTCTTCCAAATATGCCAACACTATCAGGTATCTCCCCCCAAAAAAACGCATCAAAATCTGCCCTTTTTTTGCATATAAATCTTTTAAGTCAGCCAAAGTAAAGTGCAATACATTAGACCTCCCTTTTCAAAAATCAGGTCCATCTCCACATTTCTATGGCAAAGGCAAGTCAGAAAACTATTTGTTTTAAGAAACAACAGATTAGTGGGTGTTCTTCTGGGATATTAAACCTCATGCAACCAATAGCAGAGAACGGGCTCTGAAAAGCTATCGGGTTCTTATTTTGGGAGGAGAGATTTGTTTTGACCTAGCGCCTGAAGCGTGAGGCTGCGGGAGCTGTTAGATCCTGTTGCTAACTCCAGTAGTTGTTAGCTCTGCTGTGCAATCTTGTTTTCACCAAATCTGCCTTCACCGCTGACTGAATTCAAGGGGAGTTTCTCAGTGCACAAGAGGCTCTCTCAATCCATCTGTTCCTCAGTTTCTCCATCTGCAGAGCTGGAATGAAAACTCTTTGAGATTCTGGATCTTGCTCTTTTAAAATATCTGAATGCTCTGAAATTGGCAAACTTTCCTCCCTTCTTTGCTACGAATTTCCCAAATGTAGGAGTTAAACTAAGTCAGGAAATGAAGCAACTACATTTTGAGCAAATTTGGAGAAATCTTTGCTCCACATAAGAACAAGGATGTCTGCGTGTTTGCTATTTAGCCATCTGTCATGTCTCTTGGCTATCAAATTCTCAAAGATCCTGGTGATGTTCAGTTGATTTGTTGATTTCTCATGTCTCTCCATATTGTGTTATGACTATGGTAGGGTTTGGGGGTGTGAGCTTCTTTTTATAAAAAATTACTTTTACTCATTTTTAGCAGCATCCTTGCATTAATTCAATTTAATTTAAATTTATTCAATTTCTACCTTACTTTGCCATAATTTTCTTGCTTCTGTTTAATTTTTATCATCAGCCTTCAAAGAAACATGAATTTGCAAGCACAGATTTGTTCTTTTTCATCTTTCCAAGCTTTCCTCCTGCTGAGTAAAGTTTCTGAAGTTTTTTAAAATGATTTATGCATTGTAGCTTACTTTATATGGTGGGATTTTAAGCTTCTGTAATAGCAAAATGGTAATTTCCTCAGAAAATGCTTTAACAACAGACTGAACAATGTATGAAAGAGTTTATTTCAAAACTCATTAAAATCAACGGGAGTCTTCCCTTAGGTTTGCTGGGTTTTAGATCATACCCCTTTTTGACCACATTTTCCAAGCACCTCTTGATTTTCCAAGCACATCTTTGGTATCAAAATGTAAATATAGCAGCTGGTTGTGCAATCTTGATTATATATGCACATTTCTCCAGTATAATCTACAATGCTCTATCATCAAATACAGAAGTAGGCATGATCCTTCCCCCAGTTAAAAATAGCTGTAAAGATAAGTGCAGTGTTGAGATGGAAGAACAAGACAGTGAAACGAGAATTATTTTACTGGCTTCCTAAAAACAAGCAGTTCATAAGACACCCAGATGCTTCTGAACTGGGTCAACAAGGAACTCTTCCCTTTGTATCACAGAAGAAACTCTCTCAGCGACTTCACCAGTGGAAAGAATGCAGGGCATGTGGAAGGGCTTGTGGATGACTGTAGACATGCCATGCATGCAAAATGGAGTAGAGGTGTAAAAGAGCAATGTATGAAAATTATAAAAAGGCTTGCCAAAGACAGGAGAAAGGTAAATAGGCAGAAACATGGCAAAGAACTTGTCATGGGCAACTGGAAACTGTTGTGACTCCATATATAGGTTCATGTCTTTTTATTGACTTCACTCTGTTTTTTTAGTATTGTTAAGACTCTAACACTTTAATAATGTTCTGCAGCTACTCGGTGTGTGTATTACTGTTAGTTTTTTGTAGTATGGTGTGATTTCCTCTCGCTCAGTTGTTAAAGTCATCAGAAGATTACAGATTATATAGGATTTGTTGAAAGCTGTGGATCTGCAATAAGAAATAGGAATCTCTTCACTGCTTTCTTTCTAAGGGAAACATATCTTGAAAGTCCAAGTGCAAAAACATTTTGTAGTTCTCACTGTAGTTGCAAAAACATTGGAAAAGCAAAGTGCATTTCTGCTGAAAGCTCTGTGAGAATCATTATTTGCCTCTGTGGGCTGTGAACAGGGCAACTCAAACTTGGGGGTTTTCAGGAGTCACATTCAGTGTGAAAACCCAGCGGGCAATGGTCCTGCAGAACCACCTCCGGGGCAGACTGAGCCCCGGGCATGCTGGAGAGGCTGCTGCCGCCGGCTGTCATTTGGGGTTGGGGGCATTCCAGGTTTCAGTCATGTTCCCTGAAAACATGTAAGTGGACTAGTGTTATACAAACCCATTATGAAGAGAATTCTGGGGAAAAACTTAGAAAAACAAGGCCTCTGCTCTGAGTCCACTATTCAGTACACTGTGTTCTCAACAATGTTAAAAGCTTGCAGTCATTCTCAAATGCTGTTCTTTTTCAAGGCTGGAGCAGAAGTTCAGGGTCTTAAACAATTGATCATCATGTTTTTTCTAAGATTGGTATATGGCCAGGCTGAATCGGGAGGTGTTGAAAAAACAGAGTTAAAAAACTAAAACCATGAGGGCAGCTGTTGGTGGATGAAGACATTGGTCCTAAAAAAGTATACAATCCTACCTCTGTGTGCATTTATCTCCATTCTCTGCTCTCTTTGGGGTCTTCTAGTGTTGCAGTGTTCTGATATTCTAAGTTAAAGTAAAACCACTATCTGGTCAGTGCTCGTTAACGTTTTCTTCATTAAGCTGCATTCTAGATTTGTCATTCAGCAACTTTGCAATATCATAACAGTCCACTTCACCAAACCTAAATTATGATCCAACCTGTAAAACTAACTTTGGGAAAGTCTTAAAACATTTTTACCAACTCTTTTTGGGAGGGGAACATTTAAATAGAGTCACTGCTTGATCACTTAGTTCATTCTTAGGAGAAGGCACCCCAGACCCCTGAGCTACCACATCTGATTTATAACCTAATAGAGGTTAACTTTTTTTTTTGTATGTCGTCTTCTGGGCAGAAGAACAGGGCTTGGGCATTGCAAGGCTGATCCTTGCACCCATTATTCTTAGGTACTTACCTTGCACAGTGAAATGTCAAGTCCTGTAGAGGGTACTTATACTTTATGCGGTGTATGGAAAGCAGAGTAGAGAAAACCAGGAACAAGAAAATCCTTTGATGCAGGGAATAAGTTTAAAGTCCTTCCTATACAGAGATCAAGTATCTAAACCTGGGCTTCATGGGCTTCTATCCTCCTTCAGTAAATCTTCTTCTTAAGATGAAAGTCCAAGTCAATTCACTTTTAGGAAAGAACTGAAGTGTTTCAACCCGCTTCTCAGTAAATCATTATAGGGATGCAAATATTTACCCAGAGTGTAGGACTACCTATTTTATGTTTTGCCATTGCCTGAGGGGTCTGAAACAGCTCTCAACTCTCAAGTTCATGCAATGAGCAGTAAGCTATACACTGGGGATGCTTTAGGTATGTTTTTACTCTAAGGACTACATGTTAGATAATGATTGAGTAATACAAAGGCAGCAACAGATTTTAGAATATGGATAGAAAAAGGGTTTTGCCCTTTCCCAAGGGAGCTGCCTAATCACTAATAATAGTCATGTTGCTTTTCTTTTATTCGTACTGATCCTTTCTGACTGAATCTTTAAAAGACAATAGTTTTAATTTTGTTGGGTTGGAGAAAAATCTAACTGCATCGTTGCGGTCTCTGATCAGAAGGCCATTGAAGAAAAATTATGTCAAGAGACTGCTATACTGTGTGAAGACAGGTATTTCTGCTCTCTTTGAAGACCACAGTCACCACCTGTTTTTTAGGTGAACTTATGAGCTTCTCTGGTAAATTGGATGCTTTACAGGAGAAGGCCCAGTTAAAGGCATGAAGTATCTGCTGAGCACCAAAAACTGAAAATCTTTTGGGTGTGAGCACAAGCAGAGTTTACATGTTTAAGCGACTTACCAAGTGAAAATACAGGTGCTTATGAGTCAAGGCAGAAGCTTTGAGGATCAGGCTGGTTCATACTTTAGTGTCTAAATTATGCCTACATTAATTGTTGGAATCCTTCTGTGAATCTTAGCACTCATGTACTATGCAAAACCTGGAAAACTGGTTATAAACACTAATAAATTCAAGATAGAGCTTTTCTCTTGGTGATTTTTCTCTCCTCTAACAAGCTGTATTACCTCATGAAATTTGTGGGAACAGCACACTTTTGAGATGCCAGCCCTTCTGCCATATTTGATTGACGTTTGATCACCAGGTTTAAAAGCCATTCGGAAGAAATGAGCACATGTACATGCACAATGATTTCTTTCCTTTTGCTGGGCCTCTCTTGTAATGAATGAATCGTGGCACACCATTGAGTTTTGCAAAGTTACCAAAAGTCTTTCAACAGCAAGTGCAAACCGTAGCATAGGAAGCATTCATAAACATGGAAGGTGCGTCGTGGAAGATGTACATGACCTTTAAACGCAGGTTTCTTCAAATTCAGAGTCTTCGTTACAAAAAAACCCCACCCCAAACCAACGGATAAGGTCTCAGCTCTATGCACGTGAAATCTCACTTCTAAGGTACTCAGTGACTAATTTTGCTAATTATGGCATCTAAGACCGTCTGGGCTCCACGTAAAATAGGATGATTGGCAGCTAATGAAGGTGAGAAGACAGTAAGATAAGAGTCTACAGTCTAAGAATAAAGAGGACTGAAATGTGCAACGTATGACAGTAATGAAAAGAGTAATATTCCTCTCCTAATACAGACGCAAGAGTGACTTCAGATCTGGCAGAAAAGATTTCAGCTGCATTCTGAAGCTGGCCTCCTATATTTTGTTTGGAAAATGTCCTCATGTAACAATAGATGTGATAGTAATGAGAAAAGCTCCAGGCAGGAAGAAAATAGGTGCTTGTACATTAATGAACAGACAAAATTACAGTTAATAACTAAAACCATGAGCCTCTTGAATTCCTGATAGCATTTTGAATACTGGCAAGATAGGCTGTGAATAGGAAGAGAAAGAGAGGAATGCCCCCCACCCCCATTTTAAATACTCAGTAGCATATGTAAGGAAACTTCAGTATATTTCTGTGATTAGCTTGTAAAACCAGACACAATTGTTTCCCTCACACTAACAGATCAGACCTCAAATAAGCAATTTTGAAAAGTCAGTGCTTTGCAGAACGTGATGCTGGAAACAAAGGAAAGGAATCGAAATGTGAAATCTGACTTCTGCCCTTGGTAGATGGCACTGTGGAGCTGAATTCCCCTAGCTAGAGCACCATCCCTCAGAGAGACATATATTTTGTGGTGCTTCATTTAAATTTTAAAATTCTGAACCTCTGAGTTACCAGCTGGAGATGCCACTGACCTTATGAGAACCAGACTTTGGGAGTCAGCACCTGCTCCAAGCAGTTGTAGAGTGTGATGGCAGAAGTGAAGGAAATGAAGCAAAATGTGAAATCTCACTCCTCCCCTGGTAGACAGGTCCCTTGGCCTCTGAGTATCTTCTGCCACATTTCAGCTGGAGCAATTACTTTTTCTAAGAAAGCCATTTTCCAAAACGGTATATTCGGGAATTATAGACTTACACAAGCTCTGATCTATACATTGGTTTTTTATATAATCTTCCTGTATTTATTACTGTATTTTTGTGAAAGGTCATCTCTCTAAGAATTGCAGAAACAGTAGGATCAAATAAATGGATCCTGGCGTGCTTGGTTTAGAAATGTAAGGTGTCACAGGTCAAGAATAACAACACTTAATTTCTGATGTATTTCATAAAAAATCATCACCTTGCAAGTTTCCAAACTTTGGCCTCACTCAAAAAACAAGTTCCATTTCTGCTATGATTACTCTCTGTAACTATAATTTTATATAGATGACACCAGTTGAAATAGGTTATTGGTCTGTAACTATTTAACAATTTACGTAGAGCAAAGACAGAACGTGATTAGGAAGTACTTTTTCAAAGCTGTTAACAAATTAGACTGCCATTTTTCAAAAACTCAGTAGAGAAGTGCATGATGAAGAGGTATTATTGGATTTTGATACAGATTATTACTCTGTTGCACAAAACTTATTTAAAACAATTTTAATGATTGTTTCAGCTGTTATATAAAGTAGTGGTTAATACTTAACACAGTCTCCTCTAAAAATTACACTATCCCAAATAGAAATGTTTTGAGGTAGAGGAATTGTTCAAGCAACACACTACAGAACAATGCCCATTCCAGTTTGTCATCATTTTTCATATACCCCTGCATTATATGACTGCTGTAATGCAGTCTAGTTGTCTCTGAGGTCCTTTCCTTCCTCAAAATGAGTCGATGGGAGAGCTGCAGAGGTTGTGGCTGCTCCAAGAGCATGGGATTGTGTGGGATGTATTGTATGTAGAACATAAACATGTTCTACATGAGGTGATGGGAATGAATGTGCTGGGTCCCTAGGAGCACATCGGTGCTCCGTCGGGCCATAAAGGCATTAATAGGCTTGTTAAAGCTCTAGGTACTAAAGTATGTCTCTTAAATTTTCACAAAGAAACAAAACTTGCTTTGTGGCCATATTTTTATTTCTATCTGCTTCACAGTTTAATACCATCATGAACAAAAGACAGTATTCGTGTTAGGCTGAAAGCATCCAAAGCTGGCTTTTCCCCTCTCTTGGGTTAGGTGTGAGGAGCAGATGATCAGGGTCACACCAGCTCCAGGAGACTGCTGTAAAGAGAAGGGGCTGAGTTGTGGTGGGTGTTCAGAGGCAGTTTTGTGCCTCGGTATTGATCCCAGTTTGTCACTGCCATTTCTGTCCTCCTACTTGGAGCTATTCAGGCCTACCCGCACGCTGTCGGCTACAATTAAATAGATATATATGCCAGGCATGACAAACAGACAGGATTTATCACACTCAGAAACAGATTTTGTGTACTCTCTTCAAGTGACTGGGTTACTGGAGGCACAATAAGCCCTGTAATACTGTAGTTTGATGTCAATAAATAGAAAGTCTTTTGCAGAGCAATAGAGTCGGGGGCTAATTTTACATCAGTGAATCTGATAACCTCCAATAAACTGGGTCCTGACATGTAGCGTGTAGATGTGCAGCATGCCACAGATCAGGAATAAAAATCTGATTTTCTGGTGTGTTTCATAAAAATCATGATCATCCAAGTTTTCAGGTTTAGGCCTGCCTCCACATGCAGTTGAGTGCCTGCTGAGTAGCTGAGGAGGCTGAAGTTGCAGGATTTTGTCACTTTGAGAAAGCAGGCCTGATTGATTGGTAGGAAAAATCAATGGCATCCTTTTCATATAATGTCTCTTGGTGAAATCATGTTAAGAAAACAAATTTAGACTCTCTCATTTCATAAGTCATATTGAATATATCAAAAGAAAGGAGTCCAGATAGAAGTTGTTTTTATAACCTCCCTGCTTTTGGAGTGAGGTATTTAAAGCAGGTTCTTAAACTCTGAAGGACACAAACAACTAACTGTTACTGTGAGATAAATGATTTAGGCCCAAGCCCCAAATCTATTGTGTTTTATTGTTTGAAGTGAACCCAAAACTGATGCAGAAGCAGAGACAAGCCTTTTTTAAATTGGTTCAAAGGTGTCAAGCTCTTGGACCTTGTTTCTGGAATGAGGCTGGAAGGAGAATCTTGCCATGCAGCAGAAAAATAAGATCAAGAAAAAGTCCTGCCTGCTGCAAACTGGCCTGCAGCAAGAGGACACGGAGGGTAAGAAGATACTTCCTTTCATTTACTATTTATTCAATAACAAGAATTAGAAAAATCCTGAAAATATACAAAGTTAGAAATTAATTGAGTGAATTTTAGAAATTATATTTAATAAAAAAAGTTTGTGAACCATTGTCCTGGTTTCAGCTGGGATAGAGTTAATTTTCTTTCTAGTAGCTGCTGTGTTTTGGATTTGGTATGAGAAGAATGTTGAGGACTAT
Organism: Rissa tridactyla; assembly: GCF_028500815.1. NCBI lineage: Eukaryota > Metazoa > Chordata > Aves > Charadriiformes > Laridae > Rissa > Rissa tridactyla. The sequence goes on from NC_071467.1 coordinate 43,877,620, forward strand.
TGGTAACACATATTGTTTTAGTTGTTGCTAGGTAATGTTTATATTAGTCAAGCACTTTTTCAGCTTCCAAGAGAAGATGAGAGGGGGCATAGACAGGATAAGCTGGCCAAAGGAACATTCCATATCATAGACGTCATGCTCAGTATATAAATTGGGGTTGGCCGGGGGGCAGGGATGCTCAATCACTGCTCGGGACGGGCTGGGCAACAAATCATTGGCTGTTGAGAGTGACTTATGTTGTATGACTTTATTTTGTACATATTTTTTACCATTACTGTTATTATTGTTATTTTCTTTTTCCATTACTGTTCTATTAAACTGTCTTTATCTCAACTTATGAGGTTTTTTTTCCTTTCCCCACCTTTTCTCCCTTTTCTCCCTACCCTGCTGGGGGCGTAGGGGAAAGTAAGCGAGGGGCAGTGTGGTCCTAGTTACTGGCTGGGGTTAAGCCATGACAACCCTCAATTTCTGTAATGAAAAACTATGTAGCATTCACTTGGAAGTACACACTTCACACAGCAAATTGTCCTAGCAATTTGAAGAGATCTACTTGATATGGTATTCTACCAAGGCTTTAAATAAGGAAAAAAAATCTTTCCCATGGATGTTCTATGTTTTTCTTCTGGCAAAGAAAACCTGCAATGAGAAATCTTAACATTGCATACCTCCTGTTTCCAATGATTTAGAGAGGCTACCTCAGAAGTATTTTTTTCTGTGGATTATAATTTTCCTGAAGTTTGTGCAATCCAAGAACTAACAGACCTCAATTTGTAGATTAAAGTCCCTTTCAAAGTTAAAGCTATGGAGACGTGAAGTAGGAAAAAGACAATCTTGAAAAAGACAGGTGGGATGTACCCACAAAAGTTCTTATACTCTTTGAGGACATACACATCATACACAACAGAAGAAGTTGTTGCAGTCTGACTGAAAGGTTCCTAAAAAAAAGTCACTTTGAGCAGACCTGGACTTACTAGGAACAAATTACTTACACGTGTAATGGAGAAAATGATACCTATGGATATTACCTGTCTTGTCATTTTTCTTGCCGTCCTTTAATTTGGTGATGCTAGTTAAGTGGGAAGGGTCTGTTATCACTTTCAATATTAGTACCATGATTTTATTTTCTCTATTTTGATTTCCATTAATGATCTCATCTCACCCAGAAAATAGAACGGACTTGATGTTTTTAGAATCTGATGTATTGCAAATGTACTGAAATTAAAACAGTAAATATGCCTTGGCCTTTAGCAAAGTGAAATATTTTATTTTTCCCTTATATTTTATGTGCTTTTCAATAGAGAGCAAGAATTTACAAGAAGTTCCTGAAGATACCAGAAAGAGAAATGAATTGAGTGAGATAAATGCTGCTTTTCTAAAATGCAAAGTGCTCGTGAGGTGAGGAGACATGACAGAGAAGGAAGAGAAACAAAACAGAAGCACAGAGAGATGAAATGGTTGCACCAAAAGCTGTGGGAAAAAAAACAACAAACTAAAACTAAAACTTTTAAGTAGCATTGTGACGAAAAAAAGTAATGTTGGTGAGCAGAAGAGGAATGTCATGGAATGTTGTACGAATATAAAATTAAAGGCTACTAAAATGAAAAAAATCCAAAACAACTGAGACAACATAACATGATGTTGGATACCTTTTTATTGAAATATGAAAATGTATTTCAAAGTGAATCACAGAAGCAAAATACATGGAAGAGAATCGTTAATTCTCTGCATGGGAAATGATTAAAGGAATTCTACTGACAGTGAAGGAGTCATAAAGTTATTAGTTGAAAATTATTTTAAAAAATTATTAAAAATTCTGAAAGTCTATGTTTCATATCAGTTGAAAACCTTTTGGGTTTCTTCCTCCTATTCTGTTATTAAGTAAAAATTCTTAATTTTCTTGCCTTCCAGTGTAAAGAGTGTTGTACATAACTAATTAACTTTGAATGAAAAAAAACTTGGCTATAGAAACATCCTTAATATTTGGTTATTTAAGAATAGCCCTTTGGTGAATTGAACATCTTATTTGCTAATACTTGGATAGTATTAAATGACATGAAACTGAAATGGCTTTCCATCTCAAAATCTGATAGTTTCTTGTGCCTGGAAGGGGTCAGCATGTTCTGTCAAAGGTTCATTTTCTACAGCTGTAGAAAAAAATGTTTTGCTGAAGTTCAAGAGATCTTGGGAGGATCAAATGGCATTACTGCTAGAGGCAGAGGAACCGTATGCTTTAGATCTACTTCCATTAATTCTCACTCTGCCCTACTTCTCACCTATTTTAGAAAAAAAATTCAACTCCTACTGTGTTTTCAATCTGCCTGTCTTGTTTCCCGTTCAGGAGTTCATATTCCTTGCTCTCCTTCTCCTATCTTTTTCTCAAGCCTTTTTGACTCTCACTGGTTTCTTTCTTATCAGATGGATGGTTTACTTGTCATTAATAGCAAGGTCTCCTCTTCGAAGACAAACACCTCCTCCTTAACAGTCTTTCTCTTTTCCCTTCGGGACCTCCATGTCCTATGGGTGTTTGGGCATTATTTCTCTTCTAACTACTGCTCTCCATGTTTCAGGAAAGGAAGGAGAGTTGCTACTGCTATGCGTAATTAAAGATTGATGTTATATAACCTCTTCCCACGTTGTAATTCCAGATCCTTAGCCCAGAAAGACATTTGCTGCAATGAAAACTTTCCATAAATTAATAAAAACTGCTGGGTAGGAAGTGAAGGAATATAAGCATATTGCAGATTTGTTGAACAAGCAAATCCTTTTACATTTGTTCAAATGCAGAGAGAACCTCCATGCCCGTTCATAATGGACAGTCATTTTTAGGTGTGTATTCCTCTGATTTGCAATAGTACTTCCATTTTTTAAAAGCTTAAGATGTTCTTTGCAACATTTTTATTTGAAGGGCAGCTGAGATAGCCTGAAGCTAATACAGATATAGGTGACAGATTTACTTAATATTGCTGATATAAAAATCCATTCAGCGATTTCAGGATCACAGCTTGTTAACCTTACTTTCGGCATGCTGAGATGGCACAGTGCAATATGCCATTCATTTCAAATGAAGTGAGTTGAATCCATAATTTGTTGAAGTGTGGAAAGCCACTGCTTATCAGAGAGAAAGTAATTTTTTGTGAGGAATTGTTTATGATTGTATCACTTACCAGGAGTTGAGAAATAATTATTTAAAACTACATTATTAGACAACAAATATGTATGCAGTGTAATTTTGCTATATCAGTGGAAGTATACCTGAAACACATTTGACTATAATGTTTGCCATTTCAATATAACTGCAGAAAAAGGTTAGTTGTACACGGTTTTAAAATAATTGCTTTAAAAAAATTATTTTGCTTAGTTTCTATGTAGTCTTTAAATTAGATACTGAAGTTAGGAGTCTAGGTTGTTTATAATGAAGGGGTAGATTTGGGCTCCAGATTGAGGTACTCTGAATCACCTTTGGAGCCTTATTGACCATATATTAGTTCAACTATTGAAATTAGTTTGTCTGAAAGTCTCCTCCCTCCTCTACTTATTTTCCTTTTCCTATTATTGCCTAATAACACCATTATCTTCCTTATGCCACTGCTCTTTCCTCTTACCCTCAGTAAAATTCACCTATTTATTTTACCAAAGCTTTTCCTTTATAACCTTTTTAAATAAAAGCAGGTAAAGACTAAAGAGATTAAATCTTTATAATGCACATCTTTTCATATTCAATGAGCTCGCTGAAGGGCAAGCTGATCTGGCCCCTTGGGTTAATATTGCAGTAACACCTTGTGGGCAGGAAGAAGAATAAAAGAACACAGTGTTTAAAACCAATTAGTAAAGCATAAATTTTATCAGCATCTGTCAAACAGCTATTCTCTTTTTAACACCTTTGGAGGTAGTAGTTGTTTTCAGACAAGGTGGTGACTGTTTGAGGCGATATATATTAATTCCTGCTGGGAGTGTTGATACCCACCCAATTTCAGGCTGGCTGTAACAAAGGCTTCCTCCCAAGATAAGAACAGGGAAAACAAATACGTTTTTCTGCTCAGGATATTTATTTTAAGACAAAAGAATGACCGGGGCATGATACTTTAAATATAAGCTTAGTCTGTCCTATGTGTGTAGAAAAGACACGCTGTTAAAAAGCAAAAGGGGGAAAAAAAGGGTTTAAGTAGCAAATACAAAAATCGTTGTGGCATTTTTTTAGTCAGAAGATGAAGAGAAAATAAAAAAATTCGTGAACAGAAGGTGGCAATGAATACTCAAGATTAAAAGTGTCATAGAAGAGCAGCTGCAGTTTGTTGGAAGTTCATATAGGTGGTATTAGTTTAAATCAGTAAGTAACACATTATTCTAGTAACTTACCCCTGGATCTGTGGAAGGTACTATGGACCTAATTCTTATTGAAATTCGGTTGGAGATGGATGTGTAACATTTGTGTTCTCCATTTAAAAACATCTTTTTTCAGTCTTGATAACAGAGTGGTGGATTTTTTCCATCATCTTGTGAAAACAACCGGTTGCTCAAGAAAAGAACCAGCTATTATTAAACTTAGCATTTAGAAAGAGATTATAAATAGGGACTTCTAGGGGCTATGGCAAATTATCCCAGCTGTGGAAATACTGCTTCTCTTAACTTCAAGTGATTGCTATCACTGTGCAAAATACAGCAATCCTAAAAGTCTTTTATAAGGGCAAAAAGGAGCGCTGACTCAAGGAAATGTCCATTCTCTAGGCTTTACAAACTCATCTGTTAAGCCAATCTCAAACTAGTACCCCAAAATAAACAGCTAACATAATGATACACACAATCTGGGCGTATTACTGGGATCAGCGCATTTGGCTGATTCAGTAACTGAGCTGAAGTCTATTACCAAACGCCTGCCTGGGGTTTCTCTGCTTGTGGTGGGGGGCGGTCTCCGCTCCCCATAGTGACTACGCTGCTGGCCGTGGGTCTGGAGCCTTGCTCTCCTGCCTGCCAGCCAGGTACTTTATGTGTTGGTCATGCTTTTCTCCCCAGCAGCATTACCCAGGTAACAGAGCTACGCTGTGAGGGATGCTTGCAGCTTGTGTTGCCAAGGTGGAAAGGGTAAGGATTTTTAATGCACTTCATATTACTGTTACGTGCATCTCTTTAGGATGGGGGACTTTGCAACATCAGCAGGGATGGCTGAGTCAGTTGCTTCCAATTAGAAACTGTTATTTTTTACGGAGTGCAAAAACCTTTCCAAAAGACCCAAGCCTTCCCCCTCTCCCTGTGAGCAAGCAACCGATAAGTGGAAACGCTGCAGTAAGGAGACGGGACAGCTACACATTCAGGCTGTATTCATGCAGGGGAATAGACAATGACGGCAGGAGCCAGAGAACAGAAAGCCTTACCCCAGAACAAGGCTGCCGGGCCCGGTCATGCAGTTTAAAAGAGAAATATGACCCAAGGGCTCAGTTTTGCAGCGGTGCCTTGTTCAATAATAACAAGAGATGACTCCAGCAGTTTTACTGATAGACTCCAGCAGTTTCCAGCCTCAAAAGACAAATCGAAAGCAAGGATGGATTTACCTGGGGAGAAGGGGACAGCTAAAATTAGGGCCTTTAACCTCTGCCAGTTAACAGGAGTGGCCGTGCCTTGCCGCTAGCCCCAGGTGTCCTTTCTCTTGCAGTCAGGTAAAAGCAGCGTCTTCCTCTGAGAAGGGAGGTGGGATTTTGTTAAAGAGAGCTACTCTTAGCTTAGTAGGTTAAAATAATTGTTAAGCTTTCATCTTCTAAACCCATCAGTTTAGGAAAATGAATCATCTCCAAAGTGAAAATGAAACGGAAGAGGCAATATCACAGAAGACGATTATTTCATTAAACCAGGGAAAAGACAGCAGTGTTATTCAAGAGTCAAAACCGGTATTCAGTCTGCAGTGAACTGTGAATTCTAACTGTAATAATTTCAGTTAAGTTATAGTTTCTAATCAACCTTAATAATGACTTTATTTAGAAAATGGACAGAAAAGGGGAATGTATTTCAAATGTTAACAAGCTGGTTTATCTGATGATCCCAGTGATTTTTACTTTTTTATTTCCCTCGCCAAGTATTTTCTGATAGGAACTATACAAAAACGTGGAATTTTATGGTGTTTCATTGCTGAAAAGGAGAAAAGTGAGTGGATTAAATGCACTGTCCTAACTGAAACTAAACACTGTGATAAATTTTCTGCTTGGATAGGCACTGCCATTTTTTAAAAAAGATTTAAAAATATGTAGGTTATCTTAAAAGAAAAAAGTAAACTTTTCATAATGTTGATACTATTTGGGATTTAACTGTTTTTGCTCTTTTTTTACCGGCTGAAATGGTTTGATTAAGGCAGTGTGAATTTGCTATAATTTCTAGTCATTGTGAATATACATTACTGGTGAATTTTTTTTTCCCAGCTATATTTTTATATCAATTAAAGACCCACTATATGGAACGTTAAGAGAAAATTGAAACTGTCTGTTACCAGAGGCGTTGAATATCCTCAGTAACACTGCAAAGCTAGTTTGAAAGAGAACCTTTCAGGTGGGGAAGGAGGGTGGAAAGCCCTAGGAACAGGACTGTGTGTGTGCCTGATAGATTGAGCTAAACAATGAAATCACATTAAACTGAGATGTGAATTTAGCTCAGTGCATTCCAGGTTCTCAACATAAATACACTGGAGTGTGGTGTGTCCTGGCCTAAAACTGCCAGCTATGCCCCCACAGCATGAAAAAGATGAGGAGCACCTTGAAAAGCTCAGCAGGAAAGCGTGTGGGAGTAGAGAAGGTTTGAGGGAAACAGCATGCAGCAGAGGGAAGAGAGCGCAGAAGGATAAAATTGTCATTACACCTTCCTTCAGCCAGCAGCGCCGCTTCCCTGAGTCCCTGCTGTCACATGCCATAGCCAGCTATTGCTTCAAAGCAGTGATTTCACGGGTAGCAGGAGTTTCTAGGCATGGGAAATGAAGAGACGTTCTTGCCCAAGAAATGGGAATAGTGTCTTTTCTGCCAAAATACAGTGTTGGAATAAAGCTGTGGCAGAGATGGAAGGAAAACATGCGTGTGTTAGCATTGGCCAACACTTTCACCAGATGCTTTAGCCATGGGCCAGAATATGTGAAAGTTTGTATAGAAAGATGAGTTTCTGAGACATTTTTACATTGAAGAGTGATTGAAAAGTTAAATGAGAAGATAAATAAAGTCAGACAAGCACCGATGGGCTGTTATATAGATGGGAATCTATCAATCTACCAGCATTGACCCAGTAAATACTGCAAGTCCAAGACGACTCATTATAAACTATGAGTGCCTACTTTAATGACTGTCGAATATCTGTCTAGGAGATAAAGTATAGCTGAATTCTGAATGGAGAGATATGGTATCCTTATGTAGATTAATGAGAATTTTATTCTGCAAGGAATTAGACTGATTTCAATGGCATTTAATCTCCAGGGTAAGTGAAAAGTGTATTTTCCTCTACGCTAGCAGAGTTACTTTATCTCATGAGGCTGTAAAGCAATAACGTATTTGAAATATCAGTAAAATTGCAGTCCACTTTGATTTAAATTAAATCAACATTCATTGAAATTAAATTAATCTCACTATTAATACTCTTAATAGGAAATAAATGTTAAAGTTGGTACTTGTGTCAACGTAATTATATTGTTTCAGATTCAAAGCTTAGATTATATTAGATTATACCTTTCAAAAGTCTACCTTGAGACAGAACAAATGGCAGAAAGAACTTTTGCTCCTGTTTTTGTGTCTAATCTTGGAGGTTGTTAATAGTTTGGGTTTTTAATATGCTTTACTTAATAATTTATCAAACATCCTGCTAGCATGCTGGCAGGCATAAGGTTAGATCCAGTTCCATGCAGATGCTTACAGAAAATCGAATAAAAGCTTTGTCTGCTTGTTTTGTGAAGGTGGTGAATTTGTTGTAAACAACTTATTACTTCCAAAAGCAGCAAACTGGAAGCATCTTCTGCTTTGTCCAGCCTAGTGCGGTTTTGGCTAACCGGGTGTTGTAGCCAACGAAGAGCACCTTCCTTCTGTCAAGGGGAATGTCCTCAGAACAGAGGCATTTCTGGGCATAGACAGAGACATTAGATTTTGACCGCCATGTTCCTGAAGTTACCTACTGCTGAATCCTGCGAGGATTTTTAGGGCTGCAACCCTGAGCAGTAGCGCTCAAAGTAAGATTTAAATGCAATGTTGGTAACACAATATCTGCACTGGCAACCAGTAAGTAATTCATAGAGTGAAATGGCACTGAGGACCTAGTTCCCACACTGTATGCACTGTACACAGTCTGGCTCTAGGCTGCTGGTTAACTGGGCTGAACCACTCCTAGCTGTGCTCCTGAGCGCACCTTCCAGTTTAGTTTCATCTGAAGGGAACACAGCTCACACATGCTGAGATTGCAAATTGAAACCAAGACTGATAAGTGGGTACAACCGGGAGATTAGCTTCAAAACTGAAAGCCTTATTTGAACTAAATGTTACATAGATGTACACTAAATACTTTATTTTTGTCTCCTCTTGCTTTTGGAAGAACTTAAGGGCCCTTCTGTTGCATGAAGTATGCTTGTGGGACGTGATCCCTAGGCTCACAGTGGAATATCTGGTTTTGCATGATGGCTGATGCTGTTGCCTTGCTTGTTAGGAAATCCATTTTCTTTTCACAAACTATTTTGTTTTTGTCTAGGTTCAGTTTGCATGTTCAAACCCATATGGAATAATCAGGTAGAAATATGCAGATGATGGGGAAACAAACTTTATCCCTTCTTTCTTTGCCCGTCTTTCTCTCCCGTACCACAACCTTGAAAAGTCTTATTTCTTCTCAGCAAATTCTATTTTACTTCTGCCTCTAGCTAATCATTGCATTTAGTTCGTTATTGGCCAAATGAGGAATGATTTACCTTAGGATATTTTTCACTTTGTTTTCAGAGTTTTGAGGATTAAACATAAATTGATGGAAACCATTTTCTTAGACTGCACCAGCTGATAGATGTTGGCTTTACCAGCAAACTGCCTTCCCAGTCTTTCATGTGAAATAGACTTTTGCATGGCATCTGCTTTATTTGGAGTGTACTTTCCTATTACTACCATACAAAGTAGAAACATGTAAGTAAAAACAACAAGAGACCAGATCCTACTTGTACTTTGTTAACTCCTTCATACTTCTTTGTGCAAAAGCAATTCTTTCTCTTGCAAAGAGTTGTCAGCCAAATATTGTGGTTGAAAAAGAACCACTTGTAGTAATTGGGATAAAAATTGAAACTATTTTGAAGGATTCCTCAACTGTATGGGTAAGTCCCACTTCTTTAAATCAAAACAAACCAAAAAGCTTTGTCAGGAGCAACTTTTGATCCCCAGATTAATAGACTTGCTCCAGCTGGTCAGTGTTTCAGGTGCAAAGTTCTCATGTAATCTGCATGAATGCAGGTGTGTTTAATTGTAGTCAATGAGCTCGACCTTATGACACGAGAAAATATCTCAAAGGCATGGGGCTTTTGATGTGTCTGACCACTAACTGTGCAGAGAAAAGGTCTCTTTAAGAGAGAGAAATGCTTGTCCTTAGTCACTGTAAATGCATAGCTCCACAGTATGTTAAATATACTGATGTAAAATGAAATTCTGGGGACTCAGCTTGTTACTATTCTCTTTAAGAAGTTAGATATGATACATGTTTTTGGAAAAAAATAAGAAAAGAAAAAAAAATTCATTAATCATTAAACCTGTGAGCAGAGGCAAAACCCTTCATAGGCCAAATTCTGCAGTTCTTTGGGCAAGATCCCAGCTGAAATGTGAAATCTCATGGAATGATGTAGGATTTGCTGAGAATTTGCAGGCAAAAGACTCATTTGTTGAATGCTGTGGGCTGTTTTGAAACTTGTCAAGTTTTTATGATGTGCCATAAGCTGAATATACAGTAAAGGGTAGCTTTACTATTTTAGTCACAGAAAATCTGTTGTTCTTTGCCATGAACTTGCAAAAACTGCTGAAGCTGTGGAAAAGTTTCTTTAGAGCTGGCTAGCTGAGCAAAACTTGTAAGTCATCAGCAAGGCCTTTGAGTCTGAATTTTCCCTTCAGGTGACCTATAGAAGCACTTAAGTACATTTATTTTGAACTTTAAGTATATACAGGTTTTTTGTTTGGTTTGGTTTGGTTTTTTTTTGGTTTTCCAAAGCAATACAGCAAGTTCACCACGTAATGAGCTATTCATAGAATCATTTAGGTTGGAAAAGACCCTTGGATCATGGAGTCCAACTGTCAACTCCACTCCACAAAGTTCTCCCTTACACCATATCCCTTAACACCACATCTTAGCGAGTCTTGAACACATTCAGGGGTGGTGACTCCACCACCTCCCTGGGCAGCCCTTTCCAGTGTCTGACCACTCTCTCTGTGAAGAATTTTTTCCTAATGTCCAGCCTAAACCTACCCTGCTGCAGCTTGAAGCCATTCCCTCTTGTTCTATCGCTAATTGCCTGTGAGAAGAGACCAGCACCAACCTCTCTACAATGGCCTTTCAAGTAGTTGTAGAGAGCGATGAGGTCTCCCCTCTGCCTCCTCTTCCTCAAACTAAACAGTCCCAGCTCCTTCAATCGCTCCTCATAAGATTTATTCTCCAGGCCCTTCACCAGCTTCGTTGCCCTCCTCTGCACTCGCTCCAGCACCTCGATATCTCTCTTGTATTGAGGTGCCCAAAACTGGACACAACACTCAAGGTGTGGCCTCACCAGTGAGGAGGGGGACAGTACAGGGGGACAATCACTTCCGTCCTTCTGCTGGTCACACTATTTCTAATACAAGCCAGGATGCCATTGGCTTTCTAGGCCACCTGGGCACACTGCTGGCTCATGTTCAGCTGCTTGTCAATTAGAACCCCCAGGTCCTTTTCTGCCAGGCAGCTCTCCAGCCACACTTCCCCAAGCCTGTAGTGATGCATGGGGTTGTTGTGGCCCAAGTGCAGGACCTGGCGCTTGGCCTTGTTGAAGCTCCTACCATTAGCATTGGCCCATCGGTCCAATCTATCCAAGTCTCTCTGTAGAGCCTCCCTATCCTCATGTAGATCATTCCTTCTGATGTCTCATGTTATTAGAAAATATTGCCTGTCTGAAGAAGGCTTCATGAGGCTGTTAAACTTGCTGGTTTGGTGGGTTTTTTTGGTGGTTTTTTTTTGTTTGTTTGCTTTGGGTTTTTTTCCCCTCACAGTGTCTATTGGTAGTTCATACTTGAAAACAGATCAGTGAGTAGAAATGCCAACTGTCTGTAAACTCTGACAAATTGGTTCTGTGGTAATATTTAATGGTTTCAACACAGCAAATGAGACTTCCTATGCAAAATTTACTCTGAAGTGCTAGCAGAGAAAAATTTCAAGTGTGGGGCTTTAAAACATTAAATCTCTCCAACGCTTCACATTGGGATGCTTGGTTGGAGCTGTAGTCTATCAGGAAGACTCTCACCTGGATCACTCTTGAAGGTCCCTCTTCTTGCTACAGGGCTGATGAACTGCTGTGATGGCAAAAGTCACGCTCACTAGGTTCCTAGTACACGCATTACACATTATATACATAAATCATTGCTACTTGCCACAGCAGACAGCCTGAGGTGAACCTCATGGATTTCCTTCGTGGTGAGCAGATGGGTGATTAAACTTAAAAGTAAAGTTAAAAGGGACATGATCACTGAAGAGGTGGTACTGCCAGTCTGACACTTTCAGAAAGGGGTAAATTTAATACACGCTCGCAGCTGGACTGTGCTACATGCATGCATTTTGACTGTGGACATGAAGCTCAGGAGCAGCCATCTACACCATTAAAGGTGGACTATGTTTCCTGTCCAGCTGAGTAGTTTGGGCATCACTGGTCATTGTAAACGTTTCCTCCTTTGCTCATTTTTCTCACAGTTGGAAACCTTGGAGCCTGTATGAGCTGCGGTGGAATTTGCTAAGCTGTATGTAGCATATCCAGAACATTAGGGAAATCAGTGAAGGCCACAAGTCGTTTAGAAGTTGCATAAAAGCTCCCGTGGGTAGCTTGTGCTGAGCAAGAACTTATGTTAAGCAAACACTAGGGTTTTTTTTTGGAGCTAGTATGGTGCTATCTACCTCCACAGCAGTGCAGTTTAGATGTGTGTGGTTTCTAGAAGAAATTTGAGAACAAATGCAGCCTTCCTGGAGGCTGGAGGGCTTACTGCCTTTGGAAATGTGTGACGAACTGTAGGGACAAACATTTTGCTAGAAACCATTTAAATTTGACAATATGTGTGTCTTTTCTTTGCTCCTTCAGAAAAAAAAAAGTTGTGCAAACAAATGTTTGAGGAGAAACTTGTCTTTGAATGACACATGTGTTCATGTATAGACATGAATTTATATATATCTGCAAGTCATACAAGGTGGGTGCACCAGCAATATCTAGCAATTCTAAAACCATCTTTCATGAGGGGGAGAGGTGAAAATAATCAATTGAAAGTTCTCCAACCTCCTGTCTGTGACAAGCAGCTGTCCCTTCTCTGCAGTGAGGCTTTTCAGCGGGGTGGAGGTCGAAGGTTTGGGCTTTGTAGTGATACTCTGGGAGTCCTGTTTCTCCTGTGTGGAGCTGAGGTGTGCTTTTACTTTAGAACAGAAGTGTTGGGATGGGGGGAACATGAACAGCAGACTCTTTTTGCATGACTTTGTACAGGAGACAGCCAGTAGTGAGATGTGATGTTAGGGCATCTCTCTCAGAGGTACCTCTCTGATCTTCCCTGACAACTCATGCAGCAAATGTCAGAAGTAGCATGAGCTCCAGATGCTGGAAGCCTACCAGGCTTAGGGTGCCTTTGTCCAACTATGTGTCTTTGGCATGTATGACAATGCCTTGAAGAAGAACATGTGTGCTTGCAGCCCAGAAAGCCGACTGTATCCTGGGCTGCATCAAAAGAAGCATGGCCAGCAGGTTGAGGGAGGGGATTCTGCCCCTCTACTCCACTCTGGTGAGACCCAACCTGGAGTACTGCACCCAGTTCTTGAGGCCCCAACATAAGAAGGACATCGACCTGTTGGAGCAGGTCCAGAGGAGGGCCACAAAGATGATGAGAGGGTTGGAGCACCTCTCCTATGAAGACAGGCTGAGGGAGTTGGGGTTGTTCAGCCTGGAGAAGGCTCCAGGGACACCTTACAGCAGCCTTCCAGCACTTAAAGGGGCCTACAGGAAAGACTGGGAGGGACTCTTTATCAGGGAGCATAGTGATAGGATGAGGGGTAATAGTTTTAAACTGAAAGAGGGTAGATTTAGATTAGATATTAGGAAGAAATTCTTTACTGTGAGGGTGGTGAGGCACTGGAACAGGTTGTCCAGGGAAGTTGTGGATGCCCCATCCCTGGAAGTGTTCAAGGCCAAGCTGGATGGGACTTTAAGCAGCCTGGTCTAGTGGGAGGTGTCCCTGCCCATGGCATGGAACTAGATGATCTTTAAGGTGCCTTCCAACTCTAACCACCCAACGATTTTATGGTATGATTTTATGAAAGTGCTTCAACATGTGCACTTTCTTAAGGTCTTGATCTATTTAATTTGATTCTTCAAAAAGTAACGATCCTATTTTGAAAGAGCAAGCAATATTGTCACATTTCTCGAGTAAAAAGCTGCATTGCAGCATAAAACCTCTGTATAATATGCAAGACCTGACTTTAAGACCTTCTCTGTCTTAGGAGTTGCAAACATACATCAGTGTAAGTGCTATAACCAATGGGCTGTACTTGGGCTGTACATCATTCTGTGAGATTAGGTTGGTATCAGTCACCACCAGTGAGGGTGTGTAGGCTTGTTTTCCTAGATGACTTAAAGCCCCAGTGAGAGGAGGAACATGATTTCAGAGGCTGGTTATCACAGGTTTCACCTACAAGGGGAAATGGATGTCCCTGTCTCTCTTCCAGTGACACCTTTAGGACCTTTCTGCCTTCAGTCTCTGGCTGTACAAGACTATGAGGGTCTGTATTGAGAAGCTGCACGGAACTAAAGTTACCCTAAATCAATAGCTATTCGTTTTGTCACAAGGAAGGATAGTTGGGTTCACAAGCAGTAAAAAACATGGGACAGGAGGAAAGTCACATTTGAATTTTTACAAGCAACATGGGGAATTGGAAGCTGCGTCTCCCACTGATGGGAAGAGGGGTATACTCTAACCACTGGGCTGCTGAATTGGAAGTGAGAGTACCACAGTCTTCTTTGGAAAAAAGTGCCTGGTCCCATGATGATTTTGAAGAATATTAACTGTGTAGCTAACGTTAGCAGAGATTACTGAGTTATGAATTGTAAAGTGTGGGAGCTCCCTACCAGTAGACCAGAGTAAGCATTCCCTTCTTCTCAAAGGCTTATGCTAGTGACTCCCTCCCATATGCTCTGTATTGCCTGATCCAACTATGAAGGTGTAGGGAGCCCCAGTGAGTAAGTGGATTTTCTGTAGGATGAGATGCGTAAAGGCCAACTGTAGCAATAATGAGCATAAAGTCCCTTGAAGACCTAACTTAAGGCCGGTTCAAGTTCAGTGCAAAGACTGTTGACACCAATAGGGTTTGAACAGAAGCTTTAAGAGTGCCTCTTCAAATTCACGAGTGTGGTGGATTAAGTCAGTAGTCCCACTGAGATTAATTTATCACAGGATCTGATTATTTGTATATGGGAAGGACACAGGGTCAGTTCCTTCTTTTTAAGTGTTGTGGTTGTGTTGAGGCATCTCTGCTTACTTATCTCTAGCTTTACCTGGTTTTCATAAACCATAAATCTGAAAATATGAATAAGCCAGAAAAAGTTGAACTTTTTTTTTATTATCTGACAGCTAAGCCTGCAAAAACTTGAGTCTGGAAACATTAAACTCACTCATCCTTCAATGCAGTCAGTTCAATTTTCCTGTCAAACTGAAATAATTATTTTCCTTGGAGAGTCAAATCTCATTTTTTTCCCTCTCCTTGACTTTCATATATTAAAAAAAAAAAAGGCAAAACACTGTTCTCCTTCTGTGATTTTTGGGAAAATGCATTAATGACAATTAAACTGTAATTTTAACTCACAGCTGTCTTTCAATACCACTGAAATAGAAAGTATCGAAAATACTCCATGGAGTTCAGGTGTCTTGAAATTTTGAATTGTGCGTAGAACCTGTTTATTTTACTCTTCATAGCTTGTCTACATGCCATATTTAGTTGAAAATGAACTAATGTAAATTGCATCAATCTTTGTTTTTTCCAAGCTCTTTGCAAACAAAATTATACAACACTTCACGATATCACTAGAGAGAATTTCAGGACAATTTTAATCACGATTTTAGCCTTATGTTCTGGTTTATAAACAGCTTTTCTACTCTCCCAAAATGCAAAAAAAAATAAAATGTATGTAAATGTCACATTTAGCAACAGATTGTGTGCATTGGCTGGGCCAGGCACATATTTAACATTTATCTATTGGCTTGAATCCAAGAGCTCACTTAAATTACTCATGTGCTTATGACTGGATAAGTGTTTAGTGGATTGGGGACTAGAAAGGGAAGGCTTATATTTTTTTCTTTTTCCCCAGTCCTAAACTTGCAATGCTTGTGTAGTTTTTATAGTTACAGAATCACAGAATGGTAGGGGTTGGAAGGGACCTCTGGAGATCATCTAGTCCAACCCCCCTGCCAGAGCAGGGTCACCTACAGCAGGTTGCACAGGAACACATCCAGGTGGGTTTTGAATGTCTCCAGAGTTGGAGACTCCACCACCTCTCTGGGCAGCCTGTGCCAGTGCTCTGCCACCCTCAAAGGAAAGAAGTTCCTCCTCATGTTTAGGTGGAACTTCCTATGTTCAAGTTTGTGCCCGTCACCTCTTGTTCTGTCACGGGGCATCACTGAAAAGAGCCTGGCCCCATCCTCCTGACACCCACCCTTTAAGAATTTATAAGCATTGATAAGATCCCCCCTCAGTCATCTTTTTTCCAGACTGAAAAGACCCAAATCCCTCAGTCTTTCTTCATAAGAGAGGTGTTTCAATCCCCTAATCATCTTGGTAGCCCTTTGCTGTACCCTCTCCAGCAGTTGCCTGTCCTTCTTGAACCAGGGAGCCCAGAACTGGACACAGTACTCCAGGTGCGGCCTCACCAAGGCAGAGTAGAGGGGGAGGATGACCTCCCTCGACCTGCTGGCCACACTCTTCTTGATGCACCCCAGGATGCCATTGGCCTTTTTGGCCACAAGGGCACATTGCTGGCTCATGGTCATCCTGTTGTCCACCAGGACTCCCAGGTCTCTTTCAGCTGAGCTGCTCTCCAGCAGGTCAGCCCCCAACCTGTACTGGTGCATGGGGTTATTCCTTCCCAGGTGCAGCACCCTACACTTGCCCTCGTTGAATTTCATAAAGTTCCTCTTTGCCCAACTCTCCAGCCTGTCCAGGTCTCTCTGTATGGTGGCACAGCCTTCCGGTGTGTCAGCCACCCCCCCAGCTTTGTGTCATCAGCAAACTTGCTGAGGGTTCACTCTATCCCCCCATCCAGGTCATTGATGAATATATTGAAGAGGACTGGGCCCAGTACAGACCCCTGGGGAACACCACTCGTCACTGACCTCCAACTAGACTCGGTGCCCCTAATCACTACCCTCTGAGCTCTGTCTTTCAACCAATTATCTATCCACCCCACTCTTCGTTCATCTAATCCACATTTCCTAAACTTCCCTATGAGGATGCTGTGGGAGATGGTGTCGAAAGCCTTCCTGAAGTCAAGGTAGACAACATTCACTGCCCTCCCCTCATCTGTCATGAAATGTAGTTTACCTTGTAATTCCTTTCTTTTTTTCAATGGAGCAGGACAGAGAGTGTGGTAAAAAGAACAACGTGGTACAGAGAATTAAGATGAAACTAAATTCAGCTGGTTAGGAGGCATTTTTGTAATTTTGAAGAAAAAAAAAACAGAAAAAAAAAAGAAAAAGGTTCTGGTCAGACTCTCCCAACTTCCCTATATAGGATTAATATAAGCAGTTTGAAGAATTACAGAATAACACGGTTTGAATCTTCCAGTTTACTCTATCTTTCTGTACACAACCATTAGAAAACTTTGAGCTGTAAGAGGATTTCTGAAAAGGTCGTTACTCAGCATGTTAAGTGTATTTTAATTTTAAACAAGTAAAATAAAACCCAAGAAAAATTAGTAGAGTTTCCTTTTTCTACACCTACACTTTCTTTTTAGATGGCTAAGTTTTGAGGCAGAGACATCCATGCCCAGTGTAGAGAGCTACCAGGGTTGAAATGATCCCCAAACATCTTTACTTACAAACAGGAATAAATTCCAAATATTATGTCAATGTGTGAGAACAAGATGCAAAACTAGAGTAAAGGAACAATGTGACTCTTCTATTGGCAGATTACACGAGTTCAACAAAATAGAAACAAATGAAAATCGTTAATAGACATCTTGCACTAACCACTCTCAGCTGAAGAGGGACAGTTTGCTGATGGACTTTTCTTCAAGGTGACCTTGGCTCAAAGAGCTGATGATCAGCTGAGATCCCTTCTGCAGGGGGTTCTTTCTCCCTCAGGGTAAAAGTGTCTCAGTAACAGGGCCTGCCATTTTGTGTCATTTCGGGGTTTTTTTTGTGAAAGTGAGTATATGTGGATGAAATCTATATTTCCCCCCATTTCTGTAGCCACGCTGATGGTTTCCATAGCAACTTGCCTAGAGTTTGGAATGAGGCGCACAGCCTGCAGGAGGGAGAAGTCAGAAAGGTGATGGGGCTCATTAGCATGAACATGGCCGCAATGCTAGCAGGAATCTCAGAACATCTTTTAAAAAAATTATATACGTATTTTCTTTTTATTTTTTTACTGTCATAGTCATCTCTGTTACCTGAAATACAGTGCATAAAATACTACTTACTCTTCTTAGGCTTTTCCATCTCGTCTGCAGTGTATGAAGAATTCTCACCCCTTTCATTGTTACTGAGGTTCAGGGAGCTGCCATTCCACTGGCAGCAGGTCCTGGGGTGTCAGGGTGCTCCTTCCTCTCCTCTTCCTGAATGATATCTGCGGGCTCCCGAGAGGTGGCACTCCAGCCAACAGGATGTCCAAATGATTTAAGTGACTGCTGACACCAACGCAGCAATATTTGGAGGTTCGCCTGTATTTAATTGTAGTTGTCTGTCCAAAAAAGTCAGGTAAAGTGAGGAGTGGATGAACAGCAGAAGGGAGGTGCAAGGTGTTCTGAGTGCCAGGCCAGAGGGCCAGTTTTGAGAAATACTGCCAGTGTACGCAACCGAGATGGCAGAAAATGTTTGCCAGAGGACAGTATGATTTTAATTCTGCTGTCCAACTTTATCCATACTGATTAGTCACTGGAAGAAAAAATACATTTTAAAGGCAGGAATTCAGAACCATGTCCCCTTAAAGAAGACAGCACTGCTAGGGGTAACTGGATAACTTACTCCTCCACTGTAGTCTCCACCCTTACTTAGGAAAAAGAACCAATTCCAAACAGTGATTTCTTGGTGTTTCTGGCACACAAGCCTTTCCTCTCTGTAAAAATTTTTATTATTTTTTTTTTACGTCCTGCTCATATTAGCTGTGTTTCATTGTTGCCCACTTTGAACTTAGACCTGATGGACTTTGTTTCTAGATTTTAGGTGGTAACTATAGACCAAATGCACTACTAAAGCTTTCAAAAAGGGTAGGTTTTCTAACTGGGAAAATCAAACCAGAAAAAGGAAAACAGAAAATCCTCCCTAGAGGTCACTTTGAGAAATGCCAAGTTTCTTTTTGTCATGAAGAAGCAATTGCTGATCATTATGAGGTTACAGATGATCTAGTACTTTTAAAAAGATAGAGAAATGAAGAACTTTGGAATGTCAGATTTGCATCTTGCAGAACAGGATCTGCACAATGCAATGAACAAGTTGAAAATACTCTTTTGAGTGGAGAGAGCGACTGTGACTTTGTTCATTTGCCTTGTTTGCAAGACTGATGTTTCAGGGTGGGCAAAACACCCTTGAAACAAATCTGTAGGTCTAGTTCTTTAAAAAATGATTGAAGGGAAATTGAAATGAAATTGGGTCCATGACTTTCACAATAACAAGTTTAATAAGTTTTGGGAGGGCCAACGATTTGTGTCAAACAATGAGCAATGTTGTTCCTGGCCTGTGAACAATGCCATTATTATACACAAAGAGTTAATTGAATAATATAATGTAGCCTGTACCCTTGGTGAGATAAGAAGCTGTACTTAGAGACTAATTATTGTATCTGAGTCTCAAAACTCATCACTGCTGGCTGTGCTACAAGGGAAAACTTAATATCAGCTGTGGTCTCTGCAGTGCAATGAAAGGAATTCTAGGATGTATGCTCATAGCTGAGGGTATGGTGTGAATGTGATATGCCAAGATCCTTTAAAAATACTACTGTCCTCTTGAAACTGCCATGAACTCAGTCTATTAAGGAACAGAGCAAACGGCATTCCTCATTAACTCTTCAGTATTTAAATTGTCTAACAAACATGTTCTCAGAACATGAGCCAATATACCTGTGTGGAGAGATTATTTTACACTTATGCTATTTGAGACATTGCAAAGGACTCAAGTAGGATTGTGAAGTGAAGACTCTAAAAGGTAGCACAGCAGCTCAAGAGAAGATTTTTTTTTTATCTTATTTTGATATTAAATTTGGGTTGTGAAAATCCACCCTAAATTCTAGCGGGTCAGACTTGAAGTGAGAAGGCAAGCAAATGTGGATGTAGTACGGAAGTTTTGCTTCCAAGGAAGTAAAATGTTATAAAAACTAAAACAGAAGTACAATTACTTGCCAGTACTTCAGATGAGGAATTACTTTTAAATCCATCTAATTCAAATTAATGGAGATACGTTACAAAAAAAGGCAATAGAAATGTATTTGAAACCTATACTCTTAGAAATGGGTGCCGTAGAAACACTCTTGAAGATACTTCAACTAACGTTGTTCCCATTTCCTGATCTTCTGGTCACTCATCTTCATCCATGGCGAGACAGCTTTTGAATTAAATTGATGAAGTCAGTTCATGAGTATTTCAGATCAAGCCAAATATCAGTTGTCTTTCAGAGCAAATAATCTTTCTTTTTCATTTTTAGGTTTTGGCCTTGTGAGATTTAAACAGTGCAATTTTGATTCATAGCAGAAAAATCACAGCTCAGCAGGTTAGAAGTCTGCACGTGAACCAGAACAGCGCTGGTGGTCTAGGAGAGATCTGACTTGGGACAAGACATGTCGAGAAATCCCAGATGACTGTCCCTGTCAGAAAATTTTCAGAGGTGTAATTAATTCTTTTAGCCTCATACTTAAAGAAATATTGCTTTATTGATATCTTTTGTTCCATATTGAAATGTGTGCACTTTCACTGAAATGAGACACACAAACTTTCTCCCAGAGAGGACGTTTGTTCATGAACAGCATCAAGGCAGCTAAAGCCTCCCTTGAATTGTCAACATCCATGCTGCATTAAAAATCTTATTTCCATATCTTAATTCTATTGATACCTGTTCCCTTTCTATCCCTGTAACCACCAGGTGAGAAATATTACAACTTTATAAACTTTGGGCTCACTGGTAGGGGTTCTCAAAAATGATGTTGCAAGACAATCTAATATTTTGGACAGTGCATTAGCTCAGCTCAGCTCCCCTTCTCTCTGAAGGGCAAGGATCTGTGTTATGAAGGTATAGTTGACCTGGAGGTCGGCCTGACAAGCCTTTGATCCTTTGATCCACCATTTTTCTGATTTAATATAGGACCAAGACTTCACTTAGTGACTGAAAGCTTAAGATAGCTTTCTGCCTTTCAGCTGCATCTGTCAATGTGATGGGTTCTTAATCACAGTGAAGTATCCGACAATCTAGCTAACACAAATTGGCATTAATTTAAACATTACAATGTTATTAAAACAAAGCAGTTGAACTGATCCGGAACTGGTGGGGTTTCTCTTCATTGTCATGTCAGTTTGCTGAAATGATTAGGCTTCCAATCATCCAGTTTGGGACTGATGCTGTTGGGACTTTTTTAATTGACAAGGTTTGAAAAGAAAGAATTAATTCCCTCCTCTTGTCCATATTTTTCTTGGAGTTGTGATCTCACCTGGTGGCTGCTTGCTGTCCATGGCCAAAGGTGGTTCTGTGTTATTGAATGAGGAAGAAAGGTTTCAGATAAAATTCTATGCAGAACTACAGGAACGCTTAGACTATCACTTCTGGTTTTGCTTCTTTTGAGGGACATCACTTTTCTTCATCTACCTTTTGGGGACTCTGTGCCTGTTGTTCTGGGACAAGTTCTTGTGACTAGAAATTAGTGGGAGAGGTAAAACTCTGCCCATTGAAGGCAGCATTGAAACTTCCAGTAACTTGCAGTGACAATGACTTGGTTTTTAAATTTTCACTCCAGTGATCCTTTACGTATTCTGCATAGCAAGTGACAACACAAGACTTCCTTTTCCTACATTCTTCTCAGCACTGTATTGATATGAAGGTCTTCATGTGTACAGATGTGGAGAAACCAGTGAAAAAACGAGGCCATTGGTGAGAGAGTAACTCATATAGTACAACAGAAACTTTTGGGAAATGGGTGAAGTGCTGAAGCTGGCAGAGCGGGTCTCACAGGATCAAAGTGCCCACGTGTGACTGAAGCAGACAGCAGCACCTCGCTGCCAGGAGTTGGGTAAAACTCCTCAGTGTGTGTCTGTGTTTGGTTTGAAGTGCAAATCCCGCTTTTATCTGATTCCACAATAGAGATGTGTTTCCAGACACCACCCCTGACAATTATTGCCATTAGACAAAAAGCTTCTTTTGGTGCCTTTGTTTTTAATCGCTGACATTCCTTGTCTGACAAAGGACAGGCTGCTAATTTGTTTTCAGGGTTATTTTTTCAATTTTTGGGTTAGAAACTCTTTCAAACCAGAGCGTTCCCCAGCAAAACATATGCCTGGGATCTAAATACATGAGTGCATTTGTGTGTGGAAGTGGGAAGGAGAAGTGTCAGTGTACTTGAAAATCCCAAAATGACTTTCACAATTGTTCCTTCTGGTCACCAAGGCTCCAGCAGTCTCTCAATCACCTCCGTTGGCTCTGGCAAGCCCTGATGCTCGCTGCATTTCTGCTGCAGCATCCCCGTGCCCGAGCAGAGCGTCCTCCTCTGATGCATGAAGGATCCTGCTTTCTCTTGGCCCAAGCACAGCTCTGCTGGCAGCCCTGGGCTGCTCATGGGGCTCCACTCCTGTGTTTATTCAGCTCTCTCCCGCTCTCTGTGTTGCCGGGCTCCGTCTCTCAGCACTGCTTGCTATTGCTTTGGCAGTGCAATCCCTGCCCAGCAGCATTATTTCTGGTACACTGGTAAAGAATGGGGTTCTCGATGGGCTAGAGGCATTCATTACAATGCTGCACTGTGGGCTGCTTCGTTTATCATCTTGCTAATTCTTCTGTAATTAATGGGGTGAGACTATCTGAGATTGCACTTCATACTATTTCAATTCCCATTAGTGCTGAACATTAGAGAGATGAAGCAGCACCCTATATGTGTACACACAAAGGTTTCCTGTGCTTAAACTGTTATTTCTGTATCATTATAGCTTTTTATTAGGACTAAATCCAATAACAGAAGTAAGTATCATCTTTTGGATGAATGAATCCTTATGGAAACTGATCTTTTCCTTTTCATGCAGGATTTTTTGATTTTGCATGAAAAACCATCATAAAAAATAAATACGTCTATTTTATAGGCAGAAGTAGCCCTGTAGCTTATAGTAGCAACAATAAGCAGGACTTTGAAGGACGATCAGGTCTGCGGAAGCCAAAGAGACTACAGAATCAATCTGAAGTGTGTAACAACAGAGAACATGAAATAGAAGATATCAGTCGATGAAAGCTCATAGATTACTCTGTGTGAAATTCAGCTGCTAAAAAGTTATAGATCAACGTAATAGATATAAAAACTCGATTTTTGAACTACTTGCAAAACTCTCACAGAGGTCAATGCCATTTCCATTTTAAAATAAGGGCATGATTTTGCAGGTCTGTTTTGTGTGTTTGGATAATCTCTTCTCCTTCATTGAGGTAGTGTGTTATTACGGGGCTATTGATTGGGCTGCTGGCCTAATCTATAGGCATGCATAATTGTGGGATGATATACCTGGGTGAAACTAAATATATATGAAGCCTGTGTCCTACAAAACATTAGGAACTATTAAAATATCAACGGTATTTAGTTTGAACAAGGCATCATTAGTTTTTCCCTAAAGAAAAATTTTTTCCAGCACACAGCTGTTTGGATAAAATGCTGTCTCTTGGAAACTTCAACGGCAAAATAGTTCCTCTTGAAGGTGAACATCCTGACACAAATGGTGAGTAATCTACTTGTAACAGCCATAATGTGACCTGAAATGCCTTTCCAACAGTGCAAAGACTATTTTTCCTACTTACGGTTTTTGAACACTAAATGACTCCTCGGCTTTTACTTCAGGAAAGTACAGTCAAAGACGTTTCCATCTTCAGCTCATCTAAAGCAGGCTGCCAGAATACAGTCAGATCACTGTATTTTCAGTCAAGCAGAATTCCCTCCTGAGGAGCTAGTTGACATAGGATGGCAAAAGCAATCTCAAGATTTGGACATACCTCGATCAAAGCAAGTTAGCAGTCCTTTTTATTTATATATTCTCACTTTGCCAACCCGGAACAGTAGTTCTCCTTTGAAATATACTTCACAGTAGTTTCAATTTTACAACATATGCTACATTAGATTTTTGGCATACGTACCTCCATTCTCACATCATTGATTTTTCACTTGATATCTCTCATAATGGGGGTAATAAAAATCACCTGTTAGATCACATTCTCAGAAGTATTATTTGTTTGTATTATTTCTCCAGTTTAGCATATTTTAAAAGCCCCTGAATCTGTGTAGGAGGAAAAAATCAAAGCACTGTTTGACTAGGAATTCCCTGGGAAATAGAAAGGTGTGTAAGATTAACTTTCAGATGGCAATGTTTCTTCTCTTTGGAGTGTTCAGATATTAAGGCGTTCTCAGTGGTACCACAGTAGCATGTCCTGAAAGAGCTTCTGAGCTGACATTGTTTTGGAGACAAAAGCAATAATGTACATATATACACAATGCCAATACTTGCCCCACTTTTATGGTGACTCATATATATTGTAACTAGTTTATTTTGGACACAGCTGCCTCGATATGTTATTATATATATTTACTTTTGCTGTGAATTGAGTGAACCATACCACTGTATTGTAAGACAAAGGCATGTTCTTGCCGAGGATCACAAAATATTTGTGTGATACCCAGCATAAGCTGCCAAGCGACAGTGCTGCAGGGAGCTTATTGAGGTAACTCTTTCCCAAAGCACATGTTGCCCTTGATTATAACCTGACTTGTGAAAATACCTGGCTTCTGTTAACTATGTTTGTGAGACGCCTACAAAGTGGAGCAAATACTCACTCTGCTCACTCTTGCACCTCTTTTCCCACAGAGAAACGGATCTGTCTTTTCCCACAGAGAAATGAATCTGTCTTTGCAATGCTTCTTTGTGTACCTTGTAATGCTTCAGCCTTGTTGCTCAGACCCGCTGCCGCCTGTCATGTTCCTGTTAGTGATGATGTATTGGCAAATAATTGAATCCGTAAGGTGTAACATGCTGTGTGGCTCTCTTATCTCTGTTCCCATGCAGGCCAATAGTAAGAAAAAATAAAATTACTTTTAAATAGTCCTTGGCAGAGGCAGTTGGAAATACTTTGTCAAAATAATTTCTTAATAGGAGAGGATTTGTTAAGAATGGGTTTCTTCACTCAGACATGCCAGCTGTAATGAAACCAAGGGAGCTCTTGGGTTCACATTAAGCTCTGGTTAGATTGGGAAACATCCATTTGTACCCTGGGAAATCATTAGTTTTGTGGTAGATAAACATGGTCATTGGTGGAAAGGACACAAGAAGGCTTTTTGTAAGCACACCCCTACTGCAGCCAGTCTCTGCTTTAAACTGGTACAGCAGTTGGATTAGGCAGCTTTTGGACTGATAACTGAATGAGACTGGAAGGAGGATCCCAACTGCACACCAGTTTCCTTGCACTTGGAGTTTTTAAACAAAGCATTACTTATTCACTCAAAGGTACAGAGCAAACTTGAAAGGATAAAACCACGTACCCCAGTTTTGGGTTTCCTCCTTGCTTTTTTCCTATGCCCATCACCCTTCCTAAGCAAATTCTGGCCTGTTTCTCCCCATTCCTCTGAAGACTTGATTTTTTTCTCCAGATCCTAAGCTTAGTGCTGAAAAGAGCCTGGCTGTGGTGAAGTAGCTGCTTCCAGATAAATGTTGCCAAGATTTTCACTTGTGATTTCAAAGTTCTATTTTTTCTTCCAAATAACATTTAATTTCAAAGGATGGAATACACTGAACAGGGCTGATTTAATTTTTATAGGACAGAGGTGCTCTAGGAAGTCTTCACAAACTTACTTTTTAAAAAATATTACTATTATGTAAGAAGTTTTGTGATTTCTTGGCTGTTCTTTTGGCTTTTATGAGCTCTGTAGATCTTTACTGGTGATCCAAGTGATTTTCTGAATCATGGGTTTTTTTTGTTCTAAATCACTCCGTATACTTATTGCTGAATATAAAAAGTGCATACAAACAGTTCCTGGAAATTTTTTCCATTGCAAATCAAATACCACGCTCTAGAAAATTCCTCACTTGTGAAAACCTACTAACTTGTTCTGAAACAAAGGAATAAATCATCTTAGGTGAAGCAATATTTAAAATGAGGGAAAAAATTGAAAAGCTTACCCCTTATTAAAAAGTCTGTAATTGTACTTCTAGCACTTCGTAATTACACAGTGCATAGGTTTCTCAGGCATCTGCAATTACTTTTAATTGCTGTAAGCAGAATTCTAAAGATATAAAAGATTCATTCTTATCTGTAGTTTTCTACTCAGCATATTATAGCTATTTTTGTATATATAACATGCAATACAAACACCAAACCTGACAACAGATTTTTTGTTTATAAACAATGGAAACTGCAACATATTAAAGAAAATATTTCCTGGTTAAACTTGGTGTTAGAAAGTGAATAAATGTGGAGTACAAACTCTGCAATTTATCTTTGGAACAATTTAATTAACTGTAGTATTAACAATATCAGAAGCACAGTTGTTTGACCTAGTCATTGCAATAAAGTTTATGGAAAAGTTCTTAAAAATTTTATATAAGATTTGGATGATTTTCATTAGTTTAGTAAATTATTAAGTTGGCTAATTTCTTATGCAGATTAGTGTTATAATGTTTAGTGCTTAACCACATTGTTTTTTGTTCATGGGATTCTTTTTTCTCTGCAATTTCGTACAAAAAGAAATAATACGGTTATTCATAATTTCCTCATCTAATGTTATAAATTGCTTAATTTATTTAAGTGTTTAGTAGTGATTTTTTAAGGACAAGAAAGGTGAGAGTTGGTAGTATATATATATGCTTGTAGTAAATTATATAGAAATGCTTCTCATTTTATTAAGCAGATGCTTTTAACAACACTTAATCGTTCATGCAGTTGCTGAAGGTAACATAATATGCATTTTCAGCCAATACATTTGCAAGTATAGCATATGGTAATTTTATCATTGCATGTTAAGAAGGCTCATAACCCTTCTCCGAGAATTGCATTGGGTCCTTTAAACTGTGTGCAGCGTCCCCAGCATGGGAGCATCTGAGAACCTTTCTTCTCCCCATTCCTGTCAATTTCAGTGAACTTTGGTCAGATTTTCTTTTAACAGTTTGTTGCAAGATGTTTTACGAGTACAAACACACTTTAACAGTGAAGGAAGAAGTTGTTCTTCATTTATACCACATTTTCCTTTCCCATCCTTGAAGAATTAGCATTTTTGCTGCTTTGCTTTTCTTTTACTCATGGCCCCTGACATGTGCTTCTTAGTAGGTAGATGACAATTCCTAAAAGCTTTTGCAGCACATCATGAACGACAAATTCCCCTTGCAGAATCAGTGGGAGGCATTGCTGTGCAGACAGTGTTGGGGTCTCCTAAAAGTAGACAAGGGATGAACAGAAGAAGAGCTGACACTATAATAAAGAACCTGTGTCTTTCCTTCATCCCATTTAACGGTATCATAAACTTGATTGAGGCAGCTCAGAAGACAGGAGGACATTGTAGGGAATACACAGTAAAGTCTGTCTGTCTGATGTGGGCATGGTAAAGACCCTGAAAAAGTAGAATAAATTTGTTTTGCAGAGCATCTGTGAACTTGTAAAGAGAGACTGATGGGGTATGGCTGATGGAGCAGAGACAAGGACACAAGGAAAAGAAAGTCCTCACCTAACATCTTATTGGAAATTGGCCACCTCAGATTTAACCAGCCTTGAATGAGAGTCCAGTAATCGATACAGCAGAAATTCAAAAGATGATTGCTAGCAACCATAGGGCAAATTGGAGTGATTCCTGCATTGAACCTTCTGCCGTATATTCCAGCTTGGCCTGGTTTATTTGTCTGTGCTCCAAGATATTTATATGAAGATTAATTTCTCTGGGTAACATTTCTTGATGCCTTTTTGATTTTAGTGGAGTTTAAGTAAGAGTCAGCAGAATGCTTCATCACACTGAAAAAACTTGTCAACAGGGTTGAACTTTGTTCTGAGCTTTTTGAGAACATTTTGTTATTCTCTTTACCACACATTGCCTGTGTGAATGAACAAGTACATCAGATAAGTATCAAAGCCTTAGAAGAAGGGAAAGACTATTGTGCTCTTTCGAATCTTGTCTTTTTAATCCTGCAGTGCTGCTTAGAAGATAGGTTTGGATGTTGTTATTTTTTTCAGACTGGTCAAGGTAACCCCAAAAGACAATAGCCAGCTGCCTTCTCCCATTATACAAAATGTTCACAGTTAGGTGTCTGAATTTCCCATCACATGTTGCAACACCAGAAGTCAGAAGTGATCCATCACACTAGCATTTGCAGATACTTGGGTAGCTTAATCTCATCACAGAGAACAATTGTTAAACTGTAAGGCCTATGAAATATGAAGACAATAGTTTCTATAGGTACCTAATATAAAGTACATGGAAGTTTTATATAGCATATTGCTGCTATGTCACTATGCCAACCAGAAATTAGCCTTATTATTTCTTTAGCTGAAGATCCATTTTATAACACAGACTCGATGACTGAGGCATAAAAGCCCACGTGCGATTTTCCGTATTTAGTTTTAAGGTGAATTTAATGCAGAAGTGAAATGTAGACCTCGGAAAACACATGCCTCTTCTGAGGCGTGGAGGGGAGCAGACTCACGCTCCTCTCAGGCTTTCAGGAGACCAGTGCCCCCAGGCAAGCAAGACGGTGTCTGCCTCTTTTAGATTGCAAGTTCTCTTGTGCAGCTTTCCATTTTCTGTAGGTGGGTAAATGTCTACCACAATAACCCAGACCGGTTAGCATCTCAGTGCTACCATGGTATTAGCAGTAAATAACAATAATTAACAAACAGTGCCACTGTGCTAACATTTTTCTACTGATTTGACTTATTCTCAGTATGTAAGGATCTAATGCAGAAGTAATGCACCTCAGAGCTAAAGCTAAGGAGTGCTTACTTGTCAGGTGCCAGGTAGTGTAGCCTAGATTTTTCCCCTTAGAAAAGCGATCTGCTATCACACGTGCGTGTTGTAGGACTTCCATCCAATAAGAAATATAAACATACATTACAGTATTCAAGGGAACTGTAGTAACATCTGATCTTGTAATAATTTATAAAGTGAGATTACCCTGTTGGCTATTCATATATTAAAATCATACTAACCGTATCCAAGCCCATCGTGCTACTTACAGCTTCCCAAAACTGTAACAAATATTTAAATTATTACTCTCGTTGTTCCTTATCAGAAGCATATAGGCTTTTTTTTCTTAATATGCATCTAAAAACATATATATATATTTTGGACACGTTTCCTCTAAAGAAAATCAACATTTTTCTTTAAGGACTTGAGAGTTTTGGTTGAGGATCTACTGCCTTATCGATCCGCCTAGTGCCTGAAATGAGAATTTAAATTTGAGAGCAAAAAGGAGTTTTAATCTAGATTTAAACTAGACTACTTCTACAACTTCAGCAGACTTTGTTCAAGCTGTTAAAGGGTACTAATCTCCAAAATTTTCAAATGTGTATGCATTCATGCCATTTTATATATCGTTTACAATAAATATCCCAGCATTTTCTTGTTTCCTATGGCTGATCTGTATTAGATTTGGCGTATCCTATAACACGGCGTCCGAATTAGCTCTCGGGAGCGCTTTTTTTAGTCTTTAACTCCAGTTTAGAACGGCGATGACTTGTCAGTGAAGAACCGGTGCCATCTAGGGGCTGAAAGCTGAAAGGAGGGGCTGTGCCCGAAACACTAAACACAACCTGGAGATCACAGAAACCAGGGACAGAAAAAAAGAGAAATAATGGAAAAAAAAAAAATCCAGCTACTGAAAAGAGTGGGAAGCACAGTACAGAGACACCCAAATCCTTGCCCACAGACAGCTTGGGCTCCACAGGGCTGCCCTGGCTTGGGGAATGGTGGGGGGGAAAGGTGGCCTCTGCCTGCTGAACCTGCCCTTGCTTGGTATCAGTGACATCTGTTTGCTCAGTGCTTCCCCAACCAATCCCTCCACGGAGCTGATTGACTGGAAGTGGGAATATGCAGGAGGAGACGGGCCCTCAACTGCATCCAGACAGCTCCGCTTGCTATTTTAGGGTACTACACATTTGAAGAGGATGCTTATAAAGAAACATAAAAACACCAAACAACTTTGGGATCACATCTTTAGAAAATTCTGATCTAAACTCTGGTTTTTATAATTATTTTTTTATTCCTGTCTTGAATTCATTTTAATATCCTACTTCTGTTTATCATGCTTTTGAGTAAAATTTGAGGAAAAGACACCTTACATAGAAAATGCATGTTCTATGGCGGGAATGACAGCTGTTACTGGAGTTCCCACTCAGTGCATTCTTTGAATAAGTTGTCTTTGAACTCCCTCTGGTGGTATAAAGGTTTTGTAGGTAGAAAAAGGCTTTGGAAGCACTTGTGGAGCCTCAAATTACGTAGTTTTAACGATGAGTGGATAGTTTGTGATTTTTCTTCATACTTCCTAAAAATGACTATGGAAGAAGATGGGGAAAACCGGGAAATATATAAAACTTAGGTGGAGTTTAATTTTTTTCCATTTTGTAATGCAGAAAAAGAAGTTGGTGGGTTTTTTCTCACTCAAGACACAAATGCATAGAGTTACATTCAGTTGCAATCATGCTTTAGATTGGCGAAGCAGCACAGTTATAAAACTTTCCCTATTGTCCGCAATGGAACTACTTCGAAAGAGAAAGAGTCCAGACAAGTCGAGGGGGCTGGGGACCATTCGAACTGAAATGGGCTGGTCTGTAAGATCCTTACTCCTACCTGAGAGCAATTAGCCCTCAGACAAGGTTAATTAAGGAATCATTTCCTTGGCATGACTGGGCTGCTTATGTAAGCAGTTGCTTACCAGAATGAGCAAAAGGATCACAATCTGTTGCTTTTTTAATGAAAACTTGTCCACATTGTACATACGAACGTACAGGGGGGTTGCCAGCTGCAGGTTGTGCTATGTATGTTAGACAACAACGTCAATATTAGACCAAAAGTTGGTCTGTTAAATTCGAGTCTGTAAACTTCTGCTTCATACGGTGTCTGCACTGGCTCAATATCAGATCCTTTTTGCTCTTTGATTAATTAGCAATTAATTTAAGTATGTTTTATTCCTAAGAGATTGGATGTTATTCTGTTGAATTATTTATACAGTTGAAATTGCTGAGGCCCCATAGGAATGGTCTCTGGAAAAGGCATTTTTCTGTATTTCCAAGCTCTGGAAATTCTAGAATTTCTGAACACTTTGAGAAAAACTCCACCTGCTCAAATATAACTAGATAAAACTCCGTGCATTTTTCATTTAAGAGGAAGTGTCTATGGCAAAAATCTGTCTAAAGATACTGGACCTAAAAATAACTTAATCTGCCTTAGAAATGGGAATACCTAGTTTGACTAAGCACAAGAAAACTGTGGAAGATTTTGGTCTCAAAAGTTTTATTAGAAAAAAATTATCATTTAGTTGATCCAGAGGCACAGAAACAGGAAACAGAGAGAAATAAAGGAAGCTGATTCTTAGAGACTTCCAAGAATTAGGGTAATATTTTAAATGTCTTTAGTTTAGTTTACAGAGTCAATCTAAACAAAACATTATTTCATGAAATAAAATGCCCCTTTCTGAGGATGGACTTTTCCTTGTCACATGTTCCTGACAAGAGACACCTGCAGGAACCATCCAGATGTACTATATGGATCACAAATCTGCCCAAGTCAGAGTCATGCGTGAGGCACTGAGGGACACGTGCACTCAGGCTAGAAGTTGAAGGGGTTCTTGATAGTCACACACCATGTTACTCCTTGGGTCTCTATAGCTTGCTATATAGAGACTACAGGGAGATGTTCATGAAAAGCCACGCACGTGTCTCAGAAGCCAAGGTCTTGAGGAGATTTGGTGCTGACAGCCTACAACAAGCTGGCAGCCTGGTTCTGTTTAATCACATCATTTTTGGGGGGGAAAGCTGAATACCCACTTACATGGAGAAGATGACCCTGTTCTCTCCTGCCTTGGCGTATGAGGCCTTACCACAGTCACACCAGCTCTAGGTAAAGAGTATACTATATCAAGCCTATGGGTCTGAAGGCTGTATTGGGGTATGTACCTTGTGGATAAAAGGCAAGCTCGTGCTGCTGACTAAACCATCTGGATGCAAAGTGACATGTTGCGTCTCACCTGACACCTGTGGGGCTGGAGGATGGTGTTTCACAGGGCCCAAGGCACTGAGGGTTCCCTTTACCTACTCATGCTGCCATGTCTGGATAAAAAGGATGCAAAGGAACTTATGGATGCCATGTGTTTTCACAGGTCGATCACACATGTGGCAGTCACTTACTTGCATTGCACATTATCTTCCTTTCTTCACTATGTTTTGCTGTGTGTGCTGTTGTATTAATTTTATGACTACTTTGTACTTTTCATAGTTTAAAGCAGGTTATATTCTCATGCTGGTCAGCTTCAGGTGTTGTACCTGATTAGTTTTATGGCCTGTACTGCTTAGCTTCTATTCTCAGTTTCTACATGTGGGCTGCCTGTTACCAATGTAAGTGATAATACCTGGAGGGTCTCTACTTTCCAGGCCCCTGCCAATGAATGGAGTGCCTGGGCTCTGTGCTTGAGGCTGTTCGTGGCGCTGCCTGCTTGCCATCCTCTGCTGCATCGGAGCCCCTTCTTGGTCACAGAACTTTGCCTATCCTCGCTCTCTGTAGAGGAAGGAACCTGGTATTATACAGGTGTGTCCTCCTGGTGCTCTAACTAACTACAGTCCTGAGAGTACAGCCCTGTCTACTCCTTCTGTCTTGCTCCCTCCAAAAAACCACACACACACACAATTTGTTGCATGCTTTTAGGCAGCGGACAACAGTTCAAAATGCTGGGCTTAACACCTGTCGGAGTGACACAGTGAGTGAGGGTGAGGCATGAGGAGACAGAGGATGCCTCGGTGGGACTGGATCTACTTATGCACGGATACTGGCGGCTGTGCCCCAACTGCACAGGCAAAATGGACCAGAGCAGGATGATCTGCTCTGCAGCACCTGGAGGCAAACTAAACCCACGAGCCGCAGGTGTGCTCGCCTGTACGCACCGCAGCAGGGAAAATGGGTTGGGGAAAAGCCGCCGTGTGCATGGCTGTGAGCCTCAGCACAGGGGTCAGTTACTTGTGGTCAGGATGTCTCCATCCAGAGAAGGTTTAGTCTTTCTTTCCTGGCCTGCTTGGCTTACCTGGGAGCCTATAAAGTAGTTGCCATTAGGTAACGTAGTAGGCTGTAGCAGGGATGGTGTTGTCTGCCTTGTTACTTGCTGCATAGTTTTGTTTGCAGAAGTATCCAGCTATATTTTCTTCTTTTGAAGCTCATACCCACATTGAGGGTGCCACATAGACGCCCATCTGCAATGCCTGCAGCCGGACAGGCTCCAGTCCCACCTCACAGACATGTCACAGATCCTGAAGACGGCACAGCCATGCAATGGGAGTCCTGCCCAATGCATGAATTTGAGCTGAGCACCTGCGACAGAGCTGGGCTGTTGTTCAAGTCTCAGCCTATTCTGTCATTAACAAACATGGGAAAATTCCAGGCATTTTGGGGAGCACTGAATTCACCTCAGATAGTCATCCTACTATGAAGAACAGGTAAGATTTGTCTTCAGAATGAGAAGGAATTTACGGAAGGATTGTGTTTACCCTAGGTGATGTTTTGTTTGCATTTTTATGTTTCTGACATAAAAAAAGACCATCAGCACAAGATACTTTGAAGTGAAATTTTTTAATGGAGAGCGCTTCTCATATTTTCCCCCATGGACAACAGGAATTGAGTATGGGTAAGACAAAGGGATGAGATACCGAGTATGAGGAAAGTCATACTTTAAAGTACTTCCTAAGAAATAGGAATATTTTAAAGAAATCTCTTTACATTGATTTAGATTAGATTGATTGATTGTTTTTTAAAATCTTGAACCGGATTATATTGTTCAGGAACAGCTAAAATTTGGTATTCAAAACTAGGTAAGAATGAAATACAAATCAGTCCGTTCTTATAACCTACTGTTAATATCAGTTGAGCATCTCAGAGATGCATTTGGTGCAGCAGCACGGTAAAGCCACTTAAGTGTCAACAACATTTCTAGGGTAAATAGAAGCCTCTACAGGTGATGAGACAAATGTGACTGCATAGCAGCTCGATCAAAATGTTCAGGTGGTCGCTACCGGGAGCAATGCTCAAATCTGTGCCACTCTTTAAGGTGACTGTTTCACAGAGAACCATATATCACTGTCATTCTTCAGCCTGCTGGGAAGGATCAGCAACTAACGAGAGCACAGCAATCTTGAAAATGTCTTTTCTGAGAGTAATACTGTTTTCTTTTAAAACTGGATGCAGTCTTTACACAAATAATGTTGTTGTGGACATGATGGCTTAAGGATACAAGAGAGGTGGTGTGTGTATATAGATTAGCAGCCTAAGTGAAGACAGGCTTTGCTACTTAGCCCGTGCAGAGTAACATCTTTCTCCACAGCAAGTGACGGACCACAGAGGAGCATCACTACAATTTACAAGCCCAGCTGCAACAGCAGGCAGCTGGTGGGAAAAGTTAATTACCTTTTGTTTTGGTCAGGAAGATGGAGTGAGGGACATCAATTCCTGCAGCACACTTTTGTACATGGTGTGGAAATGTGTCTTCGGCACCTTTTGGGCTTGCTCTTTCAAAGGCCAGCTTCTATGTCTGGTGGAAGTTGATCGCACACCCTCCAATGAAGCAGAATTAGACACCGTTGTCCCCCAAAGGAATCCTTTAATTTCCATGACACCTAGACTGGGTGTCGAAATTAGCACTGACTGTCTCAGAGAACATTAAAAGCTTATAAGGAGAAATGATTTAGTCATCAGCACAGTTATATGGCATTATAATGTACCAGGGTTTGTATAATTGCTAAAATCTGCAAGTAAAATTTTTATTTGGAGTTTCTTTGAAAGGATTTAGCAATAGAAACTTTCCACATGCCTGTGGCAGAACTTTATACTGCAGCAGTGGGAAGGGACATGGTGCAAGAGCTCTCAAGAGGTGTGATCCCAAATCTGGGTTCTTTACCCGGTGTGCAAGCCAATAATACACAGAGCAGATGTATTTCCAAGTTTATTCCATTAATGCGCAGAAACAGGGTACTCGTCCCAAGGGAGCACACCTCAGTTTCAAAGATTTCCCTTTTTGCACACTGATTATTACATATTCTAGCAATTAATACATATTCATTGTTATTCTCTTTAATGATTGGTTGAAATTTCTTCACTTCCTATATAAATTAGTGCGCAGATTCTGCCTTCTTCTTCCATTGCTCTCTTTTGAGTAGGTGGTATCATTTCGGTAGGTGGTCAATGAGTTGGTGGTCGCGATCTCCCCCTGCTGAAATTACCTTTTACCTACTTCTCCTCTAATCTTGGCACTTCCAGGTGGTTTTCTCAGTTTGCTGACCAGGCCTACAGTTCATCATTCTCTTGACAGAAATATCCTGCTTATTAACAAAGCTACATTGGCTAGTAGTTTGTTGCTTAATGCAATCTTAGATTAATCTTGTCTAGTTACTATTTCCCTTTAATTAATGAAATGTGGTTGGGGCTGTATAGATGACTTTTAGCAGCAGTAGCAGGTTCCCTTGGTTGCTTCAATTACATGTTACATTTTATTTTTCTAGTTAATATCAATTTTACTACAACAGAGGCACCTGGAAGCCTGAATATGTGCCACGTGAATCCTTATGCACCTTGTGAAACCCATCATCCCTTCCTGTGTAGATGGAAATGCAGTTCTTTAACTGCATTTCCCTATCTCTGTATTCAGTGGAAGGGGAAATACGTAACCAAATTTGTGTTGCGTTGATTTGGCATCTGCTGCAGGGAAGGACAGGGAAGACCACCAAGATAAGAAATGTTAAGTGATTGCAAGTATTTTCCCAGTCTTCTGTGTTTTTTCAGTTTTCCTTAGCAGGCAAAAAGAGGAGAGAAGAGGAAAAAGCCTCCTCACACAATGTGAATTCTAGTCAAACTTCCATTGACCCTCTCCCCCCTCCTCCAGATAAAAACAAGATAAACTTTTGGTTTGTTTTTTTTTTTTAAACTTCATTTGTCCTTCTTAAGAGAAATATTAATAAATCTCACCAGCAAGCAGAGCACAAGTATGTGAAAGACTGTTAAAAGTAACCTAAACCCTGCATGTTATTTATGATTTGTATTGAAGAAGTCAGAATATTCCCCATGTTTGAACAAGTTCTTTTCAAACCCTTAAAGGCTAAATGTTCTGAAAATACCTCCCGATTCTGTTTTCTAGGACTAAAAATAAAATAATAATAAAAAAATATCTGTATGTGCAAGGAGATTGCCCATAAACATATGATGAACAAAAAAGTAAGCACCACTTCTGGTGCAAACAACAGCGGAAAATTTGACAAACTACAGCTACCAAGTACATGGTTAGGCTATTTTTCCACAGTAAGTTATCCCAAACTCATATCTGTGTATTTTATTCACTAGGGAGGACTTGCTCTTTTTTCCTTGAAACCAGACTGAGGTCTCTCTTGCCCGTTCTCACAGATTTTGACTTCCTTATCTCAGTCCCCAGTGAAACAAAATGAGCTCAGTACCTTGGTTTATTCCTTACCCTTTGGAGCTGTGCCTTTTTCAACATTGCTAAGTTTGCAAGACTATTGGTAAGCACGCCCTGTGGATATGAAAGAGGCCGAGGAATCGTTAAGCAGGACACTCAATAACACAGCTTTATTGGGCTTTACAAATCACTAATAATAGAGATAGCCATGTGCCTTGAGTTCACAAAGTGATACCTTTAAAAAGGGAAAAGGGACCTGCTGCAGCTTTGTGAGCTACAAACATAGCACAGAAAGCACATTAGACAGAAGAGATTTAAAAAAAAAATCAAGGCAAGGGATGGGGCACAGTGCTGAGGAAATGAGCGCAGGAAAGTTGAGAAAGCTCCACCTGTCCTCAGTTTGTGTCTTGGGTAGTGAGATAATCTGAAGCCCTGTGGGCAGTTGCAAGGAGGCTGGAGAGAAAGCACTCTCTGGGCTGGAGTCACCCAGGAGGAGCAGATGACTCTGAGAGCGACGCAGGAGTTGGCTTTATGAGGTGGTTCTGCAATCTATAAGTTTGCGAAAGCTCCTCCGGAAACTGTCATCCAGAAAGGCATACAGGAAAGGGTTGAAGCAACTGTTGGCATAACTCAAGCTAGTGATGAAGTAGGAAATCCCAATGATGAGCGGAGTTTGTGGGATGTCTGTGGTGAGGGCCACCACTGTGCTAAGGTGATAGGGCGTCCAGCAGAACAGGCACACAGCCAGGATGACAACCACCATCAGTGTCACTTTTTTTTTGGCTTTGTCCAGGGCTTTTGCATTGCTATGGAGGTGCACACGTCTCAATCTGCATAGCATGGTGGTATAGAGGATGCAGATGGTGGACACTGGGATGGCAAAACCTAAAATAAGGGTGTAGATCCGACTGCCTTTCCACCACATGGTCTCAGGTTGGGGGAACACAAAGACACACTGGGAGCGCCCCTGCTCTTTGTGGATCTTAGCAAAGACAGTGAAGGGCAGGATGATGACTGTGACGAAGGACCAGACACAGAGGCTCACAATCTTGGCTGCTCGGTAGGTGCGGTAGGACATCTTCCTGGACTTGGTGGTGGCCACCACAACTAGGTAACGGTCGATGCTCATGACAGTGAGGAAGTAGATGCTGGAGAAGGTGTTGTACTGGTCTATAGAGATGATGAGCTTGCACATGAACTCTCCAAAGGGCCACTGAAGGAGCAAGTAGTCAACAATGTTGATGGGCAGCACTAAGGTAAAGAGCTCATCAGCAATGGCCAGGTTGAGGATGAAGATGTTGGTGACCGTTTTCATCTTCGGGGCTTTGAGGATTACATAGATGACGGCGGTGTTGCCTGTAAGCCCCACGGCACAGATGACAGAGTAGATGACAGGCACCGTGAGGTAGAAACTGGGGCTCAGGGCGGGACCGGACATATTCAGCCCCCCATCCCCTCTCCCAGCACAGTTCATGGGCCCATCCATGCATGAGGAATTGATCTCAGGGAGGGAGGAGTTCTCCATGGCCACAGGAGAGGGTGGCCAGGCCAACTAGTGATGGGAATGACTTGGAAGCGAGGGGAAAAAAGGCGAGACCCCTGCTCTTCTCAAGCCTGCCTCCTCCGCCGCATCCAACCACCAAGATCTTCCATGTGCCGTCCACCGCTGCCCTGTCAGGACCAAGAGGAAATCACCGAGGGCTTAGCCAGCGGCAGAGGGTCCCACCATCCCCCCCCCGCCAAAGTAGTCCCCCACTGGCTGCCCCATCCTTCTGCCCCACCGATAGGTGCTACGTGGGGTCAGCACTCAGCCCTGGACTACCCCAAAGTGACCATTCCAAGGTGACAGCGCTCATCTGGGGACCCAGCGGTCCGCCCCGGCCGCCTCCCCCCGCCGCCCCTCCGCGGCGCCCAAAGGCGCCGCGGAGGGGCGGCGGGGGGAGGCGGCCGGGGCGGACCGCGGGACTCCTGCCCTCGAGGGGAGCCGATGCCTTTGGGATGCTCCCCAGAAAACAAAACACCCACCCCTTCGAGCGCTTTGGAAGGAGGGGAAGGATGCACCGACCTCTGCCAGCCTGGCGGGGCTCCTGGAGGGGTTGGTGGGATGCGGGTCCCGAGTCCGCTGCAGGCTGGAGATGCCGGTGCCGCTTCTTTGCTTGATCCCGGGAGTTAAACAGACAGGTAACACGAACCGCAGAGAGGATGGTTTTAAAAGTCGGGAGCTAGACCACCGGGAAAGAGATTTGTGCAGTTTACCTCAAGTCGCGTCTCCTCCCGACGGCGGCGAAGTGCCGCAAGTGCCGCGAAGGGGGAGAGAAATGCCAGCTCTAGGTGGTATCTGCCTGTCGTGCTGGGGTCTGAGAGCTCAGCATCTACCGCCCCCCAAACCGTCCCCCCCGGTCCCGGGGGCTGTCCGCGGCGCAGGGTGTGGGCAGATCCTGGCTGTCAGGTGATGCTCTTCATCTTGCCACGAAAAGCATTTTTTTTTTTTTTCCACGTGGGGTGGGTATCGAACTGAAGCGCTGGACTTGAATATAACCCTGGGGAGGCAAATCTTTTTTAGAGGGTAATTCAAGGTTCCTGATTATCCTGTGTTTTTTTGGTTTTGTTTTTTTTTTCAAAAAGCATGCGATGTAAAATCTCTCTCGCTTCAGTTTTATTTGTTTCGCTTCTTAAATGAGATGATTGAATTCTATGGGCTTGTAGTACATTTGGTAAAATTTTGCATCTCTTAAATTGGAAGTGTAAACAACTTCTTTTGCGGTGTTACCAGCAGTACTGACCACATACATTAATACTAATTGCTAGTAAGTTACTAATAATGTAGTACATGCAACTTTTGGCAAATCATTTGGCAAAACTGTTTAATATCTCTAAGCTAACACCATGGAGTGAGAGATAAACACATCTGTCTCTTACTGTCCTCATTCTGATGCATAATTACCTAGATTAGCAG
Organism: Rissa tridactyla; assembly: GCF_028500815.1. NCBI lineage: Eukaryota > Metazoa > Chordata > Aves > Charadriiformes > Laridae > Rissa > Rissa tridactyla. The sequence continues at coordinate 43,916,823 of NC_071467.1, forward strand.
GATATCACAAATATGGCAATTCAAGCAAATAAATGGATGAGTAAATAGACAAAAGTACAAGCAAAGTAAAAAGTACAAGCTTCACTGTGGTTACGTTTTCTGGTGCTCTGTCTTTATTTTATTCTATATTACTAGCTACACAATATAGGAAATGATACTCCATCATCCAGAGTACATGTCATACTCACCTGCAGAAATGGCAAGGAAGACAAACCAGGGAACTACAAACTGCTCCACCACACCTCAGCCCCTGGGAAGATTGGGGGGGGAAATCCTCCTGGAAGCTATTTCCAGGAACACGAAGAACACAAAAGCGTTTTGAAGAAACCGGTTTAGATTCACCAAGGCCAAATCATGGCTGGCAAACGTGGTTGCCTTCTGTGATGACATGAATGACTCCATGGATGAGGACAATGGTGGATGATGTTTACCTAGACTTTCAACAAAGCCTTCAGTACAGCTGCATTGAAGAGGTGGGCTCAAAGAGTAGCAGTCAGTAATGGAACATCTAATTAGTGATCAGTTATTAGCAGCATTTTTTAGGGGTCAGTACTCAGGCTGATACTTTTTAGTGTCTTCTTTAGGGAGCCAAATGATGGGATGGGGCACACCCCCAGAAAAGTTTATGGATGATACCAAATTGGGGAGGGTGGTCAGTATGCTTGCTGAGGGGCGGGGCGGCTGTTCAGAAATTGGCTGACAGAAACCTTTTTAACTTCTAAAAGGTAAAAATTTCCTTTCCTGGGTCTGAGACAGAAAAACCACGTGCAATAGCAGAGGTTGGGCACTGCTTCACTAGGGAGCCGTTCTGCAGAAAGGGACAGAGAGTACCTGATAGAGAACGCGATGGAAGGCAGCGAGTAGAGAGCTCTTGTAACAATGAAGACTAACCATGTCCTGTGCTGTGTCAGCAAGTATGTTGTCAGCAGGTCAAGGGAAGGAGTTATTCTCCTTTATTTGGCAATCATGATACTGCACAATTTGGACTCTCCACTAAAAGCAAGACATTGAGAAACTGCAGTTAAGTGCAGTGGAAGGTCATTGACGTGGTTAGGAGGCTGGAGCGCATTACGGGTGAGGAGATAGTGAGGGAACTGAATTTGTTCTGCCTGGAGAAGAGAAGGCGGGGGCTGGAGGAACATAGTTGCTGTCTCCAGCCATCTAAAGGGGGCTTATGGAGAAGACAGAGTCAAAATCTTCTTCCATTTGCAAAACAATAGGATGAGTGACAACAGTTGTGAATTGTAGCAAGGTAAATTCTGACCAGATTTAAGGAATAAAATTATTCACAGTGAGGATGATTGAACTTCTGAACATTTCTCCATCCCTGGAGATGCTCAGAATTTGACTGGACATGGTATTGAATAACCTAATTTAATTTTGAAGTTGGCACTGCTTTGAGCAGGCAATTGGGTTAGGTGAACTTCATAAGTCCCTCTAACCTAAATTTTTGTGTGATTCTGTGATTCTACCATGTTCAATTCTTATTTTACTCCTTTGAAAACAGATACATCCCAACAAATTATACAGTAATAAAAAAATAAGATTTTTAGAGGAAACTACACATTCTGTTATGCATTCTTTTTGCATAATATCAACCTTGACCAAACTCGATACTTTCTAACAACCCTTTGTAGCAGAGGAATTTCCTTTGAGAGAGCACAGAACATCTGGTGAGTAATTCATGGCTGAAAAAATCATTGAACAGAGCTGAAAGGTGATGTTTACAGCAAGATTACATGCATAATATGATCATTATGAATGCGATTATGCTTAAAATCTGATCCAACTGATAAAATCCTTATGGTGATTTACTTCTCATTATCTTCCTCTCTTGTAACTGGTCCATTTTTGTGGAAATAGCTTCAAGGGTTAATTATGTAGGAAGGAAATCTTTAAGACTGAAGTAGAAAAAAAAACCCCTTAATTTAAGTTTTGTGTAGTGCTAAAAAGAAGCCTAATAATTCATTACATTTATTCATTCATATTTTATCTCTAGACTTTAATTGGACTGATGGAGCACAGAGGCTGAATAGCAACGGATGAAAACTTAGATTTAATTTCCTAGAATATATATTTCAAATTAATTTCTATCCTACATCCAAAAGCTGTCAAGATTGTTTCTGTATTTACTAGCAATGCTTGTTATATATTTTGACAACTCAAAAGGAGAATATAACTCTATAGGATAATCTCAGACTTTATCAGTATGCTGGATCTTGTCACTTCTTTGGTTATTACTGTAACTACACAAATAAGAAATGTTCCCTTTACTGTGCGGCATCCAAAAAAAAGCCACAGAAATCCAACCATCATTAAAACTCATAGTGATGCGTATCACATTTTACAGGGAGAAGCAGTTCTAGGAATCAGAAACTAGGTGTCAGAGATCTTCTTTCAGTAGCAGAAACATTGACAGCATACTTCTGCACTAATTTAAGATATTAAAAATGCTCTTTTATTATATAGTAAATAATATGGGGACTTGCCAGTGATTAAGACACAGAAACTCAGAAAACCAGTTTTTGTATTAGAAACCAGGACCACCTTCTCTCTTTACTTTAGGAGTTCATCTTCAATGTGTGAGTTGTATTAATATAACTCTGCAAGATATGGATAAATATATTAACCATTTAGTCACCTACTTATCATGCAGGCTTGCTGCATCTTGAAATTAACTGATAATGTAAAAATTTACTCTGTTCATGCATTGATCCCATGCAAGTCTTTCAATGTTTCTTTTGTTTGGAAATAATAATGTAGATCAAATAGGATATAAAAAGAAACACATATAGAGAAATGGTTCCTTGTAAAATAATTAGAGTCTGTAAATTTACCATGCATTAAAACTGAGCAATCTAAAGAATTATAATGTATAACTTTTTTTCTGTGATAAATGAAGTCTATTCACACATGAGCTTTAATTGTGGTTTAGCATGGTTTTCTACATAATTTCAGTAAATAAAGCCGTGGGTGGGTGGGTGCGTTTTCAATGTTTTGACTGATATGAGACAGGAGCAGAGGTCATGGAGATGTGGATAAAGGAGTGGTCTGGTGCAGGGGCAAAATCCATCCTGGTGTTAATTCATGCTGTCTGAGTTTGATTATATTATTCCACAGGAGAGGAGCTGCATTGACAGAGATTTTTTTTGACTGCTGCAATGGCAAAGACAGCTGCTCCCAGAGGTTGTTTATGATGCAGGTGAGAAGTGTCTGCTATCTGTTAGTGAGCTACTTACTCATATTTCTACGTCATTAATTTTTCTGTCCAATCAGTCGTTTTTCAGTTTGTTGGGTTTTTGTTTCACAGAATCACAGAATCTTAGTGGTTGGAAGGGACCTCTGAGATCATCAAGTTTGTTTTTTTCCTTATCAGCCTCTGTGATGTGGTGTCCATTGACCAGGAAAATAATTTTCGTTGTAATAGAGGTGAAATGGAAAATAGTTTTGCCCTCTCTTTCTTGTTGTTTCTGTCTTTTATGGCTATGACCTCCGTCTGCTCAGGTTCTTTCTGGCTTATTTTGTATGTGTTTGTGTGCTTTCTTTTTTAAGGAAGTTGGCTGAGTTGCTCCTGGTTCAGTGATTAGGCTAGGGAAACAGGGGCTAATTGTATCAATTAGTAATGGAGAGCTGAGTGTGGAGACTGAGGAAGAGCAGATTAAAGCAGTTCTCTCAGGTCCAGATGAGAAGGGAACTGGTGGTGACTGGGACTCATGAAGTCAGGTGAGGTGGCTCATAGATAAGCAAATGTTGTATAACTACAAAGGTTTAAGCTATTTTTTTTCTGCATTGTAGAGTTGATTTCAGAGGTGGCAAACACCCCTTGGATTAGTCCACTTAATTATTTTCTTCTGTGCTTTGTTGTGTGGTTAACGGTAAGCTCAAAAATCTCTGTGCTGCTGGACACAGCATCCTGCTCTCTCAAAGTGTGATGTATGAACAGAACGTGGCTCATTCCTTGGTTGACACATTGCAAAAATACACAATGGAGGTGAAAAACTGATGGTCTTCAGTTGTGACTTATTTAAAAGCTCCATGTACTCCAAAGGCTCTCTAATTGTAAGGGACAACTCCCCTCCTTGTCTTCCGATCCTGTCCTTCCCAAAGGGCCTGTATCCCTCCACTGCAACACTCCAATCATGGGTGCCATTTCACCATGTCACTGTCATCCCAACAAAATTGCAGCCCTGCAACTGCATACACCTCTCTAACTCAATGTATTTGTTCCCTATACTGCATGCATCAGTAGCCGGGCACTTTAGAGAGGCACCCAGGAGTGTTCAGTTCCTAAAGAGCGTTTGGGGAATTTCTCCATATTGATGTCTTTGTAGGTAGTCCCTTGGTTACATGCAAGTGCTGGAGGTGAGCTTAAGTGTGCAAAAGTTTTGTCCTAATGCTTGTGCCGTGGTGTCTATATCCACCCTCTTCCTTTCAGCTGTATCATTGCCTGGCTGAACGGTGAATCTTCTCCCCAGAAAAGATCCCGTAAGTCTAGCAGTAACTTTATTGCATGGAGTGAATATCTTGGTTTTTGACTGTGCAGGGGCAAAACTGGAATTATAATAAGATTCTGACCAGCAGGAGGAATCTGCCTGTTTCCTCTCTCCTGGCAGTTGAAGAAAAAGATTTTCAGCCTAATAAATCTCTTATGCTTTTATGTGAATTGCTGTCATTACACAGGGAATTGTAGCTGTCTGTACAGGTGTCCATTGTTGTTATTGCTGTAGTGGTTGGAGGAATCAAAAGATATCAGGTCTCACGGACAGCCATGGAAGTGATGTTTTTTCCCCTTTTATAACATCAGTTTCTGAGGAAGGCAATCAAAGATATGAAGGGTGGTGAGGTGGGGGAAGCCCAGAGAAATGTAGTGACTTGCCCCAGGAGAGCACTCTAATTATTGGAACAGTGAATAACATGTAGAATATAGGATTTTGAAGTACTTCAATGTTTGCCAGGGTCCTTGCAACCCCACTACCCCCCAAAAAAAAACCCCAAAACCAAACCCAAATGAAAAGCAGCCTGTGTTGTTTTTTTTTTTTTCCTTTTCATACCTGTGATACAGAGGTCTTCATTTCTGTGTCATGTGAGGCTGACATAGGAATGTGAAGAAAATAAAAAAAAATGCAGATATTTTAATTTCAATATAGATATATTTGAATCTTTATTGCCGACTTCTACAAACATAGAAATTCTGTACTTCTGTTCTTGTGTGTCTACGTCCAGCTCGCAGCATGAATCTCAATGTTTCAGCAGGTGCACAGAGCATCTTCCTTTCAGCTGAAAGTAAGGAGAAATGTGTTAGGAATAAGCTGATAGCCTCTATAAGGCGAGTCTTTCAGGATTTGGAAGCCTGGACTAAGAACCACAGCAGCTCCTCAAGGAGCCATTAACCTGTAGGCCAAATTCAGCTCTTGGCCAATGAGGTATGACCCCATTACGGCTGGTGGAGCTGTGCCTGCTGACAAACAGTTGTACCAGCCAGTCATTAGGCATGCTAACACCATATGCTCGTGCCCTGAGAAGACACTAATTTGTAACCATTATCTGTGCATACAGAATATCTCTAGCTGTGTTTTCTCCTGAATACTTTAAGTAGTTCATGCTGTCCAAGTTTAAAAAAAGAAAGTCAGATGTCTTTTTCTTTGAGCAGTGTAAATCATCATTGCTTCTTTGTTAATCTTCAGTATCATTATCTGGTGACCTAGATGAGAAAAAAAGGAATAAATGACTTCATGAATTGCCACTAAGAACTGAGAATTCTTCATAATGACCCTACAAGTCTTGTACCTTCTCCACTGAATTAATCCATGTCTGAATTTTAGAATGTGGGCCAAACCCATTTGAGAGAGATCCCTCTCACTGGTTAACTGAGTCAGTCTTGAGGAAGTTCAATCATCTCAAGTGGTGAGAAAAAAAGCCACATCACTTCTCTTTGCAGGAGTACCTCATCAATCAATCAGTACAGAAGATAGCTCAGCAGCGGAGCAAGGGTGCAGCTTCTAGTAAGAAAACACACTCATTTTCTACCTTTGGGACTGACTTATTTGCCAATACAACGTACAGATGTGGAGGAGTGCAAAAACATTCAAGTGAGAGGACCCTTTTGTGACTTCTGCCTTCTAGAGAGGGGAGATGTTGGATTAATAGATCTATCTATTAGGTGCAAAGGAACAAACTTGCCTGCAAGCCAGGTGATATCAAGATCAGCCTACACTATACCAATCTTCACAAATATTTGCATAAATTCTTTCAAAAAACATCCAGTGGTGGCAAAGCCAGAGCCTCCCCAGATAATTTGCTCCAGGCAATCTATTCTTCAAACCCTGATTTTTTGCTATGGTTTTAAATCCTTTGGTTATTTTCCTGTTCCAAATGGAAACTGAGAATGGGATATTTTCTGCCTCCTGTGAGGAGCTGTTCCATGTCTGAACACTGCAGTGTCTTCCCCTTTGTCTTTTCTCTAGACTGACAAACACAGTCCTTACAGTCTTTCCCTCTGGGTCATCTGTTCTAAATCAGAGAAGAGCAGCTATTTCCATTTGGTGTGCGTTTTTTGTGTGGTGTCTTCTGTTGGGGTTTTTTGTGTTTATTATGTGCCATAGCTTTGTGATAGTATCAAAACAAAGTTGTACATCAGTAAATGAGGTCTGTGGCAAACCTTCAGGTTGTTGTGATTTAGACCAGGCTTGGCAGGCTTCTACATACTTGGGATGTGGAGAAATAGAGCTCTGTGAAGTAGGGCTAGAGGTTTGGGAAGCTGTTATGGAAGGACACGTTCATGGTGTCTTTTGCACTGCATTACCCAACAAGATATCAACTTGTGTCTATCAAATCTTGCTGGTTTCAATTCAACATCATCGCAGTGAGATGAGCCAGTGTCCCACAGAGCAAACTGGATGAAAAGCTGGACATGAGCCAACAATGTGCACTCGCAGCCCAGGCGGCCAGTTGCATCCTGGGTTGCATCAGAGGAACCGTGGCCAGCAGATCTGGAGAGGAGATTCTCTTCCTCTACTCTGCTCTCGTGAGACCTGTGTCCAGCTCTGGAGCCCTCAGCACAAGAAGGACATGGACCTGTTGGAGCAGGTCCAGAGGAGGGCCACAAAGATGATGAGAGGGTGGAGCACCTCTCCTATGACGACAGGCTGAGAGAGCTGGGGTTGTTCAGCCTGGAGAAGAGGAGGCTCCAGGGAGACCTTATAGCAGCCTTCCGGTACTTGAAGGGGGCCTACAAGAAACACCCCTCTGTCAGACTTGTCATTGCATGCAAGCTCACACTCTTAAACTGTTTCTCATCTGCTTCTGGTTTGGTTAGCTCACTATTAAAGCTGTCAGTTACTTGATTATGGGGCTGAATTAGTATGTATTACACTTTGTAATTCTCCTAAGAGGAATTTTATGGCTGAGATGTGGAAGCTATCTGGTAATACTACACTGAAAAGGTTATAAGCTTGTTAAAGAGGAGATGTTCACCAGCAATTGCTGAAGTGCCGTTCTTTGATAGCATACCAGATCTTTTTCAACATACTTTTTAAATTTCTGTAGAATGCTGTTTGTCCTGAATTGTCTGGTGTCTTCAGTTTAGGGTTTCACATACATCTTCTTTATTTTTATTTTAGCTTTTATTCAAAGAATGTCTATACTAACTGATTGTATAATATGATACAAGGAAAAACAAAGGCCATATACTGTATCAATTAAATCAGTGTGACATGCTTCGCATTCATCTTTCTAAAACCCATCTGTAAAAGTTAGGGTAAAAGACAAAAAAATCTGGAGATGTTCACTTTGGGGTGATGATCAAACATAGGAGATGTGGTATCCTTCTGAACATGGGCATTACTGCTACAAAGATTGTTTTAAGGTAATAGGTAAAAAAAAAGAGGGGGGGGTAAGAAAGCATGAGAGGAATCCTTAGGTTAAAGAACACCCTTCAAAGACAAGGTATTGAGAAATATATTCAATATAACTTTCACAATATTTAGACTTCAATTTTATTTATAAAATATGTAAGAAATTTTCTCAAATGAGAAACAAAAGTTGTTGGGACTGGGATGGAAGAAATCCATAGAAATAGGTGAAGCTTGCTAAAGAACATAAATAACATTTTGTCAGGTCAAAGGGAGACAAGCGTGTCAAATGCAAATGTTGAGCTGTAATTCTTACCAGCTGTAACAGAAATTGTACAAAAAGCTGATAAAGATGTTGAAGAACAGTTGACTTGAATAATTCTTTGTTGTCTGCTGGGCTGGATTAGCTAACAGGCTTTCCATTAAAAAAGTTTTAGATACTTAGCACTCATTCTAGTGATCTGGGGAAAGGTATATCAAACATTAGGAGGATTTCTAATAGAGGAAAGGTGCAATTCAGTGTGGTAATGATGGTTAATCTTCCAAAGGGTGTTTCTGAATATTTTAGGGTACTTTATTACATACTACACTGACTGACTTTACAAATCAAACCAACACAAAATGAAATTAATGTTTTCCTCTGTTACCCTGTGGCGCAAAACATCTGCTGGTGTAAAAGCTCCAATGTCACCGAAGCCATGAAGTTTCACATCAGCCAAGAAGTGTAATTCATTATCTGGGAGCCAGCTACCAGAGGGACCGCGGGTCCATACTGTAGAGACCAGAATGTGAGGCTGCTGCAGACACTGTAGGTCAGGACTATTTGTGGGTATGTGTGGATGTGAGATCTGCCAGCAAGCTTTTAGCCTGATTAGCTGGTGAACAAAACCCCAATCAGGCCATTGTTATTGCTCGTATTTATGTTGAGGGCATGCAGTGCCGGTGGAGGCACTGCTCTCCTTTCTGTGCTGCTCTCCACAGGCACGGCCACCAGCAGCATTGGGAGGACATGCCTTGCTACTAGCTGCATGTAGCATCAGGGAACCCCAGCAGCCGCACCTATCATGCTGGGATGGGAGAAATCCTCTGGATCAGTGGTGAACCACCTTCCCCCTTCTTCCCCCTGCAGGCAGTGTCACTGCAGGGATGCGTGTGTCTTCCACCTCAATGCTATCATACCTTTTTGCCCTTCTCTCCCATCCTCCCTCAAGACCCAGCACTACCCTGGGTGTACTTTTTCTGTGATTTTGGGTCATTCCCTGTTCTGGACAGTAGCAACAATTTTGAGGGTATCTATAACCACTGGAGGATGAGGAAAGAGCTGTTCCTGAAGAGCACCTCAGAAATCCAGCAGCTGCAGATATCGCAGAGGGGGCTCTGAAGCAGGGATGAATTGTGCAGGGAACCTCATACCTACCATAGCAAGGGCTGTACCTCATTTCTAGACCCCATTCTGGCTTACAAGAGCTACCCAGGACCTCGGAAACCTCTACAGTGACTATTAGTCTCGGCTGGGGCAGCTTGATGCTAGAGGCTTCCTGAAGTCCCACTTTTATCCCCACTGCCCATGTGGAATAGTTGCTTATGGCTGGCTAGATTCCCTCTTGCTTTCCTACCCTATGTCCACGGGCACTATAGACAAAACAACCAGGAACCTAATGATGGTATTTTGTCACATCCTGTAATTTTCCACCCCAGGCAGCTGCAAGCTTTACCAATGTCCTGTGCCAATTCAGGGTGGAGGAACACTTAGTCTTGAGTAGCTGGATGCATTGACAGTGAAGGTCAACTAGAATAAGCTCATTCAATACATGCTGTTAATGACATCTCTTTTATTTGAGACAAGTACACTGTATATAAGTATTTAAGGTTATGTTCAAGAATTTGCCCTCAGTGTTCCTAGCATGTTCGCTATATACATTCTCAAATGGCAACTGTCTGAAGAAAACTTTTCCTGAGCTGGGACTGGGATTTCTAAACAACCTTTATAACACTCTTAGCACCAAAAAAGGTGGAAGGTCTTTGTGAAGATAAACACAAATGTTTTGTGTGACCTTTGTAGAAGCTAGAAGTTGGTAATCAGCTTGTCTTTCAGTCTGCACCTAGGATCATGCTTACTGGAAAGGATTAAGTGGGGTTTTTTGCTTGCTTCGTTGTGATTTTTATTTTTATTTTTTTTAAACAGCGAGTATACGGACCACTTTGTGAACTGTATGTCCTTATGGCTTCTAAACTGGCATGACAAATAACTGCACCTATGTACCCATTACCTGTGCTATCATGCAGTCTTGTTGATGGCCTGAGGCTTTTTTACTTGGGGACCCCAAAAACACTTATGAAAATCTGTACTGGTTTACGAGCTGAAAACCTATTTCTGGAGTTTTACCTTGTGGCTGTCAGCCCATCAGGATTTGAATGAATAAAGCACTTCTGCTCTAGGTGTTTCCTTTTGCAGCTATGGGGACAGTGGCAGGAGATGTTGGAAGATCTTTGCCTGGAGCAGCTGCTGGGCGGTAGGTCTCTGCGATGGCAGCCGCACCACAGCTGCAGGGAGAGCAGCTTCACCGTTGCCTCTTCTGCTTCATGCCCACAGCCTGCTAGAGGTGAACTTATTCTCTGTCTGAGGAGGCAGATGCACATCTCTAACGTAGTTCTGTAGGTCAGCCCTTACAGTGGGGAAACTAGGAAGTTAATTGTAATCTTTTATAACTCTTCTGTGTTCTGATTACATTTTTTCTGGAAATCTGGTTACGAGCCTCTCCTCCCTACAAATGCTTATTTGCTCTGAGATCTCAGGGTGTCTTAATAAGCACGTGTATTTAACTCTTCCTGTTTGTTTATCCAAGTCCTTCGGTGACACTGTTGTGAAGGTCCCTCACATGTACTTTGTGATTTGGAAGTTTAGAGTGGTGAGTCTCATAATGTTTTTCCCTCAGAGCCTTTTTTTGGATACTAAACAGTAATAAAAAGGATTAAAATGGTAGCCATGGTGATGAGATGGTGTTATAAGCTTGCGAATAAGCAGTTACTTGGTCAGTGTCAAATGGAGCTTTCCACTGAGACAGACTATAAAAAGCTGTTTGATGTCACATTGCTCGTAACTATTAAACCCACTAAGCAGAGTTTATATTTTAGCATACTTATAAGCAATGTTCCTTAATTTGACAAAGTTTATTCACAAATGAAACGGCCATTTAACACTTGTACCAAGCTTTTACTTGGATATTTTAATGCTTCATATCTGCTTAATGATAGAAGCAATCAATTAAGTAACTTTACTGTGATTTAAATGGGGGAAAGTGAAGGGGAACACTGTTCATGCTCAGTAATGTCTGTAACAGAGTAAATCTTGAAAATAAAATACCCGTCTCTTAACTAAACCTAACTTTTCATTAAAGAATTTTTAATGGCTGGGATGCAAAATACCAACATAAAACTTCTTTTGACAGCAAATCAAAACTTTTCATCAGTTTGACTTTTTTCCCTTCAAAGTAATATTTCTTTTTCTTCTCAAGCAAATGCTTTTAATCAAACCTTCTAGCCAGGACAAACTAAGAATATTTTTTTCTCCAGCCTGCTGGACAGGGCAGGTAACTTGGTGGCCACTAATTAACTGCTTGGAGATGTTACATGGTGCTGCTCTACAACACTTTTTCCTCTCCGATAATACGGACACACTATCTTTTGCAGTGCCCATTTCCCGTCCTGCAGCCAAGATGCTGAAATGCTGGGTTTGCCTTCCAGCATGCCAACAGGAAAACAGTGACAAGTGTCACTTGTCATGTGTGATCTTTCATTTCTAAAGCTGAGACTTCCCAGCTTCACAGCTAAATTACACATCTTAATTGGTTTTGAAGTTTTGGTCCTGTTAACTTGTTTCAGTTTTGCTTTAAAGCCCAGATTACAGCAAGATCATCAGTGGTTCAAACTTTGTCATGT